>NW_027202582.1:0-2562500 GCF_024711535.1 Dipodomys merriami | reverse complement strand
TTGCTCAGCTTCAGCACTCACTTGTGTACTCTACCACTTGTTTTTCCATGGCCTCCTATCTAGCATTTTACTTAATTAGAGATAGTCTCTTGGAGTTTTCTGCCTGAGCTGGCTTCATACTGAGATCCTTAGTGTCTCAGCCTTCTGAGTAGCTAGTATTATAGGTACCAAGCATGACAAGGAATTTGAAGTACAATTATTAATGATTTATGAAATAGATTAGCTCTTCAAAGATCATCAAAGAGGGCCATGGCTCCGGTAATAGATAACTTGCCAAGCAACTGTAAAGCCCTAAGGCTCAAACACCAGTACTGCCAAAGACCATTAAATTTTTTTAAAAAAGATAAAAAAGAGACAGTATAGAGAACAAATATGACATCAGAATAGAGATGCTGAGATTCAACTGCTCCAATGGCTGTATCATGGCTTAAGGCATAATAGCAACTTCCCTAGATTTTTAACACAATCAGGTATCAATCTATAGATTAGTTCATCACTGAGTTAACCCTCAAAAAATGTAATTTCTAGGCTGGGAAGGTGGCTCAGTGGTAGAGCGCTTGCCTTGCCTGCCTGAGGCCCTGGGTTCGATTCCTCAGCACCACATAAGCAAAAAAGAAAAAAGCCGGAAGCCGGGCGCTGGTGGCTCATGCCTGTAATCCTAGCTACTCAGGAGGCTGAGATCTGAGGATCGCGGTTCAAAGCCAGCCCGGGCAGGAGAGACTATGAGACTCCTATCTCCATTAAACCACCAGAAAAACGGAAGTGGCGCTGTAGCTCAAGTGGTAGAGCGCTAGCCTTGAGCTGAAGAGCTGAGGGACAGCGCCCAGGCCCAGAGTTCAAGCCCCACGACCGACAAAAAAAAAAAAAAAAGCCGGAAGTGGCGCTGTGGCTCAAGTGGTAGAGCACTAGCCTTGAGCTGAAGAGCTGAGGGACAGCGCCCAGGCCCAGAGTTCAGACCCATGACCGGACCCCCCCCCCAAAAAAAAATGTAATTTCTAATTAATGGCAGACGTGGAAACAAGAGCCCTGAAGTGTCCTCTTACATAGATGTCTGTTTTCATAATGTCACCAAGATAAAGATAATAGTGATATGAAAAGAAATTGGCACAAAGAAGTTAAATGAGGGCTAGGCATGGTCGCTCAAATCTGTAATCCTAGCTACTTAAGAGGCATAGCTTAGAATCATGGTTCAAAGCCAACCCAGGTATAAACATGCACAAGATTCCATACCCTCCAATGGCTGGATGCAATGGTATGTCCTGTCATTCCCAAGCTATGAGAGAAACACATAAAGCAGATATTGTCTCAAAATCACCAATGTACTAAAGACTGGTAGAGTAGCTTAAATGATAAGAATACCCGCTTATAGGGGGGAGGGGGGAGGCAGGGAAGGGATGTGAAGGGTAAACCAAAGGAGGAGGCTGCAATGCTTGGTAAGAAATGTACGCATTATCCTGCCCATGTAATTGTAACCCCTCTGTACAGTATGTTCACAAATAAAATAAAATTAAAAAAAAATAAAAATAAATTGGAGGAAGACAAAAAAAAAAAAGAATACCCGCTTAAAGGACCATGAGTAACACACAACACACACACACACACAAACACACACACACACACACACACACACACACACACACACACACACACACACACACACACACACACACACACACACACACACACACACACACACACACACACTCTGAAATGTTTTCATCCTGAAACCTTTTGCTCTGTCATTCCTCAAATCTCATCCACAAGCAAATAAATCCTTTAGGAAAATATACCCAGAATCTGACTACTTCTTTATCTTCACGGCTACTATCATGGTCCCTGTCAATATAGCTCCCACCTAGATCATCATAGCATTCTCCCGACCAGACAATCTGCCCTTTTCCCAATGAATAATCCTTTCCTTTTTCTTCGTGGAACAAAAGGTCAATCAAGGAGATTAATGGATAATACTTAACAATGTCACAACTACTCTTTGTTATACATTTTCTTTTAAAGGAAAACTAGAAAGGACTTTACCAGTAATAAAAACAAAATGATTATGATTATCATACACACTTAATGAACAATTTTCTCCATTACAGGCAAGGGCATAAACAAATTTATTGCACATTTTGGTGGCAGAGAGGAAATACAATTAAGTCCATTAATAGCCTTAGAGTTTTTATGTTCCCAGAGGATCTTACTTTCCAGAGTTGCTTATTCATCTTCATCCACAGCAAAAGTAGTGCATGGCAGAGAAGACAAAATGCTATCGACTACTTTCCCCATAATTTAATTTTCAGATTATATTATTAAACAATAGACTTAAGATATATTTTGCCGGGCTGGGAAGGTGGCTCAGTGGTAGAACGCTTGCCTTGCATGCATGAGGCCCTGGGTTCGACTCCTCAGCACCACATAAGCAAAAAGAAAAAAGCTGGAAGTGGCGCTGTGTCTCAAGTGATAGAGCTCTAGCCTTGAGCTGAAGAGCTGAGGGACAGTGCCCAGGCCCAGAGTTCAGGCCCCACGACTGGACCCAAAAAAACAAAAAAAAGATATATTTTGCCCTACCACATCCCTCTGTCCATGAACGAAAAGACAAAAAAAGAACTTGTTTTAACAATATAATGACTAATATAAATCAGTTATACTAGAGAATAAGTATTAGCCATCTACCATATTCATAGTTTCACTAACATTCCCAAAGATGTGAACAACTCCTATAGATATGGATGCCTAAATATTTTACCTCATTTTTTTCCTTTTCCCAACAAATCAATAAAATTTCCCTGACCTTAAAGCATCAGAGGAAAAAATAACTTTCCCAAAAGTAATCAAAACCAATTTAGCCAAGCATGTTATAAAGTTTTCTTCCTAAACTACAGCACTCCAATACAAATGGGAAAGTGACTTGCATGTCTAAGTGTTCTTTTACAGGGTATTAGATTCCTCAAGATTTAAGAGGATTAGATATCTTAGATATCTCCCACAAATTCACAGTATTCTTACTGCTCTAGTATATGACCTAGACAAAACCAAACAAAGCTATTTTCTTTTCTTTTCTTTTTTTTTTTTTGGTGCTGGTCCTGGGACTTGAACTCAGGCCTGGATGCTGTTCCTGAGCTCTTTTACTCAAGGCTAGTGCTCTACACTAGAGCCACAACTCCACTTTTGACTTTTCTGGTAACTTATTGGAGATAAGAATCTCAAAGATTTTCCCGCCTGAGTTGTCTTTGAATTATGAGTCTCAGACCTCAGCCTCCCGAGTAGCTAGGTTTACAGGAATGAGCCACTGGGTGCCAGTCTCCAAATTAACTTATTTCTGATCTCCAAAACATCTACCTTCAAAACACAAGGTCTGAGGCTACAGTGCCAATTGCTCTTAGCCCTTGTATTCAGAGACCATTCACCTACCCATTTAAAAAAAATTTTTTTTACCAGTGCTGGGGATACAGCCTTGCACATGCTAGGCAATGCTATAGCCCTGTGCTACATCCTTAACCCTCATTCTTTTATATTTTATTATTAATTATTTTTATGTGTTGGTCCTAGGGCCTGAACTCATGGCCTGGGCACTGTCCCTAAGTTTTGTGCTCAAGGCTAGCACTCTACCACTTGAGCCACAGCTCCACTTCCAGCTTTTCAGTGGCTAATCGGACTTTTATGCCTGGACTGGGTTTGAACCACAATGCTCAGATCTTGGCCTTCTGAGTAGCTAGGATTACAAGCATGAATCACAGGCACTTATTCTAACACTTATTCTTAACACTTTGAATTATCTCTTTCATCCTATAGTATATTAGAAGCAACAAAGGAGAAAAGAAGGCATATAAATAATAATAAAAACCAAAAATTAAACTAAAAGGGCTGGGAATTGTGGCTTAGTGGTATATATATAAAGCCCTGGGCTCAATTCCTCAGTTCCACATAAACAAAAAAAGCCAGAAGCAAACACCAAGTTCAGCATAGTTATGCTCCATGTGCCAGTCTATGCTCTTCATTTATGCCCATATGTCCACCAAGAAAATTTCATTCATCATGATTATCCAGACTTAAGGAAAGATCAATCTGTGTTTTATAATTCTTTTTTTGTTTGTTTTTTTTTGTCAGTTGTGGGGCTTGAACTTAGGGCCCGGGTGCTCTCCCCGAGCTCTTTTTTTGCTCAAGGCTGGAGCTCTACCATTGAGCCACAGCTCCACTTCCAGTTTTCCAGTGGTTAATCAGAGATAAGAGTCTCATGGACTTTCCTGAGCTGGATCGTTTTGAACTGCAATACAATCCTCAAATCTCAGCCTCCAAAGAAGTAGCTAGGATTATAAGCACAAGCCACCAATATCTGGCTTGTTTTATAATTCTTTTTTTTTCCAGTCCTAGGGCTGGAACTCAGGGCCAGGGCACTGTGCCTGAGCTTCATTTGCTCAAGGCTAGCACTCTACCACTTGAGCCACAGCGCAACGCCTGTCTCTTTCTGTTTATGTGGTACTAAGGAATCGAACCAGAGCTTCATGCATGCTGAGCAAGCACTCTACCACTAGGCCACATTCCTAACCTGTTTTATTAATTCTTTTTTTTTTTTGGGGGGGGGTGGTTGTAGGACTTGAACTCTGGGTTTGGGCACTATCCCTCAGCTCTTCAGTTCAAGGCAAGCACTCTACCGCTTGAGTCACAGTATTACTTCCGGGTTTTCTAGTGGTTTATTGGAGATAAAAGTCTCACAGAGTTTCCTGCCCAGGCTGGCTTTGAGCCATGATCCTCAGATCTCCGCCTCCTGAGTAGCTAGGATTACAGGTATGAGCCACTGGCGCCCGGCAGTTTTATTAATTCTTAAAGAAGATCCAGCAACAAACAAGTATGTTTGTAGATTTCCAACCAAAATGGAAAAATAAAGTCTTATTTTGCTGCTATTAAAGGGGAAATTGACATACAAATAAAGATTCAAATGTCTCAGGAGAGACTATAAAAGTATTATCAGATTTACTCTGTAAAAGGAGACTATAAGCTTTCTACAGTTTGAAACAAAAAGGAAAACTTAAGAAGACAAAAGTATCAACTCTACTTAATCCTCATTTTCCTAGGAGTTGCTAGGCTTTCACTGACAATAAACTGTGAGCTGAAAACCGGTTTAGTTGCTCTTCTAGCTGCCAAACTAGAACTAAAGAAGTCAGCAGGTAGAATAGGGAAGCAGTCAAGTCAAGCTGGCTCAAAAAGTTGTGGTTTGCAGGCGGGGCCTACACCATCTCTTCCGTTCACATAAGTGAGCAGGATATAGAAACAAGATCCCAAACTATCCACTGCTTCAGACCAAAATATTTTGCTTTGACTTTCTAGCTGAATAAGCTTGGGGCCTGGCAGGATCTGTGTTTAAGATGAACTAAAGATTTTGTGATGTCCACTGAGGAAATCAGAATCTCACCCTGGTTCTACAGGTTTACTCTGATTTTATTAGGAAGAGGAACAGAGAGAGAAATTGGACTGGTAAGGACAACAATAATAGCAACAATAGCTAGTATTTATTGTTATCTATATGCTATACATGCAATTAACATGTGAAATTTAACATTAACCTCACCTAGTTCTTATGCTAGATAACTACGAAGTAGTTATGCCCCATTTTATAGATGAGAAAACTGAGGCATCAGAGAGGTTAAAGAACATGCCCAATGTCACGCAAATAATAAACAAAAGTAATTCAAATTCAGGATTAAAATCCAGGCTGACTCTAGAACTACATTTACAGCCATTCTGCAATTCCAGCTGACAGAGTATAAAGTAGTCAATATTATTTGTCAACTATAAGAACTGGTAAGGGCTGGGAAGGTGGCCCAGTGGTAGAGCGCTTGCCTTGCATGCATGAGGCCCTGGGTTCAATTCCTCAGCATAACATAAGCAGAAAAAATACAAAAAGCCGAAATGGCGCTGTGGCTCAAGTGGCTCAAGTGGTAGAGTGCTAGCCTTGAACTGAAGAGCTGGACAGCGCCCAGGCCCAGAGTTCAGGCCACACGACCTGACACCCCCCCCCCCAAAACAAAAAGAACTGGTAAGACTTAGAGACCAAATTTAACCAGAAGAAAGTTCTGATGTCAGACGATCATGAGTCATGAGACAAATACTAGCTCTTCCCATCTAAATTGTCAGAATTAACAAAAATACCTTTCCCTCATTGAGCCTCAATTTCTCCTACTGAGAAAAGGGTTCTCTGACCGTTAGTATAGAAAATGCAGCCAGGTGCCAGTGACTCACGCCTGTAATCCTACCTACTCAGGAGGCTGAGATTTGAGGATCATTGTTCAAAGCCAGCCTGGGTAGAAAAGTCCCTATGATACTCTTATCTCCAACTAACTACTCAAAAACTGGAAGTAGAGCTATGACTCAAAGTGGTAGAGCTCCAGCCTTGAACAAAAGAGCCAAGGACAGTGCCCAGGCCTGAGTTCAAGCTCCATGACTAAAAAAAAAAGAAAGAAAGAGCTTATCTTCACTCTAATGAGAGCTCCAATGTACCCTATCCACTCAACACTCCCAATTACCACTCTACTTAACTGTGTCAATACTCTGCCAAACTATTTATTATGGATCTGATTATTTACTATACTTTTCTCTACACTAGAATGTATATATTCTAGCTAAAAGTGGACTTTGTCAACCTGTTTGCTACCATTCCCCCAACATCTGGATCAGTGCTCAGCATACAGACATAGCAAATATATTGAATAGTTGTGTGTAATAGATAGTCATTCAATAAGTATAAAAGCCGGGTGCCGGTAGATCATGCCTGTAATCCTAGCTACTCAGGAGGCTGAGATCTGAGGATCTTGGTTCAAAGCCATCCCGGGCAGGAAAGTCTGTGAGACTCTTATCTCCAATAAACCACTCGAAAAACCAGAAGTGGCACGGTAGCTCAAGTGGTAGAGCAATAGCCTTGAGCTGAAGAGCATAGAGACAGCGCCCAAGCCCAGAGTTCAACCCCCACAACCGACCAAAAAATAAAAATAAGTATTATAAATAGGCATTGTATGAAGACCAGTGTTATTAACTCACCTAATGTATTTATTGGATATCTACAGAGTAAACAAACGAACAAGACTTTAGATTGACAAGAAGTTTTAAAAAGAAGCTTTATAAACTCCAAAATAGACTGGACAGGCTAGGACAATCTTGCAAGATGGCAGGTCAGCTGAGCCAACCACAGGATGCTCTGGCAAACAAGCACCACAGCTGGAGGGAAGAATAAGTGCAAAACCCTGAAGCATGGGTGACTGTGCTCAGGCCCTGTTGCCCACAGCCATATGAACAAAGGAGAGAATGGCACAAGATGAGATCAGATTCACAGGAAGGGGTAATATCACAAGGTGACTTTAAGCCATTAAAAGGAGTTTCATTCATGACAGAATGTTATTAGTGCTTCTTATCTTTGCCCACTAGAATGAATACAGACTTCATGAGATCAAGGGTTTTGTTTAGTGCATACCAGCTGCTCTGTTAAGCATTTACTGAATGAGTGAATGGAAGATTATGGAAAAAGGAGTGGTATGACCTGATTTTGAATTTTAAAACATTATCCCGAGCATCATCCCTACAGACGGGCAAGGGGAGGGAGTGGGAAGAGAGAGTCAACTCTGAACTGCTACTAGTTAAAATGTCTGTGGTTATCTTCTGTGAGAGAAGGGTGGGGTAGAAAGGGGACATTACAAGCAGTGTTTGTGCAATGTATTTGAGAAGTGCAATGAAAAAGAAATGGGAGGAAAAAGCTGCTCTCTAAACTCTGAGGCCATTTGGTGTTTTTAAACAGGAAAAGGTCATTGGGGAAGGATCAAATAAATGACAACTAATGTCCTAAACCTCTCTGTGTATTCTAAACTATTAAAGAAAAAACTATTACAAAGAATGAAAGAATGTGTCCCCTATGGAAAGAGGAATAAAAGTAAACTCAAAAGCAGATATGCAGTTTTGAAGAATGACTAAAAGAAAAAACATCAGCTGGGAAGGTGGCTCAGTGGTAGAGTGCTTGCCTAGCATGCATGAAGCCCTGAGTTTGATTCCTCAGTACCACATACACAGAAAAAGCCGGAAGTAGCGCAGTGGCTCAAGTGGTAAAGTGCTAGCCTTGGGCACAGAGAGGCTCAAGGACAGTGTCCAGGCTCTGAGTTCAAGCTTCTGGACCGGCAGGGAAAAAAAAAAAATCAAGAAAAAACATCTTCAACATGAATGACAAAAGAGTAACCTTCCTGGCCGGGCGCCAGTGGCTCACGCCTGTAATTCTAGCTACTCAGGAGGCTGAGTTCTGAGGATCCCGGTTCAAAGCCAGCCCAGGCCGAAAAGTCTGTGAGACTCTTATCTCCAATTAAAAAAAAAAAAAACACCAGAAAACCAGAAGTGGCGCATTGGCTCAAGCAGTAGAGCATTTGCCTTGAGCTGAAGAGCGCAGGAAGAATTTGGTCTATAACTCCTCAAAGACTGTTAATATGCCATATGCCAATTCCACCTGAGATGTCACAAAGGGAAGCCTGCTTACACTAATGTCCTGAGGGGTGGATTGTCATGGAGAAAAGCCATTAGTCTATAAGGAGAAGAGCAGTCACACAGAAGGAAACAGTTCTAAATAAATCTGCATCAGGTCTCTAAAAACCACAATGAGTAAATTCCCTACAGCACACTTTCTGAAATGCACATAATAAAAAAAATGTTTGGCCAAAATAATCTGTGGCTATTTTCTGGTATAGTTCTATGTTTATAGAACTAAATGTACTAAAAGGACAAATGAAAACCAAGTTTACTTGCAAGTTGACAAGGATCATTATTGGCAGAAGAAGTATAATATTTAAGGATTCAGAAAAACTGATCTAAAACTAAATTCAAATATTCTAACTTTATAAGCCTTCTAAAACTTAATCTAAAAGAATCTGTGCATGCTGGGTACTGGTGGCTCATAAACCCGTAGTCCTGGGCTGGGAAGGTGGCTCAGTGGTAGAGCACTAGCCTTGAGCTGAAGAGCTGAGGGACAGCACCCAGGCCCAGAGTTCAGGCCCCACAACCAGACCCAAAAAAAAAATAATAATAATAAAATAAAATAAAAAATAAACCCGTAGTCCTAGCTACTCAGGAGGCTGAGATCTGAAGGATCATGATTCAAGGCCAGAAAGTCCTAGAGACTCCATCTACTAAAAAGGAGCCTCGCTGGGGACATATTTCAAGTGATAGAGCAAGAAAACTGAGCAAGCACAAAACCCTGAGTTTTAACCCTAGTTCTGAAAAAAAAATCTGCATAAACATTAAATAAATTAATCTGCCATCAACACTAACTTATCACCTATGCCTATATTCCCACCACTAGGAGGAAATGATCTAGAACATTCTACATTTGCTATTATATAAAAAAAACTATCAATAAAAATAAGCAAGCAATTCTAGGGCCAAGAAAAGAAGATGAATGAATGGGTGAAATTTTAGTTCCCTGTTTCATCATCCATTCAGTGCTCACTCAGTAAGAACTTTCATAGTATGTGTGTGGAAGGGGGGTATAATTTAAATTCATGATGTTCTCTAAAATATAGTTTGGTGGTGCTTAGCATTTAGTATTCATACAACTGTTTTATTTTTGCCAGTATTAGGATTCAAACTCAGCCGAGCTTGCCTAGCTTGCCTGCTTAGCTAGAGCACCACCACTTTGAGTCCATGATCCAGCCATGCTTTTTTGCCAGTTATTGTGGAGACAGAATCTTATAGACTTTTTTGCCTGAGCTAGCTTTGCACCATGATCCTCCAGATCTCTGCTTTCTTAGTAACTAGGATTACAGGTATGAGCCACCAGCACCTGGATGATGATAGTTTTTTGTTTGTTTGTTTCGTCAGTCCTGGGGCTTGAACTCATGGCCTGGGTGCTGTCCCTGAGCTGCTTTTGCTCAAGGCTAGCATTCTACCACTTGAGCCACAGCGCCACATCTGGCTTTTGCTGTTTATGTGGTACTGAGGAATCAAACCCAGGGCTTCATATATGCTAGGCAAGCACTCTATCACTAAGCCATCTTCCTGGCCTATGATAGGTTTAAAAAAAAAAAAACAAGAAGAAAAAACAAGCAAGCAATATATTTCTTCTGTTTTTCTCTTTAATATGTTTACTGTAGAAAAAAATTGATAATGTTATTAGAACTTGAAATCTGGGCCTCTCTCACTTGGCTTTTTTGCTGGTTAATTTCAGGTAGGAATCTCTAGGATTAGTCTGCCTGAGCCTGGCTTTGAACCTCAATTCTCAGATCTCAGTCTCCTGACTAGGTAGGATTATAGGCATAAACAACCAATGCTCAGCTCTTGTAGCAATTTGTTTTTGGTGGGGTCTGGTCATGGGGCCTGAACTCTGGGCCTGGGCGCTGTCCCTCAACTCTTCAGCTCAAGGCTAGTACTCTACCATTTGAGCCACAGCACCACTTCCGGCTTTTTTCTTTTTTGCTTATGTGGTGCTGAGGAATCGAACCCAGGGCCTCAGGCATGCAAGGCAAGCGCTCTACCTCTGAGCCACCTTCCCAGCCTAATAAGTACATTTTTTAAAACAAGCCTTTAAAAAATTTTTCTTTGCAGTGTTGAGGATTGAACCCAGACTGCTTGCATGCCATCCAAGTGCTCTACCACTGAGCCCCACTCTCAGGCATAAGTATATTTTCTTTTTTTTCTTTTTTTCTTTTTCTTTCTTTCTTTTCTTTTCTTTTTTTTTTTTTTTTTTTTTTTTTTTTTGTGGCCCTGGGGCTTGAATTCAGGGCCTGGGCTCTGTTCCTGAGCCTCTTTGTGATCAAGGCTAGCACTCTACCAGTTGAGCCACAGCACCACTTCCAGTTTTATCTGTGTGTGTGGTACTAACGAATCAAACCCAGGGCTTCATGCATGCAAGGCAAGCACTCTACCACTAAGCCACACTCTCAGTCCCTTGAGTACATTTCTTTTTGGACAATGTCATTCCTTCCTTCAGGCTCTCCCAGTTTTTCCCTCCCATCCCTCACTAACAAGTTGTATAGTTCATTTTCTTTTACTTTTTTTGTTGTTGTTGTTAGTGTCGGTTGTGGGGCTTGAACTATGGGCTTGGGCGCTGTCCCTGCACTCTTCAGCTCAAGGAGAGTGCTCTACCGCTTGAGCCACAGCACAACTTCCGGTTTTCTAGTGGTTTTTTTTTTATTGGAGATAAGAGTCTCACGGAGTTTCCTGCCTGGGCTGGCTTTGAAATGTGATCCTCAGATCTCAGCCTCCAGAGTAACTAGGATTACAGGCGTGAACCACCGGCGCCCGGTTCTTTTACTTTTTAATTGTTATTATAAAGGTGATATACTGAGGAGTTACAGCTACATAAGTCAGGTAATGAGTACATTTTGTTTTGGACAATATCACTACTTCCTGTGCTCTCTCCCAGTATTTTCCTCCTCACATACAAATTGTACAGTTCAATTTGTTCACCGTTTGTCCCTCCATTTTGTAGTTTTTAAATCACCAAAAGACAAAAATTAAAATCACACATAATCACCATCTACAAAACAATTTTAACGTCAATACCTCAACAGTTAGCTCTCAACTAATAGTGACTAAAACTCTAAAACACAAACAAGGCATCAAGAAGCAAACAAGACAGTGATGAAAACTTTGAGACACAAATGCGGCATCAAGTAACAAGAATAAACAAACAAGTCAGTTGCCAGCATCTCACATCTGTAATCTTGCCACTTATGAGGCTGAGATCTAAGGATTGTGGTTTGAAGCTAGCCTGAGCAGGAAAGCATGTGATACTCTTTATCTCCAATTAACTACCAAAAAAGCTGGAAGTAGAGCTGTGGCTCAAGTGGTAGAGCACTAGGCTTGAGCACAAAAGCTGAGACAGCACCCACACACATACACACAAATAAACAAACAAACAAAAATCAAGCAGGAGCAGAAAGAAATAGAATAGACCAGAAGGTTACAATGCCTCAAGGGAAGAAAATCAACAAAACTTATATACCCTTGAAATAGCAACAAAAGGGAGCATTTCAAAATAATTTAGAAGAGTAAAAAAAATCTTGTTATCTAAATAAGTAAAAACCATACCTATATGTACAAACTGAAAGCAAGCAAAATACACAAACACACACACATTTTTTATTTTTGTCGGTCATGCGGCTTGAACTCTGGGCCCAGGTGCTGTCCCTCAGCTCTTCAGCTCAAGGCAAGTGCTCTACCACTTGAGCCACAGCACCACTCCCAATTTTCTGGTGGTTTAGTGGAGATAACAGTCTCACAGACTTTCCCACCCAGGCTGGCTTTGAACCATGATCCTCAGATCTCAGCCTCCTAAGTAGCTAGGATTATAGGTATGAGCCACCAATGCCAGGCTTTCCTTTCTCCTTTTCTGAATTCAGGAATACTTAGGAAGTACAAACAGTTGTGAAATATTTTGAGTTCCTTGAAAAAACTGAATTAAATGTAAAGAATTAAGTGTGAGGACTATCCAAAATACAAAGTATACTAGTAAATTTTTTTACTTAAAAATTTTAAATTGTAATCCTAGCTACTCAGGAGGCTGAGTAGCTAGGATTACAGGTGTGAGCCACCAGCGCTTGGCTTTACACACATATTTTTTAAAGACAGACATACCCATAGTTAAGGTTACAGCAAAAGAATTCCAACCAAAATCCCTAAAGAGAAGTTGGGCACTGGTGGTTCAGACCCATAATCCTAGCTACTCAGGAGGCTGAGATCTGAGAATGGAGGTTCAGAGCCAGCCTGGGCAGTCAAATATGAGAGACTCATCTCCAAACAGCCAACAACAACAACAACAAAAAAAGTAGAGGTCTCAAGTGGTACAGCACCAGCTGTGAGAGGAAAGAGTTGAGTGAAAGCACAAGACTCTGTGTTTCAGTACAGAAAACAAAAAGCAAAAGCTTCTAAAGGGAAAAAGATCATGGAGCAAAGCTCAGAGAAGACTAGGTATGAGCTTCCAAGAAGAATCTTTTCCCAGTGGTATAATATTCGACACATTTTTTTAACATTACTTTTACAGTACTGAGGAATGAGCACTGAATCACACCCCCAGTCCTTTTGCTTGCTTTTAGTTTGTTTTGCAGGAGCTAACACTGATTTTCCTCAGATCTCAGCCTCCTGAGTAGCTAGGATTAAAGACATTATCTAGAATTAGAGGCATGAGCCACCTGTGCCAGGCTAGATTTCATTCTTTTAATGGCTGAATACTGTTCTGCTATATCTATCTCTGCCACATTTTATTTATCCATCATCCACTGATGGATATCTAGATTAATTCTATATTTTGGCTATTGTGAGTAGTGTTGCAATAAACTACAAGTACAAACTCTCAGCCATACTGATTTCCTTTCCTTTTTTTTTTTTTTTTTTTTTGTTGGTCATAGGGCTTGAACTCTGGGCTGGGGCTCTGTCCCTGTGCTCTTCAGCTCAAGGCTAGTGCTCTACCAATTGAGCCATAGGGCCACTTCCGATCTTCTGGTGATTTATTGGAGATTAGAGTCTCCTGGGCTTTCCTGCCAAGGCTGGCTTTGAACCATGACCCTCAGATCTCAGCCTCCTGAATAGCTAGGATTACAGGCGTGAGCCACCAGCACCCAGCTTCCTTTTCTATTGGTAGTTTTATTTATTTATTTATTTATTTATTTATTTATTTATTTATTTATTTGCTTACCTGTATGCTAGTTTTATTTCTAGTTTTTTTGAGAAACTTTTCATGGTTATATTAAATCTGTACACTTCCAATTTAAATGAGAGCTGCCCTTTTTCTGCATCCTCAACAGCATTTGTTTTTCTTTTCTTTTTTTTTTTGGTAGTACTAAGATTTGAACTCAGAGCCTCACACTTACTAGGCTGAGCTCTACCACTTAAGTCACACCTTTGGCCCAACTTTTCATAGGTTATTTTTGAGAAAGAGTCTAGTTTTCACCTGGGAATGTGCCTGAGCCTTGATCCTCATCCTTTAGGCTTCCTTTCCTTGCTTGGATCACATGCTGGGTCACCATGTCCAGCTTCCCTCCATGGAGATAGACTCTCTTGGACTGGGCTGACCCTTCACAAACTGCTAGGATAACGTGAGCCACCAGCACCCAGTTTGATTTTTTTGTTTTTGTTTTTGTTTTTGGTCGGTTATGGGTCTTGAATTCTGGGCCTGGATGCTGTTCCTTGGCTCTTCAGCTCAAGGCTAGTGCTCTACTACTTTAGCCACAGAGTCACTTCAGGTTTTCTGGTAGTTTACTGGAGATAAGAGTCTCATGGACGGGCTGGGAAGGTGGCTCAGTGGTAGAGCGCATGCCTTGCATGCCAGAGGCCCTGGGTTTGATTCCTCAGCACCACATAAGCAAAAAGAAAAAAGCCGGAAGTGGCGCTGTAGCTCAAGTGGTAGAGTGCTAGACTTGAGCTGAAGAGCTGAGGGACAAAGCCCAGACCCAGAGTTCAGGCCCCATGACCGGACCCAAAAAGAAAAAAAAAAATAAAAAGTCTCATGGACTTTCCTTCCTGGGCTGGCTTTGAACCATGATCCTTAGATCCTAGCCTCTTCAATAGCTAGGATTACAGGCGTGAGCCACTGGCACCTGGCTGATTTTTGTCCTTTTGATAACGGCTATTTTAAGTGTAGTGAAAGCACATCTCATTGGGGTTTTGATATGCATTTCCCGAATGATTAGTGATATTGAGCATTTTTTAAAATTTTACTTTGTTGTAAACGTGTTGTACAGTTACATAAGTAAGGCAATGAATACATTTCTAGTTGAATAGTTACCCCTCTCTGAGCATTTTTTCTTATATTTGTTGGTAATTTATATGGCCCATTCTTCAACCAGATTAATTTTTCAAATTTTTTCAATTTTTAAAATATTTTATTGTAAATATACTGTACAGAGGGGTTACAGTTACATGAGTAAGGTAATGCTCCTATTGAGCATTGTTATTTAAGTTTTTTATGTTGAGGTTCTTTTTTGTCCGTTGTGAGGGCTGAACTCTGGGCCTGGGCACTGTCCCTCACCTCTTCAGCTCAAGTCTAGCACTCTACCACTTGAGCCACAGTGCCACTTCCAGCTTTTTCTGCTTATGTGGTGTTGAGGAATGGAATCCAGGGCCTCATGCATGCAAGGCAAGCACTCTACCACTGAGCCACCTTCCCAGCCCCATAGTTGTTTGCATTCTTTATGTATTCTGGATACTCAGTCCTTATAGGATGAATAGCCTGAAAATAGTTGCACAAAGAGCCATAAATATTAATAATGGATACTTAGGCATTTTTTTCTTTAGACAGTGTTATCTAGAAGAACTTTGTGTGGTGCAGAAATGTTCTGTCCTGTTCAATATGTGACAAAGTGACATGAAATGGAGCTAGTACAATACTGAGGGTGGTGGTGCATGCCTACAATATCAGCACTCAAGATCACGAGTTTGAGGTATTGCTACACTAACTACATAGCAAGACCTTGTCTCAAGGAAAAAAGAGAGAGAGAGAGAAAAGAAAGAAAAAGAAAGAAAGAAAGAAAGAAAGAAAGAAAGAAAGAAAGAAAGAAAGAAAGAAAGAAAGAAAGAAAGAAAGAAAGAAAGAAAGAGGGCTGGGAAGGTGGCTCAGTGGTAGAGCGCTTGCCTTGCATGCATGAGGCCCTGGATTCGATTCCTCAGCACCACATAAGCAAAAAGAAAAAAGCGGGAAGTGGCGCTGTGGCTCAAGTGGTAGAGCGCTAGCCTTGAGCTGAAGAGCTGAGGGACAGAGCCCAGGCCCAGAGTTCAGGCCCCATGACCGGACCCAGAAAGGAAGAAAGGAAGAAAGAAAGAAGGAAAGAAAGGAAGGAAGGAAGAAAGGAAGGAAGGAAGGAAGGAAGGAAGGAAGGAAGGAAGGAAGGAAGGAAGGAAGGAAGGAAGAAAGGAAGAAAGGAAGGAAGGAAGGAAGGAAGGAAGGAAGGAAGGAAGAAAGGAAGGAAGGAAGGAAGGAGGGAAGAAAGAGGGGGCTGGTACAACTTAGGGAGTGTATTCAATGTAGCAGCTTTAAAAGATAAAGCACTTTGCTATTTAAGACATAATTCACATAGTAATGAATGTTTTAAGAAACTATTTCTAGGGGCTGGGAAGTTGGCTCAGTGGTAGAGCGCTTGCATGCCTGAGGCCCTGGGTTCAATTCCTCAGCACCACATAAGCAAAAAGAAAAACGCCGGAAGTGGCGCTGCAGCTCAAGTGGTAGAGCACTAGCCTTGAGCTGAAGAGCTGAGGGACAGCACTCAGGCCCAGAGTTCAGGCCCCACGACGGGACCCAAAAAAAAAAAAAAAAGAAAGAAAGAAAGAAACTATTTCTAGAAGCAGACAGAGAGAGAGGGAAGGAAAAAGAGAGGGAGGGAGAAAGGGAGAGAGGAAGAGAGGGAGAGGGAGAAAGAGAGAGAGAGAGAGAGAGAGAGAGAGAAGGAGAGAGGGAGAAAGAGAGGGAGAGGGAGAGAGTGTACTAAGGCCTGAATTTAGGGCCTGATGCTCTCCCTTTGGCTTTTTTCCTTAAGGCTGGTGCTCTACCACTTGAGCCATAGCTCTACTTCTGGTGTCTTGCTGGTAACTGGAGATAAGAACTGTACGGATTTTTCGACCCAGGATAGCTCTGAATCTCTATCCTCAGATCCCAGCCTCCTGAGTAGCTAAAATTACAGGTGTAAGCCACCAGTGCTAAGCTAAGCAACACATATTATCATTTATTTGTCTTTTCTATTATGCTTCCCATAGATAAAGGTAAAGAGGCCAGATACAGATCTGTCCCTAATAGTATAAAACCATTCTCTGGGTTTCTAATCAGCTTTCTAACCATATAAGCATATTGTAAAATGTCTAAAAAAGAGAAATCCTCTATGGTAGATGCTAACATACACATCTGGGCTATTCAAATGCTCTTCACATTTTGCTGGTTACTCTTGGGGCTAGACCTTGACAAAGGAGGATACTGTCAGAGCTTGCTAACCCAAGCACTTCACTTAAGTCCCTCTGAAAGAAGTTCTAAGGCCAACTTCAATGCTGTCTTTTTTCAAAAGCCAACACCATCCTTAAAGTGATGGAGTGACTAGGAAAGACTGACACCATTCCTATAGCCACCATTAGATTCCCAAAGAAGGAACTACTAAAATGTAGCAATGCAGACAATAACTCACTGGACCTGCTTGAATCAACATCAACAATCAAGCCAAGGCCAAAGCAGAACCAGTCTCCTGAGCTGAGGGAGTGAAAAGGCAAAGCCCAAACATTTTCTGACTTGTACCTTCCTCCTGCATGTATGGACAACAGTGGCAACTCACTGGCTTGGTTAAGAAACTGGAAAAACAATTTAAAAAGAAATCACACAACCACTAGTGTATCTCAAAGATTTGTAAATCAATACATGTAAAATGGACTCTGTGGAAATCATTCTCTTTCAGACTTGAGGAATCTGAGCTTTCACAGGGACCATGGATAATATTACTCTGATAGAGAAGATATTCTATTACAACACTCACATCACGAAATTCAAACCTCCTAGGGAAGAAACATGTTTTTAAGACATTTATTTATTTATTTATTTATTTATTTATTTATTTATTTATTTATTTTTAGGTCCAGTCGTGGTATCTGAACTCTGGGCCTGGGCGCTATCCCTCAGCTCTTCAGCTCAAGGCTAGCGTTCTACCCCTTGAGCCACAGCACCACTTCCAGCTTTTTTCGTTTTGCATATGTGGTACTAAGGAATCAAACCCAGGGCCTCATGCATGCAAGGCAAGCACTCTACCACTGAGCCACCTTCCCAGCCCCTTTCTAAGACTTTTAATGGTAGGAAGACAATAGACATTTCACCAGTTCTTCATATTTGATCAATTCAATTTATTTTATAGCTATAATTTAGGAAGTACTTGCTTCTATAGCTCTTTCTTTTTTTTTGTCAGTCTTGGGGCTTGAACTATGGACGTAGGTGCTGTCCCTGAGCCCTTTTTGCTCAAGGCTAAACGCTCTACCACTTTGAGCCACAGTACCACTTCCAGCTTTCTGTTAATTGGGAGACAAGAGTCCCACAGATTTTCCTGCCCAGGCTGGCTTTGAACTGTGACCCTCAGATCTCAGCTTCTTGAGTAACTAGGATTACAGGCGTGAGCCACCAGTGCCTAGTTACAGGTCTTATGACATTTAATCCACATCTCTTAGAATAATGGTCAGGGGCTGGGAAGGTGGCTCAGTGGTAGGGCGCTTGCCTTGCATGCTCGAGGCCCTGGGTTCGATTCCTCAGCACCACATAAGCAAAAAGAGAAAAGCCGGAAGTGGCGCTATGGCTCAAGTGGTAGAGTGCTAGCCTTGAGCTGAAGAGCTGAGGAACAGTGCCCAGGCCCAGAGTTCAGGCCCCACGACCGGACCCAAAAAAAAAAGAATAGATGGTCAAAAAATTCTTAACTATGGTTCAAAAGATTAAGTAAAAAGAGTGAGTGGTCCTGGCTTGCCTAGTGTTTCTGTGCACTACACTACTCCTAAGTGTTTTCATACAAGTAACAAATCTGCTGCAGGCCAATCGTGTCAACTCACCTGTAGTCACCTGCTTTAGCTCTAACACTTCCAATAAGAATTAATGTTTGTGCTGGGCGCCAATGACTCATACCTATAATTCTACTCAGAAAACTGAGATCTAAAGGATCTCAGTTTGAAGTCAGCCCAGGAAGAAAAATCCATGAGACTCCATCTCTTTAAAAAAATTAAAAAAGTACATACACGGAGAAAATAAACATGTAGGGGACATGGCTCAAGTAGTAGAGTACCACCAAGCAAGCAAGCCAAGCATGCTTCAGGGCCTTGAGTTCAAACCCAGTACCAGAGGGGAAAAAAATGTTAAGCTCAGAACCCATTTTTTTTAAATATGTGGTCCAGGGAGAAATGTACCTGGTAACTGTGGAACTCCTTCTTTAAGTACACATGCAGGTAAGGACATGCAAAGGTGCTTTGGACTGAAGAACAAATGTAATGTGGTTTGTGAGTGACACAACAGAGTACATGTCATCTAATAACCATTTTTATGCCACAGAGGAAATTTTTGGAGGGGGGCATCAGTTGTGGGGCCTGGGCACTGTCCCTTAGCTCTTCAGCTCAAGGCTAGCACTCTACCACTTGAGCTACAGCGCCACTTCCATCTTTTTCTGCTTATGTGGTGCTGAGGAATGGAACCCAGGGCCTCATGCATGCAAGGCAAGCACTCTACCACTAAGCCACCTTCCCAGCCCCGGAAATTTTATACACCTGTAAAATTTACTTGTTTTTATGTCCCCTCCTACCTACAGCAACTCAAAGAAAGAACAAAAGGAAAAAAATCTCACTGTAACAAAGACTGAAGAGATTGATAGTGACTCTAAAACCTTTGCTTTAATATTAAACAACATGTCACACATTTTCCACAACACTACAACATATCCGTGACATACTGGGCCACAGTAAGGGAAGATGCCTGAGTAAGAACAGAAGGAGGGAATACAATGCCAAGCGCTACAGCAGAACTGTCTTACAATAATGTCCTAAAAGCAACTATATAACTGTGATTACATCACAAGTGAGAACAGGTTGAGACTACGGTCTTTTCTTTTACATATTCATTCCATTTCTTTTGTTTTGTTGTTTTGTTTTAATGCTGGTAGTGGGGTTTGAACTCAAGTCCTAGCACTCTCACTTGACCTTTTCACTCAAAGTTGGCACTCTACCATGTGAGCCATAGCTCTAATTTTGACTTTTGTTAGTTAACTGGAGATAAGAATCTCACAAGCTGGGTGCTGGTGGCTCATGCCTGTAATCCTAGCTACTCAGGAGGCTGAGATCTGAGCATCAAGGTTCAAAGCCAGCCCAGGCAGAAAACTCCGTGAAACTCTGATCTCCAATAAACCACCTGAAAACTGGAAATGGCGCTGTAGCTCAAGTGGTAGAGCGCTAGCCTTGAGCTGAAGAGCTGAGGGTCAGAGCTCAGGCCTAGAGTTCAAGCCCCATGACCAACTAAATAAATAAATAAGCAAGCAAGCAAGCTGGGCACTGGTGGCTTATGCCTATAAACCAAGCTATTTGGGTGACTAAGATCTGAGGATCACAGTTCAAAGCCAGCCCAGGCATGATAGTCTGTGAGATTCTTATCTCCAATTAACCACCAGAAAAGCAGAAATGGTGCTATAGCTCTAACTGGTAGAGTGTTAGCCTTGGGCAAACACTTGAGCTCAAGGATAGCGTCCAGGCTCTGAGTTCAAGTCCCATGACCCCTCCAAAAAAAACACCTAGAGTCTAAGAAAATTTAGATGTTAGAGTAGAAAAATAGCTGAGAAATATCCACAACATTCGGTATTGTTTTCCAAAACAATCTACATTTCTACAGGCATTAAGAAAGGAATATGACCTTAATAACACTTGACTGTTTAAATCCTTGCTCTCTGCACTAGGTAGACACAAACACACAGTCTTCTGCCCACCTAACTCTAGATCCAGATCTACCATTAAGTGTACGTTTAAATGCCTATTGGTTTATACAAGTGCCATTGATTTATACAGGACAAGTTAGTCCTAGGCTCTACACAATGTTGCACATTGTAATATATTCTAAACAACATGAACAAGTATACCCAGGAGACCTCAAATTTACTGGATGACTCAATACTTGGGGAGGCCAATAGCAGGCCATATTCTCCCACAGGGTGTTGTTTTCCATTTTGAAACGACAGTAGCATGCTTCAAGGAACACAAGTGTTTCACAAGGAACTGGGAGACACAAAGGAGTTGGCTGGAAAACAAAGTCAGAGCAGGACAGCAGACAAGTTCAAGTACTAGTCAGTAAATATGATAGAACTACATGCACTCTACAAGGTAAACAATCAGCTTTTAACTCCTACCAAGTTAGAAGAATAATTACCCATTCCAACCGGATGCTTGTCCATTTCTTGGGCTATTAATTTATTGCATGGACTTTTTGGTGCCCAAAGAAATCTAGGATCAAACTAAAACAGAACTGCAATCAATGATTTTATTTGCCCCCTTTCCCCCCACCCCCACTCCCACCCCCACAGCTTTCATGCCCTTTCAATCTAACAAGCTAGAGAAAGCAGCTGTCCAAATGGCACCAGTCAAACATAGTGACAGATGCAAAAGGAGAATGGACAGGCTTGTTTTACTAACAGTGGACCCATGCAGGAAACAGGCACAGGCTTTTATGCCTAGAAGAGCTGGATTAGCATGCTTTAATACACAAGCCTACATAGAAAGAGAGAAGCCTGTTCAGGACCAAGAGACACACCCATCACACACGAGGCTCTCACTTGAATTTGATGTTGTCCTGGGGTTCTGGCCAAAGCAAACTAAACTACTGTGGCTCCGCATTTCCCCAAAGGAAGGGCAGAGAAAAAAGTGTAAATCAGTTTAGTAAGTGCTGAAAACAAAGGGAAGAGGGAACAAGTGGAAAACAATCTAATTCTCTAGTGAAGTTCTTAATCACTACCTTTGGAGCAACAAGCCCACTCTACATATAAATACATCCTGGTGATACTTTTGCACAAGAGCACAAATCCTGAACACACACATACATATAATTATATAATAGTAATATTTATCGTTATATATATACATATATACATATAGTACTACTCACACTAACAAAAAGGAAATAACAAATGTTCATCCAGAGGGGAATTATATCCACTAAAAAGTACTTAAAACTGGTGGAGTGCCAAGGGCTCATACTTGTAATCCCAGATACTCAGGAGGCTGAGTTCTGAGGCTCACAGTTCAAAGCCAACCTGGGGAGGGAAAGAGGACTATAATACTCTTATCTACAATTAACTACCCCAAAGCCAGAAGTGGAGCTGTGGTTCAAGTGGTAGAGTGCTGACTAGAACAAAAAAAAAGCTCAGGCCGGGCGCTGGTGGCTCACGCCTGTAATCCTAGCTACTCAGGAGGCTGAGATCTGAGGATCGCGGTTCAAAGCCAGCCTGGGCAGGAGAGACCGTGAGACTCCTATCTCCAATAAACCACCAGAAAACCGGAAGTGGCACTGTAGCTCAAGTGGTAGAGCGCTCGCCTTGAGCTGAAGAGCTGAGGAAAAGCACCCAGTCCCAGAGTTCAAGCCCCATGGCCGACAAAAAAAAAAAAAAAAGCTCAGGGTGGGCACCAGTGGCTCACACCTGTCATCCTTGCTGAGGAGGCTGAGATCTGAGGATCACAGTTCAAAACCAACTGGGGCAGGGAAGTCCATGAGACTCTTATCTCCAATAAACCACCGGAAAAGCAGAAGTGGCGATGTGGCTCAAGTGGTAGAGCACTTGCCTTGAGCTGAAGAGCTGAGGGACAGTGCCCAGGCCCAGAGTTCAAGCCTATGACCAGCAAAAAAAAAAAAAAAAAAAAGCTCAGGGACAGGACCCAGGCCTGAGTTCAAGCCCCAGGACTGACACACACACACACAAAGTATTTAAAGTGGAGCTACTACAATATTGATAATTCTCATAAGCCTGAGTTTAAAACCAAAAAAAAAAAAAAAAAAAAATCACAGAATACAGTATTTTGTATTTCTCCAAACTTCAAAATCTCTAAAACTTTTAAATATATTGCTTAAAGATGAATATATGAAATAAAACTATAACCAAAAAGAAAACAAGGGAAACGATAAACAATTCAGAAGAGTATTTACTTCTGCAGGGGATGTGGTTCAGGAAGGAGCACCCAGATGGCTTCCACAAGAGAAATAATACTCTATTTCTTAGGCTAAGTGACATACAAATATTGACTAGTCATTTTTGCATATCTTATATTTGAGAGTGTGCTAATAATACTCAACATAAAGAGAGAACCTCTGAGCCCGGCGCGGGTGACTCTCTCCTGTAATCCTAACTACTCAGGAGGCTGAGATCTGAGGATCGAGGTTCAAAACCAGCCCGGGCAGGAAAGTCCGTGAGAATCTTATCCCCAATAAACCACTCGAAAACCGGAAGTGGCACTGTGGCTCAAGTGGTAGAGCACTCGCCTTGAGCTGAAGAGCTGAAGGACAGCGCCCAGGCCCAGAGTTCAAGCCCCACGACCAGAAGAGAGGAGAGAGAGAGAGAGAGAGAGAGAGAGAGAGAGAGAGAGAGAGAGAGAGAGAGAGAGAGAGAGAGAGAGAGAGAGAGAGAGAGAGAGAGAGAGAGAGGGAGAGAGAGAGCCTCACAATGCTCCCTAATAGAGCCTAAGACTTCAAGGTAACAGAATCAACTTGGTTTAGAGGTGACAAAAAGAACAGCTCCAGGCACTTCTCTGGGTTTATTGAGTAAAACCAGCTTTGCAGGTTATCTAAAACACCACTGTCCCCACAGAGTTGAAAACTGTCTTGGCAATAGATAAGATCCCCAAACCCAGAAAAATTTTATCCATGGAAGGAAAGCCCCTAGATTCCAACAGACAGAAGAATGGACTGAATTTAGGAACACGGCAGTTCTTCTATGGAGCCCTTTGAGAAGCTGGGAGGCTGTGCTCCGTTTCTAGAAGGGAGGAGGAGATGAAAAAATACACTTGAGGACACCACAGCAATAGAACCCCAAAACTGAGAGCACAGAGTCCCAGGAGAATGTGATGTAAAGCACAGATGAATATGTATACCGAAGCCTCAAGGGTTAGTGTACTGGGATTTACCTGCAAGAGGTGACAATCGAGTTTGGCACATGCTGAGTATGTTGGGAAATAATAATATCAAAAGCTATCTGAACCACATCTGTTTAACATATGTACAGCCAACGGGCAGCAAGGCAGGAAAAAGTGTGACTTGCTGGGGGAAACTGACCGTCTGGAAGGCCGGCCAGGGAAGGCCCTGGGCCGAATCCAGAAGGCCCGGCTTGCTCGGGGAGGGGAAGAGGGTGGTCCCGGCCTAGGCAGAAGGTGGGGCCGCCGGGAGAGGGTGGGTCCCCGCAGCGACTGTCCTCGGAGGCCAGGCTGGAGCCCAGCCCAGCTCGGGGATAGCGGGGTGGAGGGACCTGGGGTGGGGACGGACCCCCACTTACGCGCGGGGACCGGGATTGGTGGGGAGGCAGGGGCCTATCGCGGGCTCAGCCAGCCCCGCGGGCGCGTCGTCCCCCCCCCCTGCCCTGGCCCCGGCCCCCGGCCCGCCCGCGGCTCACCTGGGCACGCAACTGGACGAGCTCCGGTCCACCTCCCAGGTGGCATACAGATTCATCTGCACCGGGGCGGGGGTGCGGCCTGGCCCCGGGCCGCTGGGAGCCGCGGAGCCCGAGGCCACCGCGACGGCCATGGAAGTGGAGGTGGACGAGGACGACGAGGAGGCAGCCGCCGCCGAGGTGGACGAGGACGACGAGGTGGCCTGAGCCAGCTTGGGGGGCGTCGGCTGCTGAGGCGGCTGCTGCGGCGGCGGCGGCTGCTGCTGAGGGGACTGGGAGACCCCCGAGCCCCGCTGGCCGCTGCCGCCCCCGGAGCCTCCGGGACCACCGCCCGTCCCTCCGCGTTCCGCCATGGTCCTGCCAGGGGTCAGGAAGCGCGGGGCTTACGCACACGGAGGGCCGCCGAGCGGTTCCAGGCGTCCCCCGCGGCGGCGGCGGCGGCGGCGGCGGCTCGGCGTCTCCTCAGCCCGCCCGGCGGAGCGCGAGCCGCCAGCGAGTCTGCACGCACGCGCGGGGCCTCGCGGCGCGCGGCCCTCGCGCTCGCCCGCCGCTGCCTGTTGCGGCCCGCGCGGCCCAGACACTGGGTGGGCGTGTCCGGGGAGCCCGGGCCCGCGGCCCCACCCAGCCCGGGCGCCGAGGGGCGGGGCCTGCGCCCGCGCCCGGCGTGCTGTGGGCACGCTTCCTCGCGGTCCGGGAGGGGGCTGCTGCCGAGCCGACCCTCCCCCGATGCCGGGCTTAGGGCGCCGCCCGCTGTCCCCCCTTCCTGCCCTCCCCCTGCTCCCCGTCAGGCAGCCGCAGCCCCGCCTGCGGAAACCCGGCTTTTCCGGGGCGCGGCCCCGGCCGGGAAGGGACTGTCGCGGGAGCGCGCTTGGCCCCGGGGAGCCGCCGAGCACCGAGCGCTAGGAGGCGGCTCACCCACCACCCATCTCCGCCCTGCCACTCAGCCTTTTCACCCAGTCGGGGAAGCAGTCCATGCACTGCAAGTTCCCTTCCGAGGGTGGGCCCGGTGAATCCTCACGCTAAGCTCCCTTGTGTCCACAGCCAACCTTTTTCCTCTTCTATGCAACTCCCCTTCCGCGCCTTCCCCCCCCAAAAAAAACCTTTCATTGCCAAGTCCCAGAGTGCCTTAGTGTTTTCCCCATTTCTTAAGTCCATTCTCGAGGTAGCCAACTTGAAGTCCTACAACACCCTAAACCCACACTGACTTGTTCCCCAAATGCTCAGCAGATGCTGTGATATCCAGTGGTCCAGCCTAGTCAAGCTGCTCAGGACCAGGAGAATCTGGAGAAAGCCAGCCCTCCCCTCCACTTCCCACATCTACCACTGGTGTGGCTTGAACCCAGGGTCTCAGAACAAGTTAGATTTTGAGCCATGTTTTCTCACAAGGATTGGGTCTCTCTACCACAAGGTCAATAAGGAAGGCCTGACCTGGCCTACTTCCCCTCCCCACTGTTTACTTCTGCAGCCCAGCCAGGGAGAGCTAAGCTGGCTATTTTTATTCCCCAAGGACAACGCGGTATGGTAAGGTCAAACTGGGCCTTGAGGTACTCCCCCCCAGTGCCTTCCCACAGAGAAGGGTAGGGATGGTAAATCACAATCTCGCCACAGCTTTGGCTTTACTGGGTTCCCACTTCAACACCTTTGCAAATGCCTGCTCCTCCTCACTGGAGCTCCTTGTAGGAAGATATTCAGTCCTTTTGCAGAGGGGCTAAATGGAGAGAGAGGGAGTGTTCCATATGCCATCTCTTTCCTTGGGAAACAGCTTTATTTACAAAACAGGTCTAAAATAACATGAAATGACAAGCCCTTGGGATGTGCAGGAGAACTGGCTCTTGGAGACCCACGTGTGACGCCCAGGCATCCAAACAAAGGGCCTAAAGGAAAGCTGGCTGGGTGAGGGAGACCTAAAATTTGAATTCCTTGTATTTCTTGCTTCCCCCACGACTGTCCTGGGGCTGGGCTTTCCGTTTCTTTTGCTACACAAGAGAAAGAGAAAGAAACAAGTTATGGCAGGTTAATCAAATTCCAACCACTAAAAAAAGAGGAGCAGCCTGACTTAAGTTGTGGGAAAAGGACTGCACACCAGATCTAGACTGTTCCCACCTCCCACTCATACATGGATGAGCTCCTTCTCCCTCTTTTGTGCCTAGTGTCAAGTCCCTAAGAGGGAGCTAACTGGAAGATTTCTATGGATTCCAAGGCCTTAAGGAAGACAGGGCAGCAGACATTTGAGTCCACCCTCATTCTGGCCACTAGAGGGCAAAATTCCCCTGAAAAAATGCTCTTACTCTGGGCTCCCTAGGAACACCCACCTTCTGTTTGGCAGCATGCTCAGCTACCATGTCACTGAAGTCTTCCTTCTCCACTTGAGCCTGTTGCTCCCGGACATGCTCCTCATACTTCTGGGTCATGGCCATTGGGTCCAACTCCAACTCCTCAGGTGCCAAAGCCACTTCTACACCTTGCAGCTCAGGGGCTGGGCCCTTCCGACTCATAACCTAGAGGAGATAGCAGAGCCTGGTCATCTCCAGCTCACATCTCAAAGACACCAGATATGGTCCCCGGCCCCCAGTGTAGCTTCTTCTAAAATCCTTACCGTGGACATGTCGTAAATATGGGTTGATCCCATCATGGCTCCCCCGACAGTGGCTGTTCTCTTCTCAGGCAACACAGTAAAAAGCTGTGGTGTCTCACTTCTGCAAAGGACAATGGGGTCAAGCCCAAAGAGGGACAAAAGAGCCTCCAGAAAGAAAGCAAAAGAAACAGGTAGCATCTCCAATGAAATCCTGGGAGAGATTCTGAGATTCCTAGGGGACACAGCCTCTACCATTCACAGAGGCTCACAAGAGAGATGGATGGGGGGATATATGGCACTGATATCGGGGCTACGATCCGGAAGGGAAAGAGACTTATCTAAGTGATAGATCTCCTCAACCAAGTTAGGGGATCAGTGAACAGGACTCCTGTATACAAAGAAGGGCCAAAGGTCAAAGACACTAAAAGTTTCCTGGAGAACTTTGATACAGAAAAAAGGTTTCAACAGCTCTTACCCCGAAGGGTGCCTGAAGTCTTAATGTATCTAAATCACACTTCCAGCCCTTCTTTCCAAGGGCACAAGAGCCCCCCACAGCCAATCTTATCAATAATTTCAAGGATTATACTGAGGACACAGTAGCAAATCTAACACGCCTTCATCTTCCATATCATACCTTCATCTTCCAGAAGAGGTGACTCTTCACAGACCCTTCACTTAAAGTCCTCTTATAATTTCTGATCATCACTGGAATAAATTCAAATGCCTTACCATGACCTAAAGTGTTCACGCTCTGGTCTTTTACCCAATCTTTCCTTACTACATTCTGTCTGCCATAGCCTTTTATTTATTTTGTGCTAGTATTGAACTCAGGGCCTTAAGCTCATGTTTTGTTTTGTTTTGTTTTTTGTCAGTCATGGGCCTTGAACTCAACCTGGGCACTGCCCCTGAGTTCTTCAGCTCAAGGCGAGCACTCTACCACTTGAGCCACAGCACCACTTCCGGTTTTCTTGTGGTTAAATGGAGGTAAGAGTCTCACAGGCTTTCCTGCCAAAGCTGACTATGAACCATGATCCTCAGATCTCAGCTTCCTGAATAGCTATAATAACAGGCATGAGCTACCAGCGCCCGGCTCATGCTTAACTTTCTTCATCATAACCTGCATTCTGCCTCTTGAACCATACTTCCAACCCCGCTTTTTGCTAATTAGTTAGAGAGGGACTTTAACAGACTTCAGTGCAGGGGATGGCTTCAAACCTCAATCCAATTCTCAGACCCCTGAGTAGCTAGTATTTACAGGTATGAGCCACCAAGAACCTGGCTCACCATACTCTTCCTTTTTTCTTCTGAATATGCAAAACTTGAGACTTCTATTTCCTGACAAGGGAGAGACAGGGCCTAAATTAATCTTCCTGCCTAAAATAACCAAAACATGGGCAAAAATAAATGAATCTGTGCTTTTTTTTTTTTTTTTTTGGTCAGCCATGGGGTTTGAACTCAGCTTGGGTGCTGTCCCTGAGCTCTTCAGCTCAAGGCAAGTGCTCTACCACTTGAGCCACAGCATCACTTCCAGTTTTCTGGTGGTTAATTGGAGATAAGAGTCTCACGGACTTTCCTGCCCAGGCTGGCTTTGAACCGTGATCCACAGATCTCAGCCTCCTGAGTAGCTAGGATTACAGGCATGAGCCACCAGCACCCAGCTGAATCAGTGCTTTTCAAAACACTGGACAAGAGGCAAGGAAGGACAGTGGTTTCTGCAAGACAGGAAGCAAATGAGGTGAGCCTTCCAATTGCCCAGCATACCACATAGAGTTTTCTGGCCATAACCAGGAAGCCAACCCATGTAGAGCTGAGAGGACTCCATGAGTTGGGTACAATAGAGAAAGTTCAGAGTGCACAAGACACAAAAAACTCAAGACCCACAGAAGGTCCTCCTCAGATACTCACGGGGGGAAAAAGAAAAAAGGACTTTTGAGTTCAAGCCCCAGGATCAACACACACACAGACACACAGACACACACACACACCAGCATTGAGTTGGGGGCCTGGCTCAAATGATAGAATACTTGCTTAGCAAAATGCAAAACCTTGAATTCAAACCCCTAGCCTGTCCTTCCTATCCCAAAAAGAACAAAGTAGTAGTGAACAGTCAAAAAAAGTCAAAAAACTAGTCCCAATCAGGCACTAGTGGCTCATTCCTATAATACTAGCTACTAAGGAGGCTGAGATATGACGATCACAATTCAAAGCCAGTCTCAGCAATAAATTACCAAAGAAGCTGGGAACAGCACCCAGGCCCTGAGTTCAAATACCAGGACCAGAAAAAAAAATGGGAGAAGAGAAATAAAGCTCTTAATACCTAATACTATTAAGAGTTATATAACATTTAAAATAGACCATGATAAAGACGGATACTATAAAAACTAAAGAAACCACTAAAACAAGAAAAAAAACAGAGTTAATAAGCCAACAAAGGAAATAGAATGGAATCATATATAAAATGTTCAGTGTAAACATATAAATCAGGCACTAATAGCTCACACTATAATCCTAGCCACTCAGGAGACTAAGATCTAAGGACCACAGTTCAAAGCCAGCCTGGGCAAAAAAGTCCCTGAGACTCTTATCTCTAATTAAGCACCAAAAAGCCTAAAATGGAGCTGTGATTCAAGTGATGGAACTTTAACCTTGAGCACAAAAGCCCAGGGACAGGGGCTGGGAAGGTGGCTCAGTGGTAGAGCGCTTGCCTTGCATGCCTGAGGCCCTGGGTTCGATTCCTCAGCACTACATAAGCAAAAAGAAAAAAAGCCAGAAGTAGTGTTGTGGCTCAAGTGGTAGAGTGCTAGCCTTGAGCTGAAGAGCTGAGGGACAGTGCCCAGGCCCAGAGTTCAGGCCCCACAACCGGACCCAAACAAAAAAAAAGGCCAGGGACAGCGCACAGGCCAAGTTCAAGCTCCAGGACCAACAAACACACACACACACACACACACACACACACACACACACACACACACACACACACACACACACACACACACACACACACACACACACACACACACACACACACACACACACAGTCAGGGACAGCACACAGGCCAAGTTCAAGCTCCAGGACCAACAAAACACACACACACACACACACACACACACACACACACACACACACACACACACACACACACACACACACACACACACACACACACACACACACACGAGTTTAATAATACAAAAAGTGGTTAAGAAAATACAGAAAGACAGCCAGGTGCCGATGGCTCACACCTGTAATCCTAGCTGCTCAGGAGGCTGAGATCTGAGGATCACGGTTCAAAGCCAGCCCGGGCAGGAAAGTCTGTGAGACTCTTCTTATCTCCAATAAACCACTAGAAAACCAGAAGTGGTGCTGTGGCTCAAGCAGTAGAGCACTGGCCTTGAGCTGAAGAGCTGAGGGACAGCACCCAGGCCCAGACAAAAAACAAAAAAAGAAAATACAGAGAGAGAGAGAGAGAGAGGGAGGGAGGGAGAGAGGGAGAGAGTGTGTGAGAGAGAGAGAGATCAAAGAACAGAATGGACAAATAGGTCACTTCATGATAACAGGGTCAATTCATGAAGACTTAATCCCACATTCTATGTACCTAAAAATAGAGTTACCAAATCCATGACTACGCAAACGAAGCCCTTCTCAGTGCCTTTGCACTGGCTTGCACTTACTATCCCTTCTGGCTGAGGTAACATGTGTCTGGCTCATTCTTACCATTCCAGCCCAACTCAAACATCTTCTTCTCAAGGAGGCTTTCAAAGACTTCCCCATTACCTTCCTCCCTGTATTCCTCATTCAGTCCCTCTGCTCCATCATCCTTGTCCACACCTGACATTACCTTGTTCTAATTACCCACTTACCTTATCTAGTTTTCATTGCTGACTTCCCACTGGCACAGAGTTGCTAGTTAATAATTACTAAGAAAGCAAAAATGGGCTGAGGCTGCAGATCAGTAGGACAATGCTGACTGAACGTGCCCCAACCCTAGGTTCAGTCCCTAATATTACCAACTAAAAAAAACAAGTAAAATTGTTAAACATAGAAACAATGAAATTCTGATAAAGGGGGGGGGGGGGGAATCAGCTGTCAACCTAGAGGCTGAAGGCAAGTAAAGTCCTCCCCTCATGGCCTGCCTGGTTCCCTCACCCATCCATGGCCTCCTCAATCTTCTTCTTCCTCAGCTCAATGAGTTCAGGGGTCTCCATTCCTGCTGGCACTGACGAGAATCCTCCAGGAGTGATAAGACCACTGTGAACACAGAGAAGAATAAGCTCTGGAGCAAAGACAAGGCCCCTACACACACATACAGACAGACACACAGCACAGTTAGGGCAGGTACGCTTCATTTCCCCACCTGTCTGCAGGTGTAATAAAGCCTGTCTCATCAGGTTTGTCTTCATCACTTTCCTCCTCTTCCTCTTCTTCTGAGGACTCTTCATCAGATGGCTCCAGTTCTCCCCAAGGAGTCCGATCAATCTCTTCTTCTTCAGTTTTGGTCTGAAGATCATGCATTCATTTAGCAAACATTTACTAAGTATCTATTAGATGCCAAGCTTTTGTAACCAAAAGGTAAAACACAACAATCCCTACTTGTTATGTAGAGCTCCTATTCTACAGGAAAGATACATCACATATTAGGAAAATGCACCCCCTTTTTCAGACTGAAGTTTCAGAAAGCCCAACTCCCTAATAATGAAGCTATGTGACCTTCATGAGATTAAGTAACACCCAGTTCACCTGTACACCCATACCTGAAATTCAGCAGCATTGGTTCCAAACACATCTCCATAAAGAGGTTTCCCAGTCTCATCTACTGGGGGTTTGCCCCAGCCACCAGCATGGTACCCAAAGGAACAGCTCTGCAGGAGAAAGAGGTGAAACAGTTCCACTCTTCAGCTCGAGAAGAACATGAAGCCCTAGCGAACAATCCTGCTCCAAAATACAGAATTCACACTTGAGAACTCTGGAAATTATGACTGCTGAACAGAGCAAAATGTTATAAAGCACTAGGAGGCAAAATGATAAGCACCAAAACTCTGGAGGCAATAGAATGAGGGAACAAGAGACAGAGTGTGCAAATGCTAATAACCCCATCCGTCAGTAGTTTGTGCTGCCTAAAACCAAAACAAGGACTTTAAAAACCAAGATTTTAACTTGTTCCTGATTTTTCTTAATTTTGGAAAAGCTGCCTCATTAGCATCTACCTCACTTAAGGGACAGAAATTTTTATCAGAATTTTAGCAATACCAGTTTCCATCTGTTGGCTGTTAATACTTCTCAACACTTTTATTCAGAGGTAATAACTTTCAGGCTGGAAGCAGTGCTCCAGTGATATAATAGCCAGCCAAGCAAGCAAGCAATTGAGCCAAAAGCAAGGCTCTGAGTTCAAGACCCACTACCAGCATAAAACCAGACCTCCTGCTCCCCATTAGCTTTCTTACTCAAGGGCGGCACTCTTAACCACTTGAGCCACATCTCTGTTTCTGGTTTTATGCTGGCTAATTGAAGGTAAGAAGAGTCTTATGGGCCTTTCTGTCCAGGCTAGCTTCAAACTATGATCCTCAGATCCCAGCCACCAGAGTAGAAAGGATTACAGACATGATCTACTAGCACCTGGCTGAAGAAATACATTTTTTTGCCATTCTTATGATAAAATTATTTGCCTACTCATACATATCATTAGACAGCTGTCTAGAAATACATGTATTTGTTATTAAATGTAGAGGATTTGGGGGGGAAGAGGTTGAACTCAGGACTTCAGACTTGCTAGGAAGATGATCTACCACTTGAACCATATCCCTAGCCCACTTTTTGCTTTAGCTATTTTTCTCTGATAGAGTCTCACATTTATGCCCAGGGCTGACCTCAAACCACAATCCTCCTATCTTACACCTCCTGAGTAGCTGGGATTTACAGAGGCATGTCCCACCATGTCCAGCCTAGTGGGTGAGATGGGATCTCAATAGCTTTTTGCCCATGTTGGCCACAATCCTATCTCACCTCCCAAAAAGATGATACAACATATAAATAGGCACCATCAAGCCCACCTGGTTATTTTTGGTCAAGTTGTGGGTGAGTTGTTGTTGACTTTGAATCTTACCAGCTTTTTTAAAAAAGTAAAGATGTTATGATTATTGTAATTATTTTTAAATCAGGACAGAAATTGAAAAGATAAAATTACCCTCTGGTTAAAAAGCAGAGGCAGCCAAGCATAGAAGAAAGCATAATACTCACCTCAGGGATGGGCGAGTTCAGCCCAGGGATTTTCAGGTTGGGATAGGAAGGGGGTGGTCCGTATCTCTGCATGGCGATCAGCCATGGGGGAGGAACCTTGTGGGCATTCTGCAGTAAACAGAGAATAAGACATCACTCACGTAGCCCATCCTGTCTCTCACTTCTGCCCCAATTCCCACCCTTTTCCAAGCTTCCCTGCCAGCTAACCAATACTCACTGGTCCTACTGGCATCCCCAAGGAAATCCTCAGCTCATCAGACAGATCTCCAGGCTTCTTCTCCTTCAGTCGTGTCTCAAACTCCTTCCCCTGAGGAAAAAGCACAATCTGCTGTATTGGGGAAGCCAGACAGGCAGAGAGCTCAATGGCATGAGAACACAGAAGAGAAGTCCTAACCCCTATCAGATACAAAATCCCAAGAGGACAACCTGGCTGCCTCCCACTTGGATCCCGGCTAGAGTACAGGAAAGAATAAGGCCAGCCTCTGTGCTACCGCTAACCCACTGAGAACAGGGCCAACGACAGCACCTGCTTTCTCACCTATCAAATGAGGGCACTGGACAGGACAGGATACCACCAAGCTCTTTCCACTTCATACATCCATGCTGTCTAACATTGCAAGGATCTAATAAAACTTTCCTCCCACTCCTAATATTAAATGTTCCTGTAAAACACCTGTCACTTTGACACTTGGTTCCTAAACCCAACCAAACTATTATAAGTCCGAAGACCATAGTCAGCATGTTTCCTCTGAAAAAGGACTTCATTTAAAAATTTTAGCTGGCACCAGTGGCTCACACCTGTCATCCTAGCTACTAAAGAGGCTGAGATCAGAGGAACGCAGTTTGAAGTTAGCCTGGGCAGCAAAGTCCTTGAGACTCTTGTCTCCAATTAATCACAGAAAAAACTGGAAAGTGGTGCTGTGACTCAAATTGTAGAGAGCAGCCTTGAGTAAAAGGAGCTTAGGGACAGAACCCAGAGCCAGAGTTCAAGGCCCAGGACTAGCAAAAATAATAAGTAAACAAATAATTTATTTCAGCCTCCATCATATCCAAGAGTAGTAAACCCACTATTTTAAGGGTGGGGGCCACATACTAGCTTTAAAAGCCTTTTTATCAACAGTTCCACGGTCATGACCAGACTCAGCCCTGCCTCCCCCCAGACCCTATCGCAAACCTCATAGTACAAGTCTCCGTGGATGGTCAGCTTTGGCTTTGTCTGCCATTTAAAGAAAGCATCGTGAAGTTTCTGGTAGTCAATGTCAATCTTTCCCATCTTGGGCCGAACCTTCTCTCGCATTTTTGACTTCATGGTCTTCTGTTCTTCCTGTGAAAAATGTAATACAAGTTAACAGACATTCGCCAAACTTTTACTAGTTGATCTGTCTCTGAACTCCCAAGAGATTAAAAGGAAATCTCATTTTTATTTCCCCTGAAAGTCATTAAAATCCATCCTGCTCAAGACTCTCCAAATTATATAATGTGATGAACAAGAGGTACAACTCTTGTGGCTGAGCACATAGTTGGCATCCCAAAGCCCTGAACTCAACCCCAGAACCAAAAACTAAAGTTTCATAATCCATGCTGTACATAAAATAGATTACTTATACAAAATCAGTCTAAGGGCTCTATGTCCTTGAGACTTGAACTCAGGGCCTGCACGCTGTGCCTGAGATTTTTTGCTTAAAGCCACAGTTCTACTTCCAGCTTTTTGGTCATGAATTGGAGGTGTAAGTCTCAAAGACTTTCCTGGGCTGGCTTCAAACTGCAATCCTCAAATCTCAGCCTACTGTATAGTGAGGATTATAGGTATGAATCACTGGCACCCAGCTAACTAGTACTTAAAAGTATTTAACTAAATCCTTTAAACTTAGTAAGTTAAACAACCACTATGAATCTCTAGCCACCAGTGCACCAGAGAAAGGAATCCCCATGTGAGTTGGCCAAGCACAGGTAGAGAGGAGAGTGGAGGAGGAAAACAGCTACTCAGGACCAGAGGACTCAGCACGAGGTAGAAGAGATCTCTCCCTTTCCTGCATCTTTCTCCTCCTGCTTCCTGCCAAATGCCCCGCAGAGTATAGTTCTAAACTGAAGAAGAGTAACTAGATGAGTAACAAGTACTTGGGAGTTTTAGGGGGAGCCAATTCAAATTTTGCACCAAGCTGCCATGAAGGGCATGGGTGCTGCACCGCCGCCAGGCCTCACCTTCTCCTGGAGGGCCTCCCGCATCTCCTGGATGCCTGTGCGTTTGATGAAGTCTGGCAACTCAAAGGGGGGCTTTTCAATGCCCCGTTTGCCCTGCAAGTACTTGCGCTTAAAACACCAGTGGCGGGGCACAGGTACAGAGTTCCGTGTAGCCTTGAGGTGAACCAACAGCTTTGGGTCCTGCGCTGTTACATCGTGCATCTCCACGACATCAGGCCGAGCCACCAGCTGGAAAATAAGACATGACTTTAGAAATGCCTGATTCTCTTTTCCCCAGAGGACCCAGTATCTTGCCCAAGTCTCCACCAAAGTTGACCCATCGTTGGGTCCAAGAGCACCTCACATGAGCTCCCAGCGAGGCGCCAGGGCCTGGGCCATCTCAGGTCTTACCTGTTTCAGTTCGGCCACAGTAAAGCGATTCATTCGGCGCAACTTCTTTTTGGACAGCTTAGGGGCCTCTGGCTTCTTTTCCTAAGATAGAAAGATCATCTCTTCAGAGCAGGACTCAGCTGGGAATCAAATTACCCAGCCCCCCCTCCCCCCAAGACTTAAGCCACAAAGGTCCTGCAAGGTTTCATCACAGTCCCCATAAGAGGCACCTCAGCCACCCGTGCCCAGTATCACTGTTTGCAGCCATAAGGAGGCGGGCCTGACCTGTTCGTCATCACTGCTGTCATCATCGCTGTCCTTGTGCTCCTCCTCAAAGCCCTTCTTCTTGGGGACTGTAGAATTCTCCATTTTGTCCAGTTTCTCTGGCTCCTTTTCTTTCTCCTTCTTCACGTCATCAGTGAGCTGAGGAGGCAGATCATGGGGAAACCCCAGAACTCTTTAGTCCCTCACCTCATTTCTAACCCCTGTGCTAAAATGCAACACTGTCTCCAAGCCTGACCCACCAGTCCCCTATTGAGTTTGGCCCCACTCAAAACATGCCGCTCCTTTTACCTTGAAAGCCTCAAAAATCCTCTTGAAGAAGATAAAGTTGGGCTCATAGATCTCAGGTTCTTCAGTCACATACTCAATCTCCACATCAGCGGCTGGGGAGTCAGAACCTCGGGACCGGGAGGAGTCCTTCTCTCGGTCTCCAGAGCTCTCAGAGGACGCAGCCCGCACCCTCTGGGGCTTTTTCTTCTTCTTCCGATTCCTACGCTTCCGGTTTTTCTGTCAAGGCAAAGAAAAACTACGTGGGTCAGAGAACCCAAGCTGCATATCTGACTGACCTGTCTGATGCCCTAACGACAGTTCAGCACTGTCTTCCCCTGAGGAGGCAGTCTCGTGAAGCATCTATGAAGAAACCATGGAGGCAGGCTCTGAAGTTCTGCCTCTGGAGTTCTCTAGTACCTTTGACTAAGTGATTATACCCTCAGAACTTCAGCTTTTTCAACTGTAAAATCAACGTGCAAAAGAGATTGATACCTGCAAGATGCTAAGGATAGGATTGGGCACAAATATCATAGTTACTACTTACTGACCACTTATAATTAGCTACTTTAATCCCACCCTTCCAAACCAGCTCCATCATGTACCTCCTTTTTAGACATAGACATCGTGTCCTCCTCAGTCTCTGATGCTGACTGGCCCAGGGACGAGCGATTGTCTGTTTCCATTTCCTCTTCCTCTGTCAGAGAAGAAGGTAGCAATCAAGTGTCCTCACAGTGCCCCTTCCCTGCTCACAGGAACTTCACAATAACTTCTCTTTGCCAAGAGCTGGTTGCTCTCTAGACCCTTCTCAGGGAAGGCATGAAGGAATGAGGATGCCGCCCAGGCTTCCAGCTCTGAGGCTGCAACTTCGGACACACCAACACTCACCCTGCTGAGAGTTCATCTCTTCTTGGCGACTCTCCTTCAGCTGCAAGATCTTCTCCAAAGCCTGGGGGATCTTGGGGCCCACAGAAGGATCATCCATCTGCCAGAGACAACCCAGTCAAAGGTGCTGAGTCACAGTACACTTTCTTTTCTTATTTTTTATTATGTTTTTTAAATTGTGAAAATACTGTACAGAAGGTTACAATTACATGAGCAAGGTAATGAGTACATTTCTTTTTTTTTTTTAATATTATTTTATTTTATTTGAGAACATACTGTACAGAGGGGCTACAATTACATGGGCAGGATAATGCATACATTTCTTACCAAGCATTGCAGCCTCCTCCTTTGTTTACCCTTCACCTCCCTTCCCAGCCTCCCCCCTCCCCCCACCCAATTATACCCCCCTCTCCATGAGTACATTTCTTATCAAGCATTGTTGTCTCCTCCTTTGTTTCCCCTTACCATCCCTTCCAATCCCCCGCCCCCCAGTACACTTTCTAATCCAACTCTAACCTTCCTGTTCTATTATAAAAATTGCCAGTCCTTTTTTTTTTTTCCGTCAGTCATGGGGCTTGAACTCTGGGCTTGGGCGCTGTCCCTGTGCTCTTCAGCTCAAGGTGAGTGCTCTACCTCTTGAGCCACAGTGCCACTTCCGGTTTTCTAGTGGTTTATTGGAGATAAAAGTCTCATGGACTTTTCTGCCCGGGCTGGCTTTGAATCATGATCCTCAGATCTCTGCCTCCTGAGTAGCTAGGATTACAGGTGTGAGCCACCGTCGCCCAGCTTTAAAAATTGCCAGTCTTGACAGACATAGCAGAAATGAAGGGGGAAGAACCAAATGAACTCAATGAGGTTCTGCATCCCCCAAAGATTACCACAAACTCAGTTCAAATTCAGAGGGATCTCTCTCAGGTCCCTCTGCTCTATAGTACAGGTATTTTCATTAAGAATGGCTTCCCAGCCGGGCGCTGGTGGCTCACGCCTGTAATCCTAGCTACTCAGGAGGCTGAGATCTGAGGATCGAGGTTCAAAGCCAGCCCGGGCAGGAAAGACCGTGAGACTCCTATCTCCAATAAAACCACCAGAAAACCGGAAGTGGTGCTGTAGCTCAAGTGGTAGAGTGCTCGCCTTGAGCTGAAGAGCTGAGGGACAGCGCCCAGGCCCAGAGTTCAAGCCCCACGACCGACAAAAAAAAAAAAAAAGAATGGCTTCCCATGAAGCTGGGAATGTGGCTTAGTGGTAGAGTGTTTACCTAGCATGCATAAAACCCTGGGTTCGATTCCTCAGTACCATATAAGCAGAAAAAGCCAGAAGTGACACTGTGGCTCTCAAGTGGTAGAGTGCTAACCTTGAGAAAAGAAACTCAGGGACAATGCCCAGGCTGAGTTCAAGCCCCAGAAGTGACCAAAAAAAAAAAAGGCTTCACATACTTAATTAACGGGAAAGACCATTAAGAATTTTAAGTTGAATTGGGCACTGGTGGCTCATGCCTGTAATCCTAGCTACTCAGGAAGCTGAGATCTGTGGATCACAGTTCAAAGCCAGCCCGGGCGGGAAAGTCCGTGAGACTCTAGAAATCCAGAAGTGGCGCTGTGGCTCAAGCGGTAGAGCGCTCGCCTTGAGCTGAAGAGCGCTGGGACAGGGCCCAAGCTCAGAGCCAGAGTTCAAGCCCCACAACCGACCAAAAAGAAAAAAAGAATTTTAAGTTGTTGCTGGGGGCCGGTGGCTCATGCCTATAATCCCAGCCACTCAGGAAGCTGAGATCTGAGGAACATGGTTCAAAGCCAGCCTGGGCAGAAAAGTCGTGGGGCCTGAACTCTGGGCCTGGGCGCTGTCCCTCAGCTCTTCAGCTCAAGGCTAGCGCTCTACCACTTGAGCCACAGCGCCACTTCCGGCTTTTTTCTTATGTGGTGCTGAGGAATCGAACCCAGGGCCTCAGGCATGCAAGGCAAGCGCTCTACCACTGAGCCACCTTCCCAGCCCCGTATATGAGATTCTTATCTCCAATTACCACTAGAAAGCCGGAAATGGTGCTGTGGCTCAAGTCGTAGAGCACTAGCTTTGAGCTGAAGAGCTAAAGGACAGAACCCAGGCCGAGTTCAAGCCCTACAACCAACAAAAGAAAAAAAATTTAAGTTGTTCCCAAACCCTCCAAATTTTCTCAGACTCTTCTATTCTTGTCTTTCTTTTTATTTTTTTAGGTCCTAGCCCAGGACTCAAACTCAATACCTGATGCTTTTGCTCATTGGCTAGCATTCTCCCAACTGAGCCAAGCCTCCAACCCCTCTGAGACACTTCTAATATACTGACAATGTTTGCTTCCAATCAACTACACCCTTCCTTCCTAGGGAGGAGGCAATCATCAATCTCAGGCTGGGGATGTAGCTCAGCAGTATAGACCTTGCGTAGCACGTATACCCTGGATTCCAACTCTAGCCTACACACACAAAGAAATCATCACTCACCTCTCTGTTCTCATCTCCAGGAGGTGGCGGGGGACCACGAGGCCGGGGAACAGGGACGCCCATGGGCAAAACAGTGGCAGCAGGACCCACTGGGCCTACTGGAGCAGCTACTGTGAAAAGGAAGAAGTCCAATGTCAAAAGAGACAAAACACTCCATTAAAAACAATTACCTCCCCAACTATCACCAAGATAAAACAAAACAAAAAAACAAAATAACAAGTTGCCTTCTTTGCTAATCATCAATGTGCTAGCTTTAGGGCAGGCAATGATAGGAATGGAGTCTAAGGATACTCCACCCAAATTCATTCAATTGTACATTTATTGTACGTGAACTTTTAGTTGTTTTTTTTGTTTTTTGTTTTTTTTTTTTGTCAGTGGTGGGGCTTGAACTCTGAGCCTGGGCGTTGTCCCTCAGCTCTTCAGCTCAAGGCGAGCACTCTACCACTTCAGCTACAGTGCCACTTCCTAGTTATTTTTTTTTTTTACTGAGGCTTGAAATCAGGGCCTGGGATTTACTGAGGCTTGAAATCAGGGCCTGGGAACTGTCCCTGAGCTTTTCCACTCAAGGCTGGTGCTCTACTACTTGAGCCACAGCTCCATATTTGGCTTTTTTTTCCTGCCCAGGCTAGCTTCAAACCTGGATCCTCAGATCTCAACCTTCTAGCTAGTAGTAGTACACATGGGAATGAGACACCAACTCCTGACTGTATGAACTCAAGTTCTTAATATAAAAGTAGCATGGTACTAACATACAACCTATTAAATCTGTACTAAATCATCTCTATACCACTTATAATACCCAACATGTTATATAAATAGCTGCTCTACTGTTTTAGAGAATGACAGGAAAAAAAAAAAAAACCTAGCCAGGCACCAATGGCTCACACCTGTAATCCTAGCTACTCAGGAGGCTGAGATCTGAGGTGATATCAGTTCAAAGCCAGACCAGAGAAGGAACGTCTGTACGACTCTTATCTGCAATAAACCACTAGAAAACCGGAAGTAGCATTGTGGCTCAAGTGGTAGAGCGCTAGCCTTGAGCTGAAGAGCTGAGGGACTGCATCTAGGCCCAGAGTTCAAGCCCCACAACCGACAAAAAAAAACAACTACATGTACAATACAAATGTAATGTAGGAGCAACTGATACAAAGGACCTACTGTACTTAAAATTTTTTAACTTGGTAGGCCAAGAATGGGAGGTTCGTAGTTAAGGCCAGGCCCGGCAGTAAAGTTCACAGTATTCTTGTTTTGCTACCAGGACTGGAATTCAGGGCCTCTTGTCTCACTCCACTCTGCATTTTTGCTCACAGCTGGTTCACGTGAGCCACACCTTTAGCCCACCCAGCTTTTGGCTAGTTAACTGAAGATAAAATCTCAGACTTTTCTGCTCAGGCTGACCTCAAACCTTAATCTTGACATCTCAGTCTCCTAAATAGCTAGGCTAAAAGGCAGGAGCCACTGGCACCTGATTTAAGACCCCTTCAAGAGGTGGGCATAACCGCTGATGGGAATATAAACTAGCACAACCACTCTGGAAAGCAGTCTGAAAGTTCCTCAAAAAATTAAACATAGGGCTGAGAATGTGGCTTAGTGGTATGAAGCCCTAGGTTCCGTTCCCCAGTACCACATAAACAGAAAAAGCTGGAAATGGCACTGTGGCTCAAGTGGTAGAGTACTAGTCTTGAACAAAAAAAGCTCAAGGACAGTGCCTAGACCCTAACTTAAAGCCCCAGGACTGAAAAAAATATATATATAATAATAATAAATAAACATACACCTTAGCCAAGCACTGGTGGCTCACGCCTGTAATCCTAGCTACTGAGGAGGCTGAGATCTGAGGATCGCAGTTCAAAGCCAGCCCAGGCAGGAAAGACCATGAGACTCCTATCTCTAATAAACCACCAGAAAACCAAAAGTAGCGCTGTAGCTCAAGTGGTAGAGCGCTTGCCTTGAGCTGAAGTGCTGAGGGACAGTGCCCAGGCCCAGAGTTCAAGACCCATGATCGACAAATAAAAATAAAAATAAAAATAAATAAACATATACCTTCCCTACAACCCAGCCCTGCAACTCCTGGGTATGACCCTGAGTGTCATGAACCACCATATGACAAGGACACCTGCACATCCATGTTCAATGCCACACTATTCACAATAGCCAAAAATATGGAAACAACCCAGCTGCCCCATCATAGATGAGTGGATGCAAATACTGTGGTACCTCCATACAACAGAATTTTACACAGCCCTTAGAAAGAATAAAATAATGTCATTTGCAGGGAAATGGATGGAACTAGAACAAATCATGTTAAGTGAGGTAAGCCAAGATTAGAGAGACAAACAGCACATGTTCTCTCTGATATGCAGAAGTTAAGATCTAAAATACACGGAAGCCAGGCGCCATTGGCTCACGCCTATAATCCTAGCTACTCAGGAGGCCAAGATCTGAGGATCGAGGTTCAAAGCCAGCCCAGGCAGAAAAGTTCCCGAGACATTTTATTTCCAATTAACCACTCCAAAATTTAACAAGTTGCTGGGCGCCGGTGGCTCACACCTATAATCTTAGCTACTAAGGAGGCTGAAATCTGAGGATTACAGTTCAAAGCCTACCCAGACAGAAAAGTCCCTGAGACTCTTACCTCCAATAAACCACCAGAAAACCGAAGGGGCACTATGGCTCAAGTGGTAGAGCACTAGCCTTGAACTGAAGAGCTAAGGGACAGTGCCCAGGCCCAGAGTTCAATCCCCATGACCGACAAAAAGAAAAAAATGGGGGAGGGAGGCTGGGAAGGTGGCTCAGTGGTAAGAGCGCTTGCCTTGCATGCATGAGGCCCTGAGTTCCATTCCTCAGCACCACATAAGCAAAAAGAAAAAAGCCGTAAGTAGCGCTGTGGCTCAAGTGGTAGAGAGCTAGCCTTGAACTGAAGAGCTGAGGGACAGCGCCCAGGCCCAGAGTTCAGGCCCCACGACCGGACCCAAGGAAAAAAACAAAAAAAACAAAAAAACACAATGGCACTTTGGCTCAAGTGGCAGATCTAGTGAGCACAAAAAGGCTCAGGGATAGGACCCAGGCCCTGAGTTCAAGCCCCACAACTGACAAAAGAAAATAGGACTGAAGGTATGACTCAGTGGTAAGAGTTCTTGCCTAAAGTTAAGGACCTAAGTTCAAATCCCAGTACTGTTAAAAAAAAGTTTCTAACAAGTTAAGAATATAGCTGAATATTAAGCACATGCTTAGCATACTCAAGGCCATAAGTTCAGTACTCAGCACCGAGAAAACTTTTAAAATAGGTTTCTTGTTCTCTTTTCTCCTCTTCTCTTCTCTAGGGTCTTACCTCGTGGACCCAAAGGAGTGCGAACAGCAATCTGACCCATGTCTTGTGGGGGCCGAGGGACTGGGGTGCCCATCTTGGCAATCTCCTGCTGCCGCTCCTGCTCCAGTAGCACAGCTGCCTGTAGGAGAAAAATGGGAGCAGAAACAGTTTGACAATCCATTTGGCAACAGCCCCTAGCAAATATACTCTCTCAGCCAAGTAATAAGCGCAAGGAAAATAATCAGAAACCACCCAGGTACATATCTCCTCCATCCCACTTTCAGGCTACTGATCAAACCAGAGAAGCCCCTCTTTCTCATCATGACCAAAAATCCCTGGAAATATGACCAAGGGAAACCCCTTGAAAATTTCTGGTTCCTAGAAGAGAATTTACTGTTAAGCTAAATGCTGCTTTCTTACTTTTCTTGCTTTTATTTGTTTTTATTTATTTATTTATTTTTTGGAAGCTGGTCCTGGGGGCTTGAATTCAGGGTTTGGATGTTTTTTTCCTGAGCTTCTTTTGCTCAAGACTAGTGGTCTCCCACTTGAACCACACCTCAACTTCTGGCTTTTTCTTGGGTAGTTTATTGGAGATAAAAGAGTCTCACAGACTTTCCTGCCCAGGCTGGCTTCAAACCACAACCCTCAGATCTCAGCTTCCTGAGTAGCTAGGTTTACAGGCATGAGCCACTGGCACCTGACTGCTTCCTTCTATTTTTCAGTAAGTTTTCTTCTATTTAAAAAGAACTATGAATTATTTTCCTATAGTTACTCTGACATTTGCCACAATCAAGGCAAAGCCAGTACTTCATACATTTTCTCCATATATGCTGTTTTTAATGCTTGTTTTCTAATACTTATGAACAACTCAATGGGTAACAACTGACATAGTTCAATGTGGGACAGAACACTTTTACATCATTCCCAAACTTATCCTCATCATACTTAGTCTAAATCTAATACAAATCACAAAATACCCCCAGAAGCCTCTTCAAGGTACCTAAAACTAACAGGAGTCAACATTTTTTGTAATGGGCCATTTTTTTTTATAATATGGAGCTACATATCCTTGGTTTAAGTTGTGATTTTTGTTGTTTGTTTTTTTTAATCACAACTCTTTAAAAATATAAATACTATTTTTAGTTGACAGGACATAAAAAAGAAGACTACAGCCTATAAGTAGTCTGCTAACCTCTTTTTTTTTTTTTTTTTGCTGGTCATGGGGCCTGAACTCTGGGCATGGGCGCTGTCCCTCAGCTCTTCAGCTCAAGGCCAGCGCTCTACCACTGGAGCCACAGCGCCACTTCCGGCTTTTTCTGTTTATGTGGTGCTGAGGAATCGAACCCAGGGCCTCATGCTTGCAAGGCATGCACTCTACCGCTGAGCTACCTTCCCAGCCCCTCTGCTAACCTCTTGACTAGGAAAAATAAGATTCTTTGGGACATACTGGAGCTTAGCTGGGGATAACTTAGCCACCAAGAAAAAACTTGAAATAATGCATCTGTTTTGGACCCTAAGCACTGTTAAGTGACATCCTATGGAGGGGACTATGAGGTCAAAAAGTTAGGGGGAAGGGCATTACCCACTTCTGCTGCTCCAAAAGCTCATGTTCCTTCAATGAATGATCTCCCTGCTTAAAATTAAAACAAGCTCATACCAGAACCAAGATGACCCAAGCCAATCTGCCACAACTCTAACTTCCTGGTGTCCTCTTCTAGCCTAAAATCTATGTTCTACTCTTTGCTCGCGATCTTCCTAAAAGCCTTGACTCCAGGATCCAGCTCTCTGAGGCTGTATCTACCTGTTCACAGACCTAATAAGGCTCAGGTGCAGGCTTCTATCTGCCCTACCTGTTTGGCACGTTCCTCTTGCTGCATCAGTAGAGCTGCCTGCTGCTGGGCCAACTTCAGACGCTCCTCCTCTGACAGTGCCACAGGTTCACCCACACGGAGAGGAGGTGGGGGTCCCAAATTTGGCGGGTGAGCCATTGGAAAGCCAAGGCCAAGCCCTGGTGGAGGTGGTGGGGGTGGTGGAGGAGGCTGCAGAGGGGGAAGTCCCATGGGTGGTGGTGGCATGGGAATCCCAGAGAGCTGTGGAAAAAATATGACCATCAACTAGGACGCATTTATCTATTTGTTCTGCAAACACTTCCTGGGGATCTAGCAAATAAGCCATGTACTGAAATGCAAAGCCAAATGAATATAACTCCATAATGCCCCATAACAATAACAAGGAAAGAGAATGTTGACTTTGGGATACCAACCAAAGAAAACTATCAGTTCTTTCCACAGAAAATTATCATGAACACATATTTTGTATTCAATTTCAAGAGGCTTAGTGGCACCTCTAAAAACCATCACAGGCTAAGAATGTGGCTTGGTGGTATGCTTGCCTAGCATGCATGAAGCCGTGGGTTCCATTCCTCAGTACCACATCAACAGAAAAAGCCAGAAGTGGCACTGTGGCTCAAGTGGTAGAGTGCCAGCATTGAACAAAAGAAGCTCAAGGACAGTGCCCGGGTCCTGACTTCAAGCCCCAGAACTGGCAAGAAAATAAATAAATAAATAATAAATAAAAATTATCACACACAATGAATCCCTGGTTAATCACTGTTTTGGAGAAACAGAATTAAATTTGAGGTACAACCAAAGAAAGTTATTATTTCTCTCCCCAAAAAACTACCCTGAGCATGTATTTCACATTCAATTGTTTTTTTTTTGGGGGGGGGGTCGGTCGTGGGGCCTGAACTCTGTCTCTCAGCTCCTCAGCTCAAGGCGAGCGCTCTACCACTTGAGTCACAGCGCCACTTCCAGTTTTTTCTGTTTATGTAGTGCTGAGGAATCATCAAACCCAGGGCCTCATGCATGCAAGGCAAGCACTCTACCACTGAGCCACCTTCCCAGCCCTCACGTTCAATTTTAGAAGGCTCAGTGCACCTCTAAAAACCATCACATACAGAGATCAATGTATCCCAAGTCAGTGACTGCTTTGGAGAAAGAAAATAAGATCTAGAATCAGAAAAGATAAGAAGAGGCTGGGAAGGTGGCTCAGTGATAGAGCGCTTGCCTTGCATGCATGAGGCCCTGGGTTCAATTCCTCAGCAACACATAAGCAAAAAGGAAAAAAAAAGCCAGAAGTGGCTCAAGTGGTAGAGCGCTAGCCTTGAGCTGAAGAGCTGAGGGACAACGCCCAGGCCTAGAGTTCAGGCCCCATGACCGGACCCAAAAAAAAAAAAAAAAAAAAAAAAAAAAAGCTTAGGGAAAGCACTCAAAGCCAGAGTTCAAGCCCCAGGATTGGCAAAAAGTAAAAATTTTAAAAGGCTGCTAGCACTGGTGACTCATGTCTATAATCCTAGCTACTCAGGAGGCTGAGATCTGAGGATCACAGTTCAAAGCCAGCCTGGGCAGGAAAGTCTTTGAGATTCTTATCTCCAATTAACCACCAGAAAACCAGAAGTGGTGCTATGGCTCAAGTGGTAGCACACTGGTCTTGAGCTGAAGAGCTCAGGGACATCATCCAGACCCAGAGTTCAAGATCCATGATGGACCAAGAAAAAAAAAAGTAATGAGCACCCAATCCTGTCATTGCAAGACCTCCCTGCCCCATCTACTAGTTGTCACCCCACTACAATGCATGTGAGAGGAGGGACTACTCTGACCAGAACAGATTCTGTAATGTAGAACAACTCCCTACAAACGGCCAATAAACACATGAGGAAATGCTCAACATCCTTGGCTATAAAGGAAAAGCAAACCAAACGACATTGAGATTCCATCTCATCACCATTAAGATTGGACAACACTGAGAATTGGGGTTTTTTTGGGTTTTGGGGTTTTTTGTTTTTTTTTTTTCGGTCATGGGTCCCTCAGCTCTTCAACTCAAGGCTAGTACTCTGCCACTTGAGCCACAGGGCCATTTCCAGCTTTTTCTGCATAAATGATACTGAGGAATCAAACCTAGGGCCTCATGCATGCAAGGCAAGCACTCTACCACTGAGCCACCTTCCCAGCCCAAACACTGAGAATTTGAACAATACCAAATGCTGGCAGAGGAAAGGGGAGGGGATAAACCCTACTGCACTGCAGGTGGGAATGTATGCTAGTACAACCACTCTGGAGGGCAGTTTGGAGATTCTTCCAAAAACTAAAATAGAACTACCCTATGATCTGATCCAGCCATACCACTATTGGGCATCAACTCAGAACATCATAATTCATGATACAGTAAAAATGCTTGCACATCCATGTTAACTGCTGCACTATTCATAATAGCAAAGTTATGAAAACAGCCCAGATGCCCTACAATAAATGAGTGGATCAAAAAATAGTGGTAATAATGCACAATGGAATTTTACTCATCCACCAGAAAGAATACTGTATCATTTTCAGGGAAATGAATATACTCAAAACAAATTATGTTAAGTGAAGTAAGCCAACTCATAGAGACAAGTGATATGTGTTTTCGCTCCTATATGAAAACTAGATCTAAAATACAACTAAACATGATAACTTATACAGGGTTTTATGTATTTACACACAAAACAAACTGACAAAAGGAAGATATACAAATTTGAGGAATCCAAAGGCTTACATCTTCTGAACATCAATAAAATATGTTATTTATGAAAACAAATTCTAAGAAATGGAAACTGGAGGGGGGGATTTTTCTTCTTTTTGGGGTGTGGGTAAAGGAGGGGCACAAGTGGAGGAAAGAAGAACAGGCAAATGCACTCATTGTATTCAGTATACACTATGTAAACTGAACTATGTAACTTGTGTGTAGGGATGGGAGGCGGAAAAAATGGGAAAAAGCAAAGAAAGGGGTGCCCAAGCAGCACTGTACAAATGACTTATGAAATCGTAACTCCTTTGTACAACTCCTTAAAAATAACAATTAAAAAAAGGAGAGGGGCTGGGTATATAGCTTAGTGGTAGAGTGCTTGCCTAGCATGCATGAAGTCCTCGGTTCGATTTCTCAATACTGCATAAACAGAAAAACCTAAGAGTGGCTCTGTGGTTCAGGTGGTAGAGCACCAGCCTTGAGCAAAAGAAGCCCAGGGGCAGTGCCTAGGTCCTGAGTTCAAGCCCCAGGACTGGCAAGAAAAAAAAAAAAGTAGAACTTTCTTACCTGTGCTGACATGGGAGGGGGAGCAGATTTGTCCCCATCCTCCCCTCTCAAAACTGGCCGATTCAGCACGATGCCAGTCTGCAAAAGAAAAAAAAGTCCAACAGGAGCTGTTCCACTAAACGATCTTCTCTCCTATCTATTCACCCAAAATTTACCCGCAGCCTGTCTGTCATCGGATGGGCTAGACACTGGGGGGGGGGGGGGGGGGGAGGAACACAAACAATATGGGCAGTTGCGCTTTCAACAAAGCAGGCAAAAAAAGCAAGGGCACAGAACAAGTCAAGTGGCCGACTGCAGCTGAAACGCACAAAAGCACGAAGATCCAGCTGTACGAGGTCTTGCAGGCCTCCAAGCGCTCCGCTATCCAGGAGTGCCGCAACCACTCACCTGGCGAGTGTAGGACTGCAGCCGCTCTACCAGCTCCTCCCGACTCCCTGTGGAGCGAAGCACACGATCAATGTGGGGACGAGCCAAACGGGTAGAGCGGCCAGGCCAGGGCAGGCCTCAGCGGCGCGCCACTGCCCTTCCGCCCCCCCCACTCTCCCGTGTCACCCGGGTAACCAGGCTCCGCTTCTCCACTGGCCTGTCCGTCCCGTCTTGACTTCCCATGCTACTCACCCTGGATCGGAGCTCCGATCTCTGCCAGTTTGGCTTGAAGTTCCTGGGCAGCCCAAGCGCCATAGTGACCCGGAGGTGGAGGCGGTGGCAACTGCAATTCCCCTTTGGGAGGCTCAGGATGCTCGGCCGCCATCTTAGCCACAGGAAGGCGCGCGACCAACCCGGAAGCTCGAGCCAGTCTCTGGGCCTACTGCCCGGAACTTCCGACAGCGTTGTAGCCAAGTCCTCTCTGTGATTGGAAGGTAGTTTAGATTGGCACCGCCTCCTGCTGTCTTTCGGAAGACATGATTCGCCGTGGAAGCGCCGTAGACGGATCTGGCCGCGAAGCCTTCTGGGAATTGTAGGACGCGAGTCACCGTCTACACGGGCCCAAATTCCCGAGAACCAGTTCACGCTACTGCCCCCGTCCGTGAACACTGGTGGCGGAGTAGGACTGGCTGCGTGGAGAGCCGCCCTCAAAGCGTGCTTCCTTTGTCTCAGTCTCACCTGCACGAGCTTAGACTCGGTCTTCCTGCCCGACACCCTGGTCCAATGAGAGGCTCGGACGTTTAGATCCCGTGGGAGCCCTGGAGGTTTTTGCTGAGGAGAACGGGGGTCGAAAAGATTCGATGGCCGCTGTTTGCCGGCGCCAGGCAGGAGGTGGGGGCGGATGCCTCTGATAAAACAGTGTCTGATTGTCTGCCCGCCCACCCCCGACCCAAGCAAGGATGAATGGGTGAAAGGGGATCGGAGCCGGGAAAGGAACGGACCCGCCAGGCTGAGCTCCAGCTGCCGACCTGGGGGAAGGGCGACATTAAAGCCTTTCCCCCCCTCCCCCACCTTCAGGCTGGCTGAAATGTGCTCTCCTCTTCTCCGTTTCCGAATTTCCCCCCCATATACAATTTTCCACCTTTTTGTTTGTTTTAAAGACAAGATGTTTAACCCAAGCTGGCCTCCAACTGGCGATCCTTCTGCCTCAGCCTCCCAGTGCTGGGATTACAAGTGTGCCTCACCATGTCAGGCTTTCTTTTTAATTCTTTCTTGCCATCGCCAAACCCCAAAATGGGGCCAGACCCTCACCGTACTAAGACGAGCTTAATAAAGGATTAATGTTAAAAATTAAAAATGCACCTACAAGAGAAGGTGCAGGATTTGTGTGTGTGTGTGTGTGTGTGTGTGTGTGTGTGTGTGTGTGTGTGTGTGTGTGTAGCGCCCTAGCACTTGAGCCACCTTTCCACTGTTGGCTTTTTGGTGATTGATAATTGGAGATAGGAGTCTCATTATGGACTTCCCTGCCTGATCTGGCTTCAAACTGCAGATCCTCAGATTTCAGCCTCCTGAGTAGCTAACATTACAGGTGTAAGCCACTGGCACCCAGACTTTTTTCTTTCTTCCTTTCTTCCTTCCTTCCTTTCTTTTTCTTTCTTTCTTTCTTTTCTTTTTTTTTTTTGCTTGAAAATAATCTCAGGATTAACAATCTCTGAGGTGACTCCTTTGTGGATGTGTACCTTGCATTAGGGAAAGGAAAACAAATTTAATGGTCTGATTTTTTTTTTCCCCACACCTTCCCTTCAAATCTTTTCTCTGGCCAGCTCCATTTCACCATCTACTCTCAATGAAGAAATAACTGGGAGCAGCAAGGGGGACAAAATGGGCACCAGATGCAGGGAAGGTGAGATTTGACAAAGCAAAGAACTAAACCAGCCAAGGCCGGCTCCCCGCCCTAGCCAGGAATGGGAAGTTCTCTTCATCCCTTCTCAGCCTGTTCCCCCTTCCAGCACCTTCACAACCCCAGGGTCCTCCTGTCACTCCCAATGTGGGAAAGCTAGGAAGGGCAGCAGCACAGAAGGAAGAGCAGTGGTGTCTCCAGCATGTCAGCCCACTCAGGCAGAACCATTCCTAATCCAAAGGAAGGTTCTTTTTTGCTGTCTGTAACCTGAGAGCCACGAGTAGGTCATCTGAGGCTGGAGGCCCCACTGTGTAGGGGGAGAGAGAGAAGGGGAAGAAAGGGCAGGGTCTCTTAAGGCAGGATAAACTCACAGCTGATAAGTGAGAGGTTAGTGTAGGTAGGACCAAAAAGGGGTCTGATTTTATCACAAGAACCCAGGGATTCAGGAAGGGTGGCCTCCCCCTCCAATTGTACAGAGGGGAAAGATAAAAAGCAATGAGAAACTAACATGAGTAAGGGGCCAAACTGGGGCAACAAGCAGTTTTCCTGACACAGAATCCACATTGGCTTCTTAGCAAGTATCCTTGCATCCTCCCTGGTCCCAGCTTTGGGTGACTACCCAGCTCCAGGATGCTTAGCTTACCTGGCCCAGAGTAAAGGGGAAAGTAGGTGCCCAGCAAGCCACAGAATCTAATGTTTGATGCCTGAGATACCAGAGATACTGCTGCTCCATGTCCAGGGGTAAAGGTAAGGACTAAAGCAGAGCCTTCCCAAGTAGAACAGCCCCAGGACAGCTGCCCAAATCGAGCTAGAAGCAACAAGCAGGGCTAAGGAAGTTGCCCTTTGATCCTGGGGCATAATAGCAGGCTCAAGATTGAACTGTGGTCCTCTAGCTTTTGGTACAGGCTGCCTCCTGGGCAGCATCCTAGTAGGCTGAAAGCTTTGATTAGGAATGGGTGAGGCACAGGGAGCTGGGACTAGAGACAGGCTGGAAGGGCAGGGTGGAGAGGGCAGATGTGAGGAGACAGGGTAGAAGTGGGAAGTGAAGGGGAGGAGTAAGCCAGCTTGCAAGATACAGGTCCTCAGTCTAAGCCAATCACCCCCAGACACTGGATGTCCAGCTGGGCCCAAGATGCCTGATAATTCCAGAGTACTCAGACACCTTCCCAGACTCAGTTTCCCCTCTTGACAGAACAAGGGAGACACTTCTAAAAGGTGACAGTGGTTAAGATGCTTGTAACCAAAGATGCCACCTAGAGAGCCCTCACCCGACGCCCACCAGCCATGGAATCCTCCTTCCCGTCTCCTCTCCCCCTCCTCTGAGCTGCCCTCCTCCCCTTCCCCGCCTCCCCCCCCCCCCCCCGCCCCGCCTCCGGTGAGAGATGGGGGGGTGGGCAGAGCAGAGAGGAGGGAGCGGAGCAGAACAAGCCGAGCGAACGCAGCCACCTGATCCTATCCAAGCGCAGCGAGCAGCCAGCGAGTGGCCGGCACTCAGTGCTCAGGGCCCCCCGCTGCTCCAGGGCGGACTTAAGAACAAGGGGCCAGAGGAAGAGGAGAGCAACCCCCCCAATCCGGGGTCGCAGGCACTCGCTCGCAGGCAGCGTGAGTACTGCAGCGGCCGGGTGGACCGCACAGGACGGAGATGGGGAGGAGGGCAGCGGAGAGCGTTCTGGGGGCCTAGGTGCCCGGGCACGGGGAGGCGGCCCTCTACCCCCACGGAGCAAGTGCAAGGCCTGCGAAGAGGGCCAACCTGGCCTATTCTATATGGTGACCAGGTCCCAGTGACCCAGATCCCTGGGAGAAATTGCAGGGAAATGCAATGGGGGCTGGGTGTGTGTGTGGGGGGGGGGTACTGATGAGGGGAGAAGGATGAAGGAAATTGGGAGGAGGGGATGGAGGACAGGGAGAAGAGGCTGGGGGACCCGGTGCAGACTGGGGGTGGGGGAAGGGTGGTGGAAAGATACTCCATCTCTGGGGCCATTAATATTGCTAACCACCCACCCCTGGGCTCTTGTCCTTTCTTCTCTGGGGGCTTTATGTCACTTTTACTCCTGGCTGGGCAGTGCCAAATCAGGATGGAGTCTTCAAGTCATTGCGAGGTCAGGTCGGGGTGGTCCTGACCCAGGCACCCCTTTTAAGTGCATCAGTCACAGCTCTAGAGCCCGAATGGGACAGAGAAGAAGGGGATCTTTGGGGAATGGGTGTGTGTTCACCACAGTTTCCAAAGCTCTGGCTGGCTCTAGCATGTCTTCATTGGTTCCCAGGAGAAAAGAAAGCAATTTGCAAAACTGGGCATCAGCCTGAGGTAGATTGTTCTGACTAAAATTAGCACTGGTATTCTGATGAGGTTGGCACCCTGACCTATCCAGGATGGTGAGGGGACCCCCCCCTCTCTTTCTTTGGCTCACTTGCACTCTCTCTGAAGACCACACTGGGGAAATTGGGGAGTAGTCTGAAACCTTTGTGGACACCCACCAGGGCCATTGTTCGAAAGCCTGGTGTAGCAGCACCACCCACCTACATCAGCTTTAAGGCCAGAGGGAACCTCAGTCCCTCCTGGCTCCCGCTGCCCTGAGCCCAAAAGAGACATCTAGCCTTGGCCTGGCCCAGGGAAGGCAAGCCTCCTCTACTGTCCCAGTGCCACCTTCTCTCCTGACCTGGAATGGCCTGGCCCAGTGCCAACCCAGAGGAGGCAGGGTTCTGGCTTTCAAAATACCTGAAGGTCTTCCATGGAGAAAAATGCACTGTGTGCTCTGAAAGAGCAGCATAAACCGCAACACAGAGTGGGAGTGGGTGGGCAAGTCACAGCCAGAGGGCCCAGACCCAAGACAGAATGATCCTCAGTGTCCCAGGAAGAACTCTAGGACTGTGGAGGCTGCACAGGAATGAAGCAGACTGTATGTGGAGGACATGAACAGCCTGTCATTGTCAGCGTCCAGCGTCTCTGGTACCCATCTCTGGAGGCTGGTGTCCATGATTTCCACAGTGCCCAAGCAGTTGTCAGACTAGTCCAACTTGCTCCCCAGAGCTAAGACATTAGACAGTAAGGAACATCTGGAATGGAATAAAGGGACACGACACACTCCCTCTACCCTTATCTAGTAGATATGGAAAAGGATGTGGCTCCCCCCATAGACTTGACCACCTTGGCTGGCAAAGGTGAAACAGGGTATTATCAGCAAGTTCAGCAAAGCTGGATATAGACTGGCTTCCCACTAACTCCTTGGGAAACCATCTTGCCATCAGTTCTCTAGGCAGGATGGGTGACAAAAAGAAGGCATGAATCTCTAGAGGGCCAAGATCTTGAATTCCCCACTGAAAACGAACTAGCTCTGTTCTACCCCAGCAATCCCTGAAAACTCAGGGAGGATGTAAGTCAGGAGGATTAGTCAGTCTGTAGTGGAAGAAACCAGGTGATGGGGCCTGGAGACAAAGGACACTGGTCCTGCTAAACACGTTTAAATATAATCCAGGATGGATGAAAGGCAGGAGAGAATAAGAGGAATGGAACACACAGGGCTCCAGAGGTAAGATGATGGTTAAAAGGGTTTTCACATTATTTCACCACTCCTGGGACCAGGTGTCCTAGTTCCACACACATGCTCATACCCAAAAGGCTCTAAGCCCTATTCTCATTTGGAGAGGAGTGTGTGTGAGCTGAAGCTGGATCTGAATCTAGACATGCCACTGGGGTGAGACCCATCCTAACATAGGGGCAGGCGGGGCTGCTGAAGCTGACTTTCCACCTGGACTGGCAAGGCCTGGGCTGTCCTTGAGCCAGGGCATTCTTTCAGGGAAGAGACTGGCCAGAAACCTGGCCCTTTTCCAACTTCCTACTCCCGCCGCCACTCACCTAGGATAGAGGCTGGCCTTCTGCAGGACATTCTCAGCAGGGCGATAAGCAGGAGTCACCTCTGGACTGGACTCCCCACCTCCTGCTTTGTACCTCCCAGGCTGCCCTCCCTTCACCCTGGCTAGGCACCTATACTGAAGTCAGCTCATGGGGCAGCATGGGTATCAGGTGTCTGGGGATAGAATCTGGACAGAGGTCCAGGATTTCAGCACTTCTCTCCTTCTCTCCCGGATTTATCAGTCCTGGGCCCTCAGGATTCCAGCTAGGAGACGTCAGGGGCATGAAGGGTTGCTAGAACTAATACTTAGTTCTCTGTGGACACAGCACACAGGATGCTTACAGGATGTCTAAGCATATGGATTTGGGAGACAGAAAGAAGAGGTCCGAGTCCTGGTTCTGCTGTTACCACTGTGCCACAACGAACAATTCACTCATTTTCATCATCTTCAAAGTGTGAATAATACCTATATTAGAGTGGTACTAGTTTGTGTTTAATGATATAGTAAACATGTAGTATTGATCTGAGAGCAGTGGAGCTCAGGCTCTGGGGAACAAGTACCATCCCTTAGCCAAAGAGATCAGGTGAGTCCTGGAGGAGGTGAGACACTGAGCTGAGACTTCCGTGGCCTGAGTCACATACTGGTGCTGAGACCACTTACTACAGAGACAGATCCAAATGGCCATGAGACAAAGCTCAAGTTAGACTAGGAGGCACAGACACTTCTCTTTTTTTGGGGGGGTGGCAGGGGGTCCGGTCGTGGGGCCTGAACTCTGGGCCTGGGTGCTGTCCCTCAACTCTTCAGCTCAAGGCTAGAGCTCTACCACTTGAGCCACAGCGCCACTTCCAGCTTTTTATTTCTGCTTATGTGGTGCTGAGGTATCGAACCCAAGGCCTCATGCATGCAAGGCAAGCACTCTACCACTGAGCTACCTTCCCAGCCCAAGGCACAGACACTTCAAGAGATGAAGTGTCTGTAGTCTGAAGGGCTGACCATAAACCACACCCTGTAATTCCACCCAAGTCTAGGTTATGTGAAACAGTGAGGAGATAGGGTTTTAGTAACAGGAGGTAGGAATCTGATCTGTCCAAGCCTCTCTGTTCACCTGGCTCATTGAAGATCTTCTCTGTAGCTGTCCTGCTAGGGCCTGGATCCTCCTCCTCACACTGAAAACCTGTCTGCCTCCTTTCTCACCAGGCTTCTCAGGAACACTGGCCCTGTTACCAGAAGCCCAGGAGCCCCCATGAGTGCTGCTGAAGTAAGTCCTGGATAGTGAGGTCCTGGCTGGCCCAGGGATAGGTAATCCACCATGCCACCCATCCTTCAGCGCCTACAACAGGCCTCCAAGATGATAAGCCGCCGGAAAATCTTACTGCTGGTTCTGGGGTGCAGCACAGTGAGCCTCCTCATCCACCAGGGGGCTCAACTCAGCTGGTAAGTGGGCAGAGTCTCCGTGGGAGAGCAAGGTCCCCTAAGGAGGGACATTCCTGTGCTGGGGTCTAGGTTAGCAACAGGAATGGCAGCTCCCTTTCCTAGTCTTCCATCTGCCAGAACAGTCCTCTGGGCACTGCACTCTCACGGTGCTTTCCATACACATCCTCTCAAGCCACAGATTGAGAGACTGCTCTCTACTGATTGGATTGAGTAAAAACTAGTTACATAAAACTAGTTAGCTGCAAATCAAATCCAGTCCAAGTCATTCCTACAACATCATGGCCAAGTGCCTCCTTAGTGGGCTGTAGACAACTTCTCATTACCTTTGCTGTGTGGAGCACACACTTTACTTTTCTTAGCCCATGTCTTCATCTCTAAAATGTTAGTGATGATAGGCGTGATGGCCTAGTCACCCTCATGGGTGGGTACCATGTGATGACTGATGGGAACCTGACTCCTGCCCGTGTCACTGTATAACCCTAAAAGATCACTGCACCTGTCAAGGCCTCAACTTTTCTATTTTTTTCCATGATCTACCATTGACAAAGGTGTGAATGGAGGAGGTGGTATCTGCAGACATTACCTTGAGCCGAAGCCAGCCATAATGGTGTTCACAAAGCTGCCTAGAGATGCCCTCATAGCCAGATGCTCAGAATGGTAGAGAAGAATCAGAAGAGTGAATCAAAGTCTTCAAAGGACCTTCTAGAACCAGTAATCCAAAACACTTTTGATTTAGGAACAAAGTACAGAAATAAAATCTCCATGAGAGCTAAGACCATTATTCATTTTGTATACTGTATACTTCTTGCTCTTAGAACATTACTTGACACACAATAAATGCTCAAAAACTTTTTGTTGAATGGACAAACAGATGGATGGATGGATGGATGGACTTCAGAGCCATTAACAGAAACGTTTAATAAATGGGTTGCTGCAAAGTCCTGTACCACCTACTCAAAAAGTAAGAAATCAGTTAAATAGTAAAATGAAAGTAAAAATGAGAAAGAAGACAGGGAGCAAAAGGATTTGGTGACTAAGATTTCCTGTTGGTCCTAAGCTTTTCCAGCGACAAAGTAGGATTTCTCAAGGAATTCCTTATACTATTTCTGAATAAGCAAGTTACCTTAAAACTGAGCAATCGATGGGGCTGGGAAGGTGGCTCAGTGGTAGAGCGCTTGCCTTGCATGCCAGAGGCCCTGGGTTCGATTCCTCAGCACCACATAGGCAAAAAGAAAAAAGCTGGAAGTGGCACTGTGGCTCAAGTGGTAGAGTGCTAGCCTTGAGCTGAAAAGCTGAGGGACAGCGCCCAGGCCCAGAGTTCAGGCCCTATGACCGGACCCCCCCCCAAAAAAAAACAAAAAAAAAAAAACTGAGCAATGGATGTCAGGCATGGTGGTGCCAGCTTGCAATTCCAGCACCTGGAGGCTGACGCAGGAAGATCTCAAGTTCTAAAACAGCCAGGACTACATAGTAAGATCCAGTCTCAAACATTATTTTTTTAAATAAGCTTTTTATTGTGAAAATACTGCTCAGAGGAGTTACAACCACATGAACAAGGTAATGAGTACATTTCTTCTTTTTTTTTTTTTTTTGGGTCTGGGCTTGGGGCCTGAACTCTGGGCCTGGGCGCTGTCCCTCAGCTCTTCAGCTCAAGGCTAGCGCTCTACCACTTGAGCCACAGCGCCACTTCCAGCTTTTTTCTTTTTGCTTATGTGGTGCTGAGGAATCGAACCCAGGGCCTCATGCATGCAAGGCAAATTCTCTACCACTGAGCCACCTTCCCAGCCGCATGAGTACATTTCTTATCAAGCCTTGTTGACTCCTCTCAAACATTATTTTACCACAGAAAGCAAACATTTATTCTCTCATAGTGTTCATGGATCTGAAATCTAGGTGTAGCTTACACCTAGATTTACTAAGGTAGTAAGGCTAGATTTACCTAAGGTAGTAAACCTACCTTATTTGTGAATTCATTACACATGGTTTTTACCAATGTGGTAAAAAAAATTAGAAACAAAAGAAATTTGACTTTTTAATTATTTCTTGTGTGTGTCTGTGTGTGTGTGTGTGTGTGTGTGTGTCCATCATGGGGCTTGAACTCTGGGCCTGAGTGCTGTCCCTCAGCTCTTCAGCTCAAGGACAGTGCTCTACCATTTGAGCCACAGTGCCACTTCTAGTTTTCTGGTGGTTAATTGGAGATAAGAGTCTCATGGCCATTCCTGCCTAGGCTGGCTTTGAACCATGATTCTCAGATCTCAGTCTCTGGGTAGCTAGGATGACAGGTGTGAGCCACTGATGCCCAGCTTGACTTTTCAATTCTTAATTTCTACTTGCCTATTACATAATTCAGTTGATGTAGAGAAGTTTTCAGTCTTGTGTCATCATTGTGTTCAAATCAATATGTAATCTGCTGAGGATTTGTTTCTCTGTCCTTAATTTCGTGAAAATCTACTTCCCAGAGAGTAAATGGTGCCCAAAAAGCCAGGAAAAAGTTATGAAAATCTTCAGCCAAAAAGGGCTCATTATATACTTAAGTAATAAATTAAGAATTTAGATTTGTCTTTAGTGGAAGTTGAGTGACATTATGGGGGAAATGGAAATATAAGCCTCTTCAGTATTCAAGATAAAGAACATGAAATATTATCTAGTTTGGGTGCACAGTATTAATGTGCACAACAGTGCTATTGTGGCAGTAATGTAGTTAATTACATGCACTTTTAAGTTATAGGTGCTCAGAACTACTGTACCTATAGTGTAGGTAAATTTGAGTAATTTTGGAGTACTGAACTCTATACATCCTGAGCATTTGCAATTTTTCCTAAACTTTCAGTCTCCCTGAAGCCATACATATGTGTATACTTGGGATTCAAGGTCTTTCATGAGTGTGCAGTCGAGATGTCTGTCAAGGGCTTGATTAGAAGGGATACCCTTTAGGCTCACACAAGTGGTTCAATAGGCTTCAATTCTTCAAGCAGGCTAATGGCTGTTGCTACGTGATTTTTTTTTCTATATGGCTGTCCATCAATATGGCAGCTTACTTTCCCCAAGATGATATCCTGGAGAGAGTAAAAGAGAGAAAAACAGTAAGATGGAGGCAATGTATCTGTTATAATCTGAGATTACATTCCATCATTTCTGCCCTATTCTGTAGCTTAGGCACATCAATAAGCCCATCCGTGTGCAATCAAACAGGACAGCGGGATTGGCAAGGCTCATTTTGGAGGCTACCAACCACCTGCCTCCTATTGTTCCAGGGGTAAAACCCTTATGCCAACATCTACCATCGTTGGGGATGGGACAGGGTCATGCTGCACCTCTCTCACACACCCTGTGGGTCTTGCAGGTACCCCAAGCTGTTCCCCGTGAGCTGCCCGCCTCAGCGGGAGTCGCCACCACGCCCCAAGCACATGACGGTGGCCTTCCTAAAGACGCACAAGACGGCGGGCACCACGGTGCAGAACATCCTGTTCCGTTTCGCCGAACGCCACAATCTCACCGTCGCCCTGCCGCACCCGAGCTGCGAGCACCAGTTCTGCTATCCTCGGAACTTCTCGGCGCACTTCGTGCACCCAGCCACCCGGCCTCCACACATGCTGGCCAGCCACCTGCGCTTCGACCGCGCCGAGCTGCAGCGCCTTATGCCGCCGGACACGATCTACGTCACTATCCTGCGCGAGCCGGCCGCCATGTTCGAATCTCTCTTCAGCTATTACAACCAGTATTGCCCCGCCTTCCGGCGCGTTCCCAACGCGTCCCTCGAGGCCTTCCTGCGCGCGCCCGAGGCCTACTACCGCGCGGGCGAGCACTTTGCCATGTTCGCTCACAACACGCTGGCCTACGACCTGGGCGGCGACAACGATCGCGGTGCGCACGACGCCGCCTACCTGGCCCGCCTCATCCGCCAGGTCGAGGAGGTCTTCTCACTGGTCATGATCGCCGAGTACTTCGACGAGTCGCTCGTGCTGCTGCGGCGCCTGCTGGCCTGGGACCTGGATGACGTGCTCTACGCCAAGCTCAACGCGCGCGCGGCCACCTCGCGCCTGGCCGCCATCCCCGCGGCGCTGGCGCGGGCCGCGCGCGCCTGGAACGCGCTCGACGCCGGCCTCTACGACCATTTCAATGCCACCTTTTGGCGCCGCGTGGCGAGAGCTGGCCGCGCATGCGTGGAGCGCGAAGTGCGCGAGCTGCGCGAGGCCCGGCAGCGCTTACTGCGCCACTGCTTCGGTGACGAGCCGGTGCTGAGGCCGGCCGCGCAGATCCGCACCAAGCAGCTGCAGCCGTGGCAGCCCAGCCGCAAAGTGGACATCATGGGTTACGACTTGCCTGGTGGCGGTGCCGGCCCAGCCACCGAGGCCTGCCTCAAACTGGCCATGCCCGAGGTGCAATACTCAAACTACCTGTTGCGCAAGCAGAAGCGCCGAGGTGGTGCGCGGGCCCGGCCCGAACCTGTCCTGGACAACCCCCCACCACGGCCTATTAGAGTACTGCCCCGGAGCCCCCAGGGTCCCTGAGCGACACCTGCCTCCCGGAGCCCGGGTCCTACCCGGCCCTCCCAGGAGGAGGCTGTCTTCAGGTTCTGCCCCATTCGGGCCCTGTCTTCCCCGTGGCATAGAGTCCCATGCCAAATTTGGGGATGCCTCTCCCCATCTGAGCCTGTCTCCCGGCCTAGGCTGAACCCCGTCTTTGGGAATGGCGCTGATAGGCCCGATCGAGCCGTGGACCCATCCTCTCCTTTTTCTCAACTGGTTGGTGGTTGTAACAAGAGGTCCCAGGGGCATCTACAGCTGCCCACCCTTACTTTTTCTGGGGATTGAGCCCCCCAACCTGTGACATGGATGAAGGGCTGTGCTTCCTATCCGTGTCAGTATGCCCCTGCTCTTCCCAGGGCCACAGGGACCCCAGTACTGTCTTCCAGGTCTACCTTCCCCACAGATCTAAGCTGCTCCCAGACTCCCAGAACTAAGAGTTCTTGGGTTGGGCCTTTGTTTGGTTTTCCTTTTTTAAATAAAACAGTTTTAAGATGTGTCGTGTTAGTCATTAAAGTCTACACAGAGTCCCTGTGTTTGAGAATGAGGCAGAGGCTAGAAGGTGCTACAGCTATAGCCATGAGACTCACTTCCCAGCTGCCCTCCTCAGAACACACAAACATCTCCAGAAGTCTGGGTTCAGCAACACAGATCATGGCTACCTCAGCCCCACTCATTTTTTTACAAATCACTCCTTTTCCTTCAACCCAGTATTTCCTGAGCTTCAGCTTCGTAACTTGGGAATGCCAGTGAACAAGACAGATAGGGTCTTTTTCCTCGCAGAGCTCCTAAGGGACATTGACTGAGGAAAAATATGGCACCAAGGAGGTAGGAGTGCAGAGGTTAGAGCACAAATGGCAGCCTTGAGAGGCTAGTTGTCATGTAAGCACGTGTTTTAACTCCAGTTTTACCTCTCTGTGTTAGTCCTTGATTTCACTGCTTGCCAACTAGACATGACAACTTTGAGCTGAAGATCAGTCCTTCTGCAGTTTTCCTTTAGCACAGCAAAGAGACTGAATTGTGGAATGAAGCTTCCCTCCAGACTAGCAGAGAATTGGGACTTCTGTTACCTAATAGAGCTGAACAAGTATTAAAAAACATATGAAGAGCCAGCATGTTCTACTGTGTGCCAGCCACTTTAAGGGCTTTGCATATATTAACACAGGCAACCTTCCCCAAGTGAGGAAACGGCAGCTTAGGTCATATGGTGCCAGAGTCACACAGCCAGAAAGTAGCCGCTACAGCTGGAACCCAGACAATATGTTTTCAGAGTCTATGTTCGTTAGTGCTGTATCTACTGCCATTCAAATAAAGGTCACATGCCACAGGCTAGGATGACTCCCAGAGCTTCTGGAAGAATGTAAAGTGAAGTATGAGACACTGCTATCAGCTCCTATCTCATTTTTCACGGAGACAATGGTTGACCTGTTTGCGCATTGAAAATTGCAGTGGTTGGTTGACGATCATAGGATGCTCTCTAGCTCCCCCTGTTTTCTGTTATCACAAAATACCTGGGCCTGGGTGATTTATTTAAGAAGGTTATTTGGGTTCAGGGTTTTGGAGGCTGAGAGCATGGTGCAAGTACTGGGTTAGCTTCTGATGAAGCCCTTATAGCAGCACAGCAAGCATTGCTTAATGACATGGAGGCAAAAGGTGACAAGAGGACTCTGAAACATTGAGACCTACAATTCTACCTCTGATGTAGCTATGGGGAGTCTCTGGGCTAGGCCAAAGGAACATCTTTAATCAGCTACAAATGCTACTTGAAGAAGGCATGTTGACAAGAACCATGACACCAGCTAACCTTTATTGAGCACTTATTATATACTAGATGCTTTTCTCTCTGCTTCCTGTATTTTAACATAGTTGAGTCTTACAACAGCCTGTAAATTAGGTGTTATCCCTGTGCTTCCACACAGAAAAGGAAACGGAAGTAGAAAAAGTGAAGGGCCCAAGCTCCAAGCTTGCCCTCACCCCCTCCCTCCACCCCCCAGGCAAAGCTGAGCTAGGGTAAAAAATGGAGCTCTCAGATACCAATTTTTCAGTTCCCACTGCAGTATCTACCATTGGAAACACACTGGGAGGCCCCCTCTCACACACAGCCAGCAGTCCCTGCGGCCTTGTTATTAAAGAGCAGCCTTGTACAGCCCTCCTGAGAATGGCCTTAATGAGAGGGAGGTTAGGGCAAAGAGCCCAAGCGCCTTGGGAGCCTGCGGTAAGCAGGGCACAGTGAGAGAAGCTGATGCTCTGCCAATACAACTGGGCAGCTTCCCAGAATATGCCAGAGAAGTGGAGAGGGACTGCGGGGCAGGAGGCCTAAGGAAGGGAGCTACCTACCCTTATCTTAGAAGAAGATAGGATGAGGAGAGGGGAGAATTTCACTCCCTTCCTCGCCCTCACACACTCAGTATTGGCTCTTCTGGCCTGGTGAGGTGGGAAGAATCTGAAAGCCCCAAGGAGTCCAATCCCTCCCACCCAGGGCTACTGGACAGTGGGCAAAGGACAGGCCAGGACTGTTCCCATCCCCACCCAATCTCATGAGATTTCACAATACCCAAGCAATAAGGGGGACAGGACTCAGGCTGTGCTCTATTACAAATGGGAAGAGTGAGTTCCAGAAAGGGGACACAGCTTCCAAGTCAGGCCCAGAGCCAAAACATGTCCCTGAGAACCAGAACACTCCTATTAGTTGGGGTCACAAGAGGCCAGGACCCAGAATCCTCTATCACAAGAGGCAGGAACTCGAGCCCAGGGCTCCCTTCTTGGTGGTTGCCCAATCAGTAGGATAAAGTCTCAGGTTCAGTTTCTCCTCCTCAACACACAGATCATTTTGGGGACCTGAAAAGATTTAGAGATTTTCCCCCATGACCAAGAAGCAAGTAATTCTACAGTTGCATCAGCTGGGCATTATCTCATCTAGTTCTAGTGACAGAGGGCTCCCAAACACAAGACTACCGCCCCACTCCATCCCTTCTTTCTTTCTTATTTGAACAGCTTTGTTCAGTGCAGGACTGTTTGCAAAAGCCAAGTAATGGAAACAGCCTAGGAACCCATCAATGGCTGAACTGATCACTAAAATGTGTATATATACAATAGAGTATGATTCAGCCAGTAACAAGAAAACACAGGAAGATCATCATGTTAAGTAAAATAAGCCAAACTCAGAAAGACATCATCACATATTGGGAACCTCCCCTCCCAAAAAAAGACATGGGGCCTGGGAAGGTGGCTCAGTGGCAGAGTGCTTGCTTTGCATGTATGAGGCCCTGGGTTCGATTCCCCAGCACCACATAAGAAAAAAAAAAGCTGGAAGTGGCGCTGTGGCTCAAGTTGTAGAGTGCTAGCCTTGAGCTGAAGAGCTGAGGGACAGCGCCCAGGCCTAGAGTTCAGGCCCCACGACCAGACCCAAAAAAAAAAAAAAAAAAAAAAGACATGGAAATAGAATTAGGCTTATTAGCCAATAGGAAAGGAACCAACAACAGAGGGGCTGGGGAGAAGTACTGGCAATAGGTAATGGGTAATACAATCAAATAACCTTATACATAAAAAGAGGCAAAATGAGCCAGGTGTGGTGGCTAATGCCTGTAATCCTAGCTATTCAGGAGGCTGAGATCTGAGGATCACAGTTCAAAGCCAGCCCAGGAAGAAAAGTCTTCCTGATGCTCTTCTCCCCAAGTGGCCACTCAAAAATTGGAAGTGGCACTGTGGCTCAAATGGTAGAGCACTAGCCTTGATCACAAAGAGGCTCAGGGACAGCACCTAGGCCCTGAGTTCAAGCCCCACAACTGACGAAAAGAAAAAGAGGCAAAATGGTGTCTACCACTTTTACTCCACAAAAGATAAGAATCTGGGACTAAATTCTGAAGAAAGAGTAGAAGACAACTAGAAACCACAAAAGGAGGTAGCAGAGATGGAAAACTCAGGAGAAACTAACCCAACAGAAGAAAAGCAGTGAGGAGGGGTTGGCAGCATGGCTCAGGTGGCAGACCTGTAGGAGTGAGCAAAAGTCAGATACATAGTTCAAGTTCAAGTCTCAGGCAAAAATGAAGAAGAAGGAGGAGGAGGAGGAGGAGAGGGAGGAAAGGAAGGAGAGGAAGGAGAAGAAGAAGAAGAAGAAGGAGGAGGGGGAGGAGGAGGGGGAGGAGGAGGAGGAGGGGGAGGAGGGGGAGGAGAGGAAGGAGAGGAAGGAAAGGAAGGAGAAGAAGAAGGAGGAGGGGGAGGAGGAGGGGGGAGGAGGAGGAGGGGGAGGAGAGGGAGGAGGGGAAGGAGAGGGAGGAGAAGAAGAAGAAGAAGAAGAAGAAGAAGAAGAAGAAGGAGGAGGAGGAGGAGGAGGAGGAGGAGGAGGAGAAGGAGGAAAAGGAGGAGGAGGAGGAGGAGGAAGAGGAAGAGCGGGAGGAGGGGGAGGAGGATGGGGGAGGGGGAGGAGGGGAAGTGGTAGTAAAGAATTCCAAGCTGGACCCTAGCTCCCCAACTGGAGAAGAGGGAGTTGAAGACTGCAATAATAATAATAATATAAAACAGTTCTCCTGAGGGACTGCCAACTCTTTTTTTTTTTTGGGGGGGTGGTCCGGTTGTGCGGCCTGAACTCTGGGCCTGGGCACTGTCCCTCAGCTCTTCAGCTCAAGACTAGCGCTCTACCACTAGAGCCACAGCACCACTTCCAGCTTTTTTCTTTTTGCTTATGTGGTGCTGAGGAATCGAACCCAGGGCCTCATGCATGCAAGACAAGCGCTCTACCACTGAGCCACCTTCCCAGCCCCAAGGACTGCCAACTCTTAACTGCAGAAAACCCACACAATCCTTCATCCTCAAGTCCAGTACAAGGCTTTGACTACTCTAGTATGGGAAGCTGGCATTGGTAAAGAAAGGCACTGTGAGCATGGCACTGGTGGCTCAGACCTATAATCCTAGCTATTCAGGAGGCTGAGATCTGAGAATCATGGTTTGAAGCCAGCCCAAGCAAGACAAATCTAGGAAACTCTTAATTACTAAGAGAAAAAGAGCTTAAAGCAGAGACATGGTTCAAGTAGTAGAGCACCAACTGTAAGTGAAAAAGCCAAGCAAGAGGCCCTGAGTTCAAGCTCCAACACACACACACACACACACACACACACACACACACACACACACACACACACACACACACACACACACACACACACACACCAAGGCATTCTGTGTCTCACCCTATCATGTTCCATGACAGTAAGTCACAACTTTGAGCTATTGCTTGCTGGAGACTGAGTTACTCAGAGAGCCTGGGAGTAAGGAGCAATCAGAGCTGAACAACTCATAGGATACTTGGCTGTAGAATCGGGGTATGTCAGTCATAAGAGAAAGTTGAGGAGAAGGAGAAGGGGCTGACAGAGTCCCACAGAGAAGGTTAGACTGCAGGAAAATACACTGTCAGCTTCGATGCCAGTAGTGATGGCTAGAGAATCCCAGCAGTACTGGGGTAACAGAGGCTTAGGACTGCCTACCAAGTCATGCCACAGAAGCCATGGCATGGCAGGTGTTATATTCACCCATGAAGGAGTACAACAGTGATGCGTATGGGCAAGCAGATTGCCATGACAGGCAGCTGATACACCAAAGACAGCTGCTTCGGATGCCTGGGAGTGAAGGGGTCTTAGAACTCCCTGCCAAGCCAAGAAGCTGAGGCATCAGAAGAAACATCTATGACTATGAAGGAATTGGCATGGCAGTTGTTTGCGGCTTCATCCTCCTCAGCCAGGAGAGAATTCTGTTGCCTGTGGCCAGGGTAGCAACAACACTTTGACCTTGAGCCTTATAAAGTACTCACTGTCCCTGGTTTGACCCTACTCCATATGCTGACTGCTGAATGGGACAGAGCTTTCTCCCTTAGACCTAAATCATATGATTTCCATGGCCTCCTGCATACTAGAGAGATGTAAGCACACACTTAAAAAGAAAATATCATGTTTTATGTAAGTCTGTTTGTTTTTGCTGCTGTTATGGCTTGATTATTTTGATGGAATTTACAAGATCTTGGGTGCTGTCAAAAGCTCAAACCTAGTAGAAGAAAAAGATGTAACCTAAAGAATCTCGTCAATAAAATAATAACAGTAAACTTCCCTGATCTCAAGAGAGTCATTAGGCAGAGGACACCTCCAGAACACCAAACGGAACCAGGCGCCAGTGGCTCAAGTCTGTAATCCTAGTAACTCAGGAGGCTGAGAGCTAAGGATTGCAGCTCAAAAACAGACTAGACAGAAAAGTTTGTGAGACTCTCATCTCCAGTTGACCACCAAAAATCCAGAAGTGGAGCCGTGGCTCAAGTGGTAGAGCACTAGCTTTGAGCAAAAGAGCTCAGGGACAGTGGCCCCAGTGTCAACACAAAAATAAATAAATAAAAGGAACAATCTATTAAGAGGAAAATACAGTTGTTAACCAAATAGAAGCACGCTCAAGTTCATTAAACGAATACTTCTGGACTTACAAGCACTGATAGACCCTCGCACAGTAATAGTGGGAGACTTCAATACCCCACTCTCAATAGAGAAGTTAGACAAACAAAAATCAACTAGGAAACATTAGAATTAAATGATGCCTAGACAGCGTGGAATTCAGAGACATCTACAGAATATTTCATCTAGTAGTTTCACAATACACATTCCTCTCAGCATCCCTTGGACTTTTCTCCAAGTTAGATTGTAATCCAGGATATAAAGCAACTCCTAGGAAATAAAAGACAATTAAAAGAGAAGGGAAGGGAAGGGGGAAATGGAAAGGGGAAAAGGGAAAGGGAGAAGGGGAGGGGAAGGGAGGAGAGAGAAGGGAAGGGAAGGGAAAGGAGGGAAGACACTTAGCCCTAGGACAGTACAGCAAACTAGACCAGTCACCAGACCACACCAGGAGTTCCCGCTTGCCTCTAGAATCTTATCTTACCACCTGTTAGGAAGTGGTATCTTTCTGCTTCTGCCCTTAGGCAAGGCCCAGGCTGCCTGAGGACAACATCATTACTTTCCTAGAGGGCCTGTGACCTATATGTTACTGTGTTCTTAAGTAATTACAACTAAAGAAGCTGGGTTGACCACAGCTCAAGCTATCCAGTGATCTCAGTAATACTTGGCAACTTAGCCAACAAAACTGACTTGTGGCCAGGCACTGGTCGCTCATACTTGTAATCCTAGCAACACAGAAGACTGAGATCTGAGGATCACAGTTCAAAGCCAGCCTGGACAGAAAGTCCCTGAGATTCTTGTCTCAAGTGGTAGAGTGCTAGCCTTGAGCAAAATTTTTTCAGGAACAGCCAGAACAGTCCTGAGTTCAAGCCTCAGGACCCACATACATACCCCAAAATATGAACTTATGAATTTGTTACTCAGTAAGTTCTGACATTGTGGGAAGATAGAAGCCTGTCTTTTCTAACTCACTCATAATGACCATTTTTTTCGTCTCTGAAAGTTTATGATAAGGGCACCTCTGTGTAAAGAAAACAATGTGGGGTGCTTTTTTTGGGGGGGTTCCAGTTGTGGGGCCTGAACTCTGGGCCTGGGCGCTGTCCCTCAGCTCTTCAGCTTAAGGCTAGCACTCTACCACTTGAGCCACAGCGCCACTTCCAGCTTTTTTTTTTCTTTTTGCTTATGTGATGCTGAGGAATCGAATCCAGGGCCTCATGCATGCAAGGCAAGCACTCTACCACTGAGCCACCTTCCCAGCCCTGTGGGGTGCTTTATATTTCATTTGTTTATTTCTCCTTTTTTTTTTTTTTTTGGTCAGTCGTGGGGCTTGAACTCTAGGCTTGGGCGCTGTCCCTGCTCTTCAGTTCAAGGCAAGCACTCTACTGCTTGAGCCACAGCGCCACTTAGGTTTACTAGTGGTTTATTGAGAGTCTCATGGACTTTCCTGCCTAGGCTGACTTTGAACCACGATCCTCAGATCAACCTCCTGTGTAGCTAGGATTACAGGCGTGAGTCACCAACGCTCAGCTTGTTTTTTTTTTTTTTTTTTTTTTTGCCAGTCACGGGGCCTGAACTCTGGGCCTGGGAGCTGTCCCTCAGCTCTTCAGCTCAAGAGGAGCACTCTACCACTAGCGCCACACCGACATTTCCAGCCTTTTCTGCTTATGTAGTGCTGAGGCATGCAAGGCAAGCATTCTACCACTGAGCCACCTTCCCAGCCCTAGATAATTTTTTTACAAGAACAGTAAGAACTCTTATGGAGTACAAATGCTGAGACAAAATATTTTTTCTTAAGCTGGGCCTTGATGGCTCATGCCTGTCATCCTAGCTACTCAGGAGGCTGAGATCTAAGGATATCTGTCAAAGGCAGCCCAGGCAGGAAAGTCTTTGTCTTTGAGATTCTTACCTCCAATTAACCACCAGAAAACCAGAACTGGCACTGTGACTCAAAAAATGCAAGTCTTGAGCAAAAAAATCGCAAGGACAATGCCTAGGCCCTGAGTTCAAGCCCTATGACTGACAAAAAAAAATTGTTTTTCTTGTTTGCCAGTCCTGGGGTTTGAACTCAGGTCCTTATACTCCTACTTGACTTTTTTTACTCAAGGCTGGTGCTCTACCACTTAAGCCTTAAGGTGCACTTCTGGCTTTTTGGTGGATAATTGAACAAAAGAGTCTCTTGGTGGCTGGGAAGGTGGCTCAGTGGTAGAGCGCTTGCTTTGCATGCTCGAGGCCCTGGGTTCGATTCCTCAGCACCACATAAGCAAAAAGAAAAAAAAAGCCAGAAGTGGCGCTGTGGCTCAAGTGGTAGAGCACTAGCCTTGAGCTGAAGAGCTGAGGGACAGTGCCCAGCCCAGAGTTCAGGCCCCACGACGACCCAAAAAAAAAAAAAAAAAAAAGAGTCTCTTGGATTTTTTTCTGCCCAGGCTGGCTTTGAACCAGGATGTCAGACTCCTTAGGCTTTTTTTTTTTCTTGTTAGTTGTGGGCCCTGGGCACTGTTCCTCAGCTCTTCAGCTCAAGGCTAGCATTCTACCACTTGAGCCACAGCGCCACTTTGGTTTTCTGGTGGTTTGTTGGAGATGAGTCTATGGACTTTCCTACCCGTGCTGGCTTTGAACCACGATTCTCAGACCTCAGTCTCCTGAGTAGCTAGGATTACAGGCGTGAGCCACCAGCACCCCCTAGCCTCCTTAGGCTTATAGGTGTGAGCCACCAACATCTGACTTCCTTTGTTTTTTCTTTTTTGACAGAGTTTCACAACTCACTTCACAGCCCAAACTGTTCTCAAACTTTCCATCTTTCTGCCTCCACTTCCCAAATGCTGGGATTACAGGAGTAAAATGCCATGATCTGGCAAGACAGAACTTTGGAGTACAGATACGAATAAACATTAAATGTATCTTGGATCCTTATTTCCTTGCTGGGGAAAAAATGAATTTTTTTTTTGCTTTCAGTGACATTTACAAATAGCATGACATTTATTGGTGAAATCTGTTGGTTCATCAGCTTGAATAAAGAACCGCTTGTTTTTGTTTTTTGTTTGTTTTTTTAGCTTATTATCAGACGATAAAATGAAGACCTCTTTAGCATCACATAACCTGTCATCAATATGTCAAGCTATTGTTCTCCATGACAATAGAATCGTCACTCTTTTGTACTGTGTCTGGCACTGGAATGTCACTTGTTCTAATTTTATATGCTTGCTAATTATTCAGTTCTCACCAACTGCTGTAATTTGGGTTTTGAATGTTCCCCTAAAGGCTCAAGAGTTAAAGGCTTGGTGCTTTAGCACAATTTGAAGGTGCTCTTAGGGGCTGGAATCTTATAGGAAGTCCTTAGGCCCTCAACAGGGACTGGACAAGGTCCAAGGCTCAATGCCTGTAATTCCTGCTACTCAGCAAGGTTGAGATTTGAGGATCAGAGTTCAAAGCCAGCCCAGACAGCATAGTCCAGGAGACTCTCATCTCCAATTCACCAAGAAAAAGCCAGAAGCAGAGCTATGGCTCACATGGTAGAACACTAGCTATGAGGAAATTGGTAAGTGAAAATTCTAGGCCCTGAGTTCAAGCCCCAGGACTGGAACACTCACACACACACACACACACACACACACACACACACACACACACACACACACACACACACACACACACACACACACACACACACACACACACACACACATCTCCATATTGGAATGTTAGACCTTTTTTATAAAGCATAAATGTTATTAAGATGTAAAAAATCATGGAAGATGACTAAATCAACTGCAGGTATTACGAAATCTTTACAATAAAATTAACTCAATCTGCATAACTCCCATTTTATGGTGTTGATACCAAGAGTAGGGGAGGCAACTGAGTCACAGCATGAAAATATTATTTTGTTTTGTTTGTTTTTTGTCAGTTGTGGGCCTGAACTCTGGGTCTGGGCACTGTCTCTCAGCTCTTCAGCTCAAGGCTAGTGCTCTACCACTTGAGCCACAGCACCACTTCCGGTTTTTTCTGCTTATGGTACTTAGGAATAGAACCCAGGGCCTCATGCATGTAAGGCAAGCACTCTACCACTGAGCCACTTTCCCAGCCCCCAAAATACTATTTGTTTTTAAAACAAGGTCTCACTATGTAATCCAGGCTGGCCTTGATTTGTAAGAGTCTTCCTCCTGTCTCTGTCTCCTGAGGCCTGGGATTGCTGTGAACTACTACCCAGATTTTTTTCTTTCTTTCTTTCTTTCTTTTTTTTTTTTTTTTTTTTTGGGTCCAGTCGTGGGGCCTGAACTCTGGGTGCTGTCCCTCAGCTCTTCAGCTCAAGGCTAGCACTCCACCACTTGAGCCACAGCGCCACTTCCGGCTTTTTTCTTTTTGCTTATGTGGTGCTGAGGAGTCGAACCCAGGGCCTTAGGCATGCAAGGCAAGTGCTCTACCACTGAGCCAACTTCCCAGCCCCCAGATTTTTTTCTTAAGAGACAAAATTTTGCTATGTAGTCATTTGTACTCAATCTCACCATCCTCAGCCTCCTGAATACTTAAATTACCAATGTGTGCCACAATGTCTCGTTTAACTCTTGCTTGCTTGCTTGCTTTGTTCTTTCTCTTTTCTCCTCCTCTCTCTCTCTCTCTCTCTCTCTCTCTCTCTCTCTCTCTCTCTCTCTCTCTCTCTGTCTCTTTTGCTTGTTCAAATGCCAGAATTTGGCAGGGGAAACTTGGTTGGTCTCCTTGCTCATAGCAAATGCTGGTGTTCCACCAATTGAGCCATGCCTCCAGCCCTTAACTATTTCTTTTCTTTTCATTTTTAGATCTGGAACTTGAACTCAGTACCTGAACTTCTGCTCTCATTCACTACTGAACGGGCTGAACCATCTCTTGTAAGTGGTTCTGAGGTTCCCATCTCTGAAAGCTTCCATTATTGCATCCATGTGCCAACCCACAAGGACTAAAGACCCAAGGGCACCTGCCCAGTGCTCAAAACCCAAGCCCCACATTGCTGGTAGCTCACGCCTGTAATCCTAGTTACTCAGGAGGCTAAGACCTTAGGATCATGATGTGAAGTCAGCCTAGGCAGTCAAATCCCAGAAACTCATCTCCAATTAACCAGCCAAAAGAGAAGGAAAGCTGTAGCTCAGGGATAGTGTACCAATATTGAGTGAAAAAGCCATGGGGGTGCTGGGAAGGTGGCTCAGTGGTAGAGTGCTTGCCTTGCATGAATGAGACCCTGGGTTCAATTCCTGGGCACCACATAAGCAGAAAAAGCCAGAAGTGGCGCTGTGGCTCAAGTTGTAGAGTGCTAGCCTTGAGCTGAAGAGCTGAGGGACAGCGCCCAGGCCCAGAGTTCAGGCCCACGACTGACACCCCCCCCCAAAAAAAAAGCCATGGTGGGGGGGGGAGAAAAGCCTTGAGTTCAAGCCCCAGCACTGTCAAGTGTGCGCATGCACACACACACACACACACACACACACACACACACACACACACACACACACACACACACACACACACACACGACCTAGAAGTTGATTGTGTTTCTTTTGGCCATAATTCTATTCAACAGATGCTCTAGAGCTGGGGGCGTAGTTCACTGGTAGTGTGCTTGCCTAGCAAGTGGGAAGAAAAGGAGAGAGCAGAGAGGGAGGGTTGTGTAGGGGGCGGGGGAGGGGTGTGTGTGCCTGTGCCCAGGGAGAAGAAGAGAAAGCACGGAGGGATGAGAAGTCCTGCCACAAACTGCTCTCTGCCTGCCCGCTGCTGGCACTGACAGGGCTCTGGGAGGAAATGAGCGGTATCTCCTCCATCCCTCTGCCTGTCCGCTGCCTGTGCCCAGGATGGCTGTGACCAAGCACTCAGGAAGCAGCTACAAAGGAATGACCTAGAACCTTCCAGAAGACCTTTGCAGTGTGAGAATAAATTCCAAGGGTAGGACAAGTTCTGCCTGGATTCCAGGAGGAAGACAGGACAGCAGGATCGTTGTGAATTAGACATATGAAGGACGCTAACACCTATCCCAGGCCTTTTGCTTTCTCACATAGACATAGCAGTCTCTCACTGGGGGTGAACCTGAGATTTGTTTTTTCGTGGGGCTTGAACTCAGGGCCTGAGCGCTGAGCTCTTTCACAAAAGGTGCGCACTCTACCACTTGAGCCACAGCGCCACTCCGGTTTTCTGGTGGTTTATTGGAGATGAGTGTCCTGGACTTTCCTGCCCAGGCTGGCTTTGAACTGCGATCCTCAGATCTCAGCCTCCTGGGTAGCTAGGATTACAGGTGTGAGCTAGCTTCAAACTCGGAGCCTTCCATCTCAGCCTCCAGCCCCCCGACCCCCAGGTAGCTAAGGTCATAGGTGTGATTCCCTCCTCCCCCCACCCCAGCGCCTGGCTGGCAACAACGTCCAAGCAAGCAGGTGACATCACAGGGCGGAGTTCCAAGAACTCCGAGTGTGGCCGCGGCCATCCAGCCCGGCTTCGAAGAGAAGAGAAACCAGAGAGAGGACCTCTCGACGCCCCGCTCCGGAGCTCTCGGGGCTCCGGAGTCCCCCACGTCGTCATGGACCAATCCCCCAAGGCTGCGGACGCCTCGGCTCGGCCTCAGCGCCCGTCAGTGCATACCGGCAGCTTCCTCGGGGTGCAGGACCCCGCCGTCAGGGCCCACCCTGGTGGCGGCCTGAGCCCCAGCTCCGGCCTCGACCTTCGCCTCCCGAGCAGGGTGTCCCCCACAGGGTTCTTGGGAGGGCCCCACGTGGGGCCCCCCGTAGGGATCCTCCACCACGCCCAGCACCCCGAGACCTCGCCAGACACGGGGCCCCAGCCCCACGGCAGAGCGCCCCACCACGGGCATGGGCATGGCGCGCACCACCACCCGAGCGAGCCCGGCGTCCCGAGCGCGTCCCACCACGGGCATGGGCATGGCGCGCCCCACCACCCGGGTGAGGCCGGCGCCCCGCCCCACCACGGGCATGGGCATGGCGCGCCCCACCACCCGGGCGAGCCAGGCGCCCCGCCCCACCACGGGCATGGGCATGGTGCGCCCCACCACCCGGGCGAGCCCGGCGCCCCGCCCCACCACGGGCATGGGCATGGCGCGCCCCACCACCCGGGCGAGCCCGGTGCCCCGCCCCACCACGGGCATGGCGCGCCCCACCACCCGGGCGAGCCCGGCGCCCCGCCCCACCACGGCCGGCCGCACCAAGGCGCGCCCCGCCACCACGGGACACCCCACCATCGCGCCGAGGAGCACCCCCCAGACGGGGAACCCCAAGCCAAGGAGGAGGCCGGCCGCGAAGGGTTCCACGCCAAGCTGCCGTCCAGAGAACGGCCTGCCATCAGCCAGGCCGCCATCAGCCAGGCCGCCATCAGCCAGGCCTTCCTGCCGAGGGCCCACCCCAGCATGACGCCCTCGGCCATGCGCTTCAGAGATTCCCTCCACAGCGCCGGCCCGTCCCGCGTGACCATCCTGTCCCGCTCTTCCCGGAGCTCCAGCAAAGTCCACCCCCAGTTCACCACCAAGGAATCAGAAACCTGGCAGGACGAGGAGAAGATTCACAAGCGCAAATGTGAGGGTTTGCCAGCCCCTCCCTCCCCATCCCACCCCACTTCTTAGTGTCTAGCCCAGATTCGTCCAGACTTAATCCAGGCCCAGACTTCAGTCAGCCCCAGCTGCCGTCAAATCAGGATCCTCAGATACCAGCTTCCTGAGTAGCTAGGATTATACACATTGAGCCACTATCTTGTGGTAATTTTTCCTTCCTTCCTTCCTTCCTTCCTTCCTCTCTCTCTCTCTCTCTCTTTCTCTCTCTCTCTCTCTCTCTCTCTCTCTTTCTTTCTTTCTTTCATGATACACCATGACCAGCTTATTGATTAACATGGAGATTATACTTCTGTCCAAGCTGGCTTTGAGCAGAGATCCTCATGATCTCTACCTCCTGAGCAGCTGGAACTAAAGGCACATGCCACTGTACATTCCCTCTCTCTATTCCTCCCTCCTTCCTTCCTTGCTTTTTCCCCCTTCTTTCCGGTTTTTCTTCTTTTTGTGCTGGTAGAGGAGCCGACACTCAGGTCCCTTCACTTTTCCCCTCAAGGCACAGGTCCACTTCAAACTTCTTGGTGGTTAATTAGAGATAAGAGTTTCATAGATGCAGGGCACTGGTGGCTCATGCCTGTAATCCTAGTTACTCAGGAGGCTGAGATCTGAGGATCACAGTTCAAAGCCAACCCAGGCAGGAAAGTCTGTGAGACTCTTATCTCCAATTAACCACTACAAAAAAGAAACAGGAAAAAAAAAGTAGCTCAGGGACAGCGCTCAGGTACTGAGTTTAAGCCCCATGAGAGTCTCCATAGACTTTCCTGCCCAGGCTGGCTTCAAATTGTATACCTCAGATCTCAGCCTCTTAGTGGCCAAGATTACAGGTTTGAACCACTGATCCCTGACCCATCCTTTACTTTTTTTTTTTCTTTTTTTTGCTTATGTGATACTGAGGAATCGAACCCAGGGCCTCATGCATGCAAGGCAAGCACTCTACCACTGAGCCACCTTCCCAGCCCCCATCCTTTACTTTTTGAATCTTGCCCCTCTGCAAGCCATGAGTTACATGTTTGGTCACTGCTTTATTCACACATTCACTTCTGAAATACCAAGATTTGTCTCGTGTGCGTGCCTGGCCTATGCAGGCCCTGGGATCACAAGGAGGAACTGGCACAGTCCCTACCTGCAGGGGTTCTAGGCTGCATGAGGTCCATCAATCACAGACAATCCTGTGCTAGGGGCTTGATATCCTCCACATCAAAACATTATTTCTGGGGACTCTGTATCCACATGTCCTCCACTAAATGGCGGGCTGCTGAGGACAGAGCCAGGAGTCAGTACCTTAATGGCTGTTACACAGTCCCCCAGTTCCTCGTAGTCCAACAAATATGGCAACAGTCCCATGAACAAGCAGAGACAGGCAAGTGATGGGCATGAGAAAAGAAGCCAGGAAGAACAAAGAAAGAGGAAAGGGAGGGCTCACCAGGAGGCTGGGGGTGGTCAGGAGAGGCTGGCTGGCCTTGTGTCACTTAACATGAGCACAACACAGAGAGATCCAGGACCAGGCATTTCAGAATCCACTCAATCCCAAACAAGCCAGCCACCGGTGGCCCACACCTGTCATCCTAGCTACTCAGGAGGCTGAGATCTGAGGATCATGGTTCAAAGCCAGCCTAGACAGCAAAGTCCTGTAGATTCTTAAATTCAATGAACCACCAAAGGATATCTGTGTCTCAAGAGGTAGAATGCCAGGCTTGAGCAAAAAAGCTAAGGGACAATGCCCAGACCCCAAGTTCAAGCCCCATTACCAGCACACACACACACACACACACACACACACACACACACGTGTGCTCACTCTCTCTCACACACACAAGCATGCACACATGCGCACACACACACACACACACAATCCCAAACAAGTTGGCCTCCAAACCAGAACAGGACTAGCACAGGGTGATACTAATGTGAGACCAGCAGGTCAGTAGGCAAGATGTTGATGAGCCCCACATCTGGTCTGAGAAGGTGCCTTCAGTTCCTAAACCCCTTCCCCCATACCTGCACAAACTTGACTTTTTGTCCCCTGTTACAGTGGGCAGGATCCCACGGATCCACAAGAAGATTTACGGTGGGAGTCTCGTCCAACAGATATTGGATAAAATATGCGCTATCCTGGGGACCCTGCGGATTATGATTCGGTCATTGACCTACTCCCTGGCCTTTGAAACAATCATCTTCCTTTTTGTCTGCCTTAACACCATCATGCTGGTAGCTCAGACCTTTGCTGAACTTGAGATCCGGGGTGGTAAGAGTCAGGGGCCCCTGTTCCTATGGAAAAGCCATTGATGTGGTCCCTGAGCCTGAGCTAATGATGGTCAATTTTCATAGCCTGATCCTCACCCCTGGGACATCAGTAACTCCCAGTGTTAGCAGAGATGAGGCTCAGGTCAGCCAGATGGGCACTGGAAGTTTGCGGTTCATGGATGCAGCCACCAGGTGGTGCACCTGCTCTAAATATGTTCTGGGTGGGAAAGGTTCTGGGACCTTTGCCTGCCTTAGGGGCCAAAAGACCCCTAGGAAACCCTGAAGTAATCAAAGTAAAATTCTTTGGGGCCAAGTGTGGTGGTTAATGCCTGTAGTCTCAGTGACTCATATGGCAGAAATAAGTAGGAGACACTATTTGAAAAACAAAAAATAGGTCTAAAGTTTCAGCTCAAGTGGTAGAGTATTTGCCTGCCAAGTTCAAGGCTCTGAGTTCAAACTCCACAAAAAAAAAAAAAAAAAAAAAAAAAAAAGCCAGATGTTAGTGGCTCATGCCTGTCATCCTAACTGTACAGGAGGCTGAGATCTGAGGATCACAGCTAACAGCCAGCCTCAATGGTAAAGTCCATGAGACACTTATCTTCAAATTAACTACCAAAAAGCTGGTAAGTGGAGCTGTGGCTCAAATGGTAGAGCTCTAGCCTTGAGCAAAATAAGTGCAGAGACAGAGTCCAGGCCTGAGTTCAAGCCCTAGGATCAGACACATACACTTACACACGTGTGTGCACGCACACAGAGTCTAGGGAGCAGAACCTGCCATGTGCAGACAACAAAACTAAGGTAGAGAGTGGTTAAGTCACAGCCATTTACGGGAGAGTCTCTGTATTTGGATCTTTGGGCGATCCCCCTGGGAAGGGGAAGTGGGGGGGTGGTCATGGGATGCTACAGCAGCTCTAAGCAAGTCCCTGGTGTCTCCACAGAGTGGTACTTTTTGGTCTTCGACAGTATTTTCCTCTGCATCTACGTCTTAGAAGCCCTGCTCAAGATCATTGCCCTGGGCCTGGAGTATTTCATTGATCCCTGGAACAATCTGGGTGGGTGGGGCTGAGAATGTAAAGGGGGGGGCTGAACTATGTGGGGTCTCCCTTCAGTGTGGGTTAGGGGTTCAATAGATCCCTCCCCACTCAGGTACCCTCTTTACCCCCAGACTTCTTCATCATGATCATGGCAGTGCTGGAATTCGTGTTTATACAGATCAATTCCCTCACCTACTCCTTCTACAACCACAGCATCTTCCGTATCCTCAAGGTCTTCAAGAGCCTGCGGGCTCTGCGGGCCCTCCGGGTCTTAAGGAGACTCAGGTTTGTACAGCCAAGGTTGTTCTCCCTGAGTGAGGAAAGGGGGACAAAAAGCCCAGGCACCAGGAGCTCAAGCCTGTAATCCTAGCTATGCAGGGGAGTGAGATCTGAGGATCACAGTTTGAAGTCAGCAGGGGGGAAGGAAAGTCCATAAGACTCTTATTAGGAAAACACAGGAGAAAGGAAAAGGAAAAAAACAGACTCGGGCCCCAACAGGCTAGGACTGTTTATTGAGGCACAGCAAGGGGGGACAACAAACTTTCCAGTAGGTATGGAGGTTGTGTAAGGAGGTGGGGTTGGAATTGGGCTTTTATGGGGTCTGAGAAAGGAGACAGAGGTTATTGAAAAGGCTATTAGGGCTGGAAGATGGGGGGTGGGGAGGCATTCAGTTAGGCCCACCATGCAATGTTGACAGCCAGGCTGAAGTTGGATTGCCCTGCCCACACCTCAAGACATCAGCACATACCTGGGGTCTTGCCTGACTTCCATATGCACCTGGGATAATAGAGTGGGAGTCAGTCCTTCAACTCTAACCTCCAATTAACCACCAAAAAGTTGGACGTGGAGCTGTGGCTCAAGTGGTACAGTGCCAGCCTTGAGTGAGAAGAGACAGCCCACAGGCCTTGAGTTCAAATCCCAAGTACCAGCACCAAAAAAAAAAATAGGGAGGGAGGGACCAAGGGACGGATGAATACAGCCCTGTTTCCAAGGAATCCAATGATGAGGGTGAGGAGTTCCAGCCTTCACCTGGCTTTTAATAAACCTAATCTGGGATCCACGGCTGGGATTAATGTCTTGGTTTTCCAGGGAAGGGCTAGGACTTGCTAAATTACCAGCAAATCATGGGTCCCCAGCCTTCCCCCCACACACACACACTGTTTCAGCCTCTTTTTTACCTCTGCCCACAGCATCCTGACCAGTCTCCACGAAGTGACAGGGACCCTGGCCCGAACCTTGCCATCGATCACCGCCATCCTAATCCTCATGTTTACCTGCCTCTGTATCCCCAGCAGGGAGGCAGAGGGCGGAGCGGGTCCACGAGGGTCTGGGGCAGCGGGCGGAGCCTGGGGTGGGGCGGGGCCACGAGGGGCTGAGACAGCGGGCGGAGCCTGGGGGTGGGGCCGGGGCAGGAGGGGCTGAGGCAGCGGGCGGAGCCTGGGGCAGGGCGGGGCCACGAGGGGCTGAGACAGAGAGCGGAGCCTGGGGTGGGGCGGGGCCACGAGGGGCTGAGACAGAGAGCGGAGCCTGGGGTGGGGCCGGGGCAGGAGGGGCTGAGACAGCGGGCGGAGCCTGGGGTGGGGCCGGGGCAGGAGGGGCTGAGACAGCGGGCGGAGCCTGGGGTGGGGCGGGGCCACGAGGGGCTGAGGCAGCGGGCGGAGCCTGGGGCGGGGCGGGGCCACGAGGGGCTGAGACAGCGGGCGGAGCCTGCAGGGCGGGGCCACGAGGGGCTGAGACAGCGGGCGGAGCCTGGGGTGGGGCCGGGGCAGGAGGGGCTGAGGCAGCGGGCGGAGCCTGGGGTGGGGCCGGGGCAGGAGGCGGGGCGGGAGGCCAAGGTGGGATGGGAGCCTGGTTTGGCCCTGAACTGCCTGCCCAGTCCTCTTCTCTGTGGTTCTCCGGGCTCTGTTCCGCCATTCGGACCCCAAGCGTTTCCAGAGCATCTTAACCACCATCTTCACCCTCTTTACCCTGCTCACCCTGGATGACTGGTCCCTCATCTATTTGGACAGTCGGGCCCAGGGTGAGTGGCTGGCAAGAGTCAGGCCGGGTGGGCAGACTCTGAAGGCCTTAGCTACCCATCTTCTGCAATGCGAGGGTTGAGGCCTACTGGAAGGGGTGTGGCAGGCGGAGGAGAGCTGGTGGCTTCACCCTTGTCTCCTCCTCCCTCAGGTGCCTGGTACATCATCCCCATTCTCATGATCTACATCATCATCCAGTACTTCATCTTCCTCAAGTGAGAACCCCACTTTGCTGCCCAGCCTTTCCCCCCTAATGCGCTCCCCACCCCCACCCCCTGCCCGCTGAACTCAAGGGCAGTTACAGGACTTCTCCTCTGGCATCTCCTTTGAGAGTACCCCACTGTCCCCCCTTCTCCAGCCTGGTGATTGCGGTCCTAGTGGATAACTTCCAGATGGCTCTACTCAGAAACTTAGAGAAAGTGAAGCAGGAGGTACTAGGGAGGGAGGAGAGGTGGCATAAAAAGCTAGTGCTCCAGGACTGGAAGAAAAGAGTTCCAGCAGGACTAGAGCCTTTCCCTCCTTGTCCCAGAAAGCTGCCCAGATCCATGAGAAGCTGCTGGACGACTCCCTGACAGAGCTTAAACAAGCAGGTACCTGCCCTGCCCCCCCCCCCTCCTCTCAGCCTCCCTCCACAGCCTGGCACCAAATCACAGGCTCAGTTATTAAGCACTGGAATCTGAAATTCAAGAAGACACTCTAAGTTTGGAACCTTGGTGCAAAGGATTTCAGGACAATCCTGCAAAAGCCAATTCATCATCAATTTCTTTTTTGGGGGGTCAGTAGTGGGGCTTGAACACTGGGGGCCTGGGCGCTGTCCCTCAGCTCTTCAGCTCAACACTAGTGCTCTACCACTTGAACCACAGCACCACTTCCGGTTTTCTGAGTGGTTTATTAGAGATAAGAGAGTCACCAACTTTTCCTGCCCAGGCTGGCTTTGAACCGAGATCCTCAGATCTCAGTCTCCTGAGTAGCTAGGATTACAGGCATGAGCCATGAGTATATTTCTTTTTGGATAATGTCATCCCTTCCTTTCCTTTCCTCCATTTCCCCCCAATCATTAATTCTTTTCTTTTTTTAATTGTGAAAATACTGTAAAGAAGGGTTACAATTACATGGGCAAGATAATGAGTACATTTCTTTTCTTTTTTTTGGGGGGGGGGTCTGGTCATGGGGCCTGAACTCTGGGCCTGGGCACTGTCTCTTAGCTCTTCAGCTCAAGGCTAGCGCTCTACCACCTAAGCCAGAGCGCCACTTCTGGCTTTTTTCTTTTTGCTTATGTGGTGCTGAGGGATGGAACCCAGGAACTCATGCATGCAAGGCAAGTGCTCTACCACTGAGCCACCAATGAGTACATTTCTTATCAAGCATTGTAGCCTCCTCCTTTGTTTCCCCTTCCCATCCCTTCCAATCCTCCCCCCACCCCCCAACCCAATCCTCCCCTCCCACCTAATCAATTCTTGAAAGACACATTTAGAAAATAACTATCTTGTACAATTATGATTCACCAAATCTCCATTTCTGTAATAACAGAAAGTTCATAGCAGCTGGGCTTCAGCAGATCAAGTAAAATCCCATAAATGAACCTTCTCCGTTCTGATTGGATCATGCACCTAATTTTGAACTAATCACTGCAGGCTGTGATTGGCCAGGCTGTAGTCTGTCATGTGATCTCAGAACTGAGGGTGGGACATGGTCCCAATTAGACATCATGCACTGAACCTGGGAGGTGGTGGTTCCTCTGAAAAACTAGAATAGCTAGGGAGTAGAACAGTAGAACATTTGCCTAACATGCAGGAGGTCCTAGATTCTATCCTCAGCTCCACAAAAATTATATGGCTAGTGCCAGTGACATGCACTTGTCATCTCAGTTATTTGGGGGGGGGGGGGGCCTGAGATCAGAGGACCATGATTCTAGGCCAGCCTGAGCAGAAAAGTCTTCAAGACTCCATTTCAACAGAAAAAGCTGAGTGTGGTGATATGTATCTATCATCTCTGCTATAGCAGAAGTAAGCAATACACAGACAGAGCTGGGCAATGGTGGCTCATGCCTATAACCTTACCTACTCAGGAGGCTGAGATCTGAGGATAGCAGTTCAAAGCTGGCCCAGGCAGGAAAGTACATGACCAGGACTGACACACACAGAAAAAGGCAGATTAAAGCCCAGACCTATGCAGAAAGCAAAACCTTATCCTTATCTTAAAAATATGCCGGGGGGGGGGGGGGGCCTGGGAAGGTGGCTCAGTGGTAGAGCGCTTGCCTTGCATGCATGAGGCCCTGGGTTCGATTCCTCAGCACCACATAAGCAAAAAAGAAAAAAAAAAAAGCCAGAAGTGGCGCTGTGGCTCAAGTGGTAGAATGCTAGCCTTGAGGCTGAAGAGCTGAGGGACAGCACCCAGGCCCAGAGTTCAGGCCCCATGACTGGACCCAAAAACAACAACAACAACAACAACAACAACAAAAAAGAGTTTAAAGCTCAGAGTTCTAGGCCCCACTATCAGCACCATAAAAAAAAAAGGGGGGGGGGCTGGGAAGGTGGCTCAGTGATAGAGCGCTTGCCTTGCATGCATGAGGCCCTGGGTTCGATTCCTCAGCACCACATAAACAGAAAATAAAAGCTGGAAGTGGTGCTGTGGCTGAAGAGCTGAGGGACAGCGCCCAGGCCCAGAGTTCAGGCCCCACGACCAGATCCCCCCCCCCCCAAAAAAAGGGCAAGATGCATGACTCAGAGCCAGGCCCCAGTGGCTCATCTCTGTAATCCTAGCTACACAGGAGGCTGAGATCTGAGGATTGTGGTTCAAAGCCAGCCTGGGCAGGAAAGGCTACGAAACTCTTATTTCCAATAAACCACCAGAAAACTGGAAGTTGTGCCATAGCTCAAGTAGTAGAGCACTAGCTTTGAGCTGAAAAGCTGAGGGACAGCGCTCAGGCCGAGTTCAAGCCCCATGATGGACAAAAAAGCGATGCATAACTCAGAGGTAGAGCACATGCTTAGCAAGTGTAAGGCACTGAGTACTACCAAAAATAATAATATTAACTTATCAAACTAAGGGAATAGATAAATGAAAGAACAAAGTCACTACCCATTCCATGCTTGAAGATATGACCTGTTTAGCACATGTTGGATGGAAAATCCCTTAAGGCAGCCTTATGCCTGACATATGGGGTTCTTGTTCCCCCTCAAAACCTGACACACCTCCCTCTCTCTCTCCATGCAGAAAATGAAGAAATCAAGAATTCAATTGCCTTGGGAAAGGAGTTCATTGAGAGAAAGTTCGGGACCATGACAGAGAAGTGAGGAGTCCAAAGGAAGGGGAGGCCTAAGGCTGGAGGTCTGGGGGTTCTCACAGGACAGTGGCTGAGCTGGGAGGGAATGGGATGTTGTTTAACTCTCTGGAAACAGAGTGGAGCATTGAGGCCTTTGCCCATGCCAACAAGTGGGGCATTAGACCATGGGTGGCCCATGGCAGGGCAGGGCAGGGCCCAACTTTAAGAAAACAGGACTCCAAGTGGCCCTCCCTGATGGACCAGCCCAGAAGACCAAGGGGAATCTTGACTGAAGATGGAAATTGGAAGTCAGCAGGGGCAGACAAATCTGTGAGATTCTTCAATTAACCACCAAAAAGCCAGAAGTGAGGCTGTGGCTCAAGTGGTAGAGCACCAGCTTTGAGTAAAAAAGTGAAGGGAAGGCCCTAGGAGTGTGTGGCTTAGTGGTAGAGTGCTTGCCTAGCATGTATGAAGGTCCTAGGTTTGATTCCTCAGTACCACATACACAGAAAAAGCTGGAAGTGGCGCTATGGCTCAAGTAGTAGAGTGCTAACCTTAAGCAAAAGCAGCTCAGGGACAGTGCCCAGACCAGAGAGAGAGAGAGAGAGAGAGAGAGAGAGAGAGAGCGAGCGCAGATGGCAGATAACAGCTAGGTGGGTAGACAAGAGTGGGGGATTGTAGCAGAACATTTTGGGCATAAACCTGGCAGCTAGATGATTAACCCCCTTGCTGTTTATTCTAGCGCTCCATCTGTGTGTCTAGGGTCCTTGGCATGGCCTCTGCTTCCTGGCTCTCAACCTCTACTCCTGTGAAGTCTTTCTGGAAACTGTCTGTAAACTGAGCCCTTCTCATCCTGTCCAATCTGGCTTCAGCCTGGCTCCCACAGAGCATGTTGGCAGAGCACTGGCATCCTCTGGGCTCTGCTCACCCTGAGAGTCCAGGCTCTGCGGACTGGCCTGCAGGGCCTTCGTGATCAGTCTGTGCTAGCCTCCATTGTGCCACGCTCCACACAACCCTGCTTTGTTTACATCTCCCAAACACGGCACATGGCTTCCAACCTCCAGGCCTTTGGCCTTCTCTGTGAGGGTTGTCCAGTCTCAGGTGACAGGAGTGAAGAAAGGCCATTCCTGTTTGCTTCACTTCTTGGGGCCTCCTCTGCTCCATCTCTTTGTTCTAGCACCTGGGACACCACCCTGTTCTAGCTCTTTTCTCTTTTCTCTGGGTGCATGGTTCTCCACTGCTCAACTTCACTGAGAACAATCTTTGTTTTCTTTTTTTTTCCTGGTCTGAACTCTGGGCCTGGGTACTGTCCCTCAGTTCTTCAGCTGAAGGCGAGCACTCTACCACTTGAGCCACAGCGCCACTACTGGTTTTCTGAGTGGCTTATTAGAGATAAGAGTCTCATGGATTTTTCCTGCCTGGGCTGGCTTTGAACCTCGATCCTCAGATCTCAGCCTTCTGAGTAGCTAGAATTACAGACTTGAGCCACCAGCACCTGGTAACATACATATTATCTCTCTCTCTCTCTCTCTCTCTCTCTCTCTCTCTCTCTCTCTCTCTCTCTCTCTCTCTCTCTCTCTCTCGGTCTTTTTTTTTTTTTTTTGGTGGAAGGCAGACTTGAACTTGGTACCTTACACTTTCACTCATTGGCTAGCGCTCTACTAACTGAGACATGCTTCCAACCCAGGAATATTTTTCTCTTCTGAGTCTAAGCTCCTGCCATAGTTTCCTCTCACTGACACTTTCCATCCCCTCACTCCCTGAAGCAGGCTTTTCTGAAGCCTGCCCCGGCCTTCGGGGAGTGACAAGGCGCTGCTGGGTGGAGCACTGAGCCCCACCTGGCAACCCCTCTCACGTGCTCGTGTTAGCTCCATGCTGCTCCTACCAGGAGCCCTCCAGGCCCCAGCACGGGGTGTGACTTCCCTCTTGGGAGCCTTGAGCACCCCATGTTTATACTATGTATTGTGCATGGGTGGCTGTCTGGATCTGAGGGGTGAGGCATCTTAGTCATCTTTTATGTCCTTGGCATTCCTTGCTCATTGTTTCCATGGTAGTTGGCGGGTAGATTGATAAGATCTAATGGGTTGGTGGATGGGTAGGGTGGTGAGTGAATGAGTGGGGGGTGGGTGGGTGTTTACGTGGGTGACTGAGTGCCCAGTATGGCAAGGGCCACACCTTGCCCATGGGTGGGTGGCTCTAGAGAAGAGCAAGTGGGTGAGTACAGGTAGGAGCAGTGGTGGGATTGGTGAGTGAATTGATATAGGTAGGCAGACGGTTGAGTGGTCCATGTACAGAGAATGGGGCAGGCAGATGGGTAGAAGGAGGAATGAGTGATTGGAAGGGTAAAGAGTTAAAGGGTAAAGAGTCAGCCACCAGTGGACCATGCCTTTAATCCTAGATACTCAAGAGACTGAGATCTGAGGATCAGGTCTTGAAGCCAGCCTGGGCAGAAAAGTCTATGAGACTCTTATCTCTAATTAACCATCAAAGAGATTAGCACTCCCCTTGTGAGTTTGCACTCTACCACTTTGGTAGAGTGCTATTTGGTAGAGTGCTAGCCTTGAGCACAAAAGTCAAGAATAGAGTCCAGGTTTTGAGTTCAAACCCCAGGCAGTACCAACATGCACGCGCGCGCACACACACACACCAGTTAATGCCAGAGCCTCCATGGTACAGGCAGACATGGGGACCTTGTCAGGTGTTGGGAAGGAGACATGTGAGAAATGGAGGTCTAGGGGGATGGAAGTTTTAGAGGCAGACTGGCACAAAGAGCCATGGAAGGCTCTGGAGGCCCAGAGGGCACCGAGGCAGCCAGCCTAGCCCTTGCGTCTGCCCCATGTAGGCAGCAGGCGCTCCAGTTCCAGTTCCTGCAGCTGGTGGCTGCAGTGGAGCAGCATCAGCAGAAGTTCCGTTCCCAGGCGTCTGTCATAGATGAGATTGTCGACATTGCCTTTGAGGTGCTGCCTGCAGGGCCTGGGAGGGAAGCTGGGGAGAGGGGCTTCTTGGAGGATTCCTGCCCAGAAGTGGCAAGCCACAGGTGGTGTTAAGTGCTGGTACCTATTTATTCCGCCTCCTGTCCAACCTCTCCCACAGGCTGGAGAAGAGGACTTCACTCAGTGACCCTGCAAAGTGCCACCAGATACAGAAAGACAAGCAAGCAAGCTGCCCGTCAGGGTGGAAGGGGACTGCTGGAATGATTGTCTGGGCCCTGTATAGCTGGGGTCTCAACAGAGTTTTTTAAACCCTCAGTGGCTCTGTGTCCTCACTGGCTGGGCCAAAGCACAATGCAAAGGAATTTCTACCCCTGTGCACAAATCATGTCTAAAAGGTTGTTCTTTTGTTTTAGTCAGTCACGGGGCTTGAACTCTGGGCCTGGGCACTGTCCCTCAGCTCTTCAGCTTAAGGTGAGCGCTCTACCACTTGAGCCACAGTGCCACTTCTGGTTTTCTGGTAGTTTATTGGAGATAAGTCTCATGGACTTGCCTGCCTAGGCTGGCTTTGAACCACGATCCTCAGATCTCAGCCTCCTGAGTAGCTAGGATGACAGGCATAAGCCACCTGCGCCCAGCTTATTCTTTCTCTCTTTCTTCTTCTTCTTTTTTTTTTTTTTTTTGTATCTGTACTGATACTGGGGCTTGAACTCAGGGCCAGGATGCTTTCCTTTAGCTTTGCCACTCAAGACTAGTGCTTTACACTTGAACCGCAGCTCCACTTCCAGCTTTTTTGTGGTTAACTGGAGAGAAGAGTCTCTCCGACTTTCCTTTCTGAGCTGGCTTTGAACAGTAATCCTCAGATCTCAGCCTCCTGAGTGGCTAGGATTACAGGTGTGACTTATGGCACTGGACCAAAGGGGCTTTTCTTGACTCTCCTCTGGCCTCACCAGGGCCCAGCATCCTAGCTCCCATCCAGCAATGCATTAGCCACAGTTAGAGAATGATACAGAAATGGGGCTGGGCTCCAGCACTGGCAACACTGCTGGGGGACAGAGCAGGAAGTACCCCACTTAGGGGAGGAAGGCTTAGTTAGCCCAACAGTCAGGAGAAAAACAGGCTGGATAGCTCCAGACTGTCAGGGCTCGGGGGCTCAGTGATCTCCAGGAATGGGGCTCAGCACTCAGGAACTTGGGCCACCAGCCTGGCTATTCTAGGACTTCTGAGGAGTCCACCATCTATAAGCTGGCATCCTGTCCAGCCAGGTAGCGGCCTGTGTTGGGTCCTACAGACTTGGTACTGAGTCAAGTTTAAACCCACACTTGGCTGGAGAGAGACTTTATCCAGGGATTGGTGGGTGGGGGCAGGGGAAGGGGGGCTTTCACCATCTATAACTATCTCACCCTGAGTGGAGGTCCATCCAGGGTGCAGTGCAGGCTGGAGGGACTCTGGAGTGGAGGCTCTGGAGTTTGACCAGCACCCTTACCCCACCCTGTGGGCTGTGCCAGAGAGTGAGCAAGCCAAGCTCCAGGACTTCAGAATAGTGACAGCTACTCTCCTCCTTGGCTTGGCCAGGAATAGATTGTACAGGAAATGCCATCTGGAATTTGGCCATCGATTCCAGGGGTGGAGAAGCCACTCGGCAGACATCTCTGGCCCCGTTTGAGCCCTGGCATCACAGTCATTCAACAAGTATTTCCTGCTACCCAAGCCTGCGTCAGCCACATGCCTGAACCTCCTGTTTGATGGCACCTGGGAGCCCTTCCAAGCAGCAGGGTGGGCTACCTGAGCTGCCATAGGCTGGGAAGTTCTAGAAGGGTTGCCGCCTGTGTTTCTGTCAAATACAGCCCCTCAGCTCCTCAGGCTTCCAGGTTGGATTAGATTTTTCTACCTCTCGATTCCCAGCCTAATAAGGACTTCCGGGTCAGCAGGAGGGCCGGCTATTGCTCATCAGATCACAGTATTGGGTGGAGGCAGGCGGCACAGTGGGGTGTGAGGCCTGCCTTAGAAGAAAGGGACAAGGGGAGGTGCGGCCCAGATCCAGGCAATCTCCTCGTCCTCTGTGGTCAGCCTGGGTCCCAATGGGCAACACTAACTGCTCAAGACACCTGCTTTCTGCATCCTGTCCTAGATGTGGGCGTGGCAGGGGTGGTGTTGGAACAATTCTGAGGTGCAACCCATGACTCTTTGTATGTCTGGGAACTGTGTAGTCTCCCTAGGGTGCACTACTTCTGTGTTTGGCCTGGGCTCCTGCATTGCTAGGAGGGACTTGAGGGTGTTTTTCTGGCCATGCTGGTGGTGTCTGGAAGCATCTGCACATTGTGTCTGTGTGTGTTGTACAAGGGATGCTGCATCTGTCTTCTCGAAGGAGTATGAAGTGAGGTCCCTCCCCCTATCAGAACCACCCTTCTTCCTTCCTGTGGCAGCAGATCAGATTTGTGTCCTCTGGGAATAGGTCCAACTCCTTCCAGGGTCAGGCATTTTGGGGGAGTCGTTGTGATGCGTGGCCCACAGTGAGAAGGGCAATGACCCAGCCTTGCCTCCTGACTTCTTGGCCTTATAGGGGCTGTTCATTCCCCTCCTGTCATCACAGGCACAGCAGTGTTTGTGGGCTCAGAGTTCAGTGCCCCTACCTGCACCCAAACTGCTCCAGGGTGCCGAGAGGAACAGGGCACAGGCTCCCCTTGAGAGCGCTCATGGCATGTGCACCAGCTAATGTGAGCATGGTCTCTCTCTGGTGCTTTGTCTCTGAGACTATTGGGGGTCTCTGGCTGTGTTGAGGGATGCTGGGGGTTTGTCTCTCTGTGATGTGGAGTGTTGTGGAGGCTCCAGATTTTGGGCACTGATCCCTGTTCCCTCAGTACTGTCTGGGCTGGTACAACAGAAACTGGCATGGGTGCCCTGTTAGTTGGGGTGCTGAGGGCCTCTAGGAGGGGCAGAGTGGTGAGGATGGGGAGAGGTGAAGCAGATAAAAGAAACCAGTGCAAGAAGCAATGCTGATTATTTATTTAGCGACTTGTCCCCGGCCCTAAGGTGCCATGCGTGCTGTGCCACTCCCACCCAGCCCTGCCGCTGCCACTCGGGGGTCTGTTAAATCTGAGCACAGTTTTGCTTTAGAAGCTGAGAAGAGTTCTTCCAGGGAACTTGGAGGATCTCAAATTCACAGCGCAGCTTCTGCAGACAGAGAATGATGGACAAGCAAGGGTGAGCCTGGCCCCTGTCTCCTTCCAGCAGCCAGACCTCAGCCTGCCTTATTGCTCTGGGGCCAGAGATGGGCAGTTGGTGACTCAAAAGACTTGAAATCACCAGGCACTGGTGGCTCATGCCTGTAATCCTAGCTACTCAAGGGAATGATCTGAGAATCGAGGTTCAAAGCCAGCCCAGCAGGAAAGTCCATGTGACTCATCTCTAATGAACACCAAAGACAAAAACTAGAAGTGGCGCTGTGGCTCAAGTGGTAGAGCGCTAGCCTTGAGCTGAAGAGCTGAGGGACAGCGCCCAGGCCCAGAGTTCAGACCCCACAACTGGACCCCCCCCAAAAAAAAAAAGACTTGGAATCCAGCCGGGCCTGTGGCTCACACCTGTAATCCTAGCTACTCAGGAGGCTGAGGTCTGAGAATCACCATTCAAAGCCAGCCTGGGCAGGAAAGTCTAGGAGACTCCAATAAACCACTCAGAAAACCTGAAGTGGAGCTGTGGCTTAAGTGGTAGAGTGCTAGCCTTGAGCTGAAGCGCTAAGGGACAGTGCCCAGGCTGAGTTGAATCCCCTCGACCAAAACAAATAACAAACCTGGAATCTAGCCTGGCACTGATGCCTCATGCCTGTAGTTCTAGCTATTCAGGAGGCTGAGATCTGAGGATAAATCTTGAAGCCAGCCTGGGCAGGAAATTTCCTAAGACTCTCTAACCACCAGAAAGCTGGAAGTGGAGCTGTGGCTCAAGTGGTAGAACCCTAGCCTTGAGCCAAAAAATTCAGGAACAGTGCTCAGGCCCCAAGTTCAAGTCCCAGTAGCAGCACAATCAAATAAACATAAGACATGGAACCTGATGGCCAAAGCTAGATCCTACCTGAACCAGAGCTCCAGCCTCCTCCACCCTGAACCCCACACTGGCCTGAGGCTGGGCAGGCTCAGCCAGGTCTCTGCCTGACCAACTCTACCAACTCAGGATGGCCGAGTTGTGAGCCTCACGCTCTCTGCAAGCCAGGGCTGGGGGCAGTGCTGTTACCTCCTGGTGCACTCCTGTAGCCAGGGGACAGGTGTTGAGGTCCACGCCACTTGTGTAGACCATGCTCTTCCTGCACTCTGTGCTCTCCATGTCCACCGTCAGGTAGTACTTGATGCCAGTTACTATCTGAGGGCAGGGCCAGGCAGGTCAGGGGTGCTGGCAGCCAAGCCTGGGCAGCTGCCCTGCCCCCCACCTCTTTCCAGGGTCTCCCAAATGCCCCAGGGACCTGCAGGGCTCTGGGGGTGGGGGTGGGGTCTGTAGGAGAGGCCTGGGCCAAGAAGGAGGCTGAGATCTGCCCCTGGGTAACACCTTCCTGCAGCCCAGGCAGACATAGAGGGGCCCCCTGGTGCCCCTTGGCTTCTCCCTCTGCCCCCATCTCAGGGACCCTCAGGAAAGGAAAGGGATGCTTGGTGCTCCTTGTGGAATTTGGCATTCATTTGCATTTTCAGGCCTTCTATGGAAGGTGTTGCCCAGGGCGCCCCCTGCCCCGCCTCAGCCCGCACCTGTCTCTCGGCCTTGACGATGTTCGTGTCCCGGAAGTAGAGGACGCTATTGCTGTCCATGTTGTAGGTGGCCACGGCCATCTGTGCCACCTTCTGCACCTGCGGGTCCTGGGGGGACACAGTCCGGCGTTCCCCGGTCCTGCGGCCCCGGAATTCAGCGCGGGCATCGGGGGACAGGGTGAGGAGGCAGAACGCCAGCAGCGCTAAGCCCATCGCCAGCGGGAGGTGTGGACGCGCCATGGCCCCAGTGCGGAGCCCAGCTGGGCCGAGTCCCTTTTACCGCTGCCGGCCCCGCCCTGCCCGCCCCCGCCCGCCCCGCCCCCGCCCGGCGAGCCTGCTGGAGCCGCGGCCGAGGTGGCCTGGCCATCCGCCCCCAGCCCCGCCCGAGGCCCGCAGAACCCAGGCGCCCAGGCCTGAGGACCCCAGGGCGCTGCGTGCGCTGGGGCCCCGGAGAGCGGACAGCGACGACGCCCCAGCAGCAAGCGCGCTCTACGGACAGCTCACACTGCCCCTCTGCTCACAGCGCTGGGGTTGAACTCACCATTTCCAGCCTCTGTGTGACCTAGGAAAGCCTGTTTCCTTTTCTGAAACATGGGTGTTAAGAGGATTTAATGAACTGACATGGTGAAGGGCTCCGGGGGAGATACCACCCCCTGCCAGAGCCAGCACCAGTCACTGCAGCCCTCTGCCCTCCCCTACCCCCCAGGGGAAGCCATTACTAATGCACCTGCTTTACAGGGAAGGGCCTGGCACAGAACCACAGCTGCTAACTCGAAACTGCCCCGGCAGTGTATGGGCCCAGCTGGGACAGGATGGGAATCGGCTGGGGTGTCTCGCTAGCTGCCAACCTGGGCAACTGGCCGTCTACCTCCCAGCTCAGTGCCCTCACCTGGAAGAGGCGACACTCCTTGCCCCCTGAGGTGGTTCTGTCATTGACACCTGCAGCCTGTGCTACCTATAGGTCCCCGGGCAGGTGCTAGCATCTCCCCCTCCTCAACATACCAGCCCCAGACAGTGACAGTGACTTCTAGACCAAAGAGAAGCCACTGGCAGCCCCATTCGCCACCCTGCTCAGCTCAGCTGTGGAAAATAACTGCCGCCACCTTGGGATTGGGAGGAAAGGGTGACAGATGTGTTGTAGGTACAGGTAACTGTGCAAAAGGGACACATTCCACTTTGTAGGAGAGCTGGCCCAAGCTTGACTTGCTGAGGAAACGCCAGACAAGCAGAGACCCTGCATTGAGGAGCGTAGGTAGGGGGAGAGTAAGAGGCACAGGTCTGCTCACAGGGTGCCATGTCAGCTGTACCCCCAAACAGCCAGGAACCCTCGTGGGGCTCTTGGAGCTCTGCTCACTCTCCCATCATGGGCTCTATCACGGTCACACTTACCTCCTATGACACTCAAAAACTAAACAACTAGCGTGGCTCCACTTCTAATCACTAGAAGCAGAGTCCCGAGGGGGACAGGGGTCTGGAGTCTACTTGTCATTACTCTGTACCCGTGCCAGTGAGTCTTTGCTACTATGATCTAGCAATTTCCAAGGCCTGCAGTTTTGCTGTCGCCCACAGTACCCTCTCCTGCTCTTGGCCCAGTGGGCCTTGATGCCCCGGGCAGGCCCTTAATATCTTTTCCAAGATCAGGCCTTCTAGGGCCTCCTTGCTCCTTCCAGAATGTTTTCAGGGGCTGGGAAGATGGGTCAGTGGTAGAGTGCTTGCCTTGCATGCTTGAGTCCCTGGGTTCAATTCCTCAGCACCACATAAGCAAAAAGAAAAAAGCCGGAAGTGGCGCTGTGACTCAAGTGGTAGAGCGCTAGCCTTGAGCTGAAGAGCTGAGGGACAGCACCCAGACCCAGAGTTCAGGCCCCACAACTGGACCAAAACAAAACAAAACAAAAACAGAATGTTTTCAGCTAGGCTCCCTTTCCCTGTCATAGCACATTCTGGAATGGAGACCTTATGGGAAGAACACCTGTGACCCAACAGTGATTAACAGACACCTGGTCTCTGGTGGTGACTCCATGGAGGAGTTACCCTACGTGCCCTCAGCGGCAGTGGAACCGTCCCAGCCCTGCACCCCGGGTGGGAGGACACAGAGCTCAGGGCAGCGGCAGTAAAGGAACTTGCAGTTGGCTCTTCAGTCAGTAATGATACAGGAGGCATGTACCAAGGGGCAAACTGGAGTCCAAGACCATGAGCAGCTTCAGTGTGCCTTCCACGCCACCTGGCCAGTTGCCTGGCAGGGTTGAAAAGGTGTTTTGTTCTCTGTATGTCTATGCAGCTTCCCCCTGCTCCCTACTCAGGGGCAGCAGAATCCTGGGGTTAGCTCACCTCAAGCTCCAGGACAGATCTGAGCACTGAGAATTAGAGCAGATGAGAGTCAGGCTCTAGCTGGGAACAAGGCTCACCCTTGTTTCAGGCTAGCAGGTGTCCAGGCCCAACTTGCTGGGCCTGTGGACACACTAGATAACCCGACTCTTGCCCGCTATAGCAGCACCCAGGCCTTGGTCCCTTTAGCAGGCTGGCTGAGTTGGAGCTGGACCTCTGAGAGGTCATTCTGTCACATGTACAATCTACATGCCCTTTGTCCCCTGGTGCCCCAGGGCTGCCCCAGGAACTTGTGTGGGATGCAATGTGGAGCCCAGATAAAGAGTTCAAGGCCTGCCATCCTGCTCCAAGAGAAATACAAGAAAGTACACTCCCTTGTTTGTTTGTTTCTCTGTCTTTGGGAAGGGGGTAAAGTGGACATAGAAATGGAGGGACAAAGGGTGAACAAATACAGCAGTGGTATTTACTAGACACTATGTTGAAAATGAACTCTACAACTTTGTGGGTAGAGGCAGGAGGGAAAGACTGGGAGAGAGTGAGGGAAGGGACAGAATTGTTCAAAAAGAAATATACTTATTACCTGACTTATGTAACTGTAGCCCCTCTGTACAATATCTTTATAACAATAAAAAGAAAGACAGCAGGTTCTAAACCCTTTAAGACAAAGGATTTCAGTAAAGCCATTAAAAACAAAACAAAAACAAAAACAGGGCTGGGAAGGTGGCTCAGTGGTAGAGTGTTTGCCTTGCATGCATGAGGCCCTGGGTTCGATTCCTCAGTACCACATAAGCAGAAAAAGCTCGAAGTGGCACTGTGGCTCAAGTGGTAGAGCGCTAGCCTTGAGCTGAAGAGCTGATGTATAGTTCCCAGGCCCAGAGTTCAGGCCCAATGACAGACCCCCCCCCCCAAAAAAAAATGCCAGGTGCTGGTGGCTCACTCCTGTAATCCTAGCTATTCAGGAGGCTGAGATCTGAGGATCATGGTTCAAAGCCAGCCTAGGCATGAAAGTCCATGAAACTCTTTATCTCCAATAAACCACTAGAAAACCAGAAGTGGTATTGTGGCTCAAGTGGAAGAGCACTCACCTTAGCTGAAGAGCTGACGGACAGTGCCCAAGCCCAGAGTTCAAGAAGTCCCACAACTGACCAAAACAAAACAAAAAACACGGGGCTGGGAAGGTGGCCCAGTGGTAGAGTGCTTGCCTTGCATGCATGAGGCCCTGGGTTCGATTCCTCAGCACCACATAAGCAAAAAGCCGGAAGTGGCGCTGTGGCTCAAGTGGTAGAGCGCTAACCTTGAGCTGAAGAGCTGAGGGACAGCGCCCAGGCCCAGAGTTCAGGCCCCACAACCGGACCCAAAAACAAAACAAAACAAAACAAAACAACAACAACAAAAAAACACCAAAAAACAATAAAACATCATCACAGGAAGTTGTACAGGGTTTTCCCTCAGATCCCAAAAGGGCAAATTCAGGCAACCAGTGTGGGCTAGAGCCACAGGAAGGGCTCTGTGGGAGAAGGGGGACTCTCCCATTATGGGGCAGGGTGCCAGCAACAATCATATATGGTCAGGACTGAGGAGTAGAAGGGCCCAGCCTCCGTGACAAGAGTTAAGGCTGTTTCTGGACCCAACCAGGAAAACATGGGCTACACAGTCTACAGCCTGAAACTCCAGGGCAGCCATTCCTGCTACATAGTCTGAGCTGAAGCACATGAACCAGGAAGTGTCTAGAACCACAGCTGGGCCTTGCTCTGGGCCAGCTAGAGCCATACACACTGCCCAGACCAGCTTGACTGAACCCTCATTCTCATTCATGTCAACAGTGTCCCATTTACCCCACAGCTGTTCCATCCCCAGCTCTTTGGTTTTTCTCTTATCCTTGTATTATTTTGGGATGTAGCTTACACACAGAAAATGGTACAGTATGTTTTCGTTTTAACAAAGAAGAGTCAATACCTGTATCCCCCACCTCAAAGGTCAAGAAGTGGTAATATCAGAACTGGAGGTGCAGCTCAGAAACCAGAGCTTCAGACTTGAGCAAAAAAGCCACGCAAGTTTCATGAGTTCAAGCCCCAGTACTAGCACAAAATAACCCCCTAATCCTTCAAACCTAACCCCCAAATCCTTCCTGAATCACTCTGTTCTCCCTTTCCTAAAATAATCATTATGGATTTTACTTTTACAGTTGACTTACCAATAAGCATTTCGTTGTTTTTTTTTCTTTTTGTTGTTGTTTTTTGTTTTGCTTTTTTTGGTGTAGGTATTGGGGTTTGAACTCTGAGACTGGGTATTCTCCCTGAACTTTTTTGCTCAAGGCTAGTGCTCTACCACTTGAGCAACAGCTCCACTTCTGGCTTTTTGTGGTTAATTGGAGATAAGAGTATCTTGACTTTTCCTGCCCAGGCTTGCTTTGAACCCTGATCTATCCTCAGATCTCAGCCCCCTGAGAGGATTACAGGCAACACCTAGCCTTTTTTTTTGTTTTTTTTAAGTTTCATCACACACGTAGGGGTCATTGAGCAAGAATTTAATTCTTAACTTTGCATGAATCAAAGCATACCATCTTATGTCTAGCTTCATTTGCTTAATATTGTGGTACATAGGCTGCTGGGGCTTCCCTGGAAGCCTAAACCTAACACTGCCAGTGCCTAGCACCTCAAGATACATGGTTAATGTCCTTTCCTGGATGCTGATGTGTGTCAGTGTGTTGGAGCAATAATTCTGTTGTGGCACACTGGGCTCTGCTTGCGTTTGGGGGCTATGTTCACATCTCCAAGTGATCTCTTGGAGGTGTGCTCCTTCTGGGTTCAGTCAGTGCTTCTGTGTTGCTACACAGGGGTAAGATTGAGGTGTGTTTGTGTGCGTGTGTCTTTTGAATGTGTGTGTGTAACAAGTGGATTGAAGACACAAGCCCAGGTATGCAAGAAATGCTGTACGTTTCCTCTAAGGGGCAACTGCTTTCATGGCAAAGCATTAGGCTGGAGGGAGGGAGAAGGAGTGCCCACTGTGAGGATTCGAGAGGTATTACCCTGTGCTTGTAGCCTCTTAGCCTTCTGACCAGGCTGAAGCTTCCTCATCTGCACCCAAGCTGCTACTGAGAGGACAGGGTACAGGCTCCCCTGCAGAGGGCATATGGCCCTGCACTCCCACTAGTGTGGGCTTTCACCCCTCCTCTGTCATTTTGACTCTGACCAATAGCCTCCTGTGACTATTGGGAGTCTCGTGCTATGTCGAGGGGTGCTGGAGGTTTGTGCCTCTCTGTGATGTGGGACGTTTGTGAGGGTTCACTCTAGATTTGAGAGGACTGATACACTGGGCTCAGACGACGAACTCCCATGCTACCACCATCGGGATGGCACGGGTGTTGTCAACTGGGATGCTGAGAACCTGTAGGAGAGGCAGTGGGTGAGGAGCGGGGAGTGAAGCACACAGTGTATGGAGTGCTGATGTGTGTCCACTTCCACCCGATCATGCTGCCTGCCCCCCCCCCCCCCAATCCAGGCCTGCTACTGCCAAGGATGGATTCCCACCCCTAATTCCCTCCAGGTTCTTATGCTGCCCCAGGGACCTGCAGTGTATGGTATGGAGCTCTGGTAGGGGCTCCAGGGGAGGGGAAGAGGCCTGGATCTTGCAGAAGGCTGAGACCCCCCCCACTGGGCACACCTTCCTGAAGCAGAGACAGATAGGTGGAGGGAGTATCTAGTGCCTCTCTGGCTCTCTGCCCCTTCATTTGGTAGAGGGAGGTGGGAGCAAGTTAGTTGAGTTATACACAGTTAGATGCTTTCTTTCAAATTTAGGTATTTTTCAATCCAATTTTTGGTATTTATCTGTTTTGTTTTCCCTTCCCCCAGTCCTGGGGCTTTTAACTCAGGGCCTGGACACTGTCCCTGAGCTGCTTTTGCTCAAGGCTAGCACTCTACCATCTGAGCCATAGTTCTACTTCTGGCTTTTTCTGTTTACGTGGTACTGAGGAATTGAACCCAGGGTTTCATGCATGCTAGGGAAGCACTCTACCACTAAGCCACATTCCCAGCCATCTATCTTATTCTTAAAAATATTTCATGAAATGTCTCAGTTGTCATTTTGGGATCCCTTTCATCCAGCACTGGGCTACACCTCACCAGCCTGGTTGCTGTACCTTGCTCTGTGCCTTAGGATGGTGCCACCCAAACAGTAGCATGCTCCTGCACATTTTGAAACTGACCATGACCACCTGCCCTGGCTACCAGGGGCCCTTCCAGGGTGGGCCACTTACACTGCCCAGACTCAGCTTTGAGTGAATTCTCATGCTTATTATTGAGTTCCTGACTTATCTCATAATTGTTCCATCCTCAAGTCTTTACTTTTGCTTTTCCTTTTTATCCCATTATTCTGAAATATAGCTAATACATAAGCAGTGACCTAGAACATATATCTCAGGGTCTTGGATATGTTAAATAGGAACTCTACCAGAGCCACATCTCCAGTCCCCAGATCCAACTACTGATTTTTTTTTTTTGTCATGCAGCTTTAACTCTGGACCTAAGCGCTGTCCCTCAGCTCTTCAGCTAAAGGCTAACGCTCTACCACATGAGCCACAGTACCACTTCTGGTTTTCTGGTGGTTTATTGGAGATAAGAGTCTAGACTTTCCTTCCTGTGCTGGCTTTGAACCGTGATCCTCAGATCTCAGCCTCCTGAGTAGCTAGGATTACAGGTGTGAGCCACTGGTACCCGGCCCAACTACTGAATCTTACAATAAGGATTTTTCTTGGTTTTAATTTTATCATACAAGTAGACATCACTAGGCAAGAATTACATTCTCAACTTTACAAGAATGGAACCAGTTTTGTTTCCTTTGCTCAGATTCTTCTGTTGTCCTGTGATTATTCACTTTCCTTGCTGTGCAGCTTTAATTACATACATACCCTAGCGCTGAGAACCATAGTGCTATGCCCTGCTGGGGGCTCCTATAAAACCAGCAGGTGCGTAGGTCCTGGTACAGGTGTTGAAGTTTCTTGGAGGACCAGTCCTGAGAATGGAATTGCTGGCTCACAGGGTGTGTCAGTTTTGCAAAATAACACTGAACTGTTTTTCTAGAATGCTCATAGCAATTTACTCCCACCAACTGGCTATCAGTTCCTGTTGCTCCATTTGCTCAACACTTGGTATTGTCCAACTTTGTGATTTTTGTTAATTGGGTGGGTGTTGATGGAATTTGCTGTTCTGATTACCAATGAAATTGAGTGTTTTCCTATGCTCACTGACTAATAGAATATAATCTCCTGAGGCTGCCTTTCAGATACTTCCTTTATCCTCTTGTCTGCCTTTTTCTCTTTCTTACCAGTCCTGGGGCTTGAACACAAGGCCTCAGCAGTGTCTTTGAACTTCTTTTGCTCAAGGCTAGCACTCTACCACTTGAGCCACAGCTCGACTCCCAGCTTTTTCTGTTTATGTGGTACTGAGGAATTGAATCCAGGGCTTCATGCACGTAAGGCAGACTCTACCACTAAGCCACATTCCCAGTCCCATCTTGCCTTTTTCTTGACAGAGCAAATACACACACACACACACACACACACACACACGCTCTGGTATGGTTGTTCACACACACACACACACACACACACACACGCGCGCGCGCTCTGGTATGGTTGTTTGCTTGTATTCTTTGTTTTCTTGGTGCCAATACAGGTGTCTGAACTCAGAGCCTGAGCACTGTTCCTTAGCTTTTTCACTCAAGGCTAGTGCTCTACCACTAGAGCCATTAACTCCACTTCTAGTTTCATGGATTTTCCTGCCCAGGCTGTTTTTCAGCCTCCTAAGTAGCTAAGATTACAGGCATGTGTCACTAGTGCCCAGCTACTCAAGTTTTTTTTTGTATTCAGGTAAGGGGTAGGTTTATTCAATAGACCTGCTGGGACCAGGCAAGGTTGGCACTCCACACGGCTGGCAAAAGGCCTGGGAAAGGGAGCTAGGAGAGCTGGGAAAGAGAGAGAGAAGAGCTAGAAAAGAACAGAGAGAGAGCAGAGAACAAAGAGCTAGAAAAGAGCAGAGAAAGAGCAGAGAGAGCGGCTGGGCCTGGGCTAGGCCTTATCTCGCTACTCAAGTTTTTAAATGAAATTTCTAAAATTGAGTTCAATTTGTCAACTTCCTTACAGTTTTTTTGTTTTTTTTTTTCTGTTTGTGGGGCTTGAACTCTGGGCTTGGCGTTGTCCCTCAGCTCTTCAGCTCAAGGCTAGCACTCTACCACTTGAGCCACAGCACCAATTCTGGTTTTCTGGTGGTTTATTGGAGACTCTGTAAGAGACTCACAGACTTTCCTGCCTGTACTGGCTTTGAACCGTGATCCTCAGATCTCAGCCTCCTGAGCAGCTAGGATTACAGGCCTGAGCCAATAGCACCTGGCTTCCTTACAGCTTTTCTTTTTTTTTGTCGGCCGTGGGGCTTGAACTCTGGGCCTGGGCACTGTCCCTCAGGCTCTTCAGCTCAAGGCGAGTGCTCTACCACTTGAGCTACAGCACCACTTCCGGTTTTCTGGTGGTTTATTGGAGATAGGAGTCTCACGGTCTCTCCTGCCCGGGCTGGCTTTGAACCTCGATCCTCAGATCTCAGCCTCCTGAGTAGCTAGGATTACAGGCGTGAGCCACCAGCGCCCGGCTCCTTACAGCTTTTCTATCCTGAGATAAATGAACAATCCTCACATAGACCCAATTTATACATTTAATAGCTGTCACTCTTGCCTCCCCAGACATTAAATGTTATGTGAAAAGCTGCTTTGCTTATACTATGAGCACTGCTTAATGATGTTTGATTGAAGGAATGAATGCCAATCAGAATGAGTGATAGAGCACCAACATTTAACTGGTCTCCACAATGCCATTTTCCAAGTAAGGAAATGGGCTCAGAAAGGCTGAGGTGATATGATCAAGACACACAGGCTCCCAAGTAGATGGGTTTCCAACTTACAGTCTGACTTCCACTACTTTCCAGCAGCAAGTCCATGGGCAAACTAGCCTGAACTGTAACAACACCACAATGGTTGGACACCAGTGGCTCACATGTGTAATCCTAGCTACTCAGGAGGCTGAGATCTGAGGATTACGGTTCATAGCAAGCCCATACAGGTAAGTCTGTGACTCTCATCTCCAATAAAACTAGCCTCCCATGCCACCTCAACCCCAGCAAAAAAAAAAAAAAAAAAAAGCCAGAGGTAGAGCTGTGGCTCAAGTGGTAGAGTGCTAGCCTTGAGCAAAATAAAGCTCAGCCACAGCCCCTAAACCCAGAGTTCAAGCCCTATGACCAGCATAAGCATGCGCGTGTGCACACACAGACACACAGACACACACACGGCTTATCATTCTAGAAGGAAAAAATGTAAGGATTTCTGCTTCAGGACTATACTAAGTGCTCAAGAAAGAGGCTGACACAAGGCATACTGGGGCAGAAGCACATATGCCTGTCAGCATCTGGATGTACTTTGAGTTCAAGGGCAGCTTGAACCACATTTTTTGAGATGTCTCAACAAAACAACAGCAACAAAAACTCAGGGTTAAAATGTACTGTATTTGGGTCTAATTCCTTCAAGCCCTCCCAGCTGGAATGACCATGTTTCCTCCCTTCCTGACAGCTGAGAAGACAGCAAGAGCTCTTCCCACATTTCCCAAAGGCCAGGAGAACAGATGGTGATGACTGGCAGAAGAACTTTTCCCCACATATGGTCCACCCTTTTCCTGGTACCTGTGACTCCCACTGACTTTTCCACCAGGTGCTGCCTAGCCCATTAATTGACTGACATCTGGAACCCCAGCCCACCTGGCTCCCAGGAAGAGAACAATCCACACTCTCCCACATTATTCAGGCATTGGGACACTCCAAAGCATCTGCCAAAGCCCATGTGGCTTGGGTGGCTCCCTCTGTGAATAGAAAGAAAAGCCACTGATAAAAGAGCGCACCAGTCCCTGGGGAAGAGATGACTTGTGGCCTGCCTGCTTTCCAATGCACAATGCCCAGTTATGAAGGCCACTGACTTTATTGATCTAAAAAACTTTACAAGGACAGTGACTTCTACCAAGAAAGGGGCCAAATGGCATTCAACAGACCAGAGGGGAGGGAGGGGAAGAAAGAGGCCAGGAATTCACTCTCAAAGGTGTGCAAGTGGCAGAGGAAGGAGGATGCATGCAATTCCAAAAAAGTTGAAATGACAAGGAGAGAACTCCCAAAAGACCCTGGTGTACATTGGAGGTGAGTGTGACAACAGCAATCTTTTCTTTTGCAGGAACGAGTCTCCACTCAGCTGCAAACACTGGAGACTCCACACAGGGGCAGGGGGTGGAGGGGTCTCCAAAGAGCATCACAAGAAGGCATCACACCACTCTCGAAGGCACCCAAAGCAGTCCCGGGACTGCTTCGCATTGGCACCACATGTGTCCTTCAGCCATTCCCGGAAGAGATCTTCATCTTTCTTTAGCACCAGAAACTGGCCAAGGACCACATAGGCCTACAAAACAGGCAAAGCAAAGGGTATGTTGGTAAACGCTCTATAGGGTTGTAACAGGTGTTTAACAGCAGCTTTTGCTGGGAAGCACTGACTCCTCACTTGGGCCCACAAATAAAGTAAAAGCAGGATAAATGCTCGGTACTCCAACTTTCATTTTGTAAATGTCTTTTCTTCTGAACCAGTCTCTCCTGAAATCACTTTACAGCATGTTGGAATCCAGGAAATACCAGCCAACTTGTCAGGAGCCAATAACTGTAACAAGATCCCATCTGACCAACCCAGAGACAGTAAACTGTTTAAAGAAGTGGGGAGGGGGCAGGGAAAGAGAAATAGGCATGAAAACAGAGCTAGGCTAACAGGAGTAACTACAGATTAGTAAGATCAGGTAGGTAGTTTGCATGCATGAAAGTAAAACGAGGGGGGTAAGAGAAAATGACAGAGTGTGATTGAATTGCATACCTGAATGGAATGTCACAGTAAAATCCCCCTTAATGTAACTAAAGTATCTATTTTATTTATTTATTTATTTTTCTTGGTCATGGGGCTTGAATTCTGGGCCTAGGCGCTGTCCCTGAGCTCTTCAGCTTAAGATCAGTGCTCTACCACTTGGGCCACAGCACAACTTCGGGTTTTCTGGTGGTTTATTGGAGATAAGAGTCTCAGGGACAAACTTTCCTGGCTGGGCTGGCTTTAAAAGGTGATCCTCAGATCTCAGCCTCCTGAATAGCTAGGATTACAGGTGTGAGCCACTAGCTCCAGCCTGTATCTATTTTAAAAAGTTGGATGAAGCCAGATAACACTTTGCTATGTTTATACATAAAGTTACTGCATTTTTTTTTTGGGGGGGGGGGGTCGGGCATGGGGCCGGAACTCTGGACCTGGGCGCTGTCCTTCAGCTCTTCAGCCCAAAGCTAGTACCCTACCACTTGAGCCACAGTGCCACTTAAGGCCTTTTCTGCTTATGTGGTGCTGAGGACTCAAACCCAGGGCCTCATGCATGTAAGGTAACACTCTACCACTGAGCCACCCTCCCAGCCCCTGAACTTTTTTTTACAGTTGGTCGTGGGGCTTGAACTCAAGGCCTGGGAGCTCTACCTGAGCTTTTTCTGCTCAAGACTAATACACTACCACTTTGAGCCACAGTGCCACTTCTGGTTTTTGAGTGGTTTATCTCCAATAAACCAGAGGTTTATTGGAGATAAACCACTTCATGGACTTTCCTACCTGGGCTGGCTTCCCACCATGATTCTCAAACCTCAGCCTCCTGAATAGCTAGGATTACAGGAGAAGGCCACTGGTATGGACTGTAAGACTCTTTTATCACCAATAAACTAATCAGAAAAAGTGAAAGTGGCACTGTGGCTTAAGTGGTAGAGTGCTAGCCTTGAGCACAGAGAGGCCCAGGCAGAGTCCAAGTCCTAGGACTGGCAATAAAGAAATAAATAATTAATTAAAATACAGCCGGGTGCTGGTGGCTCACACCTGTAATCCTAGCTACTCAGGAGGCTGAGATCTGAGGATCGCGGTTCAAAGCCAGCCCGGGCAGGAGAGACCGTGAGACTCATCTCCAATAAAACCACCAGAAAACCGGAAGTGGCGCTGTAGCTCAAGTGGTAGAGCGCTCACCTTGAGCTGAAGAGCTAAGGGACAACGCCCAGGCCCAGAGTTCAAGCCCCACGACCGACAAAAAAAAATAAATAAATAAAATAAAATACAAAAGAGTTTAAAGGCTGGGTATCAGTGGCTCATGCCTGTAATCCTAGGTACTCAGAATGCTGAAACTTGAGGATCACAGTTCAAAGCCATACTGGGCAGGAAATTCCATGAGACTCTTATCTCCAATTAAACACCAAAAGTCAGAAGTAGAGCTGTGGCTCAAGAGGGAGAGTACTAGTCATGAGCACAAAGCTCAGGGCTTGGTGCCCAGGCTGAATTCAAGCCTCAGGACCAGCACAAAAAAAAAAAAAAAACAGTTGGATGGGAGGGCAAGACCACCTTTGTGGCATTCAAAACACACAAGGTGGATGAAATCATAATATTCAGTGTATAGCCTATACAATTAAGAAAACTGCGGGTTGGATTTGAGAAGAATGTGGGAGAACAATGATCAAGATGCATTGTACTCATCAAATGATTTGTTGACTGATTTTTTTTTAAGTCCAAGAGATAATCACCAGCGTAGAAACAATCACATTACCCAACACTGCGCCACAAAGCTACCTTTTCCTCACTCCCAATCCGTCCCGCAATATTCCATTCCCACACACGCAGCTCTCCCGCAGAGACCCCAGACCTTGTCAAAGCCCCTTTCCTCCAGCTTCTTGCCCAGGACTTCACCAATCCCGGCCAGGCTCCCCACTGGCTTTTCCCCCATGGGCTCGGCCACGAAATCTCGATGCTTTTGGGAGGTGGTCATCTTGATCGGTCTTAATCTGGGAATCCCAAGAAAACGCAAGTTAGGGCTGAAAACCCGGGAGTGCATAGGGCACTCTCAGCATTACTTAGTCCTCCACTTGGTTCCCTTCATTTCACAGATGAGGAAAATGAGAGCTATTCCGCCACAATTCAGAAGAGAAAGCTTACTCCCCTGTCTGGGCCTGGGTTTTGGTACTGCTCCTGAGGAAACACTATACCGAAGGGAACAGGTGGCGCCCGCAGAGCAGCGAGAAGATCCCCAGTTAACAGCCAGGGACCACCCCGAAGCTGTCGCTGTCGTGACCTTGCTGCAGCAAAGACCTTAACCCTGCCGGAAACAGCACCGTGGTGCGAAAAGGTGGAAGAAGGGACTCTGCACCCCACCTCACACTACCCAACACTGGCAGAGACACACACCGGCCACCGCAGCCCAGCGGAATCCTCGCCTCGCGATAATTCCGCCCGCCCCCGCGAGTTCCGTCGACCGGGCCCGGCCCCGCCCCCAGGTGCCGGCCCCGCCCCCTCCACGAGCGACGGCTCCCACGCGCCACGCGCAGCCCCTCCCGCAGCGCGATGGAGTCCGCTTCAGCGGCGCGCCCTCCGGACCGCCTCGGCAATGGGGCCCCGTCCCCCCCGTCCTCCCGCGCCTCCTTCGGCCTCCAGCCAAGGCCTGTTCCGCAGCTCGCGCTCACCCCGCAGCTCCGGCTCCAGTAACGGCTCCTCCCGCCACCCGGCCGCTCACGCCGATACCTCAGGGCGCTAGAACGTTCTTCGGCTTCCGCTTCCGGGTCGCCTTAAGACCCGCCCTAAGAAAAATATTATAAGTTGGGCGCTTCTAGCTGCCTGCGGGTCATAGAGCTGAGGCGCCCAGAGCCCGCGGCCTCCGCACCAGCCGCTCTCGGAAGCGGCGTCGCCTCCCGTGCGCTCGCTTTCCGGCGGCCCGCGTTGCCTGACGAGGGAGCGAAGGCTCCTCTGCTGCCCGGCACCCGGAACTCTAGGACTTCATTTTGCCCGACCTGACACCAGGAAGGATTAGAGGGACGGACAAAGGAAAGGAAGGGTGGCCGGGAGGATTCCGAAGAGCGCCGGAAACTCCGTTCTTGTAGGCGTCTGACTCGGACTCGCTTCTGGCTTCGCGGGACCTGGGAACACCGGAGATCGGGCTTGACGCCGACTCCGCCGCCCCGGTCGTCGGCAGGACCAGTCTTTGCGTCTTCGTTGGCTTAGTCTGGAAGCGAGTCGCGCTCGAGTCGCTCCCAGCGTCAGCTGACCGGACAGCGCCCGCGGACCCGAGGGCCAGGGTCAGTGTGCATCTTTATTCCCGGGCGGGAGAGGAGGGCGGCAGGGGCGGCAGCCGGAGACGGCGCGTCGGACTTTGCTTTGGAAACCATTGGTCTCGGTGGTACTGAGTTCTCGACTATGGTAAGCCTGCTTACCGCGACTTTTAACAGGGTTCTGACTTGGACTGTCGTAGTGAATTAGTCTCTGCCTGTGGTGTGCTGAGAGACTGAGCGTCTGTCTGTGTGTGACAGTGCTAGACTTGGGGTGTACAAGCTGGTAGAATAAGGTTCAGTGTATGTCAGACTTCTCCGGAGAAGTTGCTAGAATGACTGTTCTAGATAACTTTGTGCTATGCATATAGTTTTTTTTTTTAATTATCTTTAACTACTCATACAAAGGGGTTTTAAAGACTGGGTGTTCGTGGTTCATGCCTGTAATCCTAGCTTTTCAGGAGGCTGAGATCAGGAGGAAGATCATGGCTCAAAGCTAGACCAAGCAGGAAAGTCCATGAGACTCTTTATCTCCAATTAGCCACCAAAAGGCCTAAAAGTGGAGTTGTGGCTCAAGTGGTAGAGTGTTAGTCTTGAGCACAAGCTATCAGACAGCACCCAGGCCCTGAGTTAAAACCCTGGGACCTACACAAAAAAAGGGGGAAGGGGCTTAATTAAGAATGTCAGTTTATGGGGCTGGGAAGGTAGCTCAGTGGTAGAGTGCTTGCCTTGCATGCACGAGGCCCTGGGTTCGATTCCTCAGCACCACATAAGCAAAAAAGAAAAAAGCTGGAAGTGGTGCTATGGCTCAAGTGGTAGAGCGTTAGCCTTGAGCTGAAGAGCTGAGGGACAACGCCCAGGCCCAGAGTTCAGGCCCAATGACCGGACCCCAAAAAATAAATAAGAATGTCAGTTTATTGGTACAGTGCATCTAGATCAGAGTCACCTCTCCCATTACTCCCCCTCCCATCAATCCCAACTTACCCATACCCTCAAGTTTCCTAGTTCCATTTTTACATACATACATTGAAGATCTCATGTTTTTAACTAGGTCACTCCTCAGTATAAGGCTGCACATCTTCAAAGCAGCCCTGGCTTCTGAGTCTGCCATCCAAAGACATCGTGAGGAGAAGTTGACAGTCTCTGCTTCACTAAGCACTCTGGACAGGACTCGGCATGTCTCAGGTCACCAAAAGGAAGCATGTGGTGAAGGAGGTGCTGGGGGAACACATGGTGCCCTCTGACCAGCAGCAGATTGTGAGGGTAAGTGGTGCTGGGCCAAGCAGCTCTTCCTGGTTTCCACTTATATTGGATCCATGGGGTAGAGGCTTATATTGGTTTTCCTGGAACAGGTACTCAGGACCCCAGGAAACAATCTACATGAGGTGGAGACAGCACAAGGGCAGCGCTTCCTGGTGAGCATGCCCTCCAAATACCGCAAGAACATCTGGATCAAGAGAGGTGAGAAAGGCAGCCCTCTAAGAGACAGACCATTTCCTATGGCCTTGGCTTCCCCCAGTGCAAGTGGTGACTGGCTTTGTCTTGTGTCATCCACAGGAGACTTTCTCATTGTTGACCCCATTGAAGAGGGAGAGAAGGTAAAGGCTGAGATCTCCTTTGTGCTTTGCAAGGACCATGTGCGCTCTCTGCAAAAGGAAGGACTCTGGTAGGTTCGTCCCCACCTTGATCATTGATTGGCCTTCTGGCTCTTAGAAAGATTGAGGGAACTATGGGAGGAAAGGTGCAACTGAAAACAGCTCTCTTACTGAGAGGTTTTCTCTAACCTGCCTCTTTTCTTGGCACAGGCCTGAAGCCTTCTCTGAAGTGGCTGAGAAACAAAACAACAGGAACAGGTGAGGAGCAAGTTCTAGGTCAAGGGACACAAAAGGAGGGCCCACATGTGATTCCCGGAGGGGCAACTTGAGCCATCTTTCTCCCTGTGCACAGTACCTAATGAGAACTCCCAACTCTGTGCTAGAGTATAGTGTTTTTGTGTCTTGTTTTGTTTTTTGGTCCGGTCGTGGGGCCTGAACTCTGGGCCTGGGCGCTGTCCCTCAGCTCTTCAGCTCAAGGCTAGCGCTCTACCACTTGAGCCACAGCGCCACTTCCGGCTTTTTTCTTTTTTGCTTATGTGGTGCTGAGGAATCGAACCCAGGGCCTCATGCATACAAGGCAAGCGCTCTACCACTGAGCCACCTTCCCAGCCCCTTGTATCTTGTTTTTTGAGATTGGTCTCTAACTTTGCTTGGGCTGACCTTCAATTTGAAATCCTCTGCCTGTCTCCCAAGTAGCTGGGACTACACTGTGGTATCTACCACCATGCCCCACTATAGGGGGCAATCTTTAGCCTGTTTTCTTTGGCCAAGATTTCCAGCTGTTTGCTTGATTCCATCCTTCCTTTTAGTCTTTAAGGGACTGCTGCATTTTTGAAGACCTGTGTATTCCTGGCTGCTTGACTAATGGTGTTGTGTTTCTTTTGGGGGGGGAGGAGATGGGGAACTCCTTGGTTGCATATCTGGTTTTCCCAAAAGCTGTTGAGCTAACTCTGTTGTCTTCGTTTTGCAGACAGCCTCAGCCAGAGCTTCCGGCTGAGCCACAGACCTCAGGAGAAGAGTCTGGCTCTGAAGATGATTCTGACCTCTTTGTTAACACCAACCGCAGACAGTATCATGAAAGTGAGGAGGAGAGTGAAGAGGAAGAAGCAGCCTGAGACCCGGGGACCCACTTCTCCACTTGCTCAGGGATTAGTCCCTGGTTCCTCTGGGCTTGGACATTCCCAAGGTACCCTGCAGATCTTCTCCCCTGGATGGGGATGAGGCAGGGTCCCCCTTTGAACTGACTTTCTGATCTAGGACAATTAAACCCCTGGTGGGTAGTGACTTGTACTGGTGTCTGAGTAGATCTCTGTGGAAATGGGGTAGAAATGACCAAACAAACCAATCAGCCTCTTGAGGAGGCTTTAGATGCCAGTGGGCAGAATGGGGAGGAAAGAGGGATGGATTAGAGTCTTTTCCAGGTAATTTATTCACTCAAAGTCTCATGGGACATTTAGAAAGCACCGGCTTACCCAGTGGTCCATGCCTGTAATCCTACTCAGGAGACTGACGTTGCTCATGCAGGAAAGTTTGAGACTCTTATCTCCAATTATGTACCCCCCCCCCAAAAAAAAAAAACAAAAAAAAACCAGAAGTGGAATTATGGCCTACGTGGTAGAGAGCTTGGCTTGAATAAAAAAGCTCATGGACAGAGCCCAGGCCCTGAGTTCAAGCCCCAAGACCAACAGAAAAAAGAAAACACCAGGCCTTTGGTGATACAATACCGTTACCAAAAAGAAAAAAAAAAAAAAGTTTAGGCCTAGGCCTAGTACTATATATTCACCTTGCATAAAGTTTTTAATATCTAGGAGACATTCCACTGCATTGCCTACTTTAAGATAATAACAATTCAAACATTCAAGCTTACAGCCTAGGACCCAGTGCCCACCTGTCTACAAAATGCTCAGGAGGGATCCCAGGGTGCCTCTGAGTCACTTTCCTAGTCTTTGTAGTGATCTGTTATAAGAGCACTGGTTAAGCTGCTGTCAGTTACAATTAGTTAGACCCTATCTCAACTTGCCCTAACTATAAACTCCAGAATGTGGGCTTGTGGTCAGCAAACCTATTTTCTTACCATCCTCTGGCTTCATTTGAAACCTATTTATCCCTAAGAACATGACTGCTCTGCTTCTGCTGTTCACCCTTATCTTTTGGGCTTCAACATCAGAAGTTGGAGTTGGTGGCCTCTGGCTACTCAGACTAGCACCCCTCTCCACATGCACACACTGCCTTTTTGTGTGTATGTGTTGGTCCTGGGTTGTGAACTCTGGGCCTAGGTTCTGCACTGTCCCTGAGCTTTTGTGCTCAAGGCTTGTGTTATACTACTTGAACCACAAACTCCACTTCTGGCTTTTTTTGGGGGGGCGGGGATGGTGGGGAGATGTTGGTTGTGGGGCTTGAATTCAGGGCCTGAGTGCTGTCTCAGCTTTTTTGCTCCAGGCTAGCACTCTATAAGCCATATATAGTTCCACTTCTGGGTGGAAAGTAAGAATCTCACAGACTTTCCTGACTAGGCTGGCTTTGAACCTTGATCTTCAAATCTCAGCCTCCTAAGTAGCTAAGATTACAGGTGTGAGCCACCAGCACCCAGTCTGCTGCCTTTGGGTTTTTTTGTTTTGTTTTTGTTGTTGTTGTTTTTGTCGTCGTGGGGTTTGAGCTCTGGGCCTGGGCTTAAGCTACAATGCCACTTCCAGTTTTCTAGTGGTTTTTTGGAGATAAGAGTCTCATAGGGCTGGGAAGGTGGCTCAGTGGTAAAGCGCTTGCCTTGTATGCATGAGGCCCTGCGTTCGATTCCTCAGCACTACATAAGCAAAAAGAAAAAAAGCCGGAAGTGGCGCTGTGGCTCAAGTGGTAGAGCGCTAGCCTTGAGCAGAAGAGCTGAGGGACAGCGCCCAGGCCCAGAGTTCAGGCCCTACAACTGGACCCAAAGAACAAGAACAAAAACAAAAGTCTCATAGACTTTTCTGCACAGGCTGGCTTTGAACTGTGATACTCCTGAGCAGCTAGGATTACAGGTTTGAGTCACCTGTGCCTGGCTGTTACTCAATCTTATGAAAAGTTTACCTCTTGGCTTAGTTTCCTCCCACTCCCCACTGAGTTATTTTCCCTATTTCACAGTAGACCTATTCAACACTATGGCCCCTGGTTCCTTGCTAACCCCCAACTGATTACCCCTCTGTTCCAGCCTTCTGCCGGTGCCCCTACCTACTCTAGATCCCTGATATGGCTGGAAGTATACAGTTATCTACTCGTAAGTGGATAACCTGTACATTTACCACCTGGCTTCCTTGCAAATTCAACTTTTACCTCTATAAAAATTCATCTAAGCCTGACGTTTCTCACCTGAAGCCTCTTTATGCAACATCAGTTCATGGTCCCCAGTCAGTTGCCTCTGTATTCACACAGTGAAATCCTAGCCCTCAGTCATTCAGCTCTGTGCTTAAGCCCAAGGCACTGTTACTAGATGATCTTAGCCATCTTAGCTCACCAGTTACAATGGAAATTGATCTCTTTAAAATCTCAGGTGAACCCTTGGCATTGCCTAGAAGTCTTAAGATATCTGCTGGAAAAGTTCAACTCCTTTTTCCACTCATCCACTTTTTTTGTTGTTGGTGGTAGTGGTCCTGGTGCTTGAACTCTGGGCCTGAACTCTGTCCCTGAGCCTGTCTGTGCTCAAGGTACCACTTCCAGCTTTGTGGTACTGAGGAATCAAACCGAGAACTTCATGCATGCTAGGCAGGCACTCTACCAAGTCACATTTTCAACCCTCCATATACTACTGTTAGTGTGCTCTTATGGGAGCGGGTGGGGGAGGGCTAGGTAATGCCTGTATAGCCTAAGGTCCTGAACTAAGGGCTCAAGCCTTACTCTTTTTTTCTGCTCAAGGCTGGTGCTCCACCACTTAAGTCATGTCTCCACTTTCAACTTTTTACTAGTTAGTTGAAGATAACACCTCATACTTTTCTGCCTGGGCTGACTACAAACTGTGATTCTTAGATCTTGGGTGCACGAATAACTAGGATTACAGACACGAGTCATTAGTGCCTTGCTAAGTGTGTGCTTCTTGTTTTTTGGGTTTTTTTTGGGTCTGGTTGTGGGGCCTGAACTCTGGGCTTGGGCGCTGTCCCTCAGCTCTTCAGCTCAAGGCTAGTGCTCTATCACTTGAGCCACAGAGCCACTTACGGCTTGTTTTTTTTTTTGCTTATGTGGTGCTGAGGAATCGAACCCAGGGCCTCATGCAAGCGCTCTACCACTGAGCCACCTTCCCAGCCCAAGTATGTGCTTCTTGATCTGTTCCCTCTTCTCTCATCTCTCCCCTCGCTCTCCTCGTGTCAGTGCAGGGCCTAGAATTCAGGGCCTTGCCACTACCCCTCAGCTATTTTTGCTCTTAACACTTGAGCCACACCTCCATTTTTTTACTTTTTGTGGTAGTTAATTGGAGATAAGAGCCTCAGGGACTTGCCTACCTGGGCTGGCATCAAACCACGATTCTCAGATCTCAGCCTCCTAAGTTAGACTTACAGTCTTGAGCATGTTAAGTGAGGTAAGACAAGTTCAGACAAATGACATGTTTTCTCTCATATGCAGAAGGTAGCTCTAAAATACCCCGGGACATGATAAATTATGTAGGACTCTATGCATTCATATACAGTGAGACCAAAGGAAGCTACTCTTAGAAGGAACACAAAGCACAATGCTTTTGTGTGTCAGATCGCACAAGGTAATATTTTATCAAGATGAACTCCAGGAAATAAAAGCAAGTTTTTATCTTTTTGTCTTGTTTGTTCATTTATCTGCATTTGTGAGGGTAAAGTGAGGCACAGAAATGGAGGGGCAATGGGTGAACAAATGCAGCAATGATACTCACTGGACACTGTTGAAAATGAACTACCCAACTTGTGGGCAGGGATAGGAGAGAAAAATTAGGAGTGAGGCAAGGAGTGACACTGTCCAAAAAAAAATGTATTCATTACCTGACTTAAGTGGTAACCTATCTGTACGCACCTTTAATAAATAAAGGATATTTAATTTTGTTTTCTTTAAAGCCATTTGTCCTTATTAACAAGTACAGAAAGGAAGAAGAATTGCTTTGGGATGAGGTTTTATTTTAGGGGGGTGGGGGCCTTGAACTCTGGGCTTAGGCACTGTTCCTCAGGTCTTCAGCTCAAGGCTAACCCTCCACTACTTGAGTCACAGTGCCACTTAAGTTTTTCTGTTTATGTGGTGTTGACAAATGGAACCTGGGGTCTCATGCATGTGAGGCAAGCACTCTACCACTGAGCCACCTTCCCAGCCCGGGATGAGGATTTGACAGAATTAAGACCCACCTCAGATTTTCTAAGAAATAGCAGTGTGGATAAATTACTAGTATATGGTAACTCTTGTCTTACCCCAGTTCTAAGAACCTGTGCACACACCAATTCACAGATGAGAGAACAGCAAATCCACCAGATGCTGGTGGCTCACACCTGTGATCCTGACTACTCATGAGGCTGAAATGAGGATCACAGTTAGAAGCCAGCCTGGGCAGGAAGCTCCAAAAAGCTGGAAGTGGAGCTGTGGCTCAAGTGGTAGTGCTTGAGAAAAAAAAAAGCTCAAGGACAGTGCCTGGGCTGAGTTCAAGTCCCAGGACTTGGCTGGGGGGGGGGGGAGGGGGCACAGACAGAGCAGGGACCTGACCTCAGTAACTTGCATGCAGTTAGGCAGACAACCAGAAGCCAAACTGAGGCCCCCAGGTTACCCTGGCAGAGACACGCTAACCCTCAGGTCAATGCTTATGAGGTCCAGGGTGAGAAGTACTGCTGGCAAGGGCAGAGCGTAGCCTGACATGGCTGCCTGCCCCTGGGGCTCCTGGACACTTGGTGGCTTCCAGTCTCTACTACCCCAGCCTAAGCTGAATGGCCATTTCCTAAAAACAAAGGTCAGTCCTCAGAGATGGTCACCAGTGTGCCAATGCTGAGAGCTCCTCATAGGCTTCCAGAAAAACAGTGAACATCTCCCCCAACCCAAGGCCCATCGAGAACATCCACAGCTGCCTCCTTGAGAAACAGCTGCAGGGAAAGATGGGGAAGAATCAGACTGGAAAACAGGAGGGAGCGTGTGACCTGCTGCCATCCTCTCCACATGAAAATTAGGTCCAGTATTTTTTTTTTTTTTTGGGTCAGTCATGGGGCTTGAACCCGGGGCCTAAACGCTGTCCCTCAGCTCAAGGCTAATATTCTACCACTTGAGCCACAGCACCACTTTCAGTTTTGAGTGGTTTTTTATTAGAGATTAAAGTGTCACAGTCTTTCTTGCCCAGGCAGGCTTTGAACCAGGATCCTCACATCTCAGCCTCCTGAGTAACAAGGCAATTGAATTTTGTCTCCCATTTACATTTTTCCCATTCAAACATTGTTAGAAGCCAGGTGCCAGTGTGGCTCACGCCTGTAATCCTAGCTACTCAGAGGCTGAGATCTAAGGATCACAGTTCAAAGCCAGCCCAGGCAGGAAAGTCTGTGACACTCTTATCTCCAATAAACCACTAGGAAACCGGAAGTGACACTGTGTCTCAAGCGGCAGAGAGCTAGCCTTGAGCTGAAGAGTGCAGGGACAGCGCCCAGGCCAAGTTCAAGCCCCAAAACTGACAAAAAAGGAGTTCATTTTCTCTGATTTATTTTTGGTTTCACGTTAGAACTTGTGACCCATCCAGAATGTGTCTAGAGGCATGTGGGACAGGACACCATCTTCTGAGTCCAGGCAGTCCTTTGTTCACTTCCATGATGTGGGGGCTTGTGAGCCCTTAACCAACCTGGCTCCTTTTCACCAATCACCGAGGAAGCCCATGACCCAGTGTGGTCCAGTGCGGCGGTGCAGAGCCAGACTCAGCCCTCCCAGAGCTGTGCGCCTGAACAAACGCCCAACCTAGGCTTGGGCAGGACACGGCCTGGCCCATCCTTGGCTTCACAGAGGTGAGGCAGCACAGGATGAGAGGGGTGAAGCTGGGCCCAGCCCTGCCTGACAAGCTTCACCATCCTGCTCACCCTTGCAAACCATCAGCGAGATTCCAGGGAGTGACTTGTGCAGCCCTGGAGACGCCATGGCGTTCCCGTCACAATATTCTATCCAGTGGGGATCAGGAGCTGGGCCTGCACAAGCGGGCAACCCACAGCTCGGCCGGTGGGAGAGGGAGAGCAAGTGGCTTAGTGGCTGCCCACGTCCTCCCTTCACCTCCATGTCACTACTCAGGACACCTGAAGGCCGGGTCCCACCAGGCACAGGCCGCACGTGTTCAGGGATGAAAAAGCCAAGTTCTCTGGAGAACAAGGGTTTTGACTGCAGAATGGAGGCTCAGAGGTTCTGCAATTTGTTGGAGATCACAGCCTGCCCCCCTCCCAGGACTAGCCCTGGAATCTGTACTGTGACCAGGGAAGAAAAAATAAGGAGGGAGCTTTATTCAATATTACAGTTGAGGAGGGGATGGGATGTGAGACCGTTCACTTGGTGATGGTGTTCCTGCAGAGAGAAAAGAGGCGTGAGGCCAAGCACGGCCTTCCCCAGCCCGGCCCCGCCCTGCCAGGGCAGGCCCTGGGCCCCCACTCACGCGTTCATGCTCTTGCCACTGCCACTGAGAACTATGTACGGGGTCTTCTGGGCCTTCTGCTTCTCCTGCAGCAGTGCCACGGTGCCCAGGGGCGTGTCGCTGGAGCTCATCTTCTTCAGGAGCTGCAGGTGGGGGAGGTCAGTACAGCCAGGGCAGGCCTGCATCCCCGACCCCCAACCGCTGAGCATAGCCCTCAGACACCCACCGCCTCCTCATCGAGCTTCTTCATGCGCCGCTCCGTCTTCATCTTGCCCGAGCCCTTCCCGTGGAAGCGATGGGACAGCTGCCGGAATGCCTGCGGGCAAAGGAAGAAGAGTTGGGTGCTGCAGGAGCCCCATGCCGGGCTAGGCCACCTATACCCACACAACAGGGTGCGTGGGACCAAATGACCTAAACCATGCTCAGGCTGGGGGTGAGAAAAGCACCCCAGACCTGAGGGGCCCTGAAGGGGTGAGACTGGCTTGGAGACAAACATGCTGATTGCTGGGATCCAGAACCAGACATGCCTCGTGTGGGCTGGAGACAGACCAGGAGCATGGGGGACCAGGAGCGTGGGGGACAGGGCTCATAGAGCAGAGGGGCAACAGGGGCCTGGTCCACCCAAGGGCAGAGCTTCTGCTACAGCAGATGGGCACTGATGGACGCTCTGGCCATGCAGAGCCCACTGAAGATAAGGTTCTGCCCCTCAGCCCCCGGTCAGCACGGGGGACAGAGCTGCGCTGCCGCCACGGCCCTGCTCACCTCCTTGGGAGTGAGTTTCCGGCCTGTCTCATCGACATACTCGATCTTAACATCAGGCTTGTAGCCGTCTTTCTCCTTGAAGTCCTGGGTGAAGCCTCGGTACTCCTCCCGCCGGCTGTACTTGTCATCAATGGCCCTGACGAGACGGCTCCGTGTGAATTGGGGCCCGGGCAGCCCAAGCCGACCCCGGCCTCTCCGCCTGCCCGCACCCCTGCAGCCACACTCACATCTTATCCTCGATGCAGTACACAGCTGAGGGCAGTGACTTGTTGGGGGCCTTCACCCGAGCCACCTTCTGCACCGTCGTCTCCAGCAACCCTGAGGTCAGAGGGGCCGTGAGCCTCCATGCAGCCTCCCTCCAGATGGGCACTACCCAGTGGGGCCTGCAGCGCCCACTCCCGGTCTTGTCAAGGAGCTAAGGATGGCAGAGCTGGCAGGGTGACCCCAGGGTCTTCCTGCTTCAACTCCCCCCGACTGCTTCCCAGAGGACCAGAGCCTTGAAGGCACAGCAGAGGCATGGGCACTCCCTGGAACTTCCACAACTGGGAGGAAGGCGGAGGGCTCGGGACCATGGGAAAAGGGGGCTGAGGGGCCTGAAGGTGCTGCACTGGGCCCGCCCCACAGGCAGGCACCCACCCAGCCTGGCACTACCTTTGTTCTGACACAGGAGCAGAGCGGCCGCCAGCCCTCGGTTCACGATGGGCTCTTCATCCAGGATGGTGGTGGAGGAAGCAGAGAACTGGAGATAACACAGGTGGGGCGTGAGCAGCCACAGGTGCTCCTTAGCCCCTTCCTTCCCCATCAGGCACCCCCCCCCGATGAGGCTAGTCCCCAGGCGGGCCTCAGAGCATGTTCTACAGAGGAGACAGAGGCTCTGCGGCAGCGGGTGACGCACCCTCCCCTAGGGCCCAGGCCCCACATCCAGCCCATACCCTGCACCCCTCCTCACATCCTGCTGCTGCTTCTCCTCATCCAGGTTGACCGTGCTCCAGCCAATGTTCTCTTCCCCGTCCGATTCGGAGCCGCCATTGGCCGAACGCTCCTCATCCCGTTCGAAGTCCTGGAGCCAGAAATCAAAGTCAACCTAGACCCCCACCCCACCTCGTAGCACAGGCCAGCAGGCCCTGATGGAGAGCAGAGAAACCCACCAGGGCTGTGGGGAGTTGGGACCCACCATGAGCTCCTCCTGCTCCTCCCGGTTGCCTGCCAGCCCGTAGGTGGGGATCTCCCCCAGGGTGCGGCAGAACTCCGAGGTGGCGTTGAACACGATGGCCCCCTTGCGCTCGGGGTCTTCCTCCTCCTCCCAGCCGCGCTGGCGTGACTCCAGCTTCTTTACAATCTCCACCACCTGGGGGAGGGAGCAGCTGTGGGCAGATCCGAAGTTTCTGGGGTGATACCACTAAGACCTGGGCCCCACAGATCCTCCCTGGTGGCAGTGAATAGGCCATTCCCACTGCTCCTGCTGGCCATGCCAACCAGTCCCCACCCCCATCCGCCTCGCCAGGCCCTCCAGGCTCCCGACCGCCCTTTAACATCCAGCCCTTCCTGACCCCTGCTGACCAACCCTTTCTCCAAAGCCCCTCATGCTCTCTCAGCTTCCCCTTTCTCCTTTCAAGAACGTGTTCTCCCACGGCTCCTTCCTGAGGCCGAGAGCATCCAGATGGCCACTCTTCACCTCTCAAACCTGGCTTCTCACTTCCTGCTTCACCAAGAGCTCCCACCTACTGCCTGTGCTGGGGCAGCCTCTCCCTTCTCCTGTCAGGCCACACGCCCAGCCTCGCTCCCTTCTAACAAGACCCCCTCACCACAGAGCCCCCACATTTCTAGTCACCCCCCTCCTGCCTGCCTGGTACACATCTACAAGGGTCAGCTGGCTGTGGCCTCAGGGCCCACATAAGCTGGCCTTACTGAGACTGGCGGCCTCTCACTTCACCAACCATCGACTCAGCCCTGCTCCAGCCCTGGTCCAAGCACTCCAGACAAAGTCCTCCTGAGGACGCCTGAGGTCCACGCTGCCTCCATGCCATCCGTACCTCTCAACTCCTGCCTCCACCACAGATCCCCGAGTTCCTCAAATCCCTAAGCTCAAATGTTACCCATGAGAGGCTGTCCCTGAGCACCCCAACAGTCATCTCACAATCACAAACTACCAGAGCTGCGTATGATCCCAGGTCCCTGCAAAGCAGGCTGTGAGCCTCGGGTCCCGTGGCTGCCCTGCTCCCCGGTCCTGAACACAGAACCTCACCCACACCACAGGGTGCTACACTCTACAGTACCCCAAGGCTTAATGGGAGACTTCCCCCAGAACAGGGGTGTTGAGTGCTCAGCCTCACCTTCTCACCACTGTCTCGCAGCTGCTGCAGCTGCTGCAGCTGCCGCAGCCGACGCCCCTTCTCCAGCTGCTTCTGCAGCTCCTGCTCCGCCTCATCCTCCTCGAGCACCTCGGGAGAGCCTGACGGCAAAGCACCCCCATCCTCTGGGGAAAGAGGAAGACAATGGCTCACTACTCCCTTAGCCCTGGCCCCGCCCCTCGCTCCCTGCTGGCCCCTCACCCTCATCACTGATGTCCATATTCTCCACGCGGGTGTCATCTGACGCGGGGGGCTGGGACACAGGCTCCTTATCTTCATCCTCTGGAGCTTCCTCCTCTGCCTCCGGCACTCGGCGCCGACCTCGGCCCCTCAGTCTAGGAAAAGGAGGACACTCTAGTGAATGTTGGTGCCCAGAAACCACAGCTCTCATGCCCCAACAGGTATCCAAGCCTACCTGGAGCCAAAGTCCCCATCTTGAGTCTGGTCCCCGAGAGGCAGCAGGTCATCTGCCCGCACTACCACTTCCTTCTCCTTCTTGCGGATCTTCTTTACCCTTCGCTTGGTCTTTTTGAAGGCTACCTGAGGGCCGAGAGGAGAGGCATTGAGAAGGGGACTCGGGGCCACCACAGCCCTCAATAACCATTTCTGGTGTTACTGTCAGTACACCACTGAGAAGACTGAGAGAGAACTACCCTCCTCGGGGAGCCAGGACTAGCCAATTACAGCTACCAAACTCCTCCTCACTCAGCCAAGATGATAACGCCATTGCCCTGGTTCACAGTTCTTCCCCAGCAAGATTCCTGTGCCCCTTGAAAAGCTCTGCCTGCCCACACTGGCAGAGTCCTGGTGGCATGTCTTTGCAGGCGGCTGCTGCTACTGCCATTCCAGGATCAGGTAAGTGGCTCACACAAGGCACACACTGGCCACAGGCTGCGTCAATTTGGCCCAGAACCTCCCCCAGGCTGCCATTCACCACCACCTCCACTTCTCCAGAGCGCATGCCCAGGCCCTCAAGGTCAGAACTGTGCCATTCAAATTATGAGGAGTCGGGCTGGGAATAGGGCTTAGTAGTAGAGTGCTTGCCTAGCATGCATGAAGCCCTAGGTTCTATTCCTCAGTACCACATTTGCAGAAAAAGCTGGAAGTGTTAGAGTGCTAGCCTTAAGCAAAAGAAGCCAAGGGACAGTGTCCAGGCCCTGAGTTCAAAGCCACAGGACTGGCCAAAAAAAAAAAGCACGAGGGCTCACCATCTCCTCAGGTGTGAGGTACTCGGAGGCAAGTCGGGGCCCTATGGAGCTCAGGGACTGAGCCTGTAGCCGCAGCTTCGCCCGAATTTCTTCCAGCTCGCGCTCCCGAAGGCCGTCAGCTGTGCCACCTTGGTCCAAACGGAAGGAGGATGGCCGCTCGCCCTCCAGCTCCTCATCATACTTAGCCAGGATAGAGCGGGGTTTTTGCTGCAAGGCAAGAGGGGTGGATTGGAACCCAGACTGGATCCTAAGAAGCCAGGAAATAATGGCTTCCTCAGCATTCCCCGTCCACCAGCCCAGGCCTTGCCCTGGCAGCGTGCCTGTGCCAAGTCGTCCACACTCTCGTCCTCTGCATAGGGCAGGTAGTCAGGCTTCTTCTTCCGCAGCTCCACGTTCTTCTCGGCACGCTCTTTATCCACCAGGTTCACATTCACCAGTACGTCCTCCCCCTCTTGCAGGACACCTAGGACAGAGCCGAGGTAGTACCACTCCAGAGCCAGAACACGGGGCCCAGTGCCCAGAGCAGCCAATTCAACTCACCTTTGTCCTTGAGGGTGAGGACCAGCGTCTCCCCTTCTCGGAAGGAATCAATGGCATGCTCCACAGTGAGGCCCTGCAGGTCACGGGCACTGTACAGGTCCTACATGGGAGGCTGGTTGAGTTGGGAGCCAAAACTCTGAGAACACCCCCCAACCCCGCACTGCCGCTGCAGCCTCACCTGCCGCCTCTGCTCAAACTCCTCCTCCACCAGCGTGCTGACACCGAATTCTTGGTCCATCTCCTCCAACAGCTTGGCCTGAGGGACAGGGAAGAGGGATTTAGGACCTCAGGCCCTTCAGCACCACCAGAACACAACTGCAGCTCTACCAAGCATAAGTACAAAAAGGACAGGCCTGACAGCCAAGGTGCAGAGAACCCAAAGCTGACCCCCCAACCTAGGCCTCTTCTGAACCAACCCCACACACCTCGCAAGGGTCAGCCCCTGCCAGCCAAGTGCTCACCCTCTTCTCTGCCAAGTCCTTCTCCTTCTGCAGCTGCCGGCTCCTCTCGATCCAGGCTGCGGTGTCATCCAACCAGGGATCATCTTCACCCAGCGTCTTTATCTTCCTGAAGAGAAGGAAGGTGGATGCTCAGGAGTCCAGCCATTACGGAGGCTTCCCATTATGGAGATGTGCTATGGCAGAGACAGCAGTCTCCTCTGCCCCTCCCTGGCCAGGACACTCACCCCAGCTTTTGGTTCAGTAGGCGCTTTTCCTTGGCAGCTGCCAGTTTCTCCCGCAGCTCTTCGCGCTGTCGTAAGGCCATGGGGTTGATGACATCAGCTGCCACGGGCTCCTCCTTGGTGCCCGCCTCTGGAAGGGGGGCCCAGACGTGAGGCTATGCCTGCCCATGGCTGGGGGGAGAGGAGGGAGCCACTCACCCTGCCCCTTCCAGCTCAAAGGCCAGAAGGGGCCAGGAGAGAGGAAGAACCGTTCATCTCACCACTCCCACTTCACTCTAGACAGAACCCTCTATGTACTCTGAAGTTCCTCGAACCAGGTTTCTTTAAAAACCAAACAACACAGCTGCAATATATGTGCACATCCTTCTGAATATCTACAGCAAGGACGCCATGGATGCACAAGTAAGCGGCCCTAGATCCCCACTGGGGGCAGCAAAGAGGAGCCTGGAGAAATACACAGCGCCACCAAGTGGTGCTAACTCTGTGCTGTAACCCCAACTCTTCAAATGCCCTCTTCCCACAGATGCCAGCCTTCAGCCCCCATCCTTAGCTCTACACTTACCTTTCTTGACGGCATTGACCTCTAAGGGTTTCAGCCCCAACTTTGCCCGGAGTTTACTGAGGACAAGAAACATAAGTGTTAGGGACTGCTAAGAAATAGGGCATCAGATGTTATTTCTGAACAAGCAAGAGGTGAAAAAAGAATGGAAGTGGGTAGTCCCAAGGCACCAAGGACACAGGCCTCTATATCAGGAACGTGGGCACTAGGTTTAGCCTAGCCCAGCCAGTGAATGCCATCCTCCCTCTCTTGGGTCTTAGTTTTCACCTTTGAAACTCCAATGGTTGGGTGAAATGACTCCTATTACCCTCCAACTCAACTGGCATGCTTTCATAGAAGATACCCTCCTCAGGGGCTTCACAGAATTGCTTGTCCCAGCAAACAGGAGACCTATAAGGTAACTAGTACTTACTTGGTCTCCTCAATGCTGAGTGATGAGGCATCTCCTGAGCTAGTTTTGGAGCTGGCAGCTGGAACAAAAAGAAACATGGTTCAGGGGCTGAACAAAGGGCCAAGAGGCCTATAACTCTGACTCTAGATGCAGGGTCAAAGACCAGGGCCTCTCACTACCACCTGGGCCTGTGGTAATACTAGCAAACAGTCTTTTTCCTCCTGAGCTAAAAAGCAGCAGCAACTCTTTTTTTTTTTTTTTTTTTTTTTTTAAGTGGGTCCTTGGAGCTTGAATTCTGGGCCTGGGCCCTGTCCTTGAGCTTCTTTTTGCTCAAGGTAAGTGCTCTACCACTTGAGCCACAGGAACACTTCAAGCTTTTTTGAGTAGTTTATTGGAGATAAAAGAGAGTCATGGAGTTTCTTGGCTGGTCTGGCTTTGAACTGTGATCCTCAGATCTCAGCCTCCTGAGTAGCTAGGATTAACAGGCATGAGCCACCAGTGCCTGGATTCTGGTGTCCTTCTATTCCACCACCAATTTTTCCTTTGTTAGTGGTACTGGGACTTGAACTCAGGAACCTTGTGCTTACTAGGCAGGATCTCTACCACCCTGAGCCATAATTCCAGGCCCAGAGTACCTCATCTCTGTATTTCCATTTCTGACCCAAGAAATCTAACTTTTGCATCCCTTTCTGTGCTCTCTTTACTTCTGTCCATTTTGTGGCTTAAGTGATAAGAATGCAAGTCTTGAAGAAACTAAGGGACAGTGCATAGGCCCTGAGTTCAAGCCCCAGAACCGGGCGGGGGGGGGGGGGGGGACACTTCCTGGGACATGTTCTGTGTTCTGTGCTGGATGCCGTAGACCTGTGCAAATAGGCATTTGGGAGCACCTCCACACACCTTATGAACAGCAGATAACTTCACCAAACACCAGAAAGGAAGACAGCTCAGCTGGAGCTCCTTTAACCAGCAGCCACTGTAATGCATACTCTCCTTCACCCTACCTCCTCCTATGTAATCCCCCTGGTTCCTCTCTCCACCAGGGAAAAGGACCCCAACCCATACAGGCTCTCTCCAAGGTCATTAGCCTTGTATTTTCAAATTCCATAAGTTCTCTTCAGTTCTGGCTTTGCTTCCCCTGCAGCAAGATGCTGTCAGTCACTCCTCCTCCCGGCAATTTTCCCTTCCCACAAGACTCCCAACTCAGGAGTTTCTTTTTTCCCTATCTTTCAGCTACTCTTTTTGTAGTACCTTCCTCTGCTCATAATTAGGCTACTGGTGTTTCCCAAGTTTTATTTCACTCATGGAGTTTTGTTTTTTTTTTAAATTTTGCCAGTCTTGGGGCTTGAACTCAGGGCCTGGGCACTGTTCCTAAGCTGCTTTTGCTCAAGGCTAGCACTCTAACACTTGAGCCACAGTGCCACTTCCAGCTTTTTCTGTTTATGTGGTACTGAGAAATGGAACCCAGGGCTTCATGCACGCTAAGCAAGCACTCTACCACTAGCCACATTCCCAGCCTTCACTGAGCTTTGATAACAACCTAACTACTCACTCTATCCAACCTATATCTTGGCTTTCTCTGCACATCAACTTCAATACTTTCCAAAACGACCTCCATTATCTTCCCTCTGCCTCAAACCTGCTTCTCTTCCCCAAAGTAAAGTCCTCATTTTCAACAGATGACATCATTCACCTAGCTGCTCAACCCAGAATTTGAGTCATTCCCTACTCCTCTTTTTCCTTCCAACATCTCCCAAACACCACATTTATTTTTTATTTTTTTGGTCAGTTGTGGGGCTTGATCTCTGGGCCTGGGCCCTGTCCCTGAGCCCTTCAGCTCAAGGCAAGTGCTCTACCACTTGAGCCACAGTGCCACTTCAGGTTTTTAGTGGTTAACTGGAGATAAGGGTCTCACAGACTTTCCTGCCTGGACTGGCTTCGAACCATGATCCTCAGAGCTCAGCCTCCTGAATAGTTAGGATTACAGGCGTGAGCCACCGGTGCCCAGCTCAAACACCACATTTTTAATTCCTTCTTCAGAGCATCTTTTAAATCTGTCCACATCTCTCCATTCCATCCCACTCTCCTGGTGCAGCCACCCTCATCTCTCCTCTGGTCGGTGCTTAATTGCCCTCCTAATTCCAAAGAAAGGTCTACCGCCCTAGGTTTGAACAACGGTCTCTAGGAAATACCGATCAGATCCACTAGCTTTCCCCAAGGGGCTGGGAGTGTGACCTAGCGGTAGAATGCTTGCCTAGCATGCATGAAACCCTGGGTTCGATTCCTCAGTACCACATAAACAGAAAGATCCTGAAGTGGTGCCGTGGCTCAAGTGGTAGAACGCTAGCCTTGAGCAAATGAAGCTCAGGGGCAGCGCCCAGGCCCTGAGTTCCAGCCCCAGGACTGGAAAACAAACAAACAAAAAAAAACATCTCCCCATCTTTAAGCCCCAGCTACCCACCACCATCAGGGCAAAATCCTGATTAAGACAGCATGGAATCTGACAGCCTGGCTGGCAGGCTTGCACTCCGGGCAATCCCGGACCACACTCCCCCCCCACCCCGCCCGCCTCCACCCCCGCGGCAACCTGGCACCCCCGCCCCGCCCCCTGCCCAAGACCCGCCCTCACCGGCCTCGTAGCCATCGTCCCGCTTCTCCCGCTTCACACGCCGCTCCGAGGGCTCGGCCTGGCTTCGTTCCCGCCCGTGCGCGCCGCCGCGGGCCTCGGCCTCGGCCCCGCGCCGCCCGCTCCCGCGCTCGCCCCCGCGCTCCCGGCTCCGCTTTCGTCGCTCGCCGCCGCCGCCGCCGCCGCCGCCACTCCGGTGCTTGTGTTTTTTGTGCTCCCGATGGCGCGGTGGCTGCTCGCTGGCGCTCCCAGTCCCGGCCGCCGCCGTCGTCCCCGCCGCCTCCTTCTCTCCGCGGTGCTTTTTAGACGAGCCCATGGCGGCAAGTCTACGGGAGCGGGTGGCCGACGAGCCCCGACGACGCAAAATGGAAACACTTCCGGGTCGTGCGGCGGACGCTGTTTTGTTGCCGGAAACCAAGAGCGGCGACTTCCGTCGTATACTAGGAAGCCTACCCCCAAAGGCTCATGGGTAAGGCCGAGTCGGAACCCAGCCTTCGCCACTTCCCTGGGCCGGATGATTATCTGCGCATGCGCCCCAGTGGGTACGCTGTAGTAGGCTGCTGGAGGATCCGACTCCGTTATAAGGACCTTGAATCCTTTGTAAACGCGCTTCTGAGGGTGAGGGGCGAGAGGGTCCTTCCTTGCCTTCCTCTTGCACGGTGTGTTCTTTGCTCTGAAGGACGGCTCCCTCCTCTCCACTGAGCAGCCTTCTATTAGGCTACATGGAGTATTAGACAATGTATGTTTTCCTCTTTCGCCCAGAGCCCCATAACCAACATTGTTAACAAACGGTTTCCCTGTTTTTTTGTTTTCTTTTGTTTCGTTTTGTGTTTGCTTTTTTTGCCAGTCCCAGGGCTTGAACTCGGGGCCTGGGCTCTGTCTCTGAACCTGTCTGTGCTCAAGACTAGCACACTGCCACTTGAGCCACAGCGCCACTTCGGTTTTTTCTGTGTACATGGTACTGAGGAATCAAACCCAGAGCTTCATGCATGCTAGGCAAGCACTCTACCACTGAGCCCCTCTACCCACTCTTAATCAGTATGGTTCTAAAATCCTAGCTAGAGCAATAAGGCAGGCAAAAGGAAAGGAATTTAAGTAAAGAAGAGATTAGATTATCCTTTATTTGCTGATGATAATGATTCTGAACTTAACAGATCTTTCAGACTCCAAACAACTTCCTGGAATCATGGGTTTATTTGTCCAGGCTGGCTTCAGATGGCAATCCTCAGATCTCAGCATCTGGAATAGCTAGGACTCTAGGTGTGATCCACCAGCACCTGGCTAGCCATTGCTTTCCAAGATATCCCAGCCCTCTGGAGCAGAAACAGGATGTGTGTGCTGGGTGGTGGGCAGCCAGAGCTCCTGATGATGTGAGTACAGGTAAGCCTGCTGCCACTCCTAATCCCAACCTATAGCTTCCCCTTACCCCAGAAATCGTACGCGGTATCTTCCAAAAAAGCCTTTAATATTTATCTTGAGGGTTTCTCTGGGACCAGGCATGGGGAAGAGTATCTGCCCGACTGAGCATCGATGGCTTCTGTTCTTGGGGGGCTCTGAGAAGAGGGCTTCATTCTTACCCCCACTGACCGATGGCTCCTTAAAGACAGATAGAAATTAATGGGTTCCATAGGTCTCCACCCTATGCCAAGACAGCCATTGATGACTGTGAGTCCAGATCCAACTCCTGTGTAGCTCTGGGCAAATGATTCCCCTTCTTTTGAGTTTCTTTATTGTGAAGTTGGCCTCGTAATCCCTGCTTTGTATACCTGGGGTGGCTAATGGGGCACTAGCCTTCATATGAGGTGCTCAGATGGCTACAGAGTCCCAGATTAGCTCTGACAGTTAGGGATTCCTGTGTCCTTAAACAAGGTCCTGGCCTTCAGCTTCTCAGGTTCTTCATTGGAAAATGAGAACAAGGGCTAACAATGTGGCTCATGTGGTAAAGCATGTGCTTAGCAAGGGTAGAGAGGACTCTGAGTTCAAATCCCAGTACCACCCAAAAAAATTCAACACAATTGTTTGGAGTCTTTTCTTTTTGTTAGTCGTGGAGCTTGAACTTTGGGCCTGGGCACTGTCCCTCAGCTCTTCAGCTCAAGGCGAACACCCTACTGCTTGAGCCACAGCACCACTTCAGTTTGCTGGTGGTTAATTGGAGATAGAGTCTCACGGACTTTCCTGCCTGGGCTGGCTTTGAACCATGATCCACCAGATCTCAACCTCCTGAATAGCTAGGATTACAGGCGTGAGCCACCAGCGCGTGGCTGTTGGAGTCTTTAACTCCCATTTCCTGTATGGAGAGCAGGAAATGTTTCTATTTCTCCTTACTTTAATCCTGTTATACTAAACTTGAAGAGGAGGAAGAGGAGTTAGGAGGGAGAGGAAGAGGGAACAGTAGACCTGGCCCGTGTTCTAGGGTGACATGGAGGAGACCCTACAGAGCCCAGAGGCTAGCCTTGTCTTCCCTCCCCACGACAGCTAGCTAGAACCAGTCCCTTGGCCAGCCAGTGGCCTCACCTGGACTTCCGGGAGGTGCCCTCTTTGTGCCCGTTCCCCTTTCCTGCCTCAGCCAGCAGCAGCTCCTCATCTACACCCAGGGCTGACAGCACCTGGGAGAAGCGCCGGGTGACAGTGAGTCGAGCGTTGGCCTGAGGAGAAAGAAGAGGGGTTCCCGCTCTTCCCGGGGCTGCTGAGGCTCTGATGACTAAGGGGTCTCAGGGCTTCCAGGGGCGCTGTCTGCTTGCACCATTGCGATCCCTCACCTGCATGGCCTGCTGGAATAGGAAGGGTCGGGCCTGCACCCGGTGCCGGATGCCTTGCAGCTCAGTCTGGTACTCAACAAAGCGCTGTCGCTCCTGGCGCCTGTGGGAGAGATGAGACTGAGTGGCTAACAGGCCACAACCCATATCCAGGCCAGCGCCTGCCAAACCTAACTGATCATTAAAAACTGTGAAGCCAAGCCCTCATGCCGGTAATCCTAGCTACTCTAGAGGCTAAGATCTGAGGATTGAGGTTCAAAGCCAGCCCAGGCAGGAATGTCTGTGAGACTATCTCCAAATTAACCACCAGAAAACCAGAAGTGGTGCTGTGGCTCAAGTGATAGAGTGCTAGCCTTGAGCTGAAGAGCTCAGGGACAGCGCCCAGGCCCCACAAGCCCTACAACCGACAAAAAGAAAAGAAAGGAAGAAAGAAAAGAAAGAAAGAAAGAAAATGTGAACAAGGTGCTAGTGGCTCACGCCTGTAATCCTAGCTATTCAGAGGCTGAGATCAAGATCACGGTTTGAAGCCAGCACGGGCAGCAAAGTGCATGAGACTCCCATCTCCAGTGAACCACCAAAAAGCCAAAAGTGGAGTTGTGGCTCAAGTGGTAGAGCCTTGAGTGAAAAAGCTAAGGGACAGGGGCTGGGAAGGTGGCTCAGTGGTAGAGTGCTTGCCTTGCATGCATGAGGCCCTGGGTTCGATTCCTTAGCACCACATAAGCAAAAAAAAAAAAAAAATGCTGGAAGTGACGCTGTGGCTCAAGTGGTAGAGCGCTAGCCTTGAGCTGAAGAGCTGAGGGACAGCACCCAGGCCCAGAGTTCAAGCCCCACGACTGGACCAAAAAAAAAAAGCTAAGGGACAGCACTCAGGCCCCGAGTTCAAGTGTGCCCATGCATGCACACACACAAACACACACACACACACACACCAGCAAAAAGTCAGAAATAGAGGTATGGCTCAAATGATAGAACACCAGCCTTGAGTGGAAAAAGCCAACCAAGAGCTAGAGGCTCTGAGTGTAATCCCTGGTATGGACACAAAGAACAGAGCAAAAAAAGAAACGGAGCTGAGTGCTGGTGACTCATGCCTGTAGCTACTCGGGAGGCTGGGATCTGAGGAGCTAGCCTTGGCAGAAATGTCTATAAAACTCTTATCTCCAATTAACCCCCAAAAAATCAGAAATGAAGCTGTGGCTCAAGGGGTAAAGTGACAGCTTTGAGCAAAAAAAAAAAACAAACTCAGTGACAGCTCCCAGGTCTGGCACAGAAACAAAAAATGGCCAAAATACAGGAAGAAAATAAAACAGCCAGGCTAGGAAGGTGGCTCAGTATTAGAGTGCTTGCCTCGCATGCATGAGGCCCTGGGTTTGATTCCTCAGCACCACATAAGCAGAAAAAGCAGGAAGTGGCGCTGTGCTCAAGTGGTAGAGCACTAGCCTTGAGCCTAAGATCTGAGGGACAGCGCCCAGGCCTAGAGTTCAGGCCCTATGACTGACAAAAAGAAGAAGAAGGGGGTGGGGAATGTGAAGGGGGAAGGGGAGGAGGAGGAAGAAGATGAGGAGGAGGAGGAGGAGGAAGAAAAAACAGCTAACTCCACCTGACCATGTACAGTAGTCTCCAGGAGAAGTCCCAGCAGGGCTTAAGTACTAATATAATGTTTTTGTTTATTAATAAACATGTCTGGCTCTAGGAATCAGAAAAGTGGGTTTCAAAACGGTAAGTATGGATAGCACATTTGACCTTGAGCATCCCACAGTTCTTCTGTTGTTGTTGTTGGTCGTGGAGCCTGAACTCTGAGCCTGGGCACTGTCCCTCAGCCCTTAAGCTCAAGGCTAGCACTCTACCGCTTGAGCCATGGCGCCACTTCCGGTTTTTCTGCTTATGTGGTGCTGAGGAATCAAACCCAGGGCCTCATGCATGCAAGGCAAGCACTCTACCATTGAGCCACCTTCCCAGCATCCCACTGTTCTTATTCACTGAGTGACCTTGGACCAACCCTTTCTCCTCAGTCCACAACATCTTCATCTGTGACTGTGGCCTGACCAACCTGCCTTGGGATCCTGCAGTGTGACCACCAGGTCCTCCTGGCCCTGGGCTCCTACCTCAGCTCCTCCAGCTTGTGCTGGGTAGTCCGGGACCCGTTGCTCCCTCGGGGTGCATAGGCTGCCAGACAACGGGTCACCTGGTGCTGAACTCGCTGTTCCCGGGCCCTTCGCATCTCAGCCTGCTGGCGCTCCTCCTGCTGCTGCCGCTCCCAGGCCAGCAACAGGCTTCTGGTGGGGAGAGAGAACAAAAAGGAGTAAAATCCATGGGAGGGCCCAGCACCGGTGGCTCATGCCTGTAACCCTAACTACTCAGGAGGCTGAGATCTGAGGATCGTGGTTCAAAGCCAGCCCAGGCAGAAAAGTCCGTGAGACTCTGATCTCCAATAAGCCACTAGAAAAAAACTGGAAGTGGTGCTGTGGCTCAAGTGGTAGAGAGCCTACCTTGAGCTGAAGGAGCTCAGGGACAGCCTCTAGGCCCAGAATTCAAGCCCCATGATCAGCAAAAAAAAGAAAAAAGAAAAAAAGAAAGTCCACGGGAGGGTAAGCCTCAAGGAGGGTTAGGGAGATTGGGAGAAAAACTGGGACTCCCAAAGAGTGAAGGGGGTTTATTGTGGAAGTGTGGGCTGAAGGAGGCTTCTTCTAGCACTGTTGCAAAATTCAGCCTTTCTCTTTCCTGCACTGAGCTCCAGTTTTGAACTTTGGCCCAGGCCTCTGAACCCGTGTGGAGCTCAGCATCCTCCCTAGGACTCTGCTTCAATGGTTTGAAGCACAGTTCTACCGATGGATAGACAGACAGATGACTAAAGAAATAGGAAAGTGAGAACAAATGCTAAAAAGGTCAACTGAAGGCTGAAAGGTAGGGACAGTCAAATAGCCAAGAACTAAACATCTGGAACATTCTAGTGATATGCCACTTAAACCATACCTTCAGTCCTTAGACCTGGAACTACTTTCTGCACATCTCAAGGCCAGTTTCTTCTTATCAGATCTTTGTTCAAATGTCACTCCTAACTATACAAACTTTCCCTGAACCCCTCATCAGCTCCACTTCTGGTTTTATTTTGGTTAATTGGAGATAAGAGTCTCACTGACTTTTCTGCCCAGACTGGCTTTGAACTGTGATCCTCAGATCTCAGCTTCAGAAGCTTAGATTACAAGCATGAGCCACCAGTGCATAGCTAGCTACACCTTTTGTTTATTTCTTTATTATTTATATCTGTCTTCTCATAACATTAGCCTCAGATGCTCAGGTTTCTTGTGTTCATTTGCACTGCCAGAAAATCCCCAGCATGTAGAACAGTGTGTAACATATACCAAAATATTTGGTGGATTTACATATAACTGAATCCTGGTTATATAGAAAAATGGCCAGGCAGACAAAGAGATATCAAGCTGGGCGCTGGTGGCTCATGCCTGTAATCCTAGCTACTCAGGAGGCTGAGATCTCTGAGGATCATGGTTCAAAGCCAGCCTGGGCAGGAAAGTCTGTGAGACTCTTTTTTTTGTCAGTTGCGGGGCTTGAACTCTGGGCCTGAATGCTGTCCCTTAGCTCTTCAGCTCAAGGCTAGCACTCTACTACTTGAGCTACAGCGCCACTTCCAGTTTTCTGGTTGTTTATTGGAGATAAGCGTTTCACAGACTTTACTGTCTGGGCTGGCTTTGAATCGTGATTCTCAGATCTCAGCCTCCTAGAGTAGCTAGGATTACAGGCGTAAGCCACCGACTCTAGGCTTGTGAGACTCTTATCTCCAATAAACCACCAGAAATCCGGAAGTGGCGCTGTGGCTCAAATGGTAGAGTGCTAGCCTTGTTGTTGTTGTTTTTGTCGGTTGTGGGGCTTGAACTGTGGGCTTGGGCATTCTCCCTGCACTCTTCAGCTCAAGGCGAGCACTCTACCATTTGAGCCACAGCACCACTTCCGAGTGCGCTAGCCTTGAGCTGAAGAGCTGAGGGGCAGCACCAGGCCCAAAGTTCAAGCCCCATGACCAAAAACAAAAAACAAAATCCTGGAGACATCATACTACCTGACTTCATCATATTCTATAAAGATATAATAACAAAAAAAGCATGGTACAAGTATTAAAAAGAAAATAAGACATACAAAGCATTGAATCAGAATAGAAGCTCATAAATCAGTGCATTGATACTCAATTGAACTTTTGTGGAAATATAAAGAACAGACAAGCCAGGAGGAAAACCGGAAGTGGCAATGTGGCTCAAATGGTAGAGCACTCTCCTTGAGCTGAAGAGCTGTTCAGGGGCTAGGAATGTAGCTCAATGGTCAAGGTTGTCTTAACATGGGAAGGCCCTGAGTTCAATCCCCAGTACCAAAGAGGAAAAAAAATAACAGGTTGCATGTATGGTTCAAGTAGTAAAGTGCTAAGCCTTGAGCAAAGAAGCCAGAGAACACAAGGCCTAAGTTCAATCCCCAGTAACAGCATGTGTGTATGTGCATGGGCACCCACACACACCAGGATGAAGACAGATGTGGCATGTGGTGTCTGAAAACACTGTCCTTATAAAGTAGAAAGGAGAACAGTAGTTATCAAGTGCAGGACAGTGCTGACAGGATGTTGGCACAAAAGGTACAAAATTTTAGCTAGAAAAGAGGAATTAATTCAAGAGATCTATTGTAGCATATGGAGACTACAGTTAACAATGGATTGTATGCTTCAAAATTATTCCAAAAGTAGATCTTAAGTGTTTGCAAGATATAAATATGTAAGAAAGCTCAAGGTCAGCACCCAGGCCCTGAGTTCAAGCTCCAGGACTTTCACTCAAAAAAAAACACTAAAAACAAAAACACCAAGTATGTAAGCTAATGCATCTGTTAATCAGCTTGGTTTAATCATGCCAAAATGTGAGTGTGTGTGTATGTGTGTGTATATATATTTCAAAACATATCTACAACTTCAAATAAACTTATTTTGAAAGGACTGAAAGGTTCTAACAGAATGTTGAGTGTAGTTTTCCCTCCTTCACATGCTACTTCAGCCTGGTTGAGCCAGCCTATGACTATCTCAGGGCTAAGGGCTAACTCAGTGGTAGGACACTTGAACTGTGATCCTTAGATCTCAGCCTCCTGAGATGTGTGAGCCCAGCTCTTTAAAGAACTCTTAAGTCAATCCCCTTCTCTCCACCCATACCTGTTCCAAGCCCTAATCATTCCTCCTCTAGACACTGCCATCAGCCCCTTCCTAGTCTTTAGCTTTCTCATTCTGCTCCCATGGTCTCCAGTTCAAGCTCAAGTATAATAATTGCTTAACTGAACTGACATAATTGTCTATGTATCTCATTTTCCAGACCCAGTCCTTCTCAGGGCTAGCCCAAGATTTAATTTTTATATCCTGAGGACCCAGGAATAGACAGATATGCATTGCAATAATCAGTTAATAGGTTAATGGATGGATAAAAAGCAAGAAATGAATGGAATGTGGTTTGGCTTAATATAGCTGGCCAAGTAGACAGATGGATGAATGGATGGATGATGGATAGATAGATGAGAAAATGGATAGATGGATGGATGGATGAGTGGATGGGTGAGTGAACAGATGATTAGATAACCAAAAACCTTGCAAATAGATAAAGGAATAAATGAACATACAAGAGACAATGTCTTTTGGAGAACTGTCTCCTCCATCTTCCACCCTTGCTTCTTACTCCCTTTACCTGGTAGCTTCCTGTCGTTTGTGGAAGGTGCGATTAGGGAGGTTGGCAGACAGGAATGTTTCATCATCTCCCAAGGTATGGGCTTTTGCATTCTTATTGGAGGCCCGGAGAGCAGCTTGCAGTGCTTTCCACGTCGGCTTCTGGGAGCCTGGGCACAGAGGAATCAAGTCAAGGGATTGCCTCGTTCCTGGCCTACTGAGCGACCTCACTCCCAGCACCCAGAGCCCAACCCATCACCTTCTGACTCTCCAGAGAGGGCCTTAGCTTCCCACCTTCTCTCCCCAGTGTAGCTTCATCGAGAACCCAGCTTTTTGAGGCCCTCACCATTATTGTCCAATTCTTGCTGTAACTGTTTGTGTAGCTTCTCCAGGTCCCAGGGCCCCTCCAAGTCCTTGGGCCTTGACTTTCCCCTCAGCAGCCCTCGGAGGCTGCTGGAGTTGGCACCCTTTTCGTGGCTCTGGCCTTGTAGGTCCCCTTCTTCTAAGGCCTCCTCAGAATTCTGCTCCTTTTTCTTAGAGCTGTCCTTCCTTTCATGGAAGGTTTGAGGCGCCCCCTCTTCAGCCTCTTCTGATATATCTGAGAACTGTTCCTCATCCAAGATGGCGTCTCTCCTGTGGAGCTGGGGCGGTTCCTTAGAGCTCGGAACCTCTTCAGCCTCCTCAACCTCAGAGCTTTCTGACTCTGAGGCCTCCTCATTCTCTTCAGACTCTGATCCTGAGTCAGCCTTGTTCTCAGCTTTATCAGGAGGCCGGGGGTCTTCTCCCCATGTTGACAGCCGCTGCTTCCTCTCTGGGTTTTGGGCCTCCATCTTCTGACAGAAGTCAAGGGCCTCTGGGAGGTTGATTGTGGACTTGTGCCTGGACCTGAGCTTGGACATCCCTGATGATAAGGGCCATAGGGATTGTTGGCTAGCAGCCTCAAACGAGTCCTGCTGAAGCAGAGCCAGGCCATCTGTGATGTAGCTCTCCCAGGCCCACTGGAAGGGGAATGAGGGTTTCCTAGCAGGAGAAGGAAAGAGACTGAAGAGGGAGATGGTCAGGGTCAGGGTCCTGGTTAGGGTCCCTCCAGACCCAGCCTTGCTCCCAGCCCATCCTTAGCTGCTTACCCCTTAGAGGAACCTTGACCTTTCTTGTTCCTCCCCCGAGGCCGGCGCTCCTTCTTTGCTGTCTGCCCTGTACTCTGAGATCTCTTCATTCCGTTATAACTCAGCATGACATCACCACCACCCTGTCTATCCTGGGACAGGGGAGGAAGCCAGCTCTGAGCAGCCTTCTGGACCATTCTACCCCTCCCCAGGGACCTTCTCTCCAAGCACCCTGACTGGGCCCTGTTATTTCTAAAAGTGACTGATCACAATGATCATCTTTCATATTAAAACAGCAAGATCCAGGTGCCAGTGGCTCATGTCTGTGATCCTTGCTACTCAGGAGGCTGAGATTTGAGGATTACAGTTTGAAACCATGTCAGGCAAGGAAGTCTGTGAGACCGCTTATCTCTGAAGTGGAGCTGTGGCTCAAGTGACAAAGTGCAAGAAAAGCTCAGGATAGGTTCAGGCCCAGAGTTCCAGCCCCAGGATTGCCACAAAAACAAACATACAACAACAACAAACAACAGCAAAATCCACCCCCACCAGAACCCCTCTTCAGTGCTTAGGACTTTCAGGTATATGTACCTCCCTAAGGCCATGACCAATGAGATTAGGCCACATCATAGATTCACTATATCTATCACATAGGTCCAAAAACTGAGGCTCAGAATAGTTCCAGTACAAACAGTTGATAAATATGTAAGGGAAGGAAAATGCTAGTTACCTAAATACGTCTTAAAGTAATACATTTTCATTCTGTGCCCCATAAACATGTACAATTATGTGTCATTTATGTGGATTGTTTTTTGTTTTTGTTTTTGGGTCTGGTCGTGGGGCCTGAACTCTGGGCCTGGGCGCTGTCCCTCAGCTCTTCAGCTCAAGGCTAGCGCTCTACCACTTGAGCCACAGCGCCACTTCTGATTTTCTGGTGATTAATTGGAGATGAGAGTCTCGTGGACTTTCCTGCTTGGGCTGGCTTTGTATAGTGATCCTCAAATCTCAGCCTCCTGAGTAGCTAGGATTACAGGCATGAGCCACCAACTCCTGTTGGTCAAGAAAAAAAAAAATCAGGGAGGCTGGGAAGGTAGCTCAGCAGTAGAGTGCATGCCTTGCAAGCATGAGGCCCTGGGTTCGCTTCCTCAGCACCACATACACAGAAAAAGCCGGAAGTGGCGCTGTGGCTCAAGTGGTAGAGCGCTAGCCTTGAGCTGAAGAACTGAAGGACAGCGCCCAGACCCAGAGTTCAGACCCCATGACCGGAAAAAGAAAAAAAAAAAAGAAAAAGATCCAACTCTTAATACCTGGAGAACCAAGAAAAAAAAAATCAGGCAGGTGTCAGTGGCTCAAGCCTATAATCCTAGCTACTCAAGAGGCTGAGGTCTGAGGATCCTGGTTCAGAGCCAGGCTAGGCAGGAAAGTCTGTGATACTCTGATTCCAATTAATCACAAAAAAAAAAAAAAAAAAAAAAAACACAACAAAACAGAAGTGGAGCTGTAATTTTAAGTGGTAGAGCGCTAGCCTTGAGCACAAAAGGTCAGGGACAGAGTCCAGACCCTGAGGTCAAATTTCAGGAACACACACACACACACACACACACACACACACACACACACACACACACGAGAAAGCCAGGATTAGTGGCACACATCTGTAATCCCAAACACGGGCCCCCCACCCCCTGCCATATGGGAGAATTTCAAGTTTGAGGCAACTTGGGCAACTTGTAAGACTAGTTCTACATTTGAGTGTCTCAAGGGCTCTGGACTTGCTAGAGCCAACCCAACAGTGCTCTTCCCACAGTCCTTCCCAAATTACTTTTTAATTCATCATCTTCATCCCACACCCTTTAAGTTTCCTCCTCCAGCGTCCCTGTCACCTAAACCTGAGTTCCAGTCTCATAGCTTCTTCTCAGAGCCTCACTCAGCCCTGGCTTCTCCTGCCTTCAGATGCCCACCTGCCACTGGGCAGTTAGAAGTCACCCTCCTACACACATACACACGCTGCCCCTTTCCCTCTCACCTGTCCTCTCTGGGAGAGGCTGGACAGAAACTTGATGAGCCCTTTTGTTTTCCCTGGAGCCTGTGACAGCAGATCCTGCTTGGGTCTCCTGGAAGTGGCCCTGACCAACTGTTGATGGGGGTTTTGCATAGCGATGTCCTCCTTTTGCCCCGCCCCCACCTGCTGTCCTGGAACTACCTGCCTGGTCATCTCCATGGCAACTAGTCCTTGTCTAGTCTGAAGGACTCTGGCAAAAAGTATGCCCCACAGGGCTCAGCCAGGGGAGGTGAGGCTGACTTCCTTCCAGGGGAAGAATTCACCAGGATTTGAGAACCAGACACAGAGCCTTGTGGGACACAGAGCCTTGTGGGACCTAGGGTAAGTCTCCTGCCCTCAACAGGCCCATGTCTGCCCATCACTTGTAAAAGTAACCTGAGGGTTTGCCATCTCAAAGGGTCCTCAGAGCCAGGCCCCAGGGTCTCATGCCTGTAATCCTAGCTCCTAGGAGGCTGAGATCTGAGGATGGCAGTTCAAAGCTAGCCAGGGTTTGTATGAAAGGAGAGAAGGTTAGCACTCCCCTTGACAAAGATGGAAGAGGCCCTTGGGCCTGACAACACACATATGGTTAAGGCATTGCCACCTACTTCGTGGCATCTAACCATTTTTTTTTCCAACTTTGGTGCAGGGGGGGGTAGGGGGAGCGGGGAGGATTGGGTAGGGGGACAGAGGGAGGATGGGAAGGAATGGGAAGGGGAAACAAAGGAGGAAGCTACAATGCTTGATAAGAAATGTACTCATTATCTTGCCCATGTAATTGTAACCCCTCTGTACAGTATTTTCACAATAAAAATTTTTTTAAATAAAAATATATTGACAATTAATTAAAAAAAAAAAAGCTAGCCAGGGCAGGAAAGTCCATGAGACTCTTATCTCCAATAAACCACCAGAAAACTGGAAGTGGCACTGTGGCTCAAGTGGTAGAGCACTAGCCTTGATCTGAAGAGCTGAAGGACAGTGCCCAGGCCCAGAGTTCAAGTCCTACAACCGACAAAAAAAAGTCCCAGGAAGAGCCACCACTAGGGTGGCTTAGGCCATCTTTTGAAGGCTTCAGAATCAGGGGAGCCAGTGGGGTAACTCTAGTGTGAGGCCAAGATCCTGTGTCTAGTGGTTTAGTTCAAAGGCCAGAGAGCCTAGACTTGGGTGCCTAAGGCAGTAGAAAAGTCTATCTGATTCTTCTTTGGCATCTATGCCATCTGCCTCCAGCTAAGAGGATGATACTGCCTACACTGAGGGCAAATCTTCCCCATTCACACTAATCTGGACCTAGCCTCTGTTTACCAATTCCTCAATCCAGTGAAATGGACACCCAAAATTAACTATCATAGATGGCATTTTGCCCCCCTTTTTTGAGTTAGGCACTCAAGTTAAGGCAATCCTTGAACTCATAGTTCTGCCTCAACCTCCTGAGTGAGGGATTACAAGTATGAACCACTGGGGCTGGGAAGGTGGCTCAGTGGTAGAGCGCTTGCCTTGCATGCCTGAGGCCCTGGGTTCGATTCCTCAGCACCACATAAGCAAAAAGAAAAAAGCCGGAAGTGGCGCTGTGGCTCAAGTGGTAGAGCGCTAGCCTTGAGCTGAAGAGCTGAGGGACAGCGTCCAGGCCCAGAGTTCAGGCCCTACGACCGGACCCAACATAAAAAAAAACAACAACAACAAAAACCAAGTATGAACCACTAGGCTAGGATTGTTTTTTGGGTTTTTTTGTTTGTTTGTTTTGGTCGCTCATGGGGTTTGAACTCTGGCCTTGGGCGCTATCCCTCAGCTCTTCAGCTCAAGACAAGCACTCTACCACTTGAGCCACGCGCCACTTCCAGTTTTCTAGTGGTTTTTTTTTTTTTTGGTCCGGTTGTGGGGCCTGAACTCTGGGCCTGAGCACTGTCCCTCAGCCCTTCAGCTCAAGGCTAGTGCTCTACCATTTGAGCCACAGCGCCACTTCCGGCTTTTTTCTTTTTGCTTATGTGGTGCTGAGGAATTGAACCCAGGGCCTCAGGCATGCAAGGCAAGCGCTCTACCACTGAGCCAACTTCCCAGCCCCTCTAGTGGTTTTTATTGGAGATAAGAGTCTCCTGGACTTTCCTGCCCAGGCTGGCTTTGAACCATGATCCTCAGATCTTAGCATCCTGAGTAGCTAGGATTACAGGCGTGAGCCACCAGCACACGCCTGTCACTTTTTAAGCCCTCATCCAGATCAAGAGTATGAAGGGATCAATGATGGATTTTGAAAAAGGAAGTTGGTGATGACATTGATTTTTTGTGTGTGTCTGACTGGGACTTGAATTCAGTATCCGATGCTTTTGCTCATTGACTGGTGCTCTACCACCCTATCTATGCCTCAACTCCAATGACATTTGGAAAGAGCTGCTATTCTGATGAGTCCCCAAGTATCTAGGGAGCTACATCTTTTTTCAGTGCTAGTATCAAACCAAGAGATTTGTACATGCTAAGCAATGTGCTCTACCACTGAGCTATATCCCCACCTCTTTTTTTGGGGGGGGGGCTGTGATTTTTGACAGAATTATGATTTGAATTCACATCCTGCATTTTACAACTGGAGCCTTGCCCTCTGTCCTTTTCTTTTCTTTTTTCTTTTTTTTTTTTTGTCGGTAGTGGAGCTTGAACTCTGGGCCTGGGCACTGTCCCTCAGCTCTTCAGCTCAAGGCTAGCACCCTACTACTTGAGCCATAGCCCTACTTCTGACTGTTTCTGCTTATGTGGTGCTCAGGAATTGAACCCAGGGCCTCAATGCATACAAGGCAGACACTCTACCACTGAGCCACCTTCCCAGCCCCTCTATTATTTTTCAGGTAGGGTCACTCCTTTTTGCTTGGGGACAGCCTCAGACCAGGATCCTCTCACCTTTTCCCATCAAGTAGCTGCCGTCTCAGATGTGAACCTCCATACCCATCTTGTTTGTTGAGATAGGGTTTCATTAACTTTTTGCCTAAGTTATCCTGGAACCCAGAACCTTCAGATCTCTGCCTCCAAAGCAGATGGAATTATAGGCATGAGCCACTATATTCAATTCCCTTGTTTCTGTTTTGTTTTGTTTTTTGTTTTTTGTCGTCGTGGGGCTTGAACTCTGGGCCTGGGCGCTGTCCCTCAGCTCTTCAGCTCAAGGCTAGCATTCTGCCACTTAAGCCACAATACCACTTCCAGTTTTCTGAGTGGTTTATTGGAGATAAGAGTCTCAGGGTCTTTCCTGCCCAGGCTGGCTTTGAACCATGATCATCAGATCTCAGCCTCCTGACTAGATAGGATTACAGGTGTGAGCCACCGGCGCCTGGCCTTGTTGCTGTTTTTAATAGTAAAGTTTAATTATGAAAAAAATCTTTCAACATATACAAAAGAATATTAGCCCTTGCTGCTCCACCTTTGAGTGACAGAACTCCAGGTGTGCAGCACCACAGCCAATGAGGAGCTACCCTAAATGTGCTACAAGTCACCTGGAAGGCTGAGGGGCTCTCCAAAGCCCTAGAGTCCAGTGGGTGAGCAGTACAGGCAGCCTCAGAAAGGACGGGTTCTGTCTGCAAGGGGAGTTGCTAGAAGTAAGGCAGAAAGTGGCACTGTAATGTGAGGCTCCCAAGAGAGGGTCTGTGTGGGTTGGAGCAGCCCAAAAGAGCCCCGCCCACTTCCCAGACTTTCAGGGGACAGGGGAGCCCACAATGAAACTCTGCGAGGACTGCTGGGGGACCCCTAGGAAGTAGCTATTAACTCTGTCATACATAATCACCCATAAACAGTTACCCAGCACCCATCATGTAAATACCTTCCTTTCCTTCCCTCCCTTCCCTCCTTTCTTCCTCTCCTCCTTCCTTCCCTCCCTCCCTTTCTTCCTCCCTTCCTTCTCACCTTTCCTTCCTTTCTTCTTTCCTTCCCATTCTTTCTCTTCTCCTCCCTTCCCTTCCCTTCCCTTCCCTTCTCTTTCCTTCCTTTATCCCTTTGTGTCTCTGTGGTGAATCAGAAGGCTGAAGAAGTAGAGCCAGCTGGGGAGGGGCAGAGCAGGGCAGACTCATCAGCAGGGCTGCAAAGGCCAGGAAAGCAGAAGCAGAGCATTTCCTTGTAAATCAAGTTCAGAAATGTGGCTCCTAGGCTGGGAAGGTGGCTCAGTGGTAGCATGCTTGTCTTGCATGCATGAGACCTTGGGTTCAATTCCTTAGCACCAAATAAGCAGAAAAAGCTGGAAGTGGTACTGTGGCTCAAGTGGTAGAGCGCTAGCCTTGAGCTGAAGAACTGAGGGACAACATCTAGGCCCAGAGTCTAAGCCCCATAACCGACAAAAAAAAATACATTTAAAAAAATGTGGCTCTTACAGAGGACTGGGCATTTTTGCTTTAGTGTTTTGTGGGTTTTGGTGGGTCTTTTTTTTGGGGGGGGGTCCAGTTGTGGGGCCTGAACTCTGGGCCTGGGCACTGTCCCTCAGCTCTTCAGCTCAAGGCTAGCACTCTACCACTTGAGCCACAGCACCACTTCCAGCTTTTTTCTTTTTGCTTATGTGGTGCTGGGGAATTGAACCCAGGGCCTCATGCATGCAAGGCAAGCGCTCTACCACTGAGCCACCTTCCCAGCCCCATTGGTGGTTTTTTTTTGTTTTGTTTTTAGTAGTCCAGGAGCTTGACCTCAGGGCCTGGGAACCATCCCTGAGCTTCTTTTTGCTCAATGCTAGCACTCTACCACTTGAGCCACAGTGCCAGTCTGGGCTTTTTCTGTTTATGTGGTACTAAGGAATGGAACCCAGGGTTTCATGTACGCTGGGAAAGCACTCTACCACTAAGCCATATTTCCAGCCAGACTGGGCATTAACTAATTTCTTTCCTCCATTTTTTTTTTGTGTGTGTGTGGGGGAAGGGATAACTGGAATTTGAACTCAGAGTCTCACACTTATTTGGTTTGCTCACTTGGCCAATGTTCTACCACTTGGCCATGCCTCCAGTCCTTGTTTTTGCTGGTTAATTGAAGATAAGCGTCTAGAGGACTTTTTAGCCCAGGTTAGCTTTGAAATTCCATCCTTGAAGTCTCAGCCTACTTACTGAATAGAAAGGATTACAGGCATGAGCCACTAGAGCTGGCTAGGAGATTTCTTTAGTGACTTCAAGACTTTTAAGGAACAGAGGGCAGTCAGGGGCCCATTCCTCTCTCTGGCTGCGAAGGAGAAATCACGTAGGAGGGCCCAGGATAGAAACAAGACTTGTCTGGGAGAAAGACTGGAGGACTTGGGCTGAGGAACACGGGAAAAAGACCACAGAGCAGAAGTCAGATTAGCCAGGCTCGTAATCCTAGCTACTCAGGATCTGAGGATTGTGGTGGGAAGCCAGCCTAGGAAAGTCTGAGATTCTTACCTCCAGTTAACCACCAAAAAAAATAAAAAATAAAAAGCTACAAATGAAGGTAGGGCTCAAGCGATCAAACACCAGCCTTGAGAAGAAAAAAAAAAAAAAAGCTAAGTGTCTAGGTCCTGAGTTCCTGAGCATTAGAACAAAAAAAAAAAAAAAAGAGAGAGAGAGAGATGGTTCTAGATCTGTGGCTGTTTAGTGGTTAGAAGAGGTCAAAGAGACCAGATGGCCTTGGAGACCAGATGTAGCAGCCTGTGAGAAAGAAGATTGCTGAGCAAACATGGGCTCCCTGCCAGCTGAAGAACGCCTTTTACCCAAGAGTGAAGTGACTGTGGCAAAAGCCACTGAGAGGTCAAGGCAAGGCCAAGAACTCACGACTGAATGCAGCAACCTACTGGTTCCCTAGGCCCGTTCTCCAAAGACACATCTAAGAGGCCCATTGCAGACCCGGGCTGTGGGAACTGGCCAGGGCCAGCCCCACAGGAAACTTGCCCTTTGGCCATAGTTTAGGAAAAAATTATTTTCTTCTTGAGACTGGAAATGTGGCTTAGTGGTAGAGTGCTTGCCTAGCATGCATGAAGCCCTGGGTTCCATTCCTCAGTACCATATACACAGAAAAAGCCCAGAGTGGCACTGTGGCTCAATGGTAGAGTGCTAATCTTGAGCACTTGGGACAGTGCCCAGGCCCTGAGTTCAAGCCCCAGGACTGGCAAAAATAAACTTTTTTCTTTACAATGAGAAACTTGTATATTCTGTCTGCTCTGGAAAAAAAAAGTTACTATATCTGTTTTTTGTTTTGTTTTGTTTTGTTTTTAGTTTGGCTGCCATGAAGTTCAGAGCCAAAATTGATCATTCAACTCAGAAAGCCTCTTATTGGCCTTTAGGGTCTATGTATTTGTTTTTTTTTTGTTTTGTTTTTTGTTTTTTTGTCGGTCGTGGGGCTTGAACTCTGGGCCTGGGCGCTATCCCTCAGCTCTTCAGCTCAAGGCGAACGCTCTACCACTTGAGCTACAGCGCCACTTCCGGTTTTCTGGTGGTTTATTGGAGATAGGAGTCTCACGGTCTCTCCTGCCCGGGCTGGCTTTGAACCGAGATCCTCAGATCTCAGTCTCCTGAGTAGCTAGGATTACAGGCGTGAGCCACCAGCACCCGGCTGGGTCTATGTATTTGTATATTTATGTTCTTGTTCCTGATCTTTCTTTTCTCATTCCAGTTACATTTCATAATCTTGGTTCTCCATTTCTATTTCCCCCTTCTAGTTTTTATTTCATCTTCCTTGTTCTTACTGGACTCACCTCGGATATAATTCAGCAAACCCATTGTCACCAAAAAAAAAAAATCTAAACTTCACAATGTTTGGCAATCAGTGAAGTATTACTACATTTACAAAGAATAGGATAGACAGATAAGCCAATGCGATAGAATTGAAAGTCCATAAATGTAAGAGCCCTTACATTTATGATCTATTGATTTTAGACGATGGTCTTAAGGCCAATGGGAAGTCTTTTCAACAAATGGTGCAGAGAAAACAACTACCCCAGTATTGGTTCACTACCCCAAAACTGATTCACTTTCCCTGCTATGTCAGAGATGACTTAAGACAATGGTAGGGGGCCGGGCGTTGGTGGCTCACGCCTGTAATCCTAGCTACTCAGAAGGCTGAGATCTGAGGATCGAGGTTCAAAGCCAGACCAGCAGGAAAGACCATGAGACTCCTATCTCCAATAAACCAACAGAAAACCGGAAGTGGTGCTGTAGCTCAAGTGGTAGAGCGCTCGCCTTGAGCTGAAGAGCTAAGGGACAGCGCCTAGGCCCAGAGTTCAAGCCCCATGACCGACAAAAAAAAAAAAAAAAAAAAAAAAGACAATGGTAGGATGTGAATTTTTAAGACTGAAGCAAAACTTGAAACAGGAGAAGGGAAAGAAAAACCATCTTGGGATATCAGGACAGGCAGCTTCCCCATCCCATAACCCAGTCCTGGCCCTCACAAGGCCCCGCCCATACAAGGCCCTGACTATACACTTGCCTACCCAGCTGTCCTGTCCAGCACTGATCTGTGCCCTTGTGACCCTTGCTCTCTCCTGTCTCTGTGTGTGGCTCTTTTTTCTTCATGGCTCCTATCTATACCTGACCATTGAGAGTTGTAGACTTTTGGTGCCTCTTGCCACCTTGCCTGGTGGCATTACAGGACAGCCATTACTGTGGTGGTTTTTGGCCTCTGCAGAGCAGAGCAGGATCAGAGAAGGGCCCTGAGCAGGTGTTCAGTGAATGTTTGTTAAGTGATTGCAGTCAAACATTTATGATAGCCACAAACCTCGCAGGGCCATGGTTTGCTTCCCTCTTGGGGGAAATAAGTCAGTTAGTTCATTCTGAAAGATACCTGATAGTGTCTTCTTTCCTTCCTTCCTTCCTTCCTTCCTTCCTTCCTTCCTTCCTTCCTTCCTTCCTTCCCTCCCTCCCTCCTCCCTCCTTCCTCCCTCCTTTCTTTCTTCCTTTCTTTCTTCCTTTCTTTCTTTCTTTCTTTCTTTCTTTCTTTCTTTCTTTTCTTTCTTTCTTTCTTTGTTTTTTTGGGATCCAGTCGTGGGACCTGAACTCTGGGCCTGGGCGCTGTCCCTCAGCTCTTCAGCTCAAGGCTAGCGCTCTACCACTTAAGCCACAGTGCCACTTTCGGCTTTTTTCTTATGTGGTGCTAAGGAATTGAACCCAGGGCCTCATGCATGCAAGGCAAGCACTCTACCACTAAGCCACCTTCCCAGCCCTCTTTCTTTCTTTTTTTGATCATACAGTGCACAGGCTAAAGCAGCTTGTGCTCCTTGGTTTGCTTATGGTACTATGTCAGCAGTAAGCTTGAAAAGACTCTCTTTTATTTCATGTGTGTGTGTGTGTGTGTGTGTGTGTGTGTGTGTGTGTGTGTGTGTATGTGTGTGTGTGTGTGTGTATGTGTGTTTACATGGTACTAGGGTTTGAACTCAGGGTTTGGATTCTGACCCTCAGCTTTTTTTTGGCCAGTCCTGGGGCTTGAACTCCTGAGCTTCTTTTGCTCAAAGCTAGCACTCCACCACTTGAGCCACTGTCTCATTTCTGGATTTTTCTGTTGATGTGATACTGAGGAATCAAACTCAGGGCTTCCTGCATGCTAGGCAAGCACTCTACCACAAAGCCATCTTCCCAGCCCTCCCTTAGCTTTTTTTACTCACCTCTAACCATGTCTAGGATGCATCTTTCTACTTGTGAGAGGTTTTACCCTGGAAGTACCTGACAGGGCATTGAAGCTAAGAAGGAAAAAAAAATCCCTTTAATTAACACTCCCACAGAATGCACAGACTTCCCTTTACCCCTATTCTCCCCAGGGTCAGTGGTCTGACTTTTTTTGTGTCAGTGTTGGGGCTTGAACTCAGGGCCCGGGTACAGGGAGGAAGCACGACCCCCACGGAGGGGGTGGCAGTGAATCCCAGAGAGGCGAAGGAGCTGTCAGGTCCCTCAGCTCCAGGCCAAGGGAGAAGCCAGAGTTGGGTGGGTAAAGCCACTGAATCTTCCAGTTCTTCTCCCTCCGCCCCCTCCCTAGCCTCGGGTCCCAGTCAACATCCACCTGGGCAGGTGTGAGGTAGGACCTCACTCCACTGCCTTCTCCCCACTCTACACAGCTTCTGGGCTCTAAAGAGCTACTGCCAGATGAGCACTGGTGACTCACGCCTGTAATCCTAGATACTCAAGAAGCTGAGATCTGAGGATCACAGTTCAAAGCCAGACTAGGCAAGAAAGTCACTGGGCCTCGTTTTTTTGTTTGTTTGTTTGTTTGTTTTGGTCCTGGGGCTTGAACTCTGGGCCTGAGCGCTGTCCTTCAGCTCTTCAGCTCAAGGCGAGTGCTCTACCACTTGAGCTACCGCGCCACTTCCAGTTTTCTGGTGGTTTATTGGAGATAAGAGTTTCATAGACTTTCCTGCCCAGGCTAGCTTTGAACCACGATCCTCAGATCTCAGCCCCCTGAGTAGCTAGGATTACAGGCGTGACACCGGCGCCTGGCTCACTGGGCCTCTTATCTCCAATGAACCACCAAAAAACCAGAAGTGGAACTGTGGCTCAGGTGGTAGAGAACACCAAGCCTTGAGAAAGAAAGCTAAGGGACAGTGCCTGGGTCCTGAGTTCAAGCCCCAGTACTAGCAAAAGAGAGGGAGAGAAAAAATGGAGAGGGAGAGGGAGAAGGAAAGAGAGAGGGAAAAGGAGAGGGAAGGAGGGAAGGAGAGCACTGCTGTCAGTGCCACAAAAACACTGCTCAGCCAAGGCAGGACGGAGACGTGGGTGGCAGTAGAGGAAATGGAGCGCGTGGCAGGTGGTAGGGTGGAGGTGGGCACAGAGGAACTGACAGAATAATAGAATCCATATAGAATCCGTACCAATTCCCTGGCCTGCCTCCTTGCTGCTCCAGCTGTTCCACCTGCAGCCCTCTCTACCAACAGCCAGGTGGCTTCCTTCTTCTTCCTTGTTTCCTGGGCTTTCTACTGAAATCTCACCCCGTCTGAGCTGCCCTTCCTCCTCCTTATGCACAGCACGACTTGCCATTTCACACGCTATTTGTGGTCTTCATTGTCTCCTTTAGAAATAAACTCCAAGAGCATTTTGCTCACACAATCACTACCACATAGAACATTGCTTCATGTGCAACAGGAGATAGACAGACAGACAGACAGACAGACAGAGACAGATATAATTTTTGTGTGTATGCCGGTCCTGGGACTTGAATTCAGCTCTGGGTGCTGGACACTTAGTTTTTTTTTTTTTTTTTTATTGTGAAAATACCGTACAAAGGGATTACAATTATATGGGCAAGATAGTGAGTACATTTCTTATCAATCATTGTTGCCTCCTCCTTTGTTTCCCCTTACCATCCTTTTTTTTTTTTTTTTTTTTTTTTTTTTTGTTGGTCGTGGGGCTTGAACTCTGGGCCTGAGCGCTGTCCCTCAGCTCTTCAGCTCAAGGTGAGTGTTCTACTTCTTGAGCTACAGTGCCACTTCTGGTTTTCCAGTGGTTTATTGGAGATAAGAATCTCATGGACTTTCCTGCTCTGACTGGCTTTTAACCACAATCCTCAGATCTCAGCCTCCTGAGTAGCTAGGATTATAGGCCTGAGCCACTGGTGCCTGGCCGGGCAATTAGCTTTTTCATTCAAGGCTAACACTTTATCTCTTGAGTCATAACTCTACTTCCAGCTTTTGGTGGTGGTGGAAGAGTTTCAGGGACTCTCTTGCCCAGGCTGATTTTGAACAGAGATCCTCAGATCTCTGCCTATTAAGTTACACATGTGAGCCGCTGACACCTGGTGAGGCAGAATTTCTATGAAGATATAAAAGTAGGGGCTGGGAGGGTGGCTCAGTGGTAGAGCACTTGCCTTGAATGCTCGAGGTCCTGGGTTCGATTCCTCAGCACTACATAAGAAAAAAGCTGGAAGTGGCGCTGTGTGGCTCAAGTGGTAGAGTGCTAGCCTTGAGCTGAAGAGCTGAGGGACAGTGCCCAGGCCCAGAGTTCAGGCCCCATGACCAGACACAAAAAAATAAATAAAGTATACAAATCGTGTGTGTGTATGTGTGTGTGTGTGTGTGTGTGTGTGTGCCAGTACCGGGCCTCTTATTCTCTCTTGGCTTTTTTGATCTCAAGGCTAGAACTCAGAACTCTACCACTTGTGCCACACCTCTACTTCTAGCTTTTTTTCTGGATAATTAGATCTCAGCCTCCTGAGTAGATGGCATTACAAGCATGGACCACAGGTCACTGGGCTCAAAAGTGCACAAGTTTATGTTTTTTGGTCATTATAAAGGTGATTGTTATTATAAAGGTGTATTATAAAGGTGGGGTTACAGTTACATCAGTCAGGTAATGAGTACATTTCTTTTTGGATGTCACCTCTTCCCTTGCTGTCTCAGTTTTTCCTTCCCAATCCTACCCATAAATTGCATAGTTCATTTTCCACCACTGCATTTGTTCACCCTTTGTTCCTCCATTTCTGGACCTCCCCCCTTACCCTTCCAAAGACAGATAAACCAACAAAACAAAAAGACAGATAAAACAACAAAAAGACAGATAAACCAACAAAACAAAAAGAAAAAAATCTGGTTTCCATTTCCTGGTGTTCACTTTGAAAAATACTTTACGTGATCAGAGGCACATAGGCATGGAGCCTTTGTGTTCTCCCCTGAGACTATGCTCCTGTGGTGTCACTGTGTTTGAATGCCTGGCGTCCTGTATCATTTATCATGTCCCGGTATATTTTAGATCTAGCTTCTGCATATGAGAGAAAACTTGTCTTTTGTCTCTCTGAGCTTGGCTTACATCACTTAACATGATTTGTTCTAGATCCATCCATTTTCCTGAAAACGATGCCATATTATTCTAATGGCTGTGTGAAGTTCCAGTGTGTATAGCTACCACATTTCTTGGATCCACTCATCTATTGTAGGGAATACAGTCTTTTTTTTTTTTTTTTTCCTTGGATCTGGTCATGAGGCCTGAACTCTGGGTCTGGGCGCAGTCCCTCAGCTCTTCAACTCAAGGCTAGCGCTCTACCACTTGAGCCACAGTGCCATTTCCGGCTTTTTTCTTATGTGGTGCTGAGGAATCGAACCCAGAGCCCCATGCATGCAAGGCAAGCGCTCTACCACTGAGCCACCTTTCCAGCCCAGAATACACAATCTTAAGTGCACAACTGAGTATGATTTTACCTACCACAGTTCCAGCTATAGTGTATTTCCAGATGCCTCTTATGGCCTACGAGTCTCCCCACCACTTAGATTACTATTATACTGATTTCCATCATCACTGATTAGTTTTGCCTATTCCTGAACTCTATTGAAATGAATAACATCATCTGGTACACTGTTTTTGTTTGGCTTCTTTTGCTCAAGAAGACATCTGCAAGATATGTGCAAGAAGTTTGTTCTTCTAGCTGTTCTTCTATCACACGTAGGCTACCGTGTGTGCCCATGCCTTGTTGAGGGGGACGGGGAGCACTCTGCTCATGTCTATTGGGGCTTTACTTCCTTTGGGGGATTTATAGGAGTGCAAGTGCTGAATTGCAGGGAAAATGGGTGTTAACAGACTAAACAAGAAACTGTAGCCATGTGCCAGTGGCTCATGCCTGTAATTCTAGCTACTCAGGAGGCTGAGATCTGAGAATCGTAGTTCAAAGCCAGCCCAGGCAGGAACATCTGTGAGACTCTTATCTCCAATTAACCACTAGAACACTGGAAGTGGCACTGTGGCTCAAGTGGTAGAGCACTAGCCTTGAGCTGAAAAGCTCAGGGACAGCACCCAGGCCCAGAGTTCAAGCCCTATGACTGACAAAACAAAACAAAACAGAACAAAAAACAAACCCTGCAGTTGGATGCTGGTGGCTCACACCTGTAATCTTAGCTACTCAGGAGGCTGAGATCTGAGGATCATGGTTCAAAGCCAGCCCAAACCATAAATCTAGTATTTATCTAGCTTGTATTATACTCATGAGCCACCAGCGCCTGGATTTTTTTTAACGTATCAATTCTCTTCTCCCCATCTTGTCCCTTGATCCTCTCCTGTCTAGAAGCCTGAAATCTCCCCTCACTCCCCTCTGAAGTCTGTAGTCTTGATTTTTTTTTTCAGTGCTAGAGATGGAACCCAGAGCTTTACACAAGCTGAACAAACATCTACCATATACTCCTCTTTCAGTCCCTTCATAACCCAGGTGAGGCTTATCTGGAGTTTCTCACCTCAGCTCTGTGAAGGTCCCATGGAGCTGGACTCCTCTCCATTGGTGGCACTGGATGTCTGTCCTCTCTCTGGATGGCTCATCTAGGTGGCCTGGGGTAGCCTATGCAGGCCCTCCCTACTCTCTGCTGAGGTCACCTGCTCTCCAGGTCTATACACCTGCCCTAGGCCTCCAAGTCCACATACCCATTTGACATCCTCAGCAGCCCAACAGACACCCCAAATTCATCCCAACCAAACTGATTGTAAGGGGAAATTCCTGTCCTTTCTCCCATGTTTCCCAGCTGGGAAACAGCCCCATCCCTACCAAAGGGCTGCAGAAAAGAACCAGGGAAAGGTTCTTATGGATTCCCACCCTCTACCCTTGTGCTCAGTCAAACCCATGGTCAAACAGGCCCAGTCTCCCCATATGCTCTCTGCCTCATCGTACTCTGACCTCTGCCATCCTCACCTGCGCTCTCAGGACGTCACTGAGGTCCCTGGATATCTCTGGCAGGAAGAAGCCAGTGACCTCATCAACACCAGAAGGAACCCAAGGCCTCCCTAGCTCCAAGAGTTTGAGAAATGTTTCTGGACCCAGGGGGGCAATGTAGCAGCCACCTCCAGGCTGCTCAGAAATGAGCATGGACAGACAGACTCCTCCATTCAAAAGCTGTGGTCAAAACCACCCCCTCCTGCTCCTTCCCACAAGCTCTCCACTGTGCTGAGTGCAGAGCTCTACAGTTTTCACGGCATACTTTCTTATCTTTTTTTTAGGTTCAAGACCAGGACTCCATCTTGGTACCTGCCGCTTTCACTCATTGGCTGGCCCTCTACCAACTGAGCCACACCTCCAATCCCTCCGGTCTCTTTTAAGGGCAGCCCAGGGAAAGGCAGAGGCCTGCCCAAGGTCACACAGAGCAATGGGAAGCCTGTCTTCCCATGGAGCTAGCACCTATTGGCTCAGGCCCTCACCACAGCCCCATCTTCCTTTCTTCAATGCCCAACACCACCATGGTGACCAGTCTCCCCATTTGACACCATTTTCCCTCAGCCACTGTTAGCCCCCACTAACCCTGACCCCAGCAGGTAATGATGGGAAAGCAACCACAAAGCCCTGAACAAAGGCTGGGAAGACACAGGCTCTTTCATTATTTTTTTAATAAATTTAAGAACAACTCCATCCTTTCTCCTCCCCCCAGAATAACTAAAACCAACTAAAAGGGGGTGCAGCCAGAAGGCGCTAGGAATCATAGTCTTCTTCATCCTCTGCATCGGGTGCTGAGGGGCCTGGGGGTGCCGGAGGCAAAGGCAGAGGAGAGGTGAAGGGCATAAACGGGGTCGGAGGGCTGCAGAGCAGAAAGTAGGAAAATCAGGCAGGCTCCCAACCCATTCCAGCCCGAGGGAGCTCATACTTTTCTCTGTAAAAATAGAAGCTATGGCCTACAGCAGATCAAACTGTCCTAATCCAGGTCCACCCACTCCCCCCGATCAAGGTGAAGACCTTCCCAGAGAACAGTCTCCTGGTCTTAAGATTTTCTCAGGAGCTAGAGGTATGGCTCCAGTGGTAGAGCACCTGCTTAGCAAACGTGAGGCTCTAGTTTGAACCCTGGTACTTCTAAAAAGAAAAAAAAAAATCCACCCTCTCCATCTGTCCCTGTCCCCTCTGACCCCCAAGTCTACCACACCCAACATCACCAAGTGGCCATGGGAGATGAGAGGGGAAAAACAAATGGCTCTGGGGAGTCTGGGAGCCCCTTCTTGGTGTTCCTGAGCTGCTTACCTCTGAAAGTGGGCAGGAGGGTGGCTGGCTTGGGGTGCAGGCAGTGGTGTGTCTTCTTCCCCATCAGTATCTGTGTCTTCAGACTCATCCTGTGAGCACAACAGGGGTGAAGTTGACAAGAAAAGGCAGGGAGCCAGGTGCTGCTGACTCACGCCTCTCACACCTATAATCCTAGCTACTCAGGAGGTTGAGATCTGAGGATCATGGTTCAAAGCCAGCCCAATTAACCACCAGAAAACCAGAAATGGTGCTATGGTCCAAAGTAGCAGAGCACTGACCTTGAGCATAAAAGCTCAGGGATAGCGCCCAGGCCCTGAGTTCAAGCACTATGACCACCACCCACAACAACAAAAAGGAAGCAAGCAAGCAAAGGCAGGGATCCATCAATGGGGAGCCCAAAGTCCTGAAAGTGGGAGAGACAGAAAGAGACCCTTCAGAGACCCAGAAAGCACGGGGGCCACAGATAAGGATGACAGGAGGCCTCCAGCCAGCTCAGCTTCCCCTCACCATGAGGGGAAGACTGAAAGTTGGGGGTGAGGGAGCGGGCTTCACTTACCTCCTGTTCGGAGTCTGTCCCCGATAACTTCTTGTCTTTGCCTTTGCTTCCCATTCCACCATTCTTCCGGCCACTGCTGCCTGGCTTCCGACCCCTTCAAGAAGGAACAATATCAGCCTTAAGGGCCTCTCCCTGCTCCTTGGCTGCCCCACTCCCTCAGAAGCCCCCAACCCTGTTCTCTCCCACCTGCCTATTTGGCTCCGGCCACCCACCTGCGAGGACCTTTGTCCCCATCCATGTGGTTGTCTTCCCCATCCCCCTGCATGTCAGGCACGGATGCCACCAAGTCCTTCAAGAAGTCAAACTTTTGCTCCAGTTCGATGCACTGTTTCCTGGGAAAGGTGGGAGGGACAGACCCTCAGGAACCCTCCCCATCTCTGCCAAGCCTCCGGGCCCCTCCCGGTGGGAACACCGCCTCCCAGCGGCTCCTCCCGGCTCCCAGGCCACTCACAAGTGGGATGTGGTCATGGTCTTGGCGTTCCGGGACTGGGTCACCTGGCAGGCCTTCTTCAACAGCGACTCCAGGAAGAGTTCGAGCGCCCGGGCTGGTGGGCTGTCAAGGAGGACTCGGGAAAGGGGAGTGTCCCAGGCCCTCCCCACGCCCCTCATCGCGGCCAGCCCCCCCCCCCCCCCCGGCAGGATACAGATGATGACAGGCACCGCCGCCGCCACCTTCCCAATCTCTTCGTCCGTCTGCATGATCTTCTTGATCCTGGCCTACGAAAGGGGGCAGTGTTCGGGCGCTGTCGCCGGCGTCCCTCATGGGATGTTGAGGGGCGGGGAGGGGTACCCCGGGAGAAAGGGGGCGGGGGGCACCAGGCCAGGAGGGCCCCGGAGGGGGCGGGGCATCAAGGCCTCCAACACCCGAAGCGCCCGCCCCCCCCCCCCGCCCGCCCTCCTGGCCTGGGCCCGAGCCTCCCCGAGCCCGGCCGGCTGCTGCCCGGCCCGGCCACGTGCTTACCGGCGGGAACCGCGCGTTGTATTTCTTCTTTTTGCTCGGCATCTCGGGGCCTCGTTCGTCGCGCCGGGCCCAGAGCCGCCGCCCGCAGCCTGCCGGCCCCCGGGCCTGCTCGCCGCCCGGCCGCCCGCCGCGGTTCCCCCGGGTCCTGGTGCCGCCCGCTCCGCCCCCGCCGCTCTCCGCGGGGTCCTAGCGCCGCCCGTCAAGATGCGGCTCCCAGGCCCCCGACGTCCGCCTCCCGAAGCGCCCCGGGCACAGCGCGTCCGCCCCCCCTCACAGGCCCGCCACTCCCGCCCGCTCCTGAGTCAGAGGGGCGAACGTTAGCCCCGCCCCCGGAGGGCCCGCCCCTCCCTGGATTCCCGCGGTGGCCCCGCCCCCGACAGCCCCACCCTCACGCCCCGCCCCCAGACAGCCCCGCCCCTCCGCCCCCGGGTCCGGCCCTGTGGCCCCGCCCTGTGGCTGCGCTTGTCTATAAAGTTGTTGTTGAGGCGGCGGGGCGCTAAGATGGCGGCGGCGGCGGCGGCGGCCGTGGCGGGGGCGGGGCGCGGCGGCGGCGGCGGCGGCGGCGGCGCGGACCCCGGGCCGGAGCGGAGTCGGGCCCGAAGCTGGGCCAGCGCCGAACGCAGCGAAAACAGGAGGTGACTGCGGGGGCTGCGGGAGGGGCGGGGGCAGGGCGCCGCTCGGGCCGAGAGCGCTAATGGCGGCGGGCGCAGCAAGGCCGGAACCTTGCCCTCCTGCAGGCCCTTAGCCGGGGTTCGAGTCCGGACGCCGCCATTGGCCCCCAGCTGGTTACTCCTCTCTCTGGGTCTCAGTGTTCGGGACTTTAAAACGCCCTTTGAGCCAGCCTGGCCCCGCCGGGCCTGTGCGTTCCCTGTGGCCCTGTGGGTCGCCGCGATCTGGGCACCTTCCTGCAGCGAGTCCATGCTCCCGCAGCTAGGCCCGCACTCCATCCCTGACATTCTGCACCGACAGGTGTGACCTTGGGCAAGTCCCTTTTCTAGGAGCTTAAGCTTCCTCGTCAGTGTGCATGGAGAGAATCAATAGCATCAACAGGTTTGACGTCTGACTGTCTCACGTCTAATCGATTGTGAAGAAGGAGCAACTGAGGCACATAGATTAGGGCCGTTGGGCCCAGCAATCTGTAGTTAGTGTCTCAGACCTCTGCTGACTTAATTAACCCTCCCAGCAGGATGGAGCCCAGTGAGGAGCTGGAGGAGGAGGACTCTGCTGGCCGGGAGGATGGCTTCACCGCCGCTGAGCACCTGGCTGCAGAGGCCATGGCCGCCGATATGGACCCCTGGCTGGTGTTTGATGCCCGCACTACACCCGCCACTGAGTTGGATGCCTGGTTGGCCAAGTACCCACCATCCCAAGTTACCCGCTATGGAGATCCTGGTTCACCCAACTCTGAGCCTGTGGGCTGGATTGCAGCCTATGGGCAAGGCTACAACCCCAACTCAGGGGATGTCCAGGGCCTGCAGGCAGCCTGGGAGGCTCTGCAGACCGGTGGGAGACCCATCACACCTGGTACCCTGCGCCAGCTGGCCATCACCCACCAAGTGCTCTCAGGCAAGTGGCTTATTCACCTGGCACCTGGCTTCAAGCTGGACCACGCCTGGGCTGGCATTGCCCGGGCTGTGGTTGAGGGCCGGCTTCAGGTGGCCAAGGTGAGCCCACGGGCCAAGGAGGGTGGGCGCCAAGTCATCTGTGTTTACACGGACGACTTCACGGACCGCTTGGGTGTATTAGAGGCAGATGCTGCCATCCGTGCTGCAGGCATTAAGTGTCTGCTCACCTACAAACCGGATGTCTACACCTACCTGGGCATCTACCGGGCTAACCGCTGGCACCTCTGCCCCACTCTCTATGAGAGCCGTTTCCAGCTTGGAGGCAATACACGTGGCTCGCGAGTGCTGGACCGTGCCAACAATGTAGAACTGACCTAGTGGGGCCAAGTGAGGGAGACCACCCTCGGTCCCCTGCTGGGGATGGAACCTTCTGTCTTCCTCTTCCTCTTCCCAAGAAGTCCAAGCCCCCAGCTCTGAGGACTTGTTCACTCAGGAACTGCCTGCATCTTCAGTCCCCCTGAACTTCCGCCCTCTGTTCAGGGCTCACTCCAGCTCCCACAGGCTGGGGGCTCTGGCTCCCTGAGGGCCGGGCCCTCAGTTTCCCTTTTTGATGCTGCTCCCCTCCCCTGTCCATCCGCAGGCTGGATGCAGATACTAAAGAGAGCCTTGCTTAGCCACCTTCATCCCACTGTATCTCTCCCTCTTCCTCTTCCATTCTTTCCCTTTTTCCTTGCTCCTCACAAGGGAGAAAACTTAGTGCTTCCAGTCCCTGTCCTTGGAGCTTTTATAGTCCAGGGGACAGGGGCTCTGCAGGACTGACTGCGCATGCCATTTAGGAGGAGGGGTAGTTGTGCCAATTCATCCCTTGGCCTAGAGGGGATGCCAGGCTGTGGACCTGCTCCTCCTGCCAGCTCATAGCCTGCATCACTGCCCTCCCTTCCCTGCCCTGACGTGTCTGCTCCTGGCATTTCAATAAAACCCAGCTTGGGTCTGTGTCTTGAGTGTTTTTTAAAATGCTGTCTTGTGGTTGGTTACCTGCTTTGATTGCTGGGGAGAGGCAGACTAGGAGAGCCCTCCCATCCCTGGCAGGCTTCCCAAGTGATGAGACCAGCCTCACTGCAGGGGAGGGGGCGGTTACCTCTGAGAACCTCTGGCACAGCCATCCTTGCACCCCAAGAATCACAGTCAGGTTCTCTGATTTCGCATCAATACAGGAGTTGACCTGGCTAGGAAGTCCCCAGAGTGCATTTGTGCATGTTGGAGAAAGGAGCTGTCTTGGTACCTAGAGGCCCAGGCCTATGGGGTGCTTGAGCAGAGGATGGGCTGGATTTCAGTGCCTTGGGCTGGATGTGCAAGGAACCCACACAACCTAGTGTCTGCTGCCAACCTACGTCTGCTGCCAACCTGGCTGTCGCCAAAACTCCCAGACAGTTTGCTAAGCACTTCTATAGAACCCTCTTCACTCTCCCAGCCTCTTGAGGGAGATACTGGTCCCAGCTAGTATCCCAGTCAAGATGGAGGCCAAGAGGAAAGAGTTTACTCAGGGTAGCTCAGTGGAGTGACCAGCATGTGCCTCCCCATCTTCTTGGTGTGGTTCCTGACCTGAGGAGAGAGCAGAGCTACACACACTGCTCACACGCCATGGGACATTCTGCTCTGCTGCCCTGCTCTGAAGTCTTCAGGCCTTGGAGCCGCAGAGCCTGGTTTCTATACTGCCACTGTCCCCGCCTCGCCAGCCCAGTGTCCTGCCCTCCTTTGGTTAGGGGCCAGGGAATTTGGCCAGGAGCCCCTGGGGACACTGCTCTCGTGCCGGGCCTGAGCTGACTAAGTCTCCAGCAGCCTCACCAAGTTGGAATTTGGAGCAGAGGAGCGGAGATGCCACCAGGCTGACTGGGTGGAAGTGGCTGAGTCATGAGATGCTAGCTCAACCCCCTCCCGGCTTCCTCCCCACCCTGAGCTGCCCCAGAGCTGAGCCCCCCAACTCCCACCCTCCCCTAGCCCAGCCTGGGGAAGTCCCCAAAGCTGATGGTCTCAGCCTGCTGTCCTGCCTAGTTGAGACCATCAGTGCCTTGCATTTGATTAAAGTAGGCCAGGGCGTGGGGAAAAGTGGGAGGCGGGGTCCTAAGTTGGGGGCCTCATGTATCCCCTAAAGATGCCAAATGAAGGGGGCAGCCCCAGTCTCCCATAATGAAGCCTGCAAAGTCCTCCCAACTCATCATTTCCACTACCCTACCTGAGTCCACCCCTCACTGTGTACCAATATGGTGGCAGCCTCCAACTCGCCTCCTCCACCCCAAGCCTCCTTCCCTGCCCCCTCCCCCCATAGCCAGTGCCACCTAGCTCCCTCTAGAGCTGCACATGCTCCTCCTCAAAGCACCTCTGGGCCCCCCCCCAGTCTGCAGGATAGAGGCCCTTCCTTCTGGGCCGGTATTGACCTGCTTCCTCCACCCAGCTGTGCCAGCTGTCTGCAGGCTCTCCTTCCCGCATGTGCTCATTCCACTGAAGCCAACTGGCACATCCCTCACCCCCTGGCAAGCAGCCCTGAGCCTGGGGCCTTCCTTCTGCTTCAACACCTGCTTCTCACTATAATCATAAGATTGGGTCGTTACTTATGTAACCAACTGTTGCCATCTATCTCCAACTGACCCCTAAGCCACATGTCCAGACTGCTTGCTCCTCAAAGGCAGGAAGTGTCTGTCAGCCCTGACCCCAGAACCAGCTCTTGATAGTTTTGTATGTGTGGTGTAGATGTACACGCTGGTAGTAGGGCTTGAACTCAGGGCCTCACTCATTTAGCTTTTTTCATACCAGGCTAGCGCTCTACCCATTGAGCTGCAGCTCCATTTCTAGCTGTTTGGTAGTTAACTGGAGACATGAGTCTCAAAGGCTTTTTTACCCAGGATTGGCTGAGAATCACTATCCTCAGATTTCAGCCTCCTGAGTAGCAAAGATTACAGTCATGAGCCAGTGGTGCTTAGTCATGAATTATTAAATGAAGGAACGAAAAAAGGAAAGAACTGACTCAGCCCAAGCCCCTGTGGCCCGCCCCCCTCCTCTGTTTTATACTCCTGTCTCATCCTCCTCCTGATGGCTGAGTTCAGTGGGTTTTCTTGCATGCTTCTGGCCATTCTCATTTCTTGTCTTGGCTTCTGCTGTAGCCTCTGGCCTGCCCAGCCCTTCCCACACACCTGGCTAACTCCATATCTTAGAACCACTAGCTCAGGTGTTGCCCCCTGAAGCCTCCCCAGACATCTTCATCCCAGGCTCCACTGTACCCACCTATAGCTGTCACCAGTGCATGCAGCACACAGCCTACCCTAGTGTTAGTGTCAAATAAGTACATTGCTCATGTGTGGATTGAATACAAGTCATTCTCTATTTGTAGGCCTCAGTTTCCTCCTATTATTAACAAGAGCCAAGCACCCTATGAAGCATTTACCCATGCTAACTCATCCAAACTTTTTTTTTTTTTTTCGTCTGTCGTGGGACTTGAACTCTGAGCCTGGGCACTGTCCCTGTGCTCTTCAGCTCAAGGCGAGCACTCTACCACTTGAGCCACAGTGCCACTTCCAGTTTTCTAGTGGTTTATTGGAGATACGAGTCTCATGGTTCCTGCCCGGGCTGGCTTTGAACCGTGATCCTCAGATCTCAGCCTCCTGAGTAGCTAGGATTACAGGCCAAGCTTTATCTGACTGTTGTTATTGCTATTTTGCAGAAGAAAAAAATGAGATGAAAAACTGAGCTAGGCACCAGTGGCTCACTCAGGGCCTAGGCACTATTCTTTAGCTTTTCTGTTCTAGCACTTGATCTACATTACACTTCAGCTTTTTGATGGTTGGTGAACTGGAGATAAGAGTCTTATGGACTTTTTTTCTGCATGGGCTGGCTTCAAATCTCCATTCTCAGGTCTTAGCCTCCTGAGTAGCTAGAATTACAAATGTGAACCATCAGTGCCCAGCTCCAGACTCCCTTTTAGACAGCTGGGTGGGGTGATATGCATTTATTATCCAAGCTAAGACAAAATGCCTTAAATAGGTGAGTCAAGGCCCAGGTATACATGTAGGCAAGAATTAAGATCCGATCTCAAAAAATAATTGACACAAAAAATGACTGGACGCTGGGCACTGGTGGCTCACGCTTGTAATCCTAGCTACTCAGGAGGCTGAGATCTGAGAATCATGGTTCAAAGCCAGCCCAGGCAGGAATGTCCATGAGACTCTGTATCTCCAATAAACCACTCAGAAAACTGGAAGTGGCGCTGTGGTAGAGCGCTTGCCTTGAGCTGAAGAGCTGAGGGACAGTGCCCAGGCCTAGAGTTCAAGCCACACAACCAACAAAAAAAGGACTGAAGGCCTGGCTCATTGGTAAAGAACCTACCTAGCAAGCATGAAGCTTTGAGTTCAAGCCCTAATATAGCCAAATGAGGGAACTGAGCCCTATACAAGTTCAGTAATTCACAGTTACAGAGCTTGCAGAAAGAAGAGACAAAATTTGAGCCTATGTCATGCAATTCCAGAGCACTTGATGCATGACACCTAGCTGAAAGTGCTGTTCCAGTGGGCCCTGCAGAAATCAATGAGATCTGGTAGTGACTTAGGAGTGATTCCTAAAGCACACAACTTAGAGCTTCAGAACCATTTGGGAGGCAGGCTAGCAAAACATGGAGGTTCCATGTGACACTGGTGCCGCTACCCAGCAAGAACAGCCCAGCGAGTGCAGCCACTAGGCCTATCTCTATAACAAGGGTCTTCCTAGGCCTGCAATGGGAACTGCTCCCCTTTCAGGGCAAAGGCACCCCCAAGCTGACAAGGAGCTCTGCTCTGTCCAGTTCCTGCCTACTTGGATTATGTAAGTAGCTAAGGTCAGGGGCAAACTTGAACAAACCTGTGTGCCCATCTCCTTTTTTAAAACCACCAGAAAATGCTGAGTGCTGGCAGCTCATGCCTGTAATCCTAGCTACTCAGAAGGCTGAGATCTAAAGGTCTCAAAGGCAGGAAAGTCCATGAGACTCTTATTTCCAATGAACCACCAGAAAAACAGAAGTGGCACTGTGGCTCAAGTGGTAGAGTGCTCGCCTTGAGCAAAAGAAGCTCAGGGACAGTGCCCAGGCTCTGAGTTCAAGCCCCAGGACTGGCAAAACACACACACACACACACACACCAAAAGATGCTATAAGCCAAGGAAACTTCATTACGCCCTCCCTATTCTTTTTTCTACTATAAACTGCAAACCCTGTCCCCCCTCCCCTCCCCAGGCCTTAGGGAGGAGTACAGAAGGGCTGTCGGGGAGACTGCCTGACCCCTTACTCAGGCCTGGACCCAGGTCACTGAATCAGGGAGTACAGGAAACAGCCAAGTTAGGAGATGCAGCCAGAGCCAGTTAGGGTTTTGGGATTTTCCCAGCAGGGCAGCTGCGCCCCACTCCTGCTGGCTGGGAGGGGCCTTGGCAGGGCTGAGGATTGGGTCACACAGCTGATTCATGGAAAAGGGAAACTCCCCGCTTGTGTGACACGCTTCCCCCGGGTATCAAGGGGTACATGTGAGGATGCTCGACTGTGAAACCCACCAATCTTGTCTTTCTGTGGTCACCGGTCTCCTGGCAGGGCAGAGAGCTAGATGAGCAGGTGACAGGGCCTTGGGGACAACTCCCTAGGAAAGAAAACTAGACTGCAACTTGGAGTGAAGGCTGAACAAGAAGCACCTCTGGTGTCCTTTCTCACCCATTTTATAGATGAGACAACTGAGGCAGAGAGTAATTACAAGCAACTACCCAGACGTGCTCTGGGCCAGGCATTGTCTAAGCAGGTTGTGTGCATTCATTCATTTCACTCCTCACCGCCCTGCTTTCACTGATGAGGAACTAGGATAAAAGATGCTAACTTGGTTGGCCAAGGTGAGGCCTGGAAACGCTCAGGCACTTTCTATGACTCTTTTTTTTTTTTGGTCTGTCATGGGGCCTGAACTCTGGGCCTGAGCGCTGTCCCTCAGCTCTTAGCTCAAGGCTAGCTTCTCTACCACTTGAGCCACAGCACTCCTTCTGGTTTTCTGGTGGTCCACTGGAGATAAGAGCCTCACGGACTTTCCTGCCTGGGCTGGCTTTGAACCATGATTCTCAGACCTCAACCTCCTCAGCTAGGATGACAGCTCTGAGCCACTGGCAAAAGCTGGCCTGGCAGCAAACCAGCCAAACCCACGGAGGCCAGGAGAGGGCACCGAAGCATTCCCGCCAGAACCTCTCTAGGGCTTTGACATTTTTCCAAACCCCAATCCTTTCCTCCCAAGTCACAGCCTTCCTTTCCTGTCTTGCCCCTCCCCCTCAGCCCCCCCTCCAGCCTGTGAGTCCAGCTCCCCCTGCAGTGCTGGCCACCCTGCTCCCCTCCACTCTGGGTGCCCCAGGGAGGGTACGGGTTGTGGCTCTGTGAGGTGTGGCCAGGGCTCCACGCAAGTCTACTCTGCTCCATTTGGCTCCTGCTCCCAGGCCTCATGACTCACCCCCTCGCCCCCCATGACTCAGTTTACACCGGTGCCTGGAGGTCCTCCCAGCTCGGGTGGGGCGGTTTATGGGTCCAGCCCAGGCCCGCCAGTCTTTCATCTCAGGATAAGCATTTCATCCCACTCTTGGCATCCCCAAGGACAGTAGGTCAGGCTCCTGAGAGCCTGAGGACAGGAAGTGGGGGGGAGCCCCAGATCCCCAATGTTGGGAGAACTGGGTGATAGACCCCAGCTACCCAGGGTCTGGGTACCTAGGGGAGGGGGAAGAGTTACCCCAGCAGTCTTAAAGGGCCAGGCCAAAAGGGTAGAGCTAGCTGTGCAAGCCTGACACCTCGCTTCAAAGGAAATGGTCCATATGGCACAATAATAGCAAGAAAATTCTCAAAAATATCCAGGCACTGATTGGTCACTTAGTCAAGCAAGCCTGTAATCCTAGCTACACAGGAGGCTGAGATCTGAGGATTGCAGCTTGAAGCCAGCCCAGCAGGAAAGTCCATGAGCCTTTTATCTCCAATTAGCCACCAAAAAGCCTGAAGTGGAGCTGTGAGTCAAGTGGTAGAGTGCTAGCCCTGAGCAAAAAAGCTCTGGGACAGGGCCCAAGCCCTGAATTCAAACTCCAATACTGGTACACACACACACACACACACACACACACACACACACACACACACAATCTCAAAAATATGTATATTGCTTCCTTACTATGCAGGTCCCCAACTGAGTTTTATCTGTACCTTACTTTGTTGATTCCCATCAATAACCCTGAAAAGCAGATGCAAATATTATATATTTTTATTTTAATAAACGGAGGTAAGCAGAAGGGAAGGGAATTGCTGTGTTACCCAGCCAAGAAATTTCTTCATTTATAAAAGGAGAAAATGCCTGGCCCACAACATCTGTGTAGGTGTTTGCTCTTACTATACGCCTCACTTTTCTCATCCATAAAATGGGTCAGAAAGGACAGCTTTGATGCCAGACTGCCGTCTGGTCTTCTTCTCTGGGAAGCTGCCCCCAAAGCCCTGGCCAGCTCACTTGTGCTGTCATCCCCTCCTTCTTCCCAGGCTGTGCTGCCCAGAACTGGGCTGAGGACCCCAGTGGTCATCCCCAGCCCTGTATGTGAGCTGACGGTGTTCTGAACGCCACTCGCTGGGGGCTCATCATTGTAATCCTTACACTTAGAAGGCTGAGATCTGAAGATTGTAGTTCAAAGCCAGCCCAAGCAGAAAACTCCATGAAACTCTTATGTCCAAGCAACCAACAAAAAAGTGGAAACGGAGGAGTGGCTCAAGTGGTAGAGCACCAGCCTAGAGCAAAAAAGCCAAGTGAAAACTGGAGGCCCTGAATTCAAGGTCCAGTACCAACAAAAAGAAAGAAGAGGAGAGAGGAGAAAGAGGAAATAGAGTAGAAGGAGGAAGGGGAAGAAGAGGAGAAAGAGGAGGAGGAGGAGGAAGAGAAGAAGGAGGAGGAGGAAAAAGAGGCAGAGGAGGAGGAGGAGGAGGAGGAGAGGGAGAAGAAGGAGAAGAAGGAGAAGAAGGAAGAGGAGGAGGAGGAGGAGCAGGAGGAGGAGGAGGAAGAGGAGGAGGAGGAGGAGGAAGAGGAGGAGGAAGAGGAGGAGGAAGAGGAGGAGGAGGAGGAGGAGGAGGAGGAGGAAGAGGAGGAGGAGGAGGAGGAGGAGGAGGAGGAGGAGGAGGAGGAGGAGGAGGAGGAGGAGGAGGAGGAGGAAGAGGAGGAAACTGAGGATCCCAGAGGGAGAGATTGATGTGAATTTCCTAACAAGTGGAAACTAAGCCCAGGCTAGGCTGGCTTCTGGAGTTCTCTCTACTGTCTGGGCCTAAAGAGTGGCCCGCGTGGGTAGCCAAGCCCCAGAAAAGAAACAGGAAGACCAGAGCTGCCTCTGATGTCCCACAGTGCTTAACTCAGTCTGCTCCCCTGTCTGGAGACTCTGGTCCTTGTCTGCCTCACAGCAGGGTGGCATGAGGCTCCAGGGACACAAAGGGTCAGGCAGCATCCTAGAGGAAGGTCACCCTGCCATCCTGGTGATACAAACCCTGGCATCCGCTCTAGCTCACCATTGCCCCTTCCCCTTTCACAAATGGCTTCTCCTTACCCCAGAGACCTGGAGGGCTAGGCCAGGAAGGCCCTGCCCCTCCCAGCCGCCTTGTCCCTCAGCCCTGCCCATCCTCACAGCCTGACTGCCCCTCCAGCTTGTCACCCAATGCATGCACATTCCTCTGGGTGCCCTGACCTGAGCCTCCCCTGCAGCCCACTCACAGGCTTTTGTACCCACTGTGTCCAACCCCAGGAATGTCTCCCTTGACCTCGACTCCCTTTTGCCAAGAAGACTTCTCCCACTCACTCCTACCCCAGTTGCAAAGAATCCTTCCTTTCTGGAGGCTCCAGGAATGTTCCATGTACTCTCTGACTCCTGCCTCCAGCCCTGTGTCCCAAATGCCAGGACTGTTTTCCTTGAGTCTGCCCACTTCTCTGAGCTTGGCAGTGCCTTGGAGCCAGGGTCAAGTCAAAAACCTTCTCTTCTTGACATCTGGCTCCATACAATCTTTAGTTCAATTAATTTGGGACAGACGCTAAAGGAACTGTGGTACATCCAGACAATGGAATACTACTCAGACATGAAAAGAGTCAACAAAGGCTATACAGACATGGAAGACCTTCACAGACACAACTAATCTATGACAATGGAAATGAGCCACCCAGCACCTAGCAATTCCAGACACTCTAATTCCTAGCTGTGTTCTAGCTTCTAGCATGTTGCTTCATTCCTCTATGCCTCCCTTTCCTAAACTGCAAAACAAAAAAATTGGGTTTAAAATGGTAAAATAGTTATCTAATTCCTAGGATGGTTGTGATGATTAAGTAAATGGTACTGGTGGCTCACGCCTGCAGTCCTAGCTACTCAGGAGGCTGAGATCTGAGAATCATGGTTCAAAGTCAGCCCAGGCAGGAAAATCTGAGACTCCTATCTCCAATGAACCACCAGAAAATCAGAAGTGAAGCTCAGGCTCAAAGTGGTAGAGCACTAGCCTTGAGAAAAAGAGCTCAGGGACAGAACCCACGCCACAAGTCCAAGTCCCATAACTGACAAAAAAATGAAAATAAAGAATAAATAAATAAATGGTGCCTAGTTCAGCAGAGCTCAGTGAGGTGAACCCCTCTTACTAACTCCTTGGTCCTCATAGTCCCCCAAACAAAAGACAACCTTAAAGATCGCACGAGTTTTCTAGCTCTGCCCAGAGCCCAGGTCTTTCTGTACAGCACTTATTTATTTATTGGTGTGTGCAGGTCCTAGAGCTTAGATTCAGGACCTGGGTGCTATCCCCAAGCTTTTTGTTGTTGTTGTTGTTCAAAGCTAACACTCTACCATTTGAGTCCCAGCTTTACCTCCTAGTTTTTGGTGGTGGAAAGAAGAATCTCATGGACTTTTCTGCCCAAGCCTGCATTGAAGTGTGAGCTCAGGCCCCTGAGTAGCTAGGATTACAGTTGTGAGCCATCAGTATCCAGCAAGAAAAAAATGTTTTGGTGTTGTTTTTATACCTCAGGCTAAGGCCCGTGCCAGGCTGGAGCCTGTGTTAGGAAGGAAAGAATGGCGGCAGGACACAGAAGAGTCTTTGCTGAAGAGAAGTAAAATGTCATCTCCAAGGACTGGGCTGGGACCTAATGGATAGCTAGTTCAGGTCCTGAGTTCTAGGACCTGGGTTCAATCTCCAGCACATGTGCGCTCGCTCTCTCTCTCTCTCTCTCTCTCTCTTACACACACACACACACACACACACACACACACACACACACACACACACTCACAGGTCACTTCTGTGAGCTGGTGGTTTACACCTGTGCTTCTAGCTGCTGCTGCTGCTTTTTGTTTTTTTTTTTGGTCAGTCATGGGGTCTGAACTCTGGGCCTGGGCGCTGTCCCTCAACTCTTCAGCTCAAGGCTAGCGCTCTACTTATTGAGCCACAGCGCCTCTTCTGGCTTTTTTCTGCTTATGTGGTGCTGAGGAATCGAATCCAAGGCCTCATGCATGCAAGGCAAGTGCTCTACCACTGAGCCACCTCCCAGTCTTGCTCCTAGCTTCCTGAGAGGTTGAGGTTGGGAGGATCTAGATTCAAGGTCAGCTAGACTGAAAGAATTTTTTTTTTTTTTTGGTCGGTTGTAGGGCTTGAACTCTGGGCCTAGGCGCTGTCCCTCAGCCCTTCAGCTCAAGGCTAGTACTCTACCACTTGAGCCACAGTGCCACTTCCAGCTTTTTTCTTTTTGCTTATGTGGTGCTGAGGAATCGGACTCAGGGCCTCAGGCATGCAAGGCAAGCGCTCTACCACTGAGCCACCCTCCCAGCCCCTATTCTTTAGCTTTTTCATTCAAGGCTATCTCTCTACCAGTTGAGTCTAACTTAACTTCTGATTTTCTGTGGCTAATTGGAGATAAGAGTCTCATGGACATTCCTGCCCAGGATAACTTTGAATCCTGACCCTCAAATCTCAGTCTCTTGAGTAGTTAGATTACAGTCATGAGCCACCAGCACAGGTTCTCTAAGATGTCTTTAACTTAGTACCTGGAAACTAAAGCTGAGCATGGGAGGGGTGTGTGTGTGTGTGTGTGTGTGTGTGTGTGTGTGTGTGTGTGTGTGTGTGTGTGTGTGTGTGTGTGTGTGTGTGTGTGTGTGCGTGTGTGTGTGTGTGTATGTGTGTGATTACAAAAACAAGTATGTAATCACAGTATTCTGGAGGCTTGGGTAGGAGGATCAAGAGTTTAAGGTTAGCTGGTACCAGTGGTTCATGCCTATAATCCTACAGGAGGCTGAAATCTGAGGATCATGGTTCAAAGCTAGCTCAGCAGGAGTCTCATATCCTATTAACCAGCAAAAACTGAAAGTGGTTTAAGAATGCCAGATTTGAGTGAAAAATAAAAGGAAAAGTCCTAAGGAAAAGTCCCAAAGCTGGCACACACACACACACACACACACACACACACACACACACACACACACACACACACACACACACACACACACACACACACACACACACACACACACACACACACGTTTAAAGCCAGCCTGTGTTACAAAGAAAGATTCTGTCTCAAAAAAATTAAAAACAAGCCGGGCGCTGGTGGCTCACGCCTGTAATCCTAGCTACTCAGGAGGCTGAGATCTGAGGATCGCGGTTCAAAGCCAGCCCGGGCAGGAGAGACCATGAGACTCCTATCTCCAATAAACCACCAGAAAACCGGAAGTGGTGCTGTAGCTCAAGTGGTAGAGCGCTCGCCTTGAGCTGAAGAGCTGAGGGACAGCGCCCAGGCCTGGAGTTCAAGCCCCATGACCGACAAAAAAAAAAAAAAAAATTAAAAACAGCCGGGCGCTGGTGGCTCACGCCTGTAATCCTAGCTACTCAGGAGGCTGAGATCTGAGGATCCCGGTTCAAAGCCAGCCCGGGCAGGAGAGACCGTGAGACTCCTATCTCCAATAAACCACCAGAAAACCGGAAGTGGCGCTGTAGCTCAAGTGGTAGAGCGCTCGCCTTGAACTGAAGAGCTGAGGGACAGAGCCCAGGCCCAGAGTTCAAGCCCCACGACCGACAAAAAAAAAAAAAAAAAAAAATTAAAAACATATTTTAAAAAGAAAAACAAGCACCTCTCCTACACACCTACCAAAAAATAAATGAATAACTATTTTTTTTTAATTTTGAAACTAGCAAGGATTGGCAAAGATCTCACACACTATTGGTGAAAATGCAAAATGATACAGCTACTTTGGGAACCAGTCCAGCAGTTCCTCAGAAAGTTATCATATGACACAATTCTATTCTTAGATATATACCCAAGAAGTAAAAACATGTTCCCCACAAAAACACATGCATTGATGTCCATAGCAGCCTTATAGACTGTGCATCATCCCATCAATTTAGGGATAAACAAACTGTAGTACATACATCTCATGGAATATTATTTAGTCAGGAAGAAGGAAAAAGACTTGATACATGCTATAACACAACTGAACTTCAGAAACACTATACTAAGTAAAAGAAGCCAGACATAAATAGTTACATGTCATATGATGTTATTTACCTGAAATGCCCAGAATAGGCAAAGACATGGAGACAGAAAGGAGATTAGTGGTTACCAGGAAAAGGGTGTGTGTAGGGGGGGGGGAGTTGGGAGGGATTACTTAATGACTATGGAGTGTTTTTCTGGAATGATGAAGTTTTGAAACCAGAAAGGTGATGGTTGCCCAACATTTTAAAATACACTAAATACCACGGAACTGCAGATTCTAAAACAGTTAATTGTATGTTAGATGGATTTCGCCTCAATTTTAAAAAGAAAACTTCAAATTAAAAAAGAGAATGGAAACCCCAAAGCATAAACATCACCTCCCGGGCCTCGGTGGCCTATGGACCCCACCCCCACCCCTTCACGCTCAGCCTGCTCAACCTTGGCCTCCTTTAGTCACCTAGCTGGGAAGATGGAGGTTTCCTGGGCTCAGAGACAGGAAGCCACTGAGCTGGTCTCATGGGGCTGCTAGGGGTCAGCAGCAGGGTCCCTCAGACCCCCCACCCCAGACTGGAAGCAGTTGTTCAGACACCCCCCACACACACACCCAAGTTGCTCCCCTGGATCCCCAGCTGGGAGCTGGTGAGGTCAGATACCAGAAACGTTTGTGCAGCCACAAGGCAGGAGTTAGTGAGTGAGGCGTTTGGAATGTACCACTGCTGAAAGGGCCTCTTGTGGCTTCTTGCTGGTTGAGGCAGGAAGGGCCTTTCAAAGTCACGTACACACACACACACACACACACACACACACACACACACACACACACACACACACATCCCCCAGAGACCTGTGTCCTGCTTGGCCTGCTCCCCTGACCGTGGGGGTGGGAGAGGGGACAGGGTGCTGGGCTGCAGCAAGGCAGCAATGCTCTCCAGGCTGCTGCTGGTCCAGTCTTCTCTGGGCCACCACCTGGCTGCCTGCCTGCGTCATCTGGTTTACCTTAGATCAGCTAAGGAGTTCAGATAGCCGCGGTTGTGTGTGCACGCACTGATGAGCACGTGTACCTGAAGTCCCAAAGAGGTTTTGTGTTCATTTGTGAATTGATTTTCACTACTGCTTGTCAAATTATTTTTTGGGGGGGTGCCTGTCCTGGGGCTTGAACTTAGGGCCTTGTAGTCTTGGTTTGGCATTTTTGCTCAAGACTGGTGCTCTACCATTTGAGCCACGCTTCTACTTCCTCAAATTCCTCCATGTGAGGCTAAGCATGGGGGACCTTATTTTATTGCCATCCTCCAGTAACTCTGAGATGTAGTTGTCATTACATCTCCATTGGACAAAGAAACAAAGAAACAGAAGCTCAAAACGAGAGCCAAGTACCAGTAGCTCATGTCTATAACCCCAGCTACTCGAGAGGCTGAGATCTGAGGATCCAGGTTCAAAGCCAGTCCAGGCAGGACTGAGACTCTTATCTCCAACTAACCACCAAAAAGCCAGAAGTAGAGCTATGGCTTAGGGGGTAGGTCAACCAGCCTTGAGCATAAAAAGCTAAGGAACAATGCTGAGGCCCCTGAGTTCAAATCCCAGCAGCAGTACACACCCACACCCACTCAGACCCACATACAAAGCTCAGAGAGATTGTGGATAGCATTCAGGTCACACAGCTTATAAGCAGCCTAACTAGAATTTAAACCCAGAACTCAGAGCTTTCTGACTCTAACAAGGATGCCTTAGGGTCTCACTGCCTCCAAAATGGCCCCCCAGCCCCCTGTGTCTCTCTCATTCCTATATTCTTCATTCCAACTAGTGCTCTGTTTTCTTTTCTTTCTAGAGGAAGACACGCACTGAGGAAAACCAGGTCAAGGGAGGGGCAGGAGGCCAGGGATCAGCTGAGCGCACAGCACTTTATAGCTTATGGAGCACTTTCTCATTTGTGATCTCATTTCTGCCCCGCAGCAGCCCCATGAGGTCAGCAGGGAAGGTTCTTTCAGACTGGGACTCGAGGAAGGTGACCTGTCCAGGGTCACACGGATAGGAAATGGTAGCACTGAGTCTGGGATCCCAGAGGGCAAAACCGGCACCTATCCACCAAAGCTCCTCGTGGACAAAACAGGAGGAATTGTGTACCCTTGGTAGTTCCTTCCTCTCTCTCTCTCTCTGAGCCTCAAGAGAAGGGTTCATCAAGAGAAGGATTGCTGAGGGACATCTCTCTACCCTGACATGTCTAAAAAGGTGTCTCTGCTCTGAAAAGAATCTTGGCTGAGCCTGAGCTTGGAGCTCTAGACTCCTGACTTGGCCATTTGCTTTAGCCAGTCACTTAGTGCCCTCAGCCTTGGTTTTTCCCATCGTTAAAGTGGGGGTAAAGATACTACCTATCTACCCAGCCCAGTGAGCCAGGTCTTACATTCTAAGGACCTTTCACCTAATTCTCCAACAAGGCTGGTGACACACAGAAAGAGCACCAATAATCAAGATGCTGGGTGCCAGTGACTCACGCTTGTAATCCCAGCTACTCAGGAGCCTGAGATCTGAGAATTGAAGTTGAGAGTCAACCCAGGGAGAGAAGTCCAAGAGACTTTTCTGTCCAATTAACCAGCAAAACTCTGGAACTGGAACTGAGGGTGTGACTCAAATGGTAGGGCACCAGCCTTGAGTAAAAGAAAACAAAGCAAGAGTGAAAGGCCCTGAGTTCAAGTCCCAGTATCAACACACACACACACACACACACACACACACACACACACACACACACACACACACACACACACACACAAGCTGTGTCATTAAGACCTTAGGATGCCTATGCCCCTCTGCTCTCCCTGTCTGTAGAGGTGCTGAATTAAAACTTGCCATAGCTCCTGAGACTATGCAGAGTAACACAAGCTTTTTCTTTCCTCCAATAATGGGTTTTAAACTTAAGGCCTCCCATTTGCTAGACAGATGCTCTACCCCAAAGCCATGACTCCAGCCCTCTGAGTAACATGTCTCTATTGCATTATATTTGTGTGTAGTTCAAAGCATCACCTTGTTTATTGCAACCATTTAAAATACATCGGCATTTTTGCAAGCCTGGTTTGTCATGCGTTCACTTTTAGTTTGTGTGAGTGTGTGTCTGTCCTGGGGCTGGAACTCAGGGCCTGGGTGCTGTACCTGAGCTTTTTTGCTCAAGGCTAATACTCTACCACTTGAGCCACAGCTCCACTTCTGGCTTTTTGATGATTAATTGGAGATCAGAGTCTCATGGCCTTTTCTGCACAGGCTGACTGCAAACTTCGATCTTCAGATCTCAGCCTCCCGAGTAGCTAAGATTACAAGTGGGAGCCACTGATGCACGACTATTCACTTTTTGGTTTAGCCGAAGCCTTAGTGCCAATGCAGCCCCAGGTGTTGGTATACACCTGCAATCCCAGTTCAAAGCCAGCCAGGCTACAGTGAGACCCTATTTTAACGAATGAACTGTGTGTGATGGCTAACTTCTATGATCACAGCTATGTGAGAGGCGAAGGTTAGAGGACTAAAATCTGAGGTGAGGAGAAGGGAGGTTGAGGATGCTAGCAAGATTCCGTGGTTCAAGGGGGTAGATCACCTGCTTAGCAACCATTGAGACTCTGAGTTCAAAGTCCAGTACTGCCAAAGTATCATCATCATCATCATCATCATCATCATCATCATCATCATCATCATCATCATCCCCATCACTTCACAATTCACTTTATCGTTTCCAGACAGGCAAGGTGATTATTTCCTCCTAGTGTAGGGAAGCAGACACCCAGGCCAACCAGGGCCGGGAGCGGGCCGCGGGCGGGGCGGGTTCGGGGTGCGCGCGGAGGGGGGGGGCGCGGGGAGAGGCGGGATTCCAGGCAGGTGCGCCGGGCGCGGGGAATCCTCGGCTCCACCTGGGCGCGGCGAGGAAATGGCACCATGTATGGGCAGCTACGTCAGAGGGGGCGGGCCCGCCGCGGTGGCTGGGGGACGCCGAGCGGGGCCCCCCTGACAGCCCGGAGAAAAAGGCGGCGGGCGGCGGCGGGAGGTGTCAGAAGCCGGCGCGGCGGCCGCAGAGGTGGGGCTCGGAGCGCCCCTGCCGTCGCGGAACGCCCCCACCCCGCGAGCCCGAGTGGTTCAGCCCGGCAACTTTTCATTCATAAAAAGAAAAGCCTGCGAGGCGGGCGTGAGTCAGAGCCCCAGCCGCCGACGCGGACCCCGCAGAAGCGGCCGGCCCAGGGCATGTACCGAGACTTCGGGGAACCGGGGCCGAGCTCCGGGGCCGGCGGCGCCTACGGCGGCCCCGCGCAGCCCCCGACCGCCGCGCAGGCGCAGGCGGCGGCCGAGCAGCAGGTGAGGGCGGGTCCGACGCCGGAGCGGGGGGGGGGGGGTCCCCGGCAGGGATGGCGTCGGGGACGCGGGGGTCGGCTCCGGGCGCAGCGGGCGGAGGCCGGGGGCCGGGGTGGGGGGATGGGACCGAGGCTCCGGCTCCGTGCGCGCCGTCCAGGGGCCGTTTGGGCCCCGACGCCTGGGGACGCGCACGGCGGACGCGCGGGCTGCGAACCCCCGCGGTCCCGTCGACCCCTGATCTCTGGCTGGCTGTCGGTCTGTCCCTCTGTCCGTCTGTCCCTGTGCCATCGCTTGCCGTCTTTGATTTCTTCTTATCCACCGCTAACTATCCACGTCCCATCTGCCCCGGCGCTCGCCGCCACCTGGGGCTGAGAGTCCTGGGGTCGGAGGCGGTGGGGGGACTGGGCTCGGGGTGGCACCGTCGGGCGGACACCGTCAGGAAGCAAGCGGGATAGAGGCGGGATCCCCGCCGCCCGCCGGCGGCTGTCCGTACGTCGGTCCGGAGCCGGGCCCCGCCGGGCTGGGAGACACAAAGTCAGACCCCGAGGTGCGGGACGTGAGCGGGGGCGGGGGGAGGTAACGGGGTCCCCGCAGCGCGCACGCGCCGGGTCCCTGGCTCCCGGCCCTAGGTGGCTGGGGTCCCCCCCCCCCCCCCCGCCTCGGGAGCGCAGGTGCCCATTTCCTGTCGAGGGGCTGCGCGCACGTGTCGCCGGGGAGGGAAGGAGCGGCGTCCGTTCCGCCGAGTCACGGCGGCTGAGTCACCCCGGGCGCCCCTCCCTTCCTGGCCCCGAGCAGCCCGGGAAGCGACAGCTTCTTCGGGAGCGAGAGATGCCCCCCGGCGGGGCCTCCAGCCCGGAACTGGGGTCACTGGGCCGCCGTACCTGCAGCGCCAGATCGGGGACACCGTTGCCCAGACTTGCCTGGACTCGCGGGGAGCTTCCCGGATGCCAGGTCTTCCACACCCAGAGCCCAAGTGCGGGGCCTGACCCCAGTTCTCTTCCTAGCACGCCGAGCCCCTCGTTCCCGAAGCTCTTCTCAGATTTCTAGTCGAAAGGGGATGGTCATGGGCAGCTTCCTGGCACCAGCCGGGGCGCCCCGCGCCCCGAGGCACTTTCCGCTTCGTTTACCATATGTTATGGACTCTTTATGGATGTCACAACCCACCAATCCTTTCAGCCGCTGAATTGATACATTGCCAATTAAACTTTGATTTCAGGGCTATCAGAGCTCCAGTTTCTCAGCATCAATGAAATGCTATAACCCTCATCTATGATAATATTAGAAGCAACGAAACTAGTGAGTGGGTCGCAGGTGGCTCTTGCCTATAATCCTACCTACTCAGGAGCCGAGATCTGAGGATCATTGTTTGAAGCCAATCTGAGCTGGAAAGTTCATGAAACTCTTATTTCCAATTAGCCAACAAAAAGCCCTAAGTGGAGCTGTGGTTCAAGTGATTAGATGGCCAGCTTTGAACAAAAAAAGCCAAGGAACAGTGACCAGATCCTGAGCGCTGGAAAGAAAGAGAAAGCAAGCAAGCAAGCAAGCAAGCAAGAAAGAAAGAAAAAGAAAATCAGGGCATAGTGAAGTTAAACATTTTCTTAGATCCATACAGCCAGTGGAGAAGCTGTGATTAGAATTGAGGCAGAATCTAGAGCAGCAGCTTTTGCCTGTTACAGCCCCTCCGCATTCCAGGCTGTCACACACATGCTCTGACCGACTCTTCAGTCACGGAGGAAGCTCTGTATGGTGGGTGCGGGAGTGGACAAGAACCCAGCCATCTGGACTCAAGTCCCATTTCCCACGCTGTGTCTTTGCACAACTGATCTCCTGTGTGAAAATGAAGATACTCTTGCACCATTATATGAGTCACTATTTGTAAAGTGGTTAGTTAGAATAGTGTGAATAAAAGAATTCACATTTGATTAAGATGAGTGTGATGGGGAAATAACCCCACAATCCCTTGAAGATAAGAGAGATTTTGTGACTAGCCCAAAGTCACATATCTCATGAACAATGATTTCCCTCCAAATCAATTTCTCTGATTGCCACTCTGTGCTCTTTCAGATCTCTCTGAAGTAAGTAGCATCTTCAACCTAAGGATGGAGAGCATTGTGTCCTGTTCCCCCAGAAATCCCTCAATCCACATAGACTTGATCTCTGACCCTCCATTTCTTATCTCTAAGAAGTTCCACCTCGTGCCAAGCATCAATGCTCTGAGCGGCAGCCAAGAGTTGCAGTGGATGGTTCAGCCTCACTTCCTAGGGCCCAGTGGCTACCCCAGACCTCTGACCTACCCTCAATACAGCCCTCCACTCCCCCGGCCAGGAGTCATCCGGGCACTGGGACCACCTCCAGGGGTACGTCGCCGGCCCTGTGAACAGGTAAGGAACAGACAAGTTACAATGGTTGTGATGACCCCACAGAGGGAGGGGACAGGGGACAAGATCTTGCTGGAAAGAATACAGGCCTAGAGGAGGGGGTGGAAGGGCCATCACTGACTATCGCCCAAGGCAGAAAATGATGGGAATCTCTGGGGAGGCCAAGAAGGTCATTTGTGGATCGAGGAAAGTTTCCTGGAAAAAGGTGACTGTGTGTTGACCTAGGAAGGTAGTTGAATAGGTAGATCGGAAAGAAGGACCTTCGTGGTAGAGGGGTGGCTGGCACAAAAATGGAAGTGGAAAAGAATGAGTATAAGGTGTTCATGTGGAGAGGTGAAAGGGTCTCCATCTGCTGGCATGCCTGGAGGGGGTGGCTTATGCTATCTGTAGTCAGGGAGGGAACCAGAACAAAAAGGTTTTCTTCAGCTCTTCTCTGGATCTGTTTCCTACTTCATTTAATACTCATTAAAAAAAAAAAAAACTGAGCTAGATGCTATATAATCCCAGATACTCAGGAGGCTGCGATCTGAAGATCAAAGTTTGAAACTAGCCCAGGCAGGAAAATCTGTGAGACTCTTATCTATAATTAAGCACCAAGAAGTCAGAAGGAGAAATATGATTCAAGTGGTGTAGACTGCCAGCCTTGAGCAAAAAAGCGAAGGGACAGCGTCAAGTCCAAGTCCAAGCCACATTAGATTTACATGTGTGTGAACACACATACACACACACACACACACACACACACACACACACACACACACTGTCATGGAAATTCTCTGGAAATGTACTGGAAAGATTTCCTTTCCTTTTTTTTTTTTTTTTTTTTTTTTGTTGGCCAAGAGACTTGAACTCAGGGCCTGGGTGTTGTCCCTGAGATTTTACTGCTCAAGACTAGCTACTTGCGCTACCACTTTGAGCCACAGTGGTTAATTGCAGATAAGAGGCTCACAGACTTTCCTGCCTGGGCTGGCTTTGAACTGGAATCCTCAGATCTTTGCCTTCTGAGTAGCAAGGATTACAGGTGAGAGCCACCTGCACCTTCCTTCCATTTTCTAGCTGAGGAAGTGAAGGCACAGAGAGGTAATGTCTTTCTTGCCCAAGATCATACAATAGTGAGTAATGAAACAGAACTGGCCTGGGCCTCAGGTCTACCCAACTTTTTTTGTTGGTCGTGGGGCCTGAACTCTGGGCTTGGGGGTGCTCTGAGGGGGTCCCTCAGCTCTTCAGCTCAAGGTTACTGCTCTACCACTTGAGCCACAGTGCCACTTCCAGCCTTTCCTGCTTATGTAGTGCTGAGGAATCGAACCCAGGGCCTCATGCATGCAAGGCAAGCACTCTACCACTGAGTCACCTTCCCAGCCCCTAGCCAACTCTTAAGTTGGATCCTAACCACCTAGTCACACTGTCTCACTGAAAACTAACAGAAGATTTTGGGCAGAGGATGCTAGGTTCTGTTGCCTCCCCAAAGCTCTTTCTAAAATAAATGAATAACAGATGGCATTCTCTTTTTCTTGAGAGAATCTCCATATGTAGCTCAGGCTGATTTTGAACTTGAGATACTTCTTCAGCTTTCTGAGTGTTGGGATTACAGTGGCTAACATGGAGTTTCTTTTCTTTTTTTGGGGGGGGGTCCAGTCATGGGGCCTGAACTCTGGGCCTGGGCGCTGTCCCTCAGCTCTTCAGCTCAAGGCTAGCGCTCTACCACTTGAGCCACAGCACCACTTTCGGCTTTTTTCCTTTTTGCTTATGTGGTGCTGAGGAATCGAACCCAGGGCCTCATGCATGCAAGGCAAACGTTCTACCACTGAGCCACCTTCCCAGCCCCCAAGATGAAGTTTCTTTAAAAAAGAATTAGTGCCAGGGCTAGGAAGGTGGCTCAGTGGTAGAGTGCTTTCCTTGCATGCATGAGGCCCTGGGTTTGATTCCTCAGCACCACATAAACAAAAAAAGCAGAGTGGCACTGTGGCTCAAGTGGTAGCGTGCTAGCCTTGAGCTGAAGAGCTGAGGGACAGCACCCAGGCTCAGAATTCAAGCCCCATGACTGGCAAAAAAAAAAAAAAAAATAGTGCCAGTCATGGGACTTGTACTTAGTTCCTGTGTGCTGTCCCTTAACTTTTTCACCCAGGGCTACCCTCTACCACTTGAACCACACCTTTACTTTCAGCTTTTTTAGTGGAGATGAGTCTAATTGGAGATGAGTGTCACAGACCTTCCTTCCTCATGATCCTCAGATCTCAAACTCCAATATAACTAGGGTTATAAGCATGAGCCACCAGCACCCAGCTGAGATGGAGAGGCTTTAAAAATTGACACCTCAAGCCAGGCACACGTGCTCACACCTGTAATCCTAACTATTCATGAAGCTGAGATCTGAGGATCTCTGTTTGAAGCCAGCCAGGGCAGGAAAGTCCATGAGACTCTTAACCTCTAATTAACCACAAAAAGCTGGAAGTGGAGCTGTAGGTCAAGTGGTAGGGCCATTAGCCTTGAACACAAAGGCTCAGAAACAGCACCAATGCGGGGGAGACTGTGTGGAGGATGTTATTGTGAGACTGCAGTGAGGTAATGTGTTTCCACAAGCTTCCTTGGCTGGGTAGAGATTGGGTACCTTTGGAGAGATGGGGAGTGGGTTTGGAGCCCTGGAGATGAGCTAACAATAGGATTCCTAGACATAGAAAGGCTAGCCTTTGTGACCATCTAGGAAAGGGACTTGGATTTGAGCCACAGAGGCAGGCCAGGGGTAATCCATCCTGTATTTCCTTCTTTCAGCCCTGTCCTGGGTGTAACCCTTGATCCTAAGTAGTACTGGGTTGAGGCTGTGAGCTGTGAGTAAAGTCCTCCGGGAAGGTGGTCTCCTTCAGCTGGCCTCTCAACCAATGTTAATAGAGTGAGTGGATATTAATTTCTGCCCAGAACTATAAACAAGTTATTCATCTTTGCTGGACTTACCCAACCTAGGAAGTTGGGTAAGAACCTATGATCAAGCTGGGTGCTGGTGGCTCACGCCTGTAATCTTACTTACTCAGGGGGCTGAGATCTGAGGATCATGGTTCAAAGGCAGTCTAGGCAGGAAAGTCTGTGAAACTCTTTTTTTTTTGTTTGTTTGTTTGGTCATGGGGCCTGAACTCTGGGCCTGGCTGCTGTCCCTCAGCTCTTCAGCTCAAGGCTAGCGCTCTACCACTTGAGCCACAGCACCACTTTCGGCTTTTTTCTTTTTCCTTTTTTTTTGGGGGGGGGGGGTCCGGTCATGGGGCCTTGAACTCTGGGCCTGGGCGCTGTCCCTCAGTTCTTCAACTCAAGGCTAGCGTTCTACCACTTGAGCCACAGTGCCACTTCCAGCTTTTTTTCTTTTTGCTTATGTGGTACTGAGGAATCGAACCCAGGGCCTCAGACATGCAAGGCAAGCGCTCTACCACTGAGCCACCTTCCCAGCCCCCGGCTTTTTTCTTTTTGCTTATGTGGTGTTGAGGAATCGAACCCAGGGCCTCATGCATGCAAGGCAAACGCTGTACCACTGAGCCACCTTCCCAGCCCTCTGTGAAACTCTTTTTTTATTTTATTTATTTTTTGGGGGGGGGTCCGGTCATGGGGCCTGAACTCTGGGCCTGGGCGCTGTCCCTCAGCTCTTCAGCTCAAAGCTAGAGCTCTACCAGTTGAGCCAGAGTGCCACTTCCAGAGTTTTTTCTTTTTCCTTATGGGGAATAGAACCCAGGGCCTCATGCATGCAAGGCAAGCACTTTACCACTGAGCCACCTTCCCAGCCCCTCTGTGAAACTCTTATGTCCAGTAAACTACAAAGAAAAAGCTGTGTAATAGAGTACTAGCCTTGAGAAAAGGAAGCTCAGACACAGTGGCCAGGCCCTGAGTTCAAACCGCAGGATCAACCCCCTGCCCTCCCCCCCAAAAAAAAAAGAAAAAGAAAAAGAAAAAAAACTATGCCTAGGGGTTGAAGGTATGAGTTAATATAGTGCTGGCCAGTGATCAAAAATGTTGGTTACTGAGTTTGAGTCCCAGTCTCACAGTCCCACACCCCGGCTCCCCCAAAGAAAGAAAACTACCTATGCTCAGTGATAGAGCACTTACCTAGCATGTACCAGGCCCTGAGTTCAATCCCTTGTCACAAAGGGGGTAAAAAAGTCTATGTAAAAAAAAAAAAAAAAAAAAAAAAGTGGCCGGGCACTGGTGGCTCATGCCTGTAATCCTAGCTACTCAGGAGGCTGAGATCTGAGGATCGAGGTTCAAAGCCAGCCCGGGCAGGAAAGACCGTGAGACTCCTATCTCCAATAAACCACCAGAAAACTGGAAGTGGCGCTGTAGCTCAAGTGGTAGAGCGCTAGCCTTGAGCTGAAGAGCTGAAGGACAGCGCCCAGGCCCAGAGTTCAAGCCCCATAACCGACCAAAAAAAAAGAAAGTGTTTAGGACTGGGAGTGTGGCTTAGTGGTAGAGTGCTTGCCTAGCATGAAGTCCTGGGTTTGATTTCTCAGTACACCATAAATAGAAAAAGCTGGAAGTAGCACTGTGGCTCAAGTGGTAGAGTGCTGTCCTTGAGCAAAAGAAGCTTAGGGACAGTGGGCACTGGTGGCTTATGCCTATAATCCTAGCTACTCAGGAGGCTGAGATGTGAGGATCACAGTTCAAAGCCAGCCCGGGCAGAAAAGTCCGTGAGACTTATCTCCAACAAACCACTAGAAAACCAGAAGTGGTACTATGGCTCAAGTGGTAGAACGCTAGCCTTGAGCTTAAGAGCACAGGGACAGTACCCAGGCCCAGAGTTCAAGGCCCAGAGTTCAAGCCCCAGAACTGGCAAAAAAAATGTTTTAAAAGTGTTTAGCTACATGTGGTTGTACGTGCTTATAATTCCAGCACTCTGTGGACAAAGGCAGGAGGCTCTGGAGTTTGAGGCTACCCTGGGCTATATAAATAGGGAGACCCCGTCTCAAAAAAAGCGGGGGGGGGGGAGGCTGGGAAGGTGGATCAGTGGTAGAGTGCTTGCCTTGCATACATGAGGCCCTGGGTTTGATTCCTTAGCACCACATAAACAGAAAAAGCTGGAAGTGGCGCTGTGGCTCAAGTGGTAGAACACTAGCCTTGAGCTGAAAAACTGAGTGACAGTGCCTAGGCCCAGAGTTCAAGCCCCAACACCAACAACAACAACAAAAAAATGTCAGCCAGGTGTTAGTGGCTCATGCCTATAATCCTAGCTACTCATGAGGCTGAGATCTAGGGATTGCAGTTTGAAGCCAGTCCAGGCAGGGAAGTCTGTGAGACTCTCATCGCTATGTTACTACCAAAATCCAGAAGTGGAGCTGTGGCTCAAGCGGTAGAGTGCTAGCCTTGAGAAACAAAGACAAAAACTCAAGGACAGCACCCTGAGTTCAAGCCCTGGGACTGGAATACACACACAAAGTCTATCTTTGTTTTTGGTTTTGTTTTGTTTTGTTTTTGTTTTTTTGGGTCCGGTCATGGGGCCTGAACTCTGGGCCTGGGCATTGTCCTTCAGCCCAAGGCTAGCGCTCTAACACTTGAGCCACAGTGCCACTTCTGGCTTTTTTCTTTTTGCTTATGTGGTGCTGAGGAATCGAACCCAGGGCCCCTTGCATGCAAGGCAAGCGCTCTACCACTGAGCCACCTTCCCAGCCCCACAAAGTCTATCTTTGGAGGTTACCTTGGCATGAACATGGCCCATGATTCCACCCCAGCACTGCAAAGGCTGGGGAGAAGTACCTTGCCCTTTTACCTGGATACTGACTACAAGCCTGCCATATAGCAGAAGGTTTAACTGGCACACTGTATGCAACTAAGAAATCACAACTTAGCACACAGGAGCCTCTCCTGGTCTGCATGGTTCCTGCAGGAAGATATTTAGAATCTCCCACAGATTCAGAAGATGAGGGCCCTGGGAAAAGGGGGTAACTCTGCCCAGGGGGACTCATAAGAGGATTAAGGCCACATCTGGCTGGGGAAGGAGAAGGCTTTCTGGAGGTGAAGGCATCCTAGTCGAGTTCCTAGGGAAGCAAGTTAAGGGTTTGGGATCATTACGAGAGAGAAGCTTGAAGTGAGGAGGAAATCTAAGTACTTATTTACTTGTTTTGCCAGTACTGGAGCTTGAACTCATTTCTTGGCTTTTCCCACTCAAGGCTGGTGCTCTACCACTTGAGCCATACCTTCCAGTTCTCATTTAGAAAATTAAGCTAGTTGGGGTGCAGGTTGAAGCAGAGGGACCCACACAAAGGGAGAACTCGGGACAGCATAGCCTGGGGGCTCCCTCACTTTTACCCTCTTTCCCGACTCCCCAGATCAGCCCCGAAGAGGAGGAGCGCCGCCGAGTTCGGCGGGAACGGAACAAGCTGGCCGCGGCCAAGTGCAGAAACCGGAGGAAGGAACTAACCGACTTCCTACAGGCGGTGAGCCCCGGCCCGGGGGGGTGGGGGGGGGAGTGCCCACCGAGCCTGAGGGGTGTGTGCGAGGGGGAACCTCGGCTCCCGGGAGCCCAAAGCTGGTTGGCAGTCTTCTAAGATGCCCCGAGTCCGATGGCAATCGTGCCCATTTTTCTCCCAGGGGCTCATGGGAATTGCAGTCCAGAATTGCCGAGGCCTCCGGCCCCCACCCCCACTCTGTTAGAGGCGTGAGGTCTCCGTCCTTAGCTTCCCTAACCTCTCTCCTGATCCTCTACAGGAGACTGACAAACTGGAGGATGAGAAATCCGGGCTGCAGCGAGAGATTGAGGAGCTTCAGAAGCAGAAGGAACGCCTGGAACTGGTGTTGGAAGCCCATCGCCCTATTTGCAAAATCCCGGAAGGAGACAAGGACAGGGACACAGGAGGACCCAGCAGTGCCAGTGGCACCAGCAGCCCACCAGCACCCTGCCGCCCTGTACCTTGTATCTCCCTTTCCCCGGGCCCTGTGCTGGAACCAGAAGCTTTGCACACCCCTACCCTCATGACCACACCCTCTCTGACTCCCTTTACCCCCAGTCTGGTTTTCACCTATCCCAGTACACCAGAGCCTTGTGCCTCAGCTCACCGAAAGAGCAGCAGCAGCAGTGGGGACCCTTCCTCTGACCCCCTGGGATCCCCTACCCTCCTTGCCTTGTGAGACACCTGCTCGTGCTCTGCAGGTGCTACTCTAGCTATTTCCTTTCCCCTATTGGTCCAGCTGGTCCGGACCCATACCATGCTCAGTGCCAACTGGTCTTCCATTCCTCCAGATGAGACAACATAGTCTGATTCAAGGTAAAACCAGCTTAGGGCAACCAAAACCACCCACTATTTCTTTGGGGCGGGGCTGGTCTATTACAAAATGCACTTAATCAGAGATAAAAATATTTCCTGCCAGCAGCTCACACCTGTAATCCCAGCTTCAGGATCTGAGGATCACAGTTCAAAGCTAGCCCAGGCAGGAAAGTCTGTGAGACTCTTCAGTTAACCAAAAAAGCTCTAAGTGGAGCTGTGGCTCAAATGGTAGAACACTAGTTTTGATCAAAGAAACACAGGGACAGCACCCCAAGGCCCTGAGTTCAAGCCCCTGAACTGGCACTGTGTGTGTGTGTCCCATTTGTGCCAGAGTAATCCTGGCAGCCCAAGACTGCGGATCCCCAGAGGTTCTCTGGGGCTCTACCTCCTGGCAGACTCCATCACCCGCTTCCTGTGGTGCACCCAGAATGCCGCTGACAGAGGTGCCCTTTTACAAGCCTAAAACACTAATTCATCCAGCCCCACTTCCAGCAGCACCAGATGATTGGACTAGGGAGATCTGCGGACTCTTCCTGAACCCGCACAGCTGAGGAGGTGCCAGAGGGCTTGGTGAGGAGCTGGTCGGCAGCCCCCAGCTCTGAGAAGCCTTTAGCGCCTGGGAATCCAAGCTTTCACAGAGAAGACAGCTATTTATTTTCCTAAAGAGAATATTTTTATACAAACCTGCCAACATGGAATAAAAGGCTTGAAGCTCTGGCCTGGGTGTCTGCTTGGATCCAGAGACGAAAGGACACCACGGGAGCTAGACGGCCTGAGTTCCGGCCTCCGCCCCTGACTCACACTGCTCGGCCTTGGACAAACTTCCCGTACTTTGGGACCAGGATTGGCTTATCTGATGAATGGGGTTACATCCTCATCTCCTCCACGGAGAGAATGCTCTGGGATGCAAGCAAAGAGGATTATCATCCTTCTCCTCATGGGGGCCCACAGAGCCGCGTGAGCACGCGGGATGGGGGGGGGGGTTGTGCTACGTCCCCCTTCCACGCTAAGCAGCCAGCCAGTGGGTTTTAGGCCCCCAGCACCTGCTTCCTGCCCCATTGTCTTGGACAGGAAGGAGCCGGGAAGGGAGCTAGAGCCACTTCAGGGGCGGGATGACTGCCCGTCCTGGCGCCCAAAGGGGAAGTCAGTGCTTTACCACTGTCCCATATTCTGCCCCAGATAATGGGAGTTCACAGCCCCTCCTGATGGGAGCGGTACGCTGTCGAGGCGTTCCCGCCCTCTCCCCAACCCCGGCGAACCTCAGACAAATTGCCCAGACTTCGGGCTCCGCTTCGGTCCCTGTTTATTAGTTTCCCCCCTCCAGCCCCCCCCCCCAGTAAGTCCCACCAATCACACCTCCAGTCCCCCCTGCTGCCCCGCCAGCGAGTGCGAGGGGCCTTCTCTAGCGCCAGGGCTTCTCAGGCCCCGTCAGCGGCTCCAGGTGCACTCCCCCCCCAACCCCCGAGGACGCGTCCTAGTTCGGGGGTTCACAGCAATCGCAGCGCTCCGGGAGCAATCTGGACGGGCGCCGCGTGGAAGCAGCAGCTCCCTCAGTCATCGGGGGAACAGGCCAGGGGCAACTGATCGGGGCTGCCCACGCTGCCGGTGCTGGAGCTGCCGTCGCCTAGATCGCGGGGCCCGCAGGGGGGCAGGGCGAGCTCCGGGGTCGGCGCGGCGCCCGAGCCCCCCGCGCCGCCACTGCCGCCGCGGGGCCCCCACTCCTCGCCCAGAGCCAGGCAAAGCTCCTTCAGCGCCAGGTTTTCCCGCAGCAGCTCCTCCTGGCGGCTCTCCAGCTCCGCTAGCTTCTGCCAACAGCCGCCCAGGTCCTCGCGCACGGCCCTGGAGGCTTGGGTCCCGAAGAGCTGCCACTGGCGCGCGGCGCGCCGCCCCCGCTGGCGCTCCGAGTCCAGGAAGCAGCAGAGGTCGCGCAGCTCGCGGTTCTCGGCCTGCAGGCGCCGGTTGAGCTGCTTGAGCTCGCGGATCTCGCCCAGGTGACCCTGCAGCTGCCGGTTCACCTCCTGCATCAGGCGGCCGCGCTGCACCAACGCCGCCAGGCGCGCCGCCTCCTCCCGCCGCAGACGCCGCACCAGCTCTTCCTTGCCCAACGCCGCCATCTCCTCATCTGTCAGCTCCTCCAGGCCGCCTGCCTCGGCCTCCATGGCTGGTCAGGCTGCTGGAGCATCGCCCGCCCGCCCCCGCGGCCCGGGAGCCCCTAGTCAGCTGGGCACCGATCCGGCTCCCGCTCAGACTCCGCAGGCGGCCGGCAGTGGCGGAGGCAGCGCAGGCTGCAGCAGCCACCCGGGGGTGGGCACGAGGCGAGGCGCGCGCGGGGGCGGGGGCTGATGGCGACACGCGAGGACAGCCAATCAGGAGGCCTTCCCGGAAGGGGGCGGAGCCCGAGCGCCGGGCGCCCCTTCCCTCCCACTCGCGACCCCCGCAGTGGAGACCGCCGCGCACAAGGATTTCCCTACGCCTTGTCCTCCTCCTTCGATGATCAGAATCCGGTTGAAGGCACTGCGTTCCTCCAAGTTGCACATCTCCTTAAGCCCGAGCTTAGACCTCTCAGCCACCTTTTTTGAGACCCAAGATTGGGGTGCCCAACCGTGACTCCTCACCACCACTTGAAGGAATACAGACTAACGGCCTCCCTCCTTCCTTGGACCTGGAGAATGTTGGATAGACGTCACTCCCAGCTCCTCTGAATCTTAAATCCAAACGCACTGACTCTACCAAAAAACTACACTCCCCCCTCCCCCCCCCTCCCTTCCATGGAGGTTTCCTGTTTCCTGAGGGCTACTGGGTGGGGAGACATCCAGGAGATTCATTTGTTCAGTAAACCTTTATTGTATGTAATGCCCACGCAGAAATAAATTTGGCCAAGATTCTGATCTTGATCCCTGAAGAGGTTCTAGCAGTCTGTCAGAGGAAAAAGCAAAAGCAAATGAAGGCAGAAGACTGGAGTATAGCTGCAAGCACTAAGCCTGGGCTTATTTCCAGCATTGGAAGGGGGAAAAAAGAAAAGGGAGAGGGTGGGGCAAGGGAGGACCATAGTAGAGTCTCCGGAATTGACCAGAGTCGATAGCTTAGGGACCCTGAAAGATTTATGACTTTTCCAGGTAAAAAGAAGGCTATTTAAGTGAGAATGCTGATTTAGGAACCATGACCAGCCTGGCGAGGGTGGCTCACGCCTGTAATCCTAGTTACTCAGGAGGCTGAGAACTGAGGATCGAAGTTCGAAGCCAGCCTGAGCAGATAAAGCCCTCAAGAATCTCTTATCTACAATAAACTACTCAAAAAAGCCAGAAGTGGCACTGTGGCTCAAGTGGTAGCGCACTAGCCTTGAGCACCAAGAGGCTCAGTTTGATGTCCTTATTCAAATGTAGGGGAAGCCAGGTTCTTGCATACCCAGGATTAAACTCAGGGCATGAATTCAGATCTGGATTGCTCCAGCTCAAACTCTACCACTGTAGCCATACATCCAGCCTTAGCTTTCACTGGTTATTTTGGAGATGGAGCCTGACACTTTTCTTCTTGGGTTGCCTTTGACTTGTGATCCTCCAGATCTCAGCATCCTGAATAGCTAAGATCACAAGCCAGGGACATAGTCTGTATCTAGTTAGAACCCAGGTTCTTAAAACCTTTTAGTACTTGATTGGAGAGTGACCAATTGGAATTTTGAACAGTAACTTTGTCCTTTGAGATAGGGTCTTAGGTGTGTAGCCCATGCTAGCCTCCACTAAAGTGGTATTACAGGCATGCACCATTACACCTGCAAGAGAGTAACATTTTAAAGTCTGCATTTTAAAAAGATTGCTCAGCAGCTGTGTGTGGGATGGACTCTGAGGGGAGGGGAGGTGAAGGCAGGAAGCCTAGTAACACTGTGTCAATGAGCAAGTAGAACTAGGCTAAGACTAGGCTGGGGCTGAGTCAGCAGGAGTGGAGGAGACCAAACAGATACTAGAAATGCTCAAGAGGCAAAAGAGAAGCAAATGTGGGAGAGAGAAATCTGGGAGAAAGTCCAGGTACCTAGTATGTAAACTGGGTGGATGTTAGGACTGTGACAGAGATAGGGACCAGGAAAGAAGCAGATTGGGGATAGCGAGAGTTCTGTCGAGTGTGTTAAGCCTTATGTGCCTGGTGCTGGAAATCCAACCTAGCACTTTGCCCCTGGCTACAACCATATCCTGGGTTGAATTTTGGAGGGGCTTGGGGCAAGATTATGTGGGAAGACTTGGCAGATGGGCAGCCCTGCAAATGAGGACTTGAGACAGATCTAAGGGACAGAGTAAGAGGGTATGAATTAACTCCTACAGAGGTGAAGAATGTGGTCAGAACTATGGCAAGCCGGGTGCCGTTGGCTCACACCTGTAATCCCAGCTACTCAGGAGGCTGAGATCTGAGGATCGCGGTTCAAAGCCAGCCTGGGCAGGAAAGACCGTGAAGACTCCTATTTCCAATAAACCACCAGAAAACCGGAAGTGGCGCTGTGGCTCAAGTGGTAGAGCGCTTGCCTTGAGCTGAAGAGCTGAGGAACAGCGCCCAGGCCCGGAGTTCAAGCCCCACGACCGACAAAAAAAAAAAAAAAACCCTAACTTATGGCAAGTGCCCCGTACCCAGGAGAGGGGCTCAACTGTAAAAAGTAGGGCTACACACATATTTGCTGAGAAGAGATTTAGGAATCGAGGCCTTGAAACTGGAAGTGTAGGATAAAGGTCAAAGTTAGGAGGCCCTGAAGAAGGCAGAGAAAGTAGGAGAAAACATGGAAGTGAGAGACAAATCTGCAGGGCAGGAGAGACGCGGCGGAAAGCACCCTGGATGTCCTCTTCAAAAGCGGGATTCCTCTCCCGCAGCAGCAGCTGCTATTCCGTAGCGCAGTATTTTTCTTCCCAGGCAGGGATTTCTTCCCGGGCTACTTCCGCTCCGCTAGCCCCGCCCCGGAAGTGGTCCTTCATTGGCTCCGGTCGAGGGGGAGCGGAATCTCGGAGCTCCCGGAAGTGGCTCAGCGGCGGCGCGCCCCGGGCTGGGCCCGCGCTCCCTCCAGCTCCTGGAACCCCGGCAGCCCTGGCACGCCGGGCGGGGCCGCGCCATGACCAGCGAGCTGGACATCTTCGTGGGGAACACGACGCTTATCGACGAGGATGTGTATCGCCTGTGGCTGGATGGGTATTCGGGTCCGTGAGTGGCCGGTCCGGAGGAGCGGCTGTTTTGGATGGGAGAAGGGGCGGGACCAGGCCTCGTGCATCCTTTAGAGTTCGCGGGCAGGTGGCTGGGAATAAGGGAGGGAGAAAGATTGGGGCTGGAAGCTCTGCAGCGTCTCTGGGGTCGGCGAGATAGGGCTTGATCCTTGTGCCCACTCTCCAGTGAGCGACGCGGTGGCTCTGCGAGTGCGTTCGGGAATCCTCGAACAGACGGGCGCCACGGCAGGGGTGCTGCAGAGCGACACCATGGACCACTACCGAACCTTTCACATGCTCGAGCGCCTGCTGCATGCACCGACCAAGCTGCTACACCAGCTCATCTTCCAGATCCCTCCCTCCCGGCAGGCGCTGCTCATTGAAAGGTGCTCACCCGGTGTGGTGACCTATATTCATTTTGCAGGCTGAAACTGAGGCCCAGGGAGGGATGGAACTTCACCCAAGGAACCCAGAAAGTTGAGAGAAAGGAACAACTCAGGCCCCCTTTTCCCTCCTTTATGAAGGGTCAGTGGTGTCCTCTGCCTCTACAAGGTACTACACCTTTGACGAGGCCTTTGTTCGGGAAGTCCTGGGCAAGAAGTTATCCAAGGGCACCAAGAAGGACCTGGATGACATCAGCACCAAAACAGGCATCACGCTTAAGAGTTGCCGCAGGCAGGTGAGCGCTGATCCACATGTGTATCACATCCCATATAGTTCACTCATTCTCTCCATTCCTTTGCACACTTGTTGCATTTTTGTCCCTTTTTTCTTTCTTTTCTTTTTTTTGGGGGTGGGGGTGGGGGGCTCAGTTGTGGGGCCTGAACTTTGGGCCTGGGTGCTGTCCCTCAGCTCTTCAGCTCAAGGCTAGCACTGTACCAGTTGAACCACATTGCCACTTCCAGCTTTTTCCGCTTATGTGGTGCTGAGGAATGGAACCTAGGGCCTCATGCCTGCGAGGCAAGCACTCTACCACTGAGCCACCTTCCCAGCCCTACATTTTGTCCCTTTTATATGATCAGATCTGACCATGACTTTCTCTTGATTATATACTTTCATTGGCTCCCATTGCCTCCAGGGTGGCAGTGTACTATTAGTCTTGACCTTCAGACTTCCCTGTGATTTGCTCTCTGCAGGTCAAATCCTTTTAGTCCCAATTTTCCTTTAGATTATGTTGTTGTTACTTGGAAAGTACAGTTCTTGCCCATATCTACCATTTGAATTTCTGGGCATGGCACTGGATGCTGCCTTCTCCACAAACTTAGGATTTGCTCATTTTGAGTAATTTGGACTTACCTAGGAGAATCCATTCTGGTTCAAGCTTATGGAGAACCAAAGAGCAAGGCTGGAACAGGACTGAATTAATAATAGAGAATAGTGTTTACTCAAGTCCAGATGGTAGAAGCAAACAAATATCTGTTGAATTGATAACTGCTAATAATAACAAGTAGTTATTGAAGGAATAACTGGTGCTAAAGAAATAGCTGCCAAGGGCTGGGAAGGTGGCTCAGTGGTAGAGCGCTTGCCTTGCATGCATAAGGCCCTGGGTTCGATTCCTCAGCACCACATAAGCAGAAAAAAAAAAGCCAGAAGTGGCACTGTGGCTCAAGTGGTAGAGCGCTAGCCTTGAGCTGATGCGCTGAGGGACAGCGCCCAGGCCCAGAGTTCAGGCCCCATGACCAGACCCAACAAAAAGAAATAGCTGCCAACTGGAGAGGCAGATAAGAGGGAGGGGGGTATTGAGTAAGCATTGATTGGCTTTTGACCAGTTCCTCTCCTCCACTAACCGCTCTGCAGTTTGACAACTTTAAACGAGTCTTCAAAGTGGTGGAGGAAATGCGGGGCTCCCTGGTGGATAACATCCAGCAACACTTTCTCCTCTCCGATCGGTTGGCCAGGTGAGAGGCCAACTATCTCCCACCTGCACATGCCTTCCCTAGTCCTTGAGCCTGTTACACTTCAACTCTTTCACCTCCTGGCTGTGCTGGGGAGACACTTCTGGAGGTTAATGGGAAATAAAAGTCTTAGGGAGGAAGTGGCGCTGTAACTCAAGTGGTAGAGGGCTCGCCTTGAGCTGAAGAGCTGAGGGACGGCACTCAGGCCCAGAGTTCAAGCCCCATGACCACCAAAAAAAAAAAAAAAATGTCTTAGGGACTTTCCTGTCCTGGCTTCAAACTGTGATTCTCATATCTCAGCCTCCTGAGTAGCTAGGATTATAGGTGTGAGCATATAGTGTGAGCACCCCACATTATTTCATTTATGATCTCTACTACAGATCAGGCTGACTTGGGTTCAGATCCTAGCCTGGTTATTTTCTACCTGGGCTTTTATGCGATGGCACTTAGGAAGTACGGAGACATGATAGCTGTTACTACTCACTGTATCTCTTAGGAAACTGGGCTGAATCTTCTCTCTGCACTGTTGAAGAGCCCCATAAGAGGTAGTTATGGGAGAGTCACACAGTGGGGAAAGAAAGGCCAGAACTCAGATGGCCAGCCAAGGTTGCAGGTGGAGGCTGCTTGACAAGAAGAAAACTGTTTTAATCCTACAATGTATATTGAGTGAGATGAATATGAACACATCGTTGTAGGCTTAGTAAGAAAGGATTTCAAGTCTTGAGAGGACCTACACTGTTCCCTGTCTACAGGGACTATGCAGCCATTGTCTTCTTTGCCAACAACCGCTTTGAGACCGGGAAGAAAAAGCTACAGTATCTGAGCTTCGGTGACTTTGCCTTTTGTGCTGAGCTCATGATCCAGAACTGGACCCTTGGAGCCGTCGGTGAGGCCCCCACCGACCCAGGTGCCTGGACCCTTCCCACCCTCTCAAGGCCTGCTTCCTCACCAGCACTTCCTTCTCTAGCCCCCTGGGTCTCAGTGTCCTTTCTTCAGGTCTCCACCCAGACCTCTGCTTATGTAGTCTACTTCTCTCCACCCCACCTTGTCTGAGACCAAGGGCTCCCTCTGTCTGGCCTGGGGCATGTTATTCCACCCACGAGACCCTGTTTCTTCTTCTGTCCTGTGGGGTGCAAGGAGGTGGTGGTTGAGAAAGGTTCTGGCTGTCGTAGATGAGTTTATCACTCACCCCATCTTCCTTCATGCAGACTCCCAGGTGGATGACATGGATGTGGACTTAGACAAAGAATTCCTCCAGGACTTGAAGGAGCTCAAGGTGCTAGTGGCTGATAAGGACCTTCTGGACTTGCATAAGAGGTGACCTTGGGATTCCATGGGAACCGAACCTGCAGTGAGGGCAGAGGTGATTGTAGTATGCCCTCTTTTTCCCTCAGCCTGGTGTGTACTGCCCTCCGGGGAAAGATTGGTGTCTTCTCTGAGATGGAAACCAACTTCAAGGTCTTTAGCCCTTTCAGCCCTCTCCCCTGGGGAATCTTCAGCTTCTTGGGTCATAGGTTGGCCAGCAGATGGCACTGCTGCTCCCTGTGCACTTGTAAACAAAGGAACTTGATTGGGGGAGGGAGGGTGTTTTTGGGGACAGACCAGCCTCCAAGCTCAGCCCCCAGAACTCCTAGGATCCTTGCCCCACAGAATCTGTCCCGAGGACTGGTGAATGTTGCTGCCAAGCTGACTCACAATAAGGACGTCAGAGACCTTTTTGTGGACCTGGTGGAGAAGGTGAGCTGTGCTGCCTGCTACCCTCGATCCACACCTGTGCTTTTCCCGAGTCGAACTGGGGATGGTAAATGTTCCCTTGGGCCCACAGTTTGTGGAACCCTGCCGCTCTGACCACTGGCCACTGAATGATGTACGGCTCTTCCTGAATCAGTATTCAGCATCTGTCCACTCCCTGGATGGCTTCCGGTGAGAAACCACAGGCCTCCTGTCAGCTTGTCCTGGCCCCAACCAGCCAGCCTCCTGGGGCCTCACTTCCCCCTCCCCCACATATGCACCCTTGGGGATCCCCATGTGCTACTTGGAGTGTAAGTCTCTGGTTCTAACCCATAGAATCTGTGTGACCTGGGACACACAGATTAACTTCGCTTTACCTCAGTTTCCTCATTTAAAATGCTACTGTAAGTAGAAGAATCATAAGAATTTATGATTTGTGGGTGTAACTCAGTAATGGATCACTTACCTAGCATATACAAGGCACTGAATTCAATCACCAGCACCACTAAAAAAAAAAAAAAAAAAAAGGCCAGGTGCTGGTGGCTCACGCCTGTAATCCTAGCTACTCAGGAGGCTGAGATCTGAGGATCGCGGTTCAAAGCCAGCCCGGGCAGGAGAGACCGTGAGACTCCTATCTCCAATAAACCACCAGAAAACCGGAAGTGGTGCTGTAGCTCAAGTGGTAGAGCGCTTGCCTTGAGCTGAAGAGCTGAGGGACAGCACCCAGGCCCAGAGTTCAAGCCCCATGACCGACCAAAAAAAAAAAAAAAAAAAGCCAAAGCCAGGCCCTAGTGGCTCATGCCTGTAATCCTAGCTACTGAGGAGGCTGAGATCTGAGGATCATGGTTCAAAGCCAGCCTGGGCAGGAAAGTCTCTGAGACTCTTATGTCCAATAAACCACCAGAAAACTGGAAGTGGTGCTGTGGCTCAAGTGGTAGAGCGCTCGCCTTCAGCTGGGACAGCACCCAAGCCCCACAACCACCACCACCACCAACGAAAAACCAAGTGCCAGTGGCTCAGGCCTGTAATCCTAGCTTCTCAGCAGGTTGAGATCTGAGGATCATGGTTCAATGCCAGAAAGTCTGAGACTCTTATCTCCAATTAAGCCGCCTCCCCCCCCCCAAAAAAAAAAAAAAAAAAGCCAGAAAGTGGAGCTGTGCCTCAAGTAGATTGCTAGCTTTGAGCAACAAAGCTAAGGGATAGCACCCAGGCCCTGAGTTCAAGTTCCAGGACAGGCACCACCACCACCACCACCACCCCAAAGAAAAAAAAAGGAATTTCTGAGGATTTAATAAGGTATAGGAAACACTTGCAGCCATCTCCGACTCAGGGTTTAAGTGAACATCTGTCACTGTTGCCGTTTTCATTTCAGGCACCAAGCCCTCTGGGAACGCTATATGGGCACCCTCTGTGGCTGCCTCCTGCGCCTCTATCATGACTGAGGCCCTCTCCCTCCATCCTGAACACAGTGACAATAAAATTGCCATGAGTTTGGAGACCAGTCCTGGTTCCTGGGGAGGAGCCCACAGGGCCGTGGGCAGCGTGCAAGTATATCCTGAGTGCCATGGCTTTTGAGCATGAGGATTCCGTGTACATCAGCCCCTCAGTGACCGGGTCAGATCAGGGTGGTCAGTGCTCTCCTGGCCCCGCTCTCTCCAGATCTCAGCTGAATCTACTAAGGAGCCAGGGGTATTATCTTGGTTTATTGAAGCCATAGAGAAAAGATGGCAAAACCTCATGATGAGTTTGGCAGGGAAGACAGCTGGTGTGCTGGAGAGGCTGAAGGGTGGCTGCCCCACTCAAGGAGGGCAGATGACTTGCTGCTTCTTAACTGGTTGTTTCCCCACGCGGGCTGTGATCGGATACTTGGTGATACCACAGGCATTGCTCCCCTTGTGGAGCCGGAAGTAGCCCTAGGAAATTTAGGGGCATTAGGGCCAGAAAGTGGAAAGGGCCTGTTCTGCCCCGCCCCTTCCCCATTGGGTCAGACTCACCTTCTCACCCCAGTGGGCCCCCCAGGAATTCTTCAGGATCCAGAATGGGGTGGAATGACTGGGATGACAAGATCCCGATGACACTGTCTTCTCTGCCTTGTTTTTACCAAAACCCACCAGCAGGACACAGTGGTCTACAAGTTGAGGGTCACAGGTGGTGCTTGTGGCTTTGATCACACCCTGTTGGTAATGCTGCAGGGGTAGAGGCAGAGGGGCTGAATCTGGGGTCCCCTTCTTCACATGGCCCTCCTCCCACTCTGCCCCACTTACCTGTAATAGGGCCTTGTTGATGGTCACAGTGATAGGCCCCTGGGTGGCCAGGTACCAAGCAATTTCTGAAGATAGAGAATGCTGTCAGGCTCTGCTGCTCTTGGCACATGGGCATGTTCCTCATGCCACTTGTCTGTTGTGTGTCTTTTCCCCAGTGTCACCATCACCCCTGCCCCTCCCCCCTACTGTCTGTAGTAGATAGGTCTGTCTGCCTCTGTCCTGGCATCTCTTTTCCTCATCACCCCCCCCACATCCCCACCCAGATCTCACTTGTTTCACTGTCTGGTAACATGATGAAATCCTGGATCCAGGCCACCTTGGTGTACTTCTTGGCCAGGCACCTGTTTGGTTTGGCACGGCCTACGTATGGGTAGTCCTTTTCACTGGCCAGACCACCTGAAGACGACAAGACAAGGGAAGAGTCCTGGTTCCTGATCCCTGCTACACGTACACACGCACGCACGCACGCGCGCACGTACATACACATACCCACACACACACCTGCAGCCACCCAGCAAGCCCAAGTACTCACTGTCGTTGAGGACAGTTATGAACGCGTCCCAGACGAAGCCACCCTGGCACCCATCTCCACAGCGGCCACAGTCAATCAGCTCTGAAGGCAGAAAGGGACCGTGAACAGGGCCTTCATCTACCCTTCCCTCTCCCCCATCCTCCTCCTTCCCAGCATACCTTGCACCGAGAGTTCTACAGACTGCTGGCTCTTGATGCCCCACTGGGCCTCGATGTTGCCTGCTGCCGCCATGGCCCAGCAGGACTGGCAGTTCTCCTGGTGGGTTAGATAGTAGGGTAGGATAGGGCATCCAAGTCTTGGCCTTCTTCTACCCCTTGGGCTGGGTAAGGCTGAACTGGGCGGGGCACATACCTGGTTCTTGATGGGTGAGATGATACCAGGCTTCTTCCGCCAGTCACAAGTGTGGGGCACCAACTCCCCCCAGTCTTCAGACCCTACCTTCCTCTCCATGCTGAAGTCTCCTCCAGCTGCCCTCCAATTCCCATAGAGCTGATCAAACTCCTCCTCTGGGAACAGAGCCATAGAAGTCACAGATTTGACCCTGTCCCCCCCCCTTTTTTTTTTTTGCCAGTCCTGGGGCTTGAGCTCACAGCCTGGCACTGTCCCTGAGCTTCTTTTGCTCAAGGCTAGCATCACTCTATCACTTGGGCCATAGCACCACTTCCAGCTTTTGCTGTTTATGTGGTACTAAGGAACCAAACCCAGGGCTTTATGCATGCTAGGCAAGCACTCTACCATTAAGCCACCTTGCCAGCCCTTGTGTTTGTTTTTCTTCAGTTGTGGGACTTGAACTCAGGGTTCTGGATGCTATCCCTGAGCTTTTTTGCTCAAGGCTAACTCTCTCCCATTTCGAACCACAGCTCCACTTCTGGTGTTTTGAGCGGTTAATTGGAGTTTCACCAGGACTTTTGTGCTAGGCTGGCTTCAAACCTCAATCCTCAGATTTCAGCCTCCTGAGTGGCTACAATTACAGATCTGAGCTACCAGCCGGGCTACTTCCAGCTTTTTGTCTTTTGATTTTCTTTTTTTTGGTCGGTCATGGGGCTTGAACACAGGACTTGGGCGCTGTCCCTCAGCTCTTCAGCTCAAGGCTAGGGCCCTACCACTTGAGCCACAACGCCACTTCCTACTTCCAGCTTTTTGATGGTTAATTGGAGATAAGAATCTCTCAGCCTTTCTTTCCTGGCCTGACTTCAAACCAGGATCCTCTGACCTCAGCCTCCTAAGTAGCTAGGATTACCAGCATGAGCAACAGACACCTGGCTACTCCACTCTTGATACCTTCTCCCACTCCAGCTAAGCGCATCCTTAGTCATTTGCATCCCTGTATCGGATGCATCAGGCAGAAATACTGAGTCCTCTAGTCTTGTCCCTGAGCTGCCTTGGATGCAGGCCAGCAGGGTTCCTGCCCCTGAATTCTGGGGTGGAACAGATACCTAGTTTAGTGCTTCAAGTGGACACTATTCTGTTTATCTGCCGTATCCCTAGAAAATTGCTTCTTCGCTCACTGCCTACAGTCCAGGGGAGTCTCAGTACCTGTGAGGTCACTGAATGGAGTCACCCCAAACTCAGCTGTGCCCAAGTCCTCTTCTTGTAGCCGCTGAGCCCGGATCAGGTTGTGGGCAAAGATGTCCAGACGGCGAGCATGCTCTGGACCAAAACGGATTTGTCTCAGACTGACTCCCTAGAGGCAGGAAGTGGCCACTGGCCGGGTTTCCGGCCACCCACCCCCACCCAGGTGAGCACAGACTCCTTTTCTATAGCCTCCAGTTTCCACTGTAGACACTGGGCCCAGGAAGTGGTTATCCAGTTAAGTGTTAGGTCCCCCAAGGCAGCAAGGGGGGCATCTGCCCACCCTGAGAAGAAGCAAAACCCAGAGTCCGGAGGCAGTGACTCAGAGGGGGAGATTGAGTGAGTAGCTAGGGACAGGCTTCCGGCCCGGCCACCATTTTGTCCACTTCACACCTCACATCGGAAGCTGCAGGGGGGAGGGGACAGCATTGTCTTGCACACACCAGCACTCGGTGGAAAATGAGACCTAGAGAGAAGGGAGGAGCAGGACCTTCTCTGTTCTTGGAATGGTGGTGACAAGGAATGCCATCATGGGCACACAATGCGGGGACTGGTGAGTGAACACCTGATTTGATAGTCATCAGTCCCATGCTTGTAATCACTGCGAGTTGACGAAGGAGCCAGAGGATCCTTTAAGGCTAGGGCAGATGCCTGTCAGCCATCATGAAATCCTCCAGCTTCAAGGCACAGGACAACCCTGTGTTCACCCACGCCCTGGACACATGAGCCAGTACAACTCCAGTCCTGTGTCCTGCTGGGTGGGATGGATCAAGCCTAGTCCCCAACCTAAACCTCCAGTTCTGTGTCTTTTTTTTTTTTTTTAAGTGCCAGCCCTAGGGTTTGAACTCAGGGCCTGGGTACATTCTTGAGCCTTTTCTGCTCAAGGTAGTATTCTACCACTGAACCACAGCTCCACTTCAGGCTTTGTGGTGCTTTGTTGAAGATACAAGCCTTAGATGTATCTTCTTGTCCAGACTGGCTGTGAACTACAATCCTCAGAACTCACCCTCCTGAGTAACTAGAATTACAGGTGTGAGCCACCAGCGCCCTGCTCAAGTTCTCTATCTTTTTTTCTTCTTTTTAAAATTTTTTTTATAATCATATTTTTTATTGTAAAGGTACTATACAGAGGGGTTACAGTTACATGAGTAAGGTAATGAGTACATTTCCTATTGAGCATTATTACCCCCTCCTTTAAGCTCTTCATCTTTTTTTTTTTTTTTGTGGTCCGGTCATGGGTCCTGAACTCTGGGCCTGGGTGCTGTCCCTCAGCTCTTCAGCTCAAGGCTAGTGCTCTACCACTTGAGCCACAGCGCCACTTCCGGCTTTTTTCTTTTTGCTTATGTGGTGCTGAGGAATCAAACCCAGGGCCTCAGGCATGCAAGGCAAGCACTCTACCACTGAGCCAACTTCCCAGCCCTAAGCTCTTCATCTAGAAATATATATGCCCCATGATACCTGCTGGGTTTGAGTAACTCCGGTTGAACTGGATCTGAAACATCTTGAAGACTTCTTTCAGTTCCAGTGGCTGGGGACCAGGGCCCTGGCACAGAATGGCAGGAAGAAGGGGGAGAGGGGAGAACTCATTGCTGGGAGTCTGCCTTAGCTATACCCCAGCAAGGCTTGAGCATGACAGATGTCTCCCACATCAAGTGCTCCCCCTGAGAAATGGAGGCTAGCTGGCTGTTTCGGAAGAGGAGCCAGTTGTGAGAAGCAGCTTGGCAACACTTACCTGAGCTCCAGGGGAATTCCAGAAGCCATGGGCTTGGCCTGACACCATCAGGACCAGGAGACAGGAGAGTTGGGCTGTCAGTGCCATGGTATGCAGCCTTGAGTGCCAAATGCAGGGGCAGGAAGCTATGCAGATCAAGTTGGAGGGGGTAGGGCTGGGGAAACACCCAAGACGTCAGGCTCGGGGTAGCAGGTGGACCCTAAAGCATGCGTGTAGGCTGCCTTCCGGACATTTAGGCCTGCTTAGCTTCTTTCCATCCTCCTTTTTTTTTTTTGTCAATTCCACAGCTCTAGGCCACTCCACTTCAGGGCAACTCTAGGGAGACAAAGACAGAGCTGTCCTTCAGGGGACTGGAAGGCAGATCTGAAGTGGACAGTGACAATATATAGACATGATGGGAAACCCAAGGGGCGTAGGCCAAAAAGACCCCTAGACACCAGGCAGAGATAGAAAATGATCAGTGCCCTCTTGACAGCTATTCATGCTCCTGTTAAGCTCAGCCATCTCCTTCTAGAAACTTTCCTAGCTAGGTGCTAGTAGCTCACTGCTGTCCGAGACATTCAGGAAGTTAAGATCTGGGGATCTTAGTTCAAAGCCAGCCCAGGCAGTAAAGTCTGTGAGACAATTTTTTTTCTGGCCCTAGGGCTTGAACTCTGGGCCTGAGCACTTTCCCTGAGCTATTGTGCATAAGACTAGCACTCTACCTACAGCTCCACTGCCCTTTTTTGATAGTTTCAGTGGAGATTAGAGTCCCATGGAGTAATCCTAACTGCTCAGGAGGCTGAGATCTAAGGATTATGGTTTGGAGCCAGCCTAGGCAGGCCTGGGTGCTGTCCCCTGAGCTCTTTTGCTCAAAGTTATTACTCTACTACTTTGAGCCACAGTGCCACTTCTGGTTTTTGAGTGGTTAAATTGGAAGATAAGAGTCTCACATGGACTTTTGTGCGGGCTGTCTTAAACCATGATCCTCAGATCTTAGCCTCCTGAGTAGCTAGGATTACAGGTGTGAGGCTCTGGCGCCCAACAATACATGAGATTCTTATCTCCAATTAACCAGAAGAAAACCCAGGTTGGGGCTGTAGCTCAGAGTGGTAGAGTGCTAGGCCCTGAGCAAAAAAAAAAAAGCTCAGGGACAGCTCACCTGAACCAAACAAAAAAAAAGGTCCCAAAATCTCCTGCCCATGATGCCCACTAGGGTCACTGAGGCTTTCTGAGAAGGCGATTCCAAGTAGCAAGTTCTCCTGGGCCTACATGCAAAGTTGGAGGTTCAGATTCAAGTTTACAAGTATACAGTCATTCCCCTCTGGGCATCAGTGTTTCATCTTTGTAACAGCAACAATTCTCTTTGAAGTTTGAATGAAATGATAGTGCACACCCATCAGCCTGGCCACCTGTTCACATGGTGGCTTCTTAACATTGATAAACACTGATATGGGACCAAGTCAGAATCTTGGAGACAGCGGGATTTGAATCCTCATGCTGTCCTTACCACTCTGGCTGTACCTAAGACAAATCTTTCAGCCACCCTTATCTGTGAAAGGGCGTGGTAACACCATCCCATTGTCCCATTATAGCTTGGCAGAATCGAATGAGGTCCTTGTCACTGCCTAGAATGGTTAAATCTTAATAATCAGGTGAGATTTTTTCTTGTTTTTGCTTCCTCCTCTTTTTTTCTTTTTAATTGGTCCTGGGGCTTGAACTCAGGGTACGGGCACACTGTCCCTTAGCTTTTTCACTCAAGGCTAGTAAGTGCTATACCACTTGAGCCACAACTCCTGGCTTTTTTTTTTTTTTTTGGTATTTAATTAGGAGATAAGTGTCTTAGGACGCCTATAACCAGCCCTAGCAGGAAAGTCCATGAAACTCTGATCTCATATAAACCACCAGAAAACCGAAAGTGGTGCTGTGGCTCAAGTGATAGAGCTTTGAGCTGACAGCACCTAGGCCCAGCATTCAAGCCCCATGACCACCACCACCACCAACAAAAAGAGTCTTAGGGACTCTCCTGCACAGTGTGGTTTTCAAACTGCAATCCTCTGGTCTCAGCCTCATGAGTAGCTAAAATTACAGATTTTTTTTTTTTGGGGTCCGGTCGTGGGGCCTGAACTCTGGGCCTGGGTGCTGTCCCTCAGCTCTTCAGCTCAAGGCAAGCGCTCTACCACTGAGCCACCTCCCCAGCCCAGGTCTGGCTTCTTTTACTTAGTACTTTGTTTTCAATATTCACCCATATTGGAGTAGTATCAGCATTTCAGTCCTTTATTTATTCATTTATTTTTGTAGCTGAATACAAGAATGGATAGACCAGCCGGGCGCTGGTGGCTCACGCCTGTAATCCTAGCTACTCAGGAGGCTGAGATCTGAGGATCGCGGTTCAAAGCCAGCCCGGACAGGAGAGACCGTGAGACTCCTATCTCCAATAAACCACCAGAAAACCGGAAGTGGCGCTGTAGCTCAAGTGGTAGAGCGCTCGCCTTGAGCTGAAGAGCTGAGGGACAGCGCCCAGGCCCAGAGTTCAAGTCCCACAACCGACAAAAAAAAAAAAAAAAAAAAAAAAAGAATGGATAGACCAAAATTTATCAGAGGATGGACATTGGCTTCTTTCTACATTTTGGCTGTTATAAATAGTGCTGCTTTAGCTGGGTGCCGGTGGCTCACCACGCCTGTAATCCTAGCTACTCAGGAGGCTGAGATCTGAGGGTCAGGGTTCAAAGCCAGCGGGGGCAGAAAAGTTCATGAGACTCTGATCTCCAGTAAACCACTAGAAAACCAGAAGTGGGGGGCTGGGAAGGTGGCTCAGTGGTAGAGCGCTTGCCTTGCATGCCTGAGGCCCTGGGTTGGATTCCTCAGCACCACATAAGCAGAAAGAAAAAAGCCGGAAGTGGCACTGTGGCTCAAGTGGTAGAGTGCTAGCCTTGAACTGAATTGCTGAGGGACAGCACCCAGGCCCAGAGTTCAGGCCCCACGACCGGACCCCCCCCCAAAAAAAAAAAAAGAAAGAAAACCAGAAGTGACACTGTGGTTCAAGAGGTAGAGCACAGGGACAGCGCCCAGGCCCAGAGTTCAAGCCCCATGACCTACAAAAAAAAAAAAAAAAGTGCTACCAGTACTACATACAGATATCTTGGCGTGTAAATGTTTTCATTTTTCCCTAGAGGTGAAATTGCTGGATCATGCAACATTTTGGGAAAAGACCAGAACGTTTTCCATAGCAGTTGCATCACTTTATACTTACAATAGAGTAGGAACAATGAATAGTTTATTGCATGTGCAAGAGGCTTCCCTAGTGCTGGGATGGCAGGCGTGTGTGCCACCATCTCCAGCCGTCATTTTTGGTTTGGATTCTAATTTTTAGCCTTGACCTAGTGGTTTGCGCGTTGGGCAGTGCGAAGGCCACGCTCAGTAGTTTTCCTTGAACCCCAAGGGCTCACACCTTAGCCACCACCTGCACCCTTCCCCCTCCCCGCACAGCCCCACCTCGGTGCCACCTTGGAAACGATGGCAGGGACAAGCAAGGATGGAGAAGGAAAGGGCAAGGCAGGGGTAGGCCGCGCTATTCCGGCTCGCAGCCCGGCCCAAGCGGGGGATCCCTGGACACGCAGCCTTTTCCCGTCTGGCCCGCCCTGAGACGTTTGCACGGCGAGGCCCCGCCCCTTCCTGGGGGCCCGGCTCCGCCCCAAGGCCTGCGCTCCGCTGGGGGCGGAGGCGGAAACCCGGCGGGGGACGTGGGTGAGAAGAGGGTGGGGAAGGGGCTGGCACTGGGCCCGGGCGTCCGGCTCGCCGGAGTTCAGGCATGCCAGCCTGTCTTAGGGGCTTCCATTCATTTGGGGCCAAAGGGGAATTGCGCCCCCAAACAGTTGCGACGTTGAGCCCGGCAGGCGTGGGGGCGCGCGCTGGAGCGGAGGACCACCGGGCCGAAGGCTGCCCCGCGGAGGAGGGCAGGGCCGGGGATGCACGGCTCTGCTGGGGGGGAGGGGCGTCTCCTGCCTGCGCCAGGGTCCCCACGCCCTCACTTTGGGGGCCACCTGGGAGCCCAGAATAAGATCTTGGAGGGAGGCGAGTGAGGGTTTGGAGCCCCCAGAATGAAGTGCGGGTTTGGGGTGCCTGGTACCCGTGAGATGTAGGTGCACCATCGGAGTCCGGGTCTTGGCAGGACCAAGGTGTGTTCGCACAGGATACAGTTCTGGGGGTGCAGGTTGGGTAGGGTGTAGGTGTACAGGATATATTGAGTGAGGGTCTAAGGGACCCCCCCCCCCCGTCCAGGTGAGCCTGGACGCCAGGCATCAAGGTTAAGACTGAATGCTGGGGGTCCCTGGCTGAACCCCGGGAGGCGGCTCCGGGCAGGGCAGCGCCGCGGGGGACCGGGTGGGGACCTGTGGCCGGCCGAGGGCGGAGAAGCGGGGGTCGGGGTCCCTCCCCCTGGCGCGGGCTCAGGAATCCGCCGAAGGGCGGGCGGAGGCGCCGGGGTGGGCCGCGCCGGGCGGGCGGGCGGGCGGGCGGGGGGCGCTTCCTGGGGCCGTGCGTCCAGGGAGCTGCGCCGTCCGCCCGTCCGTCCGCCGCCTGCAGGCACTGCCGGAGTCCACGGAGCTGCCGGGCGCCTCGGGCCCAAGTGAGTGGCCGTCCGCGGGGGAGGGCGCGGGCCCCAGCGTCCGCCGAGACAGCGCGGCGCGGAACCCAGAGGCCTGCGCCCCACGGCTCGCACTGCTGGGGCAATGGGCAGAGGCCGGGTGGGCCTGGGATCCGGGCCTGCGAGAGGAGTCGGCCCCCAGCCATGGAAGGCTCGGGTGCCAAGCACGGCCCTGAGCTGGAGGCGGCGGGAGCGGGGGCTCGCGTGTCTTGGCAGAGGCCCCTGACCCCTGCCCACCACCTCCTAGCCTCGGGATGCTCCCTTTCGCTTCCTGCCTCCGCGACTCTCTACTGCTGTGGGCGCTGCTGCTGCTGCTCCTGGGGGCAGCGTCTCCCCAGGAGTCTGAGGAGCCGGACAGCTATACGGTGGGGACCGTGGGGCCGCTGGCCTGGGATGGGGCGGGCAGAGAGGATGTTGGTACTGGAGTGGCAGCTGCGGGGACCCAATCTCCCCTTCCTGGTTGGTGGGTCGGCTGGAAGCTTTTGTTTGGATCGTGCTTGGAGGGTGGCAGGGCTCAGGCCCTGTGGTTGCTGGCTGGTTGGAGGAGACCTGGAATGAGCGCTGGCCATCTCTGGTTCCCTTCCAGGAATGCACAGATGGCTATGAGTGGGATCCAGACAGCCAGCACTGCCGGGGTGAGTGTACCTGCAGGACCCACTAGCCCCGGGAGCCTAGCTGGGGTTCAGGTGTTAACCACCACCTCCAAGAACTGTGGCCAGAGCCTAATGGCCTGCCCTCTACTCAGCTCTGCTGGGCCTAGGCCAGCTCCGGTTCTCTGGGGGCTCAATTAGAAGTGGCTCTTCCTCTAATCTACCCCCTCCCAGTAAGCAAGCAGCTGAGCACTACCCAGGAGAGCCAGGTTGCATACATCTCTCTGAACCACAGACCTAGCCCAGCTCTTTATCCTGTAACTTAGGAGGGCAGTTCATTAGGAGGCCTGCCCATTAGTCTTGGGCTGAGCTAGGGCTAGGGCCTTGAGGTGGGGCTGAAACCCACTTTGAGGCAAGAGAATTGGGACAAATAGGGAACAGGAGCCCCACCTGCAGCCCTGACAGGTCCTAGGCAAGCAGACATCCTTATCCACTTTAGAGAAGGCCGAGCCGGGGCTCCTGCCTCTCACTACCTCCAGGGCCAGCCCAGATGACTGGCTGTGCCCAGCAGGCCCCTCTCTGCAGATGTCAACGAGTGCCTGACCATTCCTGAGGCCTGCAAGGGCGAAATGAAATGCATCAACCATTATGGGGGCTACTTGTGCCTGCCCCGCTCGGCTGCCGTGATCAATGACCTACATGGCGAGGGACCCCCACCACCAGTGCCCCCTGCTGAACACCCCAGCTCCTGTCCACCAGGATACGAGCCGGATGAACAGGAGAGCTGCGTGGGTGAGTGCCAGCCACTCCAGTACCCAGGCTTCCAGCCCTCTCACCAGGCGTCCTCTCCTGATCCTCCCTTGCTCAAAGCCCATTGGGCTCTTCAGTGAGGCACCCCCACTCATTCAGATCCCCACTCATTCAGATCCCCACCACCCCCGGGGATGTAAGAGCTCTGCCCCTCCTCCCCCGTCCCCTCTTCCCCAGCCTCTGGCTCTATCTGCTTTAAGATCTATATCCCACCCCAGGGAGCCATGGGCCTTGAAGAAGTGAAGGTCCCGGTGTCAGTGATATTAGGGGGTGGGCAGAGCCTTGTTTAGCTCCACTGATATGGGGTGTCACAGGGTCAGGGTGCCTTTGGAGGCTCCCAGGCTGCTGGGTTTTTTTTTTTCTTTGTTTTTTGTGCTGTGGAGAGGATTTAATTCTTGTGTTCTTGCCAGTCTACCATGTGCCCATGTGAACGTTATCTGGTGTGTGCCACCACTCAAGCTGGTGGCACGTGGGATTGTGCTCAGAGCTGAGTGATGTCTTCCGCAGATGTGGATGAGTGTACCCAGGCCTTGCATGACTGTCGCCCCAGCCAGGACTGCCATAACTTACCTGGCTCCTACCAGTGTACCTGCCCAGATGGCTACCGCAAGATCGGGCCAGAGTGTGTGGGTGAGTCCAGGGAGTCTTTGTTCTGGGCCCTAGCCTGGCTCTCATTCTAGCACCTGCCCCCTCTTCCTATCTACTCCCTAAATCACCTCAGTCCCTTATCACCTGTGGGGGGGTGGGGGGGCACACTGTATGTGGGCAGGGGGCGTGTCAAGGCTGGCCTGGCTCTGGCCCAATCAGCTCCTTAGGTAAAGACAAGATGGATCATGGGTGCTGAGGCCTTGAGTTCTAGCTGACCAAGGCCCTGCCTGACCTCTACCCTCCGCCCTCCTCCCCTATCTCCATCCCAGACATAGACGAGTGTCGCTACCGCTACTGCCAGCACCGCTGTGTGAACCTGCCCGGCTCCTTTCGCTGCCAGTGCGAGCCAGGCTTCCAGCTGGGGCCCAACAACCGCTCCTGTGTGGGTGAGGCTGGGTCCTGGGTCCTGGGTCCTGGGAAAGAAGGTGTGAGATGAGGGAACTCCCTTCCTAAGATCAGCCTAAGTGGAGGGGGGCTGTGGGCTGCTCTGTTCCTTTCACCCCTCCAACTGTTCCTGGCACCTTCAGATGTGAATGAGTGTGAGATGGGGGCCCCGTGTGAGCAGCGTTGCTTCAACTCCTATGGGACCTTCCTGTGTCGCTGTCACCAGGGCTACGAGCTGCATCGGGATGGCTTCTCCTGCAGTGGTGAGTCCAAAACCTGCGCTGAGTTTCTGAAATTGCCCTTCCAGGCCTTGCAGTTCACCATGCCACCAGCAGCCACATGGTTGTGTTTGACCCTTCCGTGTCCCATTCTCCTCACCCATACACCACCATGCCCTCCATCCTGCGCTGGTCGCAGGGCACTCCAAGACGGTGGGCACCCTCAGGTGCAATAGTCTCCTTCTGAGCTGGCAAGACGAGAAGGATATGGGTACCATTCTTCCTAGCAGTCAGGCTGAGCTACATTTGAATCCTGCACTAGAGCAAGCCATTCGTCTCTCTGAGCTTGTTCCTTCTACAAAATGGGTTGGATAGGGGATGAATAGGGACAGTGATAATGGACCGGCTTCATCAGATCTCCAGCAGCTGAAGTTGGGAGAGGAGTTTGTTGAGAACTTACTCTGTGCAGGGTACTTGGCTCTGCACACTTGGTCTTTGTGTCACCCTGTCAACAATCCTTTGACATAGGTATGATTTTGTTGTCCTTTCTCTTCAAACAAGACAATAACATGACCATTATTGGGAGAATTGTAAAACAAATAAGTTTTGGGTGAATTCCTGAGAAGTTTAGCCTTCAATTTAGAGAGGTTAAGTGACTTTACCTAAGTTAATTAAACTCCAAGGATGAGATGGGCTGGGGCTCAATCTCAGACTTTTCTCTCCATGTCACGTCATGTGCCCTTTTTTTTTTTGTTGGTTGTGGGGCTTGAACTCAAGGTGTGAGTGTTGTCCCTGAGCCTCTTTGTGCTCAAGCCTGGCGCTCTACCACTTGAGCCACAGTACCCCTTCCAGTTTTTGAGTGGCTAATTGCAGATGAGAGTCTCATGGGGGCTTTTCTGCCTGGCCTGGCTTCTAACCACAATCCTCAGATCTCAGCCTCTGAGTAGTTAGGATTGCAGGTGCGAGCCACTGGCTCACACAGAAAGTATCCTTTCTGTCATACTTTGCTATGGAGTAGAAGCTCGTTGATGCCTGACTGCATAAGGGGAACAAGAGTAGAAAACAGCATCCTGTGTGTAGCTCATAGCTGCCAAGAGGGGACTAGGTGCAGACTGATTGTGGGTTGTAGGAATTGGACAAGTTGTTGAGAACTACAGCAGACACTTCTGATCTGCTAGTTTAACCTGTTCATGTTACTGGCAGGGAAATGGGGAAATGGAGTTGAATGTATGCCCAAGCCTTTAGATTTCAAGTTTTTTTTTTTGTTTTTTTTTTGGTGGGGGGAGGGTCCAGTTGTGGGCCTGAACTCTGGTCCTGGGCGCTGTTCCTCAGCTCTTCAGCTCAAGGCTAGCGCTCTACCACTTAAACCACAACACCACTTCTGGCTTTTTTCTTTTTACTTATGTGGTGCTGAGGAATCGAACCCAGGGCCTCAGGCATGCAAGGCAAGCACTCTACCCCTGAGCCACCTTCCCAGCCCTGTTTTTTGTTTGTTTGTTTGTTTTTTCCCCCAGTCGGTCGTGGGGCCTGGCCTGAGCACTGTCCTTGAGCTCCTCAGCTCAAGGCTAGCACTCTACCACTTGAGCCACAGCGCCACTTCTGGTTTTTTCTGTTTGTGTGGTACTGAGGAATCAAACCCAGGGCCTCATGCATGCAAGGCAAGCACTCTACCACTGAGCCACCTTCCCAGCCCTTTTGTAAAAATTTTAATTGTTTTTTCTATTAATGTTCTTACAGTCCTGGGACAGATCAAGGACTTAGGAGATCTGGGCCAACCTATAGACATAGCCTTCTAAGTTATTCACACACTTGCTTTTGTAGTACTGGGATTGAACTCAGGGCTTGATACTAAAGCATACAGAATACCACAGAAGTATACCCACAAACCCTTCAGACCTTTTATTTTTGTGCTGGTATTGTGGCTTGAACTCAAGGCCTGGGCACTGTCCCTAGTTGAACTCAAGGCCTGGGCACTGTCCCTAGTTGAACTCAAGGCCTGGGCACTGTCCCTAGTATCCTACCACTTGAGCCACAATTTCACTTCCAGCTTTTTGCTGGTTAACTGGAGATGAGTCTCATGGACTTTCCTGCATGAGCTGGCTTTGAACCATAATGCTCAGATCTCAGCCTCCTGAGTAGCTAGGATTGCAGGTATACCTGGCCCCTCTGACCTTTCTTTGAGCCCTCTATCCCCCTCCTGAGCCTTTCAGGGCTCCTCTTGTCCCTTCTCTCTTCCCATATCCAGGGCTCTTGTCCCTAATTGGGCTGTGGGACTCAATGGTGAGGGCTGCCCTGGTCCCGGTATCCTCATCTCCACCCTCCCTCCCTCAGATACAGATGAGTGCAGCTACTCCAGTTACCTCTGCCAGTACCGCTGTGTCAATGAGCCAGGCCGCTTCTCCTGCCACTGCCCACAGGGCTACCAGCTGATGGCCACACGGCTTTGCCAAGGTACAGGGGGCTGGGTTGGGCGGATGGGTTTAGGAGCTCATGTCCCTGATTCCAGCCCCTCTGCCCTGGTACAGACATTGATGAATGTGAGTCAGGTGGGCATCAGTGCTCTGAGGCCCAAACCTGTGTCAACTTCCATGGGGGATACCATTGTGTGGACACCAACCGTTGTGTGGAGCCCTATATCCAGGTGTCGGACAAGTGAGTCTCCGAAGTGACAGGCTTCTGTGGAAACAATTCCCAGAAGGCCTTATAGCGGGCTAGTGCACCTGAGGGCTGGTGGGAGTTGTAGTCTTCTGCTGGGATTCCCAAGAGGATCTTGGATGGGCCAGAATCTTACTGTCTTCCATCTTGGGGCCTCTAGCCGCTGCCTCTGCCCCGCCTCCAACCCCCTGTGTCGAGAGCAGCCTTCATCCATTGTGTACCGGTACATGAGCATCACCTCGGAGCGCAGCGTGCCCGCCGATGTGTTCCAGATACAGGCAACTTCCGTCTACCCCGGGGCCTACAATGCCTTTCAGATCCGTGCAGGAAACTCTCAGGGGGACTTCTACATTAGGGTAAGGTGCTCTCTTACTCACCCGCCGCCCCCCCAACATGCATTATTCTAAGAACAGTGAGTGGGAGACTAGGTTGTTCCACTACTTCCCATCCCAGGAGGCGGGACTGGTGTGTGCAATGGAACATTCCCAGGGTCCCAGCCTCTAAGACAGTTCTGACAGGCAGTTCATCACTGGGGTTTGAGCCTCAGTATCGGCCTCCCCTACCTGGCCTTGATTTCTTCAGCCACAAAACAAGGAATGGCGTTGAGATTTGTGTAGGAGTTGGATTGGATCCAGTTCTGCTGCTGAGCTAGCTGAGGCTGGCACGGGTCCAGGTGTGGCTTGCAGTGTGTGTGGGAGGGCCTCAAACCCCCTGTGTTCTGCTGTATTTAAGCTTTTAGAGGCATTTGGCATCAGAGCTTGCTTTTTTCCCCTTGGAGTTGAGTGCTTCGGGGCTGACAATGCAGCTTAGTGATACAACATGTGCTTAGTCTGTAGCAAGAGGCCCCGGGCTTGATCTCCAGCACCGAAAGAAGAAAAAAAAATACTGATGGCTTTGAAAGGGAGTCTAGTCTGTTCCAATTACCAAAGGCTCCATCATTCCAACACTGGCCTTGAGTCATCAGTTAATCTTGATTAGAAAGCAACTAGCTGGGAGGGGTGGGGAGAGAACCAGTGGGGTTATTTTGGAGGGCAGAACCTTAGGCTAGAAGAAGGATGTGTGTGAGAGCCTGGGTGACAACAGCCTGACCAGGGCTGCCCCCTCCCCCACTTGACTGCCCTGTGACGGGAAGTGAAGTGGAAGTGACACTGGGACAGGATCCTGCCTGGCACAGAGGCTGACGACCCCCATGTCCTGCCACCCACTGTGCCCTGCAGCAAATCAACAACGTCAGCGCCATGCTGGTCCTCGCCCGGCCAGTGACAGGCCCCCGGGAGTACGTGCTGGACCTGGAGATGGTCACCATGAACTCCCTCATGAGCTACCGGGCCAGTTCCGTACTGAGACTCACCGTCTTCGTGGGGGCCTACACCTTCTGAGGAGGGGGGGACCCTTAGAGAGGGGCCATCTGCCCCCTGTAGCTGAGGAGCCTGGGGCTCAGAGATGACTGTGTTCTGCTAAAAAGCAAGATGTTGTGAAGGATAGAAAGGCAATAAAGGGAGAAAGGAGGAGTCCTGGTGGCTGAGGTAGGCGGGCAACCTCAGCTTGGGGAAGGGGCCGGGCTTGGGAGAAGCAGGCCAAGCCCACCTGAAGGGAGCTGTGTTCAGGTTGAGGGGCTCCACTGAGGTGGGCCTGAGGGCTTCAGAATCACCCCAGGCCTCATCCCAGCACCCAGCTTGGCTGATGTGGAGGGGGGTGAGAAACCTTACCCAGGACATTGCCAAGAAGCCCAGAGTTAGAGTCCTAGCGCTGCCTCAAAGTAGATATTTGTTTAAGCCCCGCTCGCTTCCTGGGCCTGTTTCTCAATCTACAAAATGAGATGATGACTGTGACTGCTTTCCTAGCTCCTCTTTTCCACGTTATAGAGCTTCTTATCAAATGAACTTTTATTGGACAAGGGACCATCTAATTACATAAAGTAGATTCAAAGCTGCAATGCCCATTGACTCCATCTCTCTGACAAGGAAACTCCAGATTGTCCTGCTCAGCTTCCCAACTGCTGTTATTATGGTCATGTGCTACCACACCTGGACAGGAACTTGTTCTTAAAAGCACTGGCTAGGGCTATATCTGTAGCTCAGTGGTAGACTGCTTGCCTAGGATGCCCAGTGCTCTGTGTTTCTCAGCACTGCAAAACAAACACAAAAAAAAACCCACTGGACTCTACCTATTTCACTCCTAAGTTCCTGCATATTGTATAAGGGTCTAGGGGCTTGGCATTTCCTCCATAACACATAATAAGGCTGCAGACACAAAGGTTTTTATTGTAGCCCTAAAGATCTCAGTTGAAAGGCTGGGGAGAGAAGGAAGATGAGGACTGGGGTCTATCTCTTGGCACACGTAGCTCAGGTCAGGGGGCTGTAGCTGCAGTAGAGCTGGGACAAAGTCCTGCTCAGAGCAGGTCCCAGGTTCCTGCAGGAAGAGAAAGGCAGGGGACGGTTGGCCCAGGGCCTAGGCTGCCTCCCTCCAGATGAAGGCTCACCCTCACCTCTGCAGACGCCCACACTTGATAGTGCTCAGTAGCATCTCCTGCTCCTTGGGGGTGGCGCAGGCGTCGTAGGCGGCCAGGAGGCTGCGGGTGGGGTATACGGCGCTGACTATCTGTATGTACCAGCACCATGAACCATGAACAGGGAAGTCTGGGGTGTCAGGGTCTAGACACTGCATATTTTACTAAGCCTGATATTTGAGGCCCTGCTCCATCCTGTCTGTCCCTCTGTTCCTGGGGTGCGAACCAGCAAAGCTTCCCAAAGCTCCCCATCTTCCTCGAAGAAGCCACCTCCTGGCACCGGGTAGCACACATTCCTGTCTTCCCCCGCAATTCCATCGACCTGAGTTCCCAGGGTTCGCCTGGATCTGTGCACAGCCAAGCTCACTCCATAGGAGCCCTGGTGAAGGTGAACCTCACACAGGCAGCGCATACCTGGCGGGAGTGCTGTATCGCTCCAGGAGCGCCGCTGCCTTCTCCCCACTCAGCCCTCGCACCTGCATCAGCTGCCGGGCAAACACTTCTCGCACAGATTGGGCCTAGGGTTGGGGAGGCCTGGGTCAGGGGCAGGCTGGGCCCCTGGGCCACCTAAGCAGGGGCCAGGCAAGAGCAGTACCTTGTTCTTGATGGCTCCTGCGTTGAAGTCTCTGAAGGTGAGGAGTGAGCAGAGTGGGTTTGGGGAGGGCCTCTCCCCTGGCTTGGGATCCCCCTGGGCTCCCCAGGGGCGGCTGTGCAGGGTGCGGCCCTAAGGGAAGAGGTGACTTAGGCCAAGCTGGGCAACGCCCAACCTGTGTTTCCGAGTCCTGGGCCTCCCCAGGCAACCTGAGAAATGGACATCCCCCCCACACTGCCTGCCTAGGCACAGCGAGGCTCCACTGCCAAGCAGGAGCCCTCGTCACCTGGTAGAGTCTCTCCAGGGCCCGGGTCAGCAGTGCCAGGTAGGCGGCTGACTCCTTAATGTCAGCAGTGCGCTTCACGAAGAACCCATCGATGACCTGTGCAAGAGGAGAGCAGATAGAGAGCTGGCTCCCGGCTTGAGGCATGAGCCGTGGCTCCTGCCAGCCTGGCCCTGCCCTCCCACTTCACCTGGGTGTTGGTGACAGCCTGCAGCAGCGTGCTCTCAGGAAGGCTGAGGTTATGGACTGAGCCATGGTCCTCCACCAGATACACAGGGCGCCCCAGGCCGCAGCGCTTCAAGCGGAACTGGGGAGGTGGAAAGGGGGATGGGGTGGGGGAGGGGTGGTCAGGCCCAAATGCCCAAGTGACTGGGCTGTTTAGCATGCCCCACATTCGAGCTTGCAAGGTAACCCCAAGTCCTGCCAGTTGTCTCCTGCTCAGAGAGGTCTGTGCAACCAGTGTTCCTACTCCTGGGGGAACCCATCCTTTAGGCCCCTAAGACTTGTATGTGACCTCTGACCCTAAGGCCGGCGAATAGCCTCTGCTTTTCTATTACTGGGGGCCCTGGCCTTATGTGGGATGGCTGCACTGGGTAACAATAAGGTCTTTTTTTTCTTTTTTCATGTTAGTCCTGGTGTTTGAACTCAAGGCCTGGACACTGTCCCTCAGCTTTTTTGCTTAAGGCTAGTACTCTACCTCTTGAACCACACCTCCACTTCTGACATTTTGATGGTTACCAAAGATAAGAATCTCAGGGACTTTGGGGGGTGGGGCAAGGTGGGGAGAGGGCTTGGCTTTGAACATGGATCCTCAGATCTCAGCCTCCTGAGTAGCTAGGATTACAGACATGAGCCACCAGAGCCACCCTTGGGGTCTTTAAGATGCTCCTCAGCTCAAAGGAGGCCAGAGGTGCTTTGACTGGAGGAATCTTCTCAGCAGTGCCCTCTGCTTGCTTTGGGCTGAAGACGGGCCTGGGGCAGGCAGTGGGAGGATAAGGCCTGCGAGCCAAGGCACCTTCTGCTCCCGGAAGCGGCCATCCACGATGCTGCTGCACAGGTCATCTAGCCGCTTGCGCTCCACAATGTGGTCCAGAACTAACTCCCCAGGTCTTGCTGCCAAGAAGCCAAAATGCGTCCTCTTGACTTGTGACACCCCCCATCACCAGGTCTAGTCTCTGACCCTTGCCCATCCACAGATCCCTCCCTTTTTTTGTGCTAGTACTAGGACTTGTGAGATAAGGATCTCACAGACTTTCCTGCACAGGCTGGCTTGGAACTTCGATCAGATGACAGGGTATAGCTAGGCTTATAAGTGTGAGCCATGGGCACCTGGCCTATCCACAGCCTTTTACCTGGATCTCTGGGCTCAGTCTCCTGTGCCACCCACACAAAGTCCCCGACGTGCAGTTTGCGCACTGTGTGTGCCACACGCAGCCGCTGCAGCTCTCGGAGCAGCTCTGGCCGGTGTCCTGCCCTGAAATTACAGGGAAGGAGGCCAAAGTCAAGGTGGTCTACTACAGGCGCCCCCCCCCAGCATCTACTCATCAGCTTCACCACTATTCCCCCCACCCCCCTTACCCTCGAGTCTCTCCAGTGTCAACACACAACAGCACCCTGTACTCTCCAGGCCTCAGCTCCAGCAGGGGCTGCTGGCCCTCTCCTCCACTGGTGCCACTACAAGGAAATGGGGCGGAGTGTGAAGCCAGGGGCACCCCTGCACACACAGCTCACAGCTCGGCTGAGCTGCAGCTCACAGAATTAAGAATGTGCTTCTGGCTTCGTTTGTAGGAGCCCCCACCCTCCCTTGCCCCAATTCCCCCCCTTCTTCCTCACAGCTCGGCAGAGGCTGCTCTTGGCACTGCTGGTTCCTCCCCAGGAGGCTCCTTAGGCCTGGTGCCCACATTCACATTCAGCGAGCTTGAGCTTTCTGACTCTGCCAACTTCTGGGCCAGCTCCAGGCCCTCCGGGGTCAGTGAGAACCTGGGAGGTGGAGGAGACACACATAGCTCTCTCTTCTTCACATCTGGCAAGGTCTCCTGCTGCCCCTAGTGAGGTGAACTTCACCCCGCCTTGGCCTCCCTGCCCAGTCCCTCTTCCACTGTTTTCTTGCCTCTCAGACCAACTTCCTCAGGACCTCCTTAGTGTCACTTCTGAAGTCTGCAGTATGTGTGCCTCCGTCTCCTTCCCCTTGTCTTCACTCATGCCGTTCCCTCCTTTCAGCATGCTTCCTGCATTCTACTAGGGCCCCATACTTTTAAGGCCAATCCTCTCCACCTGAGCAACAACCCCAGCTCATCTTGCATTAGCTATTTTTCAAGTAGTGCCTCAATTATTATTATTTTTTCCCCCAGGCTAGCCTGTACTGTGATCCTCCTGTTTATACCTCCCGCATGGCTGGGAATCATAAGCACTCATTACAGGTGTGGCTTTGGTAACTTTGTGCCTGCTCAAACTACAATTCCCCAGTCTCTGCCCCCAGAGTAGCTGGGATTACAGGTGTGTGCCACTGAGCCTGTCCTCCAATCAGATTTAAAGACATGCCAATAATGCCATGTCCCCATCAAAGGCTTTCTGCTCCTCTAACAATGGAGCTCCCTCTGCTGTTTTAGTTGCTCATAGGCTCCGTTTTTCCACAGTGCAGGCTCCTGAGATGGGCTAGGCCTCCCCAACCTCAGCAGTACCATGTGTGGGAACTGCTGGGGGTAGGCGAGCCTCACTAAGAATGCCAGAATGCCGTGCATGCTCCTTCATTCCTGCCACCAGTATCTTCCTGCAGCAGGCCCATACCTGGCTGGCTGGTGTGTCCTGAGGACCAAGTTCCTGTGGAGCAGGCCACGAAGGGCAGGCCAGGGTCGAGTAGTCCCAGGGGCTACCTGGAAATAGGAATAGAAACAGAGCTCTTGGTATTCCAGGTTCCTGTGTCCCTCAGCCATGAGCCATACTTGGACAAGGCCTCATGCCGTCCTTCACTGCCATGAAGGAAAGACTCCAGCCCAACTTGGGTGCTCACCTTGGGGGCCTTCTGGCCACACCTCTGCAGCAGTTCCTCCTTGGTTAGGAAAGAGTGGCCATCAGGGTTCTGCAATCATGGTGGAAAAGTTAGGAGCTGCTTTTTTACTTCCCTGAATGGCTGAGAAAAACTTAGCCTTGCCATCACCAGGTGCTTCTTGGAGCCCACAGCTCCACTCATTGCCTCATCCCACCCACCGCTGGGGTGGCCAGCCAACTTACCAGGTGCTCCTGGTAGAGCTGCAGTAGAATAGCTCGAGCTCCTGAGTGCCGAGCTGGCCAGTAGCCACCAGAGCCTCCTGCTTGGGGTTGAGCAGAAACCTGAAAAGGACAGAAAGAATCTGGACATGAATGATGGTCAGTCAGTCAGTATCAGCTCAATCCCTGGCAAGGGCTGCATTTTTCACAGGCCCATGCAGCCTGTGGATGAGACAGAGACCAGTTGTAGGGCAAAGACAAAGGGTGGAGGTTTGTGCCTGGCCCTGCCTCAGTTCTGCCACCACTGCAAGAGAACACAGCAAGGAAATGGCTCCCTCTCTGTTATCAATATCCCCATTTACAGTCTCAAAGAGATTCATTGAGGAATCTCTCAAACCAAGTCGTACTCTCAGCGCTCCCCCTTTGCCCCCTCCTCACCGGCATGTTAGAGTCCTGGTCTTGGGCAGGTGACCCTTCCATAGCTGGACTCTTCTCTCCCGACGGGGGGCCTGGAGCATGGTCACCTGCGGGAGAAGAAAATCAACCTTGAGTCTTGGGGAGTACGCAGCTAGCAGAGTCCGTCTGTTTATGCTGTATTTGAGATCTATGAGGTTCAGAGAGTGCCAACCACTACCCCAGGCCAAGTGGCAGCTCCTCCAGGAGTTGGGGAGCTTGAAGCCAAGGCACCCAAAGTGGGCGCGGAGGCTGCCCCTGGCAGGCCACCCGCTGCGGCCCGGGGCGCTCACCGCCCGACGCTCGGTGCTCCTGCAGCCGCTCGTCCAGCATCCGGCAGAGCCCGTCTCCGAAGTGCTGGAGGATCTTGGCTTCCTTCCCGCTGCGCAGGGGCAGCGGGTACCGCCGGAGCGAACGCAGCGCCTGGCGGGGCAGGGGTGCGGGTCTCGGTCAGGGGGAGCGCGGGCTCGGGCGGCGCCCTCCCGCCCCCGGCGCCGGCAGTCCCGGTACCGGACTCACCTTCTGAAACACGAAGCGCGTGCGGCGCCCTCTGCGGGCCGCCTCGTCCCGCCACTCGGTCAGCCAGAGCACGAAGAGCGGGTTGGGACAGGCGGGCAGGGGGCGCTTGCGGCCCAGGCGCACGGGCGCCGCCATGAGCCCCGGGGCTGGACCCTCAGCGTCCCACGCCGGTGCGATCGCGCGGCGCGGCTGTCAGGACGCGAACATCTGGGCGCGCGGGCGGGGGGGGGCTGAGGCAAGAGTGAGGGCAGATCCTCCCCGAACACGTGGCCCCTGTTGGGCACTAACTAGAGGTTCGCTCCCTGCGCTTCTCTATCCCCGCACCACTCCATAAGAGACCCAGCGGGAAAGGGTCGCTACCATCTTCCCTCTCCCCACCCCCTCGGCTTCCCCAGACCCCACCCCCCTGCCAGGACCCGCCCTTTGGAAGCGTCCCGTCCAGGCCAGAAGCTCTGACCCGCCCCTTCCTCTCGCCTTAGATTCGAGAGCAAGGGTGGGGGGGAGCCTCTCCGTGTTGGAGAACGGAGGGGGGCAGCGCCCCCTGCGTCTGGGAGGACTGTCACCCGAAATTAGTAGCCCGGAAGATTTCTAAGCCTGGCAGTTACGGCCTCACCCCCGCAGAGGTGACAGGTGACCAGCTAGGCTGGAGAAGAGTCGGACAGGGCAACACAAGTACAAGTATATTTGTAGATGGGACATCCGGGAAGGAGTGTAGGGGATGGCACAAAGGTAAGACAGGAATAGCTGAAAGATCTAAGAAGAAATGGTGAGCCGTGGGACACGTGTGTATGTAGTGGGGGGGGGACACAAAGTCAGGGACGTGCCCCGAAGGCCCAGGCTAAGTGTAAGGGGCGCGCGGGGCGGGGTGGGTGTGGGTGTGTGTGTCAGAGAATAAGTAGAAGACCTTTAAGAGGTGCTGGGGTTCCTGGAAGGTTGGGGAGACCAGATTGGCGTGTGATGGCATCCCAGGAAGCTGCTTAGTAGACAGAACACTTCGTTTTCGTGGCTCACGGAGGTTGACGATCGAACTCTTGCACAGGGGTCTCAGGTTGAAGGACAAATGTAGGTGAATTGGGTACAGGTCTCGTCTGGGGTTTCAGCAGCCCCAGGCCGCCAGCTGTCAGGCCAGAAGTGGGCGGGCTCCAGGCAGCGAGGAGCGGGGCGAATCCTAGCTCCAGGCCCGCCCAGCCCGGCTCCCGGAGCCCGCCTCCTTCCCGACCCGGCCTTATAAGGAGCCTGAAGCCGGAGTTGGGGCCGGCCCCGCCCCCTCTAGTCTCTTGTCCTAATAAGGACATCTAGGGCATCCCGCGGCCGGGGGCGGAAGGATCGCGTCTCCAGGGTAACTACGAAGCCCCTTCCCCCTCCTCGTTGCTCTGGGAAACTGCGAGGCTCACAAAACGGTGGAGCTAGTCTTCTCTTTAGCCCGGGGTGCTGAGGGGACGCGGCAGAGAAGGGGGTGTCCAGCGGCTTCTTCTACCTGCTGCAATCGGAGCTTGGACGGTGGACGCTGCTGCCGACTACAACCCCCAGCATGCTCTGCGAAATAGCCCCCACTCCTTGCGTTGCTCTCCACTTGCACGCTTTATTCTGCTTGTGGTACCAACGCCCTTGCTCCGACTGTTTCCATTGCCCAATTTTCTTGTAGTGAAGCTAAGGTCGGTCGTTGTTCTAGGCCAACGAAATCTTCCTGGAAGTTCCCCACATGTTTAATTTTAGGCTCATGTTCCCATAGAGATAGTGTCTCGGTTTTTCTGAGTGTTAGAGTGACTAAATTTATCAACTTGACAACTAGGTTCGTCTTTCTCTTCTCTCTGCCTGGCAAAGGGCACGTAAGTCTTGAATGCACACACACATACACATACCCGTCCTGCTTCACTGAATTTGCCAAACGTTAAGAACCAAGCTCTTCTTTCAGATTCTCTTGTAGCTATTCCCGTGTGTGTGTGTTTCCCTCTTATTCTATATGACCTGTTCCTTTTTGTGAGTGTGCCGTTTTAGGGCTTAAACTCAGGGTCTGGGCACTGCCCCTGAACTTTTGTGCTCAAGGCTAGCACTCTACCACTTGAATCACAGCGCCACTTCTGGTTTTTTGGTGGTTAATTGGAGATAAGTCTCACTGTCTTTCCTGTCTGGGCTGGCTTTGAACTGCGATCCTTAGATCGCAGGTTCCTGAGTAGCTAGATTTGGCTCGACTGTTTAATTGACAAGAATTACTTCGCTCACGGAGGGTGCAAAGTTTGAAGATACTTTTTTTTTTTTTTTTTTTTGAAGATACTTTCAAACTAGGTTTCCAGAAAGTGCCAGGTGGACCTTAGGAAACCGTTTCCCGGCGGAAGAAGGAGCCGCTCCATCGAGGATGATTTTCGGGGCACTGCGCTCCGCGCTGGGCACCTCCCTCGGCGCCCCGGAGCGGTTCCTGGTGAGCCCCACCAATAGGCCCGCTCTACGCGCACAGCCCCGCCCCTCGGCCTACATTTCCCCGCAGGCCCTGCGGAGCCGCGAGGCAGGCGACACCCCCGGCTATTACCCAGGGAGCCCGAAGACCGTGCGAGACCCTCGGACTCCATTTCCCGTCGGCACGAGCAGGGAGCACCGGAAGCCCGCCCCGCCCCTCATTGTGCGGCTCCTACTAAACGGAAGGGGCCGGGAGAGGCCGCGTTCAGTCGGATCCCGACAGCAGCTGCAGCAGCTTTGGTTTTCCCAGGCTCTCCTCGCCCTCTTCTCTTCGCTTTCGGAAACATGGTGAGCGGCAGGCCGCGGCTCCCGCGGGGGAGGCGGCTGCGGGTCGGTCCCTCGGACGCCCGGGGATGGAGAGGGCGACCTCGGCCCTCCCGACCCCCCGGCAAGACCGGGTCTTGCATCGACCGGCGGGCGGCCCTGGGCCGCGCGTGCGCGCCCGCGGGTGCGGGGCCGGGCCGGACGCCGCTCGCGCGCCCCCTGGCTCCCTCCCCTCCCCCACGCCGCCCGCGCGGACACCAGCCGTGGGGGAGGGGTCCGGGCGCGAGCGCGCGCCCCTCGCGGAGCCTCCGGCGTCGCGCATCCTCCGAGCCGGCGCGCCCGCCCGCCCGCCCGCCCGGGAGCACGCGGCGTCCAAACCCAGCCCCGGGGCGGCGGAGGAAAAGCGCGCGCGCCCCACCCAAGGGCTGTTCCTTTCTCCGCGTCACCCTCCCTCGGCGGGCGGCTCCGTCTCCGGAGCAGGTGGCAGGGATGCCGGGGTCCGGGAAGGGCGAGGGGGTCCTGGGGGGGGGCACCGGTGTCGGGAGACCCAGAAGTTGGCGAGGCGCGCGACCCGCCGAGGCCGCCCTCCTCGCGAGCCCACAGCGCCCGCTACGCCCGCGCTCGCACCCCGGGCTGCGCTGGCGCCGCGCGTGCGTACACGCTCCGGCCCGGCCTCGGGGGGCCGGGGTTCGAGACCCGCGGGGCCTCCAGCTCTCCCGGATGGGGCCTGAGGGCGGAGCCGAGTTTAGGGAAGTGACCCAGGCGGGCACCGCCCGGAAACCACCCGCCTCCTACGTTTAGCCCGAAGGCTTCGAAAACTGAAGCTTCGGCCACTTGCCCGGGCTCCAGCCCCAATCGGACACGCGAGTTCGTGTATTCTCAAAGGCGGCCCCGGCGTGAGGAGAGGCGCCGGGCTGCGGTGGCCTCCGGGGTACAGATTTCTCTCCCGTGGAGGGGGCAGGCCTAGCCCATCTCTCTCCACCCACTCCGGAAGCGACGGTCACGTGGCCAGCTTCCTCTGCAGTTCCCCGAGGGGGGGGGCAGACTTCACCGTGAACAATCGTTCCCTCTCCCGGCTGGGGCGGCCCTCGGCACCAGGCCGAGTAAAGATCTGAGGAGGTTTGGGGAATCCAGGACACTAGCAGGGTTCTGTCAGCGACCTCTAGGGTCCTGTACCCCTTGCAGAGGAGGCTGGGGGGGCGGGGGGCTGTCCAGCGGATTTGAATTTGAGGGCCGTGATTCTCCTTTGGAAAGATCCTAGCTGGGGAGAGGGGCGTTTGTGTCATAACCGTATTGAGCGGCTCTAGTGAACTTAACGGTGGAGCACCCTTTAGTGCCTGCTTCAGCATCATGGCCAGATCCCAGTTTGTCCTTTCGAAGAGGAGAGTGAAGCCTGTCTGGGCCGTCTGGTTTCTGTGAAATTCTGCTACCTAAAGGCTGTGATTGAGTACTCTTAAGAGCTCAGCCAGTAGGTTCTAATTTTGAGTTCATAGCTCATGGAAGGATTTTGTTTACCATAGCTCTCCAGTTTCTAACCTGTAAAATCAGTAAGGATGCTGAGCTAGACGGCTGAGACCACTTCCGTACCCTCCGTGCAGAGGAGTTATGCATGTCCTATCTGGTTCTCTTGGGCAGTGGTTTAGATGGGGAAAAAGTCTTACCTTGGCAGGAGGATTAGCCGACTCCTTGTGAATATGAGCTGAGAGCTGTACCTTTTGTTACCCAGATTGAGATCTAATACTAGAAAGCAGGGGCTTCAGGAGACAGTTCTTTCATGAGGTGTGAGTGTGTGACTTGTCCCTCAGGCGTCCGGTGTGGCTGTCTCTGATGGTGTCATCAAGGTGTTTAATGACATGAAGGTGCGCAAGTCTTCAACGCCAGAGGAAGTGAAGAAGCGCAAGAAGGCAGTGCTATTCTGCCTGAGTGAGGACAAGAAAAACATTATTCTGGAAGAGGGCAAGGAAATCCTGGTAGGTGATGTGGGCCAGACTGTGGATGACCCCTATGCCACCTTTGTCAAGATGCTGCCAGACAAAGACTGCCGATATGCCCTCTATGACGCGACCTACGAGACCAAGGAGAGCAAGAAGGAGGACCTGGTGTTCATCTTCTGGTGAGCTCCTCATTCAGAAGCACTCCTGGAGGTGCCATTTTGAGGGGAGGGGGTGGGGACAAAATGTTCCCTCAGTGGGGAACATTAGTAAATGATAGAGGCCAGCCCCAGGGCTTCTTGAAGAGTAGTCTGTTGCTGAGGACCATTGCTGCAAAAGTTCCTGGTTTGTCTGTCTACAGGGCCCCTGAGTGTGCACCACTTAAGAGCAAAATGATCTATGCCAGCTCCAAGGATGCCATCAAGAAGAAGCTGACAGGTATGTAATGGTGGTACCTTTGTGTGCGTGAGCCCTGGCTGAAGGGTAGAGTACATGACAATGACGGGGTTCCTCCAGTCTTCCCTGCCTTGCTGGGCCAGACCTTCCTTCTATGCCCTTCCATCTGCTCTGATGGCTGCTTCCCAGACTCGGGAACTGCTTTCTCTCACAGATGCTCCCCTCTCTCCTACAGGGATCAAGCATGAATTACAAGCAAATTGCTATGAGGAGGTCAAGGACCGATGCACCCTGGCGGAGAAGCTGGGAGGCAGTGCTGTCATCTCCCTGGAGGGCAAGCCTTTGTGAGCCCCCTCCAGCCCCCTGCCTGGAGTATCTGGCAGCCCCAGACCTGCCCTTGGGGGTTGCAGGCTGCTCCCTTCCTGCCAGACGGGAGGGGCTGGGGGGGAACCCAGCAGGGGGAGGGTAATTCCTTCGCCCCAGTTGCCAAACAGCCCCCTCACCCCATGGACCTTCCTCTTCTTCCTTCTCCTCCATCCCTGATGGTTCTGGCTCTTCCAAACCGCTTTTGATCTTCTCATTCCTTTTTTGGTTGAGGATGTCCCATCCTCTGCCCTCTCCCCTGCACCCAGTTTGGAGGGAGGCTTGTATTTTTTTTTAACAATATCCCTACTCCCCACCTGTTCCTCCCCCATCCCATGCTGCCAACTTCTAACCGCAATAGTGACTCTGTGCTTGTCTGTTTAGTTCTGTGTGTAAATGGAATGTTGTGGAGATGACCCCCATCCCCCGCGCCGGCTGGTTCCCCCCCACCCCCCCTTTCTTCTGGTCTTGGCCATTCATGGAGGCAGGATCAGTGAGGACTGTCAATTAAAAAAAAAAAAGATACAACAATAAAAAGCCTCATCAACAGGATGCTTCTTCAGGGCTGGGGTCTGCAGGATTTCTAACAGGGTTTGCTGGGTAAAAGATGCTGTTGGCTGTCTGTCCTGTACCCTACCCTCAGCCAGCCTGCAGGGACAGACAGAAGCCTTGGTGTGTGGCTGTAATTACTTCCATACTGGCTGTTGAATGGGGTATCTGAGCCCGGGGAGTGTCTGCTGTTACTGCTGGGGGAGGGCTAGACCATTGGCTTCTGCGTTCATGGAAGCTCAAGAGAGGGGATGAGCAGTGAAGTCCACTGGGTACTTGGCTCAGTCCTACCCAGGTGTGTGGGCTATTGAGCTACTTGCTACCTTTTAAGGTTTTGTTGGGTCCCTGGATGGCTGACTCAAGATTACAAGGCCAGGCTCACGGGCTGCTATGAGTCAGGCCAGGTTGAGCCTTTGGCCTTTGGTAGATGTGGCTGGAGTCCACTCAGGGTGGGGCTGGCCAGGTGGAGTGGAGGACTTCAGACCCAGTTTGTGAGACTTATTTCCAATTAACCACCAGAGAACAGGAAGTGGCATGGTGGCTCAAGTGGTAGAGTGCCTTGAGCTGAAGAGCTGAGGGACAGGGCCCAGGCCCAGAGTTCAAGCCCCACAAACAACAACAAAAAAAAGAACGGGGCAAAGTGGTAATCAGCAGAGGAGAAGGCAGGTAACTATCTGGACCCTCAGCACTATGCATACCTGTAGGAAGGAGGGGGTTACACTAGGAGGATCAGCAAGGAGGGAGCGTTCTGGCCTAGCTGCCAACTTGATGAGGTTCTTATTCTAAGAGGAAACATGGCAGGACTTGGAAGTCTGAGTTCTGGGGAGGAGACTAAAGAGAAATAGAGGCAGGGTAAGCGGTTCCACTCAGCTGCTAGACAGTGGGGGGGGTGTCACTGCGTGGCAGGTGGAGCGTCTGGAGAGGCATTAGCCGCACCTCCCAGTTCCTGGTCTCTGAGGGTGCTCTGGGACTGCCATTTGCCTTGGCTGCCTATGTGTAAGCAGCCTGTCTGACAGTTTCCATCCTCAGAGACCACTCACTCTGCCTTCTGGTTTCTACATTAAGAAGGTGAGGACTGGGGAGGGGGCTTGGAGGGGCTGGTACAGGGTGTGAGGTCCCCTGCCCCGCTCCCCAGCATCCAATATGGAAACACTGTAGATCAAAACCTGATTCTCAGTACAGGCCAGGGAAGCCTTGAGAGGAAGTGGCCTCTGACCTGGGCCTTGAGGGTAGAATAGGACTCACACAGACAGGCAATAAGCACTTGCCAGAGGGCAGGCTGAGAGCTTGGACTTTGTCTTGTATAGGTTCTGGAGGGGTTGGTTCTTTTAACAGGAAGATTAGCACACACTAACAGGAAGATTAAGAAGTACCCTTGCGGCAGCTCAGGCAACGACCACACCTACACTACTTCCACCCCTCACCCATCTCCCACTCGTGCTTAAAGCTAGATCATCAACTCCACTAGACCAGACCAGCCTGAAGTGGGAGCCAAGGGTGCCACCAGCCCCACCATTGCCTATCATCCCTGAGGGCAGACAGCTCTGCTCTCTCCCAGGTCTCGCTCACCAGGAGCCCCTGGCTCAGAACGCAGCACTCAACAACCTCAGCTGTTGGGAGAGCTCTGCACATTTGAGGAAGCTAGGAGGTGGAGGGCAGGAGTCTGGGAGCAGCTCAAACCTTGCCCTTTGCCCTCAGCCCTTTGGGACTCTCCCTTCCCCAAACCTCTGTAGGAGCTTCTGCAGCTCCCACCTAGAGCCAACAGCAAATGGCCCCTCATGAGCACACACAGTATTACAGGGACAGGAGTGAGGAGTCCTCACAGCTTTAGCTGATGGGCTTCCTCGTTCCCAGCCAGGTCAGCACAGTAGAGATAAGGATGTACCCATCCCCCATGCCTATTGGGGAACAAACCCCCATCAGAGCCATACATCAGCCCCGCTCCCCTGGTGTTAAGGCTATAACCAGATGTCATGCCCTGTTCCTCCAAGGACTGGAATGGCTGGGGAGGAATGGGGTTCAGGGGCCCTTGACCCTACATATACTGGGAGTACATAACAGTCTGTCTTCAGGCAGGCATCTCAGATGTGGGTGTGATATTCTAGAAGAAAGGTCCTCTTGTGTTCAAATCCACCGCTTAAGGGAGAGGACAGAACCCTTCTTACCCAGTCTAGCCACACAGCAGTGCACGGTGTCTGTCAGTGGCTTCCCTCCCATAGCCAGCTTGGGCTTCAACCTTGCAGTGGTCTGGACTCCAGGGAGGGGCCCAGGGACCACCATGAGCCCTGACCTGCTGTGACCAATAATTCATCTGCAGATGTGAGAAAGTTCCTCAGAATCTACCAGAGGTGATCCTGTTCCTCGAGCCCTCAGCTGAGCGTACAGAGACAATGAGGTGCTACAGCATGTTTGCACCTCCCACTTGAGTCACACGTCATTCTGGGAGATGACCACATGAGCCTGAGTCCACTGGGAGCTCTTTCCCAGCCTCGCACCTTTGCCCCATCTTAGCTCCCTGCCAGGGGATGACACTGGCATTCGCAGTGGGCTGGGTCTTGGCTGTATTCCAAAAACAAGTTGTGAGCCAGGTGCCAGTTGCTCACGCCTGTAATCCTAGCTACTCAAGAGGCTGAGATCTGAGGATCTTGGTTCAAAGCCAGCCGGGGCAGGAAAGTCCATGAGACTCTTATCGCCAATAAACCACTAGAAAACCGGAAGTGCCACTGTGGCTCACACGGTAGTGTGCTCACCTTGAGCTGAAGATCTGAGGGTCAGCGCCTAAGCCTAGAGTTCAAGCCTCCTGACAAACAGGAAAAAAAAAATTGTGATCCCCACACCCCTCCGCCTCCAAATTGGGGCTTGAACTCAGGCCTGCTCTCACTCTGTTGTTGTGGGGCCTGAACTCTAGGCCTGGGCATTGTCCTTCAGCTCTTCAGCTCAAGGCTAGCGCTCTACCTAGAGCCACAGTGCCACTTCCGGTTTTCTAGTGGTTTATTGGAGATAAGAGTCATGGACTTTTCTGCCCAGGCTGGCTTTGAACCGTGATCCTCAAATCTCAGCCTCCTGAGTAGCTAGGATTACAGGTGTGAGCCACCAGTGCCTGACTAGAAGTTGTGGGGTGGGCTGCAGGTGCTGTAGAAGGACTTCATACTTCGCAATTGTGTGGGTTTTTTTGTGTGAGGTTTTTTTGTTGGTTTGGTTTTTTTTTGCTGGTACTGGGGATCTTGGTGCTGTCCCTGAGATTTTTCTTTTGCTCAAGGCTAGCACTTGAGCCACAGTGCCACTTTTGGCTTTTTCTGAGTAGTTTATTGGAGATAAAGAGATTCATGGACTTTTTTTGTTGTTGTCATGGGGCTTGAACTCAGCCTGGTTGCTGTCCCTGTGCTCTTCAGCTCAAGGCAAGCACTCCCACTTGAGCTACAGTGCCACTTCCCAGTTTTCTGATGGTGTATTGGAGATGAGTCTCACGGGCCGGGCCCTGGTGGCTCATGCTTGTAATCCTAGCTACTCAGGGAGATCTGAGGATCAAGGTTCAAAGCCAGCCTGGGCAAGAAAGTCTGTGAAACTTTTTTTTTTTTTGGGGGGGGTCCGGTCGGAGGGCCTGAACTCTGGGCCTGGGTGCTGCCCCTCAGCTCTTCAGCTCAAGGCTAGCACTCTACCACTTGAGCCACAGCGCCACTTCTGGCTTTTTTCTTATGTGGTGCTGAGGAATCGAACCCAGGGCCTCGAGCATGCAAGGCAAGTGCTCTACCACTGAGCCACCTTCCCAGCCCCTGTGAAACTCTTATCTCCAGTATACCACAAGAAAACCAGAAATGGCGCTGTAGCTCAAGTGGTAGAGCGCTCACCTTGAGCTGAAGAGCTAAGGGACAGTGTTCAGGCCCAGAGTTCAAGCCCCAGGACCGACCAAAAAAAAAAAAAAAAGTGTCATGGATTTTCCTGCCTCTGCTAGCTTCTAACTGCGATCCTCAGATCTCAGCGTCCTGAGTACCTAGGATTACAGGCATGAGCCACCAGCGCCCAGCATGGCACTCATATTTGCAGTGCCTGCTTCATTTTGGCAAACTCCCTAGGTGATGGAGCTGTCTCCCTCACTCAGCTTCTGCAGCTAGTCTGTCAAAGCCTTAGATCTGGCTTGGGAGGGACTGGAGGAGTCCAAGGGGGGATGGATTTCGAGTCCATTACAACCTAGAGTCCTTACCCACATGCCTGGCCTGCTGGCAACAGCCCAACCAGGTCTTTCCTTACTATGAGGCTGGAATATTCCTCATTTTCTTTTTTTTTTTTTTTTGGTCCGGTCGTGGGGCCTGAACTCTGGGCCTGGGCGCTGTCCCTCAGCTCTTCAGCTCAAGGCTAGTGCTCTACCACTTGAGCCACAGCACCACTTCCGGCTTTTTCTGCTTATGTGGTGCTGAGGAATCGAACCCAGGGCCTCAGGCACGCAAGGCAAGCACTCTACCACTGAGCCACCTTCCCAGCCCCTCCTCATTTTCCATATGGGTGTCAGCCCTGTAGCCAGATCAACCCCTCATGCTGCCAAACCACTGAGACCTGGTGGTCTTTCCTCCCTTGATGTTGCTCCACCAAGCCTTTAAAGCACCACATTTTGGGCTTCCCCATTCCGTACACCAGATGAGGCAGGGGAGAGAGATGGTTAGGTTTCAGATGAAAGTAACCACAGCCCAGCCAGGATGCTCACTTCTAAGTGGCAAAGCAAGGTGAAAGACTTCCTCACTGCAGGCTCTGGTCCTTCAGCAGGGCTGCTTTCTTAGTGGCTCAGAGTCAATAACAAGTGACACTCATAAGTCACTCTTGCCTGGAGCACGTTATAATTATGAAGTGTTTTCTTACCTCCCATCCTCAGAGGCAGGAAGAATGCCTCTTGGCTTTCTGATGTCAAAGCTGAGACCACCAGAGGCCAAACAATTTGTCTAAGGGCAGTGTCATGTGCACAGTGACATGGGCATATTTGAGCTCTACCCTCCCTCCCTCCCTCCCTCCCTTCCTTCCTTCCTTCCTTCCTTCCTTCCTTCCTTCCTTCCTTCCTTCCTTCCTTCCTTCCTTCTTTCCCTTTCCCTCCCCTCTCCTCCCCTCCTCTCCTTCTCCCTCTTTATTTCATTCATTTGTGATGCTAGTATTACCAAGGCTAGGTAAGTATTCTCCCTCTGAGGTACCTAGCTCTAAACTTAGTTTCTTGGTTCCTAGTCCCATTTCCTTTCTCAACTATTTGCCCAGCTCTGGTCCAATTGGGGAAGGGACCCCAGGGATCCCTTCACCAAAGCTTAAAGAGAGTTGAGTTAAAAAAAAAAAAAAAAAGAAAGAAAGAAAGAAAGAAAGAAAGAAAAAGAAGAAGCCAGGCGCTGGTGGCTCACGCCTGTAATCCTAGCTACTCAGGAGGCTGAGATCTGAGGATCGCGGTTCAAAGCCAGCCTGGGCAGGAGAGACCGTGAGATTCCTATCTCCAATAAACCACCAGAAAACCGGAAGTGGTGCTGTAGCTCAAGTGGTAGAGCGCTCGCCTTGAGCTGAAGAGCTGAGGGACAGCGCCCAGGCCCCGAGTTCAAGCCCCACAACCGCCAAAAAAAAGAAGAAAGAAAGCCAGACACCAGCGGGTCATGCCTATAATCTGAGGATCACAGTTCTAAGTCTTCTGGGGCAGAAAAGTCCCCATGAGACTCATCTCCAGTTAACCACCCAAACACTAGAAATGGTGCTGTGATTCAAATGGTAGAGTGCTAGCCTTGAACACAAAGAGGCTCAAAGACAGTACCCTGGCCCTGAGTTCAAGCCCCACAACCAAAAAAAAAAAAAAAAACAACCATAATAATAATAATAAAGGCCAGCAAAGCACCAAGCTTTATATTCTTTGCATTCCTGAATTAAGCTATGGAATATACAAATTCCATATGCACAAGTAATTCTTTTGCTTGCTTCATTTATTTATTATTGTTGCAGTACTGGGAATTGAACCTAGGGCCTCTCTTAGGCAAGTGCTCTACCACTCAAGCTTCTCCCCCTCCCCTCCCCCCACGCCCAGCCCTTTTGCTTGTATTCTGGTCTCACCTGCATGTTAGGAAACCTACTGTGTCTAGGCCATTGTGCAGTAATACTGAGACCAGAGACTCCGGCCACCCTACTTGCTGCTCATCAGATTAGAGATGTGCACCAACCCTCCACACCTAGCAGCTTCCTTTCTCCTCTGACTGCCCTTGGCACACTTTGAGGGACAGTCTCTGTGATGAGGCCTCCTAATGGTCTATGGGCCCCCAAACCAGGCCATACCCAGCCCACATGTAGTCTAGGATTCCTCCTACATAGACAGAAATCCTGTGCCTGTCTCCTGCTCCTGGCTCTTCATTGTGAACAAAGTGACTGAAGTCACTTATTGAGCTATTTCCATTGTCTTTCCTTCCTTCCTTCCTTCCTTCCTTCCTTCCTTCCTTCCTTCCTTCCTTCCTTCCTTCCTTTCTTTCTTTCTTTCTTTCTTTCTTTCTTTCTTTCTTTCTTTCTTTCTTTCTTTCTTGTCGGTCATGGGGCTTGAACTCTGGGCCTGGGCCCTGTCCCTCAGCTCCTTCAGCTCAAGGCTAGCACCTACCACTTGCGCCACAGTGTCACTTCCTGTTTTCTAGTAGTTTATTGGAGATAAGAGTCTCATGGACTTTCCTGCCTGGGCTGTCTTTGAACAGAGATCCTCAGATCTCAGCCTCCTGAGTAGCTAGGATTACATGTGAGTAGCTAGGATTACATGTGAGCCACCAAAGCCTGGCTTTTCCTTTCTTTTTTAAATTTATTATTATTATTATTTTTGCTTATCTATATCTATCTAAACTCACATTTTGTTGTTTATTTATTTTTGCTGGTCCTGGAGCTTGAACTCAGGGTCTGTGTACTATCCTGAGCCACAGTGCCACTTTCAGTTAATTGAAGATAAGAGTCTCATGGACTTTCCTGCCTGGGCTGGCTTCAAACTGTGATCCTTAGATCTCAGCTGTAGCTTGGATTACAGGCAAGAGCAAACAGCCTCTGGTTTGTTTATTTTTGAGTTGGTCCTTAGCTTGAACTCAGTACCTAGAGATGAGTCTGAACTTTTGTGCTTAAGGCTAGCGCTCTATCACTTAAACCACAGTTCCACTTCCAGCTTTAGGTGGTTAATTGGAAATATGAGTCTCGCAGACTTTCTTGCCTGGGCTGGCTTTGAACCATGATCTTCAGAGCACAGCCTCCTGTACCTAGTAGTAACTAGGATTATAAGCATCATCCCTACACCTGGCTCTGTCCCTATTCTTTTTTTTTTTTTTTGTCAGTCTTTGCCTTGAACTCTGGGCCTGGGCATTGTCCCTCAGCTCTTCAGCTCAAGGCTAGCACTCTACCACTTGTGCCACAGCACCACTTCTGGTTTTCTGGTGGTTCATTGGAGACGAGTCTCACAGAGCCACCTATAATTCTAGCTACTCAGTAGGCTGAGATCTGAGGATCATGGTTCAAAGCCAGTCCGGGCAGGAAAGTTCCTGTGAGACTCTTTTTTTTTTGGGGGGGGGGGGAGTCCCGTCATGGGGCCTGTACTCTGGGCCTGGGCGCTGTCCCTCAGCTCTTCAGCTCAAGGCTAGCGCTCTACCATTTGAGCCACAGCGCCACTTCCGGCTTTTTTCTTTTTTTGCTTATGTGGTGCTGAGGAATTGAACCCAGGTCCTCAGGCATGCAAGGCAAGCGCTCTACCACTGAGCCACCTTCCCAGCCCCTGTGAGACTCTTATCTCCAATGAACCACCAGAAAACCAGAAGTAGTGCTATGGCTCAGGTGGTCGAGTGCTCGCCTTGAGCTGAAGAGCTCAGGGACCAGTGTCCAGGCCCAGAGTTCAAGCCCCACAGACAACAAAAAACAAAAACAAAACAACAAAAAAAAAGTCTCACTAACTTTCCTGCCTGGGCTGTCTTTGAACAGAGATCCTCAGATCTCAGCCTCCTGAGTAGCTAGGATTATAGGCGTGATGACTGGCTATTCTTTAGTGAGATTCATCTATGTTGCTGAGTAAGCTCAGTCATTTTCATAACTGTACTATTCTCTTCTGGAACCTTATTGTTTATTTACCCATTCTATTGAGGAGAAGTTGTTGGTTGTTTAGAATAAAACTCTCATGAATGTTGAATGTTGTTTCCTGCTTCTTTTGGGAAGGTGTGTGTGTGTGTTTGGAAGAGTTGTTTCTGTTGGGTGGAAGTGCTTCTTGATTATAGGCAGGCTTATTTTTAATTAAACGCTTTTTGCAGATACTGCTAGTTTTTCAAGATGATTGAACTAGTTCACATTCCCATCAGCGCTGCATGAATGTTCCAGCTGTGCCACACCCTCACTAGTACTAAGACTTGTTAGTCATTTTTACTTTTGCCACATTGATACAGATATGTAGGGTAATAGTTAACTGGAGGTTTAACTTGTGTTTCCAGGTAAGGGATGAGGTAGAGCAGCTTTTTATGTTCTTAACAGCCATCTGGACGTGTGTGTGTGTGTGTGTGTGTGTGTGTGTGTGTGTGTGTGTTGATATAGGGTTTGCTATATAGCCCAGGTGTGTGTGTGTGTGTGTGTGTGTGTGTTGATATAGGGTTTGCTATATAGCCCAGGCTAGTGTCACTCATGATCTTCCTACCTCAGCCTCCCCAGTGCTAGAATTAAAGCTATACCCCAACTCTTGTTCTTTGTCATTATCATTTTGACGATTATAGGTCCTTTACACTTCCAGAAAAGTTCAGTTTGCTAATTTCTATTGCAAGAAGTTTATTGGGGTTTTGATTGAGATTATATTTAATCTCTAAATTAATCTGGGAAAAACAGAAACTGAATCTTCCAACCAAATACCCTTCTAATTACTTGAGTCTTTAATTTTTCTCAGTACTGTTTTTTTTTTTTTTTTTTGGTCGGTCGTGGGGCTTGAACTCTGGGCTTGGACGCTGTCCCTCAGCTCTTCAGCTCAAGGCAAGCACTCTACCACTTGAGCTACAGCACCACTTCCGGTTTTCTGGTGGTTTTATTGGAGATAGGAGTCTCACGGTCTCTCCTGCCCGGGCTGGCTTTGAACTGCGATCCTCAGCTCTCAGCCTCCTGAGTAGCTAGGATTACAGGCGTGAGCCACCAGCGCCCGGCTTCTCAGTACTGTGTTAATATTTTCCTGCATACCTTTTGTTAGTTTTTTTTTTATTTTTTGGTAAGTTGTGGGGCTTGAACCAGAGCCTGGGTGCTCTTGCTAAATTCTTTTGCTCAAGGCTAGCATTCTACCACTTTGAGCCACAGCTCCATTTCCATATTTCTGCTGGTTAATTGGAGAGAAGAGTCTCAAGAGATTTTTCTGCCTGGTCTGGCTTTGAACTGCAATCCTCACATTTTAACCTTCTGAGTAGCTAGGATTACACATGTAAGCCCCTAGAACCTGGCTCTGGCTAGATCTGCCCCGTGATTTCTATTTTAAATGGTGCTTAAAATTTTTCATGGATTTTCTCTTATCTTCTTTAAACAGTAAAGTTTTGGTTGTTGGGTTTTTTGCATTTGTTTATATTTCTTTCTTTGATTCATTCATTGCCAGTCCTGGGGCTTGACCTCAGGGCCTGGGCACTGTCCCTGAGCTTCTTTTGTTCAAGGCTAGCACTCTACCGCTTGAGCCACAGTGCCACTTCTGGCTTTTTCTGTTAATGAGGAACTGAGTAATAGAACCTAGGGCTTCATGCATGCTAGGCAAACACTCTACCACTAAGCCACATCCCCAGCCCCATTTTGTATTTTTAAAATGTATATAAACTTTTATTTTTCCATATAATAGTTATTTTGCCCTTGATTTTTGCATCAATTTACTTGTTTACTTATCTGTTCTAACCCATAGTACCAGTTTTCCACTTGGTATTATAGCCAGCAAAATTTTATCCAAAAAACAGTAAACAGTAATATTCCTTGTACCTGCTTATATACAAAAATTGGGAACCAAAGCCAGGCTCCAGTGGCTCACGCCTGCAATCCTAGCTACTCAGGAGGCTGAGATCTGAGGATAGTGGTTCAAAGCCAGCTCGGGCAGGCAAGTCCGTGAGACTCTTATCTCAAATAATCCACCAGGAAACCGGAAGTGGTCCTGTGGCTAAAGCGGTAGAGCTCTCGCTTAGAGCTGGAGAGCGCAGGGACAGCGCCCAGGCCCAGAGTTCAAGTCCCAGGACCAAAAAAAAAAAAAAGGAACCAAAAAACCCATACTAAAAACAACGAAATTCCCCCCTCCCCCCCCACACTTGGCAACACCTCCTAAATCTACATACATTCAGGCATGGCAGAAAGAAGCTCCTTCCCTCTTCCCTGCCTCTGTTCTTCCCGTCCCACACACTTGTCCCAAGTCTCTCAGAATCGATCTCAGATGTCAAGAGGCTGGGGCTTCACCACCAAGCTCCTGTGTGGCCCACGTTCTAGCCAGTCCCCGCAGCACTCGGCCCGTGCTCCAGGCCTCGTGGAAGGGCTTCCTGCGCCTTCATCCCGCTGATTCCCAGCTCAGCTCCGGGCGCACCGGAACTCCGCTGCCCCCAGGCCCCACGCTCCGGGCGAGGCCTCGCCCAGCAGTAACCAGTTCTTTTAGATCCGGGACTGAGAAACTTCTCCGAGGAGTGGCCACACCCCACCGCCCAGGACATCCGGGACTTCGATGTTGCCCTACATAACCAGGAGCCCTAAAACAATCATGGGAGGCCAGTGGCGGGGTGCCAGGTCACCCGCGCAGCCTCCTGCACGGGTTGCAGGTGTTGATCAGGACGTGCTGTGAGTTCAAGTCCCACCTGCTGAACCGGAGCGCGAGCCGAGGCGGCTGTGTTCTGCAGCCACTTCGAGGAGACTGCGTGGAGGAAGATGACTGGGTGACGTGTATGTCCGTCCTACTGAGCCAGATCCTTACCTGGTTCTTAATCAACAGGAACTGCGCCAGCTTGGCTGCCAGGGCGAGTCCTGGTACTCGGCATTATTGAATTCACCCAATCTTGTTTTCCTCAAGCAAAGCTATGCTCCGTTTTATTTTATTCTGTGGCTTATTCAACATGATCCTATTTTTTTGTTGTTGGCACTGGGCTTGAACTCAGGGCCTGGTGCTGTCACTGAGCCTTTTTGCTCAAGACTAGCACTCTACCACTTTGAGCGACTGCCCCACTACCAGTTTTCTGGTGGTTAATTGGAGGTAAGAGTCTCATGGACTTTCCTGTGTGGCATGGCTTTGAACAGCCATCCTCTCAGCCTCCTGAGGATTGTAAGAGTGAGCTGCCAGCTTGTGGCTTAACATAATCCTATTTTTTTTTTTTTTTTGTCGGTCGTGGGGCTTGAACTCTGGGCCTGGGCGCTGTCCCTCAGCTCTTCAGCTCAAGGCGAGCGCTCTACCACTTGAGCTACAGCTCCACTTCCGCTTTTCTGGTGGTTTATTGGAGATAGGAGTCTCACGGTCTTTCCTGCCCGGGCTGGCTTTGAACCTGGATCCTCAGATCTCAGCCTCCTGAGAGGCGTGAGCCACCAGCGCCCGGCAACATGATCCTATTTTGTGTGTAATTTTTATCTGTGTTGTGAGATACTGGATTTTCCTTTAAAAGTAAGTGTGTGTGTGTGTGTGTGTGTGTGTGTGTGTGTGTGTGTGTGTGTGTGTGTGTGTGTGTGTGTGTGTGTGTGTGTGTGTGTGTGTGTGTGTGTGTGTGTGTGTGTGTGTGTGTGTGTGTGTGTGTGTGTGTGTGTGTGTGTGTGTGTGTGTGTGTGTCCTGGGGTTTGAACTCAGGCCCTGGGCGCAGTCCCTAAGCTTTTTTGCTCAAGGCTAGCACTCTACCACATGAGCCACAGCTGTACTTCCAGCATTTTTTTTGTTTTGTTTTGTTTTTTGTTTTTTTGGGGGGTTGGGGGAGGGTCTGGTCGTGGGGCCTGAACTCTGAGCCTGGGCGCTGTCCCTCAGCTCTTCAGCTCAAGGCTAGCGCTCTACCACTTGAGCCACAGCGCCACTTCCAGCTTTTTTCTTTTTGCTTATGTGGTGCTGAGGAATTGAATCCAGGGCCTCTGGCATGCAAGACAAGCGCTCTACCACTGAGCCACCTTCCTAGCCCACTTCCAGCATTTTGTAGTTAACTGGTGATAAGACTCTCATGGACGTCTCTGCCAGGGCTGTCTTCAAACCATAATCCTCAGATCTCAGCCTCCTGATTAGGATTACAGGGATAAGCCACTGGCATCTGGTGCAGTAAACAAAACAAAACAAAACTGTGGGCATGACAGATTATTGATGAGCATGATTAAGACGATTAGTGGTGGGGTAGGTGGAGGTCCTCATGAGTGCAGGCTCCCCAGTTATTGGAGGTCCACGATTTGGGATATATTTGACTCCACAGCTATTATGGGTCAGACATGTCTTCAAGCTCATCTGCATTAAACATAGTAAAGCCCCGCTTCTTGGATATGCGGCTCTTCTGACAGCAAGGGAACTTGAGCTTGTTCTAGGTTAGGGCCTCGGTCTAGCTTAGGGCCTCAGTCACATGTTATTTATTCTGCAGCTTGGTGTGGATGGACACAATTACCTGGCCAATGTGATCCCTGGCCACTGTGCCCTGGACTTTCCAAAGGCCTCCTGCACATCTGGTGGGAGCCTGCCAGTCCTGGTGCAGGACAACATCTGTGAATGCAAATGCTGTGGAGAGGATGGAAGTCACCTTTACCACAACTTAATTTTTTTTTTTTTTAAATCGGTTGTGGGGCTTGAACTCTGGGCCTGAGCTCTGTCCCTCAGCTCTTCAGCTCAAGGCTAGCGCTCTACCACTTGAGCTACAGTGCCACTTCCGGTTTTCTGGTGGTTTATTGGAGATAAGTTTCACGGACTGGCTTTGAACCGTGATCCTCAGATCTCAGCCTCCTGAGTAGCTAGGATTACAGGTGTAAGCTACTGGCGCCTGGCTCAACAACTTAATTGTTTTCAGAGGGTACTAGGGGGGCTGGGAAGGTGGCTCAGTGGTAGAGTGCTTGCCTTGCATGCATGAGGCCCTGGGTTCAATTCCTCAGCACTACATAAGCAGAAAAGGCCGAAAGTGGCGCTGTGGCTCAAGTGGTAGAGCGCTAGCCTTGAGCTAAAGAGCTGAGGGACAGCACCCAGGCCCAGAGTTCAGGCCCCACGAACGGAAAAAAAAAAAAAAAAGAAAAGAAAAATTAAAAAGAAAAGAAAGAGAGGGTACTAGAGCTTAAACTCAGGGTCTGGGTGCTATCCCTTAGCCTTTTCTGCTGAATGCTGGTGCTCTACCACCTGAGCCACAGCTCTATTTATGGTATTTTTTGGTGGTTACTTGGAGATAACAGTCTCATGGCTTTGCCTGCCTGGTTGGCTTTGTACATTGATCCTCAGACCTTAGGCTCCTGAGTAGCTAGGATTACAGACATGGGCCCCTGGCACCAAGTTTCTAAGTTCTCATGTTTAAAATATATGTCTATTTTTTTTTTTTTTTTGTCGGTCGTGGGGCTTGAACTCTGGGCCTGGGCGTTGTCCCTCAGCTCTTCAGCTCAAGGCGAGCGCTCTACCACTTGAGCTACAGCGCCACTTCCGGTTTTCTGGTGCTTTTATTGGAGATAGGAGTCTCACGGTCTTTCGTGTCCGGGCTGGCTTTGAACCGCGATCCTCAGATCTCAGCCTCCTGAGTAGCTAGGATTACAGGCGTGAGCCACCAGCGCCCGGCTAAAATATATGTCTATTTTTGAGACAAAGTTATGCTATGTAATTCAGACTGGTTATGAACTCGGTATTTTCCTGCTTCAAACTCCTGAGTGTTGGAATTACAGGTGTGTATCACCACAGACCGCTTAAAATATCTATTTTTAAAAAAAACTATATTTTTTTTCTTAAAAAAATCTAATCTGACAATGCTTGTTTGTTTTTCCTTTTCTTGGTGGTACTGGGGTTTTAACTCAGGCACTCTATCACTTGAGCCACACCCCAATGATGCTTTTTAAATTTAAGTGTTTAGAACATTCATAATTCTTGTAATTAATGGTATAATAGGCTACAAACTTGCTGTCCTGCTTTTTTCCTTTGCTTGTTCCGTCCTTTTTACAATTGTGTGGTGTGTGTGTGTGTGTGTGTGTGTGTGTGTGTGTGTGTGTGTGTGTGTGTGTGTGCATGCGCCAGTACTGGAACTTGAACTCAGGGCCCTGCACTCATGCTTGGCCGGCTTTTTTATCAGTTCTAGCACTCTGCCACTTGAGCCGCTCCTCCACTTCCAGCTTTTTGCTTGCAGTTTTGTCTGCCCTGGCTTTGAACCTCAGTCCTCAGATCTCAGCTTTCTGAGTAGCTAAGCCACTCCTGCCCAGCTCAAATATTTTTATTTTCATTGATATATAGTAATGGTACAAATTTACAGGGTACAACGTGGCATTTACATTCATGTATACAATGTGTGTACTTCATCAGATCAGAGTAACTAGTGCATCTGTCACTTCAGACATATACCCATGTCTTTGTGCTGAGGTGTCCCACTGGTCATATGTATTTATTACTTTTTTCCCTAGAACTGGCATTTGAACTCAGGGCTTTATATGTGTGTTCTACCACTTGAACCATACCTTAGTTCTTTTGCTTTAGGGTATTTACTTATTTACTTAGTGCCTGTACTTGAACTCAGATCAGAGCTCTCTCCTTTAGCTTTTTTTTGTTCAAGGCTGGTACTCTACCCCTTGAGCCACAGAGCCATTTCTGGCTGTTTTGGTATGTGGGACAGAGGAATCGAACCCAAGGCTTCATGCATGCACTCTACCACTAAGCTACATTCCCAGCCTGCTTTTAGTTTTTGCTCAGGGTAGCCTTTGACTATCATTCTGTTATCTGTGCCTTCCAAGTAGCTGGGTTTATAGGCATGTCCTACCATGTCCAGCCTATAATTTTATTCTTTCTTGCCCTCAGTTGTATTAATCAAGTATTTTACCTGATTTCATATATAGGCTCTGTGGATCAAACCTTGGGCTTTATGCATGCAAGACAAACGTTCCACCATTAAGCCATGTTCCTAGTCCTTTACTATTTTAATATCTTTGTGTGTGTGTGTGTGTGTGTGTGTGCAAACGTTCCACCATTAAGCCATGTTCCTAGTCCTTTACTATTTTAATATCTTTGTGTGTGTGTGTGTGTGTGTTTGTGCCCTCCCTGGGGCTTAAACTCAGGGCCTGGGTGGTGTCCGGGGTCATTTTTTGCTCAGGGCTAGTGCTCTACCACTTGAGTTACAGCTTTACTTCCAGCTTTTTGGTAGTTTATTGGAGATAAGAGTTTCACAGACTTTCTTGCCTGAGCTGACTTCAAACCATAATCCTAACATAGCGAGGATTGGGGCTGGGAAGGTGGCTCAGTGGTAGAGTGCTTGCCTTGCATGCATGAGGCCCTGTGTTCGATTCCTCAGCATCACATAAGCAGAAAAAGCTGGAAATGGCACTGTGGCTCAAATGGTAGAGCACTAGCCTTGAGTTTAAGAGCTGACAGACAGCACTGAGGCCCAGTATTCAGGCCCCACGACTGGCAAAAAAAAAAAAAACAAAAAAAAACATAGCAAGGATTACAGGCATGAATCACTGGTGCCTGGCAATATCTCTACATTTAAAGGAGGAGCCAGTGGCTCATGCCTCTCAGGAGGTTGAGATCTGAGGATCCAGACTCAAAGCCAGTCCTGGTAGGTTTATCTCCAATAAACCACTCAGAAAACCAGAAGTGGCCCTGTGGCTCAAGTGGTAGAACACTAATTTTTAGCTGAAAAGCTGAGGGACAGCGCTCAGGCCGAGTTCAGTGCCCATGACTGACAAAAAAAAAAAAAAAAAGGATCTTAGAGGAGGAAATCTTTAACATAGAATATGAGTACTAGTAGTGGACTTTTGGAAAGTATGGCTCTTACAAAGTCTAGGGGTACATCTGTCATTTAAAACATTCAGCACAGCAGGGTGCCAGTGGCTCACGTTGTAATCCTAGCTACTCAGGAGGCTGAGATCTGAGGATCACAGTTCAAAGCCAGTCGGGGCAGGAAAGTCCATGAGACTCTTACCTCCAATAAAAGCACTAGAAAACCGGAAGTGGTGCTGTGGCTCGAGGTAGAGCACTCGCTTTGAGCTGAAGAGCTAAGGGATAGCGCCCAAGCCCTGAGTTCAAGCCCCACAGCCGACCAAAAAAAAAAAAATTGCACATCCTCAAAACACATAGCATTCTATTTGATAATAGTAACAATACCAATAACTAAGTTATCAGTTATAGTTGCTTTTATAATATGTTAAGTTCTGCTGTAGTCATTACATATACACGAATAATATGAATATAGATGCGCATTGAAGCAGATACTTGTTGTTCTATGCTTTGTGTCTCTCAACCCCTCTGACACCTCCAAACTCCACTTGAATCCCTCTCCTCACATGGATTTTCTTTTTTTTTTTGGTTGGTCGTAGGGCCTGAACTCTGGGCCTGGGCGCTGTCCCTCAGCTCTTCAGCTCAAGGCTAGCACTCTATCACTTGAGCCACAGTGCCACTTCCGGCTTTTTCTGCTTATGCGATGCTGAGGAATCGAACCCAGGGCCTCAGTTATGCAAGGCAAGCGCTCTACCACTGAGGCACCTTTCCAGCCCCCCTCACATGGATTTTCTGACACTCCTCGGGCAGGCTCTCTAATTCCCATTCACCCACTCAACACAAGACAGTCTGGCTCACTGGTGCAGTTGGCTTATAGGACTGGGCCTCTTTCCTGAGGTCCTAGTATCTCTGCTCATACCTACACTCTTCACTCTGCTTGAGAGAAATGGGACTTCCAGGATGGACCACATCTACTCTGCCCTTATCTTCATCCATAACTCACTAAGCACGTGCCTCCAACCCCCAAAAGGCTGTACCTCTGTTTCTCCTAAGCATCCTGGGCACAAGGTAGATGTTTAATGAGGATTTGATGAATGAAGCCGAAAGGAAAAAAAAAGGAAGAATGATCTTATGATTATATGGACACACATACTCAAGCCCTAAATGCTGAACTGGATTCCCCAACTTGGGCAAGAATAGGATGTCATTCCTTACCTTGGTATCCTAACGGTCCCTATGCAGGTGCTATAGAAACAACCCATTCCCCTGCTCAGGTCTCTATCCCTGCTTAGGTACAGGGATGATGGAGAGAGGTGGAGGTTGGAAGGGGGTTTGCATCCTTCCTTTTCCTTACTCTCCTTCCATTTCTGGATGCGTCTCCATTATATTCCTCGGCTGTAGTACACAAGGATTCCGTTGCAGGCCATTGCGGGCACGCTCTGGAAGCTTCGTTGAAGTAAGTGAGAGATCCTGCAAGCCGGCTCAGACACTCTCCCCTCCCTGACAGAGTCTGAGGTGGTTCCCATTGACGTCATCCAAAGCAGCGACTTTTGATTGGGTACTAGTCTACAGTGTGCCGCGCCATTGGTTGCAACGCCTATCAATTCTGTGTCCAAGCCCCAGGATTTAAAAGCACAGCGCAGGACCCGGACCAAGTGTTAGCGGGAGGGGTGGACCGGCGATGAGCCTGCCGAGTGTAAACTCTAGGGTCACAAGGGTCACAGGCTCTGCGTCCAGATTTTCCTCCTACCCCAGTTGCGGAGTCCCGGCCCAGCCTTTCCGGTCCCGCCTTCTAACGGTCACGCGGGACCTGCGCCTGCGCACAAGGTGGGGCCGGGCAGGGCGGCGGCAGGAGGCCGATGGTGGGAGGGAGGGTGGGGTTAGGGGGGAATGGGGAGCTGGAGTCAGCCAGGTGGGGTTGGGGCGAGGGCCGGAGGCGATGTCTGTGGAGAAAAGGCCTCAGCCGTCGTATTTACCCTTGGACGTGAGGGAGAGGAAAAAGTTTAGAACCCCGAGGGGGAGCGGCAAGCCCCGAACGCAGGGCAGCCCCGGCATCCATGGGCGTCCACCGCCGGAAGTGGGCTACAGGAGGGCGCCGGTGTTGCCGGAGAAAGGGAAATTGTGCGAACCCTGGCAAGGGCTCATAGTCATTGGGAAGAAGATAGAGCTCCTGGAGAGAAGCCCGCCAAAGCCTAAATGGAGGGACTTGAGGGCTGAGGGAAAAAAGGTCTTGCTGGAAAAGCGAGGCTCGAGTCAGAAGATAGTGGACAAGAAGCCCAGGCCCCGTGGAGCAAGCACAGTACAAGCTCTGCCTGGTTTGGGGGAAAACAACCTAATAGAAGTCTGGAAGACGCAGGAGGAGGAAGCAAAAGGCCAAACTGGGGCCATACCCGAGAGTTCAGAGATGACAACGCGCTCCAGAGTGGGGTCTGGGTTTGAAGACAGGTTGACAGCAAATGGCAACAAGGTGGAGACCGGGGTAGAGGACTTGAGTTCTAGAAGGTATCAACTGGGACAGAATGAGGAGCTGAGGCCCAGTGGGGAGGAGCAGAGAGCCAGTAGAGAGGAGGTGAAACCCAGTGAAGAGAAGCTTGGGCCCAGTAGCGAGAAGCTGAGATCCAGTGTAGAGAAGCTTGGGCATACTGAAAAGAAGGTAAGACCTGAAGGAGAGAAGTCAACCTCTGGGGGAGAAAAGCAGCGTGGATCCATTGGAGAGAAGTCAACATCCAGGGGAAAGAAACGGAGATCAAGTGAGGAGAAACGTAGAATCAGTGGAGAAAAGCTCAGATCCAGTGGAGAGAAGCTCAGATCCAGTGGACAGAAGCTCAGGTCCAGTAGTGAGAAGCACAGGTCCAGTGGTGAGAAGCTCAGAATCAGTGGAGAAAAGCTCAGAATCAGTGGAGAAAAGCTCAGATCCAGTGGAGAGAAGCTCAGATCCAGTGGACAGAAGCTTAGGTCCAGTGGTGAAAAGCCCAGGTCTAGTGGTGAGAAGCTCAGGTCCAGTGGTGAGAAGCTGAGACCTAGTGAAGACAAGCACAGATCCAGTAGAGACAAGCTCAGATCCAGTGGAGAGACACTCAAATCCAGTGGAGAAAAGCTCAGATCCAGTGGAGAGAAGCTCAGATCCAGTGGACAGAAGCTCAGGTCCAGTGGTGAGAAGCTCAGGTCCAGTGGTGAGAAGCTCAAGTCTAGTGAGAAGCTCAGGTCCAGTGGTGAGAAGCTGAGACCTAGTGAAGACAAGCTCAGATCCAGTAGAGACAAGCTCAGAACCAGTGGAGAGACACTCAGATCCAGTGGAGAAAAGCTCAGTTCCAGTGGTGAGAAGCTGAGACCTAGTGAAGAGAAGTTCAGATCCAGTAAAGACAAGCTCAGATCCAGTAGAGAGATGCTCAAATCCAGTGGAGAGAAACCCAGTTCCAGTGGTGAGAAGCTGAGATCCAGTGAAAAGAAGCTCAGGTCCAGTAGAGACAAGCTCAGATCCAGTAGAGACAAGCTCAGATCCAGTGGTGAGAAGTTGAGATCTAGTGAAGAGAAGCTCAGATCCAGTGGAGAGACACTCAAATCCAGTGGAGAGAAATCCAGTTCCAGTGGCGAGAAGCTGAGATCTAGTGAAGAGCAGCTCAGATCTAGTGGTGAGAAGCTCAGATCCAGTGAAGAGAAACCCAGATCCAGTGAAGAGAAGCCCAGATCCAGTGAAGAGAAGCCCAGATCCAGTGAAGAGAAGCTCAGATCCAGTGGAGAGAAACTCAGATCTAGTGGAGAGACACTCAGTTCCAGTGGTGAGAAGCTGAGATCCAGTGGTGAGAAGCTGAGATCCAGTGAAGAGAAGCTGAGATCTAGTGGAGAGAAACTCAGTTCCAGTGGTGAGAAGCTGAGATCCAGTGAAGAGAAGCTCAGATCCAGTGGAGAGATGCTCAGACCCAGTGAAGAGAAGCTCAGTTCCAGAGATGAAAAGCTGAGATCCAGTAAAAAGAAGCCCAAATCCAGTGGAGAGGCACTCAGTTCCAGTGGAAAGAACCTCAGATCCAGTGAAGAGCTCACATCCAGTGGAGACAAGCTCAGATCCAGTGGAGAGATGCTCACATCTGATGTAGAGAAACCCAGTTCCGGTGGTGAGAAGCTGAGATCTAGTGAAGAGAAGCTCAGATCCAGTAGAGACAAGCTCAGATCCAGTGAAGAGATGTTCACATCCAATGAAGAGAAACCCAGTTCCAGTGGTGAGAAGCTGAGATCCAGTAGAGAGAAGCTCAGATCCAGTGGAGAGATGCTCACATCTGATGGAGAGAAACCCAGTTCCGGTGGTGAGAAGCTGAGATCTAGTGAAGAGAAGCTCAGATCCAATAGAGACAAGCTCAGATCCAGTGAAGAGATGCTCACATCCAATGAAGAGAAACCCAGTTCCAGTGGTGAGAAGCTGAGATCCAGTGAAGAGAAGCTCAGATCCAGTGGAGAGATGCTCAGACCCAGTGAAGAGAAGCTCAGTTCCAGAGATGAAAAGCTGAGATCCAGTAAAAAGAAGCCCAAATCCAGTGGAGAGAACCTCAGATCCAGTGAAGAGCTCACATCCAGTGGAGACAAGCTCAGATCCAGTGGAGAGATGCTCACATCCGATGTAGAGAAACCCAGTTCCGGTGGTGAGAAGCTGAGATCTAGTGAAGAGAAGCTCAGATCCAGTAGAGACAAGCTCAGATCCAGTGAAGAGATGTTCACATCCAATGAAGAGAAACCCAGTTCCAGTGGTGAGAAGCTGAGATCCAGTAGAGAGAAGCTCAGATCCAGTGGAGAGATGCTCACATCTGATGGAGAGAAACCCAGTTCCGGTGGTGAGAAGCTGAGATCTAGTGAAGAGAAGCTCAGATCCAATAGAGACAAGCTCAGATCCAGTGAAGAGATGCTCACATCCAATGAAGAGAAACCCAGTTCCAGTGGTGAGAAGCTGAGATCCAGTAGAGAGAAGCTCAGATCCAGTGGAGAGGTGCTCACATCTGATGGAGAAAAACCCAGTTCCAGTGGTGAGAAGCTCAGATCCAGTAGAGACAAGCTCAGACCCAGTAGAGACAAGCTCAGATCCAGTGAAGAGATGCTCACATCCAATGAGGAGAAACCCAGTTCCGGTGAGGAGAAGCTGAGATCCAGTGAGGAGAAGCTGAGATCCAGTAGAGACAAGCTCAGATCCAGTGGAGAGATGCTCACATCCAATCGAGAGAAACCCAGTTCCAGTGGTGAGAAGCTGAGATCCAGTGAAGAGAAGCTCAAATCCAGTAGAGACAAGCTAATATCCAGTGGAGAGACACTCAGTTCCAGTGGAAAGAAACTCAATTCCAGTGGTGAGAAGCTTAGACCCAGTAGAGACAAGCTGAGATCCAGTGGAGAGACACTCAGTTCCAGTGGAAAGAAACTCAGTTCCAGTGGTGAGAAGCTGAGATCCAGTGAAGAGAAACAGAGGTCCAGTGGAGAGAATTTGAGGACTGGTGGAAAAGATTTGATATCCACAGAAGATAAACAGGGATCAAGTGCTGAAAGCTTATATTCCAATGAGAAGTTGGAGGAAGGCTCAAGAAAGGAGAGTGAAACAGAAGAGGAAATTGAAACAGTGATAAAAGTTACTGATGGTGAAAGAGAGATAGGATCTCCTGATGAGATGGAAATTCCTTTAGAAAGTATAGAAAGAGAAAGAACTAGAAATGGTTGAGCCAAGGAATGAAGTTGATAAGAATGACTTGAATGAAGAGAAAAATATTACTGGAGAATCTGTTGCATTGGAAGAGAAAGATATGACAGATGAAGGTCCCAGTGGATGAAATGGATGAAGGATTGAAACAAGATGGTGGGGGAGTATTGAAAACCAACGATGAAAAGTTAGAGCCAAGAAGAACATTACTGATCCTGAAGGGTTCAAAATGAAAGAAGAGAGGAGAAAGCCACAGCCTAAAAAGTGTGGGAATGAAGGAGAACAAGGACCAGTGGAAGTGAAGAAGAATGGGAAAGATGGTAACAGGAATCTTTTGAGGAGAAAGAAGAGATTTAGTAATTTATTATAGAGGAAATTGGATATTGGGTTATTAAAGAATATTTGAGAAATCGATTTAAGATTGGAGATATGAGAAGGAGAATGCATACAGAGGAGGAGAAAGCAGGATAAAGGATAACCATGGAAGGTTGTGGACAAGTAGGCTGAAGTGCAAAAAATATCTGGAAGCAGGTCCTGAAGAATGAGGGGGACAAAAACAAGAGGACATGGAGATGAGCAACTTACAAGGTGAAAAAAGTAAGAAGCCATAATCCACCATAGTGATTATATTTGGTTTGTTTGTTTATTTTGCTGTTATTTACTTACTTTGGATTTGCAGTACTAGGATTTGAACTCAGTCTTATAATTACTAAGCAAGTACTCTACCACTTGAGCCATGTCCCTGGCCCACATTTGTTGGTTTTCAAAGTTAGTTCCCTCCCTATTTCTGTACTTTGTCCTCCTATACAGCCAATTTACCATCTAATATCCCACAGGGCTGTACCATCTGATTCTCCCAATTGTATCTTTGCCAGTCTTCATATTTTAATCACCTCATCACAATCACTATTTCTTCTATATCAAACTCAAATCACCCATGCTAAGTTGTCTTCTTTGCACCTGCATTGTTTCCATCTTTGACTTTTTAAAAAAAAAATTATTTTTGTTGGTCATGGGGTTTGAACTCAGGACCTGGACTCTTTCACTCAGTGCTAGCGCTCTACCACTTTGAGCCACAGTGCCACTTCCAGTTTTCTGGTGGTGAATTGAAGATGAGTCTCATGAAGTTTCCTGCTGGGGCTGGCCTCAAACCATGATCCTCAGATCTCAGCTATCTTGAGTAGCTAGGCTTACAAGCATGAGTTGCAGGTGCCTGGTTCCATCTTTGACTTTTAATTATTATTTTAATGACAAGTGCTTTTTGTCTTCTTAAGTCTCTTTTTTCTTCTTTCTTTCTTTTTTTTTTTTTTATGCTCAGTCATGGGGCTTGAACTTTGGGCCTAGGTGCTGTCCCTCAGCTCTTCAGCTCAAGGTAAGGGCTCTTAACACTTGAGCCACAGTGCCACTTCTGGTTTTCTAGTGGTTTATTGGAGATCCGAGTCTCATGGACTTTCCTGCACAGGCTGGCTTTGAACCACAATCCTCAGATCTCAGCTAGGATTACAAGCATGAGCTACTAGTGCTCAGCAAGTTTTTGGTTTTTTTGTTTTGTTTTTAAATAATTAAGTTGTTATTGTGAAGGTCTTTCACCTTTTGGGTTAAGTATTTTAGTTTTTTTTTTTTTTTTTTTTTTTTTTGTCGGTCATGGGGCTTGAACTCTGGGCCTGGGCGCTGTTCCTCAGCTCTTCAGCTCAAGGCGAGCGCTCTACCACTTGAGCTACAGCGCCACTTCCGGTTTTCTGGTGGTTTATTGGAGATAGGAGTCTCACGGTCTCTCCTGCCCGGGCTGGCTTTGAACTGCGATCCTCAAATCTCAGCCTCCTGAGTAGCTAGGATTACAGGCGTGAGCCACCAGCGCCCGGCAGAAGTATTTTAGTTTTTTTGAGGGCTATTGTGAGTGGAATTGTTTTCGAGATATATAGAAAAGCTAATCATAGGCTGGGAATGTGGCTTAGTGATAGAGTACTTACCTAGAAGGCATGAAGCCCTGGGTTTGATTCCTCAGTACCACATAAGCAAAGAAAGCCAAAAGTGGTGCTGTGGCTCAAGTGCTAGCCTTGAGCAAAAGAAGCTCAGAGACAGTGCCCAGGCCCTGAGTTCAAGCCCCAGAACTGGCAAAAAAAAAAAAAAAAGAAAGAAAGAAAGAAAAAAGAAAAGAAAAGCTAGTTAGTCCTGAATGTTGGTTTTATAGCCAGCTACATTTCTAAAATAAACATTTTTCAGTTCTAGAAGGTTTTTGGTGGAGTCTGTAGAGTCCTTTAAGTATAAGCTCTTATCATCTGCAAATAAGGAATAACTTGACTGCTCTATTTAAATCCCTTTTATTTATTTTTACCTGCCTTACTGTTTGCTAAGACTTCTGTGGGGAGAATAGACACTTCTCTCCCAGTCTTGACTTTAGGAGAAGTAATTTCAGGCTTTCCCGATTTTAATCTGATGTTTGCTATATGTTTGTCATATGTAGCCTTGAAGTTCAAGTACATTCCTTCTCTTCCGAGCTTTTTTTTTTTTTTTTGGTCAGTCATGGGGCTTGAACTCTGGGCTTGGGCGCTGTCCTTAGGCTCTTCAGCTCAAGGTGAGCGCTCTACTGCTTGAGCCAGAACGCCACTTCTAGTTTTCTAGTGGTTTATTGGAGATAAGAGTCTCATGGATTTTCCTGCCCAGGCTGGCTTTGAACTGTGATCCTCAAATCACAGCCTCCTGAGTAGCTAGGATGAAGGCGTGAGCCTCGGGTGTCTGGCTTTCTTCAGAGCTTTTATCATAAAAGAATGTTGAATTTTATCAAAGACTTTTTTTTGTAACATTTGAGATGATTATATTATTTTTGTTCTTGGTTCTGTTTATGTGTTACTACATTAATTTTCCTATGTATGTTGATCTTTTTTTTTTTTTTTTGTCAGTTGTGGGGCTTGAACTGTGGTCCTGGGCACTGTCCCTCAGCTCTTCAGCTCAAGGCTAGCGCTCTACCACTTGAGCTACAACACCACTTTGGATTTTCTGGTAGTTTATTGGAGATAGGAGCCTCACAGTCTTTCCTGACCAGGCTGGCTTTGAACTGTGATCCTTAGATCTCAGCTTCCTGAGTAGCTAGGATTACAGGTGTTAGCCACCGGCGTCAGGCTTCCCTGAACTTCTTTTGCTCAAGGTTAGCACTCTACCACTTGAGCCACAGCCCCACTCTCAGCTTTTTTTTTTTTTTTCAGTCATGGGGGCTAAGCTCTTCAGCTCAAGACTAGTGCCCTACTACTTGAGCCACAGCACCACTTCTGGCTTTTTTCTGCTTATGAGGTGCTGAGGAATCAAACCCAGGGCTTCATGCATGCTAGGCAAGCACTCTACCACTGAGCCACCTTCCCAGGCCTCCCCCACCCCCCCCAAACTATTTTTTTTTTTAAATTTTGAGATATAGTCTCATTAAGTTGTCAAAGTAGAGCTGTGGCTCAAGTAATAAAGCACTAGCCTTGAGCAAAAAAACTCAGGGACAGCGCCCAGGCCCTGAGTTCAAGCCCCCATGACTGACAAAAAAAGGGGGGGGGTGCTGGGAAGGTGGCTCAGTGGTAAAGTGCTTGCCTTGCATGGGGCCCTGGGTTCAATTCCTCAGCACCATATAAGCAGAAAAAAAGCCAGAAGTGGTGCTCAAGTGGTAGAGGGCTAGCCTTGACCTGAAGAGCTGAGGGACAATGCCCAGGCCCAGAGTTCAGGCCCCACGACTGACAAAAAAAAAAAATCTTTAAGTTACCAAGTTTGGCCTCGATCTTGGAATCCTTGTTTGGCCTGTGGAGTAGCTGAGATTGCAGCCACTGGACCTAGCTGTCCTGCTTCCTTCCTTTCTTATTTGGGGGTTTTAAATACAAGGTCATGCACTGGGTAGACGAGCACGCTTCCAGCTGGAACACCCTACCCAGCCACATACCCCTCATCCCATTTTTGCTTTCATTTCTTTTTCAGCTAAGGTCTTTCACTTACCTTCTCTGGAATTAAGCTGACCCTGCTACCCCTGCCTCCCAAATCGCTGGGATTAAGCATGTAATCCCCTCCAGGTCCCACTATTGGATTTATCTGATGGTTCCATCCTGACCTGCAGTTGTTCTGTTCTTTGACTGGAAGTTGAGACCCAGAGCTCTGCTTCCCCAGCACCCCCCCCCCCTCACCTCCTCCCTCTGACTCACAGATTCCTCCTGCAGTTGTTTTGTTTGTTTGTTTATTTTGAGACTAGGGCTTGTTCATGTAGACCAGGTTAGTGTTGAACTCCTATTCCTCCTGCTTCAGCCTTAGGAGTGCTGAGATCACAGGCATGTGCCCCCATACTTGTAATTACTTTTCTTCTGTCTCTCTCCACTAGATCATAAGCTATAGTCTTTTTTTTTTTTTTTTTTGCTGGTCATGGAGCCTGAACTCTGGGCCTGGGCAGTGTCCCTCAGCTCTTCAGCTCAAGGCTAGCACTCTACCACTGGAACCACAGCACCCCTTCCGGCTTTTTCTGCTTTTGTGGTGCTGAGGAATCGAACCCAGGGCCTCAGGCATGTGAAGCAAGCACTCTACCACTGAGCCACCTTCCCAGCGATCATAAGCTACCTAGAGATAAAAATACATACTTTGGGGAGTGGCTTAATGGTAGGGTACTTGCCTAGTATGCATGAAGCCCTGGGTTAAATTCCTCAGTACCATATAAAGCCGGAAGTGGCGTTGTGGCGTTGCTAGCCCTGAGCAAAAGAACCTCAGGGACAGACCCTGAGTTCAAGCCCCAAGACCAGCATGCACACTCAAAGAATGAATTTATGTGGGGATCTTCTCTATTCTTGTGAATAATCAGCACACAGTAGATACTCAGGATGTGTTGGAGGAATGAATCAATCCATCACTTTAGTGGCTTTATTGGTCTCAATACCATTTAACATCTAGCCAGAAATTGCTGTGATACTTCACCCTCTCTCTTAGAATATTTCACATCGTTTTTAAGTCCTAAAAGTCAGAGAATGTCCTTATCACATTCTGGAACTTGCGGTTTCTCTATGGAGGGATGTGTTCTCAGCAGTTTGAGACATGCTCTGTTTTCTTCCTTCCAGCATAGCTCATGGAAGTCTACATCTATTTTTATTCTGGAGCTGGTTGCGTGGCCAGCTCTTCCATGGACGTGGCCTCTTTTCTTCCTGTCTCCACTATTTCTGCTTCTTCCTTGAGCAGCAATGGACAGATTGCTCCCCCCCCCCTCCATCCTATAGAAAGTCTTATCCCATAGTTGGGATGGTAACATTGAGATACTGGAAATCATGGACAGAGTTGTAAAAGTAAGCTTCAGACAGCTCAGGGCTTTGTGTTCTTGCTTGATGTTTTTGGTTGGCACTCTATTATTTCCAGCTCTTTGCTAGTTAATTGGAGACAAGTCTCATGGGTTTTTCTGCCAAGGCTGGCTTTAAACTACAGTGCTCAGATCTTACCCTCCTGAGTAAGCTAGGATTACAGGAGTAAACTACTAATGACTGGAATTTTTTTTTTTTTGTCGTGGGCCCTGAACTCTGGGCCTGGGTGTTGTCCCTCAGCTCTTCAGCTCAAGGCTAGCAATCTCCTGCTTGAGTTACAGCACCACTTCCAGCTTTTTTCTTTTTGCTTATGTGGTACTGAGGAATCGAACCCAGGGCCTCATGCATGCAAGGCAAGCACTCTACCACTCAGCCACCTTCCCAGCCCGAATGTTTTGTTTTTAAGATAAGGTCTTTCTGAGCTGAATGCTGGTGGCTCAAACCTGTAATCCTAGCTACTCAGGAGGCTGAGATCTGAGGATCACAGTTCAAAGCCAGCCCAGGCAGGAAAGTCCGTGAGACTGTATGTCCAATTAACCACCAGAAAATTGGAAGTGAGTGCCACTGTGTGGCTCAAGTGGTAGAGCACTTGCCTTGAGCTGAAGGGGCCCAGAGTTCAAGTCCCATGACCAACAACAACAAAAAAAAAAAAAAAAAAAAAAAAGAAAGAAAGAAAAGAAAAGCAAGCAAGCAAGCAAGCAAGCAAATAAGCAAGCAAATAAGGATGAAACTGCCAGGACCAGGCTGCCACACAGACAGCCCAACCTCAGAGTTACACTGAAAACCACTGTGCTCAACTTTCCTCCTCCATTCTTTCTGCAGTAGACTGCCAAAGCAAGCTTTGCCTGGGGGCGGGGCTGAGACTGTGTAACAACCCCTCCATTCACTGTGTGAAGAATTGCAGAATGAGTGTTTCAGTGACCAGTTTTGTTTTGTTTTATTGCTGGGCCTGGGTCTTGAACTCTGGGCCTGGGCTCTGTCCCTGAATTTCTTTTGCTCAAGGCTAGTGCTCTACCACTTAAACCACAGTGTCACTTCCGGCCTTTTCGTAGTAGTTTATTGAAGTTAAGAAACTCATAGACTGCCGGGTGCTGGTGGCTCACGCCTGTAATCCTAGCTACTCAGGAGGCTGAGATCTGAGGATCGAGGTTCAAAGCCAGCCCGGGCAGGAAAGACTGTGAGACTCCTATCTCCAATAAACCACCAGAAAACCGGAAGTGGTGCTGTAGCTCAAGTGGTAGAGTGCTCGCCTTGAGCTGAAGAGCTGAGGGACAGCGCCCAGGCCCAGAGTTCAAGCCCCACGACCGACAAAAAAAAAAAAAAAAAGAAACTCATAGACTTTCCTGCCTGGGCTGGCTTCAAACAGTGATCCTCAGATCTCAACCTCATGAGTAGCTAGTATTATAGGCATGAGCCACCAATGCCCAGCTTAGTGACACGTTTTTAAGAACGTAAATGTTGGGCAGGAAGGTGGCTCAGTGGTAGAATGCTTGCCTTGCATGCATGAGTCCCTGGGTTCAATTCCTCAGCACTATATAAGCCGGAAGTGGTGCTGTGGTTCAAGTGATAGAGCACTAGCCTTGAGCTGAAGAGCTGAGGGACAGTGCCCAGGCCCAGAGTTCAGGCCCTATGACTGACAAAAAAAAAAAAAAAAAAGCATAAATGTCAAAGAGGAAAAAATGATGTATTTTCTTCCCCAGATCTGTGTATTCCTGAGATCATCGGTGACTCTGCTAGCACAGGAGCTATCATCTCTTATAAGAGCCCTCCATGGGCACAAGGTCAAGACTTGGGTAGTTTCGGCATTCCAGGAGTCTTACTGTGCTGCAATGTACAGATTATGGCCGAATCATCAGATTTCTGTTCTCTGGCTGGATATCAGATGCACTTCACTGAGACCACAGAAAGAGAACTGAAGATGGAAACACTATGCCAAATGCCATGCCAGCCACCTGGTAAGTGCAGATGACCAGTTGGGGCTGGACTTAGAAGGTGAGGTAGGGGATGCGTGGAGGACAAACATTCTGAACGGAAAGAATAGTGCTGCCAACGGCCTATGACAGGAAACTGTGTGGCTTCCAGGAAAAGGCCAGGCCAGGGGTTTGAGTATGACTGGGACAGACACAATTGTTTGGTTGAGATTGGCCAGCTATAAATGTGAGGGGAGTTTTATTGAAGAATTTAAGCCGGCTAGTGGCTCACACCTGCAATTCTGGCATCTCAAGAGGCTGAGATCTGAGGACTGGGGTTAGAAGCCAGCCTGGACAGAAAAGTCCCTGTGAGACTCATCTCCAATTAACTACTCAAAACTTAGAAGTGGAGCTGTGGTTCAAAGTGGTAGAACACAAGCTTTGAGCAAAAGAGCTCAGGCCCTGAGTTCAAGCCCCATAATCAAAAACAAAACAATCCAGAGTCACATTAAAATCTGGGTTTGGGGATTTTCTTGAAAAAATGGGCTCTTGCATTCAACCAGATACCTGCTGATTTTTGCAGCTGAGGTCTGCGTACCTGCTTTGGCTGGAACCCCACTAGCTTGCCTGGGGTCCCCTTCCACCTTCGCAGGGCCACTGTTAGTATCTGCTGTTCTGCCCAAGGCATGCTGCTCCGCTCAAGCTAAATTAGATGCCAGGCTGTGCTTTCATTCAGGGTAAGCCCAGTCCTCCATGGATGGCTGAATGGCCTTTTGGAGATGAAGGGAATTGACGATAAAAGAGCACGTGTTTTGCTTGGTTTGCTTTTTTCCTTCATGCTGTGGGAATTGAGAACTCATTACCACCCATGCTTGAATGCTCACAGGAAGGAGGGCTGTGTACAGTCACTGCAGAACAAAGGTGAATGGTCATAGTTTGTGAAACCAACACTGCTTAAAATGCAATATAGGGCTAGAGGTGTGGCCCAAACAGCAGAGTGCCTGCCTAGCAAGTGGGAAACCCTGAGTTCAAATCCTAGTATTGCACCCCCTGCCCCAATCCAAAACCCACAATATAAATTACACCCTGGAGGGCTGGGAAGGTGGCTCAGTGGTAGAATGCTTGCCTGGCATGCATGAGGCCCTGGGTTCAATTCCTCAGCACATATAAACAGAAAAAGCCGGAAGTGGTACTGTGGCTCAAGTGGTAGAGTGCTAGCCTTGAGCTGAAGTGCTGAGGGACAGCACCCAGGCTTAGAGGTCAAGCACCATGACAAAAAAAATAAAACAAACAAACGAACAAATAAATTATACCCTGGAAATGGTAAAAAAATGGTGGTCTACTCTTGGTACGAAAATTAGGTTGTGGCTTTTCAAAAATATACTTTGTGATGAATCATTTCTTGAATTTGAGCCATGTGTATACTTTGGATGGTTCATAAGGAATCTTTGGGGGAAAATGGGTGTAGGTACATGTATGTGTGTCTACCAAAGCATACGTAACTTAGAATTTTCTATAGCTACTCAATCTTAGAGCATTTTTTGAGAAAGTTTCATGATTTATTAAAAGTTGGCATTAGCCGGGGCCACACCTGTAATCCTAGCTACTCAAGAGGCTGAGATCTGAATATCACTGTTCAAAGCCAGCCCAAGCAGGAAAGTCTATGAGACTCTTATTTCCCAGTAACCACCAGAAAACCTGACATCGCGCTGTGGCTCAAGTGGTAGAGCGTTAACCTTGAGCTGAAGAGCTGAGGGACAGTGCCTGGGCCCAGAATTCAAGACCCATAACTGACCCCCCCCCTAAAAAAAGTTGGTATTTAAAAGTACCATTAAGTTAAAATGTGCCCTGGGCTTGGAAACAGGCCTTTGTCCACATTAAATGTTTTGTTACCAGTTACTATTATTCACTTATTTATTGTTATTTATGGTTATAGAGCTTGAACTCAAGGCCTGGGTGCTGTCCCCAAGCTCTTTTGCTTGAGGCTAGCATTCTATCACTTTGAGCCACAGCGCCACTTCTGGGTTTTTGTTTTTTGTTTTTTTGGTGGTTAATTGGAGATAAGAGTCTCATGGGAACTTTTCAGCCTAAGCTGGCTTTGGACCATGATCCTCAAATCTCAGCCTCCTGAATAACTAGGATTACAGGTGTGAGCCAGTGGTGCCTGGCTGTTCTTAATTATTTTAAGAGCTGGGTAATGGTAGGTCATACCTGTAATCCTAGCTGAGATCTGAGGACCCTTGTTTGAAGCTAGCCCAAGCAGGAAAGTCCATAAAACACTTATCTCCAATTAAACACACACACACACACACACACACACACACACACACACACACACACGCGCACACACACACACACACACACACACACACACACACACACACAGCTGGAAGTGGAGTTGAAGTGGTATAATACCAGCCTTGAGCAAAAATCTAAGGGAGAGTGTCCAAGCCTTAAGTTCAAACTCCATACCAGCACTATGTTCTCACAAGTTTTTCCCTGCAATCTATAAACTGCCCCCTAGACATTAGGTTGCAATCAATGCAGGAAGCCCAACTGACCCCAGAGCTGTGGGAGTTGCACTCCAAGTCAGTGCTCAGTGTGTCCTAACTGGGAACTTGCCCTCCTGCTGGCTGCCTGGGTGAAAGCAAGTAGAAGTTGGCCACGCTGCCGAGTGGGGTCTTCTCAGACCCCACTGGGGGCAGTTCTGGGGTGGCCACTGATTCTCAGAAGCTCCTTATCCATGCCAAACTGCCATCCCTCCTATCAGCCTATGCTCCCCAACTTGAGAGAAGCCAGCTCTGCAAGCTTTCCCCTGGGAACGAGAGTCACAGTTTGTACTGTCGATAAATTTGGTCTCAGGGATCATTTCTACCAGATGACCTGGGTTTCTGAGGTCATGCCCTGCTTTCTCCCTGGACTCTGACCCCTGCTTTGCATGGCTTCCTTCCTTCCTTCCTTCCTTCCTTCCTTCCTTCCTTCCTTCCTTCCTTCCTTCCTTCCTTCCTTCCCTCCTTCCCTCCTCCTCCTCCTCCTCCTCCTCCTCCTCCTCCTCCTCCTCCTCCTCCTCCTCCTCCTCCTCCGACAGCCCTGTCCCCAGGATCATGCCCACACAAACTTGGGGATGACCAGAACCCCTGCCAAGACTGACCGTGCAAGAAGCAGTGCTTTGGTAAAGCCCCGCTAGCTTCGTCTCTCGTTATGTGATGTTGCCTAGAATGTCCAGGCTCCCCAGAAGATCTAGCTAAATTCATGACAAAGTTCCACTATGTCTTCATTTATTTATCAAGCACCTATTTTTTTGTGTGTGTGGGGGGTAGGGGGTCAGGTAGCATTTCAGATATCAGAATTGTCATAACAGGGAGCAACAATGGACAAAATGGCTCTGTTTTCTTAGAGTTGTGTTACCAATGAGAAGGACAAACACACCATCCATGATGTGATTTAAATTTTTTGGTGAAAAATTAAGCAGCCTGAGCAAGAGAGCATGGCCATTTTGATTGGGAGACTTAAAGCAGAGTCAGGAAATGAGGCTGTTATGAAGAGTCATTTCCAGTCTGGGGAGCAGAAGGGAAGAACTTTCTAAAAGGAATTATGCCTGGGGTGACAATGCTGAGTCCGCCACCACTGATCCACACTTCTCATTTTCTTTGCATCTCTCTGAGCTATGGAGAGGAACTCGTCAAATCATTTCTGCAAAAACAATCATATAACTGGGTGCCAGTGGCTCACGCCTGTAATCTTAGCTACTCAGGAGGCTGAGATCTGAGGATCATGGTTCAAAGCCAGCCTGGGCAAGAAAGTCACTCAGAAAACCGTAAGTGGCACTGTGGCTTAAGTCGTATAGCACTAGCCTTGAGCTGAGGAACTGAGGGACAGCACCCAGGCCCAGAGTTCAAACCCCACAACCGACAAAAACAAACACAGTAATATAGCTAGGCTCTGGTAGCTCATGCCTGTAATCCTAGCTACTCAGGAAGCTGAGATGTGAGAATCATGGTTCAAAGCCAGCCTGGGTAGGAAAGTCAATGCAACTCTTTTTGTTTGTTTTTGTCGGTTGTGGGGCTTGAACTCTGGGCGTAGGTGCTGTCCCTCAGCTCTTCAGCTCAAGGCTGGCATTCTGTCACTTGAGCCACAGCACCACTTCCGGTTTCCTAGTGGTTTATTGGGGATAAGAGTCTCTCGGACTTTCCTGCCGGGGCTGGCTTTGAACTGTGATCCACAGATTTCAACCTCCTGAGTAGCTAGGCTTATGGGCATGAACCAGTGGCGCCCAGCTTCTATGAAACACACACACACACACACTCTCTCTCTCTCTCTCTCTCTCTCTCTCTCTCTCTCTCTCTCTCTCTCTCTCTCTCCCCCCCTCCCTGCCTCTCTCTCTCTCTTTCCCCCAAGAAACGCTTATCTCCAGCGAACCACTAGAAAACCAGAAGAGGCTTTGTGGCTCAAAGTGGTAGAGTATAGCCTTGAGCATAGAAGCACAGAATTCAGGCCTCCATGATGGACAAGAAAAAAATAATCCTAGGAAGGTGGCTCAGTGGTAGAGTGCTTGCCCTTCATGCATAAGGCCCTGGGTTTGATTCCTCAAAACCACATAAGCAGAAAAAGCTGGAAGGGGGACTGTGGCTAGAGTGCTAGCCTTGAGTTTAAGAGCTGAGGGACAGTGCCCAGGCTCAGAGTTCAGACCCCAATACTGACAAAAAAGAAAGAAAGAAAGACAGACAGACAGACAGACAGACAATCGTAAACTATCAAGCCCTGTATAAAAATTATTCTCCTGGGGCTGGGAAGGTGGCTCAGTGGTAGAGCGCTTGCCTTGCATGCTCAAGGCCCTGGGTTCGATTTCTCAGCACCACATAAGCAGAAAAAAAAAAGCCAGAAGTGGCGCTGTGGCTCAAGTGGTAGAGTGCTAGCCTTGAGCTGAAGAGCTGAGGGACAGCGCCCAGGCCCAGAGTTCAGGCCCCACGACCGGACCCAAAAAAAAGATAAATAAATTAAAAAAAATAAAAATTATTCTCCTTATATTGACTTTATCTAGTATTGGCAGAGTGTTCTAAATCATCAAGAGTTATGATTATTACAGTTCTGCTCTTTCATTTTTTATTATTTCACATAGCATATAATTAACTATTTTAAAGTTACAATTCAATGGTATTTAACACAGTTACTATACTGTGCAACCATCATCTCTTCTAGTTTCAAACTTGTATGTCATCCCTACTCTCTCTCCCTCTTCCCTCTCCCTCCCCCTCTCCCTCCCCTTTTCCCTCTCCCTCTCCCTTTCCCTCTTCATTCCCCTCCCCCCCCCCCCCCCTCCAGTACTGGGGCTTTAACTCTGAGTCTGGCTGTTGTTTCTTGGCTTTTTTTTTTTTTCCTGCGAAGGTGACTTTCCACAACTTGAGCTACAGCTGCACATCTAGCTTTTTATTTTTTCCACAATAGCATTGTTTATTCTGATAAGAATCAGTAACTACATAAGTGCCTCAATAGGAAGTCAGTGCTACTGTCAAAATCACATTTATGAAAAGTTTGTAATATAAATACTTGTATGCAAAGAATAAAGCCATGCATCCTTTTATTGTTGTTGCTTTTTTTTTTTTTTTTGCCAGTCCTGGAGCTTGAACTCAGGGCCTGGGCACTGACCTTCAGCTTCTTTTGCTCAAAGCTGTGCTCTACCACTTGAGCTGCACCTCCACTTTGGGTTCTTTGCTCGTTAATTGGACATAAGAGTCTCCTGGACTGTCCCTGCCCTGGCTGGCTTCAAACTGCAATCCTCAGATCTCACACTCCTGAACAGTTTAGGATTACAGGAGGAAGCCATCAGTGACATTCATTTTTTTTTTGGCCAGTCCTGGGGCTTGAACTCAGGGCCTGGGCACTGTCCCTGACATTCTTTTGCTCAAGGCTAGAGCTCTACCACTTGAGCCACAGTGCCACTTCCTGCAATGCTTATATGGTACTAAGGAATTGAACCCAGGGCTTTATGCATGCTAGGCAAGCACTCAATAACTAAGCCACATTCCCAGCCCTGTTTTATGTTTTATGTTTTTTTGGTTTTTGTTCTTTTGGGGTTTTTTTTGACTGTTAGTTGGAGATAAGAGTCTTAGGAGCCGGGCGCTGGTGGCTCACGCCTGTAATCCTAGCTACTTAGGAGGCTGAGATCTGAGGATCGCGGTTCAAAGCCAGCCCGGGCAGGAGAGACTGTGAGACTCCTATCTCCAATAAACCACCAGAAAACCGGAAGTGGCGCTGTAGCTCAAGTGGTAGAGTGCTTGCCTTGAGCTGAAGAGCTGAGGGACAGCGCCCAGGCCCAGAGTTCAAGCCCCACGACCGACAAAAAAAAGAAAAAGAAAAAGAGTCTTAGGGGCTTTCCTGCTCAGGATGGCTTTGAACCATGATCTTCAAATCTCAGCCTCCTGAGTAGCTAGGATTACATGTGTAAACCTCTTTCCTTCTTTTCTTTTCCCTCCCTCCCTCCCTTCCTTCCCACCGTCTTCCTTCTCTTTCTCCTTCTTTCCTTCCTTCCTTCCTTCCTTCCTTCCTTCCTTCCTTCCTTCTTTCTTTCTTTCTTTCTTTCTTTCTCTCTCTTTCCCTCCTTCCCCTCCCTCCCTCCCTTTTTTCCCTCCCTCCCTCTTTTCCTTCCTTCCTTCCTTCCTTCCTTCCTTTCATACTTTCTGTGTGGAGGATTGAACCCAAGGCCCCATACATGCTAGACAGGTACTATCCACTGAACTACTTCCTCAGCTTTCATATTTTTTTTTAGTATTAATTTATGTTATCATTCCTGAAATAGGATTTTCTGCCTTGTATCTGTCTTTGTCATTTTCATGTCTTGCTGGCCTGAACCAGGTCCTGTGATTCACCCATTCTGGCAGGCCATAGTAGAGTATCCACTGATAATACAGCCCTGTGTCCAGGAACTCATAGTCTGTTGGGGGATTTAGGCACCTAATAGATACCTGGTAGAAAATTGCGATACATGTCTAAGGAAAAGTGTTTTGAAAATCATGTTTAAAAAATTGAAAACCAGGGGGGGAGGGGGGAGGCTGGGAAGGGATGTGAAGGGTAAACAAAGGAGGAGGCTGCAATGCTTGGTAAGAAATGTAAGCATTATCCTGCCCATGTAATTGTAACTCCTCTGTACAGTATGTTCACAAATAAAATTAAATTAAAAAAAGATTGAAAACCAGGGGCTAGGAAGGTGGCTCAGTGGTAGAGCGCTTGCCTTGCATGCATGAGGCCCTGGGTTCGATTCCTCAGCACCATATAAGCAAAAAGAAAAAAAGCCAGAAGTGGCACTGTGGCTCAAGTGGTAGAGTGCTAGCCTTGAGCTGAATTGCTGAGGGACAGCGCCCAGGCCCAGAGTTCAGGCCCCATGACTGGACCCCCCTAAAAAAAATTTGAAAACCAGGGGCTGGGAAGGTGGCTCGGTGGTAGAGCGCTTGCCTTGCATGCATGAGGCCCTAGGTTCAATTCCTCAGCACCACATAAGCAGAAAAAGCCAGACCTGGTGTTGTGGCTCAAGTGGTAGAGCGCTAGGTTTGAGCTGAAGAGCTGAGGGACAGCTCCCAAGCCCAGAGTTCAAGTCCCACGACTGACCAAAAAAAAAAAAATTAAAAAAAAAAATAAATAAAATAAAATTGAAAACCATGTTAAGAAACATCCGGGGCAGGACCCTGGTGGCTCACATCCATGATCCTTGCTTCTGAGGATTGAGGTTTGAAGCTAACCTGGGCAGACGACTCCGTGAGTCTCTTATCCACAGTTAACCAGCGAAAAGATGGAACTAGAGGTGTGGCTCACCAGCCTTCAGGGAAAAAGCCAGGAGCAAGTACTGAGACCCCGAGCTCAAGCCCAGTCCTGCACAAGGAAAACAGATACATTTACGAAATTACTAAAGGTACTGGAAGACAGCTGTGGCTCTTGGAATGCTGGGACTGCGAGGTGCATGTAGTTGAGGCACCGAGCAGAAAGATGGCTTCAGGGGGTGAGCAGGACACGTTAGGAGGGAAGTAGGCAGGAAGGGGCGAGAACCGTTCCTTGGCTTTTGAGGACCCCCGCCCCGTCCTGCCCCCTGTGAGGTGAGCAGCTGCACTGAGACCTCCTCTCCCGTCGCGCAGCTGTGCACAGGGGCTCCGCCCGTGGGGTCCGTCGCCCCCTAGCGAGAGTTACGTCGAACAAGCCGACGTCCGGGGACGCCGCAGAGCGTGCTGTCCAACAGAGGGCAGGCGCGCGCCCGGCTGGGAGGAGGATGCCGCGCATCCTCCCGGCCGCGGAGTGCAGTGGCCCTCCGGCAGGGGGCGCTGCCCACCCGCCTCGGATCCCGGGCGCGGCGCGCGCGGGGCGGGGAGGGAAGGGGCGGGGCGGGGCGGAGAGGGGCGGGGCGGGGAGATTCGTTCAGGACCGGGGGACTGTGGGGCTCCAAGACTTCTGACCCAGCAGCTCTGCGCGCCCTCGGGCGTCTTCTTGCACACAAGTGCGTGCTGGTGTTTTCCTAGACGTTTGTTTTGCTCCTCAGTCCAACTGGACGAACCAAACCGGAGCAGGTCATCCAAGTCACCCCCAGCCCAGAGCAGGGCCTCCCGCCGGCCCCCCCTCCCCACCCCCGGGGCAGGGCGCCGCGCACGCTGCCCGCTGCCAGTGGCGGCCACAGGCGGCGGGGATGGTGCCCGCGCCGCACGTCCCTGGTGTGGGCGCAATCTGGAGTTTCTTCAGGCGGGATGACCTGGCAGCGTTCGTACCCCACCCACAGCGGGTTTCGCTTTCCTAATGTTAAAGTGCCTCTAACTGAGGGAGGGTGAAACTGGTTCTACATTTTACCTATTTTTTTTTTTTTTAAATATACTTGCTTGTTTACCATTTCTTCTTTCTGGCTTGTCTCCCTCCTTTTCCCCGCAGAAGATGCCTAGAACTGCCCTCTTTGGCATCCGTCCAAAGTCCAGGTTCTAATAGCTCTCTGCTGGTTTAATTTTAACCATAAAGCTTTCTTTTGGAATAATTACTTTTTAATCTAGAAAGGGCTGGTTTGAGGTAGGACCATAAAACACTCCTTCCTGGAGTTTAGTTGGTTATATTCATTTGCTGCTAATCTTCCTCTTTTAAAAGAGGAGACTGATGGGGGCGGGGGAGGGGTGGTGTGGGGGGAGCGGTGATGGAAATTGTGGGAACCAGTTTGAACCGATTAAACATCTGCTTCTTTTCTTTTTTTTGTCAGTCCTGGGGCTTGAACTCAGGGCCTGGGCACTGCCTGACATTCTTTTGCTCAAGGCTAGAGCTCTGCCACTTGAGCCACAAAGCACCATTTCCAGCCTTTTCTGTGTATGTGGTACTGAGGAATCAAACCCAGGGTTTCATGCATGCTAGCACTCTACCACAAAGCCACCTTCCCAACCTGAATATCTGCTTTAATCCATGAGATGAACTGTTGTCTACAGAAAGCAAGTTTAGGGGCTGGGAAGTTGGCTCAGTGGTAGAGCGCTTGCCTTGCATGCCTGAGGCCCTGGGTTCGATTCCTCAGCACCACATAAGCAAAAAGAAAAAGGCCGGAAGTGGCGCTGTGGCTCAAGTGGTGGAGTGCTAGCCTTGAGCTGAAGAGCTGAGGGACAGCACCCAGGCCCAGAGTTCAGGCCCCATGACTGGACCAAAAAAAAAAAAAAAAAAACAGAAAGCAAGTTTAGGAGAGACTGAGGAAGGAGCCCTGAAGCCCTGAGGCAGTTCTGAGCAAAGAACAGCCTGACAGCAGTCCTGTGGTCAGCCATGTGACCCCTATTTTCTGGGACAATCTCCATTTCTGGGACAGAAGACACACTGGCCTTTTGTCGGATCACACATCAGACTGCCACCAGGTCTTAGTTCTGAAAATGTGGTCACCTGAGAGGCCTGTCAACTCTCACAGGCCTTATCTCTGCGGGGATGACCTAGACCAAACAGTCAGGATCACCTGTGCTGGTCAGAATACTTTTTGTGGCTGTTGTTTGTTTTTGCTTTTAGTTAGTTTTCAAGTTGGGTCTGGTTTTTGCCTGAGGTCAGTTTTCTACTAAGATCTTCCTATCCTGGCCTCCCAAGGGAGCTGGAATCATAGATACATACCACTATGCCTGCCTTGTCTGTTGACATGGAAGTCTCAAAACTTTGGTCCAAGCTGGACTCGAACTTCTAGCTTTCTGATCTCTGCCTCGCAAATAGCTAAGATTACAAATGTGTACCACCATGTCCACCCTGGTTGGAATACTTCTGATTCCACTCTTTCTCTTTTTTTTTTTTTTTTTTTTTTTTTCTTTTTTATGTTTTTATTGTAAAAATGCTGTACAGAGGGGTTATAGTTACATGAGTAAGGTAATGAGTACATTTCCTATTGAGCATTGTTACCTCCTCCTTTGTTTTTCCCCTACCATCCTTTTCCTCCCCTCTTCCCCCTTTCCTACCCCTCACCAAGTTGTAAAGTTCGTTTTCAACATAACGTCTTGTACATCTCATTGTTACAATGGTTCAACCTGTATCCCTATTTCAGCATTTTGTTATTTCCCTTCCCCTCTCCAAATTAGAAAAATGTATATACAAGATCCAGGGCACCAACATCAAATACAGTGAAAACAGGGGTTATACCATAGGGGAAGAACATACAAGTGAAATGAACCCCAAGATAGAGACACAAGTGGTTTTTTCTTTTTTTTTTTTTTTTTTTTTTTTTCCCACTTTAAAAATTTTTATTTATTTTTTTTTTAATTTTTTTTATTGTAGAGATACTATACAGAGGGTTACAGTTACATGAGTGAGGTAATGAGTACACTTCCACTTCCTCTTGAACATTGTTACCCCCTCCATTGTTTTCCCCCTACCATCCCCTCCCTCCCTCCCTTCCCCAAGGTTCTTTTTTTTTTTTTTTTTTTGATCGTGATTAAGTGATTACTTAATTTCCGGAAATTCACAGTATTGTGGAATAATGATGCTCATTTAAAGTCACAAGTTCATTCTAACTTTCCTGGAGCAAATTGTCTATCACAGTCTGTAATATATAACGGTGCTCATATGTTATATACCATATATGTGATCAGCAGCATGGGGATATTTGGTAGTGGTTCAACCAGATGAGTGGGAGTTCTTTGTTTCTTAAGTCCTGTTAGTTTTGTCATATCACCTAACATTTTGGATTCATCATCCACTTATCAGGGAGACCATGTACTGTTTGTCTCTTCATTCTTGGCTTACCTCGCTCAACATGATTCCTTCTAGCTCCATCCATTTCCCTGCAAATGCCATTATTTTGTCATTTCTAATGGCTGCATAATATTCCATTGTGTATAGATACCACAATTTTTGGATCCATTCATCTGTGGTGGGGCATCTAGGTTGTTTCCATATCCTAGCTATTGCGAACAGTGCTGCAATAAACATGGAGGTGCACGTGTCCTTGTATATTGGTTCCTGTTGTTCAGGGTAGATGCCTAGAAGTGGTATGACTGGGTCGTAAGGGAGGTCAATCTTTAGCTTTCTAAGGACCCTCCAGACTGCTTTCCAAAGTGGTTGTATGAGTGTACATTCCCACCAGCAGTGTAATAGCGTTCCTCGTTCTCCACATCCCCTCCAGCATTTGTCGTTGGCTGATTTGTGGATGTGGGACATTCTGACTGGGGTAAGGTGGTATCTCAGGGTTGTCTTTATTTGCATTTCCTTCACCACCAGGGATGATGAACATTTCCTCATGTGTTTCTTTGCCATTTTTATTTCTTCATTTGAGAAGTCCCTCTTTAGTTCCCTTGCCCATTTAGTAATTGGTGTGTTGGGTTTGGGAGGGATTAGTTTCTTGAGTTCCCTGTATATACAGGATGTTAACCCCTTGTCTGATATATTGCTGGTAAATATTTTTTCCCAATTAGTTGGTTGTCTTTCTAGCTTGGTTGCGATAGCTTTATCTGTGCAGAAGCTTTTTATTTTAAGGTAGTCCCATTTGTCGAGTCTCTCTCCAATTTGTTGTGACCCTGGGACTCTGTTCAGGAAGTTCCTTCCTGTGCCTATTAGTTCAAGTGTCTCTCCTACTCTGTCCTGCAGTAGTTTCAGAGATTCAGGTTTAATGTTAAGGTCTTTAATCCATTTTGAGTTGATGTTGGTGCATGGTGATAGGCTGGGGTCCACTTTTAGTTTTCTGCATGTGGCTGCCCAGTTTTCCCAGCACCAGCGGTTGAAGAGGCTGTGTTTCTTCCATTGTATGTCTTTGGCTCCTTTGTCGAATATCAGCTGGCTGTAGGCCTGTGGATTTATTTCTGGATCTTCTATTCTGTTCCATTGGTCTTCGGGTCTGTTTTTGTGCCAGTACCATGCTGTCTTTGTTATTATAGCTCTGTAGTAGAGTTTGAAGTTCGGCATGGATAGCCCTCCCATATTGTCTTTATCCCCTAGAATTGTTTTGGCTATTCTAGGTCTTTTGTTGTTCCATATGAATTTTTGGACTGTTTTCTGTATTTCAGTGATGTACGTCATTGGGATTTTAATAGGAATTGCGTTGAATTTGTATATTAGTTTTGGAAGTATTACCATCTTTACTATATTAAGTCGGCCTATCCAGGAGCATGGGAGGTCTTTCCATTTCCTAGTGTCTTCTGCAATTTCTTTCTTTAACTTTTTATCACTCTTTCTCTTTTAAATGAAGTCCTTTTAAATAATTACTTGTAACATCTTAAAGGAATTTTGATGCATCAGGGTGAACATTTGTGTCTCCGGTTTTGAAGTTGTGGTAGCAAACTTTATTTAGCACTAACAAATAAAAGATTGGAAGAAAATAGAATGTGTGTGGTAGAGACCAATTTACTGATTGTTGCTAGTCTTCACCGAGGCCAGTGAATTTGGGAATACTTCTTTGTATTACAGAAATGGTCTTTGTTGGGTGCCAATGCCTCTCACCTGTAATCCTCACTACTCAGGAGGCTGAGATCTGAGGAGTGTGCTATGAAGCTGGCCTGGGCAGGAGATTCTTACCTCTAATTAATACTCAAAAGCCAGAGGTAGAGCTGTAGTTCAAGTGGTAGAGTGGCAGCATGAAGCAAAGAAGTGCCCAAGCCCTGAGTTCAAGCCCTAGTACTAGCACATAGAAATGGTCTTCACTTTATCTTAGATTCCTGCTTGGGCTTACTTAAATACAGAGTTCTTCCAGAGGGTTTGAATAGGAAGGAAGACAGAAAAAAACACTTTCTGTTGTTAGAGATTATGGACAGTGGCAACTAAGTCTCTTTAAAAAAAATTGAAATTGATGTACAAATTCTAATTTATTATGTCTATTTATGTGTATAATGACTCTTTTTTTTTTTTTTTTTTTTTTTTTTTTTTTGGGTCCGGTTGTGGGGCCTGAACTCTGGGCTTGGGCGCTGTCCCTCAGCTCTTCAGCTCAAGGCTAGCACTCTACCACTTGAGCCACAAGGCCACTTCCAGCTTTTTTCTTTTTGCTTATGTGGTGCTGACGAATCAAACCCAGGGCCTCATGCATTGCAAGGCAAGCGCTCTACCACTGAGCCACCTTCCCAGCCCCGTATAATGGCTCTTGATCAGTGTCACCTTCCCATCATACTCTCCTAATTCAGCCTTGAATATCAAGGGCCAGATGATCCAATAAGAGAGGCAGTGCTGAGTCTTTCATTTAGGAAAATCTTGTGCAAAGTTTATGTGTGCGTGTGCACATGCGCATGTGCACATGTGTGCACATACACATGTACATCAGAGCCTTGCACTTTTTGACTCAAAGCTCTTGCTTAACCACTTAAACTATAGCTCCACTTTTAACTTTTTCCTGGTTCATTGAAATCAAGAGTCTCAGGGACTTTTCTGTCTAGGCTGGCCTGGAACTATGGTCCTTGGATCTCAGTTTCCTGAGTTGCTAGGATTATAGGCATGAGCCACCAGTATCCAGTTTCTATGCAATCTTTATAAAGGTAGATGAAAGGGGTGGGGGGCCAGGCGCTGAGGCTGAGATCTGAGGATCACAATTCAAAACCAGCCCCAGCAGGAAAGTCCATGAGACTCATCTCTAATAAACCACCAGAAAACCGGAAGTGTCACCATTGCTCAAGGTGGTAGAGCTCTAGCCTTGAGCAAGAAAGCTCAGGGACAGTTCCCAGGCCCTGAGTTCAAGCCCCACACTGATGAAAGAAAGGAAAGGAAGAGAGAGACAGAGGGAGAAAGGGCAGGCTGGGGATGTAGCTTAGTACTATAGTACCTGCTCGGCATGCTTAATCTTCCATACTGGAGTGGGTGTAAAGACAGATGGAAAAAGTCAAAAGTATACCCATGGTGGCCTACCAATAACCTAGAAGCTCCTAGAGACAAGGCCTGCATCTTTTACAGTTGTCCTTGCTATGGCTCATTGGTCAGAACATTCTATAATGTTCCATCAACATATCTACCCATATGTGTAAGGTAAACGATCCATCCAGTTAGCACCTAGGCCAGCACAAAGTCCAAGTGCTGTGCCTCACTTGTGTCTGAGGACTGAAGAAGGAGGGGAAAGCGAGTCTCACACCCAGAGTAAGACGGGAGACAAAGATGAACTGGAAGGAAGGGAGGGAGGGAGGGAGGGAGGGAGGGAGGGAGGGAGGGAGGGAGGGAGGGAGGGAGGAAGCGACACTAATCTGGAAGGTTGAGCATTGTTTAGAACATGTTCTTGTTTATTCCTTCAGTTTCTAGTTTCAGACCTGAGCTTGAGCCGCTGTTCCGGCTCCTTCTGGCTCCTCTGCCCATTTGGACCTGGGCTGCCACATCTCTGGACACTTGTCTTTCCCGAGTCCTTTCTCTGTAGCTACCAAAAGCAGGGATTGGAGTGGCACTACCAGGAGCAGGCACTGCTTGACTGTCCTTAGTGACGTCACTAGGAGCTCTGGGAGGTGATGGAGGGAGGCAGCACAGACATTGGATATCTGTTTTGTGGTGCACCCTGGGGAAGGGCTAGCCTGGTTCAACTGGCTCCTTGGGGGAGGAGGAAAGGGAGTGAGAACCTTTGACCATGAATTCTTTTTTGTTGTTGTTGGTGGTGGTCATGGGACTTGAACTCTGGGCCTGGGCGCTGTCTCTCAGCTCTTCAGCTCAAGGTGAGCACCCTACCACTTGAGCCACAGCACTGTTTCTGGTTTTCAGGTGGTTTCTTGGAGATCAGAGTCTCATGGACTTTCTTTCCCAGGCTGACTTTGAACCTCAGTCCTCAGATCTCAGTCTCCTGAGTAGCTAGGATTACAGGTGTGAGACACCGGCACCCGGCTTCACCATGAATTCTTAATATATTATGACGGTTTCCCCCAATCTAGCACACACAGAATTCACCCTTCTGAGGCTCTATTCCTGAAAGTACAGTCAAACCAGTGAGAACAATAGTATGAAACAACAAGCCGACATGGGAGGCCGGGTTATTGGGGCAGATGGCAGAAGTCATGGGACGTCCAGGGTGTGTCTGTGGACACACAGGGACGTCTGTGGATGTCCAGGGTGTGTCTGTCCACTTGAGGTGTGAGGAGGACATTTGTGCATGGGGTTCTTGAGAAACTCATTCTAAATACTATAATCCCAGGGAGAAAGGAATGAAACCAAGAGCTGATGTCAGAGCATATGTACTTGACCTAATTACAAGGTTGTTGCTCTGTTGCATTAATACATGGCTCTGTAGTGTGGGACAAGATCGGAAGAGTAACAGTTCTATCCTAGGGCTCTGGAAAAAGTAGTGACAAAGTCTTCAACTGTAGGCCTGTTGTCTTACGTCTCCAGGCTGGCATGGATCAGAAACAGAAAAACTGCACGCACACACACACACACACACACACACACACACACACACACACACACACACACTCACACACACACACACACACTCACACCAAGGGAGTAAACAAAACAAGCACCTTGAGACCCAGTGTTGGCCTAAGGAAGCCAAGGATGAATTACCTCACCTGCTGGTGCCTGGAGGGGAGCCCCAGAGGCTGCCCCAGCCTTGCAGTCACATGTGCTGCCTGTGGGGGTGTTCCCTGCTGTAGACTCACTCAGTCAGCAAGAGCTGCGCAACCATTGTTTACAAAGTTATGGCACATTATGCAAATTTCACATTCCATGAAATGAATGCTTAGAAATAGTGTAGACTAGAAATGTGCTAGAACAAACGGTGATCACTGAGATCAGAGTGCTTTGAACTTGAACATTAGTGCATTTGAACTTGTAAATTTGTAAGATTAACCAAGACAAGTCCCATCTCAGGAAAAGCATCCAAGTTTCAAAATGATACTTGCACTGCTGGGCACCATTAGTTCACACCTGTAATCCTGACTACTCAGGAGACTGAGATCTGAGGATTGTGGTTCAAAGCCAGCCTGGGCAGGAAAGCCTGTGAGACTCTTATCTCTAATTAACCACCAAAAAAACACAAGTGGAGTTGTGGTTCAAGTGGTAGAGCACTAGCCTTGAGACAAAAATGCTAAAGGACAGTCACGCACAGGTTGTTCACATCTGTAATCCTTGCTACTCAGGAGACTGAGATCTGAGGATCATCCTTGGAAGCCAGCCCTGGCAGGAAGTTCATGAGACTCTTGTCTCCAATTCACCACCAAAGAGCTGGAAGTATAGGTGTGACTCAAGTGATAGAACACCAGCCTTGAGCAAAAAAGAAAAGCTCAGAAACAAAACCCAGTCCTGAGTTCAAGCCCCAGGACCAGCACCAAAAACAACAATAGCCAGGTGCTGGTGGCTCACTCCTGTAATCCTACCTACTCAGGAGGCTGAGATCTGAGGATCACTGTTCAAAGCCAGCTTAGGCAGGAAAGTCTGTGAGAGTCTTATCTCCAGTAAACCATAAGAAAACTGGAAGTGGTGCTGTGGCTCAAGTGGTAGAGTGCTCGCCTTGAGCTGAAGAGCTCAGGGACAGTGCCCAGGCCCAGAGTTGAAGCCCCATGAGAGAGAGAGAGAGAGAGAGAGAGAGAGAGAGAGAGAGAGAGAGAGAGAGAGAGAGAGAGAGAGAGAGAGAGAGAGAGAGAGAGAGAGAGAGAGAGAGAGAGAGAGAGAGAGAGAGAGAGAGAGAGAGAGAGAGAGAGAGAGAGAGAGAGAGAGAGAGAGAGAGAGAGAGAGAGAGGGAGGAGAGAGGGAGGAGAGAGGGAGGAGAGAGGAAAGAAAGAAAAAAAGAAAGAAAGAAAGAAAGAAAGAAAGACAGACAACAGCTAAGGGACAGTGCTTGGTTCTGAGTTCAAGCCCCAGTATTGGCACAAACAAAAAGGGATTCTAGCACTATGTAAGAGATCTTTCAGGTAGCTTGGGAAGAAGAAGAGAAAGCAAGACTAAGGCATCAGAAATCATCTCCCAAGACCAAGAGTTATTTCTCTTCTACAAAGCACTGGGGGGGCGGGGGGGGGGGGGGAGGGGGGATTGCCTGGGTCAGTTAACAGAGGGGAAGAATGAGCTGTAAGAAGCCGGGGCCCTGCTCAGAGGAAGTGGTCAGGGATGAATACCCTGTAGCAGTCTCTTTGATGGTGAAATATTTGAACCCCAGACCTTGCTGTTAGCTGTGAAGAGTCACTCCAACTTTATAAGCTCGTTAAACTACTAGTATTTTTGGCTGTCTACAGGTTTGGCTTTTTAAAAAAAGTGTATAGAATGCTTCCAGCCACACCTAAACCCTTTCAAAGTACTTAGCTAGCTGACAGATTTTTTTTTTTAAATTCTAATTACTCAAGTGAACATCTCTGTTATTTGCAGTTTGTGGTTTGGCTCCCTTTGCAGTTCAAGGAGCCGAGTGTAGCCCACCTGGTCACATCAGCCTGCCCTCTCAGACTACCAGACACTGCCAGGGCCTAGAACCAGCCCACTAAAAAAAAAAACAAACCCAAAACTCAGGTATCTGTCTGGTTTACTGTAGTTGGAACCAAAAGAAGAGCTTTGAATTTCTCATCTGTGCTTTTCCCTAACCGTGTGGGTGAAGCGTGGCTCATTTTACCAGGTGCCAGTGGCTCATGCCTGTCATCCTAGCTACTCAGGAGGCTGAGATCTGAGGACGGCAGAAAAGTCCCTGAGACTGTTATGTCTAGTTAACCAGCAAAACCCCAGAAGTGGAGCTGTGGCTCAAGAGAATAGAGCACCAACCTTGACTGAAAAAGCCGAGTAAGAATGCGAGACCCTGAATTCAAGCCCCACTCCTGGAACAAACACAACAGTGGCTGGTTCACCTGAAAGCGCTCTCTCCCTGTGCACTTTGGAGTTGACAAAATGAGAAAGCCTTTGCCTTTTCCTTCCTTCTTTGGTAAAATCAACGAGATGATGGGCATCTGGTGCTTTGAGAGTACAGCCTGGCTCCTCATTGCATCTGGTCAACTCATATATCTCCAGATTCTCCTTCCCATCTACCAGCCTGGGGGTGGTGCCCACGCAGTCACACGCAGCCCTGTTCACTGCAGATGCTCCTTCTGACCTTAACATTGATGATCTTGTCCGTGTGTGTGTGTGTGTGTGTGTGTGTGTGTGTGTGCGCTCGCACGCACGCACGTGCTCGTGCATATGTGTCTGTGTGCATGCCAATTCCGAGCTTGAACTCGGCCTCATGCTCTTCTTGGCTTTTTCCTTCAAGGCTAGTGCTCTTAACACTTGAACCATTCCTCCACTCCTGGCTTTTTTCTTTTTTTAGGTCAGTCCTGTGGCTTGAATTCTGGGCCTGGGCGCTGTCCCTCAGCTCTTCAGCTCAAGGCTAGCACCCTACCACTTGAGCCACAGTACCACTTCTCTGGCTTTTTCTGTTTATGTGGTGTTGAGGAATCGAACCCAGGGCCTCATGCATGCAAGGCAAACACTCTACCACTGAGCTACCTTCCCAGCCCCTCCTGGCTTTTCTGTTGTTGTGGGGCTTGAACTTGGGGCCTGGGTGCTGTCCCTGAGTGTGTTTTTTTTTTCTTTTTCTTTTTATTGTGAAAATACCATACAGAGGGGTTACAATTACATGGGCAAGATAATGAGTACATTTTTTTATCAAGCATTGTTGCCTCCTCCTTTGTTTCCCCTCCCTGAGTATGTTTGTGCTCAAAGCTAGTGCAATAATCATAGTGCCACTTTTGGCTTTTTCTGAGTAGTTTATTGGAGATAAGTCTCAGGACTTTCCTGCTGGGCTGGCTTCAAACTGCCATCCTCAGATCTCAGCCTCTGGAGTAGCTAGGATTACAGGCATGAGCCACCAGCACCAGGCTCAACATCAACAATCTTACTTCTGGAAAAAGGCTCAATGGTAGTGTGTCCTCCTGTGCTTATCATCTCTAGGACAATCACATGCTTCCAGCCCCTGGTCCAGGAACCAATAATAGGTGGAATGAGAAGTCTGTTCTCTATGATGACCTTTTTTTTTTTTTTTTTTTTTCCAATCCTGAGTCTGGGAGCTGTCTCTTAGCTCTTCAGCAAAAAGACTAGCATCCTACCACTTGAGCCACAGCACTACTTCTGTTTTTTCCTGACTAGTTTATTGGAGCTAAGAGTATCACGGACTTTCCTGTCCAGGCTGGCTGCGAAAAACAATCCTCAGATCTCAGCCTCCTGAGTAGGTAGGATTACAGACGTGAGCCACGGGTGCCTGGCTATGGTGAACTTTTATGAGATGATTTCAAAGATGAGACAGGGAAATGGTGAACCTGTCCACTCATACCAAAGAGTGTCAGAGGGATGGCAGCGAAGCCCCTCCTACTGGACAGCTCTTGCTCAGAGCTTCCTGGTCCTTAGATGGCCAGGAATCTGGAGACATCAAGGTAGCCTTGAGACTTATAGCACCCATGCCATTGCGCTGGCCTGGACCCGGTGGGCATATGTGGTCAGAAGGGTTTGAGTCCTGGGAAGGTCATTCTTTCCACACCAGCTTCCTTTAGGTACTGGCTCTTTACTAAACCTGTGATACCTAGGGACTGTCAGATGTCTCCTTTACCCTTAATACCTTTCCTCATGGTGGTAAAGGAGTTGGATTTCCTTCTCTCTCTCTTTTTCTTCCTCCCTCGCTCCCTCCCTCCCTTCCTCCCCCCCCCCCTTTTTGTCAATCATGGGTCTTGAACCCAGGGGCCTAGGCACTCTTTTGCTCAAGGCTAATGCTCTACTACTTTGAGCTACTGGTTTTTCAGTGGTTAATTGTAGATAAGAGTCTCACAGGGGACTTTTCAGCCTGGGCTGCCTTTGAACACAGATCCTCAGATCTCAGCCTTCTGAGTGGCTAGGATTATAGTCATAAGCCATGGGCACCCAGCAGAGTTAGAGTTCTTTTTTTTGGGGGGGGGGGTCTGGTCGTGGGGCCTGAACTCTGGGCCTGGGCACTGTTCCTCAGTTCTTCAGCTCAAGGCTAGCGCTCTACCACTTGAGCCACAGCGCCACTTCCAGCTTTTTTCTTTATGCTTATATGGTGCTGAGGAATTGAACCCAGGGCCTCAGGCATGCAAGGCAAGCGCTCTACCACCGAGCCACCTTCCCAGCCCCGAGTTAGAGTTCTTATAAGAAGGATATTATATGGTTGTATATCCCAGAGGAGGAAACGCTTGTCCCTATAAAGGTTATTTATTTATTTATTATTTATTTTTGCCAGTCCTGGGGCTTGAACTCAGGGCTTGGGCACTGTCCTTGAGCTTCTTTTGCTCAAGGCTAGCATTCTAGCCTTGTGCCATAGTGCCACTTCTGGCTTTTTTTGTGTATGTGGTTATGAGGAAGGAACCCAGGGCTTCATGCATGCTAGGCAAGCGCTCTTATCACTAAGCCCCATTCCCAGCCCTATGAAGGTTATTTTTGAGGTTTTGCCCAGGCTATCTTCTGATCTCAATTCTCCTACCTAGGTAGGATTACAAGCATGAACCACCAGGCCCTGATTGTTGTTTTGTTTGTTTCTTTTTGTCGGTCCTGGGGCTCAAACTCCAGGCCTAGACACTGTCCCTAAGCTCCTTTTTATTTATTTTTTTATTTTTGTCAGTCGTGGGGCTTGAACTCTGGGCCTGGGCGCTGTCCCTCAGCTCTTCAGCTCAAGGCTAGCGCTCTACCACTTGAGGTACAGCGCCACTTCCGGTTTTCTGGTGGTTTATTGGAGATAGGAGTCTCACAGTCTCTCCTGCCCGGGCTGGCTTTGAACCGTGATCCTCAGATCTCAGCCTCCTGAGTAGCTAGGATTACAGGCATGAGCCACCAGCACCCGGCTTCCTAAGCTCCTTTTGCTCAATGCAAGCACTCTAACACTTGAGCCACAGCACTACTTCTGGCTTTTTCTTTGTTGTTTATTGAAGATAGGAGTGTCCCGGAGTTTCCTGCCTGGGCTGGCTTCAAACTGGGATCCTCTGATCTCAGCCTCCTGAGTAGCTACGATTATAGCCTTCCCAGCTTGTTCTTTGTAATAGCCTTGCTAAGCTTTCTTTTGCCTGGGCCATCCATGAACTTTGATTCCTTTCTCCACCTCTTAAGTAACTTCAATTATAGGTATAAGCCACTGTGCCTGGCTGAAGTGACTCTTATTGTTTATTTGTTTTTTATTTATACTGTTAGATTGTCTTCCAACCAATTTTAGCTTTAATTTTATAGAGCTAAGAATTAAACCCAAAATTTTATGCTTGGTAGACAAGTACTCTACCACTGAGCTATTACCCCAGCCCACAAGATTTTTGTTTTTGTTGTTGTTTTGTTGTTTGTTTTTGTCAGTCCTGGGCCTTGAACTCAAGCCCTGGTCACTGACCCTGAGCTTCTTTTGCTCAAGGCTAGCACTCTACTATTTGAGCCACGCGCCACTTCTAGCTTTTTCTGCTTATGTGGTATTGAGGAATCAAACCCAGCGCTTTATGCATGCTGGGCAAGCATTCTACCACCTCAAGCACATTTCCCCACCCTCACAAGTTTGGGTTTTAAGAATATGTTGGCAGGGCTGGGAAGGTGGCTTAGTGGTAGAGTGCTTGCCTGGTATAGAGGCCCTGGGTTTTGATTCCTCAGCACCACAAAAGCAGAAAAAGCTGCTGAAGTGGTAAAGCACTAGCCTTGAGCTGAAGAGCTGAGGGACAGCGCCCAGGCCCAGAGTTCAAGCCCCACGACTGACCCAAAAAACAAGAACAAATGTTGGCAAAGGCAACAATTCCAGGATCCCTGGTTCTACCTAGACCCTGGTCTAGGGAGATGAGGACCCTATCTCACCCCTGACATTTTGTGGCCTCTCTTTTTTCTTACTAGCTACCATGAGCCACAAATGACTTTTATCCTGGATGCTTGCTTGCCTTTCCTTCTGAAAGCCAGGTTCTTGCCCTGAGACGTGTGTATAAATGTGTGTGCACATACATATCGCATATGTACATGCAAGGGACAGGATTCTGCCTTTTGTGGCTATTTGAAGACTTTAGACTGAGTCAAAGTGTAGCAAGAGTGAATCCATGTACCAGAACAAGGGCTGGCTGTGGCATCCGTGTCTTTTGCCCTGGGTTTACAGGAGCAGACAGCCAGACACTTAGTTCCAAGCCAGAGCACCCAATAGGGAGCCTGGAGCCTCCAGGAGGGTTCCACAGCCAGGTGCTGCTAGTCATTTGCATGAAAGGAGTAAGCTTAGTGAGAATTGGAAGAAGAAGCAAGGCTTTTAATAGCGTGTTGTGTGTGTGTGTGTGTGTGTGTGTGTGTGTGTGTGTGTGTGTGTGTGTGTGTGTGTGTGTGTGTGTGTGTGTGTGTGTGTGTGTGTGTGTGTGTGTGTGTGCGCCAAACTGGGGTTTGAACTCAGGACCTGGGCACTCTCCCTTAGCTTTTTCAGTCAAGGCTAGAGCTCTATCACTTGAACCACTTCTACCTTGTTGCTGGTTAACTGGAGAGAAATCTCATGGACTTTTCTGCCCAGTCTGTCTTTGAAACTGCTATCCTCAGATCTTAGCCTTCTGACTGGCTAGGATTACAGACATAAGCATGAAAATAAAAATCAGAATGATTTTTTACTGTTTTGTAGGCTACACTATGCTGGGCTCCAGGCGGGCATTCTAGTTCTTTAACACTCATTAAGCCAGAGGTAGGGAAACGTGGAGTGGCTTCCATTAGGATGCTGTGGGGGCAGAGAATTCTGAGGATTCAGCGCCGGCTGCCCTGCGCCCGCGGCTGGGTTTCTGGCTGCCATGCAGTCATGTCCTCCGGTTTTCCTTCATGGAAGATGGGTCAGGGAATAGGTTTGTTTGTCCAGATGCCACTAGTTGGATGACTGTTGCGCACAGGAGTGTCTTCAGGGCCTTGTGCCAGCCAGTCCCACCTAAACATCTCAATTCCTCATACAGGAGTGCTGTAATCAGCAGGTTGATGCAAAACTAGGAGGGGCTGGGAAACCCCTTGGGCAGGAGATTTCGAAATGAGATTTGGATTAAAACACACACACACACACACACACATACACACACACACACACACACACACACACACACAGTGGGTGGGGTTCTAAGGAATGAAGGAGACAGGAAAAACTCCCATCTGCCACTCCGCTGAATAGCGGGGATCAACTGAAGGGCCTAGAATAGAGGGACAGAGGCCCAGGGCCCAGCCAGCAGACATGTTAAGGCTATTTCTTGTTGCCTCTCCTTACCCTTGCCAATCAGGATGCTGAGAATCTCAATTCACCAGGCAAAAGCACACCTGCCACCAGGCTTTCTGTCGGGGCAAGTCAGCACCAGCCAGGGGTAGATAAACCCCTGCGGAGAGGACTCCCTGCGGAGAGGGAGTGGTGGGGAAGCAGGTGGTGGTTTGGCAGGCAGACTGGAAGAAAACATGGTGATGTGGGATAATTCAAAGACAGGCTTGAATCAAGGATGAAGGAAGTGCATGGGCTGGTGGTCTTGGTGTCCCCAGTGGGAAGGGGGTACTTCTCTACACTGCCATTCAGTGGCTGTCTCTCTCTCTCTCTCTCTCTCTCTCTCTCTCTCTCTCTCTCTCTCTCTCTCCTTTGTCTGTCATAGGGCTTGAATTCTGGGCCTGGGCGCTGTCCCTCAGCTCTCCAGCTTAAGGCTAGCACTTTACCACTTGAGCCACAGCGCCACTTCTGGCTTTTTTTGTTTATGTGGTGCTGAGGAATCGAACCCAGGATCTCATGTATGCCAGGCAAGCACTGTACCACTGAGCCACCTTCCCAGCCCCAGTGGCTATCTCTTGTCTGCGTCTTGTCAACAGATGGTCTTCCCTGGGCTTAAAATCTGGCATGGAGAGCTGGCTTCCACCGGCAGGTGTCTTGCGCAGGAAGAGCCACTCAGTAAGATGTGTGCAGGATCTAGTGGTAGAGGAAGGCAGACAAGAGGAGATGGAAACTGAGGATATAGGAGAGGAAGAGAAATTAACACAATTCTGAAAAGGCACAAAAGGAGGTAAGATAAAAGGAAAGAGAAGGGGGTATTCAAGAAAAGAAAGCAGAAAAGAATGAAGATTATGCTGAATGCTAGTGGCTCACGCCGCCTATAAATCCTAGCTGCTCAGGAGGCTGAGATCTGAGTATCATGGTTTGAAGACAACCTGGCCAGGAAAGTTCCATGAGAGTCTTATCTCCAATTAACCACCAAAAAGCTGAGCTGGGGCTTAAGTGGTAGAGTGCCAGCCTTGAGCAAAAATGCTAAGGGAGAATGCCCAAGCCCAGAGTTCAAGACCCAAGACTGGCACCAAAAAAGAAGAAGAAGAATGAGTCTCTAACAAGATCAGTACTTAAGGAGCTTGTTATGATGAATTCATTTCATCCAAGTAGACTGAAGAAAGCAGTAGTCTTCAAAGGTGTTTGGAGTCATACAATATGAAAGCCCAGAGAGGGACTGTAAGAACTAGCTGAGCAGCTATGAACAAGAGGGGCTTATGATTCATGAACACGCGTCCCCGCCTCGTGTGGGGTGGGGACTCATCTAACCAGAATCGCCGCCCAGCCTCTCCCAGTCTCCTCCTAGATGACAAGCTGTGACATCTTGGTCCACCCAACTCAGCCCCAAGCATTTTGCAAAAACATCAGTATAAACAAGTACAGGTGAGGGAGGTCACCAGCATTTTGTGTCTTTTTTTTCTTTTCTCTCACGTTCCTCAAAAGATCTCAGAAGTCATTGAACACCATCCTTTGAGCTCAGAGTTTTCTTTTTTTTTCTTTTTTTGGTCTGATCGTGGGGCCTGAACTCTGGGCCTGGGCGCTGTCCCTCAGCTTTTCAGCTCAAGGCTAGCGCTCTACCACTTGAGCCACAACGCTACTTCCGGCTTTTTTCTTTTTGCTTATGTGGTGCTGAGGAATCGAACCCAGGTCCTCAGGCATGCAAGGCAAGTGCTCTACCACTGAGCTACCTTCCCAGCCCCTCAGTTTTCTTTTATGTTCTATCACTGTGGAACAGGAAATTCAAATGTTTGTCTGAACTGTATGGAAAAATTGCCTCTCACCCTACAATATGTCCACCCTTCTTAGCAGCCAGCACAAGCTTTTGTGTCAAAGTTAAAAAAAGAATGTCAGGGCTGGGAATACGGCTTAGTGGTAGAGTGCTTGCTTAGCATGCAGGAAGCCCTGGGTTTGATTTCTCAGTACCATATACACAGAAAAAGCCAAAAGTGGCACTGTGGCTCAAGTGGTAGAGTGCTAGCATTGAGCAAAAAACAAAAAAAACAAAAAAAAAAAAACTCAGGGACAATACAGGCCCTGAGTTCAAGGCCCAGGACTGGCAGAGAAAAGAAAAAAAAATGTCATTGATGGTTTACACCTGTAATCCTAGCTGTTTAGGAGTCTCAGATCTGATGATTACAGTTTGAAGCCAGCCAGCACAGGAAAAGTCCATGAGATTCTTATCTCCAATCAACCAGCTAAAAGCCCGAAGTGGATGTATGGTTCAAGTGATAGATTGCTACTCTTGAGTGAAAAGGTTAAGGGAGATTGCCTAGGCCCTAAGTTCAAGCCCTAGTACTGCCACCCAGAACAAACACAATGAATCCTATTAACTACTACATCAACATCTATTTAGGGTTTTATATCTTCTAAAGCAACACATTATCCTATTTAATCCTCACAATAATCCTGTTTTACTGGTATTCTAGTTTATATTTTCTTCCTCAGAGTCAACTGGTAGACCTCAGTTGTAAACCCAGCATCCTCTGATTCAAATCCTTTCTATTTTCTATACAATGTCAGACCTCCTACCCTCAACTTTAGAGCAACATAAAGGACAGAATTCCTGGACATCTTCTCCCAATTTGTCCTCTCTGCCTTCCAGTCATTCATTCCTGTTCATGCTACTTCTTTTTTTTTTTTTTTTTTGATTGTGAAAATACCGTACAGAGGAGTTTCAATTACATGGGCAAGATAATGAGTACATTTCTTATAAAGCATTATTGCCTCCTCCTTTGTTTCCCCTTCTATCCCTTCTGATCTCCCCCCCACCCACCCCCGTGCTACTTTTTTAATTGTTTGGTGGAGAAGAATCTCTAGTTCTCAGTGAAGAATGTAATGGAAAACAAAGGATTCTAATATTTCATTTGCTAAAAGAGTCTTTCTTTTCTTTTCTTTTCTTTTTTGGATCCAGTTGTGGGGCCTGAACTCTGGGCCTGGGCGCTGTCCCGCAGCTCTTCAGCTCAAGGCTAGCGCTCTACCACTTGAGCCACAAGGCCACTTCTAGCTTTTTTCTTTTTGCTTATGTGGTGCTGAGGAATCGAACCCAGGGCCTCATGCATGCAAGGCAAGCACTCTACCACTGAGCCACCTTCCCAGCCCCTAAAGAGTCTTTCAAAATCAATAAAAATGGTGTGTGTGTATGTGTATGTGTGTGAATACTGAAGCTGGAACTCAGGGCCTAGGCACTATCACTGAGCCTCTTTGTGCTCAAGGGTAGCACTCTACCACTTGAGCCACAGCGCCACTTCTGGTTTTCTGGTAATTTATTGGAGGTAAAAGACTCACAGCCTTTCCTGCCTGGGCTATCTTAAAACCACAATCCTCAGATCTCAGCCTCCTGAGTAGCAAGGATTACAAGTGTGAGCCACTGGTGCTTGGCATACTTCCAGCTTTTTTGTGGGTAGTTTATTGGGGATAAAGATTCTCATGGAATTTCCTGCCCAAGCTGGCTTTGAAACCCAATCCTCAGATCTCAGCCTCCTGAGTAGCTAGGATTATAGGCATGAGCTGCCAGGGCCCAGCCAAAACTTCTTTTTATTTAATTATAAAAGCAATGTGAGAATATCATACTTACTTTTCTGTGTGTGTGTGCATGTGCGCCCCTGTGCACGTGTGCGTGGGCACGTGTGTGCGTGTGTGCTCTGGTACTGGGGCTTGAACTCAGGGCTTGAGTGCTGTCCCTTAGCTTTGTCACTCTGCCAGTTGAGCCATAGCTCCACTTCCAGCTTTAAAAAAAATTATTATTTTATAAAGGTTATATACAGAGGAGTTACAGTTATATAAGTCAGGCAAACAGTGCGTGTCTTTTTAGAGAATGTCTCCCCTCCCCTTGATCTCTCTCCCAGTGTCTTCTCCCATCCCCACCCACATGTTGTATAGTTCATTTTCAACATAGTGTCCAGCTGCATTTGTTCACCCTTTGTCCCTCCCAAAGACAGATAAATGAACAAACAATACAAAAAGAAAAGAAAAACAGCAGCAAAGAAAAAAAAGATCTTTTGTTTCCATTTCCTGGAGTTCAATAAATATTGTATATGGTCAGATAGGCACAACAGACATATTGTGGGCCTCCCCTAAGAATGCCCTCCTTTGGCACTTCTATCTTTTTTGTGGTTAATTGGAGATAAGAATCTCATGGACTTTTTTTTTTTAACCATGCTGGACTGAATCCTCAGCTCTCAGCCTCCTAAGCAGCTGGGATTACAGGCCTGAGGCACTGGTGCCTGCTTTACTGGGATTTCCTAAAATTTATCACCTCCTTCTCCTGACACCAGCTGCGCCCCCAGAGGTGAGAAAAGGAAACCCCAGACCCTCTTAGAACTTTCTAGGAGAAAGTGGAGGAAGAACAAAGGCTTAGGGGTTTTCATTTGGAGGGAAGCCCTCTCATTGGGGGTGGCAGCAAACCCTGTCATGGCAAGAACAGACCCCACCCCCCACCCCACCCCCTCTGTAGGCCACTCTTGCTTCTGTGAAGGGGCCTAAGTTGTGCTGGCATGGGCAGCTGGCTGCCAGCCTGCCCTCCTCCTCCTGAGTCTCAGGCGGGTCCGCTCCTTTGCCCTGTTATTACCGCTGGCAGATTGTTTGTGCCGCTGGCAGAAGCACGCAAGTCCTTCCAGTTCTCCTGCTCTCCTTCTGCAGCTCATCCGCTGCTGCGCGTGGGGAGGGGGAAGCGCCCAGGCCTGTTACCTGGAGGCCCCAGGGGTGGGGGAGGCAGGGAGTGCCCAGGCCAGGCGGCAGCCGGCCTGACTGGCCAAGCTGAGGACCGGATGAGTTTCTTATAGGACTGGAAAACTGGGACTGTAGGGAGGAGGTCAGCGGATGCTAGGGCAGGTGCTGGAGTTAGTGTCAGCACTCAGGTGACTTTGGAATGTCCTGACCCACTCTGGAGTCGCGGCGTGGCTTTCCTGCCCTGCCTCTGCTTCACACAGGAGCACCCCAACCACAGCGGTGGCGGTGATTTGAGCCCTCGTGGCATCCTGGAAGGAGCCACAGGCGGGCAGCTGGCCTCCTGGGCCAGGTCTCTGGCTTTTGTCTTGCGAATGGGCTTAGGGGTGATCACAATCTCCTGTGTGTTCTGGAGAGGACTGCCACATTCTAGAGGGAGCACACACACACACGTTCTCCTTGCTGACCTTGACTGCGTCTTCACCTCTTTAGGGCCCGCGGTTCCACGTACAATACACCAGATGGGTGGTAGGTGGGGTTCCTACCACCTGTCCCTGTTCCTCCTCTCCCTTTTCTCCTCTCTGTCAATATGGGGTGAGTTCTGGGAGCTTGAGAACTTTCTGTGTGAGACTAGATTCCATGGAGGGCTTCATCGCTGACCTGGGCAGCTGGCCCTGTCTGCTGGCCCTGTTCTCACTGCCTGGGTGCTGTCCCCTCCACTCTGCAGGCAGGCCTGAATTGTTTCCCCCACTGGAACTGAATTTCTGGGGACTTGGTCTTTGCTTTGGACCCCCAAAGCCTCTGCACATCTGGCATCAGAAAAGAAATGCAGGACAGATTAGGAAGGCTGAGCGGGCACCAGTGGCGCACATCTATAATCCTAGCCACTCAGGAGGCTGAGATTGGAGGATCGCGGTTCAAAGCCAGCCCAGGCAGGAAAGTCTATAAGACTCTTATTTCCAATTAACCATCAGAAAACTGGAAGTGGTGCTGTGGCTTAAGTGGTAGAACACTTGCCTTGAGCTGAAGAGCTGAGGGACAGCGCCCAGGCCCAGAGTTTAAGCCCCACAATCGACAAAACCAAACCAAACCAAAAAAAAACAAACAATAGGAAGGCTCTCTCAGGTCACAGTCGTGGAGGGTTGAAGGGACAAGACTCAAATCTGAGTCCTGGCTTCCCGCAATAGCTGTACGACCTTGAGCAAGACAGTTCAGTGGACTGAGCCTCAGTTTCTTTGTCTAAAAATAGCCTGCATAATAGCTACCTCGGAGAGCTGTTGTGAGAATTAGAGGTGATGTCAGAGAGAAGCACAGCACACCACTGCCCGGCGCGTAGTAGGAGCTTAATGAGTGGAAGCGATGATTAACTGTGGTTATTAGAGTGTTCAGGTATTTGCCTAAAGCAAAGTCTTAATCCAAGAACTCAGGTTTGTGGCAAGTGACACACAGCCTCTCAGTGCCCAGGATCACCTCTTGATTTAGTCTTACACCTTAGTGTTAGGGCCCTTCTGTTCTGTAGAATGGAAAGTCCTTCTGGGGGAGAAACTAGCAGTGGAGGGCAGCAACCTAGACCAAGTGGCACTCGCTTACTCTCTGTCGTGAGCAGTGCCTTGGGGTGTGTGTGTGTGTGTGTGTGTGTGTGTGTGTGTGTGTGTGCGCGAGCGCGTGTGCGTGTGCGTGCGCGGGCGCGTGTGCGTGTGCGTGTGTGTACCACCAGTACTGGGTGCTGTCCCTTAGCTTTTTTTGCTCAAGGTTTGTGCTCTAGCACTTGAGTTGCAGCTCTACAATTTTTTTTTCTTTTTTGGTGGTTAATTAGAGATAAGAGTCTCACAGACTTTCCTGCCTGGGCTGGCTTTGAACCAAAGTCCTCAGATATCAGACACCTGAGTAGATAGGATTACAGGCTTGAGCCCCCAGTGCTTGTCTTTGTGTTTCCTTTTTGTGGGGGGACGAGGGTGGGATAGAGATGGGAGAGAGGCACATCAGTTGCCTCTCAAATCTGCTGTTGGGAGTGAGATTGAAGCCCACATACATCTATCTGTATTTGCCATTGGACAGAATACTCAGTGACCTGGCTCCTAGCCATCACATTTTAAGATTCCTGGCTTATTTTATTCTGTTTCTTGTTGGTGTGGATGTGCCAGTACTCGGGCTTGTGCTCATGGCTTCTTCTCTCTCAGCTATTTTCTGCCCATGGCTGGTGTTCTACCACTAGAGCCATGGCTCCTGTTCAGCCTGTTGTTATGCTAGTTAATTGGAGAGTCTTTGAGATTGGTTTGAGAGTCTCTCCGGCTGGTTTTTAAATTGTGATCCTCAGATCTCAGCCCCTGAGTGGCTGTGATTATAGGCATGAGACACCAGCACCTGGCTCGGTCTTTTTTGTTATTGTTGTTGTTGTTGGTCACAGGGCTTGAACTGAGGGCCTGGGTGTTGTCCCTGAGCTCTTTTGCTCACTTTGAGCCACAGCTCCACTTCCAGTTTTTAGGTGGTTAATTGGAGATGAGTCTCACAGACTTTCCTGTCTGGGCTGGCTTCGAACTGCTATCCTCAGATCCCAGTCACTTGAGCAGCTAGGATAATAGGCATGAGCCAACAGAGCCAACCAGGCACTGTTTATCATTAAAGTTTATCATAGATACATGTAGAGGGGGGGGGGAACCACAGACTATACATAGCCTATTCAGTACGAAACATAGTCTCAGGCATTTACCAGGGGTATTGGAATAGATACCTTGGCAATATGGGGGTGGGTGGGTGATGACTGTAGACAAGGAGAAATGGTGAGGAATGAGAAATCAGCCACTGGCCTCCTGGCCCTTAGGTACCTGCCTCACCCTGCCCAAATTTCCACGTGTGACCCACCCCACCCTCTAGAGCTGGTCCTGCCTTGCCCCCCTCCCCCATGCTTCCAGCCTAGTGTCCACAGATGAGGCCCAAGAGGAGCTACAGGAAAAGGGGGCATGTGAGGCAAAGCCCAGGGCAAAGCGATGGGTCAGAGGAGCAACAGCTCCACCCCGTCAGCCTGGGGCAGGACTGCTAGTGTCAAAACAAACTCTAGGAAAGTTGGGAAGGGGCCAACAGAGGGCAAAGGAAGCGGTCCGGTTTGGTTTTTTTGTTTGTTTGTTTTGTTTTTGGTCCGGTTGTGGAGCCTGAACTCTGGGCCTGGGCGCTGTCCCTCAGCTCTTCAGCTCAAGGCTAGCGCTCTACCACTTGAGCCACAGCGCCACTTCCGGCTTTTTTTCTTTTTGCTTCTGTGGTGCTGGGGAATCGAACCCAGGGCCTCAGGCATGCAAGGCAAGCGCTCTACCACTGAGCCACCTTCCCAGCCCAGCAGGTCTGGTTTGGACAAAAGAGTGGGACTTCTTGGCCAGGTGGCCACCTTGGCCCCAGGGGGTGGACGCAGAGGATGGCATGGAAGCCTTATCACCCCCAAAGCCAGAGTCAGGTACAGCTTTGCAATGAGCCTCACACTGCTGTCTTTTCATCCAACTACCCAATTTTTGCCCAGCATGGCACTTTGGTTCATCTCTATAGGATTTTGTGGGTGGAAGAGCCTTGGAGATTATATGACCAGTGTGCAGTCCCAGGACGGAGACCCTATAGTGATTGCTGCCAGCGGCTCCCCAGGCTTACTTGGATAGCATCCCCCCCTCCCCCCAGTCAGGCCACTGGCTCCTCCCTCTGGTGGTAGAGCTGTGTCAGGGCTTAGGGCTTGGAAGGGTCTTCTGCTCCCTCAGAGGGAGTTTGCACTCCTGTATCTGTCGCCTCTTGCTCCTGGGGTCTATAGAAGAAACCAGCTGGAGAACTTGTCTTCTACCTCAGGCCTCTGCCGCGGCGGCCTGCCTTCCTCTCCTTTGGGCGCATCTCCTCAGCCTCTGTCCTCATCCCCGTCCTCATCCCTGTCCTGGGCCCTGCTCAGTTGTCAGTTGTTTCTCAAAGGATTCTATTGAGATTGGGATCTAGAGACTCTGCAGAGTATAAAGGGATTTTATTTTATTTATTTTTTTGTTGGTTGTGGGGCTTGAACTCTGGGCCTGGGCGCTGTCCCTCAGCTCTTCAGCTCAAGGCGAGCGCTCTACCACTTGAGCCACAGTGCCATTTCTGGTTTTCTGAGCGGTTTATTGGAGGTAAGAGTCTCATAGAGTTTCTTAACTCAGGCTGGCTTTGAACCGTGATCCTGAGATCTCAGCCTCCTGAGTAGCTAGGATTACAGGCATGAGCCACAGACGCCTGGCTCTGTGTGTGTGTGTGTGTGTGTGTGTGTGTGTGTGTGTGTGTGTGTGTGTGTGTGTGTGTGTGTGTGTGTGTTCGCGTGTGCACCAATACTGGAGATTCATGCTCTTATGTAGCTTTTTCACTTAAGGCTGGTGCTATACCACTTGAGCCTTAACTTCATTTCCACTTTTTTTTTTTTTATCCTGTTTGAGCTGGCTTTTAACCCATGATCCTCAGCTAGGATTACAGATATGAGCCACTGGTGTAGGATTCCAACCACGCCTCTTGATTCAAGCCTGGCTCTTTCCAGTCACCTGCTGACCCTACAGGACTTGGTGGAAGTGAAGAGCCGTGACTAGTAGAGCCCACACTTGGATCACTGAGGCTGCATTTGCTCTTTTTGTAAGGGTAGGAAGGGGGCACCCACATCTCGAAGTTGATGTGTTAAACTTCAACTAAAACCAGTCAATGGTTTTACCACTCTATTTTGTTCTAATTATAAAAATAACCTATGCTGACTGTAAAATAAATTAGAAAAGACATTTAAATTTAGGGCATCTTTTCAAGAGTATTCCCTGGCTCTCCTGCTTTGTTTTGGGAAGAACAATAGGAGTCTGAGCCATTCCCCACCCACACCAGGCCTCTCAGAAGCAGGTTTTGTTATCAGTCCTTAAGGCCCCCAGGAAAGATTCCCAGAATGCCTGTGGCTGAACCCGGCAGGCTGGGGATTGGTGGTGAGTCTGCCTTATTGTTGTCATACTCCAATCATCCGCCAGCTCTGCAAGTCCGCTGTGCTCTGGGAGCTTTCTGTGTCCTGTTCATCCTGGCCTCCTCTGAGACACCCCACATCCCATCCTGAATCCCCAGGCTGGAACCCCACCTTCGCCAAGAGGCCTTTGTTCTTTCAGAAGCAAAGGACTCCTTTAGGGGTTCCCTGGTGCTTGTGGTCTGGCCACACCATTTGTCCTTAGTTACATATTGACTTAGGCTAATCTCCTCTCTTCCGCACCTGGGCCTATTGCCAGTCTGCTGGAGCTCTCTTACTTGCTCTTTCCCCCAGCACTTACTTACCTTCTAGACCCTACCATCCAGGAACCTGAAGGTGCCTGAGCTGTGTGAACACTCACTGTCTCCTCCAATGCTGCTGGGGAGTTGGGGGGGGGGGTCCTGCCCTGAGCTCATCTGAGAAGCTGGGACCACAGAGATTCAAAGGAGCCCCAGGACCCTGCTTCCCTGGCCCCCAGGACTCTCTTCCCAAAGTTGACAAGATTAGGTTTTGTACCCCTTAGATGTGTAAAATGGAAGTTAAGTTGAGCTTGGTATGTGTGGGGGGAGGGCGGTCCTCTAGAGAAAGCAATCCTCTCTGGTGGCCAGGGCTCTGTCCAGTACTCAGGTTCCTCATAGTGAGCCAGAGGTTATAACAGTGCTTTGCTCTCTCTTCACAGTGCCCAGCGCCAGCCCCCTTGCACCCCCCAGGATGTACGCCAATGGCCCTAGCCTGGAAGCTCTCCTCCTCCTCCTCCTCCTCCTCCTCCTCCTCCTGCTCATCCATCTGGCAGGGGCATGATGGAGGGATCCTGGACCAGGGTCCTCTGTGGTCAAGTCTCCCAGAATGATTCTACTTCGGTGATGGGCAAGGCCAGGTAATCTCCCACTTACCTTCTAGTGTGAATACATAGAGGTGCCTTCTGGGTCCTCTCCTGGTTGTCTAGTGGCTGCGTGCAGCGCATCTGAGCATAATATCTGAGCCAAACAGGCTGGTTGCTCTCCCAGCTCCTCTCCTAGTTGGTTGTAAGGCTTTGGGCCAGCTCTAAACAACTGTCTTCTAAGCGTGGAGGTAAGAACAGCACCAGCAGCTGAGGGCTGGTGGTTCACAGCTGTAATCCTAGCTACTCAGGAGGCTGAGATATGAGGATCATGGTTCAAAGCCAGCCCAGGCAGAAAAGTCCACGTGAGACTCTTATTTCCACCTAACCACTAGAAAACCAGAAGTGGCGCTGTGCCTCAAAGTGGTAAAGTGCTAGCTTTGAGCAGAGCAGAAAAGCTCAAGGACAGTGACTGCCAAAACAAAAGACCCAGCACTGGCCTCAAGTGGCTAGAGGATACTGAACTGCTCTGCAGAAGCACCTTCGGGAGCGCCTGGCACAGACCAGCACGGTGTGTGGCGAGGCATCGCTAGGTGTCTAACTGGAATTGATATGTGTTGTGCCCTATTTTTGGGAATGTGACTTCCCTTCCTTTGGTTTAATCCTGGCACCCTTCTTAGGGCCCCAAGTGACTGAAGAGATGAAGGCTGCTGGCATCTCAGGACACTTGCTGAGCACTGGCTGAGGAGGGGGTATGTGTTCCTCCGCTGCTGCTGCCTTAAAGAGCAGGCTGGAGCCGGGCACTGGTGGCTAATGCCTATACTGTAATTCTAGCTACTCAGGAAACAGATCTGAGGATCTCGGATCAAAGCTAGCCTGGGCATAAAAGTCCCTGTGAGACTCTTATCTCTGATAAACCACTCAAAATCCAGAAGTGGTGCTGTGGCTCAAGCCCTACAACCAACAACAAAAAAATAGACTGGACCAGGGTTAGCAGGCTCTGACTGACGGAGGCCCGGCAGGTCATATCATCCAGCTGCGTCAGGTTCTTGTCTTAAGCTCAGTGGTAACCATGAAGGAGAAATGTTTGGATACTGGGGCTTAAATTCAGGACCTTGGTGTTTACCACTTAGCTGTTTTGCTCAAGGCTAGCACTCTACTACTTGAGACATAGCTTCCCTTGTGACTTTTTGGTAATGATTGTAGATAAGAATCTCACAGGGCTGGGAAGGTGGCTCAGTGGTAGAGCGTTTGCCTTGCATGCATAAGGCCCTGGGTTCGATTCCTCAGCACCACATAAGCAAAAAGAATAAAGCTAGAAGTGGCACTGTGGCTCAAGTGGTAGAGTGCCAGCCTTGAGCTGAAGAGCTGAGGGACAGTGCCCAGGCCCAGAGTTCAGGCCCCACGACCGGACCAAAAAAAAAAAAAAAAAGAATCTCACAGACTTTTTTACCCAGGCTGGCTTTGAACTGTGATGCTCAGCTCTCAGCCTCCTGAATTAGGATTACAGACAATTGTTTTGATGGGTTTGTTTCCCTATGGGTGTGATAATGGTGGTGGTAGTGAAAGAGACCCAAGACAACACAACCCTCCCCTAAAATACAGAAAACATTAGCGATCTGATTTTAATTGGTGGAGGGAAAGTTATAAGACAGTTACAACACAGAGCCTCACAGCTATCTCTGATTGTCAGTGAGCACAGGGGTACAGAAATGTAAACACAAACAGAGCTTTGGGATAACCTGTAGGACTTTGAGAATACAGCAACTCCCCAGACAATTAAAGTAAAATGAAAACAAGCCTTCAGAGTGGGTCTATACAATAGTTCAGATACAGAACAAGAAATCTCCTCCCTCTAGGGTCAGTCTGAGGTTGGGGCCACAGTGGGGTCTGTGCCGCACACCGGGTCTTCTGGGTGGGGGATGCCTCGGCAGGGTCTGATGGGGCTTGGTTGCCACACTAGGTGGCCATCTGGTGAGTCTGGCTCGCTGACTCTCCTGCAGGCTGGCTACATGTAGCTCCAGGTCTGTCTCCTTTGACCCTCAAGACACACCCCCACTTTGACCTACAACCTCATTCCCCGTTATCAACAGGCCTCCTCACTCTTCTCTCCGAGGAGAGAACCAGAACAGCTGCTCAAAATCCCAGCCATGTGCCAAACAGCCAGGCCACGGGGAAATCTTGTTAACCTCCTCTTCTCCCTCTAGACATTTCTGATGTTATTATCCACCACCACCACCCCTTGCCCCCTTTTTTTTCTGCTGTTCTAGGGTTTCTGACTCATCCAGAAGAGGACCAGCCCTCCAGCTCGGTCCTGTACTCGCCTGGTGTTTCAGGCAGCAGACTCAGTGTTAAAGACTTGCCATCCACCTGGCTGACCCCTAATGCCCCCGCGGGACCCGCCCTCAGCCTCAGACACGGTGAGTTGTCCATCAGGAGTGCACAGGCTCACCAGGACAGGACACCTGGGGCCTCATGAAGGAGAGAGGGCTGGGGAGGGAGGAGCAGGAGAGGTGAGGCTCTGTCCAGCAGAAGAGGAAGGACAGAAGGAGTGTTCCACCCTCAGTGTGGGGCTGTTGGAAGGTCTCTGGTTGGATGTTCAAAGATCAGGGGGGTGGGTTGGCACAGCCACCCCAGAGCCAAGGCACAGAGGAGGTTTGAAATGTCCAGGATAAATAGAACCACAGGGGGCGGGGGTGGAGAAAAGCCAGCTCCAACCCTCTCTTAAAAATAATCGCCATGGGCACCAAAAATATATTAATATCTGTACATTTGTCATCTTTACAAAAAAGGAAATAAAACCTCCTTGGCACCTTGTGGTTGGTTTAAGAATGAGGTGATATGCCGAGAGGCCACGTGTGTGCACCCCCGTGCACAGGAATACACACGTGTGGGAACCCACATACAACGAGAAAAAACAGAGGACACATGTAGCTGCTTGGGCACACGCGTGCACACACACACACACACACACACACACACAGAGCTGTGCAAACATGTGCCTCTTTGTCAGAAGGGCAGAGCCCTCTGGAACCCTGAGCATTAGAACCTGCTGCTGCCAGCCTCCCCCACTGCTGTTTGCAAGGGTGCTCTTGACTCATTGTCCACGGGGACCCGGGCTCTGCAGAAGGGCATCAGGGTCCCCTCTGGTCTTTCTCCTTTGGGGAGGAAGTCCTGCTACGAGGAGGCAGTGCTGGGCTTGCTTGGCCTCACCCCTGCCCAGACATTCCCATGTCTTCCCACACTCAGAGCAGCCTCTGTCCATAAGTCAAACATGGAGGAAGGAGCACCATCAATGGTAGGCTTGCGTGATCAGGAGGTGCCTTGTGGGAGCCCAAGGCCCAGGGGCTCTGGTCCTGATCACTGGTATTTGGGCAAGAGGCCATGGGAGGGTGGGTTGGCCGGGTAGCAGAGGTGCCCCTGGCCCCTCTGGGATCACCCCAGCCTGGGTACTCAGAGGTGGGGGCCGCCCTGCAGCAGGGAGGTGACGGTGTTCTGCAGGGCCACGGCCACCTTCTTGGAGGTCTTGCGCAGCAGCGGGCTGTCAGGGTGGTGCTCCTTCAGGTGCAGCACGTGGCCCTCCTGGCTCTCGGAGGTGCAGCCACACTCCTCACACACGTACAGCTTGGCCCGGCGCTCCTTGTACGCGTACTGCTGCTGCACACCGTGGATCTTCTTGAGGTGAGACTCCAGGGAGCAGCGCTGCGTGAAGGCCTTGTCGCACAGGCTGCATTTGTATGGCCGCACACCTGCAGAGGACAGGGGCCGACATCAGGGGACCTTGGAGCCTGTCAGCAGTGTCCAGACACAGAAAGGTCAGGACACCCGCCTCTGGGGTAGAGGAGGGACAGATGAGGCCTAGTTAACACTCATTTCCCCAGTGAGCCTCGAGTCCCAAGTCCTCATCTGTGAACCCAGGAGGCTGTGCGCTCTCCTAGGCCCCATCACCAAGGAGGCTGCTGGCAGCCTCCCACTTGAACCTGTCCAGGTAGGTCTGGGGTCTCCCTCCTGGCCACAGGCCTCCACGTACCAGTGTGGGTTCGGACATGTCTCTTGAGGTCAAAGGTGTCGTTGAAGCCCTTCCCGCAGTAGGTGCACAGGTGCCTCTTGACGTCATTGTGGCACTTCATGTGGCGGTTCAGCATGCGTTGGTAGGTGAAGGTCTTCTGGCAGATGTGGCAGGTGAAGAGGTCTCCATTGGGACTGTCCCCCAGGGTCACCTGTGGGTGAAGACAGTTGTTTGGTTTTTTGGTGTGTTGGCACTGGTACTTGAACTCAGGGCCTTAGCTTTTTCTGCTCAAGGCTGGTGCTCTACCAGTGGAGCCACAGCTCTATTTCTGGATTTTTGCTGGTTAATTGGAAATAAGAGTCGGGTGGACTTTCCTGCCTGGGCTGGCTTCGAATCTCAGTCCTCAGATCTCAGCCTCCAGAGTTGCTAGGATTACAGGCATGAGCCACTGGCCCCTGCAAGGACAGTATTGTGACAGATTTCCAGAACCCCTGTGACGGTGGGCTGGCAGGGAAGGAGCACACATGCCAGCCCCTAGCAGAGGCCCTCCAGTGCCCAGAGCCTATGCTGTCTGCTAAGAGAGAGGCAGTGTGCGGGTGGGAAGAAACGCTTGGGTCTTTCATCCAGCTTCCTTTCCCCACATCTCTTTCTGAGGCTGCCACCTAAGCCTTCCTTAACCATTGAGAGCTGTGGCTTGAATGATCATCCATAAGTGGCTATTGTACCACCAGGCATCTGCGCGTGAGGGGGTTCGCCCTCAGCTGTGGCTGGGTCTCCCTGAGATTCCCGTGCCTTGCACAGTTTCCTCTGCCCTTTGAGACAGGGAAGAAGTCCACACTATGGTCCCTGTGGTGGCCTCCCGTGCTGTGACTTCCCTGAGCTGGCCTCCATCCAGGTCTGATTGCCAGGGCGTTGGTGTGCTCCCTTTTGCCATTCTCTTGCCTAGGATTTTTTTTTTTTTAACGACAGGAAATTTCAATATCATGGGCCGGTGCCTGCTACTCAGTGAGAATCTTATTCTGCCACCTTTCTCCTTTACCTGAAGCAAGTCCCAGGAGCTACCAGATCTCCCGCCAAGTGTGCTGCTCTGTGTGGCCAAGCACAGGACAAACTGAATGGCTGGCCCAGGGAGACACACCTCTGTTCACACCCAGAGGTGGCCTTGCTCTGTGGGGGGCCCTGTCATTGGCCATTCCTGAATTCCAGCTTCCTCATGCAGCTAGCTGACTCTGTGGGTCAGACTCGGTGCTCTGACTCCTCGGCTGCCCTGCCCCAGGTTCTTCCCCCTATTCACAGGGATGTGAGAGGTAGGGGAGGGCTGGCAGGGGTGGGGGGTGAGGGATAGAAAGTCAGGAGGGCTCTGGCTGGCTGTCACTAACTATGGAGCATGTCCCCTGTGCTTACAGCACACTTGACCCCTGTAGGTAGGAGGGGAAGGGGTAGTCTTCTTTGGGCCAGCTGACTGCAGTCTTTCGCACACGGGAGAGCTAGAGGAGCACCCTTCCGCTAGGTCACTGCTGGCAGATGCCCTCAGGTTCTGGAGCAGTCAGGAATGCCAACCCAGTCAGGGCAAGCCTGCTGCCAGTGTTCTCCATGGAAGCTGGGCATCTACACTCCTGCTGGGTATGGGGGAGGGGCAGGGGGTTGCCTGGCACACTGACAGGGCTGGAGATGGCACACCTGGGCAAGGTGGCCACGGCCACATGCCTCAAGGAACAGCTGACTGCCGCACCAACTCCAGACCTCATGCTCCCTGGGGGGCTGGACCCGAGGCCAGGCGGCAGCTGGGCTGGACTCAGGACTTGTGTGTGAAGAGGTATTTCTTCCCACGGCTCTGCTTGCCTCTTGTGGCACAAAATAAAACTGGATGCCCCAGATGGGGACCCCCAGAGCGCGAGGCGTCCCACTGCAGACCCGCTTCTCCCCGACCCTTCCCATGACAGCTAAGCTCTCTTCTCTGCCTCAGCCCAGGGCCCTGGTCCTCCCCGGCCTGTCTCATGCTTTTTGACACTCTGTGTGGGCTGCACGCGGGGTGCTGCCCACCTCTGGACCCTAGAGACCGTGGGAGAGCCATTACCTTCATCTTGGTGCGCAGAAAGCCCTGGTCTCTGACCTGTGGGTCTGCCAGGCGGCCCACATGTTCCGAGGGCAGCTGGGCCACCACACAGGGCCCAGGGGCCACAGTGTAGCCGGAGTCACGGAGGCTCATGTCCAAAGCCAGGGGGCAGGAAGGAGCTTCAGCCACCGAAGGCTCTGGCTCCCGGTAGGGCTGTGGGGGGCAGAAGCCCAGGCTCACTGAGGAGAGAAGAGCAGCTAGGTGAGGGTGTGGGGAGACAAGAGGATTCCGTGCAGTGTCGGAGGTGGCTGGAACCAGAAGCTTCTGTTCCTCCCCTTGCAGGCATGTGGGCAGAGCTGGGGGGGAGGGGGATGGAGCAGCCTGACCACACCTGCGCCTCCCTCCTGCCCCATTAAGGTAATTACAGGTGACGCCAGCCAAATGCCACTGCTGGCTGAATAACTTGTGTCTTAGCGGAACTGGGAGGACGAGGTGCCCTGCCAATTACGCCTGCACTGTCCGAGCGCCCCACCTCGGCCAGTCCCTCTGGATTCCAGGCCTGTCCTCACTTCTGTTGGGACAAAGGGCACCGTGGGAGCTCTGGCCAGGGACAGCTCTCCTTGAGGCTTGCCCTGGCCACCAGAGGGTGCCGGGGTGGGATGATCTAGCCCCCCCCCCCCCCCGTGTGCCTCCCCTTTGGGCAGATGTAGCTATTAGCCTTTGGGGCCCTAGCCCTCCTGTACCCCTTGCCCATCAGGGCTCTGGCTGTCAGCTGGGGCTGAGCCCAGCTTGGTAGACAAACAGGCCAGGTGGGTGGAGAGGGAGGAGGTCAGGGCGCAGCAGGTGGATGCTGCCCGCCCTGCGCTTGCGCAAGCCTCCCCTGGGGACCGCTGTGCGCCGCCACGCACTGGGGCTGGGCTCCCTCGGGCAGTGCACACCGATACCTGGCAGCCCTTTGGCAAGGCCGCTCCCCTCGGCACACACCTCATACTAAGCGGGCCAGGGAAGCTTGGCTGCAGACCCTGCGCCCCAGGTCCTGACATGAAAGAAACAGCGGCACCCAGGCAACAGGTCTCAAAGCCAACAGAGCCAGGCCCAACGGTCTCAAGCTTTCAACCACAATTTCAGATCATCAGTCTAACCTGAGCTCCAACTCTGTACTTGGAACCAAGAAGCAAGGGGGCATTTCCCAAGCTTCAGAAGGACAAAAGAGGGACGTGGGCAGAAAGGCTGATTCAGAGGGACCTGGGGTGTGGGGGTGGGGGAGTGTGGATTTGTAATGTCAGCCCCCCCCCCCCACCAGGGTCAGGCTCTCCCCTCACCTCCTGTCCCTGGCTAAACAGAGCCAAAGAGGATGTGATCGTGGAGGAAGGGTGAGTGGGGAACACTGCAGTTTCGGGGAGCAACCCAGCTTTCGCCCCCTCAAAACACAACAAAGTTCTGACAAGAGAAGAATGCGCCTGCGTGCCGCCCAGAACCCGTTCTGCTGGCGATGGCGTCCGTCTGACCGGGGACTTTAATGAGCCACCTCATTCCAGGGTTGATTCACCACACCTGGACCCAGCCCTTAGCTGGCACCCCACCTCTCTCTGAGGGCCCAGCTCTTAGCCATGCTTTCTGAGACCTGGGTACCCTGGTAAACGGCAAGGGGACCTGACCTAGGCGGGGGGGGGGGGGGGCCTGGGGGGGAGATGGGTGGCGGGCTGGCTCCGGTGCCCGCTTACCAGCCAATGGTGAAACCTTGGCTCAAAGTCCCAAATGGAGGAAAATTCCCTCTTCTTAGCCTAGGTGGAAGCACACAGGCCTCTACCCTTGTCTGTCATTTAGTGGAATTGTGTGAGTGAGGTGGCCCAAAGCTGAGCGTGGTCATGCAGACTGGCCGTGGCAGTAGGTCATTCGGTCTGAGCTCCGGACGGGGCAAGCTGTCACCCTGGGCTCTACAGCTCCATGGAGAGGAGGCGGGGGGGGGGGGGGCGGGGGGCAGGTCTAAGGACCCACGCCTATTCGTTGGAGAGGAATCTCCTGCTGGCCTGTCTGTCTCTGCCTTCCCACAAAACCCTGGAAAGGCTGCTGTTGAGGACAAGGTGTACGCTCGCTGTGGGGCTCGAGAGGCTGCTAGGGTGGGGAGGTTTCCTTCACCCCAGAAGCCCTGTCAGACCTGTCTCCCTGCCACCCCCGTGTGTCCCTGCCGGGCCGCACGCACAAGGAGTGTGCATTGGTGTGTCATCCGCTGGTCCTGAGTGGCAGGAGGCGGGAGGTAGAACTGGTTGGGCCCTGCTGGTGCTGCTCCATCTCCTAATTAGACGTTTCCGGTAAGGTGGTGGCCACTGTGACCGCTCATCCCCTGCCCACAGCTATGGAGTGACAAGGCTAGCCCAGCCAGCCTTCTCCCTCCTTCCCCTCCCCCTCCTCCTCCTCTCTCTAGAGTCTGCTGGGTTTCCTCCAGCTGGCTCTTGGCTCAGCCACTGTCCAGTGCCTGGTCCTACCTTAGACAGGCCAGGGCTCTGGGGACAATACAGCAAGCCTCCTGAGTCCCTAGCTGACCACCTGGGTTCTGGGGTGGAGGTCCATTCTAGTGCGTGTGTTATGAAGTCACAACCTCAGCTAGTGGGCACAGGTGGCCTCCTGTCTTAGCCTATTGCTCTCCTATTTAGTGCCAGATTCTTCTTTAGAGCAATAAACTTGGTCCCGTTTGCTGATGTTTTTCATTCAGCATCCAAAACAAAGTTAGAACTGGTCCCTTCACCCCGGCGCCTGGCCCTCAAGCTGCAGGAGCTGTACTGAGTCTCCTTTGTAGCTCCCACCTGCACAGGTCTGAGTGCCCGGAGGGGACAGAGAACCAGCACCAGCATTGGCCAGACTTCACTCTCTGAGGCCGCTTGCTTTCTGGGACAGACAGTCTGGCCACTTCTGCCTCAGGACACCCTAATTCAGACAGTTTAGTGGCTTAAGTGATCATGCCCCATGGGACAGGAAAGAGTCCCAACTGGTCCACTGCTGGCATGCCTTCCGTCCCCGTGTACTGGCTGACGTCCCTCTCCCAGCCTCACTGCCTTACTCCCTGGAGTGATGACTATTGAGTCCTCCTTCACTGTCCCACGCTCCCAGCCATCGCTGCAATACTCAGTGGAGGCCCTGTCTCTCCACATCCCCCCCCCCCTGCCAAGTCCCATGAGGAGGGCACATCTGACTTCCTGGGTTACTCCTACCCAGCCTGGAAACGTCCACCAAATCCCCACACAAGCCAGCAGCAGAGCCTGTCTGGATGGCATTACAGAAGGAAAGCCTGGCTAGCCTCTGGGGCTTGTGGGGCGGGATCAGTGGCATAGGGGAGACTCAGAGTAGGGATGTGGGGTTGGGAGTATGGCTTCATGGTAGAGTGCTTGCCCAGTAGGCATGAAGCCCTGGGTTTGGATCCTCAGTACCACATACACAGAAAAAGCCAGAAGTGATGCTGTGGCTCAAGTGGTAGAGTGCTAGCCTTGAGCAAAAGAAGCTCAGGGACAGTGCTCAGACCCTGAGTTCAAGCCTCAGGACTAGCAAAAAAAAGGGGGGGGCGGTATCTGGAGTTTGGAACGTCTGTAGGATGATCTTGGAGTTCCAGCTTTCAGGCTGGGTACAGGCTGTGTCCAAGGGCCTTGGCCTTAAGCTCAGTCTCAAAACTAGTTACCTGCTGTTTCTGGAGCTTTTCCCAGCCAAGACATGGAATTTACCCATAGGTACAGGTGCCTGCTTCATCCTCAGGGAGCCAGCAAACCCCTCACCCCCCAACCCCGCCTTACTCCATACCGACACGATCAAGGAGAGAAGCCCACACGGGGAGAGGAGAGGAGAGGCGAGTGGGGCTGGCCATCCTAACCAGTGGGACACTTCCCTCAGTCTGTCCTCTAGCTTGGGCTGTCCCCTCCACTTTGGGAGGACAGCAGGGCTGAAGGAGTCTCCTCTGGGAGGGCAACCTCTAGAATTTTATATGCAAAAGGCTGGTGCGATTGTGAGTTACAGCTGCCAGGCCAGGCCCAACACCTTTAGTACAGTCCAACCGTCTTCCTTCAGGAGGGGTCCCCGTGATGCCTTGAGGGTCTCAGAGGGCCTTGGTGGGAAGGACAGAACTCACATGCTCCCACCACGTTCCCGGCCCTCCCAGTGCGAAAGCGGGAATGGGGTCAGTGCTCAACCAGTCAGTGTGCCAGGGTTCTGTGAGGAGGGGTGACGGAAACGTGCTGGGCTGGCTCCCGGGGTCATGGTTGGCTGGTGATGGAATGGCCCAGCCAGGGGACAAGCCACCACAAAACACACCCCCTGCTCTCCAGCCATGAGGCACCCAAGCGTGGACGGAGGACGTTTCCTTTATTTCCAAAAAGGGTGGGAAAGCTCTCCAGTGGACGACGGGGGGGGGGGGGGGGGAGGATAGAGGCAGGGGAAATGAAGTTCTATGGGCAATTCTTACCAGCAGCTGTCCCGCACATGGGCAGGTTAGCTGGGTCCTGCCCTAGCCAGCAGTTGTGTGTCCCCTCACCTGGATAAGAGCAGCAGCAGGGGACATGGACCACCCAAGGCCACCTCTGCACCTGACAGGATGGGTCCCAGGGGCACCAGAACTGGGGTGGTGAGGAAATCACTAGGACTCAAAGAAGTCAAGACTTGAACAAACGGAATTTCTTTGTCCTTCATAAAAGTCAACACATGATCTGGTACTGATTGGGATGTGAAATAAAACTAAAAATAACAGCACACCGAGCCTGGCTCAAGCCTCAGCTCACCTTTCACACAGTCCAAGTTCAGTTTATCAGATCCCAAGGAGCAGCTAAGCAGCAAGTCAAACACAGGTTGGGGAGGAGGCAGGAGCAAGGAAGGGGCTGCCCGCCTCCGTGGCTTTTCCGGAGGTGGAGCACTGGTCAGCTAGCCAGGGTCCTTGGTAGGGAAGAACTAGAGTCCTGAGCCCACAGCTCAGGTGAAGAGCCACCAACTACTTCCCTTTTGGCCTCCCTTTTCTCTACTGGGGCCATCACAGCCTTCGGGCCTATTCCCCAATTAAGGAGATTGCCGAAGTGTGGCCCTATCCTCTTGGGAACACGTTAAGTCAGTGACACTAGCCAAGCGATCCTGGAAGGCCAGGCCACAAAGAGCTCACCGTGACACATCTCCACTAGCATTTCCAAGAGGGAAACTGAGGCCAGAGGCTTCACAGAGCCCCTCACCCACTGCCCTCACTTCCCGACTTTCTTAAAGGCCTGGGCGGTGCCAGAGAGCCTGCGGATCAAGGGTCAAAGTCGGTTGGTTAATTACCACCTCTTCCCACCCCCACCCCCTCTTGGAGGCGCTGGGCAGCGCGCCCCCGCCCCACCCCCACCGCGGGGCAGCGGGGCGCCCAGGCACCGGCCGCCTCCACACCAAAAGGGCAGGATGGGGACCGAAAGCGCAGGAGTGCCTCGAGGACACCGGAAGATGCAGCGGGTGGGGGTGTGTGTGATACAACGCGGGTTACTCATTCCAAGTGGACGCGGACGCTGTCAAGGCGTCTTCTCGAAATAAACTGGGCGCACCAGTTTCCTGGGGCCCGTCCCCGGCCGTGGGGTGCACTCCAGGGACCCTCTTCTCCCCCCCCTCCCGGCGTCCTCGGCAAGGTTGAAGGTGGGTAACGGAGGTGAGACCGGACCCCACGTTTGTCTCCAAGGGCAGGCGGGTGTAGCGGGCGCTGCTCGCCGTCCCCCCCCGTTCTCCCCTCCCCGCTCCCGGAATCGCGCCTCGCCGAGCGGGAGCCGCACCCGCCCCCAGCCCCGATCGGACCCCTAGTGTGTGTGGGGGCTGATCTCCCCCCTGGCGCCCCGGGGCCCCTCGCCCGCCCCCATCGACGTCCCCGCTTTCTGGATTTACGGTGTGAGGGCCGGAGGAGGGGGTCGCCGGGGGTGCCACACCCCGCTGCCTCCGCCCCCCGCCCCGTGCCGGCGCGGGCTAACGGGGCCACGGCCGCGCCGAGCCCCGCGCCCCAACGGCCGGCCCCCGCCCGCCCTCCGGTCCGCCCTCCCGCGCCGCGCCGCGCCGCGCCGCACCTGGCACGTAGATCTCGCCGCGCTCCTCGTCCGGGAGCTCGCTCCAGTTCCGCTTGCACGTGGAGACGCACGGCTTCTTCACCAGGAACGCGCGGGGCATTTTCGAACCCTGAGAGTCTCGCGCCGGGCGCTTCCGTAACTCAATTGGGCGCCGGCCCCCGGGCCGGGCTGGAAGCGCGGGGCGACGGGCCGGGTGGAGACCGGCTCCGGGGCAGGAGGCGCCGCGGGGGCTCCCGCGCTCCGCGCAAAGACGGTGCCCGGACGGCGCGCGCCACAGCCCACTCCGCCGACGGTCTCGGTCCTCCCTCCGGAGCGGAGCCCCTGCAGCCGGGTGCACCGGGCGGCTCGGCGTCTCCGGGTTCGGCTGCTGTCCCCGCGGCCGGCTCGGCGAGGCTTCAAGTGCGAGCCGGCCCGACGGGTTCACGCTTTATTGGCCCGCGGCGGTGCGTGGCGGTGGCGGGGCGGGGGCGGGCGGGGGTGTGGATCGGATCTAATTAGCTCCGAGTGGCCCGGAGAGCGATGGCGCATGCGTTGGGAAATAACGGTGACAACCCACCTATTTGTTACCTGTCGAACCGGTTTCCATTCCGCTGCCGGTGAGGTGGCCTCGCGGCCCGGGCGGGGCGGCCGGCCGGGGGCGGGCGGCGGGCGGCGGGCGCCGGCTCGGGCTCTCAGCGGCCCCGGCTGCCCCCGCGGGGCCGGCCCGGCTCCCCGCCTCGCCCCCCCCCCGCCCCCTCTCCCCGGCCCCGGCCTTCCCAGCCCGGCGAGTTTCGGAGACGGGGCGGGAAAGAGGAGGGCGGGGAGGGCAACGTTATTTGCACCGGCGCTCGCTCGCACGCTCCGCGGTGATGAAATGAAACTCGCCCAACTGGGCTGGGCTCAGCCCCGGGCGCCCGAGGAGGCGCGAAGCCTCCCGCCGGGAGGGGACGAGACGGCCCGGGCCTGCGCCCAGGCGACCCGGGATCCTCAGATCCGCGCTGGGCCACCCCCCGTGGTGTTCGGGGAGCTGCTCGGGCCGATGGGCGGGGAGGCGGGGACCGCCTACACCGCAAAACCGGAGAACTAGCCGAATGCATTGGGTCGGCTGAGAGCCCCCAAACGTCAGAGCCTTGACTAGTGGCTCTCCTGGTCCTAAACTGCCAGAGCGCAGATGCAGCCAGGGTCAGAGGAGGGCTGAGGGTCGGGGCCCCGGATGGGTCAGACCTAGTCTTTTTCCTAATGCTGGTGACCTGCCGAGAGACTCAGCCAGGGACCCCCTCGCCGCCATCCATCCAGGCCCGGGGTGGGGGTGTCCCGCCCCCATCGCCTGTCCAGGAGGGCTGATTGGCCACCAAGAGCCACTTAACCATGGCACTTTAGCCATGACTGTGCTTCTTTCATTGACTAACCTAAAGAGTAAGGGTGGGACCTAACATTTGAATCCCTTTATCATATAGTATTAAATGGTTGCTGGAACAGATTGGGAGGAAATGAATCTGACCAATGAATGCACTCAGTTCAAAAAGTCAGGAGTCAGCATGAGCAGGAGGTGAATTGCAGTCATTCAGGAGGCTGGGATCTGAAGATCAGGGTTCCAAACCAACCCGGGCAGAAAAGTCTAGGAAACTTATCTCCAGTTAACCTCCCCAAAAAAGCCAGACATAGAGGTGTGGCTCCACTAAGCCTTGAGCTGCAAAAGCCAAGTTGAAAGCACAAGGCCCTGAGTTCAAGCCCTAGTAGTGGCAGAAAAACAAAAACTAAACACCTTCTCTGAAAACAAACTAAAAGTAAAAATGAAGTAGTGTGTGGTTCAAGTAGTGTGCCCCCCAGTCTCCCCCCCCAAAAAAAGAAGAAATGAAGTGGCTGATGTGAGTTCTCAGACTTCTGGTTGCAGGTGGCATTCTTTCGAAAGCAGGGAGGCCTGTAGTCTCTGCACAGTCTGTTGAGCCTGTGGGTGAGGGAAGGATGGAATTTGGGGACAGATGGATTCTTGCTCATTGAAGGAGAAGGTGTCCAAGGGCCTTTCCAGTTTGTCCGGTGAGAATTCTGTCACATACCTCCTAGCATTAGTAGGAAGGACAGGAGCTCTTGCAAGAAGGTTCTAGGGGGGCTGGGAAGGTGGCTCAGTGGTAGAGCGCTTGCCTTGTATGCATGAGGCCCCTGGGTTTGATTCCCCAGCACCACATAAGCAAAAAGAAAAAAGCCGGAAGTGGCGCTGTGGCTCAAGTGGTAGAGCGCTAGCCTTGAGCTGAAGAGCTGAGGGACAGCGCCCAGGCCCAGAGTTCAGACCCACAACCAGACCCCCCCCCCCAAAAAAAAGAAGAAGGTTCTAGGCTGTAGTGTTTATCCCCTCCCCTTCCTTCCTTTCCAGGGATTCTGCCTATCCCAAACCTTCCCTCTCCACGCTCCACTCTGATCATGGACCTTTTTCTTTTTGCTTTCTTTGTTCTCTCTCTCTCTCTCTCTCTCTCTCTCTCTCTCTTTCTCTCTGTCTCTCTCTCTCTGTCTCTCTCTCTGTCTCTTTCTCTCTCTCACACACACACCACACGCTTTCTCCCTCCCTCTCTCTCTCCCATGCTGGTACTAGGACCTGAACTCAGGCCCTTGGTAGTTTTAGGCTTTTTCTCAAGGCTGGCACTCTACCACTTGAGCCACAACTCTGCTTCTGTGTTTTTGTTTTTTGCTAGCTAATCAGAGATAAGAGTCTCACAGACTTTCCCACTTAGGCTGGCTTCAAACCATGATCCTCAGGTCTCAGCCTCAAGTGTGAGCCTCAAGTGCCCGTCCAGTATCCTACTTCCTCTTTCATGTTCCAAGTGGTAATAATGACGGCTACACAGCAGATCTCCTTATGATATGGAAAATGATAGTGCCAGCTTAGTAATAAAAAGGAAATGATTCTAGTTGTTGGGAAGACAAAGGAGTGGTGGGTACTGTGGAGAACATGCCCACCCACAAGGCAATCACAAGTATGTGGTTCAGGTAAGACAGACATGGCCACAAAAAATGGAGATCCAGATTTGTATGTTAAAACTATTTTTTAATGTTTACTCACATTAAAAACGAAGATAAGCAGGGCACCGGTGACTCATGCCTATAATCCTAGCTACCCAGGAGGCTGAGATCTGAGGATCACCGTTCAAAGCCAGCCCAGGCAGGAAAGGCTGTGAGATTCTTATCTCCAATAAACCACCAGAAAACCGGAAGTGGCGCTGTAGCTCCAGTGGTAGAGCGCTCCCCTTGAGCTGAAGAGCTGAGGGACAGTGCTTAGACCCAGGGTTCAAGCCTGGAACACTGGTGGCTCACACCTGTAATCCTAGCTGCTCAAGAGGCTGAGATCTGGGAATTGAGGTTCAAGCCAGCTGATTCAGAAAAGTCTATATATATATATATATATATATTTTTTTTTTTTTTTTGCCAGTCCTGGGGCTTGAACTCTGGGCCTAGATGCTGTCCCTGAGCTCCTTTGGTTCAAGACTAGTGCTCTACCACTTAAGCCACAGTGATACTTCTGGATTTTTCTGTGATTAATTGGCAATGTCTCATGTCCCTGTATCTGTGAGACTCTTATCTCCAATTTTAAAAAGCCAGAAGCTGGGCTTGGGTGGCACACACTTGTAATCCTAGCTACTCAGGAGGCTGAGATCACAGTTCAAAGCCAGTCCATGGACACAGATCTGAGAGGCTTGAGTGAAAAAGACAAGCAAGGCCCTGAGTTAAAGCCTGGTTCCACTCCAACAAATAAATAAGCAAACTGGGTTAGACCTACAAACAACAGAAATATGACATGATTGTAAAAGAAGGATTGTTTTCTAAGTGAAGAACCAGCAGAAGGGAAAAAAGGAAATAAAGGACGATGGAAATGAGCATGCTAAAAGTACATTAGTTGGCTGGGTGTAGGTGGCTCACACCTGTAATCTTAGCTGCTCAGGAGGCTGAGATCTGAGGATTGAGGCTCAAAGCCAGCCTGGGTAGAAAAGTCCATGAAACACTTTTTAAATATTTTTTGTTGGTTGTGGGGCTTGATCTCGGGGCATGGTACTGTTCCTGAGCTCTTTTGCTTAAGGCTAGTTCTTTACCACGTTGAGCCTTAGTGCCACTTCTGATTTTCTGGTGGTTAATTGGAGATAAAAGTCTTACTGACTTTCTTGCCCAGGCTGGCTTTGAAACACAATCTTTGGACCTCAGCCTCCTGAGTAGCTAGGATTACAGGTGTGAGCCATCAGCACCAGGATCGTGAGACTTGTCTCTCCAATTCACTCCCCAAAAGCCAGAAGCCGAGTTGTGGCTTAAGTGGTAAAGTATTAGCCTTGAGCACAAAAGCTCAGGGACAGCCCCAGGACCTATGGCATGTACATATGTGCAATAATGTATACAAGAAGAACAGAATGAAATTCAGAAAAAAACCTTAAAAGTGAGAAAGGAGGGTAAGAGAGATGGGTAAATATGATCAAAGTACATCATGCATGGTACTTTGTAAATATCACTATGAAACCCTTTGTACAATTAATATATGCTAATAAAAAACTTAAAAATAGTTCAGGGCTGGTGACTCACAGCTATAAAATTCTAGCTACTTAGGAGGCAGAGATCTGGATGAAGGCTGTTAAAAGTCAACCCACACAGACAAGGCTATGAGAATCCCATCTTCAGTTAACTAGCAAAAAAGCAGGACCAGACACGTGGTTCAAACGGTAGAGTGCCAGCTAAGCAAGCTAGAGGCCCTGAGCTCAAGCCTCAGTACAGGCATAAAAACAAAAATAGACTGGGCCAAACAAAACACTTGTGGGGCTGGGAAGGTGGCTCAGTGGTAAGAGCATTTGCCTTGCATGCATGAGGCCCTGAGTTCGATTCCTCAGCACCACATAAGCAAAAAGAAAAAAAAAAAGCCAGAAGTGGCGCTGTGGCACAAGTGGTAGAGTGCTAGCCTTGAGCTGAAGAGCTGAGGGACAGCGCCCAGGCCCAGAGTTCAGGCCCCACAACCGGACCCCCCCAAAAAAAAAAAAAACACTTCTGAGGGTCAGATTTGATCTACAGGCTGCAGTTTGTGGGCAACGGAGCAACTCTGGCCTTACATAAGGCCTGTGAGCCTGGAGCTCAGCGCCGAGCAGCGTGAGGCCCGGAGGCTCTGCTCTGTCACCGTTCATAGGCATGAGGCCAGCCAGGTGGCATTCTTCCTATCTTAATTCCATTAACAGGTATTTTTGTGGGTTCCAACTACATGCTGGTCTCTGGGGAGTCTGCAATGCAAGGCAAAGAAATAAGGAACTTATGCCACACAGACCAGTTTAGTGATGGCAGCCCGTGTAGGCGCCCAGATGGCAGTGAGAGCTTGGAGCCAGCTGTGCAGAGCAGGTAAGAGCATGGCCAGCAGGGGAAGCGTGGGCGCCAGGGCCCCTGACTGCATGCTGAAGGGGAGGGGTGAAGCAGGAGAGGCAGGGGCCCTCCATTGGCTCCCAAAGCCACCGGACCTGCTACCAGGTGAATGGGCTTATGTGTGTTGGTGGGAGTAGAAAGACCAGTAATGGAGCCACTACAATGGTCTGAGCACGGTGGTGGCCTGCAAACAGCCAGGAGGACCTGAGTGGACATTCTCTCTCTCTCTCTCTCTCTCTCTCTCTCTCTCTCTCTCTCTCTCTCTCTCTCTCTCTCATCCCTTTTCCCTTCCCCCTCTTCTCCCTCCCTGTCTCTCTCTCCCTCCCTCCCTCTGTCTCTGTCTCTATCTCTGTTTATCTCTATTTCTCTCATGCTAGTCCTGGAGCTTGAACTCAGGACCTGAGTGCTGTCCTTGAGCTTCTTGCTCAAGGCTAGTGCTCTCCCACTTGAGCCAGGTTTCACCTCAGCTTTTTGTTTATTTGGAAATAAAGGTCTCACAGAGTTTTCTGCCCAGGCTGGCTTCAAATGGCGAGCCTCAGATCTCAGCCTCCTGAGTCGTTAGGATTAACAGGCGTGAGGCACCGGTGCCAGGCTTCAGTGGTCAGCTGTTGCCGGTACAGTGGGCAGAGGCGTTTAAGGAGCTGCAGCAAAGGTGGACACATGCTCCCAGATTTCATACTTAGCTCCCGTCCTGAGGCTCCAGAGACACTCAGGTGGGATTTGGATGATGGGGGAGAAGGCCAGACCAGCCCTTCCTGTTTTGAGGAAAATCTGGAGAAGCCAGGCTGGGATGGCAGTGTGAAGGGGATCCTGGAGGCTCAAAGGCTCATGGGAGATGTGCTGAATAGACCCTCAGGAAGGATCCCGCTGCAGACACGCTTAGTGTCTAGGAACTTGAGCAAAGCTACCTGCTTTCTCAGAGCCTCGGTTTCACCTGTGAAAGTATCACTTCCTATATGAAGTGGGGCTTCTAGTCCTGCCTCGCAGCAGTTAAGACACTGGATCAGCCAGGCACCGGGGGCTCACACCCAGAATCCTACTCAGGAGGCTGAGATCTGAGGATGGAAGTTCAAAGCCAGTGCAGGCAGGAAAATCTGTGAGACCCTTTATCTCTAAACAGCCAAACGCCCGAAGTAGAGCTGTGATTTGAAGCAGAGCTCTAGCCTTGAGCAGAAAAAGCTCAGGGACAGCACTCAGGCACAGAGTTCAAGTCCCAGTATCAACACAAAGAAGGGGGGGGAAACTGTGCTTCAAATTGGCTTTTGTCCTGAAGAACTGCAGCCTTTGCCAAGGGACTCGGCTTTACAGCAGACATGAAGCCTCTGGTTGGCTCAAACGTTAGCAGACTGTTCCATCTCTTGGGGGAATTCCTGTCTCGGGCCTCTGCGTGTGTGAGCAGGGTCACTGGGGACTGTTAGAGGGTGTCATACCCTTTGTGGTTATGGCAGAGGAGGTAGCTTTGTGCCATCTCAGCTCCCGGGGCGGAGGGCACCAAGGAGTTCGGTCGGCCATATCAGAGCCCTGTGGTTGGCTATGGCTCCCACCCTCCAAGCGCTCAAGGCCTGAAACAAGCTCACTGTCCCGCCCCTCCCCCCCACGTCATGTCCACCACCAAATCCCAGCAGCTCCCATGGCAGTGCCAAGCCACCGCTCACCTGTCCCCAGCCGCACAGCCAGCCCCCACATTTGGTGAGAACTCACGCCTCACTGGCCTCCTCTCAGCACCGTAGCACCCCGCTGGCCCTCTCCTTCCCCGGCTGCTGAAGCCCCGTCCCAGAGGAGCCTCTCCCAGGGCTCCTGTCTGCGGCATTTCCTGCCAGGTAACAGGCTTCCTGTCCCCACTCAAGTCCTTTCTTCAGAGAGGCCCCTCTGATGCCCAGCTAAACTCCCTGCCCTGATTTGATTCTGTGTTCTTGACAGTGCCTTTCACTGTGACATTTGGGTTAGTTTAAATGTTTCCTCTCCACCATTGGTAGTTCTGTATGTGGGATGCCATTTGTAATACCATTTTTTTTTTTTTTGTCCAGTCGTGGGGCCTGAACTCTGGGCCTGGGTGCTTTCCCTCAGCTCTTCAGCTCAAGGCTAGCGCTCTACCACTTGAGCCATAGTGCCACTTCCGGCTTTTTTCTTTTTGCTTATGTGGTGCTGAAGAATCGAACCCAGGGCCTCATGCATGCAAGGCGAGCACTCTACCACTGAGCCACCTTCCCAGCCCTGTAATACCATTTTAAATCACTTATTTAAATATAATTTACACGCCATTAAATCCATTATTTTGTAAAGAATACAGTTCAATGGTTGTTAAGTCTCCTGAGTCTCACAACCATTACCGCTAAGTTCAGAATTTTCTTTGCCTCAAAAGAAAATCTGGCTGGGTGCTGGTAGCGCCTATCTATAATCCTAGCTAGTCAGGAGGCTGAGATCTGAGGATCCTGGTTCAAAGCCAGCCCAGGCAAAGAAGCCCATGAGCTTCTTATCTCCAATTAGCCACAAAAACAGAAGTGGAGTTCTAGTGATAGAGCACTAGCCTTGAGCAGAGCAGCTCAGGGACAGTGCCCAAACCCCAAGTTCAAGTTCCAGGCCTGACACACAAACAACAAAGTGGTGCACATGAGCGCCTGTCACCCTCTATTCCCCAGACACCAGTGCTGGCAGCCATGGCCCATCCAGGAACCCTGGACACCCAAGAGGGCTCAAGATGGCAGGTGTGTGTCAGGGGCTTTTTAAAGAAAGGCAGCTCCACCTCTTAGGAGCCCTGGGGCTTGGTGCCAATGGCTGCTTCTGCTCTCCCACCGGGTACCCCAGCATCCGTGAGGCTGTGCCTGTCATGGTTCTGGAAACCACCTGGGGTCACAAAGCCCCAAGGAAGAGGAGAAGGAGGTTGACAGAGGCCATGCTGTCAGAGGCTGGGCCAGAGCCAGGGTTGGCCTCCCTGACCCTCAGAAGAGAGGCCAGCCTTAATAATGGTTCCGGGCCCTGGCAAGTGGTGAGACAGCCATGCAGTTATCGTCTCCCCCCGCCTTCCCCCAGACAGGGAAACCAGACAGGCTCCACGCCAGCAGCCTCCCAGGGCTGCTCTCATCCTGGCCTCTTTCATCTTAGGTTTAATTAGCCAGGCGCCCCACCCCACAGCCCTTTGGGCAGGAGTCATCACTCCCATTTTATAGATGGGGAAACTGAGGCATCTAGAGGGAAGTGGTGTGGGGCTGTCGCCTGTGAGTCAGCTGTGGAGCCAGAGCCGGGGAACCGGGACCAGGCCTTCTGGCTAGACCTGTCCCTCCCGATGGCATCCTGTCTCCATCCCTCACACCCCACCTGCCCCTCCCTGGGCAGACAGACACCTCCTTTCCAGCCTTTTACCCACCGCTCCCATGTGCACGAGGGGGCGGGAGGGTTTGGGGCAGCCTGGAGGAAGCAGAGGCAGGTTGGCCGCGGCTGGCATAGGGGCTCAAGCGTTTCATCTTCAAAGCGGCTCATTAGAGCCAGAGGCGTCAGGCTGGTGAGGTCCGGACGCCTGAGGTTCTGTGTCTTAGAAAACAGCGGTCAGTGGGGCGCCCGCGGCCCGGGCCCCTGCTTGCTTGCTGAGCCTCAGGTCACCCATAACAGCCAGGATCTTCCGAGGCCTGGATTCAGGTGCTGGGTTCAGGGCCTGCTTGGCCCCAGGTCTCAGGTCGCCCGGCCTTGGCTCCCGTGTTGGGTGCGGGCCTGGGCTCCCGCGGCTGGCCCTGCGGTCCACCGGGCCCTGGATCCCGTTGTCTTCCCGCTTCCCTTGGGCTCAGGGCCCTGCCCCTCAGGCTTGACGCCAGCCCGCCCGCGGGACCCCTGCCGACCTCGGGCAAAGGTCAGCAGCTACTACCCCGCGATCAGGCCGTCTCCTCGCCCCCAATCCGGACGGGCTGGGGGCCGGGCTGGCGTCGGGGACGCGAAGCAGTGCTCCGCGGCGCCGGTCGGACCGGTTCGGCGGCGGCCGCACGCTCTTCCCGCGGCGCCCGCGCCTCGCGCGCCCCCCGGCGGCGGCCGGAGGACCCGCGCGCCGCACGCAGTGCGCCCGGCGGCCGGCGGGGGGCGCGCTGACGGCCTTCGTGACCCGCCCGGGCCGCTGTGCGCCCGAGGTGCTGGGATCCGGGCCCCGGTCGGGAAGCCCGGCCTACCCCGCTCCACCGCCCCTGCGCGTGCCTGCGGCGGTTTCGGGGAAGGAGGCCTGCGCGGCGGACAGTTACTCAGCCTCAGCGAAACCGGCGAGCCCACACCTGCCGGGCGGCGGGCGGGGCAGGCGGCGCCCCGTTACGCCCCGCCCCGGGCCTGCCCGGTCCCCGCCGCCCACGCGCCGGGCACCCCGCCCCACGCCGCGGGCCCGCCCTCCCGGAAGGAGCCGGCCCGGCCGGCCCGGCGCCCGCAGCGGTGAGTCAGCCGGTGAGAGGCCGGCCCGTTACCGCGGGCGGCTGCTCTGTGGGCTCGGGGCCGGCGCGGACGGGCGGTCGGGCGGCCCCGCGAGCTCTGGGCACGCGCCCGCCCGGATCGCCGGCGCTCCCGCCGTGTCAACCCGTGACCTCCCGGCTGGGCTGGGCGCCGGGGCGAGGCCCCCGCCGGGCTCGTCCAGGTGGTCCCGGTGACAGCGGCCCCGGGGCGCCCCCTGGCGGCCGCCGCTCCCCCCGCTGGGCGGCGAGCCCCGCCATGGGGCCCCAGAGCCGGGATGCCTGGGCCCAGCGCCTGGGGGCCTTCCGAGCCAGCCCTGCCGCCTTCCTGGCCGGGGCCGAGGGCGAGCACCTGGGTCGTGACCTGCTGAGTGACCTGAGGAGCGAGAAGCTGAGCGAGCCGACTAAGGTAGGCCCCGCGCGGCCCCTGCCCGTCACCCCGCGGAACCTCGTCTCCAGGCCTTTCACCTCCTCAATCCTCCACCCCAGGTTTCCCTGCTGGCCCTGAGCTTGGAGTACCCGGCCCAGCTGTGGCCTGACGCCCCTGCGGCAGAGGCGGCCGCCACCTCCCTGTTGGACACCCTCGTTCTCCTGCCCCCGCGACCCTCAGCCCTCCGACGGCCCCTGTTGCTGGCCACTACCACCGTCCTGGTGGCAGGCGGCGCCCTGGGCCCCAGCTCGGGAGCTTCCGGCCGGCTCCTGCCCCTACTGCTCGGCCTGGCCTCCGGCCGGGATGTCGGGCGAAGCTTTGGCCCCGCCTCGGAACAGCGCCCCCTGCAGGCCACGGCGTGCGAGTGCCTTCGCGAGCTGGAGAGCTGCCAGCCTGGGCTGCTGGGGGGCAGCCTTGGGCCACTGCGGAGCCTGCTGGGGCAAGGGGGTCCCGTGCAGCCCCTCAGCCTGCTGCTGGCGCTGGCGCTGCGCCACACGCTGCTGGTCCGCGGCAGGTCTGGGGCTGGACTGCACAGTCTGCTGCTGGCAGGGGTCTCCTCCGGGGGCAGCGCCTGGGACTGGACACTGGCCAAAGGAGATGCCCGCCTTCAGCCCCAGGCACCCTGCTGGCCGACAGCTGAAGGGGAGCAGGGCTCTGCAGAGGGAGAACCCAGCTCCGAAGACACCCAGGAGCTGAGAGCCACTGTGGCCCAGCTGCTGGACGCTTCCTACCTGCTCACTCCTGTGGCCCAGGCCCAGCTTCTGTGGCTTCTGGGCTGGGCCCTGCGAGGTCTGCGGACTCAGCCACCAGTGCTCTTCAAGCCACAACTGGTTCGCCTGCTGGGAACAGCGCAGCTGACCCTGCTGCACTCTATTCTGGCTCTCAAGGCAGCTTTTGGTGAGGCGCTGTTCACTGCCCAGGATGAGGCCCTGCTGCTCCGCCGGCTCACCCTGGCAGCCCAGCACCCATCCCTACCCCAACCCACACATCTCTTCTACCTGCACTGTATCCTGACCTTCCCTGAGAACTGGCCGCTGGGCCCGGAGGGGGAGGAGGCTGCCCCGCTGCTGCTGGGACCCCAGCTGTGCGGCAGCCTCATGCCCAGCCTCCTGCATGAGCCGATGGCCCTCCTGGCCCGCCTGCATTTGCTGTGCCTATGCTGTGCTGAAGACGAGGACGAGGAGAAAGGCCGAGTCCAGAGCCCACAGCGGTACCTGGAGGAGCTGCTGGCTGGCTTGCGGCAGAGGGCAGCTCTGGAGGGTGGACCCCGCGCACTGGCCATTCTCTGTTTCCAGGCCTCCTACCTGGTTGCCAGCTGCCTGGCCAAGCAACCCGCAGTGGTAACACCCTTGATCCATGGACTGGCTCAACTTTACCAAGCTCGGCCTGTGCTTGCGCCCCACTTTGTGGACTTGTTGGATCAGTTGGGGCCTGAACTCAGGGAGCCCCTCAGACAGGTGCTGAGGCAGGAAGTGGTGTCCAGGCCAGTCAGGGATGAAGCTCTTCGCTGGCATCTGCACGTGCTGGCGAAGGTGGCAGGAGGGGATGCTCAGAACGCCACCCTCAGCTTCCTGAAGGCTGCAGCCGCTCACTGCACTGACTGGGGCCTGCAGCAGGCTCTGCTGGGGGTCTGCCGGGTCTTGCTGCAGACAAGCGCAGGTGCTGGCCTGGCGGATTTGCTGCAGGTGTTGGCCAGACAGCTAGAGGACCCTGATGGGAGGGATCACGCCCGTCTGTACTACATCCTTTTAGCCCACCTGGCAGGGCCCAAGTTGGGAATGGCACTGGGCCCCTCCCTTGCTGTGCCTGCACTGGCCTCATCCCTGGTGGCTGAGAACCAGGGCTTTACAGCAACACTGATGGTACAGGAGACCCCGGCCCCAATTCAGCTGAGCCTGGGGCCTCAGAGGGCAAAAGGCCCATTCCCAGTGCTCCAGCTCCAGGTGGAGACGCTGGAGCCTGTCTATTCCCTGGAGCTGCGCTTCCATGTGGAAGGACAGCTCTATGGTCCCTTGGAGGCCATCCACGTGCCCTGCCTGTGTCCTGGCCGCCCCGCCCACCCTCTGTCCCTGTCCCTGCAGCCTCGATGCCCAGCCCCTGCACAGCTGGATGTCCAGGCCCTGTTCACTACACCTGCTGGCCTCACCTGCCACGCCTGCCTGCCACCCCTGGCAGTGAGCTTCGCTGACCTCTTTCTGCCTTTCCCCCAGGCCCCCAAGGGGGCTGAATCGAACTTCTTTGAGGAGCTCTGGGACTCTTGCCTACCAAAGGGTGCAGAAAGCCGTGTGTGGTGCCCACTTGGGCCACAGAGCCTGGAGACTTTGGTGGCCCGCCACCTAGGGCCCTTTGTAGTGGTGGCACAGCCTCCCACCAGCTACCACATAGCTGTCCGGCTGCCTCCGGACTCCATGCTGCTGCTGCGGCTGGAGATGGCCCGGGGGGATGGAGTGCCCGTGGCTCTGCGGACAGATGACTGGGCTGTGCTGCCACTGGCTGGTGACTACCTCCGTGGGCTTTCAGCCTGCTGAGTGAGCCCCAGGAGCTCATGTGGAGCAGGACTATGGTCTTTGTAGGGACTGACCTTAGCTGGGCTACAAAGAGGCCATGCTTCTGGAGCTCCTGTTCCATAAAAACTTGTAACTGCCAGTAACCTTCATTGGGCTTGTTTACTCTTGAACCCTGGATAGGAACAGGCTCACTAAGGTGGGATCCTAGGCCCCAAGAAAGTTTCAGACTAATGCTGGGCATTGGTTGCTCATGAGTGTAATCCTTGCTACTCAGGAGGCTGAGATCTGAGGATTGAGTTTCGAAGCCAGCCCAGGCAGAAAGTCTTTCTAGTTTACCAGCAAAAAAAAAGATAGACAATGGAGCTAGCCGTGGAATAGCATCTAGGCCGAGCTGAAGTTCCAGAACTGGCACACAAAGAAGTTGTAGATGAAACCCAAAAAATGCAGGCTCCCTAGTTCCTTCCTGCTCAGGCTGTGTCCAGAATCTCTGGAGGGCATGCGCTAAGACCACTCAGCAACACAGGAGGGAAGCGGCAGCATGGGCTTCCTTATCTGGGGGTGCTGTCTTCCAACTTGCCCAGCCCCATGGGATGGCAGACTGGCAGCCTGAATCAGCAGCTCCTCATACTGTGCTGAGTGGAGCCTGCCAGGAAGGGTTTGGGGCAGAATGGGGGTGGGGGTGATCTGTGCTAAAATCAAGCTGGCTTCTCCTAGCCTCAGCCCCCTCCCCAGAAACCCAGTCTATGCTTAGGTCTCTTCTTGCATTAGAATAACTTAGTCCCGCCGGGCGCTGGTGGCTCACGCCTGTAATCCTAGCTACACAGGAGGCTGAGATCTGAGGATCTCGGTTCAAAGCCAGCCCGGACAGGAGAGACCGTGAGACTCCTATCTCCAATAAACCACCAGAAAACCGGAAGTGGCGCTGTAGCTCAAGTGGTAGAGCGCTGGCCTTGAGCTGAAGAGCTGAGGGACAGCGCCCAGGCCCAGAGTTCAAGCCCCACGACCGACAAAAAAAAAAAAAAAAAAGAATAACTTAGTCCCTTATATGGAGGCTAGCTATGGCTGCTAGTGCCCAGCCAATATTTTCAGGTATGTTGCTTAGTGTCAACCTTGTAGCTGCTTTCAGGGCCTCACAGATGAGGAAACCTGTAAGCCAAAGAGGTTGACCAAGATCACCAGCTGATTGGGAGTTGCATGTTGTCATCCTGTAGTGGCTTTCCCTGCCCACACATGGAACACAGTCTTCAGGGGCCACACGAGACCCCAGGATGCCTTGGACACCACAGCCAGCAGTGCTGAGTGGGAGAATGACCTTGGGCTTGAGCCCTCCTGGAGGAAGGGCCTCTTCTGGAGCCGCTGGGCTCCCAACCCTCAGGTTTCTTATGAGCCAGTCTTGCTCTCTTGGCTGGGACAGACTAGGAGAGGAAAGAAGGGGCAGAACCAGTGGAAGTGGTTATAGGTCAAAGTGCAAGGCCAGTTTTAAGCTCAAGTTGTAGAACTAACTTACTCTGTCACTGGCAAGCCATTACCAAATCAGAAAGCAGGCAGTTCAGGAAACAACGTCTCCAGCTATTTTCAGCAGAAAGGATGGAAGACAAAACCACGGGCACTTTCTTATATATTTTTGCTGGTCCTGGGGCTTGAACTCAGGGCCTAGTTGCTGTCCTTGAGCTTTTTTCTTTTTGCCAGTCCTGGGGCTTGAACTCAGATCCTGGGCACTGTCCCTGAGCTTCTTTTGCTCAAGGCTAGCACTCTACCACTTGAGCCACAGCACCACCTTTTCTGTTTATGTAGTACTGAGGAATCGAACCCAGGGCTTTATGTGTGCTAGGCAAGCACTCTACCACTAAGCCACATTCCCAGCTCATCCATGAGCTTATGTTGTTTTACCATTTGAGCCACACATCCACTTCCAGATATTTTTGGTAGTTTATTGGAGCTAAGAGTCTTATGAATTTTCTTGCCCAAGCTAGGTTTGAGCCATGATCCTCAGATTTCAGTCTCCTGAATACTTAGGATTATAGGTGTGAGCCATCTGTGCCAAGCCCTGGGGAAGGCTGGAAAGGTCAGCTTCTGGGCTACTACCACTAGGACTATTGGAACACACTGCCCTGTGTGCAGTGCTGTCCTCTCAGCACCAGGAAGCTGGACCTGCACCCTGGGATGGGGATGGACTGGTGTCACTGCCTCTCAACCCCCACAAAGCCAGAGACTTGTTGCTTTTGTTGAACTGTCAAGTTTGGGCCTCTGCCACAAAGGACAGATTCTAGCTAGGCAGGAGGCTGAGATCTGAAGATCGCAGTTCAAAAACAGCTAGAGCAGGACCGTCTGTGAGACTATGATCCATTAAACACCAAAAACGCCAGAAGTGGAGTTGTGGCTCAAGTGATGGAACACTAGCCTTAAGCACAAAAACTTGGGGACAGCCAGACCCTGGTGGCTCACACCTGTAATCCTAGCTACTCAAGGAGGCTGAGGTCTGAAGATCAGGGTTGGAAGCCAGTGGAGGCAGGAAAGCCCATGAGACTCTTACCTCAAATAAACTACTCAGAAAAAGCCAGAAGTGGCACTGAGGCTTAAGTGGTGGAGTGCTAGCTTTGAGCAAAAGAAGCTCAGGGACAGTACCCAGGCTCTGAGTACAAGCCCTAAGACCAGCACAAAAAAAGAAACAAGAAAACAAAAAAGCTAACTGCTCCATATAACAATTCAGTCATCTTCTTGTCCCATGTGTTTGCCCACTAATACATCATTTTATCCATCCACTCTTCCAGTGCTGGACACCAGGTGACCTCTAGCTTCTCCACCAAAACAGGCTATAGACTCAGTCCTGTAAGACTGCCAGTCTTCACCTACCAGTTGGATGTCCAAGGTTATGACCTATGATTCTCACCAATAGGCTATAAATTGGCGTTTCAATGATTATTTCTGGGTTTGATGGTTTCTAAGAAAGTTCACTGAAAACCAAGGAAACACTACTTAATTTTATGGGTTATGTTTCTGGAACACATCTGTAATTTCAGGACTCGGGTAAGTGGGTAGGTGTGAGGCCAGCCTGTGTGATATAGGGGGACCCGGCAGCTCTCCTCCTCTCTGAATTGGGCGATTATCAAGTGAAATGATAAACACAGAGATCTGGAGGCATGACTTAAGTGGTAGAGTGCCTTCTAGAAAGTGCCAGGGGCCTGAGTTCAGCCCAAATACTACAAACAACAGAATCCCAGCAAAATTTGTAGGATGAATAGGTATTTATAGCAAGATTTCTTGATATAAGGATAATACAAAGAGCAAGCAGGAAGTGGTAGCACATGGAAGGCAGGAAGGGAGAATACTGAGTTTAAGGCCAGTACAAGCAAAGTCGGGTATCACCCCTACACCTATTAGAATGACCAGAATCTAAAACACTGACACCATCAAATGCTAACAAGTATGTGGAGCAACAGGAACTCTCAGGCTGGCTGGAAAGTGGAAGGTAGGCACTTGGGAAGCTAATTTGTCAGTTTCTTACAAAACCAAACACTCCTACTATATGATCCAGCAATGGTACTCTTTGATATTTACTCAAACAACTTGAAAGCTTATGTCCATATAAAAACTTTTACATGTATGCCCAACCTTAGCAGCAATCAAGATTTCTCTCTGTAAGCAAATGGCACATCTAAACAATTGACTATTATTCGGTACCAAAAAAGGAATGAACTATCAAACCATAAAAAGACACAGCTTAGGGGCTGGGAAGGTGGCTCAGTGGTAGAGCGCTTGCCTTGCATGCCTGAGGCCCTGGGTTCGATTCCTCAGCACCACATAAGCAAAAAGAAAAAAAGCCTTAAGTGGTGCTGTGGCTCAAGTGGTAGAGCGCTAGCCTTGAGCTGAAGAGCTGAGGGACAGCACCCAGGCCCAGAGTTCAGGCCCCACGACCGGACCCCCCCCCAAAAAAAAAAAAAACGACACAGCTTAGTGTGCCTTAAATGCATGTTAGTGCCCGAGGCATGGCTCAAGTGGTGGAGCACCTGCCAGCAAAGTGAGAGATCCTGAATTCAAACATCTTTATATAGTCTGGATCTTAAGCATTGTCCCCCAAGCCGGAGTGTAGCTTAGTTCAACCCTCAGCACATCCAAAAAGGTGTGGACCCCAGGGCAGTGCTTGGCCCTTCAGGGCAGTGCTCCTGGGAAGTGGAACCTCCCGGGAAGTGGGACCAGTAGGAGGTTGTTAGATCATTGAATGTGTTACTCAAAGGAGGTAATGAGACCAGAGCCCTATCTTCTCCTGTTGCAACCCACCGGGACTGGGAGCAAGGCAATAACGGAGACTAGTCCTTAGAATTGAGGTTTGGGGTACCAGAGGACCTATAGCCTTCCACCATCTTCAGATCCCAAGGTTCCATTCACCAAGGTTTTCATTGGTCTTGTATAGGGCAGCATGTGCAGAAAGTAAGGTATAAACTTCAACGTGACAATATTTTTGTATACAAGTGGTAGGTGACCACCTCATTCCGAGAGAACAGTAAACAGCTTACAATTTGCATAAACCTTAATCTACCCCCAGCATGGAGTTAGACCACAGCCAGGATAGAAATCTGAATTCCCATTAAGCTAGGACAGATGTATTTCCAAGAAACTCAACGTTCTCAGAGTACATTGGGAAAAGGCCTTTCACACTCCCAATCCTTTCAGGGTCTCACAGCTTGGATTTTCAGGCTCTCACATTATCCCTCTTTTTTGTATAAAGGGATGAGCAGGTTTGCTCTACCACATACTCTCTTTTTTTCTGATGCTGATTCTGAGGCTTGAACTCAGGGCCTGGGCACTGTCTCTGAGCTTTTGTGCCCAAAGGTAGTACTCTACCATTTGAGCCATAGCTCCACTTCTGGCCTTTTGGTGGTTAAATTGGAGATGAGTCTCAAGGACTTTCCTGCCTACACTGGTTTTGAACCATGATCCTCAGATCTCAGTTCTCTCAGTAGCTAGGATTACAAGGATGAGCCACTAGTGCCCACCCTGTCATGAAATACCCTAACAAATCAACAAATCTTAACTTGAAGGACAGAAGACTAGATGGACGCTGTAACAATTAAAGAAATAAGGTACTACTGAAGGAAAACTTTTTTTTTTTTTGAGAGTCCTGGGGCTTGAATTCTGGGCCTGGGCACTGTCCCTGAGCTTTTTTTGCTCAAGGATGGCACTTGAGCCCCTTCCAGCTTTTTCTGTGTATGTGGTACTGAGGAACTGAACCCAGGGCTTCATGCATGCGAGGCAAGCACTCTACTGCTAAGCCACATTGTCAGCATGGGCTTTTTTGAGTAGTTTATTGGAGATAAGACTCTCTTAAAGACTTTTCTGCCCAAGCTGCCTTCAAACTCCAATTTTCAGATCTCAGCCTGCTGAGTAGTTAGGATTACAGGCATGAGTCACTGACACTCGGCCTTTACATGTTTGATTTAAGGAAAAACTTGACAAAGTATGCATGTTGGGTATCTGAAGGAATATGAAGTTCAAAAGGTATTGCAAAAAATAAAAATGGCTGATAAAATCTGACTACAAAAAATAAGTTTTCTGGGGCTGGGAAGTTGGCTCAGTGGTAGAGCGCTTGCCTTGCATGCCTGAGGCCCTGGGTTCAATTCCTCAGCACCACATAAGCAAAAAAGAAAAAAGCCAGAAGTGGCACTGTGACTCAAGTGGTAGAGCGCTAGCCTTGAGCTGAAGAGCTGAGGGACAGCGCCCAGGCCCAGAGTTCAGGCCCCACGACCGGACCCCCCCCCAAAAAAAAATTTTTTTCTGTAAAGTAATAAAAATCTCTCTCTCTCTCCCTCCCCCCACTCCTCTTTGCCAGTCCTGGAGCTTGAACTCTTTGAGCCTCTCTGTGCTGAAGGCTAGCACTCTACTACTTGAGCCACAGCACCACTTCTGGCTTTTTCTGTGTATGTGATGCTGAGGAACCGAACCGAGGGCTTCATGCATGCGAGACAAGCGCTCTACCATTCTACCACTAAGCCACATTCCCAGCCCCCAGAAAAGTTTTTCTTGTATACAGGTTTGCAAGACAACAAGTAAAATAGCTTAAGTAAATGTGAGAAAAGCGTTGGTGACCCTATTAAACTAAAAAAATAACCTATCTTCCTGCCGATATAAAAAGGGCACTCTTCGCAACAGCTTTTTACAAAGCGGTTTTTTGTTTGTCTGTCTTTGTTTTTTATTGTTACAGGGAAATGCAGGAACTTGCCACTAGGGAAGCGGGCCTTTTCGGAAGACTACACTTCCCACGAGGCTGCGCGACATTGCCCGGCCTTCCGGACTACATTTCCCATGAGAGTTCGCGCCATGGCCCCAGCCTCCCGACACACCCTGCGTGCTTTACCCGCCAGCTTTGGCTTCTGCCAGGGAGCGTCAGGTGATGGAGAGCAGCGACCCTACAATCGCTGGAAGGCAGCGCGTCCACCTACGCCCCGCTACTCTGCGGGACGCAGCCCCGGTCACGCTACACCTCCTGCCCTGCGAAGTCCTGGCGAACCGGCCCGCGCCAGTGGAGCGGTTCTTCACGCCTGCCATCCGTCAAGGCCCTGACGGTGAGCCACTGGTCCACTCCTGCTCCCAGCAGTCTTTGCGCTCGTCGCGGGCGCCGCGAGGGCTCCTGGGTATCGTGGTTCGTTCGAGCGGGCGAGCGGGCGCGCTCTCCCGCAGAGCTTGTGTACCTGGCTGGCCTGATCGGGGACCCGGTCCTCCCTCCGGCAGGACTCCAGGTGTCGTTCCGGGGCCGCAGCCTCCGGGGCGAGGAGGTGGCCGTGCCCACTGGCCTCGCTGGATACGTGATGGTGACCGAGGGAAAGGGTGACGGGCTGAGGAAACAGGACTTCGCGGAGAGCCTGAAGAACGGCGGAGAGGAAGAGCAGGAGCCGCTGGAGCGGGACTTCGTGAGCCAAGGGACAGGGGAGGCCGGGGTGCGGGAGGAGCAGCAGTTCCAGTGCTGAGTGGGCCCCTTTCCAGGACCGCTTTATCGGAGCCACTGGCAGTTTCAGCCGCTTCACCCTGTGGGGCTTGGAGACCACCCCTGGCCCAGATGCCAAAGTTCATGGGGCGCTGGCTTGGCCCGACCTCGCTGCAGCGGTGAGTAAAACGGGGACCTCTTCCTCCCAGGCCTGTCCCCCTCCCGGAATCTTGTCCCTAGTGGATCTGGGGCCTTATCGCTGAAACACCATGGGATGAGACAGGGAAGGGTGGGAAGCACAGCTGTCTCCCACGTGCTCCTCGGCCGTTAAAAGGGGGTGACGTTCTGAGTATAGCTCCTTCCTGGCTAGTAGGCTCTCGAATCTTAGAATTTACTACAGTGGAGGCGACTTCCCGTTGCAGATTCACGCACAGGTGCCTGAGGACTGAGAAACAGCTTGAAAGCTACAGATCTGTTCACACCAGTAACTTCACTTCACTTTGAAGCCACTGATTATGTTCTCCCAATAAACAGCCTCTTCACAGCACCTGTGAGTCTGTGGGCACATTGGTGTCCCAAAGCCAGCTTGGTTCCTTCTTCCACAAGAACTCTTTGGTGGCTCTGGCCTATAGAGACAATTTATTGCTGGGGGCAATTAGAGCAAGGGAGGCCAGATTTTGCAGCCAGCATCCATCCCACCCCCAGCTCCTACTTTACAAAAGAAATTTTTACAATCACCAACCCTCTGTACAGTGTCCCCTGTCCCATATTACTGTACACAGCTGCTTAGCTTCCTCTGGTCTCTGGTTCAGAGCAGGCCTGGGCATGTGGCCAGTTGTCCTTGGAACTAGCTTAGCCCTGAGCTCGCCTTGATCCCGGCCCCTCCCAGGCCTGTCTTCTGGAACTGTCCTCAGCCCTGTCTCCCTTGGCTGCCTTCTCTTCCTTGGTGTGCCTCTTGGGAGCCCTGCTAGGGGCAGAATAGGCTGCCAGTCCTGTTTCTGACAGCTGTCGTGGTGCTGTGATGGGCAATGCCTGGTCACCACTTTCCTCTCTTGCTCCAGTCCTTGGGAGTGAAATGCAGACACTTGGAGTCAATTCGAAGGAGCCTCTTGAGCATAGCTCGCTCATGCCCATCCACGATGTCTTCTGACAAAGTCAGGATGTACTGTCCCTGGATAGGAGATGGGCCCAGCAGATAATCAGCCATAGCCACACAGGGCCTACAACCTACACCCTCTGGCTTACCTCCCTGGCATGCCTCCTACCTTGTAGTAATTGATGAGGTTGAGGTACTGCAGGGTGGATATGACATCCTCTTTCTTGATGCTTGTGATTTCACTGATCTCACTGGGGGAGAAGGGGGCAAAGGTCAGCTTCTCTGAGGGCCCTCATCTGTCCCCAGGACTCCCAGGGACAGACATCATGCCATGCATTGCCCAGGTACAAAGCCAAACTCACTTGATGGTGATCTGTGGCCTCTCCCCACTCTCTGACTTCAGCCCCATCAAGATCTCCAAAATGGTCTGGGACCAGTAACTTCTGTAGGATAGGAGGCCAAGATCCGAAAGGGGCTTCTCAGGGGTCCCTGTCTTCCCTTCCACTTTGGAGAGTTCATAGCCTGAAGCATTGTGGAGCAGGAGAGGGTGGGTGAGTAGTCACAAGTGTGCACACAGGCAACCACACAACAGTAGCAGCTGCAGAGTTAGGCTATTTCTCATCCTAGTCATCATGTCTGGCACTTGCAACCTTGGGTTATGTGGCTTTTCTGCTCTATCTCATACCTTTCCTCAGAAAGGTCAAGTAGGCATTCACTCTTCATCTGCAAGCTGAGCAGATGAGGAATTGAAGGCACCAAGCAGCAGCTGCAATCCAGGGGTGCTCAGAAGCCAGCGAAGGCTTATACATAAACTGGGAGAATGCAGATACAAAGGCTTATGGAGAGAAAAATATCACCAATTTTCCTTTGCTTTTCGTTCCCTTATATCCTGTTTAAGGGATGGGGGGGGGGAGGTGAGGCCAGCCATCATCTGTGCCCCGTCCCGAGGATGCCTGAATTGGTGAAATCAGTCCCCCAGCTGTGACCCTGGGAGTGTCAGCTGATCTAAGATGTGGTTGTGAGGGTAGGAAAGCACATCTGGATGCTTCCCATCTCAGGGAAGGTCATTACACAAAACCAAGTAAGTGACCTGGAACTTCACAGCAGCTTCTGCCTATTTGGGCTAACTACTGGGCACTGCCAGATAGATTCTGGTGAGATCCAAAGGCTTTGTAGAGCTGAGTGGCTTCACTGCTTTTCCACAGGGACCTTTAATTTTTTGCTATGGCTCTGGTATGTCTCTAACTTACCACAGAAGCCCTTCCTCACCTGCAGCCTAACTGGCCTCATGGTGAACCTTGGAGCTTTCTGCTTTTCCACCCTTGCTACCTATCATCAGTCTTACCCTCTTCCCAGTCTACTGTGACTTGACCCAAGCATCCTGTGGTAAGACAGACCAAGAGGCTGGTGTCGAGAGAGGAAGCAAGAAGGGGAAGAGGGCACAGTGGTTTCTTACTCAGCTCTGCTGGATCCCCACTGCATGTGGTCCTCACAGATCCACTAAGGCCATATTCACCATCACAGCCCCTCCCAGGGAACATCCACCTTGTGAGCTATGTGGAATTGTGCTTTGAGGTGCCCTGTTGGACAGAGTCCACCCCCACAAAAGTCTTGACTTGACTTTTTTCTGAACTCTGGGCCTGGGCGCTGTCCCTCAGCTCTTCAGCTCAAGGCTAGCGCTCTACCACTTGAGCCACAGCGCCACTTCCGGCTTTTTTTCTTTTTGGTTATGTGGTGCTGAGGAATTGAACCCAGGGCCTCATGCATGCAAGGCAAGCGCTCTACCACTGAGCCACCTTCCCAGCCCCAAGTCTTGACTTTTTTGTGTATTCCTCTACATGTTCTACCAAGCTGAGTTTGCCACAGATGTGACCCGTTTGGGTATACCATTTGATCAATAAAAAATTTCTCAAGTGGACTATGATCTTGGTCAGGTCAGATCAGTGTCTTCACTGGGCAAACAGCTAAGAATTCTGACTCCTAGGTCAGAACGTGGATATTCCAGCACTTTGGAGAGTGCTGAGATGAATGGGGGGTGAAGTGGGGCTAGAAAGCATCCCTCCTGCCGGGCGCTGGTGGCTCACGCCTGTAATCCTAGCTACTCAGGAGGCTGAGATCTGAGGATCACGGTTCAAAGCCAGCCCGGGCAGGAGAGACCGTGAGACTCCTATCTCCAATAAAACCACCAGAAAACCGGAAGTGGCGCTGTAGCTCAAGTGGTAGAGCGCTCGCCTTGAGCTGAAGAGCTAAGGGACAGCGCCCAGGCCCAGAGTTCAAGCCCCACGACCGACAAAAAAAAAAAAAAAAAAAAAGAAAGCATCCCTCCTGGGCTTCAAGATTTACTTGGGGGGCTGGGAAGGTGGCTCAGTAGTAGAGCTCTTGCCTCGCATGCATGAGGCCCTGGGTTTGATTCCTCAGCATCACATAAGCAGAAAAAGCCGGAAGTGGCACTGTAGCTCAAGTGGTAAAGGGCTAGCCTTGAGCTGAAGAGCTGAGGGACAGCGCCCAGGCCCAGAGTTCAGGCCCCATGACCGGACCCAAAAAAAAAAAAAAAGATGGAACAACAAAAGGAACAGCCCAAGTCCATCTTATAATTGGTAACTTGATCAAGACTTTTTCTATGCCCTTTTTTTTTTTGGTGGTGCTGGTGTCTGAACACATAGCCTTATACTTGCTAGGCAGGTGGTCTGCCATTAGAGCTATGCCTTCAGCCCTTTTTTGCTTTATTTTTCAGAAAGAGTATTCCCACTTACTGCCTTGGACGGCAGTCCTACCTTTGCCTCCCATGTAGCTGAGATTTTAGGTGCATGCCTCTACAAGGCTTAAGATAGGATCTCAATCAATTTTTGCATGGACCAACCTTGAACCAAGTCCTCCCTCCCCTTCACCTCCCAAGTAGCTGAGATTACAGATATGCTGGGCCTTGTATTAACAGCCTTCTAAACATCTACTACCTGCAAGAGTCCTGGAGATATGAACCATGGGTCCTTGGCCAATAACTTGTATCATGGAATAAGCCCAGCCAGATGAGTAAGTTCTTAAGGGCTCCAGGCAGATGAGCCCAGTTTGGAAAAAGTTGAGTGGTGCTTAGAAAACTAGCCAAAAAGTAGTAGGGGTTGAGAACCTACTCCAGCAGGGGAGAGACCTTAGTTGAATCCCACCTCTATTTTTAGCCAGTTCCTATGGTGATTGGGCTATACTACCAGGGCTGAGAATGTCAGCAACCTGGCCTGTCTGTGAAACAGGTGAGGGTGTATTTGTTCTGGGCCTGGGCCTCTCTGTCCCTCTAGACCTGGCTGGCAGCATGCATACTCACTGAACTCAATCAGCAATTTGCCATAGCCCCGGCGCTGGTAAGGAGGCAGGGTCAAGATGCAGGCCACATTATAGTCTTCTGTGGACTCCTTCTCCTGGAAGAGAGGTACAGGTTAATAAGGGAAGGGGCCTGACTCTGGTAGGACTGAGGGACAGTCTAGGTGATAGCTGACCTTGGAGAAGTAGCCCACGATGTGAAAGCCCTTGCAGTCATACTCTGTCATCACGTAGAAGAGGAAGGGGTCTGTGTCATAGTACAGGGTCTTGTGGTCAAGGAAACACTTGGCTAAAAGACACAGGTTCTGGGAGTAACTCTGCAAAGGAAAAAGGTCTGTCATTACTTTGGGGAGCTATGACCAGGGTGGATAGGTGATGGCAGTTGCTTCCTGGGGTTTCACCTACTCCACCAGTCAGATCACTGTCACTTATTTAGGCAGGGCCATTTTTCAGCGTCTGGGAGTCCACATACCAGTTCCATACTGATGTCTAGTCACTTATAAGACATGCATGTTTCCTCTGCCCCCCCCCCCCCCGTTACTTCTGCCTAAGCCTGATCTGGGGGACTCCACAGCCATCTGCTGACTTTCTTTTGTTTTAATCAAGCCACAGGCCTGGGTGCTGTTCCTGAGCTTATTTTGCTGAACGCTAACACTCTTGCATTTGAGCCACAGCTCCACTTCCTGCTTTTGGGTGGTTTACTGGAGGTAAAAGTCTCATGGACTGTTTTTTTTGTTTTGTTTTGTTTTTTTGGGTCCGGTTGTAGGGCCTGAACTCTGGTCCTGGGCGTTGTCCCTCAGCTCTTCAGCTCAAGGCTAGCGCTCTACTACTTGAGCCACAGGGCCACTTCCGGCTTTTTTTCTTTTTGGTTATGTGGTGCTGAGGAATTGAACCCAGGGCCTCATGCATGCAAGGCAAGCGCTCTACCACTGAGCCACCTTGCCAGCCCCTCTCACAGGGACTCTATGGGTTGGCTGTGGACTGTAGTCCTCATATCTCAGCCCTCTGAGTAGCTAGAATTATAGGCATGAGCCATTGGCACTGGACGCTCTCTGCTGTTTTTTTCTGTTGTTGTTGCTGGTCATGAGGCTTGAACTCTGGGCTTGGGTACTGTCCATCAGCTCTTCATCTCAAGGGGAATGCTCTGCCACTTGAGCCACAGCACCACTTCTGGTTTTTTGGTGGTTAACTGGAGATGGGCCTCATAAACTTCCCTGCCCAGGCTGGCTTTGAACTATGATCCTCAGATCTCAGCCTCCTGAATAGGTAGGATTACAGGTATGAGCCACCAGTGCCTGGCCTCTGATTTTTTAATTTTTAATTTTTTTAACTTTTGAAGAAGTCAGGGGCTGGGAAGGTGGCTCAGTGGTAAAGTGTTTGCCTAGCATGCATGAAGCCCTGGGTTTGATTCCTCAGTATCACATAAACAGAAAAAGCCAGAGGTGGTGCTGTGGCTCAAGGTAGAGTGTTAACTTTGAGCCAAAAAGAAGCTCAGGAACAGTGCCCAGGCACTGAGTTCAAACCCCAGGACTGCAAAACAAAACAAACCACAAATAAGTCAGACTCCTACCAAGTCTCAAGACTGAAACTCTGCCCATCTGGCAAGTCAAAATCCTATGGTTTTAGCTCACAGTCATTCATCTTGAAAATTAAGCCACTATCCTATATACTTGGAACAAAATAACAGTTTTGGGTGATCCCCCAGAATGACAAATAATCTGGCTGCTTTATATCCGTGGTATCAAGAGGAATTTCAGACACAGCTGCCTCCCCCCCATATTGGTGATTAAACCCAAGACCTTTGAGTGTGTTAGACAGCCATGCCACCAGCCCTTTTATTTTTTATTTTTTTTTGGGAGGGGTCCGGTCGTGGGGCCTGAACTCGGCCTGGGAGCTGTCCCTCAGCTCTTCAGCTCAAGGCTAGCGCTCTACCACTTGAGCCACAGCACCACTTCTGGCTTTTTTCATTTTGCTTATGTGGTGCTGAGGAATCGAACCCAGGGACTCATGCACGCAAGGCAAGAGCTCTACCACTGAGCCACCTTCCCAGCCCTTGTTTATATTTTGTTTCTGAGACAGAATCTTGTGAACTTGAGGCTGGCCTCAAACTTTCTTTTTTCTTTTTTGTCCGGTCCTGGGGCCTGAACTCTGGGCCTGGGAACTGTCCCTCAACTCTTCAGCTCAAGGCTAGCACTCTACCACTTGAGCCACAGCGCCACTTACCGCTTTTTTCTTTTTGCTTATGTGGTGCTGAGGAATCGAACCCAGGACCTCAGGCATGCAAGGCAAGTACTCTACCACTGAGCCACCTTCCCAGCCCCTGGCCTCAAACTTTCAGTCTTCCTGACTCCACTTCCTGAGTAGCCAGCTTGTACGTACTGGGCATATCCATGAATGCCCAGGTCCACACTTAACCAGATTTCTCACCAGGGCAGATCCCAGTCAATCTTGTGGCCCATCTTTCCCCATTGACCTGAACTGTCCCTTACCTTGCCTTACTCTCTATGCTTTCCCTTTTAGCCATAGTGACCATTGCCTTTCACACAGTATCCCGGAGGTCTGTGCATGCCTTAAGAACCCAATGATTAGAATTTCCTTACTTTCTCCTTCACATCCAGGCTCAAGGACACTCGTGAAGCCTTGATGATTACTTTTTCTAAACTCTGCTAATCTGCCCTTCGTTCATGACTTCTCAAAACAGGATGGCAGTAGCTGGCACTTATTGAGTATGTGTGTCAGTACCAGGGCTTGAACCCTTGGCCTCATATTCTCACTTGGCTTTTTCACTCAAGGCTGAAAGTCTATACCACTTGAGCCACACCTCCCCTTCTGGCTTTATGTTGAATTAGAGATAAGAATCTCACAGACTTTCCTGCCCAGGCTAGCTTCCAACCAATCATGATCCTCTAATCGCAGCCCCCTGAGTAGCCAGGATTACAGGCATGAAGCACCAGGTCTTAATATCTATTTCAGCTATGACTCTCAGAGAAGTCTAACTCTTGGTCATCTGTATCCCCCACCATCTGCCTTATGGCAGGAATTCAATAAAAACAGGCTGAATCTTCAGTTGCTCACTTGGCTTATACCAGGTCCCACTATCCTCACTCACTGACCTTGTTTTTCCGCCCATCAATCTCAAAGAAGGAGATGGTGCCTTTGCGGTAAATCTCATTGCCTGGAGGGTGCCGCAGGTCACACTTGGTCTGAGGAAGAGAGGAGGTCAGGGGCAGAGGCTGGTGTGGGGATGCTGTGAGGGAAGCCTCCTGGGACCCTTCATACCAAGTGGCGCTGCAGACACTTGAGGCTACGGCCGTATTTGAGGCAGAATTCGCACAGGTACAGGACAGGCAATGTGGTGAGCTCCTGTGGGTACGGGGAGAAGTACCACGGCTTGAGGCGGTGTCGGCCCAGCTCGATACACTCTATGTTCTTCATCCGGGTGACAATGTCGTCGTGACTCCGGTCTGACACCAAACTACCAGTCATGCGTGGTGCTGATGGTATTCCATCTGAGCTGTCCTGAGAGTCCTACCAGGGGCCAGTGGAAGAGTCCAGATTAAAGGAGACAGCTTAGCAAGAACATTGTAACTCCCAGTCCTGTGCAAGCTTCTTCCTGCAAGCCTAATGGCCGCTATGGGGAAAGTACCATAAGCCTCACCTTCCAAAATAAGGAAAACAAAGCTGAAAAACTGGTCATTCGGAAAAGATTATGCAAGAGCCAGTCTGAACCATGCTCTGCCACATTTCCAATCCTACCGTCACTACCCAATACCCTTTTTTTGTTTTTTTTATTTTTTTTGTCAGTCGTGGAGCCTGAACTCTGGGCCTGGGCGCGGTCCCTCAGCTCTTCAGCTCAAGGCTAGCGCTCTACCACTTGAGCCACAGCGCCACTTTGTCTTTTTCTGCTGAGGAATCGAACCCAGGGCCTCATGCATGCAAGGCAAGCACTCTACCACTGAGCCACCTTCCCAGCCCGCTTTGTTTAGTTTTAAACTTGACAGTGATTAGACTTTGCACCCCAGCTTCCCTCATCCACTGCTCCGTAGACACACCTCATCAGTGCCCAAGCAATTTGACTTCCGCTTCCGTCCAGGCTGAGCTGCCACTGCCCTGCGGGCTGATCCATTCTGCAGAGATGGTAAAAGAAGGAGTGGCTGTGAGATGAGCCTGAAGGAGGCTGCCAGAGAGCAGAAAGGAAGATGAGGTGATTGAGGGGACTCACCTGAGGAAACACTGAAGCTGGGGCTGTCTCGTTAGGCACTGGCGTTGCTGGTGAAACCACCTCCACCTTCCGTTTCTGCAGAGAGAAACCAAAAAAGGTGGGTCAGAAGGTAGAGAAGGTGGGACCTGAGAAGAAAGCAAGGTCCCTGGAATTGCTGAGGGTACCGTTGAGCGGTGGTTGGGTTGCAGGCAGGAGCTGGAGGAGAGCGGCTGGTCGGGCTCACCACCGGGAATGGCCTCCCGCTCCTTAGGCAGGTTGAAGCGGAGTGTGATCTGGACCGGGATTGGCAAGGTCTTCCCGCTGGCCTGGGCGGAGGCCGGCTGTAGAGATAGGTCCAGGGTCTTCCTCTGGGGTGGGGATGGTGGTGGGATGGCGAAGGGGAGGAGGGGCCCCTCATCATGGAGTGATCAAACCCCACCCAATGCTTTCTCAAGGACTCAGTAATAATCACTGGACTCTGGAAACTACATCTGCAATTTGGCCCCGTCCTTTGCAAGCTATAGTCAAGGTGGGAGTGTGCCGCCTCCTCCTGCCCATCCAGCCCCTAAGGCCAAGAGATGAGAGAAGGAAGAGGCATCAGAGAAGAGGGGAAGTGGGGGACCTACTCACCACCTCTCTCTCTGGAGAGCCGGGGCGGGACCCAGGAAGTCCGTTCTTGGTTGGGGTCTTGGCCTCTTTCTTGGGGAACTGGATCTTCTTTAGGTCCAGCCGCTCATGGGTCACCCATTCATCCAGACGTTTGTTGACTGCAGCAGTGGGAGTGGCTCAGGAGGGAATGCCAGAGGCTGCCCCTCACCCTACCCAGCAGCCCCATCCCACCCAGACCCAGAACTCACAGTCAATATAATGGACGTAGAAAAGCTTCCGGCCACTGATGTCCTTCACGCTTAGGATCTCAGCCAGGGCTATGGGAACAACACAAACAGGGGTCTCAGACCAGGCTATGAGGCTCCACCTTTCTACAACCCGAGCCCAACCCCCACGTCTGAACCTACTACTCCAGCACTTGGAAGCTCTGGCCCAAGCCCCCTCCAGGAACGAAGTGCCACCCCAGATCCTGGCCCCGCCCGGTCCACCTCGGAGCCACGCCCTCCGGAGCACTCACGCCCGCCCGCCCCAGGATTCCAGAGGCTCCTCCCTCTCCCAGGGGTTCCGAGGACTCCCTCCCGCCCCGCGCCTCGGGTTCCTTGGCCCCGCCCCTCTACGTCACTCACGCCACTCATCTTCGTTGTCCTGGTTCCGCCGCAGCACGGGTAGGCGGCAACCCTCGATTATCTCCCCCTGGGGAGACAGCGGGGCGCCAGGGTCGGCTACTGGGGGGCCTCGGGCTCTACCCACCTCCCCTAGCTCCCTCCGCCCCGCCCCAGGCACCGGACTCACCACCTCCGCCATCTTCCCTCCCTCCACTGCCACTTCCGGCCCCTCTGGGAGACGTCACTTCCGGGACTCACTGCACGGCGGGCCGGGGCCTCCTGACGCCACTCTAGAAGACAACATTTGAGAGACTCCCCGGCCCTGTTGCAAGCGGGAGGTGGCTGGCAGGAGAATGGGGGAGTCGAAATGTCCGGCCGGGCCCTCGGGGGAAATTCCTACATTGTGCAGACGACTTGATTCGGTCACGTGATGCCCACCGGGCGCGACGTCGGTCACGTGTGGCGGCGCTGGTCACGTGGAGCTGGCGATTGCCTGGTGTCGGCGCGCTGGCCCCTCCAAGTGAGGCGGCGGCTGCGGAGTGGGCCGCCTGTGCGGTGCCTGCGGTGGGCCTGGAGGGCGGGAAGTGACTCTTGGAAGCTGGTGGAGTCCTAGCGATTGGTAGGGCTTGAATTCCTTGCTAGGCCTGTAGACTTGATGGCGTGGGACTGGAGACTCCAGGAAGATTCCCAACCTTGTTTTGTACGTTGATTTTTCTCGTCTTAAAAACAATACATGGTGAACCTATTCCTAGCCACTCAGGAGGCTGAGTTCTGAGGATCGCGGTTCAAAGCCAACCGGGCAGGAAAGTCCGTGAGACTCATCTCCAATAAACCACTCGAAAACCGGAAGTGGCGCTGTAGCTCAAGCGGTAGAGCGCTCGCCTTGAGCTCTTGAAGAGCGCAGGGACAGCGCCCAAGCCCAGTGTTCAAGCCCCATGACTGACATAAAATAAAAAACAAAAATAATACATGGGCTGGGAAGGTGGCTCAGTGGTGGAGTGTTGCCTCACATGCGTGAGGATCTGGGTTCGATTCCTCAGCACTAACATAAGCAAAAAATAAAGCCAGAAGTGGCGCTGTGGCTCAAGTGGTAGGGTACTAGCTTTGGGCAGAAGAGCTGAAGGACAGCGCCCAGGCCTAGAGTTCAGGCCCCACAACCGACAAATCAATAAATAAAAAAAATTCATAGAAGCTGGGCACTGGTGCCTCTTGAATGTAATCCTAGGTACTAAGGAGGCTGAGATCAAAGCCAGCCCAGGCAGGAACATCTGTGAGACTCTTATCTCCAATTAACCACCAGAAAACAAGAAGTAGCGCTGTAGGGCTAGGAATGTGGCTCACTGGTAGAGTGCTTGCCTTGCATGCCTGAGGCCCTGGGTTCGATTCCTCAGCACCACATAAAAAGAAAAAAGCCGGAAGTGGCACTGTGGCTCAAGTGGTAGAGCGCTAGCCTTGAGCTGAAGAGCTGAGGGACAGCACCCAGGCCCAGAGTTCAGGCTCCACGACCGGACCCAAAAAAAAAAGAAGTAGCGCGGTAGCTCAAGTGGTAGAGCACTTGCCTGGAGCTGAAAAGCTGAGCGACAGCACCAGGGCCCAGAGTTCAAGCCCCATGACCGACAAAATAGAGACGGGGTGCGGGATCACACCTGTGATCCTAGCTGCACAGGAGGCTGAGCTATGAGGATCTTGGTTAGGAGTCAGCCCGGGCACAAAGTCCGCACCAGAGAAAGCTGAAGTTGGACCTGTGGCTGTATGGTAGAATGCTCAGTGACAGCACCCAGGACCTGAGTTCAAGGCCCAGGACAGGCACACACAAAAAAGAAAATTTCCTGAGACTGGCTAGGTATTGATGACTTGAATCTGTAATCCTAGCTACCCAGGCTGATCTCTGAGGGTCCTGTTACAAAGCCAGCCCAGCCCAGAAAGTTTGTGAGATTTTTTTTTTCTTTTTTGTTGGTGGTGGGGCCTAAACTGGGCTTGGGTGCTGTCCCTCAGCTCTTTAGCTCAAGGCTAGCGCTCTACCACTTGAGTCACAGCACCACTTCCAGCTTTTTTCTTTTTGTTTATGCGGTGCTGAGGAATCAAACCCAGGGCCTCATGCATGCAAGGCAAGCAGTCTACCACTGAGCCACCTTCCCAGCCCCTTTGTGAGATTCTTATCTCCAAGTAACCACCAAAAAGCCAAAAGTGGACCCGAACCAGGTGGTAGAGCCCCTTGAGAGAAAAAGTTCAAGGACCCTGAGTTCAAGCCCCCAGTATAGCACACACATGAAAGAAAAGAATAAGGAAGGGAATGAGGGAACGAGGTAGAGAAGGAAAGAAGAGAAAAAAAATGAGAATGGTCCCAAGAAGTAACATCCTTTGGAAGCAAAATAATTGCTTAAAATTTGATAATTTTTCACTGGATGCCAGTGGCTCATGCCTATAATCCTAGCTATTAAGAGGCTGGGATCTGAGGATCTTGATACAAAGCCAGCCTGGGCAGGAGAAGTCCATGAGACTCTTATCTCCAATTAAATACCAGAAAACCAGAAGTGGGGCTATGGCTCAGGTGGTAGAGCACTCCTCTTAAGCTGAAGAGCTCAGGGACAGTGCCCAGAGGTCAAGCCCCAAGAATGACCGACAAAAAAAGAAGTTATAATCAAGGGAGCCCCCATGTGCTCCTGGCCTCAGCTGTTTGGCTTCCTGCTTCCCTGCCAAGTTGTGACTTTCAGGGGGCCTCTCCAGAGGCACAACAGGGAGCCTCCTGATCTGGAGTTTTCACCCTTCAAACACCCCCTTTGTCTTTACCCTCTCCTCCCTCTTACTTTTCTTACTTTTTTTTCTCTTTCCTTTCCCTCCCTCCCTTCCTTCCTTCCTTCCACAGTACTTGGAACTGAACTCAAGAGGTGCTAGTGGTAGCATTCAGCCATACCCCTAGTTCTTTTTCCTTGATTTGTATTTCAGATAGAGTTTTATGCTTTTGCCCAGGTCCAGCTTTGGACTCCAGTCCTCCTAACTCCACCCCCTCCACCCCCCCCCCCCCAAGTAGCTGGAATTACACAAATGGGCCAGTACAACCAGCCCTTAAATGTCTTTTCTTTATCAACATTGTTCTTTAGGTATTTTGTTAAAGCAACAGAAACAGATTCAGATACCATCCTAGGAACAGAGCCACTGTTGGTATAGCACCTCTTGATATCATGGTTCTGCTGGGAAGGTGGCTCAGTGGTAGAGCGCTTGCCTTGCATGCCTGAGGCCCTGGGTTCGATTCTTCAGCACCACATAAGCAAAAAGAAAAAAGCCGGAAGTGGTGCTGTGGCTCAAGTGTTAGAGCGCTAGCCTTGAGCTGAAGAGCTGAGGGACAGCGCCCAGGCCCAGAGTTCAGGCCCCACGACTGGACCCAAAAAAAGAAAAAAAAAGAGAAAAGAAAAAAGAAAGAAAGAAAGAAAAAGATATCATGGTTCTTGGTGACAAGCGTTGCCTTTCTCCCAAGTCCCTGTGCTAACCCTCCAGGTGCCCAAGGTCAGTGAAGCTTTTAACCAATTCCCAGGTGCCCACTGGCCAACAGCCACCATTGACTCCTTTGGTCATGGCTCTAGCCCAAAAACCTGGCTTCCAAACCCCAGATTCCTCTCTGCTGCTGCTCCCCAAGGCCCATGATTCCACATATCTGTTAGAATGGGGTTAATAGGCATAAAGTCAGCGGCCTTGAGCAACTCATTCTCTCTGGGGCTCTTTCTTGTTTTCATGTCTCACCAGGGTTGAGGCTGCCTGCAACTGGGACACAGCCCCTTCCTGGGGATATGCTGAATTCTCTGCTCCTTTTTCTTTCTTCCCCCATTCCTGTTTTGGGGTGGGTTTTTTGAATCAGGATCTCACTATGTTGCTCAAGCTAGCTTTTAACTCCATATCCTCTCACCTTAACCTCAAGAGGGCTGGGATTAAAAACATATACCACCACACCAGCTTCTCCCCTTCTTTGTAAAACCTTTACTATTCTCATCCTTTCTTTATTGCCTTAGTGAGGGTGGGAGGGAGGACAGACAAGAAGGTAAAGGCTCAATAGTTGAATATTCATTTTTCCAGACTTGTTAAGGACTCTGAAAACAGCTTTGTAGCTTCCTTTGTTCCATTGTGTCCTGAGTCAGAGACTGGACAGGGAGGGTCACAGGATAACAGGAAATATGTGTCTGGGTGTGGGTGTATGTGACCCGTGATAAAATCTCAAAGTCCCTTCTCCAATTCCAAATACTTAATATACAAGGCTTGCGGAGAGATGTGGAGGAAGGCTGTGAATCTGAAAGAGCAGCCCTGACACTTGATCCTGGGCCATGGCTGGACTGGGAAAGATTTTGGAGACAATGGGGGTAGGGGAGGGATTAGAGGGGGAAAGGGCAGTACTATGGAGAAGGGAAGGTGTGAGTTTAGTGGGAAATAACCTTGGGCTTGGGGGGAAGGGCAACAGAGACTCAGCTCTGAGAGATGAACGTGGAAGTGGGGTGGGCTTGTGGTTCAGACTGCATATTTCACGTGTGGTGTTTTTCTTTCCTTTTTCCTACATGGCCAGAGTGCAGCTCTGGGATTGCCCTGCACATATGGTCACGCCAAGCCCCAGGGACACCAGGTCATCACAGCCAACCCCATGCCCTGTTCTCTGTATAGCTACCTTCTCTGAGACTGTGTTTCCAAAAGACTTTAGATCTGGAAAGACCACAAAAGGGTGAGGTATGTCATGCAAGCACTAAACTTTCTTCCTATCTCTCCCTTTAAAATGTCATCCCTATGCTTGGAGCTGGTGGCTCCTGCCTATAATCCTAACTACTCAGGAAGATGAGCTCTGAAGATCGCAGTTCAAAACCAGCCTGGGCAAGAAAGTCCGTGAGATTTTTTTGTTTTTTTGCCAGTCCTGGGGCTTAAACTCAGGGCATGGGCACTGTCTCTGAGCTTCTTTTGCTCAGGGCTAGCACTCTACCACTTGAGCCACAGCACCACTTCCAGCTTTTTCAGTGTCTGCGGTACTGAGGAATCAAATGGGCTTTATGAATGCTAGGCACTGTACCATTAAGCCACATTCCTAGCCCCTGAGAAACTCTTATCTCTAATTAACCATTAGAAAACTGGAAATGGCACTGTGGCTCAAAGTGGTAGAGTGCTAGCCTTAAGCACAAAAGCTCCGTGACAGCACTCAAGCCCCAAGTTTGAGCCCCACAACTGACAAAAAAAAAGTCACCTTTCAGGCTGGGAAGGTGGCTCGGTGGTAGAGTGCTTGCCTTGCGTACTTGAAGCCCTGGGTTCGATTCCTCATTACCGCACAAGCAGAAAAAGCTAGAAGTGGCGCTGTGGCTCAAGTGGTAGAGCACTAGCCATTGAGCAAAAGCAGCTCGGGGACAGTGCCCAGGCACTGTGTCCAAGCCCCAGGACTGACAAAAAAAGAAAGAATAAAACATTATAGAACAGGGGCTGGCCTTCCTCTCTCCTGAGAGGCAGATGTTGATTCTGCACCAGAAAGGCGTTAGGTCAGCCAAGCTGCAGAGAACTCGCAGTTGACTGAGCTAAGCTCATTGGGGTTGGAGGTGGACCCTGAGATGCTCTTTGAGTGGGACTTACTCCAGAGGAAGCACATAGGGTTCTAGAAAGATGATTAGGCTTTGCCAGAGAACCATGCAGACATACAGGTACAGAGAACAAAGGTTTATTGCCAGGAAAGAGGGCCGGCAAGACCCCTTCTCACGAGAGAGAAGTGAGAAGAAGTACCAGCTATTGTCTGAGGTGACCTATATAAGCTAGAGGTTTAGGAGGGGCTAGATGGGGCTAGGAGGCAGAGATCCTGGTGAGGACGTGTGTGGGCCAGGGGCTTCATCATGGCGGACTAGGATTTATGGCTGCTGTCTAAATAGTAGATAAGGGTCCTGCAGCTGCCCAGAGCTGAAGGTCAGTCTAAGGGGCTCTTGTTGCCTTATATGGTGGTAGCTGCCCCAGAGAAATGCCATCCCAAGATAAAGGAGGTTGGAGGATGATTATTTACTGCCTTTACTACATGGGCCTGGTGTTGCCTAGGAAGGGAGCATGCTAAGCTGTGGAGAAGGGAAGGAGTGGACTAAGCTATGGGAAGGGAGCTCATTTCGCTAACAGTTCTGGGGGCGCTTCCAGCTCTTGTGTCCCAGAAGAAGGCAACTGCAGTGGAGGTGGAAGATTTTTAATTACTATATAGTCTAGATTGGCCTCAAACTTTTTTATAAAGGTGATGTGCAGAGGGGTTACGGTATCATAAGTCAGGTAACCGGTACATTTCTTTTTAGATAATGTCACCCTGGCCTCAAACTCATGATCATTCTGCCTCTGTCTCCCCAGTGCTGGGATTTCAGGTGTGTGCTACCCTGTCCAGCTCTTTTTTTTTTTTTTTTTTTTTGTCGGTTGTGGGGCTTGAACTCTGGGCTTGGGCACCATCCCTCAGCTCTAAAGGTCAAGGCGAGCACTGTACTGCTTGAGCCACAGTGCCACTTCTGGTTTTCTAGTGGTTTATTGGAGATAAGAGTCTCACGGACTTCCCTTGCCCGGGTTGGCTTTGAACCGTGATCCTCAGATCTCAGCCTCCTGAGTAGCTAGGATTACAGGCGTGAGCCACCGGCGCCCAGCTGTCTGTCCAACTCTTGAATCAGGGTTCAAGTCCTGGTCCTCCATTGAGCTGTGTGGCTTCAGCATGTCACTCAATATCTCTAAATGTGTTAGAGCACTCATAAATGGTGCTATTAATGGGCCTATCAGAAAGGCCAGCTGTTAAGTGTTAAATTCAAAGATAACGTTAGTATATTTATCTCTCATCTGGCATACAGCCATGCCCAGTAAGCATTGGCTATTGTTAAAAGTGCTGGAGATAGGCCCAGGGACTGGTTCCCAGAGGCTGGGGAAGTAGGATGGGTCATGTGCAAAGCAAATCACCAGCCAAAAGTCAGGCACATGGCTCAACTTTCTTTTTTGGTGATTGTGGGGCTTGAACTCAGGGCCTGGTCATTGTCCCTGAGCTTTTTTACTCAGAGCTGATGGTCTGCCACTTTGAGCCACAGCACCGCTTCTGGTTTTCCAGTGGTTAACTGGAGACAAGAGTCTCATGGACTTCCTGCCTGAGCTGGCCTCGAACCATGAGCCTCAAATCTCAGCCTTCTGATTAGCTAAAATTATAGGCATGTACTACTGGACCCAGCTCACTTTGTATATTTAAAATTGAAGCCACAGACTGGTGGCCACATTTGTAATCTGTGGATCATGATTCAAAGCCAGCCTGGGCAGGAAAGGTCCTGAGACTCTTATCTCCAACAAACCATGCAGAAAAAGCTCAAAGAGACACTGTGACTCAGTGGTAGAGCACTAGGTTTGAGCAAAAAAAAAAGCTCAGGGACAGCATCCAGGCCCTGAGTTCAAGCCCCAGAACCAGCACAAAAATAAGATAAAATAAATAGTTAAAGTACACTCTTCTAGAGTGATAAAATTTTGCTAGTAATTTTTTTTTGCGTCTTCTTTTTTGGTTGTACTGAGATCAAACTCAGGGCTTTGCACTTGCTAGTTAAGTAGTATACCACTGTTCATGCATGTGGCCCAATGATGCTGTTTTGGGGAGAGCTACAGAGATACATTTTTAATTGTAGATGTTTCTTGTCTGTATCAGAAACATGGAGAGGTCTCTTGGTTCTGAAGTCCCTTCTCTAAAGATGGAGTTTTAGGAGATAGTCTGCTCTTTTCTTTTTTTTTTGGGGGGGGGTCCGGTCGTGGGCCTGAACTCTGGGCCTGGGCGCTGTCCCTCAGCTCTTCAGCTCAAGGCTAGCGCTCTACCACTTGAGCCACAGCACCACTTCCGGCTTTTTTCTTTTTGCTTATGTGGTGCTGAGGAATCGAACCCAGGGCCTCATGCATGCAAGGCAAGCACTCTACCACTGAGCCACCTTCCCAGCCCCTAGTCTGCTCTTTTCTATACAACAACAATCTCCAACAAACCAGCTATCTACATTGTTTATTGTCAGTGTTTATACTATCTTATTAACTTCAACTCTATTAATGAAAGCAGATCATTGGTGGAAACAGTACATTTATCAACACTGACAAATTTGTTGCTTTAAAATAACAGCTGTTCCTCCATATCCACAGGGGAATGACTCCCAGACCTTCTCAGATTCCAGAATTTCCAGATGCTAAGTTTCCCCTTCCCCCCAGTGGAATGTATTTGCACATAGTGCTGTCAATTTGGGTTATTTTAAAGACCCAGTAGAATGCAAAAGCTATGTAGATAGTTGTTCTACTGTACTGTTGGGGTGAATAATGATAAGAAAAAAGTCATTTTTCCCTAATATATACAGGTATATATATGTATTGGTTATGGTGCTTGAACTCTGGGCCTGGGTGCTGTCCCTCAGCTCTTCAGCTCAAGGCTAATACTCTACCACTGAACCACAGCACCATTTCCGGTTTTCTGGTGGTTAATTGGAGATAAAGAGACTCAAAGACTTTCCTGCTCAGGCTGGCTTTGAACTGCAATCCTCAGATCTCAGCCTTCTGAGTACTTAGGATTACAGGCATGAGCCACTGGCGCCCGGCCCTAATATTTTTTTATTATGCTAATTCTGGGACTTGAACTCAGGGCCAGGACATTGTCCTTGAGCATTTTTTTTTTTTTTTTGTCAGTCATGGGGTTTGAACTCTGAGCTTGGGTACTGTCCCTCAACTCTTCAGCTCAAAGCTAGCATTCTAGGGCTGGGAAGGTGGCTCAGTGGTAGAGCACTTGCCGTGCATGCATGAGGCCCTGGGTTCAATTCCTCAGCACCACATAAGCAAAAAGAAAAAAGCCGGAAGTGGCGCTGTGGCTCGAGTGGTAGAGCACTAGCCTTGAGCTGAAGAGCTGAGGGACAGTGCCCAGGCCCAGAGTTCAGGCCCCATGACCAGACCAAAAAAAAAAAAAAAAACTAGCAGTCTACCACTTGACACACTGTACCACTTCCAGTTTTCTGAGTGGTTAATTGGAGATAAGAGTCACACAGACAGGCTGGGAAGGTGGCTCAGTGGTAGAGTACTTGCCTTGCATGCATGAGGCCCTGGGTTCGATTCCTCAGCACCACATAAGCAAAAAGAAAAAAGCCAGAAGTGGCACTGTGGCTCAAGTGGTAGAGTGCTAGCCTTGAGCTGAAGAGCTGAGGGACAGCGCCCAGGCCCAGAGTTCAGGCCCCACGACCGGACCCTTCCTCCCCCTCAAAGAAAGGAGTCTCACAGACTTTCCTGCCCGGCCTGGCTTTGAACCGTGATCCTTAGATCTCAGCCTCCTGAGTAGCTAGGATCACAGGCATGAGCCACCAGTGCCTTTGACCTTCCTTGAGCATTTTTGCTCAAGGCTAAGTACTCTACCACTTGAGCCATAACTCCATTTCTTTTCTTTTTAATATATATATAATCAGAGAGAAGAGTCTCACAGAGTTTCCTGCTAACTTGGAACCACTGTCCTCAGATCATAGCCTCCTGAGTAACTAGGATTACAGATATGATCCACTAGTGCCTATCTTCCTAATTTTATTTTTTTTGTGTGTGTTTGTCCTGGGGCTTGAACTCAGAGCCAGAGCGCTGTACCTGAGCTGCTTTTGCTCAAGGCTAGTACTCTACCATTTGAGCCACAGCACGACTTCTGGCTTTTTCTGTTTATGTGGTACTGAGGAACTGAACTCGGGGTTTCATGCATACTAGGCAAGCACTCTGCCACTAAGCCACATTCCTAGTCCCATGAGTCTTATCACCAATAAATTACTCAGAAAAAGATGGAAGGGATGCTGTGACTCAAGTGTCATAGTGCTAGCCTTAAGCAAAAAGAGGCTCAGGGACAGCACCCAGACCCTCAGTTCAAGTACCAGCACCAGCAAAAAGAATTTAAAAAAAAAAGAGAGAGCAGGATGCTTATGGCTCTCACCTGTAATCCTAACTACTCAGGAGGCTTAGATCTGAGGATCATGGTTTGAATTCAGCCTGGGCAGAAATGTCCTCAGGAGACTTTTGTTGTTGTTGTTGGTCACGGGGCTTTAATTCTGGGCCTGGGTGCTGTCCTTGAGCTCTTCAGCTCAATGCTACGGACTTCTGGTTTTTGAGTGGTTAATTGGAGATTAAGAGTCTCCTGGGGACTTTCCTGCCTGGGCTAGCTTTGAACTGCGATCCTCAGATCTCAGCCTCCTGAGTAGCTAGTATTATAAGCATGAGGGCTGGGAAGGTGGCTCAGTGGCAGAGTGCTTGCCTTGCATGCCTGAGGCCCTGGGTTCGATTCCTCAGCACCACATAAGCAAAAAGAAAAAAGCCGGAAGTGGCACTGTGGGTCAAGTGGTAGAGTGCTCGCCTTGAGCTGAAGAGCTGAGGGACAGCGCCCAGGCCCAGAGTACAGGCCCCACGACCGGACCCAAAATAAATAAATTAATTAATAAATAAGCATGAGCCACTGGTGCCTGGCTCCCCAAGACTCTTATCCCCAATTAACCACTCAAAAACCAGAAGTGGGGCTGTGGCTCAAAGTGGTAGAATGCTAAGCCTTTGAGTAAAAGAGCTCAGGGACTGCACCCAGGTCCTGAGTTCAAGCCTCACAACAGACTAAAATAGTCTCACAGACTTTCCTGCCTGGGCTGGCTTTGAATCTTGATCCTCAGATCTCAGTCTTCTGACTAACCAAGATTACAGGTGTGAGGCATCAGCACCCAACATCCTAATACTTTTGATCATGGTTTGTTCAGTCTGGATGCCAGACTCACACATGGAGGACTGACTAGATGAGTTCTAACATTGATGCTTCGCTCTAAAACTTCCCACCCCTATCGGTGCACTCAAGGCAAAAAAAAAAAAGGAATCAGAAGCAGAAAAACCGTCCATGGAGGGAAGCGTTGCCAAACTGACCCACAGTCTGTTATTTAACTTCACAAACAACTAGTGCCAAACATGTGAAGGCAGGCTCTTAAGATTAGTAGAAATAGGAGAGAACTTCTTGTGAACAGTATGGAATAAGGATTAGGCCTCCAAATAACCATTTATAGCCCTTGTCCCTCCTGAGTCCATCCATAACCAGTTCTGGTACCTGAAGTTCTGCCTACTGGAAAAATTTCTTCCTCACCAGGTTTTTATTTTTTTAACTGTATTTTTTTTGTCTTTTCTTTTTTTTGGTACTGGGGATCGAACCCAGGACGTTGCACTTGCTAGGCAAGCGCTTTGCCACTGAGCTACATCCCAGCCCCCTCACCAGGTTTTTACTGTGAGAGGGGCTGGAGCATAGCAACAGTCCATTTTGGTTCACTCCATTAACTAACCCATCCATGAACCGGACCTAAAGTTTTCTTCACTAGCTGGTCCTAAGGAGCCTTAAAAGGTCATAGGTCTGGGCTGAAGAAGAGATGCTGAGGCAGCAGAGATAGGTGAGGATCAGGCCACAGGCTTAGGAGACTCACTTGCGCCTTTTTTTTTTTTTTTTTTGCCAGTCATGGTGTCTGAACTCTGGGCCTGGGCGCTGTCCCTCAGCTCTTCAGCTCACGGCTAGTGCTCTACCACTTAAGCCACAGCACCACTTCCAGCTTTTTCTGCTTATGTGGTGCTGAGGAATCGAACCCAGGGCCTCATGCATGCAAGGCAAGCACTCTACCACTAAGCCACCTTCCCAGCCCCTCACTTGTGCCTTTGAATCTTCTCAATTTTTGTGGTAGTTAATTCAAGATAAGGGTCTCACAAATTTTGCTGCTGGGGCTGGTTTTGAACCATGATCCTCAGATTTTAGCTTATTGAGTAGCTAGAATTACAGATGTGAACCGCTGGTACGCAACTAAAGCAGCCCATACTAATAGAGAATTTCAGAGCCATATGAGGTAGGACATGCCTACAATTCCAGCATTTGGGAAGTGAAGCCAGGGGGATCAAGATTTTGAGGGTAGCCTCAACAAAGTTAGACCTAATCTAATAAGCAAAATACAGACAAAATGCAAAAGTGCTGGGGCATTATTACTTAAGTAGTAGAGCAAATGTCTAGCATGTGTCAAGCACTGCATATAAACCCAGGACTTAAACTCTAGCACAACCATTCATCTACTTCTTCCCCCAGCCAAGTGGCCATTTTTCTGTTCAAATCTGGTCAAATGCAAGGACTGTGTCCACCAAGTGATCTACTCAGAAACAGACTGTAGCCTAAAGCAGAATTGCAGAAACCGAGCTAGTCAGCCCTGCAAAGGGAATGCCTTGATCTTGGAATTATATTTTTTTGTGTGCATGTGATTCTTAGTAATGGTTTGTTATAGTACAAAACAAACAGCTTATGTTTGTATTTATTTTGTATCCCATACATCTCTGTACCATGTCTCTCTTTCTTTTATCTCTCCTCTATTCCTTAAAAAATCGGTTGGATTGTAGCCAGGTCCTGGTGGCTCACACTTGTATTTCTAGTTACTCAGGAGGCTGAGATCTGAGGATCAAAATTCAAAGACAGCTACTTTCCCATAGGAAAGTAGGTGAGATACAACTGCAATTAACCAGAAAACCAAAAGTGGAGCTGTAAATGTAAGTGGTAGAGCACTAGTCTTTAAAAAACAAAAAACTATGGGCTGGGAAGGTGGCTCAGTGGTAGAGCGCTTGCCTTGCATGCATGAGGCCCTGGGTTTGATTCCTCAGCACCGCATAAGCAAAAAGAAAAAAGCCGGAAGTGGCGCTGTGGCTCAAGTGGTAGAGTGCTAGCCTTGAGCTGAAGAGCTGAGGGACAGTGCCCAGGCCCAGAGTTCAGGCCCCACAACTGGACCAAAAACAAACAAACAAACAAACAAAAAAAAAGACCTGCCAGGCATCAGTGGCTCACACTTGTAATCCTAGCTACTCAGGAAGCTGAGATCTGGGGATCACAGTTCAAAGCCAGCCCAGGCAAGAATGTCTGTGAAATTCTTATTATTTTCTTTTATCGGTCAAGGGGCTTGAACTCTGGGCCTGGGCGCTGTCCCTCAGCTCTTCAACTCAAGGCAAGCACTCTACCACTTGAGCCATAGCACCACTTCAGTTTTCTAGTGGTTTATTGGAGGTAAGAGTCTCACGGAGTTTCCTGCCCAAACTGGCTTTGAACTGTGATCCTGAGATCTCAGCCTCCTGAGAGACTAGGATTACAGGTGTGAGCCACCAGCGCCTGGCTTCCATGAAATTTTTAGCTCCAATAAACCACCAGAAAACTGGAAGTGGCACTTTTGCTCAAGTGGTAGAGCGCTAGCCTTGAGCTGAAGAGCTGAGGGACAGCGCCCAGACCCAGAGTTCAAGCCCCACGACCGACAAAAAAAAATAAAATAAAACAATAAACAAAAAAATAAACAAAAAAACCCGCAACAGGCTCTGAATTCAAGTCCCACAACTGACAAAAATATTTTTTTTTTTTTGGGTCTGGTCGTGGGGCTTGAACTCTGTGCCTGGGCGCTGTCCCTCAGCTCTTCAGCTCAAGGCTAGCGCTCTACCACTTGAGCCACAGTGCCACTTCTGGCTTTTTTCTTTTTGCTTAGGTGGTGCTGAGGAATCAAACCCAGGGCCTCAGGCTTGCAAGGTAAGCTCTCTACCACTGAGCCACCTTCCCAGTCTGACAAAAATAATTTTTAAAAAATTGGGCCAGGTGCTTGTGGCTCACACCCGTAATCCTAGCTACTGAGGAGACTCAGATCTGAGGATCTCGGTTCAAAGCCAGCCCAAGCAGGAAAGTCTGTGAGACTCTTCTCTCCAATTAACCACCAGAAAACTGGAAGTGGTGCTATGTGGCTCAAGTGGTAGAGCTCTTGCCTTGAGGTGAAGAGCTGAGGGACAGTGCCCAGGTTCAAACCCTATGACCAAAAAAAAAAAAAAAAAAATTGGATTGGATAGGAGGCAGGAACTAGCAGGATGAGGGATGTTGGGGAGGACTAAAGAATATGAATATGAATATGCATGCATATATGAAAATAGGAAAATGAAATCAGTTGAAATTGACAAGAACGGGGATTGAAGGCGAGTGGTAGAGGGGGTTGACAAGGGTACATTGTCTGCATGTAGGGAAATGTTACAATGGAATAAAACTAATAGATGCTAATCAAAAATTTAATTTACAAAACCTATTGGGGCTGGGCACCAGTGGCTGACTTCTGAAATCCCAGCTGCTTTAGAAGTTGAGATCTTAGGATCACAGTTCAAAGCCAGGAAAGCCTTATGTCGTTGAGACTTTTATGTCCAGGAGACTCATCTCTAACCACCAAAAAGCTGGAAGTGGAGCTGTAGCTCTAGTCATAGAGCACTATCCTTGAGCACAAAAGTTTAGGGACAGTGCTCAGGTCTGAGTTTAAGCCCCAAGGCCAGCAAACACAAACACACCCACACCTTCCCCCCCCCCCCCCAATTGGAAATAGAAAAGACATTATTGGGGCTGGAGATGAGAGGCTCAGTGATAAGAGCTTGCCTAGCATGCACAAGATCTTGACTTCCATTCTGAGCACCACAAAACAAAAAACAATATTCACTTCCTATCTGTGTGACCCCTGGGCACAATCTATGCTAAGATAATAGGTGTGCATCACTACATTCAGCTCTCCAGAGAAGGGGTCTCAGGACATTTTCTGCCTCACCTAGCCTCAATCCAATATCCTCCCAAAATTCAGCCACTAATCCCAGCTGCTAGCTAGGATTATGAGCATGAGCCACACAGCTTGTGTAAATGATCACTTTGGATCACTGATTGAAAATGGTGGAAAACCAATGCAAAATTTTGGAAACTGAGGAAATACTATACCCTAATAAATCACTTTAAGGTATATGCCCAAGAGAAACTCTTGGATACATGTTCAACCAGAGATACTCACCAGGAATATTCTTAAGAAACATAGTTTGAAATAGAAAAACAAAACAAAACAGGAAATCCTATTTCCATCCTTAAGGCAAAGAGATTAATAAACTGTGGTATAGTAACACAACAAAAAGAATATCGAGCAAGGAAAAGGGAATAAAACTGAGTTGAATGAACCTTACTAGTTTAATGCAAAAAGTATAATAGAAGGACAATAATAAACTATTCTCTTCATAAAAGTTCAAAGATAGGGGCTGGGAAGGTGGCTCAGTGGTAGAGCGCTTGCCTTGCATGCCTGAGGCCCTGGGTTCGATTCCTCAGCACCACATAAGCAGAAAAAAAGCCAGAAGTGGTGCTGTGGCTTAAGTGGTAGAGTGCTAGCCTTGAGCTGAAGAGCTTGAACACACACACACACACACACACACACACACACACACACACGTTCAAAGATAAAGCCAAACAGTATGTTTTGTTTTTGGTGGGTCAGGGGGCTTGTACTTAGGGCCTGGATACTGTCTCTGAGCTTTTGTGCACAAGGCTAGTGCTCTACCACTTTGGAGCCACAGCCTCACTTCTGGTTTTCTGGTGGTTAAATTGGAGATAAGTCTCATGGACTCTCCTGCTCAGGCTGGCTTTGAACTGTGTATGATCCTCAGATGTCAGCGTCCTGAATAGCTAGGATTACAGGCGTGAGCCACTAACACCCAGTTAAACAGTATATTTTATAGGCATGTAAAGATGTGTAATTTTTTTCTTTGAAATACATTCTTCCAGCCAGGTGCTGGTGGCTCATAAGACTTATCTCCAATTAACCACCAAAAAAACAGTAGTGGGGCCCGGTGCCAGTGGCTCACACCTGTAATCCTAGCTATTGAGGAGGCTGAGATCTGAGAATCAAGGTTCAAAGCCAGCCCAGACAGGAAACTCTTTTTTTTTTTTGTCGGTCGTGGGGCTTGAACTCTGGGCCTGGGCGCTGTCCCTCAGCTCTTCAGCTCAAGGCGAGCGCTCTACCACTTGAGCCACAGAGCCACTTCCGGTTTTCTGGTGGTTTATTGGAGATAGGAGTCTCATGGTCTTTCTTGCCCGGGCTGGCTTTGAACCGCGATCCTCAGATCTCAGCCTCCTGAGTAGCTAGGATTACAGGCGTGAGCCACCAGCGCCCGGCTAGGAAACTCTTATCACTAATAAACCACTAGGAAAGCAGAAGTGGTGCTGTGGCTCAAGGGTTAAGAGCACTGGCATTGGCACCGGGAAAGCGCCCAGGCCCAGTGACCAACAAAACAAAACAGTAGTGGGGGTGTGGCTCAAGTGGTAGAGTTCCAGCCTTGAGCAAAAAAGTTTGGGGACTGTACCCAGGCTCAGAGTTGAAGCCCAAGACCAGCACAACACAAAAACTAACAATAACAAAACCAGAATTCTGGCCGGTGGTATCCAGGACACGCGGATAAGGAACAGGTGAAAAAAATATAGATGAATGTGGTTTTATATCTGTCCCTTCAAGGGATAAAACTCGACTCTGCAATGAGTATTCATGGTATTAAGTTATAAACAGATGTCAATTTTAAAATGAGGCTCACACATGGATCAATGATGATTGTGTGTCATTAACTAGAGATTATAACTAATCCATTCGGTCGACTTGAAGTCCGCCTCCCCAAAACAGTAAAATTGCCTTTCCTAGTCGGGCCAGCCAAGGGAGAAACTAAAACGAGTGGGAGGGGCGGTAACTATTTTCACTTTTCCCTTCCTGTTTTGTCAGAGACTGGGAAAGCAAGTCAGAATTTCTAATCTTTTCCAATTCCCACATCATTTCCTAACTTAAATTGAGAGAACCTAAGTCTCCAAGTGGAGACGACTCCCGGGGCCGCCCGGGGAGGAAGCTGCGTGGGGCGCACACGCGCGCTCAGCCCGAGGAGCCGGGCATTTAGCGTGACCCCCGGGGGGCTGGGATCTTTAGGGCCACACTCCCCCAAAGTGGCAGGGAGGAAGCTCGGGGTTTACTCGTGGGCGCCCCCGAAGGCCGCAGTTTAGCGGGGCAGGTGACAGCCCCGAGCCCGGTCGCGCGCGGCGGCGATCGTGGCCCTGTACCTCGGTACCAGACGGCGCCTCGTGGGCTACCCGGGTGCCGTCCACCACCGGCCTTCGCGGGCGCAGCAGGCCCGGGCCTTTCCCCGTGCGGGGCGGGCGGCTGCAGGGCAAGCAGCCCTGGCTCGGCTCCAGACCCGGCCCGGGGTGACATCACCACACTCCTCCGTTCCGCGCGGGGGGGGGGGGACCCGAAATCCCCTAAAAACAGAGTGAGTAATCGCCGGCCCGCCCTCCAGGCGGGGCGAGACCCAAGAACAAGCTGAGCGGCCGCAGCGCCAGCCGCAGGAGCGGCCTCCAGGCGGGAGCGCTTTTGTCGCCGGCGCGGTGCGCTCCGGTCCCCGGCCCCGGCTCTCCGGCTCTCCGGCTCCCCGGCTCCCCGGCTCCCGGCGGCGCGCGCGGCCTCTCCGTCCTCAGCGCGGCGCGCACTGGCTGCGGATCCCCGCGCGCGGCGGCTCGGGCAGCGGCGCAGCGCGCAGGCGCGGCCGGATTCCGGGCAGTGACGCGGCGGCGGGCGCGCGCGGCGCATTTCCGCCTCTGGCGAATGGCTCCGCTCTAGCGCGCGCCGCGGGCTCAGCTGCGACCCCGGCCCCGCCCCCGGGACCCCGGCCATGGACGGTGAGGGCGCCCTCTAACCCCACGGGGTAGCCGTGTCCGGGCGAGCGGGGCAGTGGCGGCCCCCGTACCCCGCCTTCTGCGCCGCGCGAGGTGCTGCGCAGGGAGCGGCCGGCCGGATGGTGGCGTGGGGCGGGGCGGGCAGCGAGGGGTCTGACTCAGTTTCCCTTCTCGGTGTAGGGGGAGCGTTGCGCAGTACCTCCCCGGGTGGGAGTGTGGGGGGAGCCTTGACTCACTTTTCCCCCCTCCAGGGCCCATGGGGGGGGCAGTTCTGAGTTCGTTTCCTTGTTAGGGGAGAACGTATCTGAGCCTGCTTTCCGCGGGGGGCAGGGAAGGGGGGGTAGTGCCCTCTTTTCAGTGCCCCTTATGAAAGTGAAACTTGCCCTGACTCAGTTTCCTTTTGCAGAGTAGGCATTCCATAACCCTTCTTCTTTAGAAACAGGTGCTGCTGCTCCCTTAGTTTCACCGCAGGTTGTAGGGGCAGGTGCTGACTCCTAGAGGAGCCCGGCTCCATCAGATGCCCCTCCTTACCCTGTAAGGACTGACAGTGTCTTCCCCTTCCCTTTCAGACCTGTTTCCCCTCATCTTCCCCTCAGGTAAGTGGACAGGCCTTTGGTAGTAGCAGAGGAGGGGCTATTGGGGTTCAGGACCACAGGGGCAGCCCCTGATGCCACTGGCTGTGCCTCCAGCAGAGCCAGCCCAGGCTTCTGGCCCTTATGTGGAGATCATGGAGCAGCCCAAGCAGCGGGGCATGCGCTTCCGCTACAAGTGCGAAGGGCGCTCGGCGGGGAGCATCCCTGGTGAGAGGAGCACAGATACCACGAAGACCCACCCCACTATCAAGGTCAGCACTGACCCCCAGGGATGGGTGGGAGAACGGATGGAATGGAAGGCACCCCAGGAACCCCAGCCGACTTGCCTCTCAGGCTGCTTTATATCCATCCCCCCTCCCCCGTGTCTGAGAGCCAAGTTTGGGATTGCTGGCCTTCTAGAATACTCTGTACTTTGGACAGATCAATGGCTACACAGGACCAGGGACAGTTCGCATCTCCCTGGTCACCAAGGATCCTCCACACCGGCCTCACCCTCATGAGCTCGTGGGGAAGGACTGCCATGATGGCTTCTATGAGGCTGAGCTCTGCCCTGATAGGAGCATCCACAGGTGAGGGCCCTGCAGGCCTGAGGTGGGGAGGTCAGGGGAGGGGACTGGAGGCAGAGGGCTGGGGAGTGGTTACAAAGTTTCTCCTCTCTGGGCACAAAGTCAAATTTCTCTCTTCTTGTTCTGCCCCAGCTCTGCAAGCTGAATTCTTTGTCTTGAAATCAATCTGTGAATATATCTATTGAACTGATGGACTTTGTAACTAATGAACTACCTGTTGACAAGAATTAATTACACAAATAAATAGACAAAATTCCTTGAGAGTAATGATTTCGCTAGTAAAAAGAAAACAGGGTAGGAAGTGGGAATGTGGCTTAGTGGTAGAGTGCTTGCCTAGCATGCATGAAGTCCTGGGTTCAATTCCTCAGTACCACATACACAGAAAAAGCCAGGAGTGGTGCTGTGGGTCAAGTGATAGAGTGCTAGCCTTGAGCAAAAGCAGCTCAGAGTCAGTGCCCAGTCCCTGAGTTCAAGCCCCAGGACTGGCAAAAAAATAAAGAAAAAATAAATCAGGGTAACAGGTTGAAAGGATAACTAACCCAAGGCTGGGGAGCTGGTCTCATTCTTTTGGATTGAGAAATCAGAGAAGACCTTTTTTCTAAGACTTGGCAAGAAAGAATAGAGATGCATGAAAAAGCATTCCAAACCAAAGGAACAATGACTTTGAAGTAGGAGTGAGTTTAGTCTGATTAGGGAATGGGGAAGAAGCCCCTGTGGCCAAGAATGGGGAGCCCTGGGGTGGGGGGAGGGTGTCTTGTCCCCAAAGGTAAGGAGAAGAAAGCCTTTGAAGGCTGTGGAGTACCCCAGCAGTTACCTGTGGGTTGAGGAGGGGCCATCTGGGCCCTGCTGAGACAGGGAAGTCATTTTTTTTTGGGGGGGGGGTTACTTCAGCTTCCAGAACCTGGGTATCCAGTGTGTGAAGAAGCGGGACCTGGAACAGGCCATCAGCCAGCGCATCCAGACGAACAACAACCCCTTCCAAGGTGAGGGGCAGGGGAGAAAAGACCTGGAGCCTGTGCCCCACCCCCACTGCCGTCATCTTCCCCTGGCGGTCTGTCATGCCTGTCCCTCAATGCCAAGACTCACAGTATAGATGGACTCTTCCCTCCCATACCTGCCACGCTCCCATTTTACCACTGACACACAGGCCCAGAGATGCGGAGTGACATTCTGGGTCACAGTGGAGTCAGCAATGGGACCAGAACCCGGTCTTCCTCCTCCTCCCAGGCCTTCTGTCACACCCGCGCTCAAACAGCCATCCCTGCCAGAGCTCCCTGCCCTCCTTCATCCCTTCCCTCTGCCCCTCCCTAACCCCATCTGTTTTTCTGGCAGTTCCCATAGAAGAGCAGCGTGGGGACTATGACCTGAATGCTGTGAGGCTCTGCTTCCAGGTGACAGTCCGAGACCCATCCGGCAGGCCACTCCGCCTGCCGCCTGTCCTCTCTCATCCTATCTTTGACAACCGTGAGTGGCCAGGTTGCCTAGGGAAGGGGCGAGAGGGTGGACCTGGGTAGGAGGAGGGGGCTGAGGTGGGTGTGGCCTGTGAAAGGGGCTTTGTGTAGTTGTCCAGCACGTTCATCCCCTCTTCTGGGCCCATGGTGCTGGTTGAGGACAGGGGAAGACCCAGAAGTGCCCCCCCAAGTGTCGCTCCCAGGCTGTCTGGGAGTGTGCTGGGAATCGGATGTTTTGCATATCATGTGCCCAGAGGGTGGCATGCCAGGATCTGTGCTAATGACTCTAGGAAGTGGACTCCCCGGAACTGGCCATGCTAGACAATAACATTGCAATGACAGAGGCTTCTAGGAACTTCGAGGTGAACTGAGCTGACATTGACCAATCACAGTCTTTCAGTAACCAGCAGGATGAATGAAAATAAAAGGGCTCTGGAGCCCCAAAGACAGGAAACCAAGATAAACTGAAGGGGGGGTGGGCGGGGGGTGGGGGAGAGCTTGTTGCCAAGATGGGGGATAAACCAGATCCTGAACCTATGCTTGGGTTGGGTGGAGAAAGAGAAAGCAAGACCAGCTAATTCCCACCACAAGGACATTGATGCTTAGGTGTTAGTCACTCTTGTCTTCCCCTGGCCTGGAGTCCTACTGCGCACTGAACCTAGCAGGTGAACTAGTTGCTGCATTGGTTGGGTTCTAGGAGCAACTGGAATAGTCTGACTTTGAGCACGGAGGTGAGGTTGACAAGCTTTGGGTAATCTTGACACTGGGCTGGGCTGTTGCGACTCCAGCAGGCCACCCTGGGGACTTGTGGTGGCTCAGGGCTTCCTTCCTGATTGTCACACCCTCAGGCGCCCCCAACACTGCAGAGCTGAAAATCTGCCGAGTGAACCGAAACTCTGGGAGCTGCCTGGGCGGGGATGAGATCTTCCTGCTGTGTGACAAGGTGCAGAAAGGTACACTCGAGGGGCAGGACTGGACTCTTTGGGCTGAGCGGTGAGGGCAGGGCTGAGCAGAGGTGGTGAGTGCCATGTATCTGGCTTTCGGTGCACCCTGGTGTCTTGGACAGCAGGGTGAAGTCTCTGGAGACAAGCGCCGGAGGTTGGGGCAGCAGGTTTGGGAGGTTTCAATGCCTGACTGACCTGCTGCCCATCTCCTGCAGAGGACATTGAGGTCTATTTCACGGGACCTGGCTGGGAGGCCCGAGGCTCCTTTTCTCAAGCTGATGTGCACCGGCAAGTGGCCATCGTATTCCGGACCCCTCCCTACGCAGACCCCAGCCTGCAGGCGCCCGTGCGTGTTTCCATGCAGCTGCGGAGGCCTTCTGATCGCGAGCTCAGTGAGCCCATGGAGTTCCAGTACCTGCCAGACACAGGTACGCAGCGGGGGAGGCTGCAGCCCGCTCGCGTGGCCTCCGCCAACAAGTGGGGGCAAAACTTGAGATTTATACTGTTAATCGTTACCATGTCAGCCCCACATAACATCTTGGTCACATCCTGAGGGTCCTATAACGGTGAATTCATCAAACTGCATTTCTCAGGGTCCCCATCTCTGACACGTGTCTCCCCAGAACTCATTTCATACCTCATTTAAAATAGTGACACTCAAAGCTTACTTTGAGTAAGGTTAATTAACTACATCTGCCCCTGTTCCAAGAGTTTCAGCAAAATAATTTTAAGCTCTCCCTACGTTTTTGGGGACTGAGACTGGTCTATGCTCCTTTATCAGTGGGGACAAGGCATCTAATCACAGGTCCCTGGCTCCAGATCTGTTACTCTGCTGTGTGTCTTTTCTTTTTCCTCTCTCTTTTTTTATTAGTTTATGTTAACATAAAGGGATTTCACTGTGCTACTTCCATACATGTGTATGATGTACTGTGAGCAAATACTTCTACATAATTTTTTGTTGTTGTTGGTAGTGGTGGTCATGAGGCTTGAACTCAGGGCCTGGACTCTGTCCGTGAGTGTTTTTGCTCAAGGCTAGCACTCTACTTCTTTGAGCCACAGCACCACTTCCAGTTTTCTGGTGGTTCATTGGAGATAAGAGTCTCATGGGCTTTCCTGCCCAGGTTGGCTTTGAACCACAATCCTCATATTTCAGCCACCTGGCTCCATAATTCCTTTCTTTCTTTCTTTCTTTCTTTCTTTCTTTCTTTCTTTCTTTCTTTCTTTCTTTCCTTCCTTCCTTCCTTCCTTCCTTCCTTCCTTCTTCCTTCCTTCTTTCTTTCTTTCTTTTTTTTTTGCCAGTCCTGGGGCTGGAACTCAAGACTTGGGTATTGTCCCTGAGCTTCTTTTGCTCAAGACTAGCCCCAGGGCTTCATACATGTGAGGCAAGCACTCTACCACTGAACCACCTTCCCAGCCCTCCAGAATTTTTTTTTTTTTTTCCTGTTGTGGGGCCTGAACTCTGGGCCTGGGTGCTGTCCCTCAGCTCTTCAGCTCAAGGCTAGCACTCTACCACTGAGTCACCCTCCCAGCCCCACCTCCATAATTCTTATCACCCATTTTTAAACAGTTTTTAACACATCCCATTGGTGTCTCTTGTCTCTGCCATTCAAGCCAGCTATGTTTTGGTTAAGCTTTATATGCTTGTGTGGTGGCAGGTGTATGCCAGATTCTTTTGTTGTTGTTGTTGTTGTTGGTTGGGGAGCTTGAACTCTGGGCCTGGGTGCTGTCCCTGAGCTCTTCAGCTCAAGGCTAGCACTCTACCACTTGAGCCACAGCGCCACATCCAGCTTTTTCTGCTTATGTGGTGCTGAGGAATCGAACCCAGGGCCTCATGCATGCAAGGCAAGCACTCCACCACTGAGCCATCTTTCCAGCCCATGTATGCCAGATTCTGTAAATACAAAGATGACTGAGCCAGATCCTTGCCCTTCACAAACTCAATCACCACACAGCCATGCAAGTCACATCCTTAGTTCAAGAATGGCGGGCAAATTGCTGGGTGCTGATGGCTCACGCCTGTAATCCTAGCTACTCAGGAGGAGGAGGATCTGAGGATTGCGGTTCAAAGCCAGCCCAGGCAGGAAAGTCCGTGAGACTCTTATCTCCAATAAATCACTAGAAAACCGAAAGTGGTGCTGTGGCTCAAGCGGTAGAGCGCTCACCTTGAGCTGAAGAGCCCAAGGACAGTGCCCAGGCCCAGAGTTCAAGCCCCACAACTGACAAAAAAAAAAAAGAATGGCAGGCAAATGGAGGTCGGTGCAGAGTGCCCCTGGGAGCACGTCTGTAGGAGCCAGAACGCACAGGAGGTGACTTTTACCATAGAGAAACACCTAGAAGTGCATTTTCCAGGAAGGAGGCTCAGACATCCATGTGGATGGCTCACACCAATCCTTCCCCAGCCACCTCTAATTCAGCCCCCAGATCACACTTCCGGTGCTGTTACTGTCACTAAAGTGTCAAGCCTTTAGCAATTGGAGAGTGTCCCCCCCCCAGAGCCGGGCTCCTGAGCTTGGCTCTACCCAGGGCCCTCCAGGGGGATATTCAGCCAACAAAGCTTTCTCAGACAGCCACGGAGTGTTGGAACTGCTGAGCTTCGATGCTACACATCTCCAGCAATTGGTCGGAAGTATGGGTGTCTTTGGGGAGCACCAGGGCCTGGCTGAAGAGTACCAGCCCCACTCTCCCTGTTACTTTCCCAGATGATCGCCATCGGATTGAGGAGAAACGCAAAAGGACATATGAAACCTTCAAGAGCATCATGAAGAAGAGTCCTTTCAGTGGTGAGGCGGGGGTAGGGAGAGCCCTGGATAGAGGCCGGGAGCAGGACCGGGACAACCTCAGGGGCTGAGAGCTAACCCAGCCTTTGCCCTGCAGGACCTACTGATCCCAGGCCTTCACCCCGGCGCATCGCTGTGCCTTCCCGAAACTCAACTGTCCCAAAGCCAGGTAAAGATTTTCTTTGGTCTCCCTGGAGCAGTGGCTCAAATTTCCACAAGCTGAAGCTGGGACACATTCTATGACAGCAATGAGCTGAGGCATCGCCTCACCCACAGGCATCTAGCGCTAGTCAGGCTCATCTGGGGAGCATGCACGTGGCGTGCATTCTTGGGTCCTGGCTCAGAATGGAGATTTTGGAAGTGTGGTGCAGGACCAGCAACTTCCTGTCCATGGAAGTCTGAGGCCCATTGCAGTAGGTAAAACCTGAATTGGATTTTTTTTTTTTTTTTTTTTTTGTACTGGTCCAGGAGCTTGATCTCAGGGCCTGGGCACTGTCCCTGAGCTTTTTTGCTCAAGGCTAGTGCTCTACCACTTGAGCCACAGCCCTTCTTCTGGCTTTTTTGGTGCTTAATTAGAGATAAAAGTCTCATAGATTTTCCTTTCCAGGCTGGCTTTGAACCATGGCTCTCAGACCTCAGACTCCTGAGTAGCTAGAATTACAGGCATCAGCCACCAGCACCTAGCACATCTTTGTGTGTGTGTGTGCGTGCGTGCGTGCGTGCGTGTGTGTGTGTGTGTGTGCGCGCGCGCGCGCCCCACTAAGAGGCTTGAACTTCGGGCCTGAGTGCTGTTCCTTAGCTTTTTTACTCAAGGCTGGTCCTCAGTCATTTGCACCACTGCTCCACTTCTGGCTTTTTGATGGTTCATAGGAGATAAGTCTCATGGACTTCCCTGCTTGGGCTAGCTTTGAACCAAGATCCTCAGATCTCAACTTTCTGGCTAGCTTGGGTTACAGGCATGAGGTACTGACAACCAGATTTGTCTTCCTCAAGATACAGATGCAGAACTGGGCTAGCTACTTCAAGCTCTCAAATGAATTAGGAAAGCAAAAAAACATAGCACTGCTAAAGTAGCAAGATGTACGTGCTGGTGGATGGCTCAAACAGTGACAAGTACCCACTGCAGGCCAGCCACTGCTCCCTGAGCGTGCCACAGATTGGGCCCACTTAGAGAAGAGCTTTAAGGGAATTGGTGGGCTTAGGTCAAGGGCTGGAAGCAGATCCAGCAAGCCAGCAAGCAGATTGAGTAAGTGGAAGGAGCTACTGTGTTGGTAGTGACTGCAAAGGGAGGGGTTGATCCTGAGCACCGTTGCCAGGGTGTGGGGTACAGAGGATGGGGTGGGTTTCTTGTGCTGTCTCTGATCCCAGTCTCTTTGTCTCTCCTCCAGCCCCCCAGCCTTACGCCTTTCCACCATCCCTCAGTACCATCAACTTTGATGAGTTTTCCCCCATGCTGTTACCTTCAGGGCAGATCCCAAACCAGGCCTCAGCTTTGGCACCTGCCCCTACCCAAGTCCTGGCCCAAACTCTGGTCCCTACATCAGCCATGGCATCAGCTCTGGGCCAGGCCCCAGCCCCTGTGCCAAGCCTACCCCCGGGCCCTCCCCAGTCTGTGGTCCCACCTGCCCCAAAGACCACCCAGGCTGGGGAAGGCACACTGTCGGAGGCCCTGCTACAACTGCAGTTCGATGCTGATGAAGACCTGGGGGCCTTGCTTGGCAACAGCACAGACCCAGCTGTGTTCACAGACCTGGCATCTGTTGACAACTCGGAGTTTCAGCAGCTGCTGAACCAGGGTGTATCCATGCCCCACCCCACAACCGAGCCCATGCTGATGGAGTACCCTGAGGCTATCACTCGCCTGGTAACCGGGTCCCAGAGGCCCCACGATCCAGCTCCTAACCCACTGGGGGCCTCAGGGCTCCCCAATGGCCTCTCAGGTGATGAGGACTTCCCCTCCATTGTGGACATGGACTTCTCAGCCCTTTTGAGTCAGATCAGCTCCTAAGAGGGTGATGCCGGCCCTACCCAGAGCACCAGGTTGCAGGGACTGAAGCCCCCCCCAAAGCACTGTGGATTCTGGGGAATGTGCTCCAACTGCCCCCACCTTCTTTGGGTGGCATCTTCTGGGGGCAGCCCATTTTATTCTTTGGCAGTGTCTCTCTCCTTTTTGGAGGTGCTTAAGCAGAAGCATTAACTTCTCTGGAAATGGGGAGGACTCTTACTCTCTCTTCCCCTGTCTTGATGGTGGGCTCCCTTCCCTGTAGGGAACTCTGGAGGCCCCTTCCCCATCCTCCAGCTTATAGTGCTCTCCTGAATAGAGGAGCAGCTGGAACTATAGCCTTCAAGGCCACAAAGCCTTATTATCAAGTGTCTTCCTCACATCACAAATTCATTTACACCACGGGCTAAAATAATGCTCCTGTTGCAGCCTCCGTGTGGCATTGCCTGACACCAGCACTTGAGGGGCTGGCCTTCCTGCCCTGTAGGTCTGTACCAGCTCTTCCTTGCTCAGCAAAGGCTGAAGTCCAGGATTCCCCAAGGGAGTGTGGAGACTTCCCTGCTCCCCCTTTTCTCAAGTGCCTTAATAGCAGGGCAAATTGTATGAGACTAGTGGAGAACAGGCTGGAAGCTCTTCAGCCAAGAAGCAAGTCTTTAACCGAAGAATCGAAGCAGTTGGACTCTCGCTCTTTCTATTCTGAACTAATAAATATGTTGCCAAGCTGGCCAGGGATTTGTGGTCTTTCAGCAAACACTGAGCTCACTGGGCTCATCCTGTCATGCAGGACACAGGCGATAGAGTCGAGTTACTATGCCGTCAACAGGGAAACCCTGAAAGACACCTGTAGTTACCGTCCAAGTTCAGGGACCAGGCAGCTGAAGCAGGGCCCCCAGTACTGCCTCGGGATGGAGCGCTTTCAGATCCTTCACGGAGGCCTTCACACTCGTTCAAGGTCTTAGGTCAACAGAGGGTGGATCTCACAGAAAAGCTAGCCAGCTTTTGGAAGCCATTCTGGTAAGAAAACAATTGGGGCAGCCTGTGAGCGCTCTGGAACGCTGCCCAAACAAGTTTGGGATTCATTTCTTGGGTGACCAAGGGGTTTACTTAGGGTTGGGGGGGGGGGTAGATCTCTGCTTATTCCATCAAAGCTCTGATCCCTGTTCTGGGAGGAGCGCTGAAATCCTAATCCACTGCCTCAGGGGGCCTCGGCCAAGGCCCGGCCATCGCCTTAGTGCTGAAGCTGGACGTCGGACATGCTTCCGGCTTTAACCTAGCGCACGCGCAGCAGCGAACTGCCTGCCTAGAGCCGGCCATCCCCCAATGTACATGCGCACTTGGGGGGGGCGCGCCTCTATGGCGCATGAGCACTGGTAACATGAGGGGGCGGGGCACGTACTGCCCTCGGGAAAACCCCGGGGCCGAGGCCTGAGTGTTGATTGACTCCCGGGACATCCGTGGGATTTGCTGCAAAAGTGAGCGAGGCCCCTAAGAGCCCGACCCCGGGTGCCGCACCAGACGGTGGCTGCGAGAGAAGAGACGGCAGCCGGAAGGCGTCCCACGTCGGTCTCGAGGGAGGGGGTGGGGCCGGAGTCCAGGGTGGGCCACAGGACCCGGGCTGGGCCGCTCCTCGAGGACCGGGCCAATGGGGAGCCCCGGCGGAGTCCCGCCCTCGGGGCGGGGCCCTGCGGGCGGCTTGTAACCTGGAGCGCGTCCGCGCTGGAGGTGGAGAAAGTGCCGAGCCCATTCTCCCGCCGGGATGCGCCCGCCCTGCTCTTCTTGGCTTTCCCAGTGTCCTGCGGTGACCTCCGGTGACCCCCGGAAGCCCTCTCGTGGTCCTTCCCACACTCCCTGAGTGACCTCATCGTGCTCATGCCTCATCCGGCCCAAAGGCCATGTCTCCAGCCCAGACCTCTCACGGGCTAGCCTTCTAGATACTTCCACTAGAAACCTACCCTGGTCCAAGGCCCTCCCCAAGCCTGCCCCTCCTGTCCAAGCCACCTCCTCTCAACTTGCAGGGCTCCCACTGTGGAGGCCCCCTCTTCTGCCCGACAAGTTGCACCCAGTCCCTACTTCTGCCTGTTGTCACCACTGTGTGTGTGTGTGTGTGTGTGTGTGTGTGTGTGCCGATATTGGGGCTTGAACGCAGGGCCTGGGCACTGTCCCTGAGCTCTTTTTTGCTCAAGGCTAGCAGATGAACCACAGCTCGACTTCTGGCCTTCTGGTAGACAATTGGAGATACAAGTCTGGTGGATTTTCCTGCCCAGGCTGAGTCATGATCCTCAGATTTCAGCCTCCTGAGTAGCTGGGATTACAGGTATGAGTCACTAACACTGGTTTAAGTCACCACTACCTCCCTTCAGCGCTGCTGCTATAGCTTTCTTCCTTCCTGGCCTCCCTGAAGTAAGAAGGACCCCAGTCACTAGGGATCCAGATCCTCCAGCCCAGGCTGCGCTTGCTCTTCTTTCTCAGTGTTGTGTGGTAACCTCTGGAACCTCTCTCCCTGTGTATAATGTATCAACCACATGGTCAGATCCAGGTCTGTGCAGAAACACCCCTTGAGTGATCAGAGCCATCCACACTGCCCTTGAAGGCTGCTCACTGTAATCTCCATTCAGAAAAGTCCCAGGGCCGGGCGCTGGTGGCTCACGCCTAGCTACTCAGGAGGCTGAGATCTGAGGATCGCGGTTCAAAGCCAGCCCGGGCAGGAGAGACCATGAGACTCCTATCTCCAATAAACCACCAGAAAACCGGAAGTGGCACTGTAGCTCAAGTGGTAGAGCGCTCGCCTTGAGCTGAAGAGCTGAGGGACAGCGCCCAGGCCTGGAGTTCAAGCCCCATGACCGACAAAAAAAAAAAAAAAAAAAGAAAAGTCCCAGGAATTGTTGATCTGGGATCCCTACTGTACCCATCATAACCCTTTCCATCCAGCTCTGGCCTCTTCCACCCTGGGTTCTGCATGTGCCTAATTCTAGTTCATTAGGCCTTAGACTGGCCCTACTGGGGTACCTTTGACATCTCTCTCAGGTAAACTCTTACTCAACCTCAAAATTCAGCCTTCAGGGCTGGAAATGTGGCTCAGTGGTAGAGTGCTTGCCTAGCATGCATGAAGCCCTGGGTTCCATTCCTCAGAACCACATAAACAGAAAAGACCAAAGTGGTGTTGTAGCTCAAGTGGTAGAGCGCTAGCCTTGAGCAAAAGAAGCTCAGGGACTTGCCCAGGCCCTGAGTTCAAGCCCTAAGACTGGGGAAATTCAAACCAAAACAAAACAAAACACAGGACTGGGAATGTGGGGCTTAGTGGTAGAGTGCTTGCCTAGCATGCATGAAACCCTGGATTCTACTCCTCAGTACCACATCAACAGAAAAGGCCAAAGTGGCACTGTGGCTCAAGTGGTAGAGAGCTAGCCTTGAGCACAGAGAGGTTCAGGGACAGTGCTTAGGCCCTGACTTTAAGCCCCAGGATTGGCAACAACAACAACAACAAATAAAACCACACACACACACACAAAAACAGCAACTTGGCCTTCATATCTCTTTTCATACTCACTCACAGTATAGGCTACTGAGCCTATAACATCCTGCCAGAACCTAAGTTAACAGGTTCGGGGCCTACGTCTCAGAACAAGCTTCTCAGAATAAGCCAGTCAGGAGCAAGGGCTGGGTGAAGCATGTGATTCTGAGCAAGTCAGTGCTTTGGCTGGGACTCAGATTACAAAACAAAGGGTTTAGATAAAAGTCCAAGTTTGAACCTGATGATGCCACTCACAGGAAAAGCCCAGCCTGGTGTACAGAGGGCGTCATGAGCCAGTGAGCCAAGAAGTGGGTCCTCTGGGACATAGAGAAGCTGCCATCCTTTGAATTGGAGTCTGCAAGCTATGGTCAGTTGCCTGGCCAAAGGAATACCAGGTTCAGGAGCTCTTTGTCTGGAGAATGGAGGCCTGGCTGAGGGCCAGTGGCTCATGTTTTTTAATCCCTAGTGACTCAGGAAGCTGAGATCTGAGGACTGAGGTTTGAAGCCAGCCCCAACAAACAAATCAGAGACTTTTTTTTTCATGGGGCCTGAAGTCTGGGCCTGGGCGCTGTCCCTCACCTCTCCAGCTCAAGGCTAGCACTCTACCACTTGAGCCACAGCACCACTTTCGGCTTTTATTTTTGCTTATGTGGTGCTGAGGAATCGAACCCAGGGCCTCAGGCATGCAAGGCAAGCGCTCTACCACTGAGCCACCTTCCCAGCCCCAAATCAGAGACTCTTATCTCCAATTAACCAGCAGAAATCTAGAAGTGGAGCTGTGTGTCTCAAATGGTACAGTACCAGCCTTGAGCAAAAGAGCTCCAGACCCTGAGTTCAAACCCAAGTGATGGCACGAAAGCAAGCAAGCAAGCCTGTCTTGGGAGACAAGGTGTCATGAGGCATGGCTAGGCTGTCCTTGACCCCCTAAAAACTCCATCCTTTCCTGTCCCTTGAGGTTCACCCTGCTTTCCCATCTCTGACTTCAGCCCCTCAAGTTTGTTTCCAGGGCTGGGAGATATCCCTAGATATGGCCACCTGTTTCTGAAGACAAATGAAAACTTATTTGTGTCAGCCCTGGGGCTTGAACTGAGGGCTTGGTTAGTGTCCCTGAACTTCTTTTTCTGAAGGCTAGAGCTCTACCACTTGAGCCACAACTCCGTTCCCTGCTTTTTTGATAGTTTATTGGAAATAAAAGTCCTGCCTGGGCTAGCTTTGAATTACGATCCTCAGATCTCAGCCTCTTAATTAGCTAGGGTTACAGACGTAAGCACTGGCACCTGGCTTGTGTTTGTCTTCAATCCACCAGCAGAAAGCTGGAAAGAGAGATGTGATTTAAGTGGCAGAGCACCAGTCTTGAGCAAAAAAGCTAAGGGACAATACCCATGTCCTGAATTCAAGCCCAATACCAACACGCACGTGCACACACACACACACACACACACACACACACACACACACACACACACACACACAAAGTGGTTTGAATTAGGTGTGGCTTGTGGGCAAATTCTGCTAAGTGTCATGAACACAAGAACAAACTCAAATAACGTGGCTTCTTTATTCCCTGCTGTCCCTTTTTTTCCGTAGAATATTTACACATGGGGCAGGTGAGAGCACTTCACCACCAAATGGGCTGGGGAGTGCGCGGGCAGCGCTAACACGCGCCGCTAACACGCGAGGTCCTGAGGCCCAGGGCCGCCTGTGTGGCCCAGGGATCCTGACAAGAGCCGGGCAGTCCGCCGTCAGGCCAGGTCGGTGGCAGGCGCGCCCCGCGGCCTGGAGGCCAGGAGGAGGCGCGCGGCCGCACTCTCGGATTGGGCCAGCAGCCGCTGGTTGTTGTGCCGGAGGCTCCTCACCTCCTCCTCCAGGGCGGCCCGGTCCGCCTTCTCCTGGGGACGGGCGGGGGTTAGGGCGGCCGTCCCCTTCCCGGCGGCCCTGAGACTCCCTGCCAAGCTCCCTCACCTTCTGCAGGTCCTCCTGCAGCTTCCTCAGCATGGACTCGAGGTGCGAGACCTTCTCCGACAGGCTCCCGGGCTCTGGCCTACCGCAGGAAGAGCGGAACTCAGCTCAGCGGGGCGCCCAGCAGGGGAGACTCCCAGGCAGCCTTGAATAGCAGGGACCCCCACCCCTATTTTCGGGTGTGGCTGGGCTCTCATGGAAGGACAGGAGGGGTGGCCACACAGGCATGGGGGTGGGCGATGAGCGTGGGGGTGCCTTACTCAGCATCAGACTTAGGCGTTCCCTGGGGGTCTCTGCCGTCTGGCACGGGCTGTCCTGTGGAACAGGGGTGGTGTGGGAGGGGCTGACAGGGAAACAGAGCCCCAGCCTGGCTCCTTTCCCCAGTGCCTGGGGGAGGGGGCGCCTCACCCTCTCGGGACAGTGACTCTAGAATGGTGTTGCAGGTGGAGGCGATCTCTGAGATGGACTGCCACTCGTCCTCCAGGGTTTCGCTGCTGGCCTCCGACATGACTGTGGCCAGAGGAGAGGCGGGTCACGGGGGAGGGGCGATCCTCGGACCCGCCCTCCTGGGCCTCCCCCCTCCTCCCCCTCTTCCCGACTCACTCTTGCTGATAGAGTTGCGCAGAGACAAGGTCCGTGGCAGGAAGGAGGCCCGCAGCTCTGGGGCCGCTTGCTCCTGGTCTTCATGCCCTCGAGAGCTGCCTGGCAGGTCCTAGGGGCAGGGCAGGGGGTAGAGTCGTGCCACCCACCTTCCCCTGCTGCCAGCTTCCAGAGCCCCCGGGCCCTGCTCACCTGGGAGGGGGGTGTGTTCCTGCCAGCACTGGGGGCTGCGGGGGCTTTGGCTGTGGCAGCCAGGAGGAGGTCCGGGGTAGTGTTGGGCAGGACTGGCGCCTCATCTGACAGGGAGCTGGGGAGAGCGGGCGGCTCGCACTGCTGCTTTCCCCCCACTGTGTGTCCCGGCCCCGCCAGCCAGGGGAGACAGCGCACCTGCGCGGAGACGGTGAGTTCTGGCAGCGCAAGAACTCGGTTCTCTCCTCGGGCAGTTCCCCGGGCCCTGAAGGGCAGCTGCCATCTTGCAGGCACAGGTGTAGCAGCTGCTTTGTGTGGGACAGCAGGACCACCTCTGGGGTCTCATCCTGCGTGGGCTCCGAGGCCCCCCGCCGGCTGGGCTCCTGCAGAGACAGCGTGTACAGCTCCGAAAAGCTCCTGGGGGTGGGGGGCGGGAGGCAGCGTCAGGCAGGGCTCCCTAGTATTCCAGTGTCCTGTCTCACCAGCCCCAGCCCACGTGCTGCCAGAGGTTCGATTCCAGGAGGGGAGCTCCCCAAACTCCCTGGCACCCCTGACACATGTACACCTAGCTACTGGCCATTTTCCAGACCTGCCTCCAAATCCCAGAGCTGGCCCATGTGCCGGGGGGAAATCATTCTGAATGTCAGTTTCTCTGTCTGTGAAATGGAATGCCAGTTCTGCTCTTCGCATGCTATGAGTTTGTTTATCAATATTGAGGTTTGAATTCGGGATCTCAAGCTTCCTCGGCAGGTGCTCTACTGCTGAGCCATGCCTCCAATCCCATTTCTTGGCTTTTTTTTTTGTCAGTCGTAAGGCTTGAACTCTGGGCCTCGGCACTGTTCCTCAGCATTTCAGCTCAAGGCTAGTACTCTACCACTTGAACCACAGAGCCACTTCCAGTTTCCTGGTGGTTTACTGGAGATAAGAGTCTCATAGACGGGGCTGGGAAGGTGGCTCAGAGGTAGAGCGCTTGCCTTGCATGCATGAGGCCCTGGGTTTGATTCCTCAGCACCACATAAGCAAAAAGAAAAAAGCCGGAAGTGGCACTGTGGCTCAAATGGTAGAGCGCTAGCCTTGAGCTGAAGAGCTGAGGGACAGCACCCAGGCCCAGAGTTCAGGCCCCACGACCGGACCCAAAAAAAAAAAAGAGTCTCATAGACTTCCTGCCTGGGCTGGCTTTGAACTGCAACCCTCAGATTTCAGCCTCCTGACTAGGTAGGATTACAGGCCTGAGCCACTGACGTCTGGCATTGGCTGGGTATTTTTGAAGCATGTTCCTAGATATTTAAGGTGTTCTGTTCTTGCTGGGATTGTAAGTGTGTGCAACCTCACCCAGTTCTCCTACTGAGACTCATCAACTTTTCTACTAGGCCTGGCCTGGATCAAAATCCTCCTTATCTTGGCTTTCTTCGTGGTTTAGGCTGACAGGCAGAAGTGAGCACACCCCGCTATGGGTAAGACAGCATGTCATAAACTTTTCTGCCCAGGCTAAACCTCAAACTGCCATTCTCCCATTATCAGACTCTTATAGGATAACAGGTGTAAGCCACCAGCCTCTGGCTGCCAGGAGAGTTTAAACAACACTTGCAGTTTAGCATCCAAAAACTGCCTGAGTTTTTTTTTTTTGTGGGGGGGGGAGTCGGTCATGGGGCTTGAACTCTGGGCCTGGGCGCTGTCCCTCAGCTCTTCAGCCCAAGGCGAGTGCTCTACCACTTGAGCCACAGCACCACTTCTGGTTTCCTGGTGGTTTATTGGAGATAAGAGTCTCCCTGACTTTCCTGCCTGGGCTGGCTTTGAACAGCGATCCTCAGATCTCAGCCTACTGAGTAGCTAGGATTACATACTGGTATGAGCCACTGGTGCCCAGCTCTGGGTCGGTTTTAAAAAATCGTAGGAACTATGCTGTTTGGGCATTATGTTTGTTTCTGTACTGGTACTAGGACTTAAACTCCAAGCCTCCTGCTCTTGCTTAGCTTTTTGCTCAAGTCTCATGTTTTATCACTTGAGCCACACTTGTACTTTCGGCCTTTTTTGTTGTTGTTGTTGTTGGTTGTGGGGTTGGAACTCAGGGCATGGGTGCTGTCCCGGAGCTTTGCTGCTTAAACTAAAGCTCCACAACTTGAGCCACAGCTCTACTTCCTGTTTTCTGTTGGTGAATTGGAGATTAGAATCTCTAGACTTTCCTGTCTGGGCTGACTTCAAACTGATTATCAGCTCTCAGCCTCAAGCTAGGACTACAGGCATGGCCAACACTTTCACCTTTTTGCTGGTTAACTGGAGATAAGAATCTCACAATGGACTTTTCTGATCTGGTTGCCTAGAATCCTCAGATCTCAGCCTCCTAAGTAGCTAGGATTACAGGCTTGCGCCCAGCTGATCTATTTGATTTTTTTTTTTTCTTTTTTGCCAGTCCTGGGGCTTGACCTCAGCCTGGCCATCCCTGAGCTTTTTTGCTCAAGGCTAGCACTCTACCACTTGAGCCACAGCACCACTTCGGCTTTTTCTGTGTATGTGGTACAGAGGAGTTGAACCCAGGGCTTCATGCATGCTAGGCAAGCACTCTGCCACTGAGCCACCTTCCCAGCCTATTTGATGTTCCACCCAGCCCGCTGCAGAGCTCTCCCACCTCCCCGCGTCCGCTGCCCTGACCTGCGGGGCCGGCCGCTCTCGTCGGGGGGCAGGACGGTGACGCAGGCCTTGGGCGCAGCGCGCAGCAGCTGGGCAGCAGCCTCGGGGCCCAGGCCGGGTAGCGTCTGGCCGCACACGCGCAGCAGGCGCGCTCCGGGCCGCAGCCCGGTCGTCTCTGCGAAGGTGAAGCGCTCCACGTGGGTGATGAAGCCCTCGGGGTCCACCTCGAATCCTAGGCGGCCTTGGCCATCGCGGGGCAGCGCCAGCTCACGTGTCTCGCAGCCGCGGCTCACCAGCTGAGGGACGGGGCAGGATGAGGCGCGGGCACCCCGACACCAGCCCCTGTGGGGCCCCGTGCGGGGTACGGGGGACCCACCAAGCTTTCCACGCCTGGCGAGGAGAGCTTTGGCTCTAGCACACCCTACAATCTAGTCCTTGGGGCGCTGAGATCAGGGGTCCCTTGGCCGAAGCCGGGTATCCTGTCAACTCCGCCCGGCCCCCCCCCCCCCCCCCCGCAAGAGGTGGGGCTCCGCCCCCGATGCAGGGGCGTGGCGTCCCGCCCCCGGGCACCCCCGCAGGCAGGCCCGGGCCTGCCTCAGTTTCCCTCTCAGGCTCACCTGCAGGCGAGCCACGACCTCGCCTACCGCCTGCCCCGGAGGCCCGTCGAGCCGCAGCGTGATGGCCTCCCCGCGGCCGTGGTACAGGTCCAGCTGCTGCTCCGAGAAGGTCCAGGCCAGGATGTCGCGACAGGCGCAGTTGAAGACCACCCGGCCGTCACGGGGCGCCACCAGCACCAGCGCCTCGGCCGAAATGCCCAGCAGGCAGGGCACCTCGGCGCCGTCGGGGCCGCCCGCCTCCACGCCCGCCGCCAGCCGCGCCCCGGGCGCCGCGCGCACGCCCCAGGCCAGCGCGCCCGCCGCCTGCAGCTCGGCGCCCGGGCTCCGCGGGCTGGCGCGGCGCCGGCCGCCCAGGGACGGGAGGCCGAAGCGGGAGGCCGAGTCCAGCGACGTGGTGGTCACCTCGTTGGCCGCCAGGTCCTGCAAGTACTGCTGGCGCGTGCGCGTGGCCATGGCGTGGAACTGGCGGGCGTGGCCGGCCGCCTGCTCCCCGTTGAGCGCCTTGGCCAGCAGGAAGGCCCGGAAGTCCGCGTTGGCTGCGAAGGGACCGCCGCCCGGGGGCAACGCGGGCCCAAAGGCCGGGGTGTCCTGCGTGCGGCTCACGGCCACCCTGCGCGGAAGGAGGCCGGGGTGAGGGGGGTGTCCAGCAGTCGGTGCCGATCTCGCAGCAGTGGGAGATCCAAAAGCCACCGGGGCACCCACCTGTAAGAGGTGTGCGGGGTGCAGGGCGCATGCGCGCGCACCACTAAGAACACGTGCTGGAAGTGAGAACGGATCGCGGTGGGGCAGAAGGGCTTGCTGCCCGGCTCCTGGAACACGATGGTCACGATGTCGTTGCCGATGTGGCGTTTCCTCAGGAGCTGTAATCAGATGGTGGGGGAGAGGTGGGAGGGGCTGCATGTCCCCAAGCCCCTCCTCACACCAGCCGGGCAACGCTTGGGCTCCTGTGGCTCCCCACCCACCCGCCAACGGCCTGAAGACCTAGGGGGCTGTGTGCACACGCACCTGGGAAGATGCCACCACTGAGAAAGGTTGCCGGGAGTCTGCACAACTCAGGCCAAGACCCATATATTGACACCACCACCCACCCCCTCCCCCATGCAACACCCTCTGTGACTCCCCAGAAGCCCTCCCTCCCCACCCCCCATCCCCTCACACCTGCTGCTGGTTATTAGGGGTGTAAGGCAGCATGGTTGACACGTGGAACATGATCTCGTGGTCCTGGTAGGTGGTGTAGAGGGAGTGCGTGCCCGTGGAATCCGCTTTGGACCGGAAGTTGGGGATACAGAGGGAGATCAAGGGGAGGTGTGGGTGGCTTGAACCTGCCATCCCTGCCCACAGGGTGAAGGGGGTTCGGGGCAGGGGTGGGACGCTAGAATGAAGACAGAAGTGAGAATTTCCTCAGAGGAAGGCAGGGAGGGTGCTGGAGAGAGGCTAGATGGTGGGCTGAGCCCTTAAGGAATTCTGGGAGAGTGTGTGTCTCTAAAAACAACTCCCAGAGGCCCTGGATCCCTTCTATCAGGAAGATAGGCTGGCTCTGGAGACTGGGCTTCCGGGATGTGTGAGATGAAGTAGATGGTACCCCCAAACCACCTGGGCCCCGCTAAGGAAACAGGGTACCAGGCTTTGGAGGATACTCCCAGCCCTTCCTCCCAGCCCACAACTGGCTTTTGTACCAGGACTCGCATCCTCAGCCTACTCAAGTCTCAGCCCTCTGCCCCAGCTCCTGCCCAATGTACGAGTGGCAAGGAAGTTGTACCACTCCACATGAGGTCCCCCACCCCCACCCCAAGTGCCCTCTGAGCCTTACTTTTGGTGTCCAGCTGGGCTCGGTAACTCTCAAAGCCCTTGAGTCGCACTACATCACCCAGCAAGGTGAGGAACTGCATGAAGGGCGCGCCGGCCTCCTGGTTATTGTACATCTCCTCCTCCGAGCTCTGGCCTGCGCGGCAGTACAGGATACCCACCTTGCGCTGGAAGCTCAGCTGGGGGCCAAGGGGAAGGAGAAGGCAAAGGCCTCAGTCTCCTTCCAGCATCACTCCTGCCATGCCAGGAGGAATGATCTAGACACTGACCTGAGAGGTGGGCTGCTTCAGTGTGTAACACCAATTCCCAGCCCTCTCTGAGTCCCTTCAGTGCCCCCACCAATCAACAGGACAGTTAAGCGCAGAAGGGGAGAAGTAAGGGGCGGGGGCGGGGGAGGGGGGAGGGGAGGTGGGGGATGGTTCTCCAGTGGCAATGCAGGAGGTGATGAACAGAAAAGACCCTGAGCTGGGCATAACTGTAATCGTAGCTTACATAGGAGACTGAGATCTGAGGATCACAGTTCAAAGCCAGCCTAGGCACACTCAGCCATGAGACTTAATCTCCAATTAACCAACCAAAAGTCAGAAGTGGAGGTGTAGCTCAAGTGGTAGAGTGCTAGCTTAGAGCAGAAAAGCCAGGCAAGACTATGAAGGCCTGAGTTCAAGTCTCAGTACCAGCACAGGAGGGAAGGATAGGAGGGAGGAAGAGAAGGAGGGAGGGAGGAAGGAAGGAAAGAAGGAATGAAGGAAGGCCTCTATACAGTCTTCTCACTTTTAATAAATCTCCACATTGTCATCTTTCTAAACTCAAGGCTAGACCATCCTCTCCCTAGAAGCCAAGAAACTGGGGAATCTCAACCTTCCCCACCTTTCAGTCAGTGATCGTGCTACCTACCTCTGGACTATTACCTTCCCCTTTGGCCTGAGTGTCCTGCCCTCCAGCCTAGTCAGAGGATCAGAGGGCCACTGTGCCCCTCCATGGAATCCCTCCATGGTGCCCCTCCCCCGTGCCCATGGCACCACAAGAAAGCTTGTCCCATGTCCTTCCCTCCAGAAACTGCATCTGACACGCATTCAGTCTCTAAGCCATCACACGGTGTTTGTTACTTCAGCCCAGAAAGCCTTGCTCAACCTGCCTGCCCAGGAAATACCAGCTCATGCTTGCCAGCTTGTGCTCTTGCATTTCTTCCATGGTGAAAAAACTTGGAAGAAAGGACTATGAGAAAGCTGGGTGCCGGTGGCTCACGCCTATAATCCTAGCTACTTAGGTGGCTGAGGTCTGAGGATCAAGGTTCAAAGCCAGCCTGGGTAAGAAACTGTGAGACTCATTTCCAATAAACCACTAAAAAACTGGAAGTGGTGCCGTGGCTCAAGCAGTAGAGCACTTGCCTCTAGCTGAGTAGCGCAGGGACAGCGCCCAAGCCCAGAGTTCAAGCCCCATGACTGACAAAAAAAGAAAAGAAGAAAAGAAAGGACTGTGAGGCTCAGGCATTGGTGGCTCACTCCTATAATCCTAGCTACCCAGGAGGCTGAGATCTGAGAATCACAGTTGGGAGCCAGCCCAGGAAGACAAATCTGAGACTCTTAGCCCCAGTTAACCAACAAAATGCTGAAGTGAAGGTATGAATCAAGTGGTAGAGCCCAGCTTTGAGCAGAAAACAACAAAACTTGAAGCCCAGAGTTCGTGTTCCAATACAACACACACACACACACACACACACACACACACACACACACACACACAGAGAGTATCAGTATCACCCTGAGTGCCACAGACCCCGTACATACTCCTTTCACTGACTCCTGCTCCATTTAAACAGTTTCCTGTGGGTCTCTCCTAGAAACTATCCACTATGAACCTATCCCAGCATCCAGTCTGGTATTAAGAAGGTATGAGATGTGTTTACTGAGTGACTGATGGCAACTGATCAACACAAAGGAAGAGAGTCAGAGACAGTGGGTAGCTTCTGGCTCAGGGCTCGGAAGGAGCTCCAATTAGTCTGACTGTCCCAGAGCAGGACAGGCAACTCTAAGAAGGAACCAACACTCCATTTGAGAGAAGACCAAGCAGTGCTGCAAGACAAATTGGCCAAGAACGATGAAGTAACTAGATGCAGTGGGGCCCATCAGACCAGGGCTTCTAAAATGCTGTGGTCTTCAAAATACCGTGTAAATCAGTAAGCCTATACTAGGATGCCACAATCTACCTCCATGCCTCCCTGCCCCTCTGCCTTCCTCCCTTCCTCTTTCTTTTTTCTTTTGTCAGTCCTGGAGCTTGAAATCAGGGCCTGGGCACTATCCCTGATCTTTTTCTCAAGGCTAGCACTCTACCACTTGAGCCACAGCACCACTTTTGGCTTTTTCTGTGTATGTGGTACTGAGGCATCGAACCCAGGGCTTCGTGCGTGCTAGGCAAGTATGCTATATCACTAGGCCACATTCTCAGTCCATAGGGTTTTTGTTTAACTATTTTGTTTTGTCTTTTTTTGGTACTGGGGAGACTGGACCCAGGATGTCGCACTTGCTAGGCAAGCACTTTGCCACTGAGCTACATCCCAGCATTTTTTTTTTTTTTTCTTTTTCCCTGTTGGTCATGGGGCTTGAACTCTGGGCCTGGGCGCTGTCCCTCAGCTCTTCAGCTCAAGGCGAGTGCTCTACCACTTAAGCCACAGCACCACTTCCAGTGTTTTTGGTGGTTTATTGGAGATAAGAGTTTCAGGAACTTCTCCGCCTGGACTGGCTTTGAACTAGAATCCTCAGATCTCAGCCTCCTGAGTAACTAGGATTTACAAGGGTGAAATACAGGTGCCCACTCAGAATCTGCATTTCTAACAAAATTCAAGGTACTATAGAGGCTGTGTGGTGCAGCTCCTATTTTTGACAAGCAAGGCTCCAGATGACCTCTGGTCTTTCCCTCTGGAACATTGGAGGTGGACCAGCTCTGGGGTCAGTGCCCAGTTCAAGCCTGAGGTCAGGGCTCATGGGTGAAAGCGAGGCCGGCTGAGGTCAGATCAGGACTACCTCCTTCCCTTCCGGCCACTCACCACTTGTTCATCCAGCGTAAGCAGCGTACGTGGCACCTTGGGGGAAGCTGAGCCTAGGCGCAGGCAGGTGGGGCTCAGTCTTGGCGCCACGTGTTCCAGAAGCTTCCTTGGAGATAGGCCCTTTGGGGGCCCTGGTGGCAGTGCATCCTCCGAGATGGTGCCTCGGAGGGTCCGGAGCTGAGAAGGGGGTGTGAGAGCGCTCAGGATCTGAACAGGCTGTGGAGGAGGTGACCCCCCGCCGGATCCCGGGGTCCCTGCCCACCTGTGTGGTCCGCACGATGACGCGGTAGCTGTGCACGGTGCCCCCTCCGCTGCCCTCTTTCTCCTCCCGCCGCAGGCTCACGGCCACGGGGCCCAGCACCTCGTCCATCCCGAAGAAGTTCTGGTGTTCTGGAGAGAGGGGGCCGGAATGGGCGCTCGTTCCCACCCCCAAGCGACCCACCTCCACCCGGCTCTGCCACGCCCACCACGAAGTCCCGCCTCCGGTAGCCAATCGCACCAGTGTGGACGCTGGTTAAGTCCCGCCCCGCCCCGCCCCGCCCCGCCTTCCCGCGGGGCCGCTCCGCCCAGGACACATGAATTCTTCCAAAGCTGGGGGGTGAGGGGAGGGGAAGGAATGCCTTTCCCTCAGCAATGGCCAGAAGGTTCCTAAATGCAAGGAACTCGGTCACAGAAATGTAGATAGGAAATCTCTTCCCAGCCAGGAGGGCTGTGGGGATGAACCAGATCAGAGGACATGCGGGCCAGGCTGTGGGAACTAGGGCTTGGAGGTCGGCCAGCAGCTAACTCAGCTCCTGTTTCTTTGTTGTTGTTGTTGCTTTTTTTTTTGCCAGTCCTGGGACTTGAACTCAGGGCCTGGGCGCTGTCCCTGAGCTGCCTTTGCTCAAGGCTAGCACTCTACCACTTGAGCCACAGCACCACTTCCAGCTTTTTCTGTTTATGTGGTACTGAGGAATGGAACCCAGGGCTCCATGCATGCTAGGCAAGCACTCTACTGCTAACCCACATCCCCAGCCCCTCCTGTTTCTTCTTATGGCCACTATGACAGGAAATAGCCCACACAGACCCTACTGTGAGCACCTCAGACCCTTCCCGGCCTGTCCCCTGGCTCCTCTTACCTTTGCCGAAGAAATACTTGCGGTAATACCCAGCGCCCAGGTCCGCGTGCTCCAGGCTGTAGGCTGCTGTTCGGTTCTGTGGCTCTTCCAGGACCGACACGGAAGCATTGGGCAGTGCAGGAGGCACTGGTGGGGGAACCAGACCACCTAGGCCTAGCTCCCCCTCACCCCCAAGCTCACTCACAAAGCCGGGTGCCCCAAGTAGCAGTTCTGAGCTGGCAGCTTGGTTCTCAGCGGAGGCTGGAGTCCCAGAGCTGGCCTCTGAGTGGCTCCCTGTCCCCTGTGGTCGTGGAGCCCAATCAAAGAGCAAACTCTGGACGTCATAATGAGCAAACCACCGGGGCTCCAGCACTGGTGGGAAGGTGGGCTCTGGTTTCTCGGCTGGCAGTCCCAGCAGGGCCAATGGGTCGGTGAAAAGCCGGGTGGGAGTTGCGGTAGGACGGCTGGCCTCCTCATGGCTGTGGGCCCGGGCCCGGGGACTGGCTGGCGTAGGAGGCCGGGCCTCACCTGCATCACTGCCAGTTCGCAGGAGTGGGCCCCGGGTTGGGGTTGGCCTTGGTTCAAAGGTGAGTGGTGTCAGTGGAGGTCGGGCTGGTTGGCGGAGCTTACGGGCAAAGAGGTCATCAGTGGGTGCAGGGGCCATGCCCCTCCGAGGGCTCCCCACACCGCCAGCCCACATGGACGTGATCTGTGGGCCTGACTCTCTGAGGGCCGGGACGCATTGGCGGGCACGGGTGCTTGGTGCACAGCCCGCAGGCTGAGGTTGCGGCGGCAGATCCTGTCCTGAAGGAAGAGGGGGCTATTCACATGGGCCTGGGGAGAAAACAGGAACACAGGCCCCCAGGCTGGTCCTCCACCACCCTGGCTGGCTTCCGGCCCCCTCCAAGACCATCAAAGCTGCTTCCGCTTTCCTGGCCACTTCCTTGTCTGCCTAGAGCTGAGGTTTCCAGCCCCCTCCCAGGCTTAGTAGTGGGAGGCAGGGCTAGAGGCTGGCCTGTGGGACTTTGGCCTTGAGGGTCCCAGAGCCCGAGCAAAACTTAGCTACCAGGGTCTCCAGTTCCAATCCACACACCTTTGGCTGTGGCCTGGGCCCAGCCGATGGTCCTCACTGTAGCCCAACTGGACAGATAACTCTCGGATGGGATGGGAAACCCACGGGGCTACTAGTATCTGGGTCCTGCCCTCTTGACAAAGGGAGGACGTCCTGTCCCCAGAGACCTTCCTCCCTGCACCTCCCACTTCCTCCAGGGTCCCTGAGGAGCTGAGCACCCAAGGCCTGCTCTCAATGCCCTGGCTCCTACATGTAGCCTCAATGCTTCAAGGATACTGGCTCCTGGGGATGGCTGCAGGGCAGCAGGGAACAGCAAGAGGACTTCCTGCAACTCAGGAAATGGCCCCAACTCTGGGCCCAGCCCCCTGCCTGGCTTCCACATCCTGAGGAAGGTGCTGGGGTCACACCAGCTCAATCATGGACTCCAGGGCACCCTGGCCTGAAGGACAGGCCTAGGCTTCCCCTCTCGCAGGTTACTGTGCAAGAAAGAGGATAAGGCGGACCTTTGCTGGAACGAGGGTCCATAGGACCTCTGCCTCCCTGGTCTGCACCCAGTGTAACAGAAGGCCAAACGGAGGTCCAGATAAGCAAACAATTCCAGAAAGCAATAAGAGCGATTCTGTGTTAGAGCTCACATGTGAGCCTCGTCCTCTCCGTGTGTGTGTAGGTGTAGGGCAGGTGGGGGTTGGGGCCAGTTCATGTCCTCACAGGATGTAAGAGTGACACACTCAAGGCCCCTGGGGCCTACTAAGTGCGGAAATGGGGGGAGGCTAGAGTCAGGGGTGAGGGTAGTGTGAGACCACGACAGAGTGAACCACGGGTGAACCACAGATGGGTGGGCAGGTAGGACAGGGGCCATTGTGGGTGTAGACATGGTCGGGTAAATCTTCATATATTACCCAGTGACACCTCCGGGGGCTGGGCCAGAACTGAGTGAGGGGAGGGGCTCCATGCACCCCTCAGCTGGGCCTCCAGAACCAAATAAGGGTAAGCCTCCAAAGCTCAGGGGGCCTCCTACCTTGGTTTCTCTGAGGACAAGCTCTCAGGCTGATCTAGAACCACTATTTCCTCATCTCTAAACAAAGGGTTAACTTTTCCTACTTTTTCCCACGACTGCTGAGTGACTGAAAGGAGGTTGAAGCCTGTGAAGCTGGTCACCTGTGTGCAGAGCTCAGTCCCCAGCCCCGAGTGCCAAGCTCTGACCCATGCAGGCTTGGGCCTGGGCTATAGAGAAGCTCAAGGAGGGTGTCTGTTTGGGCCCTGACCCTGTGGGCTGAGCTCTGTACACGTGTGAGTGTGCAGCTCGCGAGCATGAGCTCTGAATGTGTGCAGCCCAGCCCTTGTGCTGCCTCTTGCTCTGGCCTGGTGCCCAGCTCTTGGCCCTGTCTTAAGGGGTGTTCTCGGGCGCTGCCCCCCATCCCACGGCTTCACACAGGGTCCATTGAGGCCAGGACATTCCTTGTAGCCTGTGTCACTGGGGGGGAAGGGGGGCTGCCCCGCCCCCACAGATCCGGAAGGCCTGGCTGCCCCAGGAGAAGGCGCTGGAAGCTTCCCAACACATCTGGAGGTCATGACCCTGTTTCTACTGCCAGGGGGCGCGACAGATGTTTCCTTCCAGGCCAGGAGTGGAGGACGGGAGGGGAGCAATGTGCGTAAAGGCTAAGGAGGAGGTCTCCCAGGGAAAAAGGGGAGCCCCAGAATAGGGGGAGCCCCCCACGCCCTGGGCAGCAGGAGCACTTGCCAGAACCGTCAAGAAAAGTCGGGAGCCGGTGAATCCTCTCAGCTCACCGGCCCGGCCGGGCTGTCACGCCGGGGAGGGAGTGGGAGCCGCCGGCCAGAGCAGGGGATTGGACACGCGGACTCCGGACGGACGGAGCTGCAGCCGGAGCGAGGCAGGGCGGTGCGGGTGGCGGGGAACCCCGTCCCTCCCACCACCGAGCCTACAGCCAGGCCACCTCGTTCCCTGTCTGGCCCGACCGGTTATACCTTCAGCCCCCTGCTCCCGCTGTACCTCTGGGGGTCCCGTCTGGCTTTCACCGCCGCCTCCCGCGCCGGGTCCGGCTGTCTGTTCTCCCGCTACGGCTCCGGGAGCCGGCTCCGCCTGGGGGCGTGGCCTGGAGGGGCGTGGCCTGGAGGGGGCGTGGCCACGGCGAGCCGTCCAAGGCGGGAAGCACCGCGGGCGGGATGCCTTGCCTGGACTTGGTCATCCCCGCATGGCCCGAGGCCAGGACAGCCATCGGGCCTCCAACCATCCTTCTAACTCGCTGCCACCTGGCAGAGAAACGGAAACGAATGCACAGACAGATGGGGAGGGCCAGAGGAGGCCACCTAGCGTCCAGCCCTCAGTTGGCAGACAGCAGGTGCTCAGGCACTGGGGCTATTTCATTGATCATTAAGTGCTGGGCCTTGAGTTACTTCGTTACACATGCTGTCTCATTCCCTTGGGGTTGGGCATGATCACTGAGGTTAGAACTCAAGGCCTGCTCATCAAGCCCCCCCCCTCTTTTTTTTGGTCAGTCCTTCTCCCTCCCCCTGCCTTTTTTTTTTTTTTTGGTCAGTCCTGGGGTTTGAACTCAGGGCTTGGACACTGTTCCTGAGCTCTTCAGCTCAAGGCTAGCACTCTACCACTTTGAGCCACAGCTCCACTTCCAGTTTTCTGGTGGTTAATTGGAGGTAAAACATCTCATGGACCTTCTTTTTGTTGTTGGTGGTGGTGGTCGTGGGGCATGAACTCTAGGCCTGGGCACTGTCTCTCGGCTCTTCAGCTATAGACTAGCACTCTACCACTTGAGCCTCAGTCCCACTTCCAGCTTTTTTTTTTTTTTTTTTTTTGTGGTGATGAGGAATTGAACCCAGCGCCTCGTGCATGCAAGGCAAGCATGCTACCACTGGGCCACCTTCCCAGACCCCTCATGGACCACCTTATCCAGGCTGGTTTTGAACCAGGATAATCAGATCTCAGCTTGCTGAATAGCTAGGATTACAGGCATGAGCAACCAGTGCCCAGTTCTCTGCTCCACCCCACCCCTTTTGTATTTCACCCCATCCCTTTTGTGTGCAGGTCTTGGGTCCTGAACCTGGGTACTGTCCTTGAGCTTTTTTTTTTTGGGGGGGGGGGGTCCGGTCATGGGGCCTGAACTCTGGGCCTGGGCGCTGTCCCTCAGCTCTTCAGCTCAAGGCTAGCGCTCTACCACTTGAGCCACAGCACCACTTCCTGCTTTTTTCTTTTTGCTTATGTGGTGCTGAGGAATCCAACCCAGGGCCTCACGCATACAAGGCAAGCACTCTACCACTGAGCCACCTTCCCAGCCCTGTCCTTGGGCTTTTTTTGCTCAAGGCTTAGTGTTCTATTAATTGAGCCACAGCTCCACTTCCTGCTTTTAGTAATTAATTGGAAGAATCTCATGAACTTTACTGCCTGGCTTTGAACCATGACCTCAGACCTTAGCCTCCAGAGTAGCTAGGATTGTAGGCCTGAGACACAGGCACTGGCTTCCCTAGCCCTTTCTTTTTTTGGTCAGTCCTGGGGCTTGAACTCAGGGCTTGGGCACTATCCCTGAGCCTCTCTGTATTTAAGGCTAGTGTTCTACCACTTGAGCCACAGCACCACTTCTGGCTTTTTCTGTTTGTGTAGTACTGAGGAATTGAACCCAGGGCTTTGTGCATGCTAGGTAAAAACTCTACTAAGCCACATTCTCAGCCCCTTGCAATCTAGCATTTTGCTAGTTAATTGGAGATGGGGTCCTAGACTTTTCTGCCCAGGCCGGCTTCCCACAATGATCTTTCAGGTCTCGGCCTCCTCAGCTAGGATTAAGAATGGGAATCCAACCTATTTGTGGTGTGTGTGCGTGTGCACGTGCATCCACACTAGGGCTTGAATACAGGGCCTAAGCACTGTCCTTAGCTTTTTTGCTTAAGACTAACACTCTACTAGTTGAGCCACAGCTCCACTTCAGCTCTTTGGTGATTAACTAGAGATAAAATCTCAACTATTTTCCTCCCCAGGCTGGCTTTGAACCCTGACCCTCAGATTTCAACCTCCTGTAGCTAGGATTGCAGGAGTGGGCTAGTAGTACCAGGCAAGCGGGTTTTTTTTTTTTTTTTCTGTCTGTCATGGGTCTTGAACTCTGGGCCTGGATGCTGTCTCTCAGCTCTTCAGCTCAGGCGGTGCCCTACCACTTGAGCCACAGCGCTACTTCTAGTTTTCTGGTGGTTAGTTGGAGACAAGTCTCATGGACTTTCCTGGTCAGGCTGGCTTTGAACTGCAATCCTCAGATCTCAGCCTTCTGAGTAGTCAGGATCACAGGAGTGAGCCACGGATGTCCAGCCCATTTATTCTTAAAACACCTTACATGGGGCTGGGAATGTGGCTCAGTGGTAGAGTGATTGCCTCGCATGCATGAGGCCCTGTGTTCGATTTCTCAGCACCCCATAAACAGAAAAATTCGAGGGTAGCTCTGTGGCTCAAGTGGTAGAGCGCTAGCCTTGAGTTTAAAAACTCAGGCGCAGTGCCCAGGCCTACCTAGAGTTCAAGTTCTACAACCAACCAAAACAAAGAAACAAACACCTTACACAGATCCTATGGTCTAAGGTTGGAACAACTGAGGTTCAGAGGCCTAGATCAAGGCAGACAAACGTGGGAGCCACTAGACCTAGAGTCCTTTGACTACACAGGGACACGAAACCCAGCAATCTTTACATGAAGCCTTGTGAAGGGAACAGGCTTGTGGGAAGGGGATCTATCTCATCCAATCCTCACCTTGAGCTGACCTTCACACCTCAGCCCTACATCCTTCTCTCCAACCTGACCACCTCTACCACCCTGCACCCATGCCCCGAGAGAAGAAGAAACTGCCAACCAAAATCAAAAATAGTGTTATTAATTTGGTGTCTCTGAAGCACGAAAAAAAAAAAAAAGAAAGAAAGGAAAGAAAAAACAAACCAGCCTTGCCACATTTCGGGCCCAGGTCAGGCCGAGGGACCAGCCTTTCAGGCAGTGCAGGCCCAGGGCAGAGTCAGTCCTGGTCACAGGCTCAAAGAGGGACCAGCCCATGGGTTTGGCTCTTGGGGCCTGGCTGGGAGGCTGACTGCCTCAGCTTAGAGCACCCAGGCCATGAATTAGGGAGAGATCAGAGGTCAAGGTCAGAGGTCTGGGCCATTCAGTTCCGGTACTCTGGCTGAGGCAGACAGAGGTCAGGGTTCAGGCTTGGGAGCCAAAGCTACTCAGTTCTGTGGTCCAACAGAGAGGGCCGGAGGCAGCAGAGGGAGTCCGAGTCATTGGGTCCTGGGACAGGTCCGTGGGCGCCGGGCCGCTCAGTACTGGTGCTCCAGCAAGGGCTGCGCCGCTGGGCTCTCGCGCTCCTCGGCAGGGGCGGGCCAGTCACCCGGGAGCCCGGTGGGTGTACCACTCTTGGCGTCACTGCTGTCCAAACAAGGAATGTCCTGGGCTGCTCTAGGAGGTGAGGCCTCGGAGCTCACATCAGGGCTGAGGCCGAGGTCCAGAGGCACCTGAGCGGGAGAAGGCTAGTTGGCAGGGGACAGACCCAAGTGTCCTCTGACTCCATTCTCCCTGAGACTCCTTACCTGAGACTTGGGGGTGCCTCCTTTGGGGCTCCCTGAGGCTGGCTCCCCATCGGATCCTCCCAGTCCCTTCCGACCCCCCAGGCTCCACTTCCCATTGGGCCCCTCGGAACTGAGGAGCCCAGGGCCAGGGGGCCGTGAGGGGCGGGGAACCTCAGTGAGAGCAGGGGAGGCGGGTGCTGGTCCAGAGAGCCGAGGGGGAGGCCACTGCAGGAGAGGCGGGGGCCGCCCGTCACCGGAGCTGCTGAGCGAGCCAGGGCCTGAAGGGAGGGGCTGCTCCCCACCGCCTGCAGGAGACAGATTACGAGGGCAGAGACCTCAGCTGGCCCGCAGCCCTGACCCCCTGCTCCACCCGGCCTCCTCGGCTCACCTGCTGTGTTCTCAGGTGTGGGGTGCGCCAAGGGGGGATTATTGCTGAGGGAGGTCAGGCCGCCGCCCCCCCCACAATCAGAGTCATCCACATTGCCGCCACTGTTGCAGCCAGCGCCGCAGCCCTTGTGCAGCCTGAGGGTGACAGGTGGGGAGGGTTAAGGGGACACAGGGGCGGAGGCTTCACAGTCCGGAGTAGCTGGGCAGGGCTCACCTCTCCCAGCTGCGCAGGAGCCAGCGGGCGATGGCTCCCAGGCTGACGGGGCCACCCCACAGCGCCCGCAGCTGGGGGTGGCTGCCGGCCAGCGAGGTGGTGAGGGGTGACACGTAGATGGGGTAGCCGAGCGGCTGGTCGCAGGAGGAGTTGATCATGTTGCGGAGCGCCTGCTTGGCGTTCTGGATGCTGCCCCGCTCAGGGTTACGGTTGCGCAGAAACACCAGCTCCTGCTGCTGCCCGGCCCACAGGCCGCGCACGCATTCTCTGTTCACCTGTGGGCAGCCACAGCGAGGGTCAGGGCACCCGGGATGGGGCCAGGGGCCTGGGCGGCAGGATGGGGCCAGGGGCCGTGCACACCTTGATAACCCGGAAGCTGAGGTGGCGCCGGTTGAGCATGATGATCTTGTACTCATCGGATGCGTCATCCATGACGTGGCGCAGCGCCAGCAGCGAGGGCGTGTTGCTCAGGATGGCGCTGCGCCAGGCCGGGTCCCCCTCGTGGGAGATGACCAGCCGCTCCTCATTGGCTGCAATGGCATCATACAGGGCCGCGGGCTCCTCGTATTCATCTGGGGATGTGAAATGGTCCTGGTGGGGAGGATGGGAGGTCAGGGGGGGTCAAGGACCTTTGCCCTGAGGGAGGAGCCTCATCTCCCACCCTCCCACATTGCCTGGGCACGCCTCTCCCCCACCTGGTGAAGCTTGAGGGCCATGCGAACGCCAGGTGCCACGACTCGGTGAAGCAGGTCCATGTCGGCAAAGACCCACTCGTCCCGTGGGGAGGTGATGCGAAAATCCCCCTTGAACAGGGCGTGTAGGCCATATAGGAAGGGCTCCAAGCTGCGTGAGAAGGAAGAGGTGAGCAATGGGTGGTGAGAGCCAGGGTCCCGAAGGACCCGTGCAGAGAACTTTCCTCACCCTCAGTTTCCCCATCTTGCCAAGGAGGCTGGATCGGCCATGCTCCTCACAGGGCAGGGAGGGGCGTGCCTCACTCATTCCACACCAAGGCCCAACTTGGGTGTTCAGAAACACCAATCAGGGCTGGGAATGCGGCTTAGTGGCAGAGTGCTTGCCTAGCATGCATGAAGCCCCGAGCAAAAGCAGCTCAGGGACAGAGCCCAGGCCCTGAGTTCAAGCCCCAGGACCATCAAAAGAAACCCCTACAAAGCACCAATCATTTTGTGGGAGGGACAGGAGGGGGAAAGTAGGCCCAGATATGCGTCGGCACTCACCTAGCAGACATGCTGTGGGAGGCTGTCCCCAGGGCCCGACGGCCCAGCACACACAGGCCAAAACACAAGGTGACGAGTGGCGAGTTCCAATCCTGGTCGACTGGCTGTGACACAAACCACCCCCCCAGTCCCAGAGCCCAGCTCAAACTTGGGATTGGGAACCTGGGGTGAGGCCAGGGCCCAGGCCAAGGGAATATCCAAGTGGGAACAGGGAGGGAGAAGTGGTAAGCCCAGATTCCCAGAGCCCAGGGTGGGCAAGCCCTGGGGTAGTGGCAGGCTAACCTGGCCTCGCCGGGAGGCGCAGTACTGGATCCATTCAAGGTGCACAGCACAGAAGGAGGGCAGGGAGAGGCCAGAGAGGCGAAGGTCGTAGTCCTCATCCACGCTTAGCGAGAACGTGGGGTCTGAGTCAGCATAGCCCGGGGCCCGCACTGGCCTCAGGGCAGCTGCGATGCCCTCGTGGTTCAGCCAGGCCTCCAATTTGGGGGAACGGTTGACATAGTAGATGATGCTCTGGGAGAAGAGGGGCAGATGATCAGGTGTCAGGCCGGCTACTTATTGGGGGAGGAAGCACAGGATAAAAAAAGAAAGTTCCTCCCCAGCCTGAGCTCCAGTGCGTGTTCCGAGACTCTGCAGCTCTGCCCAGCAATCTGAAGCCACATGGAGCAGTACGCTCCCGTCCGCCACAGCTGCATGGGGCAGACAGAGCTGGAAGTTGAAGACTCTGTGGAATCCGGATCTCGGCCTGGAAGGGTCAGGCTGAAGTAGTAGGGCTGCCTACGGCCAGACAGCCTACGTGCCCTGCCTCATAGGTGCCTTAGGCAGATGAAGCATACCAGTCACCGGGCTGGTCTTCAGAAAAATAGCCAGAGGCATACATGTGGTGCCGTAGTTTGGGAGTTCCTGACCCCTGGTTAAAAAGACCTTGTTGGGTTGGGTGCCCATGGCACACACCTGTAATCCTAGATAACTGGGAGGCTGAGATCTGAGCATCATGGTTTGAAGCCAGAAAGAGTAGGAAAGTCTGTGAGACTCTTATCTTCAACGAAAAACCAAAAAAGCCAGAAGTGGAGCTGTGGCTTAAGTGCAGAGCACTAGCCCTGAGCAAAAGAAGCTCAGGGACAGTGCCCAGGCCCTGAGTTAAGCCCTAGGACCAGAACACACACCACAGACAGCCCTGCTGATAAGTTTAAGCAAGGGCTCAGCCCATGGAAGAGCTTTCAGAAGGGAAACAGCAGTACAGCTGGGAGGGTTGGGGAGTGTGTGGGCTGGCAGCCAATGAGGTTATGGGGATTCTATGTGCTGCCAAAGGCTGGAGCCAATGGGGTTGGCCCTCAGGCTGAGTAACCGGTGGTATAGCTGTCCATGAGCAGAAGATACTCAGGCAGTAGGTTATCCTGAAGTAGGGGTGGCTGTGGGAGGATGAGGAGACCAAAATAGCCAAGATACTTCCTGGGAAAAGCCCGGGCTCCCTGCTTTCTGGGACAACATGGAGTTAATGGAGACTTCATTGGTAACTTCCTTCCTGGCATGGCACCCAAATGGCCAGTCAGAGGCAGGTGGAGGGCGAGGCTGCTTTAAGAGGGAAGAATCTTACTGGATTCATGGACGCAACATGGCTTTAGGGCAGCTTCAGGCTACAGACTGGTGTTTCTGCCTAGACAACATCTTTAGTCCTACACACCATCTCTATGATCTGGGCACACAGAAAATGAACGCTTTGGGGGCAGAGGCGTTGCTCTGGCATGTTTGTGAATGGCTACCTCCAGCCATTACCATGGATTTTTTTCTTTCTTTTCTTTTCTTTTTTTGGTTGGTTGTGGGGCTTGAACTCTGGGCCTGGGTGCTGTCCCTCAGCTCTTCAGCTCAAGGCTAGTGCTCTACCACTTGAGCCACAGTGCCACTTCTAGTTTTCTGGTGGTTAATTAGAGATAAGAGTCTTACAAGCTGGGTACCGGTAGCTCACGCTTGTAATCCTAGCTACTCAGGAAGCTGAGATCTAGGATCATGGTTCAAAGCCAGGCTGGGCAGCAAAGTCCATGAGACTCTTATCCTTGAGTTGAAGAGCTGAGGGACAGTGCCCAGGCCCAGAATTCAAGCACTCAACCAACCAAAAAAAAAAGGGGGGGGGGCTGGGAAGGTGACTCAGTGATGGAGTGCTTGCCTTTTATGCATGAGGCCTGGGTTCAATTCCTTAGTACCACATAAGCAGAAAAAGCCAGAGGTGGCACTGTGGCTCAAGTGGTAGAGCACTAGCCTTGAGCTGAAGAGCTGGGGGATGAGGGACAGTGCCTAGGCCCAGAATTCAAGCCCCACGACAAAAAAAAAAAAAAAAAAAAAAAAGTCTTATGGACTTTCCTGTCTGGGCTGGCTTTGAACCACAATCCTCAGATCTCAGCCTCCTGAAGAGCTAGGATTACAGGTGTGAACCACTGGTGCCCAGCTACTACCATGGATTTCTGTGACTCCCCCAGAATGACCATCAGGGGAATATGAAGACTAGGGTCCGAGATGACTAACAGTGCCTCCCAGTGCCCCTGGGGGTTGTCAAAGAGGCTACCAGGATTCATTCTGAGGAACACATATGGGCATTAGGACCATGATTATCTTCCTGCAGGAGCACGTCTGTGGGCTGTTTCCCCCGATGTAACAGGCCCATCACACTGGCTCCATCTCCCCTGCGGGTCACTAGAGGATGCAATACGATCATAAACATGGCTGGCCTGGAAAGCCAAGGGCACGAAGTGGGGGCTTGTCTGCAGATGACTCCAGGGCCGACGGCTCTGTGGCCACAAAGGCTGAACCTCACCTCTCACCCACTATGCTCAATGGTTCCCACAGGAAGGTCAAGCTGTGGGTGATGGCATAAGGTACCAAAGTGTAGTCAAAGCTGCAAAGAAAGGGCTGGCAGTGTGGCTTAGTGCTAGAGTGCTTGCCTAGCATGCATGGAGTCCTGGGTTTGATTTCTTAGTACCACATACACAGAAAAAGCTGAAAGTGGTGTGGCTCAAGTGGTAGAGGCTACCCTTGAGCACAGAGAGGCTCAGGGATGGAGCTCAGGCCTGAGTTCAAGCTCCAGGACAAGCTGGGGCTTGGTCAAGCTGCACAGTGGGCCCAGTCTGGCCCACAGGAAGGCGTGGCCAGCACTGCTAATGGGTCAGGACCCCCACTGCCAGCCTGACTTATCCATCCAGACCACCCCTTCATATGGAACCTCTGCCCAGCTCCACTGTGTGTGCGTGCGTGCGTGTGCGCGCGCGCACAGTTGTGTACTCCTACTAGGGCTCGAACTCAGGGCCTGGGCACTGTGCCTTAGCTATTTCATGCAAAGTTGGCACTCTACCATTTGAGCCACAGCTACAGTTCCAACTTTTTGGTGTAGTTAATTGGAGAAAAAAAAGTCTCGGACTTTCCTGCCCCGGCTGGCTTTGAACCACGATCTTCACATATCAGCCTCGAGTATCTAGGATTACATGTGTGAGCCACCAGCACCCAGCCCCAGCCCAATTCTACCCGGGGTCTGTGGCAAGTCACTTCCCATGGGAGAGTAAATGTCAACCTGCCTAGTGCCTGCTTCCAGTGGTCAGAAGGCTATGTGTGGCTTTGGGTGGGACTTGCAGGAGGCAGTGAGGTGAGCAGGGCAAAGGCACTGCTCTTGAGATGGGACAGAAAGAAAGGTGGACAGGACACTGGTCCTTGCATGAGCTGGGGTTGGAACGTCTCTCTGGACAGTGACCTAAGCAGTAAAAATGAGAAGCAGACAGAGCCTTGTAAACTCTTTCTGGGAGCAGGTGGAAGAACAGAAGGAATGACAGAAGTTACAGGTTCTCGGTGTATTAAGCATGTGACAGGGATGAGATGTCCCTGGGGGCTGGGGCGGGAGGACAGGTGGGGCTATATGTAGCTAACCCAGAGAGAACTTCAGATGGACTCAACTGAGCCCCCAAAGATCATCCCTTCGGACCTCACAGAGTCCCAAGATAGAGCCTAAGAGAGCATGTGGGGCCTGGAGGGACCACATAGTCTCCTAGTGTTCATTCTGAGCCCCACAAAGTCCCATCATTCCTGCTCCATCAGACCTTCGAGGTCTTCACTTAAGGGGTAAACTGGGGCAGAGCAAGGAAGTGGCATTCTAGGCTGGTGAGAACCCATATCCTCACTAATCTTCACTTTCTTTGATACCCAAAACTTGGCCTCACTCTACCCCAACAGGTCTCAAAGATGCCTGGGTCCAGCTGTGAGTCCCCAGGCTGAGGAAACGAACACAGCTGCTGATAGGGCAGGCCTGTGTTCACAGCCTAGTGCCGCCATGTCCTCCTAATTCTGGGGCTTCAGCCAATCACCTGGCCTTGGTGATCCAAATTCCATGCAAGGACATGGAGCCCCTCCTGGTAGGTGTGGCAAGGTCTATTCAGCTGGGGAAAGGTGCCTGGCACACAGACCAGCCCTGGGTAGGCAGACTGCTCACTGTGCTGGGTGGAGCACGAGTAAGGCTGGTGCTCTTTGGGACTGCCCTGGGGCAGTGACCTGGGAGATCTGTGCATCTACTGCCCACCTGTTCCCTACATTTACTGCCCAAGGCAGGCCTTCTGGAGGGGTTGATGGATCGCTCCCTAGTTTGAGTTCTCAGAGCCCCCGAGGTCTCTGTTCATGCTGCCTGGTGGTGGCCCAAGGGTGGAGAGTGCTTAAATTCCTGAGACCCTTCCTCCCCTTGAGCAAAAACAGGCTCCTGACATTGCAGAAGACAGATAGCACTTGGGATGCCTTGAGTCTTCACCAGAGGGCTCCTGCTGCCCAGCTATGGGCCTGCCCAGCATACCTTGACGTAGTAGGTGATGAGAATCTTGCGGAGGTCGAAGACCTGCAGCATGGAGGCGGCGTTGTTATCGCTAATGCTGTACCCCTCTAGCACATACTTGCTGGCTGTCACCTCCCAGGCCAGCCAGCGCTGCCCAAAGGCGGCATTGAAGGACAGGACCCTGGGCAGGTGGCCGGGCTCACAGCAGCAGCAGCCTTCATCCTCCTCCACGCCTTCGGTGATGGCCTCCACCTCACGCTGCTGGCAGTACGTGCCTGTGGAGGAAGGCATGCCCAATCAGGGGCCACTATGACATTCTCTGCCTCCCCCTCAGCAAGTGCTTACCAAGGTGCTTAAGACCTGTAGTCACCATCCTTGAATGCTGTAAAGGTCATTGAATTAGTGGACTACCAAGTGACCCCTTCTCCTTCAGTTAAAGTAACTCATTCAGCCGGGTGCTGGTGGCTCACGCCTGTAATCTTAGCGACTCAGGAGGCTGAGATATGAGGATTGCAGTTCAAAGCCAGCCCGGGCAGGAAAGGCCATGAGACTCTTATCTCCAATAAACCACCAGAAAACTGGAAGTGGCGCTGTGGCTCAAGTGGTAGCCTTGAGCTGAAGAGCTGAGGGACAGTGCCCAGGCCCAGAGGTTAAGTCCCATGATTGACCAAAAAAAGAAAAGTGATTCACTCAAAGTCAGAGCCCCTTCCCTCCCTGTAGCTTCCTCTGAAGCTGGCATCCAGCATAAACACATTACTGAAAGCAAGGAGCTAGCTCACTAATCCAGGGCTGTGTACCATCCCTGGTTTGCTGAGTACCCTAAGTTCTAGGCCCCAGCTTTCAACACAGCCATCCGTGGGGTCACTAAGGACTCAAAGGCAGCACCCAGAGCGGGGATGGCCAGCAGAGGTCAAGCTACTGCATAGACTGAAATTGGAAAAGAAACAGTGAGAAAGACTGTCTTGCCGTTGGTCATAAGGTCAGCCAGGGTGAGCTGATCTGGAAACTGGGCCCCACACACTCCCAGACACAGTGCCCCGCCCCTCTAGGCTTGGCCCTGCAGCTCACCCCGGAACTCAAGGCCACGCAGCTGGAAGGTAACCAGGCCATTGCCAACCTCGATGAGGTGCACCAGCGCATTGAGGTAGTCGGAGGCCAGGACGAAGCAGTCACCGGGGCCATAGTTGCCCCAGCGGCCCAGCACCAGGTCTCCACACAGCGTGTGCTGCAGCGAGCGTGTTAAGTGCTCATAGAAGATGGAGTTGAGGTTGTTGTCATCAGCGCCTAGGACCCAGAACAGAGACATAGGCAAAGTGGCTGACAGGATCCCTCCAGGGGAGGCTCTGTCCCTTTAGCCCCAGGATGGTTGGGTACACACCGGGATTCCTGTCCAGCTGTGTCACCAGGCGGGTGTTGGAGTGATCCACACGTTTAGTGCTGTTTAGAGAGAACAACATGTATCAGCAGAGGGTGACAGGTTCTGCCTGCCTATAAGCATGTCCTCTCTGAGATGGGAACAGGTGTCATCCATGACCGCCCCAGGGCAGCTCTGCTCGCCTGGATCACACAGCTAGGATGTAGAGGCCAGGCTCTTACCATGCCTGCCTGCCTGCCTCCCTGAGGCCTTGGACTGGAACAGGTTTTTGTTTTTGTTTTTGCCAGTCATGGTGCCTGAACTCTGAGCCTGGGCGCTGTCCCTCAGCTCTTCAGCTCAAGGCTAGCACTCTACCACTTGAGCCACAGCACCACTTCCAGCTTTTTCTGCTTATGTGGTGCTGAGGAATCAAACCCAGGGCCTCACACATGCAAGGCAAGCACTCTACCACTGAGCCACCTTCCCAGCCCCAGGTTTTTTGTTTTTTTGGGTCAGTTGTAGAGCCTGAACTCGTCCTGGGTGCTGTCCCTCAGCTCTTCAGCTCAAGGCTAGCGCTCTACCACTTGAGCCACAGTGGCACTTCTAGCTTTTTCTGCTTATGTGGTGCTGAGGAATCGAACCCAGGGCCTCATGCATGCGAGGCAAGCACTCTACCACTGAGCCACCTTCCAGCCCCTGGCACAGGTTTTGCCCTCATTTGACTTCATTGCAGCCAGGCACTCATACCCTTGGTATTGGTACACAGAGCCCCTTCCTGGGCATCATCTGGCCTGGGATCCAAGGTCCTCCCTTCCTGCCCTGCACAGCACCCACCTGTCCCCAGTGAGACTCACTTGTAGTCACGCTCCCAGAACTTGAGAGGCCTCGCATAGGACATGATGAAGACAGCGCTGCCCAGGAGGGGGTTGAGCGGGGTGGAGAACAGCCCTGACAACAGGGCCTGGACAAACAGCATGGCTGAGTCTGGGTACAAGTCAAGGAGGCAGCAGGTACACGGGACCTTCCTTCCCCCCTCACCTCCACTCCTCCCACAGCCCCAGGCAGTAGCCTTTCCCCCACACCCAACCCACAAGAGTGCAGCAGCTGGGTACGTGGTACAGCAAAGGGCTGGGCAAAGGCATGGAAGGCTGAACCCCAGGTGATCTGCCAGGGTGCGATGTAGGTCAGCACAAAACGCAGCTTGTACAGCAGGTCCCATAGCTGGCAGGGTCAGAAGAGTTGGCAATAGAAAACATACAGGGTCAGTCATGGTGGTGGGGTCTGCCCCACCCTGAAGATACCATGCCTCATTGTCCAGTGGCTGCCCAGGCCCCAGGCCCTTTTTCTCTGGGTTTGATTTGAGGCAGCCAATGCAACAAACAACTGACTAAGCTCTAAAAGAGCATTTAATTCCTAGGATGGGCCTAAGAACTATGGCTGCCCTCATTTCACAGTTCGGAAAGCTGAGGTTTAGAGAAATAGAAAAGGTAAATGATGGGGCTGGGAAGGTGGCTCAGTGGTAGAGCGCTTGCCTTGCATGCATGAGGCCCTGGGTTCAATTCCTCAGCACCACATCAGCAAAAAGAAAAAAGCTGGAAGTGGTGCTATGGCTCAAGTGGTAGAGCACTAGCCTTGAGCTGAAGAGCTGAGGGACAGCGCCCAGGCCCAAAGTTCAGGCCCCATGACCGGACAAAAAAAAAAAAAAAAGACTTGATCAGGTCACGCAGCCAAGCGAGGTGGTAAGGCTGGGCCTGGACTGCAGTTCTGAAAGTCAAGACATAGCCACAGGCCCTGGCCTGATGGGTACACAGTCTGAAGGCTCACCAACCTGGGCCAGGCCAGCAAGCAAGAATCAAATGCTCAAGTGAGTGAGAAAAAGACTTGGGACTGTGCAAGGTCCCAGTCTCCATAGCAAGCCTTCAGTTGGGTGTAAGAAATGGTACTTTGTAAGGGCTGGGATGTAGCTCAGTGGTAAAGCAAGTGCAATGTCCTGGGTTCAATCACCAGTACCAAAAAAAGAGATCACCTTCTTTTAGGCTGGGAAGGTGGCTGAGTGGTAGAGTGCTTGCCTAGCATGCATGAAGGCATGGGTTCGATTCCTCAGTACCGCATACACAGAAAAAGCTGGAAGTGGTGCTGTGGCTCAAGTGGTAGAGTGCTAGCCTTGAGCAAAAGAAGCTGAGTGACAGTGCCCAAGCTCTGAATTCAAGGCCTAGGACTCCCCCCACCCCCCAAAAAATAGAAAGAGTACTTTGCTTAGTGACCCCCACCCCCATCCCAGGCCCTGGGTGGGGAATTCCACAGCCTGACAGAGCATCCATCCCCAGTCCCTAGGGCTTCTGGAACTCAGCTTTGAACTGGTCTCTAGGACTGGCAGAGGGCACAGCGCTGAGACTTCCAGAGGACAAGCCTGTGTCCTAACAATGCTACCTGTTTCTGAGGAAGGTAGTTGTGGGGCCAGACAGAGCTGGGGTCAGATTCAGGCTGAACACTAAGTCTCTGCACAACCTGAGCAATTACTCCCTTGTTAAGCCTTAGCTTCCTCTCTGCAAGGAGAGGGTGGAGGAACGCCTTTCTCCAGGAGCTGCTGTAAGGCCCACAGCAAGGCTAATGAGTGGCGGGTGGCAGGGCCATAGATCTTGGGTTGTCCTCTCCCACCAGGCAGCAGAGTTCTGCTCTGTTCTGATTGGTCAGCCTGGACTTGAGGCTGTAGCCAGCGACTCACCTTGCTGCAAAGCAGGGACATGAGGAAGTAGTCCAGCAGAAAGCCCTGGGAGAGACGCGGGTAGTCGAAGTGGAAGAGCAGGACGGTGAAAGCCAAGGTCAGGTACTGCTGGGGTGGGCAACAGAAGGCTGAGCGCAGCAGCTTCAGCCCCGCCACTGTCATCAGCAGTGCCCGGCAGCTGGGGGAAAAGAGCAGGCAGTTCAGAGATGGGCAGGACACAGGGAGCAATGGATACAAATAGCCCAGTTCTTGCCAACCTGACCTGACCAAACCCCAGGTTTCAGTTCTCTGCTGGACTAGCCAGTTCTTTGGGGCTAGTACTGCCTAGGCTCAGTCCATCTGGAAGGGCAAAGGAAGACCTGCTCGAATGGATAGTGATCAAAGCTAGGATCTACTTTGGTTGCTGGGTACCACTCATTGTCTTTCTGGGCCTCAGTTTTCCCAACTGGGAATTGAATGGGAGAGAGGGAGATAACACAGTTCTCACTAGAGGCAGAACTTGTCCGGCTGGCTGACGACGGTGTGGGCATCCACTGTGAGAGCGTTGAGCACCACAGCAGGGTAGATGAGGTACTTCTCCACACACTGAAGGATGGCATACAGCTTCTCAAACCACATCACCTGGGCAGCACCTGCAGTGAGAAAGCGGGACTGTCGGTCCTCACCTGGCCTTCCACTTCCCTGGGGCCCAGAGAGGACCTGGAAGAGAGAGCAAACCAAGGCTTGGACTGTCCTGGGTCTCTAGAGACTCTAGCAAATGAGAAGGGCTTGATCCCTGGCAGCTTGGAATAGGACAAGTGTTCCATGTGTCACTGAGCTAGGTATGGGCTTCAGGCAGGTACTTTGCTCTGTTTTGCCACCTGCAGAAACAAAGCCCCCATGAAACCCTCAGATGCCAACTGAAGATCGTCAAGGTCATGTACAGCACGTTGAAGGGGCCAGGTATGGAGTGACCCTGAGCTGCAAGGCCCTTCTGAGGGGTAAGATCTCCTATTGCTTAAGAATGACAGTGGCAGGGCTGGGAAGGTGGCTCAGTGGTAGAGCGCTTGCCTCGCATGCATGAGGCCCTGGATTCGATTCCTCAGCACCACATAAGCAAAAAAGAAAAAAACCGGAAGTGGCGCTGTGGCAAGCATAAATAGGAAGCCAGCATAGTTGAAGCCAGCATAAACTCAAGACTCTACTCAAAGCTGGGAGCCGCTGGCTCACACCTGTAATCCTTGCTACTCAGCTGAGATCTAAGGATCATGGTTCAAAGCCAGCTCGGGCAAGGAAAGTCAGTGAGACTCTTATACGAATTAACCACCAGAAGACCAGAAGTGGTACTGTGGCTCAAGTGGTAGAGTGCTATCCTTGAGCTGAAGAACTTAGGGACAGAGCCCAGGCCCAGAGTTCAAGCCCCATGAGTGACAAAAGAAAAAAGAAAAAAGACTCTACTTAAAAATGAACAAAGGGAGCCGGGCGCTGATGGCTCATGCCTGTAATCCTAGCTACTCAGGAGGCTGAGATCTGAGGATCGCGGTTCAAAGCCAGCCCGGGCAGGAGAGACCATGAGACTCCTATCTCCAATAAACCACCAGAAAACCGGAAGTGGCGCTGTAGCTCAAGTGGTAGAGCGCTCGCCTTGAGCTGAAGAGCTGAGGGACGGCGCCCAGGCCTGGAGTTCAAGCCCCATGACCGACAAAAAAAAAAAAAAAAAATGAACAAAGGGGGCTGGGAAGGTGGCTCAGTGGTAGAGCGCTTGCCTTGCATGCATGAGGCCCTGGGTTCGATTCCTCAGCACCACATAAGCAAAAAGAAAAAAGCTAGAAGTGGTGCTGTGGCTCAAGTGGTAGAGCGCTAGCCTTGAGCTGAAGAGCTGAGGGACAGCGCCCAGGCCCAGAGTTCAGGCCCCACGACTGGACCCCCCCCCCAAAAAAAATGAACAAAGGTAGGTCAGACACCACTGACTTCAGAAGGCTGGAATCTAAGCATCACAGTTTGAAGCCAGCTAGGTAGACAAATCCTTGAGACTTATCTCCAACTGACTAACAAAAAGTCACAACCAGTAGGTCACTTGCCTAGCAAGAGCAAGGTCCTAAGTTCAAACCTCCTGTACCTTCAAACAATCTCACTAAGGAGTGTGATCTTCATATCACAAATGAAGGTGTTTAGATATAAGCTGGAGATCATTCGAACCATTACACAGCCCAGTCTTAGTCCACTAGTTGCATTTGCAATTCAGGACGAGAGATTACTTTGGGGCTCTGAAATTCCTCTTTTCCCACCTCCACTTTGGCAGGACAACAACACAGCAGGGGCTGAATCAAGGCAGAGGGAAGAGCAGAGCAGTGGTGTGCAGCATAGGCAACACCTGCTTGCTGTCTTGCTGTCTCTTGGCACCCTGAGTTGAGAGGACCACAACTGTCACCAGATCGTGCTCCTGAACGTACGGCCAGGCTGAGCATAGGGGCCGGGAGGTGGCAGGCAGCCTCACGGGTAGCACTCACCGCGCACTTCATACTGGCTGTACTCCAGCGGCTTCAGCACGGGCTGCGACAGGCAGAACCAGGGCAGCTGTTTGCGGAGCTGCGGCAGCAGGTAATGCGTGAAGAAGCCCACCGCTCCAGCCAGGGCGTACAACACGAAACCCAGCACTGACTGCAAGAGAGAGAGACGCCAGACGTCAGCCCAGGGCTCAGCCACCTTGCAGTCCAACAGCCAAGACTACAGGGGGAGGCCTGTGCCACACAAACCTTCAGGGCGATGAAGACGGTGCTGGCGCTGATGGCGAAAGTGAGGACAGCAATCACCACGCACATCACCAGGTCAGAGTGCAGGACCTCTCGCTGTAGGACCAGAAAAGACAGCTCGGCTGGGCCCCTCTGAGCTGGCACACCCCACCTGGGTATACTACTCCTGCCCACCACCTCCACCCCTGCACCAGCTCCACCCCCTCACCACCGACTGGCGCATCTTCTCTGGCAGTGGGTCTGGGGGCTCGGACCGGGCTGTCTCCAGGCTCCGCTCCTCTAGTTCAGGAAAGATCTTGCTCCGAACCAGAGACCTGGGGAGGAGAAAGACTCAGGGGCCAAGACTAAGGTGGACACCCCTTCCTCCAACAGTCTGATCCATCAATCAACGATAGATCCGTCACAGGTGCATGCACCAACTCCCCACCCCCGTCATGCACAGATACACACCCACACCCACGGAGCACACACATGTGTGCACACGGATAGGCACATGCAGCACCCACCAGAGCACGGTGGGGTCACTGCTCTGCCGGCTCAGGTGGTAGGACAGCGCCACCAGGAGGCCACAGAAGACGGAGAAGAGGACAGGGACGTGCTGCTCTGGCCATGGAGTCTGGGGAGAGAACCCATGCTGCTCAGGGGAGGCAGGGCGAAGCACTGGGGACAGGGGCGCACCGGTGTGAGAAGCCACTGCTGAGCTCATCTCACAGCCCTGTCCCCTAACCCCAGTATGCCTCAGCAGGCCCGCCAGCCACGGGCCACCCCTACCTTGATGGCGCCAAGGCAGAAGCCGTAGAGCAGGGCGGCAGCCAGCAGGCTTCGGGCAAGGCTGAAGACTGCAGTGAGCGGGCTGGTGGCAGCTGTGTTGAAGGAAGGAGAAGGTAAAGCCCAGCTCTAACCTGCTGGCATCTCTCTCTCACCCGACCCATTGCCCTTCAACCACCAGGGGCTGGCTTCTTGGTGTACCACCCTTAGCCCAGGGCCTATAGCATTCTGAAACCACTTGCCCAGGGAAGGGAGAGGAGAAGAGGGAACAGGCCCCCGTGTTCATGGCAATGCCATAGAGGCTCAGCAAGGCTGGGGCCATCAACACCATGTGTAGACCCTACTGGGTCCATTCTGCCTGCAGACCCGAGCCATCTATGGGAATCATACCTGTGCCCCCAAAGCCGTGCATATCTATCTGCTCCAGCAGATACATGAGGCAGGTGTTGACCTGAGGCAGGAGGCCCAGGAGGAAGACGAATGGGAAGCACAAGGTGAACACTGGCCAGGAGGGGAAAAGGGAAAGGGAACACTGGTTAGCACGCTGGCCTGCCCTGGACCTGCCCTCCAGGGCTTTTCCCTCACCTCCATCTTTGGCCTGCGCAGACTCACCAGTGGCCACATCTCGGGCACAGAAGAAGAAGGAGGCAGAGAAAAGTGTGAGGCCATAAAGGGAGACGGGTGGGAAGGGCTGAGCTGAGCCCAGGGCGTCTAGCAGCCAGATGAGCAAACAGCAGATGCAGAAGTAGACAGGCCGGCTGTAGGCAATCACCCAGTTGTGGCCCTGGGGAATTATGACAATAGGAAGCTGGGTTTTTCTACTAACCCCCACAGGCACATGCACACAGGCAAGGCCCCAGGCCTGGCTGTGGGGCCTAGCTAAAGAGTGGGAGCAGGGTGCTATGGGAGCTCTGTCCCTCCCCCTCCATCTTCTCCCAGGACCTTTTGGCTGGAAGCCCTGCTCCACAGGTACTCACGTGCATGGGTGAGGCTGCATCGGGCTGCACACTCTAGAAAAGATAAGGATGTGATAGCAGTGAGGGTCCGTATCTACAGAAGGGCAAGACTCCAGGACCTGCTCTACTACTGGGCAGTGATCAAGACAAGGACTGTGAAGTTTTGTTTTGTTTTTGTTAGTCCTGAGGCCTGAACTCTGGGCCTGGGTGCTGTCCCTCAGATCTTCACTTCAAGGCTAGCACTCTACCATTTAAGTCACAGTTCCACTTCTGGTTTTCTGGAGATAAGAGTCTCACAGACTTTCTTGTCTGGGATGGCTTTGAACCACAATCTACAGATCTTACCCTCCTGAGTTGCTAGGATTACAGGCGTGAGCCACCAGTGTCTAACCCAGGAAGTGTCTTGAGCCTCCATGTTCTCGCTTGTCAGATAGGTGGCTGGCTACAGTGACCTTAATTATTTGATTTCCTCCCTAGCTCCCACCCTTCAGACCTGGAGAAGTGGGAAGGGGAAGGCCTGGGAAAGCTGACGGTAAGGAGACACGGGAGACCGGCCTGACCTTGAGCAAGGAGTACTGGCAGGAGGCGATGACCAGACAGAACTGGAAGACCCAGATGTCGGTGAAGAAGCCCTTGAGCAGCAGCAGGTAGCCCAGAAAGGCAACCAGGCTGCTTAGCCCGATGCCGAAGATGTTCTCCATCACCCCCCGTGTCCTGTGGAGACAGGAGAGTCAGGGAACAGCCTTTCCTAAAAGGTCACCTCTGGGGGTAGGGGTAGAAGTCAGGTCGTACCTGCTCTACAAAGCCATCCCTCACTACCATGGGTTCTAATCTTTGCCCCTCTAGAAGTGAGGGCTTGAGTGCCACCAGCCCTAGGACTTGCCCATATCCAGCTCACGTGGACACAGGGCCACAGTGTACACAGCATCAGGCAGGCCCTAGGCAGGGCTCCAGCAGCACCCAGTCACAACGCTAGGAAAACAACCAGTCCAAACCAGCAGGCAACAAATGTCATCTGGCTCCTATGTCTGACTGACTGGGCCTCTATTTCTCCTCGGAGAACTGGGTGAATTACAAAAGGTTTGTGATCATGTTTACAGGATATAGCATTAAATTTTCAATCAAATCAAACCCAAAAAAGAAAATAAAGCCAGCCACTGGTGACTCATGCCTGTAATCCTAGCTACTCAGGAGGCTGAGATCTGAGGATCACAGTTCAAAGCCAGCTCAGGCAAGAAAGTCCATGAGACTCTTACCTCCAATTAACCCCAAAAAACTGGAAATGGATCTGTGGCTCAAAGTGGTAGAACACTAGCCTTCAGCAAAAGAGCTCAGAAACAGAGCTCAGGCCTTGAGTTCAAGCCCTATGACCACCACCAACAACAACAACAAAAAGAAGGTGGCTTAGTGGTAAGAGTGCTTGCCTTGCATGCACTGGGTTCCATTCCTCAGCACCACATAAGCAGAAAAAGCCGGAAGTGGTGCTGTGGCTCAAGTGGTAGAGCATTAGCCTTGAGCTGAAGATCTGGGGGACAGCACCCAGGCTCAGAGTTCAGGCCCCAGGACTGGCCAAAAGATAAAAGAAAAAAAGAGTATAGGGATCATGTGTTTTTGAGCACGGCTTTGGGAGAGGGGTTATGACACACCCCTACTCTGCCACTTCTTTGTCCTCCTCAGAGGAGCCTGGTGGGAACCCTCACTCCCCCGTGTAGGGGCTGGTAGCAGTGGTGCATGTCTGTAATCACAACTACAGGAGAGGCATAGGTAGGAAGACTGTGGTCTGAGGCTGGCCCCAGAAAAAAACTCAAGACCCTAATTGGAAAATAACCTAAAGCAAAAAGGGCTGGAGGTATGGCTCAGTGATTAGACCCACCTAGCAAGCAAACATAAGGCTCTGAGTTCAAACCACAATACTGCCCCTTCTTCCCAAAAATATAAAATAAAAAGAGAAGAAACCCATAGTAGACTCTAGCCAGCAGGTGAGTCAGTTTCTTAGACTCAACAGGTTGAGTCTGGAAGGCCCTGGGACTTTCTGGCAGAGACCAAGGCAGGTGTGCACTCACCGGTCCAGCAGGGCCAGCAGGGCGAGCCGCTCGTAGCGCACAGAGGTCCAGCGGCCAGGAAAAAGCCAGTACTTGTAGCTGTGCTGGGCACGGGGCGGCGCCTCCTCCATCAGGGTCTGCTCCTGGGATTCGTGCAGGGAGTCCTGGTCCAGCAGGTCAAACTGCAGTCCCCACAGCCGCGGCCATCAGCCCTGCCACCCCCGAGGCCTATCGCCACCCTTTCCCCCAGCACACAGGACTGGATGACCACTTCCTTCAAACTTGACGTTCCCATTGCTAGGGGCCTGCGGCCCACCCTGACCCTCTATCACCAGGGCCTGCTCCAGGTTCCCAGGACAGAGCCCAATGGCAGAGTCACAGACTTCTGTGTCCATCTTCCCCACGCAGGCAGAGTGGATTTCAGGAACTTGCCCACATGCTATTTGCTCCATCACGGAGCCACTGCTGACACTGTGACCACTGCACTGTGGAGTAGGTGCCTGGCCCTGAAGACAGGCCTGAGCGCCGATGCTGGTGCTCTGGGTCCCAAACTACTTTCACTCTTTGTTCAATAAGTATTCCTGGGGCACAGCTGTGGGACTAGTGTTGAGCAATCTGAGACGCAATGCCCCTGCCGCAGGATGACCAGGAGCCAAGCACCAGTGTGGCTCACACTTACAGTCTAGCTACTCAAGAGGCCGAGAACTAGAGGATCATGGTTTGAAGTCAGCCCAGGCAGAAAAAGTCTATGAGACTCCACTTCTAATAACCAGTAAAAAGGCCAGACTGGAGACAAAGCTCAAGTGGTAGAGTGCTAGCCCTGAGCAAGAAAAACCAGAGCTCAAGGCCAAGTTCAAGCCCCAGTACTGTCCAAAAAAAAAAGCAAATAAAAGCCAGGTACAGTGGCTCCTGTCTTTGTCCCCAGTTATTCAGGAGGCAGAAATGAGGAGAATCAAGGGTCAAGGCAGGTCCGAGCAAAAAGTTAGCAAGACCTCACTTGTTTCAACAGATAAGTTTGGCAGTGATGGCATAGGCCTCTGCTCTTAGCTGTGTAGGAGACATAAGCAGGAGGCAAGGTGGCTCAGTGGTAGATGCTTGCCTTGCATGTATGAGGCCCTCGGTTCAATTCCTCAGCACCACATAAGCAGAAAAAGCTGGAAGTGGCACTGTGGCTCAAATGGTAGAACACTAGCCTTGAGCTGAAGAGCTAAGGGACAGCACCCAGGACCAGAGTTAAGGCCCCACAACCAAGGGATTAAAAAAATCCTATATAAAATATAAGGAAAGCAAAAAAAGGACTGAGTCCATAGTTTAAGCCTCCCAAGTGTGATGTCCTGAATTAAAATCCCAGTGTTACCTCCATCCATCCTTTACTCAATCAGGAAAGGGTCCAGCAAAGCTTCTAGAATTTTAGTCTATCCGTGGCCTTGCATGTCAGATACATGAGTATACTTCTTATGATTACTCTCTGTAAGTTCTGAGATCACGTTGGGAGTTTTCTGGTTGTGTTTTACTTGAGACAAGGTTTCAGGGTGCTGCACAGGCTGGCCTCTGAACTCCTAAGAGGCCTCCTGCCTCTCACTACAGAGTAGCTAGGCTTACAGGTAAAAACCAACTTTTTATTTTACTATTGTTGATACAGTCTTGGAGCTTGAATTTAGGGCCTGGGCACTGAGTTTTGTTTTTTGACTCAAGACCACATCCCCACTTCCAGCTTTTTGGGAATTAACTGAAGAGTCTCACAGACTTTGCTGCCTGGGCTGGCTTTGAACTGCAATTCTCAAATCTCAGCCTCCTAGTAGCTAGGATTACAGACATGAGCCACTGGTGCTCAGCAAGGTCCAATTATTTTTATGCACTCTTATTGCTTGCTAATAATTGATGGACTGCGTCAATTATTGTCCAAATGGGGTTCTCCTTAGGAATGAAAAGGCACACTAACAGCAAGTAGACTAAAATAAAGAGTGTTAATAAATAACACCCAAGCAATCATACTTGTGAAGTGCAGAACACAGTGCACATTGCTGCCACAATCTGGCACATTGGGCAGCCTCTTCCTCAGGTATCTGTACCCATCATCCTTTTTAACTGTAGGTCGCTCCAAGATCAGGAAATACTCCAGACACACACATTAATACAAGCGAACAGTCTGTAATCCTAACTACCCAGGGGACTGAGACCTAGTTTGAAGCTAGCCTGGGTAGGAAAGAACATGAAACTCTTACCTCCAAATAACCAGCAAAAAGCTAGAAGTAGAGGAGTGGCCCAAGTGGCAGAGCACTAGCTTTGAGCAAAAAAGAGACAGTGCCCAGGCCTTGACTTCAAGCCCCAATGCCAGCACAAAAAATAAGATAGGTGAAGATACAAAAGTAGAGGAATGGTTCAAGTGGTAGAGTGCCAGCCAAAAGCAAACAAGATGAGCAAAAACAAGAGGCCCTGAGTTCACACACTACCACCAGCATAAACAAAAAGTCAACCTATGCCTTCCTGAACCATTCAGCTCCAAGGGCTGTGCACCCTCTGCTGGCCGTCAAAGTCTGGGATGGACAGTGGAACCCAAGAGCACTCCCTCAGGTGACCTGTCCCTTCTGACACCTAGGTTAAACTCAGTGACCTGCTCACATTCTTACTCCCCGACCCCTTCCCCCTGGCTCAGCCCTTCACAGCTTCTCCTCACCTCTGGAATCTCCAGGGGCACCCGGCGCACCTGCATGCCCTGCAGAACCACTGGCCTGGGCTGTAGCAGGTTCAGACCTCCTGTAGCCTCAGGGACATCAGCCGAGTGGAAACTAGAGGAATGTGAGTGGCGGTCCCTGTGGGTACAGCAGCCATGAGAGGGGCAAGGCCATGGGCAGGGCATGGGCCTGGGTGGGGCAGAGACCAAGGCCAGGCAGGTGAGGCTGCCTGTCTCGTGACTGGGGGCCAAAGGGACAGGATGCTGGGGTCAGGAGGAGGAAGGCAGGCTCTGGCTCAAAAGCTGAGGCTGGGCCTCCTCTCTGGGATGCCAAACCTCAGCTTCCTGGAAGCCTCCTGCTTGGAGCCTGGGGCGCACTAGAGATCTGCACTTTGCAGGCCCCCAACCTCCCCTGCTAGGTCTGAGCTGCTAGTGCCGCACACCAACAAAGGAAAAGAGAACTCCAAGCTCAGGGTGCTTCCTAGAAACTCAGCCTGCCAGGCACGGGCTTATGCAGACCTACCCAAAGACTCACCAGGCTCCATTGGCTGCCTGCTCCCCCTGCTGCCCCACAGGGTTCTCGTAGCCACCTCCAGCCAGGCCAAAGGTGTAGGAACGCCGCACACCTGGGACAGAGGTATGGGAGACGAGGAGGCGTGTCAGGGACAGGAGCGCCACAGCCCGACCTACGTGAGCATCAAAGCCAACGAATGAGGAGGAACCCTGTGAGGTGTCGCCTGTCGTGGCGGCACAGCCTCTGGGGACCAAGGGTTGGACCAGCCTCTGCTGGGACTGAAGGCCAAGAGCCTGGGTCCTGCAGTCAGCCCACCCTGGATCTGGCTCTCAGTTCTACCACTTGCTCAGCCTGTGCCTCGGTTTCCTCATCAGCTGAGCAGAGAGGAGTGCACCCATGCCTCGGAGATGCTGCAACATGGTGCCAGCAGCATGGCTGAGGCGCTTGCCAGAGACCCAAGGGAGGAGTGAAGGACCAGCAGTGCAGGTGCTGGGCGAGCTGCCCGCGTGGCGAAGGAGGAGCTCCTGGGCAGATTAGGAAAGGGCTCACCGCTCTCATCGTAGAAATAGTGCACGGCCCCCTCCGAGGTGTCGTCAAAGGTGCAGGCCTCATGCACATTGGCGCCAGCCCGGGTGAGCAGCAGTGAAGAGGCGAAGTGCAAGGCGGATGGCAGTGTCAGTGCCCGGGAGTGGGAGGCAGCTCTGCCCCGCTGAGCCTCCTGCAGGCTGCTGGGGAGGGGCCGGCTATGGGTTAGCACCAGGGGAAGCCAGCTGCTCCCTCTGCCCTACAGCCCAGGTGGCAGATGCTCACCTGGGTGGCGAGCCCATGACAGAGGCCGGCGGGGTGGGGTTACTGCCTGCATTATGACGTCTCCGGATGGCCTGTGTCCGCCTCACGTTACTTGAGTGGTCTCGCTTGCCCGTCTCCTCAGCTGCTGACCAGAGAGAGGCCCCAAAGCGTAAGTGACAGAGCCTTGAACAGAGCTGGGGGATGGAGTGGGGGCACGTGCTCCAGCATGGAGCTAAAGGTCAGACCTAGTGCAGCAACATTCTGGCTTGGGGCCCAGCCAGGTCATCTATAGCCACTCGTGCCTCGGTTTCCTCATTTGGAAATAAGGATGACACTGATCTGCCCTGCCCCACTGGTGGCCCGGAAGATGAGCGTGGACGATGAGAGTCCTCGGGAAGCAGAGGCTTAGGTGCTAACCACGGGACCTGGAGCCAGGCAGCTGGGCCCTGCTGACCCAAGAAGGGTGGCCCACACATCAATCGTCAAGTTCACGCCCATGGGCCTCCTGAGCAGGTCTGCTCCAGCCCACACCCTGCCCAAACCCACGCCCCCCCCCACTCCCACCCCGGGGCCAGCACTCACCTCCCCCCACAGCACCTTCCTCCTGCAGCTCCCCCCTCCAGCCGGGCTGGTTAGCAGCAGGTCCCCTACGGGGCTCAGCAGGCACCACAGCAGGCTCACCGGTAACCAGCTCCACTCCTGCCTGGGCCTCCAGCTCGGCCTTGGAGCCTGCCAGGGGAGCCCTTAGGACATCCCCCCCTGCCGCGTCCATGCTCAGCACGCGCGCATGCGTTTTGGCACTGGCAGTACTGGGCGTCCGCTGGGTCCCATAGGGACGCTTAGGGGGGACAGCAGTGCCTTCCTCAGCCCCGTGAGGAGCCCGGCGCTTCCGAGGCCCCCCTGCTGCACCCCGGGAGCTCTCAGGGGAGTAGCAAGAAGTCGAAGAAGAGCTGTCATCGGTACTGTAGCGGCGCTGCGATCGCAGACTAGAGGCTGGGCTCAGCTCACTGCCCTCGCTGGTGTCTTCATCCTCAAAGAAGCCTGCACCCTCGAGCAGGGGGCGTCTAGGGGCACGGCTGGGTGGGGAATGTCTTCGCACAGGTGGCCGCCGTTTGCTAGGCCGAAGCAGGGCCAAGTCCTTGGGTCGTACAACCATGAGTGGTTCAGTTGGACCTGGGGGTGTCCCTGCTCCGATGACCGTGTCAAAGGACCGCAGGGTATCATCGGAGGGTACCCCAGCATCTGGTGAAGCAGGCAGCTCAGCCTCCGAGGGGGGGTCTGTGTCACTGCCCTCAGGAGCTTGTCCGCCAGGGGGGCTATCCAGGTGGGTTGAGTTGGTCTTCTCACTCTTGAAGCTGCTCAGTGTCTCCCTGTCTGTGCCACTGAAGCATGAATCTGAGGAGCCGGCTTTCTGGGGCATGGGCTCACTGGAGCCCCGCCGGTCCAGGGGCTGGTAACCTCCAGCGCCCCGGCGATGTTCCCTTCGGCTGCTGGTCCTTACTAGGGCCCGGTCAGGCCGGGTCAGAGTCAGGAAGCTCTTGCTCAGCTCCTGGCTTAGGCTCCCCTTCAGTAAAGGGCTCATGGGTGTATCCACCACACTGCTCCCACCCCAGGGAGCTCCATCTCCAGCCAGGGGAGAACGCTCTGAAGAGTCTGTGCTGGGGAAAGAGGGGTCTGGGATAACCCCTGGGGGTGTCTGGGGAAGATCGCCAACTGCCAGAAAAAAGGAAGACAAAAAAAAAATGAGACAACAGCATTTTGCATGGGAACCTGGTGGCGGGGGATTTTGCACAACCTCTGCTTCCCCTGAGCACGGTCAGGGCAGGAACACTGAGGAGGTCCTGTCCAACAGTAGGAAAGGAGCCTCAGGATGGAGCCAAAGTTGGGGTGATGCAAAGACAGGAAAGGTAGCCTTCCACTCAGGCGCTATTCTATTATGCCCACTCACTCAGTTTCTCTTGGGAACTGAGCTTCAGCATCTCTCGATCGGCAGAGGTCACGATCACATTGTTGCTGCCCTGCTCTCGTACCAGCTCCTTGATGTCTGCAACCATGGCACAACAGGTTATCAGTAGGACCCTAGGGTAGTCTCACCCCATCCCCCTCAACGCCACCACACCCTAGCCCTGAGTGGCAGCCACCTACCTCTGAGGGGCCCAGAGTCCTCCATTCGAGGCAGCAATTCCTGAGGGACACAAAGGAGCAGAAAGGACAAGAATCACACTTAGGCTCCCTGCCTCAACTGGGACTGATTCCCAGGAGAACAGTGGGAATAGCCACAGTATGGGACCACTCACCGAGACTTGGTTGAAGCCGAACACAGAATGCTGGGAACTGCAGCGTACTGGGGGTGTGGAACTCACTTTCCGAAACACTGTCATCTCTACACCAGGGTCCCTGGCAGTGGAAGGAGAAACAACTTTCTCCTGTCTTGATGACTACTAACTACCCACACCACTCCCTCCTCTCCCAGGATCCCTTCCAATCCCAGGGCAAGTGTGCACATTCCCTTGGAACCAAGGAGCCCTTGGCCCGTGCCATCCTCCAATGCTCAGGACCAGACACCAACAAAAGCTGTGATTCCCCAATCCAGCCAGTGCCCCACCCACCTGGGCAGACTGCTGTCCCCCTGGGCAGGCTCCTCCTCCTGTTCTCCCATGGTAGAGTTGCGCTTCTCCACAATTTCGCCCTGGTCGAACATGGCATGCAGCCGATAGTTGACCGTCTTGATGGTAGTGAAGATGACTGCCACCACCAGGCAGTACACACCAGCCACCACCAAGCTGGGGGGTAAGACCTGGAAGGTGCAATAAGTAAGGTCCCTTCTTACACAGCCCAGATGTCTGGGGGTTCACCTGCCACCACTGTCCTCACTATGATTCACAAACTCACATGTAACTGGTACAAAGACTGTGAGAGGGGGCTCTGTCTTCTGCTTAACCGGGAAGAGAAATGACATGAGGGGCTCAAGGTCACCCGACCCAGGAAAGTGGGACTATGGCGTCCTTTCTACACACAGCCTAATTCTACAGCGATTCATCTCTCTCCGTGTCCCAGCAGCCAAGATGTGCTCCCAATTCCTGCCAGGCTGCCGGCCCTTCCTGACATCCTGCCCTCCCTTTCCAAGCATGAATTACAGTAGCGTCTCACCATGTACAGCAAGAAGGGAAAGGTGAGTAGGAAGATCCAGACATAAAGGTGGAAGCAGTTGGAGAAGGTGCTTTGATGCGGATCGAAGAACCAACCGCCAGTGAGCGAGGCCCACACCCCCTGGCGCAGGATCTGCAACACCTGAGACCCCATGGCCCCGCCGCTGCTGCGCGCGTCCTTCTCCCGGGACCCTCATGGGGGCGGCCCCCGGCCCATGCCCCGCTTGGTGCCCGAGGGCCCCGGGGCCCGGCCTCGAGCTCACGCCATGGTCTCCCCCCGCGGGGGAGGGGATCGGCGGGGCGAGGGTGCAGGCAGGGGGCGGGGCCGGTCGGGACAGTCAGAGGTGCGAGGCTCCGGCACAGGGGTGGGGCGGCATCAGGGGCGGGGTCTTGGCCCCCACCCGTGGCTCCGAACCGCTCGGAGGGGCCAAGCCAGTAGGCAGGCGCAGGGCACGGGCCGGGCACTCGTCGGCAACATCCAGAGGTGGGCGTGGAGTGGGTGCTCTCGGAGTGCAGGCGACGGCTCCTTTCTCTCCGGACCTGGGAAAGCCCTAGGACCCTGAGGTCCACTTCCGGGGTCGCAGGTCACTCGCTAGGGGCACGGCGTTCGCCCCGCTTCTGCCGGTGCCGGCCTAAAAGGAAGGCCGGAAGAAGCCGCCAGCCGCCAGCCTGCAGTGGCGCATGCGCCCGATAGCCCTAGTTAGGACCCGGAAAAGGAAAACCCGACAGTAAGAGTGCGCAAGCGCAGAGAGGTGGCGGGGGCGACTAGACGCAGAAGTCTCCTTTAGGCGTGCGCAGTCGGGCCAAAAGAGTCAGAACTTGGAAGGGCTCGGGCGCATGCGCACACGTAGACCTGGCCAACCTGAGGGAGGCCACGGGGCGGAACCCGGAGGATAGGGGACTAGCCTTTGGGTAGCAACGGAGTAATTGACGCAAAGCTTCTCCAATGAATCACAGGAGGCGGGGGAAAGACAGGGGCGTGGGGTAGACCTTCGACGTCACAGTCTTTGCTCCAACTCCGAGCCACCTCTATTTCCGGATTAAACCCAGACCTGACGAGTAGCGAGCGACCCTCTAGAACAGGCAGTAGTAGTCGAATAGTAGGCTAGGATAGCCTCGTCTTTCTTAAAGTGACAGGTCAAAGCAATTGGGGGCGGGGAAGTCAATCCTTTCCAGCAACCGGTAGGGCTACACCACTAATTCTGAATCCCATTCTGAACAAAGTTCTGCACCGCAGTGTCAGATTTCCTCCCACTGGGGAAGAGACTCGAAGAAGCGGATTATCTCCCAGGTGAGGGGAAGAGGAGAGCCTTGGGCCTGTCCCTAGAACTTGAGCAATCGTCGGTTCCGTCGGTCCTCCAGTCTTCCCCACCCCCATCCCGTCCCAGTAGCTGTGCAAAAACAGAGCTTCTGGTCCCCATTCGAAGCCCAGGGACAGTGGATCACACAGTCCCTGCAACTTCGTAGCCAAAAACCACCTTCGACTTCGCCACCCTCCCGGGTCCGTTTCGCTGCTGCGGCAGGGATGGCCCGTCTTTGCAGAGACCCACTTCCACGCTGGGCCGCGGCGCACCGAGACGGCTGTGGCGGGGGGCCGGAGCTAGCCTTGCAGGTTTTCCGCCTCTCCGGGCCCGCCTTCCCGGGAACTCCCGGGCCCGGCCGTCCGGAGCCTCCGGGAGGGGAGCGGTGCAAGCCGCCCGCGTCATCTGATGCTGTTTCCTGCAAGAGAGAGAAGAGCGGAAAAAAGTGAAACTCCACCCTCCACCTCTGCCTCCCGCCCCCGGGGCCAAAGTACAAAGGGAGGAGGAAGAAGGGAACGGGGTCGGAGCCGTCGGAGCTAAAAGCACTAGAGCCGGGGAGAGGCAGCTCCGAGCCTACTGGGGACTTTCTCCAGCCCTGCACCTGAGAACCCCGGCCGGAGTCCGGGCGCCGCCCCCCCACCCTCCCGGCAGGCCCCACCTTACCCTTGGCGGGCGCCCAAACCGGGCTCCCCGGACTACTGCCGAACTGAGGGACGCTCAGCCCCTTGAAGCCAGCCATGGTGAGGCGCCGGAGGCCCCGGGGCCCCACCCCTCCAGCCTGACCACACCACCCTGGGTGCCCTCCTCCTGAAGCCCGAGATGCGGGGGACCGGGAGGCAACACTCCCGGCTCCCCAGAGAGGCGTGGGTCTGGGGCTGAGGGCCACGACCCCGATGCCCAGGTTCCCGCACTAGCGCTAGGCAGCCAGCGGGGGTGGGGACCGCGGGCACCGGGAGGACCCCACACATTCCAACGACGGCTCGGGGCCATGGAGCCCTTGAAGAACCTCTTCCTCAAGAGCCCTCTGGGGTCATGGAACAGCAGTGGCACTGGGGGCGGCGGGGGTGGGGGCGGAGGCCGGCCGGAGGGATCCCCGAAGGCGGCCGCTTATGCTAACCCTGTGTGGACAGCCCTGTTCGACTATGAGCCCAACGGGCAGGACGAGCTGGCCCTGCGGAAGGGCGACCGTGTGGAGGTGCTGTCCCGGGATGCAGCCATCTCTGGAGATGAGGGCTGGTGGGCAGGCCAGGTGGGTGGCCAGGTGGGCATCTTCCCATCCAACTACGTGTCTCGGGGTGGTGGCCCACCCCCCTGCGAGGTAGCCAGCTTCCAGGAGCTGCGGCTAGAGGAAGTGATCGGCATTGGTGGCTTCGGCAAGGTCTACCGTGGCAGCTGGCGAGGGGAGCTGGTGGCTGTGAAAGCAGCGCGCCAGGACCCCGACGAGGACATCAGCGTGACAGCTGAGAGCGTCCGCCAAGAGGCCCGACTTTTCGCCATGTTAGCCCATCCCAACATCATTGCCCTCAAAGCTGTGTGTCTGGAGGAACCAAATCTCTGCCTGGTGATGGAGTATGCGGCAGGAGGGCCCCTCAGTCGTGCCCTTGCTGGGAGGCGTGTGCCCCCACACGTGCTGGTCAACTGGGCCGTGCAGATTGCCCGTGGGATGCATTACCTGCACTGTGAGGCTCTGGTACCTGTCATCCACCGCGATCTCAAGTCCAACAACAGTGAGTTTCTCTGGGGTGTGGATGGGAAAGGTTGGAAGAGGCGAGGGAGATGGGACCCAGGCACACATCCCAGCTGAGCCTACTCAGGGATCTGTTGGAGGCAAGAGCGTCTGCCTTAGGGGAATCCCAGTTGACTAAGGGGTACCTGTGGCCTTGCACTGGCCCCAAAGCAGGAATTCCAGGAACCTGGCAGTGTCCTATCCTTGCAGCCTTCAGGGGAAACTGCAGCTTTGGGAAACTTGCGTTAAGAACTCAGTGTGAGCTGTCAGCGGACTGCCTAGCTGTGCTCACCACCTCAGGAAGTCCCTTGGAGGCTGGTCCTCCTCCCCTTCCCTCCCTCTGAAGTTTGCATTCATGGTGTTGCTGCTACTCTGCAATCCCCTTCCCTCCTTCATTTTGCCTAATCTATCCTGCATCTGTAAAGAGCTTCTCCCAGACAGAGATCTCAGAGGGAAAAGTCCCTTACTTTCAGCTGCCCCTTACCTGGCCTTTTTAAATTTTTTTTTTTTTACTCAGAGGCTCTATGTCTGTATTTCCCATAAAAATGAGTGATCAGTAGGCCAAAATGGCTTCATGGCCTGGGTAAGTCCTAGTGAACAGTGCCCAATAAGTAGTCCATGCCTCAGCCATGGACAGGGGCATTTAAGAGCAGGATTGACAAGGGGGCCCAGCCTGGAATCCATGCTTGGGAGTGGGAGCCTGGCTAAGAGAGACTGTCTCTAGCCATTTTAGCCCCCCCCCCCCCCCCACTTCCCATCATAGGCCCAAGACAAGTGAATGACAGGTTCAGAGAGCTTTCTGAAGCAGGCTGGTTTCATGCCAGGCCCAAACAGGTAGCATTTAGAAAGGCGCATGGGAAGTGTCTAGGCAGGGCCTGACCAGAACAGATCTCAGCACCATGTTGTGGGGGGGGGTGAAGCGGTGTGTGGACACCAGGAGCTGGACCCCATTGGAACCCAGAGCACAAGCTGGATAGCAGTAGGAAAAGTAAGGAAAGCCTCAGTGGGCTCAGAGACTGGGAAGGCACAGAGACTCTTAGGAGATATCAGCATCCATATTTTGAGCCTTCTGGCCTTGGCCGACATGCACAAGGGGCTAGGGGAAGCAGAGCACCAGGACCCAAGTCCTTGCTAGAGCCAGAGGTGCCAGCAAAGGCCAGCAATAGTAGGGGCAGTTCATGTGTCTCAGCCGGACCCCGGTGTGTGACCTAGCTGTCTAGGGACCCCCCATTCTCTGCCCTAGCCTGAGGGGGATTCCCCGAAGGCTCAGGGGGTGGGGGCTCCTGTCTTCTGTTTTTCCTCCCTTCTCTTTCCAGAAAAAAATGGAACAATAGTCCAGGCCCCTGCTCCCCACCCTCCCCACCGCTTCCTGTGTTTCCTGCTGCCCCTGGGCTGGCTTCCTGCCCCTGCTCCAGCCCCTGCTCCCTCCCTAGCCCAGCTGCCTGCAGGGGAGGAAAGAGCTGGGGGTGGAGGGGTTTCGGGAGAGGAAGGAACTGGGATTGCTCCCCCATGCTCCCTCCCCCAGTTCCTCTGCTTCCCTTCCAGAGTCTGGGTGGTGGTGAAGGGCAGGCAAGGTGCGTGCTCTTAGCCTCTGAGCCTGGTATCCAACCTCACAGACCCCAGTCCTAGGCCCAAGTTGCTGTCTGCAGGATTGGGGCAGGGGGGAGTCCCTGGGCTGGGGGAGCACAAGCAGGAAACAATGGCATGATTTTCCTGGACAATGGGGGCCTTGTGAGAAAGCCTGGCGGGGAGAGAAGGGGGAATTCTCCAGGCCCACGAGTCACAGGACCAACCAGCCAGCCTAGCCTGGGCCTGACCTCCCCCAATTTGCCCCCAAAGGACCCCCCCTCCCAGTTGGAGACCTGGCCCCAAAAGGAGAAGTAGAGACCATGGGAGGGAAGCGGAAGAGGTGTGAGTTGCCCAAGCTACTCTAGAGCCCCACAAAGGGGGTGGGGAGGTTGGCCAAGTCCCTTTCCAAAGCCAGGGAGCCCCTAATGCCGAGAGTCGGCCTGCTTGCCCCAGCCTGCTAGCCCGTTTCTGCATGGCTCCGTACCTCCCATGCCTTACTTAGGTCTCTGTCACACACCAAGTTCAAGACCCAAGGCCGGCAGCAGGCAGCTTGGAGAAAAAGCAAGCGATACAGAGTTGAGATGGAGACTTGACAAGTGCCAGAGCTGGAGGTGGGCAGGGACCAGAAAGGCCACAATACAAAGAAGTCCTGAGACTTGGAGCAAGACTTGGGGCGACTTGCTACTCCGCTCTGATCCTCAGATTCCCCCGCTCTGATCCTCAGATTCCCCCGCTGAAAAAAGGAGATTAGCTTTCCTGTTTGACACAGGAGAGCAGAGATTAGGCCTGGAGGCAACTTCTCCATAGGAGAGATAGGCATTGGCTCCAGAAAGGGAATCTGTGCTCTCCCACCCTGCCTAGCCCGGTGTGGTTCCTCGTGGGTGAGCTTGTGCAGGGCTGACAACTGGTTGGTTCTGAGCCTGCAGCAGCCACACAAGAGGCAGCTGAAAAGCTGGAAGTAAAGAATGACTGAGGGTAGAGAGAGGAGAGTGGGCCTGACAGATATGAAGACAAAATCCAAGGCTGGGTGCCAGTGACCTCACATCTGTAATCCTAGCTACTCAGGATGGAGGCTGAGATCTGAGGATTGTGGTTCGAAGCTAGCCCTGGCATGAGTCTATGAGAATCTTACCTAGCTAACCACCAAAAAAGCCAGAAGTAGGGACTAGGAACGTGGTTTAGTGGTAGAGTGCTTGTCTAGCATGCATGAAGTCCTAGGTTCAATTCCTCACTACACATAAATAGAAAAAGCTGGAAGTAGCACTGTGGCTCAAGTAGTAGAGTGCTAGCCTTCAGCAAAAGAAGCTCAGGGACAGTGCCCAGGCCCTGAGTTCAAGCCCCACTAAGACTTGTTAAAAAAAAAAAAGCCAGAAGTAGAGCTATGGCTCAAATGGTGGAGCACTAGCCTTAAACAAAGACCTTTCCTCAGGGATAGCACCCAGGTCCTGATTTCAGGCCCCAGTACCAGCACAAAAGAAAAAATAATCCTGCAAGATGGCAGACCCCAAGCAAAGGCTTTAAAAATCAGTTTGATGCTCATGACAACCCTCTGAGGTGGAATTTGTTGTCATCCTCAGCCTTACTGCCTGTGCAGGACTCAGCCCAAGTCTTGTTCAGTGTAATGAGTGGATTTCGAGACCATTCTCTGAATTAGGAGAAATTACAAAAAAGTTTGCCAGGCAGAGACACCATAAAGGCTGTTAAGGGCGTATGGAAAAACCAGGTGGAGCAGCTAATGAGCAGCAGAACTGGGCTGCTGATCTGGTCTAGAGCTCTAAGTATGGAAGATGCCAGTGAGGACAGGCAGCTGGCACCTGTAATAGGCTGAGGCAGACCAGGAGTAATGCTGCAGAGGCTGGTAAGAAACGGGGCTCCTAGGAACATTGGAATCAGAGTGAAGTGGTACTGAGAGTGGAAGAGGGCTAAGGAAGCAGAGCCAAGCAGCAGATGCTTTTCGAGCTGAGGCCAGCAGAGAGGGGCAGGGAAGCAGAGACAGAGCCCCTGGCAGACCCCAAGGCTTCACCAGGATCAGGACCAGGGATTGTGGATTCAGACTCTCAAACATGCACACCCTGTCTCCACCTCCTTTGAACAGTTCTCCCTGACTCACCTAGCTGTGTAGGTGCCCTTCCCTAGGTCAGTACGTATGTCACCCCATTGCAGTACTTGATACCCTGTTCAGCAGAGCTGAAGGATACCTCTTGACACTTGTGTGGAAAAATTTCACTTCTCTCCCACAGGAGGGCCCTTCAGACCCTTGATGGCTTTCTGATTTTTGTCCCCTTTTTATTCCCTACAACTTCTCTCACTTGAGCTGTTTTTAACCTGGCAAGAAACTTGCAAGTTGCCGCTTTATCTTCCCCGTACTAAGTATGGTGGCCCCATTTGGATCAAAGCCAGGAGCCCCTGCCAAGTCTGACCATCCACTCCTACTTTTGCTGCAGGCTCCTCCTTTATGGCCAAGAACCATCACCCCTCCCTTTCTCTTCACACGCAGCTGCCTTGGTGGATATCTTTTGGAGTCTTCTGGCTGGGAATGGCTGGGAATGGCTGCCGTAGCCACCATGTGCTGAGAGTACCAAGGGCCTGTGGTGCCTGCTGGCATATTCTGTGTGTGTGTGTGTGTGTGTGTGTGTGTGTGTGTGTGTGTGTGTGTGTGTGTGTGTGTGTGTGTGTGTGTGTGTGTGTGTGTGTGTGTGTGTGTGTGTGTGTGTGTGTGTGTGTACACTGGGGTTTAAAGTTTATTAAATACACCTTAGTTTTTCTGCTCAAGGCTGGTGCTCTACCACTTGAGTCACAGATCGACTTTTATCTTTTGGTGGTTAATTGAAGAGTCTCATGAACTTTCCTGCCTGGGCTGGCTTTGATCCACAATCCTCAGATCTCAGCCTCCTGGGTAGCTAAGATTATAAGTGTGAGCCACTGGACCTGGCTTCTGCATGCCTTCTTTGCTCGCCTAGGACTTCCTGTCTGTTCCCTGTCCCCAGGGGGATTCTGATTCACACTCACTGATGCCACAGACATTGAGAAACTGCTGCATTGCTAGTTTTTTATTCCCTGAAATATTGAAGGAAAGTTAGAACATGAGCTTTGGAGCCACACAGAGGAGGCTGGAATCTCTGCTTTATGTGCTTACAACTTTGGCAAAACTATTTCCCTTCTGTTTTCCTCAGTTGTAAAATGGGAATAATAATAACCTATCCCATTTATTTATTTTGTAGTGCTGAGATTTTAATTCAGCCTCACACTCTAGGCAAAGAGTTTACCATGTGAACCACCCCTTAGTGCTGTTTTGTTCTAATTATTTTTCAGATAAGGGCTCAAGTTTTTGTCAGGGGCCAGCCTGGTCCTCCAACCCAAAGATCTGGAATAACAGATGTTTGCTAACAACCAGCCTAAAATCTCTATTCTCCTAAAATCTCCTCTATGCTAGAGGAGAGGCATTAAGTCCCTGTACCCAGCCTGAAAAGGTTGTATATGTGTTGTGTGTGTTGTGAGGTCATGGAGCTTGAACTCAGTGCCTCAACCTTTTTTCTCAAGAGGTAAGCCTTTTTTCTCAAGAGTAGCCCTCTACCAATTGAGCCACAGCTCCACTTCTGGCTTTTTTGGTGGTTAATTGGAGGTAACAGTCTCACAGACTTTCCTTTCTAGGCTGGCTGAGAACCTTGATCCTCAGATCTCAGCCTCCTAAGCAGGTAGGATTACAGGCTTGAGCCACAGGTCCCAGCTTGAAAATTTTGTTGTTTTGGTTTTGAGTGCTAGAACTGAGTATAAAGTATTGAGCTCCACTAATCCCTGAATAACTGTGTCCCAAATGGTTATTTTGTCTGGTTCTACTCCACACCCCAGCTTTGGGTATGATCTAGACAAGTCACATCTGTGCACCTAGTTGCCTGCCCAGGACACCTGTCAGATGCTGCAAGCTCTTCACCTGTTCCCACATCTAATCCTGGAACCCCAACAATCCTGCCCTTCTTCCCCAGTTCTGCTGCTACAGCCCATTGAGGGTGACGACATGGAGCATAAGACCCTGAAGATCACTGACTTTGGCCTGGCCCGAGAGTGGCACAAGACCACACAAATGAGTGCTGCCGGCACCTATGCCTGGATGGCACCTGAAGTCATCAAGGCCTCCACCTTCTCTAAGGGCAGCGATGTCTGGAGGTGCGGGCTGGTGGGGACTGGATGGGGTCTGCTGTGGGTCTGTGAAGGGTAGCGGTGGTTGCCTAAGCCTAGGGGTAGGCACTGGCTGAGCCCAGAGAAAGGGCCTCAGACAGTTTAGTTCCTCCTTGCTTTGGGGTGTAGTGTCAGTAAGTAGGCAGAAGAGGCCACCCAGACTCTTTGTCTTACCCACAGCTTTGGGGTGCTTCTCTGGGAACTACTGACTGGGGAGGTGCCCTACCGAGGTATCGACTGTCTTGCCGTGGCCTATGGTGTGGCCGTTAACAAGCTCACATTGCCCATCCCGTCCACCTGCCCCGAACCCTTTGCACAGCTCATGGCCGGTAAGAGGGCAGGGTGGGCAGATGAGGGACTGAATTTCCTGGCCCAGGACACCTCCAATTCACAACCCCCTCCTTATTCTGTCCCTCTTCCCTGACGTGCCCGTAGACTGCTGGGCGCAGGACCCCCACCGCAGGCCGGACTTCGCCTCCATCCTGCAGCAGTTGGAGGCGCTAGAAGCTCAGGTCCTACGGGAGATGCCGCGGGACTCCTTCCATTCCATGCAGGAGGGCTGGAAACGAGAGATCCAGGGCCTCTTCGACGAGCTGCGGGCCAAGGAAAAGGTACGAGGAATCGGAGGACCCAGGAACCGAACCAGTGTTTCCCTGGTCTCCCTCAGTGAGTGGAGGTGGGCGCCGGGGTCAGTACTGGGCTGACCCTGACGCCTTCGCTGTTCCGGAGCGCAGGAACTCCTGAGCCGCGAGGAGGAGCTGACGCGTGCGGCCCGCGAGCAGCGATCGCAAGCGGAGCAGCTGCGGCGGCGAGAGCACCTGCTGGCCCAGTGGGAGCTGGAGGTGTTCGAGCGCGAGCTGACGCTGCTCCTGCAGCAGGTGGACCGTGAGCGGCCGCATGTGCGCCGCCGCCGGGGCACTTTCAAGCGCAGCAAGCTCCGGGCGCGCGACGGCGGCGAGCGCATCAGCATGCCCCTCGGTAAGGGGGGGCCCGAGGGCGCCTCTCAGCTATTGGTTGCTGGCGCCAGGGGGCGGGGATGCCTATCCCATTGGCTGTTTTGGAAAGGGGTGTGGCTTCGGGCTGCTTGATGCACCGGGATTGGTTGTAGCGTGTTGGTAGGTTGATCCTTGAGTTGAAGGCTAAGAAGGGGTGGCACCCGGAATGTTTTTCCTGTCTGGGAGGGTTCGGGAGGGAATATTTTCACGTTGACCTGGGAGTGGCTGCGATCGGGAAGGGGCGGGGCTGTTGGAAGTTCTAGGAAGGCTTGTGGGAGGGCGGGAGAAAGGCGGCGCGCGGGGAACCTCCGACTCCGCCCAGCAAGGCGGGTGCTTGAGTGACAGGTGGTCCTATCTCCTTTCCGCCCCCCAAGTTTGCAAAGGCAGTGAGAAGAGACTGCTGTCACTCTCAGCGCCTTCTTGCGTAGTCTGAGGGCTTCCCCAGGGCCCCTGCAGTTTGGAAGTCCTGGCTCTCCTTCACAGACTCGCATCTGCTCCCCTTTTTCCCTGCACCCCAGATTTCAAGCACCGGATCACTGTGCAAGCATCACCTGGCCTTGACCGCAGGAGAAATGTCTTCGAGGTTGGGGCTGGGGACTCGCCCACCTTTCCTCGGTTCCGAGCCATACAGTGTAAGATACCTGGCCTCCCTAGCCCGTTCCCACGTCCTAACCCCTCTAGCAACCCTCATTCTTGGAAGTGAAAACCACCACCCCCTTTCTTCCACTTCTAGGCCGCCCCCCCCCATCTAGTGCCTCACACTAATTATGTTAGGTAAATATCATCGCTATTTAAGTTCTGCTGATAAGAAAAGTAAAACCGTTTTTCAACATAACAGTAAGTAGCCCAGCTAAAATTCAAACTCAGGCAGTTGGCTTTGCTGTACTTATTTCTATGTAGTATATAACAGCTGCAAGGGCTGGGAAGGTGGCTCAGTGGTAGAGCGCTTGCCTTGCATGCATGAGGCCCTGGGTTTGATTCCTCGGCACCACATAAGCAGAAAAAGAAAAAAGCCGGAAGTAGCACTGTGGCTCAAGTGGTAGAGCGCTAACCTTGAGCTGAAGAGTTGAGGGACAGCACCCAGGCCCAGAGTTCAGGCCCATGACCGGACCCAAAAAGAAAACACACACACACACACACACACACACACACACACACACAACAGCTTCAAGATTGAGATTTCTGCATTGGTGGCCCATGCCTGTCACCCTAGCTATTCAGGATGCTGAGATCTGAGGATCTCAGTTCAAAGCCAGCCTGGGCAGGAAAGTCCATGAGACTTATCTCTGATTCACCAACAAAAAGGCCAGGTGTAGCTGTGGCTCAACTGGTAGAACAATAATTTTGAGCAAAAAATCAAAGGGACAGCAACCAGGTCCTGAGTTCAAGCCCTACTTCTGCTCCCCCTCTCCCCCCCATCTCCACCCCCCGCCAAAAAAACAAAAACAACAAAACAACACAACAAGAACAAAGACTAATGAGATGTTCCACTTTACTTCTGGCCCCGAGACCCAGACTCACCTATCCTCTGTGAAGCCCACACTGAGAATGATAAGGAGCTTAACCTGTCCCCATCTTCCAGAGTTGCCTTGGAGTCTGACTGTCATGACGGGGTGGGGAGAGAGGGAGACAGGGTCAGCTCATAGTCTATCTGATTCCCTTACAGTGGAGCCCGCAGAGCCAGGCCAGGCGTGGGGCCGCCAATCTCCCAGACGTCTGGAGGACTCGAGCAATGGAGAGCGGCGAGCATGCTGGGCCTGGGGTCCCAGTTCCCCCAAGCCTGGGGAGGCCCAGAATGGGAGGTAAACACCCCCCTTCCACCTCAGGATTGTGCTCCTCCCCACAAACCTGAAACTCAACCCTCCCCTCCTTTCCTTCTCCAGGAGAAGATCTCGTATGGACGAAGCCACGTGGTACCTGGATTCAGATGATTCATCCCCCTTAGGATCTCCTTCCACACCCCCAACACTCAATGGTAAGTGGCCTTCTCTCCCCTAACGGGATCTTGCTGAGCTTCTTTTGACACTAAGATAGAACATAAGAAGCCAGGAGGCAGAGGAGGAATCTTGTCCCTCGTTGCACGTTCTAGTGATTGGCTGAGACAGGACAGAGCCAGGACCACAAGCGAGTGGACACAGCCCAGGCCTCAGGGGGCCCAGAGACTTGTCCTCCTGTTCAAGCCTGGGCCTTCAAGGGGGCACCAGTGCTTTATGCTGTAATCTTAATTACTCAGGGGGAGTAAGTTCTAGAGGATCAAGGTTAAAAGCCAGACTAGACAGAAAAGCCCACAAGACTCCATTTCTAGTTAGCCAGTAAAATGTCAGACTGGAAGTGTAACCCAAAGTGATAGCGTACCAGATGTGAGCAAGCAAGCTGAATGAGTGCAAGAGGCTGAGTTCAGGCCTAGAATGGAACACACACACCTGCTGCCCTGTGGCAGCCCTGCCTCACAGCAGGCTCTAGGGAGGAGGGAGGCTCCCTTTGATGGCCCAGAGAAGCAGTGCCTAGGGACCAGAAGAAAACTGCTTATCTGGGGTGAAGCCAGACAAGTGATTTTCATAGGATGTTTCTCAGATGCTCTTCTTGGGAGCCCCTGGTGGGGGTGCAGAGGGTAAGAAGGCCCACCAGGCCGGTGGCTAATGCCTATAATCCCTAGCTACCCAGAAGATGGAGATCTATACAGTTCTAAGCAGCCTGATCAGAAAAGTCTATGAGGCTCTAATCTCCAATTAATAGCAAAATGCAGAAGTGGAATTGTGGTTCAAGCAGTAGAGCACTGGCCTTGAGCAAAAAAGCCAAGCAAGAGTACAAAGCCCCTAGTTCAAGTACACTGCATCTGGAGAAATCTGGAGTTTTTCTGTTCTCCATGGTAATAACATCTTCTCTTCTGTCCAGCCCTGTGAGGGACATACTGTTATTTCCCTCATTATAAAGGAAATTGAGGCTCCAAAAAGAGAAATAACCTGCCTGAAATCTTCAGATTTTTTTTTTTTTTTTTTGGTCGGTCGTGGGGCTTGAACTCTGGGCCTGGGCGCTGTCCCTCAGCTCTTCAGCTCAAGGCGAGCGCTCTACCACTTGAGCTACAGCGCCACTTCTGGTTTTCTGGTGGTTTATTGGAGATAGGAGTCTCGCGGTCTTTCCTGCCCAGGATGGCTTTGAACCACGATCCTCAGATCTCAGCCTCCTGAGTAGCTAGGATTACAGGCGTGAGCCACCAGCGCCCGGCTGAAATCTTCAGATTTTGAAGATTTCAGCCAAGAGAGACTCTGGCTCTCATTCCTTTTTTTTTTTTTTTTTTTTTTTTTTGGCCAGTCCTGGAGCTTGAACCCAGGGCCTGGGCACTGTCCCCTGAGCTTCTTTTGCTCAAGGCTAGCACTCTACCACTTGAGCCACAGCACCATTTCCAGTTTTTCTGTGCATGTGATAGTAAGGATTCGAACCCAGGGCTTCATGCATGCAAGGCAAGCACTCTACCACTGAGCCACCTTCCTAGTCCCTGGCTCTCATTCTTATAGCCAGCTTCCTGGAAGGAAGGACTCCTCACTTGTAAATGGTTAGAAGGCTAGAGGAGACAGACAGCAGGGCTCCAGAATCAGAATGACAGGGGCTCAGCTCAATACTCCCCAACCTTGGCACAAGCTAGAAGTTACGGTTTCCCTTGCCTGTGGATCCCTGTGCCAACCTGGGGACCATCTTAGCCCTAGTCCCCAGCTTTACCTGCTGCCTGTAGCCCAAGGCAGGACCCGGCTTAAGTGCAGTAAACAATTTAGCTCCCCTTCTCTATCCCATCCCTATCACTAGGGCCTGAGTTGATGGTAATAGTAGCCATGTTTATTGGCTCTCTCCTAGGTGCCAGGCATTACTGTGAGGTGGATATTATTATCAGCACAGTTGCACAGAGGAGGAAACGGAAGCACAAAGAGATTAAGTGGTTTGCTCTAGGGCATCCAGCCCAGTAGGGATTTGAACCTAGGTTTTTGAAGCAGAGCCCTGGACCCCCCACCTACCAAAACAGTTTTCACCCCCGTAGTTGTGCTGTGGTGACTAAACAAAAATCTGGAAGGCCAAGGTGATTAAATTTGCCTGTTCTAGAACGTGCCGAGGGTGTGAGTCAGAGCAGACCCTGATAGCGCTCCGCACAGCCCTCTGCCCTTGTCCTCCCTGGGCAGTGTAACACAAGTTTTCTGCGCTACCTGAAAGGATATGCCTGCCCAGCCTAGCTGCTAGCTGAGCATGCCTCCCCTGGTTCAAGTCTCCACCCCAGCTGCCATCTTGATCTCCCAGCTACCCAGAGTCAGAAGCCTGGCTGAGAATCAATGACTGGAACCTCTATTCCAGCCATAAGTCACCATTGGTGATCCCTACACACCTACCCTGTCCCCAGCTGGATATCTGTTCCCTGAGGACCAGGGTACAGTGAGTTATGCTTGTTTGTTGGTTGGTCAGTCGTGGGGCCTGAACTCTGGGCCTGGGTGCTGTCCCTCAGCTCTTTAGCTCAAGGCTAGCGCTCTACCACTTGAGCCAAAGCACCACTTCCGGCTTTTTTGGCTTATGTGGTGCTGAGGAATCGAACCCAGGGCCTCATGCATGCAAGGCAAGCACTCTACCACTGAGCCACCTTCCCAGCCCTAAGTTATGTATTTTGCAGCACTGACAAATCCAGAGCCCTTAACCACAAGGCCCCACGGAAGCAATTTCCCCTTTGTCTCTGGCTCAGGAATAGTCATCCTGCTTCTCCTGAGAAACAGGGTTTCCAACTTTGCCAGGACACTTTAGAGGCAAATTCAACTCCCAGCTCAAGTATTCTGGATGCCACTTAACTCAGGGACCTCTGTTTCTGAGGATTGACTACAAGAACTTCTGTTCACCCTGGTGGCCTGACCTCCACCCACACTTTCCTTTGTCTCTTTCTCTTACCTATTTTGCATTTTATTTTTTGTGGTGCTGAAATGGAATCCAGGTAAGTGCTCTACCATTTAGTTAGCCACATCCCAGCCTTCTCTTGTCTGTAATAAATGCCTCTCAGCTGAGGCTCACTCCTGTAATCTACTTAGGAGACTGAGATTTGAAGATCGAGGTTTAAAGCCAGCTGGCAGAAAACTTCCTAAAGAATCTTAGTTCAAGTTAACCAGGAAGAAATCAGAAGTGGAGTTGTGGTTCAAGTGGTAGAGCACTAGCCTTGAGCAAAAAAGCCAGGCAGGAGCGCCCAGGTCCTGAGTTCAAGTCCCAATATTGGTGCGTATGCACACGTGTGCACACGCACACACACACACACACACACACACACACACACACACACATCTTCTGTTTAAACTCAGTATATATGGTCTTTCTTTTTCTTTCTTCTTTTTTTTTTTTTTTTGGTGGTTGTTGTCAGTTGTGGGCTCTTGAACTCTGGGCCTGGGCACTGCCCTTGAGTTCTTCAGCTCAAGGCAAACTCCCTACCACTTGAGCCACAGAACCACTTCTGGCTTTTTCTGTTTAGACACTTTGTGACCTGGAGGTTCCCCAGGCCCAGCCGCAGGTGCTCTAGAACCAAGTCAAGCCAATCTAAAGTCTGAAATCAAGATGCTGGTTTTTTAAAATCTAGGACAGCATCTGGTAGGAAGTGATGGTGGGTGAGGAGGGTGAGGGTTGGCCTGCTCCACCCTCACTGGCCTCGCGCAGTCTAAGGCAAGCCCTCAAGCTCTCTGGACTTGAGAATCAAACACCTAATGCCTCTACATCATGAGAAACACAGGCTCTAAACAAGCTGTGATCGTCGGCAAGGCACTTACCTCTCTGAACCTCAGTTTCTTCATTTCTGGAAGGACAGTATTCCCACATTAGGGTGCGCTCCGAACTACGTTGGAGTGGGAACGGAGTAGGCAGAAGAGCCCAGTGTCTCCAGGCTACTTAGGAGACTGAGATCTGAGGATTGCAGTTTGACAGTCAATCTGAGAGGCTTATTAACCACAAAAAGCCAGAAGAGGAGGTGTGGCTCAAGTGGTAGAGTGCCAGCCTTAAAAAAGCTTACCAAAGCTGGGCACCAGTGGCTCACACCTATAATCCTCGCTACTCAGGAGGCTGAAATCTGAGGATCATGGTTCAAAGCCAGCCCAGGCAGGAAAGTCCGTGAGACTCTTATCTCCAATAAACCACAGAAAACTGGAAGTGGCACTGTGGCTCAAGCGGTAGAGCGCTGGCCTTGAGCTGAAGAGTGCAGGGACAGCGCCCAAGCCCAGAGTTCAAGCCCCATGACCCACACACACACACAAAAAGGGGGGCTGGGAAGGTGGCTCAGTGGTAGAGCGCTTGCCTTGCACGCATGAGGCCCTGGGTTCGATTCCTCAGCACCACATAAGCAAAAAGAAAAAAGCCGGAAGTGGCGCTGTGGCTCAAGTGGTAGAGCGCTAGCCTTGAGCTGAAGAGCTGAGGGACAGCACCCAGGCCCAGAGTTCAGGCCACTGACTGGACCAAAAAAAAAGGTCAAGACTTGCCCAATGAGGAACGGAATGGGCATGGGGTCCTGGTCCCAGCCAGTAGGACCAGCCCTGCCCCTGGCTCTAGAGATTGCCTGTGGCTGGCCATGGAGGCCACAGTCTGCAGCCAGCCTCTTCTGGGATCTCTGTCCTGCCATCACTGGGCTCTGGAGCCCTTGGCTGCCTCCCAGTCTGGTTCATCCAGCTCCATCTCTGAGGAAAGGTGGGATGAACTGATGGGAGGTTCTGCTGGACAGGGAGGAGCTGGACTTACAAGTACAATGGAGTCAGTAAAGATCCCACTGGACAAGAGAGCTTAGTCCTTATTCTGAGGCCACTGTGCAGTCCCCAGGGCCCTCATCGGGAAGATGTACCAGCCTTGGTCTGACCTCTGCTGCTGCTGCTCACTTCCAGGTAACCCCCCGAGGCCAAGCCCAGAGTCCGAGGAACCGCGACGACCGGGCCCAGCGGAACGAGGCAGCAACTCCGGAACACCCAAGCTGATCCAGCGCGCGCTGTTGCGGGGCACGGCCCTGCTTGCCTCACTGGGCCTTGGGCGGGACCTGCAGCCACCAGGGGGCCTGAGCCGAGACCGTGGGGAGTCCCCCACAGTGCCCCCAGTGTCCGTCCCCGCGCCCTGCCCCACTGAGCCACCCTCCACCCCACTCATCCGTCTTTCCCCCAAGATGCCCCACACCCGCAACCAGCCCACCTCAGGGCCTCTGCTGCTGGATCTGGGTGTCACCACTGGCCAACCTTCAGCTAAGAGCCCCCGGCGTGAAGAGACACGAGGTGAGTGTCCCTAGAACCAGTGCTTCGATGGTGGCCACCAGTGTGGGGAGGGGCCAAGGACTTGCATCTTGGGGCCCTGGAGATACCTGAGAACTGCACTGTGTGTTCAGCTGCTGGAGTGGTCAAGGGGGCAGGGTGAGCTAGACCAGCTATGGAACAAGAGAAGTACCAATGATAGACTCCTACTAGGTGGTTACTTATGCTGGGTTAATTTTGTAGAGGTTGTCCCATGTAATTATAGCAAGGTAGCACATACCTGTAATTCCAGCCGTGGGTCCAGCTCAGGCCAGCCTGAGCTACACAATCAGACTCTGGAAAAAAAGGATCTGTAAACTTATACTCATTTTTTTATTTGTTAATTTATTTGTTGGTCATGGGGCTTGAGCTCAAGGATGAGGCTCTGTCCCTGAGCTTTTGTGCTCAAAACTAGTGCTCTACCACTTTGAGCCATAGCTCCACTTCTGGTTTTCTAGTAGTTAAATGGTGATAAGAGTCTCTCTGACTTTCCTGCCTCCTGAGTAGCTAGGATTACAGGCATGAACTGCTGGCACTTGGCTTTGCTTAGCTTTTTTTTTTTTGGGGGGTCCAGTCATGGGCCTGAACTTTGGGCCTGGGCGCTGTCCCTCAGCTCTTCAGCTCAAGGCTAGTACTCTACCAGTTGAGCCATAGTGCCACTTCGGCTTTTTTTTTTTTCTGGTTATGTGGTGCTGAGGAATCTAACTGAGGGCCTCATGCATGCAAGGCAAGCACTCTACCACTGAGCCACCTTCCCAGCCCCTTTGCTTAGCTTTTTTACTCGTAGTTGGTACTCTACCTTTTGAGCCATGCCTCCAGTTCCAGTTTTTTTTGTGCCACTCCTAGGGCTTTAACCAAGGGCCTGGGGGCTGTCCTTGAGCTTTTTTTTACTCCAGACTAGCACTTTACCACTTGAGTCACAGCTCTACTTCCGGTGTTTTGGTGGTTCATTGGAGATAAGAGTCTCACAGACTTGGCTCTTAACCACAAAAGATGAGGAAATTTAAAGAATCCGGAAGTTCAGGGGTCTCACAACTTGTAAGTGGATGGGTAAGTTCTGTGTGCTCTACCTGCCAGGTGCTTTATGATTTTTAAAGTTTTTTGATCTAAGGCTGGGAAGGTGGCTCAGTGGTAGAGCACTTGCCTTGCATGCCTGAGGCCCTGGGTTCGATTCCTCAGCACCACATAAGCCAAAAAAAAAAAAAAAAAAAAAAAGCCAGAAGTAGCACTGTGGCTCAAGTGGTAGAGCACTAGCCTTGAGCTGAAGAGCTGAGGGACGGCGCCCAGGCCCAGAGTTCAGGCCCCACGACCAGACCCAAAAAAAAAAAATTTTTTTTTATCTAATTCATTTAATTTTTGGTGTCAGTACTGGAGCTTGAACTCAAGGTCTGGGCACTGTCCCTGAACTTTTCCTGCTCAACACTAGTGCTCTGCCATTTAAGCCACAGCTCCATTTCCTTCTTTTTGGTGGCTAAGTAGAGACTAGAGTCTCAAAGACTTTCCTGCTCAGGCTGGCTTTGAACTACAACTCTCAGATCTCAGCATTCTGGAGAGTGAGGATTCCAGGTGTGAGCCACTGATGGCCAACTGTCAGGTTCTTCATCCCTTCACGATAGACAGATGTGCAGTAAACAAAGCATAAAGGATCCCTGAAGTTATGAGCTAAGCAGCTCCCTTGTAGAAAGAGAAACTGAGGCCTAGAACAGTGCAGGGCCTCCTGGAGACACCTAGGAACTGAGGGGTCCCTAACCCTGTGCCCCTCCTGCACCCTCATAGGAGGCACCGTCTCACCCCCACCAGGAATATCACGCTCTGCTCCTGGCACCCCTGGCACCCCTCGTTCACCCTTGGGCCTCATCAGCCGACCTCGGCCTTCACCCCTTCGTAGCCGCATTGACCCGTGGAGTTTTGTGTCAGCTGGACCACGGCCTTCACCCCTGCCCTCTCCACAGCCTGCACCCCGACGGGCACCCTGGACCTTGTTCCCGGACTCAGATCCCTTCTGGGACTCCCCACCTGCCAACCCCTTCCGGGGAGGCCCTCAAGACTGCAGGGCGCAGACCAAAGATATGGGTGCCCAGGCCCCCTGGGCGCCAGAGGCAGGGCCTTGAGTGGGCCAGGCCACCCGCCACGCTCCAGCTACCTTAGAGGAGACACCGCATACACTGGAATGGCACCAGGCAGGCCTCTCTATAGCTGCCTTGGTTTCCCCCAGGATCCCCACCACCACCCCCGCTTGGGAGGGGGGGTGGTCAGGAACACTACACTGCACCGGAAGCCTTCACACTGGATGGGGGGGGCCTGCACCCCCTTCACCTGCAACCTGGAGGTCCCCCTGACTTCCTTGCCCTACTGGGGCCTGACACTGTCTGTACCCAGCTGGTTGGGAGGACCAGAGCCTGACTCAGGGAATTGCCCGCAGGGGTGTCCGCAGGGAGGGGAGGCGCAGGGGAGAAAGGCCAACCTCAGCTGTCACCAGCACTTTTGACCAAGTCCTGCCACTGTGGTTCCTGCCCCAGGGCTTAGTTCCTGGACAGCCCCCCTCCCCCCACCCCCCTAGCCCACCTCTGAAAGTGGTCTGAGGCTGGGATTTTTTGGGTGCCTTCCTGCTGCCCCAGCCAGGGTTGTGGCCTTGGCCTGAGGTTCCAATGAAGCCAAATAAACTTGTAAGCTGTTTTCCCAAGTGCAGCAGGCTGGTGTTGTCATCCCCACCCCACCCCCAGGCACGTGGTCCAGGCCACATCGCTTTGCCACGCGTGCCTCTCAACTTCCCCCAACCACAAACACTAGTTCACTGGTGTTTTCCTCACACTCACTCCACGTCTGCATGTGTTTCCGGTGACTGTATTTGTCCCGGTCCTCCCTGTTGACCCTGCCTGTCTTCTGCACGCTGGCCACAGAACCCCCACCCGGTACAGATCTCCCACTTCCCAGAGTCGATAGCCCTCAGGTGACATCCTCAGATTGGCCTGGGTTGATCTCCAGCCCAGGGTCTGGATGCACGAGGAACAATCCCACCACCTCCAGGCATGGTGAGCGCCAGACACGGACTGTGTTCTCACACTATGCCCTGGGCCAGCGCCCTTCCTTGGCCTCTGGCACTCAGAATCTGCGGTTTATAGTTAGAGGTTCGGGCTCCTAGTCTTCCCCTCATCCTAGGGCACGCAGACAGGCAAGGAGGCTCGAGGGTAGGCCGGAAGCTGGAAACATCACCTGCCTACGTGGCTCTAGTCATCCTTGAGTTCCCGCCCCTCACCTCACTCAGCCCCAGCTGCTGCCACCCAAAATCCCACCTTTCCTTTCATCCCTCTGTCTAGCTACCATCGTACCCCAATATGCCCCAGTATTCCTCCATGGGGCTCCCTGGGCCACACTTAGAGGCGCTTTCCCCAGGGAGCTGGCCCTCCTCCACAGACAGCCCCACCCTACCCCCCCCATTACCTGAGCATCTCCGCCATGGGATTTAGGACGGTATAAAGTTTCAAGTTACTTTGCTCACAGGTTTCTTTTACTCGGCTTGGGCACTGTCGCTGCGCTCTTCAGCTCAAGGTGAGTGCTCTACCGAGTGAGCCACAGCACCACTTCCAGTTTTCTGAGTGGTTTGTTGGAGTTAAGAATCTCACGGGTGTGTGTGGGGGGGGGGGGGGGCTGGGAAGGTGGCTCAGTGATAGAGCGCTTGCTTTGCATGCATGAGGCCCTGGGTTCGATTCCTCAGCACCACATAAGAAAAAAGAAAAAAGCTGGAAGTGGCGCTGTGGCTCAAGTGGTAGAGTGCTAGCCTTGAGCTGAAGAGCTGAGAGACAGCGCCCAGGCCCAGAGTTCAAGCCCCACGACCGGACCCCCAAAAAAAGAATCTCACGGCCTTTCCTGCCCCAGCTGGCTTTGAACCACTATCCTCAGATCTCAGCCTCCTGGGTAGCTAGGATTACAGGTGTGACCCACTGCTGCCCTGCTTGCTCACAAGTTTTCTAGGCAAGCACCAGGAGGACACACTTCCCTTGTGTCTGAATGGTGAAATGGAGTTTGAGGCTGAGGGAACAAGACCTCGAATAAGTGCGAGGCCCTGGCTAGGCCTCGGCTTCCCCACCCTTACCACAGCACCTTCCTCTGCCGCCCCCACAGCCCCAGCTGCTGGGTCTTGCCCCAGAAACTGGGAGGAGCCCTCCAGCTCACCTCCCTCCGGTGCACACTCACCCCACTTCTCTCCCAGCCACCCACGCAGCACCTCCTTCCAGCCCCGCCCTGCCCAGCCCCTCCCAGGGGCCTGCGGTGGAGCAGTCAGCTCCCACAGCAGCACCCCAGATTCAGCATCGTGCTATGGGGGGTCTGAGGCCTTGGGCCCGATATCTGCTCCTGCTTGTGGCCCACCTGCTGGCCCTGGGGCTTGGGGCTGTGGTATTCCAGGCCCTGGAGGGCCCTCCAGCACTCCGCCTCCAAGCCCAGCTCAAGGCTGAGCTGGCTACCTTCCTGGCGGAGTATGGGGCCTGCTTGCCACCTGGAGCCCTGGAGGAGCTTCTGGGCACCACCCTGAGAGCACAGTCCCACGGAGTCTCCAGCCTGGCCAACGGCTCAGACGCCAGCAACTGGGATCTTCCCTCAGCCCTGCTCTTCACTGCCAGTATCCTCACCACCGCGGGTAGGCCACCATGCCACGCGAGGAGGCTTCTGAGGTCATGACCCCGCCCTCCCCCCACACCCCAGGACCCTAGCAGTGCAGCCCTTCCCCCAGCGCCATAGCGCCAGATGAAGCTCCAGCTCTATCAGGCCTGACATCACCACTGGGGCTCCCCACACCAACACACCCCAACTGGTGCCTCCACTTCAGCTGCCAGAAGGGGTGTGGCCTCCACAGCCTCACCTGAGGCGCTGATCGGGACCTGGGAAAAGTACCTAGTCCACATGATATGGCAGAAAACACACACGGTGGGGTGGATTCTTGGATGGAGGGATGTGGAGGAAACAGGGCAGAAGGAATGTGAGGATGTTCTGATGATGATCTATTCACCAAAGGAACAGGATGCTGACAAAGGATGGAAGAATTCCTGTCTTCAGGAATAGCATGTACTTAGGCCCAGAGAAATAAAGCAGAGACCCAACCTGGCTTTTGTTGTTCTGCAAATTGCCAAATAGTTGGGGGAGGGTTGTTTTTTGGATTTTTTTGTCAGTTGTAGGGCTTGAACTCTGGGCCTGGGTGCTGCCCCTCAGCTCTTCAGCTGAAGGTTAGCACTCTACCACTTGAGCCACAGCGCCACTTCCAGTTTTTTCTGGTGGTTGGTTAATTGGAGATGAGTCTCACAGACTTTCCTGCTTTGGCTGGCTTTGAACCACGATCCTCAGATCTCAGCCTCCTAAGTAACTAGGATTACAGGTGTGAGCCATCGGTACCTGGCTTCCCAATAGTTTTTGAATCCAAACCTTTATTTCCAATTTCTTTCGGAAATTCAAGAAACAAATTCATCCTGAGCCTGAATCCCTACATGTCAACATACAAGCTAGAACAGGACAGGAACACCTCCAGAGCCCAGCTTCTCCAGCCACCTCAATACCCTTGTATTATCTCACATCTGGCTTCTGAGGACATTGCAGTTTGCAACCTCTGGACCAGCTGATCCTGTTATCCCAGCATGCCTTGCTCTCCCACCTCTCCCTTAACACGTACTTCTCCAGACCCAAATGCCTTCTCATTCATCCTGCCTCTTTGTAGTCCTTTGTGTTTTCCTCCCTGCTCTCCAACTATAAGTCAGGGCCTGAGCAAATTCCAGCTCATGGCCTGGCACATAGACAGACGTGATGTCCCTTTGGGACATGGGCAGAGGACACGCTACCAGCTATGGACTTGGAAATATAGGTCAAAAGCAGAGCCAAGGAAATCTCTCAGAAAGTCTGGCTCAGCCTGAGGGTGTGGCTAATGGTCGTACACTTGCTTAGCATAATCTCCAGCACCAGAAAACAAGAAAAGGAAAGAACAAATGAAGGAAGGAAGGCGGCCAAGATCTCCCAAGGCAGGACAGTAGTTGTGAGTTGTCCCAGCTACAACAGGCCTGAGGAATGTATTGTCTTCCTTTAGCCTTTCATTTTCTACGGAAGACGGGAGTGGCCCAGAGGAGTTGAGGGACTTGCCCAGGATCCTAGCCAAAGAGCAGAGCCTGAAGAGCGTGTGCAATGTGAGCCACTAGAGGGCAGCTTTCTGGCGGGACAATGGGGACCCCTTTTCAAGATCACTGGTAGATGTCTCTCTCTCCTCCAGGTTATGGCCACATGGCTCCACTATCGGCAGCTGGGAAGGCCTTCTGTGTGGTCTACGCGGCTCTGGGGCTGCCAGCTTCCTTAGCCCTTGTGGCTGCCCTGCAACACTACCTGCTCCCTTCCTTCAGCTGCTTGGGTGTCTGGGCAACTACCCGCTGGCAGCTGACACCAGCCCGGGCTGCGCTGCTTCAGGCTACAGGATTCGGCCTGTTAGTGGCTACCCTCTTCGTGCTGCTGCCAGCTCTGGTGCTGTGGGGTGTCCAGGGTGACTGCAGCCTGCTAGAGGCCATCTACTTCTGCTTCGGCTCCCTAAGCACCATTGGCCTGGGAGACCTGCTGCCTGGCCAGGGCCGTGGCCTGCATCCAGGGATTTACCACCTTGGCCAGTTCTCCCTTCTTGGTAAGTCCAGAGCGAAGCGGGGAGGTGTTGCGGGGGGGGGGGGGGGGAGGGCGCGCTTGGACTATGGCTCCCATAAGCCACTGGGGGGGGGCTGCTACTCACAGTCCAAAGAACCGTAGGGGCAGTGCTGGACGTGGTGCCAGGTGTCGGGGTGGGTCATCTCACTGGGGAACAAACATCAAGAGCATCCAAGAGCGGCCCTAGCAACCTTTCCTCCCCAGGTTACTTGCTGCTAGGACTCCTTGCCATGCTACTGGCTGTAGAGACCCTCTCTGAGCTGCCACAAGTCCGTGCCATAGTGAAGTTCTTTGGGTCCAGTGGCCCTGTGACAGCTGAGGACCAACATGGCATCCTAAGCCGAGACGAGTTGGATCTGAGCACCCTGCCTCCCCCCACTCCCACCTCAGACCAGACCCCACCTTGCTGACACGACACAGGTGCCCAACTTCACCCTTTTTTAGGTGAAGGAGCTGGAGGCAATCATCAGGAGTGCTTGGGGAAGAATCTGGAGATGGGGGAAGTGGAGTGAAGCCAGGGGTATAAATAAGGACCTCAGGGAATAATGTGTTAATAAAAAAATAATAAAATGGTCATGGTATGCAGTAGACACTATGTGGGAAATGAACTATGCAATTTGTGGGCAGGGATGGGAGGGGAAAACTGGGAGAAAGCAAAGGAAAGGGTGACATTGTCCGAAAAGAAATGCACTCATCACCTGAGTTATGAAATGGTCACCCTTCTATACATCACCTTAACAATAAAAATAAAATTATAGTTATATTTAAAATTAAATAAAATGGTCCATGCACCAGTGGCTCATGCCTGTAATCCTAACTACGCAGTATCTGAGACTGGAGGATCCCTGTTGGAATCCAGCCTGGGCAGGAAAGTCCATGAGACTCTTATCTCCAGTTAATTAACAAGAAAAAAAAAAAAGCCAAGTACAGTAGTTCACACTTGTAATCCTAGCTGGATCTCAGGAGGCTGAGATCTGGAGATCAGGATTTGAAGCCCACTTGGGTAGAAAAGTCCCTGTGAGACTCTTATCCCCAACCACTCAAAACCTGGAAGTGGTGCTGTGGCTAAAAGTGGTAGGTAGAGCGCTCGCCTTGAGCTGAAGAGCTGAGGGACAGAGCCCAGGCCCAGAGTTCAAGCCCCATGACTGACAAAAATAAATAAATATAAACAAACAAATAACTAAGTGGATTGCTACTATAGTGAGGTTCCACCACCACCACAAAGAAAAGTAAACAGAACAGGAGACAAGTTGACCATTTCCATGTCTTCTTTCAAAATGAAAATCTCCTCCTAGGTCATGGTCTTTGGAAGACCTAGCTCCTGCCTCAGTCTACCTCCGGGAATTGCCAAGTTGTCCTGGCAGTTTTTAGGGTGGCAGAGAGAGCCTGCTCTCTTCTCTTCCTCCTATTGAAACCCAAGCTGTCCAGAGAGAAAGCAGCGGGCGCTGGGTGTCGGTGTCCGGTTTTATTGCTAGGGAGTCTCAGGAAGGGTTGGGGGGCGGGGGTGGCGCAAGGGTCCTGGTCCCCCCAGGTCCCTGAGCCATTGGGGACACACACGCACACATTCATACCGACAAATAAATAGGGCCTGGAGCGCGCGGACACCGCAGGGTTGGGGTCCGCCGGCTGGGCGTCCAGGCACCCCGGCAAGGCGAGCGGCCCCCGGGGCTCAGCTCAGCGCGCAGCGTTCCCGCCGGCTCAGCTGCCGGCTCAGCTTGCGGCGCCGCTGCTCCAGGCCGCGCGCCAGGCGCTCGTCCTCCTCCAGGGCGCTGCCGGGCAGGAAGGGCTGCGATCAGTACCCCGCACGGCCTCCGGGTCCAGTCCTCCACCCGGCTGCCTCCCCAACCTCCCGGCGCCTCCGGGCCTCCACTCACATCCGCTCCTTGTGGTCCAGGTCGCGGACCAGCTCGTCCCGCTGGTTCACCAGGGATACCAGCTCCTTCAGCAGGAGCTGCTCCCGGTGCTGCTGTGCCACGGTTTTCTGCCAATCTGAGCAGAGGAGGAGCCAAGGTCAGCAGATGCCCAGCCTGCCCCTGGCCTGCCCCACGACCCTCCTGCCCCATCGCCCACCTTCGATTGCCAGCATGGCGCGCAGCTCCCGGCTCAGCAGTTCGAACCTCCGCTCCAGGTCCTGCTCCTCGATGCTGGGCCGCAAGGTGCCAAGTCAGGACAGGGGACGGGGGAGGGGGTGCCCGGCTCCGAGCACCCGGAGACCCATCCCACCTCCCTACCAGTTTGCTTAGAGGTTCCGGGCTGATCCCAGCATTATAGCTTAGTCCTCATTCGTATTTCCTTATTTTGTTTCAACTAGTCTTTTATTAGTAGTAGTAGTAGTAGTAGTATGTTCTTGTGGTCGTGGGGCTTGAACTCTGGGCCTGGGCTCTGTCCCTCAGCTCTTCAGCTCAAGGAGAGGGCTCTACCACTTGAGCCACAGCGCCACTTCCAGTTTTCTGAGTGGTTTATTGGAGATAGGAGTCTCAGGGACTTTCGTGTGGAGCTGGCTTTGAATGGCGAGCAGCTAGAATTACAGGCGTGAGCCACTGCGACAGGCTCCAAGTAGCAGCTTTAACTAAAGTAAGCTACTACTTCTGGCCGCTGCGACCCGCTGGAGGCGGGGCCTTGTAGGGCGGGGCCTTGCAGGTGGGGCGGGGCCTATGCCGGCAGGGAGGGGAGGGACCTTACTGGAAGTGTGGAGTGGGGCAGGACGCCGGTCACTGCAGCAGATACTCACAGTAGCTGCAGCTGGTCCTGTCTACGGATGAGAGCGTTCTTCTTGTTGACCAGGGTGAACCACTCCTGGATCAGCATTTCCTCCTCCAGCTTGTTGACACCTGAATCAAGCCAGGGCAATCACCAGGACTGCCTTCTGTCTCGGCTGAGCAACTAGGCATCTTGGAGAGCAGGCTTGCTGCTTCGAGGCATCCTGGATGCCTGCGCTGTGTGCCTCTAGCAAGGGTCTTCCCTACTCCGGGCTCAGCAGGGGACAATGGTTCCGGCTGTGCCACTCAGTTCCTCCCACCCTCTTAGCAGAGGGAGTGATGTGTGGAGGAGGGAACCCCAGATGCCACCCTACCTGATTCCATGAGGCTCCTCAACTGTGTCTCCACCTCCGCTGCCCGCCCATCTATCTGTCTCTGCTCCTGTTCCAGGGCCTGCAGCTCTGCACACACATACTGACTTGTGTCCTGGAATCGTTGCTGGGGGAGTAGAAAGGGGTGCAGGGGATGGGTAGGCTCACCCCAGGCCTTTCCCAGAAAGACCCACACATCAGTCCTCCCCACTGAGCCCTCCTTACCAGTCCAGACTCCTCCCCTGGAATTAGGGGTACCTCCTCCTCTGAGGGGGGACTCCCACCTGCAGACAGAGATCAGGTTATAAGGCTCCTCTAACCAGAAAATGCCTCCCCAAAGGCCCCAGACCAGGATTTGTGAGCAGCCTGAACTGAACTGGGTCACAGACCCTTCAAAACTACTCACCAGCGGGCTGCTGCAGGGCTGTGGCAGCCGGAGGGCCAGGGGCAGGGCTGGGGCCGGGGGCAGAGCTAGGGCCGGGGGCAGAACTGGGGTCAGGGATCGGGCCTTCCTGCGGAGAAAGAGGCCACTGAGGCTGGGAGGAAACTCCAGACAGCCCAGTCTGGGCCTAGCCAAAACTTCACACAGCAAAGGTAGGCAGGCTCCTCAATCCCAGACCCTGCCTTCCTGGGAGAATGGGGCTCTATGATGGCCCAGACCCTCACTCTATTCCCCTGCCTATAGTCCTGGACCCATCCATACTCACCTTTGCACCAAGTCCCTGATCTCACAGGGTCTCCTATCACCTAGTGCTGGCATCTCCATTATGGTTAGAGTCTCCCAAGGTGACCCTTAGTAAGCCCCAATGCAGCCACATCGCCCAAGCTAGGTTATCCAGAGCCAGGTCTTAAGCCAGCACATCCATACTCTGGCCAAAAGGGGGCGCCCTCCTGCTTTATGAGTTTCCACACCTAGGGAGCCAACTGTATTCCTCCCACAGCACCAAAACCAGACAGATTGTATGGACCTGTGAATTGAACAGCCGACAGGTCAGGGCTTGGGCCTAATGTGCCCCAGTTCCATCGGCTTTCTGGGACTGGTTCTCTGGGGACCCTCAGCTAACAACTTGTGACCCTTGAAGATGCAGTTCTGATTATGCTTCTAGGCCATAGTGTTGAGTCCCCAAATTCTGCCCCAAGGCGCACGCTCTGAGAGGCAGCTCTGGACAACCCTTTGTCAGGTGCTATAAGCTCTCGCTTGGGTCAGTGGTGTCCTCCTTACCAGCTGCCATCATGACCTTCCCAAACCTTCAATGGTGTAACTCTCTGTACCCCTTTTATAGTCCAGCCTCACTGCCAAGGCCTGGGGTAGCTCCGCCTCCACTTGCCTCCTACTGCCCCTCTTCACTCCCCCCTCCCGGCCCCTGAGACACTACACTCTGGTTATAGTGATGACTTTCACTTCCCTAAAACCTTCCTCAGGCTCCATCTTGAGCTGCCCTAACCAACTTGACCTGCACAGCCCGGCTCAGCTGAGCCTAGGGCCTGCGCAGGCGCCTCAGGCTCCCATACCTCTTTTGGCCTTGCTTCCTGAACTTGAACTTCTTGCCTCTGGAAGCAAGTCTTAATTTTTTTTTTTTTTTTTTTGGTCAGTCATGGGGCTTGAACTTAGGGCCTGGGTGCTGTCCCTGAGCTCTTTCACACAAGGCTAGCACTCTACCACTTTGAGCCACAGTATATTTCCAACTTTCTGGTGGTTCACTGGAGATAAGAGTCACAACTTTCCAGGGCTGGGAAGGTGGCTCAGTGGTAGAGTGCTTGCCTTGCATGCATGAGGCCCTGGGTTTGATTCCTCAGAACCACATAAACAGAAAAAGCCGGAAGTGGCGCTGTGGTTCAAGTGGTAGAGCGCTAGCCTTGAGCTAAAGAGCTGAGGGACAGCGCGCAGGCCGAGTTCAGGCCCCACAACCGACAAAAAAAAAAAAAAAAAAGAGTCACAACTTTCCCACTTGTGCTGGCTTTGAACTGCGACCCTCAGATCTCAGCCTCCTGAGTAGCCAGAATGAGAGGTGTGAGCCACCAACGCCAGGGAAGGTCTGAATCTTGATTCTGAGGGTGGGTAGTAGCTTTGCCAGGGCCCCTGGTAACAGTCCAACCCCCCCCCCCATGCTGGTGGTTATGAATGACTTTCTGCCCAGAGGTAATCTCTTCAGATTGGCCTAGCTTCTGCACCCAGGGAACACTGACAAATAATAACGCTACTATCTTCTAAGCATTTATGTTTCAGGCACTTTTTCTGTGCCAGTACTGAGACTTGAACTCAGGGCCTGGACATTGTTCTTTAGCTTTTTTTTTTTTTTTTTTGCTCAAAGTTGGTGCTCTACCATTTCTGGCTTTGGTGGTTAGCTGGAGATAAGAGTCTCATGGACTGACGGGATGGCTCCACACTGGGATGTTCAGATCTTAGCCTCATGTGTAGCTAGGAATACAGAGGTGAGCCACCAGTGCCTGGCCACTCTCCTTTTGGGACAATGCCCAGGCCCTGAGCTCAAGCCCCAGGACTGGCCAAAGAAAAGAGCAGAGAGAGTCACAGTCCAGAGTCACAGTCAGTCAAAAGAGCTGGGCCCAGCACAGGGTGCCAATGAACACTCAGGCCTACCGAACTGGGCTTACATCTTTCCTCTCCCTGAACAGAAGTGTCCCACATGTAAAACAGGATGACAATCCCCTCCCCTTGGAAGGGGCATTCTAAGGAGCCAAGGGCTTCTGGAGAAAGGCCAAAGAGAGGGCCTAAAGCCGGGTCTCAGTGGCTCACGCCTGTGATCCTAACTACTCAGGAGGCTGAGATCTGAGGATCACAGTTCAAAGCCAGCCCAGGCATGAAAGTCTGTGAGACTCTTTGGGTCCGGTCGTGGGGCCTGAACTCTGGGCCTGGGCGCTGTCCCTCAGCTCTTCAGTTCAAGGCTAGCGCTCTACCACATGAGCCACAGCACCACTTCTCTGGCTTTTTCTGCTTATGTCATGCTGAGGAATCGAACCCAGGGCCTCATGCACGCAAGGCAAGCTCTCTACCACTAAGCCACCTTCCCAGCCCCAATCTGTGAGACTCTTATTTCCAATTAACCACTAGAAAACCAGAAGTAGTGCTGTGGCTCAAGCAGTAGAGTACTCGCCTTGAGCTGAAGAGCTCAGGGACAGCGCCCAAGCTCAGAGTTCAAGCTCCACGCCAACAAAAAATAAAATAAAATAGAGGGCCTAACCAACAGGTAGGAGATAGAAAAGGCCAACTTCAAGCTGGGATCTAGTGGCTCATGCCTGTAATCCTAGCTACTCAGGAGGCTGAGAGCTGAGGATCACACTTCAAAACCAACCCAGGCAGGAAAGTCTGTGAAACTCTTATCTCCAAATAACCCCCAGAAAACTGGAAATGACGCTGTGGCTCAAAGTGGTAGAGCGCTAGCCTTGAGCAGAAAGAGCTCGGGGATAGCACCCAGTCCCGAGTTCAAGCCCCATAACCAAAAAAAAAAAAAAAGCCAACTTCAGCAACAATCGCGCTTACTCATGCCAACCGCGATGGGAATCCCGGTGCCTCCTCCTCAGGCCTGACTCAATTCCTCTTTCGGTACTCTCATGTATGCTCCCTCCTCCAGGAAGTCCTGTGGGTTGTGCCTGCAACAGGCTGCTCTTTGCAAGGCGTTGCTATGAGAATGTGCCTGACCTCAACCCACTCTAGGCCTTTGGGAGCTTCTAAGGGTGCAGCCAGGCCATGCCACCTCCCACTTGGGAGGGTGTTGGAGGCACAGCCAATGAGGAGAAGGGTCAAGTATCTCTTGTGGGGCAGAGGCTAGAGGAGGGCTTGCCTCAGAGGCCCAGAGGTTGGGAGGCAGAACAAAGCATGTAGGATGGGATGAGCCTCTGCTTTATGACTGAAAGAACTCCACGAGGCCGGCACCAGTGGCTCACGCCTGTAATCCTAGATATTCAGGAGGCTGAGATCTGAGGATCATGGTTCAAAGCCAGCCAAGACAGGAAAGTCCATGAGACTTTTTTTTTTTTTTTTTTTTTTTTTTTTTTTGTCGGTCGTGGGGCTTGAACTCTGGGCCTGGGCGCTGTCCCTCAGCTCTTCAGCTCAAGGCGAGCGCTCTACCACTTGAGCTACAGCGCCACTTCCGGTTTTCTGGTGGTTTATTGGAGATGGGAGTCTCACGGTCTCTCTTGCCCGGGGTTGGCTTTGAACCGCGATCCTCAGATCTCAGCCTCCTGAGTAGCTAGGATTACAGGCGTGAGCCACCAGCGCCCGGCAGTCCATGAGACTTTTATCTCCAATTAACCACCAGGAAACCAGAAGTGGCACTGTGGCTCAAGTGGTAGAGCGCTTGCCTTGAGCTGAAGAGCTGAGGGACAGCGCCCAGGCGCAGAGTTCAAGCCCCACAACCGACCAAAAACCTCCATGACAGCTGGGCACCAGTGGCTCACACCTGAATCTTAGATATGCAGAAGGCTGAAATCTGAGGATCACAGTTTGAAACCTGTCAAAGTCTGAGCAGACAAATCGTGTGGTTCAAGTGGTGTAGTGCCCAGCCTTGAGCGAAAAAAGCTAAGGGACAGGGCCCAGGCCCTGAATTTAAGGCGCAGTGCAATTCCATGACATACATAAATGACTGGGCTAGAAGTGGCTGTATTTCACTGGCCTAAAGTAGCCCCTAAGACATGCCCCTGGTGCCCTTCATGGTCTCATCTGTAACCTCAGCCCTGTGTCTCTGAGCCCACACTGGGGCCTCTTGCTCTCAGCCTGGCTTCCCCACCATCTGGAAGCCTTTGGGAGATGACTGGCAGTTCCCTACTGAGCCCCACACTTCCCTAATGTTGCATGATGGCTTGCAAAAGTCCCTCTACTTGAGCACCACCCCCTCCCATCTTCTCAACTAGCTCAGATGGCCACTGCTGTTTCCAAAAAGCCTTTCTCAATTACTCCTTCCTTTCCTCCAAGCTCAGCATCTATCACTGGACAGTTGTGGGTGTCATGCCTGAAAGCTGCCCTGTGACCTGGACCTCTGGGGCTGCAAGACCCTGCCAGTTCCTGCTCCCTTCAAGACTACTCAGCACAGTGACAGGACTCCTGCGCAAGTCATCTGAGCTCTGTGCAAAGAGGGGAGGGGGCATGCCCCAGAAGGCTGTCCCACCTCCAACCTCCACTATAGGAAAAGAGGAAACTGGTCTCCAGCATCTGGAGCTAAAGATTCAAAGCAGAGAACACAAAGGATAGTTTAAGTGGCAGAGTACCTGCCTGGCAAGCAAGAGTTCTGGTATGCCGGGCAGGGGGGTGATCCTAGCTACTCAGGAGGCTGAGATCTGAGGATCTCAGTTCAAAGCCAACCTGGGCAGGAAAGTCTGTGACTCTTATCTCCAATTAATCACAGCAAAAGCCAGAAGTGGTATTGTGGCTCAAAGTGGTAGCTCACTAGCCTTGAGTGAAAAAGCTCAGGGACAGTGCTCAGGCTCTGAGTTCAACCCCTATGACCAACAAAACAACACAAAAGGCCTGGAGTTCAAACCCCAAAACCACTAAGAACAAGAAAGAAAAGGGGAAGGGAGGGAAGGAAGGAGAGAGGAGAAAAGGAAGGAAGGAAGGAAGGAAGGGAAGGAAGAGAGGAAGAAGGAAGGGAGAGAGGGAGGGAGGCAGAAAGGTAAGGAAGGAGCAATCTGAGCACCTGTGACTCACACTTGTAGTCCTAGCTATTCACGAGGGTGAATTCTGATGATCACGGTTCAAAACCAGCCCAAGTAGGAAAATCCAAGTAGCCACCAAAAAGCTAGAAGTAGAGCTGTGGCTCAAGTGGTAGAGCAGCAGCATTGAGCAAGAAAACTAAAAAAGCACAAGGCTTTGAGCTCAAACCCAGTACTAGTACTTTTTTTAAAAAGACAGCCGACAGGCTGGGAAAAGATCTTTAATGCCAATACATCTGCCAAAGTCCTAAAATCCAAATACACAAGGAGTTCAAGAAACTAACCTCTCTCAAAGCTAATAAACCAATCACTAAATGGGCAAAGGAGCTAAGGAGAGACTTCTCAGAAGAAGAGGTAAGAATGGGAAAGAAACACCTGAGGAAATGCTCATCATCCCTAGCCATAAGGAAACGCAAATCAAAACAATGTTGAGATCCCATCTCGTCCCCAGGGCCAACATTGTGAATTCAAACAACAAATGTTGGTGAGGATGTGGAGAGAGGAACCCTACTGCATTGTGGATGGGAATGAGAACTAGTGCAACCACTCCTGACAGCAAAAACAAACAGACATAGATTTCCCCTACAGAACATTACAAGTCACGGTACTGTCAAGACCTTTGTACATCCGTGTTCATTGCTGACTATTCACAATCGCCAAGTTATAGAAACAGCCTAGATGCCCTACGATGGATGACTGGATCCAAAAAGATATGTGCCTAGTAGAACTTTACACAGCCATTAGAAAGAGTAACAGTATGTCATTTGCAGGGAAACCCATCAACCTAGAACAAATCATGTTAAGTGAGGTAAGCCAAGCTCAGAGAGACAAAAGGTGTATGTTTTCTCTCAAATGCAGAATTAGGCCTAAAATACACTGGGACATGATCCATCCTATAGGTCTCTAGGCATTCACACACAGTGAGACCAAAGGAAGGATAGAACACAAAGGTGCAAAGCCTATGTGTCTCTGACCATATAAAACAATATTTATAAAAATGAACTCCAGGAAATGGAAGCAATAAATAAACAGATAAAAAAATAAACAAATGCATTCCCAGGCACCCATGGCTCTCTCGCCTGTAATCCTAGCGACTCAGGAGGCTGAGATCTGAGGATCGTGGTTCAGGGCCAGCCCGGTCAGGAGAGACCGTGAGACTCTTATCTCCAAGAAACCACCAGAAAACCACCAGTGGTGCTGTGGCTCAGGCGGTAGAGCGCTCGCCTTGAGCTAAGAGCTGAGGGACAGCGCCCAGGCCCAGAGTTCAAGCCCCACGACCGACCAAAAGAAAATAAAAAGCCAGTAGTAGTTCAGGTAGAGCCCGGCCTCGAGCTCTGTCTGCCGGGCCCCGAGCGGCCGCGGCGGGGCACTCACCGCAGGCCCGGCCCCCGCGGCCCCCGCGTCCGGCTCATCCGCCGAGAAGGAGTTGCTGCTCCGCAGCCTCGAGCGCCTCTTCTTCAGGAGATCCGCGTCCCGCACGTGGGAAAAGGAGCCGTGCGCCCGGGGCGGCGGCACCGGCCCCGCCTCCCCGTTCACCGACGGCCGCCGCAGCTTCACGCCGGCCCCGCCCGGCGTCCCGGCCCCAGCCCCGTTCACCAGCTCCTCGCTGGACGCCGCCGGGGCCTCTGCGGCGGGCGCCGCCCTGGCCGCCGCGGCCTCGCCGTCCCGCGGGGCGCAGGCGGAGGGCGCCCCGCCGCCGGCCGCCTCCCCGGGCGCCGCGGGCCCCGCCTCGGCCCCGCGCTCGCGCAGCCGCCGCGCCAGGCCGCCCGCGTCCAGGTCTTCGGCCTGCGGGGCCGGCGCGCCCACGCGGTAGGTGCCCGCGCGGCCCCCGCCCTCCAGCTGCACCAGCTGCAGCTCCTGGCCGGTGCAGAAGGCGCGGATCTGGCACAGGTAAGTCATGACGATCAGCTTGTCGGGCACCGACAGCAGCACCATGTCTGCCGGCTCCAGCAGCCGCGACACGCCCAGGGCTTCAAAGCCATCGAAAGCCTAGGAAGAGCGCCCCTGGTCAGCCATGCAGGGGAATCCCCCCTTCCGCCCCCCCAACTCTCCTGGGACAGCCCGGCTCCCTGCACCCCATGTGCCAGCGCTTGCCTAGTAATGCTTCAAGCTTCTACCTCCTGTGTTGACGGAAAGCTGCAGGGGCCACCCCTTCCCCAGAATAGTTTGGGAAAAGTCATCTTGAGGAAAATACGCTTAAAAAACACCACCAAAACAAAACTATGAGAAACAACCAATTTAATGATCAATGAGGAAAACAAGTGCAGATGGCTCTTGTCAGTAATCCTAGCTACTCAGGAGACTGAGATCTAAGGATTATGGGTCAAAGCCAGCCCAGGCAAAAAAGTTCTAGACTCTTATCTCCAAATAACCAACAAAAAGCCAGAAGTGGAGCTGTGGCTCTACTGGTAGAGCACTGGCCTTGAGAGCAAAAAAGCTAAGGGACAGCAAGGGCCTAGGACCTGAGTTCAAGCCATAGTACCAACACACACACACACACGCAGAGCAGGGCTGGGCCAGGCACTGGTGGCTCATGCCTGTAATCATAGCTACTCAGGAGGCTGAGATCTGAGGATTGCAATTCAAAGCCAGCTCTCTTATCTCCAATTAACCACCAGAAAACAGGAAGTGGTGCTGTGGCTCAAGTGGTAGAGCGCTCGCCTTGAGCTGAAGAGCTCAAGGACAGCACTGAGGCCCAGAGATCAAGACCCATGACTGACAAAAGAAATACTAATAATAAAGGTAGTGCAGTAGCCTTAAGCACAAAAGCTCAGAGACAGCGCCCTAGCACTGGCAAAACAAACAAAAAGCAGGGCTGGGTCCCTGTGGCTGCAGGTTCTCCGTTCTCGGACTCCTACCCTTGCTCTTCCCCGGTTTCCTACCAGCCATGGTTCCCTCCCATCTCACCTGCTTGTTGTTCTGTTTGATGTTGAGCGGGTCGAGGGCAGCGTAGTTGCTGTGGAGAAAGTGCTAGTCAGAGCGGATGGCACTGTACTCCCTCAGTCCCCCACGCATCTCTGCCCCCCACCATGGTAGCTCACATCTTTTCTGGGTGGAATCGGTGCAAGATAGCACAGAAGGCCAGGCCGTTGCGCCAGGATGTGGTGAAGTTGGTGATGCAGACACCCTGGTAGCCAGCGGTGACCTCCTGGCACCACTCCAGCAGAGACTGGCTGGAGCTGACCTGGGCACATGGCACCTGAGGACACAGGGATGGATTTAAGGGATGCGTTCTAGGGACCTGTGCCCTCTGCCCCTTGGGGAAGCTCAGGCCTGGCACAAAACTGCTGGGATCCTGAAGAGAGGGATCTTCAGAGACCTGACTAGAACCTTGGGCAGACAAAAAGGCCCCCAGCACTGGGGATGATCTGCCCAAGGTCACCTAAAAGGTCAGTCATCTCCCAACAAGATCAGAGATCACTAGCAGCTACTTCTCAAAATCAGCCCAGATAATCATCAGCCAAAGGGTAATATAGCTCCATGCAGAGCCAAAGAAGACAGAGTGGGAGAACCAGGGGACCCTGAGGGAGGAGGTGGTGAGGGGGCTTCTTGAAGCTGAGCCCCCACCCCACCCCCCTTTCAGTCCACTGGGTGGGTCCATGCAGAACTGCCATTCGCTCAGCCTCAGGTTAGTGGGAAGAAGCAGATGATGCCCTGGGCGGCCCCCATCCCTACCTGGCTGCCTGGCAGCCTCCTGTCCTCTTCAGGCTCCTCTGGGGAAGAGGCCCCAGTGGGCTTGGGCTCCCCAGCCTCTGCCCCACTGGCCACCTGTGCCTCCGTCAGGCTGGCCTCCGGGAGGTTTCCCCCAGCTGCTTTCCCCTTCTTGGTTCCTAAGACCCCAGACTCGGTTTCCTGGGCCTCAAAAATACCAGATTTGTTCTCTAGAGCCCCGAAAGCTGCCATTTCTACTTCCTGAGCCCCGAAAGCTGCCATTTCTACTTCCTGAGACCCTAACGCCTCAGATTTCCTAGCCTCTGTCCCCTGGTCAGTGAAAACTTTAGCTTCTGCCTCTTGTGCTCCTGATATCTCTGCCTCTATGTTCTGGGACCCTAAAACTTCTTGATTATGAAATGGGACCTTTAAGGCCTCATATTTGAGCACTCCCCACACTCCATCCTTCTGGGCCCCCTCCTCAGCCCCTGGAACTGTGCCTTCTGACCCTTGGGCCCTCAGTACCTCGTCATCTGCTTCACCAGTCTCTGGCCCTGGGACCTCTGTACCCTCCACTTCTGTCTCCTGGGTCCCAGCTAGCTCGGCTTCTGTCTCTGAAATTCCGGAACTTCCACCTGCCATCTCCTTCCCCAGAATCTCAGTTTCTACTGTCCTCATTCCTGTTACCAGAGCCCCTGCACCCTCTCCTTCTGTCTCCTGGATCTCAGAGTCTATCTCAGCTTCTGGTCCTAAGGGCCTGGAACCCCCTATCTCTATCTCCTGGGATCTCAGTATCTCAGACTCCACTGTCTCAGCCTTGGAACCCCTTATGTCTGTCTCCTGAGTCCCCAGTATTTCAGACTTTATCTCAGCTTCTGTTCCTGAGGCCCCAGAAACCTCTACCTCTGTCTCTTGGACCCCTAATAGCTCAGACTCTAGCATCTCAGCTTCTATTTCTGAGGCCCTAGAAACCCCTATTTCTGTCTCCTGAGACCTCAATATCTCAGCTTCTGCTGTCTCAGTTCCTACCACTGTAATTTCTGAATCCCCCACTTTTGTCTGGTGGGCCTCTGTTCTCTCAGACTGAATCCCAGGATCCCCTAAACCCACAGACGCTATCTCCTGGCTCTCCTGTATCTCCATTTCTGATGTTCCCGTCTCTGTTCCTGAAATCTGTCCCTGAGCGCCCACTTCTGTCTCCTGGGCCCCCGATATCTCAGACTCTGCCATTTTGGCTTCTGTCTCTAGAACCCCTGGGTACTCAGCTGCTATCTTCTGGATCCCCAATATTTCAGCCTCTACCCCACCAGCCTTGGTCTCTAGTTTCCCAGAACCTCCCATCTCTGTTTTCTTGGCCCCCAATATCTCAGATTCTGGTACCTCAGCTTCTGTTCTCAGTATACCAGTATCCCCAGATCCCTCCTGGGTCTCTAGCATATCTGCCTCAGCTCTTCTAATCCCCAGAGCTGCTGAAACCCCAGCCTCTGTTTTCTGGGGCCCCAATACCTCAGGTTCTGGTATCCCAGCCTCTGTCCCCAGCTTTCCTGGAGGCTTCAGCTCTTTTCCCTGGGCTGCCAGTAGCTCCAATTCTGCCATCCCAGTAGCCTCTAGCTTTAGGATCCCTGATCTTGTTGCCTCTATCCCTTGGGCCTCCAACATCTCCACTGCTGCTGTCCCAGTATCTCTTTCTGAGAACCTTGATCCCCCTGTATCTGTCTTCTGGATCCCCAATACCTCCTGCTCTGCCAGCTCAGTCTCTGTTCCCAGGAACCTTGAGTCTCCCACCTCTGCCTCCCAGGCCCTCGGATGGCAGGACAGCACCCCCTGGTCAGCTGGTGATGGGGTCCCCTGCAAACTGCTCACCTGGAGCCCAGTGTTTGCTGCTGCAGCAGAGGGGCCCTGCTCCAGGCCAGTCCTCCCCACACCAGGGGCTCTGCCCCTCACCCCTGCACCCTCTTCTGTCTCCTGTCCTGCAGCAACTGCTGCGTCCCTGAGGTTGTTGAGAGGCCCGGAATGCCCAACAGGTTCTTCTAGGGATGGGCTGGGGCCTGTGGGAGCCTCTTCTGGGGTCCTGACCCCCATCTTCCCTTGAGAGCCCCTCGGAGGAGCCTCAGGAGTCATGCTGAGACTTGCTTTGGTCAGTAGGCCTGCAGCCTGGGGTTCCTCCATAGCCACTCTGACCTCTGACCTCTGCTCAGCATCCGCTTGGCTAAGTTCTGAACTCTCTTCCGTGGCCCCCGCTGGGGCCCCTGACCTCTTCGTGTTCACTCCTCTGACTCCTGCGCCCTGTTCAGTGTCTACCCCACTCATCACTGGTCTGTCCCCAGAGTCGCCCTCCTCAGCCTTGGGTCTCCGCCCTCCCGGGGCATCTCTGGAGCCTCCATTCTCAACGTCGGAGTCCAGTTTGGCTCCCTGGACCTCTGTCTCTTCCCGAGGGCTTGTCTGGGCCTGGGTCTCTCCAGAAGAACCCACTTCCGCAGGGGAAGCCTCGGAGGCCTTAGGGACCTCATCCCCCACTTGGGGAACTGGGGTCCTGGGGACATCAGAGCCTTTCCGGAGCCGAGGGGCTGGGGTGGGGGCGATGTCCGGGCCTGGCTGCACTGAAGACCTGAGGAGAGAGCAGGCGTGTTGGGGGGCTGCTTTAGGCCCCACTGTCAGTTCATCCCACTGGAGGGGCACTGGAGAGGCGGGTGGGGCTGGTTCCCGAGCTCACCTTGTCTCCGGTGGAGTTCCTGGGGGCCTGGGGGCCTTAGGCCCCACCTGGCCCCCGGTTATAGCAGCTGGCTCTGCCCCCTGCCCCCGGGAGGCCCTGGCCGGGGGTGCGGGAGCACTCACAGGGGCAGAGCTGGTTTCCTTAGCACTAGAAGGGCTGGCAGCTGAGGGGGGGTGGAAAGGAAGGGGAGCTGAGGCCTGGGCCCTGGGCCCCTGAGTTCCAGTTCCCAACTCCACACCCCAGCCTGGTCCCCACCTGTCTGCCAGGGCCGTCCTTGGCTCTCATCCTCCTCAGAAAGCGTCTTCAGCTCCCGGGAGGCCTCTAGAGGTAGGGATGTTGCAAGCACAAAGTTAGCTAGCCCATGTCATGGGGGGTGGGGGGGCCTAAAGGTTGGACTCCTTTCCCCCCAACTCAAGTAGAGGGCCTACCTGGGAAACGCCCCAGCCTCAGGGCACCGCCCCGGCCTAGGAAGAGACAGGCCCACAGACACCAAATAAAAGAGAAAGAAGGAGAGAAAAATAGAGCAAGCAGACAAAAGCTTTAAGGAGTAAAAAGGAGGGAGGGAGGGAGAGAGGCTGGCTCAGGTGGTAGGGGTAGGAAAACCAGGCTGCAGCCCCTCTGAGTTTGTGGGGGTCGGGGGGGGGGGGGAAGGGGCTTGAACTCAGGGCCTGTGTGCTGTCCCTGAGCTCTTACGCTCAAAGCTAGTACTCTAGCACTTGAGCCACACAGCTCCACTTCTGGCTTTTTGGTAGCTAATTGGAGACAAGAGTCTCAGAGACTTGGCCACCCTAGCTGGCTTTGGACCTAGATCCTCAGATCACAGCCTCCTGAGTAGCTAGGATTACAAGCGTGCCTGGCCACTCTGAGCTCTTGACCTGGCTTCTCAGGCCAGGTAGGGGAGAGACAGGGACCCAGCAGTGATAAGAGAGCCAGGGCATGGAGGGATTGGGAACCCATCCTGCAGGACTTGGCTAAGGGGCCAAGCTGGGGCATTCAGGACCGCTGCGCAGTAATGAGTTCCCCGTCCTACCCCAGCATAGCGAGAGGCTTGTGTCCTGGCCCTCCCCCTCCCCTAGGCCATGTTAGCAAGCCGTGAGCCTACCTGGCTGGGGACCCCGGGCCCGGGCCTCAGGGGCCCCTGGGCCATCAGCTTCATCCTCATCACTCTCAGCAAAGTCATCCAGGTTGCCCACATCGCTAGGCTTCACGCTCATGAGACTGGCCAGACTCTGCATGTCATCATCCCTGGGGGTTAGAGGTCAGGGATGAGGGCTGGGGTCAGAGGTCACAGGCCAGGGCCCAGGAGGGCAAGTGAGCACTCACGTGGCACGGCCCTCCCGCAGCAGCACCCCGGAGAGGGTGAGGCTCAGCTCCGCGTGCACCACCTTCACCGACTTGGCCTTCATGCGCAGTCGCAGTGGAACCTGGGCAGGCACAGGCCCCGCATGGCGAGCCAGGTCTACCTCGGCGGTGGCCAGCACCTTCCGCTGGCCCTTGGACTCCTATGGTCCCGAGGGAGAGGGACAGAAAGGGAGCATCAGTGCTGCCCTGCTGCCCCTGGAGACCCCAGGCTCCAGTCCACCCTGGCACTCACGTTCTCAATAATAAATGTCCACTCTTTGGCCTCATACTGCTCCACGTGGGGGTCCTAGGGTGAAGAGCAGGGTAGGTAAGGGGTCCTGGGAGGGCAGTGTAGGGAGGAGGGTCTATGGTTGCTTAGGACTAACGGGGAGGTGGAGCCTTCACCCCACTGTTCCCCCTACCCTGGGACTGGGCTTCTATTCCAGCAGCCTCTCCTACTGCAGGATTGGGTGATTGTTGCCTCCTCCAAGAAGACCTCCTGGCGACCCGTGCTAAGCAGGCCCCTTCCCAAGATTCTTGCTTCCGCCCCTCTATTCTTTGCCATCTAGATGAACACTCAGAGTGTTCCAATCATCTGACTGTGGGCATCTGTGACCGGGGTGGAGACTCACCCTGTACAGCGTCACGGCAATGTCCACGTTCTCAGGCACCATCCACACCACAGTGCCACGGTATGGGTTCTGGATACCAGGCTGCCAACTGTGGGCCTACAAGGGACCTTCTCTGAGTCTTGAAGTTCCCTCCCATCCCCACAACTCTACACCCTTATCCTCAACTCTGTATGAATATGCACGCGCGTGTGTGTGTGTGTGTGTGTGTGTGTGTGTGTGTGTGTGTGTGTGTGTGTGTGTGTGTGTGCATGCACAGGCAGGCACACAAGGCTTGAACTCAGGGCCTTGTGCTCTCCCTTTGCTATTACATTGACCCTGAGCTTTTCTTTGGATCAAGGCTAGCACTCAACCACTTGAGCCACAGTTCTGTTTCCCAGCTGTTTAGTGGCTAATTGTTCCTGTTCAGACTGGCTTCCAATTGCAATCCTCATATCTCAGCCTCCTGAGTAGCTAGGATTATCGACATGAGTGTCTGGCTTCTCCCTTAGCTTTTAGGTTAAAGGCTGGTGCTCTTGGGGCTGGGAAGGTGGCTCAGTGGTAGAGCGCTTGCTTGCATGCCTGAAGCCCTGGGTTCGATTCCTCAGCACCACATAAGCAAAAAAGAAAAAAGCCAGAAGTGGCACTGTGGCTCAAGTGGTAGAGCGCTAGCCTTGAGCTGAAGAGCTGAGGGACAGCGCCCAGGCCCAGAGTTCAGGCCCCACGACTGGACCCCCCCCCCCCAAAAAAAAGGCTGGTGCTCTACCATTTGAGCCACACCTTCACTTCCAGCTCTTTGCTGGTTAACTGAAGATAAGAATCTCTCAGATTTGTCTTCTAGGTTCAAACCGCAGTCCTCAGATCTCGCCCTCTTGCGTAGATAGGACTACAGGCATGAGCTCCCAGCACCAGATTTACATTTTTAGGGAGTGTGCCAGTATTGAGGCTTGAACTCAGGGCCTTAAGCTTTTGCTTGGCTTTTTCCACTCAAGACTGGCACTGTATCACTTGAGCCACACCTTCACTTCCCCTATCTTCAACTTTGAGGCCAGCTCCCTCTTCCTCTGTGGATTATGATATGCTCCTGAATCCACTAAGAGTCCCTCTGGCTTCCCTGGGCCCCCTTCTGACCCCATCCCCAACTGGACCCCAATGCCACCCTCTCCCACCTTGGAGCAGATGCGTCGGTTCCGACGGGTCCATACCACCACCAGTTTATCTGGTTGCCTGGGGCAGGGGAGAGAGGGGAAGGGTGCTCAGTCAGGCCCACCCCAGCCTCCCCATCCTCTCCTAGCCCATGTTGGGTCTTCCTTCAGCTTGAGTTCCTTACCGGGTCAAAAGAGGCTTGGGCAGCCTCTTATCTGAGGCCACAAGGTATAGGGTGGGGTTGCTGAAGCAGGGTGGGGCCAAGGCCAAAGAGCAAAGGCTTGGGCAGCAGAGGCCAGCATGAACTTGATGTGGAAGACAGCAAGAGCCAGAGCCAGAGCCAGGCACACACAGAGCCAGGGACGGCCAGAGACAAAGCCTCCGAATAACACAAATTCATTCATAAGCACATTATTTGTGGAGTGCTCACTCTACACACAGCCCTCTCTGGGGTACAGAGGAAGGCCGAGGGAAGACCCTTCTGTGGCAGGGTGTAGGCAGGAAGGAAGTTAGCAAGCTCACTTCAGGTGGATGTGAGAGAGGGCCTGTGGGGTCTCAGGGTTGACTGAGCAGAGGTGAGGGTTAAGGGAAGGAGGCCGTGGGTGGAGCTGAAGCCTGGGCTCCAGGCACGGAGAATGGCAGGTGCAGGAGGTTGGGGGAGGAGTAAACTGAGGGGCAGAGTGGGGAAGTGAGGCCAGAAAGGAAAAGGGTTAATTTGTCATTAGATTTCCCCCCTCCCACCCCACAAGGGTTCAGGGGCCCCAAGAAGAGTCAGCCAGGACTCCTGTTTCCCCAAACTCAGAGCCTGGGACACTGGCTCTGCAGAGAGACGGTGACAATGGCACCCAGGAGAAGACTTGCAGGCAGTGATGTCTAAGCTGAACAGCAAAGGTTGGGCAGACTCAGAGGAGAGGAAGAGGCAGAGACCAAGTGAGGAGGAGAGATGGCTACACAGGGCCTCATCCCACATCGGAACTGACACGTGTCCAGGCCAGGGGAAAGGGCCCCTCTTGGGGTTGGTGTCCAACCCAGAAGGCTGGTGAGGACCAAAGACAGCACCAGAGCTCTTCTGGGCGGCTCTCCGCCCCATGCCAGGATGCTTGGGGTCTGAGTCCACCTAGCTTCCTGTCTCCTGTGGAGATCAAGGCAGGATAAGTGGCTCACCTGTTTGGTAATCCCTTGAGGATACCAAGGGCCCAGGGAGGCTGACCGCAAGGTCACACAGCTGAGTGTAGAGCCCTCTGACCCAGAGCTAAACTCCCTTTCTCAACCCTCAAACTACAGGCACTGGCCCAGCAAGGAATTTCCCAGAAAAGGGAAGCAAATCAGGGTGCCTGGATAAGGTGGAGCCCAGCTGGGCAGCTTGACTCAGGCCAGGCACGCCTTCCTGGGGAGACCTGGGCAGCTTCCTGTCCTAAGCTCCGGGCTAAGAAGTGCAGAAGGCCTTACCCAAGGCTGCTAGTGACTCAGCCCCGTTGATACGGCCTGCCTTCCTCAGCCTGCTCACCAGGACCATGTTCAACATTCTGACTGACCTCATCCAGGATGCTGGGGCAGAAGCCAGAGGTCAGAGTTCATGTGCTCTGTGAGTATGGTTGCCCTAGCCAGAGCCCGTCCTCTCTCAGCCCTTTGCTGAATGAAGGGCATGCCAACAGGCCTGGTATAAGCAAGCCTGGCCACACTGTTGCTTCAGAGACCCCAGCTTCTGCTCACTCCCCTCCCTTTAGACCCTATGATCTTTTCAGACTGGAGCTCTTCCCCTTGGGAACCTAAATTTAGCCCTGCCTGGTGAGCGAGGCCCCCACAGCTGTGCCTTAATCCAGCCAAGGGAAGCCGACACCAGGGAGCGCGTATATTTAGGGTGTGACGCAGGGGCCTGGGCAGCTGCGGGTGGGGGCATGTGAGCCACATGCCCTGGGGCCCTTCAACACTCCAGGCCAGGGCCTGTACCCTCCAATGAGTCCCCCGATACCCCACTACCTTGCCTTCTGAGGAGCCTGTCCTCTGGGACCCACAACCTTCTCTGCTCTCGGGGCCCCTTTAAGCCACTCTCCGCCTCCCTCTTCATCTCTCCAAGTGCTCAGTTTCCCCTTTTAAGGACATGGTGAAGATGCTTCCAGCTTTTCAGCGCCCATTGGGCTGAAGCAGGGAGGGCCCCTGGCTCCACCAGAAGGCAGGGGAAGAGGCCTGAATCTTTGTTCTAAGCTGCACTGAAGTTTCTGTCCCAGCGCTGGGCTACACCTGTGCACCTCAAAACCTGCTGCCCAAGCCGTCTCTCCCCTAAGACACGTGGTTTGCTTCCTGAGCCCTGACCACCACAGCTATGCAAAATGTGGGCACAGGTGACTCTCAGACCCGAGTCCTGACCCCCATCTCCAGGCTGCTCCCCTCCCTCTGATCCTAGAGGTCCAGCAGCCTGGGATCCCAGGGCGCAAGCTGACGGGGTTCCACATCGATGTAGGGGCTTCCGCGGACCTCCCTCCCACTCACCACTTCTTCGTGCACTCCAACACCAGCTCGTGGTAACAGGCCACAAACTGGAACTTGGCGGCCCGCTTGCCCACTCGCTGGAGGCGCTTCCACACCGAGGTCATCGCCCCCGCCGCTCCGCTGCCCACTCCTCAGACCCGGGGCTCCCGCTGGCCCGCGTCGGCTGGCCCCGACGGGGTCCCCATGGTCGCCAGCACTCCCGTCCACGTCCCGCCCGCCCCCTCTGAGCAGGGGCGTCCGCGGCTCGGGCCCGCGCGCCTGGCTGCCGCCGCTGGGACAGACGGGCGGCCGCGGGGTCGGCGGGGCGTCCGGAGCGCGGAGCGGGACTGCCGGGCTGGCCGAGCGCGGAGCGGCCAGCGCGCCGTTTCCTGGAGCCGCACCCCCGTCGGAAGGCGGGCGGGGCCCGGCACGGGGCCGGGGCGGAGGGCGGGGCCGCCTGGCTTCCGGGGCCTGGTGCCGCGAACCGGCGTGGGGGGGGCGGGGGCCGGGGAGCGAGGGCCACGCCCGGCTCTAGCGGCTCCGTGCCAGGCGGGGCGATGCCGCAGGCCCGGCGCGGCCCTAGGGCCACCTCCTTTCCTAGGCGCAGCGTGATGCCCGTGACCCCATTTCCCAGGCTAGGAAAACAGAGACCCAGAAAGAGGAAAGGACTCGCCCCGTCCTCCCGAGCCTCCGGGCCACGGCGGGCTGCCCACGCCGGGGGGGGGGGACGGAGTCCTGCAGCCGGCGCGGCGGACCCGGCCCCAGCCCCCGGGCACCTCCCCCGCGCGTGGCGGAGAACGGCCGGGGGCTGGCAAGGGGAGGAGGGCGGCGACCTCCCACGAGCAGCTGGAGGGTCAAATCCCGACGTCCAAGCAAGCGTGGGATCTCAGGCCAAGCCCTGGGACCCCGCGCCTCCGTCTGGGCTTCAGTTCAGTGGAAATCATTGTGGTTCCATCTTTTACGGACAGTAAAGGCTGAAAGCTGGGAGAGCAGACCTGGGCTCGTTTTTGTCCAGTCACACAGAAATCCGTTATCTTGGCAGGGAACGTGTGCTGCACGAATGTCCTTCCCGCTCCTCCCCAAGTCCACAGGGGCGTTAGCGCCCTGTCAGCTCCCAGGAGAGTCCTTATCGCCCGCCCGCCCGCCCGCCCGCCCTGCAGGCTGAAGATCCCAGTTAGAGGGCGGCCCGGGCACCGCGGCAGCAGCCTGCTCGTGCCAGCCAGCCACGAGGCTTCTGCGTGGACTAAAAGCCCGGTGCCTGCGAAGTCCTGGGTTTGAACAGGACTTCCTATCTGCCAGGAGACCCAGAAGGGCCACAACACCAGGAGGCAAGGGACTGGGGCAGGAAGCGGCTGGGGGGAAGGGGGCGTGGATGGGGTGTCCACACCCCCCAGTGGGCACGCTGGGAGCGTGGGGGCTTCCCCCGGTGGGCTTGGCTCTCAGGCCCAGCCCAGTGATCCTTCCTAAGAGGAAGCCCGTTATTTACACCGCTAAAGGACCCCGAGTTGAGGGAGGGGTGGGGGGATCCGGGTGCGGAGACCCCACCTCCCTTAGCTGCTGCGTCTCTAGCGCCCAAGCTTCCGTTCCTATCTCCTTTCCAGGGTTAGTCTGGCCTCCAGCCCGCGGGCATTGGCTCCCGGGCTTTCCCAGAGGCCTGGTCTCCCCTCTCCCTGAGGCCCCTCGTCCCGGCCCACCCATTTCCTGTGCAGCCCCAGCTCCGCCCCTGCTCGAGGTGGAAAGTTTCTCTCCTCAAGATGGGCGGCTCCTTCTTCCTTTCCGCTGCCGCAGACCAGGAAAGTCCAAAGCCCAGTGAGGAGGGGGGCTGGGTTCGGAGGAGACCAGCCAGAGAGGGGAAGTGACAGGACCGCAGTCACACAGCTGCTGGGCCTGGCTCCGCCGGCCTGGAAAGCGCCCGACGCCGCTGAGCGGCCCGCAGCCGCCCCGCGAGGCCTCCACTCGGGCGCCGCGACGCCACCTGCCGGCAGCCGGCGGCTCTCACCGCCCAGAAGCCGTTGAGTCCCGCCCCGCAGCCAGGCACTCGGGAAGCTTGAGTATTTATTTATTTATTTATTTATTTATCAACACATCCAGGAAGTGGACCCTCAACACATCCAGTCTGAAGCTCTGCCCTCCTGGCCGTGGGTGGTTGCAGGGATGGGTCCTGGAGTCCTTGTCCGGGGCAGTGGGTGCCCAGGACTGCAGGTGGCGTGCCCCTGAGCCAGCCGCTGCCAAGTAGCAGCGAAGGTGAAAAAGGTGGGCGCTAGGCACTCTGGGATCCAAATTCCAGAGATGGCATGGGCAGTGCAAGATGCTTTGGGTCCCACCGCCAGACTGCAGGTAGGTTAAGCTGGGGTGCACACATATAGAAGAAGTGGAGGCCCAAGGCGGTAGGCAGAGCCTGTCACCTAGGTGTCTAACCCAGTGCCCGCTAACCAGGAGGGGGCTCAGCGGTGTTGCCTGAGGGACACTCGCCTCGCCGGGCTGAGGTGAGGTGGCAGAGCAGGCACTGTCGTCTGAGGACTTGCTGATAGACAAGTTCTGCGCCTTTTGCATGGGTGCGTTCCCACCCACCCTAGCTCTTCAGAGGCTGATATGGAAGGCATCCTGCAGCCACTGGTCCCGGGCATTGTGCGTCTGGGGCACCGTTAGGGGTGGCGGGTCTGGGGGCAGGCTGGCGTCCGGAGGCTCCTCATCATCAGACAGGCCGGCATCGGGCGGATAAGAGCTGTCTGAGTGCAGGGAGGAGGACAGGTCCTGGCAGAAGCTCAGGTCTTGGCACAGGTGCTTGTAGTCCTGGATAGACTCATACAGGCCCCACAACTGGCACAGCAGGGACATGTCCAGCTGCCGCAGCCCCACCTGCAGACAACTGACAGTGGGCTGGAGTTGGGGTCCGGGTCACCCCCCAGCTCCTGCCTCCAGAAATCCAAAACCCCCAGCCCCAGGCCCCAGCTCTAGCCAATCTACTTGCACCTTCCTAAAGCAAAAGTTTGGGGAACAACAGATGGCACCTGCGAGCTATGTAACTTGAAGCAAGTCACAGATCCTCATCTGTAAAATGGGGTAACATCCATCTAAGCAGGATAAAGGGAACACGAGCAACATAAGCCCGTCAATATGCCATGCATGGCTACAATTACTGCAAACACCTCCGAGTCCCAGGCTGTCTGCAGGTGACCCCCCTGCACTGCCCATTGTTCCAGCGCCCACCCACTCACCATTTCTTTGCGCAGTGAGGCCAGGGCCGAGTCGAGGTTGACCGGGCGACGCGCACCGACTGCAGATCCGGAGTTGGCAGCGCCGGTGGCATGGCGGGGCCCGTCGGGAGCGCGTGCGGCGCGGCTCAGCTCGTCGTGGATGCGGTTACGCTGGCTGTAGACGCGCTCCAGCTCCCGCCACGAGCCGCCGCTGGCGTTGAGGAGGCCGCTGAGGCCGCGCGGAAGCGGAGGGAGCCCCGCGAGGGCACAGCCCGCGCCGCCCGGCGCCTCGGCCGAGGGCAACCCGTTCATGGCAAAATCGGCAGGGCTGGTGATGCCGCCTCCCACCTTTGGGAGCCGCCCGGGCCGCCCCGCCGCCCCCGAGCAGCGCCGAGCCCAGCCGCGCCGCCGCCGCCGCCCGCAGGCCGCGCTTTGTTCCTTCCCCAGCTCCACCGACTCCGCCTCCGACCCACCCCCCACACAGAGGCGGGGCCTCTCTTAAAAAGGCAAGGGCTGCAGGACCGCAATGGCATAGAGGAGAAAAGCTATAGGGGTGCCAGGAAGGGAAGCGAGAAAGGGGAGCAGAGAGGCCAAAAGAGGCAGGTGTGGTTCTTTGGAGGCTTTTGGGTTCTGCAAAATTACCCTCCCAAGGAAAAGGATGTGAAAGTGGAGAGTCAGTAGACTGGGGCTCAGGAGACGGGGGACCCGGGGTGTACACGAGATGATACAGGTGGTAGCATCCAGGTGCTCGGAGGGGAAGCCACAGGTCCGCAATGACTGAGGCGGCTTGGGGGGAGGGAAGGAGAGCCCCAAGAGAAGACAAATGCTGATATGCCCTTGAGGTGGCTAAGACCTCATCCTCAGCGTCAAGTACCGCAGACCTCACCATCTACCCCTCATCTTGGCTGCACAACTCATCTTTCAAGGAAATCTTTTCAGGAAGAGCAGACAGTGGAAAAGGTGAGAAGCAGAGAATAAGAAAAATGTGAGAGGAGCTGGGACTGGCATGCACACTCAGACCCAAGGAAAGAACAAACCACACGGAAGAACAGCAGTTTTTCTAGAGGGTTTTTCTGGGGGGGGGGGGGGTCTCTTAGTGCTGCAGCTGTTTCAGGCTACCCAGGGCGTCAGCACATGCCCGAATTAGGCCACACAGCTGGATACTAGTCTCCAGAGAGGTGCTACAGCCCAGCTCAGTTGATGCCCAGGTCAGCTTTTGCAGGAGGGCCTCTTGTGTGCAAGATACCACATCTGCATTTGGGGGCGCAGCAGGAGGGGGTGGACCCTGGGCTGCTTTGAGCCCTGCTGCAGCTCCCTCGCAGTGCTCTGGACGGGGTACAGGGGGCTGAGGTGTGGGCCGAGAGCTCAAGGGGAGTTCTGTGGCAGAAGCAAGCTGATGTTCCCGAGCCTGTGAGAGGGCAGCCTGAGCATTCAGAGCTAAAAGAAGAAGGGGGGGGGGGGGATAGTCAAGATATCTGGCTCACCTCATCCCTGAGCCACCTGCTCTTTACTGCTCTGCTCTTTCTGTGCTGTTTTCCCTGATTTATTAATTTATGTATTTGTGGTTGTAGGGCCTAAACTCTGGGCCTGGGCGCTGGCCCTCAGCTCTTCAGCTCAAGGCTAGCACTCTACTACTTGAGCCACCGTGACATTTCCGGCTTTTTCTGCTTATGTGGTGCTGAGGAATTGAACCCAGGGCCTCATGCATGCAAGGCAAGCACTCTACCACTGAGCCACCTTCCCAGCCCCCCTGTTTTTTGTTTTTTTTTTTTGTCAGTCATGGGGCTGGGGCTGGGTGCTGCCCCTGAGCTCTTCAGCTCAAGGCTAGCACTCTACCGCTTAGAGCCACAGCACCACTTTTGGTTTTCTGGTGGTTATTGGAGATAAGAGTCTCACAAACTTTCCTGCTCAGGCTGGCTTCAAACTGTAATTCTCCTATCTCTGCCTCCTGAGTAGCTAGGGTAACAGATATGAGCCAGTGGCTATGTTTTGTTTTGAGATGGGATTTCACTAAATATCCGAGGCTGACTCACTCATTCATCATTCTCCTGCCTCAGCCTCCTGAGTGCTGACATTACAGCCATGGTCCACTAAGCCCAGCTCTTTCCGTTCTCCTTGCATCTTACTACAGAGCTACGGTCCTAGGCACACTTCACTTTCTACTATGTCATCAGTTTTTTAAGCTCTGGCTTTATCTCCCCATGAAAATTGTGTCCCAGGACTGGGAACACAGTCCAGTGGTAGAGAAGGTGCCTGGCATTCCTGAGGCCCGGAGTTCCAGTCTCACAATGGAGGAAGGTCAGCTGATTAAGCTTACATTCTCCCTCAGGTTGGGAAAAGTGCTAGTGCCCCTAATGAAACGGATCTCTCTGAAGAAGACAGGAGAAAGCTCCTAACTTCCATTCCCCTCACAGACCCCACTGTCACCTCCCGGGTCTGTTCCTGAGCCTCTATTACCGCGCTGCTTCTCCACCGAGCACACTCGGCTCCTCACCGGGATTATCTTTATCCACATCTGAATCGAGTTCCTGACAAGCCACGCAGTAGATTTTCCGCTGTTTGTCTTGGAGGAGGATCGTCTGTGGACCGGAAAGCACAACGGGGCACGTGTAAGATGCTGGGCGGGCTAAGAGCTGTGCGGACTGGCCCGCAGCCCATCCCCGGTGACTCCAGCGAGTCTTCTCTTAACTCACCCCGCAGTCCGCGCACGTTTCGCCTAACATGCGGTAACCGCGCAGCAGGTAGTCGCCCATGAGCCGGGAGATGCGATCCTGCCGCTCCCGGCGCGCCTGCAACACCTTTGTCTCCGCCTCAGTCGGAGGCTCCCAGGACAAGTCATCGATTTCTGGGGGAAGAGAGGCACAAAGAACCGGGGTGTTGGAACGAGCTGCCCCTCGTACTCCGCAGCCCCAGGACCCCGCGACCCCAGTTCTCACCAGCGCCATTCAGGGCCATGTTGCCGTTGTCGCCAATGGTTCACCGGAAGTGACGTAAATTTACGGTGCGGTCCCGCCCCTTCCATATTGGCCCGATGTGAGGGCGGAAGTGACGCATCTCTGTGGTCTTCCGACTTCGCTTTGCCCAAAATGGGGCGTGTGTACCGCAGCGTTGGCCGAGCCCAGGAGGCGTGTCAGTCAGGCGTCAGTCAGCTGTCCGTTGGAGGGTTGGAACTTCCTCGGTTATGCACGGTAACGCTCCTCCGGTCTCAGACTGAGAAGTGTCTGCACCGCGTCGCCTTTCCTGCCCGCCGTAGATGGAGGCTTGAGAAATCGTGGCGGCCTCCGCTTGCCTGGGCGTTGTCCTTCCCACACCGGCCATGCCAAGCCCGGGACCGGCGAGGCAGCGGCGGCATCACGCAGCCGCTGCAGCGCATGGAGCCCCGGACCTGGTGCGCAGACCCGCAGGGCTGGGCAGGCAGGTGGGGGGTCATCATTAAGCTCTTTCCCCTCCTTGTGCAGTGTCCAGTCTGTCCATGCCTCCGACCAAGGCCTGGGACAGATGCAAAGCTACCCAGGAAGCTAGATCTGAAGAATGCGGTTTGATGCAGCCCTGGCAGGAAAATCTTTGAGACTCTTATCTCTAGTTAACCAGCAAAAATCTGAAAGTGGAGCTGTGGCTCAAGTGGTAGAGCACTAACCTTGAGTAAAACTCAGAGCACTAACTTGGAGTAAAAAAGCTCAGAAACAGTGCTCAGGTCCCAAGTTCAAGCCCCACAACAACAACAACAAATCTGCAAAAAGTACCGTTTTGGGGGACTGGGAGGGTGGCTCAGTAGTAGAGTGCTTGCCTTGCATGCATGAGGCCCTGGTTCCTCAGCACCACATAAGCAGAAAAGGCCAGAAGTGGTGCTGTGGCTCAAGTGGTAGAGCATTAGCCTTGAGCTGAAGAGCTGAAGAACAGCGCCCAGGCCCAGAGTTCAAGCCCATGTTAGACAAGCCCTCTAATACCCCAACCCTCCTGTGTTCTTTTTCCATATATGTCCTCTCCTTTATTAGGTTGGGGATCCGTAGGGGCTCCCACATAGGCTTCAAGGTTACAAACCTAAGCAATGGAAAAGGATGCCTAGAACTAGAGACTCATAATTTCAGCTGCAGCCTCGTTTGACTGTACAAACATGCTTTCACCATCTTACCTGAAGTGCCATTCTTTCCCCTGCCCCTGGGTTTATCCTCTCTTCCCCCCTACCTCCAGTCCTGGGGCTTGAATTCAGGGTCTGGGCTCTGTCCCTGAGCCTGTCTGTGCTCAAAAGCTAGGGCCCTACCATTTGAGCCACACCCCTACTTCTGGCTTTTTCTGTTTGTGTGCTACTGAGGAATCAAACCCAGGGGCTTCATGCACTCTACCACTAAGCCACCTTCCCAGCCCCATGTTTTTATCCTTTTAGGAACCCCAGAATTGCCTTTTCTCATCCTTGTTTTTTCCTGTTTATGAGCTCAGTGCCCCTCTCCATTCTCTATCACCAGCAGGCTCTTGGGCGTCACAGTAACTAACTCAGGACTTATACCCCAAATCATTTCTCCCAGGCTGACTAAAGGGACTGTCCATAAACCATCTCTTGTACTCCAACCTGTATGCACACACCTTCCAGCCCTATTCTGTATTCCCCAGTGCACCCTCTGGGGTCATTGCCATAGCCCAAACCCACTTAATTGCCAATTCTACCTGGTATCAACTAAGACCCTTACACTTCTCCTCCCACCTATTCCCTTTTACTTCTTATGAGGACTTTATGGAGCCAGGTACTGCTATTGCTCCTACTTTACAGAGCAGGAAGATGAGTAATTCTTTTGTGTGTGTGTTGGGCACTGGAACTTGAACTCAGGACCTGAGCACTGTCCCTGAGCTTTTTTGCTGAAACCTGATCTCTATCATTGATGTGAGCCACAACTTCATTTCCAACTTGCTGGAAATTAATTGGAGATAAGAGTCTCAGGGATTTTCCTGCCGGGGTTGGCTTTGAACTGTGATCCTTAGTTTTCAGTCTCCTGAGTAGCTAGGATTACAGGTAAGAGCCACTGGCACCCAGCAAGTAAATATTTCTTTATTGAGATTGACTACATAAGTTTCACAATACTGTGGCATAGTTATACATAGCTAAAGTCACAAACACATTTTAACCTTCACAATGATAATCATCATTATCTTAATCTACAAAGTTTATGAACTCTAGGAACGTTAATAAAACTATTTCTTCCAAATTGGGTGATATTTACATTTCTTTCCATTTGCTTAGCATCAGCTGTTCCCTCTTTCTCATTTCCTCCCTTCCCACCAAGTAATTTTTCAAGATATAAATCATGTTAGCTTTGCTCAAAGACCTATCACACTGAGACAAAAATCCGAAGTCCTTACTTCAGTCTCCATGGTCTTACAGAGCTGACCCATGGGACCTGCTTTCCCTGCATTTCTCCTCTTCAAATAGTCAAGGGGACCCCAACACGTCTTTTAAGAGCCTCTCTCTCTACTTCACTGTAGGGTGGAAAAGGCACAGACCTAAGATCAAGCATGCCTGGGTTTGTCCTGGATCTGTTGCTTACTAGTTCTATCACCTGGAACAATTTACTTCACCAATTTAGGCTTCAGTTCCTCCTCTGAAACAGGCAGTATGGATTTGAGAGGGCTGCTGTGGAGATTTAGTGTGGAGATGCGAGGAGAGAGGCATTGGAGAGGTCTCCACCAGTCTGTCTCATACGTTCATGCAGGTCTTGTGAACAGAGACACAAGGCCTCTTGTGAATGCATGCCTTTATTCTGGACAAGCTTTTCAAGGCTGTTTATATAGTGAACAGCCTTTGGCTGAGTACTGTTATAGAGAGCGGGTCTAGTCATGGCCTATTATAAATGATCTGGGCTCACACCTTAGCAAGCAGTCTAATCACTAAATGAACACAGCTGTCCTCAGGAAGGGATCAACTACTCTAGGTATTTCATTTGTAATGATCAAAATGAGAGGCGTATGGGTATATTTGGACTAATTGTTTAAATTCTGGGTTCTATACTTGACCATGATGTTTCTTTCTGAAAGCAACTCTAGCCACCCTAATCAGTTACACTGAAGGGGAAACCCAGTAAAAAGGGGACCTAGGAAATTCAAACAATGTGGTCCAGGCTTCCAGAACTGTCTTGTAGACCAACACAGGTCCTGAACCTTGAGAATAACTGTTTTCTCTTTCCTTTCCTTTTTTTTTTTCTACTATTGTTTTGTTTTATGCCAGTCCTAGGTTTGAACTCAGGTCCTGAGTGCTATCCTTGAACTTTTTTGTTCAAGGCTGGCCTTCTATCACTTGAGCCATAGCTTCACTTCCAGTTTTTTGGTGGTTAGTTGGAGATTAGAATACCATGGACTTTGCTGCCTGGTGTGGCTTCAAGCTGTGATCCTCAGATCTCAGATCTCAGACTCCTGAGTAGCCAGGATTACAGGCGTGAGCCACTGTCACCCAGTTAACTACCTGTCTCTGAGTCCTTCAACAGGGGCCTTCATGCAGAGTGAGATGGATAAAATGCCCTTGTCCCTCTGAAGTACCTGTCTTTCCAGGTGAAAGGCATGGATTGGGGGTGAACTGAACAAAAAGTGAAGGTCTAGGGGCTGGAAAGGTGGCTCAGTGGTAGAGTGCTTGTCTTGCATGCCTGAGGCCCTGGGTTCAATTCCTCAGCACCACATAAGCAAAAAGAAAAAAGCCAGAAGTGGCGCTGTGGCTCAAGTGGTAGAGCGCTAGCCTTGAGCTGAAGAGCTGAGGGACAGCACCTAGGTCTGGGGCTCAGGCCCCACGACCGGACCAAAAAAAAAAAGAAGTGAAGGTCTAGCTACTGACAAGAAATGAATTGATTTTTGTCGCAGGGGAGAAGGGGAGAAATGGCAATAGTTTTGGTACCCAGGAAGGAACACTCAGACCCTGGGGAGATATGGGAGGAGAGACGTTAATGATCTCTGTCTCTCTCACCTTCTCCCCAATAGAGCCTTCCTTCCTAAGGAAAATACCTGCTCCACCCCTCCCAAACTTAACCAATTGCTGTGTCTGCCATTCTCTGTCAGAAGGTTTTGATTGTGACTGACTGTTACTCTATTTAGCCTTCCTGATTTATGAGAATAACAGGGATCTTACCAATGGTTCATCAAGGTCATCTTCAACTCACTGACCAAGGTTGTTAGAGTCAATAGAGTCTCTCTAGACTTTGTGTTGAGGGCCAGCTGGGTCTGGGTCTTAGGGGTTGAACTCAAGGCCTAGGTGCTAGGTGCTAGGTGCTATCCCTAGCCTTTTCTTTTTTTTTTTTTTGGTCAGTCATGGGGCTTGAACTCTGGGTCTGAGCGCTGTCCCTCAGCTCTTCAGCTCAAGGCTAGTGCTCTACCACTTGAGCCCCAGTACCACTTCCCGTTTTCTGGTGGTTTATTGGAGATAAGAATCTCATGGACTTTCCTGCTTGGCTGACTTTGAACCTCAATCCTCAGATCTCAGATTCTTGAGTAGCTAGGGGTACAGGCATGAGCTACCAGCGCCTGGCTTCTCTTAGCTTTTTCTTTTTTCTTTTTTGGTTTTTTGGTCAGTCATGAGGCTTGAACTGAGGTCCTGGTGCTGTCCCTGAGCTCTTTTGCTCAAGGCTAGGGCTTTAGCACTTTCAGCCACAATGCCACTTTCTGGTGGTAAATTGGAGACAAGTGTCTCATGGACTTTCCTGCCCAGGCTGCCCTGCTATGATCCCTAGATCATAGTTTGGAGTAGCTAGAATTAAAGCTTGAGCCACCAGCACCAGACACACTAGATTTTTTTTAGGGCCCAAACAAAGTCTTTGGAGTTGTTCATATATCCTCCAGTATCTAAATTAACACTTTAAACCAAGTGGAGAAGTCAATGGAAACCTGGATTTATGGATTTGCTGACCTGGGACCCTGAGTGGCAAGGCCAAAGTCAGTATCTCAAGTTGTCCTTATCTTGTGTACTAGCCTTAATTAAATATTATCTGTGACACATTAGATTTTAGTCCAGCCCTGTTGATTGGACTACTAAGATTTGCCAACAGAGAATGGTGTACTTCTGCCAAAAGTCACCAAAGTGCAAGCTGGTACAGTGATGAGGATATTAATCTAAGATAATTCTCCAATGGGTCTCCAGTGTTTGCACATCTTGCAAGCAAGTCCTTTGCTCTAGAATTTCTTCTTAAAGATACCCGTATAGCAAAGAACACGAAAGATGGGTTTCTCCCTTCTGAGCAAAGGATAAACATGACTTTGGGTTTGAGTTTTCTAAACTTATGTCCTCATCCAGAATATAACCTACTCCATGGGCAGACTGGGTCCACTAGTATCACCCCCATGAGAGCCGGTGACAAGGGAACCTGATGTCCCTACAGTGATGTACGTATTACCGAGCTGCTCCCTAGCTTACTTGGTGTAGTTTGGGGGGACCAGGCACTGAGCTAATAGCTTCTCAGGAAGTGTCTCACTTTGTCCTCTGTGAGCTGGTTCTTATCTTTATTCTAGTCTGCCGATGAAGAAGCTAAGGTTTGAAGTGGGTAAGATGTACTGATTCAGCTGTGGCTCATGCCTGTAATACTAGCTACTCAGGAGGCTGAGATCTGAGAATTGAGGTTCAAAACCAGCCCAGGCAGGGAAGTCTATGAGACTCTTATCTCCAATAAGCCACTCAGAAAACTGGAAGTGGAACTGTGGCTCAAGAGGTAGAGTGCTTGCCTTAAGCTGGAGAGCTGAGGGACAGTGCCTGGGCCCAGAGTTCAAGCCCCACAACCAACACCCCCCAAAAAAAATGTACTGATTGCCACCGATCTGGGACTGGCAGGACTGGGGCTCCACTGGGCCTGAGTGGTCACTGGCAGACTCACCCTGCATGTGCAGGATGAGGAGTGGTGAGGGCAGAAGAGCCTTCTGACTTGACAAGAAGAGTGCTGGCATCGTGACGTATGAAGCACGAAGAGGAGCCGTGGCTAGCATGTAGAAGGTCTTGGATCCAATCCTTAGCACAGGGAAAACTACAGGTGAAAAGAAAAAAATAAGAACAGCCAGACGTCAGTGGCTCACATCTATAATCCCAGCTACTCAGGCTGAGATCTGAGGATCATAGTACAAAACCTGCCTGGTCAAGGAAGTCTATGAGATCTCTTATCTCCAACTAACCACCCAAAAAGCCAGAAGTGGAGGTGTGGTTCAAGTGGTAGAGGTGGTAGCCTTGAACCAAAAAGCTCAAGGACAGCACGCAGGCCTTGAGTTCAAGTCCCAGGACCAACACACACACACACACACACACACACACACACACACACACACACACACACACACACACACAAAATAAGTTCTATTAGGCATGAAGGTAGGTTCATTTCATGTCTAATCCTGCCTCACATTTGCTTGTCTTTGCCCATACTAAATGGCACATTCAAGGGACCCAGTAACTGCTACTTTCAGAACAGCATCTTTGCAAAGAGATAGATGCTTCAGGGTAGAATTGTGCCCTTAAGGCTTCTGTAACTCTGTCCCTCCCCTTTCAACCTAATGAGCAGTGTCCTTCCCTGCCTTCCCATTGCCAACCCCACCCACAGAGCCAGATCTTTCCTCAGAGCCTATAAACTTCCCAGATGAAAGCTGGCACAGGGCTGGCCCCATTCAGTGGCAGTTCTCTTCCCACCACTCAGCCCAGCATGGCCTCCAGACCCAGACATAATGACAAGAGCTGACGTACACTGAATCCTTATCATGCATCATGCACCAGGGTCTCATAGATATCAGTTCATTGTTCCCTGTGGAAAATAAGGAAACAGAGGCATAGAGAAATTTAAAGATTTTCCCAATTTACATAGCTGGCCCAGTCTAGGGACTGGACTCGGGGACATAAAACCCTGGGAAAAGCCAGATGTTGGTGGCTCATGCCTGTAATCCTAGCTACAAAGGAGGCTGAGATCTGAGGATTGCAGTTCAAAGCCAGCTTGGGCAGGAAAGTTCATGAGATTTTTTTTTTTTTTGCCAGCCCTGGGGCATGAACTCTGGGTCTGGGTGCTACCCCTGAGCTCCTTTTGCTTAAGGCTAGCACTCTATCACTTGAGCCACAGCACCATTTCTGGCTTTTTCTGTGGTTAATTAGAACTAAGAGTCTCACAGACTTTCCTGTCTGAGCTGCTTTCAATAGTTATCCTCAGAGCTCAGTCTCCAAGTGACTAGGATTACAGGCATGAGCCAGCAGCACCAGATTCTGGGGCACTTGTCTCCATTTAATCACAAAAGCTAGAAGTGGAGCTGTGGCTCAAGTGGTAGAGTACAAGCCTTGAGCACAAAAGCTTAGAGACAGGGTTTAAGCCCAGAGTTGAAGCCCCAAAACTGGGAAAAAAAATTTAAAAAACTGGGGGGCTGGGAAGGTGGCTCAGTGGTAGAGTGCTTGCCTTGCATGCATGAGGCCCTGGGTTCGAATCCTCAGCACCACATACGCAGAAAAAAAGCCGGAAGTGACACTATGGTTCAAGTGGTAGAGCCTTGAGCTGAAGAGCTGAGGGACAGCACCCAGGCCCAGAGTTCAGGCTCCACGACCGACCAAAAAGAAAAAACTGGGGAAGAAGAACCCACTATGAACTGATCACCAGTAGCTTACACCTGTAATCCTAGCTACTCAGGAAGCTGAGATTTGAGGATCTCACATGGTTTGAAGCCAAACAAAGCAGAAAAGTCCCAGTGAGATTCTTATCCCCAATCAACCACTCAAAAACCAGAAGTAGCACTATGCTCAAAGTGATGGAGCACTATACTTGAACCATTCCTGAGGCTTGAACTCAGGGCCTGGGAGCTATCCCTGAGCTCTTGCTCTTGCTCAAGCTAGTGCTCTACCACATAAGCCACAGCTTTTTGGTAGTTGATTGGAAACAAGTCTTACAGACTTTTCTGCGAGGGCTACTTTGAACCAAGACCTTTAGCTCTCAGTCTCCTGAGTAGCTAGAATTATTGGCATGAGCCATGGGTACCCAGCTTCTTCTACATTTTAAATGAGGCAGTCTTGGATTTGTTCAATCCCTGAAACTAATTTACTAGGTTCCCTGAGTCAACTTCAGAGCCTTGGTTTCCCATGTAAGGTCACTGGGAGGAAACAGTATTGGAGGGAAGGGACCTAACAGTGCAGAGTACATGGTAAATGAAGGTGAATTTTTGTTTTTATGTTCTTCCTTTGATCAACCAACAAACTGTAGCATCCCCACTTGGCTTTTTCCACTCTTGACTGGCACTCTACCACTTAAGCCACACCTCTACTTTCCACTTTTCACTGGTTAGTTGGAGACAAAAATCTCTCAGGAGGCTGGGAAGGTGGCTCAGTGGTAGAGCGCTTGCCTTGCATGCATGAGGCCCTGGGGTCGATTCCCCAACATCACGTAAGCAAAAAGGAAAAAAGCCGGAAGTGGCGCTGTGGCTCAAGTGGTAGAGTGCTAGCCTTGAACTGAAGAGCTGAGGGACAGCACCCAGGCCCAGAGTTCAGGCCCATGACCGGACTCCCCCCCCAAAAAAAAAAATCTCAGATTTGTCTTCCTGGGCTAGTTTTGAGCTTCTATCCCTAAGGATAGAAGTATCCTGAGTAGCTAGGATTAAAGGCATGAGCCACCTCCCTTGTCTAGAGACAAGGTTGCATCTTTCTGGGAATGGGATGCATTATACAATAAGTAAACCAAACTTTAAAGGAGGTATGAAAATGGAAACGCACCCAGGCAGGGGCTGGGAAGGTGGCTCAGTGTTAGAGCGCTTGCCTTGCATGCATGAGGCCCTGGGTTCCATTCCTCAGCACTACATAAGCAAAAAAGAAAAAAAACCAGAAGTGGCGCTGTGGCTCAAGTGGTAGAGCACTAGCCTTGAGCTGAAGAGCTGAAGGATAGCACCCAGGCCCAGAGTTCAGGCCCCACGACCGGACCCAAAAAAAAGAAAAAAGCACCCAGGCAGATGAACAACTTTAGCGTCTCTGAGAAATGGACAATATGGAAAGCCCAGGTGAGAAAAGGTCTTTTTTTTTTTTAAGCCAAGGTGTAAAGTGCTTGGAAGAGTTGGGGCTGGAACCCAAGACCTGCATGTGCTGAGCACACAATCTACCACTAAGCTACACTTCAACCTGGAATTTTTTTTTTTTGGGGGGGGTGGTCCAGTCATGGAGCTGGAAGTGGCACTGTGGCTCAAGTGGTAGAGCGCTAGCCTTGAGCTGAAGAGCTGAGGGACAGCGCCCAGGCCCAGAGTTCAGGCCCCACAACCGGACTCCAAAAAAAAAAGTCATTCTAGCCCGGTGCTGGTGGCTCACGCCTGTAATCCTAGCTACTGAGGAGCCTGATATCTGAGGATCGCAGTTCAAAGCCAGCCTGGGCGGGAAAGTCTGTGAGACTCTTATCTCCAATGAACCACCAGAAAACCAGAATGGTACTGTAGTTCAAGTAGTAGAGCGCTCGCCTTGAGCTGAAGAACTGAGGGACAGGGCCCAGGCCCCGAGTTCAAGCCCCATGACTGACAAAAAAAAAAAAAAAAAAAGTCATCCTGCCCAGGAGCTGATGGCTCATGCCTGTAATCCTATTCAGGAGACTGAATTCTGAAGATTGTGGTTTGAAGCTAGCACTGGCAGGAAAGTCTGTGAGACTAAAGCCTAAGCACTGTCCCTGAGCTTTTTGCTCAAGGCTAGCACTCTACCACTTGAGCCAGAGTACTACTTTCAGCTTTTTCTGTGTATGTGGTACTAAGGAATCGAACCAGGGCTTCATGCATGCCAGGCAAGCACTCTACCACTAAGCTACATTCCCAGCTGTCTGTGAGACTCTTAACTCCAATTAACCACCAGAAGATCAGAAGTGGCCCTGTGGCTCCAAGTGGTAGAGTGTTAGCCTTGAGTGAAAGAACTCAGAGACAGTGCCCAGGCTCTGAGTTCAAGCCCCACGGCAGACACACACATAAAAGTCACTCTGGCATCAAGTGAATGAGACTAGAGGCGGTAAAATAGCCACGTGAGCAGTCCTAATAATCTAGATGATTATGTCTTTGATCTTAGAGGAGATGGCAGATTGCAGAACACACAAACCAGCAGCTGCTAGGGAGCTGAGGGGACCACGTGTGGTGAGAAGATAGAAATGGTGGGCAGGATGAGGATGCCACGTGTTGGACAGTCTCAGTTTACCTAGCTCCCAATTAGCATCCTCCTGCTGCCTGGGGCATGCCAGGAGCCCACTCTCAGAGCACTGCACCCCAGACAGAAGCTAGCCTTGCTGTTTGCTTCTACAGCTCCTTGTCCTACTCCCTGCGCGGCTCTGCTGTTGCTCTCTCCCCTCCTCACCCTGCTGCTCCTCCCGCCTCCCACACCTCCTTTCTGCACACTCCTTGCAAAATCTCTTCTTCAGCTGTTTCAGTTTCCCAGGTGCCCTCCGCATCACCCTTCAGCCTCTGGTAGAAAGGAAGGGGTTTGTTTCTGGAGATAAGATTTCACTATGTAGCCTGGGATGGCCTCAGACTTTCTTGCCTCTGCCTCCTGAGTGCTGAGCTTACAGAAGTGTGCCACCATACCTAGCTATAAAGTTCTTTTGTTCGGGACTTTCTGGACTCCGTGACCTACCTCCTGACCAGCTTCCGGTTCCCTCCTCGCTCCCTTCATCTCTGCTCCCCCTCCCCATCTGTACTGGGATTTGACTCCTGCTCTATTCTGTCACAGCACCACCTTCACGTGTGAAATGAAAATGACCTGGCACGTGCCCACCAGCCCTCGTTGGAGTTAAGGGGTGAAGGACTAGTTTTGTTCTCAGTGTGGTACATGAATAGAGCCCATTTCATGGGTGACAAAACTGAGGCTTGGAGAGATGAAGACTCTGAGCTTAGACTGTTGAACTGTGCTGTGTTCCAAGGTGAGCCACAGCCTGCTCTAGACGGGGCAGGATCGGGTTCAGATGAGTATGAAGGAAAAAATGAGTGTAAAATGCTACGCGCCTGGCAGGTGGTAAGCATTCAGTATTACTCCCAGCTTCAGGGTGACCAGAGCCAAGGGGAGGGGGGCCCCCGCCTCCCAGGCCCTCCAGGATTCCTGTGGGGACATGGCCTCTCCTGCTTTTTCTACCCTTGCTCCTCTTTGCTGCCTCCACTTCCTCCTCCCCAGCCCCAGATGGGGTCTGGCTGGCTTCTCCCAGGCTGTAAAGTTATTTTCTCCTTTCAGTCCAGACTCCATTTCTATCCCCGGCTGTACTGAACAGGGCAGAGGCACTGAGCAGTTCAAGAGCTCAACTAAGCGTCTTCCTCAATCCTCCCCCACCAACGCTGACCAAACAAACACCTCACAGGAAAAGCCATGAGCTCCCGGGACAGGTGCGCCTGAAGGTAAGCCCAAACCCCTTCCCCATCAGACTGCCAACCGTGGTTTCTTCCAGAAGGTCTGGCTCCACCCTGGCTTGGCATGATCCAGACCCTTCACCCCGCCCCCCAGCTGACTTCTCGAGTCAGACACTGGATCCTGGGGTCTCCTGGCCCATCCTCACCGTAAGGCCTGCCCCCCCACCCCGAAAACACACTCACCCTCCAAACCAGTGGGCTGGGCTGGCTTCCCTCTAGCTTTGACCAACTCAAGACCCCTCCTCACTCTGTGCCCGGGGCCCTGCTGTGCCCCCAAGCAGCACCCCCCTCCTCCGGCTGTTAGCCTGGGAAGGGGGCCAGCCCCTGAGCTCAGACCTTGGCCATTCCAGTGTCTGAGGCCGCCCGCCAGCCCCGGGGAAGAGGGGGAGGTGGCAGGGTGGGCACCGGGAAGCTCTCCAATGGGGGGGGGGGACGGGACGGGGGAAGGAAAACTGGGCGTCTAGCGCGGTTCTTTCTGATCCTCTTCCGGACCCCACTGGCTTCTTCCTGGGACCTCACTGAACCTTGGCCAAAGGGCTGAGCCTCGGAGGGGAGAAGTGACTTTGGGGGGCGGTGAGGACTCCCCCCCCCACAGGTGGCAAGGACGGCTGGGGAAGAAGAGCCCACGCGGCCTCCGATCGTCCGAGTGACCCCAGGCAAAGCCCTTCTTCCTCCCCAGCCTCGGTTTCCCGCCCGGACGCGGACCGGGAGGCGGCGTACCCCGGGCCTCCCCGCCCCGCCCGGAGGAATCTGGCGGGCCGGCGCGCGGGTCCCAGGTGAGGGCTCCCTGGAAAGCGCCCAGCGGCGGGCCCGGCGGGGGAGGGCGCCCGGGGGGGCCCCGGCCGCGCACCCGCGCTCCGCGGGGCAGCCGCGACCCCGCGTTAGCCAGGAAGAAAAAAAGTGAGCCAAAAAAGAGAAAAAAAAACAAAACTGTCTCCCTGGCCCCGGGCCAGCGTCCCAGCCCCCCTCGCCCTCGCCGCCGCCGCCGCCGCCGCCGCGCTCCAGCCAGGGAAAACAACTGCTCACTTCTCCCTGCGTCCGCCCCGCGCCCTGCGCCCGCCCCGCGCGCCCGCGTCCGCCCCGCGCGCCCTGCCTGCGTCCCGGCGGCCGCGGCGAGGGGCGCGGAGCGGGCCGGCCGCCCGGCCTTCCTCCCTCGCTCCTCCTCTCCGCCTCCGCGGGCTCCCGACTCCGGCCCGGGCCTGGCCGGGACGTGTCCGCCGCTCCCCGCGGTCCCAGCCTCCACCTCTCGGCCTCGCCCCGGGGGCGCCCCCGGCCGCGCCTGCCGTCCCCTCCCCGCCCGCTCCCTCCGCTCCTCTCCACCCTCTGCGGGGTTCCCGACCCCCCGGCTCCCCCTCGCCCCCCTCCACCCCCGGGGTCGCGCGGGCCCCGGATGCCCGGGCCCCTCGGGGCTGCCGGCGGCCTGGCCCCTGCGATGCGCGGGGCAGGGGCGGCGGGGCTCCTGGCGCTGCTGCTGCTGCCGCTGCTGGGCCCGGGCGGCGGGGCCGAGGGGGGGCCGACCGGCGAGCGCGGCGCCGGCGGGGGCGGGGCGCTGGCCCGCGAGCGCTTCAAGGTGGTCTTCGCGCCGGTGATCTGCAAGCGGACCTGCCTCAAGGGCCAGTGTCGGGACAGTTGTCAGCAGGGCTCCAACATGACGCTCATCGGAGAGAACGGCCACAGCACCGACACGCTCACGGGCTCCGGTTTCCGCGTGGGTGAGCACCGGGGGCTGCGGCTGGGAAGTGCGGGACAGACCGGCGCCAGGACCAGGCGGGAGACGCGCAAGAGTAGAGGAGCCTTGGGCAGAGAAGATGAAGGGGGCGGGGGGGGGGAGATGGGGTACAGAGAGCCCACCCCCATCTGGGGCCCTAGGGAACTGAGGGGCTTGGGAGGCTGCAGTCCTCAAGGCCAGAGTTGGGGAAGGGTGCGGGCGCACGGAGGCCTGCACTTGGAAGCTTTCGGTGAGAGTTGGGGCCTAGACTGGGGTCCTGGATGGCAGAGGCAGAGGGGACAGGGCTGTGCTGGAGAGGTGGCACACACCCCTGTCGGTGCAGGAAGTCTCCAAAAGGGGGGTAAATATTTTCACAAGAAACAGAAGCCTTTTAAAAAATGTCTAAGGCAGGGCCTGCCAGGGGACACCTGCCTTCTGGGGGAGGAGCCAGGGCAGAGAGGGGGAGGCATTGAGGCCTGAGAAGTAGGGTGCAGGCCTGGAGTTGGGGCTGTTTTAGGTCACCAGTGCCTCCTCTCCTCCTGCCTCCCAAAGAGCTCCCTGTGTGCCAAGGCTGGGGGGGGGAGGTGTCCCAGTAGTAATTACCCTGTTGGACAGGGTAATTAGGCCGAGCCCAGGATGGCACCAGCAAAACAGCCCCCCTCACACATTCCTCATCCACTCCAGACCTGAGGAGCCCCACTCATGCGGTTCACCCCTCTCACGATAAGGATGTGTGTGTGTGTGTGTGTGTGTGTGTGTGTGTGTGTGTTTACACAGGCACATTGTGATTAGTTCATGTCTGTTATTGTCTCTGGTATGTGTCTGTGCTCACTTCCAGGGAGTGGATGGGAGTGTTTACATAGTGAGTCTGTGTTGGTGTCAGAATGAGTCGGTGTGTGCTTTGACTGTGCTTGTGAGTATATGTGTGCCCAGCCTCCCAGACCCCCTGGCCATCCTTGCTGTCTCCATATGTGCTGCCCACATCCCCCAGGCTCGGTGCCCAGGCCACAGTGGGCGGATGTCACCAGGAGGTCATCCACGCCGCTATGAGTGACTCATTGGGAGGCAGGAAGGAGAGGATCCTGCCTCCCCCGGCCCAGGACACACCTCTTGTGCCTGATGAGGCCTGGCCCCAGGGGGCCGGGCAGGGGAGGGGGGAGGGCAGGCTGGGCTAGGATGCTCTTGGTGTGACCCTAATTTAGCCAGGGATAGGGCTGCCCCTCTCTATGAGGAGGTCTAGGTATCCAGGAGATGCTGGAGCTGGTACAGGATCTCAGGACCCAAGGCTAGAAACAGGTCAGGTGTGAATACCTGGAGAAAGAGGGTCTCATGTCTTGTTCAGTCACCTCTTCCCTCATCCTCCTGAGCCCCAGCTCTGGCCTCCAAATGCTTTTTTTTTTTTTCCCCTGTACTGGGGCTTAAACTCAGGGCTTCACGCTCTCATTTGACTTTTTGCTCAAGGCTGGCACTCTGCCATTTGAGCCACATCTCCACTTCTAACTTCTTGCTGATTAATTGGAGATAAAAAGTTTCATAAACTTCCCTGCCTGGGCTGGCTTTGAACTGAGATCCTCAGCCTCCTGAGTAGCTAGGATGACAGGCTTCCAAACACCCTTTGTAGTAGGGAAGACATGACACTGTAACCAACCATGCCAAGCCGCACAGAGGGGCTGTAACTCAGAGAACACATGGCAGGGATGGGGCAGGACGATGGTTCTTCCTAGGGAAGATGAGTCCAGGAGGATCAGGTTTTAACAGAGGTGGCCAATAGGACTCTGGGGTGGAGGAAAAGGCAGGAATGGAATATATATACCATGGAAGGGGCAGAGGGGGATGAGCTGAGAGAAAGTTCTGGATGGTAGAGAGCCTTGAATATCCAGGAAAGAATTGGAGGCACAACAAGCCCAAGTCATTGAGTTCACACCTCAGAGCTGGGGAAGAAAATAAAATAAAGGTTCTCTCGTATGCCCAGCAGAGGATGAAAATGGTGAGCTGGAATTGTGAAATGCCAGACTTGCCTGAGGCAGGCGTCTCTAGGGATGCTGGGATTGTAGCCTGGCAGGAGAGAGACCGGAAGCCAGGGAGGGTCTGGGCATCATGACCAGACACAGAGGAGGGACAGAGGCCAGGGGTAGAGGAGAGATGGGTTTCAGGAACATTTCAGAAGCTGTAACTGGAGGAGCCTCTGTAAATGGGGGCCTGAGGCTGGGTTCCATGTATCTGAGCAAGCAAGGGTTCCCAGTGGTGACCCCAGGTAGAGAGCTGTTGATCTTGGAAAGTGTTAGGGAGAAAGTTCTGGAAGGGTCAGAGGCTGTGGTTGTGTCCACAGATGGGGTATTATTGGCAGCAGTGTGAGCCCTTGGGGGCTGGTGGGGGGTGGAGGTGGTGTTCAAAGAGCTGAGGAGAGAGGGCAGAGGACTAAATTAGGAGAAACAAGTGGAGGGGTCAGAAAGAATCCATCCCCAGGAAAGGCTGTTCCGTAAGGGTCGCCATCATCCTTTACTGCACCGTACTCTCAACAGTCTGTGTGTGCGCCCCACTGGGCCAGGCATCTGTACAGTCACTGCCTTATTTGGCACAACAGCCCCGCAGATGAGTGCAAGCGGGGACGTGAGTGCCACACAGGAGCCAACCACCATTTAAGTTGGCCACTTAAGACTTTAGAACCTGGGCTGGGAAGGTGGCTTAGTGGTAGAGTGCTTACCTTGCATGCATGAGGTCCTGGGTTCGATTCCTCAGCACCACATAAGCAGAAAAAAGCCGGAAATGGCGCTGTGGCTCAAGTGGTAGAGGCTAGCCTTGAGCTGAAGAGCTGAGGGACAGCGCCCAGGCCCAGAGTTCAGGCCCCATAATCAACCATGGTGGGAGGGGGGTTGTCAGGGAGGGCTGTTTTCACTTACATGACCAAAACCATCTTCCATGTGAGAACAGGGCCAGTGTGTGGCAAGGAAGTGGTGGGTGGGGTCCTCCCAGACCCTGACCCCCACTTCTCCTCCCCAGTGGTCTGTCCTCTGCCCTGCATGAATGGCGGCCAGTGCTCCTCCCGAAACCAGTGCCTGTGCCCTCCGGACTTCACGGGCCGCTTCTGCCAGGTGCCCGCTGGAGGAGGCGCAGCCGCGGGCACCATTGGCTCCGGCCCCGGGCCGGGCCGGGCCGGCCCCCTGTCTACAGGTGCACTAGCTCCGGAGGGTGACTCGGTGGCCAGCAAGCACGCCATCTACGCCGTGCAGGTGATTGCCGACCCTCCTGGACAGGGGGACGGACCCCCAGCCCAGCACGCCGCCTTCCTGGTGCCCCTGGGGCCAGGACAGATCTCAGCAGAAGGTACCAGGCCAGGGGGCAATCCTGGGATGCTTACCAAGGGGGGGCTCCCAAGGTGGAGCAGCCCTGAGGCCACCACACCCTGCCCCCAGTGCAGGCCCCGCCCCCCGTGGTGAATGTGCGTGTCCACCACCCGCCGGAGGCCTCTGTCCAGGTACACCGCATCGAGGGGCCCAACGCCGAGGGCCCGGCTCCCGTCCAGCACCTGCTGCCTCACCCCAAGCCCCTGCACCCGCGGCCACCTACCCAGAAGCCCCTGGGCCGCTGCTTCCAGGACACGCTGCCCAAGCAGCCGGTGAGCGAACACAGTTCAGAGCCCAGGCTGCGGAGAGAAGGGGTGTGGAGGGGAACGGACCTCAGAAGGTGGGTGAACAGGGCTGGGTGCCGCGTGTGACCCCTGTCCACGTTTCTCCCCGCAGTGTGGCAGCAACCCCCTGCCAGGCCTCACCAAGCAGGAAGACTGCTGCGGCAGCATCGGCACAGCCTGGGGTCAGAGCAAGTGCCACAAGTGTCCCCAGCTGCAGTGTGAGTGTGTGGGAAGTCCCCTCCCCACGCCACGCTCCCCGGTGCCCTCTGCACCCCCTCCCCCTTGCCATGCTGTCCTCTCTTTGCAGACACCGGGGTGCAGAAGCCAGGACCTGTACGTGGGGAGGTGGGTGCTGACTGTCCCCAGGGCTACAAAAGGCTCAACAGCACCCACTGCCAGGGTACGGACAGCGGGAGATTGGGATTCTGGGACGGAAGGGGGTGTGGGGGGAGGTGCCGAGGTTCTTGCGGCAGGCTGCTATCACTCAAATGGCCCCAGACCAAAGGGACCAAACTCTCCCTCACCACAGACATCAACGAGTGCGCAATGCCCGGCATGTGTCGCCATGGTGACTGCCTCAACAGCCCCGGCTCTTACCGCTGCGTCTGTCCACCAGGCCATAGCTTGGGCCCCTCCCGCACGCAGTGCATTGGTGAGACGGAGTGGGTGAAAGGGGTAAAACTTAAGCAGCAAGAGTCAGAGGCCTGGAGAAATTTAGCCACTCAGGAGGCTGAGATCTGAGGATCACAGTTCAAAGCCAGCCTAGGCAGGAAAGTCTATGGAACTCGTTTATCTCCAACTAACTACCAGAAAGCCAGAAGTAGAGTTGTGGCTCAAGAGTGCTAGCCTTGAGGAAAAAGAGCTTAAGGACAGAGTCCTGAGTTCAAGCTCCAAGACCAAAACACACACACACACACACACACACACACACACACACACGCACGCACGCACGCGCACACACACCAGAAGCTCCAAGACCAACACACACACCTACCCCAGAATCAAGTCAAGAGTTGACTGCAGGAAGCTGAAGGCTAGAGCAGGTAGGATCAGGGTTGATGGCGCTGGGATTCCGTGTCAGGTCCTTCATCTGTGGAAGGAAGAGTGAAAAATTGGGTGACATGAGGTCAGGGCCACCGTGGGAACTAGAGAAGCAAAGTCTGGAGCAGCTGGGCAGAGGGATGAGGGATGTGGGCAGTGCTGAGGGTCATGAGCCTGCCCTTCACCCCTGCAGCAGACAAGCCAGAGGAGAAGAGCCTGTGCTTCCGCATGGTGAGCCCCGAGTACCAGTGCCAGCACCCCCTGACCACGCGCCTCACCCGCCAGCTCTGCTGTTGCAGTGTGGGCAAGGCCTGGGGCACACGGTGCCAGCGCTGCCCTGCAGATGGCACTGGTGAGGACACGTTGGAGGGATCGTGTTGGGGGCTGGCTGGCCACGTATACCAGGCCAAACACTCATGTCTGTGTCCACTGTGGCCCCTGTCTTGTTTGCAGCTGCCTTCAAGGAGATCTGCCCCGCGGGGAAGGGCTACCACATCCTTACCTCCCACCAGACACTCACCATCCAGGGCGAAAGCGATTTTTCTCTTTTCCTGCATCCAGATGGGCCACCCAAACTCCAGCAGCCCCCTGAAAGCCCCAGCCGGGCACCATCCCCCCAGGACACAGAGGAAGAGAGAGGTCTGCTCTGACTCCATGACCCCTAACCCACAGATATGACTTCATGTTTAACTCCCTAAAACCCACTGACAGGACTTCACATTTAACTCTCTTTTAATTGTTGGTGGTACTGGTGTTTGAACTCAGGGCTCTGCTCTCTTGCTAGGCAGGCATTCTACCGCTTGAACTACACTCCTAATCCTTTTACTCTAGTTATTTTTCAGATTGGGTCTGAAGCTTGAACTCTGGGCCTGGGGCACTGTCCTTCAGCTCAAGGCCAACGCTCTACCACTTGTGCCACAGCTCCACTTCTGGTGGTTTATTGGAGATGAGTCTCCCAGACTTTCCTTCCTCGGGCTAACTTTAAATTTTGAGCCTCAGATCTTAGCTTCTTGAGTAGCTAGGATTACAGGCATGAGTCACAGGGCGCCTGGGTCGAGATATGATTTTTGAACTCTTAAAGACCTACCCTAGCCAAACATAGGCTCACTTGCAATCCTGTTCAGGAGTCTGAGATCTGAGGATCTCACTTTGAAGCCAGCCTGGGCAGACAAATCCAGGAGAATCTTATCTCCAAATAACCAGCAAAAAGCTGGAAGTAGAGTTGTGGCTCAAGTGATAAAGCACCAGCCTTAAGGGAAAAACTCAAGCAAAAATGCAAGGTCTTAGCCCAGCCCAGTGGCTCACACCCATAATCCTAACTACTCAGGAGGCTGAGATAGGATGATCCCGGTTCAAAGCCAGCCCAGGCAGAAAAGCCCGTGAGACTCTATCTCCAATGAACTACTCAGAAAACTAGAAGTGGTGAAGTGGTGCTGTGGCTCAAGTGCTAGAGTGCTCACCTTGAGCTGAAGAGCTGAGGGACAGCACCCAGGCCCAGAGTTCAAGCCCCATGTCTGACAAAAAAAAAAAAGTGCAAGGCCCTGAGAGTTCAAGCCTCAATACCAACACACGAGCACACACACACACACACACACACACACACACACACACACACACACACACACACACACACACACACACACACACACACACACACACACACACACACACACAAGACCCAGTCTAGCTCACACCCAGTTGCTCATACCCTGACCTCTTCTCCCACCTCAACTTTTAATATCTCCATCTTCTTCCTTTTTAGGGGTGACCACGGATCCAGTGAGTAGGACAGCCTGGGCGGGAGGGGTGGAGGCGGTGGGGGAGACGGGGGCCCATGCTGCTGTCACCCACAGCCAGTGAGCGAGGAGCGATCAGCGCAGCAGAGCCACTCCATTGCCACCACCACGCCTGCCCGGCCTTTCCCGGGTGAGCTGGGCACTGCAGGGAGGAGACTTCAGGGATTAAGTCACTGGGAAGTGGGGGGTGGGGTGGGGGAAAGACATTTATAATGGGATGGAAGAGGGAGCTTTAGTCACCCCTCACCCTCTGAGGAGTTTGTGTTGCTGCCTGCAGAGTTGATCTCCCGCCCCTCACCACCTACTATGCACCGGTTCCTGCCAGACCTGCCTCCTTCCCGAAGCGCCGTGGAGATTGCCCCGACCCAGGTCACCGGTAAGGCAGGCAGCAGGCCATGCCCTGCTGTTACTTCCCAAATACCCAGGAGGCCACACCCCCAGTTTATTTTTCTCCTTCTAGTGCGGCTCTCCCTCCTCCCAACAAACAATCATTCTCTACCACCAACATGCTAATGCTTGCCCAGGGCTGGGCACTAGGGAAGTTCTGGTGAACTGCAGAGATCGCACCCTACTCCCACATGAGCCAGGGAATATATGGCAGTGAACCCAATCTGAGGGCATTCATTAATTCAGTTTACACTGAATATCTATTATGTGCCTGGTTCTATTGAGATGCTGGGATTAGCATAGTAAACAAAACCAGACTGGAAAAAAAAATCCTTGTCCTTGCAGAGCAGACAAAACAACAACAAACCCAGATAAGTAAACATCTAGCCTGTCTCATAAATCCACTCTGACCCACCCACCATGCAGTGATGAGCAGGTTAAGTAAGTCAGAGAATAAGTAAAAATCTAATATATTTCAAATGCTTTGAAAGAATAAACAAAAAAAAGGAACTCCATAGGATATGATAATATATATACAGGATGGCAACGAGAGACAAGGCTTTCTGGAGAAGGCTTTAAAGATTGTTAAAAATGTGGAGCCAGGCACCGGTAGCTCACGCCTGTCATCCTAGCTACTCTAGAGGCTGAGGATTATGGTTGAAGGCCAGCCTGGGCAGGAAATTCCATGAGATTCTTACCTCCAGTTAACCATCAAAAAAGCCAAAAGTGAAGCTGTGGCTTAAGTGGTAGAGCACTAACCCTGTGAAAAAGTTGAACTCAGTGCCCTGGTCCTGGCACCAAAAATAGAATAAAAAGGAGGAGGAGGAGGAAGAGGAGGAAGAGGAAGGGGCATACAGGTTCCTGAAAGGAAAATTCCAGGGGGAGTTCAGTTTGGGCAAAGGAATAGAAGTATGAATCACTGGTGGAGGAGGGAGACACTACACTGAGATCCATGTTTCTGAACAAGCCTAGGGCATGGGCCTTGTTAGCCGGCCTATGTTTGCTGCCAGAGGCTAGGAGAAGTGAGAAAGCACTTTAATCAATGTTAGCTCAGACTGAGCAAACCTCTCTCTGATGGCCACTTCCCCCCCAAAAATTAAGATGGTCACTGGTGGCCCACACCTGTAATCTTCACTTAGGAAGCTTAGATTTGAGGACCACATTTTTTTTTTTTTTTTTGGGTCTGGTCATGGGGCCTGAACTCTGGGTTTGGCCGCTGTCCCTCAGCCCTTCAGCTCAAGGCTAGCACTCTACCACTTGAGCCACAGCGCCACTTCTGGCTTTTTTCTTTTTGCTTATGTGGTGCTGAGGAATCGAACCCAGGGCCTCAGGCATGCAAGGCAAGCACTCTACCACTGAGCCACCTTCCCAGCCCCAAGGATCACATTTTGAAGCCAGCCTGGGGAAAACGTCCATGAGGCTCTTATTCTCCAATTAACCAAAGCCAAAAGCCAAAGGTGTAATTTAGGTGGTAGAGTATCAGCCTTGAATGAAAAGGTCAAGTGAGAGCCAGAGGCCCCAAATTCAAGTCCCAGTACATGTGTGTGTGCGTGCGCGCACACACGCGCATGCACACACACACCTTCTCATACTGTGAACTAAGCATTGCTTGCCTCAATTTCAGATAAGAAAACAGTGTCAGAGAGGTTAGTAACTTGCCTGAAGTCACCCAGCACAGCCAGATAGATCCAAACATCAGATCCACTGTGGGCTACAAAGCCTCAAGAGAGCTGGCAGCCTGACTGATCCCTAAGCCTAAATGAGCTCCTGGGCTCAGGTGGAAGGGAGGCTCTTGGGATGTGGAGGACAGGGCAAGCAGGGAGGGTACTGAGGAGGTCCTGGGAGAGGTACTTCAGGCAGAAAAGAGCCCGCAAAAGCCCACTGGCATGTCAATTTGGGGCAGAGCAGAAGTCAGCCCTATTCTAGGCTGCATCTGACCACCTATCAACAGCTGTGGCACAAGTCAGGGCTCCCGGGGACACCGGCTTCTGGCCTGCCTGGGGAGGGGGGGGTGGTAATCAGCCACTCTGGAATAAGGACAGAAGTGACTGGCGCCGAGGCTCGGGGTTTAAGGTCCGGAGCGGCTGGAGGGTGGGGTATTGGGAAGGCTGGGGGGTCGAGGGGCCCCCCCTGACATGGAGATTCTTCCTGAGTGAGGAGGATGGTGTTGGGGAAAGTGAGGTCACCGTGGCCCCCTGGGCGTCGAGGTGCACAGGGCTGGGGTGGGCCTTGCCCTCTGACCCACCCCACCCCGCCCCGCCGCAGAGACCGATGAGTGCCGGCTGAACCAGAACATCTGTGGGCACGGCGAGTGCATCCCGGGCCCCTCTGACTACTCCTGCCACTGCAACCCGGGCTACCGCTCGCATCCCCAGCACCGCTACTGCGTGGGTGAGCGGGGGCGGGGCCCGGAGGGGCGGGGCCCGGAGGGGCGGGGCCCGGAGGGGCGGGGCTCGGGGCGGGGCCCGGCTCACGTGTCTCCACGCCGCCCTTGCAGACGTGAACGAGTGCGAGGCGGAGCCCTGCGGCCTGGGCCGCGGCAGCTGCCTGAACACCGCCGGCTCCTACAACTGCCACTGCAACCGCGGCTACCGGCTGCACGTGGGCGCCGGGGGGCGCTCGTGCGTGGGTGAGGGCCGCGCGAGCGTCCCCGGTGGGCGGGGGGGGCTCTGCGCCCCGAGCCTTCTGGAACACCCTCGGGCGCGCCCCTTTCCTCTCGCGCAGACCTGAACGAGTGCGCCAAGCCCCACGTGTGCGGCGACGGCGGCTTCTGCATCAACTACCCCGGGCACTACAAATGCAGCTGCTATTACGGCTACCGGCTCAAAGCCTCGCGGCAACCGCTGTGCGAAGGTACGCGCCACGCCTGCGAGCCCAGCCCCTCTGACGATCGCGGTTCAAAGCCAGCCCGGGCAAGAAAGGCAAAGCCGGAAGAAGAGCGGCGGGTTAAAGGGTGGAGCGCCAGCCTGGATGGAAGAAAAAAAAAGGGACATCGCCCCGGCCATTAAGTTCAAGTCTTACTCCTGACACGCGCGCGCGCGCACACACACACACACACACACACACACAGTTCCTCAGTTGGCCCTCGACCTGGGGTGGGACCTACCCGCGCAGCCCTGACGCTGAGGCTGGGGGTCCGGGAAGCCCAGGGGGCTCAGTTTGCCCAGGACCCTGAGAGCCAGCAAGCGACAGCGCACCTCCTTCTCCCTCCTGTGCAGACGTCGACGAATGCCGGGACCCGAACTCCTGTCCCGATGGCAAATGCGAGAACAGTCCTGGGAGCTTCAAGTGCATCGCCTGTCAGCCTGGCTACCGCAGCCAGGGGGGCGGAGTCTGCCGCGGTGAGGGCGGAGCCTGGCTTCCCGGGACGGGGCGCGTGATGGAGGGGCGGTGCCAGGTCCCCAGTGTTTAAGTGGAACTCTCTCTGCAGACATCAACGAGTGTGCAGAGGGCAGCCCTTGCACACCTGGATGGTGTGAGAACCTCCCGGGCTCCTTCCGTTGCACGTGCGCCCAGGGTTATGCGCCCGGGCCTGATGGTCACAGTTGCCTGGGTGAGTTCTACTATGCACACCGGGGCACCCACCATCCATTCCCCGGCTGAAGTCAGGGAGTGGGTCACCCTGTGAAACCAGTGGATGGGAGGACACTAATTTATAGTAAAGGGGCTGCAAAGTGGCCTCCAAGGTCTTAGGAGGCCAGGTTTACAGCTGCATTTGCAAAACATGTTACTTAAGTTTGAAGATGGAGGCACAGTTAGTAATTCTCCCTCTCCCCCCCCCCCCCCCCCAGTGTTTATTAGGCACCAAGAGGCAGGGTAGGATTCAGGGAAACAGAACTGCTGCAGGTCTGAATGGAGACTGGGTGCTCTCTGGACATACCAATAGCACTTAGAGGAAGGAGCCCTGAGCTATGTTGAAGGACAAGTAATAGAAATTAGCCAAGGATGAAAGAACAGCATGGCACACTGGAGCTGGTAGCTCATGCTCACAATCCTAGCTACTCAGAAGACTGAGATCTGAGACTCCAAGTAACAACCCAAAAGATGGAAGTGGATCTGTGACTCAAGTGGTAGATGGCCAATCTTGAGCTAAAAAGCTAAGCAAGCTGGGATGTAGCTCAGTGGCATAGCGCCTGCCTAGCAAGTGTAACATCCTGGGTTTGATCCACAGTTTATAAAAACAAAAAACAAAAAAAAAAGCCAGGCGCTGGTGGCTCACGCCTGTAATCCTAGCTACTCAGGAGGCTGAGATCTGAGGATCCTGGTTCAAATCCAGCCTGGGCAAGGAAGTCTGTGAAACTCTTATCTCTAATAAACCACCAGAAAACCAGAAGTGGCGCTGTACCTCAAGTGGTAGAGCGCTAGCCTTGAGCTGAAGAGCTGAGGGACAGCGCCCAGGCCCAGAGTTCATGTCCCACCACTGACAAAAAAAAAAAAAGACAAAAACACAGGGAAAAAAAGTAAGCAAATCATGTCTTATGACTATAATATGAGTTATTCTTATGACTATAATACTAGTTACTCAGGAGATCTGAGGACTACAGTTCAAAGCTAGCCTGGGCAGGAAAGTCTATGAGACTATTACCTCCAGTTAACTACCAAAAAGCTGAAAGTGGAGCTGTGGCTCAATGTGGTTGAACATTAGCCTTGACTGCAAAAGCTCAGGGACAGTGCCCAGGCCCTGAGTTCAAGCTCCAGGACCAGCACACACACACACACACACTGAAAATAAGCAAGAGCCTGAGGTCCTGAGTTCAAGCCCCAGTATTAAAGCATGCACAAAACAGCAGGTGGGCTGAATGAGAGCAGAGGTTTGGGATGACTGCAAGATGGTGTGATATTAGGACAAATGACCTAGGCTTGTTGGCTACAAGTCAAGATGGAGGAGGCAAGTGATTGATGGGCCCTCCAGGTGTCTAATTTGGTGACAAGGTGGGTGGTGTTGCTCTGGTCCCTGAGGGCTGTCCAGCTGGGGATGCTAGTAGAGGATGGACTGAGTAGGTTGGGAATCTTAAGCCAGACATCTCCATCTGGAACCATTCATGAGCTGGTGGGCACGGGGTGCTGAGGTGGGCCTGCTCCATCAAATGGGGGGGTAGGTTAAGGGGAACATCTGGTAGAACTTTTATGGGCACACATACAGGGGCAGGTGGGGAGAAGGGCAATAAATGAGAGCGAAACCAGAGCAGGGTATGGAGGGAGTCCGGGAGGGTTAGCTCTTGTCTGGTGAGGGCAGATGGCTCAGGGAGCCCCTGGCTTGGCCAGCAGCGTATGAGAGCCATGTGTGGGCACCGTGCTTCTGACCAGCCTTGCTGCCTTTACTCCAGTGCTTGGGTCCATGGGCAGAGGCCTTGGCCTGACCCTCTGACTCTCCCTGTGCTCCACAGATGTGGACGAGTGCGAAGCTGGGGACGTGTGTGACAATGGCATGTGTACCAACACGCCGGGCTCCTTCCAGTGTCAGTGCCCCTCTGGCTACCATCTGTCAAGGGACCGGAACCACTGCGAAGGTGAGGAGTCCTAGAGTTGGGGTACTGGCCTATCCTTCCCTACCCTAGGGATCCTTGCTACCCAGGTCTAGTCCCCATCCATATCTAAGGTGTGGTGTGGGGGTGTGGGAACGGCCCAGGCTGGGGGGAGGGGCACTGGCGGCTACATGTAGGGGGTCAGTCCAGATTCTCCACCTCCTTGGTCCTCTGCAGACATTGACGAGTGTGACTTCCCTGCGGCCTGCATTGGGGGTGACTGCATCAACATCAACGGCTCCTACAGATGCCTCTGCCCCCAGGGGTACCGGCTGGTGGGTGGCAGGAAGTGCCAAGGTATGAGGAATTGGCAGGGCATGGTAATCCACTAGACGCTGTGGCTCCCGCCTTCCCATCCCCCATCCACCCATGCTACACTCATCCATCCTGTCACTCACTTGGATGGCATGGCATGGGTAGCAATCACCGTGTTTCCATTGTAGCACAGTCACTGTAAAACTTTTTTTTTTGGTCAGTTATGGGGCTTGAACTCAGGGCCTGGGCACTATCCCTAAGCCTCTTTGTGTTCAAGGCTAGCACTCTATCACTTGAGCCACAGCACTACTTTTCCTGCTTATGTGGTACTGAGGAATGGAACCCAGGGCTTCATGCATGCTAGGCAAGCACTCTACCACTAAGCCACATTCCCAGCCCCCCTGCCAAACTCTTTACACATATATTAGTCTAGCCCACCAACCCTCTCTTAGTCTATTCACTACCAACAAGAGATAATTGGCTAAACATATATACCAAGTCAGGATGATCTTGAGTTTGAGGCCAGCCTGAGGTACATATAAAGACTGTTATATAACATCATCATCAACAACAACAAAACAAACAAAAAACAAGAGGTAACTCAACACCTACTATTTGCCCAGTCAGAGCGACAGGGCAGTTACGTGGGACTCCTAGTTGGAAGAGAGTAACATGTACACTGTTTCTCTGGGCTTAGGTACCTGGGAAAGTTTGGACTAGTAGTTAATGGGGTGACTACTAGAATTGGATCTTGAGAATAATAGGGATTATGCAAATAGAGAACTGGATTGTATTTTGCCTCCAAAACATTATGTACAAAGTACCGAGACCTGGAAGCACCTAGGTTTTTTTTTTTGGTGTCATTGTTTTTTGGTTGGTTTTGTCCTGGGGCTTGAACTCTGGGCCTGCGCACTGTCCCTCACCTCTTCAGCTCAAGGCTAGCACTCTACCACTTGAGCTGCAGTGTCACTTCTGTTTATATGGTGCTGAGGAATCGAACTCAGGGCCTCATGCATGTGAGGCAAACACTCTACCACTGAGGCACCAGCCCTAGTTATTATTTATTTTTGCCAGTACTGGAGCTTGACTCCTGGGCTTGGGCACTGTCCTAGAGCTTTTGTGTTCAAGACTAGCACTCTACCACTTGAAGCCACAGCTCCATTTCTTGTTTTCTCTAGTTAATTGCAGATAAGAGACTCATGAACTTTTCTCTCTGGTCTGGCTACCAACAGCTATTCTCAGATCTCAGCCTCCTGAGTAGCTAGGATTAACAGTGATGAGCCACCAGCACCTGGCTAATGAATACTGATGTGCTGAGCAAAGGATTTAGGACAAGGACTAGAATGAAGATTGATGGGATTTGAGTATAATGAAGTTTGCCTATAATCCTAGCCACTGGGGAGACTGAAGGACCATCTAGACTTTGAGATCAGCCTGGGCTATATAGCAAGACTCTGTCTTAAAGTAGAACAAAACAGTCAGTGATGAGTCTGAACGGCATTGGGAAGCCAAACTGAAGGTCAAGTGCCAAAGTCTTCGAGGGCTTCCTTACGTTGTCAGTGGCGGCCTTATGTTGATTTACAAAGGCTGGCACCAGTGAATATCAGACATGGACACCCCCCCCCCACTGTTGTGTTCTGTTGTATAGGTTGAAATCAAAGTGGAAATTCAGGTTCCCAACTTGTGCGGGTGAGGCCTGGGGAAGAGGGAAGGGTCTCCTTAGAGCCACTTCTGCTTCTATTCTTGCTTCCCAAGACATAGATGAGTGCAGTCAGGACCCTGGCCTGTGCCTGCCCCACGGAGCCTGTGAGAACCTGCAGGGCTCCTACGTTTGTGTCTGCCAGGAGGGCTTCACACCCACCCAGGACCAGCATGGCTGTGAGGGTGAGTACCCTCCTAGCTCTCCCCCAGACCACAGGATTCCCTGAGCTGCTGCTGAGGTTCAGAGCTAATGGCCTGATCCCACCCTCCTGAGTTCTGGGAACAGGAAGTAATCCCTTTTGCCTGTGGGGAGTTGGGGGGCTAGCCCTCTGAGGACTCTCTGAAGGCTCTTGGCTCTGCCATAGCCATAAAGAGAGCCAGGGAAAGGGGGGAGGAAGGGGGGCAATGCCCAAGGCCACCTGCTACAGGACTTAAGCTACAATTTGCCCCCCTCAGAGGTGGAGCAACCCCACCATAAGAAGGAGTGCTACCTTAACTTCGATGATACCGTGTTCTGCGATAGCGTGTTGGCCACCAATGTCACCCAACAAGAGTGCTGCTGCTCGCTGGGCGCTGGCTGGGGAGACCACTGCGAAATCTACCCCTGTCCAGTTTACAGCTCAGGTCAGGAGCCAGGCAGGCCTCTTTTCAGAGCCTGTGTGATCATCTGGAAACCAAATGGGAAAAATGGTCTCTCCTCCCCCCTCCTCCCCCCTCCCCTCCCCCTCGCCCCGGGGTAGCTGGGAAGGGACGGGAGAGCTCCAACCTGTTTCTGGTCGCCAACAGCTGAGTCCTACTTTCTTCCCTACACATGGCCTCTCTTAACCCGCAGCCGAGTTTCATAGTCTATGTCCAGATGGAAAGGGCTACACGCAGGACAACAACATTGTCAACTATGGCATCCCGGCCCACCGTGGTAAGCCCGGAGCGGCTCTGCCCTCAGCCCCCAACCTCCATCCCGCCTGCAGATTGGCTTTGGCTCTCTGGTGTAGTTGGCCCGGCGGCAACTGGAAAACCACGCCCAGTCCGTGCTGGCCACGCCCGCCAACCCTCCGGAGTGCGGCCTGGAGCTGTGGGCGGGGCCTGTCTGGGGTTGCAGCCTCCTTGTAGGCCCCGCCCTCCCCGCGCACCTGCGCTCCCGCCCGCTGAGCTGCTGGGGCAGACGAGGCCCGGCGCCCACGGGGCTCGTCACCCCACAGATATTGACGAGTGCGTGTTGTTCGGGGCGGAGATCTGCAAGGAGGGCAAGTGCGTGAACACGCAGCCCGGCTACGAGTGCTACTGCAAGCAGGGCTTCTACTACGACGGGAACCTGCTGGAGTGCGTGGGTGAGCGGGGCGCCCCTCTTCGCCCCCCCCCCGGCGGCCCGAGCCCCGCAGCCGCTCCCGCCCCCCCCCCCGCATGAGGCCTGGCCCTGCCATCATCCCCCCCCCCCCGCAGACGTGGATGAGTGCCTGGACGAGTCCAACTGCCGGAACGGAGTGTGTGAGAACACGCGGGGAGGCTACCGCTGCGCCTGCACGCCGCCTGCCGAGTACAGCCCGGCCCAGCGCCAGTGCCTGAGCCCCGAGGAGCTGGGTGAGGCCCGGGCCGGCAGCGGGGACGCGGGGCGGGGCGACGGGACCGTGGACCAAGCGGGGACCCGCGGCCGCCCCCGAGCCTGGCGAGGGGGCGCCGTGGAAGCGGCCGCGTCCCCGTCGGTCGGTCGGTGTGGAGCGGAGCGGAAGCCGGGCGGCCCCCGGCTCCTCCTTGACCTCGGGTCCCACGCAGAGCACGGTCCGGAGCGGCGCGAAGTGTGCTGGAGCCAGCGCGGCGAGGACGGCATGTGCGTGGGGCCCCTCGCGGGGCCTGCCCTCACCTTCGACGACTGCTGCTGTCGCCAGGGCCGGGGCTGGGGCACCCAGTGCCGTCCGTGCCCACCGCGAAGCGCGGGTGAGCCGGCCGCGGGGGGAGCGGGAGCGGGGAGCGCGGCGCGGTCGAAGGGGTGGGGTACACCCATGAACCCTCTGCCCCCAATTCCAGCGTCCCAGGCCCAGTGCCCGTCGCAGAGCGAGAGCAATTCTTTCTGGGACACGAGCCCCCTGCTTCTGGAGAAGCGGCCGAGAGGTGAGGCGGGGGCAGGGCGTGCGAGGCGGCGGGCTGGGGGTGATGGTGATCCGTTACTCTTCCGGCCTGACAGATGAGGACAGCTCCGAGGAGGACTCGGACGAGTGCCGCTGCGTGAGCGGGCGCTGCGTGCCTCGGCCCGGCGGCGCCGTGTGCGAGTGTCCGGGCGGCTTCCAGCTGGACGCGTCCCGCGCCCGCTGTGTGGGTGAGTGGGGCACCAGGGGCCGGGGCCGGCAGCTGGGCCGGGACCAGACGCCATGCCAAGTTCACACCTGCCATTGCCACCTGCAGACATTGACGAGTGCCGAGAGCTCAACCAGCGTGGGCTTCTGTGCAAGAGCGAGCGCTGCGTGAACACGAGCGGTTCCTTCCGCTGCGTCTGCAAAGCTGGCTACGTGCGCAGCCGCCCGCACGGGACCTGTGTGCCCCAGCGCCGCCGCTGACGCCCGCTTCGGCCTCACCTCCGAGACTGACAATGGGTGGGGAGAGTGAGCTTGGTGTCTTGCTCTGGTCTAAACTTGAGACACAGACCCAGGGACCTTCTGGGGTCCACAGACCTCTTCCTGCACCCTAACACCAGAGGTGCTCAGAGCAGGCCGCCCGTCATGAGCTGTTGGGTCTCCAGGGCACTTGTCACACCCTTCCTCCGGAGGACAGTTCCTGTAGTCTTTGCTTTCACAGCAGACTGGCTGTTCACATCAGCAGTCTGGCTGGGGCTAACTGAACCTGGGCCAGGGGTGTGAAATAGAATTTATTGTGGCTCTGATTATGTACACATGAGATGTGCCAGGCCAGGCCAGCCAGGCTCACATGGTTTGTACAATAAATACATCCGCAGGGCCTCCCCTCCGTGGCTGGAAGGCCCAAGAGGGTTCAGTCCAACTTCCGGGCTCCCAGCTTCATGGGGCCCTTGGCCGCCTTCTTCTCTGCACGTTTGGCTTCCATCTCTCGCCGCCGCTCCTCGCGCTTTTTCCTGGCCAGCTCAGCCTTCGCCTGTCCTGAGGATGGGAAGGACTGGCTTTCAGTTTCCCACCCAAAGACCTGCCTGCGGTCGGTGACCCAGAACCTCGTCTACTTCCGGGGGAAGTACTTACGGCTCTCAGTTTCCAGGCCCTCCCAGTTGTCCTCACCCCATGAGTCTGGGTCTGGCCTGGGCTGCAAAGGGAAGTGCAGACTGTGATGGTGGCCAGCTCCTCACTGACTCTACCCAACTGTACCCACGCTGGACCAGTACCTGGGCACTAGGACGCACAGACAGGGCAGCGAAGGGGTCACCCTTGTTGGACTCATTGCCACCCCAGTTATACTCGCTGGCCAGTCTCGTGCCTTCAGGGAGTGGCACGGGGGAACTGGGCTCTTGCCAGCCCTGATTCCAGGAGCCCTCGGCTTCCCAGCTGCTCCAGTCTGACTCGAGGGCCTTGCGGTCTGGGTGGCTGACCTGTGGAAGGAAAGGGGCGAGGCTCCTATTGATGAGAAGGGCCAGATCCTGCCCACCAACAGCCTGTGGCCTCAGCCAGCTCACCTGCCCAGCTTGGCTCTCTTGGCTCTTGGCACTCCAGTCATCCTGTTGGGCCAATACAGACTCAGCTTCCTGCTGTGGTGAGGGAAGGGGGGACATGACCAGTGAAACCATCAACTCCCAAAAGGACAACTAAGTTCATCCCAGTGCCTTCCTGGCTAGGGGTTCCACCCTTTTGGACATTTGCTTTCCCTGTGAAGTTGGCAAGCTGACCCCCAATCTGCTGTCACCCCTCTTTGAGGCCAGGGATGAGGTCAAGATGCCCATGGCCCACCCTCCAATCTCTGGGGTACACAGGAAATTCCCAGTAGGCTTGGTCTCGGTGTAGACCTGGGGGTGGCCTCTCCTGGGAGGCCTAAGCCTGGGACTGGGTGGACACTGAAACAGGTGATGGAGGGACAGGTATGAAGGCATGTAAGAAGTTCACAGGCTCCCCAACCATTTCCTTCCCTGCTTCCTCCCGGTGGCCCTTGGAGCTAAGGGGTGACTCAGTTGCTCACTCTGGCTTCCAGCGGCCAATTCCATGAGGCCTTCCTGCTAAGGATGCGGTCCGGGCTGATGAGGTCAGGTCAGACTCTAATATGCGCCCTTGATGCAGCATAGGATTTTAGACTAGCGCCGCTGGGGAGTTTCAGCCCCACTCACCTCCAAGCTACCCCAGTCTTCCTCATCCCATCTGTCAGCAGGGCTGCTGTCCTCTGCTGTGTCCTTGTCCTCCTCCTGTGTCTCCCAGTGACTCGAGGTTGTGGGAGTAGCAGGGACCGAGGTGGGGGCCGGGGCAGGGTGTCCTGGAAGAGGTCCCTGAGCTGTCAGGGAGATCTTGGGACAGGGTAGAGGGTGCTGAGGGGAAAGCCCACAGGGGGACTAGACCCCACTCCATCCCCTACACCCCTGTCACTACCCCAGCCTGACAGTAGCAACTCTGGGGGCCAGCACCTCCCAACCCTCTCAGCCACTGACGTGGCCGGGCTAGAACGCTTACCCTCAGGGGGTGATCGCTGGGGAGCATTGGTCTCAGCCGGTGTGGTGGTGGGGTGTGCGCGGATCAGCTTGGAGGTGAGTGAGGACATCCCTGTCACAGCCCAGCCTGCCCAGCTGGCGGCAGCTCCTCCCACCCCAGGGCTGGAGGCTGCGTGGACATCCTTCTCTGAACAGTGTGGGAGACAGAGGCAGGTATGGGCACCAGAGGCCCTGTGGGGGATGTGAAAGCATGACCTCCGCCAGCGCCCTCTGCCGGAGCTCCCCACAGCCCTCCCAGCTCACTGACGTGTTTCTGGCTTTCAGTCACCGCAGTGGAGGTGGGACACAGCAGGTGACAGTCAAGCATGTGGCAGTGGGGAGAGGGAACACCAGCCTGGGGCACTCACCCACTTCTGCCAGCTGGGTGGGGTCTTCTGACACGGACTCCAGTTTGGACAGAAAGCTTCGAATGGCCTTGAAGGCCTGTGGGGTAGCAAGGAGCTGAACTTAGGGCCTGGGCGCTGTCCCTGAGCTTTTCCTTGCTCAAGGCTAGCACTCTACCACTTGAGCCACAGCGCCACTTCTGGCTTTTTCTGTGTATGTGGGACTGAGGAATCGAACCCAGGACTTCATGCATGCTAGGCAAGCACTCTACCACTAAGCCACATCCCCAGCCTCCAGGGTTCCTGAGAACCCCAGGCCGACAAGGGTCTGGACAGACAGACCCTAGAGCCTCAGCCCAGGGCCCAGCCTTACCTGGTCCCGCACAGATTTTTCAGGATCCACAGTGAGGCCACAGAGCACAGGCAGGATCTTGTGGGCACAGTCACTCATTGAGTAGAGGTTGTGGGTAGCAGCAAAGCCCAGGACCCCTGCAACCCGGGACGGTGGAAAGGGGTCCTTAGTGGCCCGGCTGAAGGCAGAGGTGAGGACTCTGTGTCTAGTCTGGAACAAGGAGGGGAGAAAAGGAAGAGAACTAAGCACAGGGTCAACGTTATACCCAGAACCTCCTGATCGAATGTCCTTGAATGGACCGTCACGGGACCCCCTAAGTCTAACATTGTGAATTTACACCACTTGTGCGTAAATGAGAATTAACTCAAACCCCTGGATCTGGGCTTCTCCCAGACTACTTACTGGGCTCTCTGTTCAGGCTGTCTCAGGACCTCAGGGCCTGAGCAGCAGCTACCTGGGGCCAGGCCTATAGATCTCCTGGGCCTGGTATAAGCCCAGTTTACAAACAGGGGAAACAGTCTTGGGGTCAAGCAAATCTGGGCTCAGACTGCAGATCCACCTGCTACGGGTGCAGCCCACCGTGTCCAAGAGCTCAGGCCTGTGCCAGGCCTGGGAGACCAGGAGGAGAGCCTCCACACACAGGATTCCTGGCCCCAGAGGAAGCCTCGGTCCTGTGGCAGCAACTCAGGACACTCACGCTGGCGCTGAGGTAAGAGCCAATTTTGCCTAGGCAGACGGTTGTGTTGCAGCGGATGGGGCCCTGATCATCCTTGGCCTGCAGCCGGGCAAAGTGCTTCATCAGCTCCACATTGAGGTTGGTCTCGTTAAGCTTTGGGGCCAAAAGCAGCATGGACTGTGGAGTGAGGAGGACAGTGAGTACTGCAGACACAGCAAGAAGGGATGCCTGGGAGAGGGGAGGCCTCTGGCAGCCCTGCCACAGCCCTGCCAAACCCACCAGGCTACGACCTGCCTCATTCGGCAAGTTGGGGAAGGGGATCCTCCACTTCTCTGCCCCCCATTTACAGTAAGGTCTCAGAGGCATGATCACACTGCTGGCTGGATTTCTCCTCTCTGCTCAGTCTACCCAACAGGCCCAGGCAGAGGTCACTGTTGACCTCTTCATTGCTACACTTAATGGCCAATTCTCGGTCGTCAGCACGCTTGACCCTTCTGCAACTGTGACTACCCCTCATTCTCTCTCCGCCTTAGCACTTTCGCTTCTGCTCTTCCAGTGCACAGTGGTTCATGGTCCTCTGACCTCATTGGCCACCCATTTTGCTGAGATCTTAGCTGAGTTTTTGTTGTTGTTGTTTTCCCCACTCACAATTGTCAATTTACCACTTGAGCTATGCTTCTAGTCTAGAACACCTTTGCTGGTTACTTGGAAATAAGAGACCCAGAATTTTTTTTTTCACCTGGCTGACTTCCAACCACAATCCTCAGATCTCAGCCTCCTAAGTTGCTAGAATTATAGGCGTAAGCCAATGGCACCCAGCTTGACTTCTTTCATTATTTAGTTGTTATTTTTTGTTGGTACTGGGGTTTGAACTCAGGGCCTTGTGCTTGCCGAACAGGCACTCTACTACCTGAGCCAAGCCTCCAGCCATTTTTGCTTTGGTTATTTTTCAGACAGTCTTGCTTTTTAAGCCCAGGCAAGCCTGGACTGCCATCCTCTTATTTATGGTTTCTACTGTACAAGGGGATGAGGGGATGACAGGTGCACACCACTACACTTAGCTTATTGTTGAAATGGGGTCTCAGGAACTTTTCCCCCAAGATGGCCTCAAACTGCAAGCCTCCCAAGTCGCTAGAATTATAGTCATGAGCCACTGTGCCCACACTCTGTGCTGAGCGCCTATAATATTTAACAATAGTGCCCTGAGTGACAGCACCTATTTCACGGTTTTACATGCTCCTGACATGCTTTCAATCTGGAATACCCCAAAGGCTCAAGTGAAGGCTTGGTCCCCAATGCAGCCATGCTGAGAGATTGTAGTTTGGGAAAATTATTAGATCATAACAATTGGTTGCTTGTAGCTCATGTCTGTAATCCTAATTTCTCAAAAGGCTGAGATCTGAGGATCTCAGGAGCCATCCCAGGCAGATAAATCCCAAAGACTCTTACCTCCTATCAACCAGCAAAAAGCTACCAGGGGAGGCATGTCTCAAGTGGCAGTGACAGAGTGCCAGCCTTAAGCAAAAAGAAAAAAAAGGAAGTGGTGCTATGGCTCAAATGGCACAGCACTAGCCTGGAGCAAAAGAAGTCAGGGCCAGCCAGGCGCCAGTGGCTCACGCCTGTAATCCTAGCTACTCAGGCTGAGATATGAGGATCTCGGTTCAAAGCCAGCCCGGACAGGAAAGTCCATGAGATTCTTATCTCCAATAAACCACTAGAAAACCGGAAGTGGCGCTGTGGCTCAAGTGGTAGAGTGCTCGCTTTGAGCTGAAGAGCGCAGAGACAGCGCCCAGGCCCTGAGATCAAGCCCTAGGAATGGCAAAAAATAAAAATAAAAATCAGGGCTGGGAAGGTGGCTAGAGTGCTTGCCTTGCATGCATGAGGCCCTGGGTTCGATCCCTCAACACCATATAAGCAGAAAAGCCAGAAGTGGCACTGTGGCTCAAGTGGTGGAGCTCTAGCCTTGAGCTAAAGAGCTGAGGGACAGCGCCCAGGCCCAGAGTTTGGGCCCCACGTCCAGCCAAAAAAAAAACAACAAAAAACAATCGGACCTCATCAATGGGTTAATCCATTCTTGGGCTCATAATTCCACAGGTTATGGGAGGTGTGAGCACTTGGCGAGGGGGGGGGGTGTTAATTGGTGCACCTGGGAGCTGTATCTTGTCCCAGGCACTAGCCCTATTTTCTGCTTCTCACCAACCAAGAGGTGAGCCGCTCTGCTCCCCACTCTCCCTGTGCCTCACCAGAGGCCCAGAAGCAATGGAACCAAATGGTCATGCCTGAGACCAAAGCATATCTTGCCTCCATTTTGTTCCAGCAGCAGAAAATGAACACAGCTCCAACATTCATTCCTAGCCCAGATTTCTTCCCTAAATTCCACACATGCACAACCCACGGCCAGCTAGACATTTCCACCTGGCTGTCAAGCAGAGATTGGTTGAGCTTGGGCTCAACCTTTCTGGAACTCTGCACGCACCTCAGTCCTCTCAGAAAAAGGTAACAATGTGCGGAACCTTTGGGCATTTGTCATGGGGCCTGAACTCTGGGCCTGGGTGCTGTCCCTCAGCTCTTCAGCTCAAGGCTAGCGCTCTACCACTTGAGCCACAGCGACACTTCCAGCTTTTGTTCTTTTGGCTTATGTGGTGCTGGGGAATCGAACCCAGGGCCTCATGTATGCAAGGCAAGCGCTCTACCACTGAGCAACCTTCCCAGCCCCATTTTTTTTTTTTTTTTGGTTGTTTGTAGGGCCTGAACTCTGGGCTTGGTCGCTGTCCCTCAGCTCTTCAGCTCAAGGTGAGTGCTCTACCCCCACACATTTTTTTAAAAATCAGTACAAAGGGTACCTTTTGAAAGGAGTTCCATCTTCAAAGCTGCAAACCCTCTTCTTCCCATTCTCCATCAGCCTCTCATTCTCTAATAATACGCATTTCCTAACTCTGTTTCTCAACTGCCAGGCCCACTCTGTGCTGCTTGAGGACAGGGGTCTTGGGCTGCCTTGTGTCCCAGCATGAGCCACAGGAAGAGCAGAGAGGTGTTCAGTGAATAACGCTCAAAGCCCGCAGGCCACGCGCCCACTGCAACACTGCTGGCTACAGGTGGGACATGGCCTGGACCAGCACACATGCATACACACACAGCCCCTCCCACAGCTTCAGACCCACAGGCTGAACCCAGTCTATGTCCTGGAGAGCCCTCTCCACACCCTAGAAAACCAGCATGGTCACTCCTAGCCTGGCCACACCCACCTTGACCGTCTGCTCCCGGATGGCAGGATTGGTGTCCAGGAAGCCATGCACCACATGCGGAAAGACCTGGGTGTTGACGGTTGGCTCATCGAGGTATTGGATGAACTGCTCCATCTGTGGCCAAGGGCAGGGTATGAGAACATACATATCTAATCCTCTCCCCCTGCCACGCCCCACCCTGCTCCCTGCTTTCCCCCCCCAGTACCCCCCAACACAGGGCCACCCTGGCTTTCGTTTTCCTATTATGCAGACGCTGGCTGGCCAGGGCAGCTATCTGGTCCATGTGTTTGGCCTTAGGAGGGCTCGTGGGTTTGGTAGTTGGACAGGGATTGGTACTGGGATTGGTACCTGTTCCTTCTGTCTCACAAGGGCCCCCTGACTCTCTAGACCCAAGAATCTGATGCTCCCAGCAGAAGAGATGCATCCTAGCCTAGAGGGTCACAGGGACAGAGCCAAAAACTGGGGACTCTGAGCCCTATAGCCTGGGCAATGCGCTCTGTCACAGGCTCCACCTCTGAGAGTCTGGCCTGATACTTCCCTCTGCAGAGTTCAGGACAAAGGATCTCAGTGTAGGCAGGGCGGGCGCTCTCGTCACCTGCCTAGAGCTGGAGATGAGGCAGGCGCATCCGCCATAGCCAGCGAAGGGCCCAGCCAAGGCTCTCACCTGTTGGAGGAGGCGGATGCGCATGGCGCGGTCGGTGGATGAGAACATCTTGACCACCACCGGGATGATCTTCTGCTGATACTCCTCGGCACTGAGGAACTTGCCCACCTGAGGGGAGGAGCAGGAAGGGGCTCAACCACATCCATGGCAGCAGGAGGCTTCCCAGGGTGGGGAAGCGGTAGTGTTTCCTCTGCAGCCTCCTGTGCCCACACTGGGCCTTAGCCTTTCTGGGCCTCTCGGGAGGCTGCGGAAAGCTCTGTGACCATCCCAATAAATACAGGCACCTGTAGAACATGCGCACAGAATTGTGCCCCCAGTTTCTGGGGATCCAACTAAATGGGATTGAATGGCTGTCCCTTCCCTTGAGTCCCTTCAAGGAAAAAGAGTCCCCTGGAATGCGCAGGATGGGAAGGGCAGGTGCCTGAGTAAGGGTGGCCAGGACTAAGGAAGCAGGGAGAATCCAGCCCCAGAAGTCAACAGCTGAGTAGTCAAGAGGAAGGGTAGGCTGGGCACCAGTGGCTGACACCTGTCATCTTAGCTACTGTCTCCAAGTGCAAGAGCTGCAGAGCTGATTAGGTGGCCCTAAGCCACCAGGAAAGCGGCAGGAAGCTCCTCCTAGGTGAGCGTTAGCTTGTCCTGGCAGGGCTGTCCCCACCTACATCCCTCTCTTTGGCATCCCAGATGCTACACCAGCTCTCTGCTCCCCAGTTCCTGAGACTCCAGGCCTTTCAGGTCTCTCTCACAGGGGTCCCTGACCCCACTGACCTTGAAGAGGGGCGTGAGGACCACGGCCCCAGCACTGCCAAATTCAAAGGCAGTCAGCAGCTGGGGCAGCACCTTGTGCCGGCAGAAATCCTCAGGGAAGGAGTCCAGGCTTTTGCTCAGCTCTTGGAAAAACTTTTGCTTTTCGGATGGCTCTTTGATCTGAGGAGAGAAAAGGACAGAGGTCCAACCCAGCCGGAAGAAGTAGGAGTGAAGACCCAGAGCCTAACTACCTGGGTTCAAAGACTAGCTCTCCTCCTTAGCCTCTTGTGACCTTGGGCAAGTGCTCTTCTTCATAGTAATTCTTCCCCCTCTGAGGCTTCAGCCAGAAAATGCACATGAGCCGGAACAATGAAAGGAGAAGGAGAGGGGGCAAATGTGATATCTTATATTTGGAACGGGAACTGGTGGTTCATGTCTGTAATCCTAGCTACTCAGGAGGCTGAGATCTGAGGTTCATGGTTCAAAGCCAGCCTGGGCAGGAAAGGCCATGAGACTTATCTCCAATTAACCACCAGAAAACCAGAAGTGGCGCTGTGGCTCAAGTGGTAGAGCGCTTGCCTTGAGCTGAAGAGCTGAGGGACAGTGCCCAGGCCCAGAGTTCAAGCCCCACGACTGACAAAAAAAAAAAAAAAAAATTGGGGTCAGCTTGGGATACATTTTTAGTCCCTCTTGCAAAGCAAACAAAAAAAAAAAATAGCCAGGTGCTGGTTGGTCATGCTGTAACCCTAGCCACTGAGGAGGCTGAGATGTGAGGACAAAGACAAAGGGTCCAATTAACCAGCAAAAAGCTCAAAGTAAAGGTATGGCTCCAGTAGTAGAGTGCCAGCCTTGAGTGGACAAAGGGAAAATATGAGGCCCAGGGTTCAAGCCCCATGATGGTAAAAAAAATGTTGTTTGATGCAGGTAGCTCAAGCCTGTAATCCTAGCTACTCAGGATTGCCGTTTGAAGCCAGCCGGGGCAGGAAAGCCCATGAGACTCTTCTTTTTTTTTTTTATGGTCGGTCATGAGTTTGAACTCTGGGCTTGGGCGCTGTCCCTGCACTCTTCAGCTCAAGGCGAGTGCTCTACTGTTTGAGCCACAATGCCACTTCCAGTTTTCTAGTTGTTTATTGGAGATAAGAGTCTCAAGGACTTTCCTGCCATGGCTGGCTTTGAACGGTGATACTCAGATCTCAGCCTCCTGAGTAGTTAGGATTACAGGCGTGAGCCACTGGCGCCCGGCTCCTGAGACTCTTATCTCCAATTAATCACCAGAAAACTGGAAGTGGAGCTGTGGCTCAAAGTGGTTGAGCACTAGCCTTGAGCAAAAAGAGCTCAGGGACAGTGCCCAGGCCCTGAGTTCAAGTTCCAAGATCCCACCAAAAAAGTTGCCAACACAGTGCCTGGCACAACACCAAGAGCCTATCAGCAACCATGTTTTGGGGTTTGTTTTTGCTGGTACTGGGTGTTCACTTTAGAACCTTAAACTCTCACTTGGCTTTTTCTATTCACAGCTGGTGCTCTTACCACTTGAGACAGGCCTCCAGCTCAGCTTTTTTCTGTTAATTGGAGACAGAGCCTAGAAGACTTTTCTGACTAGACTGGCATCCAACTTTGACCCTTAGGATCTCAGCCTCCTGAATAGAATTAAAGGTGTGAGCCACTTGCATCTAGCTGTCCACTATTTCATCTCTACCAGAAGAATACTCATACCGGAACCAGACCCTTTATCAGCATCACCTCTACAGAAGCTCACAACCCACTTGAAGAAACTGAGGCTCAAAGAACTAAGGGTGGGGCTGGGGATGTGACTTAGTGGTAGAGTGCTTGTCTTGAATGCATGAGGCCTTGGGTTCGATTCCTCAGCGCCACATAAGCAGAAAAAGCTGGAAGTGGCAGTGTGGATCAAGGTAGAGGGCTAGCCTTGAGCTGAAGAGCTGAGGGACAGCACCCAGGCCCAGAGTTCAGGCCGCACAACCGGCAAAAAAAAAAAAAAAAAAAAAAAAGAACTAAGTGTGTAAGTGTGCTAGGCATCCATAGCTTACACCTGTAATCCTAGCTACTCAGGAGGCTGATTTGAGAATCACAGTTCAAAACCAGCCCAGGCAGGAAGTTCATGAAACTCTTAACTCCAATTAACTACAAAAAAAAAAAAAAAAAAAAAGCAGGGGGGCTGGGAAGGTGGCTCAGTGATAGAGCGCTTGCCTTGCATACATGAGGCCCTGGGTTCGATTCCCCAGCACCACATAAGCAAAAAGAAAAAAAAAAGCCAGAAGTGGCGCTGTGGCTCAAGTGGTAGAGCACTAGCCTTGAGCTGAAGAGCTGAGGGACAGCGCCCAGGCCCAGAGTTCAGGCCCCACGACTGGACCCAAAAAAAAAAAAAAAAGCAGAAGTGGCTCAAGTTGAAGAGCACTAGTCTTAGGCAAAAAAGCTTAAGGACAGTATCCTGGAGGAGTTCAAGCCCCAGGGCACACCAAAAAAGTAAGGGTGGGGCTGGGAACATGGCTTAGTGGTAGAGTGCTTGCGTAGCAAAAAAAGAAACTCAGGAACAGTGCCTAGGCCCTGAGTTTAAGCCCCAGGACTGGCAAACACACACCTAAGAAGTGGCCAGGGCACCTCTGCTGTACTGTACCCTTCAAAGGGATGTTGTTGCTCCCAAGTTTATAAGGGAGGAGACTGAGGATCGAGGTCACCAGTCAAAAGTGGCCAGAAAGTACCAGGGTGACCTAGTGAATCCCAGGCCAGCCTGGGCCATACGCCTGGTAAGACTGTGAGGATTCTGTCGCCAAACACAAGAAGGGCCAAATGCTGCACATAATGGTAGAAATTCAAGAGGCTCACACAAGAGGATTCGGAACTCAAGGCCAGCCTAAGCTATAGAATATGACCCAGTTTCCATCAATACATTAATCATGGGAGGTGGGGGGGGGGGTAACTGAGAAAGTGGGAGGGAAGGCAGAGTAGGGGAAAAGCAAAGAGGAGGCAACAATGCTGGATAAGAAATGTACTCATTAACTTGCTCATGTAAATGTAACCCCTCAGTACAGTATTTTCACTATAAAAAACTTAATTAAAAAATACATTAATCAATAAAGACCAGGCATGCTGGGCCCCGGTGGCTTACCCCTGTAATCCTAGCTACTCAAGAGTCTGAGATCTGAGGATCGCAGTTCAAAGACTTATCTCCAATAAACCACTAGAAAACTGGAAACGGTGCTGTGGCTCAAGCGGTAGAGAGCTCGCCTTGAGCTGAAGAGTGCAGGGACAGTGCCTAAGCCCAGAGTTCAAGCCCCACGACCGACCAAAATTAAAAAAAAAAAAAAAGGCCAGGCACTGGTGGCCTAGCTACCCAGAAGGCTGAGACCTGAGGATCATAGTTTGAAGCCAGCCCAGGCAGGAAAGTCTGGAGACTTGTATCTCCAATTAACAGCAAAACCCGAGAAGAGGAGCTGTGGCTCAACTGGTAGATTACCTGCCCAGCAAACACAAAGCCCTGATTTCAAAGTATCACCAAAAAATATAAATAAAAAAATGGACCCAGTGCTGGTGGCTTATCACGCCTATAATCCTAGCTACTCAGGAGGCTGAGATCTGAATTTCATAGTTCAGAGCCATCCTGGGCAGGAAAGTCTGTGAGACCCTTTTCTCCAATTAACCCCCAGAAAACCAGAAGAGGCACGGTGGCTCAAAGCAGTAGAGTGCTAGCCTTGAGTGAAAAAGCTCAGGGACAATGCCCAGACCCTGAGTTCAAGCCCCAGGATCAGCAAAAAAAAAAAAAAAAGGGGGTCTGTGTAGTACTTATTCCAGAGTCCCTGTGCATCTGGCGTACTCCCATCCCCACCACTGCTGCTTAGGAAAAGAAAGTGACCTCTGGCTAGGGATAATAAATAGTTGGAGGGGCTGGGAAGGTGGCTCAGCGGTAGAGTGCATGCCTTGCAAGCATGAGGCCCTGGGTTCAATTCCTCAGCACCACATAAGCAAAAATAAAAAAGCCGGAAGTGGTGCTTTGGCTCCAGTGGTAGAGTGCTAGCCTTGAGCTGAAGAGCTGAGGGACAGCGCCCAGGCCCAGAGTTCAGGCCCCATGACCAGACCCCCCCCCCCAAAAAAAAAAAAAGAAATAGTTGGAATGAGCCGAGCACAGGTGGCTCACACCTGTAATCCTAGCTACTCAGGAGGCTGAGATCTGAGGATCATGGTTCAAAGCCAGCCCAGGCAGGAAACTCTGTGAAACTCTTATCTCCAATAAAGCACTCAGGAAACCGTTAATGGTGCTGTGGCTCAAGTGGTAGAGTGCTAGCCTTTTGCTGAAGAGCTCAGGTACAGCACCGAGGCCCAGAGTTCAAGCCCCATGATAGACAAAAAAAAAAAAGAAAAGAAGGAAATAGTTGGGATGGGGCTGGGAATGTAGCTTAGTGGTAGAGTGCTTGCCTAGCATGTATGAAGCCCTGAGTTTGATTCCTCAGTACCACATAAACAGAAAAAGCCAGAAGTGTGCTGTGGCTCAAGTGGTAAAGTGTTAACTGGGCTCCCAGTGGCTAATGCTAAAATCCTAGCTACTTAGGAGGCTGAGATCTGAGGATTGCAGTTTGAAGGCGACTAGGGCAGAAAAGTCCCTGTGAGACTCTTATCTCCAATTATCCACTCAAATACTGGAAGGGGAGCGAGGGATTATCTCATGCCTATAATCCTAGCAACTCAAGAGACTGAGATCTGAGGTTCGCAATTCAAAGCCAGCCTGGGCAGGAACATCTGTAAAACTCTTATCTCCAATAAAATGCTCAGAAAACTGGAAGTGGTGCTGTGGCTCAAGTGGTAGAGCACTTGCCTTGAGCTGAAGAGCTGAAGGACAGCGCTCAGGCCCAGAGTTCAAGCCCTACAATGGACAGAAAAAAAAAAAGAAGAAAAGAAAAAGAAAAATAGTTGGGTTGCCTTCAAGCAGCTCAGCTCAGTGTGGAAGGCAGAGTTGGGGAGTGGAAGACAAGAGAGACCAAGGACAGAGACGAAGGCGCACTCATGGCGACACGGGCAGCTCCAGCTGCGCCATCCCGCAGTGCCACTCAACACCGGGAGGGAGGCCCTGCACACTGTCCTCCCACATCCTACTGGGGGCCAGCCAAAAATAGCCCATTCCCTGTGGACACCTTCTAAAGGAAAGGCCAGGCATGAGAAAACTTCATGTAACAAACTTCCTGCTGCCCCCACACTGGCCAGCAGGCAGCAGGCTCAGTTCCAAGCAGCTTCTTCTCAATGCCGCTCCACTGTCCACTAGCTCTGGCCCGACTCTAGCCAAGATGGCCCCAGTTCAGTTCCTTGGAGGTCTGTGGAAGTGCCTGTCACTCTTCTGCCCCAATCCCGATTAGCTGCCACCTCGCTGTGTTCTCCACACACACACGCTGGGTGGAGTGGTGAGCAGGCAGCACGCCCTCCTTTGTTCCCCACCACTAGAAGCTAGCAGATGCTGCGACTCTCCCCTTACAGAGGTGTAACAGGGGGTGCCATCTCCCCATCTTCCCATGTGCTGGTCATTCTTCCTCGTTATTATCCCCTGGCTCCAACTTTCAGACCCTGGCTTAAATCCCAGCTTTCCGAGAGTGCTTCCTGGGACACCCCACCCCATTTTCCCTCCATCCTAACCCAGAGAGCACAGGTTTGTCATTGACACGTCTGCTGTCTCTCTCCCAAAGGAAAAATTCCCAAACTTAGGGATCTAGCCTGTTCACTTCTTCCTAGGTACTTAAGGGCAGGCGCAGGTCTGATTCTCCTGTCTATGCCTTAGACCAGTTAGAAGACCAGAGCCAGGATGCTGTGTGGAGTTCTAGAGTGATGGGGCAGTCACTAAGCACCTGCTGTGTGCCCAGCTCTGCAGAGCAATGGGCTGAGAAGGTGGCTCAGAGATAGAGTGCTAGCCTTGCATGCATGAGGCCCTGGGTTCTATTCTTCAGCACCACATAAGCAGAAAAAGCCGGAAATGGCGCTGTGGCTCAAGTGGTAGAGTGCTAGCCTTGAGCTAAATAGCTGAGGGACAGTGCTCAGGCCCAGAGTTCAGGCAACATGACCGACCAAAAAACTAAAATAAAATAAAAATGCCAGAAGAGCTGGGCACCAGTGACTCATACCTGCAATCCTAGCTACTCAGGAGGCTGAAATCTGAGGATCGCCATTCAAAGCCAGTCTGGGTGGGAAAGTCCATGAGTGGCGCAGTGGCTCAAGTGGTAGAGCTCTCACCTTGAGCTGAAGAGCTCAGGGACAATGCCAGGCCCAGAGTTCAAGCCCCACGACACACAGACACACAGACACACAGACACACACACACACACACACACACATAATGTAGCTATACTGATCTTTCATAAACATATTCTTCAGCCAGGCGCCGGTGTCTCACGCCTGTAATCCTAGCTATTCAGGAGGCTGAGATCTGAGGATTGCGGTTTAAAACCAGCCCAGGCAGGAAAGTCTGTGAGACTCTTATCTCCAATAAACCACTAGAAAACCGGAAGTGGCGCTGTGGCTCAAGGGGTAGAGCGCTCACCTTGAGCTGAAGAGCTCAGGGACAGTGCCCAAGCCCAGAGTTCAAGCCCCACAACTGACAAAAAACAAACAAACATATTCTTCATGTCATTATTCCTAAACAATACAGTTTAATTACTGTTTACACAGGTTTTATAATTCATCCAGACACCATTTAAAGACTACAGGACTTAAAAAAAAAAAAAAAGCACAGGTCTCCTGCTTTGATCCCTACCACAAAATAAAGACCATAGGAGGATGTAGGTCATACGCAAATACTCCGCCATGTTATATGAGAAACCTGAACCTCTGTGGCTTTGGTTTTCTCAGGAGTCCAGGACCCAATCCCCACAGACAGCGGGGAACTAAGCAATGTGCTTTAAACTCTTGGTCTCCTCTCTGTTCTCCTATGAAGCTGGCACTGTTATCAGGGCTGAGCCAGGTTTGTACCTAAAAGGCCTAACTGCACAGTTCATGTTTGTCTTCAGAAGGTCCCTGAAAAGTGGGATGGGGCACAGAGACAAGGAATGCAGGGCGAAGCCCAAGTGAGTGGGGGCACTCACCTGAATCTCTTCCAGGAAGAGGTTGGTCTCCACAAAGCGGTTGTTCATGAAGCCATTGGGGGCCCGGCAATTCTGCAGAAAGCGGGCCGGATTGGGACGCACCTTGGGGTTGGCTCCCACCAACTCACAGTAATGGGGTACCAGGGATTTGGGGATCTGTAAGGGAAGGCTCAGTATCAGGGAAAAGATGGAGGGAGGAAGATGGCAGGAAAAGCATGGGGTGGAGCGATTAGGGACTGAATGCTTACCTTCCCAGGGTTGCGGAGGGCAGCTGCCCGAGGTAAGGGCCCATTGAAGACTTCCCAGATGAGGCAGCCCAAGCGCCACATGTCTGCTGACCTGTGGCAATAACCCCCACCTACTCAGGGACCCACACCTACAAGTGCCAGTCTCCAACCAGGCAGCCTGCAGCTACACGGCAGGCCTGCAGCTAACCCGTCAGCCCGAAGCAACTGGTTTCCTTCATCCCATTTAACAGGGTGAGCCAGGCACTGGTGTGGCTCATGCCTGTAATCCATGCTACTCAGGAAGATGAAATCTGAGAATAGTGGTTCGAAGCCAGCCCAGGCAGGAAAGTCCACGAGACTCTTTATCTCCAATTAACCACCAAAAGCCAGACATAGAGCTGTGACTCAAAAAAGGTAGAGCACTAGTCTTGAGGGAAAAAGTTAAGGAACAGCACAGCACCCAGGCCCTGAGTTCAAGCCACCGTACCACAACAAAAACAAAAACAACAACAACAAAAAAAGGAACTAAGGATAAGAGAAACAAGGACATGTATCCCTGGTCAAAAGGCTTTCAATATTCAGAACCATCTAACCCTGAGACCTGCATCCACTCTGCCCTACAGCTGTGAGAACTCGGGAAAAGGCCCCTCTCCTAAAACCCTGTTCCCTCCCCAGCCAGGCAGGAAGGGGGAGCAGGAAAGTGCCAGCTAGTATAGGGGTACAATGATGCAGGAACCTCCCGAACACCCACCACTTCTCTCTGACGGCTCTGCCACTGCTGTCAGCCAGTTCTGGGGGATCATACTGCTCAAGCTCAGGGATTCCCTTGCGTGGGGGTCCCCCACCATTGCCTTGGGCTGAGTACATGTAGTCCAGGCCCCCAAGCTTCCACTCGCCCGCTCGGTCCACGAACACGGCAGCCATGCAGACATTGTTGTGAATGAGGTTGCAGTCGTTGACCAGGAAGCTGAGTGCTTTCACGATCTGGTGCAGCCCCCAGGACAGCTCCTGCTCCTTCAGGCCACCAGCTTCCACCCGGGCCTTGAGGTACATTCCCAGGGGGGTCACAGCCTCTGTCACTACATGGAGGCACTTTTCTGTCTGGGGAAGGAGATGGGGTATCAGGGCAGGGATGAGGACACGAGGAAGGAGGGAGGGAGATAGTGAAGCAGAAACCAAATGGGGGTGCTGAGATCCATAGATGGACAGAGACAGGCTGAGAGGCAGGAGGTGAGAGACGAGAGATGGGCAGTCTGGCAAGCAGATACCTCCAGCCCATCGATGTAGGCCAGGATGTTGGGATGCCTGAGCGTTTTGAGGCGCTTGAAGGCAGCTTTGGCCACCTGGGTCTGCTCCTCGGAGCCGGGCTTCACGTCATACACGAAGATGGACACCGGGCTGCCTGTGGCCTGGGGGAGGACAGGGCGGCAGAGGGGCTTGGGATCAGATCGTCCTCTCGACCGGGCCTGGGTCTCACCGGCCCCCCATCCAAGCGGAAGGAACGGGCCGCCCGCCGGCCCCTTCCCAGGTCAGCCCTTAGGAGCATAACCGGGCGCACGTGACCCCAGGTCTGCCGGCCCTTCCGTCCCTCAATCCTTCCTCCCGCCACGTCGGCAGTGCCCGCCCCCTCCCCGGCCCGTTGCCCCGGAGCCCCGGTCGCCACGTCAGGCCAGGCGCGACGCGGCGGGGCCGGCGACGCGGACTAGGCAAGGCCGAGGTCGGCCGCGGCCTGTGGAGCGGCGCCAAACCTCACCTTCTTGCGGCCTCGGTGCAGGACCCAGGGCCCTGGTGAGCTGCCCTCGGGGGGCTCCGGGCTGAGCTCGAACGGGAAGTCCCGGACGGGGTCCCGCGCAAAGAACCACATCGTCCCGGCCGCCGCGGCGGGCTCGGGCGCCTCAGCTCCGGGTCCTCCGGCAGCCCGAGCCGGGGCGGGGATGGGCGGGGCTCTGGGGCTGAGAGATGGGCGGGGTCCTGCCTGAAGGGGCGTGGCCTCTGGCGCTGGGAGATGGGCGGGTCTGCTCAGTTGTGGGCGGGACCTGGCCGGAGATGGGCGGGGCCTGAGGTGGGGTAAAGCGGGGTTGGGGCGGGGTAGATCAACACAACAGTAGACTGACTCTGCTCTGGCGGGTCACCTAAACTGCTGTCTTTATATAAAAGGGGCGTGGCAGAGTCCATCTTTCTTTGTAAGGATAAAAGCTTGAGAAGGAACGGACGAGAATGCCACTGGTAGGCAGGCCTGGGTTGAATCCTGACTCAGTCCCTCAGTGGCTGTGGGAACTCAGGAAGATCCTGGGTCTTCGTGGGGTCTTCCCCCATCTATCAGATGACCCAGAACAGCCACACTGCAGATCCTTCCTTTCTTTGTCTAAGTTAACTGTGGAGCTGGGCACGGTGGCTCACGCCTGTAATCCTATTGGCTCAGGAAGCTGAGATCTGAGGATGATGGTTCGAAGCCAGCCAGAAGAGGCACATCCGTGAGCCTCTCATCTCCAATCAACCACAAAAAGCCAAGCTGTGCCTCCAGTGGTAAGAGTGCCATCCTTGGGTGAAAAAAAACTAAGGGATAGCACCTAGGACCTGAGTTCAAGACCTAGTACTGGTGCACATACCAGTACTACGGGATGGTCATGCAGAGGCAGTGTCAGACAGTGTGGGCTGTTCAGCACATCTTAGGAATCTCAGCTGGAGCTCAGTACAGTGGCACACACCAGTCACAGTAAATGAGGGAGGAAAGTTGCCAGTTTGATTCCAGCCTGGGCTACATAGTGAGATCCTGTTTCAAGAAAACAAATTACAGGGGCTGGGAAGGTGGCTCAGTGGTAGAGCGCTTGCCTTGCATGCATGAGGCCCTGGGTTCCATTCCTCAGCACCACATAAGCAGAAAAAGCCAGAAGTGGCGCTGTGGCTCAAATGATAGAGTGCTAGCCTTGAGCTGAAGAGCTGAGGGACAGTGCCCAGGCCCAGAGTTCAGACTCCACGACCAACCAAAAAGAAAAAGAAAAAGGAAAAAATAAGAAAAACAACTTACAGCTAGACAACCTCCTGCGTGGCTTGCAGAGGCGGGCAGCAGTGGCCATATTGACTGTGAGTGGTAGCACCGGCCATGAGGGTGTTCTGGCACTGAGGTGGAGGCAGGCAGAGGTCTAAGATGCCAGAATACAGCGGCTCGTCCTGTCGAAGAGGCACAACCTAAGCAGTTTGAGCAGGGGAAAAATGCAGAGGGGGAAGCTGAGGTTTAGTAGTTCTTTAGGGTAATTCACCCGAGGGCAAGGGCTCAGGAATATTAAGAGTCCTGTGATGGTTTTCAGTCAATGTAATGTTCTCTTACCAGCTACCTGAATTCAGGCCCGGCACAGGGGCCTCACCTGGGGAAGAAACAGGTGCAGGTGCAGGGCCACTGGGCCAGGGGAAGCTGGGAGTACACAAGGAACAGAGGAGTTGCAAGGAGGATGACACCAAGTCTAGTATAGGATGAGCAGAGGTCAGCAGGAGACATAACATCCATGCTATGCCAGCCAGGAACCCTTGACTCACACCTGTTATCCTAGCTACTCAGGAGGCTGAGATCTGAGGATCACAGTTCAAAGCCTGAGTAAGCCATGAGACTTTTTGTCTCCAATTAATCACCAAAAAGCCAGAAATGAAGCCATGACTCCAGTAGTAGAACGCTAGCTTTAAGCAAAAGAAGTTCAGGGACAGTTCCCAGGCATGTGCCTATGTGCGCACACGCATATGCGCGCGCACACACACACACACACACACACACCCACACACCCACGAGAAGGATTGGGATGAAGAAGGATTTGGCTTTCAAACACTGTTGGTGAGAATAAGTTGGTCCAACCATGGTGAAAGACAATTTGGCAATAGCTGTCAAACATTTATTTGCAAATGCATCTCCATTGCCTCAGTAATTCCAGTGGAAATCCCATACAAACCGACGTTCACATGCTCAAAGGTAGCAGGGCACGGATTGCTTATGCCTGTAATCTCAGCTAGTTGGGAGGCTGATAACAGGAGGATCACTCTTTTGAGGCCAGCTTAAGCAGAAAAATCTGTAAGACTCCACTCCATTGGGGGGGGAGGCACCTGTGTAGGTGGACACTGTAATCCATGCCTGCAGTTTCAGTAATGATAGAAAGCCAAGGAGGCAGATCATGGCTCAGGTGTGCCTGGGTTGGAAATGAGACTCTATCCTAAAGAAATCAATGAAAAGCAGGGTTGGAAGTATGGTTCAGTGGTATCATGCCAGCCCAGCAAGCTCTAGATCCTGAGTTAAACCCCCTCAGCATCACAAAAAAAAAAAAAAGACAAGCAAAAATGTAGGTGCTCTGGGCACTGGTAGCTCACACCTATGATCCTAGTTACTCAGGAGGCTGAGATTTGAGGATCACAGTTCAAAGCTAGACTGGACAGGAACGTCTGTGAGACCCTTATTAACCACCAGAAAACCGGAAGTGGTGCTATGGCTCAAGTGGTAGATCACTCACCTTGAGCTGAAGAGTTCAGGGACAGTGTCCAGGCCGGGAGTTCAAGACTCACAACGACCACCACCACCAACAACAAAAAAGTGTGTGTGTGTGTGTGTGTGTGTGTGTGTGTGTGTGTGTGTGTGTGTGTGTGTGTGTATGCAAAGTGGAAACCCTAAGAATCATATGCATGGATCATTTGCCATCAAGAAACTCTGATAGTATTTGTCTTAGTCATATCACAAAGAAGGCTCTAGAAACAAGGCTCATTGTGATCATGTTCCATCACTGACATCCCTGTTCCATGCATTGATTACTAAGGGGGGATTATGATATCACTTCTGGGACACAGCTAAGGAAACTTCACTAAGCAAATCTAGAATCCAAACATTTGTAGGACTAGACTTGTTAAGTAGTGAAAAGAAAAGAACTTCTGTTAAGTAGTTTAAAAGGGTGGGGGGAGGGGTGGCTGGGAATGTGGCTCAGTGGTAGAGTGCTTGCCTAGATGCATGAAGCCCTGGGTTCCATTCCTCAGTACCACATACACAGAAAAGGCTGGAAGTGGCTCTGTTGCTCCAGTGTCCCTTGAGCTGAAGAGCTCAGGGACAGCGTCCAGGTTAAGTTCAAGTCCCACGACCACCACCAACAACAAAAGTGTGTGTGTGTGTGTGTGTGTGTGTGCAAAGTGGAACCCTAAAAGACCTGGATGCTGGTGGCCACAGAGCCCCGTCCTGGGGAGGCCCAGCTAGCCCCGCTGCCTCCAGGAGGAGCGCGACACAACCTCCTCCTCCAAAAAGCGGCTCCCTGCGCCCTCTGCCGGCAAGGTTGCACATTGCGCCTGTGACAACGAAACTAAAGAGGCAGATTGAGAGTGGAAAAGCTCCAAAGTCAACTGTCAGTGTGGTGCCAGTGAGTCAGCTGGTCATCCTGGCTACTCAGGAGGCCGAGATCTGAGGACCAGACTTGAAGTCAGCCCAAGCAGGAAGACTCCTATCGCCCATTAACCACCAAAAAGCCCAAAGTGGGGGAAAAAAATCTCAGGAGAATAGGGTGCTAATTGTTCCACACTGGTAACTCAGGAGGATGAGATCTGAGGATCACGATTTGAAGTCAGCTGGCCCAGGAAAGTCAATGGGACTCTGATCTCCACAAAAACCTGAAGTGGATCAATGGCTCTCAATGGCTCACTCAAGTGTTAGAGCACTAGCCTTGAGCAAAGAAAGTCAGGGACAGAGTCCAGGTCTCTGAGTTCAAGCTCCAGGACTGGTGCATGCATACATGTGCGCACGCACACACACAGACACATATATGCACACACACACATACACACACACACAAAAAAAGAAAACAAGGACAACAGCCAGGCCCTGAGTACACATGTACACACGTACACACACACACACAAAAGCTAGGATTATAGGCATAAGCCATCAGCACCCACATTTTTTTGGGGGGGGGTCAGGCATGGGGCTTGAACTCTGGACCTGGGCACTGTCTCTGAGCTCTTCAGCTCAAGGTGAGCCCTCTACCTCTTGAGCCACAGCACCACTTCCAGTTTTCTGGTGGTTCATTGGAGATAAGAGTGTTACAGACCTTCCTGCCCGGCCTGGCTTTGAACAGTGATCCTCAGATCTCAGCCTCCTGAGTAGCTATGATTACAGGTGTGAGCTTACTGGATCAGACCTCCCAGGGACTCTGGATGGAGCCACTGGGAGAAATGAAACAGCTAGGGTGGCACCTTTGGGAACTAGGAGTTGGGTGTTGTAATGGCCCCTTGTATCCCAGAGCAAAATGGGGATCAGATCATCCAAGGATGAGTCAGAACTAGATGGTGGGGGGGAGGCTAGGAGGGGGGTGCACAGAGATTCCTGTGAGGCCTGACTTCCTCTCCACTTTGTGTCACAAACCCTGCCTCCGTCCTTCCAGCTCTGCAGCCATGGGGCATTCCCTTGTTACCTGTTACCTGCGTGCCATCCAGCTGTGCCAGTTCACCCTCAATATCTGTAGGATTCCTGGTTGACAGAGTGGATAAATGAAAGTGCGCCCAGAGACAAGAGGAAGAAAAAGCAGACACCCAAGCAGATACACTACACAGAAACCAGAAAAGCTGCCCCCAGCCCTCCTGAGCAGGCTCCCAAAAGGGCTACCAACTCTGAGATCACCAGCCAGGTGTCGCTTTCAGCCAGTATAGGAAAAGATCATTTCTGATGCTGGGCTCTGGTGGTTCATGCCTGTAATCCTAGTGACAAAGAGGCTAAGATCTAAGGATCAGTTCAAAGCCAACCCAGGCAGAAAAGCCCATCAGCACTCAGCCAGAACCATGATTACATGTATGAGTCACTGGTACCCAGTTTTAATGTTAAAAAAAAATTTTTTTTCCGGGCTGGGAAGGTGGCTCAGTGGTAGAGCGCTTGCCTTGCATGCCTGAGGCCCTGGGTTCGATTCCTCAGCACCATATAAGCAAAAAGAAAAAAGCCGGAAGTGGCGCTGTGGCTCAAGTGGTAGATCGCTAGCCTTGAGCTGAAGAGCTGAGGGACAGCGCCCAGGCCCAGAGTTCAGGCCCCACGACTGGACCCAAAAAAAAAAAAAAAAAAATTTTCCCTACTAGGGAATAAACTCAGGACTAACACTTACTAGAACTCAGGGCTCACAATTAGCTTTTTCTTTCCTTTATTTATTTTTTGTCATGGGGCTTGAACTCAAGGCCTGAACACTGTCCTTGAGGTCTGAACTAAAGGCCTCGACTGTCCCTGAGTTCTTTTGTTAAAGGCAAGCACTTTACCACTTTGAGCCACAGCTCTACTTCTGGTTTTCTACTGGTTAATTGGCAATAAGAGTCTCACGGACTTTCTTGCTTGGGCTGGTTTTGAACAGGGATCCTGAGATCTCAGCCTCCTGAGTAGCTAAGATTACAGTTGTGAGTCACCAGCGCCCAGCACAATTAGCTTGGAGGCAGGAACATGGACAAAGATGAGATACCACTACTACTATTCAAAGCCCCAGTGCAAGCCAGGCGCCAGTGGGAAACACCTGTAATCCTAGCTACTCGGGAGGGTGAGATCTGAAAATTGTGGATCAAAGCCAGCCCGGGGTCTTATCTCCAATTAACCACCAGAAAACCAGAAGTCGTGCTGTGTCTCAAAGTGGTAGAGCTTTGAGCTGAAGAGCTGGGGGACAGCACCCAGGCCCAGAGTTCAAGCCCTATATACAAACAAACAAAAAACCCTATAAACAACTCAAATTCACATTGAAGTTAATGGATTAATTTTTAAAAAATGGAAAGTTGGATGTTGATGGTTGGTGCCTATAATCCTAATTCTGAGGATCTAGGTTCCATGCTAGCCCAGACAAAGCTGAGCCTCTTATGTCCTATTAACCAGCAAAAATCTGGAAGTGGAGATGTGTCTCATGTCGTAGAAAGCTATCTATGCTTTCACTCTCGACTGAAAAAGCTAAGAGCACAAGTCCAGAACTCTGGCAAGTGAGTTCCTGAGTTCATTCCCAGTAATTCAAGGGGGAAGACAAAGTTGAAAAAGATGACACACTGAGGGGAGAAACCCCAAAGCCTAACTCCTCTGAATAGCTAAAGTACCATTTACCCAAACAATTCTAGGAAATGGAAACATGTTTTTGTTATTGGTGTTTTTGCTTTGTTGCTATCTTTGTGGGGTTTTTTTTATTGGGGGAGGGGGGTTGGTAAAGGAACATGAAGGGTGAACAAATGCAGTCACTGGATTCAATATACAATATGTAAAAAAACGAACTATGAACTCCAGATCTTTTTTTTTCTTTCTTTTTTTTTTTTTGGGGGGGGGGTCTGGTCATGGGGCCTGAACTCTGGGCCTGGGCACTGTCCCTCAGCTCTTCAGCTCAAGGCTAGCACTCTACCACTTGAGCCACAGCACCACTTCCGGCTTTTTTCTTATGTGGTGCTGAGGAATCGAACCCAGGGCCTTGAGCATGCAAGGCAAGTGCTCTACCACTGAGCCACCTTCCCAGCCCTCCAGATCTTTTCTTTGTTGCTGCTCTTTCTTTCCTTCCTTTCTTCCTCTTTCTTTAGTCAGTTGTGGGGCTTAAACTCAGGGCCTGGGCACTGTCCTTTGAGTTATTTTGCCACAGCTCCATTTCCAGCTTTCTGATGGCTCATTGGAGACGAGACTCATGGACTTTCCTGTCTAGACAGGTTTTAAACCCCAATCCTCAGATTTCAGCTTCCTGAGTAGATAGGATTACAAGTGTTAGCCATCAGTTCCTGGCATTACTTTCTCTTTTGTCTTGTTTGTTCATTCATCTGTCTTTAGGAGGACAAATACGGGCCCAAAAATAGAAAGAGGGTGAACAAATGCAGCAGTGGTACTCACTAGACATTGTGCTGAAAATGAATTATGCAACTTGTGGGTGGGGATAGGAGGAGAAAACTGGGAGGGAGTCAGAGGAAGGGGTGACATTGTTGAAAAAGTTATCAACTGGGCTGGGAAGGTGGCTCAGTGGTAGAGTGTTTGCCTTGCATGCATGAGGCCCTGGGTTCGATTCCTCAGCACCACATAAGAAAAAAAAAAAAAAAAGCCAGAAGTGGCGCTGTGGCTCAAGTGCTAGAGCGCTAGCCTGGAGCTGAAGAGCTGAGGGACAGTGCCCAGGCCCAGAGTTCAGGTCCCAAGACCAGACCCCCCCAAAAAATAAAAGGTATCAACTCTTTACCTGACTTATATAACTGTAATCCCTCTGTATGTCACCTTCATAATAACTTTTTTTTTTTTTTTTTTTTTGTCGGTCGTGGGGCTTGAACTCTAGGCCTGGGCGCTGTCCCTCAGCTCTTCAGCTCAAGGCAAGCGCTCTACCACCTGAGCTACAGCACCACTTCCGGTTTTCTGGTGGTTTATTGGAGATAGGAGTCTCACGGTCTCTCCTGCCCGGGCTGGCTTTGAACCGCGATCCTCAGATCTCAGCCTCCTGAGTAGCTAGGATTACAGGCGTGAGCCACCAGCGCCCGGCCATAATAACTTTTTAAAAAATGAACTATGCAACTTGTGGACAAGGATGGAAGAAAATGGGGAAAAACAAGACTGACAATGTCCAAGAAGTATTGTACTAATTACTTTGACTTACGAAGTTGTAAACTCCTTGTACAACTCATTTTTAAAAGTTAAAAAAAAAAAAAAAAGCTGGGCAGAGGTGTCTCACGCCTATAATCCTAGCTATTCAGTAGGCTGGTATCTGAGGATCACAGTCCAAAGCCAGCCTGAGCAGCCCTGAAGACCCTATCTCCAATAAACTACTTAGAAAAAGCAGGAAGTGGCAGTGGCTTATGTGGTAGAGCATTAGTCTTGAGCACAGAGAGACTCTGAGATAGTACCCAGGCCCAGAGGTTGAGCCCCAAGACTGGGGGGGGAGGAGAGAGGAGGAACCAAAAACAAAAAAACACAAAACAGAAACAAAAACATGCTTGTTAAACCAATAGTCATTTTCTGAGGACAGTACATGCAATACTGCATCTGATCACTAGATGGCAGCAAAGCCACCTAGCACCCATTGCTGCTGGTGCCTCCATTTCAAGTCACAGCAGAACATAGGAGCATTCAGCCAGCACCCAGCATGACCTTTTTGTCTTTTGGCCAGCCCTGGGGCTTGAACTCAAGGCCCAGGCACTGTCCCTGAGCTTTGCTCAAAGCTAGCACTCTACCACTTGAGCCACAGCACTACTTCTGGTCTTTTGTTTATGTAGTGCTGAGAAATAGAACCCAGGGTTTCATGCATGCTACCACTAAGCCACATTCCCAGCAAGCAATTCCATTTTTGTGTGTATGTCGCCTGTATGGACTTTTCTGCACCTTCCTGCAGCCCTTTTATTTATATTACCAACTCTAGCAAAGACAATACTGCAATTTGACCTTTGTCTCCTAAACTAAGGTTCAAATCAGGTGTTGCCTTGGGGAAGAGACTGGCTTTTTTGGGGGGGCGGGGGAGGGGTCAGTCATGGGGCTTGAACTCAGGGCCTCGGTGCTGTCCCTCAGCTCTTCAGCTCAAGGTGAGCGCTCTACCACTTGAGCCACAGCACCACTTCTGGTTTTCTGAGTGGTTTGTTCGAGATGAGGCTCAAGGAACTTCCTACCCAGGCTGGCTGAGTAGCTAGGATTACAGGCATGAGCCACCAACAGCGAGAGATTGGCTTTTATTTTAGCACCACCAGGGTCTGGAAGCAGTAAATGTAATCACCCTAGGGCATAGACTGAGGTAGATGGACCAAAGAAGTGACTTTATATGCCAGAGGGGAGGTTCTCTGGGACCCCCCCATCGTGGGGCCTGGGTGCTGGCCCTCCTCTTTAGCTCAAGATTTGCCCTCTACCACTTGAGCCACAGCACCCACTTCCGGCGTTTTGTTAATGTTGTGCTGAGGAATAGAACCCAGAGCCTCATGCATGTGAGGCAAGCACTCTTACCATTGAGCCACCTTCCCAGCCCAGCACCCATTCTTAACCCTCCCTCTGGGAGGGCACCCACCCACCTACTACCTTCCATTTCCAAGTCCCCACCCTAAGCTGACTACAGGGAAGCAAGTCCCACACAACTGTACTTTCAAACCTGATTCAGCCATTCACCAATATGGGGTGGTACACTCCCCCCCCCCCTGTCCTGGGGCTTGAACTCAGGGCCTGGACATTGTACCTGGGCTTTAAGCAGGTGTGCTGCTGGCTCACACCTAATCCTACTCAGGTGGCTCTGAGATCAGAGGGTTGTGGTTCAAAGCCAGCAGGGGCAGTCAAGTCTGTGAGACTCATCTCCAATGAACCACCAGAAAACCAAAGCAGAGCTGTGGCTCAGAGCAGTAGAACGCAAAGGAGCTAGGGAACATTGCCTAGGTCAAGAGTTCAACACAAATCACAGTAAAAGAAGCAAACCAACACAAAGGAGTTTTTCAATTTTTATTTCAAACTTTTGAAATGGCTTAATAGTGGAGCTTCTTCAAACTCTAGATGCATGGGGCCTGAAAAAAAAACAAGTGATCAGGTGCTCATGAGAATAAACTGGTGGGCTTCTGGCCAACACCAGGGCTGCATTGTTAGGTACCATTAACTCCCACCTCCTGAGCCTACCAGTGTTAACAGAGAACAGAGAGCCCTGAAGACTGTTAAAGAGTCAAAGCAAAGACACCGCGGGGACTTGAACCCCGTCCTGGGGACCAGGAGTGCCAACCACCAGCATCTTTTGCTTTTTTTTAAGCTAGGGAAAGGTCAAAAAGCAAAACCTGAGAAAACAATTTCTTGTTTTCTCAGGAAAAGAAAAACCTTTACAACCCTACTGAAGAACACTGAAGAATCTGCTTCCACTAAGATGCTAGCTTGGCCAAGTCTGAATGATCACCTGAAAAAGTCTTAGCAGAGAGTATTTGCAATCCCACCCACAACCCTGTCAACACTTAAGGCTGTCTTCTTATATGTTCCCACCCACAATTACAATTCTGAAACATGTTAAGTGGTTTTCTAGTCACTAGATAAGTGCTACATATGTAAAACATCTGATCTTAGGCGCTACTTGGCTGTGGTTTCAACTCATTTACAGGCAAATTATAATGGCCTTGTCTAGTACTGCAGCCCACCCGACCTCAGCACCACGGTTACCTTGACACCGATTATGCATCATGCCCGCACAAGGCTCCAAGCTACAGGCTGCGTCAAGGCGAGGGGTGAAGGGTCTGTGCTAGGCCAAAGGCAGGGGGTGGCCATGTGGCAGAGAAGTCGCTTGTGGGGAGACCTTGTTTTTAGCAGGCTTCTGGAAAAGCTAGGGAAAAGTGGTTGCCCGCTTTCCCCCTTTCCCTCCCCTTCAAGCACCACTGGAGTTGGGCTTTGTTAAAGGCTGCTATAAAAACAGCTATTTAAATGTTAGGATTGAGCCCAAGGATACTCAAGGTTTCTTTCTCACTCCAGACTGATAAAGGCAAGTCCTCACTGCTATTACACATCGGGTTAAGGGTCATGAGGCTGACTTCATTGACCTTATTACAATAGCGCTTTGTTGTCTCTTGCCACAGGAAGGCTCCAGTTGTCCTACTTTAAGCCTTCAGTGCCTTTAGTGAGGGGTACCTGAAAAATCTTAAAGAAAAGGCTTAGCGCCCACCTCACCCCACCCCCCCGGCCAACACACAACTTGCTCACATACTAGGTACTCCAGCATAAAGCTGAAGTATACTCAACACTATTTACCCATGACTGATCTAACTTTGCATGAAGTACAGAAAAAAAAAACTTCATCACCTGGTATCCTCATTTTGTCCACTGGTGAATTCAACTGGAAGTTCCTCCTATAGTCTGAAGAATACCATCTGAAAGAACTAGTTGTTCCCAATCCCCACATTTAAATGGAATTGTTTGGTTCGTTTATTTATTTTAAAGTAAATAGGCTATTTTTCCTTACTGGGGCTGGCTTCTCTGGCCTTTCACATGTGTCTGCTGGTCAGTGTTCCTGCATGTAAGAATTAAGACCAAGGGAGGGGAGAGAGAAACCCACACAAGACAATGCACTGAAGGCCACTGAACTGTTTAAAACATTTCCACTTGCCAGTTAATTTCTCGAGGAATGTTGCTTGTTTCAACTTATCTCTTGTCTCTGATTTTAAGGTTGAATCTGGAAAAGACTAAAGGCTTCAGTGCCCCCCTCCCCCCTACCGGAAATGAAAAAGCATTTTACCTAAAGAAGCACAGCAAAAGGTACTTGATTTCAATCACAAACATGGATCACTTAAAGCTGCAGTAATTTCAACACTCAGCCTTTATCACTCATGGATTTTCCTTCAACAATCACTACTTCCAAGCATTGGGGAATACACTTTGAATCATACTCCAGTCGTTTCACAATGCATTCTAATAGCAGCGATCAGAACAGTACTGCATTCATTACTTGCCAAAAGAACAGACAGACCTGAAGTCAAGACAACTGCTTTCTTTGTGTAGTCTGTAAAAAAAAGCTAAAACAAGTAAGCCCCATCCCCCTCCTCCCTTTCCCTCAAATTCCAGGAAAAAAAAAATTAAGTACACTGATCAGACTCACTGCAAGATCTCACACTAGAACAGAGGGCAGAGCCAAGCACGCATATCAAGTCAAAATCCTGAACAGCTTCATGAAGGATGAAATGAAGCCTCTGCAAAGGAAAATTCTTTAGAAGCCCCCATGCCCCCCATGCCTGGCTCACACTCGATGGGATGACTTTAAGCATTACAAGTTTAAACATGCACACTTTGGAAATGTGGGAAATGAACTTATGGTTCTTTAGCCACTGTCAACTGAAGACCCCTGACTTTCTGAAAACAAATGTGTAGTTACCTTTTTTTTTTACTGATTATCTCCCGCCTGTCTAAGAGGTATTTATTTCTTACTTAGAGGGTCTATTGCCATGTGGCTGATTTATTAACTGGTCATCACTTTATGAAGAATAAAATTTGTCTTTCCTGCCTTAAGTTAAATTCGGTCTTCTGCTCAACTCCTGATCTTGTCCATTAAAGTGTTCGAAGACAAGTTTCTGAAAGATTAGAGAAGAATACCCCCCAAGATTGCCCCAACACTAACTACAGACAAACAAAACTTTATTTAAATAAGGAGACAGCTTTCTAAAGCATACATTCTCTACTGAAGTATTTTATTCATTTGTATGTTTTAATGGTTTTATGCATAATATACAAGAAGCAACATTTAAATTTTAGATTAACATACTGACTCCACAGCACATAAGTTCTCCAGAGATTCAACGCTCAATTTTCTCCTTTTCGTAAGCAATATGATTAAAGGCACTAAGTAACCTCAAGGAATTAAAATCCAAATGCCTCAAAATCAAGGTGGACGTGCCACCCCATCATGGCAGCCTACAATTTAAATGGGCTGGATGGGTGAATTGCTTATAATCCTGAAATCCCCTAAGGAAGGGGTCAGGAGACAGTGCACAATTGTATCATCTCCACAGATCTTACAAATAAGCACTTATCCCTAACATGCAGAACTGCAGATACAAATTAAACTTATCTGTTAACAGCTGTCTGCTGTTTCCTGCTCCCAGAAGAAATGAAGCAACTCTTCTGATTATGAAGAGAAACCTGTCTGAGGCAAACGAAAGATTGGCACACAGCACAGCCTCCTCATCCACTTGATCCCAACTCAATTATTTCAGCTTCTTTTACTCCAGGATTAATGTATCATTTTCATTTCACTTTTTTATTCTGCTTTTGTAAAAGCAGTATTGAGATGGACATTTGATCTTCATTGTTTTTCGTCATTATTTTTGTGGATATAGCTTGTTAGGACAGAACTTTAGAATGGTAGATTCCATATTTAAATTTGTAGCTTTCACTTGCTTCTACTTTTGCATTTGCAGGCAATGCTTTCATCAGTAGTAAGGATTTCATAGTTTAGCTTATTCCCCAATGGAGGTATGACATTTATTTTTTTCTGCCTTTACTTATCGAATTCACCAAGGAGCTGTTTGTTCCCTCTGCATTCTAGGCCACACTGCCAAGCTGGTTATGATTCACATGATGTTATCTGAAAAAAGTCTACAGAAAAAAAAAGGTTTCCCCTCCCTCATCAACAAAATGCCCTCCCTCGACAATTCTTAACCACTTTACAAAGCAAACACAAATTTAAAACAATTTACAAAAAAAAAGTTAAGCATACCTTCACATCTTGTTTTGCCCATCATACAAAGAAAAATTATCCTACTCTAGGGGAAAAAAACTTAGCTTCCACACAAAACTGAAAATAGAGTCTTACTTGATAATATAAAAGCTACCATCAGAAGAAATCCCTTCAGGGTCATTAAGCCACCTCCTTTGATCTGAAGTTCCTACAGTAGTATTAAGTTACATTAAATACCTGAAAAAAATTCCAAAAGAGAACCACACACTACCATCTATAATCCAAACTTTAGTCATTCCAGTGGGCTAAGCCAACCCCCAAGTCCAGCACTTTCCTCCCACAAGCCCTATGCACACAAGTTAGTGCACTCCAAACCTAATGCCATCTTCCCCAGTCGCCCAATTCATAAACGAGGGGAACAAAAACCATACGATTGTGAGTTACTTGCCAACTTGGAAGCTGAGATTTCTTTAGTTTTCCATTCTAAGTACTTAAGCTCTGGTATGAATATCTGAAATCATAAACTAAACAATTACCTAAACCCCACCCCCATCCCAAACAGGCCTTGGCCAACTAATCGCCAGAATTTCTCCCTCCCCTTTAATGAAGTGTTTTTAAGTCACTTGGTATTTGGAAACTTAACTTCAACATTTGGCCTAGTCAAGCGCTCCTGAAGTTCTCCTGAGATGACTGAGTATGAGCCAAAGCTGCACTGTACTTTTTCAGCTTCAACTGGAAAAACTCTTCCAAGGGTAAGAAGCAGCTCCAATCCCTGAAGGTGTTCGTGCCAACAGCACAGCAGTACACGCCTTCTCTAACCCACTTTTGTCAACAGTACTATAGCATCTGTGGAAAATCTTAGAAAAAACATTTTCTCCCCCACCCTCTCTTCCCTGTTAAGACCATCCCCCAAATAATTCAAGTAAAAATAGCATGTTGAAGGGATTAATCACTTTAAAAAACCTGACCAAGGGGAGGGAAGGAAAGAATAACTACCAGCCATTTCTCCAATGGTCAGCTCCTCCAAGACAGAGCTACTGGTGCTCTAGTTTAAAGAAACTGTAAACCTGTGATGTTCTCATTATCCTGATATTGGATTTTTCTTTTTTTCTTTTACCTCGAGTCATCTGCCTGTAGGATTCTACAGACCTAAGGGGAAAAGAACTCAAAACATATTTGCCCCCCCACACACAAAATAACTTTCCACCCACTTAAACACCCAGAGTCCTTACTTACAAAATTTAATTCAGGGTGGAGGAAAACAAAATCATCTATCCACAAAATCATTTCATAATCCCCAACTAAAAAAACACTGCTTACAAATCTGCCCAAATTCTGCTGGTTCTGTAAAATTCATGTCTTCCCTCAAATTGTTTTAAAGACAAAAACTTGCCATTCTACCATTCCTCCAGGCTTGGCAGTCTGCCCTCAAAAGCTTCAGACAAGGTGTATGAGAATAGAAGCCTGAAAAAGAAAAACCTACGACACCCGGAAATCGGCCTAACCCATATAAATCCCTTTACACAGAAGTACACAACTCCCCCATTACTATTACGAAAGTAAACAAGTTACCACACCAGTTACAGACACATTGCCGACCTCGAGTTTTACCGCACCACACGCTCTTGGTAGCCTTGCACACTCATGCTGGTCTAGGATCCACTATCTATGCTCCACAACGTGCCTCCTCCTCCTCCGGGTAGTTGACAGGCCAAGCCACCAGCTAGCTTCACCAAACCGCACTGGCTCCTCCTTCCTTGGAATCCTTTCCTAGCTTCACCACCAGATCGTCAGGGATCCTTCCTTCTTCCTACACCAAATCGCACTGGCTCCTGGACTCCTATCTTCACCACGAACTCCTGCTTGCTCCTCAGTCCTAGCGTCAAACACTGGCTCCTGGAATCCTGTCTTCCTAGGTTCACTGCATCCACTTGAGTAGACCTGGATCAGCTGTTAATGCTAGTCCTCAAGATTTTAAAAACCACCTTGGCTCAAAGTGGCTCAAAGTCCAATGCAAAAAACTGCTCATTACTCGTGATCTTGAAATTTGCTATGAAAGTCCTTCTTCCAAAGTAAAGCTAATCAGCTTAAGGCCTTTTAAATTCTTCTAGCTCTTCCAAAAGCATTCTGCCTTAAATTACTTCAGTCCTTTTAGTATCTTTTTGATGTCTAACTGCCTTTTAGCTTCAAATATTCTTCTAAAGTGGCTTAGAGATTTAAGCATTACCCGCCTTAAAACTTATAAACTGCACCACTGAAAATTAAAACTGATGGGAATTTTTAAGCTGCTATTAATCACTCCTTTTCAGCTTACATTTTATCCAACTGACTTCCTATTTTTGTCTATCTTGAAAGCTTGTGTGCAGTATGCTTAGCTTCTCATTTTCCATCTGAAATACCTTGCCTTGACAGCAATTTCCAATCATTTTCTATCTTGTTCTATCTTCTAGTTTTCTTCTGTTTGCTTACTTGTTCTCCTAGGTTTCTTGCTTCTTCCTATCTTGTGGATTTTTAATTACCTCAGTTGTTCTAGGTTTCTTCCTTCTTCCTATCTCGTAGATTTAAATTACCTTGTTTTCCTAGGTTTCTTTCTTCCTATCTTGTCGATTTAAGAACTTTCTCTTCTAAGGCTGTTTCTTCTAAAGACTTCTTTTTTAAAAAATTCTTCTAGTTTTCCTATCTTCTAAAAACTTCTTTTAAAGAATATCTTCTAGTTTTCCTATCTTCTAAAGACTTCTTTTTAGAGAAAATCTTCTAGTTTTCCTATCTTCTCTGTCTTTTCTTCACCTTCCTTCTGTCTTCAACTTTTCCATTCCAATTTTTTAATCTTCAATTTTTACCCTACCACTCCCAATTAATCTTCACTGTCTTATTAGCTTTCTGAAGATATCTTATTAGCTTTCTGAAGTAGCTTTAAATTATTAACTAGGCTTTAGATGACGCAGTATTTCCTCCGCCATGAAGGTTCTTTTAAACACCTTCACCTTTTGTGTCTTTTTAACTACGGCTACGAATTACTTCCTACAAGTTTTATTTTTTTAAGTTATGTTTAAGCTGTCTAAATCGCCTTCTTCATTTTAATCTTCATCTACGAGGTTCGCTAACCTTCTCTTAAGGACTTTAGGTCCCCTTTCAGATTATTAAAAACGAGATTTATTCCGTGAGGTAGCTTCATCTTAACCTCCATCATTAACGAACTTTTTACTCCTCACCGCTTTTCTCACACTACTCTTTAAAAAAGCCATCTTTTCCATTAAAATCCTTTTTAGTTTTAGCAAAACTAACAATTTTAACACTTAGCGATTCCTTAGCTATTTACATTTGTTTAAAAAAGCTACATTTAGTTCTCTTTTTAAATGATAAAACTTATCTGTGGCTTCCTTCCTCACGCTGCGCCTCGCCTACCGTCCTGTGCTGGCTGCCTGAAAGCCTGCCGCAGAGGCCGGGAGAGGCGTATTTATACACCAATGTCGACGCACACCCACGAAGCCCGTAACCCTCCGCCGGCTTTGTGAGGGAAGAAAAAGTAGTTCCCGGAAGAGATTAAAAATAGACTCTGACTTAACAAAACTTTCCAGATTTTTTCCTTCAGGTTTCTGGAACTTGAATGCAAATATCCAGAAATACTTGACTTACTAGCAAGTATTATGAACTGAAGAATTAGGCCAAAAAGAAAAAAAATGCAGACCCTTAGGAACTTTAAAAGTAGTTCTAAACAACTTTGATGTTTGCTTAGGGTGTGTTACGAAGTGTGTTACCGGGTGTGTGGACGGCGTTGGTTTACATTTTGTGGCTGGGCATCAGTTCACATCATACCACAGAGGATCAAAAGAAAATGGAGGGTGTCCCCATCCCCCACCAGATGAAATCCTGTGACCTTATCGAGATACCACGGCTTTAATTTTGACTTTGAATGGAGACACCTGCCCGGCTTATATGGGAAGTCACCAAGTGGAATCCATTTAGAAAACGTCTCAAGCGGCCACAGAGAACCCGTGGTCGGGCCTGGGCCTCCAGCACCACCCCTGTCCCCGGAAGCTGCTCCCCCCACCCCCGGCCGGGCCTGGCCCCCGCCCCCGAGGCCTGGCCCCCACCCCCGGCCTGGCCGGGCCCCCCACCGCCGGCCGGGCCTGGCCCCCGCCCCCGAGGCCTGGCCCCCACCCCCGGCCGGGCCTGCCCCCCACCCCCGGCCGGGCCTGGCCTCCTAGGCCGGCCCCCGAGGCCTGCCCCCCACCCCCGGCCGGGCCTGGCCTTCTCAAACGTTTCAAACTCAATCTGGCCCCACGAAACACTGTGTCCCCGGCCAGGATTGAACCCTAACCTTCCACGCCTTTGTTCAAGATCCCCAAAGCTAGATCACCATGGAAACCCAGCAGAAGGGCCCCTCCGAAACCCTCCCTCTCCCCATGGCGTCGCCCTCAAGGACACAGTAACCTTGGGCAGACATCCCCAGAGAGCTGGCTGAGGGCGGCAGCTGCGCAGCTCCAGCCGAAAGGGTGTTATTATCTGACCCCGTCTAATCCTGAACTGCCCACAGTCACAGCTAAAGTAGAACCCTTCCCGGACCCCCAAACTGCCATGAGGCTTTTTTTTAATGTTTTTTTTTTTTTTTTTTTTTTAAGAAAGCAGCAGCCAGCGCCCCGCAGCCCGCCCCCCTCCAACAATCCCAGCCAGCTTCCGGCCGGGCAGCGCGGAGCGGGGACTAGGGGCTCAAAGGCTGGGGGAGGGGAGCGGCGCGCGCTTCCTCCCCGCCCCCACCCCCGCCGCGCAGGGATACGCGGGGGAGCGTGAGCCGCCGCCTGCCTTTGTGAAGCGCCGGCTCGAGGGCGGGAGCTGCCGGTTCTAACCGGCTCCAGCCGGTCCTGACCGCCTTCCAAGAGCGGTGGCGGTTGACGCAGCGCCTCCCTGCGCAGGCGCGGGCGGCCCCCACGGCCTGGGCTTGGAGGGGGTGGGGGAGGAGACGACTCTTCCTGGGCCCTGTTTTCTGCTTGGTCTCCATGTTTGGAGGTGTTGGTCTTTCTGGGGAGCCCTCGCTGCCCTCCATTGCTCTTCGGCGGGGGTGGGAGGGGGGTCATTCTCCCGTAATTAATATAGTGACGCACGACTCCTGCCTCGTGGCCCAGCGCCGCCATGCCGGCCGGGGCCGGGGCCGGGGCCGGGGCCGGGGCCGGACCGTGTGGGGCCGGGCCGGGCGTGGGGGGGGGGGGGGCCGGTGTCCTTTGGTTTTTTGTATTATATATTCATAACATTATAGAACACGTATGAATTACATATAAAAACTGAAGCAGCGTCACAAAATGGTGTTCTCAGAGTCTGAGCTTCACCACCCCCCCCCCGTGGGTGACACCCACCCTACCCCTGAGGAGCTGCGTTCCAGAAACTTCAGTGGACAGGGTTTGAAAAAGTGGGGAAGGTCGAGCTTGGGACACTTGGGATGGCAGCTAAGTAGGACAGTTTAGTAGAGGTTGACAGCCGACTCAGGCCCTGTGCATCCTGTGAATGACCGTCTGGGGAGGGTGGGGGGGTCTGCGGGAGGGGCTCCTTCACGATCGGGGTGTCAGGGTGCCCCCCCCAGGTTAACCAACGCCCCTTCCCTCACCTCCCAGCCCAATGGAACAGTTGAAGCAGATTACGGAGATTACGGAGACACAACTAGTTCAGTGTCTGACGCTGGAATTGTTTTTTTTAAAGCAGAATTTTATCTCTGAGAGGAGGAAAATGGAGTCGGGTCTCCTTAACTTACAGATAAAGATTTGAGATCCTGGGGAATTTGTAACTTGCCTAAAATGAAGTACAGTTAATTAGCAGAAGGTGTTTTTAAATCTCAGAGTGCGGTGAGCTGCACAGCTGTGGGTATTTCCCAGCTGGGGAAGGGACTAGAACTAGAACTGGCTCCTCACCCTTAAGACATCCAGGCTTAGAGAAAGCCGGAAAGGAATGTTTTAAAACAACCCCTGGGGCTGGGGGCCAAACTTATTGCCTCTAGGATGAAATTTTCAAATCACATGAGCCACACCCTCGGCTCCTCCAGTACTTTGTCACTGTCCTCACCCTCTATTCCTCCTTTTCTTCCTTTTCCCTTTTTAAATAGATTTTTCCTATACTGTGTGAGATGCTGTATAACATTTGGTTGATTCCCTGGGCTCAGTGAAAGAAGATTAATTGGAGCTCAATACTCTGGAAGGTTTTGTGCTACAGGAAATAGCTCAGTAAAATACAGAGAGAAAATTCTAATTTTCATTGGTAAGTGAAAAATATTTTTAAAGAATACTGTAGACACTAACCACTATGTTTCACTGTATGGCCCAAACATTGACTGCCTTCATCGCTCCTACTTTCTGTTTCACAAAACAGACTGGCTGTTCCAAATACTCTGTTTTCTTTTTTTTTTTTTTTTTTTTTTTTTGGGTCCGGTCGTGGGGCCTGAACTCTGGGCCTGGGTGCTGTCCCTCAGCTCTTCAGCTCAAGGCTAGCGCTCTACCACTTGAGCCACAGCACCACTTCCGGCTTTTTTCTTTTTGCTTATGTGGTGCTGAGGAATTGAACCCAGGGCCTCGAGCATGCAAGGCAAGTGCTCTACCACTGAGCCACCTTCCCAGCCCCAAATACTCTGTTTTCTGTCTTCTTTTTATCTACTGAGTCTTCTGGATTTGTGTGTGTGTGCTTATCTGTCTGTCTAGGTATTGGGGCTTTAACTTGGCTTAACTTTTCTGCTCAAAGATAGTGTTGTACCACTTGAGCCATAGCTCCACTTACAGCTTTTTTGGTGATTAATTGGAGACATGGGCTTCCCAAGGTGGCTTCTCAAGGTGTGATCCTCAGATCTCAGCCCTCATGAGTAACTAGGATTACAGAGTAACTAGGATTACAGGCATGAAATTTTTTTCTTTCTTTTTTTTCTTTTCTTTTTTTTTGTGGATCATGGGGCTTGAACTCTGGGACTGAGCTCTTCAGCTCAAGGCTAGCGTTCTACCAGTTGAGCCACTGTGCCACTTCCAGTTTTCTGAGTGGTTTATTGGAAATAAGAGTCTCTCAGACTTTCCTGTCCAGGCTTGTTTTGAACCGAGATCCTCAGATCTCAGCCTCCTGAGTAGCTAGGATTACAGGTATGAACCACTGGCCCCTGCCTCAGAAGAAATTTTTTTCTTAATTGAGGATAGAACCCAGGGACTTACACATGTTTGTCAATCACTGTATTACAGAGCTGTACCCTTGGCACTTTTTGTGTGTATGTTGGTTGTAGGGTTTGAATTCTGGGCCTGGGCCCTGTCCCTCAGCCGTTCAGCTCAAGGCTGGTGCTCTACCACTTGAGCCACAGAGCCACTTCCGGTTTTCTGGTGGTTAATTGGAGATAAGAGTCTCATGGACTTCCTGTCCAGGCTGTCTGGCTTTGAACCGTGATCCTCAGATCTCAGTCTCTTGAGTAGCTAGGATTACAGGCGTGAGCCACCAAAAGTTTGTGACAGGTTCTTAATTATTGCCCCAGTTAGTCAGTGCCCGTGGCTCACGCCTGTAATCCTCGCTACTCAGGAGGCTGAGATCTTGAGCCACAGCACCACTGCTAGCTTTTTTTGTTTATGTGGTGCGGAGGAAACAAACCCAGGGCCTCATGCATGCAAGGCAAGCACTCTACCACTGGGCCACCTTCCTAGCCCCTGGAATTTTCTTTAAACAAGATAGCTTAGTATGCTCAAGACCCTGAGACTGATTCCCAGCACTACAAAAATAGATATCAAACAACATAACATGCCCCTATGCTCAGTGAGGAGATCAATAATACATTGGATAATGGGCTTTTTTCTCAGTCCTTGGAACAGATTTTTTTCAAGGCTCTTTTTTCTTTTTCTGGCGCTGGGCAGCTGTGTTCCTTTTTAACTTGCAGTGTGCCATTGCACTCTGACCTAGTCTTCTTTTGGCCCTAAGGACACAAGTGTTAAGAGGACGAGTCTATTTTGGCCAGTCATTTCCTGCTCCCCTCAGAACAGCTCAGACCAAAAATAGAAGGCCCTGGGCTCTTGTTTCTGACAGTCACCTTACTGACAAACCTTACTGAGTGACCTTGGGCCCAAACCCAATAACTTCTCAGTGACAATTTCCTGACGTGGGCACAGAGGATGAGCTCACAGAATCAATAAAGCTGATTTATAAAATATAGTAAGCCAAGGAGTGAAGATCGAAGATTTTAGGCCTCTGGGCCGTACTTCAGGAGGTGTGGCTCTGAGGCAGCAAAAATGTAGATTCAGGACTCTGGGCCTGCTTGTCAACATGGGTGCGTGTAAGCCCCTGACTCATGCCCCGCCAGAAACTCCCAGGGAATGCCAGAATCCATCCCACCCCTGCATCAGGGAGATGAGTCAGAACTAGCCCTGACTGAGGCCTGTGTCCAGCAGGGCCTGATGGTGCAGGACTACAACCCCAGCATTTGGGAGGTGAGGCCAAAAAATCACAAGTTCCAGACCAGCCTAGGCTACTTCAGACCCTTTCTCAAAAACAGATGGGGGGGGGGGTCTTATAATCCTGAAGTTAGTCCAGCTGTTTTTTATCTAAAAGGCAAAGGAAGTCTCAAGAAAACAACTTTCTTATTTTCTAAAGACTTCCAATTTGCAGTTCCCAGCCCCCTCTCTCAGCTGCAGATCTTCTCAGAGTCGATTTCTGGAACAATCGTTTGATTTTGGGAACAATGTGAGCCTGAGAGACTGTGGCACAAACTTGGGCTCCTCCCACACAAGAAAAAAAAAATCCCGCAGAGCTCTGCAGAGCTCCATCCTGCTCAAGAGAGAGAGCTTTGTTTCCTGGGGGATTTTAGACCGCTAAAAATGAACTCTGAAACAAGGGTAAACTCAGCCATTAGAACCCACCAGATACACCCATTGCCCTACAAGACCCAAGGGTCATTCCAGCAAAACCAGTTACAGAAAGTAGAAATGGCAGTGTCATTGCCTGTCCCCACAATGAGATGGGAGTCCCCATCCTACACCCCCCCCCACCTCTCACAGAAAGTGAAGCCACCTTGGCAGAAAACCAAGGGCACCAGATTCTTTGTGATGTGCGCGCACATCAGTACTTGGACTTGAACTCAGAGCCAGGACACTGTACCTTAGCTTCTTCCACTCAGGCTGATGCTCTACCACTTGAGCCCCAGTGCCACTTCCAGCTTTTTCTGCTTATGTGGTGTTGAGGAATCAAACCCAGGACTTCATGCATGCAAGGCAAGCACTCTACCACTGAGCCACCTTCCCAGCTCCTGGGAGACTATCTCCAGTTAATCACCCAAAAAATAAAAAGTAAAACTGTGGCTCTAGTGGTAGAGCACCCGCCTTTAGCTCAAAAGCTCAAAAGTGGTGCCCAGGCCCTGAATTCAAGCCCCAGGACAGGCAAAACAAAACAAAAAGCTTCTAAGGATTGCCCAAAGGAGACCACCACGTGGTTCAGGCAGTAGAGTGTTTATTTGGGAGAGCCAGACTGTGGGGCCACACCCTAGACTAGGGCATAGTGTGTGGCAGCTCAAAATAATGGTGGAGAAAAATTGTACAGGGAAGGGGGAGCCGGGACTGTAGCAGAGGAGGAAGTGACTTCAGAGCCTGGGGGAACCTCCCACTGTGCCCCAGGTGTGCAGCAACCAGTTACCTTGTGCTAGTGGGAACATTTAGGGAGGGCCACGTGCAGGAGAGGGAGCCAAGGGGAAGAGGTCTACATGGGGTGTCTGCTTGGAGAGAAAACAAAGAGAAGGGGCCAGTTTTCCCAGGCAGACCTAACACATTCCCTCTTGGATAGAATCTTCTTTTAGGGAAGAGAACAAAGGAGAAAATGTCCAACAAGATGAATTTCCCTACCCCCTGAGAGCTCTAAGATACTAGTTCTCTAAAGTAGTTTATTGGCTACATAATGTACTGGGCTCTGGGCCCTCAATTGTGTTGTGGATCTTTCTGGAAGGCCTGTCTGTGAGAGCCAGCTGTAACACCAGGAAATGTAAGAGGAAGACTAACAACAAAGAGCAAGCTAGAATTAGAGAAGCTGGTCTGGCTGCATCATTCTGTGGCTTAAAAATTCTGCAAGGAGCTGGGCGCTGGTGGCTCACGCCTGTAATCCTAGCTACTCAGGAGGCTGAGATCTGAGGATCGCGGTTCAAAGCCAGCCTGGGCAGGAGAGACCGTGAGACTCCTATCTCCAATAAACCACCAGAAAACCGGAAGTGGCGCTGTAGCTCAAGTGGTAGAGCGCTCGCCTTGAGCTGAAGAGCTGAGGGACAATGCCCAGGCCCAGAGTTCAAGCCCCACGACCGACAAAAAAAAAAAATCTGCAAGGAACCAGGGATCAGTAGCTCATGCCTGTAATCCTAGCTACTAAGGAGGTTGAGATCTGAAGATCTACGTTCAATGTCAGCCCAGGCCGGAAAGTCCCTTGAGACTCTTGTCTCTTAACTCCTCAAAAGCCAGAAGTGGAACTATAGCTCAAATGGTAGAGCCCTAACCTTGAGCATAAAAGCTAAGGGACAGCCAAATCCCTTCATTAGCTCCAGCCCAGAGTTCATGGTTGCTAGCTTTTCATTTCCCAAGGTCTCCTGAGATCTCCTTTTGGGTCAGCTTATCTGGCTGGAGATGTTCTGATCTCCTTGTTGAAGTCTCCCTGGCTTCCTGGTATCTGCATGGTCACATTTACCCAGCGCAGCTTTGTTTTCTTAATGTGCCTGGCAGCTCTAAGGCAGCCCTGTGAGAGAGGCTGCTGTAATCTTCCTCTCAGAAAGATCAGGAAAAAGCCTGAGGGACATTCCTCCTCTTGTCCCTCTGCCTGACACACATCTGGGACTCCAGATGTGTCTAGTCAAAAGATGTTTTCTAACTGAATAAGCTGGAAAAGTACTGGAGATTCAAGACCTACAACCAGAGCACAGTGGCATATAGGGAAGAATTCAATTAAGATGCAAAATATAATGAAAATAATAGAAAAAAAAAAACTGTGTGAAAATGATGATAGCACTGCAAGAGAGTAGCATTCTTCAGCAGGCCTCTAGAGGCCGCAAGTTTGGCCTGGGGTATTACCAGGCCAAGGTTAGATGTGGACTGGCCTTCGTTTTGGTTGAAATTGGATGGACAGGTTGACTGATAGGTAGGTGGGATTTAAGTACCAGGTCTGCATCTGTGCATGATTGAACAGTCTTGAATCCAGGCACCATAGGGCCAAGAGGTCACAATAGGTCATTGTTCTTGCCCTCCATGCATGTGTACTGGGGGGTGGGGAGAAGGGGGTTCTTCTTGCCAATGAATACTCTGGTTATCAGGACTTGATGCCAGCTGGTCTGTTCCCAGCCATTTCACCAGAATTATTATTAGCACTTTTATTTGTTTTTGTTTCTTCTTATCTATTTATTTATATATTTATTTTTGGTGCTGGTCTTGGGGCTTGAACTCAAGGCCTGGGTGCTGTCCCTGAGCTTTTGTGTTCACTTTGAGCCACACCTCCACTCCCAGTTTTCTGGAAGGTAAGTCTTATGGATTGTCCAGCATAGGCTGGCTTTGAACCAGGATCCTCAGATTTCAGCTTCCCGAGTAGCTAGGATTACACGCATGACCCACTGGCTCCTGGCTCATAATCAGAACTTTTACGGCACTGTGGAGGAAATCATTTAGGGTCTTGGGGTGTTTCCTTCAGGGGGCAGATCTGTGGACAGACCCCTGTGCTAGCTAGTGGCCTGGGTGATTCTCCTCATTACCTAGCAACCAGGAACCTTAAAGAGTCTGCCTTCTCTTAGATCCTCAAGAATTATAGTATATGCCTGGTAGTGCCACATGGGAGGGGGCGGTGACAGAACAACTGGTTCTCGGTCCTGAAGTGATCCACACATAAAAAATGACTTTGATCATCGTGTGTACCCATGGAAGGTTTTTCAGCGGCTTGTTCTGTTGCTGAGTAAGTACTGGGGGTGTTAGGGAGAAAGAACACGATGCTTAGAGACAACTCATGTACTTCCACAGGGACCAGGCCAGGGGCAGATGGAACACCTCCTCAGGATGGTGGAGTATGCAGCAGAGGAAGCTGGGAACTGCTCTCCTCTCCCAAGAACTTCCTGAAGATGGCCTGCAGCCCCCAGAGGTGGGCGGGACAGGGCTCCCTGCAACTCCCGGTGAGCTTTCAGCCAGACAGGAGGGACAGCCAGGCTCAGCCCTTGTCATTCTGCAGCGTATGAGTCACTGTCCTGTCCAGTCCTGATCTGTGCAGGGCCTTGGGTTACCCACCCTTGCGGGCCTGCTGAGTGGAGTTTCTGGAATAGTTTGAAGGATTCTAAGGGGGGTGGCATCCACATTCTGGTCTGCCTGACCTGTGCAGTCACTGGCGGATGTTTGTGTTGTGGAGCATGACGCTTATTAAACATCACATGCCTCTCTGCCTGCAGGTGCTCACCGGCCCACAGCCACAGAGGATGCTGACTCTTCTTCCGTACTGCCATGGCCACATTCCATCCAGGCAAGGCTGCAGGACCAGGGTTCCAGGATCTCTGCCCCAGGGGGTTTCAGGTAAAAGCAGCATCATGCTGCGTGACCAGCCTTCTCCAGAATTCACCAACTAATTAATGGAGCAGAGCTGGGCAGGGCTTGAAGTGGACTGGGCCTGGAAGCTCACCCATAGCAAGTTCCCACGCCTGCAAGGAGACCAGTAGGAGCTGGGTGACAGCCTTGTCATAGCAAGGTTTCCTTTTTGTTGTTGTTGGTGGTGGTGATGTGGCTTGAACTCAGGGCCTGGGCATGGTCCCTGAGCTATTTGATCAAGGCTAGTACTCTACCACCTTGAGCCACAGCTCCACTTCTGATTTTCTGATGGTTCATTGGAGATAAGAGTCTCATGGACTTTTCTGCCTCAGTTACCTTTGAACTGTGATCCTCAAATCTCTGCCTCCTGGGGCTGGAAATGTGGCTTAGTGGTAGAGTGCTTGCCTAGCATGCATGAAGCCCTAGGTTCGATTCTTCAGTACCACATACACGGAAAAAGCCAGAAATGGCACTGTTGTAGAGTGCTAGCCATGAGCAAAAGAAGCTCAGGGAGGGGCTGGGAAGGTGGCTCAGTGGTAGAGCGCTTGCCTTGCATGCCTGAGGCCCTGGGTTCCATTCCTCAGCACCACATAAGCAGAAAAAAAAAAAGCCAGAAGTGGTGCTGTGGCTCAAATGGTAGAGAGCTAGCCTTGTGCTGAAGAGCTGAGGGACAGTGCCCAGGCCCAGAGTTCAAGCCCCACGACCAGATTCCCCCCCATCCCCCCCAAAAAAGTCACATTCTGGCTGGAAGTGGTGGCACATGCCTGTAATCCTAGCAACTCAGGAGGATTACAATTCAAGGCCAACCCTACACAAAATCAGCAAAATCCCAACCCAACCCAACTTGTTAGTTGGGTACTGTGGTGTGCCCCATGATCCCAGCTACATGGGGGAAAGATAGGTAAGCAGATCACAATCTGAGGCTGGCTCCAGGCAGAAACTCAGGATGCTGTCAGAGAGCAAACAGGGCTGTTTAAACTCCAGTAATACAAACACACACACACAGACACACACACATACACATAGCTGACCTATGGCCCAGTCCTGTCCCTTACTGCCTCTGTCCCCACCTGCTCAGTAGAACCAAAGCCACCTCCACACTGGTGGTGTGTGCCTGTGATCCTGGATACCCAGGAGGAGGCTGAGATCTGAGGATCTTAGTTTGAAGCTAGGTTAGGCAGACAAGTCCAAGAGACTCTCATCCCCAATGAACCAGCAAAATTGTGAAACTGACCTCATGGCCCAAATGGTAGAGCAACAGCCTTGAGCAAAAAAGTCAAGTGAGAGCATGAGGCCAGTTCAAGCCTTAGTATAGGTGTGCGTGCGCGCGCGCACACACACACACATGGGAAGCTGAGATGATGTTACTGTTACGGGAGGTAACATCAGCAAAAACAATACACAAGAGAGAGAGTTTTAGCCTGAAGATTCCAGAAGTGTCCATAGAGACCATAACCTTAAAAGATGATTAAAAGATGAGCATCGGTGGCTCAGGCCTGTAATCCTAGCTACTCAGGAGGCTGAAATCTGAGGATCTTGGTTCAAAGCCAGCCAGGGCAGGGAAGTCCAAAAGACTTTTAACTCCAATAAACCACCAGAAAAAACAGAAGTGGCGCTGTGGCTCAAGTGGTAGAGCACTAGCCTTGAGCTGAAGAGCTGAGGGACAGCGCCCAGGCCCAGAGTTCAAGCTCCATAACCCTCCCTCCCCCCGCCCCCCAAAAAAGAGCAGGCTTTAATATTGGTGGGGTGGGAGGGGTTTTGGATGGGAGGGGGAGGAGGGAGCGGGGTCCTCCACCTCCACAATTTGCAAGGCTTGTTCTGTTGAGGGGAGGAATAGGCTGGTGTGGTTGGCAGGAAGGTGCAGGGATTGGTGGGAGCTGGGAAAACAGTGAATGGAGCCTAGAGTAAGGAGCTGGGAAGGGTGGGGCTCTAGAGCAGGGACTGAAGTACTGGTGCCCTGTGTCCTGGGCAGAAGGATGACTGCTGGGGGGGTGGGGAGGGCTTTGGAAAGGATCAACTGGCTGGCTGGCTGCCCGGGGGGGGGGGGGGTGGACCAGGGAAGGGCTCTGAAGTATATAGTTATAGGCCCAGCCAGAGGCTGCAGAGGCCTAGATTGAGGGGGGTGGGGCCAAGAGGAGGAGGCAGCCCGCTTTGCTCCCTTCTCTACAGAGGCCCTACCCCCACCCAGATTCAGCTTTGCTGGCCCGGCTGGCTGCTTATGGCGTTTCCTTCTCTGTCCCCCGTGAATGCTGCCTGCAGCTGGCGTCAGTGCCAGCCTGCCCGCCACCCCGCCCTGCACACGTTGGGCTAGGGCAGCTTGTGCTTTTCCAGAATGATTATGCATTGTTAGCAACATGGCTCCCTCAGTCACCAGCCACTGTACCGTTGCTGTCTAGTTGTGGGAGAGAGGAAGGATGCCATTGCAGACCCTGAAGAGGGGAGACCGATGAGATGCCCTGCACAGCTGCTCATTCCAGATCATTCCAGACCAGCACCCTGTCCCCACCCACCCTGCTGCAGCCACCATCCAAACAAGAACAGCAGAACTGCTGAGGCTTCCCAGTGCCTTTCCACTCCTCCATCTGGAAGCTTCTAGAGCTATACAAAATCTCCCCCTCTTCCAGTGCAGAGTTCCCCGATAATTGCTGAGACAGGAGACCCAGAAGTGCCCTCCTCCCAGTACTGAGCCCCCTCGGTTTCATTCCAGCCCCAGGCCCCGTGCCCTAGGGGATGCCACCCACAAAGACCTTGTGTAAGGCAGGAGCCACTGGCCCTCCTCCCCTCCCTGTCCCCTAAAAGAACTCCAGACCAGCAGGGCTGAGGAGGAGGAGCAGGAACTGAACTCTGGAAAAGGAATCCCGGTGGAAATTTCCACAGAATGGAAATTTCTGCACTGACAGAACCTTCAGCTGAGGACCTGAGCTAGCGACAGCCTAGATCACAAGGCCACCTTCCCCATTCTCCATTCTCCCCCATCTTCAGCCACCTGCTGTCCCTCCCTGAAGCGGGGGGGGGGGGGGCATCATATACCCCCTCCCTCAGCTGCCGCCTCCTGTTATTCTCAGAGACCTAATGACTCTTCTTTTTTTCTTTTCTGCCAGTCCTGGGGCTTGAACTCAGGGCCTGGGCACTGTCCCTGAACATCTCTGTGCTTCAGGCTAGCACTCTACCACTTGAGCCACAGCACCACTTCTAGCTTTTTCTGTGTATGTGGCACTGAGGAATCAAACCCAGGGCTTCATGTATGCTAGACAAGCACTCTACCACAAAGCCACCTCCCCAGCCATAATTATTCTCTCTCTCTTTCTTTCTCTCTTTCTTTCTTCTTCCTTCCTTCCTTCCTTTCTTCCCCCCTCCCTCCCTCCTCCCTCCCTCTCTCCCTTCCTTCCTTTTTCTTCTTCTTCTTTTTTTGCTGAGAACCTTGCACTTGCTGGGGATAGGCAAGTGCTCTTCCACTGAGCTGAGTCCCTAGCCCCCCTAATTACTCTTTTTTTTTGGTCCGGTCTTGGGGCCTGAACTCTGGGCCTGGGCGCTGTCCCTCAGCTCTTCAGCTCAAGGCTAGCGCTCTACCACTTGAGCCACAGCGCCACTTCCGGCTTTTTTCTGTTTGCTTATGTGGTGCTGAGGAATCAAACCCAGGGCCTCATGCATGCAAGGCAAGCGCTCTACCACTGAGCCACCTTCCCAGCCCTACTCTTTTTTTGTTGTTGTTGTTGGTCATGGGGCCTGAACTCTGAGCCTGGGCTGTCCCTGAGCTCTTCAGTTCAAGGCTAATGCTCTACTACTTGGGCCACAGCACCACTTTCGGTTTTTTCAGTTTTTGTGGTGCTGAGGAATGGAACCCAGGGCTTCATGAATGCTAGGCAAGCACTCTACCACTGAGCCACATTCCCAACCCCCTCCCCCCAGTTACTCTGGATGTTCCTCTGCCTGCCTCTGACATGTACACACACACACACACACACACACACACACACACACACGCGCGCGCGCGCGTGCGCCTGTTCCCCCTCCAGGAAGCCTTCGCACTGAACTGTCAGACCCTGTGGCATCACCCTGATGGTGCCCTTCCCCTTGGCTGAGTGACTCATTTGTTATCTTGAGGCACATGGCTTTTATTGTGGTTCGTCATCATCGTTTAACAGCCTTGAAAACAGAGTCCTCATCTTATAAGTCCTGCCCCAGCTCCTTGATTCAGCCCTCCATGTTGTCCACGCAGCACAGTCACCCCTGTGTGGCCTGGGGCCGACCCTGGGGACTATCAAGGTTCACCCTGTGCTGGTGCTCCCTGTGGATCCCCATAACCCAGACCAGCAGGAATTGGATGGGAGGTCGTGGATTTGCCCTTCCTCCTGCCCCAGCCAGGGCCCGCGCACAAGCAGACCCAGAGGGGGAAGGGCAAGGACTCAGCCCTGCCCCAGCTTCCTTCCCCAGGAGCTACCTGGCCACAGACTTGGTGATTCAGGGGGCCCAGGGTCCTCCCATTCACCCACTCAGCCTAAATGTCGCCTCTTCCCCACCCCCCAATCACAGGCCTCCCAAAGAACGGTAAGCCCCACCCATGACCCAGCCTGGTTCCTCCCGTGGGGTCTGGACTCTGGCAGGGGACTTCATTGTCATCCTCACTGAGTTCCAGTGAGCTGTGAGGCTATCACGAGCCCCGTGTCCTAAAGTAGTGGGCACGTAAAGTGATGATCCTCCCGTGGCTGGACCACTTCAGGGACAATTGGCACCAGCCACGGGGCGACCCCTCCACCATCCCCAGAGCTGACCCGAGCCAGGCAAGTCTCAGGAAGGGGTTAAACTTTCTAGGTCGGTCTTGGTACAGCAAAGAAGGTTGGGGGGAAAAAAAAAGTCAGGCCAGAGTCTGGGTGGAATTTTCCAAAGCTCATAAACAGGACCAGTAGGGGTTGCTAAGGGAGGTCACTATGGAAACAGTCACGTGTCTCGGCCTTCTGGTTATTCCAGCCTGACTGCGGGACTCCATGCGACATAAGCTCCAGATCTCTGTCCATTGGCTGTCGCCGGCCTCTCACCACTGAGATCTAGCAGGGGATTGGTCAAGTGCAGTTGCTGGGCTGGAACCTCCTGGGAGCTGTTGTTCTGAACTGAAGATGTTAGATAGACTGCCAAAGATGTTTCCATAGGAACCACTTTCCTCTCTGACTTCCTCATAAGTCTGTGTAGATGAAGTACTTTTCCAAAGGCAAAAGTAGATGTCAGCCATTTTCTACTGGCCCACCTTTCTTTGGAAAGCAAATGTTGTTTCCAGAGTACTCAAGGAATTTTAGAGCCCTGGCTCTGGTTACTAACCTGGCCCCCGGGGGCCTTAGTGTCTTTCTGCTAAATTAAAGAGTTCATTCTAGAACTCACTACCCTGCTGGGCTGGAGGGAGGCTCTGACCTGACCAAGTTTGCAAGTCAGGGCCTGGCACTTGCTTGGGAGCTGTCGCTGAGCTTCTTTTCCTCAAGTCTAGTGCTCTACCACTTGAGCCACAACACCACTTCTGGCTTTTTTTGAGTAGTTTAATGGAGGTAAAAGTCTCATGGACTTTTCCTTCCTAGGCTGGCTTCAAACAGCCATCCTCAGATCTCAGCCTCCTGAGTTATTAGGACTACAGGCATGAGCCATTGGTGCTGACTTGTTTAGCTTTTTCACCCAAGGCTGGTGCTCTGCCACTGGAGCTATACCTCCATTTCTGGCTTTTTACTAGTTAGAGACCGACTCTCAGACTTTTCCTCCTGGGCTGGCTTTGAATCACAGTCCTCTGAACTCAAGACTACTAAGAGCTAGGATTTCAGGCATGAGGCACACTGGTGCCTGATACTGTACTGTCTTTCTAGGCCCTAACTTAAATGAAGATGAAAACAACATGGGTTAGCTCAAAACATAAAAGCCCTGGGTGTCTTACCTACCATGAGCAATCCAGAGCCCTGGCTTCTGATCTAAACTGCTACTGAGCCCCTCTCACCGGGTTACTTCTGTAAGTCATTCGTCCTTTCTTGGCCTCAGTTTTCCCATCTCTAAAAGAGGCAGACCCAGATCATTGCCATTTACTTGGCATCCTTCTAGAAAAGAAGTCGAACCACCATGCCCCAGTCACAGAACAAATAAGCACTGACAGCCTTCCCCATCCCCCCCCCCCCCGTGTTGGCACTTTGCCATTGAGCATGTCCAACATCCTGCCCACCAGCTGTTTTTGTTTTTGTTTTTTGTCAGTCATGGGGTCTGAACTCTGGTCCTGGGCTCTGTCCCTCAACTCTTCAGCTCTAGGCTGGCGCTCTACCACTTGAGCCATAGCGCCACTTCCAGCTTTTTCTGCTTATGTGGTGCTGAGGAATTGAACCCAGGGCCTAATGCATGCAAGGCAAGCACTCTACCACCGAGCCACCTTCCCAGCCCCTTGCCTACTAGCTTTGACTACAACCTTTGAAAAGATAAGAATTTTGAGGGCTGGGAAGGTGGCTCAGTGGTAGAGTGCTTGCCTAGCATGCATGAAGATTCCTCAGTTCAATTCCTGAGTACCACATACACAGAAGAAGCCAAAAGTGGCGCTGTGGCTCAAGTGGTAGAGTGCTAGCCTTGAGCAAAAGAAGCTCAGGGACAGTGCCCAGGACCTGAGTTTGGGCCCAGGACTGGTGAAGGAAGGAAGAAAGGATGGATGGAAGAAAGAAAAGAAAGAATGAACATTGAGACAAGGTGTTTGAAACTGGAGCCCACTAACCTAGAGCAGTTTAGGGTTGTGTCTACTGTGGGTTTTTTTCCCTTTCTCTCTTTTTTTTTTTTGGTCAGTCGTGGGGCCTGAACTCTGGGCATGGGCGCTGTCCCTCAGCGCTTCAGCTCAAGGCTAGCGCTCTACCACTTGAGCCACAGCGCCACTTCCAGCTTTTTCTGCTTATGTGGTGCTGAGGAATGGAACCCAGGGCCTCATGCATGCAAGGCAAGCGCTCTACCACTGAGCCACATTCCCAGCCCCCTTTCTACTCTTTTAATATAAACAGCCTTTTTTTTTTTTTTTTTTTTTTTGGTAAGACAGGGTCTCAGCCTGCAACTCTCAATCCTTTTGCCTCAGTTTACCAAGTCTTTGGATTATTGGCATGTACTTATGACAGGGTTTCATTGAACTTGTTTGATATTAATCTTCAAATGCATGCACAGTTGATTTTTTTTTTTAATTTCTTACAGTTGGTTTGTTCCATCAAGCTGTAAACAGAATCCATTGTCTTTTCACTGACTGGTCTCTTAAGACTTGCTGAAGAATCTGGGTTGTTGTGGAATTTTCCACATTTTGGAGTTTGCTGATCAACTCTCTGTGGTATGGTGTGACATTCCTGACCTGCCTGTAGACAAGTCATTATATCTGCAGCCTTGATCCACTTCAAGCCTCACCATTTTAAGATATTTTTTTAATTTTTATTTTTTGTCAGTCATGGGGCTTGAACTCTGGGCCCAGATACTGTCCCTCAGCTCTTCAGCTCAAGACTAGCACTCTTATACTTAAGCCACAGCGCCACTTCTTGAGCTGAAGAGCTGAGGAACAGAGCCTAGGCCCAGAGTTCAGGCCTCATGATCAACAACAACAAAAAAAGAGTCTCACAGACTTTCCTGCCCAGGCTGGCTTTGAAACATGATCCTTGGACCTCAGCCTCTTGAGTAGCTAGGATTACAGGCATGAGCCACTGGTGCCTGGCCAATTTTAATAATTTTAAAAGGCCAGCTGTGGTGGCCTAGCAAGAGGATCTTAAGTCGGAAGCTAGCCTATATTAAAAAATTTTGTGTGTGTGTAGATGGTGTTGACAGATCCAAATTAAAAATACAGTGAATGGTCTTGGTATGTTTCTCAGTGGAACATTTGCTTAGCAGCTTTGAGGCTGGATTCCATCCCCAGGACTGCAAAAATAATAAGATGGGAAGCACCTTCAGGGCTGGGCCCTGGTCATCTGACCCTCTCTGGTGCCGTGTCTCATCCCTGGGTTTCACCCAAGCCTCAGGAAAGCTCGTGCCCTGCCCTGCGGCCTGGCGAGGGTTGAGTCATCCTGCCTCCTCTCCACTAACACAGACTCAGTGGTCAGCATGATAGCCTGCGTCTCTGTGTGATGACCAGTGGGAGACATTTCCTGGATAAAGCTGCCAGCAAAAGCTGACTTTCCCTGGGGCACTGGGGAACTTTGGGGACTGGTTCTCTTCACTGTCTTTGGCTCTTAGGAAAATTTAAAGCCACACCAAATGCCGGGCGCTGGTGGCTCATGCCTGTAATCCTAGCTACTCAGGAGGCTGAGATCTGAGGATCGCGGTTCAAAGCCAGCCCGGGCAGGAGAGACCGTGAGACTCCTATCTCCAATAAACCACCAGAAAACCGGAAGTGGCGCTGTAGCTCAAGTGGTAGAGCGCTCGCCTTGAGCTGAAGAGCTGAGGGACAGCGCCCAGGCCCAGAGTTCAAGCCCCACGGCCGACAAAAAAAAAAAAAGCCACACCAAATGCACAGCCTTTTTTTTTTTTTCTTTTTTTTCTGTTGTTGTTGTTGTTAGTCATGGAGCTTGAACACAGGCCTGAACACTGTCCCTGAGCTCTTTTTATGTTGGTGGTGGTGTTGGGGCTTGACCTCTGAGCCTGGATGCTGTCCCTCAGCTCTTTAGCTCAAGGTTAACGCTCTACCACTTGAGCCACAGCGCCACTTCTGGTTTTCTCAGTGGTTTATTGGAGAGAAGAGTCTCATGGACTTTCCTGGCCAGGCGGTTTTGACCCATGATCCTACACAAAGAGGTGTAACTCCCGCCCTAAGCTGTTACCTGGCCAACAAGTCATTAGACTTCACATGCCAATAGAGCACACACAGACATGCACACGTAGTATGCACACACACATGTGCGCACACATACACACAGACTTGGTCTGCAGTGGTGAGCCCAGAGGTGGAGCTGCATAGCCATGTGGCTGGGCACAGGAGGCCCTGGGTTAAATAGCAGTCGAGGTTGGGCTGGTGTGGGTGCATAGAATCAGGTGTGGGTGCAGACAATCACGCTGCAAAGGTACAGAGGTAGGAGGAACACAGGCAAGGAGAGTGCATGCAGGGGCAAGTTCCAGCACGGGCCCACCCATGGCTCGGCAGAGTAGGAGAATGAGCTGGGTGCTGGGAAGGCCTCTGGCTGAGAAGGCAGGAAGTGTATCAGGCCCCTGCTGGGAAAATAACACTGAGATGTCAGCCAGCTAAACATCATGGGGCATAGGGACTACAAAGGAGGCGGTGTCTGAGCTAGGAAATTATAATCACCTGGCAGCACAGGCCTCAAGCTCCAGACTCCACCTCATTTGGTCTTTTTTTTTTTTTTTTGGTCGGTGGTGGGGCTTGAACTCTGGGCCTGGGCGCTGTCCCTGTGTTCTTCAGCTCAAGGCAAGCACTCTACTGCTTGAGCTACTGACCCGTCCAGCAGGTTCAGTTATTCGTTAGGCTTGAGGAGGTGCCTCCTAAAAACCAATGGGGGCGAGAGAGAAAGGAGACCAAGCGCAGAAAGAAAGAAAAAGTCAGTCTGAGTCGCGTCAAGGTCTGCTTTATTGAGCTTGGGGTAGGGTTTTTATACCCATAGGGGCAGGGGGAAGGGGAAGAATGAAAAAACTTTGCAGAAGCAAGGGTGGAAAGGCCCAGGGTTAAGATTAGGTCAAGCTGTTTCCTTTTGGCCGCTGTGCTAATCTCAAAAGCTCATCCTATGGTTTTTCCAGAACTGTTTATACAGGTGTTGTTTGCTTAGGCCTAAAAGAGGCCTTATCTTCCAATTGCCTTCTTGGCCCCTAACAATTCCCCCTTTCCTTTAAAGAACAGTTTCTCCAAAGGCAGGTTTTTGAGAGAACACCCTGTCTTAGGCTATGTGGAGGGCCACCTTACTCCTGGCAACATGCCTTGTTGAGCCAGCCAGTACGGCCTCTGTATGTTGTGCTATCCAGGGTAAGCTCCACACTATTCCCGTCATGGGATGTTCTCTAGCGGTATGGAATTATCGGGGCAGAAGTTTATGGAATTGAAGTCCTCTCTCGGGAGGTGTGTCCCTCTCAGGGTTTTCCTGAGTCTCTAAGCGATGATAATGCACCGAGACCGAATTCTTTGAAAGGGCAGAATCTATTTGATTTTTTATAAAGCACATAAGGCGCTTTGGCCCAAGGGCCAAAGGAAATAAGCAAAAGTAATCCAACAAGGGGACCCAGGAGGGGAAGAACATAGGGTAAAAGTCCCCCCCAAGCAGCCCAAATAGGGCGCTCAAAAAACTCATGTCGCCGTCTTTCAATCTCCTCCTGATGTTTTTTAACTCGATCTCTTACAATGCCAGACTTATTGGCATAAAAACAGCACTTTTCCTGTAAAGTTAAGCAAATGCCACCTCTGTCAGCAGTTAAAAGATCTAAACCTCTGCGATTTTGTAAAACCACCTCAGCTAACGAATCTAACTGATCCTGAAGATCTTGAACAGGTTGATAAACTTTTGTAATATCATCAGCTAATTGTTGTGAAAGCTTGGAGTATGAGGAGACAGCAGTGGCTAATCCTGCAGTCCCAGTACCCAAGGCACCAGTCACTCCTAACCCCACCAACAAGGGGATAAAGTGTACTGCCCTTTTGGGCCGGGGACTAAAATAATCAAAGGTAGGGATGGGTACCGGTTCGTCTCCGGGAATTAAATCAATATCTGGAAGTAGTGTAGCCAGAATGCAGAGTCCTGTCCAATTTTGGGGAAGCACAGTATAAGCCATGTTATTACCACAGACAAAAACTTGACTCTGTGGTGAGCAAAGGGGGGTGGACACATTGATGACCGCCCCACACACAGAGAAAGAGGGCATTCCCACATCAGTATCATAGCTGTTATTTTGATAATGATTATAAAAGCAAAGGGAGAAATTAAAACCAACAGGTTGGACCTTAAAGGGAACATTCCAAGAGCAATTATTGGGGGAAGGGAAAACAAGGGACTCATTAATGGAACTATTAAAAAAGGACGGAATTGCTAATGGCCAAGAAGCTCCATATGCCAGACAAAGCCAACAATCCTGAGCTAGGTTAGGATTAGAAATATTTAAAGCTCTGTGTGTGGCGGTCAAAACATCAACAGTCTGTGGGCCAATATCCACGCCTCTAGGCTTGGCAAAAGTAAGGGGTGATAATGAATCTGTGGATACATGGAGTCAATTATCTGTTGAATTTTTTTGTTGAACGTATGTTTCACGGATCACATCCGTGGGTCCTCCATCTGAAACACGTATGGGGGCAACTGTGGGCCAACATGCATCTTTACCCGGAGTGGCACTGCAGGAGGCGGAGGCATATTTGTTGGAGGTGCCCTTAATATTGATTTGAGTAGACCAATCACCTCCAACTGATCCAATCAGTGTGGAATGAGGCTTAGCAATAAAGTATTTTTTACCCCCGTGGGTGCACTCTGAAAAAGCATTATAGCATCGGGCATTCATTTGGTCAACAAATTGACAGGATTGTGGACATGGGCTCCCCTTGGGGTGTAATGTGGGTTTACTGACACACACCCAACTTTGTGTAAATCCCCCTATATTGGACGAATGTATAGCCAAATAAGCTGTTTTAGTTCCACAGTCAACGCTGCGGGTGGAGGAAGTAACTTTTAGGCTGTTTCCTCCTCGACAATCACAGGGAGGGCCATACAGCTGTCTGAGAAGGGTGTTGGTGTCCACGGGTCGATCGAGACCAGCCATCACCACATGGGCAAGTGCCAGAAGAGAGCCCAGAAGGCGAAGCATCCAAAGCCTTGGCATTCTTCCTGCAAAAGAATAGAGAAAGAAATTTCTCAGGGACAATCCCTTGGGTGGTTACATGTGTTAACCTGGGATTTATTATATGGCTTTATCAATCGTTCAGGCAACCATCTGGCTCCTCCTTCTTTAGAATTATATATGCAAGCTGATCCTCTGCCCCAAATGATTACTGGGTCGGGGCCATTCCATTTTCCTGTTAATGGATCTTTCCATAGTGCCTGAGCATAATCTGTTTGTGTGGTAGGATGCCAGAGGCGTTCAGCCGCAGATTTGCCATTAATATCTAACGTTAAAAAGTTTAACACAAAAAGGGCATGTGATAACAATATTTTATAATTTCCCTGAAAGGTATATAGTGTTTCCTGCGAGGCAAGTTTAGTAAGGGTATTTTTTAAGGTTTGAGGGGCCCTTTCCACTAAGCCTTGTCCCTGTGGATTATAGGGAATTCCAGTAATATGTTTTATGTGCATTTGAGAACAAAATTGTTTAAATTTCTGACTGGTATATCCAGGTCCATTATCTGTTTTTAAAGTTTTGAGTTGTCCCATAACAGAAAAGACATATAAAAGGTGGTTTATAACATCTTTTGTGGCTTCTCCGGAATGGGCGGAAGCGCAGATAAATCCACTAAAGGTATCAATGGTGACATGTATAAATTTTAGCTTTCAAAAAGAGGGGATATGAGTAACATCCATCTGCCAAAGCTGTCCTGGTACAAGCCCTCATGGATTTACTCCCACATGGGGCTCAGGAAGCAAAGTTAAGCAATTTTGACAATTTTTAACAATTTGTCTTGCTTGTTCCCTAGTAATGGAAAATTTTAAGCGCAGGGTGTGAGCATTAAGATGGTGAATGTTATGAGCTTCTTGTGCAAGGGACACTGGATCAGCTGTTTGAGAGAGAGCAATAGTGCGGGTAGCCAAATCAGCGAGTTCATTGCCTTGAGTTAGAGGCCCACGTAAGCCAGAATGGGCACGAACGTGTCCTATGTAAAAGGGGTATGAGCGTTGTCTAATAAATTTTTGTATCTCAAAAAACAATTGAAAAGTAGGGGTGGTGGGTTGAATAACAGGAACCATCTCTAAGACTTGTAGAGACCTTACAACATAGTGACTATCTGAAAACAAAGGGGAAGTCTTTTAAACTTTGAAAAACATAAAATGCAGCAAACAATTCTACAAGCTGAGCAGATTTAAAAGAAGTGGTTATGAAATAGGATTTATTATTAATAACATATGAAGCCTTGTCATTTTTCGAGCCATCAATAAAAACATTTAACGCATTAGGAATGGGTTTTGTCCAGGTATTTTTTAGAAAAATAAAGGGGGTAACGTTTAAAAATTGAACAAGTCTATCATTAGGCATGTGAGTATCAAATGTTCCTTGAAACCCAGCGCACAAGACAGCCCATTCATCCTGTCTTTGTTGTAGCCAATTGATCTGTTCTTTAGAATAGGGAGTAATAACATCAGGGTCTTTGCCAAAATATTTGGCAGAAGTCCTAAGTCCTGAGAAAATCAGCTGAGAAACCAAAAGGGGGTAGGAGGGAGCACTTTTGACTGAGAGGCAGAGGCATGTACCCATAACAGGGGCACTGTCTTTTGCCACAACAAGCCAGTGGGTGTAAAATCAGTAGCAAATATAATTAAATAGTCAGGGAGGGGTCAAAGTAGCCTATTTTTTGTTGTGAAATAGCCTCTTCTAATTTTATTAAGGCTTTTTCTGCCTCTGGCGTAAGTTTTCTGAGGGAGGTAGGGTCTGAATCTCCCTGTAAGATATTAAACAAGGGTTTTAAATCCCCTGTCATTAGTTTGAGGTATGGGCATAGCCAGTTAATATCCCCTAAGAGTTTTTGGAAATCATTTAAGCAAATTATTTATTCCTCTTTTTTTTTTTTTGTCAGTCGTGGGGCTTGAACTCTGGGCCTGGGCGCTGTCCCTCAGCTCTTCAGCTCAAGGCGAGCGCTCTACCACTTGAGCTACAGCGCCACTTCCAGTTTTCTGGTGGTTTATTGGAGATAGGAGTCTCACAGTCTCTCCTGCCCGGGCTGGCTTTGAACCGCGATCCTCAGATCTCAGCCTCCTGAGTAGCTAGGATTACAGGCGTGAGCCACCAGCGCCCGGCTAATTTATTCCTCTTAATCTGAACTTTTTGTGCATAAATCAAAGCGGGTTCTAATTGAAAACCCAGAAACAGGAAAGGGTAACAGGTTTAGACTTTTTCGGGAGATATGAGGAACCCTCGGTTTTGTAGGGCTTTAACTATCTCTTGGGCTACTTGATGTGTCTCTGAATCTTGGTTGGCAGCTATTTGCAAATCATCCATATAGTGTACAATATAAGTATTAGGATATTGAACACGTATCGGATCTATGGACTGGGCCACAAACTTTTGACAAAGGGTAGGAGAGTTGACCATGCCCTGTGGTAGTACTCGCCATTGAAAGCGAGGCCTAGGGCCCTTATGATTTACTATGGGAATGGAAAAGGCAAATCTTTTACAGTCCACAGGATCGAGGGGGATGGAAAAGAAACAATCTTTTATATCTATTACAATTTTGAAAAACCCCCTAGGAATGGCTACAGGGGAGGGCAGCCCGGGTTGTAATGCTCCTATTGGTTCCATGGTTTTGTTAACCTCTCTTAAATCCTGTAACAACCTCCAACTTCCGTTTTCCTTTTTTTATAACAAATATGGGGGTATTCCAGGGTGAGGTGGAAGGCTCAAGATGTCCCTGCTCCAACTGTTCCTGCACTAACTGTAAGGCAGCTTGAACCTTTTCTTGGGGCATGGACCACTGATCTATCCAAACCGGATTATCAGATTTCCAGGTTATTTTATCGGCTTGGAGTGCAGGGGGAGCAGTCCTTAAGAAAAAAGGTCATGGGCTGGGAAGGTGACTCAGTGGTAGAGTGCTTGCCTTGCATGCTCAAGGCCCTGGGTTCAATTCCTCAGTCCACATAAGCAAAAAGAAAAAAGCCGGAAGTGGGCGCTGTGGCTCAAGTGGTAGAGCGCTAGCCTTGAGCTGAAGAGCTGAGGGACAGCGCCCAGGCCCAGAGTTCAGGCCCCACGACCGGACCCAAAAAAAAAAAAAAAGAAAGAAAAGAAAAAAGGTCAGCCCCGAGACCCTTTCTGTCCTGTTTTGGGGTGGGCATAATGGGTTGGCTTATTCCTTGTTCGTGTCTTCCTCGCCCTTTACCGGGTAGGAATCCAGACTTAAGCATCATGTTAATAACAGTCTCATTGGGACTAAACATAATAACCCCCATCTGTGTCGTTATGTCTCTCCCCCATAGATTTACAGGGAGTCCCTCTATTACAAAAGGTTTAACTGTTCCAGTATTTCCTTCCGAATCGACCCAGGTTAAAATTTTGGCACTTTGAAGTGTATTTTGAATTTGTCCAATGCCCTTTAAATGTGTGGTAGTAGGTTCTAAAGGCCAGGAATCAGGCCAGTGTTTTTGAGCAATGACAGTAGCGTCAGCTCCACTATCCAAAAGGCCAAGGAATTGTTTCCCCCTCTACAAAGAGTTTTAAGGTTGGTCGAGACTCTGTCAATTGGTGTACCCAAAATATATCTGTTGACCCAGGGACAGAATGGCTGCGCTGGGGATGTTTGTGTGGGAATTGACCTATCACGGGCAGTGGGAGGGCTTGAGCAATGTGCTGGCCTGCAGAGATGGTAAGCGGGCCTTGTGAGGCTTGGACCAAGAATTTTAATTTGCCTGAATAATCGGCGTCAACTACTGAGGGAATAACTGAGAGTCCTTGTAATGTGCTTGAAGCTCGGCCTATGATAAGAAAAAACATCCCCGGTGGGGGGGGGGGGTCCAAATTCCCCTGACTCTATGATAGCTATTCCCTCTTCCGGGGTTATAATCCTGGAGGTGGGGGAACACAGGTCCAGTCCTGCGCTGCCTGCAGTGGCTCGGAATAAGCCTGCATTACTGATGTTTGAACTGGCGGCTGGTTTTGGGTGGTAAGAGTCATCTGTTGTTGTAATGGACTGACAGGGCCCCGTACCGGGCCCGCAGCCCGTTTCCTGGGACCGCAGGCAGGGTTTGGCCATTAATATCAGTCTTAGACCTGCAATCCCGAGCCCAGTGACGGCCTCTCTTACATCTAGGACACACTCCAGGGGGTATCCCAACAGTATTAGCCTGTGTTGTGGTTAAAGGGGTACCGCCCAACGGAGCAGTGGGGCATTCTTTGGCAAAGTATCCAAATTGTCCACATTTAAAGCAATTTTTAGAACCAGGCACTTGTCCTGGCCTTTTAGAAGGCTGGGTCTGGTTTTGAAACATGGCCCCAATGGCCAAACTAATGGATTTTGAAATTTTATGTTCAAAAGAATCTATAAGCCGGGCGCTGGTGGCTCACGCCTGTAATCCTAGCTACTCAGGAGGCTGAGATCTGAGGATCGCGGTTCAAAGCCAGCCCGGGCAGGAAAGACTGTGAGACTCCTATCTCCAATAAACCACCAGAAAACCGGAAGTGGCGCTGTAGCTCAAGTGGTAGAGCGCTCGCCTTGAGCTGAAGAGCTGAGGGACAGCGCCCAGGCCCAGAGTTCAAGCCCCATGACCGACAAAAAAAAAAAAAAAAAATATCATTACAAAGCTTAATCATACCATTTAGATCTAAAGTTTTAGTTTTGCCCCTCAAAACTGCTTTACAGGCCGAATTAGCGTTCTCAAAGGCCAATTGTTTAACTAGGATGTTGTCCGTGTCTTCATTGCCTAGAACTCTCTCTGCTACATCTAGCAGTCTGGCGACAAATTGAGAGTATGGCTCATCATTGCCCTGAATGATCTTTGAAAGGGAGGTGGTCACGGCTCCCGCAGCGGGCACAGCTCTCCAGGCGGCGAAAGCTGCTTGAGCAGTTTGAATTAGTATTCCTGCAGGAAGCTTTTGTTGTTTTTCCTCTGAAGCATACTTGCCTTTTCCTGTAATTTTATCAGAAGACCATGATGCCAATTGTGAACTTTTTTTTTTTATTTATAATGACTTGAGCCTCTGCTTTATCTACAAACTCAGCCTTCCAGGTCAAATATTGGCCCCTGTTTAGGACTGATTGAACAATTTTGTTCCACTCATGAGGCAATAAGTGTCCTTCTCCTCCTAACCCCTCTAGCACTGATAGGGTAAAGGGTGCGTTAAGCCCATAGTTTTTAACTGCCGAATGTAATTCTTTTATATGTTTAAATTTTAGTTTTTTTATATACAATTTGGCCTTCCTGTATCTCCTCTTTGATGTCCCCCTCCCCATCAGAGGCTGAGGACCCCTGATCTTGTTCCTCCTCCTGTTCTTCAGTGGTGTCAGCCTGTCCATCTTGATTTTGAGATTGGGAGCCAGAACGAGTTATTACAGGAAAAAAGAGGGGGGCAGTTGGCATTTTAAGTCTGGGTTTGTTTGTGTGGCCTCTTAAGACCGGAGGTGTCCTGGCAGGCCTTTTACCAGAGGTAACAGAGCGAGGGGTTATAAAAGTCTCACTGGTGAGATCTACTTGTAAATTTTGAATTTGGGAAGTAAGGTCGCGTAATTCCTTTTTTAAATGGAGAACATCTCTCAATTCTGTTACTTGTTTTAAAAGAGAATCTTTAGTTTTAAGGAGACCTTTAACCCCGGAAGGGATGACATCTCTTGTGGTGGGGCAGATGGGAGAAAGGGGTCTGCATAAGGTGGAGGGGAGGGCCAACTGAAAGTCCTGGTTTTCTGATTTTTTGTAAGTGTATAAATCTGAGGGGCAGGTTGAGGGCCATATCTTTCTTCCTCATAACATGCCGCCTGTTTTTCTAAATCTATTTCAGATGAGGGGTCAAGCCAATCATCGCTAGGGGAATTTTTGTAAATAACAGGGTATATTTGTTGATAAGGTTTGGCTGGTGGAGATGGCTCTATCTCTCTAACCTTTTTGATGGCAACTATCTTTTTGTCCTCAGAGGGGGGTTCGGACCTCTTATTGTTAGGAATTAAAGGAGGTCTTAAGTGAGCCGCCGGAATCGGCTCATCTATTATAGAAGGAGTGCGTGAGCCGGGCAAAGCGGCGGTGTCATCTTCATCTTTTGTTTCGCTTTTACGAGACGGATATCGCGACTCGGTTAGATAGTCCTCCGTTAAAATCAATAAGCGGGCACCATCTCTTCCTTTTTCTGCCTCTTTTAAAATTCCCTGATAATCCCATAAAAACTAAAAAAGGCCTCGGGAATTTCTTCTCCTTTAGCCGCTAAATCATTAATATTTTTCCCTACTTTACTCCAGGTAAGGGGATGACTGTCCGGGCCAATCAAAATTAGCCAGGGACATTTTTCCCCAACAAAGCAAAAGAATTTTACAAGATCTTTTCTTTATACTCTTATTCCTCTCTCCCTAAGAGCTCCTTTCATTTCTTTTATAAATAAAACCTCTTTAGACAGTGTTTTGCCCATGGTTGATGGGACGGCAGGACTTACCTCAAGACCGCGGTGCACGAGCGATGCGGTCCAGGCGTCTCTACCCTGTAATAATTGGGGTCCCCTTCTGCAATGCCGTCCGGTAGGCCACCGTACCTAGAGCCCCACGTTGGGCGCCACTTGACCCGTCCGTCCAGCAGGTTCAGTTATTCGTTAGGCTCGAGGAGGTGCCTCCTAAAAACCAATGGGGGCGAGAGAGAAAGGAGACCAAGCGCATAAAGAAAGACAAAGTCAGTCTGAGTCACGTCAAGGTCTGCTTTATTGAGCTTAGGATAGGGTTTTTATACCCATAGGGACAGGGGGAAGGGGAAGAATGAAAAAACTTTGCAGAAGCAAGGGTGGAAAGTCCCGGGGTTAAGATTAGGTCAAGCTGTTTCCTTTTGGCCGCTGTGCTAATCTCAAAAGCACATCCTGTGGTTTTTCCAGTGAAAGACCCTAGTTCATGCTTGACCATTAGGTACCCCAGAAAAACTGCTGTCCATCCCCCCCCCCCCCCCCCCCCGCGAAACTATGTGAGTGGAAAACACCAAAGGCGGCGAGGCAGGATGTTGTGGTTAGACCATTAACCGGAAAATAACACAAAGGGTCTCTGAGTCCACACCTGTGGGGTAAGTACAGACCTTAGCTAACTCAATTGCCTGTGCAAAGTCCCACCCGTCCCACCGCTAACGAACTCCGCCTGACCCGCTCACCTGACTCACCAAACGACTTAAAATTAGCCAATCAACACCCTGTAACCAGGCATCTCGCTTCTGTAACCTTGCTTCCAGCTGCCCATAAAAGAGGGTGCTTTCATGTGCCCCGGCGCGCAAGTCTCCCGATAGACTTTGTCGCCTCGGGTACCCGTGTGTCAAAACAGGTTCCCAGCCACCGACCCGAACCTTGTGGATCTCGAGGTCGTGTGTACCTGGGAGCCTGGGCATGCCTGAATAAACCTCTTGCTGATTGCATCCGCACAAGTGGTCTCGTTGTTCCTTGGGGGAGGGTCTCTCCAGATCGAAGGGCACCCCAAACACTGGGGGTCTTTCACCAGAACTGTTTATAGAGGAGGTGTTTGCTTAGGCCTAAAAGAGGCCTTATCTTCCAACTGCCTTCTTGGCCCCTAACAATTCCCCCTTTCCTTTAAAGAACAGTTTCTCCAAAGGCAGGTTTTTGAGAGAACACCCTGTCTTAGGCTATGTGGAGGGCCACCTTACTCCTGGCAACATGCCTTGTTGAGCCGGCCAGTACGGCCTCTGTATGTTGTGCTATCCAGGGTAAGCTACAGCACCACTTCCGGTTTTCTAGTGGTTTACTGGAGATAAGAGTCTCACGGACTTTCCTGCCCGGGCTGGCTTTGAACCGTGATCCTCAGATCTCAGCCTCCTGAATAGCTAGGATTACAGGCATGAGCCACCAGCGCCCGGCTTCATTTGGTCTTTTAATAGCTTGGGTCATATTAGTTTCTATTCAAAGGCAGGGAAACCTGGCTCAGAACAGTGGGGCCTGACAGGCCCCTTCCTGGCTTTCATCTTCTGCCTCTCACATGGCCCAGTTCCTTAGGATTCTGCCTACTTTCTGTCCTCCATGCCTCCCTAGGCCTGGGCCTGCTGAATCCTCTGTTGGTTTTGCTCTCTACCTCCTCCTCTGAGCCCCTGTCAGTATTGGCAGAGCTCTGATCAGGAATCTCAAAAGCCCAGGGGACTGGAGTCATCAGGAAGGGCAGCAAACCTTCCAGAAATCCTAATCCACCTTCCACTAAGCGAACATATGCAAAACTGGAAAGTAAGTCAAGATGAGTCTCAGAGCATGAACCTTGGGACTCTGGGAAGGCGCCTCTCTGCCAGATTCACCCTTGATGGGGTACAGCTCATGCTAAGTGGATTGATGGGAGGTAATTAGCTCTGTTAGGTAGAAAGGTGACCCAGGGTCCTGCTGGACAGGGTGGAGCGACAATTCAGCACTATTTTATTCAATGTTTGTCAACACTCACGTTTTTTTCTTTCTTTCTTTTTTTTTGGTCGGTCGTGGGGCCCGGGGCACTGTCCCTCAGCTCTTCAGCCCAAGGCCAGTATTCTACCACTTGAGCCACAGCGCCACTTCTGACTTTTTCTGTTTATATGGTGCTGAGGAATCAGCCCAGGACCTCATGCATGCAAGGCAAGCACTCTACCACTGAGCCACCTTCCCAGCCCGACATTATGTTTCTTTACTACCATGCTAGTAACCCTCTATAAAGTGTGATGTTATATTGGACACATAGTCAATATATATATATATATATATATATTTTTTTTTTTCCCCTCAGTCTTTGGGCTTGATCTCAGAGACTAGATGCTGTCCTGAGCTTTCTTTTTGCTCAAGGCTAGTGCTCTACCACTTGATCTACCACAGCTCCACTTCTGGCTATCTTGGTGGTTAATTGAAGTGTCTCACAGACTTTCCTGCCCAGGTTGGCTTCCAACTGTGACCCTCAGATCTCAGCCTCCTGAGTAGCTAGGATTACATGTGTGTCACTGGTATATGACCCAATTTACTTTTTTTTTTTTCCAAAGCAAGTTCTATAAAGTGTGGTAGATCTATTTTAATACACAAGACGTACTTTGTTTATTTGCAGAACTGGGGATTGAACCCAGGGTCTTGCACTTTTACCTACTACCACTGAGGTAAACCACTAATATAGCAACACAAATGAGAAAATACCTATAATAAATGTAAGAAACATAGCTGGATACAGTGGCTCGTGCCTGTAATCCTACCTAGGAAACTGAGAGCTGAGGATCGCTGTTCAAAGTCAGTCAGAGCAGGAAAGTCCAGAACACTCTTTTTTTGTTGTTGTTTACAGTCCTGGGGCTTGAACTCAGTACTTGGGAACCTGAGATTCTTTTATTCAAGGCTAGCACTCTACCACTTTACCACTTAAGCCACAATGCCACTTCTGACCTTTTCTGTGTATGTGCTACTGAGGAATTGAACCCAGGGCTCCATGCATGCTAGGCAAGAACTCTACCACTAAGCCACATTCTCAGCCACCAGAACACATATCTCAACCACCAGAAATCTACAAGTGGCACTGTGGCTTAAAGTAATAAAACACTAACCTCCAGTGACAGCACCCAGGCTCTGAGTCCCCCAACTGACTAAAGCAAAAAGAAAAAAATTTAAGAGAAAAACTTTATATAGAGAATTATTGTTTATTATTTTATTTTATTTTGGTCAGTCGTGGGGCCTGAACTCTGGGCCTGGGCGCTGTCCCTCAGCTCTTCAGCTCAAGGTGAGCACTCTACCACTTGAACCACAGTGCCACTTTCAGCTTTTTCTGCTTACGTGGTGCTGAGAAATCGAACCCAGGACCTCATGCATGCTAGCAAGCACTCTATCACTGAACCACCTTCCCAGCCCCTGTTTATTATTTTAAGTAGCCTTGTATTTATAGCCGTGTGTGTGTGTGTGTGTGTGTGTGTGTGTGTGTGTGTGTGTGTGTGTGTGTGTGTGTGTGTGTGTGTGTGTGTGTGTGTGTGTGTGTGTGTGTGTGTGTGTGTGTGTGTGTGTGTGCTGGTCCTGGGGCTTGAACTCAGGACTTGGGTACTGTCCCTAAGCTGTTTTTGCACACACACACACACACACGAGGACTGACGTTTTCTGGGCCTAAACCAGCATGTTTCTGGAGCCTGCTTCCTTGCAGGGCTTGAGCCCATCTATAAACAGCTCTGACGCACCTCGGGCTGGAGCAGCTGTGCTGTGCGTTAAGAGCCTGCGTCACGGAGCCCGTCGCAGCGGAGGTGGCTTCTGAGAGCAACACGGCTGGAATGAAAGCCAGAAGGATGAGCGGGTGGATAACTTGGAACATTGCAAGCAGGGAGTTAACTGCGGAGGTGGGCCCCTCATTTCTAGATGGCAAGACACGGGCAAGACAGACGGGGGCTCAGAAACCAGGTGTGGGGCTGAGTGGAGAGGCCCGAGGGAGAGCCGGCCCTGCCACAGGCAGCAGGAAGCCCCGAGGTGCACCTCTGGCCTTAGCAGGGTAGAGCTCACTGGGGAGCGCCTCTTGGCTGCAGAGGGGCGATCGCTCAGGCACCCACGAGGCTGGGGCCTGCTGTGCAGTTCATGTCTGGACTCTCACCACTGCCAGGCAGGGAGTCCAGAGCCCTGGGCCAGCCACTGGGAGCCGGCGCCCTCCCAGGCCTCTCTCCCAGCTCATCAACTGGCAAGTGAAGCTGGGCTATCCCAGGCTGCAGGTCCCATTTCCGCCCCCCTACAGCCCTTTCAGGAGCGCATACTGCCCCCTGTGGAAGCAATGCAGTGGTGCAGCTGGGCTGTGGGCGGCACCTCTCAGGCGTGTGAGGCAAGGCAGAAACAGGCCCTCTACCGCCTGGACCACTCTGCTAACCCTTTTTGCCTTTTTGTTCTGTTTTGGAGATGCAGTCTTGCTCTACACTTGGGCCGGCCTTGCCTGTGATCCGCCTCTTTGTGTTTCCTTGTGTCACTGATGAAAACGGCACCTAGCCACTAGTCAAGATGGTGTCTCTCAAACCTCACCCTCCCCAGTCAGTGGCTAGCATTATAGGCATGAGACACGCGTGCCTGGCTTTCACAAGGTGGTTTTTGAGATGGGATCTCCATTCCTGTCCAGATGCGTGCTTGGACCATGATCATCTTATTTTATGCTTCCCAAAGTAGCTGAGATGACAAGCATGAGCCACCATGCTTAGCTTCTTCTGTTGACAAGAAGTCTCTTAAGAGTTTTCTGCCTAGGCTAGCCTTTAACTGTGATCCTTCTAGAAGTGGCGCTGTAGCTCAAGTGGTAGAGTGCTCGCCTTGAGCTGAAGAGCTGAGGGACAGCGCCCAGGCCCCGAGTTCAAGCCCCACGGCCGACCAAAAAAAAAAAATCTTACCGCCAACTGTGATCCTTCTTATCAACTTCCCACAAAGCTAGTATGACAGGCCTGTGCCACTAGCCTCAACTATTAGTTGAGAAAGGAGGTTTTGTGTATATGCTCAGAGCTGGCCTCAAATGTTGACCTTCCTGATCTCCCAAGTAGCTAGGATGGAAGGAAGGCAGGAGCCACTGGTGCCTAGCATCTGTATTTGTCATTTATTTCGTTATTTAGTTCTTTGTGTTGTTGCTGTTGTGTTGGTACTGTTTGGCACTTGAACTCAGGGGCTTCTGAGAGCAACAGGAAGCCAGCTATTGCTTGGTCTTTATTTTTGTCAGTCGTCGGAATTGAACTCTGGGCCTGGGCGCTGTCCCTCAGCTCTTCAGCTCAAGGTGAGCGCTCTACTACTTGAGCCACAGCGCCACTTCCGGTTTTGAGTGGTTTATTGGAGATCAGAGTCTCAGACTTTTCCTGCCTGGGCTGGCATTGAATTGCAATCCTGAGATCTCAGCCTCCTGAGTAGCTAGGATTATAGGCGTGAGCCACCAGCGCCTAGCTAAATTTTTTTTTTTTTTGTCGGTCATGGGCACTGGCCTGGGCACTGTCCCTCAGCTCTTCAGCTCAAGGCAACACCACTTCTGGCTATTTCTATGTGGTGCTGAGGAATCAAACCCAGGGCCTCATGCATGTGAGGTAAGCACTTTACCACGGAGCCACTTTCCTAGCCCCCCCAGCTGGAAATTTTTGAGCTAGTGTCTTTCTATGTAACCCAAGTTTGCCTGGAACTCCGAGTCCTCCTGCCTCTTTCTTTCCTAGCGGTGGTATTACAAGCATGTGCTCCCCCTCTAGTTACTTTATCACACATTATTCTGAATGCCAGTCAAAATTATTACTATGGCTTCATGATGACATGCTGTGACTAGTTGCTGGGAAGTAGAAAGCTAGAGAACTTCAAAGAACTTCAAGTTGCCAGCACAATCAACTATATGGTTAGAAGGCTGGGATTTTAGTCCCACCCACCCAACCTTTGGGGACAAGAGAAAGGAAAGTGAAGTTGAGTTGGTAGTCCATTGGCCAGTGATCTCATCAGTGATGCCAGAATAACGAAGCTGCCATACAACCAGAAAGACTGGGTTCTTTTTGTCAGTCCTGGCAACCCAGGTTTGTGCATGTGCTAGAATCTACCACTGAGTCACATCCACGGGCTGAGGGACTGAGGACTGAGCTCCGAGGGCTGCTGGTTAGCTGAGCACATGGGAGGTCCTGCAGTTTGAGCAAGCACAGAGGCAGGGACGCTGTGTCCTCCACCAAGCATCTTTTCCAGATGCCCATTTGTCCATCTGGGCAAAGCGCTTGCACAAGTTCTGGGAGCTGCTGCGGGAGCTAGCAGGCTGCAGGCCACCCAAGGATGGGGTCCGGGGAAGGAGAGCGGCAGCAGTGAGAGCAGGTGGACCAGGGACGAGGGGCCTGGCAGACACTGGGACATGGCCTGCGCCACCTCCTGGGGGCGGGAGGGGGGAAGGAAGCCTGGAGCCGGAGTAGGAAGGAAGCAGGGTGCTGCGGGGACTCGAACCCCGGCCCAGCAGTGTGTGCGTGCCACCACCAGCACCTTTTGCTTTTTTCCTGCTCACGCTCTCACAGACTGAAAGGTGAAAAGCAAAACCTGAGCGCGGCCATGAGCCGCGCCCAGGAAAAGAAACACCTGTGAGGCTCCGTGCTCGGCCCAGCCCGGGTGCCGGCTGCCCTGACCCCCTCCGCAGCTGCCGCCAGGGGACCCGGGTCCCCCAGCCCCGCAGCCTGCGTGCCCCACACCAGAAAACTCAACTACAGGCCAGAGTCCTGGGTGTCCTGAGACACTCACTGCTGACAGACATGTCCAGAAAGGTTCTAAGATGCATAGGGAGGGGAGAGGAGGGGTGAGGAGGGGCAGGGAGAAGAGGGGAGGGGTGAGGAGGGGCGGGGAGAGGGCTATGCAGCGCACACCTTCTCCAGGCTCCCGCTTTACTCCAGCTTTTTCTGTGTGTGTGGTACCAAGGAATCCAACTCAGGGCTCCATGCATGCTAGGTAAGCACTCTACCACTAAGCCACACTCCCAGCCCCTGCAGGCCCCCACTTTAAATGCGGCAAAGCACCTTGTGCTCTCAGAACTAGGAGAAACTGGGAGCACCGGCTTCGCTGGGATGCAGACCATCACACAGACATGGCCACCTGCCTTCCTCCTCTGGGCGCTGCACCGGCAGCTGTGTCCTCGCCGGGAATTGCCACGGTGTGAAATCCCAGTCAAAGCGCACACCCACCACACACGTGTGCGCACGCGGGCTCCTCTCACGCCGGCTCCTCACACTGTCTGCCCTGAAGCCCAAGCTCTGGGGAGGACCAGACCGCATGGCCAGGGCCAGAGCCCGGGGCGCACACCGCCCGCTGCACCCACGGCTGCAGCTCAGCCTCTGCCTCTTCCAGGCCCAAGGCAGGTTCCGGGAGCACCCCCTGAGCCGTGGGGGGAGAGGAGGGCCCTGGGTTTCCTCCCGTGAGTACCAGGGAACTCAGAAGCACAGTCCAGGTGAGAAGCAGGCTTCCATATGTGGGCTGTCACCTGCTGAGAAGTCAGTCTCCTCCACCTCCCCGGGGATCCAAGCAGACTCTGGTCTCTCTCTCTCTGTCTCTCTCTCTCTCTCACACACACACACAGCCTGAGTTCTGTGCACTGCTAGGTTAGCTCAGGGCCCACAGACCACACTGCCTCCACCCCATATCCCTCCATCCTCCCGTCAGCTTCTCTCTCCAGCCCCCAGCGAGAAGCAGACCCTTACTTACTGCAGCGGCAGAGGGAAACATCATGGCCATCTAAGTCCCAACCTGAAGACAAAGACACAAAGCCCGGGCCTTACAAGGCCTTGGAAATGAGGAAGCCAAATACACTCTGTAAGATGAGCAAAAGATTAATTCCCCACGTTAGTGACGCCACTCAGGTGTGCGCTGGGAGCCCACATGCCCACGCAAGGACCCACAGGGTCCGTGGCTTCCGGGAGCCTCCACACACCCAGCAAATGGCAAAAAAGTAGACAGTGGTATCAGCAGGGTCAGACAGAGAGCACCAGTCTTATCACAGTCCCTTAGAACTTTCCAGAGGGCACTGGGCAGAGCAAAAGCTGCCTTGGGTATACAGAAGATGTCATTGCCTCATTTGTAATGACAAAATGCTGGCTCGACCCACGCCCTGCAACTTCCTCAATTGGAAGGACACATATTCCCAGAAAGAGGCAAAATAATTACCAATCATAACTACCAGGACATGTAAAATCACGTTACAAGGGCTGAAAACAGGAATATTTTAAATTGTTACACTTGCAAAATTCAGCAGTTGAAAATAACCACACAAGCCTGGTGCTAATGGCTCATACCTGTAATCCTAACTGCACAGGAGACTGAGATCTGAGGATTGTGGTTCAAAGCCAGCTCAGCAGACAAGTCACTACCAAAAAAAAAAAAAAGCCAGAAAGCAGAGCTGTGGCTCAAGTGGTAGAGTGCTAGCTAGTCTTGAGCAAAAATCTCAGAGACAGTGCCAAGGCCCTGAGGTAGGTAGAACAGTGTGCCTAGCAAACCCTAGCAAGCTGAGACCTATGTTCAAACCTCAGAATTAAAAGTGGGCACATGAATGGAGAGCAAATGTAGCTACTATATTCAGTGTACATTATGTAAAAACTGAACTATGTAACGAGGATGGGGATGGATGGGAGAAATGGGGGCAAACAGAAGTGGTGACACTGATCTAGATTATACCCATGAAATCAAACCCTTTAAACTTAATTTCTACTTAATTATTTCTTACGTTAATAGCTATGTGAAATAAAATTTAAAAAATAAAAAATAGGACTGGGAATGTGGCTTAATGGTAGAGTGCTTGCCTAGCATGCAGGAAGCCTTGGGTTTGATTCCTCATATGCCATATAAACAGAAAAAGCCGGAAGTGGTGCGGTGGGCTCAAGTGGTAGAGTGCTAAGCTAGTCTTCTGCAAAAAGAAGCTCAGGAACAGTGCCCAGGCGCTGAGTTTAAGCACCAGGACTGGCAAAAATAATAATACTAGCTGGGCACTGGTGGCTCATGCCTGTAATCCTAGCTACTCAAGAGGCTGAGATCTGAAGATTGTGGTTTAAACCAACCTTGGCAGAAAAGTCCGTGAAACTCTTATCTGCAATTTTCCACCAAAATCCAGAAGTGGAGTTGTGGCTCAAGTGGTAGCAAAAAGCTCAGAGACAGCATCCAGGACCTGAGTTCAAATCCCAGGACTGGAACTAAAAAAAGTTAAAAACAGAACAAAACCTGCATAGGTATTTCAGTCCAATGAAACTGGAGTGAATGTTCATATGTACATGTGCATGTATACATGTGTGTGGTGTGCAAGTCAGCAGATGATGAATCTCAAGCACTAAGCACATGAGGGCCGTTTGTGCTGTTGAGAATCTTGATGGAGCAATAGCGGTGGATGTGGAGCAAATTAGTCATATGAGAGGATGCCCAGCGGGCTGATGCACACTCCTGTGACACAGGACGTAATACATCTGGAGAGGATCGGATCCAGGTGAGGAATATGACAGAGAATACCTTTCTACTCCCATGAGAGATTCATAGAAACAGCCGTACCTATCTGGATGTGATGGTTCATGCCTGTAATCCCAGCACTAGAGAGGTTGAAGCAGAATTTTGAGTGTGAGGCCACCGTGGCTTACAGAGACCCTGTCTAAAAACACACAATTTAAAATAAACAATGTCAGAAAGCATACATTCATTCAACGGCAGTGGATTTACACAGACTACTTCCTTTCAACCAAAAATGGACATTATTTGGAAAGTAAAAATTACTCAACATTTACAAGTTTTAAATCATCCACTTAAATAACTAAGGTAAATTACACATCAGACCTGGAGCTGCAAACAAAGCAGAGAAGATCAAGGGAGGCGGGTTAGGGACCCTGGGGGCCATGTCCTGAATGCCAACAGTGACCACAGACTGTACTCAGGCCCTTCCCTCTTCCCAGATGCTTTTCCTTTGGTATAAGCTCAAAGTCCCCGTCTGTGGGGAGGCTGTTCTCAGTGCATGTGCAGCTCTTCTGTAGCTGGTGGGTGGCTGTCACCTGCTACTCCTGGTTTGTGCCCTTGTGACACCAGGATTGTGAGTGGGGGCCACTGATGCTGCCTGCCCACACGTAAGCAACCAGCTGATTATCTGAGCAGGGAGGACGCGATGGAGGGACCACTGGAAGGTGAACGCCGCCGCCGGGTGCTCCATTTGCTTGTAAGGCCCTCAGTCAGCCTCACCCGCCACTGTCGCCCAGTGGCTTCAGTGGCCTCCTCAGAGATGCCCCGTGCTTAGCGTCTGCCGACCCTGCTGCGGCCCTGGGGCAGAGGACAGGGTGGGTCCCGTCATGCGGTCTGCACCTCTTCCCACCATCAGAAATGTGGGAGTATAGACAAGAATGATCAAGTGTGCAGTGCACCATTTGAGAGAAGAAAAACAACCAAACCAAATCCAAAGAATTTGAGAGGAATGAACAAACAGAGCTAAACTATCACCAGGAAGTAGAACTGGTGCTTGATCTAGAGCTGATCTATAGGCCAAGAAGACAGATGTCTATCAAGACAAACCAGAGAAGGCGGCCTTGCCTACATCTGCTGTCACCTAGAGGCAGCCATGCTCACAGGCCCGCAGTTCTATCGCTGAGAACCTGGACTGGGAGGAATGTCATGGGCCTGGGGATCAGCAGCCACGCATACACGTGTGCACACATCACAGCGAAACTGCCCCTCAGCAAACCCGCGTGCCCATGCCAAAACGGAAAGACAAGGAGATACCCAGTGCCACATACTTGTAGGCCCAGATACTTGAGAGGTTGAGATGTATTACTTCAGCTCATGAGTTCAAGACCAAGTTGGCCAACATTAAAAAAAAAAAAAATGAGGGGGGAACTAGAGACTGAGCTGTGTAGCTCAAAGCAAGCCACGCGCACAACTGCAACTCTCTAATGCCTTTTCTTTTCTTGGTGCCAGTACCAGGGCTGAACTCAAGGCTCCGTTCTCACTTGGTTTTTCTGCTTGCAGCTGACGCTTAATCAGTTGAGCCACGTCAGCAGTTTCAGCTTTTTGCTGGAGATCAGAGTCTCGGGGACTTTTCTTCCCTGGGTGGCTTTGAACTACCATCCTCAGCTCTCAGCCTTTTGAAAAAGTAGCTAGGATTCCAGGTGGGAGCCATTGGCCCCCGCTGTCTTGGCTGTGTCTGTCTCCTCTGACATCGGATCCCAGCTGCAGCCTCAAGTCCAGGTGGAAACTTCTAATTCACTTTTGTAAAACCTGAGGTTGAGGGGCAGTATGGGCTCAGCTGTCACAGGGCTCAATATTCCATTTGTATTAATGGAACCATTACTCGTCCAGTAGCAAAAATAGAATTAAAGCAGAAAAGCCTGATGCTTATCTTAAAACGAGCAGACAGTCTATTCATTTTAAAACACATGGAGGACTGCCTACTCAGGACTCAAGGGCCAGCCTTTCGCAGCTGGGTGCGGACAGCGGTGGCGCTGGCTGATCTGCATGAAGCTACCCAGCACAGCACCAAGCATGCTGCAGGCCGTAAGGACCACCCCTATTCTCTGCCACTAAACCCCCAGACTTTGACTGCTCATTCACAGAACACCTTAAGGTTTTTTGTGGGGGTTTTTTGGTGGTGGGAGGTATATCTTTCCCTTCAATTAAGTGACTTTTTTCCCTTCAGTGCTGGGTAGGAGTCCTAGGCAAGTACTCTACCACCAAGCTAAATCAAAGAACATTAGCAAGAAGGTAAAAGCACAACCCATAAAATGCAGGAAATATTTTCAAACTATATGCATTTGATAAGGGGACTATAATCCAAAATATCTAAAGATTTCTTGTAATTCAATAATAAAGACAAATACCTACTTTAAAAATGGGCAAAGAAGCCAGATGTAGTAGTGCATGCCTATAATCCCAGCACTCTGGAGAGAGGATCTAGAGTTCAAGGCCAGTTTGAGATACATAATGAGACATCTAAATAAACAGGAGATACTTGCCCAACACTTGTGAGGTTTGTGAGACCCTAGATTCCATCCCTAGAACTACAAGAAAAAGAAAGTGAATGAAAGATCAGTATAGACATATACAATGGCCAGCAGCACATGAAAGGTTGTTTGATATCAAAGAAATGCACATTAAATCACAAGATATTACTTCATATTCACTAGAATGCTCACAAATCTCACAAAAATTAGAACACTTACACATTCCTGGTGGTGTGTAAAAATTAGAACACTTACACATTCCTGGTGGCATGTAAAATGGTTCAATGGCATTGGAAATTATTTGAGCAATGCCTAAAAGAATTTTAAATACCAAGTTAGTTATATGACTCAGGAATATAACGGAGAACTGAAAATATGTTCACACAAAACCTTATACACCAATTTCCATAGCATGATTATTCTGAATAGCTCAAAAGCAGAAAAAGCCCAGTCCAACTGATAAATATATAAACAAAATATAGTTATCGATACAATAGAGTATTATTCAGCCATACGATGAGGTATTGTTACATACTACAATGAGAATGAACCTTAAAAAATTAAAGTCAGACATAGAAAGATACATATTGTACAATTGCACATATGAGTTCCATAAATTAGGCAAACTCACAAGCTCAAAGTACAATGAAGGTGATGAGGGACAGGATGCTGTTTTATGACTACCAAGCTTCTATTTGGGATCATGAAAAGTCAGAATTGGAGGGCTGGGGGGGAAGTGGGAGGAGATGAGGGAGGAGAGTAACACTTCACCTTTACAATTAAATTTAAATTAAAATCAGAATTATACACTCAGAAATCTCAGAATTGTACACCTGCAGGCTAAGAGTAGTGGTACATGCTTATATTCCCAGTTCTCAGGACCAGAGGTAGGAGGATCATGGGTTCAAGGCAAGTTTGGGCTATGAAGAAAATTTTATGCCAACCTTGGTTACATAGTGAGACCCTATCTCAAGAAGAAGGAAAGAAAAATCGCATACTTAAAAGGCAAGAATTTTTATAGCATATAAATCATCATTCAGTTGTCAGAAGGAAAAACAAACTTATTTGAAAAGGAAAGTTCATTATTGCTACCACAAAATAGTACTATTAAATGACAGATAATTAATTAATTTTTTTTTTTTTTTGTCGGTCGTGGGGCTTTGAACTCTGGGCCTGGGCGCTGTCCCTCAGCTCTTCAGCTCAAGGCGAGCACTCTACCACTTGAGCTACAGCGCCACTTCCGGTTTTCTGGTGGTTTATTGGAGATAGGAGTCTCACGGTCTCTCTTGCCCGGGCTGGCTTTGAACCGCAATCCTCAGATCTCAGCCTCCTGAGTAGCTAGGATTACAGGCATGAGCCACCAGCACCCGGCCAGATAATTAAATTTTAAGTGCCTTTTGGGCACCTGGAACAGGGCTGCTAGAGATTGGGATACAGCTCCTCGCCTTCTCCACCGTTTGCTGACAGACCCACTGCTGAGTTAAGTGTGAACCATGATGTTCATAGCCTCCTTAATATGTTCACAGCCCAGCTGAATGCTGGCAGCTCACGCCTGTAATCCTAGCTCCTCAGGAGCCTGAGATTGCAGTTTGAAGCCAGCCCAGGCAGGAAAGTCCATGAGACTCTTTAATTAACCACCAGAAGACCAGAAGTGGAGCTGAGTATCAAAGTGGTAGAGCGCTAGCCTTGAGCGAAAAAGCTCAAGGACAGGGCTGAAGCTCCCCGTGTTCAAGCCCCATGACTGACACCCCCCCAAAAAATAAAATCACAAAAATGTGAATAAGATTGTTTTTAAAGTATGGAAAAAACAAAACAGAACAACTCTCATGCCAAACACTTGTTCATCATTACTTATTTAAAAACTCAAGGGGACAGTGCCTGGTCTATGTCAAAAAGAGTGCAAATAATAAGACATATTATTTCACCAGCCCAGCACCCATGTCTGAGATATGTTTATCTTTCCTTACAGGGGGGAAACTGAGGCAGAGAGGAAATAAATAAGAGGTGGCTTCAAGGTGACAGCCAGTAATAATAGCCTGACTCCACAGCCTACACAGCTAGCAGAAGTCCAGCCATTTACTTACAACACAATCATAGTCAGACATTTTAATAGAAAAACAGTCTGACCACAGTACAAAACAAGCTTCAAGGAACAAATTTCATAATAAATGTGCATAATCCATAATGAAACCCAATGAACAGGAAGGCTAGTTCTTAATAACAAGTTCAATATGCTAATAAATATAAAATTCAATATAATACCTAATATTCATAAATAAATGACAAGGACCTAACAGTACCAAGCTAAGAAAATAAAAATATTGAATTGGTAGAAGAAAAGATAGTTATCTTATGAAACAAATTAAAGTCCAAAAACAGATTTAGTTGCATTTGTCTAACTGGCATTTCAAATCAGTAGAGAAAGTAGAATTATTCAGTAAATAGTATTGAGGAAATCAGCCATTTTTAAACAACCAAATTAGATTCTTACCTTATACTGTTCAGCAAAGCAACTTCTACATGGATTAGAGTTTAATGTCAAAAAGGAGCTAGAATAAATGTGATGTAGTCAACCCTAGTAATGAAAATGGATAGATTTGATTACAAATTTACAACTAGCAGTGACAAGACCTTATACCTACACTTGAAGGCAAATTACCCACTTGCAAAAACACTTGGCAACATATAAGCTGTATGTCCTCACATAAGGGGTTTTCACGTAGCAATGAGAACACAGGTGAAGCACATCAGCTGATACACAGCAAGCTTTCATTCTGCTTCTCAGAACCAAAAAGAGCAGATTAAAACAATATGCAAGGCCCTGGTTCTGCCCCAGCACCATAAAACAAAACAAAGTAAAAAAAAAACAAAACACTGAGATAGTTTGTACTTACAAATGGACATGAACTGGAGCCTCTTTGTACAACGACTTGAAGATTAAAAAGACAAAACAGGGAAGGTAAAACCAAAGATGGGGCTGGCCACCATGGGAGTAGCTTACTTCTGTGAGAGAACAGGGAAGAAATCTCACCTGTAGGGGGCGCGCTTGGCAACGGAAGTCAAAGGTCTTTCACTACTGGTAGAGAAAGATACTCTATCAGTAGTTAAGTCAGAAAAAAAAATCTAATTAGAAACTGTAAGGATTTGCCTTAAGTAAGAAAAAACATAGCCATCTTTCTGAAGCAGATGCAGGCCACAGACTTGCATGTGGCTCTGTACTCATAAGCCCCTCAATGCCTCCATTAAGCCACATGGAATCCCAGAGAAAAGCTGAAGCAACAACAGACCCCTGACCACCACCAGCCTTTAGGGAGGAGCCAGCAGGCCCAAAGCAGCCCCTAAAACCAAGCCATCAAAATGGCAGCACTGAGACACCAAAGAAAGGGCAAATTCTGGCCTGTAAAATCTCTTGAGTCAGAAAGTCATCCATTTTTTCAGTTTCGCGGTCTGTGGCAGGAGGGAAAGGCAGATGGCGGTGGAGCACAGGGGGAAGGTGCTAGTCACAGAACAAAACCCACTGAAACATCTCAGGTGCACAGAACTTCCAGGAAGAGGAGTCAGCCCTCCCAGCCATTCTCCTTGTGACCTTGGGTGCAGTTTGCTAAGTTTGCACAAATTCTTCAGCATTTCTGGCAGGATAATGCATATAGGCACATTTCAACCACAAAGGTCACTTGGCAAAATAGGGTGACAGCAACAAGCAACCATTAGGCAAGAATAAATACATAAAAGTCTCTGTGCTGGGGCAGCTATTTTGATGGGGAAGTCTGACAGAAGGCAGGTTAGAATCTAGACCCAGAGGCAGGCGAGCCGACAGACTGCAGCCTTGTTTAAGTCAGTTAAACTGATGGGAGAAAATGGAAAGACTTACTTTTGCCTAGGAAGACAAAACATGAAGACATCATGGAGAAAGCTAATTATATAAGAACAGAGAAAAATCGTGGAAAAATTGGATAATGAACTACAACCATAGGTACCATGTGGCGTATATCAGCATGGAGTGTATTTACAACCATGTGGGACTGGCACATGAATAGACGGGTCAGTGGCTTGATCAGCAAATGGTATAGACGGTAGCCTAAGCACCCTTCACTCACCTAGCATGCCAGACTAACTCAGATCCAATCAAAAAGTAAAACCTTAAAAGTACTAGGGCAAACATGAGACTTAACAGAAAAAATCTTGAGCTGTATAGCGTTTCTGAACTACTCAAAATCCAGAAGCTATTAAAATATGGTGAGTATATGTGTATATATATGCTTAAAACTCTAAATAGAAAAATATTATCAAATCAAAGATCAGTGAGAATGGCAAAGCATTTCTTTTATATATAAAGACCTCTTGTAAATCACTAAGTATATGACCCAATAGAAATCCGAATCCCAACTATAACTAAACATTATTTTCACCTCTCACACAATCAAGTTTAAAGACACATTATGTCTGTCACTTGGAACCTCTCTAGAGAGGAGCAACAGCATACGAGTATATTAGAGTGTAATATTTAAAACCATTGGAACTGGTACACAAATATACAGCTTTGTGCAGGCAAAGAATTCTCTGAAAAGCAAGCTCCAGCAACTGGCAACCACAGCTGCCTCCATCAGAAGGGAGGATGTACATTAGAGGATGTCACTGTTACCTAGTTTGGAATTGTTTCTTGGAGCATTTCTACACAGGTAGGGGAGAGGACGCAGCAGCATGGAGCAGAGGCTGGCAGGTTGTGCTGTCACACCCAAGTGGTGGATCACACAGCTGTTGCATTACAGAAGAGCAAAGGGGACATTGTGCTGGTTACTAGAGGAACCCCAGCCTTTCCTTATGGAGATAAGAGGTTGAGCCAGGGGTCAGCTCAAGAAGAGAAGAGCCACAGCCCTGGCTATGCTAAGCATAGCCTAGAAACAAACAAGACCACTGAATATTACTTTGGGCAGATATTATTATAGATGTTGTTTCATCTGCACCCTATTTGAAAGAAGAACACCAGGAAGCAGTCACTGGGTTGGAAGCATCCATTCTTACTCCATGCCTACTCAGATACCACTGGACACCAGCCTTGGTAGGTGGGAGCTCCCAGCTGATCTTAACTGAATTTCACGATAGCATGTGAGGAGAAGACCAATTATCATCCAACTTTGGCGGCAGCAGCTCTAACCCACTCACAGAACTGGAGTCCTAGAAGAGGGGATGAGTGGAGCAGGGGTGGATGCCTGGAGCTGCCCAGCCGGGCCTCCACCAGTGCTGCCCTGAGGGCACAAGGAATTCAAGGCACTAACTGCGGTGCGGCTTATATTGGCCAGAAAACCCTAGAAGCGGGCTTAAAGCAATCAGTAGGAAAAGGCTTAAAATAATTGTGCTGACACAAGTATTATATAAAGCCAGGAGAATCAGAGTACACCTTATTATTAGAGCAGATGCTAAAACCAGGATACATTTGAGTACACTGTCAGAGGGGAGATGAAGGAAGATAATGAAGTCATTAAAAATTACCTTGGGGGAAGGGACTTAGGTATCACATCTTAGGCCTTTCTGTAATGTTAGATTTTAAAATTCAAAACATTTAAATTGAATTAGAACATTAAATTGAATTGATAAACAGAATTGAAAAAAACAATTCAAATAATAACTACAACTGAACTGGATTTAATAAAAGAATAATTTTTGGCTTAACCTTTCCTATCAAACAGTCCTGACAAGCAAAGGATTAAATTCATGTCACTATGACCATAGGTACACATAAATAAGTGATGTAATTTACCAACAACTTCTGGGATTTTTTTTCCTTTTCGCAAAAAGCATATATAACCCATAGCATAAAAGATTTTATTAGCAGTGAAATATTGAAATTCTTTCAGAGTTGGCAAATTTTAATTGCATATGCCAAGTATCTAAGAAGTTATGAAACCCAGATACTCTCATAGTCAGGTTTGCAACTGTCTCTCGGGAGGCAAGAGGGCAGCGTGTGTGCCATCCTGTGTGCCAGCCACTCCACATCTCCGCGCCTCCCTGTGAACCTCACGCCTGTGTGCCAGGGACTGTATGTGAAAATCATCACACCGCATTATTTGCGACACCAGAAGACCAGGAAGAGCATAACTTTCCACCAATGGCAGAACAACAAAATAACTCATGATATGGCCAGGTTAGGAATACCACTCAGTAGTTTCAAAGAACAAAAGCAGTTGTATCCTAACTAAAATAATTTCCCCTACTGTGACATATAAGAAGTCAGTAATGATACACGGTATGCAATCCAACCTTGCCACTGCCTTAGAAAAGGAAAACTATGTGACATCCTCTGAGGACGGAAGTAGGAACAGAAAGAGCTCCGGCAGGAAGCACACGCATAGGTAACACTGGTTACCTGTGGACAGGGAGGGCACAGGTAGTGCCAGCTCTACTGCATGCTTTAGTCTATATCATGAGGGAGCACGCGTATTCGCTGCTGATACATCACAAGAGTCAACCCATCACCATCCATGGAAGAATCCATGAATTCAGTGCAAACAAGGTTTTTTGCATTAAGATAAAAACTAAAATATATAACTGAGAAACATTTTGATATTAAGCTGTACGAAAAGAAAGCAAATGAAAGAGAGACCCAAGTTCAGGGTGACGTTGCCTGGTTACAGCGGGAGGAGGGGCGTGGGTCACACATGCTACTTCTCTACTGACCAGGCAATCAGAAATGTTACATTATTAAACATAAACAAGGAAGCAAAGTCATGTTATGAACCAAGGATAAAGATTAACCCAGTTCTGTTTACTCAAGTTCTAACAAGGGAAAGACAGTATTCTTACCTCAGTGATGGCGATTTAAGATCGTTGTGTTTTATTCAAAACAACAAAAACCAAAGGCTGAAATTTCCCTATGTTGATCCAGACACATAATTATGTGAGGCTAGTACTGGCAAGCCTGGAGTAAAAAAGCAGAGTATCGACTTGAAGTTTACTATTCAATTTTACCGGCACCATACCATTAGCTATGGAAAAAAAATGAGAAAAAAATTTAAAAACTTAGGGGGGGAGCAACTGCTGACCTTATTATTTAACATGTATTTTTCACAAGATAAAAAATTTCTGGTGGTTATATATGAACTCCAGTGACATACGTTTAATAAAGATAACAAATTGCATGCAATGGAACAATCAAGTAAGTAAAATTGAAACCACATTCTCACAAGGGACAAGTATGAAGAGTCATAAAACTAGTAGATGCTCTGAGTCCTAAATTGCCAAGTGAGGTCAGGATTACAATTAGATCTACTTTGACAAGTCTAAACAAGTTGAGCTGGGGGATAAGGTGTCACACAAATCTATAGACCAGGATCTAATCAGAAGACGCACACGCATTCTCCAGAGTATTCCACTGTGACAACTTCATGCAGACAGGATGACACTACTCCCATTCCTTCTGATCACAGGGGAAGAGCAAGCTGGGAAGGGGCTCACCCCACATCAACAGAGTACACAGTAAACTCCAGTGGGGATCCAGGGTTAAATATAAAAAAAGGAAACCATACAAGTGCCAGGAGAAAATAGTGAGGTGCTCAGGGTGCAGAAACTCTTGATTTAAGAAGGTGGGTCAGTGGCAGAGTGCTTGCCTTGCACGCACAAGGCCCTGGGTTCAATTCCTCAGCACCACATAAGCAGAAAAAGCCGGAAGTGGCGCTGTGGCTCAAGTGGTAGAGCGCTAACCTTGAGCTGAAGAGCTGAGGAATAGCACCCAAGCCCAGAGTTCAGGCCCCATGACTGACAAAAAAAAAAAAAAAAAAAGAAAAGAAACATTTTGTCCAAGGATTTTAAAACAAAATAAACTGTAGACTCTACAATCCAGAAAAATATCTGCAGCAAATATAGCAAAGGAAATTAAAATCCTTAGTATGTAAATAGCTTTTTACAATACAACCAATGGATAAAACTAGGCGCTCAAGAATGGAAAAATCACAAACTGCAATGACCAAACACGAGATGTTCAGTTTCACCAGCAGCCAAAGCAAGACACACACAGGGAATGTAGGCTGCACCTGTCAATTAGGAAAGATTTTTAATATCAACAAACCCATTCTGTTCACTAGTGAGAAGACAATTTAGAAATTGCCCTCCTTGGAGAGCATCATAGCAACATGAACCTGATGTTTCAAGTCTGACATGTTGTTCCTTCTAGAAACCTATTTGTATATCTCAAAGAAATATCAGATGAGCTACAAAATTATTTTTTAAAATTCCTAAAAGGAAAAACCACCCAATAGAACAACCCATACGTTCCTCTAAATTTGACTGTTTAAATCAATTCAACCATGCAATGGAACTTCATGTCATCACGAAAAATGCTTCAAATAACACATTCACTATATAGTGGAAAAAGAATCACAACACAGAATTTAAGAACATCATTTATGTGTTTAAAAATGCATACATAGCCGATGTATAGGAAAAGCAAAAACCATCAGGACGTGAAGTATGCCATTTATGCTGGCTACTGGGAGATTACTGAGGTCCCCTCCAATTGCTTATTACAAACTTCATGGCAAACCCTTTTATGCACGAGACCCAATAAGGAGTTAGCTCAAAGAAGGCAGGCGAGGAGCAATGGTCAAAGTATATAATAAGCACGTATGAACACAATAACAAAACAACATTGGATTGGGAGTAATTCAGGAGAATGATGAAAAGGATAACCATTGATCAAGATACAGTATAAAAGCTGGGCCCTGATGGCTCATGCCTCTAATCCTAGCTACTCAGGAGGCTGAGATCTGAGGATCGTAGTTTGAAGCCAGCCTAGGCAGGAAAGTCCATGAGACTCTTATATCCAACTGACTACCTGAAAACCAGTAGTAGTTTGAGCTGTGGTTCAAAGTGGTAGAGTACTAGTCTTGAGCAAAAGAGCTCAGGGACAGTGCCCAGACCTTGAGTTCAAGCCCCAAGATGGACCAAAAAAAAAGATGCATTATAAAGTTATTTGTTGAAGACTAACTCATACAACTACTTAAAAACAATATTTTAATATTTCTCCCTTCAATATCAGCACCAAACCACAAGTACTACACCAGAGCCAGAGTTTCCTCCAGAAACTTAGCTACACATAAGGTTAGCCAGCACATAAGGTCTTTGCAGTTCTTCAATGGTCATGTCCACAAGGTAAACTGGAGGCCATTGGGAAGTGGGGGAAGTTACTGTCAATCCCTTTTTGTAATTCAGGCTATATCAAGTTGTCTTCCAACCTGGAGGGGTCTCAACTTGTTCTCAGGCTATTCTTTTTTCTCAAATCCCACTTTTGTTGTTCTTATTTAAGTGTGCAGAAGATAACTAAGTTCAGTAATGAACTCCATTGGTGCACCCACAGCGTCTGGTTGCTCAAATCAAAGACTTAATTTAGACCCATGTGTAAGGATGCTAAGCAATGCTTGTCGTAATAAGCTCCCACAAGGACAAGAGTTCTTTCCTCGCCTTCAGCTGCCACCTCATCTCTGCTCTTATTAACAAGTCCCATTCCACAACCACTTCCAATACCAAACATCTACACCCCTGTGGGTAAATTCCTTTGCCAGCAGCTGCTGGGAAAGACTGCTATATACATAGGTGTTTATACAGTTTTCCTCAGGATGGAAGCCAAGTTTATCATCATTGTATAAAGAAACAAGACCCGTTCTCAAAAGACAAAGAAAAGGGGTAAGAAGCCAAGTGATCGGGTGAGACAGGCCTGGGACAGGTGACCTGCACAAAGCAGGGCCTCTGTCCTACGCAGTGCCAGGAGTCCAGATAGGCTTGCCAGGCCATGTGGCTGCCTTCCTCTTGCCATCTGGCACTACAGTGTATAAGGAAGGACTCACCAAGGAATGAGCAGGAAGCAGAGGAGACACACTCAGCAGAGAGCTGGGTCAACAGCCAGCAGTAGAGCCCAGTCTCCCCCCAACTTCCTTGCACACCACCACCACCCTCTTTCACAGTTTCTATTTGGGATCCAGAATTGTCTCCTATAACACCATGAACACCGTGTGACGGATGACTCAGCCACAGAATCATGCGCATTCTCAGCAACCAGGATGAATCACTGTTGTTACTCAACCCTCCCCTCCCAATGACTCAGTTTACAGGCTTCTGAACCCTCCATTTACCTCCACCCTTACACAACCTTCATCAAATAGAGAACAAAGCCTTCAGTCAAGAAAAACGAAGCCCAGCTCTTAGCAGGAAATGTTCCAGATTACCAAACATACTCCCCCACCTACACTTACCTTTACTGGCCATATGGCACCACATTTTGAACAACTATTACCAATTCCCAACAGGGAAGGGCCCCTCCCCAACACCAGTTTGCAGGTCCATCAGGACCCATCAGTTGTAGCTGAATAAATAAGTCTAGTGGATGCTAGTCTAGATTCTAGTGAACCATGAATCTTGGCCTAAGCCCACATACAATGATAGATCCAAACTTCATTATAAAGGCAGAATGATAGGGGCCAAGCAACATAGTAAACAACAGATTCTAAAGAGTTTAGAACTTGAACCTTTATTTGTGCTGTAATGAGGAAGAAAACTTGGTTAGTAACTACGTACATGATCCAGCAACAATTCTTGCCTTACAAGTATTTTTTTTTCAGCCACCTGTTTTTCCAGCTTCCATTTCACAATAGCATAGCCCAAAATACTTCCCCATACAAATATGACTAACACTCATGTTCCAGAGCAGTAACTATGACTCCCAAATCACTGGTTAAGAACTGAATTCCCACACCAATATACAAGCATTAAAAAGGAACCCAGAAGACAGAAAAATCACAAGGGTAATTATTAAGGATTTCAGATTTTTAAAAGTTATCAAGGGCAGAGATGATTTCTAAAAGACCACTGCACTGGTATTACCTTTTGATTTGCTAAACTGCTTGTGAGTGCTATTTTCCTCCTACTCCCAGAGCATTTAAAAACCAAACATACAAACAGATACAACTATTCATGCTCCTCTTCGCAAAGGAGAAGAAATTGTTACCAAATTTCACAGGAAAAAACCTCTTGGTTCTCTGTTACAATGACTATCATTTGAAAAACAGTTTAGCAAGTAAGCAAAACTTTTGCTGTTATAATTACTGATCAACCACAGAAGGGCAGGTATGTGTTCAAGGCATCTTAAATTCCTTTAGAAACCATCTTCGCTTTGTTCAGAATTTGATCAGTTTGATAAAACGCGAATTAACAACCCAGAAATGCTCATCTCATGATTCAAGTGCACACTGTACAACCCCACAAATTAAGCATTTAGATATCTTTCCAAGGCATTCTGCTCCTGAGAACTCCCTCTGCCCCAATTTCAGTAAACACATGTGGCTACCTACATAGCAGGTAGACCTTGTGACTCAGTTCAAACCCTGCAGTCTCCCAATCTGCACAAAGCAGAACAATTCTGCCTTTTTCCTTTAAATGTTCGAAGCATTTTTAGAAATCTTGCCAGCAACTTTCATTGTTTTCTATGCAGCAATTCAGCGTAACACATTTCCACCATTTTCATTTTTCCCAGGCTCTATTTACTGTTTCCCTCCAGAAAATTCCCTTCAACCCACATTCCCAAACCAGCCTTCAACCCACTCATTACCACCACACCACCTCCCATCCCCTTTGCTGAATCCACCAACCCTCTCTCCCCCACTTCATTCACCCCCCCAACTCCCAAACATGACTGCCAGAAGAGCCCTCACCCTACTACAACTCAAACATCTGGTCCCCATTGGATTACCAAGAAAACTTCAAACTTATTCCAGTAAAGTGCAGAATTTAAGAACTGAATGAGGCAACCCATGCCCACCTGAATAAAGAAAATGTAGCAAGAACATAAACTCTGAGCTAGTGGTGTTGTAGCTCAGTGGCAGAGCACTTGCCTAGCACACTCAGACCAAATTCCCAAGGGTGGATTATCAGCCCACGAATCATTCTCATCTTAGCAATGTGCAATACCTTCAACACTCTAGATGAGACTTGCCACCACCCATATAGAATGAGAATGACCAGATAGCACCACCCCAGAATTTAGCACATTCTGGGTGCTGGTGGCTCATGCCTGTAATCCTAGCTACTCAGGAGGCTTGAGATCTGAGGATGGTGATTCAAAGCAGCTTGAGTAGAAATGTCCATGAGATTCTTATCTCCAATAAACCACCAGAAAACTGGAGTGACGCTGTGGCTCAATTTGTAGTGAGCTTGCCTTGAGCCGAAGAGCTCAGGGACAGTGCGCAGGCCCAGAGTTCAAGCCCCACAACCAACAAAAATTAATAATTTAGCACAACATGACACCCCGCACGGCCCCCCCCATTTGACAATGTTTAATAAAGTTCCCTCTGCCTAAGGCATTTAAAATTGAACAGCTTTCCCCACCACCCAAAAGTTCTATAGGCACATTAAGAATTTCTCCAGCCAAAACAGGCACGTGGTGAGGTCCCTCTGGGCTCCATATGCAACTGTCTCTACAGGACGTGTCTTTCTGCGCTGTGGCATCAACGTTTACACTGTTCTACTGCTTAAGAATCTTCTCGAAGCACGTGAAAACCTCTCTTCCCCAGGAAAGAAGGGGATGCCTGCTGCCATTCCTGCGCCTGGAGAACGGTGCTCCCAGAACATTCATTCAAAGCTGATGGCCCCTCAGAAGCGATGTATCTGCTTTGGCCTTTTTGGTTGCCTCCCTTCTCGCCCCCCACTCCCTCCGCCAAGCTCATGAACTTAAAATGGCTGGTGGCTGCCTGAATACAGGGAGGGCTTCCTGAGCCAGGCTTAGCTGGACACTTGGCACTGGAGCACCTCCTCCTCCTCCTCCTCCTCCTAAGACTCTGGAATTCAATCTGCAGGCGTCAATTTAAGCGGGCTGCATCCTCCAGGCCTCCCCTCCTGCACAGCTACCACGCACACCTGCAGGGGGGGAGGGCTCCATTTCTCCGGGTGCCATCTGTTCGCCATGATGAACACTACAGTAACATACCACGGCCGGTGACCTCCGGTGGAAACCACTGCTGTAGAAGCCCATCCAAGAGTGGCAAGGTTCAGTTTCCACCCTCAGCCAAAGCAACCCCACCCCACCCCCAAGCCCACTCAGCAGGGCGTTTCCTTCACAACTTCGTTACCAATACCAATACCGCCTCCAACGACTCCTGACTTCCCCAAGCTTACCAGATGACCAGAAAGGTTTTAAGGGATGGATAACCTCAGAGTTAAGAGGGAGGAGAGAGGGCAGAGTGAGCTCACAGGAGAGGTTAGCACCAAATCTAGCAAAGTCCAGGGTGGGGACACTGACACCTGGAAAATAAAGCGTTGGTCAATGTTGCCCCAGACACAACATCCTGCCTCTGCTGCCCCAGGCCTGATGACACGAGGCGCCACACCAGTGCCCGGTGAGGAAACCGCTCCTCGGGCCACCCCTCACCTCCGACCCCGGCCTTGACTCACACTCAGCCCTGGACTCCTCCAGGCTGAGACCCAAATTACATACCACCCTGGGCCAGAGCGGTCAGCCCGGCGAAGCTAAGTCCAGTCTCCACAAGACCAGGCCTCATCCCCTTTGTCTGGAAAAAAAAGGGGGTGCTGGCATTGCCAAGTTCAGAGTCAGCCCCCTCCCTGCCCCCCGGCTACGGCACCCACGGCCGGACAAGCTCGTCTCCAGGGCCTCGAAGGCCCAACCCCACCTGCCTCCAGTTTTTCCCGCCTGTCTGCTTTCCTCCTGATCCCCAATGCCAGGACTCGGGGCCCAGTGAGGCCCCCACCCCCGCCCGGGCGGTCAGGTGCCCTCGGCCCAGCAGGCAGAAGGCACAGCCTGGCCCGAGGGCTGCAGGCCGCCATCCCCGTCGCCATCCCCCCGCACTTGTCCTCCCCAGCCCCGTGCTGCCCACGTCCCCACCGGCCTCGCCTAACTCTGTCTTTCCCCCCCACCGCTGGCCCCGGCCGGGACGCCGGCCCTGCCTGTGCCTAACTGGGCCCCGGCGGGCCACCACTTCGGCTTTTATAGCCCCGGGTCGCGTCACCAGGACCTTCCTCCACGGGGCGACTCCTCCACGACACTAGGGGTGAAAAAAGTCCCTCCCCGGCCCGGCCCAGGGCGGGCCGCCCCGGGGACTTTGGGCCTGCCCGCCCCCACCGCGGGCCGCTCCCTCCCCTCCCGTCCCCGGCGGGGTTTCGGGGCCGGGGAGGGGGGTGCCGAGGACAGACCCCCCCCAGGTGCCACGGGGCGCACGTGGGGGCGGGGCACGGCCCCTGGACGGAAAGCCGGGGTGCGGGGCCCAGGGGCAGGGTGGGGTCAGGAATGAATCCGGGCAACTGCCAGGGTCACCTCAGGTCACCCGGTTCCGCGCCGAGATCCGAAAGAAGTGCCGGCGCAACGTCTGGAAAATTCCAGGCGGCGGCGGAGGGATCTCTGCGGCGGCGCATCACTGCGGGGGCGGCGGGGCGGGGGCGGGGCGCGCGCGTGACTCAGGGCGGCGCCGCCTCGTGCTCCGCGGGTGACGTCAGCGCCCGGGCGCGCGGGCCGCGGTGGGGGCGGGGGGCGGCTCCAGGGGTCAGGTCAGCCCGGGACCTTCACTCTGGCTTTGTCGTTTTGTTTTTGTTTTAAAGTCAGCCAGTGACGGTTCTGCGGTTATTCGGTCAGTGGCTGTGCGTGAGCCAGGGGACGGTGGGGGGGGGGGTCCTGTTTGTCCCCCTGGGAACTGGGATTGGAAGTAACAACAGATCAGGCTGTGTCTGGGATAAGACACAAGGATTTGATGTAATTTCGGGGACACCAGCTGGTGGATTCCATCTTTCAGCTCATTGTCCTTGCCAGCGCACAGTGGTGAAAGGAATATTGGCATTTTTTAATACCAGTCCTGGGACTCGAACTCAGGGTGTGGGCACTGGCTCTGAGCCTTTCTAGCCCAGGGTTGGCCCTGTACTCCTTTGAGCCACAGCTGCACTGCCGGCCTCCGCCTAGGCTGGCTTTGAACAGCCATCCTCTGTCTCAGCCTCCCAAGTAGGGAGGATTGCGGTGGTGAGCTACCCGAGGCCGGCCAAGAGTGAACTTAAATTAAAAAAAAACAATTTTAAGCCAAAGTTGTCTGGAGGTGGCTTGTGGCTTGTGATGAGCCTCGGGAAATGGGTTTAATGACTACTCAGGGTGCCAGCCGGGCTGCCCGCTCCGGGAGGGTCCAAATAAACAGTACATTCTTGTGTCCTCACTCAAGGCTGAGCAAGACCTGAATGTTTAGTGAGGGGTCCTGAATGTTTAGTGAGGGGTCTGTCCTGTGTGGCGACAGGAGGAGAAGATGCAGCCTGAGACCCCCATGAGACCTGTGTCCACCTACCATGGGACGGATGGAAACTGTACCAGGCAAGTTACTGGAACAGTAGTCTGGCACAACAAGAAGTCTCCTTCCTGGCTGACCTTCCACACCCTAAACAAAACCTCCTAGGGACAACACGCTCCCTGGGCAACCAGGAGGGGGGGGGGGCACGTGGGGGGAGGGTTTTTTCCTTTGCCTCTGCAAGGTGGCATCAGCAGGCAGGGATGGACTCACACCCTCCCCCTCCCCCCAAAAAAATCTGCTGACTCTCTTGTGACTACTTTTCAAGCCTGGTCTTGTTCACTGGTGGCTGCTTAAGGTTCTGTCACCTAAAATTCTTCTTATTCCTCCCCCGCCCCGCCTCCCCCCCATCTACCAATCTACCCTGTCTTATCCTGGCAGGGGTGGGGTGACTTGGCCTGCAAAGACAGTGAGGAAAGAGGGACTTGGCTCTCAGAATGTTCTAGAAAGTTCGGAGGCCTGGGTCAGAAACCAAGCAAGTTTTCCTGCTGTGGAGTCGGCCCTTTGATATAATGTCAGAGAGATGCGTAGCTGTTACTGTTCCTTGCCTCCTGAGCCCACGCTACACTGATCGTCCTCATTCACATGTAATAGTCCTACATCCCAGAAACAAACTTAGATTTTGTTTTTCCAAAAAGTAGAAGTTGAAGCCAGGTGCTGGTGGCTCACAATCCTAGCTACGCAGGAGACTGGTATCTGTGGTTGGAAGCCAGCCTGGACAGGAAAATCTGTGAGACTCTTTATCTCCAGTTAAGCAGCAAAAAACAGTAAGTGGAGCTGTGGATAGAGTGCTAGAGCACTAGTTTTGGGCATAAAAGCTTAGGGACAGGACCCAATCCCTGAGTTCAACCCCCAGTACCGGCACTAATAAGAATAGCTGTTGGATTGGTTGTCACTACAGGGTAGCATTCTATAAAGCACAGGCTACTCCATCACAACTTAATAAAGGCCTTTGTGTCCTTGTATCACAAGCTGCCCCGTCCACCCCCTCAGTACTCAAGAATAAATGTCTGTGTTTGGAAACTCTCCTGGCCTCCAAGTTCCACACAGCTGGTTTTCTCCAGCAAAGGAATGTATTTATGGAGAGGTTAAAACCACACAGGGCTGTTCTGTCCCACTTTGAAGGCAGGGCTGTGCCCGCTTCACCCTGATCCTGGTGGCTGCTTCAAATAAGGCAAAAAAATAACCTCCAGCCCAACTGAGGAAGAAGGCCTGGTGGCTAGTGCGTCAGCAAATATCTGCAGATCAAAACAAGCTGTTCCTGACAACTGTGGTAAACAGAACTTTGGGTCCAGGGCGGGGCTGGCTCACTCCTTCACTAGTCGCCCGCTGGGGAAAGGACCAGGACTTTGATTCCAGAGTCAGGGTCCTCTCTCTCTCCAGTGTCCTTTGTTCCAGCCACGGAGGCAAGAATCCATGGTACGACTGGCCTCTTCATCTTGTTCAGAAGTCAGCTTTGTTTCCAAACACACATTGGCACCCCAGGAAAAGTGTACCAGGTTACCCCAAGGTCAAGACCCACACTAGAGAAGCTAAAGCACTATTCTGGTTAAATGCCATTGTGAAAAACACCTTGGTTCAATTAATACAAACCAAAAAAAAATGACAGAAAAAATAAAGCAGACTGCTGGGTGGTGATCAGAGAGGGTGAACAAGTCATGAAACCTACTGAGGTTTTCCTACAAAGGGGGTGTGGGGTGTTTGGCTCCAATATGGAAACATCGTATGAGCCCCTTACCCCTTGTACAAGTAATACATGTTAATAAAAATTGGTTTAAAAAAAATCAGACGACGACATCATTATTGCTATCACTTGAGAATGTGCCAGAAATTGAGCCGCCCCCTCCCCCCACTCCAAAAGTCCACTTTGGTTCTCTTTTTTTTTTTTTTTTTGTCGGTCGTGGGGCTTGAACTCTGGGCCTGGGCGCAGAGCTCAGCTCAAGGCAAACGCTCTACCACTTGAGCTACAGCGCCACTTCCTCCAAAAGTCCACTTTGGGAGCCATGATTTCTTAGGCCACCGTGGGCTTCTTGTGGTGCCCTTGAAGCCCTGAAGCGGTAGCCGCCATCTGAGAAACTGCACAGTCACTGCCGGCTGGCTGGGCGCCTCGCCTCCAGCTCCAGTTGCTGGGCGTGGTGAGAGCCAGAGCAGATAAACAACCAGACTTCCTGCACCCCACTCCACCCCAGCCCCAACCGCCTCTTCCCGCAGGCTCAAGCCTGCCTTGCCCCCACCTCTCCAGTTACTAGGACAAGCTTTTGAGCTTCCCTCAGCTTGCCCCCCCCATCCTGGGGCCCCTCCTGGGCTGGACATTTCATAATTCTGATGTTGATTGCTTTTCCTGGCACTCCCTGCACCCAGTCTCTTCCTGGCCTCCCCTCCCCTCAGCTCCAGGGCCGCTTCTCGGTGAGCCCCTCCCAGTCCAGCTTGTTCAGCAGCTGCCCTTTCGTTCAGGGAAGAGAGAACGTTGGAGAGAGAGAGAGAGAGAGAGAGAGAGAGAGAGAGAGAGAGAGAGAGAGAGAGAGAGAGAGAGAGAGAGAGAGAGAGAGAGAGAGAGAGAGAGAGAGAGAGAGAGAGAGGAGAGAGAGAGAGAGAGAATGTGTGTTGCCTTTGTCCTCACAGCTTTGAAAGCCAACCTTCCATCTTTTCTTTTCCATCTTCCTTTATGCTCTTTTTGCTTAGCCAACCTTCCATCTTTTCCATTTTCCTTTATGCTCTTTTTGCTTAGCCCACAGGAGACAAAAGGGTTGGGGGCGGGCCTGGCGGGGGGGGGGGCGGGGAGGGGGCCCTCAGCCCCGAGGCTGCTCAGGCCTTTGATGGAGATGCTTTGTCTTCCCTGACCAAAGTCTGGGCAGATTCCCCTGGGGGCTGCCGCAGGAAGCAACCTTGATTTATCCCAGACCCAGATGTGCCAGAACTCAGTTTCCTGACAGGAACCTCTCCACTCCTGTCCCCCTCCCCCCCAGGGAACACCTGGCCCACTGCCCTATGTCCGAGGTCCTTGGGCCCCAGTCCTAATCACCCCCCTTCTTGGACCTTGCCCAAGCCGGCCTCCTACTGGAGAACCTGCCTGTCCTCTTCCTCCTAACCCCTCCTCTGGCTCCAGGGTCACCTCCATCTGCTGCAGCCACAGATCCCATTGCAGGGCCTCTCTCTGCCATAGGCCTTGGCCAGTAGAGGGAAGAGTGAAGGAGTGGGGGGGCTCGCCTGCCTCCACTGCCCTGTGACTCCAGCAGCCCCCAGACTTCTCCCTCCATACTACCAATTCCCAATGTCTTAGAGCCCACACACTGGCCTGTACCCTGATTCTTAGCTTCAGGCTCACCTGCAGGGAATCCTGGCAGCTCTTCTGGCCCTGTGCTGACATCCTGCCATCTCCCTGTCTAGGTTTGCAAAGCCCTCAGTCTTCTTCCTTCTCCAGAACCATCAGGACCCCGCCCCCATCCCCACACATTGCTAGAGGCCCTGTTTCTGGACGTGGCTACAGGAATGTCCTCAGCCTAGGACTCGCCTGCCCCTACAGGGAGTCCACAGCTCCAAGGCTTCTTTGGTCTGCCTTAGCACCAACTGTGTGCAAATCCACGCATGGAGCCAGGTGGGTGGAGTGGAAACTCTGGAGGCTGCCGACCTTGAAGCCTGTGTTCATTGGCTGAGGGTGTCAGTGGTCATGGTCATCCACCTCAAAATACCAAGTACCAAGGTTCAGATGACAGGGGAACACAAGAACTCTTTCAGGAAGCTGGGAGCTGTTATTCTCCCTGGTGCAAATTATATTTTTCCAACAGTTTAAAACGGGCTGGAGTTGTGGTTCAGTTTTAGAGCAATTGTATACACACACACACACACACACACACACACACACAACTCATCGGTAAAGGGAAAGAAAGAAAGCAGAGCAGTTTAAACAGCTGCTGCTGCTGCTGCTGATATATGAAGAGGCAGGAGGAGTCGGAGGCCCACCTAGGGTATGTACATAGCAGGACCCTATCTCAAAATAAACCATGAAACTAGGTGCTGGTGCTCCTGTCTAGAATCCTAGCTCCTAACTCAGGAAGCTGAGATCTGAGTATCAAGGTACAAAACCAGCCAGGGCAAGAAAGTCCACCAGACACTTATCTCCGATTAAATACCAAAAAGCAAGAAGTAGAACTGGGGCTCAAGCGGTAGAACACTAGCTTTGAGCACCAAAGACAGAGCCCAGGCCCAGAGTTCAAGCCCCAGGACCAGCACAAAATAAATAAACACAAATAACAAGAAGCTAGAGGACTCGGTATGTGTTGGGGATGAGATGCGCTGATGGACTGGCTGAGGGCAGCTGCCAAGCGAGGAAAGGCCCATTAGTGGGGTCCAGAGACAGCAGGTCTTGTTGTGGATACCAAGAGGAACAGGAGGCTGTAGCTTTAAGTATTTTGAAAAAGTTATTTTACAGAAAAAAAAAATTCCAAAGTAGAATCTGTTTCTAGAATGCTCAAGTCCCATTACCAAGTTGGGGAACTCCTAAATCTGGTGCTCTTGGAGGTTGAGAATCCTCCATGAAAGACATAAATGGTAGGAAGCAGCACTGCCCAGCACTGCTGGGCGGGTGATACTGGATCATGGCGCTGCAGCACAGTAGTAAGGAAAGGATGGGTTCAGCTGCCCCCTGCTGGTGGCAGTTGGATCTTCACTTGCACACCATTGGGTATACTGATCCCCACAGCTCCAGTTCGTCTGCTGCTTAAAACCAAACCTTGCTGGGTGCTGGGTACTCACACTTGTAATCTTAGCTACTGAGGAGGCTAAGATCTGAGGACTGCAGCTCAAGGGCAGGAAAGTCCATGGGACTCTTATCGCCAATTAACCACTAGAAAACCAGAAGTTGAGCTGTGGCTCAAAATGGTAAAGCACTAGCCTTGAGCAAAAGAGCTCAGGGACAGTGCTGAGGCCCTAAGGTCAAGCCCCATGACTAACAAAACAACAAGAAAACCACAAACTGAAGCCCAACCCTGTACACACATTCTGGGTAAAGTTGGGCAGCTTGCTTGCCTTCTCTGACATAGGAGATCATTTTGGACAAGGAGAAAGAACTAGGTGTTTCTGAAGGTCCTCCTGGCCAGGATTCAGCAGTAGGTGGGCAGAGAGAGCCCCAAGGTCCTTTGGGGGGCACCTACTGACAACTGCAATGGTGTAGTGTGTGGAGACATATTCTGTGCTTTACGCCATGAAACAGGTAGAGTCCTGGGCAGCCTGGAAGCAGAAATCCAGAGCATGGGCTGGAGCTGAAGCACCTCCATGGCTCTGTGAGGGGCCCCAAGTCAGCCAGGGCTCCTCTGCCCTGGCCATATGCCCCAGTGCCAGACGGCCAGCACAAGCCAGTTTAGGGAGTGATGGCAAGACTTGGTCCAACAGGACAGCAGGGCAGGGAGGACAAAGAGCAGAGTGTTTGTCTTAGAACAATATGGGGAGGGGACAGGAGAGACAGTGGGACTGTCACAGATCGCCATGGGGACATGTGGCCACTCCCTACATCTCTGGAAATGTTCATTGTGAGCCCCAAACAGCCTTTGGACTGTAGGGAGCCCAACAGGGAATCTATCTGCATGATAGGCTTGACTATCTCAATGGAACATTTGGAGGCTGTTTACAGAATCGGGTGTTTTCATCCTGCCCCAAACAAATACTCGGTAGCTGCTAACGACCACCTTTTCACACTGCCCTAAGCAAGCATCCTACAGCTGCTACGGCCAATGAAAAAGCTTCCTTATTCTAAGCATATAAATACCCCTGTGTGAAAAATAAAAATTGGCAGCTTGATCAGAATCCTTGTCTTGCTGTCATTCTTCATGTCTCTTGTCCCTTCATTCCTTCTCGCTTAGGTTCATTGCCCTTGTTGAAGTCCTGCGGGTTGGGACATTGGACAACAGCCAATAGCCCATGTCATGGTTGCTACCACCATTTCCTGCAGGGCCAAGAGCTCTGCTGGGACGCATCACCAGGGCTGCAGCACTTTACTAGTGCCAGCAGGGCGCGCTCTGGAGGCCACATGTTGATAAACAAAGTTGCCGAGTGAGTGCAGATGGCTCACGCCTGCAATCCTAGCTAATCAAGGGGCTGAGGTCTGAGGAGTGCAGTTCAAAGCTGGCCCAGGCAGGCAAGACTACCAGCAAAAAGCTGGAAGTAGAGCAGTAGCTCAAGTGGTCAACCTTGAGTGAAAAGATCAAGGTAGAGCAAGAGCAGTGTACACACACACACACACACACACACACACACACACACACACACACACACACACACACACACACACACACACACACACACACACACACACACACACACACACACACACACACACACACACACACACACACACGCTGGGTGCCCCTGGCTTATCCCTGGAATCTCCGAAGGCTGAAGATTGTGGTTCACAGCTAGCCTAGGCAGTAAACTGTGAGATTATCTTCAATTAATGACCCCAAAAAGCTGGAAATGAAGCTGTGGCTCAGGTGGTACAGCACTAGCCTTGAGCAAAAAAAGTTCAAGGACAGCACCCAGAACTGAGTTCAAGCCACAGGACTGGCATGTGTGTGTGTGTGTGTGCATACACCCACATACACACTCACCTACAATGAAATCCTCAGCAGCTGGGATTAGCACATCCTTGGTTATTTAGAATAAACCATGCCAAAGTTTATCTGAAATGGATTTTATTAATAAGTCACATGATACAAAAGAACATTCAAGGACATTTAGTAAAATACTGCCTTGTCCCAAAGAGCAAACAGAGAAGGTTAAGGCACAGTGGGTGCATAGAAAACCCCCGAAGGGGCTGGAGAGTGGAAACACGTCATTTGTGCACACATACACACATCAACCACACCCCACATGCTGTGGGCCCATCAGATAGGAATGCACCAAGTCAACAATCAGTGGGCCCAAGAAGTCTAGAAGGAGCCAGGAGCGGGGGCTGGCAGCTGAGAGAGGTCCCAGCAACTCCACGTGGGGAGTTAAGAAGCCCAGACTCTTCTAGAGGACACGCCCTGGCCACTTCTTCCCACTCACACTGGGACAAACAGGCCCTGCCACCAGAAGGCAAACCCACCTGACCAGGTACCAAGGCCAGGGGAGGATGAGAGGCCCAGGGCCTGGAAGGCCCTCCTCTCGGACCCAGCAGCTGGGGACAGTCAAGGCTGGGCACCACATCCAAGCCGCCTTGCTCGTGTCCTTGGAGGGAAGGGACGAGCTCCTGTCACCACACAGCTGACCCCAGTGTCACCGAAGGAGTTTCTGTGCCTCTAAGTTAAACAAGTCTGTCCTTGAGTGGCCAGAGGTCACAGAACTCACCAAGCAAAAGCAGATGCACAAACCCAAACCAGACCCAACATGTGGGGCAAGGGTCATTTGGGGGTGCACAGACTGAGGGGAGCCTCTTGGGCAGTAACGGGCTTTTCAGGATCATCCAGTGTGAATGGGGGGGGGTGTCTACTGGTCCCCAAGACAGCCACCTCCCAACATGGGCAGGACACCAAGGTAGACAAAAGGCACTTTGTCTGCTCAGTGTGTCTGGCCTGCAGAACGGCGTGGAGTCCTAGACAATCCGGGGGGACAGTGCTGTTTCCGCATAGCTCAGGCCAGGGGCCAGTCCTCCTGAGAGCAAGGTAGGTGGAATGCCGGCAGAAGGAATGCGAGACATGCTGACCAGAGTCCAGAAGAGCAAAGGCACACAGGACCCCACAGCCCGAGATGTGACCCAGGCCCCTGCCACCGGCGGCAGGGGCGATCACCTCCAGATGGGCATCGTGTTGGTCAGTAGGGGCAGCGGGGACAGGAGGACGGGCTGCAGAGGGGCCCGTGCCCACCGCTCCATGTTCTCAAGTACTCACGGACCATGTGCACAGCCCTGCCTGGGAGGACGGCGGGCCAGGTGCAGAAGTGCAGTCATCCTGAGCTCTGCTCCAGGCTGTCGGAGGGCTGCACCACGGTGTAGCTGCCCTGGCCCAGGGACAGCTGCCGGCTGAAGAAGGACGTGGTGCGCTTCGGCTTCACCCGCTTGATCCCCTTGCCTGCGAGGCAGAGAGAAACACGCTGAGGAGAGGCCCGAGTGGGGCTGCAAGACCCCAGGAGGCGGGGCTCTGGCTCAGGTGGGAGGTCCTTTCAGGGCCTATTTGGACCCAGTGCTCACTTCAGACCTGGTTGCCTTCCCGCCTGTCTCCCACCAGACTCCTACCAGTGTACCATGGGGCTGTAGGGCAGCAGAGGAACTTTAGATATAGCACCAGTGGCTCACGCCTCTAATTGCAGCTACTCAGGAGATAGATCCAGCGGGACACAGGATTCTTTTCTTTTTTGTGCTGGTCCTGAGGCTTAATCTCAGGGAGTCCCTTAGATTTTTTCATTCTAGGTTAGCGTTCTACCACTTGAACCAGAGCTCCCCTTCCACCTTTTTTGGTGGTTAATTGGAGATGAGTCTTTTCTCTTTCCTGCCTAAGTTGGCTTCAAATCCCAGTCCTCAGATCTCAGCCTCCTGAGGAGCTAGGATTGCAGGCATAAGCCACCAGTGCCCAGCAAGGATCACAGAAAACTCTATCTCAAACCAGCAGAAAGCTAGACTGGAGGTGTAGCTCGTGACAGGGTGATGGCCAAGCAAACAGAACCCTGAGTTCAAACCTGAGCACGCACAAAAACCTAAAAGCGGGCTGGGAAGGTGGCTCAGTGGTAGAGTGCTTGCCTTGCATGCATGAGGCCCTGGGTTCGATTCCTCAACACCACATAAACAAAAAGCTGGAAGTGGCACTGTGGTTCAAGTGGCAGTGTCAGCCTACAGTGAAAAAGCCAAACCCTTTGGTAAAATTTAGAGGATTCTAAACTTCTATGTCTACCTACACCTTAAATAAAAAGCATTGCATGGCTCCAGTCTGTCACATTCTGAGAGGTGCTGCAAGGCGCATGCTTGTGGAGGCAGCAGAGAGAGAGGGGGCTGGGAAAGGCCGGCTGGGCTCAGAGGAAGCTGACCCGGTCTGGACCTGCCATGTATACCCATGCATGGTGGCTCACCCTCTTCCACGTAGTCAATGGTGGAGAGATGCTGGATCCGGCTGCACACCACACTGCCCTGCCTCCGTAGCTTGGGGCGCTGGGCGGCCGGCGGGGCAGGGCTGGAGGCCGAGTGGGGGCCACACACACTGTCCTGGGGAGCAGCGGGCTCTGCGGCCTGGCTCAGCTCGATGCAGTACTCGATGAGGCCGCTCATCAGCTCAGCCTGGGGGGCGGGGGGGGGGGGGGAGAGGGGAGGAGGCCACGGGATGAGCCGTGGCTCTGGCCCCGCCTTCTGGTGCCCATGGTTCCCAAGGAAGGAAAGAACATTCTAGTAGTCAGAAGGCACAGCCTGGGAAAGGCTGGGGTGGACAGGGAAGCCGAGCTGTTACAGAGGTAGGGGAGGGAGAGGTGGGGGTGGGGGTCTGAGGAGAGTGACGTCATCAGCGGGGGTGGGGCTCCTGTGCACACATTCCTCTAACATGACACTCCAGCACGGTGGACTCATATTGACTTAACGGGTGAAGTGGCCGGATGTCTGGGGGCACAGCTGGCATGGTGACAAGGGCCGAGAGCATGGAAGGAGTCAGGGAAGCTCTCCAGGGTGGTGTCCTTTGTCAGGAGCAGAGAGGTAGAAATGCCGGGACCGTCAGGCCCGCACACACTCCTGCTCACTGAGCGGCAGAACTGTCATTGCCTGGTGGTGGTGGCTCTATGGACATTGCTCCAGTCCCAGCTCATCCTGTGGCCCGATGCCTAGGCAGCAGCCGGGGGGCGGGGGAAGGGGAGGAGGAGAGAGGGGAGGAGGAGGTGGGCTGGGAATGTATTTGGCCTGAAGGAAATGAGCTAGCGAGGTCTTCTGCCCCCTCCTATTCCATGTCCCTGGCTGGTGACCAGAGGCAGCAAGCGCAGAGTGGGAAAGCCCTCAGAGCCCCCCCCCCCCCCCAGCAGGCCTGAGCACAGCCCGCTGCTTTCCAGGAAGATCAACACACTGCAGCTTCCATTCACAAAACCCATTCACAAAACCCCACTGAGAAGCCGGCGGTGAGACATTCACAAAACTGCAGGATTGCTAGCTAGGATTGCCAGAGGAATTTTCTCAACCCGACCAAGGACAGATCTACACTTCTGCCCCAGCTTTCCTAGGGGCGCGGGCAGATTGGGAGCATCTGCTCAGCCCCTCCTCCTCAACATGTCCTGCCACAGGACAGAGCAACGCCTTCTCCCTCCTTCCCTCCCTTTTGGTGTGTGAGGTAGTAAGGATGGAACTTAAAGCACTCTACCACTCGAGTGATGCTCTCCAGTCCCTTGTTTTTTTATTGTGAGATGGAGTTTCCCTAACTTTTGCCCAGCTAGTCTCAAACCACAATCCTTCTGATGTCTGCTTCCAAAATACTGGAATTACAGGCCTTTTAATTATTATTTTTTGTGTGGGGGGAGGGCACTAGGCTTGCATTCATGACCTGGGTTCTTTTTTTTTTTGTCAGTCGTGGGGCCTGAACTCTGGGCCTGGGCGCCATCCCTCAGCTCTTCAGCTCAAGGATAGCGCTTTACCACTTGAGCCACCCCTCCCATCTTTTTCTGCTTATGTGGTGCTGAGGAATTGAACCCAGGGCCTAATGCATGCATGCTAGGCAAGCACTCTACCACTAAGACACTTTCCCAGCCCGACCTGGGTTCTTTTTTTTTTTTTTTTTTTTTTTTTTGGGGGGGGGGTCCAGTCGTGGGGCCTGAACTCTGGGCCTGGGCACTGTCCCTCAGCTCTAGCACTCTACCACTTGAGCCACAGCATTACTTCCAGTTTTTTTCTTTTTGCTTATGTGGTGCTGAGGAATCGAACCCAGGGCCTCAGGCATGCAAGGCAAGCGCTCTACCACTGACGCTCTACCACTGAGCCAACTTCCCAACCCCTTGACCGGATTCTTTTTTTTTTTTTGCTGGTGTGGGGCCTGAACTCTGGGCCTGGGCACTGTCCCTCAGCTCTTCAGCTTAAGGTTAGTGCTCTAGCACTTGAGCCACAGCGCCACTTCCAGCTTTTTCTGCTTATGTGGTGCTGAGGAATCGAACCCAGGGCCTCATGCATGCAAGGCAAGTGCTCTACCACTGAGCCACCTTCCCAGCCCTCGATTGGGTTCTTAATGGTAGGGATCTACCACCTGAAGCCACAGTGCCACTTGACCACCATCTCTAATTAACCATCTAAAAACTGGAAGGGGAGCTGTGGGTCAAAGTGGTGGAGCACAAGCCTTGAGCAAAAGAAGCTTAGGGAGAGTGCCCAGACCCTGAGTTCAAGCCCCAAGACTGGCAAAAAAACCAAAACAAACAAACTTGGAGGCTGGGTGCTAGCTCACACCTAGCTACTCAGGAGGCTGAGCTCTGAGGATCTCGGTTCAAAGCCAGCCAGGGTAGTAAAGTCCATGAGACTCTTATCTCCAATTAACCACTAGAAAACCAGGAGTAGAGTTGTGGCTCAAAGTAGCCACAGTGCCACTTGACCACCATCTCTAATTAACCATCTAAAAACTGGAAGGGGAGCTGTGGGTCAAAGTGGTGGAGCACAAGCCTTGAGCAAAAAGAGCTCAGGGATAGTGCCCAGGCCCTGAATTCAAGCCCTATAACTTGGAGCTGGGTACCAGTGGCTCACACCTATCATCCTAAGGGCTGGGTATATGGCTTAGTGGTAGAGTGCTTGCCTAGAATGCATCAAGCTCTGGGTTCAGTTCCTCAGTACCACATATATGGAAAAACCTGGAAGTGGTGCTATGGCTCAAGTGGTAGAGTTCTAGCCTAGAGCAAAAAAAGCTCAGGGACAGTGCCCAGGACCTGAGTTCAAGCTCCAGGACTGGCACAAAAACAAAAAACAAACAACAAAAATAAACCAAAACTATAATCCTAGCTACTGAGGAGCAGAAGATCAAAGTCTGAAGCTGACCCAGGCCAGTAAAAATGTTAAGACTCCATGCCCCAGTAACCAGCAAAAACTTGGGACTGTGGTGTGGCTCAGTGGGAAAGCACCAGCTGTGAGCAAGCAAACCAAACCAGAGCTCAAGGCCCTGATTTCAAACCCCAGGACTGACCTCCACCAAAAAAAAAAAGAAAAGAAAAGAAAAGAAATCCAGTTTAAAAAATGGACAGGTAAATGATTTGAACCCAAGCTGCACAAAGAGATCAGAGGATAGCAATTAATAAGCACATGAAAAAATAATTCACATCATTACTCATTACGAAAATATAAATTAAAATTGCAGTAACATTCTACCATACATTACTAAAATGTCAAACAACACTAACATGACTGAGGGATGCCGCCAACATGCCGGCCACTGTGGAGCAGCCCCAAGAGCGCGCCAGTGCTCCTACAACCAGCTATCTGTGCTGTGTAGCCGCTGTTGTATCAGTGCTTGTTTCTGCTCTACCACCTGAGCCATGCTGCAGCCCTGTTTTTTTGCCTAATTTTAGAGATAAGAGTCTTATGGATCCTATTTTCTGTTCAGGCTAGCTTCCAATCATAATCCTCTGGATAGCAGTATCTTGTTTTTTTTTTTTTTCTTGTCGGTTGTGGGGCTTGAACTCTGGGCCTGAGCACTGTCCCTCAGCTCTTCAGCTCAAGGATAGCACTCTACCACTTGAGCTACAGCACGACTTCCAGTCTTCTAGTAGTTTACTGGAGATAAGAGTTTCACGGACTTTCTTGCCCAGTCTGGCTTTGAACTGTGATTCTCAGATCTCAGCCTCCTGAGTAGCTAGGATTACAGGCATGAGCCACTGGCGCCCGGCTAGTATCTAGTTTTTGTTTTTGTTGGTCAGGGGCCTTGAACTCTGGGCCCAGCCACTATCCCTCAGCTCTTCAGCTCAAGGCAAGTGCTCTACCACTTGAGCCACAGCGCCACTTCCTGTTTTTTCTGTTTATGTGGTGCTGAGGAATTGGACCCAGGGCCTCATGCATGCGAGGCAAGCGCTCTACCACTGAGCCACCTTCCCAGCCCCAGCAGTGTTTTGAATAGCCAGAATTACAGCCGTGAGCCAGGTGCTCACGCCTGTTTTTATGTGAGGCCAAAGATTTATGTGCCCAAAACAGCTTTACTGGTAAACATCAAAACAACCCAAATACTCTTCAGTGGGTGAAGAAGTCAGGGCTGCAAGGCCCTGGTTCTATTCCCAGCTCTTTCCTGCAGGTGAATGGCTGTACTATTTTTGTGTATGGACATAAAAAGGGAAGGAACTGGGGCTGAGTATGGCCTAGAAGTGGACCATAGGGTTAGCATTGGTTGAGGCCCTGGATTTGGTTCCCAAAACCGAGAAACAAGAAAAATGGGAACGAATAGATTTACCATAAGATATAGATGAATCTCAAAAAGCATGTTGTTTACTGAAAAGCCAGTTTCGAAGGATGCATACATTGTGCACACTCAAAGGTTGAACATGTGTGTGTGTGTATGTGTGTTGGTGTGTTGGTACTGGGTCTTGACTCAGGGCATCAGTGCTGTCCCTTAGCTTTTTCACTCAAGATTGGCGCTGTACTACTTGAAACATAGCTCCACTTCCAGCTGGATAATTAGAGGGAATGGTCTCATACACTTTTCCTGCCTGGGTTGGCTTCCAACTTGGATCCTCAGATCTCAGCTTCCTGAATAGCTAGGATTACAGATGTGAACTATCACTGGCTTGGCTTACAATTTGTGTGTCTAGTTACCAAGTAGTGAACATCTGTGTTATTTCCAAATTTTTGAACGACCACAGAAGGAATGAGGGGTATTTTGTGCCAGTACAACTCAAGCCTGGTGCTCGACCACTTGAGCCTCAGCAATGTGGTTTTGGAGATAGGCCTGTCTGGAACTAGTCTTTGTGCAGGGAGAAGAAAGGGTGAGGACTTGCTGTAGGGATGGCTTGGATATGACTATAGCAGAAGGGAAGGGCATGGGGAAGGGTGGAATGAATGGATCCAAACACAGACCCTGAGGGCTTCTACCCTTCTCTACCTGCCCCGCATCTGAGAAGACAGTGCCACTGCCCACGCAGCCCTGGGCAGCACACTGCCCTCCTAGACAGTCTGGAGCCTGCCAGGGCGCTGGGCCAGAGCCGCCCTCTCCAGGAACAGGTGACACGGCCATTACCTGCTTGGAGTAGATCCTGAGCAGCTTGTTGACAGGCATGCCCTCACTGTCGCCATCGAACTCCAGCCACAGGATGGGCTCTTCCTCCTCAGGGGAAGTGTGGTCCCACGACAGCTCCTGGAAGCGCAGGCCCAGCAGGACATGCTGGCCAGCAGAGGACAGAGCAAGGCGTGGGCCCCTGGCCAGGGCTGTTCCCTGTCCAATTAGGGCTCAACTAGGATGGGACCATCTGGGTCTTTGCCTCTCTAGACTGAATCTAAATTCCTTCATATATATATATATATATATATATATATATATATATATATATATATATATATATATATATATTTTTTTTTTTTTTTTTTTTTTTTTTTTGCTGGTCATGGGGCCTGAACTCTGGGCCTGGGCGCTGTCCCTGAGCTTTTCAGCTCAAGGCTCACACTCTATCAGTTGAGCCACAGCACCACTTCTGGCTTTTTCTGCTTATGTGGTGCTGAGGAATCGAACCAGGGTCTCCTACATGCAAGACAAGCACTCTACCACTGAGCCACCTTCCCAGCCCCTGTCCCTGAGCTTTTTGTACTCAAGGCTAGTGTTCTACCACTTTGAGCCACAGCTCCACTCCCAGTTTTTTGGTAATTAATTGGAGATAAGAGTCTTGGGGCTGGGAAGGTGGCTCAGTGGTAGAGTGCTTGCCTTGCACGCGTGAGGCCCTGGGTTCGATTCCTCAGCACCACATAAGCAGAAAAAGCCGGAAGTGGCGCTGTGGCTCAATTGGTAGAGCGCTAGCCTTGAGCTGAAGAACAGAGCCCAGGCCAAGTTCAGGCCCCACGACCAACCAAAAAAAAAAAAAAAAAGTCTCATGGACTTTCCTGCCTGGGCTGACTAGAACTGTGACCCTCAGATCTCAGCCTCCTGATTAGACAGGATTACAGGCGTGAGCCACCAGCTTCCAGCTCTTCCTTCATGTATTGTTAAGGAGAGGCGCCCAGCTCCTTTAGACCCTCCGGGGAGGCTCCCAGCCATGCAAAGCAGCCGGGTACTGCCAGACTCCCTCCACTCAGCAGCGGGGTTCCCAAGTGCAGCCTCCACACCTTGCCCAACACCAGTCTACCCACCAGCCAGGCAGCAAAGACGACACAGAGCAGACCGCAGGAAGTCCTCAGGGTGTACAGCGGGACCCCAGGGGCACTCAGAGACAGTCTACTTGTCTGCCCTCCCTCCCCGCCCTGCCAAGGGCGCCTCAGGCCCCGCCCTGGCGGCGGAGCTGCAGTGGTACCTTCTCCCTGCTGTCGATGACGTGCACCCCCTCCAGGCTGATGGCCACCGTCACTGGCTTGCGTCCACCCCGGTGCAGAAAGCCCTGGGCCGGCTTGTCGATCTCACCGTGGAAGAAGGCACACCTGGGGAGGGGACTAGGGTGAGCCACCCCTCCGGCACGTGGCACGGTCAGGGGGCCTGCTCTGGGGCCCCCAGAAATTGAAGCTGTTTGGACAACTGAAGGTTGGACAGAAACCTGCTCCAGGGAAGGGAAAGTCTGAGGAGGAAGCAGCAGCTCTGCAGGTCAGTGCCATGTGACTCGTGGCGTATGACGGGAACAGGATGGCACAGAGCAGGGCAGGCCCTGCAGGCAGAGGGGAAGAGCAGGGACCAGGCAGGGGGGCAAAGCAAGTGGCATTCGGGGCTGGCAAGGAGCCTGGGCCTTGGGCAGGTGAGGCTGCTGGAGGTGGCCAGGCCACGGAGCCCTGCCGCCTTCTTCTAGATGTGATGGTTGGGTGCCATGTGACTCAGTCACTGCCTTCTTTTCTGCTGGCCATATCCTCTCCTTTCCTGTGGCACTTCCTCCACCGTTCCCTACATTTTTTTTTTTTTTTGGGTCCCGTCGTGGGTCTGAACTCTGGGTCTGGGCGCTGTCCCTCAGCTCTTCAGCTCAAGGCCAGCGCTCTACCACTTGAGCCATAGAGCCACTTCCGGTCATCTGGTGGTTAATTGAAGATCAGAGTCTCACAGAGTTTCCTGTCTAGGCTGGCTTCGAACTATGATCGTCAGATCTCAGTCTCCTGAGTATCTAGGATTACAGGCGTGAGCCACTGGAAATCAGCTTGAAAGCAACTTTCTCTGGCAGGGCACAGACTAGACTCTTCTCCCTCCTTATACTGTGCACTACCTAGCGGCTCCTCAGAGAGGCTCAGAACCTGACCAGGCAGCTTCACTGGTTTCTGGCCTGAACCATCCTCTGCATTACTCGCACCTCCCTCGGCAATCCTGCTGCATGGGTGTCCCCGGGGCCCTCCCACCAATGCCAGCTTCACAAGGCAGGCTCAGGGGCCCCAAGTGTGCATGGACTGGCACTCAGCCAGCACATGAGAGCCGGCTGAAGGGACTGTCAGCTGCTGTGGTGACCAGGTGGCAGTGGAGGTGTGCAGGCTGAGAGGGAAGACTGGGAGGAGCTCAGGCCAGGGCTGGCAGCCCGCTGGGGCAGTGGCGCAGGACTGTGCGCTCACCCGTAGAAGGGCAGCTCGTGGCACTTGAGGAGGTAGGCGCGGTAGTGGGAGCCCAGCGAGGCGGCGTGCTCACTGTGGCTGCCGTCCGCTTCCTTCAGCTGGCGGTAGGCGTTCAGCAGGCCTTGCTCGCCCGTCCCGGCCTTGGCCTCCCGGCCCCGGAGGACAGCGAAGAGGCCTCGGCCCCGCTTGCAGAGGTGAGACGGGAGGAAGGAGTCCAATTTCTCCCTGAGGGGAAGCAAGGAGGTGCTGGGGGCCTGGGCAGAGGGTGCAGGTAGGTGCTCCTGCTGTGGGTGCCACACAAGCAGGGGAGGGAAAAGCCCCACAGGTGGCCTGGCACAGGAATGTCCACTACATCCGAAGGCACCAGGGCCCTCCAGTGGCCACAAGGGGCAAGGCAGTGGCACCTGCCCAGGATACTCCCACAGGGATCCCACGGTCTCCACTCTGGCTGTGGGGTTTAGGGGCCAGTGCCAAGGGAGGACCTGAACATTAAGAGGATGTGGGTCCCCAGGAGAAGGAGACAAGCAGGCTCTGTCACAACCAACTGTGTGACCCACCTTTCCTGCTCTGTGCCCACTTTGTCTGCCTGGACTCACTGTGAAATGCCACTTTCTTCGAACTGGCAGAAGTGACAGACACAGGGGCTGCCAGGCCCAGGACAGAAGACAAACCAGCCTGTGCACCCCGGTGTCCACCCACCGTGGAGAGGCTTCTGGCCCCATCTGACATCAGGGCTAGAAAGTGCCCAGGAGAGGCCTAAAAGGCCAGGAGGCCAGAACAGCTGGGTTTTGAGCTACAAGAACAGCCTAGTTCAAGTGGCCTGACACTGTAGTACCGGTGAGAGACACCACACTCAGCCAGCCTTTTACTGGGCACTGGAAAATCCTGACTTTGAGTTCAAAGAACAAGGCCAGCTCCCTCCGGACCCTGGCTAGAGGCTGGACCCAGGCTCTGCACCTGTGGGCGCCATGGGACCCCTCTGGCTGCGATGCATCTCAGATCTCACTTCACCCTCACTCATCTCCGGCTCCCGCTGCCCAGCGCACAAGAGGGAAAGGAGGCTGTGAGAGCTGGAGCAACTCACCCAGCGCCGCATGGTGACTCCAGGACTGCGCCCACCTCCCGCAACCTAGGACCCTTGGTAAGCAGGATGGGCAGGGGCAACCTTCCCCACCGGATGTCCCGCCCTCACCTCAGGGCACAGGCCGTGGGCTGGCCAGGCTGGTAGGGCCCAAGCTGCACCCGGCACACCAGGGCCCCGAGTGCTTCGCAGTCCTCGACGTCACACGGGTACCGGGCGGTCAGCACATTGCCCTTGGCCTCCTCGTAGAGCAGCCGCAGGACCTCCTCGTCCTGCATCTGTCGGCCGGTATGCAAGGAAGGAACGCTCAGCTGGGTGAGGGCCAGGCCTGATGAGGGGTCTCGGGGAAGGGGAGATGGGGCAGAGGGCACACAGGACATGGGTAGCAGCACCCCTGCACTCGCGGCCTCACCTGGAGCTCCCGCCGCTTCGGGAAGAACACGTTCCTCCGGAACTGCAGGGATGGCTCATCTGGGGGAGAGGCTGCGATCACGCCGCGCGCCCGGGCACGGCCCGCACCCCGCTCCCCAGCTCGCCTGCCGGGACTGGAAAGACCCCAGGCAGGGGCGCAGGGCCCATCTCTGCAGCTGCCCCTCCCGGCCCACCCTTCTCTCCTCCCCCTGAGGCAGGAGGGGACACACAGCCCCGCTTGGGGCCTGCGGCCGCACGCACCTGTGGCCACGTCGTCGTCTGGGGCGTCGGTGAATCGCAGCAGCAGCTCCGGCCACTGGCGGCCCAGCTTGTACGGCTGATGCCTGGGCTTCAGCTGCACCTCTGTGGGCAGAAAGGAAGTATCATGCAACCTTTAACGGGCTGCCACCCTGCCCACCCCCGCAAGCTACAGTGTCGTGGCCAGTAGCAGCGGAGTAGAATGGAGTGTCCTCAGCGACTAGCGGCTCACACGCGTGCTCCTGGCCACACTCCACCCTCCACCTCTCCACAGAGAAAACGACGCTCAGAGCAAGTAGGCTGCTGCCCCGAGCAGGTGGATGGGCCTGCTCACTACAGCTTGTTCCCCAGGGCCAGCTGGATCTGAGAGGGGAACGGCCCAAGGGGGCCGAGGGAAAGTAGCCAAAAGACCCAGCACTGGCCGCCTCCAGTCGCCATCTGCTGGTGACTAGGGCCTGAAGGCTCAGGGGAATGCTGTAGCTCGCCGGGGCAGAGCCTGGGCTTCCCATGTCCATCTCCAGTGACCCTCTCACTCCACAAACACCACCACCTCACTACCCTCTCTCCATCCCATCCTGCTCCGCTCACACTGTCTCAAGTGGCACAAGTAATCTCAGGGAGTCTATACCTCAGGACCTTTGCCCATGCTGTTCCTCCTGCCTTGGTCACAGATCTTCACATGGCTAGCTGGCTTAAATCTCAGTTCAGGTGGGGCTGGGAAGGTGGCTCAGTGGTAGAGCTCTTGCCTTGCATGCCTGAGGCCCTGGGTTCAATTCCTCAGCACCACAAAAAGCAAACTGAAAAAAGCCGGAAGTGGCTCTGTGGCTCAAGAGTGGTAGAGCGCTAGCCTTGAGCTGAAGAGCTGAGGGACAGCACCTAGGCCCAGAGTTCAGGCCCCATGACCGGACCCAAAAAAGAAAAAAAAAAAATCTCAGTTCAGGGTCATTCACCCTGGCCCTGTTACTAAAGCAGTCCCTCCACAGGATTTTCTGTTTTTCTTTTTCTTTTGCCAGTCCTGGGGCTTGAACTCAGGGCCTGATCTTCTTTTGTTCAAGGCTAGCATTCTACCATTTGAGCCACAGTGCCACTTCCAGCTTTTTCTGTTTTAGGTGGTACTGAGGAATTGAACCCAGAGCTTCATGCATACTAGGCAAACACTCTACCACTAAGCCACATTCCCAGCCCTCCCTCCTGAGGATTTTCTATCATACCTTACAGATGGGTGCAAGCAGTAAACCCTCTTTTGCAACCCAGAACTCATTGCTGAATATGAGACTCTGGTAAATGTAAGAAGGAATATGATTCCTACAACAGTTGGCAATGTGGGGCTTGTTAACTCACACAGGTTGACTCTGGGAATAAAGGTGATATAAAAGCTAAAAAATAATCATTTTCTATCCCATAATTGCATTTTTTTTTTTTTTTGGTTGTGGGGCCTGAACTCTGGGCCTGGGCACCGTCCCTCGGCTCTTCAGCTCAAGGCTAGTGCTCTATCACTTGAGCCACAGCACCATTTCCTGTTTTCTGGTGGTTAATTGGAGACAGTCTATCGGACTTTCCTGCCCAGGCTGGCTTTGAACCGCGATCCTCAGATCTCAGCCTCCTGTGTAGCTAGGATTACAGGCGTGAGCCACCAACGCTTGGCTGTAATTGCTTCCTTTTGGGGCTTTCCTCTACCTGACATTCTTTCTCACCATGTGGCAGGAGCTAGCGGTGTCTCCTCTGGGCCGAGTGGCACACACAAGGCCAAACACTGCATAAAGGGCAGCTCCTGCTGATGGCACCTCATCCTGAGACATGGCCCCGCCACTGATCAGCACATGGTGGAGTGCTCCACACACGGCCCTCGAGCTCAGGCTGTCATGCCGGAAGAACACAGCAACAGGGGCTCCCGCAGCAGCTCTGACCTATGAGGGGACCGTACCCACTGCGGCGCTGCCCTGCAGAGGCGGTGGCAGTTTCCAAGCTCACCCAGAAAGGCACTGAGGTGTGTGCTGAGGATGCCTGCCATGCCTGCCAACAGGCTTCTGCCCTGGATCTCCTCCCCTGCCCTTCGCCTCCCTACTGATGACCAACTGCCTTGTCCTACCAGCCTGACGCTAAAGGTCCTCATCTCTGTTCTCTGGACCTTGCTTTAGGATCCCTTGACCTCAGACAGCAGCCACGGCCTCTGCATGGACCTCCTGGCCTCCAGTCTCTGCCCTGCAGGCCTGGCATCTACAGTCCTTTCTTTTTTTTTCTTTTTTTGGTCGGTCATGGGGCTTGAACTCTGGGCCTGAGTGCTGTCCCTCAGCTCTTCAACTAGCGCTCTACCACTTGAGCTACAACGCCACTACCGGTTTTCTGGTGGTTTATTGGAGATAAGAAGCTCACAGGCTTTCGTGCCCAGGGTGGCCTTGAACTGTGATCCTCAGATCTCAGCCTCCTGAGTAGCTAGAATTACAGGTGTAAGCCACCGGCGCCCGGCTTCTGCAGGCCTTTCTTAAAGCCCCATCATTTCTGATCCAGATCTCCTAGGGGTGCCGTGGCGTTCGTCTCTCACCTAGATCCCAGGCCCCACCCTTTGGCCAGCCAGCCAGCCTTCCTCTCCTCCAGAAAGGGCTTCCCTGTCATCCTGACAACTTGGCCCCCTCCTCGGACTTCGGAGGGCATGAAGATCATTCGCAGTGAGAACCCGAGGCCGCAGAGGGACAGGGACTGTGGGAGGCCACACGCTCTGCTTCCCGCGAGCACTCTGGGCTGGAAAGTACAGAGCTGGAGTGCTGGGGGAGGGGCCGTCACCTCCTTGCTGCTGCAGTCACAGCCTGAGCGGGGAAAGGCCGGCCTGGGAACAGGGACAGCCTGTCTCTTGCCTTGACTCTCAGACCCAGCAGCTCACGGGACTAAGCTGACTCCACCATCCTTGACTTCCAGATAGGACTCTGCCACTTGTCACCTGACAAGGACAGTGCCTGGAGCCCCTGTTCCATGGAGAAGGCCAAATACTACCCAAATGTGGGGCACAAAGGGCCAGTTGTGCTGACTGCCTCATCCCTGCCTTGTGGACACCCACGGCGGGGGACCTCTGCCTCTGCTTCACCCTGTCTGCAGGGGGCGGGGGAGGAGACAAGGGGAGCTGGGGCCCCAAGGAAAGCTGGCGTGGACTTGCAACCTCCCACGCCAGCCTGGAACAACATGGTGTTAACCAGGAGGCTTGGGCCTAGCCTCCTCTGGGATGGGCTCAGCCACACAAGCAGCCCATTCAGTTGTCAGCTGTGGGGGACAGGAATGTGGGAAGGGAGTGGAAGAAGCGGAGGGGAGAGGAGGCTCCTGCTGGCCCTGGGAGCCTCCCAAGGACAGGGCAAGGGCCACCCACTAGACCCCACCGCCCCTGGCTTTCTAAAGACACAGCTGGTCACACCCACAGGCCTGAGTAGCAGCACAAAGGAAGAACTGGGGGCCAGAGATAGGGGGCCAGGGAAGCTGGATGAGCAGGAAAAGGGTGGGTGAGAGCCTGGGGTGGCAGCTGCACCGGAAGCTGGGTGAGGTGGGGAGGAGGGGGGGTGGAGGATGCTGGGAGCTCCCCTCTTCTACCCAGAGGACAGAGCCTCCAGCGTAGACGTCCAGTCCCTCCTGGACTCAGGAGAAGGGGGAGTCACTAGGGACTGGAGCCCTAACTCTGCCATCCTGTTAACCCTTTTTTTTTTTTGGGGGGGGGGTCTGGTCGTGGGGCCTGGCACTGTCCCTCAGCTCTTCAGCTCAAGGCTAGCGCTCTACCACTTGAGCCACAGAGCCACTTCCGGCTTTTTTCTTTTTGTTTATGTGGCGCTGAGGAATCAAACCCAGGGCCTCAGGCATGCAAGGCAAGCGCTCTACCACTGGGCCACCTTCCCACCCTCTTTTCTTTTGGTTAGTTGTGGGGCTTGAACTCTGGGCCTGGGTGCTCTACCACTTGAGCCACAGCCCCACTTCTGATTTTCTGGTGGTTTACTGGAGGTAAGAGTCTCACGGAGTTTCCTGCCCGGGCTGGCTTTGAACCATGATCCTCAGATCTCAGCCTCCTGAGTAGCTAGGAGTACAGGCGTGAGCCATGGGTGCCCAGGGCTGTTCACCCTCTTAATGCCTCTGGTCACCTGTCCTTGTCCCCATTCCTCCATAACAAAGGGAATATTGGTGCTCAGAAAACATGCCTGGGCCCAGGGCCAAGTTACTTCTCCAGATGACAACATAGGCATTTCTTTCTTTGCTTCCTTTCCTGCCTGCGGCAGTTTACGGACCTCATTCACCCCAGTAGCCCTGCCTGACGTCTGATGAGCCACCATCTTATTCCCACCTCAGCCCGATGGCTGTTATGATGGTTCTAGCTTGGTGCTAACATGGGTTGGTCTCAGGGCTGCAGTCTTCAGGGGACACAGTGAAGTTATGCTCATCAAGCGTGGCCCGGGCGGTGTGGTGAGCCCTCTTGCCCCTGCGTCTCCTGATGGATGCCCCAGGCCCAAGCATCACTGAGGTGATGGGCAGGCTGGGTCTTCAGCCACAGGAGCCAGATTGCCTCAGGACTCTAGGACACACATGCCACTTCCCGCCAGAGGTTCCGAAGCTGCCCTTCCCTTTGGCCTGGTTGGTCAGCACCCTTCTAATACCTCCCTCAAGCTGGGCCTCTCACTGCCACGGCTTACCCAGCAGAGGGGAGACGAGCCAGAGTGCGAAGGCCTCCAGGGCGCTGTCTGGGAGCTGCAGGACCTCTCGGACTGCGCGATGCAGCTCGTGGGCACTGAGCGCAGGAAGGTTCTCCACCGCCAGGGGCACCACTGTGTCGTCAGCTAGATACACCAGCACATCAGCAGCTACAAGGGAGGGCGGGCAGCTCAGCCGGGGCCGCTGGCAGGCACAGCCAGGCTGAGCAGCCATCCACCACCCCTGTCTGTCTAGCCCTGGAGGAATCGCAGGCTACACTGAGGAAAAACTGACATCCCCAAAGACCCTGTTAGGAATGCTATTAGACACAGAAATGAGGGACAAAGAATGAACCAATGCAGCAGTGGTACTCACTAGACATTATGTTGGAAATGAACTGTACAACTTGTGGTTGGGGGTGGGAAGGAAAAACTGGGAGAGCAAGAGAAGAGGTGACACTGTTCAAAAAGAAATATACTGACTTCTGCAACTGTCATCCCTCTGTATATTACCTTTATGATAACAGTTAAAAAAAAAAGTACGCGTGGGCTGGGAAAGTGGCTTAGTAGTAGAGTGTTTGTCTAGCATGCATGAACCCTGGATTCAATTCCTCAGTACCACATACACAGAAAAGGCCAGATGTGGCACTGTGGTTCAAATGGTAGAGTGCTAGCCTTGAGCACAGAGGCTCAGGGACAGTGCCCAGGCCCTCAGTTCAAGCCCCAGGACTGGCAAAAAAAAAAAAAAAAGTAGCTGTGACTGGGGGCTGATGTCTATAATCCTAACTAATCAGGGGGGCTGAGATCTGAGGATTGAGATTTGAACCTAGTCTAAGCAAGAAAGTCTGTGAGACTCTTATCTCCAGTTAACTAGCCAAAAAAAGACAGAAGTGGAGCTGTGACAAAAGTGGTAGACCAGTAGCCTTGAGCTCAGGGAAAGCTGCATGCTGATGCTCATGCCTGTCATCCTAGCTACTCAGGAAGCTGAGATCTGAGGATCATGGGTCAAAGCCAGCCCAGGAAAGAAAGGCCATGAGATGGAGCAGTGGCTCAAAGTGGTAGAAAGAAAAACAGCTCAAGTACAGTGCCCAGGCCCTAAGTTCTCCCATGACCAGCACAAGGGGGAAAAAAGTAGCTGTGGATTCAGTGAGGCCTATGAAAGGGCAGGGCACAGTATATAGTTAACATAACTAAATGTGGGTTTTAGACTCCTAGTCTTTTCTGCTCCAACAGCTACTTAGATGAAAGCATCATCTCTAAGAGACAGGTTCAGGGACTGGGAATATGGCTTAGTGGTAGAGCGCTTGACTTGAGGGTTTGACTCCTCAGTACCACGTAAACAGAAAAAGCCAGAAATGGCACTGTGGATCAAGTGGTAGAGTGCTAGCCTTGAGCAAAAGAAGCTCAGGAGCTGGGCGCTGGTGGCTCATGCCTGTAATCCTACCTACTCAGGAGGCTGAGATCTGAGGATCACAGTTCAAAGCCTGCCTGGCCAAGGAAAGTCCGTGAGACTCTTATCTCCAATAAACCACTAGAAAACCGAAAGTGGCGCTGTGGCTCAAGTGGTAGAGCGCTTGCCTTGAGCTGAAGAGCTGAGGGACAGCGCCCAAGCCCAGAGTTCAAACCCCACTACTGACCAAAAAAAAAAGAAGCTCAGGGACAGAGCCCAGTTCCTGAGTTCAAGCCCTAGGACTGGCAAAAAAAAAAAAAAAAAAAGAGAGGGGGATAGAGGGGGAAGAGAGGGGGAGAAAGGGAGAAGAGAAAGGGAGGGAGAGGGAGGGGGAGGCAGGGAGGGAGAAGGAAAGGGAGAGGGAGGGGGAGGGAGGGAGAGGGAGACAGGTTCAGACTAACTTTACAGACAGGGAAAACAAGCACTAAAGGCTCAAGTTCATAATCACCGCAGGGCTCAGCTGCCTGTGAGTTAACCTCTCTAGGACCCAATTGCCTTCCAATAAAATGAAGGTAATGAGGATCCCAGGTGCCAAGGGGTTGTTTGGGAGAATGAAATGGAACAAAGAAAGTGAAGATGTCATTTTTCATTCATGTGCTCTCATTTAACTTCACAGCTGAGACATGTCCATCCAAGAACATGCACTTCACCAGGCACTGGTGCCCATTATGCCTATAAACCTAGCTACTGGAGGCTGAGATCTGAGGATCTGAAATTCCAAGCCAGCCCAGGTAGAAAAGTTTGTGAGACTCTTATCTCCAATTAACCACCAAAAAGCTGGAAATACCACCCTTGAACAAAAAGCCAAAGCCAGAGCACAGGGCCCTGAGTTCAAAGCCAAGTACAAGCCCCCCTCCCCGAAACAAATAATACCGACTTGGTCACTAAGCTAGTGATAGAGCCCAGGTCCTCTTCCTAAGCTTGTCCTGCATGGAACACACATTCTTTCTTTTCCTTTGTTTGGGGTACTGAATTTTGAATTCGGACCTCACACTTGCTCAGTTTATATATTCTTACCACTTGAGCCATGCCTCTAGCCCTGCTTTTTGCTGTTTTATTTTTGGTAGACGCAGTCTAGGGTACTTTTTTTTGATCGAGGGTTGGCCTAGCACTACAAACCTCCAGATGTCAGTTTCCTGAGGAGCTAGGATGACAGGTGGGAGCCACCCGTGTCCAGATTACCTTATTCTTAGTCATGTTATATTTAATGAAAAAGAAGACAAGTCTGAGGCACATCCGCAGGGCTGGGAGTCTCGGGAGAGTGAGAGGAGACACAAAGGAGGGCAGGACCCACCTCGAGCTCCCACGGAGGACACACTGCTTCGGTGGGACCGCTCGGCGGAGCCGGGCTGCCCGGCATTACCTTCTGCCCCCTCCATCTGTACAGGGAGAGAAAAACAGCAGTTACTGGGGGTCCTGGGGTGAGGACGGGGGTCGGGGGTCGGGTATCCTCAAGCTTTCATCCAAGGAGGAAAAGGGTCCCGCGGCTGACACCCGGTCGGGAGAAGCCACGCGCCCCACTTCCGGCCGGGTCGGGCCTGGCGCGGGGGTCACAGGGCGGGGGGGGGGGTCCGAGGCTGCCGGCCGGGGTGGCCGGGCGGGGCACCGCGCCCCTGTCCGGCAGGGAGGGATGGCGTCCTCACCTCGCAGGGTCGCAGAGCCCGTCGCCTCGGGCCGGGACCCCGCCGGGACTGCTGCCGCCCCCAGCTCGCGCCCGCCGCTGCCCAGACTCCCGCGGACTCCCAGTCCCCGCCGGGGCTCCGCCGCCGAAGTCTCCGCAGGAGGAAGCCGGGCACGCTAGGCCCCGCCTCCCCCAGCGCGGGAGCCAATCGGAGCCCGAGGCCGCCGCGCCCGCGCCCTGCCGGCGTCCGCGCCCCCTCGCGGTTGCGCATGCCCGGATCCCCGGAGTCCGCCTCTGCGCTGGACGCGTCACGACCCAACCCCACCAACCACACGACCCTTGACCTATAAGAAGAAGTGGCGGAGCCAGGCGCTGGTGGCTCACGCCTGTAATTCTTATCAGAAGACTGAGCTCTGAGGGTCACGGTTCGAAGCCAGCCCGGGCAGGAAAGTCCACGAGACTATCTCCAATTAAATACAAACTACAACAACCAGAAGTGGAGCTGTGGCTTAAGTGGTGTAGGGCGAGCTTTGAGCCACACAGCTCGGTGCCAGCGCCCAGTCCCTGAGTTCAAGCCCTACAAGTGGCACAAAAAACAAAACAAAAACAAGAAATGTGGGCCCAGTGCCGGGGTTCACGCCTGTCATCCTAGCTACTCAGGAGGCTGAGATCTGAGGATCATGGCTCAAAGCCAGCCCCGGCAGGAAAGTCCGTGAGATTCTTATCTCCAATGAACCACTAGAAAATCGAAGTGGCGCTGAGGTTCAAGTGGTAGAGCACTCGCCTTGAGCTGAAGAGCGCAGGGACAGCACCCAAGCCGAGTTCAAGCCCCACAACAGACAAAAGGAAGGAAAGAAAGAAATGTTGATCAGATGACTGGGCAGGGTAGTACACACATTTAAGGCCCAAAATTGGGCTGTGAGGTAGAAGATTTCAAGTTCCACGTCAGCCGAGGCTATACAGTGATGCTGTCTCAAACCACAACCAACTGAACAAAAACCCCCTCAGGTCAGGAACGCTGTTTTTCCAGGATGTAGTCACTTGAGCCCTGGCAACTTCAGACACAAAGCCAGCTTGAGGTATTCCCAGGCTGAGGAGAGGCCTTGGGGCCTAGACAAGCGGCCATGAACCCACCCCCACCCCCAGTCACGTCACCAACAAGTCCTGGCAGTGCCAGCATCCTTGTGCCTGAGGTGCAAAAAGGGAGAGAAAAACAAGCTCATAGACTGTCTTCCCAAGCCAGGGGAACTAGAGAGTGCTCCAGGAGCAATAATGGGCTTGGAAGTGAGGCTACTGGGATGTGGGGTCACATGGCCCTAATTCCCCGCTAGGAAAGCAGCTCCTGACCCGCCTACGGTTCTTTAATATTTTTTTATTTTTTTTTGCCAGTCCTGGGGCTTGAACTTTCAGCCTGGGCACTGCCCCTGAGCTCCTTTTGCTCAAGGCTAGTGCTCTACCACTTGAGCCACAGCGCTACTTCCAGCTTTTCCTGAGTAGTTTATTGGAAATGAGTGTCACTGACTTTCCTGCCCAGGCTGGCTTTGAACTACAACCCTCAGATCTCAGCCTCCTGAATAGCTAGGATTACAGGCTTGAGCCACCAGCACCTGGTGGGTACTTCAATATTTGAGGCGTCTTTGCCTGTTCCCTCATACCCCACCCCCGTGCCCCATTGGAACCCATGGGGCAGTAATGTGGCCCCCAGATCGGAGTGACCCAGTGACTCAGGGAAGCTCATGTGTGAGTACAGAGAAGGGCACCGAGGGAACACGTGACTCCTTCCTGTTCTCAGCACTGGGACACACCAGGACACAGTGGACTGAGTAGCTGTGGGGTCTGTGCTAGATCAGGAAATGGAGACCCAAGGGACGCATGGCCCTGCCTCAGGAAGTGTCCATTGTGGTTTAACTGAGGAGTGAGGGGAGGGGGGGAAGAAAAAGAAAAGCCAGGAGAATGGCACCAGTGGCTCATACCAGTAATCCTAGCTACTCAGGAGGCTAAGACCTGAGGATTGTGGTTCAAAGCCACCCTAGGCAGGAAAGCCCATGAGGCTCTTATCCCTAGTTAACCACCAAAAAGCCAGAAATGAAGCCATGGCTTAAGTGGTATAGCTGTAGCCTTGAGCAAAGAAGCTCAGAAGCAGTACCCAGGCCCTGAGTTCAAGGCCCATGACAAAAAAAATTATATACTATGTGTATTATATAATATATATTATATAATATATTGCTATATACATTATGTGCATTATATAATGTATATATTATATGATATGTTGCTATATATGTTATATACATAGTGTATATACACAATGTATATACATTATACATAATGTATATAATGTATGTAGCAATATATCACATAACATATAATACATTATATATATAATATACAGACACGCACACGTAACATTGAGTGCTGGTGGCTTACATCTCTAATTCTACTCAGAATATTTGGAAAATTGAGATTTGAAGATTATGGTTTGAAACCACCCTGGGCAGAAAAATCCATAAGACTCTAGTCTCCAATTAACCAGATAAAGGTTGGAAGTGGAGCTGTGGCTCAAGTGGTAGAGTGACAGCCTTGACCAAAAAGGCTAAGGATAACAGTTCACGCCCTGGTACTAGCATCAAACAAAACCCTACAGCTACAAAATATTACAGTCAAACTTGGCACTAGTGGCTCAGGCCTGTAATCTTAGCTACTCAGGACTCTGAGATCTGAGGATTGTGGTTTCCTGCCAGACCATGCAAGAAAGTCCCTGAAACTCTTATTTCCAATTAACCAACAGAAAAGGGGAAGTGGCGCTGTGGCTCTAGTGGTAGAGCGCTAGCCTTAAGCGAAAGAGCCCAAAGACAGTGCCCGGGCCCTGAGTTCAAGCCCCAGGACCAAACAAGTAAAATAAAATTAAAATTAAAAAAATGTATATACACATGCATCACCCTTGATCTGTCAGAGCCAACAGAGATGGGGGGAAAGGGGGCGTTATGGGGGGTTGTCAGGCAGTGAAGAAGTTATGAGCTAGACAGTGACAAAAGGAGCACTGTACTCTGCCAGGAGGAAGAGGAACCTAGTAGAATTGCTGGAAGACTGGAGAAGAAGCCAGGGTACAGAACTCTGGGGAATCTATTATTATTATTATTCACTTTTTAAAATTTGAATACTATTTGCACAAGGTGTTTCATTTGACATTTCCACACATGCTTTTTTTTTTTTTGGTCCGGTCGTGGGGCCTGAACTCTGGGCCTGGGCGCTGTCCCTCAGCTCTTCAGCTCAAGGCTAGTGCTCTATAGTGCTCTACCACTTGAGACACAGTGCCACTTCCGGCTTTTTTCTTATGTGGTGCTGAGGAATCAAACCCAGGGCCTCATGCATGCAAGGCAAGTGCTCTACCACTGAGCCACCTTCCCAGCCCATCCACGCATGCTTACAATGTATCCTCATCCATCTCACCCCTCCCCATCGCTCTCCTTCCTCCTACCCCCCACTTTTTTTTTTTTTTTTGTCGGTCGTGGGGCTTGAACTCTGGGCCTGGGCGCTGTCCTTCAGCTCTTCAGCTCAAGGCGAGCGCTCTACCACTTAAGTCACAGTGCCACTTCTGGCTTTTTTCTTTTTGCTTATGTGGTGCTGAGGAATCGAACCCAGGGCCTCATGCATGCAAGGCAAGCACTCTACCACTGAGCCACCTTCCCAGCCCTGGCATTTATTACTTGAACCATGCCTCCATCCCAGCTCTTCTTTTTTAGTCAGTCATGGGCCTGGGCACTGTCCCTGAGCTTGTCAGTTCAAGGTGAGTGCTCTACCACTTGAGCCACGGCACCACTTCCAGTTTTCCAGTGGTTTATTGGAGATAAGAGTCTCACAGACTGTCCTGTCCCGGCTGGCTCTGAATTGTGATTCTCAGATCTCAGCCTCCTGAGTAGCTAGGGTTACTGGTGTGAGCCACTGGTGCCCTGCGAAGTTGGTTGTTTTTGTTTTTTTTTTTTGGGTCCGGTCGTGGGGCCTAAACTCTGGGCCTGGGCGCTGTCCCTCAGCTCTTCAGCTCAAGGCTAGCGCTCTACCACTTGAGCCACAGCGCCACTTCCAGCTTTTTTCTCTTTGCTTATGTGGTGCTGAGGAATCGGAACCCAGGGCCTCAGGCATGCAAGGCAAGCACTCTACCACTGAGCCACCTTCCCAGCCCAGTTGGTTATTTTTTAGTCTCATTTTATGCCTGGACTGTGATCCTCATTTCTGGTGGCAGGTGCATGTTATTGCCATTAATTAAGATGGAGTCTTCCAAACTTTTTCCCCCAGGCTGGCCTTCAAACTTTGATCCTGGATCTCCACCTCTCAAATAGGATTACAGGCTTCAGTGACTGCACCAGATGGCCCACCAGCCTTTACATTTTGGGGCCTTTTGGTAATGGAGAGAAAGAAAGCCTCAATTCTGACCGTTGGTACGACTTCCTGGCTTTTTCATCCATTCATAATTTTTTTTTTTTTTTGCCAGTCCTGGGGCTTGAACTCAGGGCCTGGGCTCTGTCCCTGAGCCTCTTTGTGCTCAAGGCTAGCACTCTACCACTTGAGCCACAGTGCCACTTCCAGCTTTTTCTGTGCATGTGGTACTGAGGAATCGAACCCAGGGCTTCATGCCTGCTAGGCAAGCACTCTACCACTAAGCCACATTCCCAACCCCATCCATCCATTCTTCCAAGGCTCATGGTAAGCCTACTCTGTGCCAGGACTATTTAGTGGCTAAAACCACCAGACATCCTTGAGTGCACAGATAACCAACTGCTTCTCCACAGAGCATGTAGATGATTAGCACAATGGAGGGAAGGAGAGGCTGAAGTGAGGAGGGCGTCTACTGCTGGACAGGAGAGCAGAGTACAGGGTAAATGAGCTGATTCAGGAAGGCCTCCCTGAGGTGACATTTGAGCCCCCAGCTTGAAGGAGCCCAAAGAGAGAGTGTCTGGAAGAAGAGTCTGGGCAAAGTCCTGGAGGCGGGGAGTTTCCTGGGCAAGAAGTAGGAAGTGAGGTCAGAGGAGAATGGGTGGCACCCTGCAAGTTCAGCCTTGCAAGGAGCTGACTTCCCTTTCCTTCATTTTTTTTTTTTAAATTTCATAGAGAAAACGCATTTCCTTCTCACAGTTTGGAGGCTGTGAAGTCCAGTATCTAGATGCTGGCCTCTGCCAGGGGCCCTCTGCCTGCGTTATCCTATGGCGGAAGGAGAGAGGGTGAGAAAGAGCCAGAGAAAGAGAGAGAGAGAGAGAGAGAGACTGAGAAAGAGAGGATTTTGATTTTGACTGAGAGCAGCCTGGAGCCATTGCAGACAGATACATGAACCTTTCTATAGTTCAAAGCCACATCCTTCCTTGGGGTAGGGGAAAGAGGAGGCCTTGGGAGGCTGTGTTTCTAAACAATTCTGGAGAGAAGCAGACAGCCAGCCCTCAGGACCCGGTGAGTTCTTGCTAGAGTGGTTTCTTTCTCCTGAGTTGTGCTGGCTGCCGTGAGCCCACTGCGGGCCCAGGCTGCCCCCTGGTGTCCAAACTCTGCCACTGCATGTCCTTGCTGCCTGGTAAGGCGGGCCAGGGGCCTTTTCTACTGTGGGATGAATGAAGTTTGGGTCTTATTCCTTGCCCACTGAGTCAGCCCTGAAGGGGTGCACCAGTCTGGGGCCCAATTGTCATCCCCAGCTTTGAGGCAACGCTGACACTGCCTAGGCAGGGAGCTCAGGCACCAGCGATGGCTGTCGCCCTGTCCTGTGAGATCCTCTACGGTACAGACGGCCTCCAGGCTCAGGGCCACTAAGCCAAAGTCGGCTCAGCCTCACTCCTGGTTACCTGAAGTCCGGGCAGTCAGCCACTTCTCACCTTACAGTCGTGGTTAAACATTAGTGGGAAGTGATCGGGTCTGTGGAGGGAGCGGATTACGCTTTCAAACAGTCTCTTGTTACGGAGTCCAAGCTGCTAGTTCCTGCGGGAGCCCAGACAATGCCTGTGGAGGAGTTTGCAGCTGGTTGGATCTCTGGTGAGTCATTTTGCTTGCTCTGGCACATCTTCCCCAAGAGCGGATCACTTCCTGGGGAGGATGAGTGACAGGAGGAGGAAAGGCCAAAGTCACCATGCTCCTGCAGGGCCATGGAGCCAGGTGTCCTGAGTCTCCAGAGAGAGGCCAGCCAGAGTGAGAAGGGAGGCTGCAATGTCCAATATCTAGGCACTGGCCTCTGGCAGGGGCCTTCTCCCTGTGTCATCCTATGGCAGCAGGAGACAGGGTGAGAGAGAGAGAAAGACAGAGAGAGAGAGACAGAGAGAGAGAGAGAGAGAGAGAGAGAGAGAGAGAGAGAGAGAGAGAGAGAAAGGAGTTTGATTTTGACTGACAGCAGCATTGCAGACAGATACACAAACCTTTCTATAGTCCAAACGTCTACCTTTCCTTGGGGAGGGGAAAAAGAGGAGGCACAGGCAGGTGAAGCTATGTCTGTATTCTAAGTTCTTGCTGGCTGACCACCAAGATACCCCAAACCACAAACCCCCTGTCACAGGCCACCTTGCAGGACGGACTCAGAAGGAGGTTCACCTTTGACCTTTACCTGCTGACCCAAGTTCCCCTTTGGGCCTTTGCCCTACCTGGTTGTGGGTGGCGCTCCTGGCCTCAGGCCTACTATGGGTGTGTACCCAGCAGCAGCTTCTGGTGACAGCAGGCTGCCCAGAAGAAAAAGAGGGGCCTTCTGGGGATGAGGTTCCCCCAGGGATAAGACCAGGAGTGGAGCCAGTAGGACTCTGGAAAGGGCTTCCAGCACTGCCTGAAATCAAGGCCATAGTCTTCTGGCTGAAGGAAGGCTGGGCACCGCTGGCAAGGAGGATGAATGATGGAGATGCTTTCCTTAATCAGCGCTGACGAGCAAGTGTTTTCTGCTCACGCATGCTTGGCAGAGCCCAGGGTCTCGTCCTTTGTCACAGCACCTTCCAGGCCTGGGGTGTGGGGGTGGGGGTGGGGGAGGACAGCTGGAGCCGAGCCTGAAGTGTGGGCCTTCCTCCTACCTGAATCCCCTTGTCCTCTGGCACAGACTGGCATTCACTCACTGGCACCTTTGTCACCACAGGAGCTCTGGGCCTGGTCCTGGGACACCCCTTTGACACGGTGAAGGTGAGTCTAGGAAAGGCACCAGAGGAACCAAACGAAAATCAGGGGTCCAGAGTAAGATCAGGTCTGCCTTGCAGGGGAGGGGGGCTCGCTCCTGCCCCGCCTGCTGGATGGCATCCATGGCGGGGGAGAGCTGGCTGCCTTGGCCTGCCTACCTGCCCAACCTGCCTTGTCCTTCCTGCCTAGGTGCGGCTGCAGACCCAGAACACGTATCAGGGCATCGTGGACTGCATGGTCAAGACTTACCGCCATGAGTCGGTGGGTGCCTGCTGTGGGCTGGGTGATACCAGCTTCTTTTCTTGCTAGCCGGGCTCTGCTCTTGGAAGAAATAAGACCCAAGGGTAGAGTCCTTTGGGGTACCAGGTGGTAGCTCAGCCGCCACACATGGAGTTGCAGGCCTTACCAGCCTCACTTGCCCGCCTCCTGGGGGCGGGGCTCTGGTCAGAGTGGGGTCCAGTCATGGAAGGACTGGGCTGGAAGAGCCAAGGGGAGCCTCATCGTGCCAGTCCACTGTGCCACTCGGCCCCTGTGCCACTCCGCAGGTCCTGGGCTTCTTCAAAGGAATGAGTTTCCCCATGTTCAGCATAGCCGTGGTCAACTCTGTCCTGTTTGGGGTCTACAGCAATGTCCTTGTGGCCCTCACAGCAACCTCCCACCAGGAGCGGCGGGGCCAGCCACTCAATTACACCCACGTCTTCATCGCCGGCTGCACTGCGGGCGTCCTGCAGGTGAGGGAGACGCCTGCGCATGCGCACACCAGGTGGCACCAGTGATTGGCCAACCGATCTGTCCACTCCTGTCCCTCTCTGGTGACCCGTGGCTGTGGCTGGGCAAGCCTAGCTGGGGGCTGGGGGACCCTGGCTTGCCAGGCTTTCAGGTCATGGACATCAAAGACAGAGAGAATTGGGCAGGGGGAAGTGCAGCCAGTGCCCACCATTGGCTGACTGGATTTGTCCACCTCTGGAAGGTTCTACCAGCCTGGAAGCTGTAGGAAGACTACTCTCCATGGTGAGCTTTGACCTCAAGGACCGACCATCCCAACAGAGCTCAGAGCCCAACCACTCTCGTGGTCTTATGGTGGTCCTGGCATTTGTCCAGCAAACACTGGCTCTGGGCCTTTGCCTACACTATCGGGGTGGCTTTGAGTCACCAGCCTCTCCTGAAACCCAGGCCACAGATTTGAATCATTAATCATTAAGTCACGCCCAGGCCACAGATTCACATCATTAATCATTAAGTCATACCCGTCCTTTGCTTTTGGTCTTTGTTCTCTGTCCAGTGGTACTGAGCTTCTGAGGGAAGGGAGGAAGCCAAGAGGGACTTTCAGGCCCCAGAGGAGCACTGAGTTGAATGAGGTCTCTGATCATAAAGGGACAGAGGCCAGGTGCCTGTGGCTCACTCCTGTAATCCTAGCTACTCAAGAAGCTGAGATCTGAGGATCACGATTCAAAGCCAGCCCAGGCAGGAAAGTCTGTGAGACTCTTTATCTCTAATAAACTACTCAAAAAAAACAAAATCTGAAAGTGGCACTATAGCTCAAGTAGTAGAGCAGTAGCCTTGAGCAAAAGAAGTTTAAAGACAGCGCCCAGGTTCAGAGTTCAAGCCCCAGGACTGGCAAAAATACATAAATAAAATTAAAGAGATAGAGGGCTCAGGGCCTTGCTCCATTCTACACACCAGCTAAGCACCCGAGCCACCTGCCCTGGTGACCGTGACACTTCAGGGGGCAGAGAGCAAGACCCAAGGACCCAAGTCTGTCAAGAACACCATGCTCCAAAGCCCCTGGATCCTCAGTTGGAGCCCCTGTCTTGCAAAGGAGACCCCTGGTCCCCAACCCTGCCTGCTGAGACCCTTCTAAAGCCTGAGAACCTGCCACCAGCCCCATCAAGGCCTGAGAAACAGAGCTCATCTGCCTCTCAGGAGACAGACAGACAGACAGACACCCCATAAGCCATCAGGGACATTCCAACATGAGCTTGGAGCCCAACACCTGAGTTCCAGTAGCTTCTCTTGCTCAACCCAAACCTCACCCCCTCTTTATTCCCCAGCACCCACTCACCCCCTAGAACCCAATATATTATAATACTATACTGAATCTAGCTGGGTGCTGGTGGCTCACGCCTGTAATCCTAGCTGCTCAGGAGGCTGAGATCTGAGGATAAGAGTTCAAAGCCAGTCCAGGCAGGAAACTCCGTTGGACTCTTATCTCCAATAAACCACCAGAAAACTGGAAGTGGCGCTGTGGCTCAAGTGGTAGAGCACTCGCCTTGAGCTGAAGAGCTGAGGGACAGCGCCCAGGCCCAGAGTTCAAGTCCCATGACCGACAAAAAAAAAACAAAAAACTATACTGAATCTATTGTCCTCACCACCCAATACAAAGGTTAAGAGTTCTAGGACCTTCCATCTTACTTACTTGTCTCTTCATTGGAACAACAGTGGCTAGGGGCTTGAAAGGCAGGAAAGAGCAGCCCTGCTTTGCCCTGTCCAGGACCATCACACAGCAGGACAGTGAGGGAGACTGGCCTGGTAGTAAGAACAGGGCCGGTGACATGACCTCCACCTGGAGAGACTCAGGTCTTTGCTTGATGGTCACAGACTCCCTCAGTTCCAGTGCTTGAAAATTAAAACCTCCTCTCCCACTGTTGGGAAAATAAATCAGGTGTACCTTTGGGGACCCAGAGGCTGCTGCGGTATGAGGAAGGTGCTGAGTGCTAACAGGGCTTTGTACACACACCTCTGTGTGTGTGTGTGTGTGTGTGTGTGTGTGTGTGTGTGTCTTGACTCAGGGCCTGGCACTGTTCCTAAGCTTCTTTTGCTCAAGGCTAGCACTCTACCACTTGAGCCAGCTTTGTCTGTGTATATGGTACTGAGGACTGGAGCCCAGGGCTTCATGCCTGCCAGGCAAGCACTCTGCCACGAAGCCACACTCCCAGCCCTGTCCCTGAGTTTCTTTTGCTCAAGGTTAGCCTGCTACTACTTGAGCTACAGCTCGCTCCACTTCCAGCTTTTTGTGTGTGACTTGTTAAGAGAGAAGAGTGTCATGGATGTTTCTGCCCAAGCCTGGCTTTGAACCGTGATCCTCAGATCTCAGCTTCCTGAGTAGCTAGGATTTATAGGGTAAGCCACTGGTGCCCGGCTTCTCTTGTTATCATCAGCAGCTACCAGTCTACCTGACACCCGGGGCCTTGTGTGTCTTTCCTCGCAGTCCTACTGCCTGGCTCCTTTTGATCTCATCAAAGTCCGTCTACAAAACCAGACAGAGCCCAGGGCACAGCCAGGCGGCCCCCAGCCACGGTACCGGGGGCCTGTGCACTGTGCAGCCACCATCTTCCGGGAGGATGGGCCCCGCGGGCTGTTCCGGGGATCCTTGGCCCTAGTGCTAAGGGACACCCCCACTCTGGGCCTCTACTTCCTCACCTACGAAGGGCTGTGTCGCCAGTACACACCAGATGGCCAGAACCCCAGTAAGTGATGTGGTGAGGGGTGCGGGGAGGTGGACACAGGGCTGGGGTAAGGGTACAGCAGGGTTAGGGAGAGAGGTGGGGCTGGGGAATATTCTGGTCCCCTTTGACCCAGCTCTACCCCAGGCTCAGCCACAGTGCTGGTGGCTGGGGGCTTCGCCGGCATCGCCTCTTGGATTACAGCCACGCCCTTTGACGTGATCAAGTCCCGGATGCAGATGGATGGGCTGAGGCAGCGAAAGTACAAAGGAATCCTGGACTGCGTGAGCAGCAGCTTCCGGCAGGAGGGGATAGGAGTCTTCTTCCGGGGCCTGACCATCAACAGTGCCCGGGCCTTTCCAGTCAACGCCGTCACCTTCCTCAGCTATGAGTATCTCCTGCATGCATGGGAGTGAGCCCGGCGGGGACCCCGCAGCTGGACCCCTGCTGACTAAGTAACTGGAGGCCGAGCCCCACCAACCTGTTTGCAGGTCAAAGACGAGCGGCTCGGCCCTTCCTAGGCCAGGCGCCTCCCAAGGTCCAGCCAGGCAGGGAGTCATCTGCAGAGGAGCCAGCGCTCGAGGCCCAGCCCACACTCCAAGGTAGCGCTCAGCCTCCAGCGAGACTCGCACCTCAAGCGCTTCGGCTTCCCAGAAGCAAGAGCCCAAGCACCGCCGCTCTGATGGAGCTGCTGGACTCCACTGGCCACAGCCTCTGCGCCCTTCCCACTTCCGGTGACAGTGCATTTGGATCATCTCACCTGGCCTTTCAAACCTCTCCAGGGTAGTATCTCTACAATAAAAAAATTAAAAAAAAAAAAAAAAAAAAAAAAAAAAAACCTCTCCAGGGGAGTCCCCTTGTCTTCCTCCTGTCCAGAATCCAGAGTCTTCCAGGCTCTTCCATTACCTTCAGGAGCCTCCCCTACCCCCAAGGTCTTTCCCCGTAGGTTTTTTTTTTTTCCTCTCCCTTCGTGGCTTTGTGATCCTGAAACAAACAAGCTGTACCACAAGGCCCAGGCCGGGTGTCCTTGGCCCCTGGTTAATCAAAGCAAGGTCTCTACCATCCCTCTAGCTGCTCACATGATTCTTTGAGACTCAGGCAGAGCACTATCTCCAGACCACTGGGGCTGACTTTGGGGATCCTAGGCTCTCTGGTCAACCTGCATACCTTGATGCTAGCCCTTGCCTCGGCTGCTTTGTGTGTGAGCCCCCCCCCCACACACACACACACTAGTACTAGGCCTTGAACTCAGAGCTAAGGCACTCTTCCTTAGTTTTTTTTTTTTTCCTCAAGGCTGGTGTTATACCATTTGAGCCACATCTCCACTTCCAGCTTTTTTCTGGTTAATTGGAGATAAGAATCTCTCGGACTAGCCGGGCGCTGGTGGCTCACGCCTGTAATCCTAGCTACTCAGGAGGCTGAGATCTGAGGATCGCGGTTCAAAGCCAGCCCGGGCAGGAAAGACTGTGAGACTCCTATCTCCAATAAACCACCAGAAAACTGGAAGTGGCGCTGTAGCTCAAGTGGTAGAGCGCTCGCCTTGAGCTGAAGAGCTGAGGGACAGCGCTGAGGCCCAGAGTTCAAGCCCCACGACCGACAAAAAAAAAAAAAAAAAAAAAAAAAGAATCTCTCGGACTTTTCTGCCTGGGCTGCGTTGCAATGGCAATTCTCAGACCTCAGCCTTCTGAGTAGCTAGGATGACAAGCAGGAACCCTGTGTTTGGCTTCTGCTGCTTCTGAGTTGCTGTGTTGACTCACTCTTGTTTCTTGCCTTTCCCTTTCGTTTGGGAGCACTTTGTGCTCCAGGTTGTATATCTGTCTCAGCGCAAGCCCAATGCTGGATGGGACATGCATCTCCAATAAACACTTATTGAGATCCTGAGTACATTGCTGGTCCTTCTCCCTGCCCCCTCCTCTCCCCCCCCCCCCCTCCAGCCACTACAGCTGTCTGCTGAGCACCTAACCTCTGTTTGCCGCCTGAGCCATCTCCAGGTCCTCTCTGGTGGAGATAGAAGTTGGGAGTGCCTGCCTATAGCACTTTTCTTCTCCCCCCCACCCCATCTCAGATCCTAAGTGAGACTTGAGCCAGGCACGGTGGCTCACACCTGTAATCCTAGCTACTCAGGAGGCTGAGATGTGAGGGTCATGGTTCCAGGCCAGCCCGGGCAGGAAATCTGTGAGACTCTTATCTCCAATAAACCACCAGAAAACTGGAAGTGGTGCTGTGGCTTAAGTGGTAGTGCACTCACCTTGAGCTGAAGAGCTGAGGGACAGCGCCCAGGCCAAGAGTTCAAGCCCCATGTCCTGACATTACCCTGAGCTCACCTCAGGGTGACCTAGACTCCCTGTCAACTTACCGGGGGCTTCTCCTAGACCCGACCCCAGAGCAGTCTATCAGTTTACAGGAAGGTGACTTCGGCTCAGACGCATTATGTAACTTGTCCTAGATCACATAGGTGCGAAGTCATACAACTTGCCTGGCTGCCTGATGTTCCAGCTCCAGAGCCCGAGCCCTGCGCCCCCTAGCGCTGCAGCCCTGCACAGGGCTGACAGTCACAGGTGCCCCACCCCAGCCTCTGGCTCAGGCCAGATGTTCAGAGCGCCTCTCTCTCCCTTCCTCTTACATGAGAGCCCCTAACTTGTGTTCATCCTCCTTCTCAAGGTTTCATGGAATCTTACCTCTCCTTTCCAATTCTAATACCATAACCAGGGTCCTATCCTGAATCTGGAAATATAATTTCATTTTAATAGGAATATAATTTAATATAAATGAATACTTATAAATAATAGAAATATAAGTTAATTTGTTTGAGCTTTTGTGCTGAACACTAGCATACTACCACTTTGAGCCACAGCTCCACTTCCTGTTTTCTGGTGGTTAATTGGAGATAAGAGTCTCACAGACGTTCCTGTCCTATCTGGCTTTGAACCATGATCCTCAGAGTTCAGCCTCCTGTCACTAGGATGACAGGTATGAACCACCAGCACCTGGCAATTTTTTTCAGTGCTGAGGATTGAACCCAATGCCTGGCACATGTTAGGCAACCACTCTACCACTGGGCTACCTCCTTGAATCTCAAGTCTGACCAGGTCACCCTAGTGAATGACTTTCCATTACTCTGAGGGATCAAGGCAAGCTCCTTCCCTTACCCTGCATTTTACTTGCTCTTAGTTCCTTCAAGATATCTGAGCTGGATCAGAGCCAGGCCCTGAGTTCAAGCACCAAGATGGACAAAAACAAACACAAACAAAGTATCTAATACTCTCCTACAGAAGGACATTTGCATATGCTCTTCTTGTTGCTTTTATGCCTCCCATTTACCTTTCAAGTCTCAGTTCTATATTGCTTCCTTAGCGAAAACTTCCTTAGTATCTGTCTAGGTCAGGTTCCTGAGGTTCAGAATCACCAGGAGGGTGTACTAAAATACAGATTGCAAAGCCGGGCGCTGGTGGCTCACGCTTGTAATCCTAGCTACTCAGGAGGCTGAGATCTGAGGATCACGGTTCAAAGCCAGCCCAGGCAGGAAAGACCGTGAGACTCCTATCTCCAATAAACCACCAGAAAACCGGAAGTGGCGCTGTAGCTCAAGTGGTAGAGCGCTCACCTTGAGCTGAAGAGCTGAGGGACAGCGCCCAGGCCCAGAGTTCAAGCCCCACGACCAAAAAAAAAAAAAAAAAAAAAAAAAAAGTACAGATTGCGGAGTCCCATCCATAAGTTTCTGATTCAGCAGGTGTGCATTTCACTAAGTTCCCAGGAGGCGCTGATGCTACAGGTGCAGGCACTGCACAGCCACCCGCATACGCTTTCCCGTTATCTCCTCCTCAGTCCATAATCACATACTCTCCTCCTCTCTGTGACTCCGATCATATCTGTCTGTCCTTTAAATAAGGAACTCCATGGAGCAGGTACTCTTTTTTTTTCCCCCTCATGTCAAAATTCTAGCTGGCATATCAGGGTGCTTAAAAAATAGTTGTTGGCTAGGCATGGTGGCACATACCTGTAATCCCAGCAGTAGGGGTTTGCGGCAGGAAGATGGGGTTTCAAGCCAGCCTGGGCTACAAAGAATAAAAGGCCATTCTTTCCCTAAAGATGACCTACTTCTAGCATTGCAAATGTATTCCTTTCCTAATGAACTTCTCTATTCCTTTTACTATGTTCAAGTCTTGTCTGAATTCTTCTGCTGGACACAAGGACTGAGGTCAATTAGCCTATATATATAATTTTACTTTTTGCTGGCTCAGGGCCTGGACTTCTTTTGCTTGAGGACAGTGCTCTACCACTTGAGCCACAGCTTTACTTCTGGCTTTAATATATATATATATATATATATATATATATATATATATATATATATATATATATATATATAGTTTAGTGGAGATAAAGAGTCTCAGAGACTTTCCTGCCTGGGCTGGCTCTGAACTGTGATCCTCAGAACTCAGCCTCCTGAGTAGCTAGGATTATGGGTATGAGCCACTGGCCCCTCCCAGCATTACTTCTGACAAAGGTGACCCCCGGGGGCCTCCACCCTTCAGTGTCCAGGCCATTGATCCTCCTCTGAAGGAGGGTCTCTACTGGTCATTACCAAAGGCACACAAATCGATTTTTCAAATCTGAATGGAAAGATTTCCTCTACTGTCATGAAAATCACATCCTGGTCTCTTTGCTGTTTAAACCTTTATTTCCAGGGCTGGGAATGTGGCTTAGTGGTAGAGTGCTTGCCTACCATGCATGAGGCTCTGAGTTCTGATTACTCAGTACCACAGAAATAAAATAAAACAGTACAAAACTTTATTTCCAGAAGCAGAACTGCTTTTGACATGAAATTTAAACAATGGAAACAATGTCTAGAAAACCGAAGTTCCACCTTCCCAAATGAACTCCCTCTGTTTTATTTTTTAATTCTGGGACTGGAACTTGAACTCAGGGTCTGATGCTTTCACTCACAGACTGATGTTCTACCACTTGAGCCATGCTTCCAGCCCTCTCTCCTAAAGTTCTAGCCTGAGGCTCCATCTTCAGAGCTTCTTCTCAAGCTTGGAAAGTTTTGACTCCAAGCTTAGACTTGGTGTGCCAACTTCCCTCCCTTCTACACCTTTCCTAGGTGGTATTTCCACAGGAAAGAGCTGCTCCCCGTCTGGAGAGGCGTTTCCATGGGAAACAGGGGCGGGGCCCTGGCCGCTGCCACGGGTCCTCACAGGCAGCACAGCCGCTCCACCTCGGCCTCACACTCATAGAACTTCTCAAAGAGCTCTGGGGAGGTGCTATTGACCTCCAGCCACCTCCTCAAGGTGCCCAGGGCCTGTAGGGCGTCGGCTTTGGTAGGCAGGGGCTCCAAGCCATCTTCTCTATACCCTTCCTTAGCGTCAGTGCCCGTCTCCTCCTTGCACATTCCGGGGCCTGGTTCCTCGTCCTCCAAGTCCACGAAGTGGGAAAACTCCTCCTGGCTCAGTCCACCAGCAACGGGCGGCATCTCAGAGGCTTTGTCCAGGGCCAGGGGCGTTTTGCCTGGAGCTAACCCTTCCTGAATGAAGCTGCTCCAAATGAGCTGAGAAGGCACCTTGGTCCAGGCTGCCGAGGCCATGTGCAAGGCATCCAACCCCGTGATGCCTTCCCCAGCTTCCGGCAGTGAGGTACCCTCTCTCCTGCTCTGCACAGCGGCCAATTTGCCCAGCAAACGGTGCCGGTAATGAGCTTTAAAGGCCCAGACCACAGAGCCAGGCAAGGAAGGTGTCGTGCTGGAGGCAGACAGAGGTAAGAGTCTCACGTGGTGGAGCCCGGGCAGGCCTGCCAACTCCTCTACCACTTGGGCAGCCAACAGCAAGGCTACCTGTCGACCCTGCTGCCCCATGTCCTGGTCAAACTGTGCCAACCACTCTGCCCAGGGGATGCTTGGGTCCGGGTGGTAGGAAGCAAGCAGTGCCTCACTGCTCACCCCAAAGAAGCACATAGGCGCAGCCTGGAGCCCACCGACCAGCACTCGCCGCTTCTCTGTGCCCCTGCTGTTGGCACACAGGAGTACTTTCATCCGATCACACGCAAATGCTCTGCCAGGCACTGCCCGATACAGCAAGGGCACTTCAGCACAGCCAAAAACATCCTCTGGAGAGAAGTCTTTAAGGGAGAGAGGGGGCTGGGCCTGGGACGTGAGGCCTAAGGGAGGTGGTTCAGGAGGGAATGGAGGAGGAAGGACATGGCGAGCCCCGAAGCCTACATTGTTTCGGCGTTTCCAGCGGACCAGCCAGCCAATGCTGGGCACAAAATCCTGGCCCATGATATCAGCCAACTCCTTGGCTTTGTGGAGTAACATGGGGCCCGTCACATCCCAGGCCTTGGCGCGGGCAATGTGGTACCAGCAGAGCAGAGCTTCATCGATCCCGCTATATTTGGACTCCCGCTTGCGCTTGCGCTCTCGGTTGGCAGTGCCGCTACACCAGTCTGCCAACAGCTTCTCCTTATTCTTGCAGATGCGGGAGATTTGGGGCTGGGAGACTTGGAAGCGCCGGGCTACCTCCGACTGGGACATTTTGGATTCATCCAGGAGTTCCAACACCTGAATCTTTTCCGCCAGGGACAAGGCATGGAGTTTCTTCTTGCTACTCAGCTCCATGGCTCCTGCAGGGCACCTGTGGAGACAGGAGAGGAGAGGATCTCGCGGGCGCTGAAGCCAGGAGGGATGGGAGAAAGTGGAGCCCGTGAGGACAGGGCAGTGGTTGGACTGTGGGCAGCTGCCAGATACTGGACCAGCTGAAAGAGCAAGGGATATGGCTAGGGCTGGAAACGAGCCTCAGAAGTGCTAGCAGAGCGAGGGGTGTCTGGTCTGAGGAGGGGAGTGCGGGCTGGGGTTCAGCAGGATGAGTGAATGCAGGGGACAGCTGAAGGAACAAAGGAATATGGCTAGAAAGGGTCTGGGCCTGGGCCTGGGCCTGGGGGGGGGGCGGTGCAGATACAGGGGACAATCAGGACAAGATGGGGATGATGGTCTGGACTGTATTTCGATGAAAATGTTGGGGTGGACCAAATGAACAGAGTTGAGGTGAACAGGTGTACAGCCGACAAAGCCGTGAGAATGGAGTCTGTTGGTGCTGGGGGCCGGGGTGGCTCAGGCTGGGCCGGGGTGCAGCCTGGGGGAAGTGGGAAGGCAGGGCGAGAGTGCAGGTGCACAGGCGACAAAGGGCGACCGGGGTGGAGGCTGCGGGCGGCGAAAGGGTGGAGTGTCCCCAGTAGGAAGGGTGGGGGCCTGGAAGGGGTACCCGGACCCAGGGCCGAGCGCCCCGGACCCAGGCAGGCCAGGACACGGGCGCTGCGCCCTGGCCCGCCTCGCCCCACCGGGACCTGAAGCCCGTGGGCGGGGCCCAGGCGCCGACCCGCCCGCCCAGCCTCCCGCTCCGCACCCACCTCAGGCGCTCGTCCCGTGGCTCCCGCCCCTGCCCCCAGCCCGGCTCCTGAATCCCTGTTCGGGAGGCGATGGCAGAGCAGGGAGGGACGGGCGCCACGACCCCCAGGGCGGAGCGGATCAAGGAACCGCGCGGGCAGCGGGCGGTAGGTTGCGGGCAGTGGGCCGCGGGAGCGCGCACAGCAAGGCCCGGTGCGGGCCGCCCGCGCCAGAATCGCTCCGGGCTGGGGAGGACTGCGGTGCGGGCCCTCGACCGGCTGTAGCCCCGCCCCAGATAAACCAGATTGGCTCTCAGAGGCGACTCGTCCCGCCCCCGGCTACGTCTCATTGGATCCCGTGAAAGTGGCGGTTCCTCAGGCGTGCTGGAGGCGGAGCCTCTGGCGTGGGGGGGGGGAAGAGGCGGAGCCAGGATCAGCGGGAGCCCCTAGGCGCGGCTGGACTCGGGGACCGGGACCTGGCGCTGGCTAGCCCGAGAAGTGGCGTGCGGGCAGCGGAGGTGGCTCAGCGCCGCAAGGCCTTCCTGACTGTCATCCTTCATCTACCAAACAGGGCTAAAGGCCGTCACGGAATTGTTCTGAAAAGATAAAATGGATGCAAGCTTCAAGCCATACAAAAGCTAGTTACCATGGACAGCGCTGGTGGCCTCGAGTCTGTCACCCAGGCTACTTTTGACAAGGCGCCAAATCTTTGACAAGATTCAAGCTGCAAAACTTGGTGCCGATGGCCTACCTATGTAATTCTAGCCACCCCTGAGGCTGAGATTTGAGATCTGAGTTGCAAGCCAGCCCAGGCTTGAAAGTCTGTGAAACTCTTTTTTTTTTTGTCGGTCGTGGGGCTTGAACTCTGGGCCTCAGCGCTGTCCCTCAGCTCTTCAGCTCAAGGCGAGCGCTCTACCACTTGAGCTACAGCGCCACTTCCGGTTTTCTGGTGGTTTATTGGGGATAGAAGTCTCACAGTCAGCCGGGCGCTGGTGGCTCACGCCTGTAATCCTAGCTACTCAGGAGGCTGAGATCTGAGGATCACGGTTCAAAGCCAGCCCGGGCAGGAGAGACCATGAGACTCCTATCTCCAATAAACCACCAGAAAACAGGAAGTGGCGCTGTAGCTCAAGTGGTAGAGCGCTCGCCTTGAGCTGAAGAGCTGAGGGACAGCGCCCAGGCCTGGAGTTCAAGCCCCATGACCGACAAAAAAAAAAAAAAAAAAAAAAGAAGTCTCACGGTCTCTCCTGCCCCGGGCTGGCTTTGAACTGCGATCCTCAGATCTCAGCCTCCTGAGTAGCGCCCGGCTCTGTGAAACTCTTAATGCCAATTAACCACCAAGGCCAAGAGCTGTGGCTCCAGTGTGCTACAATGCCAGCCTTGAGCAAGAACAAACAGAAAACACAAAAACACAAAAACTTAGGCCCCAAGTTCAGGCCCCAGTACCCACACACACATATATGAATCATACACAAAGATCACTTCTACACTCAAGAATATAATTTCCTTTCTTACGAATATTTGGTCCTGCACTAAATGTAGGCATGTTAATCTGCAGCTCCACATTCTCCCTGCCCCTTACACAGCTGGGTGCTCACCTGTACTGCTCACGTTTTTTATTCTATGAAGCTTCCTAAATTTCCTCTAATGCCTTGTCATTTTCTATGCTACCTTTTTTTTTTTTTTTGTCGGTCGTGGGGCTTGAACTCTGGGCCTCAGCGCTGTCCCTCAGCTCTTCAGCTCAAGGCGAGCACTCTACCACTTGAGCTACAGCGCCACTTCCGGTTTTCTGGTGGTTTTATTGGAGATAGGAGTCTCACGGTCTCTCCTGCCCGGGCTGGCTTTGAACCGCGATCCTCAGATCTCAGCCTCCTGAGTAGCTAGGATTACAGGCGTGAGCCACCAGCGCCCGGCTGCTACTTTTTTTTTAATTGGGCTTGAACCTAGGGCTTGGGTACTGTCTCTTGAGCTCTTTTGTTCAGGGCTAGAGCTCTAACCATGAGTCACAGCTCCACTTGCAGTTTTAGGTTTTTTTTTTTGGTCGGTCGTGGGGCCTGAACTCTGGGTCTGGGCACCATCCCTGAGCTCTTCAGCTCAAGGTTAGCGCTCTACCACTTGAGACACAGTGCCACTTCCGGCTTTTTCTGCTTATGTGGTGCTGAGGAATCGAACCCAGGGCCTCATGCATGCAAGGCAAGCATTCTAACCACTGAGCCACCTTCCCAGCTCCTCCACTTGCAGTTTTTGAGTGGCTAATTGGAGATAAGAGTCTCATGAAAACTTTTCTGACCACGCTGGCTTCAAGGCATGATGTTCCAAGTCTCAGCCTCCTGAATAGCTATGATGATAGGCATTGAGTCACCGGTACCCCTTGACTGGAAGCTTTTTCTATGTTTTTTTTTTTTTTTTTCTCTGTCATGGGGCTTGAACGCTGGGCCTGAGTACTGGCCTTCAGCTCTTCAGCTCAAGGTGAGTGCTCTGCCACTTGAGCCACAGTGCTACTTCCGGTTTTCTGGGTTTTTTTGTGTTTTTTTTTGTTGGTCGTGGGGCTTGAACTCTGGGCCTGGGCGCTGTCCCTCAGCTCTTCAGCTCAAGGCGAGCGCTCTACCACTTTAGCTACAGCGCCACTTCCAGTTTTCTGGTGGTTTACTGGAGATAGGAGTCTCACAGTCTCTCTTGCCTGGGCTGGCTTTGAACCGCGATCCTCAGATCTCAGCCTCCTGAGTAGCTAGGATTACAGGCGTGAGCCACCAGCGCCCCGCTCTGGTGGGTTTTTATTGAAGTTTCACGGCCTTTCCTGCCAGGGCTGGCTTTGAACCACGATTCTCAGATCTCAGCCTCCTGAGCAGTTAGGATTACAGGTGTGAGCCACCGGCGCCTGGCGTTCTATTTTTTTTTTTTAATTAAAAAAATTTTTTTTGTCAGTCGTGGGCTTGAACTCTGGGCCTGGGCGCTGTCCCTCAGCTCTTCAGCTTAAGGCAAGCGCTCTACCACTTGAGCTACAGTGGCACTTCCGGTTTTCTGGTGATTTATTGGAGATAGGAGTCTCACGGTCTCTCCTGCCTGGGCTGGCTTTGAACCGTGATCCTCAGATCTCAGCCTCCTGAGTAGCTAGGATTACAGGCGTGAGCCACCAGCGCCCGGCTATTTTTTTTTTTAATAGAAGTTTCAAAATGCATTCAGAAAGGCTTTAGAGCTGCACGCTGAAGTCTTGGCTGCACATGTCTTGCTCTGGCTCAGGAGCACACAGGCAATTAGCCATGCATCAGATGAGCAAGGCTGAGGCCCTTCCCCGGAGGATGTCCTCATTATCTCTGCAAAAGCTTTCTCTGTCTCAAGGTGACATCATTGGTTTGCTGAGATTATCTTTTATTTAGTAATCAAATTTCTGGACCTATTTTGTCTCTGGACTGCAATGTCAATTGTAAAACCTGTCACAACTCCCATCTACATGTCCCAGTTTAGCAGAATTTTCCCCAAACAGAAATAAACAGCATATGGGCTGGGAATGTGGCTTAGTGGTAGAGGTTTGCCTACCATGTATGAAGCCCTGGGTTCCATTCCTTAGTACCACATACACAAGAGCTGGAAGTGGTACTGTGGCTCAAGTGGTAGAGTGCTAGCCTTGAGCAAAAGCTCAGGGACAGTACCCAGGCCTGAGTTCACCCCCAGGACTGGCAAAAAGAAAAGAAAAGAAACAGGGTGATAAAAGTTGATTTTAACCCAAATTTTATATTGATAAAAACAGCTTCACTGTTGTTTATAAGAAATTGTGGGCTGGGAAGGTGGCTCAGTGGTAGAGCGCTTGCCTTGCATGCCTGAGGCCCTGGGTTCAATTCCTCAGCACCACATAAGCAAAAAGGAAAAAACTAGAAGTGGCGCTGTGGCTCAAGTGGTAGGGCGCTAGCCTTGAGCTGAAGAGCTGAGGGACAGCGCCCAGGCCCAAGAGTTCAGGCCCCACGACCGGACCCAAAAACAAACAAACAAAAAAAAAACAAAAAAAAAAAAAAGAAATTGTTATCAACTTGAGTTTACATAAGTTAAATGAAATAAGCAATTTTATATCTGCTTTGCTAGTTGGGGCCAACAAAAATTTTGAGTGGGGGAGAAAAGAACCAACCAACCAAACTTGAAACTAAACCCACTGTCCGAAGGAAGAACATTTTAGATGAAACAGCCTTTTGTGTGTGTGTGTGCTGCTTCTAGAGTTTAAACTCAAGGCCTGATGCTGTTCGTGAACCTCTTTGGGCTCAAGGATAGCAATCAATCACTTGAGCCACAGTGCCACTTCCAGCTTTTCTGTTTATGATGCACTGAGGAATTGAACCTAGGGCTTCATACATGCTAGGCAAGCACTTTACCACTAAGCTATATTCCCAGCCCTCTGAGTAATTTCTTTTTTCTTTTGTCAATTGTGGGGCCTGAACTCTGGGCCTGGGCGCTGTCCCTCAGCTCTTCAGCTCAAGGCTGGCTCTCTATCACTTGAGCCACAGCACCACTTCCAGCTTTTTCTGTTTATGTGATGCTGAGGAATGGAACCCCGGGCCTCATGCATGCAAGGCAAGCACTCTACCACGGAGCTACCTTCCCAGCCCTCTAAGTAATTTCTTGGAGATAAGTTTCATGGACTTTCCTGCCTAGGCTGGCTACAAATGGCGATCTCAGCCTTCTGAGTAGGTAGGATTACAGTGGTGAAACACAGACACCCGGCTGAAACAGCCCTCTTAACTAGTTGAGTTGGGAGATAAAACCATTCAGCAGAGGGCTGTGTGTAAAAATGTTTATTTTTTTAAACTAATGTTTAGATGTTTAGAATACAGGAACTAAAGGGGGAGGGGGGGGAGACACCTCAACTCCAAAGTGACGGTGAGTTAGGGCCTGCCCGCAATGAAGGAAGAAGGCCAGTCCAGAGTGTCCTGGCATGGCTGTCCCTCCTACTTAATGTCAGTGCCACTAAGCAGAAAACCAAGGAATCAGGGTGTGAAGACCTTATCAGCTGCTAGTGAGCGTGCAAGGGAAGGGAACATCTATGCGGCACCCCTGTGACCTGGGAACTATCATACACAGGCAGGAGGCGGAGGCTCCCAATCTAGTTAAGGGCAAGAGGCTGAATGCCCAGGTCCAGGAAGGAAAAAAAAAAAAAAAGAAAAAAAAGAGGGGATTTTGGAGGTAGGCTTTTTATCGAGTTAAAAAACAGGCACATTATCCAACATCTCCTTGTGGCCCCCAAGCTGCTGGCCTGGTACCCTGGCACATCCCCTTTCCCCACAAAACCAAAGAGAACAAGGAAGGAGGCAGAAGATGGGGAAAAGGTAGGGAAGGCTTGGGTCACCAGAGACCACCCGTGAGTGAGCCAGCCAAGCACAGGAAAGACAGGGGTAGCTGCTAGTTCCCTGTGTGGGGTGCAGTGGGACAGGGTAGAGCCAGCCGAGTGACCAAGAACATCCTGGCTTAGGCAAGGGGCCCTGTTAGCAGAACAGAGGATCATAGGAGTGGGGGGGGGGGCGCTGAAGAGGCAAGGTACAGCAGCACAAGGGGCATGGAAAGCTCCTGTGAGGGCAGCCTCAGCTTGTTCACTCCCAGCTGCTCCCAGCAGAGGACTGGCCAGGCTAGCATCGTGGGGAAGGAACCCTGGAGACCAGAGCAGGGAGTCAGTCAGGGCCAAAAGAATTGAGCTACTCTCTATTTGAAACATCGTTTGAACCCTGTGATCACCAGGGCCTGAGCCCAAGGCAAGCAGAGTGAATGCACTTCATGGAGAACACAGAGAAGCGGGGCCCATAAATCTGCCCTGGGTAGCATGCTGCTCCTTTCTCCCTGAGGGCCTGGGGCCAGAGGTGGTCAGCGCTGCCACCTCCACTTGCTGTTGCCAAAGGCAGGTTGGCATGACCACCTGAGGCTCTGGACTTGTGAAAGAGGGGAGGAAGGGAAGGGGGTTATGAAAACCAAGGTGGAGGAGAAAAACATCTTCAGATATGTGGGGGAGCTGGGTGGCACATCAGGAGGAGTTCTGGTTCTGGTAGATGGAAGCTTTCTCCTTCAACAGGTCCAGACACAGGTGGCAGCTCCAGCTTCCTGCAGAGAAACAGAAGGGTCAGGTCAGGGTCAGCCCCCCCACAATCCTGCTGTCCTTCCATTCCCCACCCCTCTTCCCTAAGCAGACAGGAGAAATTCTGCAGTAGCAGTGAAAGGAACCCATCAATCTTCAAATACTGTGAAAATCATTCCCCATGAAGGTGAAGGCAACATTCAGAACCCAGATGTCTAGGCCCCCTCGGCCTCATAACAGCAGCCAGGAAGTAGAAGGGCCTGGGCAGACGCCAGCTTTTAAAGTGGCCTAGCTTTAGACTTGCGATTACAACACAATAGGCTTGGTTCTTCTGGCCTCAAAGTTAGAAAAAAAATCCTTTTTTTTTTTTGTCGGTCATGGGGCTTGAACTCAGCCTGGGCGGTCCCTGAGCTCTTCAAGCTTAAGGCTAGGGCTCTACCACTTGACAGCACCCTTCGGGTTTTCTGTTGGTTTATTGGAAATAAGAGTTTCATGGGGGCTGAGAAGGTGGCTCAGTGGAGTGCTTGCCTTGCAAGCCTGGGTTCAATTCCTCAATTCCACATAAGCAGAAAAAGCCAGAAGCAGCGCTGTGGCTCAAGTGGTAGAGTGCTAGCCTTGAGCCTTGAGCTGAGGGACAACACCCAAGCCCATAGTTCAGGCCCCCTGACTGGCAAAAAAAAAAAAAAAAGTTTCATGGACTTTCCTGCCAGAGCTAGCTTTGAACTGTGATCCTCAGATCTCAGCCTCCTGAGTAGCTGGGATTACAGGTGTGAGCTACCAGCACCAGGCAGAAACCAATTCTTATTTAAATTTAAGCCAGAGCTTTCTGCAAGCTGAGATGGCCTGCCAACATCTGTGTCTGAGCAGAGGCTAAAGACACAGAGGGATGATCCAATCTACTATGACCCAAGTCTAACTTCAAAGTGGAACAGGAAATAACTTCTCTGCAAGAAAAATAACTGGCTTATACCTTGCTATTATCTCTTACTATGATTGGATTCCTACCTCCCCCAAATTAGTTCTCAATGTTTTGATGTAAACAATTATGCATACATATGTATTTTTTTTCTCATTTTTTGCGGGTTCTGAGGCTTGAACTCTGGGCCTGGACTCTGTCCCTGGGCTTTTTTTGCTCTAGACCTCGAGCACTTAAGCCGCAGCCCCACTGCTAGCTATTTCAGAGTAGTTTATTGGAGATAATGCATCTCATGGACTTTCCTGCACCAGTTGGCTTTGAACCATGATCCTCAGATCTCAGCCTCCTGAGTAGCTAGGGTTACAAGCTTGAGTCATGGGTACCTGGATACATATGTCGTTTTGAACGTATTTCTGGAAAGAACCTCATAGGTCTTCAAAGACATATGACTTAAAAATTCAAGAGGAGCCGGGCGCTGGTGGCTCACGCCTGTAATCCTAGCTACTCAGGAGGCTGAGATCTGAGGATCGCGGTTCAAAGCCAGCCCGGGCAGGAGAGACCGTGAGACTCCTATCTCCAATAAACCACCAGAAAACCGGAAGTGGCGCTGTAGCTCAAGTGGTAGAGTGCTTGCCTTGAGCTGAAGAGCTGAGGGACAGCGCTCAGGCCCAGAGTTCAAGCCCCATGACCGACCAAAAAAAAAAAAAAAAAAAAAAAAAATTCAAGAGGAGGGGATGGGAAGGTGGCTCAGTGGTAGAGTGCTTGCCTTGCATGCATGAGGCTTTGGGTTCGATTCCTCAGCACCACATGAGCAGAAAAAGCTGGAAGTGGCGCTTTGGCTCAAGTGGTAGGGTGCTAGCCTTGAGCTGAAGAGCTGAGGGACAGTGCTCAGGCCCCGAGTTCAGGCCCCATGACTGCCAAAAAAAGACCAGAAAAACAAAAAAATCCAAGAGGAAGGTCCTTTCTAAGGTTAATGAGTAGAGATTGTCAAGCTTTTCTATAAAGTATTACCTATTTTAAGTGAGCCACAAGGGACAGTTTTACTTAAGATCTTTTTAAAACTCTCGGTTAAAAAAAAAAAAAAAAAGACTCTTTATCTTTTAAGTTATGTTAACTGGCTGTGGCTGGATGTGTTACCAACCATGACCTGAAACCTGAGGGTATGCTGACTTCTAGGGGCAGGACCCAGCTCCTGATGCTCCAGCTGGAGCACTACTTACACCTGTGGCCTTCTGTAACCTCAGTGTCCCATGAATATCCATGGGAAAGCCCGTCTGCAGTGAGTATTGATTCTGCCTACACTAAGCTGGTATTTGATGGAAGTAAAAAAAATCCAGGTGCCTCAGTGGCTCCTGTGATCCTAACTACTCAGGAGCTGAGATCTGAGGATCATGTTTGGAAGCCAGCCTGGGCAAAAAAGTTCATGAGATGTGTTCTACCACTTGAGCCACAGCGTCACTTCCGGCTTTTTTTTTTTTTCTGCTTATGTGGTGCTGAAGAATTGAACCCAGGGCCTCATGCATGTAAGGCAAGCATTCTAACACTGAGCCACCTTCCCAGCCCCATAAGACTTATTTCCACTAAACTACCAAAAAATCCAGAAATGGAGCTGTGCCTTGAGCAAAAAAGGTAAAAGACAGTGCCCAGGTCCTAAGTTCAGGACCTAGTAATGGCACCAAAAACAACCAAAAACCCAAACCAAGACACTATTTTCTTCAAAGCTCTTGAGCTGAAGAGCGCAGGGACAGCGCCCAGGCCCAGAGTTCAAGCCCCAAGACCGACAAAAAAAAATGCTGGAAGTGGAGTTGCTTAAGTGGTAGAGCACCAGCCTTGAGTAAGACAAACTCAAGGACAGCACCCAAGCCGAGTGTGTATGCATGCACGTGCACACACGCACACACAGCTGATTTACAGATTCGACATGGCAGCAGAAGTGTGACCCCCGCAGGTGTTAAAGGACTCGGACTTTTCTTAATGGCTACATGGCCTCATTCTCTACTGAATGCCAGCAGTCTGACCTACATTAAAAGTCAACTACCAACACATGGTGAACTTCTCTTGCCTGGAATACTGGCTCAGCAAGTGGGTAGTTGTTCCCTCCTAGATAAGCTCCAAATTCCCATATGAGAAGGCCTAACTAAGCTCAGAAATCCAGCCAGAGGTGACTGGGGAGATGCAGCCAGTCCTTGGTGCCACCCCTGGTTTGAGTGAAAAATCATTATTAAAGTAAACTACTGGGCTGGGAAGGTGGCTCAGTGGTAGAGCGTTTGCCTTGCATGCATGAGGCCCTGAGTTCGATTCCTCAGCACCACATAAGCAGAAAAAAAAAAAAGGCCAGTAGTGGTGCTATGGCTCAAGTGGTAGTGCGCTAGCCTTGAGCTGAAGAGCTGAGGGACAGCGCCCAGGCCCAGAGTTTAGGCCCCACAACCGGACCCCAAAAAACAAAAACAAAAACAAAATAAACTACTGCAGGGGGGCTGGGAAGTTGGTTCAGTGGTAGAGTGTTGCCTCACATACATGAGACCCTGGGTTCAATTCCTCAGCACCACATAAGCAGAAAAAAGCTGGAAGTGGCACTGAGGCTTAAGTGGTAAAGTGCTAGCCTTGAGCTGAAGGACAGCGCCCAGGCCTAGAGTTTAGCTCCCAAGACTGACCAAAATAAATAAATAAATAAATAAACTACTGCAGATGCAGAAACATCTGTCCAGAAACAACTTTCTTCCATACTGGAAAGGGGAAGGCAGAAGAAACAATACTCAAATCTATCAAGTTAGGAAAGCTGAAAGAGCAATGTTGTATCAGGCAAAGTGACAATTCAATTTTCTTTTCTTTTCTTTTTTGTCGGTTGTGGGGCTTGAACTCTGGGCCTGGCGCTATCCCTCAGCTCTTCAGCTCAAGGCAAGTGCTCTACTGCTTGAGCCACAGCACCACTTCCAGTTTTCTAGTGGTTTATTGGAGATAAGAGTTTCACTAGGGGCTGGGAAAGTGGCTCAGTGGTAGAGCGCTTGCCTTGCATGCATGAGGCCCTGGGTTCGATTCCTCAGCACCACATAAGCAAAAAGAAAAAAAGAAAAAAAAAAAAACTATAAAAAGAGTCTCACGGACTTTCCTGCCTGGGTTGGCTTTGAACTGTGATCCTCAGATCTCAGCCTCCTGAGTAGCTAGGATTACAGGCATGAGCCACTGGCGCCCGGCGACAATTCAATTTTCATACTAACTGGAGGGAAACAGCTCTCTCCTTCTGAGTGACTTTCTTCTGCTCAACATCTGTTCACTCCTGGACTATTAATTTGTTACTGAAGACAATGTGCAAACATTAAGCCCTTCAGGTTGAAATATTAGAAAAGTATCCCAAACTGAGGCAAGGCAAGGTGCTTTACTCTACTTTGGAAGAGTAAATGGCAACTCAGAATTTACTAGGTAGGTGATTTTACTGACAAATTGATTGTTCTGAGTAACTGATTATAATCCTGAGTAATGGATGAATTGATTGTTCTCAGCCACGTACCTTCAGGAGGCTCAGACATGGACGGGGTAAGACAGTACATGTGGTAGCCACGGTCGCAGTCATCACAGAAGAGCAGCTGGTCCTAGAGAAGCACAAAGGAAGAAGAGGGGACCAATGATTTAGGAGCCTCGGGCTACCTACAGGGGGAAGGCTTCCCAGAATATTGCTGCCAAAAAGAACAGCTAACAGGGAAGATGATACTGGACTCTACTCAGACCAAGTCACTATCATCCCCCATTTGAGTCCTATCAGAGCTCCTAAGTAATTACATGGCCTCCTCTTTGCCAACAATCTCTTTTCTATAAACCAGCCAAAGTTACCTTTAAAAAAAAAAACTTGATAGTCCAGGATCACACCTGTAATTCTAGCTAGTCAGAAGGCTGAGATGAGGATCACATCTTGAAGCCAGCTGAGACTCTTATCTCCAATGAATCACCAAAAAATACAGAAGTAGAGCTGCAGCTCAAGTGATAGATCAGTCCCTCATTATAAGCCTCCAGCAGCATCCCACTATATTTAGAACTTGAGGCCCAGGCATTGGGGGTGTAAGCTCAGTGGCAGAGCACACACTTAGCCTTTCCAAGTCTCTGGGGTCAACCCTGAGGCCCCACAGAACTGCTGGTACCTAGCTCTCTGATCCATCTCCCCCAGCTCTATTCCTACACAGAGGACAGGCTTCAGTCTGCCACACTGGCCTTCTTAGTACATGGAGCTCATCCACCTTATGGAGTCTGCACCAGCCAGCCTGGAAGCCGTGCACGGCACAGCTGCTCCTTTCTTTCTTGCTCTCCCTCCAGAACTTCTGGGATGTCTCAGTATTTTGCAAATTTCAGCATCAACCTTCCCTCTGCTAAAAGAGTCCGTCTGACTATTACTCTAAAACAGTATCCAATCATTTGTACATCACTGGTCTTATTGCTCCAAGGCACACAGTAAGTTCTCCCTTCCTTGCTTACTGCTGTTATCCACAGAATGCAGGGACTTTGTCTCGTTTGGTCTCATTAGAACCTAAAACTGGGTGTGACCTAAAGTTGGTGCTCAAGAAACTGGAGTTCCCAGGGGAATGGTGTGGAGGGGGGCAAGGGAGGAGCTTGGGCGGGGTGTGGGGGAGCCAGCTGGGGCGATGGTGGGGTGGGGGGATGAGGGAGGAGCTTGGGCGAGGTGTGGGGGAGCCAGCTGGGGCGAGCAGGACACCCACGTCGTTCTCTGAGGTGCCACAGAGGTTGCAGCACTTGCACTCAATGCACTGCCAACGGTAGGTTTTCACAGCCGCCATCATCACAGGGGTGAACTGGAGGCAGGAAGGATGCCCTGTTGGAAGCAAGAGAAACGAGGTTGTAAGTTGAAGCAGAGGTGTTGTGCGTGTCCAAGATGAGCTGTCTAGGATGGTGCTGAAGTGAGTGAGCCACAAGTCCCTCGGGACCAGACGCTGGGGCAGTCCTCTCTGGGGGTACCTGAGCGGCCACAGTCAGAACAGGACACCAGCTCTTCGGGCTGTCCTGTCTTCTTGTTGATCTTTGAGTCCCCCAGGCAGAAGTCGCAGTAGTTATTGGGCAAGGCCAATCCATCAGGACCCTTCTTGGCTATAGGGAAGAAAGAGAGCTTTGATGATGCTTCTGAGGGTGGGCCGTGCCTGGGTCGTTAACATTCCTGCAAGGAAGGGCTTTTACTACGAGACCAGCTCCTTGCCTGCTTGCCCACTCCCAACACCTCAGCTTACATTTCTGCTCCTCAGACCTCTGGGAAACGGGGGTGGGTGGCTGGGAGTCTTCCTTGTCCTCGCCCTCTTCCTCAGCCAGGTGGGAGTGGGCATAGTGGTAACTGAGGCCAGGTCGGTTCTTATAGCGTTTTCCACAAACTGGATGGAGAAGATTGCAGAGAGAGGTGTCAAGCTATAAGGAAGCTACGTCCCCACCCCTCCAAGCTGTGAGGCCCCGCCCGAAGCCCCCCATTCCTCCAGCAGCCTTGTTCTGGGGAGAATCCTAGTGATGATCCCTTCCCTTCTCTTTAGCCAGGAGCACCCCACAGCACTATGCTTTTCTGAACTGAGCGTCTAGTGGGGCTCAGCCTTCGTTGCATTACCACTTGCCCTGGAAATGGTAAGAGTCTGAGGAACTCCAGTCAGGAAAAGTCTATGGTTTTCACTACGGCAGGAAGGGTAAAAGTAAAAAAGAGACCTCAAAGTCAGTGAATGCGGGAGGTTCATGTGGCCCTGCACACAACACAAAGCCCGGCCCTGCTGGGTGGACAAAGGGCTCAGGCTGGCTTTCTTGGTGACCACCTACCAAATGAGCAGAGAGCAGTTGGCTCCCAAAGGAGCCACAACTATGCCTGCCCAGCAAGAAAAGCTGATTCCAGCAAGGCAGTCTGTAATCTTTTTTTTTTTTTGGCCAGTCCTTGGCCTTGAACTCAGGGCCTGGGCACTGACCCTAAGCTTCTTTTGCTCAAGGCTAGCACTCTTACCACTTGAGCCACAGTGCCACTTCCGGCGTTTTCTGTTTATGTGGTACTAAGGAATTGAACTCAGAGCTTCATGCATGCTAGGCAAGCACTCTACCACTAAGCCACACTCCCAGCCCCAGTCTGTATGTAATCTTGAGTGGTGACAATAAGGGCAAGGGGCCAAAAGGAAGGAATGAGGAGGCTGGGAGGAGGTGGAAGGATGGTGGGGACATTAGCTGACCACCAAGTGCCTGTGCATGGGACGGGAGCAATGGATCTGTTCATAGTGAGTTCCTCATAATGCTTTTGGAGCTACCCCATGCATGAGGCTGAGTGGCCTAGGAGTAAGCGTGAGGGAGAGAAGCAGTGAAGGCGGCTGCTGGGACTCTGGGGCGTGGAACACACCACTGTTCAGCAAGTTCTGCCCCCATGCCATTCCAGAGACTTCAAGACTAGCATCACAGGAGATGAGGAAGGCGGAGGAACAAGGGAAGAGGGAAAAGGGATAGGAAAACCAAAAGTCTGAAAAGTTGAGAGAGCTACCTCTCTGGGGCGCTTTCGAGGTATGCTTTTGTTTGAAACTATCTGAAAGACAGAAAGAAAAGTCATGAGAAGGAGGCCTTGACACACTGGAGACAAGGGCAGCGGCAACAGGAAAGCGGAGCAAGCAAGCGACAGAGAACCCCAGCAGCGGACGGAGCTCCGAGGTGGAGGCACGGAAGGAGGGTGAGCCAAAGCAAAGGGAAAGAGAACAGACACTGAAAACCTCAGGGCCGACCCCCTGTGCCCCCGCTCATTGGGCCAGCAGACCTGGACACTGCCCAAGGAGAGGCCAACCCTGCCTGCTAAGAAACCTCCCACTCCCCCACCCCAGGGGTCAGAGGAATCTCTCCCAGAGCATGCAGGTCCCACCGGTCATGGAGCAGAAGCCTGGGCCTCCCAGGGTTCTTGGAGGGAACTAGTCAGCAGGCAGATCAAGATCACAGGCTTGTTTCAGCACTCAGGGCAAGAACACAACCCTCCCTCCTCTCACATCCAGAGCAGGAGCTGGGTCCAAGGCAAAGACTACCCACCCACTAGCGAGGCACTCACTGTCACAGGCATACGGCTTGTCCCGGTCCTCTAGGATGGAAGCATCCAGCTTCTTCCGGGCACTGCCCACACCCTTACCCTGCCGAGAAGAGTACAAAGATGCCTTCACTAAAGTGCAGGACCCCAGGAGTGACCCTCTCCTGAGCAGCAGCTAATCTCATTTGACAGGAAGAAAGGGAACCAGAGGAAATCATGAGCCTCCCTGGACCACCCTGCCATGCACTGCCAGCAACATGCTGGCCCTTCACCTTGGACTTCCCCTTGCCCCGGCGCTTGGGAGTATCCTCTTCATAGTCCTCATCGTCAAGGTCATCCAGGAAGTCATCGGGCTCAAGAATCCGCTGAGTGGACAGACAGATCAGAATGAATAGAAATCATGACAGAATTGGCCAAGGCCACCCAGAACCTCCTCTCCTCTGGGACCTGGTCCCACCCTCATTCCTCACCCTACAATCAAAGTCCTGTTCCCTTCAATGCTTCTGTTCCTCTGTGCCTCTTTGTGCTGTTCCCTTGGCCTAGAATACCTCCCCCGCCCCTGATCTATTAAGTGGTCTAGTCAAATGCTCTGCTCCACCCTGTTGGACTGGCCTCTCTGAAAAATTATAGTCAGTAGTCCCTTTCTAACATGTCCTAGTTAAATGACAGACTTGGTGCTTATTGTGTGACCTTATGGGAAGTTTTTTTTTTCTGGTCACGGGGCTTGAACTCTTGGCCTGGGTGCTGTTCCTCAGCTCTTCAGCTCAAGGCTAGTAGTACTTTACCACTTGAGCCACAGCCCCATTTCTGGTTTTCTGGTAGCTAACTGGAGATAAGAGGCTCACGGACTTTCCTTGCCCAGGCTGGCTTTGAACCTTGATCCTCAGATCTCAGCCTCCTGAGTAGCTAGGATTACAGGAGTGAGCCACGGACGTCTGGCCCTTCTGGGAAGTTTTGTTTTTTGTTTTTTGTTTTTTCCTGGCCGGTCATGGGGCCTGAACTCTGGGTCTGGGCACTGTCCCTCAGCTCTTCAGCTCAAGGCTAGCGCTCTACCACTGGAGCCACAGCACCACTTCCGGCTTTTTCTGTTTATGTGGTGCTGAGGAATCGAACCCAGGGCCTCATGCTTGCAAGGCCTGCACTCTTACCGCTGAGCCACCGTCCCAGCCCCCTTCTGAGAAGTTTTAAAATGGCTCTGCTCCAGTCTTCCTGTGAAATGGGGACCATGAAGCCTACCCCATAAGACCCTGTATAAGCTAACAGAGGTAATGCATGGAAAAGAACTTAGCATGGTGCCTGGAATATCTTTTTTTTAATTTTTTTGATCAGTCGTAGGGTTTGAACTCAGGGCCTGGGCACTGTCCTTGAGTTTTTTCCACTCAAAGCTTGAGTCACAGTACCACTTGTGGTTTTCTGGTGGTTAACTGAGATTAGAGTCTCATAGACTTTCCTGCCTGGCTAGCTTTGAACCATGACCCTCAGCTCTCAGCCTCCTGAGTAACTAGGATTACAGGTGTAAGCCACCAGCACCTGGCTGATTTTCTTAGTTTTAAACGTAGTGTTGGTTTCCCAGTTGGCAGAGATGAGGCTGTTTTACTTGTGGATCTCCAGGGACTAAAAAACTTTTTTTTTTTTTTTCTTTTGTCAGTTGTGGGGCCTGAACTCTGGGCTTGGGCACTGTCCCTCAGCTCTTTAGCTCAAGGCTAGCACTCTTCCACTTGAGCCACAGAGCCACTTCTGGCTCTTTCTGCCTATGTGGTGCTGAGGAATCGAACCCAGGGCCTCATGCATACAAGGCAAGCACTCTACCACTGAGCCACCTCCCCAGCCCACTAAAAAACTTTATAACAAAAACTTTTGTGAAAAACAGGATGAATGAATGAGAGCCTATCCTTAGAAGGAAAGCAGCAGGACAGGGTAGGTGACAGGAGAGAAGTTTATCAGCTATAGAGGAAACCTCAGCTTCTGCTTCTGTTTTTGGTGGTCCTAAGGATTGGATTCAAGGCCTCAGTCATGCCAGACATTCCATCACTGATCTACTTCAGACTTGCTAAGGGGTGGCCCCTCCTGAAGAGCCTGGTCTCCTGCAAAGCTCCTTCAGCCATGGGGATAGTCTTATACCTTCCGTGCTCGACTATTGGTCACAGGAAACTCTCCCAGGCTGTCATCATCAACTCGGGGATCCGGGGCACCTCGCTTCTCCAGGGGGTCGGTGCGCAACAGAGCCTCTAAACTGCTGCCATCCTGAGAGATGAGCCCCTCCTTCTTCAGGGTCTGGTCTGTGTCTGCAAGAGTCAGAACAAAACAAGGCTCAGAGGGGCTAAAGCTTTGAGTGGACATAGTGCAAGCGTCAACCAGTCAGCGAGGAGCTGATTACATTTATAATCTCAGCTGCTCAGGAGGCTGAGATCCAGGGGATCACAGTTTGAAGTGAGTCTGGGCGGAAAATTCTTGAGATTCCATCTTCAAAATATCCAGCAAAGGGGTTGGGAATGTGGTTTAGTGGCAGAGTGCTTGCCTAGCATGTATGAGGTCCTGGGTTCCATTCCTCAGTACCACATAAAACAAAAAATAAAAAAATAAAAAAAAAGACAGCAAAAAGCAGGGCTGGTATCATGGCCCCATTTTACAATGCCAGCAGAGTGAGCTAGCAAGCTGAGTGAGAACAAGCCCTGAATTCAAACTCCAATACCACTAAAAACAAATTTTTTAAAGGCAGTCAACCAGTGTGCTACTGTTTTCTGCTGTTGAGCTCTCCAGGAATCAAGACACCCTAGTTCACTTAACACTGGAACATAGCTCTTTACCTGTTGACTCTGATAAGCTGAATTCTCTAAGGTAAGAAAGAAATTATATATATATATTTTTTTTGTTTTTTGTTTTTTCCTGTGCTCGTGTTGGGGCTTGAATTTAGAGCCTGGGTGCTGTCCCTAAGCCTGTGCTCAAGCCTAGTGCTCTACCACTTGAACCAGAGCTCTGCTTCCAGCTTTCTGGTGGCTAATTGGAGATGAGGATCTCAGACTTTTCTGCCTGGCCTGGCTTTGAACCACGATCCTCAGAGCTCAGCCTCCTCGGTGGTTAGGATTATAGGAATGAGACACTGGCACCCAGCCCTGATTCATTTTTTTTTCTTTTTTTTTTTTTATTTGTGATCATACTGTACAGAGGGGTTACCCTGATTCATTTTTGACTTTTGTTTTTACAGGAACTAGCACAGGGCCTGGCACTAGTGGATGGGAAACGGATCTGTTGCCATGCAGTGGGTACGCCCCTGCTCAAGCAGGGTGCCCCCTACCTGGTTTAATAGATGGGAAGGAAAGCCGGGGATCTTCAGGTGGGTGGGCTCGTCGCTTTTTTCGCCAGCGCCGGGCAGGGTAGGAATATAGCTGTCCAGAGGCCAATCCTGTGGGAGTCCCAATGAGCAGTTAAACCCTAACCCAATACTAGAAAATGATATTACACACTTTTGAGCTAAGTAGCTCCCCTGAGTTCTACAGCAAGGAAAGAATGCTGACAGTGTGAGCCTGAGGATTGGGTAGGATTCTGCATGGGGGGGAGGGAATGAGTATAAGCTTAGGCCAATCATGGCCTCCACTGAGGGGGGGAAGACAAAAAAAAAAAGCCGAGGTGAAGGTATGAACCTGTCAGCTTCATCCTCCCCATGAGGGGTGGGGGGTGGGGAATGATGACGACCATATTCATCCACAGGTAGGAGCAGGGGGGGAAATTCTCCTTGTGTCCCTGAGACTGTGACCTCACCTGGACCACGGTGTCGCTTTTCCATCCAGATGTAACAGTTGCTCTGGGCTACTCCCGTCTGAGAGTCCAGGAAAGGCAAGCGCACGCTGCGCTCGGCACACAGGCGGGCGTTGTAATTGTGGCACTGCTCCATGGCATCTTTGTAGTATTGCTCCCCAAGGCTGCAGGGTAGATAAAAAGCAAGGATGCAAGGTGCCAAACTATCCTGCTCCCCTGTCAACTGCTTCTCCAAAGGGCCCAGGGGACTGGGAAATCAGATCTAAGGGTTACATTTGCCTCTACTTCTGCCTCATGGGACACAAAGCCCCTCCACTAAGCCAGCATGAGGAAAGGCACTTCACAAATAAATTACCGTGAAGAACACATAATTTCATCAGACAAGCTGATGGGAGGCAGCGTTAACAGTGTAGCATTTGCTTGTGTCAGGTCCTGAGCTCCAGCTGAAATGAATGTTCATTCCTTGTTTCTCATCCATCTAGCTCTGTACTAGTTAAGATGTTACTTTTCTTAGCCTCTCTTATAAACAGGGAAAAAGAGTTCATCAAAGTCTAGGGAGCTTATTAAAAGGTTTTTTAGCAAACTATAAAAGCTTATGGAAGGAAATGTTATTTAGGTGGTTAGAGGTATGTCTCCAATTGTAGAGTGCCAACCAGTGAATGAGTACAAGGTTCTGAGTTTAAACTCTGGTTGGGGGGGGGGGGGAATATCCATTTAAAAAAAAATTGGGGACTGGGAAGGTGGCTCAGTGGTAGAGCGCTTGCCTTGCATGCCTGAGGCCCTGGGTTCAATTCCTCAGCACCACATAAGCAAAAAGAAAAAAGCCAGAAGTGGCGCTGTGGCTCAAGTGAGTGTTAGAGTGCTAGCCTTGAGCTGAAGAGGTGAGGGACAGCGCCCAGGCTCAGAGTTCAGGCCCCATGACTGGACCCAAAAATAAAAATAAAAATAAATTGGTAGAGTGCTAGCCTTGCAAAAAAGAGCTCAGGGTCAGCCCAGATCCTGAGCTCAAGCCCCAGACTGGCAAAACAACAACAACAACAAACAAAAAGCACACACACACAAAAAGCAAGCCAGGTACTAGTGGCTCACATCTGTAATCCTAGCCACTCAGGAGGCTGAGATCTGAGGATCACATTCAAAGCTAGTCAGTGGAAAGTCCACAAGACGTTTTTTTTTTTTTTTTTTTGCCAGTTCTGGGGTTTGAATTCAGGGCCTGAGCACTGTTCCAGAGCTTCTTCTTCTTTTTTTTTGTCAGTTGTGGGGCTTGAACTCTGGGCCTGGGCACTGTCCCTGAGCTCTTCAGCTCAAGGTGAGCGCTCTACTACTTGAGCTACAGCGCCACTTCCTGTTTTCTAGTGGTTTATTGGAGATAGGAGTCTCACAGTCTTTCCTGCCCGGGCTGGCTTTGAACCGCGATCCTCAGATCTCAGCCTCCTGAGTAGCTAGGATTACAGGCGTGAGCCACCAGCGCCCGGCTCCCAGAGCTTCTTTTGCTCAAGGCTGGCGCTCTACCACTTGAGCTACAGCACCACTTCCAGCTTTTTCTGTTTATGTGGTACTGAGGAATTGAACCCAGGGCTTCATGCATGCTAGGCAAATACTTTACCATCAAGCCATGTTCCAGCCCCTCCATGAAAGTCTTATCTCCAATTAATCACCAGAAAACCAAAAATAGAGCTGTGCCTCAGAGTGGTAGAGAAATAGCCTTGAGTAAAAGAGCTCAGGGACAGTACCAAGCCCTGAGTTCAAGCCCTAGGATCAACAATAGCAACAAAAAAGGCTGCTTGCTGAGTGACAGTGGCGCACACCTATAATCCCAGCTCCTCAGAAGCTGAGAGCCAAAGGACTGTAGTGTGAAACCACCCGGAGCAGCAGAAAAGCCCAGGAGTCCATCTCTAAAATAATCAGCAAAAAGCTGGGCTGGAGGTATGACTCAAATATAAGAGCACCAACTAAGCAAGCAAGCTGAGAACACATAGACAGAGTTCAAATCCCAGTACTAAAAAAAAGAAGGAAAAAGAGGAAGCTCTTTGGTATTATGAAATAATTTCTAAGATAATTAGGGAAAGAAAAAAAAGCAGCGGACAGAAAGGAAGGGAGAGGGAGAGAGGGAGAGAGGGAGAGAGAGAGAGAGAGAGGGAGAGGGGAGAGGGGAGAGAGGGAGGAGAGGGGGAGAGGGGAAGGGGGGTGGCCAGGTGGGCAGTGTTGTGGTGTCATAAGATGCTAACATTGTTTAACCAAGAAGTGGTTAAAAGCACATTGGCCTTGAGGGAAAGAACCTTAGAATTCCTCAAGGCTTTTATAAAGCACCTTATTAACAAGAAACTAGTCAAAAGACTCAGTTTGTATAGTGGCCCACACCTTTAATCCCAGCACTGGGGAGGCCAGTCTGGGTCACATAATGAGACTCTATCTCAAAAAAATGGGGAGGTGGAGGTAGGAGGTTTGAATTCTGAGGCCTGACCAGGCCAAACAAACCAACCAACCACACTCAGGGACCCAATCTAAAAAAAAAAAACAACTAAAAGCAAAAGGTCTGGGGATGTACGCTCAAGTAGTAAAGCATTGGCCCAGAAAATTTAACTCCAAATTCAACTCCCACCCTCTAACGACTCCATTTGAAATACAAAGTCAGGTTAAACACTTAGGAATTGTGTGTGTGCCTATAGTAGGGCTTGAACTTCAGGCCTCTAGCTTTTGCATGGCTTTTTTGCTCATGGCTGGCATTCTACCATTTGAGCCACATTTCATTTCTAACTTTTTGTTGTTGGCTGTGGGGCTTGAACTCTAGGTCTGGGCACTGTCCCTCAGCTCTTCAGCTCAAGGCTAGAGCTCTACCACTTGAGCCACAGCACCACTGCTGGTTTTCTGGTGATTAATTGGGGATAAGAGTCTCATGGACATTCTTGCCTAGGCTGGCTTTGAACCACGATCCTCAGATCTCAGCCTCCTGAGCAGCTAGGATTACAGACCTGGGCTACTGGCACCCAGCTCATTTCTAGCTTGAGTGTGGGCATGTACATGCGTGTGCAAATCCTGGAGCCTGGATGATGTCCCTGAACTTTTTTGCTCAAGGCTATTACTCTATTGCTCTATCACTGCTCTAGTTCTGTTTTCTTTTTTTGCCAGTTAACTGAAGAGTCTCAAACCTTTCTGCGCAGGATGGCTTAGAACTTCAATCCTCATATATCAGCCTTCTGAGTAGCTAGAATTACAGGCATAAGCCACTGGCACCTGGCTTTGTTTTTCTGTTTTGCCACTCCTGGGGCTTGAACTCATGTCCTCGGCACTGTCCCTGAGCTTCTTTTGCTCAAGCTGGCCCTCTTCCACTTGAGAAACAGCATCACTTCTAGCTTTTTCTGAGTACTCTATTGGAGATAAGAGACTCACAGCCTTCCTGCCTGGGCTAGCTTCAAACCACGATCCTCAGATCTCAGCCTTCTGAATAGCTAGGATTATAGGTGTGAGCCATCAGCACCCAGCTTGGCTCTATGTATTTTATTTGTTTTTTTTTGGGGGGGTCCGGTCGTGGGGCCTGAACTCTGGGCCTGGGCGCTGTCCCTCAGCTCTTCAGCTCAAGGCTAGTGCTCTACCACTTGAGCCACAGCACCACTTCCAGCTTTTTTCTTTTTGCTTATGTGGTGCTGAGGAATCGAACCCAGGGCCTCAAGCATGCAAGGCAAGCGCTCTACCACTGAGCCACCTTCCCAGCCCCAAGCTCTATGTATTTTAAAAAGCTAAAAAACTGCAACGACCAAAAGTCAAAACATGTACAAAGAGCCAACCTGTCCTTGTTCTTCAAAGTTTGACAAGCACTTGGGTAATAGAGGGTAGGACAACTCAAATTTATATGCAACCAATCTTACTGTTGTTCTGAAGATTGAGCCCAGGACTTCTCACATGCTAGGCATATACTTAACCACTGAGCCACACTCCAGCTCAAAATTTAATCAGCCTTAAAATGGACACACTGAAAGCAGCAGTGATTTAGTTCCCATAGTCTCCTCATAACCCATAAACATGTCTGGGATACACCAGACTGGATTTGGGAATAAAAAGACTGATTTGGCTGCATAGTCACCCCATAAACATGGACCTTTAATCAACCTCTGTTCCTTTTCAATAGATTAGGGAGGCTAGAGGCTAGAGGAGATGAGCTCTAACATGCCAGGATGAGAGAGACAGAGAACACAAGAGAACGAGAACGAGACAGGAGAACAAGTACACGTGCCCAGGCTTGACAGTGGGTTTGAAAGTAGGCCTCTGTAGCTTATGCCCACAATATGAGCTACACCAACAAACTCTGCTGAAATGGGGGCTTTCACAGCACAGCCAGAACGGAACACTGCATAGCTTAGCTTTGTTCCCAGCACACACCATACACAAGAGTCGGCAACAGGAGTACAGCCTGGCTTGATTCAATGAGCTGTAATGACTGTAATTTGAGGTAGGCATGAATCTTGTGTTGGAGAGCAAAGAGCAGAAGAGATCAGGCTCACATTTGCTTGCCTTTAGGAGGCAGCCATGACCTTACCACACAGAGGAAAATTGGATAAACAAGTGCAGCAGCTCCTTTGTTTCTGCTGATGGGAATTGATACTGACACTGGGAGTCAAATGTGGGAGGGCCAGCCCAGGCCGGCTGAAGGCTACCAAGTAAGAGCAAGGCAGTTGTCAAAGACTTGCTGGATGGATGGGTGTCCTGTCAGAGCTCTTTTAGGTGAGATTTCAGAAGCCAGGATAAGGATTTTGTTGGTTAAGAGGACTAAGAACAAAAACTTAGAACTATAGAGAGAAGGATTTGATGAGAGAACAAGAAATCACTCTGGTGAAGTTAAGGCTCCTGTAGCAAGAAATTTCAAGTTAACCTACCCCCCCCCCATCTTGTCACCTAACTCAAAAACTTTTCCAAACTAGTCAGCATTTTATAGTAGTTTATTACCCTAGTAAGTCCCCTTAAAGACTGTTTCAATTCTGACATCACTTTTGGGAGAGGCAAAGAACTGACAAACAGGAAAATCCTTCTTCCAGTACAAGAAATGGCCAAGTCAGAAAAGAGATAGTAGTCCTTCTTGACCCTAATGCAGTACCTCAACTGTCAGAAGACTCAGGCATTAGACTCCAGAGAAACACAGGATAATGAATCTCTTTCCAGGCAAAAAGAGATCCAAGGGTAGAAAGTGTTTCAACAAAAAGCGCATTACATGTAACTCTCAAAACCTGGGCAACTCTGACACTGTTACTACAGTTAGATTTCCTGGATACAAGATTTCTTTTCTACACTGCCCCCCACCCCCCAACCATGAAACCTGTGTCAAATCTCCCCTTACAATAGGATAGGGAGTCAACAAAGAGAAAGGCAGGAAAACAAAAGGAGGAACATCTGAGTCAGGAAAGATAACTATAAAAATGGTAGATCAACAGCGTCATTTCTATATTGAGGAAAATGTCAGCTTGAAGAGCTGGGGAATCTGGAGTGGGCAGATCAGAGAGGAAGATAATAGAGTTGGGAGGAGGGGTAGTTGAAAGCAGCAGCAGGATACAGCAAATAGCAAGCAGAGGGAAAAAAAAAAATAAAGCCACAAGAGAAGCAGGCACTTAGCTTAATGGAAGTGGGAAAGCATTCTTGAAGAAAAAGGCTCCAGGCAGGGGGAAGAAGCAACTTAACCTTAGAAAGAAGGAGAAGAAAGGCTCTTGGGAAAAATAGGGCTCAGTCCACAACAAAGACACATTAGGCTGTGACAGTTCCTTAGAACGGTTCCCAAACCTTTCACTCGGCATCTCGTCAAAGTCTTGTTCGCTAGACACCAAGTTTTCCAACCTCTGCATTAAGTCCCACATAGCCATTAAAAGGAGCTCGCCCCCCTCGGCGGGGCATTAGCCAACCCCTTTCAAAACTCACTTGGCAAAGTGGAGGTGTGGCTCAAACGGTAGAGCACCCGCCTTGCGCGGAAAAAAACCAGCAAGAAGAGCGTGAGGCCCTGAGTTCAAACCCTAGTTACCAGCAACCAAAACCAACAAAAGCACACCAACACCTCGCACGGCTTCCGTGTCGAGGGAGGAGGCGAACTACATCAATCCCCACACATCCAAGTGTCCTTTGACTCACAGGAAGCAGCCAATAGGTCAGTCCACTTGTCCTCAACAACCGTTAACTTTAACTTTGCTCGAAATCTGACCAGCACAATGGGGTCCCCCCCCCCGACCTCCCGAGGCCGCCTCCTGTAGGCTAGTAAGTCGTGTCTGGGACTACTTTGGGTCCGGCTTGGGATGGCGCAAAGACACCCCCCCCATCCCCAGAAGTTATTCCAAGTCTTCCCAAGGATACGCTTAGTCTTGGGGTATCTGCTACCCAAGCTCCCCCCATCTCCAAGCGTCGCGGGGAAGTTTTTCAGGGCTACCCCGCAGGGGCCGTCCGAGGGAGGCGCTCGGGGGCCGGCCGAGGGGGCGGCGCCCCGGGCACCTCCAGGGGGTCGCCGGGGCCCCGGCCCGCGCTCCTCGGGACCCCCGCGTCTCGGCAGAGGGCTGCGGATCGTGAGTCTCCCGCGGGTCGCAGGGCCCCGCACTCGCCGCTGAGCCCCGCAGGGAGGCCGCCCGTCCCGGGCCCCCGCGGGCCCCCCTCAGGGCCGCCACAAGTTTCCAAAGAAGCGCAACGTCTTCCCGGGAGTCTCCGGGGCTGCCCGGCCCTCGACGAGTCGCAACACCAACTTCTCGGCCGTCTCCGACTTATCTCTTCTCGCACCGTCCCCTAGTCCCGGGGCCCCCGAACAAGACCTTCCGGCGTGGGAGAGAAAGAAACAACCACTCACAGCTTCACTACATTCTCCACCACAGCCGCCATCTTCCCGGCTCCTCTCCCTCAGGCCGGGAGGCCCCGGAGCCCGCAGCGCGCAGGCGCAGAGGCTGCCCAGGGCACCCGCTTCCTCTTCCCTCTGCGCAGGCGCAGCTCGAGAGCGCGCGCGCGCGCGCGCGCGCGCACGAAGGGGAGCGCGGGAGAACGAGCTCGGTGCGCCGCCTCCAAGGAAAAGCGAGGGGAAGGTGGGGGAGCCCGTGTGCGCAGGCGCAACTGGGATAAACGCGCAACTGGAGGCGCAAGCGAGTCCCTCCTGCTCCCTACAGAGCAGAGGCACGAGGGCCTGTCCTGGTGCAGAAATGAGAAGGCCAAAGGTTGGTGGAAAGCCAGGAGACCTGGGGAGAGGTGTCCTGACTCACTTGCTTTTAGTTTTGTCCTCAAAGGTGAGGAGCTAGTGGGTAGCCCAAAGTAAGAGCAGTACCCACACAGGTGCCCATTTCTGAGGGAGGAAAGTGAACACTCAGAACTAGGCTGTTCCTTAGCCTGTCAGGATCTGACAAAAGGTACCTTACCTAGCCGGACACGCATGACTCACACCTGTGATCCTAGCTACTCAAGAGGTTGAGATCTGAGAATTAGCTGGGCAGGAAAGTCTCTGAAATTCTTATCCCCAATTAGCCACCAAAAAGAAGTAGGGCTGTGGCTCAAGTGGTACAGCTCTAGACTTGAGCACAAAAGCTCAGGGACAGGCCTAGAGTTCAAGTCCTAGGAACAGCACAAAAACAAATCATAGTACCACTAAGTCCAGCCCTTGAACTTCACTATATCCTCCTCTTCTTGGCTTCCTACCCGTAAGGGCATTCTGGCCACAATTTCCCCTGTGCAAATTTTCTTATCTCTTCTGTACCCTGCATTTTTCTTTCCATATGAAATCAAGCAAATCTGTGTGCAAATATGGTTTAATGTCCCCCTTAAAAAATTAAAAATGTGCCGGGCGCTGGTGGCTCACGCCTGTAATCCTAGCTACTCAGGAGGCTGAGATCTGAGGATCACGGTTCAAAACCAGCTGGGGCAGGAGAGACCTTGAGACTCCTATCTCCAATAAACCACCAGAAAACCGGAAGTGGCGCTGTAGCTCAAGTGGTAGAGTGCTTGCCTTGAGCTGAAGAGCTGAGGGACAGCGCCCAGGCCCAGAGTTCAAGCCTCACAGCCGACAAAAAAAAAAAAAAAAAAATTAAAAATGTAAGCCACACTCCAGATACTCAGGCCTATAAACCTAGGTACTTAGGGAGCTGAGATCTGAAGGTCAAAGTTTAAAGTCAGGGAGGGTAGACAAATCAGTGTGACTCTTCTCCAGTTAACCATCAAAAAGCCAGAAGTAGGACTGGGAATGTTGCTCAGTGGTAGAGTGCTTGCCTTGCATGCATGAGGCCCTGGGTTCAATTCCTCAGCACCACATAAGCAGAAAAAGCTGGAAGTAGAGCAGTGGCTCAAATGGTAGAGCGCTAGCCTTGAGCTGAAGAGCTGAGGGGACAGTGCCCAGGCCCAGAGTTCAAGCCCCATGACCAACCAAAAAAAAAAAAAAAGAAAGAAAGAAAAAGCAATGACAAACATAGCTAAATAATAGCTATTCAACACACTGAGCCAGCATAGCAACCAGGATCTAGTGTCTTATAAATAGGAGCCAAGAAGCAGGAGTGGAGGGGCACTCTTATAATCTAAAATAATGACTCTTGGGGGCTGGAAAGGTGGCTCAGTGGTAGAGCGCTTGCCTTGCATGCCTGAGGCCCTGGGTTCAATTCCTCAGCACCACATAAGCAAAAAGAAAAAAGCCGGGGGCTGGGATGTAGCTCAGTGGCAAAGCGCTTGCCTAGCAAGTGCAATGTCCTGGGTTCGATCCCCAGTACCAAAAAAGAAAAGACAAAAAAAAAAAATACAGTTAAAAAATAAAAGAAAAAAGCTGGAAGTAGCGCTGTGGCTCAAGTGGTAGAGCGCTAGCCTTGAGCTGAAGAGCTGAGGGACAGCGCCCAGGCCCAGAGTTCAGGCCCTATGACCAGACCCAAAAATAAATAAATAAAATAAAATGAAAATAATGACTCTTGCAAAATGTGTTCTGTTTCTGCATCTCTGGGCTCTGGCTTTAGACTCCAAAGGAGAAATTCTTCCACCAGGGGGCACAAGAGAGGTTTCTGTAAATCATGAGATGAGGTTTGGTTATGGTCCATTTTTTGCTCTACATGCATTTAGGGGCAGGGAGAATTATAAATGAAAGTTAGTGAATCCTCTGAGATGTTCCTACTTAATATTACATTCAGGTAGTTAGGCCAGAAAGACTACTGATTAGGCGTTTGATTCTAGTCTCCCACTTTAAGACAAACTAAAACAGAAAGTGAAAATGATAATCTTAAAATCATTGCAAAGCTAGAACTAATTACTAGGCCAACATTTAGGATCTAAAATCCAGAGTAATCCCAGAATTCAATACAGTTTTTATCCTGGGAATATTTGTTGATCTGGAAGATACAGTAACTGTGAAAGTAAACTGTTGTTTGTCAGTTTTTATGGGGAGGAACAGAAATTAAAATCCAAGACTTGCCCACAATTAGAAATCAGATACTTCACCACTGAGCACTTGCATACTTTAATATAGACCTCAACTTTTATGGACTTGAAACCCAAAATCCTATTATCTGAATTGTGCAGGAAAAGTCAAATGTGAAAGTTGGATTAAGGTGGACCCCTCAGGAAAATCAATGAGTCTGGAAGCCATCCTATTAAATGAAGGAAACCAGGTTCACAAGGACAAATGGTCAGGTTTTCTCATAATGTGGATGTTAGACCTAAAATATAAGCATGCATAAACACATACAGGATCATGCATGTATGTGTGTGTATGAAAGAGGGTATGCATGAGATACCATGGTAAAACCTGTTGGAACAATTAACATGTACTTAACAAAAATGACACACACACACAAAAAGACCAGGCACCAGTGGCTCACACATGTAATCCTAGCTACTTAGGAGGCTGAGATCTAGCTGTGATTCAAGTGGTAGAGCATTAGATTTGAGCAAAAAACTCAGTACCTGAGTTCAAATCCCAGGACAAGCACACCCAAACGTGCATGTGTGAGAACATACACACAAAAACTAGAAGAGCCAGGCACCGGTGGCTCATACCTGTAATCCTAGCTACTCAGGAGGCTGAGATCTGAGGACCACGATCCAAAGCCAGCCCGGACAGGATAGGCTGTGAGACTTATCTACAATAAAGCACCAGAAAACTGGAAGTGGCACTGTGGCTCAAGTGGTAGAGTGCTAGCTTTGAGCTGAAGAGCTGAGGGACAGTGCCCAGGCCCAGAGCTCAAGCCCCATGACTGACCAAAAAAAAAAAAAGCTAGAAGAAATTTTATTTATTTATTTATTTATTGTCATGGGGCTTGAACTCAGTGCCTAGGCCCTGTCCCTGAGCTCTTTTGTTCACAGCACTGTACCACCTGAGACACAGGTCTATTTCCAGGTTTTGAGTGGTTAACTGGACATAAGAGTCTCACAGACCTTCCTGCTCAGGCTGGCTTCAAACCGTGATCCTCAGATCTCAGCCTCCTAGTAACTGGGATAATAGGCGTGGGCCACCGGCACCTGACTAAGAAATGTTGAATATTTAAGAAAATAGATGTTTATCCTGATTTGAACACATAGAATTCATACCCATATTGAAACGTGGTACTCTATAAATATACACAATTTTTCTATGTGAAAAATAAATAAAACACTTAGTGGAAATACATGCTAAAATATTTGGTGTACAGTAGTATGACATCTACAGTTTATTTCCAAAAGATCAAGAAAAAAATGGTGTTTTGTGTTTTCTTTTGTTTTTGTTTGTTTTTTCTGTTGGTCGTGGGGCTTAAACTCTGCCTTAAACTCTGGGCCTGGGGGCTGTCCCTCAGCTCTTCAGCTCAAGGCTAGAGCTCTACCACTTGAGCCACAGCACCACTTCCAGTTTTCTGGTGGTTAATTGGAGATAAGAATCTCATGGACTTTCCTGCCTGGGCTGGCTTTGAATCATGATCCTCAAATCTCAGCCTCCTGAGTAGCTAGGATTACAGGCAATAGTCACCGGTGCCCTGCTTTTTTGTTTGTTTTTAAAGCTAACACTGGCTTAACATCAGGACCTCTTGCTGTCACTCAGCCGTTTCCTTCACAACTGGAAATCTACCATTTCAGTTCTTACTTTTGCAGGCTAATTAGAAATAAGAGAGTCCTAGCCGGGCGCTGGTGGCTCACGCCTGTAATCCTAGCTACTCAGGAGGCTGAGATCTGAGGATCGAGGTTCAAAGCCAGCCCAGGCAGGAAAGACCGTGAGACTCCTATCTCCAATAAACCACCAGAAAACCGGAAGTGGCGTTGTAGCTCAAGTGGTAGAGCGCTCGCCTTGAGCTGAAGAGCTGAGGGACAGCACTCAGGCCCAGAGTTCAAGCCCCACAACCAACAAAAAAAAAAAAAAAAGAGAGTCCTGGGATTTGTGTACAAAGCTGGCTTTGAATCATGATTCTCAGATCTCAGCTTCCTGAGTAGCTAGGATTTTAGGCATGAACCACCAGCACCCAGCAAGGTTTTTTGGTGCAAAAAGGTAAACAAAGAAGCTAGAAAACTAAAAACAAACAAGATGTGGATGGAAGGGAAACAATATGAGTTGAGTAGTAGTAGTAAATTGATTTAAATTCTTCTTCTTTTCCTCTACTCCTGTGTACAGTATATGTTGGTGGAAATTTTTTTTTTTTTTGGGTCCAGTCGTGGGCCTGAACTCTGGGCCTGGGCGCTGTCGCTCAGCTCTTCAGCTCAAGGCTAGTGCTCTACCACTTGAGCCACAGTGCCACTTCCAGCTTTTTTCTTTTTGCTTATGTGGTGCTGAGGAATCGAACCCAGGGCCTCTGGCATGCAAGGCAAGCGCTCTACCACTCAGCCATCTTCCCAGCCCTGTTGGTGGAAATTTTATAACATAGTTCATAGGTTGCAAAATATTAAGGTGAGCAGGTGAGAGAATGACAGGAAGAATGGATAGAAGTCCTGGAATGGAGGTGATATTAAGACTTTGAATTGTCTCCCTTTGCAAAGCGTGAAGTGTGTGTGTGTGTGTGTGTGTGTGTGTGTGTGTGTGTGTGTGTGTGTGTGTGTGTGTGTGTGTGTGTGTGTGGTGTGTTTTGCTGGAGTCCAAGCTCAGGGTCTTGCACATACCAGGTAAGTAATCTACTCATGATCTACAACGCCAATGACCTTTCTAAAATATTTGCATGTGGCTGCATGTCTCTCTGCTCCAAATTCTTCAGCAGCTTCTCATTGTTTGAGCTTCAGCCTTGTAAGCAGGAGCTAGATGTTAACTGACACCAGCTTGTATTCCACCCTCACAGTTCCACCTGAATCCTGAATTTTTTGTTTTGTTTGGTTTTAGTTTTGGTCAGTTGTAGGGCTTGAACTCATGGCCTGGGTGCTGTCCCTAAGCTCTTTTTGCTTAGGGCTAGCTAGGGCACTACCACTTTAAGCCATAGCGCCATGTCTGGTTAATCTGGTGGTTAATTGGAGATGAGCCTCACAAACTTTCCTCTCGGGGCTGGCTTTTAGCTATGATCTTTAGATCTCAGCTTCCTGAGTAGCTAGGATTACAGGGGTGAGCCACCAGTGCCAGGCCCCTGTGCAGTTTGGCTCAAGGCTGGCACTCTGCCACTTTGAGCCACAGCTCCACCTCTGATTTTCTGGTGGCTAACTGAAGATAAGAGTCTTACATGGGCTGGGAAGGTGGCTTAGCGATAGAGTGCTTGCCTTGCATGCCTGAGGCCCTGGGTTCGATTCCTCAGCACCACATAAACAAAAAAAGCTGGAAGTGGTGCTGTGGCTCAAGTGCTAGAGCGCTAGCCTTGAGCTGAAGAGCTCAGGGACAGCACCCAGGCCTAGAGCTCAAGCCCCACGACCGACAAAAAAAAAAGTCTTACAGACTTTCCTGCCCAGGCTAGTTTTAAACCGTGATCCTCAGATCATATCCTCCTGTGTAGCTAGAATAACAGGTGTATACCAGCAGGGCCTGGCCTGAGTTATTTTGTTACAAATCACAATGGGTTTTGTTTGTTTTCTGACCCTTGCACTTGAACTGAGATGGGAACTATCTCTGAATTTCTTTCTTCTTTTTTTTTTTTTTTTGGTTGGTCATGGGGCCTGAACTCTGGGCCTGGGCGCTGTCCCTCAGCTCTTCAGCTCAAGGCTAGCGCTCTACCACTTGAACCACAGCGCCACTTCCAACTTTTTCTGCTTATGTGATACTGAGGAATCAAACCCAGGGCCTCATGCATGCAGGCAAGCACTCTACTGAGTCACCTTCCCAGCCCTATCTCTGAATTTCTTTTGCTTAGGGTTAGCTCGACCACGAGCCAGAGCTCCACTTCTAGCCTTTTTAGAGTAGTTTATTGGAGTTAAGATTCTCATAAGTTTTCCTGCCTGGGCTGGTTTTGAACCATAATCAGATCTCAGCCTCCTGAGTAGCTAGGACTACAGACGCAAGCTACCAGCACCCAGCATAATCATTTTTCAGTCTTCCATGCAGACATGAATCCAAGTTGTCCCTAATTTTTTTTTCAATCATCCTGCAAGGTAGGTTAGCGATGGGCAAGTGAGTCTCACATGGCTGTGTATAGCTCAGAGGTCGATTTCATCTGCCCTGTGATGGCTCCTCTGCCATTCAGTCAGTTCCTTGACTTCTGCATTGAGCACAGGCCTGTGAGCTCAGGTCTGGCTCAGACTCACATCTGCCACCCCATTGAGTACAGGCCCATGTGGGGGCAACTCTGCCTCAGGCATTTGTTCCTAGTCACATTTCCTCCCTAGCATTTGTCATGTTAGAGATTGCTCTTACTTGTTCCCAGTTAATACCCTAGACCCCACCACCCTGTCAGCTCCAAGGGAGCATAGGCCACCTATGCCTTCTGTCCCCTGGAGCCACACACTGAGGAGACTGTAGATGCTCACTAAACAGCACCCAGGGGGCAGCCCACTGATCCATACTCATCTTTCTTCCTGAGTGCTCCCTCCCTCGGTCCTCTGAAGCCGGAGACGCTGTTGGTCCCCTATGCATGGCCTGTGGTTGCTCTTTTACTCTTGGATTTCCCCTCATAAAGCCCAGTCACCTGAGCAGATTTGGGACATTAGTTCAGCCACTTCTTGTTGCACACCGGAATCCATGTCCAAATAATCCAGGATTGACATTTTATTTCTCACCATGGGCTGACAAACAAGTTCAGCCCTTCTGAGAACAAGGCCTTCCCCTCACCAAGCCCTACAGAAAAAGTCTCCCTCTCAGGTATCTCTGGCTCATGGAGACTGACTGACCTTTGGGAAAGAAACCTGGGACAAAGGCACAGGGTCCTCAGCCACCACAGCAGCAGCAGCAACCATGTTTTATTGCAACCAGAATCCCCTGGTCATGTAAAGAAGGGATGGGGCAGAGCATGACGCAGGACAGATGTGTCGCTGAGGCCATGCTCCCAGTCTGGAAAACAAAGCCAGAGAATGGGAAATGCCTACCCTTCAATCAGCCCCATGCGTGGTTCAAGGCAGAGTTCCATTTCAGCAGAGCTTTTCCCCCAGGGACTCGTAGGAAGGGCGGGGCCCGCTGGCCCGAGATGCTCAGGGCACTGTGGACCAACATTTACATGTGTCCTTGGTGGATTGATCAGGAAGAGTGTGGAGACCCAGTGTGCCCGTGGGGAAAAGAAGGGAGGGAAATTGCTCAAAATGAGAATCACTGGCCAATGCTCACAGATGGGACCTGGGATCCTCACTGCTAGGCCAGGGCCGGGTCTACCCCCTGTCTCCAGATGTCATCCCAGCCTGGGTACCCTTGCCTGCTCCGCCTACTGTCCTATGTGGGAATCTGCACATGGTCCAGTTCCTGATCCATGATCTGAAGGACATCATCCAAGATAGAGGGCCCCAGGTCCACGTGCAAGGACAGCAGGGAGCTGGCCTGAGACAGGAAGGGCTCCTCGGCCCCCGACTCCGGGGTGAGCCCATTGTGGGGAGAGCTAGCCTCCGGAATCCTCCAGATGTCCACACTTCCTGCCTCCTGTGGGGAAGACTGAGGCGTCTCCAGGTGCAGGCGAGGGGGCTTGGGCGGTGCCTGGGCTGTGGGCAGCGTGAGGGCCTGGGGCCCGCCGATGACCGGGAGGGAGATGGCGTTCTTGAGCAGCGGCGATGGCCCGTCAGGGTGCTCCCTCCCACACAGCGTGGCCGTGCGGGTGAACTGGAAAGGGAGGTCGAAGCTGCCATCCTCCTCCGACTCCTCCACCGCTGTTCCTGGCAGAAGATGGAACTTGCCTTGCAAGAAGGAGATGTCCCCAAACATGTCATCGCCGCCACCACTGCCAATATGGATGGTGTGGCGGAAGTCCCCGAGCGGCGGGCTGATCATGTCGGAGGACAGCAGGTCCCGCAGCTTCTCCTTCTTGCCCTTGCGACTGCTGCGCTTCAGATAGATGGGGACCTTGGTGGACATGGCCACTTTAGCACTCAGGCCTGGCTGCGCAGCCCACGGCCCAGCAATGGCTCCAGAGGACGGTTGTTCAGACACCAACACTGGCCAGAGGGCTAAAGCCTGGGGTGTGGGATGTTCACCAAAGGTGACCCAAGGAATTACAAAAAAGAAGATGAAAGGCCAGCGAGGTTGCGGGGTGGAGGAGAGGGGTTGAGTGACAAAAGTCAATTTCTCCTCCCAAGGGTTGACAATTCTCTGGAAATAGGAGGCCTGAACGTGGAGATCTTGTCTGAAGCGATGCACTTGGTCTTGTCTCCAAGATTCTCTCCTGATCCAGAACTGAGGGGCTGAAACACGAAGGGGACATAACAAGTTAGGGACAGGAGGACCAAAGCCAGAAGCTGTCATCTTGTTTCTGGTCCCTATGCATCACTCCTGAAACCCAGCTGTGGCCACTGTTATTGAGAAGAGATTGCTAGAAGCATGTCCAGTCTGTCTCCATATATGTATACACACACACACACACACACACACACACACACACACACACACACACACACACACACACATATATTTAATATAGGGACTGAACCCAAGCCCTCAACCACTGAACCATGCCCCCAAGTCCTTGTGTGTATTTTTTTTTTTTTTTTTTTTTTGTCGGTCGTGGGGCTTGAACTCTGGGCCTGGGTGCTATCCCTCAGCTCTTCAGCTCAAGGCGAGCACTCTACCACTTGAGCTACAGCGCCACTTCCGGTTTTCTGGTGGTTTATTGGAGATAGGAGTCTCACGGTCTCTCCTGCCCGGGCTGGCTTTGAACCGCGATCCTCAGATCTCAGCCTCCTGAGTAGCTAGGATTACAGGCGTGAGCCACCAGCGCCCGGCTCCTTGTGTGTATTTTTGAGACAGAGTCTTGCTAACTTTGCCCAGACTTGTCTTGGGCTTGAGATCCACCTACCTCTGACTCTAGATATCTGAGACTGCAAGTGTGAACCACCATGCCCAACTCAGAAGCATGTCATCATGGATCAGCAAGGTCTTACAGAGTAGACTACAAGTGCCAAGCCCTTCACTTTTTTTTTCTCTTGTCCTTTGTGGGGCTTGAACTCTGAGCCTGGGCACTGTCCCTCAACTCTTCAGCTCAAGGCTAGCGCTCTACCACTTGAGCCACAGCACTACTTCCTTTTTTCTGGTGGTTTATTGGAGATATGAGTCTCACTGACTTTCTTGCCCGGGTTGGCTTTGAACGGTGATCCTCAGCCTCCTAAGTAGTTAGGATTACAGGCGTGAGCCACCAGTGCCCAGCCCCTTCACTTTATAGGAGGGGAATGGAGACATGGAATCAGAGTAACAGGCCAGAAGTCTCTTGCTCTTGGTTCCTGGCTCCACTCATCATCCTCATTCAAATACTCACTCCCTAGCCTGACCTGTGCTGCACACTGGTTGCTTCTGACATGATTACATTGTGTCGGGTGGGGTGGGGGGGTCTTCACCTCTGATCTCAATTTCCTTCTCAGCTGAGGACAGAGGAAACTGTCTCCCACCCAGGCCAAGCCTGGCATAGGCTGAGGGTGCAGAAAGGTGTTCGGCCAATAGGCCTGAATGGGTGGCATCTTGCACGGGGTGAGATCACCTCCTAGGACTTTCCCTTTTCTCCTCCCAGAGGTGAAGAACTTATGGGCAGTAGCTGAGTCTAATTCTGTCTCTGTCCCTCCCCCTTGCCCCAGCATCGAAAGGGAAGGTAGAGTGAAGAGTGCAAATCTTTTCTTTTGTTTAGACGTTCATAACCTCAACTTTTTGGGTGTTTTTGAGGTCTTAGGGATTGAACCCAGGACCCCCTGCACACCAGACAAGCTTTCTAGCACTGTCCTCTGCCATCGACTTCTTAATGATAACCATGTAATATTTATATGTGCATGTTTATGTAGTCAGAAAAAAAAAGCTAGCCGGGTGCCGGTAGTTCATACCTGTAATCCTAACTACTCAGGAGGCTTGAGATCTGAGGGTCGAGGTTCAAAGCCAGCCCAGGTAGGAAAGTCTTTGAGACTCTTATCTCCAATAAACCATTCAGAAAACTGGAAATGGCGCTGTGGCTCAAGTGGTAGAGTGCTGGCCTTGAGCTGAAGAGCTGAGGGACAGTGTCCAGGCCCAGAGTTCAAGCCCCACAACCGACAAAAAAAATGTCATAGTTGTAAATAAGAAAGGAAAGAGAAAATAGCCCTCTGGTCTCTGGGGAGGGGAAATGCATATCAGGCCTAACTGGCCCCACACGGACACATGAGAGCAGAGAAGGAGAAGCATCAGGAGAAGCAAAGAGAAACCTATATGCTGCACTCGGGAGATAAGGCTTGGGTTGAAGATGCAAGCCAGATGAGCCCACTTCCTCCACTGTCCCCATGTCAAGACTCTCCAGACCTGCACAGGAGCCATCCGCCAATTTCTCTGCCTTAATCTCTATCCTAGGCAGGCGGAGCATGAGCGAGCAGGGCAGGAAGGAGGAAGGAAGATACAGGAGTGGCAGAATCCTAACTTCCCCTCCACTCCCCCCAAGTACAGGCTCTCGCTCAGGAAACCCCACCTCAGGCCAGTCATGCTGAGCCACTGCCCAGACACTCTGCTCCCCCCAGCACCTGCAGCTCAAGACACAAAGGACTGACTCTCTGGAGGACCCAGCTGAGCCTGGAGGCGCTTCAGGGAGGGAAGGCTGTGAGCACCCTGAGGTCTTGGCACTCTGTTTCTTGTTCATCCTGTAGCCACCTGCCAGGCCCCAGAGGCGTGCTGACACTGTCCAATCTGTCGCTTGCTGGGAAAAAGCCCTAGGGTAGCTTCCTTTCACTCATGGAGAGTCAGAGGCTGCCTGGGTGGATTTGCCCAGAGTCTGGGCCAGGTCCTCACTCATCCCCGCCTCTCTAGACTAGAGTGCCAAGACAGCTTGAGTGTTTCCATAGCAAACCGGGCGTCCCTGACAGCTGTCTCCCTCAGAGCCAGATGTACCCACCCAATTCCAGATGTGGGGAGAGCCGGGGCTAAGGGGAAGGGTGGGGTCAGCATCAACCACCCAGGGGACAGCTGGGAATTACAACCAACAAGCCCCAAGAATTCCGATTTGGCAGCCGTGGGACGCTGCATTTTCTCATGCTAATGCTCACAGCCACATTGCAGAGCGTGTCATAACTGCCCTGGACCTCAGAGATGTTCGGGAATATTGCCAAGTTCATGGAGCTAGCAAGGGCTGTGTGATCATGCAGCCTGGTCCATGTACCTCCAGGGCACGGGGGCCACACAATGTGTGATCTGGTTGGGAAATGGGAGAGAAACTATCCTCATCCTTTTAGTTGAACCCCTTTGTTGCTCCTCCCCTCAACTTGCAAGTGTCCAGAGATAAGAGAATGAGCTCTAGTTAGGACAAGGCTGAGGAGTGTGGGAAGTAGTGGGCGGAGCTTCTTAGGCGCTCTGGACAGAGCCCTGGGCCTTCCTTTGAGAGATAACTTTTTAGAGGAGAGCCCTTCCCATCACCTGGAAAACTAGGCCACCCCTCACTAAGGACAGCCAAAGAGAAGCCCCCTGAGTTTGCAAACAGGCTGTGCCTGGCACCAGTGGCTCAAGCCTATAATCCTGGCTACTCAGGAGACTGGGATCTGAGGATCCCAGATGGAAGTCAGCCCTGGTGGACAAGCTCAAGAAACTCTTATCTCCAACCAACCAGCAACAAGCCAGAACTGTGGGTGTGATTTAAGTGGTAGATCTTCAGCTGAAAGGGAAAAAGCCCAGCGAGGGCAAGGTCCTGAGTTCAAATTCCAGTACCCACACATACATACATGCATACAAAAATAAGAGCCAAGCTTTGAATCCTGCACTATCTGAGGCTGTGACCTTGGGTGAAACACCTCTGGTCTCTGGACCTCACCTTCTCAATCTGTAAGATGGGTTGACAATGAAACACCCAGGTTTATTGCCAGTGAGAGGTCAATGCACACCAGGTGGGGTCAGAAATCACAATCTAGTTAGATGGATACTCAAAAAAATCATCCTCAAGTCACACACACACACACACACACACACACACACACACACACACACACACACACACACACACACACACACACACACACACACACACACACACACACACACCGCTCCAGGTGTCCGCTTCCCTTGCCTGCCCGGACACAGCCATCCCCCCGGCCGGCCCGGGTGCAGCCCTGCGCCCGGCTCTGCAGCCGCTAGGTGCCGCGCGCGTCCCCGCTGTGCCCCCCGCGTCCCGCGCTCCCCCCGGGCCCCGGCGCGTCTCCGGCTCCAGGCTGAAGCCCTCCGCGGCGCGGCGTGTTCCAGAGCTACACGCGGGCTGTCCACGGGATCTTTTTCTCTTTGTCTCACAATCAGACGATCGGAGGAGGAGCAGGGTCATCGGGGAGCCTGCGCCCCCCCGTCCCCCGCCCCGTCCCCCGAGCTCCCCGGCCTGGGCGATGTCCGAGCGTCCGCTCGGCGCCGCGCCAGGGCTGAGGCGTGCGGGTCCCGCCCCTCCCGCGGGTCCGCCTCGGCCCCGGCTCGGGTTCCGGCGCTGACCGCTCCCCGCCCCCGGCCCCGGAGCAGCCCAGCCCCGTCCAGATCCCTTTCAGGACACGGCGGCCGCAGCTAAAGATAGGAGGACACCTCACCGGCGGCTAAAAATACGGCCCTCGGCCCCGGTGGGACCCTAGGCGGCCGGAGGACGCCCCCCGCTCCCAGGGGCGCAGCACGGGCTCCCGCACATAATAGAGGGGGCACGGAGAAGCCCGGGGTCGGGAAGCGCAGCGCCCCGAGGAACGTGGGGGGGGTCACAAGCGGGGCTGCCGGGACCGGGAAACCCGGGCGGGAGACACCACGGGGGCCGAGGCGCGCGGGAAAGGACCGGCGAGGAGGCGAGGCCGGGCGGGATGGGGGGCGGCACGAGCTGGAACAGGGCGCTACCAGGATGGGCCTCTCAGAGGTCCCCGCGGCGCCGCAGACTCACCGTGAGACGCTCAGGTGGCGGCGAATCCGCGGGTGGCAGAAGCTGCAGAGCTGGACTGCGCGGCGACGGGTCCTGACCCGGCCAGTGCACTTACCGTGCGGACCCAGGCCCCGAGGCCCCGCCCCCGGAAGGCTGAGCCAATGGCAGGGCTCCTACATACGTCCCCGCCCACCGCCCCGCCCACCCGGGCACCGCCCAGGCTGCAGATGCGCGACGCCAGGGTCTGGCGGATGCGAGCTCCCGGAGCTCCATCCTGCTCCCCCCATCCTCTCTCCCAGGTGCGGGCCCGGAGTCGTCCGGGGGCCGTCGGTGAGGACCGTGCAGATTCCAGCTGTGATCGCGGGAGTCAAAACACTGGGCTCTAGACGTGCCGGAGGAGAGGCGGGCGAAGACCGAATTCTTCAGAATCCGCTGGGCGCCCTTGGCCGGGCTCCTGGCCCTGCGGGCGGGGAACAAGCATGTTCCGTGACTACCACGGTAACGAACCCCGCCTTGAAGGCGCCTCGGTTAAATTAAGTCTTACAAACTTAGGTTGGCTTTGAAGGCTTGGGAGAGAGAGAACCTTTTGCCTGGACACGCCTGTGTTTACTGTCCAGCGAGGTGACTTCCTGGGTGGGTTCCTCCGCACGCTCATTCATTCAGACGATTTGGCGTGCCCAATGGGAAAGCCTTGTAGAAGGGTTGCTGGCGATCCACTGAGATAGACTGTTGCAATTCACTCGATTCAACAAATGTTGAGCATCTACTAAGTTCGAAAAGCTGTTCTTTGTTGGTGAGGAAAATGCGAAGAAGGGGGAAAAACAGTAAAATAAAAACCCCAAGGTTCAGGTCACCTTGATATCTTTCCAGGTGTGAAGCAGAGTGAGGCAAAGAAAGGTAGGAAGTGTCCGAGGGTGACAGCCAGCTCAATTCCCAATGCTCCGGAACCCTGTGGGAAAGCACCCTGTGGGTGCTGGGGGTTTGTGAGTGTTTTATTTATAGGTTCCCCACCACCACACACACCATTACTGGAGTTTGAACTTAGTGTCTTTTTTCTGTTACTGAAGGTTGAACTCAGAGTCTCACACTCGTCAGGTGCGCTACTATCCTGGAGCCATGTTATGCCTCCAGCTTTTTTTTTGTTAGAGTTAGTTTTCAGATAAGGTCTCAAGTTTTTGCCTGAGGCTGGCCTCTCCACAGCTGGGATTGCAGACAGAAACTACCTGACCCAGTGGAAAGAGGGAAAGTCAATTGCTAGTGGTACTACAGTTGCTAATGAATTAACTTTTTTTTTTTTCCTTTTGAGATAAAGCTTTGCTATGCTGTCAGGCTGGACTTGAACTCCCAGGTCCCAACCTACCCTTCTCAGCCTCCCAAATAGCTGGGGCTACAGGCATATACCACTACACAGTACTCAGTTGACATTAGAGGGATTATCTTGAATCATCTAGGTGGCCCAGTTTAATCACAAGGGCTCTAGAATAGAAGACAGAAGGAGAGAATCAAAGAAAGAGAAAGGGTTATGAAACTGTGCTGAGTTGCTGTTTTGAAAGGTGGAGGAAGGAGGCCACAAGCCATGGAGATTTTTGATCACTAGAAACAGGAAAATAAAAGAAAATAGACCCTGGGACCTCCAGGAGGAACACAGCCTTGCTGATAAATTGATCATAAGCCAGTGTGGCTTCTGCTAGACTTCTGACCTTCAGAATGCAAAATAATGAATCTGCCACTAAATTTGTGCTAATTTGTTCCAGCAGCAGTGGAAAATTAATACAGGGAAGTTTCTGGTTTTAATATCGAGCCTATTCCACTCCTATCTCAGCTGCCTAGGCACAGGTCAGGTGGCTTCTGTCATCAGACCGGCCTGATGGCTTGGAGAAAAACTGAAGCCTGGACAGTCCAGGAAGAGGAGATTGCCAGTCCTGGGCCCAGGTGTGGTATGATCGTTGCTGTGGTTTGAATGTTTTAAAAAGGTGAGGAGTAATGAAGACTGTCTTTAGGAATGGATTATATATTCTCTGTCTGTCTGTCTGTCTGTCTGTCTGTCTGTCTGTCTGTCTCTCTCTCTCTCTCTCTCACACACACACACACACACACACACACACACACACCTGCCAGCCATGAAATAAAACAGGATGGAGAATCTCATTCAGGGGTTGGGAAGGTGGCTCAGTGGTAGAGCGTTTGTCTTGCATGCCTGAGGCCCTGGGTTCGATTCCTCATAAGCAAAAAGAAAAAGCTGGAAGTGGAGCTGTGGCTCAAGTGGTAGAGCGCTAGCCTTGAGCTGAAGAGCTGAGGGACAGCGCCCAGGCCCAGAGTTCAGGCCCCACGACCGGACCTAAAAAAAAAAAAAAAAAGAATCTCATTCAATGCCATCAACATGTTCTTGGACACCTTAGCCTTCAGATCATAAGTCAAATAACTTTCTGTTCATTATAAATTTCCCAGTCTGTTGGGAAATTTATAAATAAGTTTAGAAATTTCCCTGCTTGTTGGCATCATGTTATAGTAGCAGCAGACAAAGGTCAGGGGTTAAGAGGTGTACCTCTCCTTCTTCATGTCACCTAGGCTTTTCCAAGGATTTCCCCTGAGTCTGCCCATAGCTTTATCATTTGCCTTTTCTCTTTGAACCCCACAAATCCTTCCAGGGGCCTGGCGAAGTGGTCAGAGTCTGTTTCAGTACCTCCGTTTTTCCAGAGACAGATGTGGAACTCAGGGGTGCTGATGATGATTTGTTCAGCTGAAGGCAGCAGGAGAGAGGGCTCCTGAGCACCCCTCTCCTCAGGCTTCTCCGGGCTGCCTCCCTGCCCCCCAACCCAACACCAGAGCACTGGCCGGGAGCGGCAGGCAGCTCTAAGCCATCCGCGGCTCTGAGCCAGTCCTGCCACTGCCTGGTTTTGTAGCCTGGCTAAATTTTGCCCTTTCTGAGACTCCTTGCTTTTTAAAGTGGGGGTGGGGGTGAGTGCGGGGATGGGGGTGAGTACAAAGAGGAAGGTGTGGCTGGGAATAGCTTCAGGTCCCAAACAAGCCAAGGAGCCCGTCTGAGCTGGTGGAGCCACCTGACCCTGCAGGAGAAGCTGCAGGGGACCCCTCCCCCCACCTGCTGAGGCTTCTCTCCTTCAGGATTGTGGTGGGGAGTGGGCATTGGCTCCATTCAGAGCTGGTGAAAAAGCAGAAGGTTCCAGGTGTGGAAGGCTGCAGAGCCACAGGCATTCACGCAAAGACCACATGAAGGACGACCCAGAGCTCTTTGCAGAGGTTCTAGATTGAGTGGATGGGGTGGGGGTGGGGACAGAGAATCACAGAGCCCCCCCCCTGCCTCACCCCAGTTCCTGCTCTCCCCCTCCTCCATCTTCTCCAAACCATCTGATTGCAGCCACTTGGGAGAATGTTGTTGTTTTTTTCAGCCCCTTGGAGGTGACAGGGTCCTGGCCAGTGTGAGCTGGGGACAGCTCTCGCTGACCATGCCCACCTTGAGGAGGGGGGCATAGGCCCTGGCAGGTTGCTCAGGGAGGGGCACTTTCTTCTCCCCAGATCACAGGCAAGGCTGTCCCCTGGCTGGGCTGCAGAGCCCCCGGGAGCTGCTGATGGATGACTGTGAGTCCTGCAATGAAGCAATGATAAAGCAGGATTTCAGTTGCTAAAGCTAGCTTGTTTCAGGGACAACATCTCAGGCGGTGTGTGAGGACGTGGGTGTATATGTGTACAGGTAAGGCTGGGATAGGCTGAGTCTTGTGAATAATCAGCGTGGTCTGTATTTTCTTTTTTGTTTTGTCAGTCATGGGCTTGAACTCTGGGCCTGAGCGCTGTCCCTCAGCTCTTCAGCTCAAGGTGAGCACTCTATCACTTGAGCCACAGTGCCACTTCTGGCTTTCTGGTGGTTCATTGGAGATAAGAGTTTCATGGACTTTCCTGCCCGGGCTGAAGCCACCAGTGCCTGGCTGGTAGCCTGTGATGCCAGACACTGGTGAGTGCCCTGCTCCCTCCTCCATCTGTGTGCAAGTCTGATGCTTCAGCCCGGGCCTGGGCTGTCCTCTCTGGGACGGCTTCTGGACATCGTGGTAGCTGAGGAAGGAGGACCTAGGAAAGCACTTGGGAGGGGTAAGCAAGGCCATCATGAAGGTGTTTAACTTCTCACACCAAACTGGTGGCTGGGGTTCACACCTGGAATCCTACTCACTCAGGAAGCTGAGATGTGAGGATCGCAGTTTGGAGCCAGCCTGCGCAGATAAATGGATGAAGCACTTATCTCCAGTTAACCAGCAAGAAGCTGAAAGTGGAGGTGCCTCAAATGGTAGAGCACTAGTTTTCAGTCAAAAAGCCAAGCAAGGGCTGGGAAGGTGGCTCCATGGCAGAGTGCTTGCCTAGCCTGCATGAAGCCCTGGGTTCAATTCCTCAGTCCCACATATGCAGAAAAAGCCAGACATGGTGCTGTGGCTCAAGTGATAGAGTGCTAACCTTGAGCAAAAGAAGCTCAGGTAGGGGCTGGAAAGGTGGCTCAGTGGTAGAGTGCTTGCCTTGCATGCATGAGACCTTGGGTTCGATTCCTCAGCACCACATAAGCAGAAAAAGCCGGAAGTGGCACTGTGGCTCAAGTGGTAGAACGCTAGCCTTGAGCTGAAGAGCTGAGGGACAGTGCCCAGGCCCAGAGTTCAAGCCCCACAACCGACAAAAAAGAAAAGAAAAGAAAAAGAAGATCAGGGTCAGTGGCCAGGCTCTGAGTTCAAGCCCCAGGACTGGCAAAAAAAAAAAAAAAAAAAAAAAAAAGCCAAGCAAAAGCATAAGGCCATGCGTTTTTTTTTTGTTGTTGTTTTTTTTTTTTTTGTCGGTCGTGGGGCTTGAACTCTGGGCCTGGGCGCTGTCCCTCAGCTCTTCAGCTCACTCAAGGCGAGCACTCTACCACTTGAGCTACAGCGCCACTTCCGGTTTTCTGGTGGTTTATTGGAGATAGGAGTCTCAAGGTCTCTCCTGCCCGGGCTGGCTTTGAACCGCGATCCTCAGATCTCAGCCTCCTGAGTAGCTAGGATTACAGGCGTGAGCCACCAGCGCCCGGCTAGGCCATGCGTTTTAAGCCCCAGTATATATACACATGCAAACTCTCTCTCTCTCTCTCTCTCTCTCTCATTCACTCACTCACATGCACATGCGCATGTGCACACATGCATTATTACACCAGAGACTCCCTAGCTCCAGGATCTGCTCAGGAGGTCCCCACCTCCCGCCAGCCCCACAACCACTTCCCCCACTGTGATGGCCAGGCAGGGACTGACTCAACCCTTCCTTCCCCTCCTGGCTGCTTCTTCCTGGAAATCTCCCTCATCAGTGGTCACAGCTGATGATCTAGAGGTCCCAGAGGACGGCGCCGGAAGCCCCCTCCCCCAAGGCAAATGAAAAGGGAGAGGCCAAAGGGAAGTCTTCTTCCCACCAATCCAGAGCCATCTCTTCACCTCCCAGGGGTCTAGGGTCCTGGGAGATATGTGGAATAACAGGGATTCTTTTGGGGGCGGAGAGGCAGTACTGGGCTTGAATTCAGGGCCTGGACACTGTCCCTGAGCTCAAGACTAGCACTCTACCACTTGAGCCACAGCTCCACTTGTGGCTTTTTGGGTGGTTAATTGAACATAAGTGTCTCATGGACTTTCCTGCCTGGGCTGGCTTGGAACCCTGATCCTCAGATCTCAGCCTCTTGAGTAGCTAGGATTCCAGGCATGAGCCATCAATGCCGGACTCCAGGCTGGCTTTGGATGGTGAAACCCTCAGATCGCAGCCTCCTGAGTGGAATTACAGGCACGAACCACTAGTGCCCAGTTTAAGGGTTGGCAGAGATTTAGGAAGAGAGTGACACAGGAAGGGCGATGAGGCTGTGAGTGTAGAGCGCCTGGATGGAAGGGAGGCACGGAGAAGAAAGACATCTCCAGCATACGTGCCCAGTACTGGAGGCAGAGCAAGGCGCTCTGTCCACCCGTGGGAAGCCTTGGACATTCCAGCCCCATATTCAGCCTGCAGGGTCCATGGCCTGGGCCCACCCCTGGCCTGGCCTGGCCTGGACTTTTCCTTGAGTGTTGCTTGTTTCCTTCCTCCCCGGGACTCCTGCCAATTCAGCCCTGCCCTCCTCCCGCTCCATCCTCCTTCAGAGCGCTTGGCGCAGGGCTAGGATCTGAACTGAGCAGTTACTCTTGGATCTGCCCCCAGTCCCCAGCCTCTGCCTTGGACCCCCTCCTTGAGGGATGGGTGACAGGGCCTTGCTGGCTGGGGGACTTTCCTTTCAGTCTGAATGTTGGCCTTCAGCCCAGTGCCATGGGGGTTTCCAAAGTGGAGACAGCACGGTCCTCGCTGGGACAGCCCAGGAACTTCCTCCCAGAGGCCACTGGGCGTGTCCCGGCCCCTGGCTATCACAGGGTCAGCAGAATGAACGGTGGGGTCAGCAGAGGCCGCCTCGAGGACTTCCCACGCCTCGGAGGCACCTTGGCATTCTTCTGAAAAGCTGATTTGCATCTTCTCTGTGTCTTGTGCTTTCTGCCTTGCTCCCGACCTCTAGCTGTGCTGGACTAGAAAAAGACACAGCGAGAGCCCCGCATAGGTGGCTCACGCCTGTCACCCGAACTACTCAGGAGGCTGAGATCTGAGGATCACAGTTCAAACCCAGCCTGGGCAGGACAGTCTGTGAGACTCTAATATCCAACAAACTACCAGAAAAGTCAGAAGAGGAGCTATGGCTCAAAATGATAGAGTGCTAGCTAGCCTTGAGCAAAAGAAGCCCAGGGCAATGCCCAGAATCTGAGTTTAAACCCCAGAACTAGCAAAAAACAAAAAACAAAAAAGAAGAAAAAGAGAAAAAAAGAAAGTAATGAGAGAAAGAAAGAAAGAAAGAGAAAGGAAGAAATGAGAGAGAGAAAGAAAGAAAGAGAAAGGAAGGAAGGAAGGGAGGGAGGGAGGAAGGGAGGGGAGGGAGGGAGGAAGGGTTGGGAAGGTGGCTCAGTGGTAGAGTGCTTGCCTTGCATGCATGAGGCCTGGGTTTGACTCCTCAGCACCACATAAACAGAAAAAGCCAGAAGTGGTGCTGTGGCTCAAATGGTAAAGTGCTAGCTTTGAGCTGAAATGCTGAGGGACCCAGGCCCAGAGTTCAGGCCCCATGACTGGCAAGAGAGGGGGGGGGAGAAGAAAGAAAGAAAGAGAAAGAAAGAAAGAAAGAAAGAAAGAAAGAAAGAAAGAAAGAAAGAAAGAAAGAAAGAAAGAAAGAAAGAAAGAAAGAAGAAAGAAAGAAAAACAAGCAAGCAAGCAGGGCATTGGTGGCTCACACCTGTAATCCTAGCTACTCAGAAGGCTGAGAATCAAAGCCAGCCCAGGCAGGAAAGTCCGTGAACTTCTTATCTACAATTAACCTCCAGAAAACTGAAGTGGCGATGTGGCTCAAGTGGTAGAGCACTAGTCTTGAGCTGAAGAGCGCTGGGACAGCACCCAAGCCCAGAGAGAGAGAAGAAAAAGAAGCAGGGAGCCAACCTGGGTCCAGCAGGTAATTCCAGTGACATTAACAACCAATTCCAAGCTCAGCATGCCATCATGGGGGTCCCCCGGCCAGCACAGAAGCAAGGTCCCAGTCACCTCCCCAGAAGTGAGGGCCAATCAGTGTCTTGGAATTAAACTAAGAAGAGGAGACCAGAAAACAAAAGGATTTGCACTGTCGTGGGTAAGAAAGTGAATAGGAGCATTAGAAGGATCTCAAGAGGAAAATGAACAGGGTAGTAAAGGGTGAGTAGGAGTTTGCCAGGCAGAGAAGGGGAAGGCTATTCCAGGAGGAGCAGACAAAGGCCAGGAATACTGTGAACAAATGCATGATGTGATCAGAATGAGATGTTCAATAGACCAGGCCCAGGATGGGGTCAGTCCAACAGAGCAGAGGACCAGCTGGTGCTCCTTCCTCAACATCCACCCTTCTTGTTCTATAGACCTCCCCTCAATTTCCAGTGTCTCCAGTGTGATTTCACCCCAAAACTCTAAAGATGGCATGGAGGCCTGCACTTGGCTAATCTGACCCATAAGGATGGCGGGAGGACCATAGACATCAGAGGATCACAGACATGAGCCTGGGGCTTACAAATTCCAAATTCCAGTCAGTGTTCCCCCTGAGGGAGGATCCTACGTAGGAATAAGGACTGCAAGGACAGAAGAGAGCCAAAAGAATGAATCTCAATGACACTGTGCATAGTTTTGGGTTCACCATGCCTGAAACAGTGTCTACTCTATGAGCCAACAAATTCCTACTTTGGCTTAAATCTTTTTTTTTTTTTTTTTTTTTTGGTTGTGGGGCTTGAACTCTGGACCTGAGCGCTGTCCCTCAGCTCTTCAGCTCAAGGCTAGTGCTCTACACTTGAGCCACTGCGCCACTTCAGGTTTTCATTGGAGATAAGAGTCTCATGGACTTTCCTGCCCAGGCTAGCTTTGAACTGCAGTCCTCAGATCTCAGCTTCCTGAGTAGCTAGGATGACAGGGGCAGGCCACTGGCACTCGGCTTTAACTAATTTATTCAGGCAGTACTAGCTTGAACTTAGGGATGGCAGCTTGCTTAGCTGGCACTCTACTTGAGCATGCTTCCTGCCCTGCTTTTTTGCTGGTTAGTTTGGAGATAGAGTCCCATGGATTTTTCTGCCTAGGATGGCTTTGAATCATGATCCTCTGGATCTTAGCTTCCAGATTAGCTAGGATTACAAGCGTGAGTATCTGATGCCCAGCTCTTGGCTTAATTTACTTGAGGGTTGGGTTTCTGTTCCTTGTCACTAAGAATTCGACTCATTACTGAATAATTAAGGCAGGCAATAGCTCATGTGCATTAGGAAAAATATCAAGAATCTGTGTTCATTAGAATTATAGAATTATAAGAGTGTATGCATATATATATGCATACTTTTTGCATACAGTAATGTGTGTGTGTGTGTGTGTGTGTGTGTGTGTGTGTGTGTGTGTGTACACGTATGCGCATTGGGGCTTTAACTCAGAGCCTGGGTGCTGTCCCTGAGCTTTTTTGCTCTACCACTTGGGCCACAGCTCCACTTCTGGGTGGCGTTTTGGTGGTTACCTGGAGATAAGCATTTCACAGACTTTGCTGCCCAGGCTTTGAACTTTGATCCTCAGATCTCAGCCTCCTGAGTAGTTAGGATTTCAGCTGGGAGCCAAGGGTGCCACCCCTCCCCCTTTCTTTTCTAGCAATTCATGCACGGGGTAAAAGGGTTTGCACAGAACACAAGGGTGGACGTGACGTGACTGGTCGCTCTCTGAACCCTCCCAGTCCTGACGGTGAGCCTTCTAACACCCATCCCCAGAGGCAACTTCAGTTACTAGAAACATTCTAAGGGACCGTGAGCCCCAAGGGAACAGTGGGCCTTGCAAAGAGCCAACCAGGAATGAGGAGCCCCAAGGCTAGCCCTGCTCCGTGGGTGGGGGGAGGGGGAGGTGAGCAAGCAGGCCCATGGTTCTCCCTGCCTTCCTGGGGGGTGGGGGTGGGAAAGCCCCATTCTGGAGGACTGCCACCCTGGGGGCTCCCCTTGGCCGAAGCTGGCAGCTCTGGTTCTTTTTCAGAACAAAGTACTTCAGACCTGGGGCGGATGGGGAGGCATGGCAGGGGGTCAGGGAGTCCAGGCGGGGCCTGGCTATCAGGAGCAGCAATCAGTGACCAGGGTCAGCTAGGTCGAAGGCAGCAGCTGTCCTTCAGAGGCCCCTGGGCACAGGCAGCTGCAGGGCCCCAGCTGTCAGCCCAGCTCTGGGCGGGGAGAAGCCTAGAGTTTGTGAAGTCCACGTGTGAGGAGTGGACCCAGGCTGGGGATTAGGAAATGGTGGTGTTGGCCTGGCGTGCCGTGCAGCCCAGTCCCAGGGCCCTGGGCCTTCCCAGGGTGCCACAGAAGAACTGCCATAGCCTGGCCCACGCTGGCAGAAAATCAGAATGCGTGAGGGCAGAGAAGTGAGCATCTGAATGCCCACCATGGACGGCCGAGGCAGCCTCTCCTCTCCTGGCCAAGGCTCACTGCACCCCACTGTCACCCCCTTTTCCTCCGCCTCTCCCCAGGCCAGGCCCACACTTTGCCTTGCTGACCTTCAGCATAAGTGTTGTCAAAGTTCCCTCCAGGAAGGCAGCTTGCCTGCCCCTCCCTCCCTCTCTTGGCCAAGTTCCCAGATCTGCAGCTTCTGCCCATGGGAGCTGCTCCCTCCCCCCTCCCTTCCTCCCTTCCTTCCTCCCTTCCTCCCCCCCACTTTCTCCTTCTTTCTTGTTTTTTTCTTTCTGTTGTCAGTTGTGGGTCTTGAACTCAGGGCCTGGGCGCTGCCCTGAGCCTTTTTTTTTTTTTTTTTTTTTTTTTTTTTTGCTCAAGGCTCTACTACTTGGAGCCACAGCGCCACTTCCAGTTTTAAGGTGGTGAATTGGAGAAAAGAATCTCATGGACTTTCCCTGTTCAGGCTGGCTTCAAGCCCTGAGCCTCAGATCTCAGCCCACTGAGTAGCTAGGATTGCAGGCGTGAGCCACCAGTATCTGGCTGGGTGCTGCTTTTCATCCTCACTGGTTTCAACAGACCAGATGCCCTCCACCCCCCTTACACTCTCCCTGTCACCCCTCTTCTCCCATGAAACCCCAGGTTGGGGGCTGGCCTTAGTCCAGGTCTCCTCTTAGTCTGGCCCTATTGGGTAGCTGAGTTCATTAGCCTGGCAGGGCAGGAAGAAAGAGGAGTGGAGTTTAAACCCAACCCCAGGCCAGGCACCTGTGGCTCACGCCTGTCATCCTAGCTACTAAGGAGGCTGAGATCTGAGGATCGCGGTTCAAAGCCAGCCTGGGCAGGAAAGTCTGTGAGACTCTTATCTCCCCCTGAAAACGAAGTGGCACTGTGGCTTAGGTGGTAGAGCGCTAGCTTTGAGCTGAGGAGCTGAGGGACAGCAACAAAGCCCCATGACTGGAAAAACAAAACAACAACAACAAAAAAAAAACCAACCCCAGGACTTACTTAGACCTGAGACTTTGAACCTCTGAGAACCTACTAGAGGGACTTTGGGCAGATGAGATGCGTTCCCAGGCCAAAGTACTGTGCAGGTCCTTGTATTCCTCTCTAAGCTGTTGTCTGCCAGTCACCCTGATCCTGCTGTCCTCATCCTGACATCCAAGGGACAGAAAATCAAACTCAAACTATTTTAAGAAAAACAAAACAAGCTGTAATTCTAGCTCTCAGGAGTCTGAGGTAGGAGGAGCAAAAGTTTGAGGCAAGCTAATAGGAAGACCTTGTCTCGATAAGAAATGACACTGTGTGTGTGTGCACACACGCACACGCGCGTGCATGGGCACAAACACTTCTGGTCTCCGTTTGAGGGTGAAGGAGATGAGCCTCAGTGGAGTTTACACTCTAGAATCTGATGCTGACCCCTCTGGTTTGGCTCATTTGGGACCAGGTTACCTCATGGTGATAAAATTATTGCACCAGCTCCACCCTCACAGCTGTGTCTTTTCTATCAGCTCTAGCAGATGCCTTGGAGTCATTGTGTTCCAAATGTCACACCCGTCCCTGACCTAGTACTGAAGCCAGGAGATGCTATGGGCTGTGTGGTGTAGGCAAGGGAGAGAAAAGTTTCAGGGACTTTTCTGCCTTGGGTTGAATTCAAATCTCGATTCTTAGTCTCAACCCCCTGAGTAGCTAAGATTACAAGTGTGAGCCACCAGCACCCTTTTCTCTCCTTCCCTCCCCTTCTTCCTTTTGGTATTTATTTATTTAGGCGCTGGTACTGGGGCTTGAACTCAAGGCCTTGTGATCTTGGTTGGCTTTTTTGCTCCATGCTGGTGCTCTACTATTTGACACCTCCACTTTCAGCTTTTTGGTAGTTAACTGGAGAGAGAGTCTCACAGACTTTCCTGCTGCTGGGATCTTTCCTGCAGGATCTCAGCCTCTTGACTAGCTAGGACTACAGGTGTGAACCACTAGCTCACACCATTGGGCTTTTTTGGGGGTTGTTTTTGTGATCATTTGTGGTTGCACTTAGGGCAAGTTCTACATTTCAGTTATATTTATAGTCCTTTGTGCTTTCAGCTTCTCCCCACCCCTGCCCCCCAGATAGGGTGCTCATGCTTTTGCTGGGGTCAGTCTCAACCAGTTTTTTTGTTTATTTTTTTGTTGGTCATGAGGCTTAAACTCTGGGGCCTGGACACTGTCCCTGAGCTCTTCATGTATGTTCCTGCTCGGGCTGGCTTTGAATTGTGATCCTCAGATCTCAGCCTCCTTAGTAGCTAGGATTACAGGTGTGAGCCTTCAGCGCCTAGCCAGAACCATAATTTTTTTTTTGGTCAGTCATGGGACCTGAACTCTGGGCCTGGGCGCTGTCTCTCAGCTCTTCAGCTCAAGGTGAGCACTCTACCAGTTGAGCCACAACGCCACTTCCAGCTTTTTCTGTTTATGTGGTGCTGAGGAATCAAACCCAGGGCCTCATGGATACAAGGCAAGCACTCTACCACTGAGCCACCTTCCCAGCCCCAGAAGCATGATTTTTGTGCCTACATTTTCCCAGCAGCTAAGATTATAGGCATGTATAACTATGCTGGGCCTCAATAACTTTTTTCTTTTTTTGTCTTGGGGTTTAGACTAAGGGTCTCATACTTTATAAGCAGGTGCTATGGCTGGAGCCCTGCCTTTAGCCCTTTTATTGCTTTATTTTTTCAGGTATCTTTGCCCAGGACCAGCCTCAGAGAGAGATCCTTCAATTTACAGCCCCAATGTTTGCCACTATGGGAGTGGGGGTGAATCTGGCTAACTTTTTGCATGGGATGGCCTTGTTAAAAATGTCTCCCCTTTGGGCTGGGAAGTTGGCTCAGTGGTAGAGCGCTTGCCTTGCATGCCTGAGGCCCTGGGTTCAATTCCTCAGCACCACATAAGCAAAAAGAAAAAAGCGGGAAGTGGTGCTGTGGCTCAAGTGGTAGAGCACTAGCCTTGAGCTGAAGAGCTGAGGGACAGCGGCCAGGCCCAGAGTTTAGGCCCCACAACCGGACCCAAAAAAAAAAAAAAAAAAAAAAGTCTCGGGGGCTGGGAAGGTAGCTCAGTGGTATAGTGCTTGCCTTGCAAGCATGAGGCCCTGGGTTCGATTCCTCAGCACCACATAAACAGAAAAAGCCAGAAGTGGCGCTGTGGCTCCAGTGGTAGAGCACTAGCCTTGAGCTGAAGAGCTGAGGGACAGCGCCCAGGCCCAGAGTTCAGGCCCTATGACCGGACCCCCCCCCCAAAAAAAAAAGTCTCCCCTTGCTCCAGTCAGTTAAAAAATCTCCGAGGCCACATTAGAGGCTCCAGCCTGGAGGGAGAGGCCGCATGTGTGGGGGCTGGTGGCGCTCAGGTGTCTGAGCCTGGAGCTGTACGTGCGGGGTCAGGTGGCTCTCAGGTGTCTGAGCCTGGAGCCAGGCCCAGGATCAGGTGGAAGGAAATGTGTGCAGAACAAAGTGAATCAGCCCAAGTGGCAATACCAGCACCAGGGGAAGCAGCAGGGCAGGGCAGGGCAGGGCAGGGCAGGGCTGGGCAAGCAGGGGACAAGGGAAGGGAAATGCCAAGCTCAGAGGCTGCTGGGGGCTGGGCAGGATGGAGGGGTCTGAGGGTCAATGGCACAGCCTCATCCGGGCTTCTCACCCTTGGGTGCCCCCCAAGAGCTCTCTCAGCTTTGCTCCTGACACCCACTTAGTTCTCACAGCAACAACTATGAGGGGCTTTTGTTCCCCTTGGCATCGGGGCCTGGACGCCAGGGTAGCCTCCAAGGCTAGGAGGGAGACAGGGGGGTGCAGGATCCTTCAGGGGTGGGGTGTGTGAGAAAAACCCTGGGTAAGATGCAGGACGTGGCTTTCCTCGACCTCACAGTCAAGGGCACAAGCATGACTACAGCTTGGGGAGATGCCACTAAAAGGAGGTGGGTGAAGCAGATGCTCTCCCCACCCCCCTCCCACCAGATTCCCTCTCAGAGGCTCCATTCCAAGCCTGGGGCCCTGTGGATGACAGACACGGCAGGAAACTTGACACAGATGAAGAGGGCCTCGGGAGTCAGCTGGCTGTTATCCTGATGTCCTCATCAGAACAAAAAAGAACCATCTGGTGGCGGAGAATCACGTCTGCCAGCCCCGTCTGCTCTCTGGGTTCGCATCCTGACTTCTTTTTGTCTGAACCCCCAGCTCGACCTGCCCGGATCATTTCCAGCTGTCACACAACTGACAACTAGGCAATGGCCATTCCCATTCAGGCCTAGTGACAGGGACATCTTTCTCTTCCCTCCCCTCTTCGACCAACCCTCCAATCCCACCCAGACCTGATTTGGCAAGACATTATTGCCCTTCCCCAAGAGCCTTGTTGAAAAGCAACATAGAGCCCAGCGCTGCAATGGGCTCCTGAGATAAGGGCTGCTGGCTGAGGCTCAGCCCTTGGGCCTTGTTTATAGATGCCTGGTGCTTAATCTTCCCAGGCCTGGTTTTCATAGCGGGGAGGAGTGGGGTGCTGGCTGATGAGATTCGGCCGGGATGAAGGAGAGGGGCCTGGCCAGAGCATGCCTCCCCGGAAGGGAAACGGGAGTTGCAGCGTTTTTATTTTCTTCCTGTACTGGTAACCAGAACTTGATCTCAAGACCTTGCCCTCAGCTTCCTCACTCAAGGCTGGCACTCTACCACTTGAACCACAGCTCTACTTGTAGCTTTTTGATGATTAAGGGAGTCTCCCAGATTTGTCTTCCAACCCTGATCCTCTGATCTCAGCCTTCGATCTCAGCGTGAGCCACTGGCACTCAGCTCTAATTTTTCTTTTTTTTTTTTTTGTCAGTCCTGGGGCTTGAACTCTGGGCCTGGGTGCTGTCCCTCAGCTCTTCAGCTCAAGGCAAGCACTCTACCACTTGAGCCACATTGCTACTTCCAGCTTTTCCTGAGTAGTTCATTGGAGATGAGTCTCATGGACTTTCCTGCAGGAGCTGGCTTTGAAGATCTCAGCCTCCTTACGCCTGATTACAGGCGTGAGCCACTGGTGCCCAGCTCTCATTTCTTTTCTCCAAGAGAATACCTATTGAATGCAATGAGGCCATAGAGCCTGAGCTGCAGGGAGCATTTGACCAGGCAGGCCCTGCAGGGCTGGGGCTAGCTGCCATTTCCTCCTGGGAGAGCAGGTGGGGAGAGGCTGCTTTTAAGTTACCTATTTATCTCTGAGTCAGTGCACAGGCATGAGCCACTCAGCTCCTCACCTACTTCCCAGGTTCTCATGGCTGGGGTTTCCGGGGCTCTGACCTGCAAGGCAGGACAGCCTGCTAGTTGGCTTAGGGCAGAAACCACAATTACCCTTCCAGGTGCCACACGCACAGCACGGAGATGTGCCAGGAGCCCGAAAGCCTGGCCCGAGGAGAGCCCTGGGCCACGGGTGAGCCTGGATCACCATGTGGCTTGGCAGTGCACACCACCAGGACTCCAGCCTTGGGAGGCCGCTGCCTCCTCCAGATGGAGGTCAGGCTGGGAGCACAGCACGAATGCGATCACTGCGAGGGGAGGGCCAGGCTGGCTGCCAGATGCTCACTCTGCAGCCCTGCACCCCTCCCCAGCTTAGCAGCCTGGGAGGCCTGGGGAGGATGAGAGGTGGGGCTGGATGGAACCCGAGCGGCGGGCCCTCTGCCTTCTCTGGACACAGGACAAATAGTCTAACATTCTTTGGCGAGTACCAGGAAGGAGAAAGTGGAAGAAAGATGAAATGCAGAAGTTACACTCAAACTGGATGTTGGTGGCTCGTATCTGCAATCTTAATTACCTCGGGAGGCTGAGATTTTTATTTTTTGGTTGGTCAGGGGCTTGAACTTTGGGCCTGGGCACTGTCCTTAGGCTTTTTTGCTCAAGGCTAGCAGTCTACCACTTTGAGCCACAGCGCCACTTCTGGTTTTCTGGTGGTTAACTGGAGGTAAAGTGTCCCACGGACTTTCCTGCCTGGGCTAAGGAAGCTGAGATTTGAGGATTAAAGTTCAAAGTCAGCCTGGGAAGAAAAGTCTGACACTATTATTTCTAGTTAACTGGCAAAAAGGCAGAAATGGGGCTGTGGCTCAAATGGTAGATCAGCCTTGAATGGAAAAAACAGAGAGCACTTTGGCCTGAGTGCAAGCCCCAGTACCGACACACGCATGGCAGGCACGCACGCACACAGGCACATGCACACACACAGTTACACTCAATTTATTTTTACTTCTCCCAAAGTTGTTTGTACATTTGATTCATGTAGACAAATTACAAAGCCTTCCCTCCTGTGGTGGGCATGTTCTCTTAGCCAGTTCTCTTCCAGATGCCCATATCCCCTCTGAAGCAAAAACTTCCTTCTGGAGTCGAGCCAGCTGCACAGCTCCAGCCCTGCTAAGGCAGCCCTCCCCGCAGCCAGGCCCATCTCTGCAGCTCTGTCCTCATGGCTGCTCCTCTTCTGGTCCCCTGCAAGTCTGGGCTCACTAGAGGGCTGTGCCTGGCCTGGCATCTGCAAGGGCAGCACGCCAGGGGACAGAAAAGCCTGAGGACTCAGATCCTCACCACCTGCGCAGCAATGCTCAGACCCCGCCGCTTCTCCCAGTCCATCGGCTTTCTCCTGAGGTACAGGCGGCCGAAGGTGCCACCCACCTGCCCTTTGGTGAGGCGTCCGGGATTCACACACACGCAGCCAAGGATGTCCTGGGGAGGAAATCAGAAGACGGGGTGTGGAGGCCACAACTCACTGGGGTCTGACCCCACACAGATAGGAATCATCAGATACTTAGGCCCCAGAGGATTTGTATAAAATAGATGACCAGGCTGGGAATGTGGCTTGGTGGTAGAATGCTTGCCTAGCATGCGCGAAGCCCTGGGTTTGACTCCTTAGTGTCACATAAACAGAAAAAGCCAGGAGTAGTGCTGTGGCTCAAGTGGTAGAGTGCTAGCCTTGAGCAAAAGCAGCTCAGGGACAGTGCCCTGAGTTCAAGCCCCAGGACTGATTTAAAAAAAAAAAAAAAAAAAAGGCAACCAAACCTATATGCAGTGTAGTACGTCAATTTTTTTTTTTTTTTTTTGGTCAATCATGGGGCTTGAACTCAGGGTCTGAGTGCTGTACCTGAGCTCTTTTGCTCAAGGCTCGCACTGTACCACTCTGAGCAACAGCACCAGTTCTGGCTTTTTGGTGGTTAATTGGACTCACGTGGCCTTTTCTACCCCCAGCTGGCTTTGAACCATAATCCTCAGATCTCAGCCTCCTGGGTAGCTAGGGTTACAGGCATGAGCCACTTGGCGTATGTGAACTTTTTATTGGAAGACTCTGATGGCTAGAGCTGGCAAGATGGCCGTCAGCTCTCACACAGTCAAACCTGACCCAGCTGTTTCTTGTTTTCTCACATAAAGAAGTAGTTACCACTTGACCAGGCAAGCAAAGCTTCATGGCAGTGAATACCAGAATGACTCCAGAGCTGAGTCTGGGAATGGATGGTCACATGAGAATCCGGGAGGGTGGGCAAGGACATATGGGAAGTGGCCCCACATCACCTGACCTGGCCCATGCCTGACAAGTCACCGATGAAATTCCTAGCGGCTTCCTGGTGTCAGGGGGACACTGATGATGAGCTGTGCTTCATCCACAGATCCGTCCCATCCCACTGCTCCTCCAAAAAAGCAATGGCGCTCTGTGCTGGGACCCAGGGGCCACTGTTCTCAGCAACAGACCCAGGAAGGGTGAATATTGTTGGTCTCAAAGGGTGTCAGGGTGGTTCTGGAAGATGCCAGTTCAAACCTACCTTCACAAAGTACCTCAGCTCCGATGGAACCACGAGGACATCTGGGGTGACTGGCAGCTGGGCATAGGCATAGAGATGCTCATAGTCGATAGGCATGTCCTCGGGAGGCGGGTAGAGGGGGTAGTAGCTGCAGGGACCAGAGAAAAGCAGTCAGTGGATGCCCATTCAAGACCTCCTGCCCTCCTGCCAGCCTCCCAGCCTCAGGCCTCTGGGTTGTTCATGGGCCATGTGTTTGGGGGACAGAATGTAAGGTGGGTGACCACAGGGCAAAGTTCCCTGTGGGTGGTCTGGGGGCAGCTCCGTCATATCCACCACAGGTTTGTGAGCCCACGTCACTGTCTTCCTGGCCAGCTGAGCGACCAGCGTGCTCACCTCCTCTGTGTCAGGATGTGCTTGAGGATTCGGCTGAATCTGTCTGACGCTCCAGCAGAGCTAGGAAAGGAAGGACAGAAAGAGATGGGGTACACACCTTGTTTTCTCTCCAGGGAGGAGCTGAGACCCCCCTCCCGCCCCCTGCCCAGCTGGTGTTTCCCCGCTACAGGGAAGCAGAGCCCTAGATCAGAGTCCTGACAGGCATGATTAAGAACAAAACAAAACCCTAAAAATGAACCAAAAAAACCCCCCAATGATTGGTGGCTCATGTCTGCAATCTTAGGTACTCATGAAGCTGTCCAAGTTGAGATCTAGGGACTGAGGTTCAAAGCCAGTCCTGGCTAAGAAAATCCATGAGACTCTTATCGCCAATTAATTGGCAAAAAGCCAGAAGTGGAGGTGTGGCTCAAGGAGTAGAGTGCCAGGGCTGGGAAGGTGGCTCAGTGGTAGAGCGCTTGCCTTGCATGCCTGAGGTCCTGGGTTCGATTCCTCAAAAAGAAAAAAGCTGGAAGTGGCGCTGTGGCTCAGGTGGTAGAGCGCTAGCCTTGAGCTGAAGAGCTGAGGGACAGCGCCCAGGCCCAGAGTTCAGGCCCCACGACCGGACCCAAAAAAAAAAAAAAAAAGTAGTAGAGTGCCAGCCTTGAGCGGACAAAGCTAAGGGACAGTGCCCAGGCCCTCAGTTCATGCCTCGGTAGCATGCTCAATAAACAAAACAAGAAAGACCTCGGCTGGTACCATTTCCTGTACGAAAACGTCACATGTGCTCCATTAGCAGGTAACAGGTAGCCAGCCGATTCTATGTACCTGAGTCAAAGGCACACATCCATAGTGCTGAACTCCTGACTTGCTCCGCTCTCTGCCCAGCAGAGAGGGAGAACTGACTGTCTAGCTGAAATGCCACAGATGTGGCTGGACCTGACCCTCTGTGGACCACAGCCCACACCGAGAAACACCCCCCGTGCTCACGTCAGTCTGGGGAAGTGAGGAAAGAGAGTAGAGTGGAAAATGCAGATACATTTCTGTGCCTGGAATAAACATGTACAGACAGAAAAGACGATTCTTTGGGGTCTCAAACACTATAAACAAATGACAGAAACAAATGTATCTGACTGCCCCTCCTGGTATAGTTTCCTGACCAGGAAATAAAGTCCATGAGACTCTTTGTGAGATTCCCACCTCAGCCACCAAGAAAGCTCCACTCACTGGTGTATACCTGCCATCTCAGCTATAAGTAAGTCTAAACAGGAGGACAGCAGGCTAGGCTCGCAAGACCCAATCTCAAAAATAATCAAAGCGAGTCGGGTGCCGGTGGGCTCATGTCTGTAATCCTAGCTACTCAGGAGGCTGAGATCTGAGGATCGAGGTTCAGCCAGTCCGGGCAGCAAAGTCCGTGAGACTCCTATCTCCAATAAACCACTAGAAAACTGGAAGTGGTACTGTGGCTCAAGTGGTAGAGTGCTCGCTTTGAGTTTTCTGGTGGTTAATCAGATAAGAATCTCACGGACTTTCCTGTAGGAGCTGGTTTTGAATTGGGATCCTCAGATCTTAGCCTCCTAGGTCTCTAGGACTACAGGCGTGAGCCATGAGCGCCTGGCTTGCTTTGGTTTTTTTTATTTTTATTTTTTTTTTTGGGTCCGGTCGTGGGGCCTTGAACTCTGGGCCTGGGCGCTGTCCCTGAGTTCTTCAGCTCAAGGCTAGCGCTCTACCACTTGAGCCACAGCGCCACTTCCGGCCTTTTCTTTTTGCTTAAGTGGTGCTGAGGAATCGAACCCAGGGCCTTGAGCATGCAAGGCAAGCACTCTACCACTGAGCCACCTTCCCAGCCCCTGTTTTTTTTTTTATTTGCCAGTCCTGGGGCTTGAGCTCAGCCTGGGCACTGTCCCTGACTTTCTTTTGCTCAAAGCTAACACTCTACCACTGGAGCCACAGCTCCACTTCTAGCCTTTTCTGTTTATGTGGTACTGAGGAATTGAACCCAGGGCTTCATGCATGCTTGGTAAGCACTCTACCACTAAGCTATTTTCCCAGCCACTTTGATTTTTGTTGTTGTTGGTGGTGGTGGTGGTGGTGGGGCTTGAACTCTGGGCTTGGGCGCTGTCCCTGCGTTCTCAGCTCAAGGCGAAAGTGGTACTGTGCACCAGCTTTGAGCAAAAGAGATCAGAGACAATGTCCAGGCCCAGAGTTCAAGCCCCCCGACAATTTTTTTTTTTTTCCAAAGCAGAAAAGGGTTGTAGAAGAGTGGCTGCCCAGCAAGTGCAAGGCTCGGAGTTCAAATCCCATTACTGGAGAAACTTGGCGATGACAGGCCCAGAATGTGGGGAGACAGCGACCCTACCCAGCTGCCGGGAATGCACTTCTTACCAGCTGATCTCCTCGGCCCCCATGTGGAACAGCAGGTCTGTGGACGTCAGGCCAAAGATCACCCCATTTATGCTGAGAGTGCAGGGCTCCGACACGAACTGCACTCGCTAAAAGGAGGTATTTGGGTTGACACAAACATTTACACACACACACAGCTGCTGGAAACTTCCTTATAGAAGTCAGGGGTCTCTACTGGCTAGGGAGATGAACCTGTGCCCAGCAGACTCACAGCCATCTTTCCCACATGCAGCTTAGGAATCAGGCTGTGTGCCTGAAAAGGCTGTCGTTACCCCCCATCCTCCCCTCGGGGCCAGGCTGGCCACATTCTGGGCTGCCTGCTGGGCAGAGGGGTCACAGGTACCTTTTTGTCTTCTCGAGACAGATCCGAGTAGCTGAAAGGTGGCTGTGGGTACACGGGCTCATGGTGCACGTCCCTCAGGGAGGGGACGAAGATAAGGTGGGAACCGGAGCTGCAGAAGAGGAAGAAAGTGAGCGCAGAGTGGCAGAATGAGGTTTAAGTCCTGGGAGCTGCATGGCATAGCTGCCCTTCAAGGAGATGTGGTTCCCGGATGCTGCCAAGGGAAGGCAGCATGCTGCCAGGCACATGGGCCCCCTTTCCCCTTCCTCTGTCCTGTCCCACTGGGGCTCCAGGGTGACTACGGTGACAGGAAAACGGGAGAAGACAGCCGGGTGCCAGTGATCACACCTATAATCCTAGCATCTCAGGAGGCTGAGATCTAAGTTCAAAGCCAGCCTGGGCAGGAAAGTTTGTGAAACAGAAGTGGCACTGTGGCTCAAGTGGCAGAGCTCTAGCCTTGAACACAAATAGGCTCAAGGATAGCATCCAGACCCAGTTCAAGCCCCAGGACTGGCAAAAAACAAAAACAAAATAGAAAATGTGAGAAGAAACTGAGACAGAAAATGTAGAGAAAGAATCAGCCTCAGACCTGGAGCTGGCGTGGACTCCCCTCGGCAGGACAGAGGTCCCTTGGAGCATTACAATGACTCCAAAGTGGCTGTAGTGACATGAGTGCCACTGGTCAGATCCTGAGGCTGACTGCCCCTGCATTCCCAAGATCCACCCCAAACCTCTCCACCAGCCAAGGGCTGGGCTATAAGTAACTGGACAGCAAAGACAAGACGCTTTCAGAGCGACACATGCCTGGCTTCTCTGCATCCTTGAACCCTTCCTGCTTAGGTTGGAAAGTGATGCCTCATTTCTACTTTCCAGTACACCAAAGTAACAGATACTCAGCAGCAAGACAGAGGCAGGGAGGACTGCAGCCAGAGGACAATCTCTAGGGTTACAACATCAATGAAGAAACAAGTTGTGCCTCTGGGGGAGGACAACTGTTTATTTTCCCAGGGAAAGCCTCATTTCTTCGGTTCCCTAGCCTTGTCCTAGTAGAGGGGCAATTTGGGGTTGCCAACAGCTCTTGCTTCTAGCTGCTTCCTCCTCTCTCTTGCTTAAAGCCTGGTCGTAGCACTGTCTTTGACATGTGGGCTGTTGGGGACTTTGTTACTTAATTATCGCACCTACTCAGTGAGACCCAAGACTGACTGCAATAGCAGATGAGAACTGTGAGGCCGAGTGTACTCTGCACGTTAGCCACTGAGAGGTTCACTGTAATTGCCTAAGCCACTGTCTGGAGGTTTGAGCTTCATCAAGACAAAAACAAAAAGCAAACAAAAAACAGAGGGAAGCCTCTTGGCGTTAGTGGCTCACACCTGTAATCCTGCTCAGGAGGCTGAGATCTGAGGATCAAAGTTTAAAGCTAGCCTGGGCAGGAAAGTCCACTCCAATTACTACCAGTAACTCCAATTAACTACCATAAAAGCCAATAGCAAGGCACTAGTGCCTCACACCCATAATCCTAGCTACTCAGGAGGCTGAGATCTGAGGTTCAAGAAAGTCTGTGAAAGGCCCTGAACTCAAGCCTTTGTACATCCCCACCCTCCACCCCTGCCACACACACACTGAAGCCAGGAGTGGGAGTGGGGTGGGATGGGGCTAGGGGAGAGGGTAACCTGAACAGGACAATCTGTGTTCCAGGTCCCAAAGGCCCAAAGCCTGTAATGACACAAAGGCCTGAGATGCAGCTGGCTGCTGTCAGGGGACGGAAGCGTCTGCTCTGGAAGAGCAATGGTTAAGGAGGAAGCAGCCTTTCCGCTCATGGTTCTGGGGAGGGAGGAAGAAAATTCCAACTATGCTCATGCTCAGCATTGCCCAACTTCATACATTCTCGTGGGAGGGTCTCAGGCTCCTCACTGCAGCCACAGGGAGCCGGCAGATCTGTCTCAGCTTCTGCTGATAAATGAGCTTAATAAGTCTCTGCACTTCTGACCTCCGGGGAATACAAGAAAACCCCCACCGAGGATCATTTCTGTCCGGGTTCGAGAAGGGTGGGGCAGCGCCTTGCCCCATGGCACACACTGGCCCCAGATGAAAGTGCCTGGTGGTGCTGGGTGCCCGCCCCCGGGGTTCACAAAGCCCGGGCTGTTCTTTGTTTTCTATCACTCACTACGTCACTATTGCACCGGGTGAGGAACCCAAATCAGAACCCAATCTCAAGCTGAGGGCACCAGCCCAGCCAGCGCTGCTGCAGCCTCTGCCCACTGCAGAGGGCTGACCAAAGACACCCTTAAATACCCCCCCCTCCCCGCCCTGCTTTAGGGCTTTAAGCACTCTCCAGATGAACTCCATCAGGGTCACGACATACCCTGGGAAGCACTCGGAGCCCCTTCACTGGCGGGAGGGAGAGGACAGAAGCAGCTGAGGGCCGTCACTGGCACACACTCCGTTTCCCAGCCCTGTGGAGAGGTGGGTCCTCATTACAGGGCTGCGGTGCCTCCCACGCTGGCGTGTTACAACAAATCCACTACGCTCAGTTCTCATGGCCAAAATGTGGAAGATTATACATTGTGTTTTGGAAACTTCCTTTGTTGTGGACTTGTTTTAAAGGCTCAGCCATAGAGATGTGATTTTTATGAGCTCAGCTATAAGCAGGCAGATCCCGGGAGATCGTCCACTATTCCGCTTTTTTCAGACTTCTGACACTGGAGGAGAGGGACAGGAACTGAGGTGTCTGTCAGCTTCCTGCTAACTCTCTGCTTCTCGCTTTAGACTCTTCCTGGAAGGGCAATTTCCCGCACGTTACCACAGCACATGGCTCTGACATCACTGTGCCCTGACCTTGTCCTGTCCCTTCCCTGGGCCATGGCAAGGAATCAAGAACCTCACCTTCAGCTAGGCGCTGGTCACTCATGCCTGTAATTCTGGCTACTTGGGGGGGGGGGGGAGGGGAAGCTGAGGATCATGGTTTGAAGTCAACCCAGGGCAGGAAAGTACATGAGACACTTATGTCCAATCATCCAACCAAAAAGTTCAAAGTAGAGCTGTGGCTTAAGTGGTTGAGAGAAAAGGCCAAATCAGAGTGAGGTCCTGAGTTCAAGCCTCAGTACTGCATACACGCCAAAAACTTCCCCTCTCACTAGAGCACCCACCGCACTTCCTAACCCTGAGTAGCACTGACTCACCCTAAAACACTCACACGCGGAGGTTTGGAACCTCTTGGGAGACTGTTTCTCTCTGCTTTACTCAGTGTGAAACACTTGCAGTTCAAGGGTTCTAACTGATCAAAAGGATGAAGAGGGAGGAAACTTCCATTCCTTTTAAACTGTTGCAGTTTTTTTTCTGGGATACATCGGAAGAACCTAGGAAACTTCTGGCTCTGTCTAGTGTTTGGGATTCTGACCTTCTTGTGCTTTCGATTATTGTTCGCAGACATTGCTTGAAAACATCTTCGAAGGGACTTGTCAGCAGACACTTCTGTAAGAAAGGAAGGCAGGTGGACTCAGAGGGCAACACATGGCTTCATTCACCCTTAGGTGCTGCTGTCAGGCTGGCCTATGGAGACTGCCTGTGATGTGGGGAGCTGAGTACATCTAGGACAGGAGAGGAGGCAGATGAGAACTAGTCCTCTGGAGTGCAAGCTGAAGTGAAAAAGGAAGAATGCTTTAAAATCTCTTCCACTAATCTGGGAGCTAGAGGCTTACAGCTGTAATCCTAGCTACTCAGGAGGCTGAGCTCAGAGGATCACAGTTCAAAGCCAGCCTGAGTAGAAAAGGCTGTGGGACTCTTACCTCTAATTAACTGCCAGTGGGACTCTTATCTCTAATTAACCTCCAGTAAACTGGAAATGGAACTGTGGCTCAGAGTGGTAGAGTGCGTGCCTTGAGCAGAAAAGCTCAGGGACAGTGCCAGGGCCTGAGTTTTTTTTGTTCAACGATAGCACTGTACCACTTGAGCCACAGCTTCACTTTCAGCTTTTTTGGTGGTTGACTGAAAAGTCTTGTAGACTTTCCTGCCCCAATTGACTTTGAACAGCCATCTTCAGATCTCCGCTTCCTGAGTAGCTAGGAATACAGCTGAGAGCCATTTGTGTTACATCAAAGAACAGGACAAATTGCCAGTTCAAGGTAGTGGCCTCAGAAGGACTTTCAGAGTCTACCTCTGTGATGCAGGTACTGCCTGCAATGCATTTCTTTTTCCTTTTGCCAGTCCTGGGACTTGAACTCAGGTCCTGAGACTTGAACTCAGAGCCTGGGCACTGTCCCTGAGCTTTTCTTGCTCAAGGCTAGCACTTGAGCCATAGGGCCACTTCAAGCTTTTTCTGTGTATGTGCTACTGAGGAATCGAACCCAGGGCTTTATGAATGCTAGGCAAGCACTCTACCACTAAGCCATCTTCCCCGCCCCCATTTATTTCTACACTTTATACCCTAGCACTAAGTGCTACGGAGAAGTGGTATCTTTCCAGTTCCTTCTCCACCTTCCAGCTCATCTTGTATTCTAGCGAAACCAAGCCAGCAAACTTGAGATATTTACTAAACATATCCAGTTACAATGGCTTTCTAATTAGCCACAGGGTTCACTTAGGCCTGCTACAAATGCAGATAATGCTATAAAAAGAAAAGCAAGGGCTGGTCTGATGCAGTTGTCTAGGGACCCCGCCCCCAGGACTTACCTCCACCTGTTCATGCTTAGCATCCAGGAAAGGACCGAACTGCAAACAAGCCCAAGGGGGAGAGACAGAGCATCAAAGCAACAAATCAGAATCACATGTCTGAAAATACTTTCAGATACTGTCTTCTAACTGCTCTCCACCCAGGGTCCATCTGTCCGTCCATGGCTGCCTTGGGACAGTTAGCAGATGGGCAGGGGGCACCTAGCCAGCTTCACAGGCAGAACCACCTGATCTTTGACGGTGGCACTGAGGGCCCTAGAACCCGTACCACTGCCTCCACACACTGCTTTTTCCTGGCCCCCCACAACTGGCAGGAGTGGTCGAGCACCATGCCTGCAGGAGCACTTTGAGCATAAAGGTGGGAGAAACAAGAGACAAGAACACTGAAATCAATGAAGGGGACCAAGAGGTACTGGGAGTTGAGGGTCTATGGATCGTGAGTCTTTCGAGAGGAAGACTGAGAACTACAAAACAAGTTGGGCACCGGTGGCTCATGCCTAGAATCCTAGCTATTCAGAAAACTGAGATCTAAGGATTGTGGTTTGCAGTCCATGCAACTCTCATCTCTAATTAATCAGCTAGAAGTGGACATGTGGCCCAAGTGGTAGAGCACCAGCCTTGAGCAAAAAAGCAAAGGGACAGTGCCCAGATCCTGACTTCAAGCTCCTGTATAGGCACAAAACCAAGCAAATGCAAACAAATTCCCTACCAAGCATTCTAAAAAGGACAGGTTGACTTCTAAAAATTTGGAACAGCATTAAGACTCTTTTCTAAGGCTGACTCCTGTTTTCCCACTGTTGTTCCTTTGTACATAGCTGTCCCAGGAGACCTCCTACCAGGACACAGACGTCTGGCCGGTCCTGGTTGATGATGGTGATCAGGTCAAGCAGGGGGTCATAAGTGATGCTGTCTGACGTGGTGTATGGCCCACAGGCCAGGAAGACCACTGTTTGCTCGAAATCTAAGACAGAAAGGATTGCAAAGAACAGATCAGGGGGCTGGGAAGGTGGCTCAGTGGTAGAGCACTTGCCTTGAATGCCTGAGGCCCTGGGTTCAATTCCTCAGTACCACATAAGCAAAAGAAAAAAGCCAGAAGTGGCGCTGTGGCTTAAGTGGTAGAGCGCTATCCTTGAGCTGAAGAACTGAGGGACAGCGCCCAGGCCCAGAGTTCAGGCCTCACGACTGGACACCCCCCCCCAAAAAAAAAAAAAAAAAAAGAATGGATCAGAAGGACTGATCCTAGGACAGTGGGAGAAGGGACATTAGATGAAAATGCCACATGACACATTCACTGTCCCTGCAAGTGTGCCCAAGTGATCGAAGAAAAATGGCCCTCAGGAGCCAGTGCCTCAGACCTATGATCCCAGCTACTCAGGAGATTTGAGGATCCAAGTTCAAAGCCAGCCTGGGCAGATAAGACTGTGAGACTCTTTTTTTCTTTCTGTTGTTGGTCCTGGGATTTGACCTCAGGGTCTGGGCACTGTCCCTGAGCTCTTCAGCTCAAGGCAAGTACTCTATGGCTTGAGCCACAGCGCTACTTGCGATTTTCTGGTGGTTAACTTGAAACAAGAATCTCAGATTAGCCGGTGATTCAAGCCTATAATCCTAGCTATTCAGAAGGCTGAGATCTGAGGATCACGGTTCAAGCCAGCCAGGCAGGAAAGTCCGTGAAACTTTTTTTTTTCCCCCCTTTTGTCGGTCGTGGGGTTTGAACTCTGGGCTTTGGTGTTGTCCCTGCACTCTTCAGCTCAAGGCGAGTGCTCTACCGCTTGAGCCACAGTGCCACTTCCAATTTTCGAGTGGTTTATTGGAGGTAAGAGTCTCACAGACTTTCCTGCCCGGGCTGGCTTTGAACCATGATCCTCAGATCTCAGCCTCCTGAGTCACTAGGATTACAGGCGAGAGCCACTGGTGCCCGGCTTGTAAAAGTCTTATCTCCAATAAACCACTAGAAAACCAGAAGTGGCGCTGTGGCTCAAGTGGTAGAACGCTAAGCCTTGAGCTGAAGAGTTGAGGGACAGGGCTCAGGCCCAGAGTTCAAGCCCCACGACCAACAAAAAAACAAAAACCAAAAAAACCTCAGACTTTCCTGTGTGGGCTGGCTTTGAACCGTGATCCTCGGATCTCAGCCTCCTGAGTAGCTAGGATTACAGGCATGAGCCAATGGTGCCCAGCTGACTGTGAGACTCTTATCTCCAATTAACCACCCAAAAACCTGGAAGTAGAGCTGTGGCTCAAGTGGTAGAGTGCTGGCATTGGGCAAAACAAGCTCAGGGATAGTGCTCAGGCCGATTTCAAGCCCCAGGACAGGTATGTACATATATATAGCAGTCAGGAGTATTTATTAGGGTGAGAGGTGCTCACACTTTAGAGAAGTTTCTGGAAGTAAGGATAAGCTGTAAGAGAATGCTGAGACTTGAATATACCTGTGTATATTCAGGGACCATCTGGTGGTCCAGTGTGGCTAGCAAATGTGGGGCACTGAAGCCCAGAAAGGCAGGCTGAGGAGATGGGGGACTGGGTGTCAGGTGTGGGGTTTGTGCTGTTTCCCTTTTAGTATTTAGCTTGGATTTTAAATTAGGTGCTCTACTGCTGCCATTTATACTTTCCCCCTGGATTCTGGAATCTGGAGGTGAACTGTCCAGGTCAGAGGGTTGAAGCAGATTAACGTGCCTGGGTGATTCAGCTGGGAATCTGCTAGCTGGACACTAAAGCTGCCAGGCCCATGTCTTGATCCCACACATGGGTCTAGGGCCCTGTCCAGTCTGTGAATAATTTGAATTTCCATGAACAAGCTTTTTTTCTTTCGTTAATGTGAGCCAGTTTCAATAAGGATGTCTAGAGATCCTTGACTTCCTAACAGTTAAACTAGTTTTCTAATATTGCTACAAACAAATTATTTTTAATTTAATGGCTTTTCTTCTTCTTCTTCTTTTTTGTTTTGCTTTTGGGTCCAGTCATAGGGCCTGAACTCTGGGCCTGGGCGCTGTCCCTCAGCTCTTCAGCTCAAGGCTAGCGCTCTACCACTTGAGCCACAGCGCCACTTCCGGCTTTTTTCTTTTTGCTTATGTGGTGCTGAGGAATTGAACCCAGGGTCTCAGGCATGCAAGGCAAGCCCTCTACCACTGAGCCATTTTCCCAGCCCCCTTCTTTTTTTTTGGCCAGACATTGGGGCTTGAACTCAGAGCCTGGGCATTGCCCCTGAGCTTCTTTTGCTCAAGGCTAGCACTTTACTACTTGAGCCACAGTGCCACTTCTTTTTCTGTTTATGTGGTACTGAGGAATCAAACCTAGGGCTTCATGCATGTTAGGCAAGCATTTTACCACGAGGCTGCCTTACCAGTCCTAGCTTAAACGTCTTATCTTACAGCTCTGGAGATCATAAGTTGTAAAATTCAGTCATTGGGAGGGCTATGCTCTCTCTAGAGGTTCTAGGGGAGTACCTATTTCTTTGCCTTTGTAGCTCACCTGGCTCATGACCCATTTTCCATCTTTTTTTTTTTGCCTGTACTGGGGCTGGAACTCAGAGCCTGGGCACTATCCCTTAGCTTTTTGTCTTTTTTTGTTTTGTTTTTTGGTCCTGGGGCTTGAACTCTGGGCCTGCAATGTCCCTCAGCTCTTCAGCTCAAAGCTAGTACTCTACCACTTGAGCCACAGTACCACTTCCGGCTTTTTCTATTTATGTGGTGCTGAGGAATCAAACCCAGGGCCTCATGCATGCAAGGCAAGTGCTCTACCACTGATCCACCTTCCCAGCCTGTCCCTTAGTCTTTTAACTCAAGGCTGGCACTCTACCACTTGAGCCACAGCTCCATTTCTGGATCTTTTTTTGTGGTTAATTGGAGAGAAGAGTTTTCTGGACTTTCCTGTCTGGGTTGATTTCAAAGCACTGCTCAGATCTCAGTCTCGAGTTTTTAGGATTACAGGAGTGAGCCACCGGCACCAGAGCTGTCATCCTTCCTCTGAGCCAGCAGCCTAATATTTCTACTCTTACTCTGGTCCTGACATGCTTTTTCCTAAGCCTTCATTTGAGTCCATGATAATCAAGCCTGGATAATCCAGGATAATCTCTTATCTCAAAATCTTTAACTTAGTCAGCAGGTGAAGTCCTTTTTTTTGGGGGGGGGGGAGGGGATGGTTTGGTCATGAGCTTGATGGGCTTGAACTCAGGGACTAGGTGCTACAACTGAGCTCTTTTGCTCAAGATTAGAGTTCTACCATTTTGAGCCACAGGTCTACTTCCAGTTTTTAAGTGGTTAATTGGAGATAAGTCTTACAGGAATTTTTCTGCCTGGGCTAGCTTTGAACCCCAATCTTCAGATCTCAGCCTCCTGAGTAGTTAGAATTACGGGTGTGAGCCACCCATGCTAGTGCAAAGTTCTTTTAACCATATATGGCCATGCGTTCAGAGGTTCCAGAGATGAGGGAAGAGACATTATATCTTGAACACTGTGATAGTATTCAGGAGGAAAGGTGAATGTCATGTGGTGTGGAGCAGGTACAAAGTTAAGTTTGTTTTTTGAGGTGCAAGGAAGTGATCTAAACCCCAGAGGACACCGGAACTGCCCAGGGAGCAAGGTCCACTTCTTATTTATCCACGAGTGCTTAGCTCAATTCCTTGTACAAAAAAATATTTGTGGGGGCTGGGATGGTGGCTCAGTGGCAGAGTACTTGCCTTGCATGCATGAGGCCCTGGGTTCGATTCCTTAGCACCACATAAGCAAAAAGAAAAAAGCCGGAAGTGGCGCTATGGCTCAAGAGGTAGAGCGCTAGCCTTGAGCTGAAGAGCTGAGGTACAGCGCCCAGGCCCAGAGTTCAGGCCCCATGACCAGACCCCCCCCCCAAAATAAATAAATAAATAAAAAATTTGCGGGCTGGGAATGTGGCTTAGTGGTAGAGTGCTTGCCTAACATTCATGAAGCACTGGGTACGATTCCTCAGTACCACATAAACAGAAAAAGACGGAAGTGGCGCTTGGCTCAAATGATAGAGAGCTGGCCTTGAGCAAAAGAAGCTCAGGGACAGTGCCCAGGCCCCAGGACTGGCAAAAAAAAAAAAAAAAAGTTTGCTTAATAGTCCATTCAACTGGTTCCAGCAGCATCCCTGGCCCACAGCTCTGGCTCTTAGTACCTTACTTAGCATGTTAACTCCTTTTCACTTATTATTTTAAGTTGATCTAATAGCACTATGCCCACTCCAATTCTCACATAAATATTTTCCAATATATTATACAATGTCAGGTGAATGTGTTAACGACTAAACTACGGAAACACCTACATTATACAATGCCATAACATCTAAATTTCATTCTGGAGTCAAGATTGTTCCCAATACCCAAACAGGGTGTGGGCAAAATGCCAGGATTGGCATTTACTGATAATCTTGAATGGCATCATACTATGCTTACCAAAATTCTTAGAAATGGGGTTTTGTGGGTTTCTTTGGTACCAAGACTGAGGCATGAACTCAGGGCACTGTCCCTGAGCTTTTCTGCTCAAGACTAGTGCTTTATCACTTTGAACCATAGCTCTACATCCGGTTTTTTTTTTTTTTGGGTCCGGTCGTGGGGCCTGAACTCTGGGCCTGGGCGCTGTCCCTCAGCTCTTCAGCTCTAGGCTAGCGCTCTACCACTTGAGCTACAGCGCCACTTCTGGCCTTTTTCTTTTTGCTTATGTGGTGCTGAGGAATCGAACCCAGGGCCTCATGCATGCAAGGCAAGCGCTCTACCTCTGAGCCACCTTCCCAGCCCCTCTACATCCGGTTTTTTAGTGGTTAATTGGGGATCAGAATCTCATGGATTTTCCTGCCTGGGCTGGCTTTGAACCATTATCCTCAGACCTCTGCCTCCTGAATAGCTGGGATTATAGCAGTGAGCTACCAGCGCCCAGTTTCACTTAATTTGTATATTCTGGAATAACTTTACATTTTAAAAAAAAGGTGTAAAAGAAAGCACAGAGTTCCTCTATGTCTTTTATCCAGAGTCCCCTAACATTAACAACTTACCTAACTACGTAGATCTGTTAGAATTAATGTAGGTGTTACTGTTAACTAAACTCCTGGCTTTATTCACATTTTCTCTTCTAAGGTCAATCTACAATACCAGAACGTTCTTTCTTTCTTTGTCAGTCATGGGGCTTGAACTCTGGGCCTGTCCCTGACCTCTTCAGCTTAAGGCTAGGGCTCTACCACTTGAGCCACAGTGCCACTCAAGGTTTTCTGGTGTTTAACTGGAAATAAAAGTCTCATGGACTTTCCTGCCTAGGCTGGTTTTGAACTGTGATCCTCAGATCTCAGCCTCCTGAGATGAGCCACCAGCGCCAGGCTCAGATAGTTCTTTGTAACATGCACATACTGTTCCTTTTCAAAATGGCCTGAAACTATTTTTTTGGGGGGGGGGGGGAAGGAGGTTGGTTGTGGAGCTTGAACTCTGAGCTTGGGCACTGTCCCTCAGCTCTTCAGCTCAAGGCTAGCCTCTACCACTTGAGCCTCAGTGCCACTTCTGGCTTTTTCTATTTATGTGGTTCTAAGGAATCGAACCCAGGGCCTCATGCATGCAAGGCAAGCACTCTACCACTGAACGACCTTTCCAGCCCTGGAACTACTATTAAAGGCTAGTCTCTCAGGATAGGTGGCAACACTAACAATGGTCAGGAGGCTCAGACCCACTGGCTCTTGGGCAAAAGGCCTGTAAACCCACCTATCACCTGTCTTTTTTTTTTTTCTGGTCTTGGGGCTTGAACTCAGGGCCTAGGTGCTGTTCCTGATCTTTTTATCTCAAGGCTTGTGCTCTACCATCTGAGCCACAGCTCCACTTCAGGTTTCTTGATAAGTTAATTGGAGGTAAGGGTCTCACAGACTTTTTTGCATGGGCTGGCTTCGAACCATGACCTTCAGATCTCATCTTCCTGAGTAGCTAGGATTACAGGCGTGAGTCACCAGCGCCCGGCCTATTTTGTTCTTAAAGACCATTTGTAGTGTCCTGAGCCTGTGGATCCTCATTTCAGGAACCTTGTCCATCATCCTCACTGTTCACAAAACAACTTCTGAACCAAAACTCACCTCTTTCCTCTTCGGTGGGCTGATAGAACGGAAGCGGCACGCCCTTAGAACAGAGGAAAAGCTCAGGTAAGGTCTCACTGCTGGGGTTACTTTGGTAAGGACAGGGGTGGGGTGAGGGGGGGGGGGTGCAAGGGCCCCAGGGATAGGTGGGAGAGAGGGGAGGATGTACCTGTCCTGCTCTTCACAGCCCAGAGCTGAGAGGACCAATCAAAACAGCCCAGGTAATGGGGATTCACCAATAAAACCCTCACAGAACCCCCAGCAACAAGTGGGAGCAATGAGGTGCTGAAAACACCAGAATGCTCCTAGGCAGGGGGTGGAAGAAGCCATCTTACTGCTTTTCCTGTTAGCTAGATCAGGCATAGGAAAACTCCAGCCTGAGGTCAAATTGGGTTGCAAATAAAGTTTTACTGGGTTAGGTGCAGGTGGCTCAGGCTTGTAATTCAAGCCACTTAGGAGGTTGAGATCTAAGGATTGGGGTTTGAAGCCAGCCAGGGCAGGGAAGTCCATGAGACTTTTTTTTTTGGTCACTTGTGGGGCCTGAACTCGGCCTGGGCGCTGTCCCTCAGCTCTTCAGCTCAAGGTGAGCGCTCTATCACTTGAACCATAGCGCCACTTCCAATTTTCTGGAGGTTAATTGGAGAGTCTCACGGCCTTTCCTGCCCCGGCTGTCTTGGAAATAGTGATCCTCAGATCTCAGGTAGGATTACAGGGGTGAGCCACCAGCACCCGGCCAGCGCCCAGCTCTTCTGTTTTTGTTTTGTTTTTGCTATTGTGGGGCCTGAACTCAGGGCCTGGGTGCTGTCCCTGAGCTTTACGACTTTGAGCCACAGCTCCATTTCTAGGTTTTGAGTGGCTAATTGAAGAGTTTTATCATAGGGAGCAGTGGAGGGGGGAATCTTTCCGGATGTTTTTGCCCAGGGTTGACCTCAAGCCGTGATCAGCCTTGTGAGTAGCTCTAAGTATAGGTGTGAGCCACCAGTGCCCGGCTTCATGGGACTCTTATCTCTAGTTAACCACCCAAAAAAAGCCAGAAGTGGAGCTGAGGCTCAAGTGGAAGAGCACTAGCCTTGAGCAAGAACTCTCAAGGATCCCAGGTCTGGACCCAAATCTGGGACTTGCTCCAAAAAAAAAGAAGAAAAAAAAAAAGAGAGAGAGAAAAGAAAAGAGAAGAAGTTTCCTGACTTACAACCTGGAGTAAATTCCCACTCTATAGACTGAACCAGTTTCTAGGGCCCAGAAGCACACACAGTGCCCAGAACAAACAAGGAAGGGAGGAGGGGCCCCTCTGTACCTCATAGAGTTTGGTGGCCACAAGTCTTCTACCAGTGGTGTTGATTCCTTCCATGATTACAACCTGAAAGACGAGAAACAACAGGCTTGCTAAACAACGGGGGGAAATGAAAGGTCTGGCATCAATTATTTTGACGCAGTTACGAGTATTTTATAAGTGTAAACTCAGAGCAGTTTTCTTGCAAACAAATTAAAGGGACTGCGTTAGTAACAATCATTACACTGTATACAAATGATGTAATTCTCACAACTATCCCATGAGGTAAGAATCATTATTTATTCTCTGGAGACCCAGTGGCTTAGAAGGTTTAAATATCTTGCCTGAAGCCACATACCTTGTGAGCTAGAGCTAGGATTTGAACTGGGCCGTCAGACGCAAAAGCAAGCATAAAAGGGAAGACCAGAGAAACAAGAGAATGGTAAGAACCTCTACGATGCTGTCCTCTGGCTCATGTAGGCACATGCCACACGTCAGAGGAACAAACTGAGAAAAACCTATCCCTGGCACAATGCTGGCAAGTGTAAATGATACCTCTACATCTTGGTGCAGCATCTGCAATCTTACCTGTCCAGGAAACAGAGAATATTCTCTGAGCTCAGACAGATCCACTGGAATCTGAGCACCTGAGGAATGTTCTCGATCTCCCTCGAGGATGACCGACTTGCTGTTCAGCTTCCCATTGCTGTCACAGCAGATCTGACCCAGCAGGGTGACAGGCTCCTACGGAAGGAAAGGGGCAGTTTAAGAAGCAGTTTTGGAAGTCACTGGGGTGAACAGTGAGCAACCCCCAAGAGACATGCGTGTTGTATGGATGCGATCGAGCATCACATCTCCACAGACGGCAGAGATGGAGGAGCTGTGACAGGCTCACCACGCTCGGAGGCTGCCTGGGATTAAGCATCTTCAGCAAGGGAGGACGTGCCCCGCCCCCACGGCACTTTTCCAGACCTATAGCTGAAAATACTTCACATTTACGGAACCGACGAAATACCAGGCACTGTTCCAAGTATGCATCTTTACTACTTGAACTACAGCTCTACCTCCAGGTTTTGGCTGGTTAATTAGCTAAAGCATCTCTAGATCTTCCCACATGGATTGGTTTCAAACCTAGAATCTCAGACCCCGGCCTTCTGAGTAGCTAAGAAGACAGTCCTGAGCCAGTGATGCCTGATAAAATTGGTGTTTGTTTTTTTTTTTTAATTTTTTGTTTTTTTTTTTTAATTTTTTGTTTTGGCCAGTCCTGGGGCTTGAACTCAGGGCCTGAGCACTGTATCTGAGCTTTTTCACTCAAGGCTAGCACTCTACCACTTTGAGCCACAGTGCCACTTCCTGTTTTCTGGTGGTTAATTGGAGGTAAGTCTCGTGGACTTTCCTGCCTGGCCTACCTTCAAACCGGAATCCTCAGGTCTCAACCTCCTGAGTAGCTAGGATTATAGGCATGAGTCACTGGTGCCCGGTGAAACTGGTGCTTTTTTAAGCCTATTTATCAAGTCTGTCTCTAGAATGGGAATCTACCCTGGCTATCTATGAGCAAATGACAGTTAGTTTAGAATCTGCATGCCATAGGTTTCTGTCTTCCTGCTTCAGCCTCTAGTGTAGGGAATACAGGTGTGTGCTACCATGCCCACTCATGTCGTCCAATTTTTAAAGGTTGAGTTTTAATATTCAAATCTTAATACTGATTTGTAGGTGACCTTTACATACCATGGATATGAATCCTTTATTAGTTACATATTCCTCAAAAAAATTTTTTTGAGACAGGATCTTGGTATGTAATCAGGCTGACCTTGGATTTGTGATCTTTCTGCCCCAAGCTTAGTCCTGGGCTTATAGGTGTGCACCACTATGCCCAGTACCATATTGGCATAGTGGTTCCTCATTAGATTAACCTGAACTCTTTTTCCTCGATCCTGTTCCCATTCTTAGGAGCAAACAGGAATCTAATCTTTCCCACATGCCTGTGTATCCCTGCCCACCCAGCACTTCCTCCCAATAATCTCTAAAACTTCCTCAGAGGACACAATTTCACATCTCTTTCCCCAAATGCAAACATACAGCAAAGGTACCTTAAGGAATTTTGTAGAATACATCCCCCTTAGATCAAAAGAAGGTCAAGTGCCAGGCGCTGCTGGCTCATGCCTTTAATCCTAGCTACTCAGGAGGATGAGATCTGAAGATCCCAGTTCAAAGCCAGCAGGGCCAGACAAATTTGAGACACTTATCTCCAAATAACCAGCAAAAAGCTGCAAGTAGAAGCATGGTTCAAGTGGTAGAGTGCCAGATACGAGAGCTTGAGACCCTGAGTTTAAGCCCCAATACTGCTGCACACATGCAAGCATGAGTGCACACACGTTTTATAAAGAAATATGAGCAGATTTAAAGCATGGTGTAGATATAATTAGTGGCTACTGATCTATAATTAGAGATTCAACTAGGAGAGTTGCTTCCTATGCTAGAGAACTGGGTACCCCATCCCTGCTGCTGTCTGTGGAGCTCTCCAGGAGCTACCTGCCTTAGCTAACACTAAGGAGAATGTCTTCAATCTTTGCTGATGTGACAAACCCTAAGCTAAGTGACAAGAGCCCTGGTCACAAAACCAGGGAGCCTTTATGCAACTTCCTGCAGAAGGACTTTTTAGTGAATTCAACCAAGACAGATGCACAAGTAAATGGAAAAGGCTATCTCTTTACCATTGCCTTAAAAAGATAATATTAAATCATGAGAACGGGACTCAAACTCAGTCCCTGACACTTTCGCTCCCTGGCTAGCGCTCTAACAACTGAGCCATGCCTCCACCCCGCCATGAGAACTCTTAATGAAAGACAACTCTTACTTGCACCGGGACTAGCAGAGGCGTAAAAGACTCAATCTTGTAATGTTCCTTGAGTTCGCCGCCAAGCTCTTCTATCTTACAGGTCAGAACTGCAATCCCAGATGTGAAAGAAAGTGTTGTGTTTAAAACATTTCACTTGGCAAGAAAACACAGCATGCCGTAAAATATTACAGTCATTTTATAGGCGCAGGGAGGTGCCTGGACATCTAAAACTCTAGCCAATTTTCTTGTGTCTGGTTGCTAAATCTGGCCAGCCACAAGGTCACTTGGAGACCATGCAGGAGTCAGTGAGTCCCTTCAACCACCCCTGGAGGAATAAAGTCCCTCGGGACATCAGAGCCATTCCGGGCAAGCCAAGGCTACAGTGGAGAAGGCTTCTTCCAGGCAAAGTCATAAATGTCCTTAGAAGTTGAATTCATTGCATAGTTCAGGATTTCTTTCCTGTGGACAGTTACAGGTCTTTTCTTCAGGAAAGCAATGGGACAGTGACACTCAATGACACTCAATGTCACAACATTAACAGAGGACCTCTGAGGCAACCTCCCAACTCCCCTCCCCCCACCCAGGGACCAGGACTTGAACTCAGGGCCTAGTATTTGCTTACAGGCTGATGTTCTACCACCTGAGCCATGCCTCCAGCTCCCAACCTTAGAACTTGTTCTACCCGCCTAGCTAGGGGTGTGATAGCTCTCTAAGCCTTTCCAGGTGGTTTTACAACCACCAGAAAAACAATCACCTTCTCGAATATCTGGGAGCTTCTGGAACATGAATTTGTAGCTCCCAGTGAGTGGTTCTGGATACCCGATGACCTTCAGGCTGGGGTTTCCGGCTCCCCCTCTTCCGGACCAACACACACCCTGGGACCAGCCAAATGTATTAACCACTTCGCCTCGGTTATTTCTTGAGTTGTATTTCGGGGAGGGAGTGGCACTGATGGAAAGGAAAACAGAAAAATAGTATTACATTCATGGCTAGGGGGAGCGGGGAGGGAAATGAGCTTACTTTTTGGAAATGGGAACTGGAGGGAAGTCCAAGTTAGCTTTATAAATCCAATTGGTGTAATGGGGTTGGACATACACAGACCTTTCAGGAATTTCAGGAATGAGGGGCTGAAGAATACCGAGAAGGAATACCGAAAATGTTTAGAGATGTTTAAAAGCCAGGGACGTTATTTGAAAAGGTTGTGTTGTCTTCTGACATTAAAATTAAACAAAGTAGCCAGGTACCAGTGGCTCATGCCTATAATCTTAGTTAAGATTAGCTGAGATGTGAAAAATCAAGGTTTGAAGCCAACTCAAGAAGGAAAGTCCACGAGACTCTTACCTCCAGAAAAGCCAGAAGTGGAGCTGTAACTCAAGTGGTAGAGCACTAGTCTTGAGCAAAAGCAGCTCAGAGAAGAGCCCGGACCCTGAATTCAAGTCCCAGGACCAGCACAAAATAAATAAATAAATAATAGAAAAGTCACACAAGGGCTGGGAATGTAGAGTGCTTGCTTAGCATTCATGAAGCCCTGGGTTCGATTCCTCAGTACCACATAAACAGAAAAAGGCTAAAGGGGCACTGTGGCTGAAATGGTAGAGTGCTAGCCTTGGGCAAAAGAAGCTCAGGAGAGTGCTCAGGCCCTGAATTCAAGCTCCAGGACTGGCAAAATAAAAAATAAAATAAAAAAGTCATACAAAATTCTGAGTGAAAGTGAATTTTAAGTATTTTCTTCTCCCTCCCTTCCTTCCTTCCTTCCTTCCTCCCTCCCTCCCTCTCCCTTCCTTCCTTCCTTTGTTCCTTTTCTTTCCTTCCTTCTCTCTTTCTTTCATGGGTACTGGCGCTTAAACTCAAGGCTTTGCACTCTTGTTTGGCTTTTTTGCTCAAGGCTGGTGCTCTACCACTTGAGCCATACCTCCACTTCTGGTGTTTTGGTGGTTAATAAGAGCCTCATGGACTTTCTGCCCAGGCTGACTTCAAACTATGATCCTCACATCTCAGCCTCCTGAGTAGCTAGGTGCAGGCATGAGGCACAAGTGCCTGGCTTTTTCCTTTCTTATGAATCATCAGCATTTACTAGGATATTGTCTGAGCCAGGAACTGTAGATGCGCCCAACACTGCTGAGCATTTACAGAAACTCACAATACAGTTCAAGGGTGAAGCAACAATAAAGAGAAGTTAAACAAAATCAGTCAGCTTCCGCCAGCACCTGTGGAGGTGGAGTTCACTCTCACACTGGTAAATGTCACCTCCAAGAACACCAGAGGTAGCTGATCCTCTTAGTTACTTCTAATCCTTGGGTTGTTAAATATCACCTGTACAGAGATCTCTAAATGGGCTTTTCCTTTTTCCCCAGTTGGTTGTGGGCATTGAACTCTGGGCCTGGGCGCTGTCCCCGAGTTCTTCAGCTCAAGGCTAGCACTTTACCACTTGAGCTACAGTGCCACTTCCGATTTTCTGGTAGTTAATTGGTGATCAGAGTTTCACAGACTTTCCTCCCTGGGCTGGCTTTGAACCGTGATACTCAGATCTCAGCCTACTAAGTAGCTAGGATTACCACCCTGCCTTCTTTCCAGACACAAGCTACATGACTAATGAGCTCAACTAATTATCTTTACCTTCAGTGCTGCCTCTGCCTGACTAGTTTACAAGCTCCTGTCATAAACTACAAAGCCAGTTTTTCTGATGTCAGCTTTATTAGTGTATACTTAAAAAAAAAAAAAAAAGACTAGGTTGGACACTGATGGCTCACTCTTATAATCCTAGCTACTCAGGAGGCTGAGATCTGAGAATCTCAGTTCAAAAGCTAGCCTGGGTAGGAAAGTCAGTGAGACACTTATCTCCAATTAACCATCCCAAAACTAGAAATGGAGCTGTGGCTCAAAGTGGTAGAATACTAGTCTTAAACATAAATCTCAGATGTAGTGCCAAGGCCCTGAGTTCAAGAACCATGACTAACCAAACAAACAAAACCTCAAAACAACAGAGTAGGCAGAGGCTACTGGCTTCTCTGAGCTCCTGGAAAGCTCCATGGGATTACAATATAGCCAGGCTCTTTAACACAACCACAGGCTTCTACCAGGCCACTTCAAGACATGCCTACAGGTTTCAAAGGGAGGACGTCCCCAGAACGCTAATGGTCCTGGGAGCATGCAGGAAACCATCACTATCTGCCATGTTTCAAGAGGACCCTTGTAAGTCTACAAAGCTTGCTTGGAAAGGAAGGTGAGATGTCCTCAAAGTAACAGTGGACTGCAGTGAAGCCAAAGCATCCTTCAAAATCCAAAGAGAGGCCGGGTGTTAGCAGCACAGGCCTGTAATCCTAGCTACTGAGGAGGCCACTGTGATCTGCAGATCACAGTTTAAAGCCAGCCCAGGCAGGAAAAGCCCATGACTCTTATCTCCAATTAACCAACAAAAAAGCTAGAAGTGGAACTCTGGTAGAGCACTAGCCTTGAGTTAAAAAAAACAAGCCAAAGTATAATGCTCTGAGTTCAACCATAGCACTTGTGCGCATGTGTACACACACACACACACACACACACACACACACACACACACACACACACACACACACACACACACACACACACACACACACACACACACGAGTCCAATGAATATTCATGTAAAACAACCACACAGCTTCTGCCTGTCTAAAGGAAACAACTTCAACACCTTGAGCTCTGGCTAGTCCAGAGGCACCCAGTGGGGAAGCTGTGACTCCAGACAGTCAATGGTTAACATGGCAGCATCCTGGCGAGACAGCACCCATAAAACACTGCTACTCAGCAAGTCCTCTAACACAAGACGTGTCATTTAAGGATTTCAAACAACCTAATAGGATCTTTGTGGATTTCTATAGTTTGGTGGCAGCAGGGATCAAAATACTAATTAAGTCAGTGGAGACTCACAGTGACAAGCCAACTGCCAGAAATGAGTTGGAACCTGAGGGAGGGACAATAAACAGGTTATGCAACATGACGAACAAAGATGTGTACTTTTCCTTTTTTTTAAAGAAATACTTTAGATTAAAAAGAAAAAAGAAACCTAACAAAACACAAGCTAATGGTAGGTGAGAGCCTATTTGCCTTTCCTGGCAAACTGGCTAGACTCTCAGGCTCTGAAAGGACAGGTTGTTTTCAATAGAAGATATCAGTTCCTGATCTAGGAAATGAGCCCCAGTGAAGTGGGTGGAAAGTGAGTTTCCTTAACGACTGCAAGGAACAGTAATTTTCCACAAAGGAAGAGAAGGGGAGGGAGGGAGGGAAGGGAGGAAAGCAATAGGCTTTGGAGTTAATTCACTGCAGACCTCCACCTGGGTCCACAGTTAATAAATGACTGTGTAATTTCACTTATGTCAGGCTGCAGTGTGAGGAGAGAGGATTTCATTATGGCGCTTACCTTGGGGAGAAGCTGGATGGTGAGAGGATCTGATGTGGGCTACGTAATGACACATTCCTTTTTGTTAGGGGCGTCTCCGGAGTGGTGATGGGTCGCTTCTGAGGCCCCTAGAAACGAGATGAAAAAATTCCAGTCACTGTGACTCCAAGTTGCAAACTCAGTGTATATATCCTGTGTGTGTGTGTGTGTGTGTGTGTGCGCGCGTGCGTGTGTGCGTGCACGCGCGCCCAATCCTAGGGCTTGAACTCAGGGCTTAGGCTCTGCGTCTGAGCTTCAGTGCTCAAGGTTGATGCTCTACTGCTTGAGCTATAGCTCCACTTCTGGCTAAATCATGGACTTTCCTGCCCAGGCTGGCTTTGAACCTCAACCCTTAGATCTATCTCCTGAATAGCTAGGATTGCAGGGGTGCCCAGCAGTATAGAGTTCTGTACAGTTCCTTAGGAGAGGGGTAGTGGTGCACAAGTGAAGGACACCAGTTGGGCAAGTTCTCAAGGTGGCATCTTTCAGGTTTAATTCTAGAAACAAATCTTCAACTCAGTATTTGCCAGGAAGCTCTCCCCATTTTGAAGGCGATTGTGAACAAAATGCAAACATTTTCTGAAAAGGATGGCCAAGTGGATGTCCTGTGGAACTTTTACTGTGCTCACTATCCATGCTTTACATGGATCTGGGATCTGCAGTGCATATGGCTGTGACCTGCAGGCGCACATTTTCCTGAGACGGGATGGGAGTGTGTTACACATCTTTTGGCTAGGTCTAGCACATATTTTCCAAATTAAAGTCAGGCATGACTCGACGCCGATAACATGACTGAGCTCATACTTGGAGAACAGCTAGAAAACACCTCACTGATAGTCACTTTTTTTCTTTTTGGCACATCAACGAGAATCCAGAGATAAGCCCCAAATGGGAGAATGAATCCCCTCAGAGGTCCCACTGCTCCCTACAGTCTAAGATAACTGAATGTAACAGAGGAAAGACAAAAATTCCTGCCCAGCCCATAACCAAGGGCCTAAGCTGCAGAAGCCTTTCCTACTTGAAGGCTCCACCTGGTGGAGAGCTTAAGTTTGGATCATCAGCTTTGGACTCTTGGATCCTGTGGAGACAGAATGTGAGAACTGACCTAGAACCATTAAATACTTAACAGCTGGGCAGTGGTGGCCCAGGCCTGTAATCCTATTTACTCAGAAAGCTGGGATCTGAGGATGACAGTTCAAGACTCAGGCAGGAAAGTTTGTAAGTCCTCCCCTCTCACCCCCACTAACCACCATTAAGCTAGAAGTGGAGCTGTGGCTCAAGCAGTAGAACACTGACTTTGAGCTTGAGGTCCCGAGTTCAAGCCCAATATTGGCGTGCACATACACACATACACAAAAGCTGTAATGCGGGGCTGGGAAGGTGGCTTAGTGGTAGAGCGCTTGCCTTGCATGCCTGAGGCCCTGGGTTCGATTCCTCAGCACCACATAAGCAAAAAGAAAAAAACCGAAAGTGGTGCTGTGGCTCAAGTGGTAGAGCGCTATCTTTGAACTGAAGAGCTGAGGGACAGCGCCTAGGCCCAGAGTTCAGGCCCCACAACCGGACCCAAAAAAAAAAAAAAAAAAAAAAAAAGCTGTAATGGAAGGTAAATTTAAAAACAATGTTATGCTATGTTTCACATATAGTAACTATCGTTGAAATTCCTTAATAATATTTTAATGTTATTCCAGTTAATGTAAATTGCAATACTTGTAATTTTAAATATAAACTTCAGCTGAAGGATTTTATGTGCTAATAGTTCTACTCTATTTAATTCTTTATCTTATTCAGTAGTTCTTAACTGGTTGAGTGGATGGACCAGAATTCATATAGCTACTTCTCCACTGCTGGACTATGGATTGTTTTTAATTTCTTACAAAGAATGCTGGGAGTCCATGTTTTATGCCTAACCACAACTATTCAGGAGGTTGAGATCCAGATTATAGTTTGAACACAGATAAGAAAGAAAATTCTGCCAAATTCCATTTCCAATCAATTAGCAAAAAGCCAGAAGTGGAGGTATGACTTGAGTGGCAGAACACCAGCCATAAGTGAATGAGTGCAAAAGCTAAGAGACGGCTAGAGGCTTTGAGATCAAGCTGTATACACACACACACACACACACACACACACACACACACACACACACACACACACACGTAAAAAGCCAGGCAGGAAACATGGCTCAAATGATAAGTACCAGCACAGCAAGCAAACAAGGTAACAGTCCAAGGTCCTGAGTTCAAGCCCTGGCACAAAAATTTTCTAGAATACACATCTTCATGCACATAGCATTTCCTACCATTTGCATTACTTCCTCAAGAAAGTATTATTATTTATTTAATTTTGGCAGGGGAGGGAACTGGAGATGGAACCCAGGGCCTTTCACGTATGCTAAGCATGCACTCTACCACTGAGCCACACTGGTTGGCCTTTTGAGACTTTTATTAGGAAGAATTATTATTACTATTATTATTATTGTGACAATCCTGGGGCATAAACTCAGGGCCTGGATGCTGTTCCTGAGTTGTTGTGCTCAAGGCTAGCACCCTACCACAGCTCCATTTCTGGCTTTTTTGATGGTTAACTGGAGATAAGAGTTATAAGATATGAGTTACTCAGGAGGCTGAGATCTGAGGATTGCAGTTCAGCCTGGGCAGGAAAGTCTATGAGACTCTTATCTCCAATAAACCACTCAGAAAACTGAAAGTGGCGCAGTGGCTCAAGTGGTAGAGTGCTAGCCTTGAGCTGAAGAGCTGTGTGTTCAGGCCCAGAGGTCAAGCCCCATGACCGCCAAAAAAAGTCTCATCAGCTTTCCTACCCAGGGTGACTTTGAACCACGACCCTCATATCTAAGCCTCTTGAACAACTAGGATTAGAGGCATGAGCCTCTATGCCTGGCTAGGAGGAATTACTGAGACAAAGGATCAAGCAAGACTTTATGGTTTTGATCCACTTTCTCAAACTATTTTCCCCAAAAGTTTCTCCTAGTACACAGTATTTCAACACCTGCGATGACCAGGCATTAAGGGAAAGGGCTGTGAGTGAAGCACAGATTCCATATTCCAAGAGCTTCCATTCCACTAGAAGAAGATAAACTGAAACAAAGAATCCATCAAATGCCTACTGGAAACAAACTTAGATGAAAAATGAAGCAGTACAGTAAGACACAGGAGGGGAAGAGGCTTGCTCTTCAGACACAGTTCCCTGTCAAGAGGACCTATGAGGTGGACATGTTTGGCATGTCTGAAGACCAGAAAGGAAACTAATATGGCAGGAACAGAAGGAGGGGGAAGAAGGCAGAGTAAGTACGGGCTCAGACAGATCCTCACATAGATTGGTTCAGACTGAATGTGAGTAGGGAAAAACTAAGTCATAGGGAGCTGGGAGCAAGAAAAAACTGACCTAGCTGGGCACCAGTAGCTCACACCTGTAATCCTAGCTACTCAGGAAGCTGAGATCTGAGGATTGCGGTTCAAAGCCAGCCTAGGCAAGAAAGTCCATCAGACTCTTAATCTCCAATTAACCACCAGAAGACTGGAAGTAGAGCTGTGGCTCAAGTGGTAGAGCACTTGCCTTGAGCCAAATTGCTGAGGGACCCAGGCCTAGAGTTCAAGCCCACGACCAACAAAAGAAAAAGAAAAACTTGGCCTGATACTGGTACCAGTGACTCACACTTGTAATCCTAGCTACTCAGGAGGCTGAACCTGGGGATCCTGGTTTGAAGGCAGCCTGAGCAGAACAATTTGAGAGTTTCTGATCTCCAATTAACCTGCAAAATGTCAGTAGTAGAGCACCAGCCTTGAATAAAAAAGCCATAATAGCACCTTCCCCACTCCCCACAAAAAGGGAAGAAATTGTTTATTCAGCAATGTTTCCAATTTGCTAACTGAATAACAAAGGGTAACGATGTTCAAAGGGCTGTTCTTACATAAAAATATTTATGTATCTGATGAATAAGTGGAAATATAGTAGGAAATACAGGAGAATTCTGATATTATTTCCCATCAGATCTTTAAATGTTATGGTAATTTTATGGGTGTACGTGCCAGTACTGGGACTTGAACTCAGGGCCTCAAGCTCTCATTTGGCTTTTCCTCTCAAGGCTGGAACTCAACTATTTCATCCACAGCCTTACCTCCAGCTTTTTGCTGCTTAATTGAGAGATAAGATTCTCATAGACTCCAGCTCCAGCAGGCTTCAAACTGTGATCCTCAGATCTTAGCCTTCAGAACAGATAGGATTACAGGCATGAGCCATTAGTACCTGGCTGTTTTTGTTACTATTTTTAAAATGCTACTTATAGGGCTGAGAAGGTGGCTCAGTGGTAGAGTGCTTGCCTTGAATGCATGAAGCCCTGGGTTTGATTCCTCAGTACCACATAAGCAGAAAAAGCCAGAAGTAGCGCTATGGCTCAAGTGGTAGAGCGTTAGCCTTGAGCTGAAGAGCTGAAGGACAGTGCCCAGGCCGAGTTCAGGCCCCACGACTGACAAAAAAAAAAAAAGCTATTTATTCAATTTCTAAACACTTTATACTCACCTTGGAGGGTGTGGTGTAAGAGTTCAGTAGAGATTCTTCTTCTTCTTCCACTTCAATTCTAAACACATTGGTTAAGGAAAGTAACAAGCAAGGGCTGATTAAATAAGAAATATGAATTTCAAGTATTTTTTGTTGTTGTTGCTGCTCCTGAGGTTTGAACTCAGGAGCCTGAGTACCGTCCCTGAGCTTTTGCTCAAGAATAGTGCTAAACCACTTGAGCCACAGTTCCACTTTTGGCTTTTTCTGAGTAGTTTATTGAAGATTAGAGTCTCATAGACTATCCTGTCCAGGCTGGCTTTGAACCATGATCCTCAGATCTCAGACTCCCAATAGCTAAGATTAAAGGAGCGAGCTACCGGTACTTGACTCAATTTCAGAGTTTTTGGTAGTTTTTTTTTTTTTTTTTTTGGTCAGTTATTAGGCTTGAACTCAGGGCCTGGGCACTGTTCCTGAGCTCTTTTGCCCAAGGTTAGCACTCTTACCACTTTGAGCCATAACATCACTTCTCGTTTTCTGAATGAGAGAAGTTAATTGAAGATAAGAGTCCCATGGACTTTCCTGCCTGGGCTGGCTTCAAACTGTGATTCTCAGTTCTCAGCCCCCTGGGTAGCTAGGATTACAGGTGTGAGCCACCAGTGCCTGGCTAATTCAGGTAATTTTCGCTGTACCCAAATTACACATGCAAATTCAGACAAATGAGCAAATCCAGACATGTGGCTTGGTGGGAAGTCCTGCAGCAGCAAAGGATACAGCTCCTGTATAGAAACAATGTCTCTAGTTCCCGCATGGCCAGTGTTCTTGGAGACATTGTGCCAGGCTTTGGATAATTTTTTGCTCAGAACCTGAGGAATAAAATGTAGTCAACACATTATTCCATAGTCTTATAATAAAGATAGCATTTTTTCACAGCCTTAAAATAATACATTCAACATGTTACTCAGGAGGCTGAGATGTGTGGATTATAGTTAGAAGCTAACACCTGACAAAAACAAGCTCATGAAACTCTTATCTATAACCACCAAATACCCAGAGTGGCGCTATGGTTCAAGTGGCAGAGTACCAGCCTTGAATGAGCCCCAGTACAGCACACAAGCGACACACACACACACACACACACACACACACACACACACACACACACACACCAAAGCAAAACAAAACAAAACAAAACAAACAAAACAGAAGACTGGGCTCAGGGCTTTTAAATATTTAGCCCAATCTGACATGGAGATCAGAATTCAGGTTTGATTCCAAAGCCTATACTCTTCTCAATACATCATACACATCCCTTTAACACCAAAGACCATGAGTAGTTTGCTTATATACTGTTCTTACCTCATGCTCAAAAGAGTTCAAGATGTCAGCTGTAAGGCAAGCTTTACCTGTGCTGGTACAGAAGGCCACCAGCTCACCCACCATTCCCTCCTCATTCTGTCCATATTGAACACAAAGGTCTGCCACTGCAGGAAGGGAAGTTGGACAGGTAAGGACTTAATTCATTGCAGCTTTGATCATGAAAAGCAATTAATAATAATAATGTTGTACGTATTCAGTGCTAAGCACTCTTCTAGGCACTGGGAACACAGTGAACAAAATAAAAGCATCCTTGTTCTCCTGAAGCTTACTACTGGGTAGGACAGAAAAAAAAAAATTAAATCTTTTTTTTTGGGGGGGTCTGGTCGTGGGGCCTGAACGCTGGGCCTGGGCGCTGTCCCTCAGCTCTTCAGCTCAAGGCTAGCGCTCTACCACTTGAGCCACAGCGCCATTTCCGGCTTTTTTTCTTTTTGCTTATGTGGTGCTAAGGAATCGAACCCAGAGCTTCAGGCATGCAAGGCAAGCGCTCTACCACTGAGCCACTTTCCCAGCCCCCCAAAAAATAATTAAAATATGTAACATATCAGATGGGTAAATATACTATGTAGAAAAACAAAACCAGGAGCTGAGAAGGTGGCTCAGTGGTAGAGTGCTTGCCTTGCATGCATGAGGCCCTGGGTTTGATTCTTCGGCACCACATAAGCAGAAAAAGCCGGAAGTGGGGGTGAGGCTCAAGTGGTAGAGCGCTAGTCTTGAGCTGGAGAGTTGAGGGACAGCGCCCAGGCCCAGAGTTCAGGGCCCACGACCGGGGGAAAAAAAAACCAAGGGGGCTGGAAATGTGGCTTAGTGGTAGAGTGCTTGCCTAGCATGCACGAAGCCCTGGGTTCAATTCCTCAGTACCACATCAACAGAAAAAGCCAGAAGTGGAGTTGTGGCTCAAGTGGTAGATTGCTAGCCTTGAGCAAAAGCAGCTCAGAGACAGTGCCCAGGCCCTGAGTTCAAGCCCCAGGAGCCAGGCAAGACAGCAGAAAAACTACTCCCAGAGGGAGAAGATTCCAAGAACTTAGTTTTAGACATGTAATTTGAGATGCCATTTAGACATTCAACTAGAATCATTCTGTAGGCAGCTGGACAGACCAGCCTGCAGGGAGATAAGAGGTCTCAGCTGAAATATATTTGGGAACCATTGGGCAATCACATGGAACAGAAATCTACAAGACTACAGGAGGAATGATAGTATCAAGCAGGAATACCAGACCTGAACCTCAGACACTCAGATGTTTAAATAAAGATGAATTTTCAGAGCCTAAGATGTGGTGAGAAACAAGGCTGAAGAAAACTAGAAGTGGCAGAGACACTGACAAGAGAAATGTTCTATTTCATATACTCATCCATTCATTTATTTTATTTTTGTGCCAGTACTAGGGCTTGAACTCAGGGCCTCACACTCTTTTTTTTTTTTTTTTTTTTGGGGTCTGGTCGTGGGGCCTGAACTCTGGGCCTGGGCGCTGTCCCTCAGCTCTTCAGCTCAAGGCTAGCGCTCTACCACTGGAGCCACAGCACCACTTCCGGCTTTTTTCTTTTTGCTTATGTGGTGCTGAGGAATCGAACCCAGGGCCTCATGCATGCAAGGCAAGCGCTCTACCACTGAGCCACCTTCCCAGCCCAAGGCCTCACATTCTTGATTGGCTTTTTAGATTCAAGGCTGGTACTCATCACTTGAGCCACACCCTCACTTCCAGCTTTTTGCTGGTTAGCTGGAGGTAAGTCTCTTTTTGTCCTGGTGTTGGCTTGGAACTTCTATCCTCAGTTATCAGCCTCCTGAGTAGCTTACTAGAATTTATTATAACTGCAAACCACTGACACCTGGCTTCACTCTGATTTTATATCTAAGCTAAGAAGTTCAATATGTTAGTAAGTGTGATTGAGACAGGTGAACATTCAGCCCGTCTCAAGAGTATTGACTTTGCCGGGTACCGGTGGCTTACGCCTGTAATCCTAGCTACTGAGGAGGCTGAGATCTGGGGATCGAGGTTCAAAGCTAGCCTGGGCAGGAAAAGTCCGTGAGACTCTTATCTCCAATAAACCAGTAGAAAACCGGAAGTGGTGCTGTGGCTCAAGCGGTAGAGTGCTCGCCTTAAGCTGAAGGACAGCGCCCAGGCCCAGAGTTCAAGCCCCACAACAGACCAAAAAAAAAGAGTATTGACTTCTAATTGCATCCTACCATTAGACCCTAAGAACCATTATGATGGAGAACTGAACTTAGAGGCAGGAGACCGGAGTTCACACAGCTTAGGCATTTTTGCTCAGTTCTTCCATTCTATAATAGAGGGAGGTAAGAAGCTCCCTAAAGTTACTTGCAGGGCTCAAACTTTAGGACGCCAGGCTATGGCATTCCTATTTGCTTGGTCACTTACAGCTCCGATGAGAAAAATGATGGATGGACTTAAGTTTAGGTTGGAAATGGAGACGCCGAGAATAAAAAGCTATGTTGTAAAAACACAAAAACCACCCACATCTAGGGTTACTAGGGTTCCAACAGCTGCCCCCAGCCTGAACTTACTTAGAGCACTTCTTGGACAATGTTTTTAGGATCTGAGCTGTACCCTCATGGGCACTTATAAACCCCTCCGAACCCCAAACCTCAAGGTTCAATTTAGTGCCTCTCACGCCCCCAGCGAACTCCTCAGAGGGTCTCGGAGCCCCCCGGGTCCTGGGCGGGGGACGCGGGCGTGGGGGGCCGGGCACCCCAGCTGGGTGAGGGACTCACATTTCTCAGACAGGGCGTCCTCGCAGTCCAGGCCGAAGATCTGCAGTTCCTCCACCAGCTGCTTGGTGGACACCAACATGGTGACCCAGACACGGAGCCCGGGTCCCCCGGCTCGGACCTGAGCCCCAAGAAGCCGGCGGACGTGGGGCGCACGGGCCCCCCGCCCCTCGGGCCGTCAGGCCGCCCCGCCGCCGGCCTCGAAGAACCTCAATCTTTTTTAATGTGGGAGCTCCACACTCGGGCTCCAAATGCCCTTTTCAACGGAGAGGCACAGTAACTTCGAGAGGGCACCCTCCCCGGAGAAAAGCTCTCCCGAAAACCTGCTGCACATCCAGCGTCCGGGAGGGCGGAAAAAAACCCGCCAAAGTTTGTGCACCGCGCGCACGCGCAAGGCTCGGGTCAGCCCCGCCCTCCCCGCGCGCCCGCCCCTCTGCGGCTGCGCACTTCGCTCCCGCCCCCGCTCTGTCCGCGCGGGGAGCGACCGCCCGCGCATCCCCGTTTCCCAGGCCTCGCCTTTCCGGCCGGAGCCCCGAAGTGCTCGTTTATTCCCCCTCTGCCTGGGGCGCAGGCGCTGTCGCGTCCTTGTCTTCGATTGCCCTAAGCGGGAGGGACGGCCGTGAGGTCCCCACAGCACCAGGTTACCGGCGTCTCCGCCCGCTGTTGGAAGGTTCGTTGGAGGTAAATAGTCTCACGGCGTTCCTGCCCGCGGTGTCTTCGAACCGCGATCCTCGGATCCCAGCTCTGAGTCCCGGGGCTTGCAGGCGAGAGCCGGCGGCGCCCGGCTCGTTGTAAGCACGGTACCCGGAGGCGCCGCCCGCGCGTGGCCGCCGGGGGGCGCGCTGTAGCGGCCTCGCGTTCTCGCCTGAGTGACTTCTTGGCCCAGTTCCACGCACCGTGTGTGTCACCGGAAATTAAGGCTTTCCGCGTAGTGTAAGGGTGTGGCGGGGTGGGCTGGTGGCTCCTACCTGTCATTGTAGCTGCGAAGGAAGCTGAGGTTTGAGGATCGTGGTTCAAAGCCAGCCCAGACAGGAAAGACTGTGAGACTCATCTCCAATAAACTACTCAGAAAACCAGAAGTGGTGCAGTGGCTCAAATGGTAGAGTGCTAGCCTTGAGCTGAAGAGCTGAGGGACAGCGCCCAGGCCCAGAGTTCAAGCCCCATGACCCACACACACACACAAAGAAAAAGAACAACAGAAGAATATACACTGAAATAATCACTAACAGTATTTCGTGCAGTTTTATTTAAATACAACAGTATCCAAATAGCTGCTACATGTTGGACAATAGTTGAAGTCATAAGTACATCCACATGTTCTTCCAAGTGACTTTTGGGATCCTGCTTGCCAACATTCTTTATTGCCAGCTGGGTGCCCGTGGCTCACACCTGTAATCCCCGTTCTTCAGGAGACTCAGATCTGAGAATCATAGTTCAGAGTCAGCCCAGGGACTGAAAGTATGTGACACTCTTACCTCCAATTAACCAACCAAAAAAGGACAGAGGGCCAATGGTGTGGTCCTGTGGGGACCATACATCCTTCCTCTCCAGGGAACCCTGGATTACAACACATGAAAAAAAAAAAAAGCAAGCCTGGGCTGGTGGCTCCCACCTAGACACATTTTTTTTTGGGGGGGGGGTCCGGTCATGGGGCTTGAACTCTGGGCCTGGGTGCTGTCCCTCAGTTCTTCAGCTCAAGGCTAGCGCTCTACCACTTGAGCCACAGCGCCACTTCTTTTTGCTTATGTGGTGCTGAGGAATTGAACCCAGGGCCTCAGGCATGCAAGGCAAGCGTAGAGCCACTGAGCCACCCTCCCAGCCCTCACCTAGACACATTTTAAACATTACACTGAAATTACAATTCCCATGATGTCCCTGGCTGGGCTGACAACTGCCTGCTATTAAGGCAAGGTTGTCACTGTCCTTTTTTGTTGGTTTTACATAGTACTAGACAAGTGTGCTTTTACTCCCTGAGTTACATGCCCAGCCCACTGTTGCAGTTTTCTTTTTTTTTTTTTTTTTTTTTTGCCGGTTGTGGGGCTTGAACTCTGGGCCTGGGCACTGTCCCTCAGCTCTTCAGCTCAAGCCTAACGCCCTACCACTTGAGCCACAGTGTCACTTCCGGCCTTTTTCTGCTTATGTGGTGCTGAGGAATCAAACCCAGAGCCTCATGTATGCAAGGCAAGCGCTCTACCACTGAGCCACCTTCCCAGCCTGTTGCAGTTTTCTTGCTCATGTCTAACACTCTACCACTTGAGTCGTGCCTTTCACCTGGCTTTTGATTGATTGATTGGAGGAGTCTTTGGACTTTTCTGCTTGGGCTAGCTTCAGACTGTGATCCTCAAATCTTAGCCTGCTGATTAGCTAGGATTATAGGTGTGAACTGTTGTGCTTGGCTTCCCCCTGCCTTTTTAATTTACTCATTTGTGGAGGTGTGACAACAACTCAAATGAGAAAGCTCACATATCTGAGTATGGTAGTGGACAGCTGTGATCCCAGCCAGACTTGGGAGGCTGAGAGGCAAGAGGACCAAAAATTCTTGGCCAGCCTGTGTTACAGAGTAAGACCTATCTCCAAAACAAAAAACAAAATCGCCCAGAAAGCTCAGAATGCATTACTGACAAATGTTCCTGGATGTGTTCAACAGAAGGTGAAGCCCATGTGTTCGCTTCGGCAGCACATATACTAAAATTGGAAAGAAGATGAAGCCCATGATTCCATGGAGGGACTGAGGATTTGCTGAGTGTTGGGTCTCTGGCTAGTATTGGGAACAGAACCAGGGCATTGCACCTGCTCTGCCCCTGAGTCCCACCCCAGCCAGTGCCAGGGCCTAATACAACTCCCTGGGGAGTCACCTCCCAGGCCCTGTTCTTGGGACCACACTGCTAGAAGGCTGGTCTCAGAGGAATGTTAGGGACAAAGGCTCCGGCCCAGAGTGTGACATTTCTACTACCTCTGTTGTGTTACTCTTGGGCTGTAGGGGTTGAGCTGTGATATCATTTGATTCCAGGGCAACTACAAGAGAAATAACTGAGCCCTGGTAACTCATGCCTCTTATCCTAGCAACTGAGGAAGCTGAGATCTGAGGATTGCAGTTCACAGCCATCCTGGGCAAGAAAGTCAGTGATTCTTATCTCCAGTTAACCACCAAAAAGCCAGATGTTGAGTTATGGGTCAGATGGTAGAGCAAAAAAGTACAGGGACAAAGCCAGACGCTGATGGCTTATGCCTGTAATCCTAGCTACTCAGGATACTGAGATCTGAGGATCATGATTCAAAGCCAGCCTGGGTAGGAAAGTCTGTGAGATTCTTATCTTCAATTAGCAACCAGAAAACTGGAAGTGGTTCAAGTGGTAGAGTGCTAGCCTTGAGCTGAAGAGCTGAGGGACAGCGCCCAGACCCAGAGTTCAAGCCCCACAACCAACAATAACAACAGAAAAAAGCAAAATAGAAGAAAACTCAACTTTGGGCCAAGATTGGAATGCCCATGAATCTAGTGTCACTGGCAGTGAAAGTAAAGGTGAGGGGTGTGAGCATGTATCCAAGGTGTGGGCTGGACTTCCATGGTTCAGATGGCACTAGGTCATCCTAGGAGACTGCTGAAGAACCAGTGGTGGAAACATCCATTGCCCAAGTCTGGATTCACCACTCATGCAACTATGTATTGGGCTTTCTGCAAGGTCCACTTAGGGGCTACAAAGGCAGGAAAGGCCTGCTGTAGAGATGCTGTTCCCCAAAACCCCAGGAGGTAAGACACACACATATGTGCCTGTGCGCGCGCACACACACACATACACACACACACACACACACACACACACACACACACACACACACACACGGCAGGTTTGGAGATAGGAACAGTCAACAGTATTTTTATTATCATGAAGCACAATCTGTGCTTTGGCCCCCTAGAGATGGTTTCCCTGGTCTTTTATCTCTTTGTGATGCAGATTATTGGGCATTCCTCTGAGAAGTCTCAGCAGTGGCTTCTGCCCCACCGCCATGTCCTTTGGCTGACCTTGCTTGGAGTTCAGTGCCAGCTTCGCCCAGTATCCCCGGGAGAAACTCAGGGATGGGGAGGGCTGGGCACTGGCTAAGCTGCTGCCAGCTTATGCCAGGTTCCTCTTGGCAGCTTAGATGGTTTCCTTGAGGTGAGACGTGCCCAGCTGCTGAAGAGACATTTCTTCTCTCTTTTCTTCTGTATCTTTCTTGGAAGGACCCTCTTTGACTCTGTTCGAATGGGAATGGAAAATATCAGCTATCTGCTTATTTTCATCATTTGTCTATCTTGCCCATGCATCCTGTTTACTCTTAGCTGGCTCCATTTTGGGAATTTTTTTTTTCAAAGTTGCAACAATTTTGTCAGTGGGAAAGCATTTGAGATAAGGAGACCCTGATAAGAAAGGGGACTGGAATCTTCCATTCAATTCCCTATTCCCATGTGACTCATGCTCTTTTAAATCAATGATGGAAAAAAAACTTTTTAAAATTTACTTTGTCAGTAATGGGCCTTGAACTTCGGGCCTCCGTAGAGCCTGGGTGCTGGCCCTTTGCTTTTTCTGCACAAGACTGACATTCCATCACTTGAGCCACAGCTCCACTTCCTGGGCCTATTCTTGTTAGAAAGGCAACCTGGGAGGCATTGCTTGCTCTTATTTTCTGGCTCATCCTTCAAAGCTCCCACCCAGGCCTGAGCTACTTCCCTTTAGTCTCAGCCTGACAGACCCCACCCTCACCGTCTCTCCATGGCAGCGATAGTCTCCACCAGGGGCACATTGCGGGTCTCCATTAGGAAGCAGGTGACAGCCAGCCCCGCCAGCATTGAGGTGGCACCGAAGGCCACAGGTGGCAGGACTGGGTTGAACTCCCCCAGAGTGGTGATCAAGGGTGCTGCCAGACCCCCGATGCGGGCGTTGACAGAGGCGAAGCCCATCCCCATCTGCCTGTGGGAGGTGTGGAAGGGTCAGGAGCAGGCCCTGGTGTCAGAGGGCCGGGCAGCTCTCTTCCCAGGTGCCCCAAACCCCAGTGCTCCCACCTGATCTCTGTGGGGTACAGCTCTCCTGTGAACAGGTAAATGCAGATGAAGGAGCTGGCCAGGCAGCCTTTGCCCAGGGCCGCCTGGGCGGTGCGCAGGGTCTGCATGTCTAGAGGAGAAGAAGGAGGGAGGTTGAGCTGTGGGGAATGGGGTGGGGAGAGGGGAAGATTGGGGGAACCTCAGGAGGAGGATGGTAGGAGAGGATGTAGAAGATAAAACCAGGGGTCAGAAGGAGGAAGAAGCTGGGCTCTGGTGGGAGATTTCCTACCATACCCAGACCTGGGCCCTACCCTGCCCTATGCCATAGAAATGGCTATTATTATTATTGTTATTATTGTTGTTGTTGTCTGATCATGCATGCCAGTACTGGGACTTGAATTCAGGGCTACTCTTGGTTAGGGTTTTTTTTTTTTTTTTTCTCTACCACTTTTTGTTGTTGGGGGGTGGGGATTGAACTGAGGACCTGGGCTCTGTCCCTGAGCTTTTCTGCTCAAGGCTAGCACTCAACCACTTTGAGCCACAGCTCTACTTCTGGTTTTCTGGTGGTTAATTGGAGATAAGAGTCTCACAGAGGGCTAGGAATGTGGCTTAGTGGTAGAGTGCTTGCCTAGCATGCAGGAAGCCCTGGGTTCCATTCCTCAGTACCACATAAACAGAAAAAGCCAGAAGTGGCTCTGTGGCTCAAGTGGTAGAGTGCTAGCCTTCAGCACAGAGAGGCTCAAGGACAGTGCCCAGGCCCTGAGTTCAAGCTCCAGGACTGGCAAAAAAAAAAAAAAAAAGAGTCTTATGGACTTTCCTGCCTAGACTGGCTTTGAACCAGATTTCAGCCTCCTGAGTAGCTAGGATTACAGGTATGAGCCATTGGAAGCTGGCATTTGTGTGCCAGTAGCTCACAGCTGTAATCTTAGTTACTCAGGAGGCTGAGATCTGAGGATCATGAGTCAAAGCCAGCCCAGGCAGGAAGTCCATGAGACTCTTAACTCCAATTAAGCACCAGAAAACTAGAAGTGGTGCTGTGGCTCAAGAGGTAGAGCGCTATCCTTGAGCTGAAGAGCTGAAAGACAGTGCCCAGGTCCAGAGTTCAAGCCCCATGACTGACCAGAAAAAAAAAAAAAAAGCAACAGCTCACCTTCTGGCACAAACATGTTGGCAATGACCATGAGCCCAGCCAGAAAGAGGAAGGAAGCCACTGTGGCCCGGCGGCCAACATAAATCATGGTGGTGGTGGCCACCAGCATGGCAGGGATGTCGATTAGGCCAAACAGAGCCTGCACCAGGTAGATGTTCAGCCCGAACTTCTGTAGGTCCATGGCCACACCGTAGTAAGCCACGGAGTTAGAAAACCTGGAAAAGGTGGCAGAACGGTCATATTTCACCCATGGCTCACTGACCTGTCCAGGGCAGGGGACTTCTTTGCTCAGGGAGTTCAACGCTCCTTATTGTCCACGACATCCCCTCCTGATCTCCCGCGTGTCTGACTTTTGTTTTGAAATCCAGACTTCTCCTTCTACATCTTGAACACAGGCCCTGAGTTCAAGCTCCACTGCTTGTACAAAGAAAAGGATTTCAAGTCTTGGAGTTGGCATTCATGGCCTGCTTCTTCTCAGCAGGCAAAGGAAGGTGAGGAAGTAGAGGAGGAAGGGCTTGTCTGACCAGGCTGGAGGGAGAGCGCCACGAATCTTCCTTTTCCTGAACTGAGGTCTCTTGGGCTCTCCCACTGCCCAGGGTCAGGCTAACCTGCAGAAGGCTTCTCCACCTCCAGGGTGTAGTAACCCCTTATTCTGGGTGCCCCCAAACCACCAGACAGCAAAGACTAAGAACTTTCCACCACCAGACAGCAAAGACTAAGAACTTTCCCCGCTCAGAAGACACTATGTGGAAAATGAACTATGCAATTGTGGACAAGGACAGGAGGAGGTAACTGGAAGAAGGTGAAGGAAGGGGGTGATTGTCCAAAAAAAATAATGTGCAGGGGCTGGGAAGGTGGCTCAGTGGTAGAGAGCTTGCCTTGTATGCCTGAGGCCCTGGTTTCGATTCTTCAGCACCATATAAGCAAAAAGAAAAAAGCCGGAAGTGGTAGAGTGCTAGCCTTGAGCTGAAGAGCTGAGGGACAGCGCCCAGGCCCAGAGTTCAGGCCCCACAACTGGATTCCCCCCCCCCGAAAAAAAAAAAAAAAAGTAATGTTCAGGATGATCGTGGCTCAGGCCTGTAATCCTAGCTACTCAGGAGGCTGAGATCTGAGGATTGCAGTTCAAAACCAGTTCAGGCAGGAAAGTCTGTGAGATCTTTTTTTTTTTTTTTTTTTTTTTTTTTTTTTTTGTGGGTCGTGGGGCTTGAACTCTGGGCCTGGGCACTGTCCCTCAGCTCTTCAGCTCAAGGCGAATACTCTACTACTTAAGCTATAGTGCCACTTCCGGTTTTCTGGTGGTTTATTGGAAATAAGAGTCTCCTGGACTTTCCTGCCTGGGCTGGTTTTGAATCTTGATGCTCAGATCTCAGCCTCCAGAGTAGCTAGGATTATAGGCATGAGCCATCTGCATCCAGCTGTGAGACTTTTACCTCCAGTTAACTATCACAAAAGCAGAAGTGAAGCTTTGGTTCAAAGTGCTAGAGTACTAACCTTGAGCAAAACAGCTCAGGGACAATGTCCAGGCCCTGAGTTCAAGCCCCATGACAGAAGGAGAAGAAGAAGAAGAAGAAGAAGAAGAAGGAGGAGGAGGAGGAGGGGGAGGAGGGGGAGGGGGAGGAGGAAGAGGAACCCCTTTGAATAACACCCTAATTATAGGGGCTGGGAAGGTGGCTCAGTGGTAGAGCGCTTGCCTTGCATGCATGAGGCCCTGGGTCCAATTCCTCAGCACCACATAAGCAGAAAAACCAGAAGTAGCACTGTGGCTCAAGTGGTAGAGTGCTAGTCTTGATCTGCAGAGCACAAGGACAGCACCCAGGCCCAGAGTTCAGTCCCCATGACCAGCAAAAAAAAACCCTAATTAGAACAATTTTTGAAAAATGTTGGCTCATGCCTGTAATCCTAGCAACTTAGGAGGTTGAGATTTGAGGATAACGGCTCAAAAACTAGCCCAGGTAGGAAAGTCCATGAGATTCATCTCCAATTAATCACCAGAAAACCGGAATTGGTACTGTGGCTTAAGTGGTAGAGCGCTCACCTTGAGCTGAAGGGCTCAGGGACAGCACCCAGGCCCAGAGTTCAAGTCCCACGACCAAAAAAAAAAAAAAAAAAAGGAGAGAGAGAGAAAAAAGTCTATGACAGTCTTATCTCAGATGAAGTAGGGCTGTGGCTCAAGTGGTAGAGAACCAGCCTTGAGCACAAAAGCCAAGGGAGAGTGTAAGGCCCTGACTTTGCACTCCAGCACCAACACCTACCCAAAAGCACGGCCCATCACTTACCATACCATCATGAGACAGCACGTGACCTTACGGATGGCTGGGGTTCGAAAGAGATCCAAGATGGAGCTGGAGGTGCGCACATTTGCAAACTCGCTGTGGATGTAGGAGCTCACCACCTGGGTGCAAAATATCTGATCAGGGAGAGCAAAGGACCTGGGGCCCACATTACCGTAGGAGTACCTCCATCTGAGGAAAGGAGGGCCACAATTTGTACCTTCTAGTAATATGGCCAGCTCTAGTCTCCTGTGGACAGATGGCTCCAGCTAATCTGCTTTCAGGGCTTTGAGATGCCCCATGGGCTCCTAGGCCTGCTCTTATACTCCTGAGATTCTGTGGTTGTGTAGGGACCCTCATCCCATTCCTCATATAGACTGAGATAATGTCAGACAGTGGTTAAAAATGGATCTGAAAGCCAGACCAGTGGCTCATGCCTGTAATCCTGGTTGCTCAGGAGGCTGAGAACTAAGGATCATGATTTGAAGCCAGCCTGGGCAGGAAAGTCCATAAGACTCTTATTTCCAATTAACGACCAGAAAACCGTAAGTGGCACAGAGGCTGAGATCTGAGGATCATAGTTTGAAGCCAGCCTGGGCAGAAAAGCTTAGGAGACTCTTTTCTCCAGTTAACTACCCAAAAAAGCCAAAAGCCAAGTGGTAGAGTGCTAGCCTTGAGCAAAGCAACAACAAAACAAAAATATATTAAAGACAAAAAACAAAAACTCAGGAACACCAGCATTCAGGCGCTGAGTTCAAGTCCTAGGATCAGTATACACACACACACACACACACACACACACACACACACACACGCTTCTGAGTGAACTTGTCATCACACACACACACACACACACACACACACACACACACACATGCTTCTGAGTGAACTTGTCATTACCCCATTGTATGTTCATAGGCAAATTTCCTGATCCATTTGCATTTTAACTCCTCACTGGCAGAAATGAGACATTTGGGGCTGGGAAGGTGGCTCAGTGGTAGAGTGCTTGCCTTGCATGCATGAGGCCCTGGGTTTGATTCCTCAGCACCATATAAACAGAAAAAGCCGGGAGTGGTGCTGTGGCTCAAGTGGTAGAGCGCTAGCCTTGAGCTGAAGAGCTGAAGGACAGCACCCAGGCCCAGAGTTCAGGCCCCACAACTGACCAAAAAGAAAAAAAAAAATGAGACATTTAGTGAGATTCTATTTATATGTCAAGGCATTAGTACCGTGCCTTGTGTGGAGCTAAATAAATAGTATTGCATTACTAATCAGCTGGCTGGCTTCTTTTGCTGGGCCTGGACAGAAAATGTGAATAGGTGAGAATTAGCCCTTCTAATGGGTGCAGTGCTGGGCCCTTGGGCACAGGAGGCCTTGGGGCTGGACTTGCAGACTCAGATGCCTTGAGCCGAGGGCTACAAGCCTGTTGCACTGGCCTTCAGAAGCCAGTGATTTAGAGCTCTAGGCACACAGTGGGAGCTGCTCTGTGCTTTAACCACCAGCAAGCTGAGCAGCACATAGCAGCTTCCAGCAGCAGTGACTTAAGAGTACAGCAGGTAGCACCTGCTAGTGTTCAGTTCCCGATTCGGTCTTAAGTATTAGGATCCTAGTTTTAAAAGTTGTTAGTGTTACAGCTCTTCAGGCCTCGAGTGTCAGGACCACTGGCCCTGTTAACAGCTCTTAAGCCTTGACAATAGCAGACTATTGGCTCTAAGTGCTTAGCCCTCTAGAACTCCTCCAGCAACCAGGACCCACAGACTCCTGACTTTGGCTCCTTACAACCTTACAGCTCAGGAGTCTGAGCTCTCTGCTGTCCCCTCACCTGTCATTTTGTATACCACAGCTCTTGTCCCCTGTCAGGTTTCCTCATTACCACTCTATCATTGTCACTGCCACCTCCACTGGTAGACTGCTTGCCTTGCATGCATGAGGCCCTGGGTTCGATTCCTCAGCACCATATAAGCAGGAGAAGCTGGAAGTGGCGCTGTGGCTCAAGTGGTAGAGCACTAGCCTTGAGCTGAAGAGCTAAGGGACAGCGCCCAGGCCCAGAGTTCAAGCCCCACAACCAAAACAAAACAAAAAAACCCTGAGCATTAAAAGGTTCTTTACAATAAAGGTTTCATGAAAATGCAGCACAGAATTAACAACCTTAATAGCATTAAGCAGTACTTAGTAGTATTTAACAATGCTTGATACTGTATGATTCCTGCCCAGTGCCCAGGGAGAGGGGTCCCTCTCTTCTGTCTCACATATCCACAGTAAAAAATAGTTATCTGATAATAACTGGCATTTATTTTTTTTTCTTTCTTTTTATTGTTGGTCATGGGGCTTGAACTCTGGGCCTGAGCAGTGTCCCTCAGCTCTTCAGCTCAAGGCTAGCGTTCTACCACTTGAGCTACTGTGCCACTGCTCGTCTTCTGGTGGTTTATTGGAGATAAGAGTTTCATGGACTTTCCTTGCCTGGGCTGGCTTTGAACCGCAATCCTCAGATCTCAGCCTCCTGAGTAGCTAGGATTACAGGCGTGAGCCACTGGCGCCCAGCCATTAATAATTAGTATTTAGAATGATACTTTGTCATTGGTTTTCCAGTATTTTTACTTTGTGCTTACTATTTAAAATTTTTCATTTTTATTCATATTTTGACAGGATGTCAATGTAGATGAGATTATTTCCTAATGACACCGATGAGTAAATGAATGAATGCCCCAGGTCACACAGCCATTCAGGCTGATTGGGCATCTGCCTGGAGCCTTCTCTGCCCTGTGCATTCCCAGCCTCACTTCCTGGATGGCAGGTGAGTCTTGAGAAACTAACCAGATCCCAGTAGGACTGGGGGCTGCCAGGAAGACAGAAGCTCATTCGTTGCTTCCTTCCTCACCCACCACTTGCCTCTGAGGTCAGCCTGTCCCCTTCTTCCCGTCTTCCATTCATCGCTGCTACCTTCTGCAAGTTCTGCACAGCCTGCTGCGACCTGCCATGTAGAAGGAGCCATCGGGATGACTCTGGAAGCCACCTGGGACAGGAAGAGGAAAAAGAAGATCTGGGAAGGTGGCTTAGTGGTAGACTGCTTGCCTTGCATGCATGAGGGTTCCATTCCTCAGCACCACATAAGCAGAAAAAGCTGGAAGTGGCGCTGTGGCTCAAGTGGTAGAGCGCTAGCCTTGAGCTGAATTGCTGAGGACAGAGCCCAGGCCCAGGGTTCAGGCCCCACAACTGACAAGAAAGAAAGAAAGAAAGAAAGAGGACAAAGAAGGCCCAGGGCTGAGTGGGGCTCATTTCCCTCTCCAAACCCAATTCTGAGGATCATAGTTCAAAGACAGCCAGAAAAATCACCAAGATTCTTATCTCTATGCAGCAAAAAGCCAGAACTGGAGCTGTGGTAGAGCTCCTGCCTTGTGCAAAAGATCCAAATGAGAGCATGAGGCCATGGGCTTAAGCTCCAGTACCAGCACACACACACAAAGATGAAGTGCTCCACTGTTTTTGAATTAGGAAGACACCTTCCCTCCTTCCCTTTCTTCCTTCCTTCCTTCCTTGCTTCCTTTCTTTTTCTTTCTTTTTCATTTATTTATTTTTGTAGCAGATCATACAGAGACAACAGCATGCCCAGCATTGTATCTGGCTCTGACAGTGGCTGTTGGTCTTGAATGAATCATAGACTCACTCTCAGCTGTACCTCAGTTGCCTTAAACTAAGCATCATGGGGTCATTGTGAGGCACAAAGGATTTGATGAAGGCAAAGTCACTCAGCAAGAGGCTGGGAATGTGGCTTAAGCCCTGGGTTCAATTCTTCAGTACCACATACACAGAAAAAGCTGGAAGTGTCGCTGTGGTTCGAGTGGTAGAGTGCTAGCCTTGAGCAAGAGAAGCTCAGGGAAGTACCCAGGCCCTGAGTTCAAGCCTCAGGACTGATATATATATATATATCACGCATGTTCTAGAACCCCTTGCTTATGGGACAGGTTTTACCAAAGCTTCCTTGACTCCATTCACCAGTTCTGGGGACCCTGTGTGACCCCACCAAGTCCAGAAAGTCCCAGCCACTACACACCTCCCCTCTCCATGGGGTCCACACAAGGGACGCACCCTTCAGCATTCCACTTTGCTGAACGTACCAAGAGTAGAGGAAAAAGATCAGGAAAGGAGCAGAGACAGCAAACTGCAGCCACCGCCAAGGGCGGATCAGGTACGCCACTCCTGCCAGGATGAGCTGGCCCATGGTGAAGGAGTAGCCCAGCAAGATGCCCGCCACAGTGCGGCCCCGGGTGGGCATCCACTCCACAACTGTAGAGGAAACACAAGCATGCTCAGCCGGACTTGTCTATCAGGTGGTTGTTTAATCACCCCAGCCCTTTTCACCACAGTGGCCCCTTAAACTCATCCCAAGATTCATTTAGAATAAGCATCCCTACCTCACTTCATATACCCAGGGGGAGGGCCAAAGAACTCACCAGAACCACTGACATGACAGAAGCTTAAATTCATGGGACCTGAATCTTAGTGTAGAAAAATGCTACACTAGAAGTAATAAAATGAAAAGCTAGAAGTAATCAAATGAAGGTTTAACAAATTTAACTCATAAAAATGAGAAATATGATCCGGGCACTGGTGGCTTGCGCCTGTAATCCTAGCTACTCAGGACCAAGGTTCAAAGCCAGCCTGGGCAGGAAAAGTCCGTGAGACTCTTATCTCCAATAAACCACTCAGAAAACCAGAAGTGGCGCTGTGGCTCAAGTGGTAGAGTGCTAGCCTTGAGCTGAAGAGCTGAGGGACAGCGCCCAGGCCCAGGCAGGGTTCAAGCCCCATGACCAACAAAGAGAGAGAGAGAGAGAGAGAGAGAGAGAGAGAGAGAGAGAAACATGAAGCCATAAAGTCAGGAGAGGAAGAGAGAGCCAGAGAGACAGGGACAGGGACAGAGAGCTAAAGAGACAGAGAAGAAGGAGGAGGACGAGGAGGAAGAAGAGGAGAAGGAGGAGAAAAGATAAAAGAAAAAGGAAAAATGTTGTAACTTAATAAGATACCATTGCATTGGAAGAGTTCTTACAAACCAATAGGAAAATGACCAAAAGCCAAAAGAAAAATGGTTGCCAATGGCTAATGCCTGCAATCCAGTTTACCCAGGAGGCTGAGATCTGAGGATCACAGTTTGAAGCCAGCCCAGTCAGGGAAGTCCATGAGACTCTTATCTCCAATTAACCACAAAAAGCCAGAAATGGAGCTGTGTCTCAAATGGTAGAGCACTAGCCTTGAACACAAAAGCTCAACAACAGCAGCGAGGCCCAGAGTTCAAACTCTAGGACAGGGGGAAAAAAGTCAAAAGATGCGAAGGATCAGTAGAGAAGGAAATAAAATAGTTCTTAACTGTAAGAAAACATTCTTGCCGGGCGCTGGTGACTCACGCCTGTAATCCTAGCTACTCAGGAGGCTGAGATCTGAGGATCGCGGTTCAAAGCCAGCCCGGGCAGGAGAGACCATGAGACTCCTATCTCCAATAAACCACCAGAAAACCGGAAGTGGCGCTGTAGCTCAAGTGGTAGAGCGCTCGCCTTGAGCTGAAGAGCTGAGGGACAGCGCCCAGGCCTGGAGTTCAAGCCCCATGACCGACAAAAAAAAAAAAAGAAAAAAAAGAAAACATTCTCGACCTCATGCAAAGACAAAAATGCAAATCTTTAACAATAGCACAGTCTGGAACACCTTAAACATCCACTCATGGGGGACTGGTTAAGTAAGTTAGGACATACTTGTACAAGAAAGCCACAACAGCTGGTGCTGGTGGCTCACACATGCAATCTCAGCTACTCGGGAGGCTGAGATCTGAGAATCATGGTTCAAGCTAGCCCAGGCAGGAAAGTCTCTTATCTCCAGTAAACCACCAGAAAACTGAGAGCGCTAGCCTTGATCTAAAGAGCTGAGGGACAGTGCCCAGGCCCAGAGTTCAAACCCCCTGACCGACCAAAGAAAAAGAAAGAAAGAAAGAAAGAAAGAAAGAAAGAAAGAAAGAAAGAAAGAAAGAAAAAAGGCAGGAAGGAAAGCAAGCAAGCAAGCAAGCCACAACAAATTAGCAGGGACATTTCTAGTGGCAACGAGCATGCATGTGCCATCTGCCAACAAGTCCTGTTATTTCTGCCTTCACAATTTCGCCCCATCTGTGTCTGCTCTGCTGCCACCTCCTGGTCTGGTTTCGCCTCTGCTCTTCCTGAGACAGCAGTGGCCTCTTACCTGGCCTTCCTGCTTCTGGTTTGATATCATCTAACAGTGACCAAGGTCAGGTTTCAGATCCTAAATCAGGTCTTTACTCAGCTCAGAATCCTCTAGCACTTCCTGTCTCATTCAGAGTTAAAAAACCACACTCTTTAAAGTGGCCCACGCGGGCTGGGAAGGTGGCTCAGTGGTAGAGCACTTGCTTTGCATGCCTGAGGCCCTGGGTTCGATTCCTTAGCACCACATAAGCAAAAAGAAAAAAAGCCAAAAGTGGCACTGTGGCTCAAGTGGTAGAGCGCTAGCCTTGAGCTGAAGAGCTGAGGGGACAGCGCCCAGACCCAGAGTTCAGGCCCCACAACTGGATCAAAAAAATAAATAAATAAAGTGGCCCACGCCTGTAATCCTAGCTGCTCAGGAAGCTGAGATATGAGAATCTTAGTTGGAAGCCAGCTTGGGCAGGAAAGTCCACAGGACTCTTATCTCCAATTAACCTGTAAAAAGTCAGTGGTAGAGGTATAGCTCAAGTGGTAGAGTGCTAGTCTTGAGCTAAAAAGAGTACATGGCCCTCAATTCAAGCCCTAGTACTGGTACACACAAAAAAGTGGCCAAGTATCTCCCATCGTCCTCCTGGTCCCTAGGATTTCCCCTCCCCACTCCTCCCCCACCTCTGACCTCATCTGTCATAAATACACTCAACTCTGCTTTAGACACAGGGACCCCTTTGCTCTTGAGCCTGGGCACATGCTGCTCCTGTAGGAGGGACTTGCCTTTCCCTCTGCCTGGAATTCCTTCCCTCATGCCTCGGCAGGGCTCACTCACTCTGAGAACTGCAATTTAAACTGCAGACTTTGGGGCTGGGAAGGTGGCTCAGTGGTAGAGCATTTGCCTTGTATGCATAAGGCCCTGGGTTTGATTCCTCAGCACAACATAAGCAGGAAAAAAAAAAGCTGGAAGTGGCACTGTGGCTCAAGTGGTAGAGCTCTAGCCTTGAGCTGAAGAGCTGAGGGACAATGCCCAGACCCAGAGTTCAGGCCCACAACCGGACCCAGAAAAATAAATAATAAATAAATAAACTGCAGACTTGGGTGGGCAATGTGGCTTAGTGGTAGAGTGCTTGCCTAGCATGCTCGAAGACCTGGATTTGATTCCTTAGTACCACATAAACAGAAAAAGCCAGAAGTGGTGCTGTGGCTTAAGTGGTAGAGTACTAGCCTTGAGCAAAAGCTCAGGGACAGTGCTCAGGCCCTGAGTTCAAACCCCAGGACTGGAAAAAAAGTCTGTAGACTAGCTTACACCTATAATCCTAGCTACTCAGGAGACTGAGATCTGGGTAATAAGGTTTAAAGCTAGACCAAGGAAGAAAGGTCCATGAGACATTTATATCCAAAAAAGGCAGAAGTGGAGCTGTGGCTCAAGTGGTAAAGTTCTAGCCTCGAGCAAAAAACTCGGGGATAGTGTCCAGGCCCTTGAGTTCAAGCTCCAGTATCAGCGCAACAAACAACAAACAAATACAAATAGTTATGGACGGCTCCCTTGTACCAAGCCATTGCCATTTTTACCCATTTGGTAGGGGCTCAGGTTCCCATGTGGCACTGATCACCTTCTGTGTGTGTGTGTGTGTGTGTGTGTGTGTGTGTGTGTGTGTGTGTGTGTGTGTGTGTGTGTGTGTGTGTGTGTGTGTGTGTGTGTGTGTGTGTGTGTGTGTGTGTGTGTGTGTGTGCCCGCACGCCCGTGTGCGCGTGTGCTGGTACTGTGACTTGAACTCAGAGCCTTTTACTCTCGTTGGGCTTTTTTGCTCAAGGCTAGTGTTCTACCATTTGAGTCACAGGTTTTTGGTGGTTAAATAGAGGTAAGAGTCTCATATACTTTACTACCTGGGCTGACTTCAAAGATGAACCTCACATCTCAGCTTCCTGAGCAGCTAGGATTACAGGCATGAGCCACTGGTGCCTAGCTGTTTTTCCATTTTGGATAACTGAGGGTGGTGGCTGTTTCTCAGTGCTGGTCCCAGGAGCAAGCTAAGTAGCTTAGGTAAAGCACAGGCGTGGGTAGGTCTGTGTCCAGGGTGGATTTTCTGCTACCCCACAATGCTTTCTGCCAGGACCTCCTGGGACCTGCTAGCTAGAAAGAGGGCTGAGCCTGGTGTGCTAAAGGCTTTGTCTCTACCCAAAGAAACCAGCAGCCTTGCAACCCTAGCAAGCCCACCCTGCTTAGAGCCCAGAGACTTCGGAGCTGCCTGCAGCCCTGGGAACTGTCATAGCTCACCTCTGTGATTCCCCTACACCTGGCACCCAGCAGGCACTTAGTACATGATCAGTGTTGACTAACGCACAGATTAAATAACCCACAGCTCCTCAGCTTACAGATTAGGAAACTAAAACCCACAAGAGGGAAAGGCCACCAGGGCCTATCACTAGCTAGCTGCTGGCAGGGCCATGATCTGAGAATGGGGAGTCTCCTGGGTCTGGACCCCAGATGGTCAACTGAGATCCTAGATGAGAATCCCAACAACACGAAATAGGATGGGCCACATGGGGCCGCCACTCCCCTGACTCCAGCCCCCCAGGCCCTCAGAGCCCCGCTGGGGTGCACTCACCTAGGGAGAGGGAGTTGAGGATGATGCCGGAGAAGGTCATGCCCATCAGGAACCGGGAGACGCAGTACGCGCTGAAGGAGTCCACCAACGCCGTGGCAGCCCCCGAAACCGCCAGCTGCAGGTATGACCAGATTAGGGGGGCCTTGCGGCCCAGCCTGAGCCCAGGGAACAAGCAGAGCATTAGGGTTCTGGGAGCAAGCTGCCACAAAGTGGCAGCCTGCCTCCAGCCATTCTCTCTCATATGGGGGCATCAAGGCCGGGAAGGGAAAGCTGGGGTGCCTGGTAAAAGCCAGCCCTCAAAACAGGACCCATCATTTCCAGGTTCAAGGCACTGGTTCCGAGGCTGGTCAGAGAGGGGAGGAAATAGTGGGGAAGGAAATTGGAGAGATTTACCCTGGATACTGGTAGCACACACCTGTAATCTTAGCTACTCAGGAGACTGAGCTCAGGATCGTGGTTCGAAGCCAGCCTGGTAGGAAAGCCCCTGAGACTCTTATCTCTCATTAACCATCAAAGAGCCAGAAGTGGAACTGTGGGTCAAATGGTAGACCACCAGCTTGGAGCAAAAAAGCTAAGGAACAGCCTCCAAGTCCTGAGTTTAAGATCCAGTAGTGACAACTAGCCCCCCCCCCAAAAAAAAAATTGAGAGAGATAGAGAAGCAGAGACAGACAGAGGGAGAGAGAGATTGGCTCCAGGTCACATAAAGCCAGCGATTCTACAAAGACCAAAGGTAGGGGTAGCAGGTAGAGAGGGGGTAACCTGAGCATGTTCTGGGTAGAAGGGCGCCTCAGCCTAGAAATAGCAGGGGAGAGGTGTGGGGGAGAGGTCCCCCAGGCTGCAGAAGCAGGACCCAGGATCTGGTCTACCAAGGAATTGATCATTAAACAGTGGGTGAGAAGAGTCCAAGACCAAGGACGCGGGGTTAACTACACTCTGGCTGCGGCATTGCTCCCTTGCAAAGGTGGGTTCAGGGGGAGAGGACAGAGGCCAAGAAGGGGGTGCCAGTGTTTCCTTACCACATATCCTAAGACATACTCATTCCTACCTTCCTTTCTTGGGGAGGAAGATGCGTCACATGGGACAAGGGCCATGTCAGCCTCGCTATGAAGGGTCTGAGGTGGGAAGCACAGGGCTTTCTACACTCTGGGGAGTGGGGTCTGGAGTCCAGCAGCCCTCTCACCTGAACAGAGGGGGAGGGAAGAGGGCAGAAGACAGAAGAGAGGAGGAAGACTAGGGAAGGCAGGGGTGGAGGTGGAGGAGCGGACTTCATCAGAGCCTTTGCCAGGCTGCATGGTCCGAGGGTGGGGTGTGGCTATGGAGGGGTAGCCCATCCACACATCAGATGCAATGGGGACACTAAGAATCCAGGAGGTCATCGGAGGCCGGAGGCTGGCCTCTGTAATCCTAGATCCTAGCTATGCAGGCAGTGAGATCTGAGGATTGCAGTTTGAAGCTAGCCTGGGCAGGAAAATCCATGAGATTATTTCTTCTTCTTCTTCCTCCTCCTCCTCTTCTTCCTCTTCTTCCTCTTCTTCTTCTTCTTCTTCTTCTTCTTCTTCTTCTTCTTCTTCTTCTTCTTCTTCTTCTTCTTCCTCTTCCTCCTCCTCCTCCTCCTCCTCCTCCTCCTCCTCCTCCTCCTCCTCCTCCTCCTCCTCCTCCTCCTCCTCCTCCTCCTTCTTTTTGTCCTGAGGCCTGAACTCGGGGCCTGGGTGCTGTCATTCAGCTCTTCAGCTCAAGGCTAGCACTCTACCACTTGAGCCACAGCGCCATTTCCAGCTTCTCCTGCTTATGTGGTGCTGAGGAATCAAACTCAGAGCTTCATGCAGGCAAGGCAAGCACTCTACCACTGAGCCACCTTCCCAGCCCTCCATGAGGTTCTTATTTCAAATGAATTACAAAAAATGCCAGAAATGGAGCTATGGCTGAAATGGTAGAGTGCTAGCCTTGAGCAAGAGAAGCTCAGAGACAGCGTCCTGGCCCTGAGTTCAAGCCCTAGAACTGCTGTGCAGGTGTGCAGGCACACACACACACACACACACACACACACACACACACACACACACACACACACAAATCCAAGGGTCTCCAAAGTGGAGACAAAGTCAGGGGCTGGACCATGTGTGGATGTACTAGGACTTGTATAATAAAAATGGGGGCAAGGCTGGGAATGTGGCTTAGTAGTAGAGTGTTTGCCTAGCATGCATGAAGCCCTGGGTTCAATTCCTCAATACCACATAAACAGAAGAAGCTGGAAGTGGCACTGTGGCTCAGGTAGTAGAGTGCTAGCCTTGAGCACAGAAAGGCTCAGGGACATCGCCCAGGTCCTGAGTTCAAGCTCCAGGACTGGCAAAAAAAAAAGTTGGGGGGCTGGGGGCTGGTAGGCCATACCTGTAATCCTAGCTACTGAGAAAGCTGAGATTTGAAGATCACAGTTAAGGACAGCCTGGTCAGGAAAGTCTGTGAGATTCTTTTTTTTTTGGGGGGGGGGGAGGGGGGTCAGTCGTGAGGCTTGAACTCTGGGCCTGGGCACTGTTCCTCAGTTCTTCAGCTTAAGGCAAGCGCTCTACCACTTGAGCCACAGCACCACTTGTGGCTTTTTCTGCTTTTGTGATGCTGAGGAATCAAAACCAGGGCAAGCATACAAGGCAAGCACTCTACCACTGAGCCACCTTCCCAGCCCTAGATTCTTTTTTTTTTGTCGGTCGTGGGGCTTGAACTCTGGGCCTGGGCACTGTCCCTCAGCTCTTCAGCTCAAGGCGAGCGCTCTACCACTTGAGCTATAGCGCCACTTCCGGTTTTCTGGTGGTTTATTGGAGATAGGAGTCTCATGGTCTCTCCTGCCCGGGCTGGCTTTGAACCGTGATCCTCAGATCTCAGCCTCCTGAGTAGCTAGGATTACAGGCGTGAGCCACCAGCCCCCGTCCCAGCCCTAGATTCTTATCTCTAATTGTCTACCAAAAAGCTAGAAGTAGAGATGTGGCTTAAGTGGTAGAGTGCCAGCTAAGTAAGGGAGTGAGTTCTGACCCTTAATTCAAGCTATAATACTGACATTAAAAAAAAAAAAAAAAGAAGCCGGGCGCTGGTGGCTCATGCCTGTAATCCTAGCTACTCAGGAGGCTGAGATCTGAGGATCACGGTTCAAAGCCAGCCTGGGCAGGAGAGACCGTGAGACTCCTATCTCAAATAAACCACCAGAAAACCGGAAGTGGTGCTGTAGCTCAAGTGGTAGAGCGCTCGCCTTGAGCTGAAGAGCTGAGGGACAGCGCCCAGGCCCAGAGTTCAAGCCCCACGACCGACAAAAAAAAAAAAAAAAAGAAAAAAAAGAAAAGCCGGGTGCCAGTGGCTCACACCTATAATCCTAGCTACTCAGAAGGTTCAGATCTGAGAATTGTGGTTCAAAGCTAGCCTGGGCAGGAAAGTCCATGAGACTCTTTTTTTTTTGTTTTTTTTGGGGGGGGGGTCCGGTCATGGGGCCTGAACTCTGGGCCTGGGCACTGTCCCTCAGCTCTTCAGCTCAAGGCTAGCGCTCTACCACTTGAGCCACAGCGCCACTTCCGGCTTTTTTCTTTTTGCTTATGTGGTGCTGAGCAATCGAACCCAGGGCCTCAGGCATGCAAGGCAAGCGCTCTACCACTGAGCCACCTTCCCAGCCCCTCCATGAGACTCTTATCTCCAATGAACCACCAGAAAACCAAAAGTGGAGCTATGGTTCAAGTGGTAGAGTGCTTGCCTTGAGCTGAAGTCCAAGCTGAGGGACAGCGCCCAAGCCAAGAGTTCAAGCCCCACAATTGACCAAAAAAAAAAGTTCAGAGACAGAGCCCAGGCCCTGAGTTCAAGTCCCATGACAGCCAAAAGAAATTTAAACACCAAATGAAGGCTGTGGCCTAGGGCTTTCTGGCTCTTGCTTTGAGTCTGGGGCCCCCTCAATCCCCAGGGCTCACCTGTCTGCCAGGCCGCCAAACACAGCAGCTCCCACTAGCACTCCAGCCATGTAGACAGACTGCGCCAGGTCGGGGAGGCTGCGGGCCTCGCACACGAGATCCCACTGCAAGTGAAGAGGGGACCCTCAGCCTTGGCCATGGGAAGCAGCCGCCATGCCTTCCAGCCCCCTCTGACCTCCATCGCGATGGTAGATGGGAAGACGCTGCGATCGTAGACCCAGCCTTCCTTGCATGTCTCCGTGGCTGCCTGGTGGATGGAGGTGGTGTTGGGGCTCAGGAGGGCCCACTGAGGCTCCATGAAGCGCTGGCATGGCTCAGGGACCCCATGCTGGTCCAGGGGGACCACGGCCCTCAGCCAGGCCGCTGAGTCATTGGTGGTGGCCCCCGTGTGGTTGGTGGGGTGCCGACAGTAGTGGGGGGGCACGGCAGCTGTGAAGTTCTGTAGGAAGGTGTGGCAGGCCAGCAGGGCACAGGGCAGCAGCAGCAGGGTGGTGTAGACCAGCTGGAAGCACCCCACGCTGCCCAGGGCATCCAGCAGGTCTGTGAAGGCCATGGCCACAGCTCCTAGCCAAGGCTCAGCCGGCACTGACCTTATGTAAAGGGGCCAGGGAGGGGGCAGGGGAGAGGTGAGGCGGGGAGGGGGAGGATCAGGCCAGGGGTTAGGACCACAAATGCCCTGGGTCCAGCAGCTCAGAAGGGTCCAGTTACACCTCACAGGAGGCCGCGATTATCCCCACATCTGCGTGGCTCCCTCCCCAGACCTCTTCTTCAGGTCTCTCTCCACCCTAGAGGCTCACCTTGCAGCCCACCACCCAAACCGACAGGCTCAGCGGCCCTGCTTCCAGCCCTCCCCACAGGACCCAAGGGTGAACGAGGCCTGGGGCCCATTCACCACATAAACAGAAAAAACCAGAAGTGGCGTTGTGGCTCAAGTGGTAGAGCGCTAGCCTTGAGCTGAAGAGCTGAGGGACAGCGCCCAGGCCCAGAGATCAGGCCCCAGGACCAAAAAAAAAAAATGCACCCATGAGCTTAGTATTGGTGGCACACATCTATAATCCCTGATCCTCAGGAGGCTGAGACCTAAGGATAGCAGTTCAAAATCAGCCTGGGCAGGAAAGCCCAAGGGATTTTGTTTTTGTTGTGTTGTTGTTGTTTTGCCAATCCTGGGGCTTGAACTCAGAGCCTGGGCACTGTCCCTGAATCTCTTTGTGCTCAAGTCTAGCACTCTACCATGTGAGTGAGCCATAGCACTACTTCTGGCTGTTTGTTTTTTCCCTGTGTATGTGGCACTGAGGAATCAAACCCAGGACCTCATGCGTGCTAGGCAAGCACTCTACCACTGAGCCACCTTCCCAGACCCCCAAGAGATTCTTATCTCCAATCAACCACCCAAAACCCCCAACATAACAAAGGCAGAAGTGGAGCATGGCTCAAGTGGTAGAGTGCCAGCCTTGAATGAAAAAACTAAGGGACAGTGCCCAGGCCCTGAGTTCAAGTCCCAGTACACACAGATAGACAGACAGAAAGACACAGACACACAGACACACACTAAATGGGACAGCCCAGAGGCCTCAGGCTAGGGGTCCTGGGTTCCCTCTCCACATTGGAGCAGCCAGGCACGCCCCTCCTCTGGCTCTGCCAGGTGCCGCCTGTGCCCCGCATCTACTGTCTTGGCAGCTTTACTCCTCGTCCCAGTTCAGCCCACCCTTATCTCAGGTACGAACAGCCAAGATCACAGGGACTGGCGCCGTTTATATAAGGAGCAGGTGTGTGGGCCATAGGACACCCCACACCTCCAGAGGAGCTGAAGGGAGCTCTGTGTGTGTGGCGGGAGCTCCCCGGGGGGTCAGGTCGGTGCTGAGAAGGGGTTGGGTTTCAGCTGGCGCCGTCGCTGGCAGAGGAGTGGAGGAGGCAGAGGTTGGGCTCCAAGGCCTCCAGTTGGGTAGGCTGCCCGGAGCCCCCCTGAGTGGCTCTGTCCCTGCGCCCAGAGCCGGTGCTGCTCAAGTGGCCAGCCTCCAGCAGGTATGGACCCGAGGGCCACGAGCCTTCCATTGGTACAAGGCTTGGCTTAGGAGAATCACACTCCAGAGAGAGATGTGAGGCCTTTTTCCTTTATTATTATTTGGGACTCCTCTGCATGGAAACATGGGACCTCCTTCCCCCATCCCTAGTTCCTCTGGCCCCCCATAGCCAGTCCCTGAAGAGTCCCCTTTAAAATCACCTATATATATATATAAAAAAGGAGAAGAGGAGCGAACGCCTTAGCACCCTGGGGCTGGGCAGCTCCCGGGGGGGGGGGGGGCTGCAGAGCGGGAGGACCTTGGCTTCTGCACAGGAAGGCACAGGCGATCTCAGCCCTCCCCACCCAGAGGGGGGAAAGGGAGGCTCCCCCAGAACAGGGAGGGGGCTCACACATCTGGAGCAGAATGTGCAGAGCTAGTGGTTATAAAGTCTGCAGGTGAAGCCAGGAGAGGGTATGGGGGGGGGGAACCTATAGAGTGAGAAGGGGTGCATCAAGATGTTGGAGAGGGGGCTGCCAGCCCCCCTCCCCCAAGGAGGCCTGAAGCAGGAGTAAGCGGCCATCTGCCTTCCAGGTTTGGCCTGCCACGGGTCCGTCCTGAGCCCATGGCCGGAGAGGAAGTGAAGACCTCGGAGCTCGGCCCAGAGTACGTGAATATGGCAGCGCAGGGGACAGGAGGCTGGAGAAGGACACCTTCTTGCTCCAAGGAAGGCACTTGCAGCTGGTGAGGCCTGGCAGGTGTGGCTTGGCAGATGAAGAAAGGAGGGGCGCAGCAAAGTGGGGGGGCAAGTCCCGCCTCATGCAAACATGGTCAGCTGTAACCACTGCAGGGGGAAGAGAAACAGGTCAGCTGGAGACAGCAGAAATGGCCACTGCAGTCCCAGTCTCCTTCTCCACCCAGACCCCGGAGTCTAGAGTCTGACGCACAGCTCAAATGCCACCATTGATTCCCACAGGTTGAGGAACCCTGGCAGGTGGACTGCTGTCTTAACTTCTCTGAGCCAGGAGACCGAGCTCCTACAGAGCACTCCAAGGTCTGGCCTCCCTTGTCTCTCCCCAAACCCAGCCCACTTCCCCTCACTTGGCCCTCCAGGCCCCAGCCTCAGGCTCCTGGTCAGGAAAGGATGGAAGACTTGGGTCAAAGAGCCAGGAGTCAGTGGCTCCTGCCTGTAATCCCAGATGCTTAGGAGGTTGAGATCTGCGGATCATGGTTTGAAGCCAGCCTTGGCAGAAAAGTCTGTGAGACTCTTCTCTTCAATTAACCACCAAAAAAATGCATAGAAGAAAACCTGAATGAGAGCACAAGGTCCCCTGGTTCTCTCTCTCTCTCATACACACATACATGCACGTATGTGAACAAAAAGAAAAGAACAGAAGCCTGGCGCCAGTGGCTCATGCCTGTGATCCTAGCTACTCAGGAGGCTGAGATCTGAGGATCACATTCAAAGCCAGCTTGGGCAGAAAAGTCCATGAGACTCTTATCTCCAACAAACCACTAGAAAATCACTGTGGCTCAAGAGGTAGAGTGCTAGCCTTGAGCTGAAGAGCTGAGGGTTCAAGAGTTCAAGCCCCATGACCCACAAAAAAATAAAATAAATAAAGCTGGGCGCTGGTGGCTCCCATCTGTAATCCTAGCTACTTAGGAGGCTGAGATCTGAGGATCACAGTCAAAAGCCAGCCCAAGCAGGAAAAGTCCGTGAGACTCTTATCTCCAATAAACCACTTAGAAAACTGGAAGTGGCGCTGTGGCTCAAGTGGTAGAACACTCGCCTTGAGCGGAAGAGCTCAGGGACAGCGCCCAGGTCCAGAGTTCAAGCCCCACGACGACAAAAAAATAAAATAAAATAATAATAATAAAGAAAATAAAGAACAGGTTGAGCACCAGTAGCTCACACCTGTAATCCTAGCTACTCAAGAGGCTGAGATCTGAGGATCATGGTATGAAACCAGCCTGGGCAGGAAAGTCTGTGAGACTCTTATCTGGGAATGTGGCTTCATGGTAGAGTGTTTGCCTTGCATACATGGAGCCCTGGGTTCCATTCCTCAGTACCACTTACACAGAAAAAGCCAGAAGTGGTGCTGTGGCTCAAGTGGTAGAGTGCTAGCCCTGAGCAAAAGAAGCTCAGGGACAGTGTCCAGGCCCTGAGTTCAAGCCCAAGACTGGTAAAAAAAACAAAACAAAAACAAAAACAAAAAACAATGGATGTGGTGCTACGGCTCAAAGTGGTAGCGAGTTAGCCTTGACTGAAAAAGCTCAGGGACAGCGCCCAGACACTGAATTCAAGCCCTAGGACCAACACTAAGAAAGAGAGAGGGAGGGCTGGGAAGGTGGCTCAGTGGTAGAGCGCTTGCCTTGCATGCCTGAGGCCCTGGGTTCGATTCCCCAGCACCACATAAGCAAAAAGAAAAAAAGCCGGAAGTGGTGCTATGGCTCAAATGGTAGAGCGCTAGCCTTGAGCTGAAGAGCTGAGGGACAGCGCCCAGGCCCAGAGTTCAGGCCCCACAATTGGACCCAAAAAATAAAAATAAATAAAAAATTAAAAAATTAAAAAAAATTAAAAAAAAAAGAGAGAGGGGGAGGGGGAGGAAGGAAGGGAGGAAGGAGAGAGAGAGAGAAAGAGAAAGGGAAAGCCTCACCTTAAACAGGTCAAAGGTCACAACTCCATCCAGATCTGTGTCCAGCGATTTGAAAAACCCTGTGTGTTCAAGAAAAGATGACATGGGCTGAGAACTCAGTGTGACGTTCATGTATGGCCAGAACTGAACCCCAGCCATCCCCAGAGGTCTCCCCTTCGCCTGGAGGACCCTGGGTGGGCAGACACTCACGGAACATGGTCTCCAGCCGCACGAGGCAGCACACAAAGTTGTCGAAGTCAACGGCCAGGTCAGGCTCAGAGTAGCGGGTGATGATGAGCTCGTACAGCTTCTTGTTGAGCTTGAAGCCTGCATGGAAAAGCCAGCGAGTGTCAGGCAGGGGCAGAGGACAGGAGTACAGAAGGCCATGCAGGATACTAAGGGCATTCTCCAGAGAGAAGGGCATCAAGGCCTCCTGGGCAGGGCCAGGAGTGGCTGGGCAAGTGAGGGCCAGTCCTACAGCAAGTCTAACGGGTTTAGCCCAGGAATCAGAAGCTGGCAGCAGAGGGCCAAGGAGTCCAGGTGTTATGTGTGAAGCCTGGCTTGACACACCCCTGCTGTGTGGCCTGAGGTCACTCAGTGTTCTCTGAGCCTCAACCTTCCCTTATGTGCAGTAAGCGCTAATAAGACTCCATCTGCCTGACACTGGTGACTCATACCTGTTATCCCAGCTACTCAGGAGGCTGAAATCTGGGAATCATGGTTTGAAGCCAGCCCAGGCAGGAAAGTCCATGAGACTTTCATCTCCAGTTAACCAGCAAAAACCCAGAAGTGAAGCTGTGGCTCAAGTAGAGCATCAGCCTTGAGCAAAGAGGCCTAGGGATGTACTCAAGCCCTGAGTTCAAGTCCTAGGACCTGCACAACAAAACCAAACCTTAGCTTTGGAACTATGGAAAAAGGCCAGAGATGGCCTTTATACCAGCCAGTGGTCACTGCCCGGGCACAGGAGCAGGGCGCCATCTTCCCTCGAGCCTATCAGCCTCAGAGCCTCACCTGCGGACTCGATGGCCATGCGCATCTCGTAGGCACTCATGCTTCCCGACTTGTCCAGGTCGAACTTCCGGAAGATGGACTGGTGTGAGGAGCAGAGGGTGAGGGCCTGGCCAACTCAGCCAGAGGGGGACAGCCCAAAAGGGGGAACATTTGCTGGGAAAGGTGGGAAAGGGGTTACATGCAAAAAGGCAGAGCTAGGGGTGGTGATCTGGGGCCCACCACCTGGCAGGGGAGGGGCCTGCGGTGGCTCCACCCACCAGGTAATTCCGGATGCGGTTCCACAGGATGTTGAACTCGACCAGGCCCAGCTTCCCGTTGCCATCACGCTGGGTAGAGGAGGTTAAGAAGGCAACACCAGGGGCTAGGAAGGTGGCTCAGTGGTAGAGCGCTTGCCTCCCATGCATGAGGCCCTGGGTTGGACTCCTCAGCACCACATACACAGAAAAAGCTGGAAATGGCACTGTGGCTCAAGTGGTAGAGTGCTTGCCTTGAGCTGAAGAGCTGAGGGACAGTGCCCAGGCCGAGCTCAAGCCCCACAACTGACAGAAGAAAAAAGCAACACCACAGCTTAGAGGTGGCATGTAGAAGGGACGAATGGGAGGCAGGAGGCAGGGTGAGGGAGGCAGGGATAGGAGAGGCCAGAAACAATTCCAGCCTTAAGAGTCTGGCTCCACCTTCCACAAGACACAGGGCCTCAGTTTCCCCTCCTAATCAACCAAAAGATGTTTCATGCACTTGAGCTCCAGGTACATGCATTTGAACACAAGGCCCAGGTGCATTTATAACCCACCCCTGCTTTGTTCCCTAGGATCTTTCACCCGTGAAAGACGCCATTCCCAGCCCCGCCGGGAGACACCAGCAGAGGAAAGGATACGTCCATGAGGTTCACCATACTGCGGCATGACTCCAGGCTGAAGCCTTTAGTCCGCAGGTCTTTGTCTGTAAGAAAGAGTGGGTCTGGGACCTCAGCCCACTGGGCTTCGTGGCCCTGCCTTAGACTGGGAGCCCTGGCAGGGGGACAGTGGGGGAGGCCGAGCCCTGGCTAGGGGTGAAGTCCAGCAAAGCAGACTTTGCTTAGGAGCGCGCGCGTGTGTGTGTGTGTGTGTGTGTGTGGCATGTTCACTCAAGGTTGGCAATGCACCCCTTGGGTCACATCTCCACTAGCAGCTTTTTGCTGGTTAATTGGAAATAAGAATCTCCCAGATTTGTCTTCCCAAGCTGGCTTCAAATTGCAAACCTCAGATGATCTCAGCCTCCTGAGCAGCTAGGATTACAGGTGTGAGCCACTGGCCACCCATTGTCAGAAAACAAAGTATTTCAGTGGTCCAGACGGGGTCCTACCCAACCATGACCCAAAGCAGAGATGAAGGGAGGACCGAGCCAGAGTGCCAGGAATGAGGTGGGAAGAGGGCAGGCCTGGCTGGGTGACAGGCTGAGGGAATAGAAAGACCTGCGTCTGCAGAGCTGGGCAGGAGGGAAGTTCGGGGATGAAGGAAACAGGTGCATTAGGGTTGGGTTGGGTCGTGCAAGTTCCTCCCCACAGCCAAGGTCGGGGGTGAGGGGGCTGCCTTCAGCTGTGTACCTAAGGGGGTGGCCTGGCCAGGGGGTGCATCTTGGGAAAGAAGAGGAAACTTTTCCTTGGCACTAAGATGCTGGCAGCTGGCTCAGCCTGTAGGGCTGAGCTCTGAGCCATGGAAAATGCCTAGGTTGGAGGAAATGGGAGGGGGGAGGGGCGGCCGTAGCTGGGATACAGCACTGCCATTGGGGGACCCTCACGTTTGCTAATGATTCTGTTGAGGATGGTCTGCAGCTCCTTGACGCTGATCTCCAGGTCCTGGGGAGAAGATGGAGGATGGCACCTGCCCGGCTGCCCCCGGCCCCTGCCAGGCCCGCCCCTGCCAGGCCCCGGCCTACCTCCCCCGCCAGCTGCCGGAACAGGGCCTTGAAGTTCTCGTCAATCTCCTCTTCAGAGAGCACTTGCTGCACAGAGGAAGGGGCAGGTGAGGGGCACCGGGCCTTGTCCGTGGGGGCAAATCCATGGGCTACGTGCTCTTCACCTCTGAGCCTCACTCTTCTTTCTTTTTGTGCCTATACTGGGGCTTGAACTCAGGGACTCATTGCTTAGCTTTCTCCACTCAAGGCAGGTGCTCTACCCTTTGAGCCACAGCTCTACTTCGGGCTTTTTGGCGGTTAATTGGAGATACAGAGTCCTAGGGACTTTCCTACCCAGGCTAGCTTCGAACTACCAGCCTAGATCTCAGCCTCTTAAGTAGCTAGGATGACAGGCGGGAGCCACCGGCCCCCAGCTGGAGCCTCCCTGTTGTCACCTGTAAAGTGGAGATCCCCCTCCTATTGGGCAGAGGACAGGGGTGGGGTTTAGCTCGGTGATGGAGGGGGGAGGGCTTGGATCACTGGGGGGACCTTGGGAAAAGTCCTCAATCTCTCTGAACTTGTTTCCCACTGAGGGAGAGAGGGATGACAGGACTCTATGGTGGTTCCTGGGGAGGAACCCTGCTGCAGGGCCCAGCACAGAGCTGGCTCAGAGACGGCCCACCATCATCACCTTCATCACCACCATCACCACCATCACCATCATCACTACCATCACCATCACCATCATCACTACTATCACCATCACCACCATCATCACCATCATCACTACCATCACCATCACCATTACCACTACCATCACCATCACCATCATCACTACCATCACCATCACCACCATCATCACTACCATCACCATCATCACCATCATCACTACCATCACCATCACCAACCATCATCATCATCATCACCATCACTATCATCATCACCACCATCACCATCATCATCATCACCACCATCATCATCATCACCACCACCACCATCACCATCATCATCACCATCATCACTACCATCACCATCACCATTACCACTACCATCACCATCATCACCATCATCACTACCATCACCATCACCACCATCATAGCCATCATCACTACCATCACTACCATCACCATCACCACCATCATCACCATCATCACTACCATCACTACCATCACCATCACCACCATTATCACCATCATCACTACCATTACTATCATCATCACCAACCATCATCATCATCATCACCATCACTATCATCATCATCACCACCATCACCATCATCATCATCACCACCACCACCATCATCATCATCACCACCACCACCACCATCATCATCATCATCACCACCACCACCATCATCATCATCACCACCACCACCATCACCATCATCATCATCATCATCATCATCATCACGATCTCTGCAAGCTGTAAGGCCAGGCGACTTATTTCCATGGTGCTTATCAGGAAGGAAACTGCCCAGAGGATGGGACACCCAGGTCCCTGGGAGAGAGGGAGGAGGGAGGGAAGGAGAAAAGGGAGGGAAGACCACACACCTCATCAGGAAGGTTGGCCTGGATCTGGTCATCCAGCTCCCTGTAGAGTGGGAAGAAAGAGGCTGTTCAGGGGGAGCTGGAGACGGGGGTGGGGGGTGGGGGGGCTGCAGGGAGGAGATAGGAACGGGGGGAGGGGGAGGGTCTAGTCCATGACTCACTGGGTCCCGGCACTCTTCTCTGAGAAGAAGCGCAGCACGAAGTCGCCCTCCTTGTTGGGCTCGAAGGTGGAGGGCACCACCACGTACTCTCCGGGGGGCAGGCGGAAGCGGGTGCTGACCTCCCGCAGGTTGATGAACTGCTCGGAGCGCGCCCGGGAGGAGTTGGCCAGGAAGAAGTCTCGCTTCAAGTGCACGGCCGGCTGGCCCACCAGCTGGCAGGGGGAGACAGGCGGAGGGCTGCAGGGCCCACCCCCGGACAGCCGCCCCAGACCCGGGCCCCGATGCCAACTCCACGCTGAGGGGCTAGACAGTTCCGCTAGAACCCTCCTACTACCCGCTCCACCCGCTAGATCCACGTCAGAGGATGGGGGGACATGGCTCAAGGGGTACAGAGCCTGTCTATAGCAAGCACAAGGCCCTGAGTTCAAACCCCAGTCCTGCTAAGAGCACTTTTCAGGCAGTAAAACAAGTGGATGTCTCCGCGCCCTCCAGGGCTCCACCCCTCTGTTCTGTCGGCTGTGTTTGTTCAGGGCAGGTGAACCAGGTGAGCCAGGAACCACACCTACCTCCGGGGGAACCTGTGAGAGGGGAAAGGCGCAGATGTAGGCTCATCCAGCGGGGCGGGGCGGGGTGAATGCTGGGCCAAGGTTCGGAGTTCTTTCTGTTTCATGTAGGTCATGGGGCTTCCACTCAGGACCCGGGCACTGTCCTTGAGCTTTTGTGCCTAAAGCTAGCATTCCTACCACGTGATGTACAGCTCCCGCTTCCAGCTTTCAGTATTTAATTGAAGAGTCTCCAGAACTTTCTTGCCTGGGCTGGCTTTGAACTGTGATCCTCAGCTCTCAGCCTAGTAGCTAGGATTACCGGCATGAGCCACTGCTGAGCCTGGCCCTGACTCCTTAAGACTAGAGAAGGGGAGAAGCAGCCAGGAAGCAGAACCTTGGGCTAAGGATGCCCCAGACCTTCCCTTTCTACCCTTCTGCTGCCAGTGGGTTTGGATGCGGCCAAGGCAATGGCCTTCCTTGACCCCAGCTAGGGACCATTGATAAGTTTCTGTCCCCAGCAGGGCAGGACTCAGAGCTGTTTATTACCACACACTTCCTGGGTGGGGCTCCCTGCTCCCCACACTCACTTCTTTCTGAAGCTCCATTAAAATCTGGCCCAAGCCTGCCACCTAGACATCAGCCAAGCCAGCTTCTGCTTCCCCAGAGGCAAAGGTGAATTCTAGAACCTTCCTTTCCTGGGGCCAACCACTTTCTTTCTTCCTCCTGCCTCACAATGAATTTCAGGTCTCTGTCAGAGGCAGGAGGCGCTGAGGGAGCCTCCTGCTCAGGTGTGACCCTTGGGGGCACTCAGGATGCGCTGCTTGGGTGGAGGCCTTGGGCGCCCCCTGGTGGATGGTCGTGGAGGTCGTGGGCCTGGCCGCCATCCCCAGGGCTCACCTCGTACACAGCAAAGCCAATGGTCTCCATGTCCCGGCCATAGCGGCGCTCGCGACGGCGGTGCTTTTGCATGAGCGCCAGCACGAAGCTGCAGCCGGACTCGCGACTCCCATAGTCATCTTCGTCATCCACCTCATCCAGCCGGATCTTGAACTGGGGGTTCACCCAGAAGGTGGCTGCAGGAAAGAGAGGCGCGTATTAGAGGCTGGAAGAACAGTCTCATGTGTTCACTCACTTAGTCACTCATTTACTTAAAAAAAAACACTAAGTCATCTCGTGTGTGACAGGAAAACATCTGGGACAGACAGGTCCCGAACCTCCAGGGCCTGCATTCCAAAGCGAAAGGGGAAGTATACAGACAAGCCACTGGGCACTGCAGGAATCACATCTAATCTTAACTGCTCAGATCTGACCCTTGCAGTTTGAAGCCAGTCCAGGCAAAAAAGAGAGACTCTTATCTCCCACTCACCAGCAAAAAGCTGGAACTGAAGGTGTGGCTTGAGTGGTAGAACACCAGCCTTGAGGGAAAAAGTCAAGTGAGAAGTGTGGCCCCAAATCCTAGCCCCAGAACCAGCACACACACACACACAAAAGGAACAAAGTACTACACAGTTATGGCATGGCTAAACCTCAAAAATGTTACAGGAAAGAAAAGAAGCCAGTTACCATTGCATAATTCCATTTACATGAATTATCATGAATAGGCAAATTCAGAGTCAGGAAGTAGATTAGTGGCTTCCAGGGGCTGAGGGTGTGAGGATGAAGGGGTACATGGTGTTTTTTGGGGGGAGGGATATAATGAGATGTTCTCAGATGGATGTGGTGAGGGCTGCACAATTTTCTAATATAAAAATCACTGACCTGTACAATTTTATTTATTTATTTTTCCGGCTTTTTTTTTTTTTTTTTTTTTTTGCTTATGTGGTGCTGAGGAATCGAACCCAGGGCCTCATGCATGCAAGGCAAGCACTCTACCACTGAGCCACCTTCCCAGCCCTTTATTTATTTTTGTCAGTCGTGTGGCTTGAACTCTGGGCCTGGGCACTGTCCCTCAGGCCTGAAGCTCAAGGCTAGTGTTCTACCACTTGAGCCACAGCACCACTTCCAGTCTTCTCGTAGTTAATTGAAGAGTCTCACGGACATTCTTGCCTGTGCTGGCTTTGAACCATGATTTTCGGATCTCAGCTTCCTGAGCAGCTAGGATTACAGGTGTGAGCCACCATTGCCTTGCTACCTGTACAATTTTAATGGGTAAATCATGTGGCATACGAATTAAATCTTGAGAGCTGTCTAAAAACAAACAAAATTCTAGAGGTTGAGATCTGAGGATGATGGTTTGAAGCCAGCCCAGGAAGGAAAGTCCGTGGGAACCATTGCCAATTAACAAAAAAAAGCTGGAAGTGGCGCTGTGGCTCCAGTGCTAGAATGCTAGCCTTGAGCACAAAAGATCAGGGCAGAGCCCAGCTCAGAGTTCAAGCCCAGATCTGGGAAAAAAAAAAAAAAAAGATGATCAAGATCAAAAGTAATCTCTTGCCAGACACCAGTGGCTCACGCCTGTCATCCTAGCTACTCAGGAGGCTGAGGTCTGAGGATTGCTATTTGAAGCCGGCCTGGGCAGGAAAGTCTATGAGACTCTTATCTCTCACCATCAAAATGCCAGAGTGGAGATGTGGCTCAAGTATTAGAGAGCCAGCTTTGGAGTGAAAGAGGTCAGAGACAGCACTTAGGCCCTTAGTTCAAGCCCTAACATTGAAACAAAAAGAAAAGGGAGGGGGAGGAGGGGTGGAAGAGGGAGAAGAGGGGAAGGGAGAAGAACTAGGCTTAGAAAAGAAAGAGAAAGAAAAACGCATACAATTTTATAACCGTTAATGATAATCAGTATCAAAAGGTCATCTTCACATAAAGGAACAAGCGGGCTTGATGGCTGGACAGACAAGTTTACGAAACTTGCAAGCAAGGAACTGTTTTCACTGTGTGTAAACTCAATAAACAAAGAGAGAGCAGATGTTTCCAATTAAGTGTACAAGACAGTGCACCATACCGGTTTGATCAGTATGGAAAAGAATGTAACAGGCAAATCTTACTCATGAGCTTGGGTGTTAGATGTAGAAACAAAGGACTTTTTGTTGTTGTTGGTCATGGGGCTTGAACTCTGGGCCTGGGTGTTGTCCCTCAGCTCTTCAGCTCAAGGCGATTGCTCTACCACTTGAGCCACAGCGCCACTTCCAGTCTTCTGGAGGTTCATTGAAGATAAGAGTCTCAAAGACTTTCCTGCCTGGGCTGGCTTTGAACCGTGATCCTCGGATCTCAGCCTCCTGAGTAGCTAGGATGACAGGCGTGAGCCACGGGCTCCCGGCAGGACCTTTTTTTTTCTTTTTTTTCTGTTTCTGATGACTCTGTATGTTTTACCTTATATACAGTGTACTCACATGCACATCTGTGGGAGGTTGGGGGAGGCACAGAATCTGAGGAAAAAGCTGAAAAAGTTCAGCTTTGTAGCACAATGGACATTGATGAAAGTGAACTATGTAAGTGGTGGGTAGAGATGGGAGGGAGGGAATGGGAGAGAATGTGGCAACAGACGACACTATGAGAAAGGAAATGTACTTACTACCTGATGTACGTAAAGGTAACGGTATATCACCTCTAAAGCAACAATAAACAGAAAAAACTAAGTTAGGCTGGGTGCTAGTGGCTCACCTGGAATCCTAGCTATTCAGGAGGCTGAGATATGAGGATTGTGGTTTAAAGCCAGCCCAGGCAGGAAAGTCAATAAAACTCATATTTCCAATTGGTTTCCAAAAAGCAGGAGGTGAAGGTGTGGCCCACGTGGTAGCACACAAGCCTTAAGCAATAAAGGTCAGGGACAGCTCCCAGGCCCTGAGTTCAAGTCCCAGGAATGGCAGAAACAAACAAAAAGGTATGTAGGGCTGGAAGGTAGCTCAGTGGTTAGGTCCTTTCTGGGCATGCATAAACAAGGCCTTGTATTCTACAAAGACACAAACAAATCCATCCCAAAATTTTATGCCATGACTGTGTTATATTGTTTTCATCTCAGGAATATAGGTTGGCCCCATATTGGGAAAACAATAAATATAATCTACCACTTTAACAAATAAATAGCCAAAAAAGCTATTATCATCGTAATAAATGTGTTTAAAAGCATATCAATATAGACCAAATGTGGTAGCTCATTCCTATAATCTTAGCTAACTTGGGAAATAAAGATCAACAGGATCAAGGTTTAAGGCTAGCTAGGGCCAATAATTCATGAGACTCCATCTTAATTAATAACATGCTAGGTATGATTGTTTATACCTGCCATCCCAGCCACAAGTGAAGGATAAATAGGAGGATCATGATCCAGGCAGTAGGGACATAAATGACAGATCTGTGGCTTAAGTGGTAAATCACCTGCTTGGCAAGCACAAGGCCCTGAGTTCAAACCCCAGTACCACAAAAATCTAAAAGAAACAAAAACCTTGGAGAAAAAATGTATACAGTAGTGAAACTTGCAGTAAATCAGATGCAAGAGTCAAAGTTCTGAATGGCTTGTGGGGTTTGTTCTCAGTTCTAGAGAGCACATTAATAGGAACAGGAATCCAAGTCCAGAGAATTGGAAGAAGGGGTGGGAGGGGAAGGGGGAGGAGGAGGGGAAAGGGGAGGAGGAAGAAGAAGAAGGAGAAGAAGAAGAAGAAGAAGAAGAAGAAGAAGAAGAAGAAGAAGAAGAAGAGGAGGAGGAGGAGGAGGAGGAGGAGGAGGAGGAGGAGGAGGAGGAGGAGGAGGAGGAGGAGGAGGAGGAGGAGGAGGAGGAGGAGGAGGAGGAAGGGGGGAAAAAGGAAAAGAATCAACAAATCGGGCTGGGGAAGGTGGCTTAGTGGTAGAGTGCTTGCCTTGCATGCATGAGGCCCTGGGTTCCATTCCTCAAGCACCACATAAGCAGAAAAAGCCAGAAGTGGTGCTATGGCTCAAGTGGTAGAGCGCTAGTCTTGAGCTGAAGAGCTCGAGGGACAGTGTCAAGGGACAGTGCCCAGGACCAGAGTTCAAGCCCCACAACCCACGAAAAAACAAAAAGAAAACAACAATAACAACCCCCCCAAAAAAAAGAATCAACAAATCTGCCCTTATTTACAGATCCTATAGAATCAGTGAACTAAAAAGAATGTAAATAAATCAGTAAACCTAAGCATAGTGTAACAAATTTGCTGGATACAAAATTACATTGAGAAGATCAATTGCAGGTAGGCACAGGAGGCTGAGATCTGAGAATCACTTTCCAAGCCAACCCAGGGAGAAAAGTCTGTGAGACTCTTACCTCTAATAAACTACCAAAAAAGCCAGAAGTGGAGCTGTGGCTCAAGTGATAAGAGAACTGAGCAAAAAAGCTCAGAGACAATGTTTAGTCCCAGGATGGACACACACACACACACACACACACACACACACACACACACACACACACACACACACACACACACACACACACACACACACACACACACACACACACACACACACACACACACACACACACACACACACACACACACACACACACACACACGCCAATTGCTAGCTACAATAGTAACTAGTATGACTCTGAAGTATGCAGGGAGATACTGAAGGCTGCAGTACTTTTACTCTAAAAATCTGTAATCCAAGATGCAACAAAACCTGAGTGTGGGACATGGGAATGGGGCTTAGTGATACAGTGCTTGCCTAGAATGCATGAAGCCCTGGATTCTATTCCTCAGTACCACATACATAGAAAAAGCCGGAAATGGTCCTATGGCTCAAGTGATAGAGTGCTAGCCTTGAGCAAAAGCAGCTCAGAGACAGTGCTCAGGCCCTGAGTTCAAGCCTGACGATGGCAGAAAAAAGCAAACCTGAGTGTGTGTCCGAGTGTGTGTGTGCTCGTAATGGGGCTTGAACCCAGGGTCCTGGCACTGTCCTTTAGGTTTTTACCCAAGGCTAGCACTCTACTACTGAGACAGAGCTCCACTTCCATCTTTTTGCTAATTAACTGGAGATAAGTAATTCTCAGATTTTTCTGCTGGGCTAGCTTCAAACCACAATCCTCAGATCTCAGTCTCCCGAGTAGCTAGGAATTTAGGAGCCAATATCTGATTTTTTTTTCTTTTTTCTTTTTTGCCAGGCCTGGGGCTTGACCTCAGGGCCTGAGCACTGTCTAAGCTTTTGCTCAAGGCTAGCACTCTACCACTTGAGCCATAGCACCACTTCCAGCTTTTTCTGTTTATGTGGTACTGAAGAATCAAACTCAGGGCTTCATGCATGCTAGGCAAGCACTCTACCACTAAGCCACATTCCCAGCCCCAATATCTGAAACTTTTTAATGATGTCACAAATGGAAAATTTCACATGTGAGCACATATGACAGGTTCACTGAAAATACTGTAAAAAATTTCCTTTTGGCTATTTCTGTAAGTTTACACAAAACATAAGTGAGTTTCATGTTTAAACTCAGGTCCCATCCCCAAAAAAGATCTCATTTATGTGTGTGTGTGTGTGTGTGTGTGTGTGTGTGAAAATTTGAACTACTAGCTGCGTGCAGGTGGCTCACGCCTGTAATCCTAGCTACTCAGGAGGCTGAGATCTGAAGATCGTGGTTCAAAGCCAGAATGGGCAGGAAAGCCCATGAGACTCCAATTAACCACCAGAAAACCAGAAATGACACTGTGGCTCAAGTGGTACAATGCTTGCCTTGAGCTGAAGAGCTGAGGGACAGTGCCCAGGCCCAGAGTTCAGGCCCCAGAACTGACAAAAAAAAAAAAAAAGTTAATATACTATTAGAAGATATATGTAGGGCTGGGAAGGTAGCTCAGCGGTAGAGTGCTTGCCTTGCAAGCATGAGGCCCTGGGTTCGATTCCTCAGCACCACATAAACAGAAAAAGCCGGAAGTGGCGCTGTGGCTCCAGTGGTAGAGCGCTAACCTTGAGCTGAAGAGCTGAGGGACAGCGCCCAGGCCCAGAGTTCAGGCCCCGAGTTCAGGCCCCATGACTGGCAAAAAAAAAAAGAAGATATATGTATATATACATTTAAATTATATAATTTTTTTGCTGGTCCTGGGGCTTGAACTCAGGCCTAGTATTCTACCAGTTGAACCACAGCACCACTTCCAGTCTTTTCTGTGTATGTGGTACTGAGGAATTGAACCCAGGGCTTCATGCATGTTAGGCAAGCACTCTACTACTAAGCCATCTTCCCAGCCTGTTTGATTTTTGGGCTTTTGGTTTTGTTTTTTTTTTTTAATTGGACTTGATTCTAAACCAAGGACAAGAAAAGCTGGTTTTTGTTGTTGTTGTTGTTGTTTTGTTGTTTTTGTCAGTAGTGGGGCTTGAACTATGGGCCTGGGCGCTGTCCCTCAGCTCTTCAGTTTAAGGCAAGTGCTCTACCAATTGAGACACAGTGCCACTTCCAGTTTTCTGGCGGTTTATTGGAGATAAGAGTCTCACGGACTTTCGTGCCTGGGCTGGCTTTGAACTGAGATCCTCAGATCTCAGCCTGAGTAGCTAGGATTACAGCCATGTAAGATTTTTTTGTACTGATACTAGAACTTAAACTCGGGGTATCTTGCTTGATTCTTTTCCACCCACAGCCAGTTAGCTGTCTATCACTTAAGCCACCACACCAGTTCTGGCTTTTTGCTGGTTAATTGGAGATGATTCTCTCAGATTTGTCTGCCCAGGACGGATATGAACTTTGATCCTCACCATCTCAGCCTCCCCAGTAGTGAGGATTAATGTGTCACTGTCACAAGAGACCCAGAGGCAGAATGGCCGTCCACACCCACATGCAAATCCATAAGCAGCGTAGAGCAGAGCCGGTGCTGCGGGAGGAAGGCTGGCAGCTCAGTCTTGGTAGTCAGGGGACACAGGAACAGTGCTCACTGGACACTGGAGCAGAGCAGAGTGGGCTCTGTCCAGGTGCGAATGCTTTCCACACAGAGGGCAGAGCACAGGGCAGGGAGCTGCATGAGGGACACAGCAGCAGCGGATCTGGCCAAGTCAAAGCTGGCAGGAAGGAAACGGGCCATGCGGCAATTCCTGAGAACTCTGCTTTGAAGGGGATCAGGGGTGGAGAAGTGGGGTGAGAGAGGGTCACTTTAAGACAGGGTTTTTCCATTACAACACAGGAGTGAGAAGTGAAGGACAAGGGAACAAAATGCTGCAGCAGCAGAGAGACATTGCTAAGTGCTGCTGGCTCACGCCTGCAATCCTAGCTACTCAGGAGGCTGAGATCTGAGGATCATGGTTTGAAGTCAGGCCAGACAGACAAATACTAAAGACACTTATCTTCAATTACCAGCAAAAAGCCAGAGGTGGAGCTGTGGCAGAATGCTAGCCTTGAAAAGTTCAGGGGCAGCACCTAAGTCCTGAGTTCAAGCCCCAGTACCAGCACCAAAAACAAAGGGGAGAGTGAGACTCAGAACTGGTAGGAGTCCCCAATAAGGCCGGCACAGAGGCCGGCACAGGTGGACTGGAGACTCCCAGCGGATGGGGAGGTGGGCATCTGAGTCGTCTGTCATGTGGGTTGAAGTCTCTACTTCTTATGGAGTAACAGGGCTAGGAACCCATAGGGCAGTGACAGAGGAGACAGGCTCATTAGAGGTGTGTGGCTGCCAGGTTACAGGAAAAACATGGCCTCAGTTGTGTGATTTCTCTCCAACTGCATTCAACGGTTCTGAGCCAGCAGAGACTGGATTGTGGTGGTCATGCTGACTGACCGACCCAGGGAGAGGGAAGGGCCGGGAAACTGCGTTTATAGAGACAAGCTAAAAAACAAAGTACCTTAAGAGGGGAAGAAGGAGGAGGCACTAGGGGAGATGATGAAGAGCACCAGTGTGCTGAGGTTTAACAGATGGCAGGGCAGGTGCTGTGGCTCACACCTGTAATTCTACTCAGGACTGAGATCGGAGGATCATAACTCAAAGCCAGCTCAGGCAGGAAAGTCCATGAGACTCTTATCTTCAATTAACCACCAAAAAAGCCTGAAGGAATGCTGTGATTCAAGTCACAGAACACCAGCCTTGAGCAAAAGAAGTGAAGGGAACTGAGCCAGGCGCTAGTGGCTCATGCCTGTAATCCTAGCTACTAAAGAGGCTGAAATCTGAGGATTCTGCTTTGAAGCCAGCTGGGCCAAAAAGAAGTCCAGGCGATTCTTATCTCCAATTAACCACCAGAAAACTGGAAGGGGCACCTTGGCTCAAAGGGGTAGAGTGCTCCCTTTGAGCAAAACAGTTCAGGGACGGAGCCCAGGCCCTGTGTTTGAGCCATAGTCTGATTGGCATATATGAAAGCATGCATGCATGCATGCATGCATGCATGCATGCACACACACACACACACACACACACACACACACACACACACACACACACACACACACACACACAAACAGATGAGACAGTTCCAGGAGGCCGATGCCTGGATTGAGGGGAGCTGAAACAGCTGGAAGTAGAGGGCAGAGGAGAGGGCCAGAGGCTGGCAGGGGCAGATTCCACGATGAAGTGAGGAGGCCAGGTGCGCAGTGGTTGGGAGGCCACTGGATGGGGCGGGGCGGAACTAATTAGAGGGAAAGGTTGTTGTAGGGAATGGGGAGGCCAGCTGTGGACAGTGGCTCCTAGGCACTCAGAGGCCAGGGAAAGGGAAGAGAAGGACAGGGAGGAAGTGCGGCGACCAGAGGGAAGAGTTCAGGGAATGTGGAGTTACCAGGGGTTAGAAGACAGCAAGATCGCTCCCTGATTACCACCTGGGCTCAGGCCGCAGAATGACAGTTCAGCACTGACACGAACACTGCACATTTACTCCCCAAAGTGAATCTGAGACTTCAGCTATGAGCCAGGTGCTGGCGCTTTACACCTGTAATCCCAGTTAACTCTGGAGGCTGAGATTTGTGCATCTCAGTTGAAAGCCAGCCTGGGCAGATCAATCCTAGAGACAATTATTTCCAATTAAGCAGCCAAAATCAAACCAAAAAACAAAACAACAACAACAAAAAAACCTCAACAACTCCACAAGTAGAAATATGGCTCAAGTGATAGAACACCAGCCTAGAGCAAATAAGCCAAGCTGAGAGCTCAAGGCTCTGAGTTCAAGTCCCAGTACTGACACACACACAAAGTAAAGTCACCAGCCAGTGTAGTTCGCATCGCACAGGAGAGGAAGCAGCGAGGTGGCCAGGGTCCTGACCACCCCCCCCCTCTCCTCACGCCCCGGGTGTAGTCCTGAGCCCAGGGGCTCCGGTCACCTGGGTAGTTCCGGCAGCCACCTGCGGTGCTCCCCCGACGCCAGGTACCCTCATACAGCGTGGTGTTCCAGTTCCGGATCGTCCGGCTCTTGAGTGCGTCTGGCGTCAGGTTGCAGATCTCCAAGCGGGTGAACTCTCGCATGAAATCTCGGAAAGACATCCTGGGGGGGGGAAGGGGAGGGTCAAAGCACACAGCTGGACCCCGGTTCCCAGCCATGGAATGGGTCTGGGGCAGGCAGGAGAGAGGTAGAATAGCACTAAGAAGGGGCTGGGAAGGTGGCTCAGTGGTAGAGTGCTTGCCTAGCATGCATGAAGCCCTGGGTTCCATTCCTCAGTACCACATACACAGAAAAAGCCGGAAGTGGCGCTGTGGCTCAAGTGCTAGAGTGCTAGCCTTGAGCAAAAGAAGCTCAGGGACAGTGCCCAGGCCCTGAGTTCAAACCCCAGCACTGACCAAAAAAGAAAAAGAAAAAAAAGAAGGTCTAGGTCTGGTGATAGACATCTGTAATCCCAGCTATTTGGGATGCAGAGGCAGGAGGGTCATGAGTTCAAGTCCAGATCAATGAAAGCCATTATCAATAGAAAGTTGGTGAAGAGAGGCTCTTTTTTTGGGGGTGGAGGAAGGTGCTAGTTGGGCAAACTAGGGTGAAAAAGGAAGGATATTATTTAAACAGGTTATCAGCAAGTATGAACATAGAACAACAAAACTTCTTGAAATTGTATTCAGAAGAGGAGGAAGGAGGACAGGGAGGTGGGGAGTGGCTGGTTCGAAGAGATTATATACATGCGTGGGAAAGTCACAATGAAAGTCTCCAGCATATAGCCAGTGCATGCTAATAAACATCACTTTTTTTGGGGGGGGAGGGGTTCGGTCGTGGGCCTGAACTCTGGGTCTGGGCGCTGTTCCTCAGCTCTTCAGCTCAAGGCTAGCGCTCTACCACTTGAGCCCCAGCGCCACTTCCGGCTTTTTTCTTTCTGCTTATGTGGTGCTGAAGAATCGAACCCAGGGCCTCATGCATGCAAGGCAAGCACTCTACCACTGAGCCACCTTCCCAGCCCCATAAACATCACTTTTTAAAAACAAGTAAGTTAGTGAGATTAACTCTAAAATCAAAATTTAAAAACTGATCTCCAAAGCCAGACGCCACAGTGGGCTCACACTTATAATCCTAACTACTCAGGAGACTGAGATCTGAGGATCACAGTTCAAAGCCATCCTGGGCAGGAAAGTCTGTGAGACTCTTTTTTGCTTTTTTTTTTTTTTTTTTTTGGGGGGGGGGGTCCGGTCGTGGGGCCTGAACTCTGGGCCTGGGCGCTGTCCCTCAGCTCTTCAGCTCAAGGTTAGCGCTCTACCACTTGAGCCACAGCGCCACTTCCGGCTTTTTTCTTTTTTCTTATGTGGTGCTGAGGAATCGAACCGAGGGCCTTAAGCATGCAAGGCAAGCGCTCTACCACTGAGCCACCTTCCCAGCCTTGTGAGACTCTTATCTCCAATGAACCACTAAAAAAGCCTGAAATGGAGCTGTGGCTCAGGTGGTAGAGCATTAGCCTTGAACAAAAAACTTTGGGAATATTACTCAGACCCTGGGTTCAAGCCCCAAGACAAGACAAGGAGGGAGGGAGGGAAGGAGGGAGAGAAAAAGGGAAGAAGGGAAGGAGGGAGGGAGGAAGAGACTGAAGGCTTGAATGGACCAGTCCCTAGGTTCAAACCCCAGTACAACAGGAAGAAGCAACAGGAAGAAAGGAGAAGGAGGAGGAAGAGGAGGAGGAGGAGCCACATGGAGGAAAGGGCTGCTCACCAGAACTCCCCATCTTCCATCTTGATCCTCAGTCGTTCCCGTTCATAGGGGTCCACGTTATTCCACTCTGAGGAGCTGTGGGAGCAGGGCACTGCCAGGGCTGGACGGCACTGAGCTGCCTGGGACCCATCCACCCTGCCTCGACTTCCCCCAGCCCAGATCAGGAGGCTCCTTCAAGCCCACTCCCAGATCCCAGACCTAGGCTTTCCCTGTCCAGGTGAGATACCGGAGGGACCCACAGGCTGCTACAGACCCCCACAACCTGTGCTCCACCAGGGTGGTGCCCCCCAAACCTAGTATGCTCCCCTGGTTCATCCTGAGTCCTCCCAGGTGCACCGACGGGCTCCTCAGCCCCCCCACCCCAGACAGTGCCCAGCGCGTCCCTCACCCATCACTCCAGGCTCCCGTCCACTCCACCTCGCCCCAGGGGTTCCGTATCCGCATCAGGCTCACCATCTGGCCCTGGTAGTTCACCTGTCCCCAAAGCACCCAACCACGCTAGCTTCTGACATGCGTGCTGTCAGAAGCTTCCCCGCCAGCGCAACCCTGGGAGGCAGCTGTGCTCTGGAACACCAGTCAATCAGGGTTAGCGTGGATGGATAAGCATCAGGATGGGTGTCCCCGGGGACAGATAAGGTGTGGGGACCCGGTCACAGACACCTCCCATAGCCCTGTGGGATGCCAGCGAGGCCAGGCCAGGCCAGGAGGTAGGAACCGCCCCCCCGGGAGCGGAGCAGGCCCCACCCAGGGCAGTACCTGTTTGGCCCCAGTCACTGAATACGCATGGCCCTTCACCAGCTTCTTAAATGTGACGGCTTCCATGTCCAGGACACTGGAGATCTGCAGACACACATGTGCACTGTGGTGGGGGAGGACTGGGGAAGGGGGGAGGGGGCTGGGCTCCTCACTCTGCCTGAAGGAAAGGCCTGGAAAAGCCCTTCTCCCATCCCCCACCCCCTGCTCATCCAGCAGCTGTTGGAAATGACAGACAAGACCTAATCCCATGTCTCCATTCCCACTTGTGGACACAATCCTGCAAGTGGGGCTACCAATGCTATCACTGGTGGGGGGGGGAAGCCCAGACACCCCACCAACACTACTACTAGTGAGGAGGGTGCATATATATGCACGCACACACCTACAGCTACGCACTTCCCCAGGGTCAGCGCGGACCAATAGGGAAGGGGGAAGGAGGGAGGGCAAGGGCCAAGGATCTCAGTGGTTTGGGGGTGCCTATGGAGGCCTGGAGATGGTAGAAACAGAGGGACAGACAAGGGTGGGCCTGGAATATGGAGAAGGAGCTAGGAGAGGGCGAGAGAAAGCAGGATGGATAAGGGAGGCAGGGGAAGGAGAGGAGAAGGGAGCTCAGTGGATGGTCAGGAACCTAAGGCCAGGATCAAGCTGAGGCCTGAGGTGTGGGGAAAGGAGGAGGAAAGAAGGGGAACAGCTGGGCGCAGGTGCCTCACGCCTGTAATCCTAGCTATTCAGCAGGCTGAGATCTGAGGATCGCAGTTCAAAGTCAGCCCGGGCAGGAAAGTTCATGAGACTCTAATCTCCAATAAACCACTGGAAAACTGGAAGTGGTGCTGTGGCTCAAGTGGTAGAGCGCTTGTCTTGAGCTGAAGAGCTCAGGGACAGTGGCCCAGGCCCAGAGTTTAAGCCCCACGACTGACTCCCCCCAAATAAAAATAATAATAAGGGGAATAGGAATGTCACTGGGCATGGAAGGCAATGGGACAATGGGTGGAAGAGAAGGACAAGGCTGGAGACACATCCACATCCAAAGATGGTGCTGAGATGAAGGGTGAGGGCGAGGTTTGGGAACCCAGGAACACTGGGGCAGGGCCAGGGTGCGAACACTCACGTCGATGGAGCACCCCAAGAGGGAGCCTCGCTCGAGCGCCTTGAGGATGATCTGGTAGAGGTCGCTGGGTGCCTTCCGCAGCTCGTACCACTCGGTGACCCCGCCTGTGAAGTCCTCAAAGCCCTCCGAGGTGCTGCCGCCCGACAGGGCCTCGTAGCTGCCGTTCACCCTGTGGGCAGCTCCGGGTCAGGGCTGTGGCATCAAGCAGGACTGGGTAAGAGAGCCAGGGGCCCCTGCCCTCAGTAGGGAGGGGAGGGGAGGGGGAGCTGTCCCCCAGGCCCTACTCACTTGGCGTAGGCCTTCTCAAGCAGGGCACTCCAGAACTCGTTGCCTTGGGCAGAGTGCACGAACACCAGCTTCCCATCCTTGGTGGGCAGCAGGTCATCCACGACCACGTCGACCCACTCCCCGAATTGCCACAGCTGCGGGAGAGGGGTGCGGTGACCACTCAGCCCTGTATCATTCTAGATCACTTATACTCAAGGTAGACATCACACAGTCAGCCCTCGGTATCCGCAGGCTCTGAGCTCCTGCTTCTGACCCCTAAAGGGGTTCAAACATTTGAAAAGAAAATGGCATCTGTACTCAATGTGCATTAAGTATGATAGAGCCAACTAGTGATGCATTAAAGTGTACTGCATCTGGGCACTGGTAGCTCAAAACTATCAACCTAGCTGCTCAGGAGGCTGAGATCAAGGTTGGAAGCCACCCTGGACAGGAAAGTCTGGGAGACTTGGGTTTTTTTTGTCCGTCATGGGGCTTGAACTCTGGGCCTGGGCGCTGTCCCTCAGCTCTTCAGCTCAAGGCTAGCACTCTACCACTTGAACCACAGCACCACTTCCAGTTTTCTGGTGGTGTACTGGAGATAAGAGTGTTGATGTCTTTTCTGCCCAGGCTGGCTTTGAACTGTGATCCTCAGATCTCAGCCTGCTGAGTAGCTAGGATTACAGGTATGAGCCACTGGTGCCGGGCTGTGAGACTCTTATCTCCAACTGATCAGCAAAAAGCCAAAAGTGGAGGAGCTGTGGCTCAAGTAGTAGCCTTAGGTGAAAAAGCTAAGCAAAAGCAGTAGGCTCTGCCTTCAAGCCCTAGTACTGGCACAAAAATAATAAACAATAAACTAAAGTATACAGGATAAGGAGGATGTGAGTAGGTTATATGATAATACTAGGATATTTTTCTTTTTTTCTTTTCTTTTTTTTTTTTTGTCGGTCCTGGGGCTTGAACTCTGGGCCTGGGCGCTGTCCCTCAGCTCTTCAGCTCAAGGCCAGCGCTCTACCACTTGAGCTACAGCGCCACTTCCGGTTTTCTGGTGGTTTATTGGAGATAGGAGTCTCACAGTCTTTCCTGCCCGGGCTGGCTTTGAATCGCGATCCTCAGATCTCAGCCTCCTGAGTAGCTAGGATTACAGGCATGAGCCACCAGCGCCCGGCTTAGGATATTTTTCTATTGGGCATCAGTGTGTGTTGGTAGCTGCATAGGCCTGGTGGATATCCCTAACCCTTCAGATACAGAGAGGGGAGACTGCGTGATACACAGCCCTGGGCCGGTTTTCCCCCGAGCCTCAGTTTCCCTACCCATTAAAGGAAGCAGCGCTTTCCTCATGGAAAGTCAAACAAGGTCACAGACGGAAAGCCAACCTTGAGCTCACCAGGGAAACAGACCTAATTGCCTCCATCAGTAAGAAGATGGAAAGCCCCGGGGCCTGGGCTCACCCCCAAACCAACCCCCCTGGATGTGGGGGGTCAGTGGGAGTTACTAAATGTGGAACGAAAATGTGGCAACCCCACCCCTAGATGGGCGGGTCCGATTCTGGCAATTGCGGGATTTGTTTCAGCCAGGCCGGGGGCAGGTTTCCCAGGGGGTGGGGAAGTAGGAGGGGGTTCAGGCCCCAAGCTTCTCCGTTCCAAGTATTGTCTCAGACAATGGGGAATGAAGGAGGGCCCAAGGAGCTCCAGTCGCCAATCAGAGGCCGGAGAGGATTGGATTGGAGGAATGAGAGAAGAGGGCGGGGAGAGGAGCAGCGTAGCCCCGCCCCTGCGGACCAAAGCGGGGTAGCTGGGGGCTCCGCCCCGGGGCTGGGCAGCGCGGTTACAGTCAGGTCAGTTCCCCCGCGTGGGGTGGGGGAGCATGAAGGAGATCCCTGTGGGCGTGCCGGGGACTCCCACGGCGGGAGAGCCTCCACCGAAGCTGCTGCGCTGCGTCTCTCTCAACACCAGCTCATCGAGAATGCATTAGTGTGACCAAAAAATGGGCTGTCACCAAAGTCAAGAAACGCTGGCTCAGACAGAACCTGGAGTCTCTGTGTCCGAGGTTGCCAAAGGCAGCAGTTGGAATGGGAGGGAGGGGGGCAAATGGAAAGAATAAGCTACAGGTTTGCCCCCAGCCTCCCCTTTCCCTGCAGAACACTGCTTTCCCCAATGGGGAAACTGAGGCCTCGGTAGAAAGGGGATTTGGCCTTCAGAATAACACAGACGTTTGGGGGTTTTTTACTCTTTCAAGCTCCTTCTCCTAGATGAGGTTACCATCCAGGAAAACAGCCAGCTGAAAGACCTGCCTAGCCATTCACACATGACAGCCCAGAGGTGGCACTGAGGTCAAATACCTGGGGATGGGGGGGGTAGGGCTGTCCCCACAGGGTGTGGCCTTTGGCCACTGTAACTTCAGAGTTCTGCTCCCCCTCTTCCCCAGGGGCGGGGGGGGGGGTGCAGGCCCTTCACCTGGAAATGGAAGATGCCCGCGTAGCCATCTTGGAAGCTCTGGCCGTGGGGGACCACTCGGTGCAGGAGGGTGTCGTTCAGCGTGAGGGAGGCGATGGCGGCCAGGAGCCAGCAGTCCCCTGAGACAGGAGGGGCCCGGGTCAGGACTGCTCTATGGATCTGGCCAGGGCTCAGGGAAGGAGGCCTTGTTCAGGCGAGTCATCTTGCTGGGGAGAACCCGGGTCTCCCTGGGGTGGGGTACCCCCTTCCCCAGCTCCCCTCCGCTGGCAGAAAAGACCCAGGAATCTGGGCAAACCAGCACCAGCGCTGATGGCCGAAGCCTGCCTAGGCTTGCAGAAGGGAGGGGTTGGGGCAGTGCCCAAGAAACGGAGAATGGGGAACTACTGTGGAACATACACCCAGAGCCCCGCGGGGAGGGGAGGGGGTCCTACCCAGCGCGCCCTGGCAGATGTCCGTGCGAGTGGCTCCATCCACTATAAACTGGGGGTTTGACAGCAGCTCCTACAAGACCCAGAGACCTTCCCTAGCCCAGTCCTTTCTAGAAATGGGCGCCTAGCCACCCCAGACCCCACTTGGCCACCAAGGGACTGGGATCCCATCATTGAGGGTCAGCTGAGGCCCGCCTCTGGGGCAGGGGAGGGGGTGCCCCGCTCACCATGGGACGCTTCCACTTGATGCCATAGGTCTTGGAGGAGTTAGGACCCAGTTCCTTGAAGCCCAGGCTCTGGGGCACTGGGGGGAAGGCCTCATCTCGGAACAGAGCCCCGCTCTGCAGACATCTTGCTCGCAGCTGCTCATAATCCTGGCCCAGGTACTTGATGGCGTTCTCATGGCGGCCCAGGCCCAGCTCCTTGGCCCGCTGCTTCTGCACTTGGGCAGACACCCCTGTGCAGTACACGGGCGTGATGATCTCCTCGGCCATCCTGGGGGACAGGCGAGCGTGCTGGGAGCCGGGGCCTTCCCGGGACTCGCAGCCAGCAGGTCCCTGGGACGCGGTCCCTGCCCACTGCCAGGGTCCGGGCCGGGGGGTCGATCCCAGGGCAGGGGGAGAGGGGGCGGGCGGGGCTCTGCCCAAACACAGGACGCTGGGCAGATGTGCGGGGGGACCCCAAGGAAGGTCTCTTTCGTCCCGTTCGCCTGCCTGTGACCCCACCCCCAAACTAGCCAAGCCCCTAGCTCGGGCTAGGACTCGGGCAGGCAGGGCCCGGCCGGGCCCGGCGGGGAGACCGGCGCTGGGCTCCGGCCTCGTGTCGGGGGAGGGGCGGGGGGACCGTGGTGAGTGGCCGGCGGCGGCCAGCGCAGGTGCGGGTGGGCGCCCCGGGCTCTGCGGGCTCCCGACCCGCGCACGCGAGGGACCCCGAGGAAGGGGGCAGATGCCCCTCGGTCCGGGAGGCTGGGCAGTGGTGGGGTCGGAGCCTCACGGGCCCCCTCACCCCCAAAAAAGTCCTTACCTAGGGGAGGGGACGGGCGGGGGGAGCTGCGGTCCCCGAGGCCGGCTTCCCGGGTGGCTGCTCCGGGCAGGGCCCAAGCAGGAAGAGGGCTCCGGCCGCCCCGCCCCGCCCGCGCCCTGCGCCCCTCCTCCCGCCGCCTCCCCGCTTCCCCGCCGGCCTTATCGCGGGCGCCGTCTTGGACTGTCTCTGACTCGCGGTGTCTCCCCGTCCCTCCCTCCGCGGGCGTGGGGCCAGCAACGCGCGGGGTCCCCGGGGAGGGGCGGGCGCGCGCCGGGGCGGCGAGGGCTCGGCCGGGACACGGGCGCCGCGGGGCGGGGCGGGGCGGGGCGCGGGGCCGGGGGCCGGCCAGGGCCGGGGCGGGGGCGGGGGCGGGGGCCGGGGCGGCGAGGGCTCGGCCGGGACACGGGCGCCGCGGGGCGGGGCGCGGGGCCGGGGCGGGGGCCGGGGGAGGCCAGGGCTGGGACGGGGGCCGGCCAGGGGGTATTTTTAACCGGGGAGGGGGGCAGCTCGAGTTGCAGGGCGGGCGGCCGCACCCCGCGCGGGGCTCCCGGGGCCGCAGCTGTTCGCACCGCTCCCGGCGCGGCGCCGAGATTTCCCCGGGCGGCCGCAGCTGCCGGCGGGAGGGGCCGGGCCGGGAGCCGACCCCTGCCGGGAGGCCCGGGAACCACCGCCCCTTCCCGGGCTGCGGGGCCCCGCCCTGCCGCCTGGGCCGCGTGACCTTGAGGCAGTCGCTGCCCTGGCCGGCCCTCGTCTCCCCGTCATCCTCCTCTGGCCTTCGGGAACCGGGAACACCGTCCGCTCCCCGTTCCTGAGCCGCCCCCCCGCCCCGCCCCGAACCCAGGTGAGGGCGGCGGAGGCCGCGGGAAGGACGGCAGGCCCACCGGAGTCTGCCCGGCAGAGGTTGGAGAGCCTGGAAGCGGGGATCCGATTCCCCAGCCCTGGGCTCGTCACCCACGTGGGAGGCCCCAGCCCTGCCTGGGATCAGCATGGCCTTCCTGGGGTTCTAGGCGGGATCAGCATGGCCTTCCTGGGGCTCTAGGCTCCCCGCTCCCCCTCCCCCGTGCGGCACCGATCACCTCCTCTCCGCGCGGGGCACTGGCCGGGCGCGGGCAATGGGAGGAAGAGCTGGTGCCGAGGAAGGTCTAAGGGAGCCTGGCCTAGTGCGGGTGTTGAGGACACAGAGGTGAGGGTTGGGGGGGCAGACCCTGCGTGCTAGTGCTAGGTTTTAAGAGAGTGGCAGTGCCCAGAGCCTTAGATTTCCTTCTGTTTGAGGTGGGAAGCGATCTGATTTCTGAGAGCACTGGTGGCTCCCGCCTGTAATCCAAGCTACTCCCGAGGCCGAGATCTCCTGCATGGGCTGGTTTTGAACTGTGATCCTCAGATCTTAGCCTCCAGAGTAGCTAGGATTACAGGCATGAGCCACTGGCACTCGGCAGCATTTAAAAAATCTTTAAAGCCAGGGCTGGGAAGGTGGCTCAGTGGTAGAGTGCTTGCCTTGCATGCATGAGGCCCTGGGTTCGATTCCTCAGCACCACATAAGCAGAAAAAGACAGAAGTGGTGCTATGGCTCAAGTGATAGAGCGCTAGCCTTGAGCTGAAGAGCTGAGGGACCGTGCCCAGGCCCAGAGTTCAGGCCCCACTACCTGACCCAAATAAATAAATAAATAAATAAATGATAAAAATTAAAATCTTTAAAGCCAGCCCAGGCTGGAAAGTCTGTGAGACTTTTTGTGTGTGTGTGTGGGGGGGGGGAGGATGGAACGTGGGGCTTGAACTCAGGGCCTAAACACTGTGCCTGAGCTCTTTAGTTAATAAGAGTCTCGCAGACTTTCCTGCCAGGGTTGTCTTTAAACCTCAATCCTCAGCTCTCAGCCTCCTGAGTCGCTAGGATTACAGGCAGATGTAAGCCACAGATGCCTGGCTCCCCAAAATTTCCCATGTTAGAAACATAATCCCTGAATTCCTGTTGATGAGCTGTGAGGTGGGCACTCTGATGGTGTTTATAAGAGGAAGTGACTGGGGTGGGAGGTGGCTCAGTGGTAGAGCACTTGCCTTGCATGCATGAAGCCCTGGGTTCAATTCCTCAGCACCACATAAGCAGAAAAAGCCAGAAGTGGCGCTGTGGCTCAAGTAGTAGAGCACTAGCCTTGAGCTGAAGAGCTAAGGGACAGCACCCAGGCCCAGAGTTCAGGCACCAAGACCAACAACAACAACAAAAAAAGAGGAAGTGACTAAGTGTGAGCTGCCCTCTGTCCTGTTATGATGAAAATGAAGCATCTCTTCAGAGGCTGGTGCTGTGCTTTGGACCTCCCAGCCTCCAGAACTGGAAGCCAAACAAACCTGTGTTCTGTGTGAATTACCCCGTCTGTGGTTTATAGCAACGGGAAATGGGTTAAGGTAGAGAAGGTTGTATCTTTGAGACTCTCCTAACCACAGTAAGAAACCTAAGTGTAGGAACAGGCCTGGTTTAGAATAGAGGCATGCAGGGGTACTCACTGGCCATGGCTGCCACCTGAAAGAAGTATTGTCGTAGATGCACAGTTGCTTGATAAAGATGGTGGCAGTTCTTGCTGGGTGCTGGGTGCTAGGTGCTGGTGGCTTATGCTTATAATACTAACTACTTAGGAGACTGAATTGGGAGGATCATGGTATCAGAGCAACTGGGGAAGAAAATTCTAGGAGATGCCATCTCAGTGGAAGAGACAGAGTGTGGTAGCTCACACCTGTAATCCTAGCTACTCAGGAGGCTGAGGTCTGAAAATTGTGGTTTGAAGCCCACCTGGGCAGGAAAGTCCTTGAAACACTTACCTCCAACTAACCTCCAAAAAGCCAGAAGTAGAGCTGTGGATCCAAGTGGTAGAGTATTAGCCTTGAGCAAAAGAAGTTCAGGGACAGCACCTTGGCCTTGTTCAAGCCCCAGGACTGGCAAAAAATAAATAAAATGTCCAATTCCAAGCCGGGCACTGGTGGCTCACGCCTGTAATCCTAGCTACTCAGGAGGCTGAGATCTGAGGATCGCGGTTCAAAGCCAGCCCGGGCAGGAGAGACCGTGAGACTCCTATCTCCAATAAATCACCAGAAAACCGGAAGTGGCGCTGTAGCTCAAGTGGTAGAGTGCTCGCCTTGAGCTGAAGAGCTGAGGGACAGCGCCCAGGCCCAGAGTTCAAGCCCCACGACCGACAAAAAAAAAAAAAAAAAAAAAAAAAATGTCCAATTCCCCTTGTGTAGCATCTTACACAACTATAGTACAATTAAAAGCAGGAAATAGTATTATTACAATTAAAGTAATTGTAATAAAGTAATAAATGTCCAATGTAATAAAATGTAAAGTAATGAAGGTCCAATGTAAGGTAATAAATGTCCAAAGTAATAAAATGTCCAATTCCCCTGGTGTAGCATCTTAGGCAACTATAGTACACATAAAAAGCAGGAAATAGTATTCTTTTTTTCTTTTTCTTTTTGTCGGTCCTGGGGTTGAACGCTGGGCCTGGGTGCTGTCCCTCAGCTCTTCAGCTCAAGGCAAGTGCCCTACCACTTGAGCCACAGCGCTACTTCCGCTTTTCTGGTGGTTTACTGGAGATAAGAGTCTCATGGATGTTCCTGCCTGGGCTGGCTTTGAACCACGATCCTCAGATCTCAGCCTCCTGTGTAACTACGATTACAGGCTTGAGCCACTGGTGCCAGCCTAATTTAGTTATTATTAAGGTGCTGTACAGGAGAATTACAATTTCTTTTTTTTTCTTTTTTCTTTTTTTGTCGGTCGTGGGGCCTGAACGCTGGGCCTGGGCGCTACCCCTCAGCTCTTCAGCTCAAGGCTAGCGCTCTACCACTTGAGCCACTGCTTATGTGGTGCTGAGGAATTGAACCCAGGGCCTCATGCATGCAAGGCACACACTCTACCACTGAGCCACCTTCCTAGCCCTGAGAATTGCCATTTCATAAGCCAGGTAATGAGTACTTTTTTTTTTTTGGACAATGTCACCCCTTTCTTCACTTTCCCCTGCTTTTCCCCTCCTATCCCTGCTCTTAGTTATAGTTCATTTTCCACGTTAGTATATGTTGAATGGCATGATTGTTTTGTTTACCCTTCCTCTCTCCCTTTCTACACCTCCCCTTATCCCCCTAAAAAGAAAAAAATCAGAAAATAAAAACAAATACCAGGACTGGAAGGTGGCTTGGTGGTAGAGCGCTTGCCTCACAAGCATGAAGCCCTGGGTTCAATTCCTCAGCACCACATAAACAGAAAAAGCTGGAAGTGATGCTGTGGCTCAAGTGGTAGAATGCTAGCTTCGAGCAAAAGAAGGTCAGGGATAGTGCCCAGGCCCTAAGTTCAAGTCCCAGAACTGGCAAAAAAAAATCCACGTTCCCATTTCCTGCAGCCAGTTCCTGTTCACCAAATATTAGTCCATGGAGCCTTGCGCTGGTGGCTCACGCCTTTAATCTTGGCCACTGAAGAGGCTCAGATCTGAAGATGGAGGTTTGAAGCTAGTCTAGGCAGAAAAGTCTGTAAGATACTCATCTCCAGTTAACCAGCAAAATGCCAGACTTAGGGTATAGTTCAAATTGTAGAGCACCACCAGCCTTGAGCAAAAGGGCGAATGGAGGCCCACCACCAGCACAAATAATATTTTATGGGATGAGATAGGTTGTGTCCAGTTTGAGATCATTTCAAACAAGGCTGCTATGAACATTCATGCCGGGAAAGTTTTTCTCTGGGTAAATACCTAGTGGATCCATAGGAGGGGCTGGGTCGTTGGTCTGTGTGTTCAGAACCTGTCAAACTGCTTTGCAGAGTGGTTCTTTGGGTATTATCAGGTGTTTTTTTTTTTTTTTTCCTCTTAGTCATTGTAATAGTCATAGTGGCTTCAATTTGCATTTTTTAATGACTAATGACCTTGAATTAATTACCTTTTTGTGTGTGTGTGTGGGGCCTGAACTCTGGGCCTGGGCGCTGTTCCTCAGCTCTTCAGCTCAAGGCTAGCGCTCTACCATTTGAACCACAGCGCCACTTACAGCTTTTTCTGCTTATGTGATGCTGAGGAGTTGAACCCAGAGCCTCATGCATGCTAGGCAAGTGCTCTACCATTGAGCCACCTTCTCAGCACCTTAATTAAAAATTTTTTGGGGGGGTCCAGTAGTGGGGCCTGAACTCTGGGCCTGGGCGCTGTCCCTCAGCTCTTCAGCTCAAGGCTAGCACTCTACCACTTGAGCCACAGCACCACTTCTGGCTTTTTTTCTTTTTGCTTATGTGGTGCTGAGGAATCGAACCCAGGGCCTCAGGCATGCAAGGCAAGCGCTTTACCACTGAGCCACCTTCCCAGCCCCACCTTAATTAAATTTTATTTATTTATTTATTTTGGTTCCCGTCGTGGGGCCTGAACTCTGTGCCTGAGCGCTATCCCTCAGCTCTTCAGCTCAAGGCTAGCACTCTACCACTTGAGCCACAGCGCCACTTCCAGCTTTTTTCTTTTTGCTTATGTGATGCTGAGGAATCGAACCTAGGGCCTCAGGCATGCAAGGCAAACGCTCTACCACTGAGCCAACTTCCCAGTCCCCTTAATTAAATTTTAAAAGGCAGAACTGCAAGAAATTTTTTTTTGGGGGTCCAGTCATGGGGCCTGAACTCTGGGCCTGGGCACTGTCCATCAGCTCTTTCAGCTCAAGGCTAGCACTCTACCACTTAAGCCACAACACCACTTCTGGCTTTTTTCTTATGTGGTGCTAGGAGTTGAAGCCAGAGCCTTATGCATGGTAGGCAAGCACTCTACCATTGAGCCACCTTCTCAGCCCCTTAATTAAATTTTATTTTATTTTATTTATTTATTTTTTTGGGGGGTCCGGTCGTGGGGCCTGAACTCTGGGCCTGGGCGCTGTCCCTCAGCTCTTCAGCTCAAGGCTAGCACTCTACCACTTGAGCCACAGTGCCACTTCCGGCTTTTTTCTTATGTGGTGCTGAGGAATCGAACCCAGGACCTTGAGCATGCAAGGCAAGTGCTCTACCACTGAGCCACCTTCCCAGCCCCTTAATTAAATTTTAAAAGGCAGAACTGCAAGAAATTTAACAGAGAGCCAGAGAAGATGTCAGGACAAGCATGGGATCACAGCCCACTCCGAGATGAAGCTGTGCGCAGGCGCTGGGCTGCACCCTTGCAGGAGCGATGAACAGGACCTACGGCAGGTTTGAAACCTTCCTCAAGGCCCACACAGACCCATTGACCCAGGAAGTAGTGCCCCCCACCCGCCTGGACCTCCAATAGACAATAGGTTGCTGGGACCCAGAGCCAGCTCCTCAGAAGTCCTGCTTCAAAAGAAAATCCAGACATCTCTGGCAGCTGGAGACTCTAGCCAGGGTGAGACTGCGCTCTCTCAGGAGTAGGCAGCGAGGGAAACTGTAAACTGATTGGCTCTGCTGAACTCCTCAGCACAATTGCAGCCACACACTAGCCCAGTAAGAGAGAGGAAGGTCTACTGGCTGATGAGACTTAAGCACAAACCAAACAATAACTGACTTATGCTAACTCAAGGTTTTCTTTTCTTTCTTTTCTTTCTTTCTTTCCTTTCTTTCTTTCTTTCTTTCTTTCTTTCTTTCTTTCTTTCTTTCTTTCTTTCTTTCTTTCTTTCTTTCTTTCTTTCTTTCTTTCTTTCTTTCTCTCTTTCTCTCTTTCTTTCTTTCTTTCTTTCCCAGTCCTGGGGCTTGAACTCAGGGCCTGAGCACTGTCCCTGAGCCTTTCTGTGCTCAAGGCTGCTAGCATTCCACCACTTGAGCCACAGCACCACTTCCAGCTTTTTCTGTGTATGTGGTACTGAAGAATCAAACCCCAGGCTTCATGCTTGCTAGGCAAGCACTCTACCACTAAGCCATATTCCCGGACCTCTCTCTCTTCCTCCCTTCCTCCCTCCCTCCCTTCCTTCCTTTTTTCCTTCCTTCCTTCCTTGCTTGCTTCCTTCCTTCCTTTTTTCCTTTTTTTTTTTTTTTTTTTTTTTGTCAGTTGTAGGGCTTGAACTCAGGGCCTGGGAGCTGTTCTGAGTTCTTTTTGCTCAAAACTAGCACTTTACCACCGTAAGCCACAGCTCTACTTCTGGTTTTTGAGTGTTTAATTGGCTTCTCACAGAGAATTTTCTGCCCAAGCTGGCTTTGAACTATGATTCTCAGATCTCAGCCTCCACAGTAACTAGGATTTCAGATGTGAGCCACTGGCACTGGCTTCAAAGTTATTTTTCAGATAAAGTCTTTGTATTCATGGCTGGACAAGCTTGAACTTTAATCCTATCTATGCTTTGCACACAGCTGGGGTGACAGGCTTATACCACCCCACCCAACTTTTACTGATCAGGATAAGTGAAGTTTCATAATGGTTTTTTTCCCAAACTGGACTTGAAGCAATATCCTTCAGATTTCCACCTCTGGAGAGACTGGGATTACAGGTATGAGCTTAAAAACTAGCCAGAAAGACAAGCTAAAAATATAAAAAATAATAATAAATAGTATAATTATATATATAATAAATATGTAAATAATATAATAATAAATAAAGGAATAAAAAAACTAAGCATACCTATTCTAAACTACTTGCTACAAGGAAAATAGATTTTGCATAGTTAATTCAAACAAACAACCAAGCAAATAACAACTGCACTGATTCCTAAGAAATCAGAAGCTAGAGCGGCTACAGTGTATTCTCTAAAATATACAGTTTTACATTCGGAAAACAAAATCTTGTAAGATGCCTGGTGTCTGTGGCCCATAAATGTCATCCTGGCTACTCACGAGGCAAAGAATTGAGGACTGCAGTTCAAAGCTAGCCCGGGCAGGAAAGTCCATGAGAACCTTATCTCCGATAAACTAGTAAAAAGCCAAGTGGCTCCAGTGGTAGAGTGCTAGCCTTGAGTGAGAAAGGTCAGGGACAGTGCCCAGGCCTTGAGTTCAAGTTCTAGGACTGGCATACATATATACACACACACACACAAACTCAACATACTGCCCCTAAGCCTGCTGTCTCCAGTACTCTCCAGATTAGGAAACCCCCAGTCAGGTGGGCATCCGGGCCCTCACACCTGAAACAGATAGATCAGGAAAAGGAGGCACCAGAAACAGTAGTCAAAAATTCAAGAGATTAACACTGTAAAAGCACTGAGGCAATTACATTTATTATTTATTTTTGCCTTTAGCTTTCCAATCCCTGAAAAGCTGCAACAGTCACTCAACAGGTGGGGGGGGGGGGCGGGGGAAAGAGCTCTTTCATTTTGACCTTCTCTGCTGTCTAAATAATTTGGGAAACGGAGCAAGGATATCTTATAGACATTTATCCTGGTTGCAGGGGACGGTTGGGAAATGACTCCTCTGGGCACACACACAGACACACACACACACACACACACACACAAATGTTTGCAAAATAAACATTGCTTAAAGGGATGTTCAAGCAGTTACATCACAATGACCCAAAGGTAGTGAGAGGATCAACTCTGAAGTCTCTGGGCCCAACTGATAAGACAGTGTCACAGCAAAAATGGTGGATGTACCAAGTATCCAAACCAAGGGACACTCTCATCCTAACCAAAGTGAATTGGAGCTAAACCACCATGTATGCCATACATACATACCCATGAGGTACGATTTCCTAACAATCAAGTATGCCTGCACCCATGTCTGAGTAATGTATTATCTCTTTCCTTGGCTTTGCTTTACTAATAAACATGTTGATCTTTACCTTGATGTGTCCTCAGATTTTTTTTTTTGTCGGTCGTGGGGCTTGAACTCTGGGCCTGGGCCCTGTCCCTCAGCTCTTCAGCTCAAGGCGAGTGCTCTACCACTTGAGCTACAGCGCCACTCCCGGTTTTCTGGTGGTTTATTGGAGATAGGAGTCTCACAGTCTCTCCTTCCCGCTTTGAACCTCGATCCTCAGATCTCAGCCTCCTGAGTAGCTAGGATTACAGGCGTGAGCCACCAGCTCCCAGCTGAGCTCTTCAACTTAAGGCTAGCACTCTACCATTTGAGTCACAGTGCCATTTCAGGTTTTCTGGAGATAAGAATCTCATGGACAGCCGGGCGCTGGTGGCTCACGCCTGTAATCCTAGCTACTCAGGAAGCTGAGATCTGAGGATCGAGGTTCAAAGTCAGCCTGGGCAGGAAAGACCGTGAGACTCATCTCCAATAAACCACCAGAAAACCGGAAGTGGCGCTGTAGCTCAAGTGGTAGAGAGCTCGCCTTGAGCTGAAGAGCTGAGGGACAGCGCCCAGGCCCAGAGTTCAAGCCCCACGACTGACAAAAAAAAAAAAAAAAAAAAAAGAATCTCATGGACTTTCCTGCCTGGACTGGCTTTGAACCGCGATCCTCACATCTCAGCCTCTTGAGTAGCTAGGATTACAAGTGTGAGCCATGGGTACTCTGCTTTTGGGTTTGGGTTTTTGTTTTTGTTTTGTGGGGGTTTTTTTTGGATCCAGTCATGGGCCTTGAACTCTGGGCCTGGGCTCTGTCCCTCAGCTCTTCAGCTCAAGGCTAGCACTCTACCACTTGAGCCACAGCTCCACTTCCAGCTTTTTCTTTTTGCTTATGTGGTGCTGAGGAATCGAACCCAGGGCCTCAGGCATGCAAGGCAAGCGCTCTACCACTGAGCCACCTTCCCAGCCCCTTGTTTTTGTTTTGTTGGTCGTGGGGTTTGAACTCTGGGCCTGGGCACTGTCCTTATGCTCTTCAGCTCAAGGCAAGCGCTCTACCCCTTGAGCCACAGCACTACTCCGGTTTTCTAGTGGTTTATTGGAGATAAGAGTCTCATGGAGTTTCCTGCCCGGGCTGGCTTTGAACTGAGATCCTCAGATCTCAGCCTCCTTAGTAGCTAGGATTACAGGATTACAGGCATGAGCCACTGGTGCCTAGCTTGGGTTTGGTTTTAAGTGTAACTTTCTGCTACAATTTGGCTTTTAAATATTCTCCTAAGGTCATGTGTAGAAGGTCTGGTTGCCAGCTGATGGTGCTATGAGGAAGTATGGGACTTTTAAGGGGTGGAACCCAGTGGAAGGAAGTTAGGCTACTGGGGAGGGGAGGGTGTCCTTCAAGGGATATAAAGACCCTGGCCCCTCCCTCTCTCTCCTTGCTTCCTGGCCACCTTCTGAGCAGCGTTGCTTCTTCATGTGCTCCCCACCTCTGTGTTCTTCCTTGCCACAAGCCCAAGGTGACAGGGCCAGCAACCATGCACTGAAACCTCCCAAACCATGAGCTAAAATAAGTCTCTCCTTTTAAGTATTTTGTCACGATGACAGAAAACCAACTAATTCATATTGCTTTGTGTGTGTGCACCTATCACAGGCCTTGACCTCGGCCTGGGCACTATCCCCGAGCTTTTCTTTCAAGACTAGTACTCTACCATTTGAGCTACACCTCCATTTCTAGCTTTTTAAATTGGAAATGAGTCTCCCAGACTTTCCTGCTCAGACTAGCTTCAAACCTCATTCTTAGAACAGTCCACCAGCACCTGGCTGTTTCATTTTTATTACATTTTCTTGTTCATTACCAGACTTGGCCCTGTCTTATCCTATATACCTTCCTTCTCTCCCTCCTTCCCTCCCTCCCTCCCTCTTTCCCTTCCTTCCCTGCTTCCCTCACTCCCACATTCCTTCCTTATTTCCTATCTTCTATTTTTGTTTTCAGTACTGGAGCTTGAACTCAAGAACCCAGCCTTGCTAAGCAGGTGCTTTAACACTTGAGCCACACCCCAGTTCATTCTCTATTTCCTGTCTTCCAACTGAATGCGGATCTCCATCAAACCTCCAGTTCCCTAGAGGATGGCAAAGCCCTAAGATCAAAGAAACCTGAGTCCCTAAATTACCAGCTGGAAACCTGACCTCTGGTTGTGTCTTTCTTTAGCAAAGGCAATTCATGTATGATTTCTTCTGTTGCATAAAAAACCACCTCCAGGGTGGGACACAGAAATGGAAGGACAAAAGGTGAACAAGTGCAGCTGGACACTATGTTGAAATGAGCTCTACAACTTGTGGGTGGGGAAGGGAGGGAAAACTCAGGAGAGAACCAGGAAGAGGCGACATTGTCCAAAAGGAAATGTACTCTTAGCTGGTTGCCAGTGGCTTAAGCTTCTACTACAATCCTAACTATTCAGGAGGTTGAGATCTGAAGATTGCAGTTTGAAGCCAGCCTAGGTAGGAAAGTTTATGAAGCTCTTATCTCCAATTAACCACCAGAAAACTGAAAGTGGTGCTGTGGCTCAAAGTGGTAGAGCATTAGCCTTGAGTGAAAAAACTCAGGGACAGTGCCCAGGCCTTGAGTTCAAGCCCGACAATCCACCTGGAAAAAAAAAAGTAAACTTGGAAGAGGAGGGATGGCTCAAATGGTAGAGCTCAACCTTGAGCAAAAAAGCCTGGCAAGGGGCTGGGAAGTTGGCTCAGTGGTAGAGCGCTTGCCTTGCATGCCTGAGGCCCTGGATTCCATTCCTCGGCACCACATAAGCAAAAAGAAAAAAGCCGGAAGTGGCACTGTGGCTCAAGTGGTAGAGTGCTAGCCTTGGCTAGCCTTGAGCTGAAGAGTTGAGGGACAGCGCCCAGGCCCAGAGTTCAGGCCCCACGACCGGACCCCCCCCCAAAAAAAAAAAAAAAAGCCTGGCAAGAGCTAATGCTCCAGTACTGGCACAAAGAAATCCTTTCCTTGTTTTCCCCTATTAGCTGTTCAAATATAGGCATATAAGATTATCATGAGGATGAATTCTGTGCCAGGCACACAGTCCAATCTCAATAGCCCTGGGTCTCACTAACATCCCAAGTATTTACATACAGCATAAATGGCAAGTATGTGTACTGTCCTGAACCATACCCTAATGGCAGTCACAGTGACGGAAGTGATTATACTATATGGTAATTCAGGGCTGGGTTGCTAATGGGTCAAATGCCATAGGCATCAAGAGGAGGGAGAGTTCATGGCTGATGCTAGAAATGTCTTTGGCTGTCCACTGAGGGTGGCAAACAATAGAGGGAAAGCATGTGACTGCCTTTTGGGTAGGAAGAGACTAGCCCGAAGAGGCGAGTGAAGTTCAGGGAAATAAGGGTAACTGAGTTGGACCCCAAAATAAAGTGCATGATCTGGAGTGTGTGATCTAGATCTTTCCAATCCTTTTTTGTGTGTGTCGTTGTTTATGGTTTTTTTGGTTTTTTGTTTTGGTCGGTCGAGGGGCCTGAACTCTGGGCCTGGGCGCTGTCCCTCAGCTTTTCAGCTCAAGACTAGTGCTCTACCATTTGAGCCTCAGCCCCACTTCTGGCTTTCTCTGCTTATGTGGTGCTGAGGAATCGAACCCAGGGCCTCATGCATGCAAGGCAAGCACTCTACCTCTGAGCCACCTTCCCAGCCGATGTGTCGTTGTTTATGGAATCTTTTTTTTTTTTTTTTTTTGTCAGTCATGGGGCTTGAACTCTGGGCCTGGGCGTTGTCCCTCAGCTCTTCAACTCAAGGCAAGTGCCCTACCACTTGAGCCACAGCCCCACTTCGAGGTTTCTGGTGGCTTATTGGAGACAGAGTCTCAAAGACTTTCCTGCTCGGGCTGGCTTTGAACCATGATCCTCAGATCTCAGCCTCCTGAGTAGCTAGGCGCACAGCTACATTCTTTTTTTTTTTTTTTTTTTGGTCAGTCATGGGGCTTGAATTCTGGACCTGGGCACTGTCTCTCAGCTCTTCAGCTCACAGTGAGTGCTCTGCCACTTGGTGGTTAATTGGAGATAACCTGCCTGGGCTGGCTTTGAACCATGATCCTCAGATCTCAGCCTCCTGAGTAGCTAGGATTACAGGTGTGAGCTACCGGTGCCCAGCATCTTTTACATTCTTAAAATAATATGACTTTATTGAGGCGTATTTAATGCATATTTCCCAATTCAAGCATACAATACAGAGTTTTAATAAATTTACCACGTTTGCAACCATCCTCATAATCTACTTTGGAATATTTTCTTGGCTTTCTCACTCAAGGCTGGTGCTCTACCATGTGAGCTACAGTTCCACTTCTGGCTTTTTGTATTCATTGGAAATAAGTGTCTCGCAGACTTTCCTGTTCAGGCTTGCTTCAAACCAGTTTGGCTGTGGAGGAACATAGAGGGGATACAGTGAGCGTGATGCCCAGGTTTCTAGAGCTGGAATGTCGCCTGGGAGTCCAGGGACCCTTTTCATTTATTTAGTGCAGGTCCTGAGCTTCAATTTGAAATATGGATACTAAGTAACACCATCTTGTCCTACTGTCATCTTGGCATATTAATAGATGGAGACTTCTCACGCTGTTCCAAGAACTACAGATGTGCTATATGCCATTCCAAGAACTCAAAAGGTGATACAGATCATTCCTTGAGTTGCAGGTGTTATGGGTTGTTAAGCTCCAGAAAGTCTTGTTCCAGGGAATTCTTGCCCTTGATTGCCCAATTGTTTCCCCTAGCTTGCTTTGCTCCTGCAAACATGTTCTTGCTAGGTTTAGTTCCTCATACCGCTCATGAGGTTTATCCCTTTATAAGCTTTGCATTAACTGCAATTGAGGCTATGAATTTCTTTGCGGCACAGGTCCGTCCACAGTCACCAGCTTTGGAATAAAGACTTCTGATTTGACCTCTCCAAGTGTGATGTTTCTCTATATCTCACTGATCAAATTCCCATATAACAAACTCAGACCTGGATGCTGTCCCTGAACTTTTTCACTCAAAGTTGATGCTCTACCACTTGTTTCACAGCTCCACTTCTGGCTTTTTGGTGGTTAATTGAATAAAAGGGTCTCAAGGAGGGGCTGAGAATGTGGCTTAGTGGTAGAGTGCTTGCCTACTATGCATGAGGCCCTGGGTTCAGTTCCTCAGTACCACATAAACAGAAAAAGCCAGAAGTGGTACTGTGGCTTAAAATGGTAGAGTGCTAGCCTTGAGCAACAGAAGCTCAGGGACAGTGCCTAGGCTCTGAGTGCAAGCCCCAGAACTGGCAAAAAAAAAAAAAAAAAAAAAAGTCCCAAGGATTCTCCGGCCCTAGTTGGCTTCAAACTGGGATCCTCAGATCAGCTTCCTGAGTAGCTAGGATTACAGATGTAAGCTCCTGGAGCCTGGCCTGCAGGATTTTGAGGCAGCTAGTGATGGCATCCTAGGCCCTGTTAAGTTCCAGCCCCAGCCTTAGAAAGGAAAGGGCTGCAAAGGTGGCTCAGTGGTAGAGTGCTTGCCTTGCATGCATGAGGCCCTGGGTTTGTGGCGCTGTGGCTCAAATGGTAGAGCGCTAGCCTTGAGCTGAAGAGCTGAGAGACAGCTCCCAAAGTTCAGGTAGAGGATGATCAAAAAAAAAAAAAAAAAAAAAAAAAAGAAAGAAAGAAAGGAAAGGAAAGAGCACCACCTAGGGGACAGTTTTGGTGACTGGTGGTTAAATAATGTACAGCAAGAAATCAGTGAAGCCACATTTTGAGAAATTGAATCTGGAGGTTTTTTTGTTTGTTTGTTTGTTTGTTTTTGGTCTGTTGTGGGGCTTGAACTCTGGGCCTGGATGCCATCCCTAAGCTCTTCAGCTCAAGGAGAGCGCTCACCACTTGAGCCACAGTGCCACTTCCAGTTTTCTGACTGGTTTATTGGAGATAAAGTCTCAAGCAGGGCTGGGAAGGTGGCTCAGTGGTGGAGCGCTTGTCTTGCATGCATGAGGCCCTGGGTTCCATTCCTCAGCATCTCATAAGCAAAAAGAAAAAAGCTGGAAGTGGCTCTGTGGCTCAAGTGGTAGAGCGTTAGCCTTGAGCTGAAGAGCTGAGAGACAGTGCCCAGGCCCAGAGTTCAGGCCCCGTGACTGGACCACCCCCCCAAAAAAAAAAAAAAAAATCTCAAGGACTTTCCTACCTGGGCTGACTTTGAATCTTGAGCCTCAGATCTCAGCCTCCTTAGTAGCTAGGATTACAGGTGTAAACAACCACAGGTGTCTTGCTCGGAGTAGTGTTTATTAAAGACCAAAGACTGCCAGATAGACTCCTGTCTCAAAGACCTGCAGCCCAGAACAGAGCTAGCACATAACTTTTTTTTTTTTTTTTTAATGAAAACATTTTTTTTTTTTTTTTTGTCGGGCACCAGTGACTCATGCCTATAATCCTAGCTACTCAGGAGGCTGAGATATGGGGATCATGGTTCAAAGCCAGCCCAGGCAGAAAAATCCATGAGACTTTTTTTTTTTTTTTTTTTTTTTTTGGGTCCAGTTGTGGGGCCTGAACTCTGGGCCTGGGCACTGTCCCTCAGCTCTTCAGCTCAAGGCTAGCGCTCTAACACTGGAGCCACAGCGCCACTTCCGGCTTTTTTCTTTTTGCATATGTGGTGCTGGGGAATCGAACCCAGGGCCTCAGGCATGTAAGGCAAGCGCTCTACCACTGAGCCACCTTCCCAGCTCCATGAGACTATTATCACCAATAAACCACTAGAAAACTAGAAGTGGCGCTGTGGCTCAAGTGGTAGTGCGCTTGCCTTGAGCTGAAGAGCACAGGGACAGCGCCCAGCCCAGAGTTCAAGCCCCATGACCGACAATCTTTTTTTTTTTTTTGCTGTCAAGGTGATATACAGAGGGGTTACATTTACGTAAGTAAGGTAGTCAGTAATTTCTTTTTTTTTTTTTTTGGGGGGGGGGTCCAGTCGTGGGGCCTGAACTCTGGGCCTGGGCACTGTCCCTCAGCTCTTCAGCTCAAGGCTAGTGCTCTACCACTTGAGCCACAGCGCCACTTCCGGCTTTTTTCTGTTTGCTTATGTGGTGCTGAGGAATCGAACCCAGGGCCTCAGGCATGCAAGGCAAGCGCTCTACCACTGAGCCACCTTCCCAGCCCCGTGAGTACATTTCTTGTTGAACTTATTACCCTCTCCCTCATTTTTCTCTCACATTCCCTTCCCCCCCGTCCCTTCCTACCAGCACATAACTTTTTTTTTTTTTTTTTTGCCAGTCCTATGGCTTCAGTCCTAGGGCTTGAGCACTGTCTGTCCCTGAGCTTCTTTTGCTCAAGACTAGCACTTTACCACTTGAGCCACGGTACCACTTTTGGCTTTTTCTGTTTATGTGGTACTGAGGAAGTGAACCCATAGTTTTATGCATGCTAGGCAAGCATGCTACCACCAAACCACATTTCCCAGTCTAGCACATAACTTTTAAAGACAAAAACCACATGTTGGGGTGGAGACCAAGCCTTAACAGCCTTAACAAAAGCCTTTTACATAAAACAAAGTGAGCTAGATGAAGATATTTATTCCTATAAAGGGGTTATACATAAGCAAAGCAACTAAATGGGATACTTAATTCTAACAAAAGTCTTATACACAGGCAGAACAAACTATGCAGGGGAACAATAAGGGAAAGCCAGGGCCCCAACTATCTAGAGGAAACACGAGCTTTCTGGAGTCCTACAACTCATGACATATTTGCAATCCAGAGTGTCCTCTATCACCCCTAGAGTTCTCAGAAAATCCCTATTTACTATTAACTTCTATCAAGATGCCAAGATGGCATTTATTAAATCCAGAATCCTTATTTCAATAAGATGAAGAAAAATGCAAGGCACGTGGATGCATCCTGAAACTCCACACTGTAGAAGGACTGATCTGGTGGCTGTTTGGTTTTTAAAAAGAGGTAGCTGAGTAATAACAGCACCATGCATGTGGTATTCAGGTAAGGGGTAGGTTTATTCAGTAGACCTGCTGGGACCAGGCCAGGTTGAGACTCCACGCAGCTGGCAAAAAGGGGGTCTGGCCCTGGGTTAGGCTTTATCTAGGGTAGGGGCAGGGAAAGATGTGTCCAGGTAAAGGGAAGTGGGACCAGGTAAGAGGAGGTGGGACCAGGTGGGAGAAAGGTGTGGCCACATCAGATCCAGATGTGACCTCAGTGGATTCGTATGTGACCTCTTCCAGGTGCCCCAGTTGCCTAGGTAACACAGGTACTGCGGGGTCTGCTTGCCATCCAGGAATGGACCTTACAATGGCAACCCAGATTCAGAATAAAATAGTCGGGCTGAGATTGTGGTTTAGTGGTAGAGTGTTTGCCTAGCATGCATGAAGCCCTCGGTTCGATTTCCTGGATACCACATAAACAGAAAAAGCCAGAAGTGCGTGGTGCTGTGGCTCAAGTAGTAGAGAGCTAGCCTTGAGCAAAAGAAGCTCTGGCGCCGGGCGCTGGTGGCTCACTCCTGTAATCCTAGCTACTCAGGAGGCTGAGATCTGAGGATCGCGGTTCAAAGCCAGCCCGGGCAGGAGAGACCGTGAGACTCCTATCTCCAATAAACCACCAGAAAACCGGAAGTGGCGCTGTAGCTCAAGTGGTGGAGCTTTCGCCTTGAGCTGAAGAGCTGAGGGACAGCGCCCAGGCCCAGAGTTCAAGCCCCACGACCGACAAAAAAAAAAAAAAAAAAAGAAGCTCTGGGACAGTGTGCAGGTCCTGAGTTCAAGCCCTGGGAATGGCAAACACACACACACACACACACACAAAATGAAATAGCCTGTAAAGCCCTGGGAATGGCAAACACACACACACACACACACACACACACACACACACACACACACACACACACACACACACACACACACACACACACACACACACACACACACACACACAATGAAATAGCCTGTAATCCCGGGACCACTGCTGCCGGGATTGTGGCCAAGAAATAAACAAGGCGCCACAGCAAAATAGTAAGCAGAATGGAATGTGGGCCTGTAGCCACTGAAAAATCAATCCATTTTAAACAAAACATGATTAGGAGGAATTAAAGCTTTGCCCTCTTCCCAGTCCTGGCACTTCTGCCTGCCCCTCCCTCTCAGGGCTGGGCCAATGTTCCCGGAGGCCAGCTAGGGATCACCAGCCCACGGCTGGCGCTTTCACAGCTGGGACAGGACCTGGTCCTAAGCAACGTAGCGTACCGCCCCTAGCAACCACTCACCTGCTTTTCCCTTTCTATTGGCCAGAAAATTTACTTTCTTTTTCTTATTGGTCCGCGTAACTTTATTGCAGCCAATCCGTGGCAGCCACGGGCCTCACTCCCACACAACGGGGCGGGGTGAAGGAAGCACGAAGGAGACACATTTCTGGGTTTTGCTTCCAGTGTCTCCCAGAGAGCACCGCGTTTATCAGACTACTGTGACCATCTCTGAAGCGAGACTCTGAAACTTATTTCCTTCTAGCCCTCAGTGAAGTCTGTCCCGTGCACGCGCTCCCCTCCGAGTGGCACGGCCCCCAGGACACTCCACCTTCCCGGCGCTGGAGTGCGGCTGGGCTGCGGCCACTCGGGGCGGGGACCGTACCAACTGTGGGGCACTCCGACGGGGCCGCCGGCGCTCCCTCGCCGTCCTCTGCCGCCCCAGTCTCTGGTCGCATCTCTTGCTCAGCCCCTCTCGGTGGACACGGACCCCTAAAGCGGCACGAAGGCGGCTGTTCCCGGCCCCACCTAGGGCGCGCTGGGCCAGCAACAGAAGACGGCTGCACTTGGTACGGCCCACGCCGCGCCCCGCGCCGCCGGAAGTGAGGTGTCTTACCCCCTAGCTTCCGGTTCGCAGGGGGTGGGGAGTGTTGTTAACCGGAGCGGCTGCCGCAGTCGCGGGGATTGAGCGGGCTCGCCGCGCTGGGCTCCTGGTGAGTGAGTCCTAGTCCGGCCCTGGTTGGGGTTGGGGTCGGGACCAAGACCTTCCCTTTGAGGTCACCGGGATCGGGTCACCCCCTTCGTCCCCCGCCTGCGCTCGGCCTGTCAGATGGCCGCAGATCGCCAGCGCCAGCGCGGCCGCCCTCCCGGAGGCCCAGCCCCGCCTGCGACTCTCGCAACTCCGGGCGCTCACAGGTGCGCGGTTGCGAGGACCGCCCGGGTCCTTCAGCCCCGCCACTGCACCCCGTCGATTGGCCGTTTCTACGGTGCCCCAAGTTGACACTGCCTCGGGGCTTGGGGGGGGACGTCAGGGTTCCAGGCTGACGTACCCCCACCCGCTCCCGAGGGGCGCGCGTCCGCGCCGACCCCCCCACCCCCCCGCACAGCTGTCACAGATGAAGCTGCGCCCCTTTGCGCCTCGGCTTCTCCCGGCCCAGGCCAAGCGTTCCCGCCTCTACAGCGCATTTTTGCTTTTGCCTCTCGCCCCAGCTCTTTTACTCGGTGGTCAGCGGTGGCAGTCCACCCGCGCCCCCCCCCCAATTGCTTTTTGTTTTCGCCTCCCTAGAGGATCATCTTGGCAGGGCAGCGTGAAAAGAGTCCTAGATTTAAAACAGGACTGATCCAGGTTCCAGGCCTTGTAGCAATGAGATCCCTTGACCCCTCTGAGCCTCAGTTTCTTGGCATATGGTGTCCCGGATCCGATGATTGCAAGATTCAATCTCCTTTTCTCCTATTGACGCTGTGCCAGGCACTGTATTCGGTTTGCGATCATTACATACATTTTCTTCTACATCTTTCCCACCCAATGCAGGTCTCCGGGCCAGGGCAATGTTCCGCACCGCAGTGATGATGGCGGCCAGCCTGGCACTGACCGGAGCCGTGGTGGCACATGCCTACTACCTCAAACACCAGTTCTACCCCACTGTGGTATACTTGACCAAGTCCAGCCCCAGCATGGCAGTGAGTTCAGGGCTCTGGGAGGGAGGATCGCCCTGGGAGGGAAGGAGGAGTCTGCCTGGGGCAGAGGTGGGGCTACATATCCGGTAAGTAGGTGGAGTAGTAGCCACTAGCTGTCTAACTTTTGAATGAACTGATGAGGATTTGGGGAGCAGAAAACAGAAAGTGACCTCAAACCATAGCCTTTCTCCACTCCTAGGTCCTGTATATACAGGCCTTTGTCCTTGTCTTCCTGTTGGGCAAGGTGATGGGCAAAGTGTTCTTTGGGCAGCTGAGGGCAGCAGAGATGGAGGTAAGGTGTCAGTGGCTGGCAGCAAAGGCGAGGGGCTGGGGACTGAGCAAACAATGTCTCGATTCTTCATCATCATCCCCTGTCCAACCCCCAGCACCTTTTGGAGCGTTCCTGGTATGCCGTCACGGAGACTTGTCTGGCCTTCACTGTCTTTCGGGATGACTTCAGTCCCCGCTTTGTCGCACTCTTCACTCTCCTCCTCTTTCTCAAATGTTTCCACTGGCTGGCAGAGGACCGGGTGGACTTTGTGAGTTGGGAGTGGCAGGCTTGGGATCCCTGTGGCTGGGTTGGGGAGGCAAGGTGAGCCTTGTCTTCCTAATACCCCCCCCCTCTGCCTCAGATGGAACGAAGCCCCAATATCTCCTGGCTCTTTCACTGCCGCATCGTCTGTGAGTGAGGCTCTCGGAGGGCGGGGGTCATAGCTGGAGGGAGGAGAGAAGCCATGGAATGTCAGCAGTGTACAGGCCTTTACCCCAGGGCCCGCGCTGCCCCTCAGCCCACAGCTGTACAGGAAAGATAATTTAGGGGTTAATTTGCATAGTCTCTTACTTGTTCCACTCAGCTCTCTGGACCCTCACTTCTATGCCTCCTGGGGCTGCCCTGATGTCCTACCCTGGGTAAAACTAGAGTTCCCAGAGGGCTGAATCTAGTGGAGTGTGCCCACCTGACTCGATGGTGGCGCCAGGGCCATGGTGGATTTGAGGTTGGCTGTTGTAGGGCAGGAAGTGGCTGTCAGGCCTTGGCTGACTCCACTCCCCCAACTCGGGGTTCCCCACAGCCCTTATGTTCCTCCTGGGTATCCTGGACTTCCTCTTCGTCAGCCATGCCTATCATAGCATCCTGACCCGGGGGGCCTCTGTGCAGCTGGTGTTTGGCTTTGAGGTAAAAGTGACTTGGGAGGTTGAGGGGACAAGCCTGAGGTAGCAGCGCATGTGCCCTGGGTGACCCAACAAACCCAACTGAGCACATGCCGCGTGGCCCCACCTGCGCTGGCAACCGTGGAGCCGTGGTCACTCTCACTCCTGGGTGATGGCTGGGGAGGGGGGCACAAAGAGGCTGATTCTGGGGAAACCTTGACTTGGGGTTCAGGAAGTCTTGCTGGAAGCTGGCATCAGAGCCAGCTCCAGATGGCTGGACTGCTAGGAATGCCATGTCCCAGGCCAGAGGAAGAGTGTTCTGTGACAGTTCACGTTTGCAGAGGGCTGATGTATGTCAGGTCTTGTGCCGGGCTCCTGACCTGCTTTTCTTAATTAGCAAGACATGGCTTTAATGAACAGTAGTTCTGTAGTCCGCTGATGAGCAAAGTGTAGTTGAGTGAGTTGTTTAAAGTAAACCTCCAAGTAGTGAGTGGAGGAGCCGAGGCCTCCTGCCATGCCTTCCGTGCCCAGGCCTGGTGCAGCAGCCTGGCTAACGCAAAGGGTGGGGGGGTTGGAGTTCACGTCTCCCTGTGTCCTCTCCAGTATGCCATCCTGATGACCATGGTGCTGACCATCTTCGTCAAGTACGTGTTGCACTCTGTGGACCTCCAGAGTGAGAACCCTTGGGATAATAAGGCTGTGTACATGCTCTACACAGAGCTCTTCACAGGTGAGGAGGGGGGGCAGGCCCTCTTCCCCTCCCCTGCCCAGCCCTCCCCCCCCCCCCCCCCAGTCTGCCTGCACAGCTCTGACCAGCTGCGCTCTACAGGCTTCATCAAGGTTCTGTTGTACATGGCCTTCATGACCATCATGATCAAGGTACACACCTTCCCACTCTTTGCCATCCGGCCCATGTACCTGGCCATGAGGTGAGTTTAGCTCTGATATTCCACTCCCCTGATCCTGTGTGTCGTCCCTCACCCCACTCCTGCCCCCATGTTTTCCTTCATTCATTGGCTGTGCTTTCTCCACATTCGCTGGCTGTGCTTTCAGGCAGTTCAAGAAAGCTGTGACAGATGCCATCATGTCTCGCCGAGCAATCCGCAACATGAACACACTGTAAGTGGGCTTGTCCCAGCTGCTCTCCCAACTCTGTCCCACACCCCCTTAGGCTCCCAGCTCTGGTCCTGACACAGCCCCCCTCCCCCGTATCCTAACCAGGTATCCGGATGCCACCCCTGAGGAACTCCAGGCAGTGGACAACGTCTGCATCATCTGCCGAGAAGAGATGGTGACTGGTGCCAAGAGACTGCCCTGCAACCACATCTTCCACACCAGGTGGGGGCGCGCCCCGGGGAGCCTGCCCGCCTGCACAGGCCCCTCGGGACCTGCTGACCGCTGCCTGGTCTTGACTCCCAGCTGCCTGCGCTCCTGGTTCCAGAGGCAGCAGACCTGCCCTACCTGCCGTATGGATGTCCTACGGGCATCACTGCCAGCCCAGTCACCACCGCCCCCTGAGCCTGCGGACCAGGGGCCACCCCCAGCCCCCCACCCCCCACCACTCCTGCCCCAGCCCCCTAACTGTGAGTGTCTCCTCATGCCACTGGGGAACTAACTGGTGGCCCTGGGTTGGGTGTGGAAGATGCTGGGTAATGGAATCTCTGTCCTCCAGAAGCTCAGTCGGCACAGGGAGGGGTGAACGCATGAGGAATAGATACGCACAGTTGCTGTGGTCCATGAGCTCCAGGCCCCACAGGAGTAGAGGCCAAAGCTCCTGTAGCCAATCCTGCCTGGGAGTGGGGTCTCCGCAGCTCAGCCCCGTCTCACCACCCTCTCCTCTCTCTGCAGTCCCCCAGGGCCTCCTGCCTCCTTTTCCTCCAGGCATGTTCCCACTGTGGCCACCCATGGGCCCCTTTCCGCCAGTCCCGCCTCCCCCGAGCTCAGGCGAGGCTGTGGCCCCGCCCTCCACCAGTGCAGGTGAGCCTTTGCCACACTTCGGCAGCGGGGGGTGTGGCAGGGATGAAGAGGGGCCCCACAGCACGTTAACTTCTGCTCTTTGGCAGCCCTTTCTCGGCCCAGTGGAGCAACCACAAGCACAGCTGCTGGTTCGGCCCCTGCACCTGGCTCCGCCCCCGCCCCCGAAGCTGGCCCCGCCCCTGGCTTCCCATTCCCTCCTCCCTGGATGGGTATGCCCCTGCCTCCACCCTTCGGTAAGCTGGGCCACTCTGGGATGTATTTGGGGGTAAAGCATCAGCTGAGCCCAGGCAGCCCAGACTTAAGTTTCCACCTTTCTCCAGCCTTCCCGCCCATGCCTGTACCCCCCGCGGGCTTTGCGGGGCTGACCCCGGAGGAGCTGCGGGCTCTGGAGGGCCACGAGCGCCAGCACCTGGAGGCCCGGCTGCAGAGCCTGCGCAACATCCACACGCTGCTGGACGCGGCCATGCTGCAGATCAATCAGTACCTCACCGTGCTGGCCTCCCTGGGGTACGTCTGCATGGAAGAATGGGGGTGGCGCTGCCAAGAACCGTCTCCAGCAACCATACTTACTGAGTTTGTCCTTAACACCTGCTGACTCAGGTCCCCTACCTACAGCACAGCTGAGTGCTCTTGATTAGAGCTGACTGGAGCTCTCTTATGTTTTCTAAACTCGAATTATTCCTTGCCTTTTTTTTTTTTTTTTTTGGGTCCGGTCGTGGGGCCTGAACTCTGGGCCTGGGCGCTGTCCCTCAGCAGTTCAGCTCAAGGCTAGCACTCTACCACTTGAGCCACAGTACCACTTCCGGCTTTTTTCTTTTTGCTTATGTGGTGCTGAGGAATCGAACCCAGGGCCCTGAGCATGCAAGGCAAACGCTCTACCACTGAGCCACCTTCCCAGCCCTGCCTTTTTTTTTTTTTAATTTGTCAGTCGTGGGGCTTGAACTCTGGGCCTGGGCACTGTCCCTGTGCTCTTCAGCTCAAGACTAGCACTATACCACTTAAGCCACAGCGCCACTGCTGATTTTCTGGTGGTTAAGTGGAGATAAGAATCTCATGGACTTTCTTTCCCAGGCTGGCTTTGAACTGCTATCCTCAGATCTCAGCCTCCTAAGTAGTTAGGATTACAGATGTGAGCCACCAGTGCCCCGCTTAGTCCTTGCTTTTGTGGCTCTGACTCCTCCCTTAACATCCTCCTGATGCTGGGATTGTCCCTGAACTTGGAGATAGGCTGGCCCAGGTTCCAGTGCCAGTCCCACTGCTCACTTGCTCTATGGCCTCCTTTACCTTACTGGTACAGGAGTCCTACTTCCTAGACCTAGGTGACACATACAAAGCACTGGCACCCAGCAGGGGCTGCACAGGCCTAGAAGGACACTGGAGACTGATGGGAGTGCTGATGTTCCCAGGGGGAGGCTGCAGGATAGCAGGGGACCTGTCCACAGTCTGAGGCTGCAAGAGATTTATAATCCAAGTGCTGGCAGTCACTCGGCTCTTGGATTGGCCCCATCTGCGACTCCATTCCACACTCAAGTGCATCTGTGCTCACTGGAGCCCCAGGGGTACTGTGCTAAACACAAGGGCAGAATCCTCTATCTGGGCCCTTGTCCTCTCTTACCAGGCCCCCCAGGCCTGCCACTGTCAGCCCCACCGAAGAGACAGCCTCAACAGCGGTTACTGCTACGTCCTCTGCCAGCAACCCCAGCTCTGAGGCTCCCCCTCCACCCCCAGAAGCCTCCCCACCAGCCTCTGAAATGGAAAAGCCTCCGGGTAGGTGTGATCAACTTCTGAGGGGATGGGCTGTGGCCTTCTCAGGGTTCCATTCCTAACCTCTGCCCCCAGCTCCTGAGACAGTGGGTGCCGAGGAGCTGCCTGAGGATGGAGAGCCTGATGCTGCCGAGCTCCGCCGGCGCCGCCTGCAGAAGCTGGAGGCCCCCGTTGCCCACTGACACTGCCCCGGCCCCGGCCCCGGCCCTGCCCCCGCTCTCTTGAGCAACCCTCGCTGGAACACGTCCTGCCACCAAGTGCCAGCTCCCTCTCTGTGTGCACCAGGGAGTAGTAACCCCAGCTCTGAGGAAGAAGTGGGGGGCATCCCAAGGCCCAGTGGAAAGAGGTTGGCCTGGCTGAGAGCTGGCGCCCTCGGAGCCCCAGGAGGCCATGGGGACCGTGGGCAGTCCCAGGCTTCCTCTCCACTGTCCAGCCCTGAAGTCTGCTAGGGCTGGGAAGGCAAAAGGCTTGGCCTCTGAGAAGCCCTCTTCTCCACCATCCCCCCCCTCCTGGGAGGAGGGGCAGCCCCTCCGGGCCCTACTTGTGTGTGTGGGGTCACGCTGCGTGCTGAACAGTATTAGCTCCCATTTCCAAGTGTGGACCCCAGAGGGGCTGGAGGCAGGTCAGGAGCTAGCCCCTGCCCCCCTGCCAAGAGTGGTACCGATCCTCTTCTCACCCCAGTCTCCCCCAGAAGCCCCTTTGTGATGGTGGCTGTGCCCCCTATGCCCTGTGGCATTTCCACGTCTTACTGGCAACCACACAACTCAGGGAAAGGAGTGCCTGGGGGTAGGGGGGCAGGCGGGCAGCACTGAGGGACCCCGCTCCGCCCCTCACCCAGGCCCCTTTCCCCTGCAGCTTCTCAGCTGGGACTGACAGTCTCACCCAGCAGCCACTGCCCAGCCACATGGGCTGAGGGCCAGTGCGCTGCTCCTTAACCACTGCGACCCTGGAACTCAAGGAAGATCACTCCTGACCTGCAGACCTGCTCTCCAGTTCAGGACTGAAACTGCTTCCTGACCTAGTGGCTTTTGGCTTAAATTTTGTCTTTAGAATCTGAATGCTTGACCCCAGGAAGGAGGTGCCGGAGCGGGGTTCCTGCTCTACAGTCAGTTCACAACAGGCTCTGGGCCAGGCAGGGACCACAGGAGCCAAGGCCTCTGCCCAGCCCAGTCTTTCTTCCCCTTGGTTTTGTGTTACAAGAGTTGCTGGAGACAGTTTCAGATGATTTATTTAATTTGTAAATATTGTACAAATTTTAATAGCTTAAATTGTATATACAGCCAAATAAAAACTTGCATTAACGACCGGTGGGACTTGTGTCTAGGATCCAGGCCAGGCTCCTCTTCCTTGCCCAGGCTGTAGACTTGAGAATGGCCCCAATCTTCAGGAGGGAGGATGCTGTTGTGGGTCCACAACTAGGAAGACTTGACTGCTTTACATATGGAGAAACTGAGCCCCAGAGAACTTCAAGGCCCTCTGCCTTAGGTTAGAGATAAGTAGGGTAGCCAGGAGCCAAACCCTGTCTTAGCTGCTTGGATGGAGGAGTGGGAGTGGGAACTCCGGGCTTAGGCGGCTGTGGCTCTGAGGGTGGAACAAGTGTGAAGTCTAGTTGGTGCCGAGTGGGAAGGATGGACGGCAAGGGTGTAAAGGACCTGCACCTTCACCCTCCCACCTGCAAACCTCTGTCCAGCCTGGATTCTAGGTCAGCAGCCTTGACAGGATGGCCTTGGGCTGGGCTCTCAGAAGCACCAAGATGCCCCCTTGTGGCCAGGCCAGCCCAAAGCAAATCATTTAACTTGTGGCAATGTAAACCTGGTCAGGCAAACAACTCTGGTCTGGAATGGAGCAGGGACCTCTCCAGGGGCTGACATTCTGTGCTTCCTCTTCTCCAACACTGCTTTTGGAACTTTGAGATGCTACTCAGGACCCTGTGACCACAACCTCCACCAGACCGAGTCTGGCCTACAGCAAGCGCTGGGAAAGATCTCAGTGAACCCCAGGAAGGCTAAAAGATGTGCCCTATGTGTGGTTTAATCTGTAAACCCTCCCTAAACAGGGTGGGGCAACTGCTTCCACCAGATGATAATCCCTAGAATCTGAACAGCTAAATCCAAGGAATCCGAAGAAACAAGCCACTATGAGTGGAAGGACAGCAGCTAATGCCCTCCCAACTAGCTTGAGAATGGTTTTTCCTGGTGGGTCTCCCATGCTAGTCAACTCTCTCCCAGTGGACCCTTGTATGGAGGAGTCTGATTTCTCCCTTATTCAATCAAGGCCTGACTTACCTAAAGCCTTTCAGCCTCACACTGGGATCAGCCCGAGCCCGTAGCCCTGGTCTTTATGTCCTGTTCCCAAAGGCTCCAATGTCCCATTCCCTCCTCCTGAGGTCCCCTGGCCTCCAGCCACACAGGTTGCTCAGTGGGGCTCAGAAGCCCTTCTCAAGAAGCCAGGTTTTAAGTTGCTCATCAAAGTAGCCCTTGACCCGCAGAGTACCTGTCACCTCATTAACCTGGGTGACTGGTTTCTTCCCCAGCAGTGGGCTCAAAAAATCTTCTACATCCTTCTGCAGAGCCTAGGGAAAGAGGTGTCAGGCTTAGTTAATAATCCTTCCTTTCCAGCAGCCTCCTATCCCTTTAGCTCCCAGACAGTGAGAACGAGACTCTAACCTACCTACCCTACCCACTTACCCAGATGTCCCCTTCCACCTTCCGGATCACAGTCATCTGGCGATTACCATGTGTGATGTCCCTGTAGACAGGAATGTTGTACATCCGGGAGCGCCGCACAAAATAAGGCAGGTTGGGTGGGGGGTCTGTGATAGGGAATAACAGTGATAAGCCAATTTGTTCTAGACTCCACCTCACTTAGCCAAGGACTTTTCCCTCACAAAATTCCCCTCTGCATCCAATTAGACCAGCCACCCTGACTTCAAGTCAAGGTAACTAACTCTTCTTTCCTTGTCAAACGAAACTGTGCATCATGGTACCTTCAAGGTCCTACAAAGGACCTGTGACCAAGTAGGTACTCAAGAAAAAAATGGAGTCATGCCAGGCGCTGGTGGGCTCACAGCTGTAATCCTAGCTACACAGAAGGCTGAGATCTAAGGATGATGGTTTGAAGCCAGGTAACCCTCATCTCCAACTAACCACCCAAAATCCAGAAGTGGAGCTGTTGCTTGAGCAGTAGAGTGCTAGCCTTGAGCAAAAGAGCTAAGGGACAGTGCCCAGGCCCTGAGTTCAAGCACCAGGACTGGCATGCACGCGCACACACACAATCAGAGCATAACTCCTTGTGTCTTTGGGTTCCCTCTGGGGCCAATCTTTGTCCTTTTCAATTAAAAACAATTTCTGGAACAAAGGGATACACGTGTAAAAGCAGTAGGCACCTATTTGCTGGGCTCTACCCTAAGTGGTTCATGCGCTGAATGGATTATCTTCAATTTGCTTAAATTGAACTTGGAAGCTTAGTGACTTAAGAGCTCACCAACAGGGCTGGGAAGATGGCTCAGTGGTAGAGCGCTTGCCTTGCATGCCTGAGGCCCTGGGTTCGATTCCTCAGCACCACATAAGCAAAAAGAAAAAAGCCGGAAGTGGCACTGTGGCTCAAGTGGTAGAGTGCTAGCCTTGAGCTGAAGAGCTGAGGGACAGCACCCAGGCCCAGAGTTCAGGCCCCACGACCGGACCCAAAAAAAAAAAAAAAAAAAAGAGCTCACCAACAGTGTAGAGTAGAGCCAGAGCCAAATTCAAGCATACAACTGCCTGACTTGCAAGTTGTGTTCTCAATAAAGGTAACATGTTGTGCTGAGTGTAAAGGGAAGTCTTATCTCTTTTTTTTTTTTTTTTTGGGTCCGGTCGTGGGGCCTGAACTCTGGGCCTGGGCACTGTCCCTCAGCTTTTCAGCTCAAGGTGAGCGCTCTACCACTTGAGCCACAGCACCACTTCCGGCTTTTTTCTTTTTGCTTATGTGGTGCTGAGGAATCGAACCCAGGGCCTCAGGCATGCAAGGCAAGCGCTCTACCACTGAGCCACCTTCCCAGCCCGGAAGTCTTGTTTCTATGATTTACTTTCTCCCATATGGAAACATTCCCATGCTACTAGCTTGAGATACACGGCCATTAGTAGAGGGGTCTACTCTTGAGTCATTCCTTGGACATAAGACAATGCTACCCTTAAAACATCTCAAATATGGTGGGTGCTGGTGGCTCATGCCTAGCTACTAAGGAGGCTGAGATCTGAGGATCTGAGGTAAGTCTGTGAGACTATATTTTTTTTTTCGGTCATGGGGCTTGAACCCTGGGCTTGGGTGCTGTCTCTCAGCAATTCAGTTTAAGGGGTGTGCTCTATCACTTGAGCTACAGTGCCACTTTGGTTTTCTGAGTGGTTTATTGGAGACAAGAGTCTCACGACTTTCCTGCCCAGGCTGGCTTTGAACCGCGGTCCTCAGATCTCAGCCTCCTGAGTAGCTAGAATTACAGGCATGAGCCACCTGCGCCCCACATGGAGCTCCACTTTTTGTGTATAATTCAAATAGTAGAGTACCAGCCTTGATCAAAAGAACTGAGGAACAGCATTCACACCCTGAGTCCAAACCCCAGTCCTGCCTGGCTGTCTGTGAGTCTCATCTCCAATTAACTACCAGAAAACCAGATGTGGCGCTGTGGCTGAAGTGGTAGAATACTTGCCTTGAGCTAAAGAGCTCACTCAGAGACAGCACACCCAGGACCAGAGTTCAAGCCCCACAACTGACAAAAAAAATTAAAAAAAAAAAAAAGATCTCAATATGCCACACTATTCACAATAGCCAAGATAGGAAAACAATCCAGATGCCCCACAATAGATATTCATCCAAAAAACATGGTACCTACAATGGAATTTTACACAGGCATTAGAAAGGATAAAATAATGTTGTAGGGAGCCGAGGCGAGACTCCGCCCACTTGGTGCTTGGCGGGACGCCTGGGCTGTGCGCGTGCACGAGCCAGGTAGAGTTCCCAGCCAATCCCATGACACCTGGTGACGGTGAAAGGCAGGCGACCAACAATAGAAAGACCCGCGTTCCGATTCTCATATATAAGCAGCTGTGTTTCGGGTGCACGCTCTCTCGCGCCCAAGCTCTCCTACAACTAAAAGGCTCTCCAATAAAGCGTGATCTGAGAAGACTCCTGGTGTGGTGGTCGTTTTTCCTCGCTGGTCGAGTAGACGGTCACTACATAATGTCATTCACAGGGAAATGGATAGAACTAGAACAAATCATGTTGAGTGATGTAAGCTAAGATCAAAGAGACAACCAACGCATGTTCTCCCTGATATGCTGAAGTTAGATTTAAAACACAATGGGATATGACAAATTATACAGGATTCTAGACACTCACAGTGAGACCAAAAGAGGGTAGTCTTAGGAGAAAATCATCAAGTTGTAATACCAAAGTGCCTGTTTATATATAAAATAATATACACATACTGAAACAGAACTCCAAAGGTAAGGAAACAAAGGATGTTTTCTTAATTTGTCTGTTTTCTAATGACTCTGTTTTTTTTTTTGTCGGTCATGGGGCCTGAACACTGGGCCTGGGCTCCGTCCCTGAGCTCTTCAGCTTAAGACTAGTGCTCTACCACTTGAGCCAGAGTGCCACTTCTGGCTTTTTCTGCTTATGTGGTGCTGAGGAATCAAACCCAGGGCCTCATGTATGCAAGGCAAGTACTCTACCACTGAGCCACCTTCCCAGGCGCCCCCCCCCTTTTTTTTTTGCCAGTTCTGGGGCTTGAACTCAAAAGCTTGGGCACTGACCTGAGCTTCTTTCTGCTCAGGGCTAGCACTCTACCACTAGAGCCACAGCACCACTTCTGGCTTTTTCTGTTTATGTGGTACTGAGGAATCGAACTCAGGGCTTCATGCCATGCTAGGCAAGCACTCTACCACTTAGCCACATTCCCAGCTTTACTCTGTATTTTTTAATTTTTTTTTTTTGTTGTTGTTGGTTGTGGGGCTTGAACTCTGGGCCTCAGCACTGTCCCTCAGCTCTTCAGCTCAAGGCAAGTGCTCTACCACTTGAGCCAGAGCGTCACTTCCAGTTTTCTGGTGGTTTATTGGAAGATAAACGTCTCACGGAGTTTCCTGCCCAGGCTGGCTCTGAACCAAGATCCTCAGATCTCAACCTCCTAAGTACAGGCCTGAGCCACCAGCACCAGGCTGACTATATTCTTTACCTTGTATATACAGTGTATACATGTGCACAACTGAGGGAAGGTGGGGGGAGGGGACAGTATAAGACAGGTGAAAAAGTGCAGCAGCAGAGCCCACTGGACATTGATGAGAGTGAACCATGCAACTCGTGGGCAGAGATAGAGGGCAGGGAAGGGGAGAGAATGAGGGAACAGATGATACTATGTAAAAGAAAGAAAATATACTTATTACCTGAGGTATGTAAAGGTAACCCCGCTGTATACCACCTCTTAAACAATACTTTTTTTTTAAAGAGAGATCTCAATATGGGTACAGGATTCACGGTAGTTTCTAAAGACTCAGTAAGGACAAGCTGAAAACAGGAAGAGAATGCTTCTTCAAACTATCCCCATTACCCAGCTTACCTCTGGGAGGCTGCCAGCCACTGGGCGTGGGATAATGTTCATGTTTGGGCGGCTTTGGGATGCTGGTAGGGGGTAAGAGGCGCTCCACAAACCGGTACTCATCTGCAGACTCCACAAAGCTGGGGTAATCAGGAGGCTTCTGGGTCTGGCTCTGAGACAACAAACCATCTCTTCGTTAATTTTCCCTATGTAGACAAGGGACACACACACACACACACACACACACACACACACACACACACACACACACACACACACACACACACACACACACACACACACACACACACACACACACACACACACACACACACACACACACACACACACACACACTATGGTCATTTTTCATTTAAAGGTTTTCCTCTGAGCATTCTATGGAAACTTTCTAGTTCTGCATTCGGCACTTAAACCACTCCTAATTCTCTCATCCCCCCAGCCAGAGAACATCAGTAACTCTCTTCAGTTCTGACCCACCCAGGCTGTCCTGCTGCAGCTACATTTCCACACCGCACTCCCCAAGTGTCTGTCCCAAGGCTGTCCCCTTGTGGCCTCCCACTCTGGGCGCTACTCTGGAGATAAGGGAGCCAAATAAGAAGCCCCCACCACCACCACCATGAAAGGACGTGGATTTAGAAACTGCAGTGAGTAACTGAGAGCCCTCTGCCATCATCAGCTCCGAGCCCCGCGTTCTCACCAGCTGCCTTAGTCCGCAGCCTCGTTGGATGTCGGTTCTTCTCCAGACCCACAGCACAGACCTGACCCTGGCCGCCGCCATCTTGGACTGCCCCAGCCTTTGGCTACCTTTCTGCGCGCGCAACCCGCTTGGCCCCACCCTTCCCGAGGGCCGCGCCCGAGGCGAGAGAACGCCAGCGCGAAGCGTAAAGGGGCGGGGCCAGAACGGCAGTGGGCGGTACAAATAGAGGAGGCCGTACAGTCGCTCCGCAGTGACGAGCTACGCAACCGGCTCTCAGCACGCCTGCGCACCGCGCTCCTTCCTCTTTCTCGACTCCATCTTCACGGTAGCGGCCGCTGGTCCCGGGGTTCTGGTAAGGCTTGCACGGCGGGTGGATCTGGAGGGCTTTGGTAGCTGGCTGGCCGCGGGGTGGGTCCGAGGGCGTTGGGGAGATCAAGGAAGAAGGGGTCCTTTGTGGCTCTGGCCTTTCTGGACCTCCCCGTGGGCCCGGCGTTCCACACGTGAGGCCCCCGCGTCTCCCTCGCCTCCGACGGGTCGACCTCCGCTTCCTCCCCGGGCACCTCTTCCCTTCTTTCACAGCTTTCTTTTTTTATTTTCGTAGTCGCCAATATGCAGCTGTTTGTCCGCGCCCAGGAGCTCCACACCCTTGAGGTGACCGGCCAGGAGACGATCGCTCAGATCAAGGTTCGTGCGCCCTGCTCGCGGTACTCCGCCGCCCGTGCCCGCCCTGCTGCCCCGCGAAGAGACTCGGTATATTTCTTTATTTACCTATTTATCTCTATGTCTTGGCTTATAGGCTCGTGTGGCCTCCCTGGAGGGTATCGTCCCGGAAGATCAGGTCCTGCTCCTGGCAGGCACGCCACTGGAGGATGACGCTACCCTCGGCCAGTGTGGGGTGGAGGCCCTCGCTACCCTACAGATAGTCGGCCGCCTGCTTGGAGGTGAGTGGGGAAAGGAGTGTTTTGGTTTTCTTTTCTTGGAAATTCCTGGTGGGTGAAAACATTTCGTTGCTCAATGTCCGGTGGTAGAGCAGAGTATTTTCCAGGCCAGACTAAACCAGAGTGTAACTGCGCCTCAATCCCTTACCAGACCTTTGTCTTTAGAAGTCTGAGATGAGGAAAGTGATTATGGTGGGTGGTGGCTTGACTTTTGTGGCTTTCCACTTTCCCCACCATAGGTAAAGTCCATGGATCCTTGGCCCGTGCTGGAAAAGTGAGAGGTCAGACTCCCAAGGTGAGTGGATTATTTGAACTTTGTGTTTTGTGTTTTTCTTTCAAAATAGTAAGACTCTGGTCTCCTGTATGTGTATACTTTTTCCCTTGGAAAAGGGAGTCTGAGGGAAAGGATCCTAGCATAGCAGAAGTCACCCGAGGCCTAATCCATCCTTCCTTTTGCCAGGTGGCCAAACAGGAGAAGAAGAAGAAGAAGACTGGCCGGGCCAAGAGGCGGATGCAGTACAACCGACGCTTTGTCAATGTTGTGCCCACCTTTGGCAAGAAGAAGGGCCCCAATGCAAACTCTTAAGTCCTATGTAATCTTGGCTTTCTGTAATAAAGCTACTTCATCCACGCAGCTTGTTTTATCTTTATTTGCAGAGCCATGGGGTAAAGGGAGCTATGTATGTTTCTAGGCTGGCGGTGTGTTCCCTAGAACAATGAGACAAGCAAAAAACCTTAGATTTGAGGGAAATGGACATCAGTAGAGGTGGGGTTATCCCCATCCTAAGCAACTTTGTCCCCAAGTCCTTTTTATCTTCTTGCCAAAGAAAATAGTCTTGGAGTAAAGGCTGGTTTGGGAGCAAAGTGGATTTGGGTGGATGTCTGTTACACAGGAGCATGGTATGCCTCTCTTGTCACTTCATTACACTGGCACAGAGGTGAGGGATGCCATTGTTTGTACTTTTAAATATCTGGCCCTGGGCTGGGAAGATGGCTCAGTGGTAGAGTGCTTGCTTTTTATGCATGAGGCCCTAGGTTCAATTCCTCAGCACCACATACACAGAAAAAGCCAGAAGTGGCACTGTGGCTCAAGTGGTAGAGATGAAGCTCTTCAGCCTTGAGCTGAAGAGCTGAGGGACAGCACCCAGGCCCAGAGTTCAGGCCCACAACTGACAAAAAATAAAAATTAAAAATAAATATCTGGCCTTGGTAACCTAATCACAGCCCCGACAGTCATTGATTGGTTTATGGTTCCTCTCTAGCAGCATATTTGAACTTCATATATTGTCATGTAATGTTAATGAATCTGCTGGTTCTTGGGATGCAGTATATTAAAGTTAACAAAAGCCTTTAGGCTCTGGACTTGAATTGCTGAGTTTAGAGCCTCCATGTTTTGCTTTTGTCTGGCTCTCACCTTGAACCACTAATACCTGTCTGCCATTTGAGGATTAAAGTATGTAAAATGCTTAGGTAAGCACTTAGCACAGTGCAGATGTGTGCAAGTATTGGCTAACTTACTTATTTTTTGCCAGTCCTGGGGGCCATGAACTCAGGCCCTAAGCACTGTCCCTGAGCTTCTGTTGAAAGCTAGCACTCTTCCACTTGAGCTACAGTGCTACTTCTGGCTTTTTTCTAATTATGTGGTAGTGAGGAATCGAACCCAGGGCTTCATGCATGCTAGGTGAGCACTCTACCACTAAGCCACATTCCCAGCCCTGGCTTTCATAGTGTTAAAAGAAAAAAGAAAAGGATGGCTCCTAGCTTTTTGTGAGGAAGGTTGAGTTTGAACTCTATCTCAACCTCGCTGGGCTAACATTTAACCCCACTCAAGTCCTGCTTTCTTGTTTTTTTTTTTTTGGGGGGGGGGGTTTGGTCGTGAGGCATTGAACTCCGGCTGGGCACTGTCTCTGAGCTCTTCTGCTCAAGGCAAGGACATCAACACTTTGAGTCACAGCTGCACTTCTTTTTCTGTGTGGTTAATTGGAGATGAATCTCATGGGTTCTTTTCTGCCCCAGGCTGGCATCCTCCTGAGTAGCTAGGATTACAGGTGTGAGCCACTGGTGCCTGGCTGTTTACCTTTTTTTTTGGTAAGGGAAAGAAAAAACTAGATGAAAGTTTTGGGCCTCAAGTACATAAAGCAGTTTTGGATTGGCTTTCTTTTCTTTCTTTTTTTTTTTTTTTTTGTTGGTCGTGGGGCTTGAACTCTGGGCTTGGGCACTGTCCCTCAGCTCTTCAGCTCAAGGCCAGCGCTCTACCACTTGAGCTACAGCGCCACTTCTGGTTTTCTGGTGGTTTATTGGAGATAGGAGTCTCACGGTCTCTCCTGCCCCGGCTGGCTTTGAACCGCGATCCTCAGATCTCAGCCTCCTGAGTAGCTAGGATTACAGGCGTGAGCCACCAGCGCCCGGCTGGCTTTCTTTTCAAGGAGAAGCCACTAAGGATAAAACTTGATTTAAAAAAAACCACCCCAAGCCGGGCGCTGGTGGCTCACGCCTGTAATCCTAGCTACTCAGGAGGCTGAGATCTGAGGATCGCGGTTCAAAGCCAGCCCGGGCAGGAGAGACCGTGAGACTCCTATCTCCAATAAACCACCAGAAAACCGGAAGTGGCGCTGTAGCTCAAGTGGTAGAGCGCTCGCCTTGAGCTGAAGAGCTGAGGGACAACGCCCAGGCCCAGAGTTCAAGCCCCACGACCGACAAAAAAAAAAAAAAAAAAAAAAAAAAACCACCCCAGGGGCTAGGAAGGTGGCTCAGTGGTAGAGCGTTTGCCTTGCATGCCTGAGGCCCTGGGTTCGATTCCTTAGCACCACATAAGCAAAACTAAAAAAAGCCGGAAGTGGCGCTGTGCTCAAATGGTAGAGCGTTAGCCTTGAGCTGAAGAGCTAAGGGACAGTGCCCAGGCCCAGAGTTCAGGCCCCACGACCGGACCCAAAAAAACAAAAAAAAATACCCAATCATACATTACCTAGAGAAGGAATTGCAGGGCTGAGAAGGTGGCTTAGTAGTAAGAGTGCTTGCCTTGCATACATGAAGCCCTGGGTTCATTCCTTAGCACCATATAAGCAGAAAAAGCCAGAAGTGGCGCTGTGACTCAAGTGGTAGAGCGCTAGCCTTGAGCTGAAGAGCTGAAGGACAGCGCCCAGGCCCAGAGTTCAGGCCCCATGACCGACAAAAAAAAAAAGGAATTGCAAAGGGAGCAAAAGTGATGTTTGGAGTGGGTACAAAACCTGCATGATCTTGTCAGTGATTTGTCTTAGTCCATTTTCCGTTGCTCTGAATGTTTTAAAGAAAAGTTTTATTTTGTCTTAGTTACTTAACAGACCCTCCAGACAAACCATTAATCCATTAATGGATTTGTACCTTAAGGCAGAACCACCTCTCAATAGGGATTGTTTCTATATGAGGATTTGTGGGGGTTTCTTGTTTCCTGTATGTTCTATTACACCCTCCTCTTCCCCTTCTTCCCACCTTCCCTCCTTTAGTCCCTCCCTCCATTCCTCCCTCCTTCTCTTTCCTTCCTTCCTTTTTTTTTTTTGTCGGTTGTGGGGCTTGAACTCTGGGCTTGGGTGCTGTCCCTGTGCTCTTCAGCTCAAGGCGATTGCTCCACCGCTTGAGCTACAGTGCCACTTCTGGTTTTCTAGTGGTTTATTGGAGATAAGAGTCTCACGGACTTTACTGCCCTGGCTGGCTTTGAACAGCGATCCTCAGATCTCAGCCTCCTGAGTAGCTAGGATTACAGGCGTGAGCTACTGGCACTGGCTCCTTCCTATTTATGTGTAGCCTAGGCTGGCCTGTCTTCCAACTTGAGATCCTTTTGCCTTGGTTATCTAAATGCTGGAGTTACAGGTGGGTGCCATTACAGCTATGCTTGTCTCAATATTAGTGTCCCTGAACACATTTACACAACAGCAGGGGCAAAGTCCAATGTCCAATTGCACAAGAGTCATGAAAAGGATTTGTGAGAGACTAATGGGATCTGACTTGTAATCTAATTTTTGTTTTTGGTTTTGTTTTTTTTCTTTTTGGTGCTGGGAATCAAACTGACCTATAAACAGACTAGGCAATCCCTATACCACCAAATAACATCCAACCTTGTGATCTAATGTTTCTGGAAGGTTAGAAGGGAAAAGAGGCAAGGGCATAAAATCTAGATAAAGGGGGCCCTTTGTGGGGGACATAAAGATGGTCTTCAAAGCCATTTAATTCCAGTAGGGAAAGAGATGATCTGTATCAAGATAAATACAAATGTGGGGTTGGATGTGTTCAGAGTCCAAGTACCAGGTACTTGAGTACTCAAGGAGTCCAAGTACCAGGACTTACATAATTAGATGCAATGAATAAACACACTTAATGGTACTTAGCAGAGTTGTTTGTGGCTCATTATCATGGGGGAGGGGGGAGGGGGGTCTGTGGGGCTTGAACTCAGGGCCTAGGCATTGTCCCTAAGTTTTTTTGCTCAACGCTAGCACTCTACCATGGTACTGAGCCTCAGTACCATTTCTGGTTCTCTGGGGATTGTTGATAAGAATCTCAGGGTGGCTTTGAACCACGATCCTCAGATCTCAGGCTCCTGAGTAAGATTACAGGCGTGAGCCACCCGTGCCTGGCTTGGTTCATTGTCTTCACTGCACCTCAAGACTTCTGCACCTCCTTAGGCTATCTCCTCTTTTGATCCTCTTTGAAGAGTTCTTGACCCTTAATATGGAGTCTACATTGAACAGAGTTAGACAGACAATGGTAATGAAGATAAATTTGGAGAATATCAAACAGCTCAGATATGAAACACTGCTTTGTTCTGAAGGAGGTAATACTAGGCCAGATGTCCTCATCTAGGTCTTTTTTTCACTCTAATTGCCCCCTTTGCGGGATCCCCCCTCTTTTTTTTTTTTTTGTCAGGCTTGAACTCTGGGCCTGGGCGCTGTCCCTCAGCTCTTCAGCTCAAGGTGAGTGCTCTAACACTTGAGTCACAGCACCACTTCTGGTTTTCTGGTGGTTTATTGGAGATAGTCTCATGGGCTTTCCTGCTCAGGGTGGCTTTGAACCGTGATCCTCAGATCTCAGCCTCCTGAGTAGGTAGGATTACAGGCGTGAGCCACGGGCACCCGGCATTCCTTTTTTTTTTTTTTTTTTTTTTTCTGGAGCTTGAACTCGAGGCTAGTGCTCTAGCATTTGAACCACAGCACCACTTCCGGCTTTTTCCTGTTTATGCGGTACTGAGGAATCGAACCCAGGGCTTCATGCATGTGAGGCAAGCACTCTACCACTAAACCACATTCCCAGCCCTCGAACTGCCCCTCAATTTTGTCTATATTCTCTACTAGACAATGAATGGCTGCTCTACAGCGCGGGGAACTCATCCTCCAAACACCTGCGGCGCCGTGTGCCCAGAGTATTAGCATGCACACTGATTTCTGCCGCAGCTTTCTAGTGCAAGACCGCTGGCTGGTTGTTTTCAGTCCGTCTGGGGCCCCGGTTTCCCGCAGGTACTAAAGCGTGAGCGGGCACCCACGAATCGCTGGCCTCCACAGCTTCCAGCCACCCCACCCGGCCTGGCTTGCGTTCTTATGTCACTACCGGCTTCTGCGCCTGCCCGATGCACTGCTTGACTTCCGGGTATGGGCGGGAATTGCGGGGAAGCCTCGCGATGTTTGTCGAGTTCATGCCCCATTATTGGGCCACTGAAGGAGCGGAAGTAACCTTCGCGGCGCCGGAAGTGGCTGAGCCGCGGCGTGTGTGCGCCCGCTCCCACCACGCTGCTCCTGTTGCCATGGAGCCGGGCGGGCCCTGCGGATTTTGTCCGGCCGGGGCGGCCCAGCCAGCGCGCTACACCTGCCCTCGCTGCAACGTGCCCTACTGCTCGCTGCGCTGCTACCGGGCGCATGGCGCCTGTGCCGAGGGCTTCTACCGCGACCAGGTGCTGGGAGAGCTCCGCGGCCGCAACGCCTCGCCCAGCCGCCTGGCGGGCGCCCTACGCCGGCTGCGTGAGCAACGCGAGACGGAGGACGAGCTCGAGGCAGCAGGCCCGCGCTCAGGCTCGGCTCCCGGAGGCCTCTCGGGACTCTGGGAACAGCTGGCGCCCGCCGAGAAGGCGGCCTTCGAGCGGCTGCTGAGCCGCGGCGAGGCCGGACGGCTGCTTCCTCCCTGGCGGCCGTGGTGGTGGAGCCGCGGGGCCGCGCCGCGGCTTCTGGAAGAGCTGGATGGTGCGCCTGCGGCGCCGGAGTCCGGGAAGGATGCCACCGCCGAGGAGCCGGTTCCTGGAGACGGCCCGGGGGCCCGCCCGCCCGCAGTGCCCGCCCGCATCCCCGCGCTGGCTAGCCTGAGCCGCGGCCCGGTGTCGCCACTCGTGCGCTTCCAGCTGCCCAACGTGCTGTTCGCGTATGCGCACGCGCTCGCCCTGTATCATGGCGGAGACGACGCGCTGCTGCTCTCGGACCTCTGTGCCACGCTTCTGGATGTTTCTGGAGCCCTGGGCGCCCAACAAGTCTTCGCCTCTACGGAGGAAGCCCTACAAGCCGCAGCCCATGTCCTAGAAGCGGGCGAGCACCCACCCGGTCCCCTGGGTACTCGGGGTGCTATGCAAGAGGCTGCTCGCATCCTGTTGGGCGAGGGTCCGGCCAACCAGAAAGGCTACACATTGGCAGCCCTCGGACACCTGGTGCAGGCCCTGGGCCGGGCCCGGAAATTAGCTGTGGCCAGCGAAGATCGAGAGCGCCTCTATCGGGCTCGGAAGAAGTGCCAGTTCCTGTTGGCCTGGACCAACGAAAATGAGGCCGCCCTCACACCGCTGGCTCTAGATTGCACCGGAGCCTACCGTGCCCATGCCATGGCAGCTGAAGAAGTGGCAGCCCTTACTGGGGAGCTGGAGCGGCTTTGGGGAGGCCCCATGCCACCTGCCCCAAGGACTCTGATCGAGGAGCTCCCTGGCTGAATTAAAGACTCTGGTCATTAATAAAGCTGTGACTGGACTGCCCACATTAGCAGTGCCCATTTCTGAGTAGCAGACTCGAGGGCCCCAAAACCACCTACCAGTGCCTCTAGGCTGATCCGGCAGCCATGAATACCGTAGCCCTAGAATGGGAAAGAAGCACACAAGTGTTCCAGACATTTATCTGAAGGGGGAAAAGTGTCTCTGTGGGCACTGCCTTCATCTCCTTGCTCCAGAACCATCTCTTCTCAGGCTGAGCTCCCCTGAGGCTGCTGGTATGGCTCAGACCAGGTTGGGTACAGGCCCTTAAGCCACGTGTCTTGGGAGAAGGTGCGCTGGTGGACAGCTGAACTCCCTCCTCAGTAGATGTAGGGCACAATGCGGTAAGGAACACGCTGGCAGTACTCGTGCCAAGCCCGACCATACTTCCTCAGGCACTGCTGCTCATCCCGGGCCTCTCTGTGCACCAGCAGTGCAGTGAAGTAGAGGATATAGAAGTAGGGCAGCAAGTGGGACACCCCTGTAAGGAAGGAGTTCTGTGACCCTCTAGCCAGCACCCCGTGTCACCATGGTTTCACAGAGCATCAAGGTCTATGATGAGGTGCACAGGACTAGGTTGGCATTGGAGTCTGCTGCCCCCTCCTCTCCTCCCTCCTCCTTCCTCACTTCCCCTAGTTGATTACTCCACTGTGACTTTCCCAGGCCAGGCCTCCTGTGGTTACCATGCCACCCTGAGCATACCTATCCAGGCGACTCACCACAGGGCAAGGACCAGGCCAGAGACATGATGAGGTCTCCAAGGTAATTGGGGTGGCGCACCATACCCCACCACCCAGACACCAGCAGTTTCCGCCCTGTGGCTGTAGGAATGGTCTCAAGGCCTGGGGAAAGATAGGTAAGGGAGTAGGGAGCCCCAGAAAGCCCTGCCACCCCACACCTTTCATAGCTCCCAAGAAACCCAGCTCACCAGCCACACTAGGATCAGAAGGATTCTTCCGGAAAGTGTTTTTCTGAGAATTAGCCCTTCGGAAGATGTAGTAACCGACAGCTGAGGGAGGGGAGGAGAGGATGAGCACTTGGTTAGAGATGAGAGCCTTTACCTGACCCTGATCATCCAGGCTGTCCACAGTCCAGGTTCCGAGTGACACCCAGGACCCAACTCCCAGCTTTGGAGAAGCACCTGACCTCAGCACCTGAATGAAGTGAGAAGCGGAGGGGAGGAGGGATGGGCCCAACCTGCTGCCCTTCCTGACTGACCATTGATGAGGCAGATGAGCAAGGCCATGGGCAACTCCAGGCTCTGTGGGTGGTACAGCAAGAACTGGGCCTGCAGACTGTAGGTGAAAGGTACCCAGGCTAGGTCCCCAAAGGCTAACATGAAGCCAAAGCCGTCGTGTGTGATGTCCATGGTGGTGAGGACAGCCTCCTGCAGGGACAGGACCCAGATACACTGGTTTACTCTGGGGAGGTCCTCAAATGCCCTTCCTGGCCTCCCTGGCTCAGCCTAACCTCACCTCATACCAGAGGGCATCACTCACATACAGCAACTGGAAGCCATTGACCAGCCACATGGCCAGTGACGGGCTCCCCCGCAGCTCCGCTTCCCTCAGCAGCAGGGCTAGGTTGATGAGGACCTGAGGGATTGGGAGAAAGACTGTCGTCTCCACACAGGTGCCAGCCTCTCAGCTGTCCCTGTTAATCACTCTCCCGGCCCAGGCCCTGTACCCAGGGAAGTGGGCTAGGACTGTAAGTTAAAACTCTTAAGGTTGTGTTGTTGTTTGTGGGGTTTGAACTCAGGCACTGGGCTGGGCATGGTTCCTGAGTTTTTCTGCTCAAGGTGAGTGCTCCCACTTTGAGCTACAGCTCCACTTCTGATTTTCTGGTGGTTAACTGGAGATAAGAGTCTCACAGACTTTCCTGCCCAGGCTGGCTTTGAACTGTGATCCTCAGATCTCAGTCTCCTAAGTAGGATTGCAGGCACAAGCCACTAGTGCCCAGCTAAAACTCCTAGTTTTGAACCTGAGCTTTTCACTTGAGCTAGTTGCTTATCCTCTCCAGAGCCACTGCCATGTGGAAAATGGAGACTGTTTGGGACAAGGACTCTGAGATAAGGTGTACAAAGGACTAATGGTTAGATGGGAACTAGCCAATAACTAAGCTTGGTGATGTTATTTAAATGGCTCCTTTTAGCTAGGTGCTGGTGGCTCATGCCTGAAATCTTAGTTATTCAAGAGGCTGGGACTTAGAGGATCATGGCACAAAGCCAGCTCAGGCAAGAAATGGGAGACATTTCCAATTCACCACCACCATGTCAGGCTAGACACATATTTCAAATGGTAGAGCACCCATTGTAAGTGAATGAATACAAAGCCCTGTGTTCAAGCTCTGGTACCAGCACAAGGGGGCAGAGGGGGGGAGGGCGAGGATTACCTCTTCTTGTTCTCTTAATAGTCTTGGGAGAAAGTTTTTGTTCTATCCCATTTCACCAGTGAGTGTAGAAATATAATGACTGTGGGGTCAGGACCCACATCTTGGTAGAGCCTAATATGGGGGCATACTTAAGATTAGTTGGAGGTAAGAGTCTCTAATTTATCTGCCCAAGCTGGCTTAGGACCTCTATCCTCAGATCTCAGCTTCCCCAGCAGCTAGGATTATAACCAGTACCTTGTTAATTAAATCATTTTAATTAAAAAAAAAGACAATTCCCAAATCCATGGTGAATCCTTGGCAGTCTTGCCTCAAGATGAAGTCATCCAAGGTGAAAGTTGGGACTTTGCTCAAGAGTTCTCTCAGCAGGGGCTGGGAAGGTGGCTCAGTGGTAGAGTGCTTGCCTTGCATGCATGAGGCCCTGGGTTCAATTCCTCAGCACCACATTAGCAAAAAGAAAAAAAGCCGGAAGTGGCGCTGTGGCTCAAGTGGTAGAGCGCTAGCCTTGAGCTGAAGAGCTGAGGAACAGTGCTCAGCCCAGGCCCAGAGTTCAGACCCCCCCCCAAAAAAAAGCGTTCTCTCAGCAGTCTTGGCCAGCAGCCCATCAAAGAATACAGATGGAGTGTTTATCATGGCTCCAGTGACAACAGGCTGCTAAACCTGACTATGAGGTCTAGGTTCTTCAATGACCTGACCTTGAAGTAGCACACTTTCACTATCTTTGAAATGGACTTTGCATGTTGAAACCAGCTTGCACTCCCTACATTTTCCTGCTTAGTTTCCCCACACGACCCGTCTTCTGTCTTCCCTGTATTTCTGCTCTGGTGGTGTGGGGTATGGAATCTGGGGACCTAGTACATGCTAGGCAAGTGTTCTACCACTGAACTGCACCCCCCCCCATGTATATTTTGCTGGTTTTGGTCTTTTCCCACTAAAATGAAGGGTTGATAAGGCATTTCTCTCTCACTTGGCTAGAACAATGTCAAAACCATGCATTGTGTGGGGAATGACTAATGGTTGTCCTCTGCACAACTGTCACCCTGCCCTGTGCCCGCACCCTATCCCTCTCCTGGCAGCCACTCAAGCCCAGCATACCCAGGCCATGAGGCCAGGCCGAAGCTCGCAGAAGTACTTGAAGTCAAAGGAACAGATTCGAGGGTTGAGCTCCCGTCCCAGGAAAATGTCATAAATCAGGTTACCTGGAGAAGAAGAGGGTGAAGGTGCAGGCAGGTGCACCCTTCTGTCTCACTCCCACCCCACCCGAACCCCTCTCACCTGTGTTTCCCCCAGGTGCCAGGACTGAGGCAGGGGCAACCAGAGCCTTCATATAGAGGAGGAGGCTGAAGATGAAGGCAGTGAGGGTGGCCGCAAACGCCAAGGGCAGGAGCATGTCTGTGAGCGCCCCCAGGGGCAGCCCCGCTGACACCCCCACACTGACCAACAGGGCGGTCACCACCAGCGCCTGGAAGCCTGAACCCCAGCACAGAGTGAGCCCTGGGGCTCTTGAACCTTGCCCCTCCCCCTGAATCCCAACACACATAGCCCAAAGCTCAAGTGGGTCACACTCAGCCTTCAGAGGGCATCCAGCTCCTTGCGAAGTACCAGCTAACAGGGATGGGGCATTGAGATACTCGTCTTTCCAGGACGTAAAAGAGACCCTCTAAGGGAGCTTGGGGTTGGGGGCAAGGCTCCCTGGACTTCCCTGCAAGAACTGGAAACCTCACCCCACCAGGGCAACTCCCAATGCAAGGGAGGGACCCCTCAGGCACCGTTAATGGGGTAGAGCAGACGACTCTTGTCCTTCAGTTCCAGCCCCTTGGCCATCTGCGGGCACAAAGGAGGGGTGCGGTGAGGGCTGGGGCTCCTTCTCCCGGGCGAGGCCCCGCCCCCGCCCGAGCCGTTAGACCGGCGCACACCTTGCGCGCCGGCAGCAGGTAGAGCGCCGCCTGCAGGCCGAGCCAGGCGAGCAGCAGCAGCAGCGCCCGCGGGCTCCACAGCTCCGCCAGTGCAGGCAGGCTCGGGGGCGGGCCCAGCAGGCGCGCTGGGCCCGAGCGGGCCGCCAGGAGCAGGTGGAACATGGTGGCGGGCAGCAGCACCATCAGCGCCGCCGCGCCTGCGGAGGGGTTCGCGGAATCACGGCTCGGCCTGGGCCGACCTCACAAGGTCCTCAGTCGCCTGCCTGGGTATCCCCTTGCCAGCCCCTCTCCCTTCCTCCTCGCCCCCCCTGTGCAGACAGCTTCCCTGCAAACCCGCCTCTCCCGAAGCCTTCCACCCTCAGATCCTGCCCATTGCTCCATTACCCAGGGGGCCCCCGAATTCCAGTGGGGCTTGGGGGCCCTGAGGAGTCATGGTTTCCGCTGCGCTGGGAAGCAGGGGCTCACAGAAGTCGATCAAGGGGAGGCGGCCCGTTCCATCCGCTCATGGGAGAGACAACGCGGAGGAATCGGAGGAATCGCGCGCCGGCCTGCACCTGTCTCAGAACAGCTGGACAGCAATAGCGTCGCTCCACCCGAGAGCTTAGATGGACACGCCCCCTACCCATCCTGGGCCCAGTGTAGCAGCCAATCGGCGCCCGGGGCGGGCCCTGCAGGGCGCCTCAGAAGCCTATCGCGACGTCCCTTCCCCAGAAGGCCCCGCCCCGGCAAGTGAGAGGGAGGAGGAAGCCACACACATTTATTAGGCACGTCCTGGCACCCGCAGCCGGGAAGGGCTGCCAGGACGAGACCTGGAACCAAGGAGATGTGGCCGGAATAGCCTGGTGCACAGTGTCAGCCGGGCCTATCCGCGTTCGCAAATGACTTCGACGACACTGGGCTCCATGGGCACTGGGTCTGGACAACGCAACGCAGCAGAAGCTACCACTTCATCTAGCAGCAGGTGCACGAGCTCCTCGTCTGCCACAAAGCGCCACAAGTAGAGCTGCAGGAAGTGGCAGTCCACCTGCACCTGCTGCAGCCCGAAGCGCCCAAAGGTGCGCAGCCGCACACACTCCAGCAGGGTCTTCAGGCTGATCTTAATTATGCCAGTCAGCACCGACACCTGCAGGAGGGGACAAAGGGATGCATGCAGCTCAGTAGCTGCATGGGGTGGGGGAAGTATCTAACACCTGAGACAAAGGTGGATACAGCAGAAATTCCCAGGGCCCAGGCATCAGAGGGCAGCACTGACGTGGGATAGAAGCATTACTGAGTGAAAGGGAGAAACCAGATCCCTGAGCTTGGGCTGGGGTAGGCACATCTCCTAATGGACAAGAGGGCCAGGGCAGAGACACACTTAGGTCATCACCCTGGCTGGTAGTAACAGTCTAGTCCATCTAGAACCAACCCTAGACACAGACTAGGGAGTTAGGATCTCTCTACCCCCTTGTTGGGTACAGACAGGGTTCGGGGGCTTCATGGACTGGTATGCGGCTGCTCCAGCCAAGCTTCCTGGGTTATAAGGTCAGACCTTGTTAAATTCCACAGGGCTGAACACATCAATTCGCTCAGAAAACAGCTTCTGGATATTGCTCAAGAGGTTGGTGTCCATCGGGGCACTGGATGAGGGAGACAAGGAATCAGAGTCCAACTTCACAACATCCTCTTCTGCTCATCCACTGGGGCCTCCCTACTAGCCATACCTGGGTGTGTAGCTGGGTGCATAGCGGCCCTGCTGCCTGGAGCTGCTGTACACTGAGAAGGTCCTCTTGCTGGAGTCACTGCTCTGAGCCTTGCGGACTCCCTCCTCATATAGGAGCCCCACCTGGTGGTATCAAAGAGGCATTGCAAGGCCAGAGCACTAAAGCCCGGTCCAATCAGGTGTCCTGGAGTCTCAGCAGAGGATGCTAGTTATCTACTTGGTAGAAGAATCACAGGGTAGGAAATGAAGCTGTGGCTTAAGTGCTAGAGCACAAGACTTGAACAGAAAAATAGTGAGAAAGCATGAGACCTGAGTTCAAGCACCATGATGGCTCACACCAGTAACCCCAGCTACCCAGAAGACTGGGATCATAGATTAATCTCTGTTTGCAGAAACCATTTGCAAAACCAGGGTAGTGGGAGAAGCAAAGGCAAGACATAAGAGTGTGTCTCTGAGAAACAATCCTATTTCTTTTTTTTTTTGGTCGGTTGTGGGGCTTGAACTTCTGGTCTTCTAGTGGTTTATTGGAGATAAAGAGTCTCACAGACTTTCCTGCCCGGGCTGGCTTTGAACCATGATTCTTAGATCTCAGCCTCCTGAGTAGCTAGGATTACAAGTGTGAGCCACTGGCACCCTGCTTTTTTTTTTTTTTCTGTTTGGAAGTTTTAGCAAGGATTTCAGTGCAGTAATGAGTTGAAGAAAAGTGTGTGTGTACATTTTCTGCTCTTCATGCATGAAAGGGGTGCAAAGACTCAAGACCCAATCTTCAGCTCTGCCCAGCCTTCTGGGTGATCCTGGGGCTTCCAGTTCATCACTGGTGAGATGGGGCAATGACACCAGTCCGAGATGAGGAGGATTAAGGTCAGGGATACAGGCACTGCTAGGCCCCTGCTGCACTGATCCCTGGAGAGCTGCTCCCCACACCCCCCCCACCTGCAGCAGGGCTCCACTGGCCAGCCTGGGACAGTACCTGCACGTCGATAGCGGTTGTGTCCTCCACCACCCGCTTCATGACAGCACGCACATTGCGGGGCTCCAGGGTGCTGAGCCAGTCCCGAGTCTCCACACTCTTGCGCAGCATCTGTGATATGACCAGGCCCTGCACCTTCACATAGTGGGTGAGCAGCCGCCGTGCTGTCTCCCTGGCATCCGCACACAGTGAGCTCACAGGCGTCACTGGGGATTGGTCCTGAACCGGGGAGGCAGAGGACAGCAACTATGGGTACCAGAGCCAGTTCAAGGGTTACTGTTCACCAGGAGCTGCCCCTAACTTGTGTCACATGGAAGGTGGAATGGGACATGAGTCTGGCCATGTGATCACCCAGCTTCCTGTGCTCCTGGCAGCAGCCCCTTGTGTCCCCCATGAACCAGTTCACCTGCACCAGAAATTGCTCATCGGTGAGTGTAAGGATGTAGGAGATGGTGGCCGTCTCATAGTCCAGGCAGAGGCGGGAGAGCAGCAGGAGCAGGGCAGGTGGGGTAGCGCCCCCCTTCTCCCCCGGGCTGTCGCAGAAGCTCTGGGCTGTCTGGCACATGGATCGGATGAAGCCCACAATGAGGCCCTCACGGACTCCCTGGCTGCAGAACTCACCCTGTGAGAAGCAGTCCAGATAAACAGCCAGCCTCTCCTCTAGGTAGTGGCCCATGCATTGGGGTGGGGGGTGTGTGTGCTTTGGGGAACCTCGTCCCTCTCCTGTTAGCCCACCTGCAGGGAACCAATGTTCTGAGTTTCCCTGACCCCACCCCCCACCCCCCCAGATTGTGCCTCCTGAGACCCTAAAGCCCCACCTGGTTGCCTAGAACCTTGAGGCCTGTCCCGAGTTCCCAAAGCATTAGTAAAAGACTAGCCATAGGCATTGGAGAGCCAACCAGTGGCATGACTGACCCAAACCCAATGGTGCATACCCGGAAGTAGGGCTTGTTGGAGAAGGACACCTCCTTGGCGGTGAAGAGGTGCACAGCAGCCAGAGAGGATTTGATGTGGCTCAGGATGGAACTGGCCACGTTGGCCAACAACTCGGCCAGGCTAGGGCCCTCCTTCCCAGCCAGGCGAGGTGCAGCCAGTGCCTGGCGCACATCGGTCAGGCAGCCCAGGAAGGCCGCACGCAGGCCCTGCAGGTGGTGGCCCAGGCGCTCCCGAGCCACTCGCTCCACGATCTCTGTGGCCGCCTCTGCGAGCCCAGCCGCGGCCAGCAGGGCCCCGGGGGCCTGCAGGCGCCGGTGAAAGCGATCCAGGGCCCGAACCAGCAGTGAGTTGTCACTGCCACCCTGCTCCTGCGCCAGCCGCCGCTCCACCAGCGCGAAATAGCGGCCGCCCAGCTCCCGCGTGAAGACGGCCAGCTTCTCCGCCCCCGCGGGGCCCCGGGCGGCGAACAGCTCCTGGTAGGCCGCGGCCACCTGGCAGAGGCCGCCCACGAAGCCGCTGCCCCCGCGGTCCGTGAACTCCAGGACGTCGGGCGCAGGCGGAGAGGGCCCCAGCTCCGACTCCAGGCTGCTCAGCTCCTCCTCCAGCCGCCCGCGGGCGTGCGCCAGGAACTCCTCACACAGCTCCTCGGCCGGCTCGCCCAGCGCCAGCAGCAGCTCCACGCACTCGGCCTGCTCGGGCGCCCCGGAGCCGCCCTCTCTGCGGGGAGGGAGAGGCAGTGAGGGGCAGCACCCCCCACACACACCCCCTTCCGACCACGCAGGATCTACAGAGCAGGGGGACGGCGCCCCGGGCCCAGGGCCCCACACCTGAAGCGCTGGCGCAGCTGCTGGGCCAGGCGGGCCGTGATGAGCTGGCAGTCGTCCTGGATGGCGCGGAAGGAGGGCAGGTGCTGGTACTGCTGCAGCACCGCGCGTGCGCGGCCCTGGTAGCGCACGGCCTGCCCGTAGGCGCCCCGCTCCACGCACGTGGTCAGGCGCGAGGGCAGCTCGAAGAGGAACTGCAGCTTCCGCAGCAGCGCGTGCACCCCTGGGGGACGGGAGGGCGGGGGGTGAGCCGCAGGGCCCAGGGAGGACCCCAGCAGGCCCGCCCCTCGGAGGGCGCCCACCTGCCAGCTTGGTGATGCGCTCGTGGCGGTCCTGCAGCGTCGCGCTGATGCGGGCGCTGAAGCTGGTGATCACCGCCATGTTGGTGGCCAGCCGGTCCATCTCGTCCTCCATCTTCCGGAAATCGTTCTTCATCTTCCGGATGGTGTCTTGGGAGGACAAGGTGGAGAAAAAGGAGATGGAGAGTTGACGGTGGATATGCAGCGATTAGCCCGGGCCCAGGATGGAAGCACTCTCACCGACACCCACAATTCGGTGTGTGAGGGTATGATTATAGCATGGCTGGAGAAAGAGTCAACGTGCTCAGCAGGCGTTTACACACCTGTGCCCAGGGCAGATGGCCAGAGAAATCCACTGCCTTGCAACAGCGGCTCCCTTAGCCACAGGCGCCCAGCTAAAATATTGTATCTTTTATTTGGTGGGTTGTGGGAGCTGAACTCTGGGCTTGGGCGCTGTCCCCCAGCTCTTCAGCTCAAGGCAAATGCTCTACCCTTGAGCCACAGGGCCACCTCTGGTTTTCTAGGGCTCTGTTGGACATAAGAGTCTCCTGGATTTTCCTGCCTGAGCTAGTTTTGACCCGAGATGCTCAGATCTCAGCCTCCTGAGTAGCTAGGATTATAGGTGTGAGCCACCGGCACATGGCAAATATATCTTAAAATAAGAACTTCTTACCAGGTTCTGGTGGCACATGTCTATAATCATGGCTGCTCAGGAGGCTGAGATCTGAGAATCACAGTTTGAAGCCAGCCTGGGCAGGAAAATCTATGAGACTCTCATCTCCAATAAACCACTCAAAAATAGGTTGGCAGTAGAGCTCTGGCTGAAGTGGTAGAGCACTAGCCTTGAGCAAAAGAAGCTCAGGGACAGCGCTCAGGCCCAGAGTTCAAGGCCCACAACCAACCAAAAAAAAAACAAAACATGAGATCTTTATGTATCTTTAAATTCCTATCAATGTTTTATACTTTAGTATACAAGTGTTTTGCCTCTTTTATTAAATATATACCCAAGTACAGTAATATATTCCCTTTACCCAAGGGGCAGAGGTTCCAAGATCCTTAGTAAGATAGCTGGAGAACTAAAACTAAAAGCCCAAAAAGTAAATTATATATACACAAACACAAAAATTTTAGTTTTTTGGGGGGAGGAGCTTATGGCTAGGCAAATGCTCTACCACTCAGACAGCTGAGCTCATATTCCATATATATAAGCTTTATATTTACCTAATAGTTATTACTGCTTGGCAAAGGCAAGTTTGGGTTCTTCTAGGAATGTTCTAATCTGTTCTATTTTTAAAAAATGGTGGTTGTTCAGTGTGCAGTTCTTGGTTGATAATGTATTTTCCTCTGATTACTAGGTAATGTCATCTCGCTGCCTTCTGATCAAGGCTTTTTTCTTTTTTGCTCATGTGGTGCTGAGGAATCGAACCCAGGGCCTCATGCATGCAAGGCAAGAGCTCTACCACTGAGCCACCTTCCCAGCCATCCAGCCAGAATTTTTGCTGGTTATTTTGGAGATGTGAGTCTTGAGGACCCTTCTTCCTGGGCTGGTTTTGAACCACAATCCTCTAGGTCTCAGCCTCCTAAGCTGGCTGGGCTATAAGTATGGGCCCCTGGTGCCCAATTTCTTCCTTTAGACTTGATTTCTTCTAAATATTCTTTGAAAATATTTAATAATAGATCTAAATCTATGTAGTAAATCCAATCTTCTCCATACCCCCTCCCTAGGGATCACCCATCTTATTCCATATGCCTTGAACTCCAGATTCTTCTAATTGGCAGCTCCACTTGACAGGGACATTCTTAATTCTCCTCTCTCTTACATATCACAGAATTCCATCGATGTATGTCCTGTGGTTAATATTCAAACAAATCTTGACAGTTCCACTATAGCTGCCCTGGACCAGGCCATCAGCACAGTGTTTGGAGCGCTGCAGTAGCCTACTAACAGGTATTCTGCCATCTTCCCTATCCTGTAGTCCAGTCTCAACGGAGTAGACAGGGGACCAAGGGACGTGTGTGTGTGTGTGTGTGTGTGTGTGTACTGTTCTTGGGATTTGAACTCAGAGCCTGGGTGCTGTTCTTTTCTTTTTTTTTAATATTTTTTTTTGTCTTTTCTCTTTTTTTTTGGTACTGGGGATCGAACCCAGGACGTTGTACTTGCTAGGCAAGCGCTTTGCCACTACATCCCAGCCCATGGGTACTGTCCTTGAGCTTTTCTGCTCTAGATTAGGATTGCCACAGCTCTACTTCCAGCTTTTGTGGTACTTAATTGGAAATGAGTGTCACAGACTTTCCTGCCAGGCTGGCTTCTAACCACAATCCTCAAATCTCAGCCTCCTTTGCAGCTAGGATTTCAGCTGTGAACCTCCAATGAGCACACCCACCTACAAGTGCTTCCTTAACTTAGTCCCCACTACCCTTACCCTACCTATGTGTACCAAATCCTGCCCTTTAACTTCCTGGTTTCCTGTTGCATTTGAAATACCAGATGTGTTCTCTTGTCTCATTCTTTCCCTCTCCCGCTCCACTTCTTCCTTCTCCACCAGAGTAGCCATCCTGTACTCATCTTTGCTAAAGATACCCTCCCAACACCATTACTTTTTTTGTTGTTGTTGGTCGTGGGTCTTAAACTGGGCCTGGGAACTGTCCCTCAGCTCTTCAGCTCAAGACTAGCACTCTACCACTTGAGTTACAGCGCCATTTCCGGTTTTTTCTGGTGGTATATTGGAGATAAGAGTCTTACGGTCTTTCCTGCCCAGGCTGGCTTTGAACCTGGATCCTCAGATCTCAGCCTCCTGAGTTGCTAGGATTATAGGCGTGAGCCACTGCACCCAGCCCACCATTACTTTTTTATCCTTATTGTTTTTCTTGTAGCACTGGCTGCTACCATTTTTATGTTTTGTCAATTGTGTGGCTTGAACTCAGGTCCTGGTGCTGTCCCTGAAGCTCTTTGTGCTCAAGGCTAGAACTCTACCACTTGAGGCACAGTGCCACTTCTGTTTTCATGAGTGGTTAATTGCAGATAAGAGTCTCATAGGGACTTTTCTGCACAAGCTGGCTTCGAACCGCGATCCTCAAACCTCAGCCTCTTGAGTAGCTAGGATTACAGGTATGAACCACCAGCATCTGGCTGGCTGCTACTTTTACTTGTGGACTCATTAATTATTTGGTTCTCCAACTAAAATGTGGGTTTCAGAAGGCAGGAGTGTTGTCTGGATAGCTCATTGCTATATCTCAATGTGCAAAACAGCTCTTGCTACTGAATATATATTAAATAAATATAAGACTTCAGACTCTACTTTACCATTTTTCTGTTCTTAGAAAAAAATGTTAATAGCCGGGCGCTGGTGGCTCACGCCTGTAATCCTAGCTACTCAGGAGGCTGAGATCTGAGGATCACGGTTCAAAGCCAGCCCGGGCAGGAAAGACCGTGAGACTCCTATCTCCAATAAACCACCAGAAAACCGGAAGTGGCGCTGTAGCTTAAGTGGTAGAGCGCTCCCCTTGAGCTGAAGAGCTGAAGGACAGTGCTCAGGCCCAGAGTTCAAACCCCACAACCGACAAAAAAAAAAAAAAAAAAAAATGTTAAGGAACTAGGAAGGTGGCTCAGTGGTAGAGTACTTGCCTTGCATACATGAGGCCTGGTTTCCATTCCTCAGAACCAAATAAGCAGAAAAAGCCAGAAGTGGCGCTGTGGCTCAAGTGGTAGAGTGCTAGCCTTGAGCTGAAGAGCTGAGGGACAGCGCCCAGGCCCAGAGATCAGGCTCCATGATTGGAAGTAAAAAAAAAAAAAAAAGAAAAAAATGTTAAAAGCCACACCTTCCCAGTGAAGCAAGAGCTAAGTATCAAAGCATTCTGCCAGCTTAGCACCAGTGGCTCACACCTGTGATCCCATATATTTAGGAGGCTGAGATCCTATTTCCAATCAACTCCTAAAGAGTCAGATATGGAGCGGTGGCTCAAACTGCAAAGAGCTAGCCTTGAGCAAAAAAGCTGAAGGAACTGGGTGCTGGGGGCTTATGTCTGTAATCCTAGCTCCTTAAGTGGCTGAGATCTGAGGATTACAGTTCAAAGCCAGCTGGGGCATGAGACTCTTATGTCCAATTATCCACCAGAAAACTGGAAGCAGCACTGTGGCTCCAAGTGGTAGAACACTAGCCTTGAGCAAAAGAGCTCAGGGACATTACCGAGGTCCTGAACTCAAGCCCCATAACCACCACCACCAACAACAAAAAAAGCTGAAGGACAGTACACAGGTCCCAAGTTCAAGTCCCAGGAGTAATCCGCACATATACAGCATGTGTGTACGTGCATGCACACACATGCATGCACATATACACACAAATCTGTATATTCCAACAAATAGAAACATGTAATGATTACAAAATTCCTATGAGAAAATTCTCAGTATATAATTCTCTTTTTTTGATCGTAGGGCTTGAACTTTGGGCCTGGGCACTGTCTCTGAACCTCTTTGTGCTCATGGCTAATGCTCTACCACTTAAGCCACAAAGCCACTTTGTTTTGGAGTGGTTAATTGGAGATAAGAGTCTTAGGGGACTTTTCTACCCAGGCTGGTTTTGAACTGCAATCCTCAGATCTCAGCCTCTTGAGTAACTAGTATTACAGGTATGAGACACTGGCTCCCAGAAAATTGTTTTCTGATGCTAGCATTAGCAAACAAAGTGCCTGATCACTGAAACTGCTTCACACCAGATAGAAGAACAATCCTGAGTACATGTCACCATACCTGCAGCAGTGACACAGGTGAAGACATAACCCCACAGTGCTTCCCATGGAATGCAGTCAAACTTGGGTTTGCCTCCAGAACTATGTATGTGTGGGTCCAAAATTATTGCTCAAGTCTTAAGTGCATTTCCTTAAAATAGGACAGAAAGTGGTCTGAATAACAGCCAAATGTTTTCTTTTTTGTTGGTTGTGGGTCTTGAACTTAGGGCCTGGGCATTATCTCTGAGCTCCTTTGCTCAAGGCTGGTGCTCTACCATACTGAGCCACAGCTCCACAAGTGATTTTCTGGTGGCTAACTGGATATCAGTCTCAGGGACTTTCCTGCCTGGGCTGGCTTTGAATCATGATCCTCAAATCTCAGCCTCTTGAGTAACTAGGAATACAGGTGTGAGCCGCCAATGCCAAACACTTTCTAGTACAACATAATAGTTGTGTTTGCATGGGACTTTGTAACTATTTATTGCTGGTGCTGGGGATTGAACTCAGGGCCTAGGTGCTGTCCCTAAGCCTTTTAGTGCTCAAGGCTAGCATGCTACCACCTGAGTCACAGTGCTACTTCCAGCTTTTTCTGAGTAGTTTATTAGAGATAAGAGTCTCATGGACTATGTTGGCTCCAAACCATGATCCTCAGATCTGAGTCCTGTTTAGTAGCTAGAATTACAGGACTCACCACTGATGCCCTGCCTTTGTAACTCTTTTTTTGTGGTCCGGTCATGGGGCCTGAACTCTGGGCCTGGGCCCTGTCCCTCAGCTCTTCAGCTCAAGGCTAGCACTCTACCACTTGAGCCACAATGCTACTTCTGGCTTTTTTCTTTTTTGCTTATGTGGTGCTAAGTAATCCAACTCATGCATGCAAGGCAAGCGTTCTACCACTGAGCCACCTTCCCAGCCCCGGCTTTGTAACTCTTAATGTTATAATATTTCTCTCTTTGCTTAATTAGGGACAGGAGGAGGAAAGAATGAGGAAGAAGGAAAGAAGGGAGTGACAAGGCCACTCTCAAGTTAGATTTGGACCAGAGATGAAAGTTAGCACACACAAAAGAAAGTTAATTTTATTGTGAGCCAAGCGCTGGTGGCTCACTACTCAGAAGGCTGAGATCTGAAGATCTCAGTTCAAAGGCATCGAGGGCAGAAAAGTCAGAGAGACTCTTATTTCCAATTTTCTGGCAAAAGGCCAGAAGTAAAGGTGTAGCTCAAGTGGTAAAGTGCCAGCTTTGAGCAAAAAAGCCAAGCAAGAAAGGCTCAAGGTCTTGAGTTCAAACCTCAGTATTGACGAGGAAAAAAAAAAAACCAGTAATAAAGGCAGCTCAAGTGGTAGAGCCTGAGTTCAGGCACACATGCACACACACATACAAATGAATAAAATAAAGTTTTGTTTTTTTTTTAAAGGTCTCATTGTGGTTTCTTTGGTGTCAGAGATTTTTATTTTTTTGTCAGTCATAGGGCTTGAACTCGGCCTGGTCACTGTCCCTCAGCAGTTCAGCTCAAGGCAAGCGCTCTACTACTTGAGCCATAGAGCCACTTCCGGTTTTCTGGTGCTTTATTTGAGATAATAGTTTGACGGATGTTCTGTGCAGGCTGGCTTTAAACCATGATCCTCATATCTCAGCCTCCTGAGTAGCTAGGATTATAGTCATGAGCCACTGGAGCCTGGTTACAGATTCTTTTTTTTTTTTTTTTGGTCAGTCGTGGGGCTTGAACTCTGGGCTTGGGCACTGTCCCTGTGCTCTTCAGCTCAAGGCAAGCGCTCTACTACTTGAGCCACAGTGCCACTTCCGGTTTTCTAGTGGTTTATTGGAGATAAGAGTCTCACAGACTTTCCTGCCCTGGCTGGCTTTGAACCAAGATCCTCAAATCTCAGTCTCCTGAGTAGCTAGGATTACAGGCTTGAGCCACTGGCGCCCGGCTCCGGCTACAGATTCTTTTAGGTACAAATTTAATTTTATCCTTGATCTCCTTTGGTCTTTAAAACAACCCTTTAGGAGCAGTTATTTACTTCCCCATAGTTGTCTGACACTGAGTAGTGTCTGGGTCCCGTTAGAGAGACAGAGGTGATAAGTAGTTGAATGTCAAGGCAGGTCTGGCACGTGTGTCTTCTCCCTCTACATTTCTGCTGTTTTCACAAGACGGGGAGGAATGGGGCATGTAAAATTGTGAGGGACGCATCTTAGTAGGGATCACCTGTGGCTGAGATGAACTTGTTGTAGTTTTCGTAGACCAGGGTCTGCATGTCGCTGTCTAGAGCCCGGATCTGCCGCACCATGTCCGTCTCACTGTCCATCAGCTGGGCCAGGGGGCATTCTCTCCTCAGCTACAGTACAGCGGTTAATGTTCAGTGTTAGTGCTCCCTAAAGTCCCCCCAGCCTTGTCCCCAACGGGAGAGGTCTTCAGTGTAATTAACGCTGATCCACTCCTCTCCTGTCACCAATCCCAAACGTGGGAAGGCTACCAGCGGTATCCTCAGGGGGTTACTAGGTTTGAACCTGTTTTCAAATATCAGCTTTTGAGGTTTAAGCTTCGGCCGGGGCCCGTTGGGGCCGGAGCCACGCCCCCCCCACGCGGGCCTATCAGAGCATCAGCTTCGAGAGCTCCTGTTTATCCTCAGGCCAGTCCAAACCTGCCCACGCCCCCTTACACTCCAGTTCTACCCCTACTTCCTGGCCAAGGGTAGTCTCCTTTTTTGGGGCTCTGCTTCTCTCACCCCAGGGAGAAAAGGAAGTTGAGATATATCGGGGGTCGGGAAACCCCCCACCCCATCGCTGAACACACCTTGTCCAAATACACTTCCGGGTCGAAGTGCGCCCCATTGAGATCAGTCGGGTCCAGGGGGTCCGACCCCGCGGGGCGTCCCGCCGCCTCCCCCTCGGAAAGGCCGTAGTAAAGCTTCAGCATCCCGTGCGCCTTCCTCCGACGCTCCGGAGCCTCCGCTTCGAGCCCTTCCGGGGGTTCTCCAGGCCCGGATCCCAGGCCAGGCCCAGTGGCCGGCACCGCCGCCGCCATCGCCCCATCCGCAGCCCACGGACGTGAGGCTGGGGAGGAGGAGGGAGGGAAGGACGCACTTCCGGGAGCCATAAAGTCGTGGGAACGAGCCGGTCCTTCAGGTGAAACGTTCCCCCCTGCAACTCCGGGTCCGACGAGACCACAGTTCCGGACACCTATCCTCCGAGCAAAGCCGTTCCTGGAGCTCCGGTCCTGAGTGGGAAGTCGTTGTGGAGCTGCATTGGATTCCTGTCCTCCCAGAGCTAGGGCCTCTCCAACCCTGCAGACCCGCAGGGAAGAGGCCCTCGGTACGTGTGCTCAGACCGACACTGAAATTAATTTTCCTAAAACGAAACAGCAAGCTTTCCCCGCAGGGTTGAATGCAGGTGTGCAGGCCGCCGCTGGCGCGGGTTTCTTCAAAACCCAGCTCTCTCACTTGCACCAGGATTGCCTGCACAACTATCTGTGACACATCGGTGGGGGGGGGGGGAAGGCTCTGGGCTCCTCATACCATTTTTTTGTTTGGTTTTGGAGACAGAGTGCCCGCCTGGACGTGTGCTCGAACTGTGATCTGCCCATTTATTTTAGCGTTCCCGTCGTTGCCGGGATAACAGGTGTGCATCATTGCATCTAGTTTCCCTCTGTTGAGATGTAGTCTCACTGACTTTTCTGCCTGGGTTTGTCACCCGATTCAAGTGCAAGTTTGTGAAGTTTCCCTCCAAAAGTAGGGTCTCTTCACTTAAGAGTCCTTGACTTCCATTGCAGAACAAGAATTTCTGGGCAAGTCATAATGAGAAGAAAACTTGGCAGAGCTTCATTGAGTAAGTAAGCAAGTAGGCAAGCAGATAGTCAGGAAGGCAGAGGCACACTCTAACAGAGTGTGGGGTACTCTCAAAGGGGAGACAGATCTCCCTGGCATCGGGGGTATTTATATGATAGTGGCAGAGGGTCTGACTTAAAATTATGCAGATAGTTATCTTTGCTCTCAATCATTCTTGGTGGTGTTACACTAAGTTCCTGCTTGTCTACTACTCTGGTTCTTTTTTGGGCATTTCTCTCAGAAAGGTATGCATTCTGCCACCAAACAAATGCTAAGGAAAGGAATGCATCCTGTTGTCTCTCTTAGAAGCAAAGATAGTGCTTCTGTTTCTAAATTCCTTGAGTTGCCTTCACCAGGCCTAATTTTCTCTATGATTTATTCCTACCTCAGGTCTTGACCTTGCTCTACAATCCTCTCAATTTCAGCCTCCCATGTAATTTAGGTTGATAGCAACTTATCACTGCCCCCAGCTTTGGGTTGAGAAAGGGGTCTTTCAAACTTCTGCACAAGTTGGGCTCAAGCAATGGTCCTCCCACTCTCAGTCTTCCTAACTCTCCAAGTAGTTAGAATTACAGACACGAGCAACATTGCTGTGCTCTTAACATGCTTCCTCAAATGTTCATTCATGTGTGGGCCCTCAAGATCTTGTATTGTAATCTTACTGAGAGGGCACTCTTCATTGGTAAATTAATTTTAGTTATACATTCATTGTGTTTATATATCAGATTATATATCAGGTTTTGAACTTGTCAAAAATTATTGGTAGTACAGATGATATGAGTTGTTTTTTTTTTTTTTGCTGGTCATGGTACCTGAACTCTAGGTCTGGGCGCTGTCCCTCAGCTCTTCAGCTCAAGGCTAGCGCTCTACCACTGGAGCCACAGCGCCACTTCTGGCTTTTTCTGTTTATGTGGTGCTGAGGAATCGAACCCAGGGCCTCATGCTTGCAAGGCATGCACTCTACTGCTGAGCTACCTTCCCAGCCCATGATATGAGTTTTTTGTTGTTGGTACTGGGTCTTGAACTCTGGGCCGGAGTGCTGTTCCTCAGCTCTTCAGCTAAAGCTAGTCCTCTGCCACTTTGTGGTACTGAGGGATCGAACCCAGGACCTCAGGCATGCAAGGCAAGCGCTCTACCACTGAGCCACCTTCCCAGCCCCTCCTCTGCCACTTTGAACCACAGCACCACTTCCAGTTTTCTGGTGGTTTATTGAAGATAAGAGTCTCGTAGACTTTCCTGCCTGGGCTGGCTTTGAACCATGTTCTTCAGATCTCAGCCTCCTGAGTAGCTAGTATTGCAAGCATGAGCTATTGACACCTGGCCAGTTTTTAATGTTTTAACATTTAGACATAAAAAATTAGGCATGGATATGTACATCTGGGCTTATGACTTAATACATTGGTGAAAGGGTCACCTCTGTAGAGGAAAAGTTACAGGAAGATTTAGGTCGTCCCCAGTCTGCTGGTGGTCTTTTTCCTTACAATTCATATGTTACTTGAATCGTATGTGAAATAACACTGAGTTGAGAAAGTTCATCTGTATTTAAATGAGAGTTCAGAGGCAAACACTTGCTGGGACCATGGCTAGACACTGGGGCATCATCCCTTTAGAGTGGACTAATGTTTCATTACTTTAACAAAATACCTAAAGAGGGCTACTTTATACTTTATAGTTTATTGTGGATGCTGGAAGTCCAAATAGCATGGCACAAGCTTTGTCAAGGACCCCCTCCATGACATCATACTACCTGTGCACCTCTGAATCTATGTGGTCTCCTAAAGCCACCAAGATTCAACCATAGGGCTGTTACCCAAATGTTCTAATCCAGTCACTTCCTTAAGACTTCTCTTCTAAACACCATAGCCCAAATAATGTGAGACTTTGGGGATTATACTGCTGTACAGGTCAGGGAACAAACCAGATATTCAACCATAGCTTAGCTTTGTAGTAGTGTTTGACTGACATGCTCAAGGCCTTGAGTTCTATTCCTAGTCCCCAAATGAGTGAACTGGACCCTAATGATAAGGTTAGTGTGAGGGGGCTGAGGAAGTGTTCTGACTGATGGCAGAGTGGGGCAGTGATTGCAGATTCTAATTCTGCTGTTCAGGAGGAGACTTCTGGGATGCAGTGGGGTATCATGGTGGTCCCTCTCCTCCTACTTCATTCCCAGGAACTTATGTGTCCCTATACATCATGCCATTTTCTGCCTTCTGTTGACTGCCTTGGAGTTCACAGGTCTATAAAGGAAATTTCCTCCTTCCTGGTTTGTATCTGTTCCTGCTGTCCCAGCTTTGGATAGGATGAATCTTCAGAGTGAACTCACTGTGGCTCACTGGCTCTGAAAGCCCAAGTAAAACAATCTACCTGCATCAAGAATAAAATAGGCAGCTGGGTGCTGGTGGCTCATGCCCGTAACCCTAGCTACTCAGGAGGCTGAGATCTGAGGATCATGGTTCAAAGCCAGTCTGGGCAGGAAAGTCTGTGAGACTCATGTCCAATTAACTACCAGAAAACTGGAAGTAGCCCTGTGGCTCAAGTGGTACAGAGTTTGGCTTGAGCTGAAGAGCTCAGGGACAGCGCCCAGGCCCAGAGTTCAAACCCCATGACTGACAAAAAGCAAAAGCAAAAACAAACAAACAAAAAATAGGCTTAAAGCCAGCATCCCTCACGTTCTCATGGAACCCCTGGTGTGATGGAATTATGCACACAGAAAAGGCTGAGAATCTGGAGATAGAGGGAGGGAAAAGCTGGCCAGCACTGGTCCAAAGGAACACTTGGGGAGAGGATGGAAAAGCCATACCTAGGGAGTGAACTGCGGAGGGAGAGGCATAACGGTATGAGGACAGTGGATAATATATTGTTTCTTCTTTCCCCTTAGTTCTACCCCATAGGGATAATCTGGGATTTGGTATAAATCTCTCACCGGAGCATGCCTCGTGTTCTCCACCTGGGTCCTCATCTCTCACCTGCCCACCACTTGCTGCAGCCCTGGATCTGGTCACCCTCAATGTTTCTAAGCTCATCCTGCATCCATACAAGGAGCCCATGCTTCCTTTGCAGGGTTGCTGAGACTCCACAACATGCAGAGGGTAGGATGACACGGCTGCCACCTCCTCGCCAACACCAGAGTCCCCACGGGTCTGTTCTACCGGAGTCCTCCCAGCCACGCACGAGGCACTCCACAATCCAGAGCACTCCCAGCCACCCATGATGCACTCTGGTTGTTTGCTAGAATCAGATTGTGTTCTAGAATCTTGGCTCCTCCATCCAATGTTCTCCTGGCTCTGGAATCCCATTGCTACTCCAGTACAGAAGGGCAGGGTTTTGCTGCGTTTTTCCTGGAGAGTGCCTGCTTCCTTCAGTTTTCCGCCAGACTTGTGTCCCCACTGAGGGTGGTGCACTGAGGACGCTATGCGGTGGCGGGACCGCTTCGCTGTGCTCTACTTCCCCCAAGGAATGTCGCTCAGTGCGGTTTCCCTGGGGCTCTTCTTCATCCACCTGAGTGTCTTTGCCAGTGACTTGAACAACTTTTACTTCACCCACCACTACGACCGCATGAGCTTCCAGTACACAATCGTCCTGATCGTAGGCCGGGCAGCAGCAGAGGGGCTGGCAGGGGTGGGGGTGGATGGAAACTTGCCCGTTGTGTCAGGGGCCCGCTCTCCTATTGGGTTGGCCTACAGTTCTCCCATGTGATCAGCATCTGCTGGGCTGCTATGGGGTCACTCTTTGCAGAGATGGCAGAGAACAAGAATTTCCAATGGTTTGCCATGATCAGCCTGAGTGAGTTGGCGGGGGGGGGGGGGGGGAGAGGGGAGGGGGACACTAGTATCACTAGTATGAGGGCTAGTCTTGAAGTGTTGGGATTTTATGGGTCCTCTCCTCTACTTAGTGCTCAATGGAATCATGTTCTTCAACCGTCTGTCTCTGGAGTTTCTGTCCATCCAATACCGGGAGGAGAACCACTGAGGCCTGGGGACAGGGCTGAAAGAAGGGAGAAGAAAAGGCTGCTTGGGTGGCTTTTTTTTTTTTTTTTTAAATAAAGTCTGTTTTTATTTGCACCTGTTGGTCCTTCAAGGGGTGGGTGGGAGGCTGGAGACTCAGGGGGAGGCAGGTTAAGACAAAAGCTTGACCTATGGGACTCCAGGCCCAGCCTGAACACACTCCGGTAGGCTTGGTCTGGGCCTGGGATCTTAGTGTCTCAGGCTTGAGGGAGTCGAGCAAAGAAGAGCCCCAGGCCTTCCGGCCTTCCCTCCTCAGGACCCCAGGTCCTAGGTTGGCCCAGCCACAGCAAGAGCTCAGGAGGGCCCCACACGGATGTGAGGGTTCATGAGTGGGTCCAGATTGGGATCGCTGTCAGCTGCAGCCCGACCCAGGCGGGACATGAGGGCCAGGAGGGCCAGGAAGCCCAGAAGTCCCAGCAGTAGAAGCAGCCCGGCCCGCTGAAGAAGGGTCAGTGGTCGCTTCCGGGATCCAGCCCGGCTCCTAGGAGGGAATGAGGAGAAAGTGAGGTCAGGCCCACGCCCCCAGCAGCCCTATGGCACTCAGAGAAGCCCTGGTGACCATCCTTGGGCTTGGTGTCATAGGCATGACCCACCATTCAGGGGACTGTGCAGCTCAAACCAGGCACACAACTGTTCTGAAAACTGCAATGCATCAGGCACCGGGGATAGTTATAAAGATCAGAAGGCAAGGAGGAGCCTTGAGACCAACTCTCCCATAGGAGGCAAAGATACAGCTCAGCTGAGGCCTAGGATACCATGAGGGCTCAGAACAAGTGCCACTGGCATCCACTAGCCTCAGGCCTCTCCTCCACTTCCTGGTATCCCACCTCGCCTGACGCCTCTGTACCTGAGCAGCTGTGCCAGCCAGCCCAGGGCAGGCCGGCGGCGGTATTTGTCATCATCACAATCCCCATGGAGGCCTGATGCTCGGTTGTCATCCCGTGTGTCATACACCTTCCGAGGGGCTGCAGGGGTGGAGACACCAGCATTAGCAGGCTCAGGGCCCTGGATAGGGGGGATCTCCCAGCCTTCCCAGCTTGAGCGAACCTCTTGGAATTGTGGGAAGGAAATGGCTGTGCTCAGAGTGAGGAAGAGTCACTCTAAGTGGGGTCGGCTCACCATGAGACAAGGGCTCTGGACTGTCCATGTGTATGACTGTGTGCTGCTCCAGACGGCTGGGAGAAGGAGGGGGCCGAGGAGCCTGGTTGTAGAAGGCTGGGGCGGCAGGAGTACTGTCTCGCTCCTCTTGTCTGGGGGGACTGGAGGCTGGGGGCAGGGAGAGAGCTGTCAGAGGAACAGGGAGGCAAGAGCCCAGGAAGCAGGTAGAGGCCCTACTTACCATTAAAGCTGGACCAGTCAGAGAAGTCGGAAGAATTGAGGGGTTCGTGTTCTGGGCTTGCCACCTCATCAATCTGGAGGAAAGAGTTTGGGTCACTAGCCTACCCAGTGCTCCCCTACCCATCCATCAGGCTCAGGTGAGGCCCAAGGTCAACAGATGATCAAACAGATAGGACTCTCACCAGAGGGAGGCCCAGTCCTGCTCGGGCCCAGTTGACTGTGGCCAGCTTCTCTCTCAGTGCAGAGGCCACAGGGCCAGCCACGTTGGCTGGGGGGAAGATGGGGCCATTGCAGGTGGGACACTGGTAGCCAGCAGGCGCTGTGTTTCGGGGAAGCTGAGCAGCACGTTCATTGAGGCAGGCCCAGTGGAAGAGATCTTAGGATCCGTAGAGTAAGGGAGGAGAGACATGAAGAAGAGTCTCTTCAGGCCCCTGGCCAGCAGTGGCCCCAACCAATTTCAGGAATGAATGGATACATACACATGCCCAGGGCCTCTCTTTCCCCTCCTTAATCCAGGTCCATTTTATCAGTGTTCCCTGAGGCTTAATTTATTTTTTTGCAGTACTCAGGGTCTTGCATTGTCTGTCAGGTGCCCTACCACTTGAGCCACACTCCCTTATGCTATTTGTCTTTCAGATAGAGTCTCGAGCTTTTGCCTGGGCCAGCCTTGCCACAATCTTCCTACCTCTTTACTAAGTAATCAAGATAGGTGCAATGAAACTGGCCATTCCGCAAGCGGTAAATAGGAGGAAAATGCCTTTCAGAGTCCCTCTCTAGGCCTGCACTCATCACAACCTTTGGACTAATGACTAATAATTCTTTCATTAAAGGTTCCTAAACACACACACAAACACACATGTCCATACACATACCCATAGGCCCAAATGTTTTTGTGCTTATAAATACATAAACACATGCTTCATTCCCTAGATCTCCACAACACCCATATACTTTTGTATGCATAGCAGTATTTCTACGTTTGTTACCAGTAAGCCCTGTTACCTATGTGTTATCCTTGCATGTGCACAACACACTTGCATTCATGTTCATATACACATTTGCCCATTCACTAACCCACACATACTAATGAACACATAGGACACAATGCACATTAAATTAAATCCATGATAGTATATATGTATTCTCAAATTGAGAAAGCAGGACTGGGAAGGTGGCTCAGTGGTAGAGCACTTGCCTTGCATGCATGAGGCCCTGGGTTCGAATCCTTACTACCACATACATAGAAAAAGCTGGAAGTGGTGCTGTGGCTCAAGTGGTAGAGTGCTAGCCTTGAGGTGAAGAGCTGAGGGACAGCTCCCAGGCCCAGAGTTCAGGCCCCACGACTGGACCCAAGGAAAAAAAAAATTGAGAAAGCATTCATGCAGCTGCCTCTGTTGCATCAGCTACAATTTAAAAAAAAAAAAAGCCAGACAATGGTGGCTCACACCTGTAATCCTAGCTGCTCAGGAGGCTCAGACCTGAGGATTGCAGTTCAAAGCCAGCCTGGGCAGGAAGGTCCGTGAGACTCTTATCTCCAATTACTCACAGAAAAAGCCAGAAATGGCACTGTAGCTCCAGTGGTAGCGTGCTGGTCTTGAGCAAAAGGAGCCCAGGCCCAGAGTTCAAGCCTCAAGACTGGCAAAAAAAAAAAAAGATGTTGAAGCCAGGCACTAGTGGCTCATGTCTGTAATCCTAGCTGCTCAGGAGGTTGAGATTTGGAAGATCTTGGTTTGATCCTCTATTTCCAAAATAACCAGCTAAAAATCAGGAGTGAAGGCCTGGCTCAAGTAGTAAAATAACAGCCCAGCAAGTATAAGTCCTGAGTTCAAACACCACAGCTGAAATGAAGCTAAGGCTCTTATACTAGCTTCAGGTCAAGTTCATGCCATATGTGACTGTTGACTCCCTTCAGCTAACTTTTTTTGGTGTCTGTGTTGGTCCTGGGGCTGGAACTCAGGGCCTGGACACTGTCCCTGAGCTTTTTTGCTCAAGGCTAGCATCCTACCACTTGAGGAACAGCTCAACTTCTAGCTTTTTTGGCTTTTAATTGGTTTTTGTTTTTGTTTTTGTTTTTGGGTCCGGTCATGGGGCCTGAACTCTGGGCCTGGGCACTGTCCCTCAGCTCTTCAGCTCAAGGCTAGCGCTCTACCACTTGAGCCACAGAACCACTTCCGGCTTTTCTCTTTTTGCTTATGTGGTGCTGAGGAATCGAACCCAGGGCCTCAGGCATGCAAGGCAAGCGCTCTACCGCTGAGCCATCTTCCCAGCCCTTGGCTTTTAATTGGAAATGAGAATCTTATGAACTTTCCTGAGCAGACTGGCTTCAAACTGTGATCCTCAGATCTCAACCTGAGTAGCTAGGATTGCAGGTGTGAGCCACTGGTGCCCAGCTCTTTAGCTAACTTTTACATGGGAAATTCCTATTTAGTCTTAGACTCAGCAACAGGACCTGAAAGCTCCAGGGGCATGGCTAGCTATTTCACACAGTCAGTTCACAGCTAAAACCATCTCCACAAGCCTGACTGGCTCTTGTTCAACTCTGGAACTGGCAGGGAAAGATGTAATAGCTTTATTCTTAAGAAAGCCACTGAGGCTTAGAAATGTAAAATGAGTTACCTAAGTTTGTACAGCAGGAAAGTGACCTTAAGGGAACAGAATGGGGCGTTTGTCTGGGAATGTGGCTTAGCAGTAGAGTACTTGCCTAGCATGCATGAAGCCCTGGGTTTGATTCCTCAGTACCATGTAAACAAAAAAGGCCAGAAGTGGTGCTGTGGCTCAAGTGGTAGAGTGCTAGCCTTGAGCAAAAGAAGCTCAGGGATAGTGCCAGGCCCTGAGTTCAAGCCCTAGGACTGGCAAAAAAAAAAAAAAAAAAAAAGAATCTGGGGGTAGGGGGTGTGTCTGGTCTTCAGGCTTGAAGGATTGTCCCACCGCTAGAGGGGACCTGAAAAGTAGTCACCACACTGTTTCCTGGGACCATGCTGATCCCTGCGGGGTAGCTAGGTCTCACCATAGCAGATGAGGCGTGTTGTCTCCCGGCTGGCCAGCGGTGTGTTGCATAGGTGGCAATTAGGGTTGTAGTCACTATCTTGGAGCCACTGCAAGTAGGACTGGATGATGCACTGGAGTGGGAGAGAAATGTCACAATTGGAGCTCCAGCTCCTCCCTACCACTACAAAAGACATATCCTTTGGTTTACTGAGCACCTACTGTGTTCTTTTTTTTGGGTCCAGTCGTGGGGCCTGAACTCTGGGCCTGGGCGCTGTCCCTCAGCTCTTCAGCTCAAGGCTAGCGCTCTACCACTTGAGTCACAGCACCACTTCCGGATTTTTACTTATGTGGTGCTGAGGAATTGAACCCAGGACCTTGAGCATGCAAGGCAAGTGCTCTACCACTGATCCACCTTCCCAGCCCCAGCACCTACTGTGTTCTAAGACTGTCTTAGGGGCTGGGGATGTAAGCAGTCAGCAAAATCAACTAAGCTCTAGCCCCTGTGGAGCTTACATTCAAGTGCACGGCACTTCTCATGGACTTGGAGGAAGCCAGTATTGCCAGCCCACCCAATGCTCTGCTCAGTCGTTGTCCTCAATGTCTCACCTTGGCGTGGTTGGCTACCAGGCAGTGCTCGCAGACGTTGACTCGATGTTCGAAGCAGAACAGGTTGGTCACTTTTCTCTTGGGGCACTTGCAAAGTCCCATGACCGACCCTGGGGAATGGGCTTGAGTTGGTAGGAAGCCAGGTTCTACTGGCTGCCACTTCGTTCTCACCCACTCAGTTCGTTTCCACTTCTAACTTCCCAAGACGACGTCTCATTCTCCCCTATGCCAAATTCTAACCCCCCGCCCCAACCCACGTAGAGCCCCGCCCCCTGCACAAATCCAGCCTCCGGTGTCTCCACATTCTTCCAGCACCCAGCCCCGGGCCTGGCCTCTCCAGCAGCATTCCCCGAAACCACCGGCCCCGCCCCGAGGGTCCCTCCTGGGCCCCACCCCCTCGAGCCCCGCCCCTCCGCCCGACAGACACCCCCACCCCCATTCTTCGTCTTACTGATCTGCCGCACCACCCGTCCCGATGGGCGCGAGCGGTGGTTCGAGGGGCGGACGGACAGGGACTGCGTTCAGCCGTAGCTCTAACTCTGCCTCCTACAGCTCTGGCCGCTCGGATTATCTCCGCTGCCACGTCTCTTCCGGGTGCGGCGCGCGAAGATGACGCCACCGAACCCCGGGCCACGCCCCCCGCTGACGCCAGACGTGGGGTGGGTAAATAAAATGAGCGTCCCAGCGTCGCGGTCTTCCTGTCTGGCGTCACTTCCGCTTCCTTCCCATCTGGGCGGGTAATTTGAACGTTTTCGGCAGCAGCAGTCGCAGAAGCTCGTCCTCCTTCCCCTGCGCGAGCGGGTGTTGGCCGCGGCGGTGATCTAGACCGGCGGTAGATATGTCTTCGAGGCGAACGCGGTCCGGAGGGGCCTCTCAGAGTTCCGGTAAGCGGAGGGGCCCAGCCGTTTGGGGAACACACGCGCCTTCCCCTGCCGCCGAAGGAAACTAGTCTCTCCGGAGATGGCGCTCCGCCCCTCCCCCAGAACTTGGTTGGAAACCTCTTGCCTTTTCCAAAATTTGTCTCTAGACTCTAGGATCTAGAATATTCTCCTCTCCGACACACACACACGAGCATTTCTTCCCCCCTCCCTTTTTTAGAGTCTAAGACCGCATCTCCTAAGCCCGTGCGCAAGTCCCAGCGGAAATCAGGTTCCGATTTCCCGAAGGTCCTTCCTGAAATCTGGCAGAAGGTGAGTTGTTCAAGGTTTCTTGACTACTGCCCTAGAGCCACCTGGACTAATGTAAATCTCATGATCGCTCCTCTTTCCCAGGCTCCTCAAACAGCTCCAGTCAGAAAGCCCATTGTCTTGAAGAAGATTGTGGCGCATGCTGTAGAGGTGAGGGCTAAGGGAGTGGACTGTCTGGGAGGTCAAGAGTGAGTACCAGCAAATTAATCAATTGCTGTTGTCCCCACAGATCCCAGGGGCCCCCTTGACTCGCAGGAGCCCTAGGGTAAGTTCATTGCCATCTGCTTGGTTGGGGAAGATCCAAGGGTATTCTGGGTGATTACATTTACCTAGGAAACTCTTTTGCAATATTCTGAAACAATCTGCCTTTGAACACCGTCGGGCATTTCTAATCTAGATTATTTCTTGCAGACCTGATTTGTTTGTTCAATTTTGTTTATTTGTTTGGAGGTACTGAAGTTTGACATCAGGACCTACCTAGGCAGGTTTTTAGTTCTTTTTGCCTGTGTATTTCTACTATTTTCCTTAAAAAGCTGAGTGAGCTATCTCCTAACCATTCTGTACACTGTCTAACCCAGGTTTCTTTTTCCTTTTCTTTTTTTTTTTTCTTTTGGCCAGTCCTGAGGCTTGAACTTTGGGCCTGAGTGCAGTCCCTGAGCTTTTTGTTCAAGGCTAATACTCTATCACTTGAGCCACAGGGCCACTTCTGCCTTTTACTGTTTATGTTGTACCGAGGACTCGAACCTGGGGCTTCATGCATGCTAGGCAAGCACTCTACCACTAAGCTACACTCCCAGCCTCTAACCCAGTTTTTAAACCCAGTGTGTGTGTGTGTGTGTGTGTGTGTGTGTGTGTGTGTGTGTGTGTGTGTGTGTGTGTGTGTGTGTGTGTGTGTGTGTGTGTGTGTGTGTGTGTGTCTGTCTGTCTGTCTGTGTCTGTGTCTGTGTCTGTGTCTCCTGGGGCTTAGACTCAAGGACTCAAGGTTTGGGTGCTATCCTTGAGCTTTTTTTTTTGCTCAAGACTAGCACTCTACCACTTGAATCAGAGCTCTACTTCTGCCTTTTTTTTTTTTTTTTTTTTTTTGGTGGATAATTAGAGATAAATGGCTCACAAGATTTTCCTGCCCAGGCTGGTTATGAACTGTACTGTGAACCACTGGCACCTGGCTCTATCCCAATTTGTTGTTGTTGGTAGTGGTGGTCATGGGACTTGAACTCTGGGCCTGGGCTCTGTCCCTCAGCTCTTCAACTCAAACTGAGCACTACCACTTGAGCCACAGCACCACTTCCAGTTTTCTAGTGGTTTATTGGAGATAAGAGTCTCATGGTCTTTCCTGCCCAGGCTGGCTTTGAACCGTGATCCTTAGATCTCAGCCTCCTGAGTAGCTAGGATTACAGGCATGAGCACCCAGCTTGTTTTTATTTATGGCTGTTAAGAGTTTTGTGCATGGTGGCTTTATAGTTTTGGAATTTGGTATTAAGGATGTTTCAGTAGTAGAAAATCTGAAGATTATAATGAATTAGAAATGTTAAGTGATGCAGAAAAATTCCCGAGGCTTACAAATGAGAACGACATAACCAAGGGATTGCAACATTGTGTGCTAAGGGTTGTTGTAAGGAAATTCTGGAAGCTCTGATGGTACCTAATCTAGACCAGCTACTTCATTGGATGTTTCACTAAAGAAGAAACATCAGCTGGGTGCCAGTAGCTCACACCTGTAATCCTAGCTACTCAGGAGGCTGAGATCTGAGGATCCCAGTTCAAAGCCAGCCAGGGCAGGAAAGTCCAAGAGACTCTTAGCTCCAATAAACCACTAGAAAACCGGAAGTGGCTCTGTGGCATCTGATGAAATCTTTGAGATAAGTAAGGGTATTCTGGGCAAAGGAAGCCATGTTGTCAGGGATCTGGAGTCCAAAGAAAAACTGAGGTTTGGTGAGTAGCAATTTGTTAGATATCTGAAGCCGACCTGGTTAGGAGAGCATGCTAACAGAGAAGATATGAATGAGTCACAAAAGCCATGTTGAGGAGCTTGAGTTTCATCCTTGGGCCTATGAGCAGTTTTGAGAACTATTTTGTTCTTGACCTCCGTCGAGAACCCAGGAACCTCCGTGTATGCTCATCAGGTGCTCTATCACTGAGATGTTCCTGACCAGCCTTTGGAATGCTTTAAGAAGCAAGGTAGTGGGGCTGGGAAGGTGGCTCAGTGGTAGAGCGCTTGCCTTGCATGCTCAAGGCCCTGGGTTCGATTCCTCAGCACCACATAAGAAAAAAGCCGGAAGTGGCGCTGTGGCTCAAGTGGTAGAGTGCTAGCCTTGAGCTGAAGAGCTGAGGGACAGCGCCCAGGCCCAGAGTTCAGGCTCCACGACCGGACCCAAAAAAAAAAAAAGAAGCAAGGTAGTGACCAAGTCAAGCTTGAATGTTATGGAAAGAGCCTCCTAGGTACTGTGTGAGTGGCTGGAAAGCTGAGACTACAGATCAGGTAGAAGGATGTGATGTCCAGGAATCCTGAAGTGAGATGATGAGAGCCTAAGGTAATAGGCAGGATGGTGCCCCACTCCCCCTGCTCTCCATACTGCCATCTGATCCGCTGGGCTGCGCTTCAACACACCTTCCCTGAGCACCCTTACCCTATCATTGTTAGATTTCTCTGTGGAATTTTCCATAGACCTTAACATCTGATAGTGTACTAGTTTTCATGTTTCTGACTTTTCTCTCCTCTCTATGAACCTAAATATCTTGAGAACTAGGACCTCTTATCTCCCAGAGTTCAGGCCCCACGACCGACCCCCCCCAAAAAAAAAAATTAACAAAAACAAAACCCTTGAGGCCAAAATATACCAGACATCAAAGAACAAACAAGGAGGGGCTCACACCTGTCATCCTACCTATTCAAGAGGCAGAAGTTGGAGGTGTAGTTCAAGACCTCCGCCAACAACAACAAAAACCCACAGGACCCTATGTCAAAAAGGAACTAAAAAAAGCAAAAGGGCTAGGGGCCTGGCTCTAGTGGTAAAGCACCTGCCTAACAGGATGAGGCCCCTATACTGCAAAAACAACAAAATACCAGTGTGGCTAAAGTAAGCTTAAAGATGAAGTTATGGGCTGGAGGCTGGTATTACAGGGTGCTTGGTAGGCCACTGGAAGGAATTTGCTGAGACCGAGGAAGCCAGGCCAAGGCTGTGAATAGTTAAGGTTTATCTGCACATGGGGTTTAGAGCTTTACATGCTGGCTCCTCAGAACCTCACGCTCAGCTCCAAGGCGGAAGGCTGTCCCCTGCTATGGAGTCCAGATCAGCCCTGCTTTTCTCTGCTGGTATCATTACCATGCTGTCTTTTAGTTCCAGTACAGCTACTCTGGCCCGGCTGCTGGCTGACTTATTCATGTCCTAGGCAGAAGTGGGGAGTCTTGAGGGCAAGAGTCTTCACCTGTCTGGCTGACCCTGCTTTAGTCCAACACCCACAGCAGAGTCCCACATGTTGGAGGTGCTCAGTAAGTACTTACTGAATTAACATACAAGAAATCTGACATGGCACTCTCTGGAGGCCAAGGCACCGTGGAAGCAGGACAAATCCAATGACTCCTGTAGTTTAATACAAGGAGGTAAACTGGTCACCAAAGAGAGACACTTCTAGCCAGGTAATTGCTCACGCCTATAATTCTAGCCACTTGGGAGGCAGAAATTGGAAAAATGTGGTTTGAAGCCAGCATAGGCAAAAAAAAATTTTTTTTTGAGACCCCACCTTGACCAATTGCTAGGTACAGATGTGATGGTGTGTATCTGACATCCTAGCCACACAGGGAAGCACCAGGAGGATCACAGTTCAGGCCAGCATAAAGCAACATCCTATCTAAAAAACCAACACAAAAAGGGGCTGGAGCCAGGTGCCGGTGGCTCACACCTGTAATCCTAGTTACTCAGGAGGCTGAGATCTGAGGATCCCAGTTCAAAGCCAGCCTGGACAGGAAAGTCCGTGTAATTCTTATCTACAATAAACAACCAGAAAACTGGAAGTGGCGCTGTAGCTCAAGTGGTAGAGCGCTAGCCTTGAGCTGAAGACCTGAGGGATAGCACTCAAGCCCAGAGTTCAAGCCCCATGACTGACAAAAAAAAGGAGGGGGGCTGGAAAAGCGGTTAAAGCGGTAGAGTGCTTGCCTAACAAGAGGTTGAAACCAAACTCCAGTACTGCCTCCCCACAAAAAAGGCAGCCAGGTGCGGTGTCTCACACCTGTAATCCTAGCTACTCAGAAGGCTGACACCTGAGGATCATGGTTTAAAAAGCTAGCCTGGACAGGAAAGTCCATGAAATTCTTATCTCCAATGAACCACCAGAAAACTGGAAGTGGAGGTATGGCTCAAAGTGATAGAGTGCTAGCTAGCCTTGAGAGAAAAAAACTCTGGAACAGTGCGGAGGTCAAGTCAAGGTCCACAAACAAAAAAGATGAGGGAGATTTCCTAGCCTCAAGTTTTTGGAGAAATCAGACCTATAGTTCTTAGGAAATGGGATGCTGAACAGAACAGGGCCTCTTGATTACTTTTTGCTCATCCTCTACAGCCAAGCAGTCATCCAGATCTTAAAAAAAAAAAAAAAAAAAAAAAAAAGGATAACTATGAACTCTGGGCCTGGGCGCTGTCCCTCAGCTCTTCAGCTCAAGGTGAGCGCTCTACCACTAGAGCCACAGTGCCACTTCCAGTTTTCCGAGTGGTTTATTGGAGATAGAGTCTCAGGCAGTGGTTCACGCCTGTAATCCTAGCTACACAGGAGGCTGAGATCTGAGGATCTCAGTTCAAAGCCAGCCCCAGCTGGGGCAGGAAAGTCCGTGAGACTCTCATCTCCCATAAACCACTAGCAAACCGGAAGTGGCGCTGTAGCTTAATGGTAGAGCGCTCGCCTTGAGCTGACGAGCACATGGACAGGGCCCAAGCCCAGAGTTCAAGCCCCGACCGACCAAAAATAAAAGTCTCAGGGACTTTTCTGCCCCGGCTGGCTTTGAACCATGATCCTCAGATCTCAGCCTCCTGAGTAGCTAGGATTACAGGCGTGAGCCACCAGTACCTGGCTGTTTTTGTTATTTTTGTCAGTACTAGCTAGGACTTGCATTCAGGACCTGGACCCTTAGCTTCTTCTTTGTTCAAGGCTAGCACTCTTGCCACTTGAGCTACAGCTCCACTTCCAGCTTTTTGCTGGTTAATTGCTGGGAAGACTTTCCTGCCCAGACTAACTTCAAACCTTTGGCAATCTTCCCATCTCAGGCTCCTGAGTAGCTGGGATTATAGGTGGGAGCCCCTGGTGTCCAGCTGGCCTCAAGGTTCTGTACCTCCTATTCCTGCTGTTGCTAATACTTCAGATATCCACACAACCTCTTCCCCAGCTTCAAGTTGTAGCTCATGTCCCCTTCTCTGTGAGGCCTACAATCCTAACCTCATTTCTCTCTCCTGTTCTGCTTTCTTTTCTCATTTTCCTTATCTGGTTTTCCCCTACTAAAACAAGAAGGGCTGTGGTGCCATGTCTTTTCTGTTGCATTCCCTGCTGTACTCCCAGTGCCCAGTGCAGGACAGATGATGCAGTAGGTACTTAGTGGTGACTGAGTGAACATGTGGAAGAGTCTTTAGCAGCTGCATGACAAAGGGACCATTGAGGGCGAGTCTAGGAACAGAGCTGTTGTTGAGCTGGTATAGAAGATAATTAGGGAGCTCATGTGAGCTAGTGAGAGGGGGGTACTGGGCACATGTGTCACAAGTAGATTCTGCAAGAGCAATCTCCTTTCTTTTCCTTTCTCTTTTTTCTTTCTTTCTTTCTTTCTTTTTTTTTTTTTTTTTTTTTTTTGTCAGTCATGGGGCCTGAATTGGGGGCCTGGGCACTGTCCCTCAGCTCTTCAGCTTAAGGCTAGTGCTCTACCACTTGAGCCATAGCACCACTTCTGGCTTTTTCTGCTTATGTGGTACAGGAGGAATCGAACCCAGGCCTCATGCATGCAAGGCAAGCACTCTACCCCTGAGCCACCTTTCCAGACCCTCTTCTTTCTTTTTCTGTGTGCTGGTACTTGGGCTTGAACTCATGGCCAGAGTTCTCTCCTCAGCTTTTTACTTAAGGCTGGCGCTCCATGACTTGAGCGACACCTCTACTTCTGGTTATTTGGTTGCTGGTTAATTAGAAGTATGAGTCTTTTGGACTTTTCTGCCTAGGTTGGTTTCAAACTGTGATCCTCAGATCTTAGCCTCCTGAGTAGCTAGGATTACAAGCGTGAGTAACCAGACTGCAGTCTTTATCCTTTTACCCCTCAATCTCCTCAGGCCTTGTTGGGAGGGAGTGGTCTGGCTGTATAACAGGGAAGCATTCTCTCCTTTCCTGGCACAGATTGCCTTTTTCTTGGAGAAAGAGAATAACCCTCCTTACCAAGAGACAACTAAGGAGGACCTCTTCAATCCTGTCCCCATGACCCCGAACACCACACCTGTGCTGACCATCAGCTCTGTCCACCAGCAAGAACTAGATGCTAGAGATATGGAAATGTCAAAGAAAGTCAGGCGATCCTACAGCCGTCTGCAGACCCCTGGCTCCACCTCCACACCTGGCTGCGGGTCCTGCTTTGGCTTTGATAGCCTTGAAGACTTGTCTGGAGTCTCACCCGTGGTGTGTTCAAAAATAACTGACATCTCCAAGGCCCCTGCCAAGCTGCTGATCCCAGACCCAACACTCCCTGGAATTTCTCCCCCTGTCGTGAAGGAGAAACGGAAGAAGAAAAAGGTGCCTGAGATCTTGGTGAGTGAGGGCCGGGCCTGCTCTGCATTGGACATGTCCTGTCCTTGTGGGAGGATGCACAGGGACAGGGCTTAGCTCTGGCTCTTGGGAGAAGGCAACACCTTCAGGATGTGGGTGACATGCTCCAGCCAACATGGCCGCCCTCCTCATTCACTTGCCCCATTTCTCTTCCCCTCCCCTCCCCCTCAGAAATCGGAGCTGGATGAATGGGCTGCAGCCATGAATGCTGAGTTTGAAGCTGCTGAGCAGTTTAATCTCCTGGTTGAATGAAATGAAGTGGGGGTAAACTGGTCAGACTCTCCCTTGCCTTCTGTATATACTTCCCTTTCAGTGGAAAAGACACCTGGCATCCCCTCTGTTGGCTTTGCTAGCTGTTTAGGTGCCTCTCTGAGAAGCCTGTCTGTCTTGCCTCTCAGGGAAACTGTCTTGGTTTCAGAACTGGGCCCTGCTTGGAGCTGACTACTCAGCAGTGTCCTGACCAGTCCTGCTGTCCTTCCTACTGCTCCAGCCTGGATATGAGAGGCCACCTCTGCTCTTAAGTAGACGTGGTTGCTCAAACCAGCCCAGACAGAAACAGGCCCCAAGAGGATGGCCAGCTTCCGGCTGTCTCGAGTTGCTCTCTATTGGTGGCAGGGGTCCTAGCCAGGAGCTGTTCTATATAAAGAGGTTTGGGATTCAATTCTGTGGATAATCCCAAGAGAGAATGCTGGGAGACAGTTTTGCTCATCAGGAAGAAGAAGATAGACATTGAGCCCACAGAGCCCAAGTTCTAAGGGAACCGTGGCTGGGTTTCAGACTGTAAATACTTCCTAGTAGGAACTATGGTTTTGGTTTTGTTTTTGGGGTTTTGTTTTTATTGGTTACAGGGCTGTCCCTGAGCTCTCCTTGCTCAAGACTAGCGCTCTGCCACTCTGAGCCACATTGCCACTTCCGGTTTCCTGGTGGTTCATTGGAGATAAGAATCTCATGGACTTTGCTGCCTGGAGTGGCTTTGAACCATGACCCTCAGATCTCAGCCTCCTGAGTAGCTAGGATTACAGGTGTGAGCCACTGGCACCCAGTAGGAACTGTGTATCATACGTCTGTATTTTGGTATTGAGCTTTTGTAAATGCCAGACTGGTGGAACACTGCTGCTAGGAACAAAGAGTGCCACTGGGTGCCATGAACTCCCTGTGCACTGGAAGCTGAGGCTTGGCTCTTGGCTGGTCCCTTGCGTAAGGGCAGGGGTCACCCATTTTGTCACCCACCTCTTGTTTCTTTTTCTTTTTTGGCTAGTCCTAGGGCTTGAACTCAGCCTGGGCACTGTCCCTGAGCCTCTTTTGTGCTCAAGGCTAGCACTCTACCACTTGAGCTACAGAGCCACTTCCAGCTTTTTCTGAGTAGATAATTGAAGATGAGTCTTGGACATTCCTGCCTGGGCTGGCTTCAAACCGAGATCCTCAAATCTCAGCCTCCTGAGTAGCTAGGATTACAGGTGTGAGCCACTGGCACCTGGCTCCACCTCTGTTTCTTACAAATAAGCTACCTAGAGTCCTGGGTTCCAGAATGAGGATCCAAAGGTCACAGTGCCACCAACATTTTACAGTGACATTAGTAAACTTCCAAGCCGCTCTCCAAACGCCAGGAAGCTGCAGGCTGATAGTGACTTTCACACTGAGCTTCCTTGTGTTCGGTGGGACCCCTGCCTAGGCAAGTGCTAGGAGTAGAAATGGGGTGGGGGTGGGGGGCAGGCTATCCCATTGTCTCTGGGGCATTGTCGCCACCACTCGTTTTCCTAAATTCTATTGGAAAGTTCCCTGTGTCCCCTGACTCCCACCATATCCATGCAGCTGCACTTTTGGTTTGCAACTTCACAGAAGTAGAAACTGAAGAGCGGGGGAGGGGCCGGAGGGGTACCAGCCTGGTGGGCACTGCTGGAGCCATCTCTGAGGCCTGGACTGTCCATTCAACACCTCATCCTCTGTCTGGCTCTGCAAGCAAGTCTCCTGGCCAGAGGGAGGCAAGATGTTCTTGCCTAGACCATAGTGGAGGAGCCCTGGTCCTCGACTGACGGGGTGGGACTTGGGAGTCCAGGAGTGGATCTCACCCCGTCCCGGAGGAACTGACCTTGCGGTGGAGGAGAACACGGGTTTTGTTTTGATTAAAGAGTTTCTCTGCTCATAGACTGTGCTTGTTTCATTGGGTGGAAGCCAGCATGGCCGGTGTAAAGCCCAGGATGCCCAGCTTTCTTTAAGCCACATTACTTTGCCCTGGTCCATCCCTTCCCCACTCTTAGGTCTGTTTCTTCTCTAATCATTTGGGCCGTCCTAGGAAGGACTGCCTAGACAGGAAAGAGACTGGGTTTGATTGTGGCTGCTAAGCCATCTCCTACCCTGGAGAGAGGTGTGCCACCAAATTCCCTCCAGAGCCAGCTCTGCTACCTCAGCTTTCTTGGAAGGAGCCTGTGGCCCATGCTGTGCCTTAGCCTGGCTCCAGCACAGGAGTGCGTGTTGCGGGGGTCTCTGGGAGCTGCTCAGAGATGCCAGTTCCCCCACTTGGTCTGAGGTGACCCCACCCCTTTGTCCTTTGGATGTGGGGCTTGAACTCAGGGCCTAGGCACTCTCCTTGAGCTCTTTTGCTTAAGGCTAGCACTGTACTACTTGAAGCCACAGTTCTGCCATTTTGAGCCATGGTTCCACTTCCATTTTTCTGACGGTTTATTGGAGATAAGAGTCTCACGGACTTTCCTGCCTGGGCTGGCTTTAAACCATGATACTTAGATCTCAGCCTCCAGAGTAGCTAGGATTACAGGCATGAGCCACTTGTCAGATTGCTCCCTTCTCCCTAGTTTATTCCAGTGTCCTTGTTACTCCATTTGCTGTTTAGTAACCAATGTGGCCTAATGGTTAACACTATCTAGGGCAGCTCCCTCGGCCTCCTGCATCTGCATCTAGTCTTAAGTCCCTTGGGGTCCACTGGCCTTAAGGAGGCTCTGGCCCAAGGACAGGTGGTTCTCAGAGCAACTGGGCATAGACAGCTTTGTTCCTATCATGTAATCACACTACATGACTGGCAAGCCATTTTTTTTTTTTTGGCGGTCCTTGGGCTCGAACTCAGGGCCTGTCCTCTGTCCCTGAGCCTCTGTGTGCTCAAGACTAATACTACCTTGAGCCACAGTGCCACTTTCAGCCTTTCCTGTTTATGTAGTACTGGGGAATTGAACCCAGGGACTCATGCATGCTAGGCAAGCACTCTACCACTGAGCCACATTTCTGAGCCTATTTTTGGTTTTCTGGTAGTTAACTGGAGCTAAGAGTCTCCCTGGACTTTCCTGCTTGGGCTTGCATTGAACCACAATCCTTAGATCTCAGCCTTCTGAGTAGCTAAGATTACAGGTGTGAGTCATGGATGCTCAACTCTTTCCATTGATTTGCTTCTGTGTCCATCTGACTTATATGGTGCTGGTGCTGGGGTTTGTGCTCAGGGCCTGGGCGCTGACTTCTAGCTTTCAGTTTTTTTGTTCAAGGATGGTGCTCTACTACTTGTGCCACGTCTCCATTATCAGTTCTTTGCTGGCTAATTAAAAGTCCCATGGACTTTACTGAATAGGGGCTTCAAACTGGGATCCTCAGACCTCAGCCTCCTGATTATTATAGATGTGAACCACCTGTGCCTGGCTTTGACAGATCATTTCTATAACCAAGAATGGAGGTTTTCTGCTTTCAAAACAAAACAAAAAAAAACCTTGTAAGATCCTTAAAAAATTGTCCTCTCAATTCCATTCTCCCCATATACACCCAACTTGTATTTATAGGGAGTCAGTGTGCAAAATCTGTTTACATGTAGCTTTGGTAAGATGTTAGATGCCTAGAAAAATTGAATTTCAGATTCTGAATAATTGTGTGTGTGTGTGTGACAAATGAAGGCTTCATATATGCTACACAGCTTTACCACTGAGCTGCAGCCCTAATCCTAAATAATTTTTTTTATTGCCTCCATATCCCAAATGTTTCAGACAATATACTCAAGAACTATTCATTTTTAACATGAAATTGAGTTTAACTGGGCATGGTGTGTTGTATTGGTCCCTCTGGCAAGCTTGAGGGCTCTAGCTTGCTGGATGGCGCCGTTTTGGTACTATCCCAAGGATACCAGGTCAGGCTGGTATCCTTGGAGGTAGGGTGGCACACGTAGGTCCCAACCAGGCCTGTGTCTTCCTCAGTCTTCCAGCGATAGTAGAAGAGTCCACTCTGGACAGGATGTGCAGCCTGTTGAACAGAAGTCTGAAGAATTTCAAGCCTCCAAGGAGTCAGACGAAGAGGTGACAACAATCCCGGGGGCCTCCCGAGGCAGAGGGCAGGGGTGGCAGGAGGGCTGGAGATGCTCTTCTGGCTGGGTGGAGACCTGAGCTCCCTTGGTTGCACCCTGTCCTGTCGCTGCAGCCTCTAGCTGCTGGGGAGCCTGAACACCTCCCATTCATACCTTGCGCTCCTCTCCCACCACCCTTCCTCCATGGGTGAGGGCGGGAGTGCAGGGTGGCCCTGAAAAGCAGGGAGACAGTGGGAGGGAGAGCCTAGGCTGCTGGGTGAGCAGCCTCATGCTGCTTCAGTCACTATGGCATCTTCTCTGAAAAGCCACCATTTGAGGATCAAATGCCAGACCTGCAGTCAGCACCTACTGTCAGATTCCTGTTTACACTCCTCAACACGCCCGAGACCAAGGACTCTGAGTCGTAAGGCTGGGGGAGCAGGTGGGAAGGCGGGGGGGGGGGGCAGGGAAGAGCAGAGGGGACTTCCTTTCCCGTGGGAATACTGCTCAGCCCTGAGCTGTGCAAAGGTGACGCCTGTCTGGACTAAAGGAGCCCAGGTCTCAGGCTGGGCAGCCCCATTCACTCCCTACCCAACTTACCCTCACTTGAGGCTGACCGTGAATCACTTGCTCACTCTCCCAGAGACTCAGATACCCAGGATAATCAGTTCCTCGATCAGGACGACTGGGGTCCCAAACAAACCTCAAAGGAGATGAGGGAATTGCAGCATGAGTGCATGAGGTGAGCGGGGATGGGAGAAAAGGGGCATGTTGGATGACAGAATGTCCCCCACTGCTGCTGGCCTGATTCTTTTTGTTGGTTGATTTTCTTTTTTGGTGGGGGTGGGGGGGCGGGGTCCGGTCATGGGGCCTGAACTCGGCCTGGGCGCTGTCCCTCAGCTCTTTGGCTCAAGGCTAGCACTCTACCACTTGAGACACCGCGCCACTTCCGGCTTTTTTTTTTTCTTTTCTGCTTATGTGGTGCTGAGGAATCAAACCCAGGGCCTCAAGCATGCAAGGCAAGTGCTCTACCACTGAGCCACCTTCCCAGCCCTTGTTGGTTAGTTTTTGTGCTGGTACTGGGGTATGAACTCAGAACCTGTATCCCGTCCCTTGGCTTTTTTGCTCAAGGCTGGCTGACACTCTACCACTTGAGCCACAGTTGCACATTCAGTTTTTTAGTGGTTAGTTGGAGATAAGACTCTCATAGACTTTCCTGCGGGGGCTGACTTTAAACCCTGATCCTTGGATCTCAGTGTCCTGAGTAGCTAGGATTACAAGGTGTGAGCCACCAGCGCCTGGCATTGGGCAGGTGCTGTAGGTTGGTATCCACATGCTGTGCTTTTCCCTTGCCTGTACTGAGTCTGCAGCATGACCTTGCCATCATCTTCCCAACAGCAGTGTCCTCTCATACCTCATGGGTGTGGGGACCCTGGGCTTCTCTTTCCATCATGTGTGTGTCCACGTTGCCTGGCAGGTAGGAGACCAGTAACTGCATTATCAGGGATCTTTTTCCTTTTTGTTGTGTTGGTCATGGAGCTTAAACTTATTGTCTGGGCGCTGTTCCTGAGCTCTTGTGTGCAAGCCTAGAACTCTATTGCTTTGAGCTACAGCACCATTTCTGGTTTTGTAGTGGTTAATTGGAGATGAGAATCTCATGGCTGGCTTTGAACTGAGATCCTCAGATCTCAGCTCCTGAGTAGCTAGGATTACAGGTGTGAGCCACCACTGCCCAGCAAGAAATGGATACATTACTAAATGCTTATGACATACCAAAATGAAACAAAGAAGATGAAAAACAACCTAAACAGGTCTATAATTTGTAATGAGATTGAAGCAATAATAAAGAATCTTCCAAAGCTGGGCACTGGTAATGGTAGTTACTTAGGAGGCTGAGATTTGAGGATTATGGTTCAAAGCTAGCCCAGTAAAATCTGTGAAATTTTATCTCCAATTAAACACCAGAAAACCAGAAGTGGCACTTTGGCTCAAAGTGGTAGAGCACCTTGAGCAAAAGGTGCCCGGAACTAAGATTCCCTACTGAATTCTATCAGACCTCTAAAGCACAGCAATTCACCCCAACTCTTCCATAAAACAAGAAAAGAAGGATTCTTCCAAACTCATTTTACAAAACCAGGATCACGGGCTGGGAAGGTGGCTCAGTGGTAGAGCGCTTGCCTTGCATGCCTGAGGCCATGGGTTCGATTCCTCAGCACCACATAAGCAAAAAGAAAAAAGCCGGAAGTGGCGCTGTGGCTCAAGTGGTAGAGCGCTAGCCTTGAGCTGAAGAGCTGAGGGACAGCGCCCAGGCCCAGAGTTCAGGCCCCACGACCGGACCCCAAAAAAAAAAACAAAAAACTAGTATCACCCTGATACTGAAAGTGAACAAAGATACAACAACAACAGAGAAACTGTGGGACAATTTCCCTGATGAACATAGACACAAAAATTGTTCAGAAGATTCTTGCAAGGCCCCGGTGGTTCATTGTTGTAATCCTAGCTAATCAGGAGCCTGAGATCTGAGGTTCATAGTTCCAAACCAGCCTGGCAGACAAATCTATGAGACTCATATCTTTTATTTTTATTCATTTTTTGTTTTTGTTTTTCTTTTTTGGTTGGCTGTGGGGCCTGAACTCTGGGCCTGGGTGCTGTCCCTCAGCTCTTCAGCTCAAGGCTAGCATTCTACCACTTGAGCCACAGCACCACTTCCGGCTTTTTCTGCTTATGTGGTGCTGAGGAATCGAGTCCAGGGTCTCATGCATAGGAGGCAAGCACTCTACCACTGAGCCACCTTCCCAGCCCCTACTCATACCTTTTTTTTTTTGGGTCCGGTCGTGGGGCCTGAACTCTGGGCCTGGGCGCTGTCCCTCAGCTCTTCAGCTCAAGGCTAGTGCTCTACCACTTGAGCCACAGCGTCACTTCTGGCTTTTTTCTTTTTGCTTATGTGGTGCTGAGGAATCGAACCCAGGGCTTCATGCATGCAAGGCAAGCGCTCTACCACTGAGCCACCTTCCCAGCCCCCGACTCATACCTTTTAACAAGCAAAAAGCCAGAAGTAGAGCTATGACTGAAGTGGTAGAACACCAGCCTTGTGCAAAAAACACTTAAGGAGTAGTACCCAGGCCCTGAGTCCTAGCTCTCATACCAACACACACACACACACACACTCTCTCTCTCTCTCTTTCTCTCTCTCTCTCTCTAAAAGAGAGGGAAGAAAAGGAAGGAAAAGCTGGATTAATTCCTCTGGGGACTGACCCTAAATCTTAATGTAATTTTGATTTTTATTTCCGGGGCTGAGTCACATGGGCAGGACAGTTTCTTCTCTAATGGGGTGTCATAAGGATGGGGCTCCTAGTGAAACCCTGGTCCCTGTGGCTGCTGCAGGAGATGGGAGGGCGGAAGTTGCTTGGGGAGAGCCTGGAGGGTTTAGGGGGTCTCTGTGCACTTTAGGCTTCTGGATGCCGTGAGCATTACCCAGATGGAAAACCTGGCCTTGAAGGAGAAGCTGCAAAGCCTGGTGAGACTGACCCTCTGTCCAGGAATCTGCTTTGACACGGCTTCCTCCCACCCACCCCACCCCACCCCACCCCACCCCACCCCACCCCAGTGCTTCGGGAGCATAGGCAGTCCTATGGCTCAGCTGCGCCCTTCCACCCTTTGTTCCAGTCTACTACTTTGTACCAGAGCATGAAGGAAGAAGTCCTGGCCTTTCAGGAGGAAGCTAAGATGGCTCTGGAGGAAACTGATAATGATGACAGTGGTGATGATGGTGATGATGATGATGACAATGACAACGATGATGACGATGACGACGACGATGATGACTATAGTGATAGATGACAAAGAGTAGGGGGCACCTGTGCTGTTCCAGGTGCCTGTCTATAGTCTTGCTTATAAGAGCCTCCCTCACCTTTCCCTGCCACAGCCCACCTGACCTTCCTCGTGTCCACAGTAACCACAGCCAGTCCTGGACAGACCCTAGCCAGGGATACCTCCTGGAGAAGCAGATGCCTCATTAGGTCTTGGCAATAAAGTCTGCCTGAGATTCAGCTCACCACGCGTCTGTGGCCTTGTGAGGTTCAGGAGACTTTGACCAGTGCATGGGGTGAAGGAATTCACAAGAGGCAGAGGAGCAAGCAGAGGCAAAGGGAGGGAAGGGTGGACACGGCAGTCAGTGTCTGCTCTGAGTAGGGTTGGAACTATTTGCTGCTGTTGTAGATTTGGGGCTTGAACCCAGGGCCTCGGAGCTGTCCCTGAACTTTTTCTGCTCAAAGCTAGTGCTCTACCACTTTAAGCCACAGTGCCACTTCCGGTTTTCTGGTGGTTAATTGGAGATAAGAGTCTCATGGACTTTTCTGCTGGGCTGGCTTTGAACTGTGACCCTCAGATCTCAGCCTCCTGAGTAGCTAGGATTACAGAAATGTGGCTCAGTGGTAGAGTGCTTACCTAGCCCTGGGTTGGATTCTTCAGTCCCACATACACAGAAAAAGTCAGAAGTGGTGCTGTGGTGCTCAAGTGGTAAAGTGCTAGCTTTGAGCAAAAGAAGCTCAGGGACAGTGCCCAGGCCCTGAGTTCAAGCCCTAGGACTGGCAGAGAAAAAAAAAGCTATAAGTGGAGCTGTGGCTCAAGTGGCACAACACCAACCATGCCTGAAACACCTAAGGGACAGGGTGCACACATATACACCAAGCAAGACAAGATGAGGAGTTTTTGTTCAGGTTCTGGGGCTTGAACTCAGAGCCTGGCACTGTTCTTGAGCCTCCTTTGCTCAAGACTGATGCTCTACCACTTGAGCCACAGCACCATTTCCAGCTTTTTCTGAACAGTTTATTGGAGATAAGAGTCTCACAGACTTTCCTGCCCAAGCTGGCTTTGAACTGAGATTCTCAGTAGCTCCTGAGTAGCTGGGATTATAGGTGTGAGCCACCAGCACCTCGCCTAGATCTTTTAATACAGAGTCCCCCAGATCTGCTCTAGTGTAAGGACACCTGTGTCAATCCTGAGCTGCACCTGTGTCCCCCTCAGGCACTGGGCTGGCAGATGACGACCTAGTGCACAGTGGCAGCCCCACTGCGTGCATTCTGCTCACAGCAGGGTGATCTTGACCCAGGGACTGGACTGGCTTGTCACCTGTAACGTGGTGGGGCCCAGTGTGTACCCCTTGGGTTTTGGCAGCCTGGGTTGGTGGCTTCCGCTGCTCTGGAGAAGCAGTTTCTATCCTTCCTTTCCCAGCAGCCCCTGGGGCCCTTCAATGACTCTTTGCCCCAGTGGGCAGGCGGCCAGGTTCCACCCCCTGGCAGCACCATCTACTTGCGCTAATCTTCAGAAACACCTGGCTCTAGATCCACGATCTTAGTTCCTAGAGAGCACCTGTACCTCTGCCCTGTCCTTCCAGCCCGGTCAAAGCTGGCTCGGCAGCCCTGTGGGCTATCCCGAATGGGTATCTGTCAGGGGCTCCAAGACATCTTTTGTGTCTTCTGTGATTGTTCCTGACAACTCCCTGGACACCACAGCTGGAACAGGAGTGTCGCACGTGTTGGTGCCATCTGGCTTTCTCTCCAGTTAAAAAGTACATGAGGAAGTGGTGCTGTGGCTCAAGTGGTAGAATGGTAGTCTTGAGCACAAAGAAGTTCAAGGCCCTGAGTTCAAGCCCCACAACCAAAAAAAAAAAAAAAGCTGGGTGCCAGTGGCTCACACCTGTAAGGCTGAGATCTGAGGATCGCAGTTCAAAGCCAGCCTGGGCAGAAAAGTCTGTGAGACTCTTATCTCCAATAAATCACCAGAAAACCAGAAGTGGCACTGTGGCTCAAGTGGTAGAGCACTCGCCTTGAGCTGAAGAGCTGAGGGACAGCGCCCAGGACCAGAGTTCAAGCACGATGGCCAACAAAAAAAAAAAAAAAAATGAGCATCCCTGCATTCTTGGGACTGTGTTCCCCACAGTGGGGGAAGCAAGGCCTGGTGATGTTGGAGGGACAGGAAGAAAGGCAACTGCGGGGTGGCCAGGACAGAAGAGCGCCTTGAGAAGTGAATAAACACGTGAGGGGCCTGGAGGAGGGGGCGGGGCCCCCAGAAGCACAAGCAACAGATACAAAGGTGCTGGGTCAGGAGGTACCTGGAAGGTTCAGGAAATCATTGGAGGCCTGAGAGGCTGGAGAGGTGAGCAAATAAAATAGGGAGGCAAAGGGGAAGAGGAGAGCTGGGAGTCATGGCTCAATCTTGTAATCCCAGCTACTCAGGAAGCAGGGAGTAATTGGAGGATCAAAGTTGGAGACCAATCCTGGGCAAAAAGAAAAGACCTAGCTCAACAGACAAGTACGGTATAGTGACTCACATCTATATTCACTCTTATTTGGAGGACTTCAGTCTGAGTCCAGCCAGGGAAAAAAGGTGAAATCCTATCTGGAAAAAAAAAAAAAAAAAAGGCAAAGATCTGGAGGGCCGGCTTAAGTGCTAGAGCACTAGCAAAAGCAGAGCTTGAGAGGTGGAGCATACCTGTAATCCCAGCACCGGGAAGGCTGACCTGGAGGCCAGAGAAACCCTGTCTCAGAAAAAGCCAGGCACTAGTGGCTCTCACCTGTAATCCTAGCCACTCAAGGGTCTGAAATCTGAGGATCATGGTTCTAAGCCAGCCCCAGCAGGAAAGCCTGAGACTCTTTATCCAATTAATCACCAAAAAATTACAAGTAGAGCTGTGGCTCAAGTGGTAGAGCACTAGCCTTGAGCACAAAAGGTCAAGAACATAGTGCCAAGGTCTTGAGTTCAAGCCCTAAGACTAGCACTCCCCCCCACCACACACACACACACGAAAGAAGGAAAAGAAAGCCGGGCACTGGTGGCTTATACCTGGAATCCTAGCTACACAGGTGGCTGAGATCTGAGGATTGTGGTTCAAAGCCAGCCCAGGCAGGAAAGTCCATGAGACTTTTTTTCTTGGTAGGTCGTGGGGCTTGAACTCTGGGCCCTGGGCGCTGTCCTTCAGCTCTTCAGTTGAAGGCGAGCACTCTACCACTTGAGCCACAGTGCCATTTCTGGTTTTCTTCTGGTGGTTAACTGGAGATGAGTCATAGACTTTCCTGCCTAGGCTGGCTTTGAACCATGATCCTCAGATTTCAGCCTCCTGAGTAGCTAGGACTACAGGTGTGAGCCACTGGCGCCAGTTTCCATTGAGACTCTTATCTCCAATAATCTCTTCAGAAAAAGCTGGAAGTGGAGCTGTGCTCCATAGTGTGCTAGCCTTGAGCAAAAGAAGCTCAAGAACCAGTGCCTAGGACCTAAGTTCAAACCAAAAGACAAACCTCAGAGACACCACACAGGCCCTGAGTGATGTGGAAAATGATCATAGGGGTTGAACTGTGTGCCCAGGGTAGAGCAAAGCCAAGGAGATGACCCAGCGCCAGGAGCTGGAGTATGGAATTTTCCTGTGACTTCTCTAGTCTTGATGACACAGGAAATAGATTGGTAGTCGGGTGGAGAGGAGGTGTTGTACTGGACGGGAGGGCCACACAGTGGGCCAGAAGGGAAAGAAGCGGAAAGCAACGGGAACGGGTCCTGGGAGCCAGCAGCTGTGGGAAGAAGGTGGAAAGACTGGATGCTTATAGGCCTTAGCTAAATGAGGTGGTTTCCATTAACAATCACATTCTAGAATGTTCAGAGAGGCCCCATACATCCTACCCAGTCAATGTGGGAGAAGGAAAAGTGACCCAAGTTCATGGCGGATTTTTTCTTCTTTCTTTTTCTTTCTTTCTTTCTTTCTTTTTTCTCTTTTCTTTTCGTTTCTTCCTTCCTTTCCTTCTTTCTCTCTCTCTCTTTCTTTTTCTTTCTACCTATCTTTCTTCTATCTTTCTTTGTTTTGGTGCTGGTGCTGAGGCTTCAACTCTGGGTCTCAACTCTTTTTTTTTTTTTTTTTTTTTGGTCGGTCGTGGGGCTTGAACTCTGGGCCTGGGCGCTGTCCCTCAGCTCTTCAGCTCAAGGCGAGCACTCTACCACTTGAGCTACAATGCCACTTCCGGTTTTCTGGTGGTTTATTGGAGATAGGAGTCTCAGGGTCTCTCTTGCCTCAGGCTGGCTTTGAACTGGGATCCTCAGATCTCAGCCTCCTAAGTAGCTAGGATTACAGGCATGAGCCACCAGCGCCCGGCTGGGTCTCAACTCTTGCTTGGCTTTTTCACTCAAGGCTGGTTCTCTCCCACTTGAGCCATACCACCACTTCCAGCTTTTTGATGCCACACACTTTTTTATCTGGGTGGGCTGGCTTGGAATAGTGATTCTCAGATGTCACAGGCATAGGCCACCAGCGCCTGGCAGTCTAGGACAAGTTCTGGAGTGTCACCTAGACAGACATTCATACATTGCCCTTCCCCCCCCACTCCCATCCTGGAGCTTGAACTCAGGGCCTGGGCACTGTCCCTGAGTCTCACTGTGCTCAAATCTAGCACTCTACTACTTGAGCCACCGCACCAGCTTGTTCTCTTTATGTGGTACTAAGGAATTCATCCCAGGGCTTCACGCATGCTAGGCCTCAAACATTCTCAAATGCAAACCACCCTTAACAGCACAGTGACCCGCTCAGGCGGCTTACACACGTGTCCAGGTGTTCAAAGGACTTAGTCCTCCCAGGAGAGGGTGGAGCTGCTGCCTCTAGTGTCCTCTTCTCACCTTATCAGGCGACCTGGGCAACCATCCTGTTATCATGAGCAAGAGATGGGCTTCTGATAAGATCCAAGGCCATACTCAAGATAGAGCTGATAATCAACTCCCAGCCTGCCTCTGCTGGACTCTGTCAACCCTTGCCAGGCACAGGCCTAGCATGGCTAAGTAAACATATGCATACACAGTGAAAGAGTGCATAAAAGAGGGACAGAAGGTGGTGGGAGGGAGAGAGGGAAGAAGAGAGGGAAGAGGGTAAAGGGACAGGTGGATGCATGAATGAATTCCACATCGAGCCAGGAGATGGAGGACAAAGTCACCTTTGGGTATGGGTTTACTGATTTAGCCTCAGAAATGCCCTCAGAGCCCCTCCTCTCCATTTCCTCCCATAAGCTGGAACTCTTCACAACAGAACCAGAATATTTTTTGTAGGGCTTGAACTCTGGGCCTGGGCACTGTCCCTCTTCAGCTCAAGGATGAGCGCTCCATCACTTGAGCCACAGCACCACTTCCGGTTTTCTGAGTGGTTTATTAAAGATAAGAGTCTCAAAGACTTTCCTGCCTGGGCTGGCTTTGAACCATGATCCCTAGATCTCAGCCTCCTTAGTAGCTAGGATTACAGGTGTGAGCCACCAATGCCTGGCCAGAACATTCTTTAGATCTTCGTTCTTCCTTTAACTCTAAGGTTTATGCTCCAGGAATTTCAGGGTGGGGAGGGCAAGTTACACCTTACTGAGTTCCATGCACAACATACACCAGGCTATTTCTACAGATTCTTGCTTAAGATTTATTATATAAATATGAATGAAGACAATACCCCAGTTTTGTGAACTAGGTCCTATCATCCCCATTTCCTGAGAAGCTGCGTGGTTTGTCCAAGGTCATACAGCTTCTGTCATGCAATGTCTGATTGTATTTATGTCGGTTGTGGGGCTTGAACTCTGGGCCTAAGCACTGTCCTTGAGCTCTTCAGCTCAAGGTGAGCACTCTACCACTTGAGCCACAGCATCACTTCCAGTTTTCTGGTGGTTAATTGGAGATAAGAGTCTCATGGGGGCTGGGAAGGTGGCTCAGTGGTAGAGTGCTTGCCTTGTATTCATGAGGCCCTGAGTTTGATTCTGCAGCACCACAGAAAAAGCAGAAAAAGCTGGAAGTGGTGCTGTGGTAAAGCTCAAGTGGTAAAGCACTAGCCTTGAGCTGAAGAGCTGAGGGACAGCGCCCAGGCCTTGAGTTCAGGCCCCACGATGGACCAAAAAAAAAAAAAAAGAATCTCATGGACTTTCCTGGGCTGGCTTTGAACCAACCATGATCCTCAGATCTCAGCCTCTGAGTAGCTAGGATTATAGGCGTAAGCCACTGGCACCCAGCTGATTGTATTTTTTTGTGTGTGTGCTAGTACAGGGACTTGACCTTTGGGCCAGGGCACTGTCTCAGCTTTTTTATTCAAGGCTGATACTCTACCACTAGAGCCACATCCACTTCTGGCTTTTTGGTGGTTCATTGGAGATAAGAGTGTCATGGACTTTCCTGCCTAGGCTGTCTTTTCGAAGTACGATCTTCAGATCTCAGCCTCCTGAGTACTTAGGATTAGAGATGTGAGCCACCAGTGCCTGGCTCACAGAATCAGACTTGGATCTGCTTAAGCAGGCAGAGCTGGCTGTGCCAGACACTGAGTGACACCAAGCCAGACCTAGGCAGTGACAGAGGCAGTCAGCACTGGACACTGGACACGGGAGCTCCTAGTCCCAAGCTTGGTGTGGCCTCTCTTTGATGGGGAGGCCGTGGCTGAGATCCTTCCCTTCCTGGGCCTGGATGTCCCCATTGTGCTGGTGCCTCAGAAATCCCTTTCAAGTGATTGGTGCAGAATATGGTTCGTGTGACAATTGCTGGCACTGTGGGATGTCCCCCTCACTTTTCGGCTGTTGGGGCAAAAGGGCAACCCCTTACCTGCTGGGTAATGGTTAACCAAGCTAACACCCCTTCTTTAAGAGGCCTAACTAGAGGCACCCAGCTGGCCAAGTCTCCAGGATGCACTGGGCGAAGGTAGTAGGGTCGGCAGTGGGGGCTGCTGCCATCTTGGGACTAGGGATCATCCTGGGCCACTTTGCCATCCCCAAAGCCGCTGACCCACCAGACCCCCAGGACCTGGACCAGGAGATCCTTCAAACTGTCCTTGCACAGCTGGATGCCAGCAAGATCCGGGAGAACCTTCGGTGAGAGAGGCAGCTGTGCCCCCTCCCCCTGTGGGCTAGAGGCCCCTCCCTCACCCTCGCCCTGCTCCTCTTCCTCCCTGCCCTGCAGAGAACTCTCCAAGGAGCCGCACCTGGCCTCCAGTCCCCGAGACGAGGCCCTTGTGGAGTTCATTCTGCAGCGCTGGAAGGATCAGCTCTCCGGCCTTGATTCAGCTGTGACTTCCACGTATGAGGTGCTACTGTCCTTCCCCAACCAGGAGCAGCCCAACCTTGTGGAACTTGGTGAGGTCCTGCTCGGGCTGGGAAGGTCGGGGTGGTGAGGGGAGCTGCTGACTCCGGGGTCCCTCCACAGTGGACTCCAATGAGACCGTCCTCCACTCCTTCCAACCCAGTGAGGAGAACGTGACCGGGGAGCAAGCAGGACCTAACGTGGTGCAACCCTATGCAGCCTATGCTCCTCCTGGAACCCCAAAGGTGGGGCTAGGCCCCCATCCCCATGCTGCCAGAGCTCAGCTCCCCTATTTCAGCCCAGCTTTCTTCCCTCCAGCCTTCCTGTCCCTCCTCCACCTGCCCTTGGTTAAACCCAGCCCCAGGAATCCCTCCTCTTGGCACTAGGGCCTCCTCGTCTATGCCAACCAAGGCACAGAAGAGGACTTCAAGGAGCTGCAGGCACGAGGCATCACACTCCAAGGCACCATCGCCCTGACACGCTATGGGGGCGCTGGGCGTGGGGCCAAGGTGAGCGGGAAGGGCATCTATGGACAGACATACACGCAGGGAGGGGACGGAAGACACCGAGCTGCTTGGGGAGCCAAGCTCCAGGCTTGGGGCAGGTGAGGCGAGCCATATTGAGACTTTAAACCTGAACTCCTGGGGCAGCGCTGAAGCAGACAAGCAACAAACCAAACCAGATTCCTCACCTGACACTGTTCAGTGTTGTAAGGAGCACTGCCATAAATGCTTCGCATAAACCTCTCCTTGCCCAAGGGAAGATGGAGTCCCAGCTTTTACTCAGGGAAGGAAGGAAGGAAGAAAGGAAGGAAGGAAGGAAGGAAGGGAGGGAGGGAGGGAGAGGGAGGGAGTGAAGGAGGTCGGAATTAAAAATATAGGGAGAGAGGAAGGAGAAAAGGAAGGGGAGGAAGGAAGGAGGGAGGGAGGGGGAAGGAAAATGGTAGGGAGAGAGGAAGGAAGGGAGGAAGAAGAAAAGGAAGGGGGAAGGAAGGAGGGAGGAAGGGGGAAGGAAAATGGTAGGGAGAGAGGAAGGAAGGGAGGAAGAAGAAAAGGAAGGGGGAAGGAAGGAGGGAGGAAGGGGAGGAGGAAGGGAGAGAGAGAGGAAGGAAAGGGAGAGAGGGAGGAAGGAAAGGGAGAGAGGAAGGGAGGAAAAACAGGAAGGGGAGGAAGGAAAGAGGGAGGGAGAGAGGGAAGGGAGAAGGGAAGGAAAGAGGAAAGGAGGAAGGGAAGGTGGGAAGGAGGGCACTCACTGCTTCTCTGCTGCAGGCAGAGAATGCAGCCAAACACGGTGTGGTTGGGGTGCTGGTGTACACGGACCCTGCCGACATCAACGATGGGAAGAGCTTGCCCAGTGAGACCTTCCCTAACTCCTGGGGCCTACCTCCCTCTGGTGTGGAACGAGGCTCCTACTACAAATATTTTGGGGACCCTCTGACTCCGTACCTACCAGCCCATCCTGCTTCTTTCCGCCTGGATCCTAACAACACCTCTGGATTTCCCCCAATTCCTGCCCAGCCCATTGGCTTCCAAGATGCGAAAGAGCTGCTCTGGTGAGCCTGTGCCCGTGGGGCCCTGCCCATGGGGCCGCCCAGCCGCGTGCACTGAGGGACTGCTCTCTCCTCCCCAGTAACCTCAGTGGACCCTCGGCTCCAGGCTCCTGGCAGGGGGCGCTGGGCTGTGACTACAAACTGGGGCCTGGCTTCTCCACAAATGGAGGCCTCCCAGCAGGCAGGTGAGTGCGGTGGGGTGGGGTAAAAGGGGATGGGGTGGGGAGTGGGCTATTCAGTTAAAAAAAATGCTGGTGCTTAAACTCAAGGTTTTATGTTCTTGTTTAGCTTTTTCTCTTGAGGCTGGCGCTCTACCACGTAAGCCATACCTCCACTTCCATTCATGTCTTATTTTCCAATCTTTCCTCCCCTCCCCTCCGCCCCCCCAGTCCTGGAGTTCACAGACTGGGTTCTATCCCTGAGCCTCTCTGTGCTCAAGGTTAGAGCTCTACCAATTGAGCCACAGTGCCACTTCCAGCTTTTTCTGTGTATGTGGTGCTGAGGATCAAACCCAGGGCTTCATGCATGCTAGGCAAGCACTCTACCACTGAGCCACATTCCCAGCCCCCTACCTACCTTTTTTGTCTTCCCACCCCAAAGCCTAGCCTTATCTCTTTCTCTCTTCCAGCCCTTCCTTGGTCCCCAAAATATGTGTCCTGTTTAGGGGAAGCTGGGAATTCCCTGCCCCTCTCACACTGTGGCCACATCTTACATTGAACTTGCCAAGATGGCTTCCACATTAGGGCCTCAACCACTCCTGGCTGGAGTCAGCCTCCCTGCCTGTAGCCTCCTTGGCCCCAAGGGCTCTGCCCTCTCCCAAGGCCTTGTTCACTTGCTTGTGCTCTATTGCTCAGAAGGGGGAGTTCCCCCTCACCCTGTTTGGTCCTGTCTATCTCACTGGGCAGAGGCTAGTAAGACTAGGGTACGTGCATGTGCACAAAATACCTGATATATACTTAGTGAATGGGCAAAAGAGAGGACTCCCGTCCCAAGGGCTGGGCCTGGACCCTCTCTGTGACTTGACCCCTTCCCTCCCTGGACCTCAGCTTGTCCTGCTGAGTAGGGAGACACTGAACAGGGCCAAGACTATTGTTCCTCCCATCACCTCCTCAGCATGGTGAAACTGAGTGTCCACAATCGCCTGGTGCTGAGGAATTCCTCCAACGTCCTAGGGATCATCTGTGGGGCTGTGGAGCCTGGTGAGCCCCCATGTGCAAGTCTGGAGCCCATCCGTGCCCCGAGCCATCACCCAGCCCCCTGCGGCCCACCCACCCCCTACTTCCCTCCTCTCTGGGCTCTGACTCTTCTTCCTGCCAGACCGCTATGTCATCTATGGAAACCATCGGGACAGCTGGATCCATGGTGCTGTGGACCCCAGCAGTGGCACCGCTGTCCTCCTGGAGATCACTCGCGTTTTGGGGACACTACTGAAGAAGGGTGAGCTGCCCCTTCTCTAGTGCAAAGACTCAGCCCACTCCTTTTTCCCCCATTCTTATTCTGTGTGTGTGTGTGTGTGTGTGTGTGTGTGTACACTCTTCTGGTACTTGAACTCAGAGCATGGTCACTGTCTCTGAGTTGTTTTGCTCAAGGCTGGTGCTCTACCACTTGTCATACTTCCACTTCTGGCTTTTGGGGTGATAAATTGGAGGTAAGAATCTCACAGACTTTCCTGCTGTGGCTGGCTTCCAACTATGATCCTCAGATCTCAGTCTCCTGAGTAGCTAGGAACTTTGGGCCTGGGTGTGTCCCTGATCTCTTCAGCTCAAGACCAGTGCTCTATTACTTGAGCCACAGAGCCACTTTCAGTTTTCTGGTAGTTCATTGCAGATGAGTCTCACAGACTTTCCAGCCCAGGTTGGCTTTGAACCATGATCCTCCTGAGTAGCTAGGATTACAGGCGTGAGCCACCGGTGCCTGGCTTTTTAAAATTTTTATTTTTTATAATCATGTCTATGGAAAGGAAGCTGGCATCTGGAGGAAGTGACCACTGTGGGGGTGGGGTGGGGTCTGGTGTTGGGGTGGGGGTGGGGTCTGGTGTTGGGGTGGGGGTGGGGTCTGGTGTTGGGGTGGGGGTGGGGTCTGGTGTTGGGGTGGGGGTGGGGTGGGGTCTGGTGTTGGGGTGGGGTGGGGTCTGGTGTTGGGGTGGGCTGTCTCAGAGAACAAAACCTCCTGGAAGGCCTGGCGAAGGCTGCCCTCCTCCCCATGTCCCTAACCTTTCTGGGTATCCCACCTTCCAACCCTTCCCGGCCCCCCACCAGGCACCTGGCGGCCCCGCAGGTCCATCATATTTGCCAGTTGGGGGGCAGAGGAGTTTGGGCTCATTGGCTCCACAGAATTTACCGAGGTAAGCAAGTCCCACAGGCCAGGGCAGGAACAGGGCTCTGGGGTGGGGCTGGCCGGGTCTGAGGTCACCCCACCCCACACTCCACACCCCGCAGGAGTTCTTCAGCAAGCTACAGGAGCGGGCGGTGGCCTACCTCAACGTGGACATCTCCGTGTTTGGTAGGGGGCAGGCGCCAGGAGGGAGGTGGGGGAAGAAAGGGGGCAGGATCCAGGTGCAAGCAGTCCTCCCCTGCTCCCCCCACAGCCAACGCCACCCTCCGGGCGCAGGGGACGCCCCCGGTACAGAGTGTCATCTTCTCTGCAGCCAAAGAGGTACAGGAGGGGGGGCTGGGAGGAGACCTAGAAGCCTGGGTCTGGAGAGTGGGCAGTCCTAGACTCCATGTCCCTGCGCCATAGATTGGTGCACCAGGTCCCAGTGGGCTCAGTATCTATGACAACTGGATCCGGTACTCCAACCGCAGCAGTCCTGTGTACGGCCTGATCCCCAGGTGAGCCAGGACTGGACCGGAGCCTGGTGCTGGTGGGCCTGCTCAGCAGCCTCTAGCATCGCCCTCTTCCTGTCCGCAGCATGGGCACTCTGGGTGCCGGCAGTGACTATGCACCCTTCATTCACTTCCTTGGCATCTCCTCCATGGACCTGGCCTACACCTACGACAAGGTAAGCAGGCACCCCGATCTGCCCTAACCGCCCTTCCCCTAGAGTGCTCCACCAGCTTCAACATCCTGCCATGTGCTCTAGTACAGACTGGATCTGGCTCTTTTGCTTGGTAGCTGTGCAGCCTGGGGCAAGTTTACCTTCTCTGTGTATCTATTTATTACCTCATGACAAATATTGCTGATTATAAGATGTAGATCAGGTTTTGCACTATTTAAGGCAAACCTCACTGCCAATCAATTGTAGATGATACTGACTGAAAGAGGTACGGAGATCTTGATATGTAGGGTGGGTGGTTTGTTTCAGCATAAAGAATGCAAGTAGACCAGGGCTGTGGAATGCACAGCCTGCCCTCCCTGATTGGTACCCAAACACCTTCTGCTTGTACAGAAGGAGCTGAGATTGGAGGCCTTTATCGGCCTCCAAAGCCTCATGCTGCTCCTTTCTGTGAAACTGGAAATTAGCACTGGCCTAGCTCTTCTCTTATGCTGGTCAGGCAAGTAAGTCCTTCTGAGCCTCGGGTTTCTCCTCAGGAGGCTGCCATCTGAGGATCAAGGTTCAAAGCCAAGGTGGGCAGGGAAGTCTGTGAGATTATGTCCCATTAACCAGAAAAAAATCTGGAAATGGAACTGTGGCTCAAGTAGTAGAGCACCAGCCTTGAGTGAAAAAACACCTAGATCTGGAGTTTAAGCCCCAGTACACACACACACACACACACACACACACACACACACACACACACACACACACACACACACACACACACACACACACACACACACACACACACACACACACACACACACACACAAGAAAGAACAAGAAAAGAGAAAGAAGAAATTTTACACATGATCTTACTCAAAGGCCAAGAAGTGATATAAACTGAAAATCCTAGAATCTACCTCACGAGAAAATGCCTACACAGAGTGGTTCACTGCAGCTGCACCCATTTCCCATGCCCTGTTCCCCTAGAGCAAGACCTCAGCCCGCATCTACCCCACCTACCACACGGCCTTCGACACGTTTGAGTATGTAGAGAAGTTTGTGGATCCCGGTGAGAAGAGGGACAAGGGGCATCCTGAGATGGGCTGAGGGAGGATGGGCTGCAGACCCAGCCCTGGCCTTGTCATTTTCCTGCAGGCTTCAGCAGCCACCAAGCTGTGGCGCGGACAGCGGGGAGCGTGCTTCTCCGGCTCAGTGACAGCTTCTTCCTGCCACTCAACGTCAGTGACTACAGCGAGACTCTCCGCAGCTTCCTGCAGGCGGCCCAGGACCACCTGGGGACCCAGTTGCAGCAGCACAACATCAATCTGGGTACTGATTCCTCCTGACACAGGGCCTGGGGAGCCCTGAACCCCCAGGACTAAGCCACCGGCTGTTTCCTCACAGGGCCTCTGGTGACGGCAGTGGAGAAGTTTGAGAAAGCAGCCGCAGACTTGATCCAACACATAACAACGCTTCAGAGCAGCAGCCCAGAGTGAGCAAGGGCAGTGGGCGACCATGAGGACCTGCGGGCAAGATGTCAGGCTGGCTGGGTGCCCATGCCTCACGCCTGTAATCCTAGCTACTCAGGAGGCTGAGAGCTGAGGATCGAGGTTCAAAGCCAGTCCGGGCTGGCACTGTGGCTCAAGTGGTAGAGCGCTAGCGTTGAACTGAAGAGCACAGGGACAGTGCCCAGACCCAGAATTCCAGCCTCATGACCGCCCCCCATAAAAACAAACAGATGTCAGGCTGGCGGCAGGCTTCTGGCTGCAGGCTTCTGCAGGTCTTGTTTCCTCTAGCTCTCTGCAGGTCCGGACAGTCAATGACCAGCTGATGCTCTTGGAAAGGGCCTTCCTGAACCCCCGGGCATTCCCAGAGGAGCAGTACTACAGGTGAGCCAGATCCCAAGTCCTGGGAGGTGCCAAGGTGGGGCAGCGTAATGGCCACCTACTGGGAAGCGTAGAGCAACTCATGTCCCAGAGACAGGAACATAGTGACCCCCATTGCCATAAGCTTCCATTTTACAGATGGAGGGGCGGGGTGGGGGGCTTTAGTGCCTGTTTATAGCAGCTGAATGAGGTCCAGGCTCAGTCCCTCACTAACCTTCATCCTATGCCTTCTTGTCAGTCACGTGCTCTGGGCGCCCCGCACCAGCTCGGTGGCCACATTCCCAGGCCTGGCCAATGCCTGCGCCAGGGCCGAGGGTACAAGCCCCGGATCTGAAGCGTGGGCTGAGGTGCAGAGGCAGCTCAGTGTTGTGGTGATGGCTCTGGAGGGGGCAGCGGCCACCCTGAGGCCCGTGGCTGATCTCTGATACCAGCTGTGTCTGCAATGCTTCCTTCATCTTCCGCCTCTCACCTGGTTTCCTGGAGTGGAGGCCCGGAGTCACGCAAGCAGGGGATCCTCTGAAGCACCTGAGCAGAAGCTGCCAATCAGACACCTGAAGACGGGGCAGTCTTTCTCTCTCTCTCTCTCTGTCTCTCTCTCGCCACTTCTTGGGAATCGAAGTCACACTGAGGACAGGCCCTGTGCATTCAGTCTTTCCTCACATCCCCAAATAAAGGAAGTCTAGCAACCTTATAAAAACAGTTCCTTTTATTACGTGGGAATAACAAGGAAACAGGAAGGCTGTGAGAGACTGCACGGCCTCTCACGTGGGGGGCCCGGGTCTGTGCACACCCTCCTCCTCCTCTGCCATGACCACATCCTCCAGGGGGCGTCCTCTGAGCTTGCTCTCCACTAACACCTGGCAGGTACCGGCCGGAGGCAGCCCTTCCTCAGCATAGCGGCCTCTCAGGAACACAACTCTTTCTTCTCCGTCTAAGGGCAGTCCATGGGCCTGGCACAGGTCCCGGGCTTCGTGAGCACCATCCAAGGCCAGCAGGTGGACCATGAAGTCCAGTGGCAATGCCTGCCCTTTGGGGGTGCTTAAGGCGCGAGCGAAGCGGGCCAGGGCTTCTCGGCGGGCGCGGCCCACGTGGCCCTGCACCGCGCAGCTCTGCAGGTAGGGCAGAGTTCGCAGCAGGCGAAACAGGCGGGCGGCGTTGCCCTCGCGGAAGGCAGCGTCAACTGCCAGGGCCCTGCGCAGGGGCGCGCAGGCGCGCAGGGAGGCGGGCAGCTGCAGAACCTCACGCAGAGCCTCCGTGGAACCTGCAGGGGTAGAAAGGCGGGATGAGGATGCCAGCTCCTTCTAGGGGTCGGCACCGCTTCCCATCCATCATCCTGGGTTCCGCCCACTCCCACTTCCAGTCTCAGCTAGTCCCACCCCCTCTGACTTTCAGTCAAGCTCATCTCCTGACCTTGGTCACCTGCCCACTCAGGTAACCTGCCTGACCCACTCACAGCCATGCCTCTCTCCAAGACAGATCTGATCATCAGGCAAATCCCTCATCCACAGCTTGGTCAGGTGCCACAAGATCTCAACTCCCTCTGTCTAGGTCTTGTAACAGGGAAGACGTGGGCAGTGGTTTCTGAGGGGTACACAGACCCAGATAGTTTAGTGACTGCCTAGAGCTTGGGTTTCCCACTGTCCTGGCTGCCCCACACCTGTTTAGAGGGATGACTCTGCCTCCCTGTCCCCATCACATGGGAAGTGACTCTGAGGTGACTCCGTCCCTAATTCCCTTCCAGGAAATCACGATACTGGAGCCTTTGGACATTTTTAAGAACGGAGGCTTCTGACTCATTCAGTTGTGAAGTCAACAGCATTTTATTATAATTAAATAGGATTTACTAAAATGTATCATTCAGGGCTGGGAAGGTGGCTCAGTGGTAGAGCGCTTGCCTTGCGCTGAAGAGCTGAGGGACAGCGCCCAGGCCCAGAGTTCAGGCCCCACAACTGGACCCCCAAAAAATAAATAAAAAATAAAATGTATCATTCAAAGAAAGGTGCTAGAAAGGTGCTCAAGTCTTGAAAGTGTTTTTTTTCCTTTTTCCTAGAGATTGATTCTAGACCCTAGAGCATGCTAGGCAAGCACTCTACACACTGAGCTATGCTCTCAGCCCTTTTGTTCACATTACTCTTTCTTTCATTCTTTTTCTCTTTTTTGTTGGTCCTGGGGCTTGAACTCTGGGTCTGGGTCTGTCCCTGAGCTCTTCAGCACAAGGTGAGTGCCCCACCACTTGAACCACAGCCAGGTCTGTTTTCTGGTGGTTAACTGGAGATGAATCTCATAGACTTTCCTGCCCAGGCTGGCTTTGAACCTCGATCTTCAGATCCCAGCCTCCTGAGTAGTTAGGAGTACAGGCATGAGCCACTGGCGCCCGGCTTTTCCCTTTTCTTTTTGCCAGTCCTAGGTCTTGAACTCAGGGCATGGGCACTGTCCCTGAGCTTCTTTTGCTCAAGGCTAGCACTCTACCACTTGAGTAACAGTGCCACTTTCAACTTTTTCTGTGTATGTGGTACTGAGGAATCGAACTCAGGGCTTCATGCATGCTAGACAAACACTCTACTGCTATGCCATATTCCCAGCCTGAGCTTCTTTTTTTAAATTGTATTTTTTGTTGTTGTCTTAATTTCTTTCTTTTTCTTTTCTTTTTTTGTTTTTGTTGTCGGTCATGGGGCTTGAACTCTGGGCCTGGGTGCTGTCCCTCAGTTCTTCAGCTGTTGACTAGCACTCTACCACTTGAGCCTCAGCCCCACTTCCGGCTTTTTCTGCTTATGTGGTGCTGAGGAATTGAACCCAGGGTCTCATGCATGCAAGGCAAGCACTCTACCACTGAGCCACCTTCCCAGCCCTTGTTTGTTTTTTTCTTTAACTGTATTTTTTTTTGTCTTTTCTTTTTTTGGTACTGGGGATTGAACCCAAATGTTGCACTTGCTAGGCAAGCGCTTTGCCACTGAGCTACATCCCGGCCCTTTTCTTTTCTTTTTGGTACTAGCGATCAAACCCAGGACATTGTACTTGCTAGGCAAGCACCTTGCCAACTGAGCTACAGCCCAACCCAAAAGACTGAAAGTATGGTTCAAGTGGTCCAACACCTGCCCTAGCAAGTAGAAGACTCTGAGTTCTGATTTTTATTTTTATTTTTTGTCGGTTGTAGGGCTTGAACTCTGGGCCTGGGTGCTGTCCCTGAGCTCTTCAGCTCAAGGCTAGCACTCTACCACTTGAGCCACAGCCCTACTTCTAGCCTTTTTCTGTGTATTTGGTACTGAGAAACTGAACCCGGAATTTTATGTATGCTAGGCAAGCACTCTATCACTAGGCCACATTCCCAGCTGCTGATTTTGTTTAAAACTGTGTTGAGCCATAGGACCACTCTGGCTTTTTCTGTGTATGTGGTACTGAGGAATGAAGCCCAGGGCTTCACGCATGCTAGGTAAGCGCTCTACCACTGGACCATCTTCCCAGCCCTCTTTTTTTACTTTTACTATTGAGAAAATGGAGCCCAGAAATGGGAAGGGAAGTTGGTCTGTGAAATGAGATGTGAGCTGTGGCTCAGGCCTGAAATCCAAGCTACTCAGAGGTTGAGATCTGAGTTTGAAATCAGCCCAGGCAGATAAATCCAAAAGACTCTATCTCCAATTAATTTTTCCATCAAAAATGCTGAAAATGGAGTTGTGGTTCCAGTGGTTGAGTGAAAAAGTGAAGAAAGCATGGTCCAGAAGCCCTGGATGCTGTCCCTGAGCTCTTTTCTTCGAGGTTACTGCTAGCCACTTTTTTTTTTTTTTTTTTTTGTCGGTCGTGGGGCTTGAACTCTGGGTCTGGGCGCTGTCCCTCAGCTCTTCAGCTCGCCTTGAGTGCTCTACCACTTGAGCTACAGCGCCACTTCCAGTTTTCTGGTGGTTTATTGGAGATAGGAGTCTCACAGTCTCTCCTGCCCGGGCTGGCTTTGAACCGTGATCCTCAGATCTCAGCCTCCAGAGTAGTTAGGAAGGATTACAGGCGTGAGCCACCAGCGCCCGGCTTGCTAGCCACTTCAGTTATGGCTTTTGGGTGTTGCACTGAAGATAAGATTTTTCTTTTTTATTTGGTGGGTAATGGGGCCTGAATTCTGGGCCTGGGCCACCCTCAGCTCTTCAGCTCAAGGCTAGTGCTCTACCACTTGAGCTATGGAGCCATTTCTGACTTTTTCTGCTTATGTGGTGCTGAGGAATCGAACCCAGGGCCTCAGGCATGCCAGGCAAGCACTCTACCACTAAGCCACCTTTCCAGTCTAAAATAAGATTTTTCTGCCGGGGCTGGATTTGAACCTTGATCATCAGATCTCAGCCTCCTGAGTAGTTAGGATTACAGGTGTGGGCCACCGGTGCGGGCTTTACACTTTTTTTTTTTTGGGTCCGGTCATGGGGCCTGAACTCTGGGCCTGGGCACTGTCCCTCAGCTCTACAGCTCAAGGCGAGCGCTCTACCACTTGAGCCACAGCACCACTTCCGGCTTTTTTTCTTTTTGCTTATGTGGTGCTGGGGAATCGAACCCAGGGCCTCAGGCATGCAAGGCAAGCGCTCTGCCACTGAGCCACCTTCCCAGCCCATACACTAACTTTTGGGGGAACCTAATGGTGAGCTGAATTTTGTTTCTGGAACGGGGGGCGCATGCGCTTTGCCGCCGAGCCACACCCCCTCCACCCCTCTCCCCCAGCCTGGACCACGGAGACTTCAAAGCTCCTTCCTTTCCCTCCGCTGTCCCCCAGGAGGGTCCCCGCCCCAAGGAGGGCTTTGCGCCGCGGCGACCCCCGACTCACCCAGGTTATAGAGCAGGAAGAGAGCTTGGAAGGCGGCCTGGCGGGGGTGCGTGCCCGCGCCCCGCTCGTAGCAGCGCCGCAGCGACCCGAAGCCCTCCTGCACCTGCGTCTGCAGCAGCACCGGGTCCACGTGTCCGCGCGCCTCCTCCGGCCCGAGCCGCGCCACCACGGCCAGCAGCGTGGCCAGCGCGGCCTCCAGCACCGCCGCGGCCTCGGCGTCGCCCGCGTCCTGCAGGGTCAGGTCCAACCGCACCGCGCGCAAGCGGTCGGCCACGAAGCCCGCCACCTCGGCGCGGGGGGCGTCGGCGCTCCCGGCCACCTCGCCGGCCAGGTAGCGCACGGTGGCCAGCAGCACGGAGGGCGGGCGCAGCTGGCTGGGCGGGGGCCGGGGCTTGCCCGCGGCCGGGCGGCTGTACTCCTTCACGGCGCGCTGCGGATCGGCGCGGGGCGGTTCCCCGCGGCGCCCCGGCGCCACCTCGAAGCGGTGCAGGCGGCGCTCCCTTTCCCGCCGGGCGCGCTCGGCGGCCGGGCACATGTCCTGGCACATGCCCACCCGGGGCTCGCAGTCGAGCATGTGTGGGCTGCGGGGAGAGGGTGGGCGCTCAGCATGGTGAGGACCCCGCGGCCCGGCCGCCGCGGCCTGCCCGCAGCCGCTACCGGCCCCTGCGGCTCAGGGGAGAGGGGCGTGGCGGGCTGGTGAGGGGGCGTGGCGTGGCCGACGGGGGCCGGGCTAGGGGCGTGGCCTGACCGGCCGGGACCCGCCCCCAGGCCGGGCTTCCAGCGTGCCCGCCTCCTGCCCGGACAAGCACTGCCCTCTCACCGGGTCCTGTAGAGCTCCCGAGATGCACTGCGCCGCGGCCGACGTTGGCAGCTGGGCTCCGCGCGCTCAGCCTCCATCCGTGTCTCCGTTAGTGCGCAGCGCTCCGAGGTACGAGTACCCCGTAGGGTCTTGGAGTTGTAGAGTGGCTCGCTTCTGTAATCCTAGCTATTCAGGAGGCTGAAATCCGAGGATCACGTTTGGAAACCAGCCTGGGCAGCAAACTCCGTGACGCTTACCTCCAATTAATCAAAACAGTCCAGACGTGGAGCTGTGACTCAAGTGGTAGCGCACCAGCTTTGGCTGAACAAAGCTAAGAGACAGCACCCAGACCCAGGGCTCAAACCTTAGAACCAGTACAGAAAAACCCAAGCCAAATCGCTGTGGGTCTGGGAAGTCCCATGATGCACCGGTTTGTAGTCCTTCCCGCAGCCAATGGCTGGGCGGCGGGGGCGGGCCAGCACGGGGCCACGCCTTCCCGTTGGGCTTCAGTCCTCAGAGCCTTCACTGTTGGGCTTTGGACTGCTCTGGAGGCTGAGATCTGAGGATCGCGGTTAGAAGCCAGCCAGGGCAGAAAAGTCCAGGAGGCTTCATTATCTCCAAGGGAGAAGTGGAGCCCTCGCTCAAGGGTAGAATGCTAGCCTTGAGCAAAAAGCTCAGGGACATCACCCAGGCCCTTTGTTCAAACCCCTGCTCTGGCAGCAAAAATGAAATAGGAAGTACTGGTGGCTCACGCCTGTAATCCTAGCTACTCTGGAGGTTGAGATCTGAGGATCAAGGTTCCAAGCCAACTCAGGCAGGAAAGTCTGCGAGACTCACCTCCAATAAACCATCAAAAAACAGAAGCGGTGCTGTGGCCCAAGTGGTAGAGCACTCACCTTGAGCTGAAGAGCTGAGGGACAGCGCCCAAGCCCAGAGTTCAATCAAGCCTCACGACCGACAAAAAAAAAAAAAAAAAGGAAGGAGAAAGGAAAAGAAAAAAAGCAAAGAAGGAAAAGAGAGAAAGAGAAATACGTTTCATTCATCCCTTTGTCAATAAACTGGTTTTTATCAACTTGTCATTTTCGGTTGTTCCAGATTCTTCCCATCTCCTACAGCAGGGGTCAGCACACTTTTCTGTAAAGCCATACAGAAATTTGTGATTTAGGTGGACCCAAGTACACAGCTTGTACTTGATGGTGATGCAAGAACTCAGTTATAGACATTATACGAATGAGCCTAGTTGTGTTTTGACAAATTTTTATTCATAACACTTAAATTTCGTATTATTTTTCACTTGCTACAGAATCTTATTCTTTTGATTCTTTTTTTTATTTTCACCCTTTACAAAACGTAAAAATTGATTCTAGCTCATGAACCTTAACAACAAAAAAAAGGCAGTGGGCCAAATCTGGCTGTAGGCTACAGGTTGCAGACCCCCATTCCAGATGGGTAGAGTGATAGTTTATGCCCAGAGCTGTGGCTGACAACGTGGACATGGAGACAGGCAGAATCAGAAGTGTGTATCTGATTTCAGCGAGGCAGGCTGGAAACTGAGAAGTCATTACTTCTTCATCCTTAGTCCAATTACATACAGAAATGTAATCCCTGGGGTTAAAAGACCAGTAATTTGGGCCAGGCTCTGGGGAGACAAGAGGGAGGCTGGCAGTGCTGGAGCTGGCTCGCCAGGAAGTACCCCTCCCTCAGGGTGGCATCTAGGACAGGTGCCCTTGAAGGATCTCCTCTGCCCGCTTTAGGTATTCGGCAGCCCGCTTCTTCACACCTTCCCGTCGGGCAGGGGATGGGTCACCTGTGGACAAAGATTGGCCTTTGGTCTGGTCCCTTAGTTGGATCCTATTGTTTCCTCCCATTTTACAAATAAGAAAACTAAGGCTTTCACAGGTTAAAATTATTCTTCCAGCCAGGCACTGGTGGCTCACTCCTATAATCCTAGCTACTCAGTAGGCTAGATCTGAGGATCACAGTTCAAAGCCAGCCAGGGCAGGAAAGTCCATGAGACTTTGTCTCCAATAAACCACCAGAAAACCAGAAGTGGCTCTGTGGCTTAAGTGGTAGAGCACTCGCCTTGAGCTGAAGAGCTGAGGGACAGTGCCCAGGCCCCATGACTGGGGAAAAAAAAATTATTATTCCAACTGGGCACTGGTGGCTCATGCCTGTAATCCTAGCTACTCAGGAAGCTGAAATCTGAGGATCCTGGTTCAAAGCTGCCTGGACAGTAAAGTCCATGAGACTCTGATCTCCAATTAACCTCCAGAAAACTGAAAGTAGAGCTGTGGTTCCAAGTGGTTCAAAGTGCTAGCCTTGAGCAGAAAGGCTCAGGGACGTCCTGAGTTCAAGCCCCACAACTGAAGGGAAAAACAAAACAACCAAACAAAAAAAACCCTCTTCCAATCAGTGAGGGACAAATCCCCACTTGTGCCTTTGCTTGGCTTTTTTTGCTGAAGGCTGGCACTCTATCACTTTAGCCACAGCTATACTTTTGGCCTTTTGCCGGTTCTATGACCATTCCTGCACAGGCTGGCTTTGAACCATGATCTTCAGATTTCAGCCTCCTGATTAGCTAGGATTACAGGCTTTTTCTCCCCCTAATCCTTTCATTGCTTTTCTGTTTATCCTTCCCCATTGCATCCTTGAGCAATCCCAAACCTGACCCTTGACCCTCCAGACCCTACTCACTGGGCATTCCCTGAAGCAGGACGTGCACGCCATCTCGGTAGCCCTGGAGGGCCGCAGGGTAGGCACCTGCCTTCTCATCCCGGAGGGCCTGGGTGATGAGCTCCGTGGCCTGGGTCAGATAGGCAGGGGTTGGCCCTTCTTCCTCATCCTCTTCCTCCGCTTGCCCTCCTGGTTCCCAGGGCTCCTGGTCCAGCCTTTTAGACTCTACCTCCATGGCTGCCAGCTCTCCTATGTGAGTGGGGCTAGGGCCTGCGCCTTCTGCAGTTGGACAGAGAGGGCTCACATTGCTTCCTGGCCTTTTGGGTAGGATCAAGTGAGAGAATTTACGCTCAGCAGCTCTTCCTCTCCTAGGACCTGCTCCCCACCCCCAGGCCTCTCCTCCCTCAGGACACCAGCTTGTCTCCAGAAGAAGGAATTAGAGCCTGGACAAACCCAGAAGCCTTAACTTAAAAGATAGCAAACTAGCTATGATCTGTTTGATTAGAGGAGTTCATGTACTTTGTAAAAAGTCTTACCTTCCTAGTTTGTGTGCGTGTGTGTGTGTGTGTGTGTGTGTGTGTGTGTGTGTGTGTGCAGGTCCCCCACATGCACGAGCACTAGGCCTGGGCTCTGTCCCTTAGCTTTTTCATTCATGGCTGATACTCTTTTCACTTGACTCACAAACCCACTTCTGGCTTTTTTTTTTTTTTTTTCATTTTTCCTCCCAGTCCTGGGGCTTGAATTCAGGGCCTGGGCACTGTCCCTGAGCTTCTTTTGCTCAAGGCTAGCATTCTATCACTTGAGCCACAGTGACACTTCTGTCTTTTTCTGTTTATGTGGTACTGAGGAATCAAACTCAGGAGGCTTCATGCATGCGAGGCAAGCACTCTACCACTAAGCCTCATTCCCAGCCCACTTCTGGCTTTTTGATGGTTGACTGGCGATAAAGAATCTCACAGACTTTCTGCTCCTTCTGGCTTTGAACCCTGATTCCCAGATCTTAGCCTCCTGAGTAATTAGGATTATAAGTGTGAATCACTGCATCTGGTGCTCATGTAGTCTTGTAAAAGTCTTACCTTCAAAATTCTTTCTTTAGGTATACAACATAAGTATAGTTTGTGAAGCCGGAGCTGGTGGCTCACACCTGTAATCCTAGCTACTCAAGAGGCTGAGATTTTAGGATTGCAAAGCTAGCCCGTGCAGGAAATTCCATGAAACTTTGTGTGTGTGTCTGTGTCTGTGTGTGTGTGCACACGTGTGTGTGTTGCGGGGCTTGAACTCAAGTGGTTAACTGGAGATAAGTGTCTCACAGATTTTCCTGCTGGGGCTGGCTTGGAACTCTGATCCTCGGATCTCAGCCTCCTGAGTAGCTAGGATTACAAGCGTGACCTTCCAGTGCTGGGCCTGTGGAAAGTTTTTATGTCCAATGAACTGTGGTTCAAGTGATGGGGCACTAGCCTTGAGCAAAAGAAGCTTAGGGACAGCGCCCGGCCCTGAGTTCAACACCCAGGATAAACAAACAAAAAAGTTTAATTTGTGATCTCTGGGTTAAGGGCAGAACTGCTCTAAAGTCTTAGAATAATCTTAGAATAGATTAAAAGAATCTCAAGGTTTTGTTGAGTGTTTTGGGTTTTTTTGAGAAGCAGTGCTAGGGATGCATGCTGGGCAAGTGTTCTACCACAGACGCACAACGTCAGTCCCCTCTGGGGTTTTAGGTCTTTCCTTTTCAATCAAGGACCCCAAATGTGCAGACAGTTGATGACAGGCACCCTCACACTCAAAAGTAGGGAGAGGGGCCCATTATGTGTCTGGGGTTGGTTTAGAGGTGGTCAGATAGCCTCCCAGCAACTGGTGATTCTGGTGCAGAGGCTTTGGACAAGAATCCAACTACTCAGGAAGCTGAGATCTGAGGCTTGTGGCTCAAAGCCAGCCCAGCAGGAAAGCCTGTGAGACTCTTACCTCCAATGAACCACCACAAAACCAGAAGTGGAGCTACGGCTCAATGGTAAAGCACCCCTTGAGCAAAAAAAGCCAAGTGAGAGGGAGAGGCCCTGGGTTCAAATCCCAGTACCTGCGTGCACGCACACACGTGCGTGCGCACACACACACACACACACACACATGCACACACACACAGAGTACATCCTAGAGAAGGAAGAGGTAGGCATTGCTCCATCTCCATCTAAGTGAGGAGTCCTAGGAGACCCCATGGAGAGCCTGGGGGCCTCCTGGGAGAAGGAGGGCCTCCAGCTGGGCCTCCAGACCTCCCCGTACGGCTGGGAGCAGAGCAGTCCATGGAGCTCCTCAGTACTGAGCTCAGGAGCCTGGTGTCCAGTTAAGTGCAGTGTTGGCTCCTGGCCCATAAGAGCTGATAAAAGGGTGAACTGCCTGCCATGGGTGGCGCAGGGGAGGACGTGAGCACACTGCCACCATAGCACAAGGACGGGGACCTTTTCTTGCAGGGCGACTGAATGTCTTGTGACACTGCCTATGAGAGAGTTTACAGAGCTGCCCACTGAGTACCCTGGGGGGGGGGGGGGGAGGGTTCAGTGTTATTCCCGCTCAGAGGCTGGGGGACAGCCCTGGGGGCAGCACTCTGTCTGTCCCCACATCCTTCTTTGCCCTCCTACCTGGAGGAGCAGAGAGGGGAGGAAGCAGAGGAAAAGTAGCCGGGTGCAGAGGCGAGCGCCTTGCTTCCTCAGCGCGGGAGACAGGCAGAAGGATCCTTAACACACAAGTTTCAGAGAGAGCCTGAGCAATGAAAGCTCATTCCAGAAACACACAGACGCGCCAGGCGCCAGTGGCTCGTGCCTAGCTATTCCGAAGGCTGAGATGTAGCAGGTCACAATTCAAACCCATCCCAGGCAAAAGTTTTAAGAGACTCCATTTCCAAAACAACCAGCAAAAAAAAAAAAAAAAGCTAGAGGCCTGGCTCAAATGGTGCCAGCTGCATCAGGCTCTACTACTGGTTTAAATGAAAAAACAAAAAAATGCACACAACAGAAATAGGAGGAGAAACAGGATGCTCCTCATAGCTCTGGTATTCAGCTCACCAAGCGGCCGGGCTGTGGCACAGTGGGCCTCTTGCTTCTGATGGTCATGAGAGCAGCCAGCAGGAGGCAGGCAGCAGCCATGCCTGGGTTTACACAGGTGCCCTGCAGATTGGCCGGCAGCCCTGTGCTTCTCTGCAGCTCTCCTGTCCCAGCCCCCGCCCCGTCCACCCTGCCTCCTTACCTTCTTTGGAAAAGGGGTCAAAGAGGGCGAGCTCAGCCTCAGAGAGGGGGCCTCGGGAAGGGGAACCAGACGCCTCTTCTTCATTTCCACAGCTGAAGAGAAGATCAAGGGCCTCCTGGGCAGGACTAGACGGCGGGGGATCCACTGAGGAGAGACCAGGGGGCCCTTGACGCCTGCCCTCACCACTTCCTGGCTTTCAAAAGGGAATCATCCTCTCCCTCAGCCAGCGGCCCAGACAAGCCTGTTAGGGTTTGTACCCCCCCCTTTTTTTTTTGGTAGGTCGTGGGGCTTGAACTCTGGGCCTGGGCGCTGCCCCTCAGCTCTTCAGCTCAAGGCTAGCACTCTACCACTTGAACTACAGTGCCACTTCTGGTTTTCTGGTGGTTTATTGGAATTCAGAGTCTCAGGGACTTTCCTGCTCCGCTGGCTTTGAACCGCAATCCTCAGATCTCAGCCTCCTGAGTAGCTAGGATTATGGGCATGAGCCACCGGCGCCTGGCTTGGTTTGTACCCATTTTACAGATAAGTAAACTGAAGTGCAGACAAGGATGACCTTTCCAACGGCCCTGAGCAGGTAAGCAGTGCAGCGGGGAACATCCCAAGCTGTTTGTTGTGATCACTGAACACAGGCCCCCCTTTCTCTCCCTGGGGCACCCAACCCTGCCTCTCTCCTTCCACCTTGATGTACCTGGAACCTCCAATTCTTCCAGGCCCCTTCTTTCTGCAGGGAGCGGCTGGGGCAGCCGGGGATCATCCAGTGGTGGTGCAGGGATCAGAGGGGTTGGCAGGATGTGTAGGTCCTTGGAAACCTCCAAAGGCCGAGTCACCTCCCCACCCTGCAGCAGGGAAAAGACCAGGCGGGGAGAGTCACAAGTGTCACCTGGTGGGCAGCTGGGCTTCCCAGGTGCAGGGGCGCTAGCAAGAGCAGGTGCACGTACCCGGAAAAACTCCTTGAGTTGGGGGCTGTTGTTGAGAGCAGGGATGTGTACAGTAAAGCGAAGCAAGTCTTCTGCTCCCTTTCTCCGCTCCTCTATCACAGAGGCTTCGAACCGGCCTGCAGCAGCCAGGGCAAAGGAGCAGGAAGAGCAACTGTGAGACAAATTAGTAGCTCCATGGCCCATTTTTCCTGGTTCTACCTGAGAGGCTCTGCACAGCCTGCTGGCTACCTCTCTAGCCTCCCTGGCCCCTCCTGTGTGTATTCATACCAGACGTTTACTGAGCAGCTACTTTGTGCTGACTTAAGAAGATGAGTGAGTGTTCGCTTCGGCAGCACATATACTAAAATTGGAACGATACAGAGAAGATTAGCATGGCCCCTGCGCAAGGATGACACGCAAATTCGTGAAGCGTTCCATATTTTTTTTAAATAAAATTAAATTAAAAAAAGATTTTTGCCATTCTGCTTTTATTCACAATATGTACTTCAAGTACTTAGCTTTATGTAATTAGTAATAAGAAATAGGGACTTATACTTTGTCACTAAAATCTTAATGGCTTTTGCAAAATACCATTTTATTTGACATTAAATGACTGAATTTTAAATAGATGTAGTACTTAAAACAAAAAAAAAAACAAAAAAAAAAAAGAAGATGAGTGAGAAACAAGGCCTCTGCTCCCAAGGATATCACATGACAGATGGGGAGGAAAATAAAATAAAATAAAATGAACCAAAATCGCCAGGTATCAGTGGCTCACTGTAATTCTAACTACTCAAGGGATGAGATCATGGGCTGGGAATGTGGCTTACTGGTAGAGTGTTTGCCTAAGTATGCATGAAGCCCTGGGTTAGGTTCCTCAGTACCATACAAAAAGAAAAAGCTGGAAGTAGTGCTGTGGCTCCAGTGGTAGAGTGCTAGCCTTGAACAAAAGAAGCTAAGAGACAATGCCCAGGCCCTGAGTTCAAGCCACAGGTCTGGCCAAAAAAAAAAAGAGGCTCCTGGTTCAAAGCCAGCCCATTCCAGAATGTCCATGAAACTCCTATCTCCAATTAACCAACAAAAGCCTGAAGTGAGCTGGGCACTGGTGTCTGTAATAATAGCTACTCAGAAGGCTAAGATCTGAGGATGAAGCCAGCTGGGGCAGGCTGGTACTATGGCTGTGGTAGGGTGCCAGCCTTGCATGAAAATCCTAAGGAAGGACTGGGAAGGTGGCTCAGTGGTAGAGGGCTTGCCTTGCATGCATGAGGCCCTGGGTTCCATTCCATAAGCAGAAAAAGCCGGAAGTGGTGCTGTGGCTCAAGAGGTAGAGTGCTAGCCTTGAGCTGAAGAGCTGAGGGACAGCGCCCAGGCCCAGAGTTCAGGCCCCCCGACTGACAAAAAAAAAAAAAAAAAAGAAAGAAAGAAAAAGAAAAAGCTAAGGGACAATGCCCAAGTCCTAAAGCCAAGCCAATACCAGCACCAAAAAAAAAGGGGGGGGGGGCTAATAAAGTTGGGAATGGGAAAGAGCCCAGGACGTCTGTCAGATGACGCCATCCTGGAGGACAGAGGTCCAGGACTCTTTCCAGCCCTCACCAGCTAAGATCTCCTTTTCCCAACTCTCCCTCCATCTTGGCCTGAGAATTCACTCACTCACCGAACACCTGTGCCCGAGGGAAAGCAGGGAACTCCTCCAGGCGCCGGAAGAGGTTGCGATGTGTGTAGGCCAGGTCGCCATGGAGCTTGCGGAAGTCACTGTACCGCTTCCACACCACCACCTACTATGCGGGGGGAGCCGTGACCAGGGCGGCCTTCCCATGCCCAGTCTGCCCCTCAGAACAGTGAAGAGCCAGGGTACCCCGCCCGCCCAGGGCCAGGAAATAAGGGAGGGAAAGGAGGGGCTCTTCTCAGTTCCCAAGCAACTCCCTTACTGTCTCCAGAGCTGGAATGGGGGGCGACTGCTTCCCAACCAGAAGCCTCACCTCTTTGATGTCTTCTGGGTCCTTTTTTGAGATGAACTGAAAAAGGAAAGGCAAGAACCTGGTGAGATCACAGGGCTGGGAAGGTGGCTCAGTGGTAGAGCGCTTGCCTTGCATGCCTGAGGCCCTGGGTTTGATTCCTCAGCACCACATAAGCAAAAAAAGAAAAAAGCCGGAAGTGGTGCTGTGGCTCAAGTGGTAAAGCACTAGCCTTGAGCTGAAGAGCTGAGGGACAGCACCCAGGCCCAGAGTTCAAGCCCCACGACCGGACCCCCCCCAAAAAAAAGAACCTGGTGAGATCAGAGCCTGATACCTGACATCCCATCATTCCAGGGACCTCTTAGTTCCCCTCAAAGCCACAGAGCCCTCTGGCATCAAGGTGCCATGACTTTAAGGCTCTGAGTATAACTTAGCAAGTTTTCTGCTAGATACTTCTGTTTATCTACCAAACTGGATGATCAAATGAGGTGCTGGTAGCTCACGCTTGTCAATCCTAGCTACTCAGGAAGTTGAGACCTGAGGATCAAGGCTTAAATCTATATGGGGTAGGAATGTCCATGAGACTTTCCAAAATGGAGCCCAAACACAGAAGAGCATTTGCTGTGTGAGTCCATTCATAGGAAAGTCAAGAACAGACAAAGGGTTGGAGGTGTGGCTTCGTTGATAGAGCCCTGGCCAATCAGCAAAGCCTCAGGTACCAAGTTGGAGTACTGGTACAAAAAAAAGAATGGATCAAATTTATGGTGACAGAAGACAACTAATGACTGACAAGACACAAACTTGGGGGATGGAAGTGTATGTTGAGCTGCACAATATATATTACATAAAATCTGATCAAGCTGTGATGTGGTAGAGGAGGTAAAGATGGAATATTTGACTTGGATTGTGTAAAATGGATAACGAAGGATTTTAAGATATAAATGTGTGGGCTGGGAAGGTGGTTCAGCACTAAAGTGCTCACCTAGCATACATGAAGCCCTGGGTTCAATCCCTCAGCACCACATACACAGGAAAAGCTGGAAGTAGTGCTGTGGCTCAAGTGGTAGAGTAAGTTTCCTGAGCAAAAGAAGCTCAGGAACAGTGCCCAGGCCCTGAGTTCAAGCCCCACGACCGGGGAGGGAGGGGGGGATATAAATGTAAGTGTGCTGTGGATAAGACTTCCCTGGTAACTAGCTATTTTAGCTAGTAACTGTAACTCCATAACCCTGTAACTCTGTTACTCTGCTTCTGCCGTTTTCTGAACAACGGAAGCCCTAACCCAGATGAACCATCACCACCCTTTGTTCTATTCCCCTGCTTCCAGCCAGCAAAACCTTGGCGGGAAATTTTAAATTAATGTGCGAATTTCTTGTAACAATCATTGGCTAAAACCAACACCCAGCCTCCCGCTTTCCCCACCCTAGCCCAAAATGCTTAAAAGCCAATGTGGGCTGGCACTCAGGGCCATTTCCTGGGATCACAACTCCAGGTGATGTCCTGGCCCGTCAGCACTTTTCACTCAATAAAATCTTTTACATTTTCACTGCGGATTCAGTGGTCTCACTGCCCCTCCCCACTACAGCTGTACATTCATATAAATTATGTCTCAATTTCAAAAAACCGAAGCCGCCTGTGGTTCTTGCCTAGCTAATCCTAATCCCAGCTACTCTGGAGGTTGAGACATGAGGATCTAAATTGGAAGCCAGCCTAGGTAGAAAAGTCTATGAGACTCTAATCTCCAGTAAACTACTCACAAAAGGCTATAAGTGGTGCTGTGGCACAAGTGGTAGAGCGCTAGCCTTGAATACAAAGAGGTTTAGGCACAGCTCGGTGGTAGAGCGCTTGCCTCACATACATGAGGCAGAAAAAGCCAGAAGTGGCGCTGTGGCACAAGTGGTAGAGCGCTGGCCTTGCTGCAGAGCTGAGGGACAGCGCCCAGGCCCAGAGTTCAAGCCCCACGACCGACAAAAAAAAGTATTGCAAGAGTTTTCACATACATACGAAACTAAACAAACCAATAAAGCAAAAGTAACCAGAGAATTCATACTGGGTTAAGCTCGTTTTCATGTTCGAGAAATGCACAAACTACGCGGGAAGCTCGGGTCCCGCAGCGCAGCGGCGGGGAGCGTCCCGCGCCCTTTAAAAAAAAAGAAAAGGCTGCCACCGAGGCCCCGCCCACAGCCCCAGGACCACCCTCACGGCCACCGAGGCCCCGCCCACAGGTCGCCCAGGACCACCCTCACGGCCTCCGAGGCCCCGCCCACAGGGCGCCCAGGACCACCCTCACGGCCTCCGAGGCCCCGCCCACAGGGCGCCCAGGACCACCCTCACGGCCTCCGAGGCCCCGCCCACAGGGCGCCCAGGACCACCCTCACGGCCTCTGAGGCCCCGCCCACAAGGCGCCCAGGACCGCCCTCACGCGGGACTCCACTTAAAGGGGAAACGCTTTTCTGTCGTCCAAACGAGGGAGCCGCCCGCCTCACCTACCCTTAAGGTACCACGCGGCCCCCCCAGCTGTTTAAAGCGGAAAGGTCCCCGCTGGGCCCCACCTCACCTGCGCGGTTACTTTGTACTCGGTGTAGCCCTTGGGATGGGTCCTGGGGTCGGAGACCGTGTAGTGCCGCAGGAAGTCATCCTTCGCCTGGCGAGACATGGCCACCGAGCTGGAGCGGCGCTGACCGCCGCCCCCGCCCCTCCGGCTCCGGCCTCCGCCAGCGCCGGCTCGCCCGGGCCTGCGCCCTCCTTCTACCCGCCCACGGAGCCGGGCGCAAGTCGCAGCGCCGCCCTGGCCCCGGCCTGCGGCCAAGGGAGCGTCTGAAAAGTTCCCTACCATGGGGAAAGCGTAAACGCGGGTAATGGGGGAAGGAAGATTGGTCGGGGGAGGTTTAGGCACCTCCTCACTGTGAGGGCAATGGAGCACCCCGTATCTGAGCGTAAGCCCCACAGACTTCCAAACCACTTCTCTTCTTTCATCCATCCACATACTTTTGTTTTTGTCAGTACTAGGGTTTGAACTCAGGTCCTTGCACTTGCTAGGCTAGCTCTCTCATGAGCCACACCTTCAACCCCTATCAAAAAATATGAGCGTTTGCTTTGCATGCATGAGGCCCTGGGTTCGATTCCTCAGCACCACATAAGCAAAAAGAAAAAAGCCGGACGTGGTGCTGTGGCTCCAGTGGTAGAGTGTTAGCCTTGAGCTGAAGAGCTGAGGGACAGCGCCCAGGCCCAGAGTTCAGGCCCCATGACCGGACCCCCCCCCCAAAAAAAATGTTTATGTGTTTAATGTAATTTAAATATTCATGTAAGTATATATTTATTTTATTTTATTTTATTTGTGAACATACTGTACAGAGGGGTTACAATTACATGGGCAGGATAATGCGTACATTTCTTACCAAGCATTGCAGCCTCCTCCTTTGTTTACCCTTCACATCCCTTCCCAGCCTCCCCTCTCCCCCCAATCTCATGTAAGTATATATTTAGACATTAATATATACATATATTTATGTAAGTAGCTAGGATTACAGGCGTGAGCCACGGCACCCCAGAGGTAGTGTATGTGGCCTTTTACCAATAAGTATGCATCAAAACCATATTGCTGAAACCTAATATTACATCAAAGCCTAAATGAGGTGCTTGGCACAAAAGGCTTGTACTTGTTATCCTAGCTACTTGGGGGCAGAAATAAGGAGGACAGCTGTTGGAGGCCAGCTGACACAAAAAAGTTCAGGAAACCTGCCTCCCTCTCCCCATCTCAATCAATAAAAAGCTGGGCATGCCAGGAGCTGGTGGCTCACACCTGTAATCCTAGCACCCCAGGAGGCTGAGATCTGAGGATTTTGGTTCAAAGTCAGCTGGGGTAGGAAAGTCCCTGAGACTTTTTTTGGGGGTTGGCCGAGGAGCTTGAACTTGGCCTGGGTGCTATCCCTGAGCTCTTCAGCTCAAGGCTAGAGTTCTACCACTTAAGCTACAACACCACTTCCAGTTTCCTGGTGGTTTACTGGAAATAAGAATTTAACGGACTTTCCTGCCCAGGCTGTCTTTGAACCGTGATCATCAGATCTCAGCCTCCTGAGTAGCTAGGATTATAGGCAAAAGCCACTGGCGCCTGGCTAAAAGGACTGTTGTGTTTTCTTTCTTTCTTTTTTTTGTCGGTCGTGGGGCCTAAACTCTGGGCCTGGGCACTGTCCCTCAGCTTTTCAGCTGTAGACTAGCGCTCTACCACTTGAGCCTCAGCGCCACTTCTGGCTTTTTCTGCTTATGTGGTACTGAGGAATCAAACCAAGGGCCTCATGCATGCAAGGCAAGCACTCTACCACTGAGCCACTTTCCCAGCCCTAAAAGCCAAGTAGATCACTTTTTTTTTTTTTGGTTAGTCATGGGGCTTGAACTGTGGGCCTGGGCTCTGGGCTCTTCAACCCAAGGTGACCGCTCTACTGCTTGAGCCACAGCACCACTTCTCCCTGAGACTTTTTAATCTCTAGTTAGACACCAGAAAACGTGGCGTTGTGGCTCAAGTGGTAGAGCACTAGCCTTAAGCTGAAGTGCTCAGGGACAGTGCCCATGCCCTGAGTTCAAGCCCTATGACTGACCAAAAAAAAAGGCAAGCAAACTGGTCATAATGGCACATTCCTGATATTCTAGCTGTAGCAGGAAGCTTAAATAGGAGGATTACAGTTAGTCCAGGTGGCCTGTACAGAAAGTGAGACCCTGTCTCAAAAGTAGCCAGTGCAAAAAAGGCAGGAGATATGGCTCCAGCGGGAGATCACATGCTAGCAACATTCAAATCTCAGTACCACTAAAAAGCCTTAAAAAGCCAAAGTGGGAAAGACAGGCATCAATACCATGCTATCATCACTGAAAGGCAAGGGCCGGGTTATGAACTGCTTGTAAAATAGCCCAAGCAGGAAAGTCTGTGAGACTCTTATCTCCAATAAACCACTCAGAAAACCGGAAGTGGTGTTGTGGCTCAAGTGGTAGAGTGCTAGCCTTGAGCTGAAGAGATGAAGGACAGCGCCCAGACCCAGAGTTTGAGCCCCACAACGGACCCCCCCCCCAAAAAAAGGAATCAATTGTTGTGGAAGTGAGCATCTACATTGGAAGAGCTGTTGTCAGTCCCACTTAGCCATGGTCTGATTCTGGTTGGAATGAAAACAGCTGGAGGAAGGGCTATTATGCCTTAGATGCTGGCTTTTTGCTGGTTAAATGGAGATAAGCGTCTCATGGATTTTCCCGCCCAGGCTGGTTTTGAACCATGATCCTCAGCCTCCTGAATAACTAGGATTTCAGTATAAGCCACCACTGTCCTGCATTGAAGCATGAGTCTTTAGATATTTTTGTCTGTTTTGGGGCTTGAACTCAGGACCTGGGTACTCTACCACTTTGAGCCACAGTGCCACTTCCAGTTTTCAGATCTCAGGCTTTTCAGATCTCAGGTTCCTGAGTAGTAGGATTACAAGTGTGAGCCACTACTGCCTGACCTCCCACTCCCCTACCCCCCACTCGCCCCCCCCCCCAGTCCTGCAGCTTAAACTCAAGGGTCCTGAGCTTCTTTTGCTCAAGGCTAGTGCTCTATCTTTCCACAGTGCTACTTCTGGCTTTTACTCTTTATGTGGTACTGAGGAATCGAACCCAGGGCTTCATGAATGCTAAGCAAGCACCCTACCACTAAGCCACCTTCCCAGCCCCTGCCCAATTTTTTTTTTTTTTTAACCAGTTTTGCAAGGGGAGGGATGTGATTTTTGGACAGGGAGACAGACACCGGTTGGTTTTTTTTTTTTTTTTTTTGTAGGTCATGGGGTTTGAACTCTGGTCCTGGGCACTGTCCCTCAGCATGTTACCACTTGAGCCACAGCACCACATCTGGTTTTCTGGTGGTTTATTGGAGATTAGAGTCTCGTGAATTTTCTTGCCTGGGCTGGCTTTGAGCCGCAATCCTCAGATCTCAGCCTCCTGAGTAGCTAAGTCGCTAGGATTACAGGCGTGAGCCACCAGCATCGAGCTAACGGGGCCCAAGTCTTACTCAAATCTTCTTAGCTTTTGAATTTGAACAGCGAAAAACAGCACAAGATGGTCAGGCCCATGCTTCCATGGAAGGCCCTGGGATGGCGTGTGCTGGGCTCAGATTCCAGCTTTCCCTTAGCTGGGGGGGATGCCCATGCTGGACCGTCCTCTGTGGGGAGCACTTACCACAGAACCCCGCTTTGCAGAGCCAGCAATTGGGCAGGGTGGGCCTGCTTGAGTGCTTTGTAGCTTGATGTAGCCACCTTCCCCCCTTCCCTCCCTTTGCATGCTCCTCCCCAAGGGGTCCCAACTTCAATAGGCTTTCTGCCCATGATCCATCCAATACCCATGATCATGGGGACCCCTCCTGAGGGCCACTGCCCTGTGGACCATCTTCCTCTCCTCTACCCAGAAGCTATCATTCTACTCCTTCATTCCCAACCTTTTTTTTTTTTTTTCTCTTCAGCATTGGGGTTTGAACTCAGGACCTTGCCTTTGGAAGGCAGGTGTTTGTAACACTGAGTTATGCCTCAGCCTGTTTTTGCTGGTTATTTTTGATAGGGTCTAGTTTCTTGCATGGGCATGACCCCTATATGTTCACCTTAGCACGTGTAATAGGTATGTCACTGGGCCCTGTGGAAAGGTCTTGTGAAATTTTCTTCTAGGCTGGCCTCCAACTGCAACCCTCCCAATCTCAGACTCCCAAGTGGCCAGGATTACAGGTGTGAGGCCCCTCTCAGCTTGAAGTCACTTCTCTCTGGGAAACCTGCCTGGACTGTTACAGATGGTATCTCACAAACAGCGCAGGCCAGGAACTGGAGAAGGAGTGCTTTATTCTTACCACTGAGCAAGGTATGTGGCCCAGGGCCTCTGTAGCAGCAGGCAGCCCCTCCCGGCCCAGCCCTGTCCTCTTGGCACCACAGCTGCAGCCTTCATCACGGGCTGGAGCGACAGGAGCTGGGATGATAGCCTGGGCAGTGCTCTGCCTGGGAGAGCGGCAGTGGGCATGGGTAGCAGCAGCAGGTCACTGGGTGGGGAGTGTTAGTCTAGCTGGCCTATTCAGCTCCCCCCCACCCCCAAGGTGGTGTCTGGACTTGGAGCCGGGGACATCCATGGTGACTCAGTCGGCGGTGAAGATGCGACTGGAGATGTCGTCCAGGAGCCAGTCGATGCCGGGCAGCAGGTCCTCCCCAGAGAAGGCGCTGCAGCTCTGGACGCGCCAGTGGTGTGTACGGATGGAGGCAAGGTCCAGAGCCTGGGGACAGAGAGGAAAGGTGGAGCCACAGTGCACAGCCCTAGCCCTGTGGGGTGAGGCGCATCGCCCGTGGGGCACCGGGGTTCTCTGTGGTCCTTGATGTAAAAGCCACACGGACTCCTGGTGCCAACGACTGGGCTTGCAGTTTTACCAAGAAGGAAACCAAAGCTCAGAGAAGCCAATTACTGGCCACGTCACATGGCTAGTAAGTGGCAGAACTAGGATCCTAACCCCGCTCTTTCTCTCTGTGGCGCTTGAGAACTAGAATAGCAGTTAAAATGCAGGCCTGAGCTAGACAGGCTTGGATTTAAATCCTGGCTTGTCTACCTCCTGGCTGTGTGGTACCGGGAAAGTCATCTACTCTCTCTCATTGTGTTGCGCCATCTAGAACATGAGAGTGGTTGTGAGAATGAAATGGACTCGGGTCTGTGCAGAATTAGCCTGACAGGAAGCACTCCCTGCAGACTGATTGTCCGTATCCTGTGGATCAATCTGTCTGTAGCTCTGCTTCCCCAGGCTATAGGGCGCCATTACAGACCTCATTAATGACCCAATGTCCAGTGCTCTGAACAGGTCCTGCCACACATAGGGGACTAATAAATGCTTTTATAATAATTATCAAGTAGATCTTGGTTCATGCCCCTTTTTCTAGGCAAGCCTGCCTCCAAGGACTCACCTCCTGAATGGCATTAGAGGACAGTGCTCCTGGCAGGTCCTGCTTATTGGCAAAGATGAGAAGGGTTGCTCCGGCTAGGCGCTGGGAGAGAAAAAGTGGAGAGGAGGGTGAGTGCTCAGAGGCCAGCCTGACCCCTTTTCTACTGGCCTAGAGGATCTGGGGTCAAACATCAGTCTCCATGATCAGGGCAAGGTCTGGGTGGCAGAGCAGAGTGAAAAGAGTGACTGGCCTGTCTGATCCCACTTCGGCTACATGTGGACTCAGGGTCCAGCTGAGCACCACCCAGTGGTACCTCTCTCCTCCATGTCTCAGTTTCCTCATCCATAATCAGGGAGAAGATGCTAAACAAGATGTCTGACCTGAGTGTGAGTGGCTCACACCTGTAATCCTACCTATCCAGGAGGCTGAGATCTGAGGATCGAGGTGTGAAGCCAGCCCTGGCAGGAAAGTCCATGAGACTCTTTTTTTTTTTTTTTTTTTTTTTGGTACGGTCGTGGGCCTGAACTCTGGGCCTGGGCGCTGTCCCTCAGCTCTTCAGCTCAAGGCTAGCGCTCTACCACTTGAGCCACAGCGCCACTTCTGGCTTTTTTCTTTTTGCTTATGTGGTGCTGAGGAATCGAACCCAGGGCCTCATGCAAGTGCTCTACCACTGAGCCACCTTCCCAGCCCCCATGAGACTCTTATCTCCAGTTAACCACCAAAAAGCCAGAAGTGGCTGAAAGTGGTAGAGCACTACTAGCCTTGAGTAAAAGAGCTCAGGGACAGAGCCTAGGCTCTGAGTTCCAAGCCTCATGACCACCACCACCAACAAAAACTAATCTTGACCCTATGTTATTTGGAGCACAGATGCCTGTGGGACTCATCTGTGAGCACAGAAGCAACTTCATTCATGCAGCAAGTCTTAGCTGAACACCTATTACGTGCCGGGTCCCAGCCCCCACTGGCAGGCCTGCGCACCTCCTCTACGAGAAGGCTCTGGAGCTCCCGCTGGCAGTCCTGCATGCGCTGGCGGTCGGCGCTGTCCACCACCCAGATGAGGCCATCTGTGCTCTCAAAGTAGTTCCGCCAGTACGAGCGCAGGGACTTCTGGCCGCCCACATCCCAGATGTTCAGCTTGAAGCTGGGCAGGAAAGAGCCAGCAGAAAATCAGCCCCCTCCGGCCCCTGCCTGCCCCGACCTGGCTAGTGCAGGGCAGGGCCCCAGCTCACCCTCGGTGCTCCAGGGTCTTGATGTTGAAGCCCAGGGTCGGGGAGATGGTGTCCACGTCTTCCCCGTTGAACTTCTTGAGGATGGTGGTTTTTCCGGCATTGTCCAGGCCGCTGGGGCATTTGGTTAAGGAGAAGTCCCTCTGCCCAGCCAGTGGCAATGCCAACACAGCGTCCCTTCCTTAGGGGCTAATCATTTCCCATCATATATATATAAAGTTGAGTTGGAGTCAGACACTAGTGGCTCACACCTATAATCCTAGCTACTCAAGAGGCTGAGATCTGAGGGTCATGGTTTGAAGCCAGCCAGGTCAGACAAACCCAAGAGAATCTTATTCCCAGTAAACCAGCAAAAAGCTGAAAGTGGTGCTATAGCTCAAGTGGTATAGCAACAGGCTTGAGTGAACAAGCAAAGAGTGAAAAGCTCTCCGTTCAAGCCCCTGAGTCCAAGCTGAGCACATGCCTGACCCCTAATTGGGTAACATGGAAACAGCAAAATAATCATTTCTATCATCTCTGATGAACAAAAGCAACTTAATTCATGTAGCAACTATTAGTTGAACACCTATTAAGAGCCAGGCCCTCTTAGGGTATTAGAGGACAAAGTTCTCATCCTTATGAAGTTTACACTCTCATGGGAGCTTGTGATAGACTACAAACCTAAGGGCTTGGTAGAGTGGCTTAAGCCTGAAATCCTACCTATTTGAGAGACACACATGGGAAATGGAGGGTTTAAGGCCAGCTGGGAAGGAAAAAAAAAAGTTTAAGAGATTCCATTTCAACCAATGGCTAAGTGAGAAGGAGCATACCCAGTGACTTGGTAGAAGCACAAATAGCATCACAGTCTAGGCTAGCCTGAGCAGAAAGCAAGACCCTATCATCAATGCAAAATCATCAATGCAAAAAGGGCTAGCTGAGGGACTCAAGTGGTAGAGGGCCTGCTTAGACATTACGAAGCCCCAAATTCAAATTCCAGGAGGACAAAATAACAACAATAATGTACTACAGATCCTGGCGAGAGTGACCAATGCAGGGCATGGTCCAAGAGGAGTCCAAGAGGAGCTGCTTTAGGCTCAGGCACCAGGGATGCTGGGTGAAGTCTCTTGAGTGTCTGAAATACCCAAGGCCAGCCTGTTGAAGGACTAAGGGAAGAACAAACATCAGAGAATGGCAGCTGCGTTTGTGTTTCTGGAATGTTTCACATCCTTTTCTGTAAAGAGCAAATCTCTAGAGAAAAGAGAACCACCTCCTCTCCTTCCAACACTTGAGCTCCTGCAGCCTGACTGGATATTAGAAGGAGGGCAGGTCCTGTGCTCAGGCCCTCTTCCTGTTTACTGGTCTGGTTAGGAACTTGAGAGATGGGGGCAAGAAAAGTGCTGCTCCTGAGGCTCAATCTTAGGCCTAAAGTTGCCCTAATCCTGGTCTCTCTAATGCCAGTATTATCTATGTGTTCTCCATGGATCAAGAACAGGTGACAAACTCCTGTTGCTCCTCTTCCCTCTCCCCCATTCAGTGATGAACAACTTGCCTTCTACAGCACACTTCCTCAAACACTCCTTACACTCACCTGGGTCAAACTTTGTATCTTCCTGCTTTTTCTTTCCTTTTAGTAGTGCTGTGATGGAACCCAGGGCCTTACAGGTTAGAGCTCCAGCTCTCGCTCTCTCCTCTTTCCCTTTCCCCACCCCTCTCTCGCCAGTATGAGGACTTGAAACCAGGGCTGAGGGCCAGGGCACTCTCCATTAGCTTTTTTGGTTCAAGGCTGGGCTGACGCTCTTCCACTTGAACCACAGCGCTACCTGAGATTAATAGTCTTAGGAATGGGTCTACCTGGGCTTGCTTTCAAACCATAATTTGAGGATCTCAGCCTCCTGAGTAGCTAGGATTACAGGTGTGAGTTGTTGGCTCCCAGTTCCTGCTTTCTTAAACCTACTCCCAGCTGGGAGAGGGGGAAACCACTGCATATCATCAGAATGTGTCCCCAGTGGCTTCCAGAGCCTGTTCTTGCCACAGTGGTCCCCAAAGACTTCATGCTGCATTTCAGGGGCCTGGCGGCCCTCACTGCTTATCTTCTGCTCCCCTGTAGCACCTGCATCCTCATTTCACGTGTTTGGACACCTGTGCGCACCACTTTCTAGGTGAGCTCCTGCACCTGTGATCAAACACCACCCTACCTCTGCTGCACAGGTCCAGCAGCACATGTGACATCCTAAGGATAGCTCAGATGCCTCACCTGGCCAAACAGAGGTCAGGGCTACCATCTTCCCAGGAGCTGTTCCTCCCCATCTCAGCACAGTGGATGGCGCGTGTGCATCTATACGCATGTGCACCCATACTGGTGCTTGAACTAAGAACATCACCTTGACTTGGCTTTTTTTGCTCTATCACTTGAACCACATCTCCACTTGCAGCTTTTTTGCTTGTTAACTGGAGATGAGTTTCACACATTTGTCTGCCTAGGCCGCCTCTGAACAGGGATCTTCAGATCTCAGCCTTCTGCGTAGCTAGAATTACAAGCATGAGGCACCAAGGCACGGCTCCTTGTGCTTCAGACTGTTCTGGCCAGAACCCTGGTATCAGGCTTGGTTTCAGTTCATCTCATTCTCAATCTAGTTGCTATTCCTGCTGGCCTGCCTATCACCATGTCTTCCATGATCTTGCCTTCTGGCCTGGGCCTGGTCTCAGCTCGTGGCTTCTCCTCTAAACTTCTCAAAAAAGCCAAGAACCAGAAGTCCTTATAAGATGGTTCCAGTCACTGAGTCTCTTCTGTAACCACACTGCCTTCTTTGATGTCCCCATGAACCTGACAGGAATGCATTTGCCTTTCTTTGCCTTGGATAGTTTTCCTCCAGATACATATGCTTCAATCTTTGCCCCCCCTCATGTCTTTACCCAACTGTCATTTAGTGTGGCATTATTATTATTTTAATGCGTTGGTACTGGGGCTTGAATGCAGGGCTTCATGCTCTTAGCTTTTTTGTTCAAGGCTGGTGCTCTACCACTTGAGCCACACCTGGCTTTTTTTTTGGCTAGTTCATTGGAGGTAAGAGTCTCTTGGATTTGTCTGCCTGAGCTGGCTTCCGACCTCCATCCTCGGATCTCGGCCTCCTGAGTAGTGAGGATTACAGGCGTGAGCCACCGGCGCCCGGGTCGATTGCTTGGCACACCGCAGGGCAACGCCCCGCAGGCGTCGGCTAACGCACCACCCCGAGGGTCCTGGGGCCTGCAAGCCCTTAGGGGCGCAGGCACGACCGACTGCCCAGCAGGGGACCCGAGGCTGGATCCACACCGCCGCCCTGACCCCAGCCGGGGCCCGCGCGCCGCCCGGGCGCCGACCTCGGGGTCGGGGCCGGCACCCTGGCCCAGGGAGAGGAGGTCAGAGCACCGGAGGACCAGAACCCACGCTCGGGCCGGAGTGACAGAGGGTGACGTCGGAGTCACCTCCGGGCCCTATTCCACCCAGCACCCGGGACGCTCCGCCCCGCAGGGCGCCTCCAGGCCCACACCTTTGTCGTTTGGAGGCGAGTCCCCCCTCCGTCCCCGCGAGGTGGTACGGCCCGCGGCGGCCCCGGCCGGGAGGATTGGTAGGGCCGCGTGCGTGACGCACAATGGGCAGTTGGTCCGGACCCGGCGGTCGCGCTCCCGCGCCCGGCAGGGGGCGCCTGGCACCGCCCACCCGGCAGGCCTCCCCGCCCCCCTGCCCTCGCGGCTCCGGCTTCCGGAAGGATACAGCATGAGCAGTCGCAGCTCCCGCTCTTTCTGCTTCATCTTCTTCAGAATGGTCAGAAGCCCCATGGTCCCGTAACCCCCTCCCGGCTGCCGTTTCTTCTAGTCCCGGGACTCCGTTCTCAGTTCCTATTGGCTATCACACCCGTGGACAGCACAGTCTATTGGTCGGCCCCGTGTTTGGTCCCGCCCTTTCCTCCACGTGACTCGGAAGCCTCCCTTTGGAGCCGCAGCCATGGTCCCCCTAGTGGTCACCGGGACTGCTGCGCCCACCCCGGCGTTAACCCTTTGCCTCCCAGGGCGAAATCCTCATTCCTTCCAGCCTGGGACCGTCGGACTTGGCGGGAACGGGAGCTTGAAGCTCCAGAACCGTTATCTTGGTTAGGTGGGGAGTACCTACAAAGGGTTTAACTCTGGAAACAGAACTGGGGGCACAGGGTGCCGGCTGCTCACCTGGCAGCAGTAGAAGGCCCGGAGACGGGGGGCCCAGCCCCGCTCCGCGGGGGCCTCAGCATCCTCCTGAATCTGCAGTGACGCAGATGGGCCTCCCCGGTCCCCGGCTCAGTCCAGGGCGGTCGTGCCCCCTAGAGGCCGTTTCCAAGGGTGCGTGCGTGCTTGCGTATGCGTGTGCGCGTGCGCGTGCGCGCGCTCCGTGTCTTTTCCCTTGACAGGATAGTCAATGTCCTTTAGAGGACTGGGAAGTCCTGCAATGCGGGGGAACGCCAAGAATTGACCCACCCGCCAGGCTCCTGCAATCCTAGCTACCCGGGAGGCTGAGATCAGGGTCGTGGTTCGAAGCCAGCCTGGGGAGGAAAATCTATGAGACGACGAAAAACCCGGAAGTGCAGCTGTGGCTTGAGTGGAAGAGCGCTAGCTAGGCGCTGTGGGTTCGAGCCCCAGCTGTCTGTGACCGTGTTGTCTGTATTAAGTAAATAAGCACATTTCTATTCCTTTTTCTTTTTTCCTTTTGGAGTACTAGGGTTTCAGCTCAGGACTTCACATTTGCTGGATAGGCTCTGTACTAATTAGGCCACACCTACCAGCCTATTTTGCTTTTAGGTTATTTTTCAGATAGGGTCTCAGACCTGGATCCTCCGGCCTAGGTTGGATAACTGATACTCAACCATATCTGGCTTTCGTTGAGATAGAAGTGTCACTAACTTTTTGCCCCAGCTGCCCTGGAATCACATCCGCATGATCTCCCTCCACCTCTGGGGTAGTTGGGATTATATGCACGAGCCAGCAAGCCTGGTCCCATTTTAGTTTTTTTTTTTTTTTATTATTTATTTATTTATTTTTGGTCGAGGGGCTTGGGCGCTGTCCCTGCGCTCTTCAGGTCAAGGCTAGCGCTCTACCGTTCGAGCCAGAACGCCACTACCAGTTTTCTAGTGGTTTATTGGAGATAAGATTTTCACAGACTTTCCTGCCTGAGCTGGCTTTTAACTGCCATCCTCTGATCTCAGCTTCCTGAGTAGCTAGGATTATAGGAGTGAGCCACCGGCGCCCGGCCCATAAAAGAACAATAACTGGAAGAATGCCCACTAAAAAAGTTTTTTAAAAAATGGAAAAATAAAATAAAAAAAAAAATGGAGGCTGGGAAGGTGGCTCAGTGGTAGAGTGTTTGCCTTGCATGCATGAGGCCCTGGGTTCCATTCTTCAGCACCAAATAAGCAGAAAAAGCTGGAAGTGGCGCTGTGGCTCAAGTGGTAGAGGGCTCACCTTGAGCTGAAGAGCTGAGGGACAGTGCCCAGGCCCAGAGTTCAGGCCCACAACCGACAAAAAAAAAAATAAATAATAATAATAATAATGGAATAAAGTCCTTAAGTGGATTGTGAAGGTAATGTTCCTCCAGTAGGTTGAATGACATGAATTACCTGAATTTGGCCATTCTGATTATAAAGATATCAGTTTCATAGGGTTCAAATTAATAGTATTAATAAAAGTTGGATTAACAAAACAAAGCATAGCTACTTTTATTTTTTATTTTTTTATTGTGAAAAAACTGTACAGTGGGGTTACAATTACATGGGCAAGATAATGAGTACATTTCTTATCAAGCATTGTAGCCTCCTCCTTTGTTTCCCCTTCCCATCCGCATAGCTACTTTTATAAAGGTAGTGTTTGGTGAAACGTTTGGTTCAGTATCTATATGGATGAATATACTTCCCAATGTGGAACACTCACAAAGTTTAAAAATCACTGAAATTCAAATGTTAATTCTGGGGAGCAAGCTTGGAGTGGAGGGGACTTGAAATTATTATCTTAAGTACTTCTGGATTGTTTTACCTGTCACTAGCCTTGAATTACTTGTATAAATATTAGGCATAGGCCAGGTGCAGGTAGTTCACTCCTGTAATCCTAGCTATTCCTAGCTATTCAATTACAGGCATGAAGCCAGCCAGAACAGAAAAGTATGTGAGGTTCTTAACTTTAGTTAACTAGTAGAAGTGGAGGTGTAGCTCAAGTAGTAGAGTGTGAGGCTTGGGTGGCAAAAGCTAAGCAAGATCTTGAGGCCCTGAGTTCAAGCCCCAGTACTGGCACAAAATAAATACATGAATAAATACATATGAGGCTATATAAATAAATACATCAAGGTTAATTATATAACTAAAGGCTAAATAAATGCAGGCTAAATACATAAATAAGTAAATGTGGGATTCTCATGGTAGGTTTCAGTCTAAAAAGGAAGAAGTCAGAAAGTGACTATAAGTAATTGCCTGAAGCTAGAAATCAGGAGTGAAGAGGCTTTTTAAAAAGTTATTTATTTTGCATGTACTGTTATCTTCCGTGTACAGAAGAGTTTGAATTCAAGTCAGTTTAAGGATGTATCTTGATCAATGTCACATAGAGGGGATTTTAAAGAGGAGGGTGAGATCTATTTCAGAATGTGTTTCCTTGTGCCTCATAGAGAAGAGAGCTCTTAAATAAAACTCCTGAGAAATACCTTCAAAAGAATATATAGAAAGCTGTAGTTATATATAACTGTAGATATATATATAAATATAATTTTTCCCACAAGAAAGATCATGAAATTAAAATACCCAAATCCTGACAGCTGTGAAACCTACTTTTGAAAAGAAGACTCCTTTAGGCTAAATGGATTTAACTTGAGAATTGAGTTCTATATGCCTTGCAAAAAGCGGTATTTGCCCAGTATAAACAACTTAGCAATATAATTTTAATTTTGCTGGGGGCAGTGGCATGCACCTGTATAGTCCAATATTTGAGAGGGTGAGGCAGGAAAAAAAAATATCTGTAGTAGCTTTTTTTTGGGGGGGGGAGTGGCAGCGCCAGTCCTGGGGCTGAATTCAGGGCCAGGGCACTGTTCCTGAGCTGCTTTTTGCTCAAGGCTAGCACTCTACCACTTGAGCCACAGCACCATTTCCAGCTTTTTCTGTTTACGTGGAATTGAACCCGGGGCTTCATGCATGCTAGGCAAGTACTCTACTACTAAGCCACATTCCCAGCCTGTAGCAGTAGGTGTGTGTGTGTGTGTGTGTGTGTGTGTGTGTGTGTGTGTGTGTGTGTGTGTGTGTGTGTGTGTGTGTGTGTGTGTGTGTGTGTGTGTGTGTGTGTGTGTGTACTAGGGTTACTAGGGTTTTTTTTTCTCTCTGTGTGTGTGTGTGTGTGTGTGTGTGTGTGTGTGTACTAGGGTTACTAGGGTTTGAACTCTGGCTTCAAAGTTGCTAAGCTCGTGCTTTACCACTTGAGCTACATCTCCAGCAAGGCTAGGGGGCTTTTGACTACCAGTTAGGGACCAACCTGGCAACACAATGAGACCTTTCAAAATATAAATAAAAAAGGTACAACATTTCAATCAGCTGTTTTATGTACCCCTTTATAAAAATAAGGAATAATAGCTGGGCGCCGGTGGTTTACACATGTAATCCTAGCTACTCAGGAGGCTGACATCTGAGAATCATGGTTCAAAGCCAGCCCCAGCAAGAAAGTCCATGAGACTTTATCTCCAGTAAACCACCGGAAAACTGGAAATGGCACTGTGGCTCAAGTGGTAGAGTGCTAGGCTTAAGCTGAAGAGCTGAGGGACAATGCCTAGGCCCAGAGTTCAAGACCCACAACTGACTAATAAATAAATCATAATAACAAAACTTTAAATTTTGGAATCAAAAAATTAAAAGATAAAACATTTCTTAAGTTATACTTACTAATCACTAAATATCAGCAACAATTTACCCAAGCATTTTACTTATCTACATTTTATTTTTAAGCTTACCAAATAAGTTATCTATTTGATTCTTTTGTTTGTTCTTTTGGTGATACTGAGGTTTGAACTCAGCTCCTTTTGCTCACTAGGCTGGCACTGTACCACTAAGTTACAACTTCACCTCTATTGAATTCAAATTATTTTTATTTATTTATTTATTTATTTATTTTGGGTCCGGTCGTGGGGCCTGAGCTCTGGGCCTGGGCGCTGTCTCTCAGCTCTTCAGCTCAAGGCTAGCGCTCTACCACTTGAGCCACAGCGCCACTTGCGGCTTTTTTCTTTTTGCTTATGTGGTGCTGAGGAATCGAACTCAGGGCCTCAGGCATGCAAGGCAAGTGCTCTACCACTGAGCCACCTTCCCAGACCTGAATTCAAATTATTGTACTCAGGTTGTTTAAAAGAAAGTTACAGAATCTGGGTACTTGGTGGCTCAGGCCCATAATCCTAGCTACTCAAGGTTCCATCCAGAGGATCAAGGTTCAAAGTAAGCCCTAGGAAGAAAAGTTTGTGAGACTTCATCTCCAAAACAACCAGCAAAAATTGGGGCTGGAGGCATAGCTCAAGTCGTAGAGTTCCAGCTAAGCAATAGACTTGACAAGTACAAGGCCCTGTGTTTAAACCCCAGAACTGGCAGATAAATACTAAGTAAACAAGTTACAGGGGCTGGACATAGCTATTCCAGTGGTACAATGCCCCTTGCCAGGACCTGGCACCACCACAATAAAGTTATAATTTTGATGGGAAGGGCTGGGAAGGTGGCTCAGTGGTAGAGCGCTTGCCTTGCATGCATGAGGCCCTGGGTTCGATTCCTCAGCACCACATAAGCAAAAAGAAAAAAGCTGGAAGTGGTGCTGTGGCTCAAGTGGTAGAGCGCTAGCCTTGAGCTGAAGAGCTGAGGGATAGCACCCAGGCCCAGAGTTCAGGCCCCACAACCAGAGCCCCCCCCCAAAAAAATAATAATTTTGATGGGAAGAGAACACATATTTAATTCTCCGTGCACACATCAATGATGCAAGTTGTGTGCTTTGAACTGTGTGCCCAGGACAGGGGCCTCAGCCAGCACTTGGTGGCAGCATACCCAAGTGGAGCTTTTGTCCTACTGATGAGCAAAGAAATGGAAAGTCTAGTAGGCAACTCCAATGTTGAAATGGCAACTGCAGATAAACCCCAGTCCTTGCTGTAGGACTCCCTCATGCTCAGGGGGGCTCCAGTACCCCAGGACAGTCCCCTGCCCCAGGGCTGCTCACTCACCCTCAGTGGGTATGGGCAACCCACAGACCCCAGCCTGGCACCTCCAAGGGTGTCCGGTGTTGAAACCTCTATAGGTCTTTGCCCAGGTGTCTCACCTGGCGTGGGTGACAGAAGGCATCCTGTCCAACTTCCCCATGACAGAAGGAGCTGTCACTCACTCTCTTCCAGCCACAGAGGTCAAGTGACACCCCCAGGCCCGCCCAAAACCTTAGGAGTAAGGAAAGATGATATTAATTGCTTGGAGCAGCCACACCTGTGTCCACCTCACTGGGTACTGGGCTGGGAATGTGGCTTCATGGTAGAGTGCTCGCCTAGCATGCATGAAGTCCTGGGTTTGGTTCCTCAGTACCACATACACAGAAAAAGCCAGAAGTGGTGCTATGGCTCAAGTAGTAGAGCGCTAGCCTTGAGCAAAAGCAGCTCAGGGACAGTGCCCAGGCTCTAAGTTCAAGCAAAAAAAGAGCTCAAGACCCATGCCAAATGCTTCTGCTCCCTCTTGGCCCTGACCCTGTCCCCAGCATTTCCCATAGCCTCTGCTGGCCCATCTGGCTGCAGCAGCTCCTTGAAATGTGTTTGCTCCCTCCCTCCTTTCCCCCAAGGCACTAGAACCCTTGTATCTTCTGTCAGACATTATCCAACAGCCCAGGGGCCTCTAGGCCTAGGAGGGTCATTGCTTCTCCCAGGAAATCTCCTGCACTTCCTGCTGTAGTAACCCCTCCTGGATAACCCCTCCTCTGCCCACACCAGTACCTCTCTCCACCTTACTTCTCTCAGATAGCTGAAAAAAAAAAAAAAAAGTTTGTATGCAAATATCTCAGGCTGGGAATGTGGCTTAGTGGTAAAGTGTTTACTTAGTATGCATGAAGCCCTGGCTTGTATTCCTCAGTACCATATACACAGAAAAAGCTGGGAGTGGCGCTGTGGTTCAGGTGGTAGAGCGCTAGCCTTGAGCACAGAGAGGCTCAAGGACAGAGCCCAGGCCCTGAGTCCAAGCTCTAGGACTGGCAAAAAAAGAAAGCAAATATCTCAGGGAGGCCCAGCATCACCTCCGTATTTAAACGTGTGCGACACACTTACAATCCCAGCTATTTATGAGGGGGAGGCAGGAGAATCACAAATTTTGAGGCCAGCCTGGGCAAGACAGTAAGAGTCTGGGTGAAAAAAAGGAAGGAAGGCAGGAAGGGAGGAAGGGAGGGAGGGAAGGAGGGAGAAAGGAAGGGAGTGAGGAAGAAAGGAAGAGAGGGAGGAAAGTGGGGAAGGAAACCATTCAACTCACTTTGCCTAAATCCCCCTTTTCCTACTGTTTCTCCCATAGCTTTTACGTTTGTTGCTCCCCCCTCCTCCCCCTGCCCCACTGGGGCCTGAACTCAGGGCCTGGGCCTTGTCTCTTAGATTTTTTTCACTCAAGGCTGGTACTCTACTACTTGAACCATACCTCCTCTTTAGAATTTTTTTTGCTGGTTAATTGGAGATGAGTCTCATGAACTCCTTTACATATATGGAAACTAAGGCTCACAGAGGGTACAAGTCTGTGTGAGGCTTCAAAACCTGGCACTCATGAGCACAGTTCTGAAGCCCCTCTCAGCCTTGTGGATGTTTAGCTTCAGGGGCTTTGCTCTGGCATCTCGGGAGGCCCCATCTTGCACAGTGCACCCCTCAGTCCTTCTGCTGACCTTTGGCAAGTACAAACACTCCTTGTCCTCCTGTGGGAACCTCATGGCCACCTTTATTTCCACTCCAGTCCCCCAAGGCACTGCTGAATCAGTGATGAACAAGGGGAGAAGAACCCAGGTCTGCCAGGCTCTGCTGTCTCCTTACACTTGGCCAACTCCTTCCTCTTACTGTGCCTCAGTTTCCCCAGTTGCAAAACCAGTAGTCTTAGACAGTCTCTGAAGTTCTCTAGCCATGATCACCTGCTTACCTGCCTGGCCAAGAACAGCTCTGTCCCTTGGGCACCATTCGTTTTTTTTTTGGTCAGTCGTGGGGCTTGAACTCTAGGTCTGGGCGCTGTCCCTGAGCTCTTCAGCTCAAAGCTAGCGCTCTATCACTTAAGCCACAGTGACACTTCCAGCCTTTTCGTTTATGTGATGCTGAGGAATTGAACCCAGGGCCTCATACATGCAAGGCAAACGCTTTACCCACATTCCCAGCCTTGGTTCTAGGTCTACCAAAGGCAATCTCTCATGTCTGGGGCTTGGGAGCTTGACTGCTCTGGGCTGGCCCTTCTTTACCTTGAGCTAGCCTAGCCTGCACAATAGCCTCGGTAAAGGCCATCTGTTTTTAAGGGCACTGAGTCAAGAGGGAGAAGGATCAGTCTTTCTGGGCTCATTATTGATCATTGCCATGTATGGCTTTAGTCATCATGACAGCTCTGGCAAAGTGAAGGGCCTGATATTTTACAGACAAGGCAACTGAGGCCCAGAGAACCAATGACTTGTCCAGAGTCGCACAGCTAACACTTCTTGTGAAAATGGAAGGGACACATCATCATTGCCACATCCTGTAAAGCCCAGGAATACAAGCTGACTCTTCAAAGCGGCTGTTTATTATTTATTCTTCCAGCCCAGGTCAAGTTAACTTCCCAGAAATACATGTATATTAAAGGAATAGCATAGAGTCAGAAACATAGGCTTCAGGGAAAAGCAGACTGCTGGGATCCGAGCCAGCTCCCACTTCCCCTGCCCTGCGCCTCTCACCACTGAGGAATAACCGTGGGGCTGACATCATGGAACCCTGGGTGAAGTCACCCAGTTCCTTAGAGGCCAACTCTACTCTGACGCATGCTCATGATGTCCTGGGCTGAAAGTGAAAGGTATCTTCCGCCCCATAGGCCCTGGGGAGTCATAGCCCCAATCCCCCCCCCCCCCCCCCCCCCCCCCGTCCCCCAGCGTGACCTTCCTTCCTGACTCAGCTGGGACAAAGTAGAAAGAATGCTTGGCCTGATGTCAGAGACACATAGACCAGTCCTTCCAGTCATGGAGGGGGAAGGGAGGGGGCTTGAACTCTGGGCCTGGGTCCTGTTTTTAGCTCAAGGTAAGCACTCTGCCACTTGAGCCATAGCACCACTTCCGGTTTCCTGGTGTTTAATTGGAGATAAGAGTCTCATGGACTTTCCTGCCCAGGCTGGCTTTGAACCTCGATCTCAGATCTTAGCCTCCTGAGTAGGTAGGTTTACAGGTGTGTCAACGGTGCCTGGCTTCCTTGTTTGTTTTGTGCTGGTACTGGGACTTCAAGTCAAGGCCTCTTCTTCTCCCTTAGCTTTTCAGGTGGCCCTACCCAAATAGTTTGGCCACTGTGCTGAGGCTTGCCCAGGTTTGGGAAGGCCTATGCTTGTGCATTTGGTACTTTTGTCCTTCATGTTCAGTCCTCTTTGTCCTTCTTGGTTTAGCCTTGGCCTATGCCATATGTAGGGCTGTTACCTTAACTGTTAGCCATGATTGTTCCAGATGTGGGCCATCTGGAGGTTTTAGAACGGATGCTTGTATCCCAGGGCATTTCCTGCTCATGCCTGCCTGGATGCCAACCATAACATTCCCCCTCGAGAGCTCCAGACCCTGAATTCTTTTAGGGGTATGGACAGCAAGACTGACCTAGTTGCTTTCTGCTGAAGCAGGGAACCTCAGGGTCCAGAGTCAGTCATGGGCTGGGAAGGTGGCTCAGTGGTAGAGTGCTTGCCTTGCATGCCTGAGGCCCTGGGTTCGATTCCTCAGCACCACATAAGCAAAAAGAAAAAAAGGCCGCAAATGGAGCTGTTGCTCAAGTGGTAGAGCGCTAGCCTTGAGCTGAAGAGCTGAGGGACAGCACCCAGGCCCAGAGTTCAGGCCCCACAACTGGACCCAACAAAACAAAACAAAACAGAGTCTCTCAGTCATGACAAGGGAAAGTTGATTTGGCTCAGTCAGAGACAATGTGGCTTTTCTGTCGTTGGACTTGAAAGAGTATATAGTTTTCAGGCTGGGAAGGTGTCTCCGTGGTAGAGTGCTTGCCTTGCATGCATGAGGCCCTGGGTTCGATTCCTCAGCACCACATAAGCAGAAAAAAGCAGGAAGTGGTGCTATGGCTCAAGTGGTAGAGCGCTAGCCTTGAGGTGAAGAGCTGAGGGAGAGCACCCAGGCCCAGAGTTCAGGCCCCACGACCGACAAAAAAAAAAAAAAAAAGTATAGTTTTCACAAAATGAAGCAGCCATCGTAGCAAAAAGGCATCCTGTAGTCAGTCCCTTTCGCAGATTCAAGTCACACCGAAGTTACCAGGGGAATTTACCATCTCTGTCACTTATGTTCCCATAAATTTCAAATCTTTTCATTGACAGAATAAAAGAAATGTAGCTGAGCACTGGTGGCTCACACCTGTAATCTGGTTCCAGGCCAATCCCAGGCAGGAAAGTCCATGAGATTCCTTATCTCTGATAAACTACACCTCAAAAAAGCTAGTGGGGGGGGGATAGGGGGAAGGGAAAGTAAGAGGGGGAAGGGAAAGTAAGAGAAAAATGAGGGAAGAGGTAATAAGTTTGACAAGAAATGTACTTATTACCTTATTTATGTAACTGTAACCCCTCTATACATGACCTTGACAAAAATAAATTTAAAAATTAAGAAAAGGTAGAGGTGGAGCTGTGGCTCAAGTGGTAGAGTCTCATATAGAGGGGGAAAAAACGGTAAGGAAGCTGGGCACTGGTGGCTCACGCCTGTAATCCTAGCTACTCAGGAGGCTGAGATCTGAGGATCTCAGTTCAAAGACAGCCTGGGTAGGAAAGTCCATGAGACTCTCTCTGTTTCTGTCTCTGTCTCTCTCTGTCTCTGTCTCTGTGTCTCTGTGTCTCTCTGTGTCTCTCTGTCTCTCTCTTTTTTGGTCGGTCATGGGGCTTGACTCTGGGCCTGAGCACTATTCCTCAGCTCTTCAGCTCAAGGTTAGCACTCTACCACTTGAGCCACAGCACTACTTCCAGTTCTCTGAGTGCTTTTTTTTTAAATTGGAGATAAGTGTCTCATGGACTTTTGTGTCCTGGCTGGCTTTGAACTGTGATCTTCAGATCTCAGCCTTCTATGTAGCTAGGATTACATGTCAGAGCCAAAGGCACCTGGCTTGTGAGACTCTTATCTCCAATTAACCACCAGAAAACCAGAAGTGGCACTGTGGCTCAAGTGGTAGAGTGTTAGCCTTGAGCTAAAGAGCTGAAGGAGAGCGCCCAGGCCCTGACAACTGACCCCCCCCAAAAAAAAAAAGCTCAGGGACAATACCCATGCCCTGAGTTCAAGTTCCAGGACTGCATCCCTCCCCACCCTCCCCCACCCTCCCAAAAAAGTTTAGCAGGTCAATAGAGTGACGGTAAGGAGAGGAAAGAGAAATAGATTCTGTATGGGGAGGTACTAACAGGAAGAAGTTGGGTTAACAAGGAAGATAAAAGAGGATGAAATAAATTGTTGACACATATGAAAATAGAACAACGAAACCTGTTGAAATTTTTTTGGGAAGTGGGGGAAGGTAGACCCGAAAGAAGGAGTGAGGTTGATCAGTATATATTATAGACATGTATGGAAATGTAACAATGAAAAACCCTTCCCAGCTGGAAGTGGTGCTGTGGCTCAAGTGGTAGAGCGCTAGCCTTGAGCTGAAGAGCTGAGGGACAGCACCCAGGCCCAGAGTTCAGGCCCCACGACTGGACCCAAAGGAAAAAAAAAAAAAAAGAAAAACCTTTCTCTCTATACTTGAGGTAAGCTAATTAAAATAAAATACCTATGTTATTAAAGGAAAAAAGTTCAGATGTCTATGTGACTTATTGCTTACCAGTGTTCTAAGCCTTTTTATACTTATTATTTTATATACAATTTTTGTTATCTCCATTTAACAGAGGAATCATAAAGATTATTTTAAGTGATTTGGCCAAGAATAAATTCCAAAACCTGAGATAGAGCCTGCCCATCTTTTTTTTTTTTTTTTTTTTTTTTTTTTTTTGGTTGGTGGTAGGGCTTAGAACTCTGGGCCTGGGCGCTGTCCCTCAGCTCTTCAGCTCAAGACTAGCGCTCTACCACTTGCGCCACAGCACCACTTCCAGTTTTCTGGTGGTTAGTTGGAGATAAGAGTCTCATTTAGAGCCAGCCCAGTGCCTGTGGCTCAAGCCTCTAATCCTAGCTACTCAGGAGGTTGAGATCTGAGGATCACCATTGAAAGCCAGCCCGGGCAGGGAAAATCTGTGAGACTCTTATCTCCAATAAACCACTAGAAAACCGAAAGTGGTGCTGCTGCTGACAAAAAAAAAAAGAGTCTCCAGGACTTTCTTGCCCGGGCTGGCTTTCAACTTCCATCCTCAGATCTCAGCCTCTTGAGTAGCTAGGATTACAGGTGTGAGCCACCGACGCCTGGCTGAGCCTGCCCATTTTTTAATGGCTGTCTCAAAGAGCTCCTGCTCGGGAAAGCCTTCTTTGACCTCTCCAATAGGAAGTGACCTGTCCAGCAGAAAGGCTCAACAGGTGTGTGCTCATGTAAACTCCTAGCTGAGGCTTAACTCCTAGCTGACCCACACATACTTTGTCCCACTAGAGCCACCTGGCCCCTTCTGCTTCCCTCAGGTGACTTGAAGGAGGTCTGGCCTAACATGAGGGATGAGGAAGTAGGGAGGACCTACACTCCTGGGCAGCTGGAGACCCCAGGAGGTGTGAGAAGAGCAAGGATCAGAAGTAATTAGGTTTAGATGAGGTCTTGAGATCATGATGGAATTAGACCTCCCCACCCTTTTTTGTCAGTACTAAGGTTTGAATTCAGGAACTTGTGCTGTTAGGGAGCACGCTACCATTTGAGCCTGAGCCATACCTCCAGCCCTTTTTTATTTAGGTATTTTTTCTGATAAGGCCTGTCATTTTTTTTTTTTGCCCAAAGTCAATCATAAGCCATATTATAGCTATCCAGGCCTCCTGTATAGTTAGTAGAAGTGGCCACCAAACTCAACTTGTTGGAGAGGGGGGGGTCTCACTAACTCTTGCCTAGACTGGCCTTGAACCATGACCCTCCTGATCTCTGCCTCCCAATTACCTGGGTTCATAGGTGTGTGCCTCCACATCCAGCAGGGTTAGTGTCAAAGAGCAAGCAGAGGGGGCTGGGAAGGTGGCTCAGTGGTAGAGTGCTTGCCTTGCATGAGGCCCTGAGTTCGATTCCTCAGCACCATATAAACAGAAAAAGCCAGAAGTGGCGCTGTGGCTTACTGAGGGACAGCGTCCAGGCCCAGAGTTCAAGCCCCACAACTGACAAAAAAAAAAAAAAAGCAGCAGAACTTTGTGTGCCACCACAGAATCTGCCAGCACCTTGACCTTAGACTCCCAGCTTCCAATACTGTGAGAAATAAATGTAGTTTGAGCCTCCTGCCCTATCTGAGGGAAGGCTCCGACTTGGTGACTCTGCCAGCCAGGAGGTCAAGCACCCTGGAGAGAAGCTTTGCATAGGCATTCAAGGTTCAACCTTATCACCCTTAGAATCCCTCTTTGCCTGTCCCTCCCTCTCCAAGCCATCTCCTCTGGGAGAGCAAGCCATAAACGCTGCCTCTGCTTTTCCTCCAGGGCTGGGGCCTGGCTGGCTGGCTTTGAAGCCATACCTGCTGCTTGTCTATCCTCTAGCAGAAGCCAGGGCCTGGGAGTCTGCGTATGCGACTATAAGCTGGGGAGAGGGGGTGGGTATCTGTGCTCTAGGTAGCCACACAGGTATTTTAGGGGTTACATCACACACAGCCTGCTCCAGATCCATTCCCTATGGAGCTCATGGACTACTAATGAGCCCCTCAGGTGTTTGTTTCAGGTAAGACTCTACCCCTGCCCTCTTGGTTTCTGAGAAACAAAAACAATTCAGAGAAATGGCAGCCTTACTGCCTGGGGTGCCCCAATCTGTCTCAACCCCCTTCGAAGCAAGGCAGCAGGACCCAGATATTGGGCCCAGTCCTGCCCACCTATCCAGCATTTCTCATTATGAGATGGCATTCAATGATTTAGAATCTAGAATATGTCTCCATAAATCTCCGGAGGAGGAATGTATCTAGCAGGACAGGACTTTACAATATTGGAAAAACTTTCATCTCACCTCATTCCTTCCTTTCTTCAAAACAACAGAACTATAATAGGTTTGTTTTCTCCATCATCCCCAGTGAACATATCAGGTGATAAACCTGATGAGCAGCATACCAGCACTCAGAGTGAAGTCTTCCAATGCTAAAGCTACCCAGGCTAGTTTTAGACTTAGTTAAAGAGAGGGTATAAGCCGGGCGCTGGTGGCTCACGCCTGTAATCCTAGCTACTCAGGAGGCTGAGATCTGAGAATCTCGGTTCAAAGCCAGCCTGGGCAGGAGAGACCGTGAGACTCAGATCTCCAATAAACCACCAGAAAACCGGAAGTGGCGCTGTAGCTCAAGTGGTAGAGCGCTTGCCTTGAGCTGAAGAGCTGAGGGACAGCGCCCAGGCCCAGAGTTCAAGCCCTATGGCCTACCAAAAAAAAAAAAAAAAAAGAGAGAGGGTATAAAATTACTTACTATGTCTCTGTTCATGGCAGACATCACTAATCAATCACAGCATGGCAGACACTACCAATCATTGCAAGATTTTTTTCTAATCTGCTCACAGGCAGCTGAAAATTCAGCACATCCACTCCAGACCACTCATCAGTAATTGTCATATCCACAGCACTTGCCATCCTAGTAGTCTTATCAGCCTTGAGCCCTCAGACTCAGGCACAACCCCAAGATGCTCACCAGACCATAGGATCCTACATATAGCATACTTGTTGTGGACAGTGGTTACTGGCTCCTCTGTCCCTAACAGATATTCTGTCCAAACAAGGTCTTACTTCCAAAGATCATGACCATGGAAGTTTACCTGGAGCTTTAGGCTTTGCTAGTTGAGATTTGATTTTGTTTGTTTTGGCGGTACTGAGCTCAAATCTCAGGGCCTCATATTCCCTTGGTGCTCCCTCACTTTAGCCACAGACTCTAGCCAGGATTTAAAAAAAAATTTTTTGGTGGGTCATGGGGCTTGAACTCTGGGCCTGAGTGCTGTCCCTCAGCTCTTCAGCTCAATGCTAGCACTCTATTACTTGAGCCACAGCACCACTTTTGGTTTTCTGAGTGGTTTATTGGAGATTAGAGTCTCATGGACTTTTCCTGCCCAGGCTGGCTTTGAAGCACAATTCTCAGATTTTAGCCTCCTGAGTGGCTAGGATTACAGGTGTGAGCCACCAGCGCCTGGCTCTATGCTTATTTTTAGAGATGGATTCTTGAAGATTTTTCTGTTCAAATTGACTTCGAACTGCCATTCTCCAGATCTCAGTCTCTTAAAGTAGCTAAGTTTATAGGAGTGAGCCACTGGTGCATGGGTACAAAGATTTTTTTTTTTAATTGTTAATGTTAATTTAGGATTGTAGACGTGAGCCTCCAGAGCCAGGTCATTGTTCTATTTTCATAGTTGCAAACAACCTATTTCCTTCATCATATGTATTCATCTTCCTTCGTCCCCACTATCTTTTTTTTGGGGGGGGGTCGGTCATGGGGCCTGAACTCTGGGCCTGGGCACTGTCCCTGAGCGCTTTAGCTCAAGGCTAGTGCTCTACCATTTGAGCCACAGCACCACTTCCACTTCTTTCTGCTTATGTGGTGCTTAGTAATCGAACCCAGGGCTTCATGCATGCAAGGCAAGCACTCTACTACTGAGCCACCTTCCTAGGCCCTCGTCCTCCCTATCCTAACCCTCTCCCGCTAGTGTTCATTCCCCAACAAAGCCCGTTTCTCTTTCCCCACCTCCATTCCCCTACTGGCCAACAGCTCTCATTTAGGTTCTTTATGCTGTTTGTGTATATACTGCAATATATTTAAAAGTGATTCACTATCTTTCTCAAAGAAGTCCCCAGGCCTCTCAACCCACCTTTCATGATTCAACCCACATCCATGACTCTCAATTTTATTTCTTATTCCCTTCCATGCACACTTTTATACTTTATTACCTATTTACATATTGATATCAAACTTTACAGAATCTTATTTACACATTTTTATTTTTTTGTTGGTTGTGGGGCTTGAACTCAGGGCCTGAGTGCTGTCCCTAAGCTCTTTTTGCTTAAGGCTAACACTCTACTGCTTTGAGCCACAGTTCCACTTCTGGCTTTCAGAAGATTAATTGGAGATAAGAATCTTGCAGACTTTTTCCTAACCAGCTGGCTTTGAACAGTGATCCTCAAATCTCAGCCTCCTGAGTAGCTAGGATTATAGGCATGAGCCACCAATGCCCAGCTCAGAATCTTAATCATGTTGTTCAGCGGTTTTTTTTGTTTTGTTTTTTTTTTGGGTCCAGTCGTGGGGCCTGAACTCTGGGCCTGGGCGCTGTCTCTCAGCTCTTCAGCTCAAGGCTAGTGCTCTACCCTTTGAGCCACAGCGCCACTTCCGGCTTTTTTCTTTTTTCTTATGTGGTGCTGAGGAATCGAACCCAGGGCCTCAGGCATGCAAGGCAAGTACTCTACCACTGAGCCACCTTCCCAGCCCCTGTTCAGGGTTTTTGTTTGTTTGTTTGTGCTGGTACTCGGGCTTGAACTCAAGCCTTCCTGCTCTTCTCACTTGGCCTTTTTCCTCAAGGCTTGAGCCACAGCTCCACTTCCAGCTTTTGGTGGTTAATTGGAGATAAAAGTTTTATAGTCTGGGTTGGTTTTGAACCATAATCCTCAGTTTTAGGTCCAGAGTAGCTAGGATTACAGGCGTGAGCGACTGGCTCCTGTCTATATTGTTCAGATCTCATGGCAGTTGCTATTATATAACTGGGTGCTCCGGCCTTTTAGGCATGATTATAAGCTTAGTTTCATCTCCTACCATTATGATTGAGACATTTCTTTGCAGACCTTGCACTGGCATGGTTCATGCAACTCACCTGCCTTCATTCATTATATTTTTGTCACAAAATGATTTCCACCCTCTCCTTACAGATTTGGAACCAAAACTACAGCAAGGGTGAGTTTACCTACTCAGGTCACATGACTGGGAAGCCGGTCTCTCCATGTTGTGTGGTATTTTACCCATCTGGTAAAACTAAAACTTCTGAGGGCCTTATAAGGTTTAGGACGGTTGCATTGTTTCACTCAGATCCAACTTAAGCCTGGGAATCTGTATCATTCCTCCCATACCCTTTACTGATGAGGAAACGAAGGCCCAGAGAAGGTGAATCATCTTCTCCAAGCTGCACAGCTTCAATGAAGATTGTAAACCTGGGCTTTCCCCCAGAAAACAGGGGCTCCCCACAACCCCACATCAGCTCTGGGACCCCACTGGTTCCTCCTCTTGGCTCTGTCCCTGGCAGCCTGAAGGTCCTTCTTCCCTAGAGCACCACCTGACACCTGGCCTTCCATGCCCCTCTACTCCGCCCTCACCTGGCCTCCTCCCAGAGAAGGGGCCCCACCGGAAGGCCAGTGCATGTTAGGAAGTCCCAGCCACGTGAGCAAGCCTGAGCCAGGGATTCTGAGCAGCCGGTGGCTTTAGAAGAAACTGAAACTGGACTTGCAGGAGGGGGGGAGGGGGGGAGTGGTCACTGAGGACTTAAAGAGGCACCACTTCCTCAGCGGCCCCCAGAGGGCACCGGGAGGTCGCAGATGCTGGTGGGGACCTCGGGGCCTCTGCCACTCCTGCCAGAGCTATGCACCTCTGTGGCCAGGATGTGCTGCTGTCTGGGACAGTGAGTATCGGGACCAGGAATGGGGGAGAAGGGGAATAAGCTGAGGTTCCCTCCCAGGGTCTGGACAATGGGGGATGGGAGGGAGAGGGATACAGCCAGAGTTCTAGTCCCACTTCCGCACACACACAGGGTGCATCCTCCTCTTTCCTGGATCTCAATTTGTATGTCCATGCACTGGTATTGGGGCTGGAACTCAGGCCCTGAGCACGGTCACTTAGTTTTTTGTTTTTGCTCAAGGTTGGTGCTGTACCACTTGAACCACAGCTCCACTTGCAGCTTTTTGGTGGTAAATTGGAGATGAGTCATCAGACTCACTTGCCTGGCTGGCTTAGAACATGGATCCTGAGATCTGTCTCCTGAAGAATTAGGATTACAGGTGTGAGTCTGCAGTGCCTGGCTGGCTGGTTCCTCTCCTGAAGAGCTGGGGGCATTGGGATGACACCTCCCTAGCTCTCATATTACAGACCAGATTTGAGTTTAGAACTGGCTCCCTGCCACCTCCCGTTCACAAGCTCATCCCTCACTGTCTTCCCTCCCCAAGTCTCTTCTTCCCTCCCCAAGTCTCCCCAGCTGTGGTTTCTCCCCCTCCTTTCCCCAGCCTCTGATCTTGTGACTCTCCAGAGTCCAAAATGAACCTGCTGTGCTCAGGAGCCCCTGGGAGGACAGGGCCCGGGGTAGCTGCGAACCGGGGACATCCAGATCCAGAGTCCCTGGGCAGGGTCACCAGGACCTTATACCTATCACACTTCCGCAGGGGGGCGGCAAGCTAACTCTCCCCTCTTGCCCTCGTTTTCCAGAGCTCTGTGCATTTGGATGAGATGTTTCATCTAGGTTTCATGGTTCCCAGGTTTGGGGGGGAGGGCGGGTGACACCATTGTTAACCTTGGGGTCCACTCTTCTGTCTTTGCCTATGGCTACAGGCCCACTGTAGTGTGAGCATGTGGACAGGGAGTTTTGTCTGGTTTATTGGCTGCTGTGTCCTATCTGAGGCTCTGGCACATAGTAGTAGGTGGTCAACAGATGTTTGTTGAGCAAGTGAACATCTGTTTCAGACCCAAGCTGGGCATTGGCACATGGAACTGAGTCAGCCCTGGCCCTGCCCTCACCGAGCCATCCGGTAGGGAACCTCAGCACCTGGTCTGTGGAAACCATAGCAGTTGGCATAACAGCGCTGACCTTTGCCATTCCTCGCTGGCACAAGGCCACCTGTGCCAGATTCTCTCCTCCATTCTTGGCGAAAAGAAGGTCCCCTGTGCCTTTAGGTACAGGTGAGGTAACTGGGCTTAGAGACACGAGTGCCTAATCCAGAGAGACTTGGCCTGTTTGAAGCCCTTTCTGTCTGGGCTTAAATTTCAGGCTTCTAGCCAGGTGCCAGTAGCGCACTCCTGTAATCCTAGCTACTCAGGAGGCTGAGATCTGAGGATTGCAGTTCAAACCCAGCCTGGGCAGATAAATCAGTGACACTTTTTTTTTTCTTTTCTTTTCTTTTTTTGGGGGGGGTGTCTGGTTGTGGGGCCTGAACTCTGGGCCTGGGCGCTGTCCCTCAGCTCTTCAGCTCAAGGCTAGTACTCTACCACTTGAGCCACAGCGCCACTTCCAGCTTTTTTATTTTTGCTTATGTGGTGCTGAGGAATCAAACCCAGGGCAAGGCAAGCGCTCTACCACTACCACTGAGCCACCTTTCCAGCCCACTCAGTGACACTCTTATCGCCAATAAACTACTCAGAAAAATACAGAAGTGGTGTTATGGTTCAAGTGGTAGAGTGCTAGCCTAAGAGCCAAAGAAGCTCAGGGACAGTGCCCAGGTCCTGAGTTCAAGCCCCAGGACCGGCATAAAAATAATAAAAACGAGGGGCTGGGAAGTTGGCTCAGTGGTAGAGCGCTTGCCTTGCATGCCTGAGGCCCTGGGTTCGATTCCTCAGCACCACATAAGCAAAAAGAAAAAAGCCGGAAGTGGCGCTATGGCTCAAGTGGTAGAGCGCTAGCCTTGAGCTGAAGAGCTGAGGGATAGCACTCAGGCCCAGAGTTCAGGCCCCACGACTGGACCCAAAAAAAAAAACAAAAAAAAAAAACCGAAAATCTAGGCTGCCTCACCTCCCAGTTGAGCTGTGAGCAGCACACTGGATAGGACCGGCATTACAAGGACGTACCTGTGCTTTAGGTGCCGAGGGAGAGAGAGGCGTTCAGGTCCCTGCCAGGACCCTAGAGCCTTCTTTTATGCCTAGCAGAACCAGGTGGAGTGTCAGAGGCAGCTGAAGAAGAAACAGAAGAACCGGGTGGCCGCCCAGCGCAGCCGGCAGAAGCACACGGACAAGGCAGATGCCCTGCACGAGGTGGGGATGCCCTCTGTCTTAGTCTGTCTTCTGTTTCTGTAACACAGCAGCATAGACTGGGTTAACTTATCAAGAAAGGAGTTGTATTTAGCTCCTGGTTCTAGAGGCTGGGAAATCCTGACAGGAACATGGTGCCAGCATTTGCCCAGCCTGCATCTGGGGAAGGCCTCATGGATGTCACCTTACTCCACAGCAAACTGTTAAATCTCCTCTTTGCTTGGCACTGTTCTATTCTAGGCAATGGGAAGCTCTGGGGCCATATGCCATCTGCTCAGACCACCACGCAAAGCCATAGATGGGCTTCAACACAGACAGCTCAGCATTTGGTGGATCAAGGTGCCCCTTGGTTTTCTTCCTGCTAAGGGCTCCCAGCCTGGCTTATAAGTGGCCATCTTGGTGATTACTTGTGACCTCTCTATAGGTGTGACAGGAGAGTGACCCTTCTCCCTTTCTCTGCTAATAAGGCCACCAGCCCTATCAGATTAGACCCTTACCCTTTTGACCTCATTTAATCTAAATTACTTCCTAAAAGTCTTATCTTTACAATCAGTTGGGAGTTGTGGCTTCCACAGATGAGGTGTTTTTTTTTTTTTTTTTTCTTTTCCTTTTGTGCCAGTCCAGGGACTTGAACTCAAGGCCTAGGCACTGTCTCTGGGCTTTTGTGCTCAAGTTTAGCAATCTACCACTTGAGCCACAGCTCCACTTCTGCCATTTTTTGTGCTTAATTGGAGATAAGCGTGCTGGCTTTGAACCAGAATTCTCATACCCAGCCTCCTGAGTAGCTAGGATTACAGGTGTGGGCCACGTGTGCTCAGCTGAGGTTTAGAAACATCCATTCCACAAGCAGAAACCAGTCTGACAGTGAGGCCACTGAACCTGGAGTCCTTGGCCTCAGCCACATTCTTATGCAATAGGCCCCTGCCTTCAACTTCTCCTTTAAAGTGTCACACATAGGGAACCAAGGATGATGTTTCCAGTTATTCATCCTAGGGTCTGTGGAATGAAATTTGTGTGTGTGTGTGTGTGTGTGTGTGTGTGTGTGTGTGTGTGTGTGTGTACATGGGCGCACACAAGTTAGTACTGGGGCTGGTACTCGGCCTGGGCACTATCTCTTAGCTTTTATTTTTGGCTAAGATTGGTGCTCTACCACTTGAGCCACAGCTCTACTTGTGGCTTTTTGGTGGTTAATTGGCAATTAGAGCCTCATGGATTTTCCGGCCAGGTCTAGCTTTAAACTGCAGTCCTCAGATCTCAGCCTCCTGAATAGCTAGGATTAGACAGACATCATCCCCTAGCTCAAGAGAAATCTCTCTTCATTTCTATCCTTGTTGCCACTATATATGTGTACATGGTCATTGAGAGGCCCACCTTGATGGATCTCCACAAAACTGGTGTTCCTCAGAACAGCATGTAGGAAAAGCTATGTTTTACCCAGTAAAACCCACCCATGCTGCCAACCTGAGAAGCAGTGTCCTCAGTCCCCCCCACACGGTGCTCTGGAAGCGCTGGGGGCTTCTAGGCCAGGTTAGAGGGGCCTGGCAATGGCATTAAGCAGATTCGAGGTGTCTAGGACACAATAACATTGCATTTGCCACAGGAAGGCCACCTCAGGACTGGCACAGGGCAAGGTAGGAAGCATCAGAAGAGACAGAAATTGCGTAGCAGATGCAAATTCCAATTGAATGACAGGAATTCAAGGGAACACGACAGAGCTGGCAGCTTGCCCTGGAACTGCCATGCTGGCCTTGAACCCCTGGACAGGGATTATGGATTCTGAGCATCTCAAAAACCTTCAGATGGGGGCTGGGAAGGTGGCTCAGTGGTAGAGCGCTTGCCTTGCATGCATGAGGCCCTGGGTTCGATTCCTCAGCACCACATAAGCAAAAAGAAAAAAAAAAGCTGGAAGTGGCATTGTGGCTCAAGTGGTAGAGCGCTAGCCTTGAGCTGAAGAGCTGAGGGACAGCACCCAGGCCCAGAGTTCAAGCCCCACGACCGGACCCAAAAAAAAAAAAAAAAAACAACACCTTCAGATGTTTCAGCCCATAGTTAATGGCCATTACTGAATGGCTTCTCCAGGCCAAGAGAATTCCTCAGGTGAGAAATAGTGGTAGCACCTGTATTGGGCAGGTCTGAGTCCTATGAGGACGCAGGATGAGAACTTGGCACAGGTGACTCACACCTGTAATCCTCACTATTCAGGAGGCTGAGATCTGAGGATCATGGTTCAATGCAGCCCTGGCAGAAAAGTCTGTAAGACTCTTACCTACACTTAACCAGCCACAGGCTGGAAGTCATGCACACACATACATGAACACATGCATGCACATACACATGTGCATGCATACCACTAAAAACAAAGAATTGGTGGATAATGGTGGACAGATGGTCAGAGTATGGGCAAGGGGCTCCATCCTGCACATGCAAAAGGTAGTGGTGTCTTTTCTCAGCAATACAGACTCTGGAGTGGCACAGGGTGTGTGCTGGCCATGACCAGGCTGACATCCCCTCTCTGTCCATCTGTTCCCCCGCCCCCCCAGCAGCATGAGTCCTTGGAGAAACACAACCACGCCCTGCGGAAGGAGATCCACACCCTGCAGGCAGAGCTGACCTGGTGGAGCCGGACCTTGCACTTCCATGAGCGCCAGTGCCCCCTGAAATGTGCCTCCACCCCAACTCCACTGCTTACCACCTGCTGGGGCCAGGCTGAGCAACTCCAGGGACAGTCTGCCCCTGAGAGACAACATGGCTGCCAGGAGAAGCCAGGTTCCTCTCCTTTAGCCCAGCATCTGTGTTCAAATCCACTAGACCAGCATCTGTGTTCAAATCCACAGGGTCAGGATTCTCCTGGCCTCCTCCCATCCCCACCACCACAGCCCTCATTATCTCCTGGCCCACCTATAGTGACTTTTTCTCCTGCCCAGCTGTCTCCCAGCCCTGTCCTGTCTGCTTTGCCTACTGGTTCCAACTTCCTTGTGTACTGTCCTAAGCTCAGTGCCCGCCTGCCCAGTCCCCCGGCCCAGCCTGCCTCTCCACAGCTCCTTGGGCTGGAGCACCCTATCAAAGGAAGGCCTGAGTCTTCGGCACACATCCCAACGGTGGCTTTGGGGCCCACGTGTCCACAGAGCCAGGTACACAAGCCCGAGCTCCCGCTCTCTGGAGCAGATGGCCAAAGGCTGGAGGAGGATCCTGACCTCCACCCTCTCCTGGCCTTCCCACTGCTCTCCTCTGCTCAAGTTCAATTCTAGCCCATTTGCCCCAGCAGGGCTGCCCCTTCCTGGGACTCAGGAAACAACAGCCTCAGCACCAGGCTGTTCCTCTATTTCTCCTGGAGGCCACCCTTCTTAGTCGACCAGTTGGTTCAGGATTTTACCATGGAGAAATAGCTGTCACTCCTGTGGCCAGTAATCTCCACCATTATTTTATTTCACCACCACAGCCATCCATAAAAGTCAAGGTTACCACTCCAGTTTCTCAGATAATAGGACCAGAGAGATAAAGTGACATGGATAAAGTCACATAGACTTTAAAATTATTATTATTATTTTGGTCCAGTCATGGGGCCTGAACTCTGGGCCTGGGCGCTGTCCCTTAGCTCTTCAGCTCAAGGCTAGTGCTCTACCACTTGAGCCACAGCGCCACTACCGGCTTTTTTTTTCCTGCTTATGTGGTGCTGAGGAATTGAACCCAGGGCCTCATGCATGCAAGGCAAGCACTCTACCACTGAGCCACCTTCCCAGCCCTGTCTTTATCATTAAAAAAAATTTTTTTTCCCATGCAGACTTTCTTGGAGCCATTTGTTCTTTTCTTTGTCTCCTGGTGGGATCTTGGACCAGGTGCCCAAGGAACTCAAGTCCTAGAAACCTAAGGCAATCAAGAGGTTTATTGCTGGGAGCAGCTGGGGATCTCCACTGTGCCTGGTCATTCCCTGGGTGTGAGAAACCTGGCTGCAGCTGGGGACATTGCAAAGTCCAGGCCTAGGTGAGGAGAGGCTGCAGAGAGGTCTGGGAGTTGCTCCCACTTCCCACAGCAGTGTTTCCAGCAGCAAGAAACAAGCTGGGGCTGGGCGAAGGTGGCTCATGCCTGTAATCCTAGCTACTCAGGAGGCTGAGATCTGAGGATTGAGTTCAAAGCCAGCCCGGGCAGGAAAGAAATGCAATAAGCTGGGGGTTGGAGTTAGGAGGAGTTAGGCCTGGGTCAGGCCGCTCTGCATTTCCACACCAATCCCTAGGCGATTGTCTGCTGGCTCCCTGCCTCTTTCCCAACAAGCCTGGCCAGTGGACCTCAGTGCCATCCTCCTCCAGGACCAAGGCGGGGAGAGAATGGGAGAAGGGGCAGCTGCCAGGGTTGGACTCAAACTTGGCGGCCTGCGGCCTGTGGCTTCCCAGGCAGCAGTCCAACTTTAGGCAACCCCAGACACTCAATATCTGTGGAGACCCTGGAGCAGCTCCCTGAGCACCCTTGAGTCTGGTCTGATGGCAGCTGGCAGATCAGGGACTTATGCACAGATGGGGCTACACTGGGGTATCTGCTCTGATATGGGGCTTCACTCATACTCCAGGGGAGCCCTCAGGGGAGGGGTCTTGAGAGTAGCAGCCCCAGTTCTTCATCCAGGTTTTTTTGTTTGTTGTTTTGTCAGTCATGGGGCTTGAACTCTGGGCCTGGGCACTGTCCCCCAGCTCTTCAGCTCAAGGTGAGAACTCTATCGCTTGAGCCACAGCACCACTTCTGGTTTTCTAGTGGTTTATTGGAGATAAGAGTCTCACTGACAACCGGGCGCTGGTGGCTCACGCTGTAATCCTAGCTACTCAGGCGGCTGAGATCTGAGGCTCACAGTTCAAAGCCAGTCTGGCAGGAAAGACTGTGAGACTCCTATCTCCAATAAACCACCAGAAAACCAGAAGTGGCGTTGTAGCTCTAGTGGTAGAGCACTCGCCTTGAGCTGAAGAGCTGAGGGACAGTGCCAAGGCACAGAGTTCAAGCCCCATGACCAAAAAAAAAAAAAAAAGTCTCTCTGACTTTCCTGTCGCGGGGCTGGCTTTGAATCTTGATCCTCAGACCTCAGCTAGGATTAAAGGCATGAGCTACGGTGCCCGGCTTTCATCCAGGTTTTTATACATGTGACTGAGACAGTCACAATGGAACTCACTCCTGGGTGTCAAGACCACAATACACATGAGGATAAATACAGTTTCTAATCCTTTGCTTTGGCTAGTTGTTTAAAGATTTGCTTGTGTGGGGTGCAGGTGGCTCACGCCTGTAATCTTAGCTACTCAGGAGGCTGAGATCTGAGAACTTCGGTTCAAAGCCAGCCCAGGCAGTAAAGACTCTGAGACTCCTATCTCCAATAAACCACTCAGAAAACCAGAAGTGGTACTGTGGCTCAAGTGGTAGAGCGCTAGCCTTGAGCTGAAGAACTGAGGGACAGCGCCCAGGCCCAGAGTTCAAGCCCCACGACCAACCAAAAAAAAAAAAATCTGCTTGTACAGATGATTACAGGTATGAGCCACAAGCACCCAGCTGACCAATGGATGCTTAACTAGCAAAAAGCCAGAAGTGGGGCTGTGACTCAAATGGTAGAGTTCCAGCCCTTGAACACAAAAGCTGGAAAATAGTGCCTGAAGGAAAAAAATGTAACCTAGGCAGAAAGTAACCCCAAAGAAAGTAACCCCAAAGACCACGCGGACAAAAGTCAAGTAGAAGAAAAGATTTATTGCCAGCAGGACTGACCAGGCCAAGTTATCTTGAGGAAAGAGAGTAAACGGCGCCGTCTGGCTCCTTGGAGGCCCCTTTTATATCATTGGGGCCCAGAAATGGGCGGTGCCTCACCTACTGCGCAGACGCTGCCATCGAAGGTGGAGATGAGGTCTGCAAGGTTGCAGTTTCCTTACAGTGCCCAGGCCCTGAGTTCAAGTTCTAATACTGACACACAAAATGGATTTGCCATTAGGTACTGGGGGCTGGGACTAAATGAGAACAAGGTACTGTGGTGTGTGTAGTGTCTCTACATCCTGAAATCTGTAAGGCATCCTGCTGTTGGACTTGTATGAACTCAGTGAAACCCCTATGAGGTAAATGCTATCATCTCTGTGATTCAGAAGGGAAAACTGAGGCCAGGTGAGTTAAATAACAAGCTCAAGTGCACACAGCTAAGAATCGGTAAGGGTTTAGCTCCTTTAGTCTCACCTGTACTCTTTGCAGGACTAGGATTTACTTGATAGGCGGGCTCTCTACCCCTTGGACCACACCTCCAACCCTTCTGTGTACTTTTATTGCAGTCTTAAATGGAGAGGTCCCACAAGCTAAGAGATATGATGCCAGAGGGCAAAACTCTACCATAAATTAGAAACGAGAAGGGCGTGGCTAAGTGACTGCCCATCTGCTCCTCTGGAGGACTGTGGAAGAGCTGTTATGAACAAAGGAGGCTTTGAAGATTATTTAATGAGGTGAGAAAATACTTGCAACATATTAAGCAGAAAATAAAATTGAATAGAGAGCCAGAACTGTCACTATAGTTTGATATTGTTTGCTCAAAAACATAAACAGAATAAAAAGGTGTGGGAGGAAATGTAGATTTTTTTTTCCAGAGCTGTAATTCTCAAATTTGTAAACATAGCTAGCAGGGTAGCGTAAGCCCTCCACAGGCTGAATGTACCCCAGATGTCTAAATCTGACTACATTAATAGTTGTTGCTAGATGACAAATGACTCCAAAGCTTGTGGCTTGACAAACATGATGGTTCATGCCTATACTGCCAGCTGCTCAGGAGGTGGAGATCAGGAGGATCATGGTTAGAGGCCAGTTTAAGCAAACAGTGAGACCACATCTCAACCAACAAGCTGGGTGTGATGGTGTGTAGCGGTGGTAACAGGAGGAGTTGGTTTAAATCCAGCTCTGGCAAAGGCTAGATCCTACCTGAAGAAAAATTAAAACTAAAAGGGAAGCTGGGCAAGAGTGGCTCACAACTGTAATCCTAGCTACTCAGGGGGCTGAAATCTGAGGATCATGGTTTGAAGCCAGCTGAGACAGGAATGTCCATGAGACTCTTCAATTAATCACCAGAAAACTGGAAGTGGTGGTTTAAGTGGTAGAGAGCTAGCCTGGAGCCAAAGAACCTCAGGAACAGTGCCCAGGGCTGGCAACACACACACACACACACACACACACACACACACACACACACACACACACACACACACACACACACACACACACACACACACACACACACACACACACACACACACACACACACACACACACACACACACACGCTTAAGAGATACATTGCCTGGTCTGGGAAGGTGGCTCAGTGGTAGAGTGCTTGCCTTGCATGCATGAGGCCCTGGGTTCAATTCCTCAGCACCACATAAGCAAAAAGAAAAAAAAAGCCGGAAGTGGCGCTGTGGCTCAAGTGGTAGAGCGCTAGCCTTGAGCTGAAGAGCTGAGGGACAGCGCCCAGGCGCAGAGTTCAGACCCCACAACCGGACCAAAAAAAAAAAAAGAGAGAGAGATACATTGCCTGCCTAGCAAGCATGAGGTTCTGAGTTTAGCCCCAGTACTGCAAAAGGAGTGGGAGACTTAAAACAACACTCATTTCTTTGGGTCACACATTTTTATGGGTCTGGAATCTACACATGACTTAGCTGGTACTTCTGGCTCAGTCTCATAGGACTGGAATCAAGGTGTTGGCTGATATTGCAGTTAAAAGGCCCAATATGGGGTTAATCTGCTTCAAAGCCCACTGACGGAGCTGTGTGCAGGCCTCACAAGACCTCCTTCCAAGCTTGCTGTTTGCAGAGATCAGCTTCCTGCCAGCTGTTGGCTGGAGGAATTTGTGTCTCTCCACTGCATGGCTCAATATGGCAGCCAGCGAGAGAGAGAGAGAGAGAGAGAGAGAGAGAGAGAGGAGAGAGAGAGGAGAGAGAGAGGAGAGAGAGAGGAGAGAGAGAGGAGAGAGAGAGGAGAGAGAGAGGAGAGAGAGAGGAGAGAGAGGAGAGAGAGAGGAGAGAGAGAGGAGAGAGAGAGGAGAGAGAGGAGAGAGAGGAGAGAGAGGGAAGGAAAAGAAAAAAATAGGTAATATGGACTGTGTGTGTGTCCCTTACCTCAAAGATGGACGTGTGTGTGTGTGTGTGTGTGTGTGTGTGTGTGTGTGTGTGTGTGTGTGTGTGTGTGTGTGTGTGTGTGTGTGTGTGTGTGTGTGTGTGTGTGTGTGTATACCAGTACTGAGGCTTGAACTCAAGGCCTTAAGGTTGTACTTGGCTAGTTCACTCAAGGCTAGGACTCTACCACTCTCCCCTTCTGGTTTTTTTTTCTGGTTAATTGGAAATAAGAATCTCACAGACTTTTCTGTCCATGCTGGCCCCAAACCTCAATCCTCAGCTCTTCATCTCCAGAGTAGTTAGGATTACAGGTGTGAGCCACTGGTGCCAAGCTCAAGGACAGACTTTAATATTATCTTCAAATAGTTATACAAAGAAGTTTCAATTTGGTTGGGCGCCAGTGGCTCACACTAGTAATTGCTCCATTCAGGAAGCTGAGATCTGAGGATTGTGGTTCCAAGCCAGCCTGGGCAGGAAAGTCCAATTAACCCCCAGAAAACTGGAACTGTCCCTGTGGCTCATGTGATAGAGCACTAGCCTTGAGCAAAAAGTTCAGGACAGTGCTTAGGCCCTGAGTTCAAACCCTGTGACAAAAAAAAATTAACATGTCCATTTATGAGTATACTGCAAAGACAGAGTGCTTGAAACCTAATTTCACAAATGACATTGTAAAGTCCACCCTAGGAAGGCAGAAAAGACTCTTCTCTCCTGGCTAACTCTCCACCCAGTACCTGGGTCACCTAGGCAACTGGCACACCTGCAGGCAGTCACATCCGCTTCCCGTGTGGCCACACCCTTCTCCCACCTGGCCACACCCTTTACCTGGCCATCCCCCCCCCCCCCCCCCCCCTGCTGCAGATAAGACATGGTGGGGCGGGGACTGGCCCCAACTTGTCCTGAGGCCAGCCTGCAGTTTGGAAATAAGCTTTCTTTTTCCCTTGCCTGTTGTGCTCTCTTTCATCGACATATTCTGCCCATTTCTGGTAAATCACTGAGCTCAGCCTACCCTTAAGAGGAGGGGAATTACACAGGGAGGGGCCTCCTCGGGCCCTGGCTTTGAAGCTGCCTCTCATGTTGAGTAAGAAGCCGCATTCTCTTGTATCCCTTTGTTTTCATTCATCACCATCCCTCATATATGATACTGGGGATTGAACTTTGAACTCAGGGTCTCATGCTTGTGCTATACAGGTTTGGTTTTTTTTTTTTTTTTGTGGGTTGTGGAGCCTGAATTCTGGGCCTGAGAGCTGTTCCTCAGCTCTTCAGCTCAAGGCTAGCACCTTACCACTTGAGCCACAGCACACTTCCAGCTTTTTCTGCTTATGTGGTGCTGAGGAATCAAACCCAGGGCTTCATGCATGCAAGGCAAGCATTCTACCACTGAGCCACCTTCCCAGCCTCTCTTTTTCTTTTTTTTTTTTTGCTGGTCGTGTGACCTGAATTCTGGGCCTGGGCTCTGTCCCTCAGCTCTTCAGCTTAAGGTTAGTGCTCTACCATTTGAGCCATAGCACCACTTCTGGCTTTTTCTGCTTATGTGGTGCTGAGGAATCGAACCCAGGGCTTCATGCATGCAAGGCAAGCACTCTACCACTGAGCCATCTTTCCAGCTCCTACTATACCTTTTAAACCATGTCTCCAGCACCCCCACCCTCAGCCCGCTTTGTTTTATTCTTGAAGTCTATGTCGGGGCACTGTCTTGAGCTCTTTTTCCCTAAGGCTAGCTTTCTACCATTTGAGCCATAGCTCCTTTTCCAGTTTTCTGGGGGTTTATTGGAAATAAAAGTCTTATGGACTTTCCTGCCTGGGCTGGCTCTGAATGGTGATCCTCAAATCTCAGCTTCCTGAGAAGCTAGGTTCAGGCGTGAGCCACCAGCACCTGGCTCCACCTTTTCCCACTGGTAGTTTTTTTCTTTCTTTTTTTTCCTTTCTTTCTTTCCTTCTTTCTTTTCTTCCTTTTTTTTTTTTTTTTTTTTTGCCGGTTGTGGGGTTTGGACTCTGGGCCTGGACACTTTCCCTCAGCTCTTCAGCTCAAGGCTAGCACTGGTAGTTTTTGAGGTCAGGTCTTGCTTTATGCCAGGCATAAAGTGATCCTTGTACTGTGAATCCTTCCAAATAGTAGATTATAGGTGTGAGCCATCAGTGCCCAAATTGTATTTTTTTTTCTGGTGGCTGGTTTATTTCACTTAACATTGTGTCCTCTAGGTTTATCTATGTCCTTGCAAATGATGGCATTTCCTTTTTAAGCGCTGAATAAATAGCAATATCATATTTCATTTATTCATTCATCAGTCAGTGAGCACTTAGGTTGTTTCCATTTCTTGGCCATTGGGACTAATGTGGACTCAAACATGGTAGTACTGATGTCTGTGTGTGTGCCAGTCCTGAACTCAGGGCCTGGTCACTGTCCCTGAGATTTTTTTGCTCAAGGCTAGTGCTCTACCACTTGAGCTACATCTCTACTTCGGGCTTGTATTTTCTTTTTGGAGTTAATTGTAGATAAGAGTCTCATGGAGCTGGGCATCTGTGGCTCACGTCTGTAATCCTAGCTACTTGGGAGGCTGAGATCTGAGGATTGAGGTTCAAAGCCAGCCCCGGCAGGGAAGTCCGTGAGACTCTTCTATAAACCACCAGAAAACTGGAAGTGGCTCTGTGGCTCAAGCGGTAGAGTGCTGGCTTTGAGCTGAAGAGAGCAGGGACAGCACCCAAGCCCAGAGTTCAAGCCCCATGACTGACAAAAAAAAAAAAAAAAAAAAGACTAGTGCCTACCACTTGACCCACAGTGCCACTTCCTGCTTTTTCTGTTTATGTGGTACTGAGGAATTGAACCCAAGGCCTCATGCATGTGAGGCGAGCACTCTACCACTGAGCCACCTTCCCAGCCCCTCTGATGTCCTTCTGAGATCCTGATATATGTTCTTTTGGGTGTAGTTATATGCTGCATAATGATGGCTCAGTCAGCAATGGGCTACATGTATGATATATATACACAATAGTAATAAAAAATATATATATCTGTATATATGATACAGAAAGGTATCTTTTCACCAAGAAACTTGAGCAAGAATGCTTATTCAGCAATAGTCATAATAATAAATGAACAAACATGTTACCAACCCATTATATAAATAGTGGAGTCAAGTATGAGTGGCTCACACCTGTAATGCAAGCATTCAGGAGACTAAGGTAGGATTATCTCAAGTTCAAGGTCATCCTTGGTAACTTATCAACACCGAGTCTTAAAGAAAGTAGTAGAATATCATATGTTTAGGCCTGGCTACATAGCAATGAGATCAAACAACTCTTGGAAACAATATGAATAACCACACAAACTTATGACTATAGAGGCCAGACACAGAAGAGAGCATGGTCTACTTATCTAGATTTCAAATTAGAAAACAGAAACAAAATTAACAGTGAGCCAGGCCCTGTGGACTAGCTACTCAAGAAACTAGATCTGCTGGGTGCCAGCGGCTCATGCCAGTAATCCTAGCTACTCAGGAGGCTGAGATCTAAGGATCTCGGTTCAAAGCCTGCCTGGGAAGGAAAGTCCAGGAGACTCTTATCTCCAATTAACCACCAGAAAGCCATAAGTGGCACTGTGGCTCAAGTGGTAAAGCACCTGCCTTAAGCTGAAGAGTTAAGGGACAGTGCCCAGGCCCAGAGTTCAAGCCCCATAACGGAAAAAAAAAAAAAGAAGCTGATATCTGAGGATCATAATGCAAAGCAATCTTGGGCAGAAAAGTCCATAAGACCCTTATCTTGGGCTGGGAAGGTGGCTCAGAGGTAGAATTCTTGCCTCACATGCATGAGGCCTTGGGTTCAAGTCCTCAGCATCATATAAGCAGAAAAACCTGGAAGTGGTGCTGTGGCTCAAGTGGTAGAGCACTAACCCTGAACTGAAGAGCTGATGGACAGTGCCCAGGCCCAGAGTTCAAGATCCACAACTGACCAAACAGCAAAAAAAGCTACATGGAAAGTGTGGCTTAAGTGGTAGAGTGTCTATAGCAAGTCAAAAAGTCAAATATAAGAGGGCTGGGAAGGTGGCTCAGTGGTAGAGTGCTTGCCTTGTATGCATGAGGCCCTGGGTTCGATTCCTCGGCACCGCATAAGCAAAAAGAAAAAAGCCGGAAGTGGCGCTGTGGCTCAAGTGGTAGAGTGCTAGCCTTGAGCTGAAGAGCTGAGGGACAGCGCCCAGGCCCAGAGTTCAGGCCCCACGACCGGACCCAAAAACAAAAACAAACAAACAAACAAACAACCCAAAAAACAAAAAAGGATAGATAGGATTTCAGGCTTTTGCTTGGGCTGGCTTTTAAGTAGCTGTGGTTAGTCATGCACCACCCTGGCCAGCTTGTGTTCTGTTTCTTAATCTTTGTGGTGGTTACATGAATGTACTCATTGTATGAAAACTCACTGAGCTATCTATAACCTGTGCTCTTTTTTGGCTCCTATATACTTCAGCATATATGTGATGAGATATCACAATCCTCAGCACTTAAAAATGAATATTAGGCTGGGCACATGTAGTTCACATCTGTAATCTTAGCTACTTATGAGGCTGAGATCCAGAAGCTCATTGTTCAAAACCAACTGGGAAGAGAAATCTATGAGACTCCATTTCTAAAAATAACTAGCAAAAATAACTAACTAGGCAAGAGGCTTGGCTCATGTGGTGGACTGCCCCGCCAAGCAAGCAAGCCAAGTAAGAATAAGGCCCTGAGTTCAAACTCCAGTACTGGGGAGGAGGTGGGGGTGGGGGCGGAAGAATGATGATCGGCTGGGGTGTGGCTGAAGAGGTAGAGGGCCTGGAGTTCAAAAAACTATTCCTCAGCCCAGAGCAGATGCCAGTAACAATCAGAACCATGGACAGATCAAAGGCTGTGTCGGGATGACTAGAGAGAAAGGAAGAGATTTCAGGATTTCCAGTGACCCAAAGGCAACGACCCCGAAAGACTTGCTTTTGGATGCTTGGTTCAGAGCCTTCCGGGGTGTTTCCATCCTGCAGTATGGAGCTCATTCCTTGGGGACTGACTTGTGTCGTGTCTGTGTGGGTGTTTGGGTGGAATTCCGTTCCATTTTCAAAGGTCTGGGGCCCCTTGTTTTTCTAAGCCAGTGAATGCGGCAGTCTCCCTAGAGAGGCCTGTCCTGCAGCCCGCACATCCAGCAGCTTGATCCAGCTTTGCAGGGTTTTCCTCCCTGTCTCTCTTGGGCTTGTGTTTCTTTTTTTTGGTGGTGGTGGGGAGAGGAGACAGAACACACACAGAGTAAAACTACAGCAAGCCATATTAGAGATCTTTTCTCAGTCATGTCCACATTCTTGAACGACTCTGGGCCAGGCCTGGACATTTATGTTCTGCAGATTTTTGGGCGCATCTATGAATCCCAAGAGACCTCTTCTTCAGGGGCCTGGGGAGGGGCTTCCCCAGGGTAGTGATTTACTCCCCTCTAGGAACATTCATTTCCTTCCTAGGGTTCTGTCCTTGGCTGTCACCATCTGCAGCCCTCAGCTCCAGTACTAAACCCTGCAAGAACCTTCAAGGTCTAGGCCAAGCCTGGAAGTATCTGGGGCCCTCTGAACAACCCAGTTCTACCTTGTCTCCTCCCTGTGCGCTAGAGCTCACACCTGAGGTGGGGGGAGGGGGTCTCCAAGTTCCACAGACTTCTTGATCTAGACACCAAACACAGGAAGGGCACGATCAGCGGGAGGGGCTCCACCCTCAAGAGAATCCTCATGCCCACTGCATGGCTGCCTCTCTTGAACCAGGGCAGCTTGGCTTCCTGGGCAGTGCAAGCCATTGTCTTGCCAGCTTCCCTGAGCTGAGGGCTGTTGCCTGGCCAGTAATTGGCCAGAAGAAGCCCAAGAGAGACAGTGATGAGGTGGAGGAAGGAGCCCCAGGTGCGAGATGAAGTGGAGCCAGTGATTAAGTGGCGCCTTCATTGGCCCTAGAGACCAAGGAGCTATGCGCAGGCCCAGCAGCACTGGCTTAAAGGAGATAAGACCTTTTCTCTTCCTCTTAGGAAGAGCCCAGGTCTACAGACTTGCCGTGGTGGTGGTGGTAGTGGGGAGCCCCTAATCAAGTACTCCACTGGGAGTCCCCAGGAGAAAGTGACCAACAGGGGTAAAGCCCTGCCCCCTCCCCCCCAGTGGGTAGAATGACCCAAACTCAAGGAAATGTGATAAATCCCAGCAGTGAAGCCCTGACAGTCGCCAGCCCAAGGCTTGGATGGAAGAAGCCCCTGAGCAGGAACCACAGCCATACATTGTCACCTGCTGGGTGCTAGGAGCTCACGCCTGTATTCCAACTACTCAGGAGGCTGAGATCTAAGGATCATGGCTCAAAGCCAGCCCAGGTAGGAAAGTCCATAAGAATTTTATCTCCAATAAAGCACAATGCTCTATAGGAAATGTATTCATTACCTTGCTCATGTAACTATAACCCCTCTGTACAGTATTTTTACAATTAAAAAAATACAAAAAAAGCACCCCAAAAAAAGCCCTATGTGGAGCTGTGGCTTAAGTGGTAGAGCACCAGCTTTGAGCGAAAAAGCTCAGGGACAGCACTCAGGCCCTGAGTTCAAGCTCCAGGATCCAAACCAAACCACACCAAACCAAATCACAGGGCTTGGAATGTGGCTTAGTGGAGGAGTGCTTGTCTAGCATGCATGAAGCCCTGGGTTCAAGTCCTTGGTACCACATACACAGTGCCCAGGCCCTAAGTTCAAGCCCCAGGACTGGCAAAACAACACACACACACACACACACACACACACACACACACACACACGCACACACACACACACACACACACACACACACACACACACACACACACACACACACACACACACACACACACACACACACAGCTACAAAACAAAACCTGAATTTTAAAATCATCTGCCTGGAATTTCTCCCCCTTGCCATGTCTTTAGCCCAAACCCTTCCAAGGACCTAGTGAGTTACTAGAATCAGGGAAGCTTTCCATCTGTTGGGCTAGACACAAAACATAGTAAAAGTGATAGGCAAATTTGTCAAGAAGGGATCTCTCTCTCTCTCTCTCTCTCTCTCTCTCTCTCTCTCTCTCTCTCTCTCTCTCTCTCTCTCTCTCTCTCTCTCTCTCTCTCTCTCTCTCTCTCTCTCTCTCTCTCTCTCTCTCTCTCTCTCTCTCTCTCTCTCTCTCTCTCTCTCTCTCTCTCTCTCTCTCTCTCTCTCTCTCTCTGCCAGTCCTGGAGTTGGAACTCAGGGCCTGGGCATTGACCCTGTGCTGCTTTTGCTCAAGGCTAGCACTCTACCACTTGAGCCACAGCACCTCTTCCAGCCTTTTCTGTTTAGGTGGTACTGAGGACTTGAACCCAGGGCTTCATGCATGCTAGGCAAGCACTCAACCACTAAGCCACATTCTCAGCCTGGGAATACACTCTCAATAAACTAAAAACACATCATCTCTAAGATGACAATGACTTACCCCAACACAAGTGTAAGGAGCTTGGAGTTAGGGTAGTGCCTGGGCTCAGCTAGAGTGCTAACCTAGGAGCTTAGAGGGTTACAGCCCAAGGGCTGTATCTTTGTCTCAAGGTTTGGGAGTTTACTGAATTACATCGGACCTCCCTGCAAGGTTTACTGTTCTGGATAGATTAAAGATCTTTTGTTTTGCCACTACTAGTGACTCACACCTTTCTTTAATCTTATCTAGTCTGCTGCAGAGATGTGAGGATCATAGTTCAAAGCTAGCTGAGGGAGGAAAGTCCTTGAGACTCTTTTTTTTTTTGTTGGTCATGGGGTTTGAACTCTGGGCTTGGGCCTGTCCCTGTGCTCTTCAGCTCAAGGCGAGCACTCTACCGCTTGAGCCACCACAGCACCACTTCCAGTTTTCTAGTGGTTTATTGGAGATAAGAGTCTCACAGACTTTCCTGCCCGAGCTGGCTTTGAACTTAGATCCTCAGATCTCAGCCTCCTGAGTAGCTAGGATTACAGGCGTGAGCCAATGGTGCCAGTTGAGTCTCTTATCTCTAATTAACCACCAAAAAATGGGAAGTGGTACCCAGGCTCAAAGTGGCAGAGCACTAGTCTTGAGAAAAAGAGCTCAGGGAGAGTGCCAGGGCCCTGTGTTCGAGCCCCAGGACTAACAACAACCAAATGATCTTTTGTGGGGGCTAAGAATGTGACTTAGTAGTAGAGTGCTGGTCTAGCATGCATGAAGCCCTGGGTTCCATTCCTCAGTACCACGTACACAGAAAAATCCAGAAGTGGTGCTGTGGCTCAAGTGGTAGAGTGCTTGCCTTGAGCTGAAGAGCTGAGGGACAGTGCCCAGATCCAGAGTTCAAGCCCCACAACTGACAAGAAAAAAAAGAAGCAGCAGCTCAGGGACAGGGACCAGGCCTTGAGTTCAAGCCCCAGGACTGACAAAAGAAAAAAAAATCTTTTGTTTGAAGAAATGTTCCCACCCTAGACTGGAAGGAAGCTTTTTGTTAATCCTTAGGTACCTGTGTGTGATACTCACATATCCTCTCGTGATATTCTTTGATCTTGGTGGGTCTAGATTGGCTGGTCACCCTTTAAGTTGGTAAGGTGACTCACAATTTAACTCTTAAGAGACCTTGTGATCTTACCCTTTTTTTTTTGGGTCCGGTCGTGGGGCCTGAACTCTGGGCCTGAGTGCTGTCCCTCAGCTCTTCAGCTCAAGGCTAACGCTCTACCACTTGAGCCACAGTGCCACTTCCGGCTTTTTTCTTTATGTGGTGCTGAGGAATCGAACCCAGGGCCTCATGCATGCAAGGCAAGTGCTCTACCACTGAGCCACCTTCCCAGCTGATCTTACCCTTTTTTTGTTTTGGCACAGTACTGGAGTTTGAACTCATGGCCTCAAGCTCTTGCTTGGCTTTTGCTGGTCAAGACTGGCACTCTACCACTTGACCCACACACCTACTTCTAGCTATTTTGTGGTTAGTTGGAGATAAGAATTCTCAGCCTCCAGAGTAACCTGGATGATAGTGTGAGCCACGGGGACTACACTTCTTCATTCTAAGTTTAGCAAGTTGCTATCACAGTGCAGGCATTTTCTGCTACAGGGAGTCTGCCTGACACCTGGGCTACCTGAACAGCATCCTCTAGGTCCCCAGAGACCTAGAACACAGGTGCCCCAGTGTCCTTAATTTACTAAAATTAAATGTTTGCTCCAGGATTGGGAATATGGCTCAGCAGCTGCAATATCTGAAATCCTGAAGGACCTAGGTTTGATCCCTGCCATAGTAAAAGCAAACAACCAAAAGAAAAAGTTAAAATAAAAAAATCTATTTCCGCCGGGCGCTGGTGGCTCACGCCTGTAATCCTAGCTACTCAGGAGGCTGAGATCTGAGAATTACGGTTCAAAGCCAGCCCAGGCAGGAAAGACCGTGAGACTCCTATCTCCAATAAACCACTAGAAAACCGGAAGTGGCGCTGTAGCTCAAGTGGTAGAGCGGCTCGCCTTGAGCTGCAGAGCTGAGGGACAGCGCCCAGGCCCAGAGTTCAAGCCCCATGACCGACAAAAAAACAAAAACAAAACAAAACAAAATCTATTTCCTATGTCAGCGCTGGACTGACATATGAAGCTGCTCAGCCTTCAAGTAGTTAGGATTACAGACTGTGAGACACTGGTACGTGGTGGCGATCTTTTTATTTTCCTGATTTTAATTTTGGAGTCTGATACTTTCAATATTTATTAAAAATAATAAAATTTGGCCGGGTACCAGTGGCTCCTAGCTACTCAGGAGGTTGAGATCTGAGGACCATGGTTCAAAGCCAGCCTGGGCAGGAAAGTCCGTGATACTCTTATCTCCAATAAACCACTAGAAAACCAGATGTAATGCCGTGGCTCAAGTGGTAGAGCGCTAGCCTTAAGCAGAGAGCTGAGGGACAGTGCCCAGGCCTAGAGTTCAAGCCCCACAACCAACAAAAGAATAAAATGAAATAAAACCTGTCCCCTCATGTGTTTATCCTGCTTTATGGTGAATGGCAGAAAAACAAAGCTTATTATATCACATAGGCAGTCACATGAACACAACACTTTAGCTCATCTTCAGCCATCTTTAAAAAGACAACTTGGGGCTGGGAGAAGAGAGGTATTCTGTATTTGTTAAACAGAGCCAGCCAAGAATGGGTCCATTGATCTTGATTTCAGTCCTTGTTTTGGAAGGTGACTCAGGGAAGTTGTTACAAGATACACAAGTTGTCATTGCCTGGCAGGTGGTCTGTCTTGAGGAAGTCCTATTGTTCCTTAGGGATAGTTTCAGTCTCCTATCATGAATATATTATGATCAGTCCTGGAACCCAAGATGGTCGCAAAGAACAGTGTAGGGCAAATGGAGACAGACTGCAGGTCGCTGGTGGCTCAGGCCTGTAATCCTAGCTACTCTGGAGGGTGAGATCTGAGAATTGTGGCTCAAAGCCAGCTGGGGCAGGAAAGTCTGTGAGCCTCTTATCTCCAATTAACTACCAGAAAATGAAGTGGCACTGTGGTTCAAGTGGTAGAGCAAGAGCCTTGAGCTAAAGAGCTAAGGGATAATGCCCAGGCCCAGAGTTTAAGTCCCACAACCAACAACAACAACAAAAAGAAAGGAAAAAAAAAAAAACAAAACACTGTCAGCACTGGGACCCAGCTCCTATCAATGTGGCCAGCTTTGTGCCAGGCAAGATCAAGTCCAAGGGCTGAATCTGCTTATACCTGGTTACCTCCCACTACAGTGTACACTGTCACATTTTTCAATTGAGATGTTTCCCACAATAATTAGGTCTTCAGCTACTATTGGAAAATTAGATCTGGGGCTGGGGTTGCAGTTTAGTGATAGAGTGCTTGCCTAGTATTGGCAAGGCCCTGGGTTCAAACCCTAGAATAGGGGGGAAAAGTCAGATCTGCTGGGGACAGGTGGCTTATATCTATAATCCTAATACTCAGGAGGCTGAGGTCTGACAAAGTTCAAAGCCAGCATGGCCAGGAAAGTCTGTGAGACTCTTATCTTCAATTAACCACCCAAAAAGCTGGAAATAAAGGCATGGCTCAAGTGGTAGAGTATAAAAATTGAGGAAAAAGGCTCAAGGACAGTACTCAGGCCCTTAGTTCAAGCCCTAGGACTGGCGCATGTGTGTGTGTGTGTGTGTGTGTGTGAGAGCACGCACACACACACACACACACACACACACACACATCAGATCTGAGCCAGGCACTGGTGGCTTACCCCTATAATCCCATTTAAGATGCTAAGATCTGAGGATCACAGTTCGAAGCCATCTGGGCAGGAAAGTCCATGAGATTCTTTTTTTGTTTTATTTTGGGTCTGGTCGTGGGCCTGAACTCTGAGCCTGGACGCTGCCCCTCAGCTCTTCAGCTCAAGGCTAGAGCTCTACCACTTGAGCCACAGTGCCACTTCCGGCTTTTTTTTTTTTGGTTATGGGTGCTCAGGAATTGAACCCAGGGCCTTAAGCATGCAAGGCAAGCACTTTACCACTGAGCCACCTTCCCAGCCCAGGTTCATGAGATTCTTTTGTTTTGTTTTGTTTTTTGGGTCCGGTCATGGGGCCTGAACTCTGGGCCTGGGCACTGTCCCTCAGCTCTTCAGCTCAAGGCTAGCGCTCTACCACTTGAGCAACAGCTCCACTTCCGGCTTTTTTCTTTTTGCTTATGTGGTGCTGAGGAATCGAACAGGGCCTCATGCATACAAGGCAAGCACTCTACCACTAAGCCACCTTCCCAGCCCCTCCATGAGATTCTTATTTACAATTAACCACCAGAAAACCAGAAGTGGACCTGTGACTCAAAGTGGTAGAGCACTAGCCTTGAGGAAAAAAGTTCAGGGACTGCAAGTGTCCAGGCCCTGAGTTCCAATCCCATGACTGACTCCCCCTACCCCCCAAAAATCAGATCTGTTATGACCAAACTACATTTCCCCCACAGGCCTTCAGTGGGTGACTGGATGGATTGCAGGTGCCATCTTCGGATGGAGCATGGGCCTTCTGGAGATTCAACTTCCACTCCAGCTTCCCCTAACTCACTTTTTTTTCCTGCCTTGCTTTCTCAAGCCTTTGAACATTACCACCTGCCAGTGGGTACTTGGTTGTCCTGACTCACTCAGCCTATGAGCAGTTTACCTGGATACAAGGAGAAAGATTTAAAGTGGTATGGGGGAGGCAGTCTCTGCAGGAGGAACTGCTGGTGAACAGGGAAGATGGAGGCTGGAGAATGCCAGAGGACCATAGGACTAAATGTGAGGCGGTAGGCATCTCTCAAGTGGGCAGATCCATCATCACCAACCCAGCACACCCAGCACTATCTAGCAGAGGTGGAGGGCAATTACTTAACAATTCACAACACAGTCAGAACCTGACCGACAGGAAGTGGAAGGGCAGCTGCTTGGCCTTTGCAATCATACAGACCCATGTTCACCTGTCACTCCCATTTCCTGTTTGTAAAATTGGTGCTTGTGGTTCACCTCTCTAATCCTAGCTATTCAAGATCATTGTTTGAAGCCAGCCCAGGCAGGAAAATCTATGAGACTTTCATCTCCAATTAACCAGCAAAAAGCTAAAAGAGAGGTGTGATTCAGTGGCAGGACACCAACCAGCCTTGAGCAAAAAAGTCAAATGAGAATGCCCAGACCCTGAGTCCAAGCACCAGTACCAGCACAAAAATAGATAGATAGATAGATACATACATACATACGTACATACATACATAAAATACCTGAGGGCCTGGCAGTGAGGATTGAAGAAGTTTGCCCAATGCATGTCACACAGTAAGGGCTCTCAGTTGTTGAAGACAACATGCGCCGCAACACGTATCAGGTGCACGCAGTGGATGAATCCTGGAGCTACGGGAAGGTGGGTGGTGGGGTACGGGGGTGGGCCCGTTCGGGGGTCACGCAGGTGGGCCCAGAAGCATCCTCCTGGGGAAAAGAGGGCAGACCTCAGCCAGGCTTCCGGAGCCGGGAAGTGGCGGGGGCGGGGAGGGGAGGGTTGGAGCATGCGCGGGATACACTGCTGATGCGCTTGCGCAGAAGGACCTCTGTGGCACGAGGCCATAGAAGTTCACTCGACGTCTGCGCCCGCTGTTTTCAAAGAATTGTTGTTGTATTTTTTAAGTGGGACCTTCCTCTTTGGCCCCTTTTCTGAGGTGTGGAGGACCCCTAAGTTCGGCTGTAAGAAAGAACCTGGCTGGGCCTGGGAGCTCCTGGGGCTGAGGTAACGGCCGGGCCTGTGCGGCCCTTGCGGCCCGGGCTGCCGGGGAGGGACGCGGGGGGGGGGGGGGGGGGCGGCCTCGGAGGTCCTTTCCTGAGAGAAACTTCTAGTTCCCACTCTGTTCTCGCACAGCAGCAGGGTCCCCTCGTCCCCAGAGGTCCCTTCCTCACCCCTGGCTTCGGGTTTGCCCAGTACATCCGAGGCCAGGTCATGAGGTGGCACTGCAGGGCCTAAGGTGGGGGGAGAGGGGGAGGGGGAGGGGGGGGCTGTTCAGTCTTCAGGTTGCAGACTTAGAGCATGCATGCCTTAGAGAGCTGGTGGCCCCAGGGAGGGAAGTGGCAGCCGGTATCTCAGACCTCCTGCCTCTGGCGAGTGGCCATCACAGAGATGCTTAGAAACCTGTCTTCTGGTCAACTTGTCTTCTTGTGTCCACCACACCCAGCGCAGTCATGCTGCCTGTGGCACCCATCCAGCCTCCCAAGGCGCCCTCACCCCACCCTCTGCACAGAAACTTCCCCCAAATCAAAGTGCTCCTCCTGGCCAATTGCCGTCCTATAACTCAGGCTTAGTAGTCATCATGAAAACAAGAATTCTTCCATTGAATTGTTTCTTGTCCCATCATGTCCCAATGATTTGAATTATTGAATGAGTCGCTGCTCCCTCACAACCTGATTTCACCTTAGAAGTAACGATTTGAGTCATGACAGTGAGATCCTTGTTCAATTTCCCAGGCACTTGATTGAATCTTGGTGCACAAAAAGCAGGACAGAAAGATGCTGGCAGGTATCCTTGCCAAACATCTTGGCTTTTGTGAATTCTAGTTGAAGACATGTGCACACCTGCAGGTAGTAAATGCAGCACAATATCCAACAATCTGTGGTATTTTATTTTATTGTCGGTTGTGGGGCTTGAACTCTGGGCCTGGGCACTGTCCCTCAGCTCTTAAGCTCAAGGCTAGTGCTCTACCACTTGAGCCACAGTGCTACTTCTGGATTTCTGGTAGATTATTGGAGATAAGAGTCTCACAGACTTTCCTGCCCAGGCTTGCATTGAACCGCGATCCTCAGATCTCAGCCTCCAGAGTAGCTAGGATTACAGGTGTGAGCCACCAGTGCCCGGTTCTTTTTTTATTTTTTTCTTTTTTTTTCTTTTTGCTTATGTGGTGCTGAGGAATCGAACCCAGGGCCTTGAGCATGCAAGGCAAGCGCTCTACCACTGAGCCACCTTCCCAGCCCCTCTTTTTTTATTTTTTATACTTTGCCCGTCTTGGGCTTTGAACGCTGGGCCTGGTCACTTGAGCACGTCTGGCTTTTCCTGTGATTAACTGGAGATAAAGAGTCTCAGAGATCTCAGCCTCCTGAATAACTAGGATTTTTTTTTTGGGGGGGGGGTCCGGTCATGGGGCCTGAACTCTGGGCCTGGGCGTTTTTCCCTCAGCTCTTCAGCTCAAGGCTAGCACTCTACCACTTGAGCCACAGCGCCACTTCCGGCTTTTTTCATTTCACTTACGTGGTGCTGAGGAATCGAACCCAGGGCCTTATGCATGCTAGGCAAGCGTTCTACCACTGAGCCACCTTCCCAGCCCCCTGAGTAACTAGGATTATAGGCTTGAACCATCCGTGCCTATCTGTCTATGGTATCTTTTTTTTTTGGGTCTGGTCGTGGGGCCGGAACTCTGAGCCTGGGCGCTGTTCCTCAGCTCTTCAGCTCAAGGCTAGCGCTCTACCACTTGAGCCACAGCACCACTTGCGGCTTTTTTTTTTTTTTTGCTTATGTAGTGCTGAGGAATCGAACCCAGGGCCTCATGCAAGGCAAGCGCTCTACCACTGAGCCACCTTCTCAGCCCCTGTCTATGGTATCTTATGGACACTCCAAAATGTCAAGGGTCAGTGACTCATAACTGTAATCCTAGCTACTTGGGAGGCTGAGATTTGAGGATTGTAGTTGGAAGCCAGCCCAGGCAGGAAAGTCCTTAAGGCTTTCATCTCCAGTTAACCAGCAAAAAAAGTTAGAGTTGTGGATCAGGTGGTAGAACCCAAGAACAAAGCTGTATATTTTGCAAGCTTTCTTTTCATATTTTATCTTGTGACACTAACCCTCAAGATGTGTAGCTCAGAGACAGTTTAGTTTGGCAATGTAAAAGATGCTTCCTTTCTCTTTAGTGGAGAATATCCTTTCCTCCATTTACCAATCTGAAACCACTGATGCTTATGCCTTCCACTATCCTTGTGTATGTGTATGTGCTGGTCATGGGGCTTGAACTCAGGGCCTGGGTACTGTTCCTGAGCTTTTTCACTCAGTACTCGTGCTTTATCACTTGAGCCACTTGTGGCTTTTTGGTGGTTGATTGGAGATAAAAGTCTCACAGTAGCTGGGCACCACTGACTCATGCCACTGCTATGAGTATCAGTGGCTCATAACTGTAATACTACCTACTCAGGAGGCTGAGATCTGAGAGTCATGGTTCAAAGACAGCCCAGACAGGAAAGTCAATGAAACTCTTGTTTCAGAAAAAAGCTGGAAGTGGTGTTGTGGTTCAAGTGGTAAATTGCTAGCCTTGAGCACAAAGAGGGTAGGGACAGCACCCAGGCCCTGAGTTCACACCCCAGAACCTACCAAAAACAAAAGCCACACAGACTTTCTGCCTGGGCTGGCTTCAAACCACAATCCTCAGCCTCCTGAGTAGTTGGGATTACAGGTGTGAGCCGCCACCTGACATCTGGCCCCCCTTTTAATCTTCCCTACATATACTGCTTCAGAGCAGCTCATCCAATAGTGTAACAAAAAATAAAATGTCACTTATTGCTTGCAGTTTTACATTCAAATATTTTGAGGGGTTTTTGATATTGGTACAATTTTGAGTGTTGCAATAAAATTATGTGGTGTGAATGCTAATAGACAGGTGGATCTTCATGTAGCAAGCCACAACTGTTCAGCAGAGTGGTGAAATAAGGAATCATTCATTGCTTTTCCAGAGTAAGAAACACAATCCTGGATCTATTGTCCAAAAATAGTTTTTTTTTAATAGCTTTTAGAATGGCTAGCATTTTATTAGCTTTTAAAGTGGAAAAGGAAGATGCACTTAGAAGTGCAGAAATTAACTTAGGGGGTTGTGAAGGTGGCTCAATGGTAGAGTGCTTGCCTTGCATGCAGGGCACTGTCCCTCAGCTCTTCAGCTCAAGGCTAGTGCTCTACCACTTGAGCTACAGTGCCACTTCTGGCTTTTTCTGCTTATGTGGGACTGAGGAATGGAACCCAGGGCTTCATGCATGTTAGGCAAGCACTCTACCACTAAGCCACATTCTCATCCCTTCCCAGCCCAGTAAATGTGGTTTGAATAAACATTTACAGAAGCTCTTTTGTTCTTAAACATTTTAGGCATTTTTTTGTTTTTTGTCAGTTTTGGGGCTTGAACTCAGGGCCTGGGCACTGTCCCTGAGCTCTTTTGCTCAAGACTAGTAGACCACTAGTCTTCCCAGACCGGGGCTGGGAAGGTGGCTCAGTGGTAGAATGCTTGCCTTGCATGCATGAGGCCCTGAGTTCAATTCCTCAGTACCACATAAGCAAAAAGAAAAAAAGCCAGAAGTGGTGCTGTGGCTCAAGTGGTAGAGCGCTAGCCTTGAGCTGAAATACCACTTGAGCCACAGGTCTACTTCTGTTTATTTAATTGGAGAGAAGAGTCTCATGGGGACTTTCCTGCCTGGGCTGGCTTTGAACTGTGATCCTCAGATCTTAGCCTCCTGAGTAGCTAAGATTACAAGTGTGAGCCACTGTCGCCTGACTCTTATTACCATTTTCTACTGCAATAGTCCATATCATCCTTATAGAGCATTCAGCCCTGCTCAGGTTCTCTGTGCTGACCCAATGGTTTGTATATAACAACTTTGGAAATTTTTTCTAATCTCAATCCCTTTATGTCTTTTGAATCTAATACTTGAGCATTTCAGGAAATGGTTCTTGGCTGCGATTTGTCAGATTTTGCATTTAGATTAAAGCTAAGCAGTTTTGCTCTTTTAAGTTTGCTTTTCCTATAAAACATTAAAAGAAAAATTCTTCAAGTGTGTCATAACAGCTGATGTTTCTTTTTTTTCTTTTTTCTTTTTTTGTTGGTCGTGGGGCCTGAACTCTGGGCCTGGGTTTTGTCCCTCAGCTCTTCAGCTCAAGGCCAGCTGAAGTGAGTGATCTACTACTTGAGCCACAGTGCCACTTCTGGCTTTTTCTGCTTATGTCATGCTGAGGAATCAAACTCAGGGCCTCATGCATGCAGGCAAGCACTCTACCACTGATCTGCCTTCCTGATGTTTCTATAAAAGTATACAGCTTGGGCTGGGAAGGTGGCTCAGTGGTAGAGCGCTTGCCTTGCATGCATGAGGCCCTGGGTTCAATTCCTCAGCACCACATAAGCAGAAAAAGCCAGAAGTGGCACTGTGGCTCAAGTGGTAGAGCGCTAGCCTTGAGCTGAAGAGCTGAGGGACAGCGCCCAGGCCCAGAGTTCAGGCCCCACAACCGGCAAAAAAAAAAAAAAAAAAAAAAAAGTATACAGCTTAAGTCAGGTGCTGGTGTTGCATGCCTAAAATATTACCTGCTTGGGATTCTGAGATTGTTGGGATTATGGTTCAAGGCCAGCTCTTGCAGAAAAAGCTTGTAAGACTTAACAAATTGCTCTATGCAGAGGCACACCTGCTATTGTAACTACAGGGAAACCTGACAAATGTGGATAGTGCCCAGGGACACCCCTGGGCAAGAATGGAGACCTTTTCTCAAAAATAACTAGAAAGTTTCTGTGGCAGAGGTATGACCCTGAGATCAAAACCCTAATACTGCCTGGCACCTGTATTCTGGCTACTCAGATCTGAGGATTGTGATTCGAAGCCAGCCTGGGCAAGAAAGTCCATGAGTTGTTGTTGTTGTTTTTTTGGGGTCCGGTTATGGAGCCTGAACTCTGGGCCTGGGCGCTGTCCCTCAGCTCTTCAGCTCAAGGCTAGCGCTCTACCACTTGAGCCACAGCGCCACTTCCGGCTTTTATTCTTTTTGCTTATGTGGTGCTGAGGAATTGAACCCAGGGCCTCAGGCATGAAAGGCAAGTGCTCTACCACTGAGCCACCTTCCCAGTCCTGAGGGTTTTTTTTTTTTTGGTCAGTCATGGGGCTTGAACTCTGGGCCTGGACACTGTCCCTGCGCTCTTCAGCTCAAGGCGAGCATTCTACCGCTTGAGCTACAGTGCCACTTCTGGTTTCCTAGTGGTTTATTGGAGATAAGAGGCTCAAGGACTTTCTTGCCCCGGCTGGCTTTGAACCGTGATCCTCAGATATCAGCCTCCTGAGTAGCTAGGATTAAAGGTGTGAGCCACAGTCGCCCGGCTTTTTTTTTTTTTAGTCCAATAAACTCAGAAAAAGTCAGGAGTGGGGCTGTGGCTCAATTGGTATAGCACTAGCCTTGGGCAAAAGAAGCCCAAGGACAGTGCTCAGGCCCAGAGATCAAGCACTAGGACCAGCAAACAAAAATAAAGTATTTTGAAGTTTATGAAATGGCAGCATACACATACACACACATACACACACACACACACACACACACACACACACACACACACACACACACACACACACACATATAATTTAATCCCACAATACCTATAATTGGTAGAATTGCCATTGTAGATGCAGAAAATGAGAAATCCAGAGACTAATGACTTACTTAGGGTCAGCTGACTAATAAGAGGTAGAAGTAGAACTTGGCCATGGTCTTTCGATTTTAAATCTTATGTCTTTTTCACTGTCCCATACTGCCTGAATTTTTTCACTCCTTTGTTCTTAAGCCATCATGATGTGGTCACCTAGAAATGAGTTGAAAGTCTGACCTTTTTCTACAAGGTCCATCAATTTAATAATAGTTACTGGGACACACTGTCACCATGGATACTGTAGTCAATGTTGAAAAATAACCCTGTGAATCTTTGAATTACTACTACTCAGTAGTTGTTTTGGATTGTGCTGTCTAATCTTTATTTTCAAATGAGGTAATTAGTGTGTGGTACTTGTTTCTGAAGCCAGTAGCCAGCAATTAACAAGCATAAGCCCCAGCTAGAAGAGGGTTGTTTTTGCTTCTTTGGGCCAGCTGTGGTGCAGCACATGAAGTCTTCTCTCTGGATAGTCATTTTTAGCAAATGACCTTCATTTATTTGCTCAGATGCCCCAATACCACAGTCTGTGGGCAAGTAACTACATCTTTCAAGAAACTTTTGAGTAACAGAGTGAAATTTTTGTAACAGCAACTTAAGTATCACCAGGTGAGCTCCCTGGCTAAGAAAAGTCATCTGACACCCATTACATCTAGCCTGGGTTTCTGCTATGCCTTAAGTAAGGGGTATTTGTGTGTTTGTTTGTTTTTTTCTCTCTCAGGCTATAAACAGAATTTCACCTCTGGTGACTTTGTAGTTGGCACCATTTTTGTGTTTTTGTTTGCCTTTTGATGCAATTGTAGTCTAAATAGTCCTGTGGGCTCTGGCTCAGTCTCCTCTCATTCTAATCCCAAGCAGCAGGATCTGACAGTGGGCTCTCCTTCCTGACAGGCCTAGACGTGAACATGGGAAATTGGGAAAAACTCCATTCTTTGGGCCCATAATTCTTCTGATCCCACCAAACTCTTATGATCCTTGCTAAAAAGAAGTGGCATTAAGGGCTGGGAAGGTGGCTCAGTTGTAGAGTGCTTGCCTTGCATGCATGAGGCCCTGGGTTCGATTCCTCAGCACCACATAAACAAAAAGAAAAAAGCCAGAAGTGGCACTGTGGCTCAACTGGTAGAGTGCTAGCCTTGAGCTGAAGAGCTGAGGGACAGCGCCCCACGACTAGACCCCCCCCCCAAAAAAAAAGACAATATAGAGGAAAGGATAATGAAAATTGTCTTTTATGTGGATATGACATTTTACTACTTACAAAGTAGTTTTTATTTTTATTTATTTTTATTTTTATTTTTATTTTTTATTTTTTGGGTCCGGTCGTGGGGCCTGAACTCTGAGCCTGGGCGCTGTCCCTCAGCTCTTCAGCTCAAGGCTAGTGCTCTACCACTTGAGCCACAGCGCCACTTCCGGCTTTTTTCTTTTTGCTTATGTGGTGCTGAGGAATCGAACCCAGGGCCTCAGGCATGCAAGGCAAGCTTTCTACCACTGAGCCACCTTCCCAGCCCAAAGTAGTTTTTATTTTTATTTATTGATTTATTTTGGTCCATCATGGGGCTTGAACTCTGGGCTTGGGTGGGCGCTGTCCCTCAGCTCTTCAGTTCAAGGTGAGCACTCTACCACTTGAGCCACAGCACCACTTTTAGCTTTCTGGTGATTAATTGGAGATAAGAGTCTCATGGACATCCCTGCCTGGGCTGGTTTTGAACCCCAGTCCTCAGGTCTCAGCCTCCTGAGTAGCTAGGATTACAGGTGTGACCTTTTTATTTTATTGTATTTTTCATGGTGCTTGAACTGTGGGCCTGGGCACTATCCTTGAGCTATTTTACTCAAGGTGAGTGCTCTACCACTTCAGCAACAATGCCACTTCCGGTTTCCCTTAATTTCATTAAAAATTAATAGCAGAGGTCTTTGTAATTGTGCCTCTTAATGGTGCAGCCTTTGGATTATCTCATTACTTAACTTGAGCTTCTTAGGTTCCAGGGAAAGTGGGATGTAAAAGGAAAATAGCCTGAAGAGATATTTGGGAGAATCTTTTTATTATAAGCAAAACCTGTGAGTTGTAACCTCAGGGCAGGTGTTAGAGACATTAGTCTCCTGGAAGAGAAGTGATTTTTACAAAGTCACAGAGATGGTGCCAACATGTTTCTTTCCCATGCAGATAGGAGAATGGTGTATGTAACTATAGCAGAAGTGAGCCTGCTATGTGGGCAATGGTGCTGTTAGACATTTTCCCCTTGAATACATGTTATAGTTTGGGTATGCTCTTTCCTGTATAAAAGATGCCATTTTTAGCTTTTGAGTAATACTCTAACATTTCTACTTTCTTTAGGATACTACTGCGAAACAATGACTTTGAAACCCTTTACCTACCCGTTTCCAGAGACAAGGTTTTTTCATGCAGGATCCAATGTGTATAAATTCAAAATCAGATATGGCAACAGTATCAGGTAATTTTCAAATTCATCTATATAATTCATGCTAGTGGGGCTGGGAAGGTGGCTCAGTGGTAGAGTGCTTGTCTTGCATGCATGAGGCCTTGGGTTTGATTCCTCAGCATCACATAAGCAGAAAAAGCCGGAAGTGGCACTGTGGCTCAAGTGGTAGAACGCCAGCCTTGATCTGAAGAGTTGAGGGACAGCACCCAGGCCTAGAGTTCAGGCCCCACGACCAACAACAACAACAAAAATTACAATAATTCATGCTAGTGCACACCCCCAGCTCAACCTTGCTCTGCCTTTGTTCAATCCACGGTAATGGCTACTGTAGACTTTTTTTTTTTTTTGTCGGTCGTGGGGCTTGAACTCTGGGCCTGAGCGCTGTCCCTGCACTCTTCAGTTCAAGGCTAGCGCTCTACCACTGGTTTTCTGGTGGTTTATTGGCGATAAGAGTTTCATGGACTTTCCTGCCCGGGCTGGGGCTGGCTTTGAACCGTGATCCTCAGATCTCAGCCTCCTGAGTAGCTAGGATTACAGGCATGAGCCACCAGTGTCCCGGCTAGAGCTCTACTACTTGAGCCACAGAAACCCTTCTGGATTTTTCTGAGTAGTTTATTGGAGATAAGAGTGTCATAGATGCTGGGCACCGGTGGCTCATGCCTGTAATCCTAGCTACTCAGGAGGCTGAGATCTGAGGATCGCAGTTCAAAGCCAGCCCAGGCGTGAAACTTATCTCCAGTAAACCATCAGAAAATGGGAAGTGGTGCTGTAGCCCAAGTGGTAGAGTGCTCACCTTGAGCTGAAGAGCTGAGGGATAGTGCTCAGGCCCAGAGTTCAAGCCCAATGACTGAAAAAAAAAAGAGTGCCATAGACTTTCCACCCAAACTCTGAGTTCAGGCTCTACAACCAACCAAAAAAGCCATAAAGCCAAGTGCTGGTAGATTGTATCTGTAATCCTTCCTCTGAAGGCTGAGATATGAAAATTGTGGTTCAAAGCCAGCCCTGGTAGGAAAGCCTATGAGACTCTCATCTCTAATTAACTACCTAAAAAATCAGAAGTGGAGCTGTGGCTCAAGGTGGTAGAGTGTTACCTTTGAGCACAAAACCTCAGTGACAGCACCCAGGCCCTGAGTTTAACCCCCCGGACCAACAACAATGTGAAAAGCCAGTAAACAAGACAGTATCATATAATCCAGGCATTTAATGAATACATTCATAGAAAGAAACCTGCCTGATTGTTGCAATTAGTGCAGAAGAATTATGTCACCAAATCCAACACACTTTTTTTTTTTTTGGGGGGGGGGTCGGTCCTGGGGCTTGAACTCTGGGCCTGGGCACTGTCCCTCAGCTCTTCCACTCAAGGCGAGCGCTCTACCACTTGAGCTACAGCGCCACTTCTGGTTTTCTGGTGGTTTATTGGAGATAGGAGTCTCACGGCCTCTCCTGCCCGGGTTGGCTTTGAACCGCGATCCTCAGATCTCAGCCTCCTGAGTAGCTAGGATTACAGGCGTGAGCCACCAGAGCCTGGCGGAACACACTTTTTTTTTTTAAATCAGTTGTGGGGTTTGAACTCTGAGCCTGGGTGCTGTCCCTGAGCTTTTGCACTCAAGGCTAGCTCTCTACTACATTGATTAGCTCAACTCTACTGCATTGGTTAATTAGAGATAAGAGTCTCATGGACTTTCCTGTTTGGGCTAGTTTCAAACTGTGATCCTCAGATCTCAGCCTCCTGAATAGCTAGGATTACAGGTGTGAACTACTGGTGCCTGGTGCCTTAAAAAATTTTTTTTCAGGGACTTGGAAAGTGGCTCAGTGATAGAGTGCTTGCCTTGCATGCATGAGGCACTGAGTTCGATTCCTCAGTACCACATAAGCAGAAAAAGCCAGAAGTGGCGCTATGGCTCAAAGTGGTAGAGCGATATTCTTGAGCTGAAGAGCTGAGGGACAGCACCCAGGCCCAGAGTTCAGGCCCCACAAATGGCAAGAAAAAAAAAAATTCAGTAGTTAACTGGAGATTAAGAGTCTGACAGAGCTGGGAAGGTAGCCAAGTAGTAGAGTGCTTGCCTTGCATGCATGAGACCCTGGGTTGGATTCCTCAGCACCATATAAGCAGAAAAGGCTGGATGTGGCACTGTGGCTCAAGTGGTAGAGCACTAGCCTTGAGTTGAAGAGCTGAGGGGCAGTGCCCAGGCCAAAGTTCAGGCCCCACGACCATCCAAAAAAAAAAAAAAAAAGTTTCACAGACTTTCCTGCCCAGGCTGGCTTTAAACTGTGATCATCAGATCTCAGCCTCCTGACTAGGATTACAGGCATGAGCCACTGGCACCCAGCATCCAACAAACTTTAATCAATAAAAAGAAAGAAAGACTTTTCCAACTTGGGCCCGGCAGAATGGCTCCCGCAAAGAAGGGCGGTGAGAAGAAAAAGGGCCGTTCTGCCATCAACGAGGTGGTGACCCGTGAATACACCATCAACATTCACAAGTGCATCCATGGAGTGGGCTTTAAGAAGCATGCTCCTCGTGCACTCAAAGAGATCCGAAGTTTGCCATGAAGGAGATGGGGACTCCAGATGTGCGCATCGATACCAGGCTCAACAAAGCTGTCTGGGCCAAAGGAATAAGGAATGTCCCTACCGGATCCGTGTGCGGCTATCTAGAAAACGGAATGAGAATGAAGACTCCCCAAACAAGCTCTATACTCGGGTAACCTATGTCCCTGTTACCACATTCAAAAATCTACAGTCAATGTGGATGAGAATTAGTGTCAAATAAAGCTATAAAATTGCTTTAAAAAAAAAAGAAAGAAAGAAAACACGCTCTTCGGGGGACGGTGTCTAGAGGCCATCAAAATGGTCCAGCAATTGACATACCGCCGTAGGCTTTCCTACAACACAGCCTCTAACAAAACCAGGCTGTCCCGAACCCCTGGCAATAGAATTGTTTACCTTTACACCAAAAAGGTCAGAAAAGCACCAAAATCTGCATGTGGTGTATGTCCAGGCTGGCTCCGGGGGATTCGTCCTCATGCGATTGTCTAAAACAAAAAAAACATGTCAGCAGAGCCTATGGTGGTTCCATGTGTGCCAAATGTGTCCGGGACAGGATCAAGCATGCTTTCCTTGTGCTGAAGGCACAAGCACAGAGTCAGAAAGCTAAATAAAAACAGGAAGCTGTGTGGGCCTAGGATTCCAGAGGTCTCTAAACTGCTAGCAAAGAAAGAATCTTTTTGATAAATAAAAAGGCTTTGAGTAATAAAATATCAGAGTATTGTTTTGTAAAAAAAAAAAAAAAAAGAGAAAGAAAGAAAACACTTGAACTAGTCATAGAAGGAAACTTCCTCACAAAAACCTATAAAAGGACCTACAGTGGACATCCTGTGACGGAAGACTTAAAGATTCTCCCCTAAGATCAAGAACAAGATCAGGGTCAGACAAGGTGGTACATACCTATACTCACAGCACTCACGAAGCTAAGGGAGGAGGATTATGAATTTGAGGCCAGCAAGACTATATCTAAAATCAGAGAGAGAGAAATAGAGACAGAGACAGAGAGGAAACAAAGAGAAACAGACAGAAAAAAAGAATATCTAGAAAGTCTACTTCGACTACTTGTATTCAACATATTAGAATTCTAGCTGGAGGCTGGGTGCCAGTGGCTCACGCCTGTAATCCTAGCTACTCAGGAGGCTGAGATCTGAGGATTATGGTTCAAAGCCAACCGGGCAAGAAAGTCTCTGAGACTTTTATCTCAAATTCATTACCAGAAAACTGGAAGTGGCACTGCGATTCAGGTGATAGAGCTCTAGCCTTGAGCTGAAGAGCTGAGGGACAGCGCCCAGGCCCAGAGTTCAGGCCCCATGACAGACCAAAAATAAATAAATAAATAATAAAATATTTAACAGTAAATTTAACCAGTAGAGAAGGCCATAGATGGAAAGAAAGCTTTATGCTGAAAAGTAAATTTAAACAAGAAAGTAAGAGACTTACACCCTAGGAACTATAAAGTATTGCTGAAAAAAATTAAAGAAATCGGGCTGGGAAGGTGGCTCAATGGTAGAGTGCTTGCCTTGCATGCATGAGGTCCTGGGTTCGATTCCTCAGCACCACATAAGCAGGAAAAAAAAAGCCGGAAGTGGCGCTGTGGCTAAAGTGGTAGAGTGCTAGCCTTGAGCTGAAGAGCTGAGGGACAGTGCCCAGGCCCAGAGTTCAGGCCCCACGACCGGACTAAAAGAAAAAAAAAGAAATTAAAGAAATCTTTAATTAGCTGGGCAGGTAGCTCAGGTAGAGACACTTTTCTGGCAGGTGCAAGGCCTGGCATGGTATTCAACACTGCAAACAAAACAACGAAGTTAATAAGCTTGTGTTCAAAGCCTGGTGCCAGTGGCTCATGCCTGTAATCCTAGTTCCTCTGGAGGCTGAGATCTGATGATTGCGGTTGAAAGCCAGCCGGGGCATGAAAGTCCATGAGTCTCTTATCTCCAATAAACCACTCAGAAAATCGGAAGTGACACTGTGGCTCAAGTGGTAGAGCTCTAGCCTTGAGATGAAAAGCTGAGGGACAGTGCCCAGGCTCAGAGTTCAAGCCCCACAACCAACAACAACAACTATATATATTCCTAGGAGTAGGACAGCTCAATCATGTGGATTCTGTTAACTTCTTGAGGAACTGGCAAACTGCTTTCTATAGCAGCTGCATCATTTTATATTCCTCCTAGTATGCTTTGGAGATTACTTGAAAGTGTCTTGAGTATCTCTATGAATCTCCAGATCACTCTGGGATTGCAACTGGTCTAATAAATGGTTAGCCTTCCCAGTGGAATCTCAAGACTTGGGTTGGTGGGGAAGACATTTTGGGATAATCTTGTACTGATGCTCAGACTCACTCTGGGATTGCAACTGGTCTAATAAATGGTTAGCCTTCCCAGTGGAATCTCAAGACTTGGGTTGGTGGGGAAGACATTTTGGGATAATCTTGTACTGATGCTCAGACCACACCACCAAGGTGATCCCTTCTCCCCAAGAGCCCTAAATTAGCCACCCAACTGTTGTCTTTCTTTCTTTCTTTCTTTCTTTTTTTCCAGTCCTGGGGCTTGAACTCTGGACCTGGGCACAGTCCCTGAGCTTCTTTTGCTCAAGGCTAGCACTCTGCCACTTGAGCCACAGAACCACTTCTGGCTTTTTTTTGTGTGAGTGGTACTGAGGAATCAAACTCAGGGCTTCATGCATGTGAGGTGAGCACTCTACCACTAAATCATATTCCACTCTACCACTAAGTCACATTATGTCTTTCTTCAGCTCTACTAGGGAAGATTCTCAACAGAGCTTTCCTTATGATCTTATTTGTCTTATCTGTTTACCTTCTAGAGGAGAAGAAATAGAAAAGAAGGAAGTCATCATCCAGGAGCTGGAGGTAGGGAAAGAAGCATTCAACCTATGGGAAAATTATCCTCCTCCTCCTCCTCCTCCTCCTCCTCCTCCTCCTCCTCCTCCTCCTCCTCCTCCTCCTCCTCCTCCTCCTCCACCTCCTCCACCTCCTCCTCCTCCTTTTTTTGGGTCAGTCTTAGGGCTTGAACTCTGGGCTGGGCACTGTCCCTCAGCTCTTCAGCTCAAGGCTAGTGCTCTGCCATTTGAGCCACAATGCCACTTCTGGTTTTTTCTATTTATGTGGTGTTGAGGAATCAAACCCAGGGCCTCATGCATGGAAGGCAAGCATTCTACCACTGAGCCACCTACCCAGCCTCAGGAAAATTATTCTTTACACCAAGGATGACTCCATACCCAGACTTTATTATTACAGCTCAACCTCTACCTGGTAACTTGGCTTCTCACTGCCACCTTTCTGGATATATGTAAAGCCAGTAGCTTTTCTCAATTCTGGTTGAAGTGTTACCTTTAAGGCTGAAAGACTCCACCAGTATTCCCAGACAGCAGCAATCTCTTGTGGCAGCTGGCACAGAGGAAGTTTCCGGAGGACTGTTCCTCTCAGAGCTCTGGGCAAGCTCACCATCCTAGCCATTGCCTGGTACTTGATGTTCAGGAAATTCAACTGTAAATACACAGATAAGGCTGTTGTGTCTTCATTTTAATTGGAAACACTTGTAATTGCTTTATTCCTACTTCATTTCCAACTTTTGCCTGTCCAAATCTAGCTTTAAGCTCTCCCAATAGAAAGAGGACAGGGTTAGGTAGACAGTTTGTAAATTGGAGAAAACATTGGGTAAGCAGTTAGAGTTCTAGGTGCTGGCCCTGGATCTCAGTCCTGAAATAGCTACACCATAATGAGCTGTGTGACCCTTGGCAATTCATTGGGCAATGTGGGTCTCAGTCACTTCATCTGTGAAATGAGAGCTTAAGATGTAGCATATGATGACAGGTGTGCACCACAGTGCCCTGCTATGCATTGAAAGGGGGGCTCGTGAACTTTTCTGCCTGCATGAATTTTGAACCACCGTCCTCCCATTTGCAGCTGTCTAAATAGCTAGGTTTACAGGCATGAAGCCCGGTGCCTGGCTTACAGTGTGAACCATGTCAGTGTGATGTTACCTGCCCCCTTTCTGAGTCTCTTCCCTCAGCTGTTTAGTGGGGTTAGTAAGCCATGCTTGTTTTCAAGACTGTGGCAAGAGCTGGATTTGTGTAATGCCTTCACACTATATATGATAGCTAGAGAGCATTTGTGTACACTTGTATATCATATTAAAATTTGCAAAGTGATTTACTTTTGGACAGAGTCTCACTGTGGAGTTCAAGCTGGCCTCAAAATCGTGATTCTCCTGATGCAGCTTCCTGAGTGATGGCATTATAAATATGTGTCACTATACCTGCCTGCAAAGTACCTTTTATACATTCTCTTTCATTTATTTTCATTAAATTGGGGGCAGAGGTTATTCTCTTTCATTCTTTAAGAGAAAGTAAATTGATATTTGTGGTTTTTTGCTTATATTGGGATCCCAGCAAAACAGATTATGAGCTATTCAGGACGTTGGGATCTGGAGAAGTGTGGCTAGAAGACAGGCTGGGCAGAAAAGTCAAGGAGACTCTGTTTCCAAAATAACTGGCTAAAGGCATGGTTCAAGTGGTAAGCACCAGTCAACAAACCAAGAAGAGCACAGCCTTAAGTTTAAATCCTAGTACTGCTAAAGCAAAAACAAAAACAGATTGTAGGGCCTGCAAATGTGGCTTAGTGTTAGAGCGCTTCCCTAGCATTCATGAAGCCCTGGGTTCAATCCCTCAGCATCACTTAAACAGAAAAAGTCAGAAGTGGTGCTGTGGCTCAAGCAGTAGAGTGCTGGCCTTGAGCAATATCTCAGGGACAGTGCCCAAGCCCTGAGTTCAAGCCCCAGGACTGGAAAAAAAAAGTATTATAAGTTAGGAAAAAAGAAACAAGCAGGGCACTAGTGGCTCATTCCTATAATCCTCACTACTCAGGAGGCTGAGATCTGAAGATCATGGTTCGAAGCTAGTCTGGGCATAAAAGCCCATGAGGCTCTTCTCCAGTTAAATACAAAGTGGAGCAATGGCTCAAGTGGTAGAAGCAAAAAAGCTCAGGGGCTGGGAAGGTGGCTTAGTGGTAGAGCGCTTGCCTTGCATGCAAGAGGCCCTGGGTTCTATTCCCCAGCATCACATAAGCAAAAAGAAAAAAAGAAGTGGTGCTGTGGCTCAAGTGGTAGAACGCTAGCCTTGAGCTGAAGAGCTGAGGGACAGCGCCCAGGCCCAGAGTTCAGGCCCCACTACCAGACCCCCCCCAAAAAAAACCAAATAGCTCAGGGACAGCACCCAGGTCCTAAGTTCAAGCTCAGGACTGGCACAAAGGGAAGGAAGGGAAGGAGGGAGGGAGGGAGGGTAATCAAGAAGCAGTCTAGGGCTGGGAAGGTGGCTCAGTGGTAGAGCACTTGCCTTGCATGCATGAGGCCCTGGGTTCAATTCCTCAGCACCACATAAGCAAAAAGAAAAAAGCAGGAAATGGCGCTGTGGCTGTAGAGTGCTAGCCATGAGTTAAGGGACAGCGCCCAGGCCCAGAATTCAGGCCCCATGACGGGACCCAAAAAAAAAAAAAAAGCAGTCTAGCCAGGCGCTGGTGGCTCACACCTGTAATCCTAGCTACTCAGGAGACTGAGATCTGAGAGCCAGCCCAGGCAGAAAAGTCCTTGAGATTCTTTTTTTTTTTTTTTTTTGTTCCGGTCGTGGGGCCTGAACTCTGGGCCTGGGCGCTGTCCCTCAGCTTTTCAGCTCAAGACTAGCGCTCTACCATTTGAGCCACAGTGCCACTTCCGGCTTTTTTCTTTTTGCTTATGTGGTGCTGAGGAATCCAACCCAGGGCCTCATGCATGCAAGGCAAAGGCTCTACCACTGAGCCACCTTCCAGCCCCTCCTTGAGATTCTTATCTCCAATAAACCACTAGAAAACCAGAAGTGGTACTATGCCTCAAGCAATAGAGCACTCACTCACCTTGAGCTGAAGAGCACAGGGATAGCGCCCAAGCCAGAGTTCAAGCCCCACAACCAAAACAACAACTACAGCAACAACAAAAAAGCAGTCTAGTGTAATGATTAAGAATGTGAGGCATGACTGGCAAAAAAAAAAAAAAAAGGCTGAGCTGGGCGCCAGTGGCTCACACCTGTAATCCTAGCTACTCAGGAGGCTGAGATCTGAAGATTGCAGTTTAAAGCCAGCCCAGGCAGGAAAGTCCATGATAACTCTTTTTTTTGGGGGGGGGGCTCGGTCGTGGGGTCTGAACTCTGGGCCTGGGCGCTGTCCCTCAGCTCTTCAGCTCAAGGCTAGTGTTCTACCACTTGAGCCACAGCGCCACTTCCGACTTTTTTCATTTTGCTTATGTGGTGCTGAGGAATGGAACCCAGGGCCTCAGGCATGCAAGGCAAGCGCTCTACCACTGAGCCATCTTCCCAGCCCCCCATGATAACTCTTATTTCCAATTAACTACCAGAAAAATGGCAGTGGTGCTATGGCTCAAGTGGTAGAGTGCTAACCTTGAGCTGAAGAGCTCAGGGACAGCGCCCAGGCCCAGAGTTCAATCCCCATGATTGAGGAGAGAGAGACAGACAGAGACAGAGACAGAGAGAGGAATGTGAGCTCTAGTGATACGTTCCTATACTTAAAGGATGCTAAAATTTCATCAAGATTTTTTTTTAATCAGTCCTGGGGCCTGGGCCTCTCTGTGCTCAAGGCTAGAGCTCTACCACTTTAGCCACAGCACCACTTCCAGCACTTTCTGTTTATGTGGTACTGAGGAATTGAACCCAGGGCTTCATGCATGCAATGCAAGCACTCAACCACTAAGCCATCGTGCCAGCCTTCATCAAAACTCATAAATCTGATAAACACTTCTGAAAGAAAGTCTCAGGATACAAGCTCTTTAAAGATACCAACAATGAGGGGCAGGGAAGGTGGCTCAGTGGTAGAGCGCTTGCCTTGCATGCATGAGGCCCTGGGTTCAATTCCTCAGCACCACATAAGCAAAAATAAAAAAGCCGGAATTGGCACTGTGGCTCAAGTGGTAGAGTGATAGCCTTGAGCTGAAGAGCTGAGGGACAGCGCCCAGACGCAGAGTTCAGGCCCCACGACCGGACCCCAAAAAAAGAAAATAATAAATAAATAAAGATACCAACAATGACTAGGTTGAGAAATAAATTAGAAAACAGTACCATTAAAAAAAATCTCTAGGAATAAACTAAGAAAAACCTCTACAATGAAAACTATAGGGGCTGGAAAGGTGGCTCAGTGGTAGAGCGCTTGCCTGGCAAGCATGAGGCCCCTGGGTTCAATTCCTCAGTACCACATAAGCAAAAAACAAAAAACAAAAAAACAAAAAAGCGTTTAAGAAGACACTAAAAGATGGAAAGACAACCCATGCTCATGGATCAGCAGAATTAATATTTTCACATGGATATGCTACTGAAAGCAATGTACAGATTCAATGCAATCCTAATGTTCACAGAAATAGAAAAAATATAATTAAAATTTTAATATGGGGGGCTGGGAATGTGGCTTATTGATAGAATGCTTGCCTAGCATGCATGAAGCCCTGGGTTCAATTCCTTAGTACTGTATAAACAGAAAAAGCCAGAAATGGCACTGTGACTCAAGTGGTAGAGTGAATGCTAGCCTTTAGCAAAAGAAAATCAGGAGCGGGCACTGGTGGCTCAGGCCTGTAATCCTAGCTACTGAAGAACCTGAGATCTGAGGATCGAGGTTCAAAGCCAGCCAGGGCAGGAAAGTCCATGAAACTCTTATCTCCAATAAACCACCAGAAAACCGGAAGTGACGCTGTGGCTCAAGTGGTAGAGCTCTCATTTGAGCTGACGAGCTGAGGGACAGCGCCCAGGCCCAGAGTTCAAGCCCCAGGACTGACAAAAAATAATAATTAATTAATTAATTAATTAATAAAAAGAAACTCAGAGACAGTGTGTAGGCCCTGAGTTCAAGCCCCAGGACTGACATATATATATATATATATATATATATATATATATATATATATATATATATATATAGTGAATAACTAAAAAATTCTGGGCAAGATCAATGCTTCTAATCCTAGCTACTCAGTAGGCTGAGATCTGAGGACTAAGTTCAAAGCCCACCTGGGCAGGAGACTCTTTTCTCCAATTAACAATAAAAAAAAAGCCAGAATTGGAGCTGTGGTTCAAGTTGTAGAGTTATAGCCTTGAGTATAAAAGGTAAAGGACAGTGCCCTGGCTCTGAGTTCAAGCCTCAGTACTATCTCTCTCTCTCTCACACACACACACACAACATTACCCCCCCCCCCATACATACACATGTCAGGGTTGCCAGACTTCAGTGTTCACATCTGTAATCCTAGCTTTTCAAGAGATTGAGATCTGATGATTGTAGTTCAAAGCCAGCTGAGTAAGAAAGTCCATGTCACCAACAAGCTGAAAGTGGGGCTGCAGTTCGAGTGGTAGAGTGCTAGCCTTGATCACAAAAGCTCAGAGACAGCACTAGGGCCCTAAGAGGAGTTCAGACCCTAAGACTGGCACACACAAAAAAAGTCAATGCTGGAGCTGGGAAGGTGGCTCAGTGATAGAGCGCTTGCCTTGCATGCATGAGGCCCTGGGTTCGATTCCCCAGCACCACATAAGCAAAAAGAAAAAAAGCCAGAAGTGGCACTGTGGCTCAAGTGGTAGAGCGCTAGCCTTGAGCTGAAGAGCTAAGGGATAGTGCCCAGGCCCAGAGTTCAGGCCCCATGACCGGATCAAAAAAAAAAAAAGTTAATGCTGAAGTTATCACAATACCACAATACCTACTTAAATACTGACTTTATACTAAAGAATCATAGTAACAAAACATCATATAAAACAGACACCTAGACTAGTGGAATAGAAGACCCAGAAATAAACCCACACAGATAACAAAGAAGCCAAAAATGTACATTGGCTAAAAGACAGCCTCTTCAACAAATGGTGTTGAGAAAACTGGACATTTACATGGAGAAGACAAGACCTAGATTTGCAATACCCTGCATAAAAATTAATTAAAAATAGATCAAAGATCTTGATGTAAGGCCTGAAATTTTCCCTAACTATGGGAAAACACTGGAAGGCACAGGCATAAACAAGGATTTTCTGAATAGGACTCCAGTTGCTCAGGAAATAAGAGCAAGAATTGACAAATGGAGTTGCAACAAATTAAAAAGCTTTTGCACAGCAAAGGAAACAATTACCAGAATGAAGACAACCCACATAATGGGAGAAAAATCTTTATATGCTATTCATTGGACAGGTGATTAATATACAGAAAACGCAAAGAGCTAAAAAGAAAAACACGAAGAGAACAAATAATCCAGTTAATAAATTGGCAAACTGAACAGACAGTTCTCCAAAAAAAGTACAAATGGCAAATAAATAACGTGAAGAAATTTTCAACATCCTTAGCCATAAGGAAATGTAAGTAAAAGCGACACACTTTCATCCTAATCAGAAAACAAGAAAAACAAACGCTGGTTGAGGAAATAGAGCTAAAGGAACTCTTATGCACAATTAGTAGGAAGGTAAATAAGTGTAGTCACTCTGGAAAACAGTTATGGAGGCTTACAAAGAAACTAAAAATTAGCTGGGAGTGGTAGTCCAGACCTATAGACCCATTTACTTGGGATTGTGGTTCAAGACCAGTATGAGGGCTGGGATGTAGCTCAGTGGCAAAGCGCTTGCCTAGCAAGTGCAACGTCCTGGGTTCGATCCCCAGTACCAAAAAAGAAAAGACAAAAAAAATACAGTTAAAAAAAAACCCAAACAGGGGCTGGGAAGGTGGCTCAGTGGTAGAGTGCTTGCCTAGCATGCATGAGGCCCTGGGTTCAACTCCTCAGCACCACATAAACAGAAAAAGCCAGAAGTGGCGCTGTGGCTCAAGTGGTAGAGCGCTAGCCTTGAGCTGAAGAGCTGAGGGAGAGAGCCCAGGCCCAGAGTTCAGGCCCCATGACCGACCAAAAAAAAAAAAACCCAAACAAAAAAAAAACCAACAGCCGGGCACTGGTGGCTCATGCCTGTAATCCTAGCTACTCAGGAGGCTGAGATCCGAGGATCGCGGTTCAAAGCCAGCCCGGGCAGGAGAGACTGTGAGACTCCTATCTCCAATAAACCACCAGGAAACCGGAAGTGGCGCTGTAGCTCAAGTGGTAGAGCGCTCGCCTTGAGCTGAAGAGCTGAGGGACAGCGCCCAGGCCCAGAGTTCAAGCCCCACGACCGACAAAAAAAAAAAAAAAAGACCAGTATGAGCAAAAAGTTAGCCAGGGCACTGTTGGCCTGTAATCCTAACCTCAGGAGGCTGAGATCTGAGGATCATTATTCAAAGCCAGCCAAAAAGCCAGAAGTGGAACTGTGACCCAAGTGGTAGAGCTCTAGCTTAGAGACAGTAACTAGGCCCTGAGTTTAAGCTCCAGGATTGGCGTGCGCGTACACACACACACACACACACACACACACACACACACACACACACACACACACACACACACACACGCAGAGCAAGATCAAATCTCAACTAATAAACTGAGAGTGGTGGTACGTGGTATGTATCTGTAATCCCAACTACTCTGGGAAGCACAATAAGAGGATCCCAATCTAAGTCCAGCCGCAGACTAAAACATGAGACTCTATCCCAAAAATAACTGAAATAGAAGCGGGCTAGAGACATGGCTCAAGTGGTAGAGTCTAGCAAGCACAAGGTCTGAGTGTATACAACCCAGTAGCACCAAAAATAAAACCAGGAAGAAAGAAGAAAAAGAAACTAAAATGAAAACTACCATATTATCCTGATAAATGTAATTGAATATATAATAGATACCTAGCCATCCATGAAATTAGCCTAGGTTACCAATAGCCAGTGAATAGATAAGGAGATATAGTCCCTATACATAATGATATAGGAATGAAATTTTTAAAAATGGATGGAAATGGAGAGCATCAGTTTGATCCAGATAAGTCAAGGTCAGACAAATATCACATTTTAACTCATACTTGGACTCCAGACCTAAAAAAAAATATGACATGATAGTAAAAGGGGGACTGTTTGGAGGCACAGAACCAACAGGATGGGAAAGGGGGAAAGAAGATGATGAAGGGGATAGATATGATAAAAGTATATCATATACATGTATGTATATGACCCTATAAGAACTGTTACAAAGGTGGGGGAAGCGCTGGGCGCTGGTGGCTCACACCTGTAATCCTAGCTACATAGAAGGCTGAGTTCTGAGGTTCACAGTTTAAAGTTGGAAAAGTCCATGATACTCTTATCTCTAATAAACTACTCAGAAAAAGCCAGAAGTAACCTGTGGCTCAGGTGATAGAGTTCTAGCCTTGGGCACAAAGAGGCTCAGGGACAGTGCCTAGGCCCAGAGTTCAAGCCCCAGGACTGGCAGAAAAAAAAAAAAAAAAAAAGGTTGGGAGGAGGGTTGGAGTACAAGATGAAGTGAATTTGATTAAACTACATTATATGCATGTGTGTAAGTATCACAATGAAAAACCTCTATAAATTATTTATGCTAATTTAAAAAACTATGAGCTCTAGTCCAGGCATGGTGCTGCACATTATCTCAGCACTAAGGAGGCTGATGTAGAAGGACCTTGAGCTAGAGGCCATCCTAGGCCATATGTCAAGACTCTTCCTCAAACATAAATAGAAGAGCTGGACTTATGCTTAAGTGGTAAAGCACCTCCATAGCAAGTACGAGGCCTTGAGTTCAAGCCACAATACTGGCACAGAAACCAAACAAGAAACAGATTCAAAGAGAATGGAGGGCTGGAAAGGTGGCTCAGTGGTAGAGTGCTTGCCTCGTATGCATGAGGCCCTGGGTTTGACTCCTCAGCACGACATAAACAGAAAAAAGCCAGAAGTCATGCTGTGGCTCAAGTGGTAGAACACTCACCTTGAGCTGAAGAGCTGAGGGACAGTGCCCAGGCCCAGAGTTCAAGTCCCATGATTGATTTAAAAAAAAGCCTTGAAAATGCTTTGGAAAAGCACAGCATTTACAGACCCAGTATCCATTTGTCTTTAGTAAGATAGGCTTTGAAAGCGTGCTGTTGTTGGCACTGAAGGAAGTTTTGTTTTCACCATTCAGAGATGGTAGTGATGCACATTAGCAGTGCGCTCCATGCATGTGCTCAGTGCCAACAAAACAGCCACATGCATTGCAGTCTGTGCATAACAGCCCAGCCTCAGGAGCCTGCAGATCCTTGAATATCCTCTTAAAGACTTTCCTCTCTGTTCTGTGGGGGGGAACAGATGCAGATATCCATAGAATGCAGTCAGCAAGTTCAGGAGCTGGAAGGCCAGGCTCTGTTCGTATTTCTTTCACAGTGCTGAGTATATCAGCAGTACTGAAAGCAGTCTTCCCAATGCCTCACATCTCTGGGAGTTTTTGTTTGTTTGTTTTTTGTTTTTTAAAGTAGTTTCTATTTTGACTCTTTGAGATCAGGAACGGTTGAGCTTCCTTTGAGTGGATTTCTTTAGTTTTTATTCTGCTTTTTAATGTAGTACTTTAAGTAGTCTAGTATTTCTATTTTAAAACGTGATTCTTTTCTAGATGTTGCTGTCTTTATGAAGAAAATGGTTGTTTCCTTTCTATTTCTTTGAAAATAATGCAGCAGTTTAAAATTAAAGTGAATGTTATGGCTAAAAAAAAAAAAAAAAAAAAAAAAAAAGCCTTGAGCGGGGCGCTGGTGGCTCACGCCTGTAATCCTAGCTACTCAGGAGGCTGAGATCTGAGGATCGCGGTTCAAAGCCAGCCCGGGCAAGAAAGACCTTGAGACTCCTATCTCCAATAAACCACCAGAAAACCGGAAGTGGCGCTGTAGCTCAAGTGGTAGAGCGCTCGCCTTGAGCTGAAGAGCTGAGGGACAGCGCCCAGGCCCAGAGTTCAAGCCCCACGACCAACAAAAAAAAAAAAAAAAAAAAAAAAGCCTTGAGTTGAGTAAGAGATAGATAAAAGTATATATTGATAAATATTTGTATTCAGTATATATTTGTTGTTGACTTGTTATTTATCATTGACTATAGTAGACACTGCAGAAGGGATACTAAGACAAATCAGGTATATATTCTACTTCGAGTAGATCTCCCAGGAAGAGAAACAATAAAGCATACATATGTGAGATACAGTAAAAGCCCATGTTAACTCCTGTGAAGTTTGAGAACAGTTAATCACAGCTTAGAGTTGGTGATTGCTCACAAGATGGCTAGGATTTGGACAGATGCCAGTGGTGGAGAGGGCATTTCAGGAATAGAGACCAGCATGATCACAGAGGTAGAGAAGCAGAAGGCATGCTCAGGGAAGTACAAACACTTACATTTTGTTAGAATGTAGGATTTGTGAAAAGCAGTGGAAAATGTAAATGAAAAGATTGGCTGAGATTTGCCAACATTCAAGTCACCTCAAATCTCCTTTTCAGGATTCCATCCGTGCAGTCTTGGGAAACTTGGACAATCTGCAGCCATTTGTTACAGAGCACTTCATTGTATTTCCCTGTATCCTTCATTTCCAGGCTGTTAATGAGCTGTGTCTCCCTGGGTCAATTCAAATGGAAGCAGCCAGACCACAGACATTTGGAGGTTAGATCAGGGCAAGGAGGGAGGGAGACCCAACCTTAAAACGTCTCAGCGGTGCACGTCGGCCTCCCTCAGTCCTTAGCACCATTTCACAGATAAAAGCAAATGGGAGAGAGTTTCCCACCTGAAATTCAAACATGAGAAGGTCATCTTGGCCCCTTACCCATTTGTTTTCACTCTCTATGTAGAGATGAAATGGCTTCATGAAAATCTATCACCAGGTAAGTAGGATGACAGGAGTGAGGATGGTAGAGAAGAAGGCCAGTCAGCAGGGTGAGCTGGGTATATGGTAAGGGATTCTGCCAAACTGGGCTCTGGCTGCACAGTGCACAGGCCTGGAACACACACTCTAAGCCTGGCTCAGTACCTCATCACTTTGCCATTTAAAAGCTGTGTGAACTGGGCACTGGTGGCTCATGCCTGTAATCCTAGCTATTCAAGAGGCTGAGATCTGAGGATCTCGGTTCAAAGCCAGCCCAGGCAGAAAAGACCGTGAGACTCCTATCTCCAATAAACCACCAGAAAAACCGGAAGTGGCGCTGTAGCTCAAATGGTAGAGCGCTGGCCTTGAGCTGAAGAGCTGAGGGACAGCGCCCAAGCACAGAATTCAAACCCCATGACTGACCAAACAAAAAACAAAAAAAAAAGCTGTGTGACCTTAGGTAATTACTTAAATCTTTCTGTGCCACCTAGTGAAATGGAGAAGAATCATACTAATAACTATCTCACTGAGATTTTTTAAAAACTTTTGTAAACTTCTTTGTTATCTTTTTGTTGGAGGGTGAGGCTGTGGAGGTTGGGGATGGGAGCAGGATGAGAGGCTTCACCTGAACATCTTGCCTTAGATCTTTGAGGAGGTTTGGGGTGACCAGTCTCTAAGATTCCACTTGGCTAAGGACCACCTGCACACGTACCTCCCATGCACTGGATTGTATTCCCATGATCCTGATGGATATCTGGCTGGATTTGGCTGTGTGGTTTGATATTTACCTGGTTGTTGTATGTCCATCAACAGTTCTAAGTCTGGCCAACATATTGAGGTTTTTTGTTTTTGTTTTTGTTGGTTGTAGGGCTTGAATTCAGGGCCTGGACGCTGTCCCTGAGCGTACTTGCTCTAGGCTAGTGCTGTAGCACTTTGAGCTGCAGTGCCACCTTCAGCTTTCTGGTGGTTAATTGGTGATAAGAGTCTCATGGACTTTCTTGCCCAGGCTGGCTTTGAACTGTGATCCTCAGATCTCAGTCTCCTGAGTAGGTAGGATTACAGGTATGAGCCACTTGTGTCTGGCTCTCATTAAGATTTTTTAAAGTATTAAATATAAATAATAGAGCTGGGAAGGTGGCTCATTGGTAGAGTGCCTACCTTGCATGCGTGAGGTCCTGGGTTTGATTGCTCAGCACCACATACACAGAAAAATCAGAAGTGGTGTTGTGGCTCAAGTGGTAGAATGCAAGCCTTGAGCTGAAGAGTGAAGGGACAGCACCCAGACCCAGAGTTCAGGCCCCATGACCCCCCCCAAATATACATATATACATATATACATATATGTATATATGCATATATGTGTGTGTGTATATATATATTTGAGCCTCAGCGCTACTTATGGCTTTCTCTGCTTATGTGGTGCTGAAGAATTGAACCCAGGGCCTCATGCATATAAGGCAAGCACTGAGATAGTTGCCTTGTATGCATGAGGCCCTGGGTTCAATTCTTCAGCACCACATAAGCAGAGAAAGCCATAAGTAGTGCTGAGGTTCAAATAATAGAGCACTAGCCTTGAGCTGAAAAGCCTGGGAGACAGTTCAGGCCCCACGACCACCACCACCACCAACAAAAGTAAATAATATGTAAATATTAGCCAGGAGCTAAGCCCATGACTAACAAAATAAATAAATACAAATATTATAAATATAAATATTAGCTGGACACTAATGGCTCATGCCTATAATCCTAGCTACTCAGGAGACTGAGATCATGATTCAAAGCCAGCTCAGGCAGGAAAATCTACAAGACGCTTATCTTCAATTAGCCACCAAAAAAGCTGGAAATGGATCTATGGCTCCATAGGGGTGTGGGTGTGGGTGTCTGTGTGGGTGTGTGTGTCTATGTGTCTGTGTGTCTGTGTGTAAAATACAAGGTCTGATATGAGTAATCATTCAATAAAAGATAAGGTATAAACATTTTCATTTCAGAATATTCAATGATTTTCATATTAGTGGTGTCTTAAAGTATTCCCAGGTATTAATTTCTGAGTTCCATGGCCATTTTTACCCATTGAGGGACAGGTAAATACCTGTCCATTTGATCTGAAGAAGATTGCAAAAGCTTTACCTAAAAATATCTCATTAATGGGGTTGGAGGCTTGGCTCAGATGGTAGGTCACTAGCTATTGAGCAAAAGTAGCAGATAGCAAGTTTGAGTCCTAATCTCAGACCTAAAAAAGAAAAAAAAAATACCTCTTTAAGCTGGGAATGTTAGAGCACATCAAAGAGTCTGAGGCAGAAGGATCATGAGTTTGAAATTAGATTGGTGGGGGGTGGGGGGAGGGGTTGGGAAGGGATGGGAAGGGGAAACAAAAGAGGAGGCAACAATGCTTGATAAGACATGTACTCATTACCTTGCTCATGTAATTGTAACCCCTCTGTATGGTATTTTCACAATTAAAAAAAACAAACCTTAAAAAAAATAAATTGGATTGGTATATTGGTATATAAAGCAAGTTCAGGGCCATCTAGAGGGGCTGGGAAGGTAGCTCAGTGGTAGAGCGCTTGCCTTGCATGCCTGAGGCCCTGGGTTCGATTCCTCAGCACCACATAAACAAAAAAGAAAAAAGTCAGAAGTGGCGCTGTGGCTCAAGTGGTAGAGCGCTAGCCTTGAGCTGAAGAGCTGAGGGACAGCGCCCAGGCCCAGAGTTCCACGACTGGACCAAAAAAAAAAAAAAAAAAGGCCGTCTAGACTATATAACTAGACCCTGTCTGAAATATATATAACTTGACACTGGTGCCTAAAGCCCCACTGTTTTTCTTGGTGGTGCTGGTGGTTTTTGTCAGTCATGGGGCTTGAACTCTGGACCTGGGCGCTGTCCCTCAGCTCTTCAGCTCAAAGCTAGCGCTCTTCCACTTGAGCCACAGTGCCACTTCCCAGCTTTTTCTGCTTATGTGGTACTGAGGAATCGAACCTAGGGCCTCATGCATGCAAGGCAAGCATTCTACCACTGAGCCACCTTCCCAGCCCCCACTGTTTCTCTTTTTTCTTTTTCTTTTTTTTGGGGTCCGGTCGTGGGGCCTGAACTCTGGGCCTGGGCACTGTCCCTCAGCTTTTCAGCTCAAGGCTAGTGTTCTACCACTTGAGCCACAGCACCACTGCCGACTTTTTTCTTTTTGCTTATGTGGTGCTGAGGAATCGAACCAGGGCCTCATGCATGCAAGGCAAGCGCTCTACCACTGAGCCACCTTCCCAGCCCCCACTGTTTTTCTTTTTCTTTTCTTTTTTTTTTGCATCCGGTCGTGGGGCCTGAACTCTGGGCCTGGGTGCTGTCCCTTAGCTCTTCAGCTCAAGGCTAGTGCTCTACCACTTGAGCCACGGCGCCACTTATGGCTTTTTTTTCTTTTTTTGCTTATGTGGTGCTGAGGAATCAAACCCAGGGCCTCAGGCATGCAAGGCAAGCGCTCTACCACTGAGCCACCTTCCCAGCCCTCCCCACTTTTTTTTTTTTTTTTTTGTCGGTCGTGGGGCTTGAACTCTGGGCCTGGGCGCTGTCCCTTCAGCTCAAGGCTAGCGCTCTACCACTTGAGCTACAGCGCCACTTCCGGTTTTCTGGTGGTTAATTGGAGATAGGAGTCTCACGGTCTCTCCTGCCCGGGCTGGCTTTGAACCGCGATCCTCAGATCTTAGCCTCCTGAGTAGCTAGGATTACAGGCATGAGCCACCAGCACCCGGCTCCCACTGTTTTTCTTATAGCTAAAGTTTGTCCCTATTTCAGAAGCTTATGGTAACAGCATGAAACAAAGCCATTTGAACGTACATGGTGACAATTGTTCTACAACAGGAGAGAAAAGAGTTTTATGACACTATTTCCAGGGAAAGTGGTACCAAGCAGAAGGAACAAGGACACAGGGGGAGGTATTATGTGTGTTGGTGGGGGTTGTTTTTGGCCAGTCCTGGGGCTTGAACTCAGGGCCGGGGCACTGTTCTTGAGCTTCTTTTGCTTAAGGATAGCATTCTACCACCTGAGCCTCAGCACTACTTCCAGCTTTTTTAGTTTATGTGGTACTGAGGAATTGAACACTGGCCTTCATGCATGCTAAGCAAGCACCCTGCCACTAAGCTACATTCCCAGCCCCATGGGGAGGTTTTGTCTGGTACCAGTTCCAAGAAGTAGATATAGCTTGAAATCCAAGCAGATTTATACACTTTGACATTCGAATTTTCTGTTGTAGGGAAGTCAATCAACAACACTTCTGGATTGGTAAGTTTGCCTTGTCTGAACAAAATGGAATTGCCTCAATTGCTTCTGTTGTCTCCAAAGTGCTCTTCTTGTCCCTCCTCTGCCTTTACTGCTCAGTACCTACCATCAAAATTAAAAACAAAAAACTATGTTTTCCTCTGGCTCCATTGTTGTATCTAATGGAACATCAATCCTTGCTGCAAAGCCAGTTGTATTTGGCAATTTAAAAATGGAGAATTGGGGCTGGGAAGGTGGCTCAGTGGTAGAGCACTTGCTTTGCATGCATGAGGCCCTGGGCTCGATTCCTCAGCACCACATAAGCAAAAAGAAAAAAGCTGGAAGTGGTGCTGTGGCTCAAGTGGTAGAGCACTAGCCTTGAGCTGAAGAGCTGAGAGACAGCACCCAGGCCCAGAGTTCAGGCCCCACGACTGGACCCCCCCCAAAAAAAATAAATAAAAATAAAAATGGGGAATTGGGGCTGGGAAGGTGGCTTAGTGGTAGATGGCTTGTCTCGCATGCATGAGGCCCTGGGTTTGATTCCTCAGCACCACATAAGCAGAAAAAGTAGGAAGTGGTGCTGTGGCTCAAGTGGTAGAGTGCTAGCCTTAATCTGAAGAGCTGAGGGACAGCGCCCAGGCCCAGAGTTCAGGTCCCACAGCCAACAAAAAAAAAATAAAATAAATGGGGAATTGCCTTCACTGTGTCTTCTAACTGTGAGCTGTTCTGGAAAAGGAGGGGTTACAGGAGTGTGGTTCTTCCCTAGGACCTAACTGAGAAGAAAGCAGCAGAAGCTACAATGAGGAAACGAAAACTATCAGAGGAGCCCGGTTCCCCCAGCAGGCCAGACCCGCACAGGTCAGTGGTGTTGGAGAGGCTACTTCTTGCCTCCCAGGCAGGCTTTGCCACCTGTATCTTGTCCTTGGGCAAGTCACTTTCCTTTGGGGCTTTATGAGTAATCTTCCCATTCCAATGGGTGGGTTACAGCAAGGAAGTGAGTTGATGTTTGCAATGTAAGTTGAACACAGTCCCTTTTTTCAACAAAATAGAATACTTTCATCAAAATGAAACCTTTTCTAGCGATATAGATCAGAGCTAAAGCTCTTGCTTAGCATGTGTGAGGCTCTGAAATCGATTCCTAAGTACTGGGGGGGGGGGGGGGGGGGAGGAGGAGGAAATGTAAGAAACTGAACTCAACAACTACAAAAAAAAAAAACAAAAAACAAAAAACCTACAACCGGGAAAACCTTGGAAAAGTTAAAATATAATTCTCAGAGCCAGGCACCGGTGGCTCATGCCTGTAATCCTAGCTGCTCAGGAGGCTGAGATCTGAGGATCACGGTTCAAAGCCAGCCTGGGCAAGAAGGTAAGTGAGACTTATCTCCAATTAACCATCAGAAAACCGGAAGTGGTGCTGTGGCTCAAGTGGTAGACCCCCTAGCCTTGAGCTGAAGAGCCGGGGGACAGTGCCCAGGTCCAAAGTTCAAGCCCCATGACCAGCAACAACAACAACAAATATATATATATATATATATATATATATATATATATATATATATATATATATATATATATATAGTATATTTCTTCTCTCTTTCCTCCTTTCTTCCTTCCCTCTCTCCCTCCCTCCTTCCTTTCTTCTTCCTTCCTCCCTTCCTTCCTTCCTTCCTTCTTTCCTTCCTTCCTCCCTCCCTCCCACCCTCTTTTCTTCCTTCCTTTTGCCAGTACTAGGGCTTGAACTCAAGTCCTCTTGCTCTCCCTTGTGGTTCACTCCAAGTTGATGCTCTACCGCTTGTGCCACAGCTCCATTTCCTGCTTTTTTGGTTGTAACTTGAAGATAAGAGTCTTTTTTGGGGGGGGGTCCAGTCGTGGGGCCTGAACTTTGGGCCTGGGCACCGTCCCTCAGCATTTCAGCTCAAGGCTAGTACTCTACCACTTGAGCCACAGCGCCACTTCCAGCTTTTTTTTCCCTGCTTATGTGGTGCTGAGGAATCGAACCCAGGGCCTCATGCATGCAAGGCAAGCACTCTACCACTGAGCCACCTTCCCAGTCCCCAAGATAAGAGGGTTTTTTTGCTTTTTTTTGGGGGGGGGGTGGTGGTCCGGTCATGGGGCCTGAACTCTGGGCCTGAGCGCTGTCCCTCAGCTCTTCAGCTCAAGGCTATCACTCTACCACTTGAGCCACAGCGCCACTTCCGGCTTTTTTCTTTTTGCTTAGGTGGTGCTGAGGAATCGAACCCAGGGCTTCATGCATGCAAAGCAAGCACTCTACCACTGAGCCACTTTCCCAGCCCAAGATAAGAGTCTTATAGCCAGTACAGGCTGGCTTCTAACTGTGATCTTCAAATCTTAGCTCCTTGAATAGCTAGGATTGTAATGTGAGCCACCAGTGGCTTTTAAGCTTCTCTGAAACATTAAGCGCTATATAGGTAAACTATATATGTTTTAAAATATCCATTTAAGTTATTAGTGGGATATGAATTGTTGCAGGGAATTTTAAGCACATCCCAACATATGGATGGCACTGTTTTGGAGAATGTTTATATTTATTTTATTTAATTTTTTTTGTCAGTCATGAGGCTTGAACTCAGGGCCTGGGCACTGAGCTTTTTTTGCTCAAGGGTAGCACTCTACCACTTTGAGCCACAGTGCCACTTTTGGCTTTCTGGTAATGAATTGGAGGTAAGAGCCCACAAACTTTCCTGCCTGAGTTGGCTTCAAACTGCAATTCTCAGATCTTAGCCTCCCGAGTAGCTAGGATTACAGGCATGAGCCACCAGCACCGATCTTATTCTTTGGGTTTTCTATCAAGGACAGTTGAGTTGGAAAGACAAGTTAGTTAGTCTTAGTATCCAGAGAGGCCTGGTGTGCTTTTCAGCCTAACCCTAGGTACTTTCACCCCACATTCACAGAAGGCCACTAGTCTTTTGAGGTGATATGATTGGATTGTATGGACCTTTAGACATTCAGGAGTAGCACGGGAAAACCATGAAAACCTGATCTGTGCCTTCCAGATGCATGTCAACCTCAAGCAGGGAGTTCTGTTCCAAGCCAGTGGAGTGAGGGAACTCAGAGCTGGGAAAGGGAATTTCATAGAGGTGTGACCTTAGCTCTTCCCTTCTTCTGGGTTTTTATGTACAATCAAGTATTTCAGAATCTGGTAACTTCTGTCAGTTACATTTTTCTTTCTGAAATGTCATGCACTTAAATATCTCAAACTGGAATTCTATTGTGAATTAAAGCAGCACCCAAAGAAAATTTGGCCATACCATTTTCCCTGCCAGCCAGGAGTGGTATAAAAATAGCCAACCTGCTGAAATATTCATTCAGGCTACATATGCTTGAATGCGGTAATGTTGCCACCGTCACTAACCACTAACAATTCCTCAGGGCCAAGATGGAAACTTCCAGCCAAGGCCTGAACAAAAAGAAGCCCCCAGTGGAATCCAGGAGGGTAAGCACCAACATGGAGGCTTTTGGCTGTTCCTTCTCTGTTACAGGTCAGGATTCCTGTTACCTACACCTCTTGCTGCAGGTTAAATTGACTGAACTCATTCTCAGGTTTCACTGCAGATCAGCATTCAACCATTCTGGCCTTGCCACAACCAACTCATCCCCAGGGTGGCTGCATAGTACACACATGAGGAATCCCTTTGTTAAAAGGATCTCTCTCCTCAAGTTAAAAGGCTGTTTCTTGTACTCGGCAGTTGAAGTAAGGAAATAGGTCTGTACTGAATGGAGGTGGCATCCAGTGGAGAACTTTCGCTATAGAAATCATTTGCCTTGAGGCTGGGAAGGTGGCTCAGTTGTAGAGCGCTTGCCTTGCATGCCTGAGGCCCTGGGTTCAATTCCTCAGCACCACATGAGCAAAAAGAAAAAAGCCAGAAGTGGCCTTGTGGCTCAAGTGGTAGAGCGCTAGCCTTGAGCTGAAGAGCTGAGGGACAGTGCCCAGGCCAAGTTCAGGCCCCACGACCGGACCCAAAAAAAAAAAAAGAAAAGAAATCATTTGCCTTCATCTACACTTGGGTCTGAGCCTGGGACTGTCTAGGTTTTTTTTTTTTTTTTTTAATGTATGTTTGTGTGGTCCTGGGACTTGAACTCGGGGCCTGTTGTCCCTGAGTATTTTTTTTTTTTTGGGTCCGGTCGTGGGACCTGAACTCTGGGCCTGGGCGCTGTCCCTCAGCTCTTCAGCTCAAGGCTAGCGCTCTACCACTTGAGCCACAGCGCCACTTCTGGCTTTTTTCTTATGTGGTGCTGAGGAATCAAACCCAGGGCCTCATGCATGCAAGGCAAGTGCTCTACCACTGAGCCACCTTCCCAGCCCGTCCCTGAGTATTTTTGCTCAAGGCTAGCACTCTACCACTTGAGCCATAGCTCTACTTCTGGCTTTTTTTTTTTTTTTTTGTCAGTCATGGGGCCTGAACTCTGGGCCTGGGCGCTGTCTGTCCCTCAGCTCTTCAGCTGTAGACTAGCACTCTACCCTTGAGCCTCAGCCCCACTTCCGGCTTTTTCTACTTATGTGGTGCTGAGGAATCGGACCCAGGGCCTCATGCATGCAAGGCAAGCACTCTACCACTGAGCTACCTTCCCAGCCCCTACTTCTGGCTTTTTGATGGTTAATTAGAGGTAAGAGTCTCATGGACTTGCCTGGCCAGACTGTCTTTGAACCCCAATCCTCAGTTCTCAGCTTCTTGAGTAGCTAAAATTAAGGTGTGAGCCAACAGTGCCCAGCTTATGTCTTAAAGGTATGGCCTTAGTTCTTATATGTATCTCTAAAATAGATCTGACCCTAAGTCATAGAAACTGACAGCTCCTTTCCTTAACCCCTCAGGACCGCAACCTGATCAGTTATGAACAAACACTTACATAAGCATTTGTCAAACATATTTTCACTGGTCAATTGTGTACCAAGTAGTTAGAATATCATGCATCCCCCTAAAGTTAGGGGCAGAAGCAAGCACAGGGCACAGAGGGAACACAAAGAGGCCATGAGGGAAGGTTTCCCAGAGGAGTTCAGAGGCACTTAAGGAGCTCAGACAAGAAGAAAGAGCATTGTGCTTTTCCTGGAGCTTGGAGTACAGCAACTTCATGAACAGGATTACGATAGTTCTTGAGGCCACCTTTGAAAACACAGCAATACCCTAAAACATTTTTTGTGTGTGCTGGTCCTGGGATTTGATCTCAGAGCTTGGGCTCTGTCCCTGAGTTTGTGGTGTTTTGTTGTTGTTTTTTTCTCAAGGCTAGTATTCTACCACTTGAGCCACAGCTCCACTTCTACTTTTTTGGTAGATCATTGGATATAAGATTCTCATGGACTTCCCTGCCCTGACTGGCTTTCAATCATGATCCTCAGATCTTAGCCTCCTGAGTAGCTAGAATTACAGATGTGAACCACCAGTCCCCAGCCCCTAAAACATGTTTTTTAAGTAGAAAAACAAAGCAATTTTAATATGTAAACCACTATCCTCTTTCCTATTTATAAGACATTGTATGGGTACTAAGACACACATGAACACATGTAGAATCTAGCTTCTTCTCTATGGGAACTTATAATTTACTTGGACTCAGAGCACACCTTTGGGGCTCTAGACCCCTGCCTCTGGGAGCAGGTAGAAAGGACAGGGCCTCAGTTTTGCACCATGGTAAAGTGGCACGGTGTAATTTTAAGCAGAAAGTCATCTTCTTCCATGCCTCCCATCCTTTAGAAGGATATGAAGAAATGAGAAAGTACACTAAGCTCTAGAGAACAAAGATACTTTATACAGCCAAGATAATTGCTGTTAAAGGAACATCTCCCTCACTCTCTTCTCTTTGTACCTTCCTATTCTTAGTTTGACACATCATCTCCTCAAGAACAGTACTCGTAGCTTCTTATTCAACATAATTACCTTTTCAACTTGATTCTGGGTTTAGAACAAAACTGAGCAAAAGGAGCATGTTTATTGATTTTGAATCAAATCCCAAAGACAGCCTCTATCACAGACCCTGTTCCCAGGGAGAGGACTTCTCCTAAATTAAGGTGAGCACAGTGACTCTCAGTATAAGTCACTTGAGCTGGAAAAATTGCATTTGCTCCTATGGTTCAGTGCTTGATGTTTTCTTCCTCCTTGGTGAGAAGTTAGGATATAGGATCACAGCTAGTGCAGATTGTACATGTCTGAACGCATTGGGAGACTAGGTGGAGAAAGCTTGGAAGAATACAATTCTTGTCTGCTGAGAGATGTTTGGGGGAGAATAAAAAGGAAGGAAAGACACTTTTCCTTTGTTCTTTTAGGTCTCAGACCTAGAGACTCTGACTTTAGAAGGATGAAATGAGGGAAGGGCTAGGAATGTGGCTTAGTGGTAGAGTGCTTGCCTAACATGCCTAAAGCCCTGGGTTTGATTCCTCAGTACCACAAATACAGAAAAAGCAGGAAGTGGCACTGTGGCTCAAGTGGTAGAGTGCTAGCTTTGAGCAAAAGAAGCTCAGGGGCAGTGCCCAGGTCCTGAGTTCAAGTCCCAGGACTGGCAAAAGAAAAAAGAGCCAGGCACCGGTGGCTCATGCCTGTAATCCTAGCTACTAAGGAATCTGAGGATCAAGGTTCAAAGCCAACCTGGGCAGGAAAGTCCATGAGACTCTTATCTCCAGTAAACCACCAGAAAATCAGAAATGGCAATGTGGCTTAAATGGTAGAGTGCTAGCCTTGAGCTGAAGAGCTAAGGGACACCACCCAGGCCCAGAGTTCAAGCCCCATGACTGACAAAGAGAAAGAAGAAAAAAAAAAAAAGAAAACAGGAAGAGAAGATGAATGACCGAAAAGTAGAAGAGGTGGAAGAGACTGTTCTTGTCCCCCATCACACACACATTTTGCTTGAACTCTACTTCCAAACACATCTGGCCCTGACCTACAAAGGTTTTCAGGGTACAATGTCCCTAATGCTCCTCTTAATTTTCCTTCAGTCCATTCTTTTCCTGTTAGAATATATCTGGGAAGTCCTTTAGTGGATTCAGGAAAACACAAAGCTGTTGTGGTTTGTGCTGACACTGGGACTTGAACTCAGGGTCTCATGCTTTTTTTTTTTTTTTTTTTTTGCCAGTTGTGGGGCCTGAACCCTGGGCCTGGGCTCTGTCCCTCAGCTCTTTAGCTCAAAGCTAGCGCTCTACCACTTGAGTCACAGTGCCACTTCTGGCTTTTTCTGCTTATGTGATACTGAGGAATCTAACTCAGGGCCTCATGAATGCAAGGCAAGCACTCTACCACTGAGCCACCTTCCCAGTCCTATCATGCTCTTTTGGCTTTTTCACTCTAGGCTGACTCTCTACCACTACCACTTGAACCACACCTCCATTTCCAGCATTTTTCTGGTTAATTGGAGATAAGAGTGTCTCAGATTTGTTTGCCCAGCCTGGCTTTAAACCATGATCCTCAGATCTCAGCCTCCTGAGTAGCTAAAATTACAGGTATGAGCCACCAGCACAGGGCTCAAAAGCTACACTTGGTAGGAAGAAGTTCCTGGGTCTAGGTGCATCTCTGCCCTGCCTTTTCCTTCTGATCCTACTACCACCCATAGAGATGCTATTTTGTTGGTTATTAGGGCTACTCTCTGCAGTAGGACTGAAGTCCCAAAGCATAGCTTATTATATTTGTATGAATGGTCTTGAGTCATAAGCCAGAAACCACTGTCTGGAAGAGGTAAGAAAGTTCCTCTTCCTCGTGGTGCTCCTCTGTGTTTATAGGAATGTGACTTAGAGACTGCCTCTGTGGTCTAGGATCTGAGTGATTTCTGAAGAAAACTACCAGGGCTGGGAATGTGGCTTAGAGTAGAGTGCTTGCCTAGTATGTATGAAGCCCTGGGTTCCATTCCTCAGTACCACAGAAACAGAAAAAGCCAGAAGTGGTGCTGTGGCTCAAGTGGTAGAGTGCTAGCCTTGAACAAAAGTAGCTCAGAGACAGGTGTCCAGGCCCTGAGTTCAAGCCCCAGGACTAGCAAAAAAAAAAAAAGAGAGAGAAAGAAAGAAAGAAAAGAAAGAAAGACAAATGAAAGAAAAAAGGAAAACTACCTCAAAGATTTCTCCATCCTAATTTGAAGCTTCTGCTTGGGAGGGAATTCATCCCGAATTTTCTAGGGGCCTCCTATATCTGCCAGCCCAACCCTACCCTGCTCCAGAATTCCTCAGAACACATCTGAGACATGTGCGTGCTGCTGGGCAGTCAGCCTTCCTGCTCTGCTGGGTAAGGGGTGTGGCCAGCTGGCAAATTCCCAAAGATAATATATGTAGCACATTTCTGACTATTAGGGCATTTGCTGGGAAATGTTATGGGTGCGGAAGCAGGTTGTAGGATGTCCTCTTCAAAGTATAAAGGAATTTCTACCAAGCGGAGGCTCACAGGAAAGCAGTAAGATTGCATTGCATTGATGGCTGCTAATGCCCTAGTCATGTTTTCGCTGCACCCAGCTCTAGCCATGCTGATTATATTTACTTGTTAATGGCATCATGCCCTTTTGCATGTGTCTGTCTGGAATACCCTGCTCTCACTGACCAGCTCCTCACCCTTATTATGAAAAATCCCACATGTCCATCAAGTCCCTATCCAAATGTCACTTCCCCTGTGAGGTCTTCTTTGACAGCTGCTACCGCTCTGCTCGAGCCTTCGGCAACTCTTGCAGGTAGCCTCTCTCTGTGTCCTGCAGTACACAGTTTAGGTGTGCTTTACCTCATGCATCATGCGTTTCTCCAAGGTGGCATTAAGATCCTCTGGTTTCTGAAACCCCAATGTTTTGTCAGAATAGCAAGTACTCAGCAGTGGGAGGTAACTGGACATTTGTTGGAAGGTAACCGTAGCTTTACTTGTTCTCTGCTTCTGAAGCATGTGGTTTTAGAGAGACAGTGCTTGGATGTGAAATGAAAAAGGACAGTTGTATAGAAGGAAATATAGGGCCTGCTTGGCCAGTCAGAAACGAGGCCCCAGTGCTGATGTGAAATAGCATTCATACCACTGGGCCCTAACAGGATAAAATTTAAGACTTTTCTTTGGTTTTCTTATCAGAACAGGGAAAGAGAAACCCAGCAGGAATGGCAGGAGACCCCAGCCTTTGATATCCCTGACATCCAGGAACAAGGTAAGTTGTAGAAGATTCATGCTTACTCTCCCTTAATAACCATCTGGCTCCCTATAATGCTTGGCTGAGCAAAGTGGCACAGCTCTCTGCATTTAGGCACCCTTGGGGAATGTGCCTGGCTCCTGTGTGGGTGAGATACCTTTGGCCATTCTCCAGTCTGGTGCCAATCCTAGAATCACAGAAGCCCCACTCCCACTTCCTTAAGTAGTGAAAGGAGGCAGCATGCCCCTTCCTGTACTTCTGATGGTGAAATTGATGTTCCCATGGTTTCAAAGCATTTCTGAATAAGATGGAAAGTTTTGTGGGAAAATTGAGAGGTCTAGTTTTCCCTTTCTTTTCTTTTCTTTCTTTCTTTCTTTTTTTTTTTTTTTGTTGTTGTTGGTGGTGGTGGTCGTGGGGCTTGAACTCTGGGCCTGGGTGCTGTCCCTGAGCTCTTCAGCTCAAGGCTCTACCACTTGAATCACAGCACCACTTCCAGTTTTCTGGTGTTTTATTGGAGATAAGAGTCTCACCGCCACATCTGGGAAGAAGAGATAAATAAAGTTTATTTCCTGTAAAAAAAAAAAAAAGAGTCTCACCGCCTTTCCTGCCCAGGCTGGTTTTGAATCGTGATCCTCAGATCTCAGCCTCCTGAGTAGCTAGGATTACAGGTGTGAGCCACCAGCGTCTGGCTTTTCCTTTTCTTTACTTTTGTTTTCTTGCTTGCTTGCTTTCTGTTTTTCTCTCTTTCTCTGTTTTCTTTCCTCTCTCTTTTTTTTCTCTTTTCTTCTCTCTTTCTCTACCTTCCTTCCTTCCTTCCTTTTTTCCTTTTTGGGGGGGTCCGGTTGTGGGGTCTGTACTCTGGCCTGGGCGCTATCCCTCAGCTCTTCAGCTCAAGGCTAGTGCTCTACCACTTGAGCCACAGCGCCACTTCCAGCTTTTTTTCTTTTTGCTTATGTGGTGCTGAGTAATCGAACCCAGGGCCTCATGCATGCAAGGCAAGCACCCTACCACTGAGCCACCTTCCCAGCCCTCCTTTTTTCCTTTCTTTCTTCTATGTATGTTAGTCCTTGGACTTGAACTAAGTCCCTAGGCATTACCTCTTAGCTTTGCACTCAAGGATAATGCCTACTACTTGACCCACAGCTGGACTTCTGATGGTGGTTAATTGGAGATAAGAGTCTCACAAGCCGGGTGCTGGTGGCTCACACCGGTAATCCTAGCTACTCAGGAGGCTGAGATCTGAGGGTTGCTGTTCAAAGCCAGCCCAGGCAAGAAAGACCGTGAGACTCCTATCTCCAATAACCCACCAGAAAACCGGAAGTGGCTCTGTAGCTTAAGCGGTAGAGCGCTCGCCTTGAGCTGAAGAGCTGAGGGACAGCACCCAAGCCCAGAGTTCAAGCCCCACGACCAACCAAAAAAAAGTCTCACAGACATTATCTGTGGTTTGGCCTTGAATCTTGATCCTCAGATCTCAGCCTCCTGAGTAGGTTTACAGGCATGAACCACTGGCACTAGGCTCAACTTTCTAATCTTTTACCCAGCATGAGGACTCAGTGTGGGCTACAGTTATCACAGAAGTGGAGCTGTGGGTATAGAAGCAGGTTGTAGTGCTGTACGAAAGTGAGTATTTGGACCAGTTGTCATTCCATGTGAAAACATACCAGCTTGCCAGGCACAAGTGGCTAACACCTATAATTCTTGCTACTTAAGAGGCTGAGATCTGGAGGATCATGGTCTAATGCCAACCCCGGCAGAAAAGTCTATAAGACTCCCATCTTCAAAAGAAACAAAGATGGCTGGGGCTGGGAAGGTGGCTCAGTGGTAGAGTGCTTGCCTTGCATGCATGAGGTCCTGAGTTCAATTCCTCAGCAGCACATATTGGTAGAGCACTAGCCTTGAGCTGAAGAGCTGAGGGACATCACTGACAAAAAAAAAAAAATTAGACAAAAGACAAAAGAAACAAAGATGGGCTGGGAAAGTGGTTCAGTGGTAGAGTGCTTGCCTTGCATGCATGAGGCCCTAGGTTCTATTCCTTAGCACCACATAAGTAGAAAAAGCCAGAAGTGGTGCTGTAGCTCAAGTTGTAGAGCGCTAGCGTTGAGCTGAACAACTGAGGGACAGCACCCCGGCACAGACAAAAAAAAAAAAAAAAAGAGTCGGGTGTTGGTGGCTCATGCCTGTGATCCTAGTTTCTCAGGAGGCTGAGATCTGAGGATCATGGGTCAAAGCCAGACTAGGAAGGAAGTCTGTGAGACTCCAACTAACCACCAGAAACCCAGAAGTAGAGCTGTGGCTCAAAGTGGTAGAGCATTAGCCTTGACTAGAAAGAGCTCAGGGACAGTGCCCAGATCCTGAGTTCAAGTCCCATGACTGACCTAAAAAATATCAGGACTAGAACTGTAGCTCAGCTGGTAGAATACCAACCTATCAAGTGTGAAGCTTTGAGTTGTGTCACACACACACACAAATAACATACCACCTATAGGCTGGTATTTGAGCTATGTCAATATCTCACAATATTGAAAACTCCAAAGTCAGAATAGAATCTTACTGAGCTGAGATGAAATTGGAAAGGTCAGAACAAACAATTCACCTGGCTTTAAATAAACCTTGGTGTGAGGCTGCTCTACCATCTCTCCTCAGATGAAAGTAGGCCATGACAGGCCCTTTTCCTGCCTGAGTGTTTTCTTTACAGATTCTAAGTGGGGATACGGCCTGCCAGAGCCAAGTGTCCCGTCCGTGCTGCAGAACACCCCTCCTCCACCAAAAAAGCAAGGAACTAGTGGCTTCTTTGGGTTTCTGAGGTAAGACACCCTTCTGCTATTAAGCTAAGAGTTCATCTCCTGAGTCTTGCAGGGAGAGGGAATAAAGAAGAAAGCAGATTACTTGCTGAAGTTTCTTAATTCTGTTGAGATGGATCATGGAAATGAGATGAAAGCAATGGTTCCAGTTATGGTTGGGGTTAGGTTTTGTTTTGTTTCTGGTTTTTGGTTTTTTTGTTGTTGGGGTTTAGACCTGAGAGCTTCATCCTTGCTAGGTAGGCCCCTTACCATAGGATCCATGCCCCCACTCTTTTTGCTTTAGTGCTTTAGTTATTTCTCAGGTAAAGTCTCGTGCTTTTTGCCCAGACCAGCCTGGGACTGTGAACTCCTTCCTGTGCTTCCTGCATTCCTATTGGAACTACAGTGGTGTACCACCAGGAATGAGAAAGCCTCACTAACTTTATTGCCCAGATTGACCTCAAACCTCCTTTCTTTGCCTCACAAGTAGCTAGGATTATAGGCAGCCTTTGAGACACCACACCGAGCCTAATTTTGATTTTAATAAAGATTATCTTTGCTGGGAATGTGGCACAGTGATAAGTGCTTGCCTGGCGTGCAAAAAGCCCCGGATTCAATTCCTCACAGAAAAAGCTGGAAGTGGTGCTGTGGCTCAAGTGGTAGAGTTGCCTCGAGCAAAAGAAGCTCAGGGACAGTGCCCAAGCCCCGAGTTCAAGCACCAGGATGGGGAAAAGAAAAAAAAGTGTCTTCCTTTTCTTTTTTCCTTTTTTTTTTTTTTTTTTTTTTTGGTGCTGGTCCTAGGGCTTGAACTCAGACCGGGTAGGTCTATCCCTGAGGTTTTTTTTTTGGTCAGTCATGGGGCCTGAACTCTGGGCCTGGGTGCTGTCATTCAGCTCTTCAAGCTTAAGGCTAGTGATCTACCACTTGAGCCACAGCACCACTTCTGGCTTTTTCTGCTTATGTGGTGCTGAGGAATGGAACCCAGGGCCTCCCGCACACGAGGCAAGCACTCTACCACTGAGCCACCTTCAGCCCCTCCCTGAGGTTTTTTTGTTGTTGTTTTTGTTTATTGCTGAAGGCTAGGGAACACTTGAGATACAACTCCACTTCTGGCCTTTGGTTCTTAATTAGAGATAAGTGTCTCACAGACTTTCCTGCCTTAGCTCCCTTCAAAGTAAGATCCTCAGATCTCACTCAGCCTCCCACATAGGTAGGATTTCAGATGTGAGCCACCGGCTCATTTTTGTGCAATTCATCCCCACTCAGATGTGCCAGTGTGCGGCCTCAATCCATAAACATTGCTTGAACTGAGACTATTCCTATTTTACTTGGGTTTTTGTAAGATTTGGTTACTGAGGTGCTGTGGCTCAAGTGGCAGAGTGCTATCCTTGAGCAAAAAGAAGCTCAGGGACAGTACCTAGGCTCTGAGTTCAAGCCCCAGGACTGGGAAAAAAAAAAAAAAAAGATTTGGTTACTGAAAAGTTTCCATTCTCCCCTCTGAATCCAGGTTGTGTCTCCACAATTCTTTCTGCAGAGGGCAGTGAACATATCCCTCTGTCAGGGAGCCCATCCACCCTACCGCAATCCTTTTTCCTTTATTTGCCCCTCCTGAGTATAATCTAATTTAGGCACCTTCTCAAATGCTGTTCCAGACTTGAATTTCCATTCATTGGTTCCCCAGAGCAAAATGCCCTGACTAATGAGGTACTAATGGGAAGCAGAGAGGGGAAAGAGATGTCAGTCTCAGCCTATTATTCTCCTTCCTGCAGCACTCTCTTCCCCTTCCGGTATTTCTTCAAGAAGAGCAACCAGTGAGTCTTCTCGATGCCCCACAGCCGTGGAAAGGGGGTCTCCTGCCTGAAGCATTCCCTCTCCAACTCCATCCTTTTCCTGTTTTGGTTCTCCTTTTATTTTTGGAGACAATATTTTGTTGTGCAGCCTAGGCTAGCCAGCTGTTAACCCTCCTCCCTCAGCTTCCCGAGTGCTGGGATTACAAGCACGGGCTACCACACCCAGCTTTCATACTTTTCTTGTGACTTCTCTCTTTAGTTACAGAGATTAGGGGCCCACATTAAGTCCTCTTTGTTTTGCTTTAGTTTTGTCTTGTCTAAAACTTTAAGGAAGCTGGGAGCTGAGGGCTCACACCTCTAATCCTAGTTACTCAGAAGGCTGAGATCTAAAGATTGTGGTTCAAAGCCAGCCCTGGCAGGAAAGTCTGTGAGACTCTTTATCGCCAGTTAACCACCAGAAAACTGATAGTGGCACTATAGCTCAAAGTGGTAGAGCACTAGCTTTGAGAGGAGAAAAAAAAAACAACAACTCAGGGACAGGGCCTAGGCCCTGAGTTCAAGCCCCACAACTGGAAAAAAAAATTGAGATTTTTCTAAAATATTCTAGTCTGAGAATAGCCCTCAGGCAGTGTCTCTAGCACCTTAGGATCCTAACTTCAATAAATTACACTTGAAGTATTATTGATTGTATTTGGTCAAGTAGAAAGTAAGAGAGAACAAACAGAGGAAGCCATGCATAGACCTTCCCCTTGGTCACCTGGCTGCTGGTTCCAGAGTCACACTGGGCAGAGGAGTCTCTACCTGATCCCAGTTTCCTGCCAGGGATTAGGGGAAGACTCACTGTCCTGAGCCCTGCTCCAAAAGATATGACATCTTCCCCAGTTCAGCGTCGCCTCCACAGACAAATGCTCCCAGATGTCTGTCACTCTGGTCTCTGGTGGGTCACACTGTTTATCAGATGAGGAAGAAGGCAGTGCGAGTTAGGGCCCCTGGAACAGTCAAGGCACCCAAGCTGTCTTCAGCCAGAGGCCTGTCTGAGACAGATCTTAGACTTGTGTGCTCCAAGAACCAAAATAATTGAGGGAAACTCACTTTAGCTCAGAACAAAGGAATCACTTTTTAACTATTTGAGATGTCCAGAATTAGAATGGGCTGCCTGTGAGGTAGTGAGCTTTAAACTGCTAATCTCTTATCACATGCCAAAGGGTTCCTAATAAGTGGGGGAGTGGGGGCAGCCCTGTTGAGCCCTCCTCTACCTTCAGCAGAGAGAGGAGGTGGGTCACTGTGGGAGGGCCTGGAAATCGATTCAGGACCAGTACAGAGAAGGGGATGCCATAGGGTATAGCTATTTGAGGCTTAGGAGTGACATGACACCAATTCTTCTTAACTGGTATTTACTGTCTTTGCCCTGTTAACCTAAACATGGCCTGCTGAAAAGCACAAGTCCAGTCTGGAGGTTTGAGCACCCCACCCACCCTGACTCAGGCCTTGGGAAAACGGTTCTTCTCTGAGCTCATTACTTCATCTGGAAAAACAGGGGTGTGGGAGGGGGTAGATTTGGTGAGCTCCTAGACTGCCTCCTTCTGATCTCTGCTAACTAGGACTTTTTGTTTCTCAATTTACCACTTTTTTTTTTCATTTTTATCTTTAAAATGCTGGTACCAGAGCTTGAATTCAGATCCTTGGGCTTTTGTCTTTTCACTCAGAGCTAGCACTGTACCACTTGAACCATGCCTCTATCCTGGCATTTTTCTGGTTAGTTGCCAAGTCTCCTAGACATTTCTGTTGGAGCTGGCTTCAAACTGTGATCCTCAAATCTCAGCTTCCTGAGTAGCTAAGATTACAGGTATGTACCACTGGTGCCCAGTTCTTGCCATATCATTCTCTCAAGCATAATTCAGTAGTATGGCTGGACAGTCATATCAGTCTGCTTAATGAGCTGTGATTTTCAGCAACTTTCTCCTCTGAGCCTTAGTAGCCTTGCTTTTAAAACTGGAGTTGGAGGTGAGCACCAGTGGCTCATGCCTGTAATCCTAGCTACTCAGGAGGCTGAGATCTGAGGATCAAGGTTCAAAGCCAGCCTGGGCAGGAAAGGCTGTGAAACTGTTATCTCCAATAAATCACCAGAAAACCATAAGTGGTGATGTGGCTCAAGTAGTAGAGCGCTAGCCTTGGGTTGAATTGCTGAGGGACAGTGCTCAGGTCCAGAGTTCAAGCCCCATAACCAGCAACAACAACATCTAAAAAACTGGAATTAGGAGTTGGACTACATAGATTTGCTGAAGTTGACAGCTTCAGGCTCTTTCAGGAGTCAGGTTCCTGCTGTTCCAAGGGAACCTGTAGCTCAGAGTCCCTTCAGAATGAGCAGACATTCACTGAATACTGGAAGAGAGGCTCTGAATGCACTCAGTGCCCCCGCTGGGCTGTACCACTCAGCACCACTGAGGATCCGCACTGGTGAGATGTCCCTAGATCCTGGCATCCCCTCCCCAGTCAGGAAGGGACCCAGGCCCAACTGAGTCCTTTTTTTTTTTTTTTTTTTTTTGGTCAGTCATGGGGCTTGAACTCTGGGCCTGGGTGCTGTCCCTCAGCTCTTCCGGTTTTCTGGTGGTTTATTGGAGATAGGAGTCTCACGGTCTTTCCTGCCCGGGCTGGCTTTGAACCGCGATTCTCAGATCTCAGCCTCCTGAATAGCTAAGATTACAGGCGTGAGCCACCGGCGCCCGGCTCCAACTGAGTCCTTCTTTTTTTTTTTTTTGGGTCCGGTCGTGGGGCCTGAACTCTGGGCCTGGGCGCTGTCCCTCAGCTCTTCAGCTCAAGGCTAGTGCTCTACCACTTGAGCCACAGCGCCACTTCCGGATTTTTTCTTTTTGCTTATGTGGTGCTGAGGAATCAAACCCAGGGCCTCAGGCATGCAAGGCAAGTGCTCTACCACTGAGCTACCTTCCCAGCCCCCAACTGAGTCCTTCTAAGGCAGGGTGTGGGCAAGGGCCTGAGCCAGGAAGTGACTGCCTAAGGTCATAAGAACAGGGGAGCCAGGTGTCTAGACAGCAGCCTCTCACCCCCTCAGCAGCCCAGGCTGTCTTCCACCTCGCCTCTGCAGCCCCACAGCTGCAGCCTGTGGATCAGAGGAAGGAATAAGCAGCAGAGGCCACTCTCTGAGGACGGCACTCAGAGCACAGCTCCCAGGGGCCTCAGGCTGGGAGGCGCCTGGGAGCTGGATCTCCTCTTTGGGAGGGCGTGGCACCAGAACCTGCAAATATAAGAGTGGAGAGCAGCAGGCACGGACACCTACTGGAGGCACTGGAGGCCTGTGAGCTGCCTGCACTGTTCCCGCCAGGCTGGGGAGTACTGGTGAGCTCTGGGGGACAGCGTGAGGGGAAACTGGATGGGGGTGCTATGGTGGGGGGAAATATGGGTCCAGGTCCTGGAGGCTGAGCTGGGGCATGAGAGAGGAAGATGCTTATGGCCCCAAGGCTAATTCCAGGAGAGAATCTGGCTGATGCACAAGTCCTATCTAGAGAGGGCTGGCACACCCATCCAGTGACCCAGGTAGGTGACAGATACACACGCCCGTGCTCACACACACTCCCTCAATGGTAGACACTCCTCACCTCTCAGAAAGAGCAGCTCAGCCCTCTCATGGGAGGCAGTTGGTGTCTAACTGCACCCGACACCCGCAGCCCCATGAAGACCCCACCTAGTATTTCTACAGTGCAGAGGCCCATGGCATCCCTCCCAGCCCTGCTCCTCAGCCTGCTGGTCCTGGTTGTCTCTGAAGGCCAGGGTCAGGAGACAGCCATCCCAGGCTGCTACCTGCACTGTGAGTAACGTGGGGGCCTGCCAGAGGGCCGGGGAGGGAGGACCTCTGGGTGGGCACAGAGCTGGTGGACTGGATTGCAGGCAGGCTACACCCTGCAGGGACCCACCAGGAGGCTCGGACAACGGGACATGCCTTTACAGCCCATTTGCCTCTGCTTCCAGCTTTCAACGTGACCATGCGAAGCGACCGCCAAGGCACCTGCCAGGGCTCCCATGTGGCCCAGGCCTGTGTGGGCCACTGCGAGTCCAGCGCGTTCCCTTCCCGGTACTCTGTGCTGGTGGCCAGCAGCTATCAACACAACATCACCTCCGTCTCTCAGTGCTGTACCATCAGCGGCCTAGAGAAGGTAAGGGGCCTGAGCCAGGGGTGCTGGGGTGGACAGGAGGAGGCCGGGAATGGGATGAATGTGGGTCCCCTCGCCTACAGGTGAAGGTGCAGCTGAGATGTGCGGGAAACCGCCAGGGAGAACTGGAGATCTTCACGGCCAGGGCTTGCCAGTGTGACATGTGTCGCCTGTCCCGCTACTAGCCGCGGGGCCTCGTGGCCATGGCGTCCTTTTAACCAGGGGTCACAGCTGCTGTCTGGAATGGTCACCTCATGAGGAGTTCTGCCTTCTCTTTGTTTCTGCCTGGCTTCCACCCAGTTTGTATCCCATCACTCCATGTCCGCCTGGGCCCCTCAATAAAGCAACCAGCTCTCAAGTCTCTCTTTATTAAGTCTGTCCTCCAACCAGAGGAGGGAGATAGACCATGATTCCTGTGACCCCTGACCCTAGGACATTGTCCACCTCTTCTTGCCTGTGCCCTCACCCCTCCCCCTGCCCAATAAATAAAAAGGGGACAAGGAAGTTCAGGGCAAGGGAGAGGAGGGAAGGAGGTGCCCCAGGGCCAGGACAGTGTCTTGCTGAGGGTGAGCGGGGCAGAATAAATAGACCATGGGCCCCACGGTAGGGGTGAGGAAGGACCTGGCTTCAGTCCCAGGCAGGGGCAGGCCAGGTCCTGAGGACCCTTGCTCCAGCAGGGACCGGGGTGGGATCCTGCCTGCAGCCCGGAGCCCAGTGCTGCAAGCTGGGAAAGAGTGCTGACGGCTTCCCAGTCAAGCCGCCCTGCTTAAGTCTTGCCACAGGGCCTGCAAGGTCCGCTGCCGAGACCACCATCTTGCCTTCTCGTCTCCCCCAATGAAAGCTGCCCACGCGGGCCGGCAGGGCGTCCTCAGAGCCATTCTGGCAAGGCCAGGGGGAGGCAGGTGTCCCTCTGGACCCTAGCCAGGAGATGGAATAGAGGGACTGATGGCTCTGGGCTTTGCTTCTCCCCTTCTGGGGGGCTCTCTAGCTCTGACCCCCACTGGCGGCCACCTGGGGTGCTAGCCGTGGGAGGGGGGCATCCCTGGCTTCCTGGGTCCCCTGTAGCCGGCGTAGCCGCAGCTCCTCCAAGCCTTGCCATAGCTCTTGGCGCTCCCGGGCCTTCTGCTGCTCCCTGGGGAGAAAAGGTGAGGCAGTTCCTCTCCCTGGGGTCTCCACCAGCCCACCTGCCCTCGCCCAACCCCGCTGCAAAGGGGAGCCACTTCATGTGGCTCAGTGGGGGCTGCTGAGGTTAAGAGCTGGGAGGCATGAGAAGATGAGCGGTCTGCGAGGGGACGCAGCTGCAGAGGGAAACTGCAGGTCAGCGCCAGACAGGCTACCGGGAAGAAGGCCAGAGGATGTGGTGGGTAGTTAGGAATAGGACAGCTGGCACTTGACGGGGGGGGGGGGGGGAGACTGGACATCTGACCACAGAGTTGGAGTTTCCTTCTATATTCCCTCCTGCCCACTTGTCCCTCCTCTGACACCCAGCCCCAGTGCTCACTGCTGCTTCTCCAGCTTGTAGGAGGCCGTGAGCTCATCGAACAGTTTTCCATTCATCTCCATGAAGGTCTTGAGCACATTGTAAATCAGAGACACGATGGTTCTTCGCATAGTCAAGGTGAGGAGTGAGAAGATATGTTAAATGTCAATGTGACCTCAACTCCCTCTCTGGCGGTCTGTCTATCCCCATCCCCAAACACCACAGCGCTGCCCACTTCTCTGTCCTCTACTATCCCTTGCCATTCTGCCCCTGGCTCTAACTCTGTCCAGCTAAGAGGTCCAGAGGCTGGGTTGGTCCTGGTTTCTAAGGGTTAGGGCAAGGCCTGGGTACTCACTGATTCCAGTGCTCCTTGGAGACTTGGTAGAGGGTCCCAAACACAGCAGGCAGCACAGTGTGGCAGTTGTCCTCAATGAGGCTCAGGATGTACTCGTTATTCCAGAAATACAGAGCCCGCTCTGCAACCTGGACAGGCAAGATGGTAGAGTGGGCCTGGCAGGCTTGGGTATATGTAAGCCTTCCCCAAACCCAGGCCTCATTCATCCCATCCTGAGGGCTTATGCTACCCACTAGAGGAAAATATGGGAAAAGAGCAGAGTCCTGAGATTGGAGTCCAACACTTTAGCAAATCCTAATTCTACTACAGCTGCCACTATACTGAGGTGAGGCATTCAGCTTCTCAGCCTCATTTGTCAGATCTATAAAATGGAACTAATAATAGGCACCTCCACCAGGCTGTTGGAATAAAATGAGCTACTGGACTTTGAAGTATTTAATAAAATTAAGTACTAGCAAGGTGCTGGTGGCTCACATTTGGAATCCTAGCTACTCAGTAGGCTGAGATCTGAGGATCCCAGTTTGAAGTCAGCCTAGGCAGATAAACCCATGACTCCAATTAACTAGCCCAAAGCAGAACTAGAAGTGTGTCTCAAGTGGTAGCGTGCCAACCTTGAACAAAGAAAACTAAGCAAGAGAGCAAGATCCTGAGTTCAAGCCCTAATAATGGCACGCACGTGCACACATGCATACACACACACACACACACACACACACACAGATTACCAGAATCCCTCCGAAACTACTTCCATTGCTATAACAGGAGAGTGTCTGACCACATGCGTGAGTTACAGCTGCTGAGATGGTGTGGGGAAGCTGCACCAAGTCCTCACACGGGGCTAAGGAAATCTATGGCCACTAAGAAAACCATTTACCATACATAACAGTCATGAATTTTGGTCCCCATCACTATTCTGTGAAGAGACTGCTCTTGGCCCATTTCACAGATAAAGAAACCACTATGGAGTGGTGAAGTGGTTTGTCTAAGGACCCCAGCCAGTAAAACGCAGACCTGAAGCTTTACCCTAGGGCTTCTGACCCTAAGTCAAGCATCTCCCCAGTACCAAACCCAGCACTCTATGGAGAAGAAATGGGGAGAGGAAGCTATGCTTCGTAGACTGGGCAATCCTTCACAGACTATTCCTTTTCCCACTCATTGCTGCCTGTCCCTGCCCTATACCTGGAAATGGGGGCTGGAGACACAGCGAGCCACCTGCTTGAAGAGGGGCTCCTGGATCTTCACAAACTGGGAGGGCTCAATGACATCCAGAATCTCTTCCATCTCGCCCAGAAACATCACCTGCAGGAGGGGTGGAGGCAGTGGCTCACATTCCCCTCCCCCTCCCAGCAACACACACCTGCCTTCTGGAACTGAGCCCTCCCAGCCTCCCTCCTGGGGGGTGTCAAAACCCCCTCCATACCTCCTTCTGGGTGCAGGTTTTGGGCCAATATTTGAGCAGTCCCCGGATCACCTGTGGAGTTGAGGCACAAGAATCTTGTCAGGCCTGCACAGTGCGGGGCCCACCTTTCCCCCCCCTTCCCCCCCCCCCGACACTCACATGCTCTGTCAGGGTGGCATCCTTCTCCAGGAACTGTACCACACAGTATGCCAGCTGCAGGGGGGGCAGGGTGGAGAGAAGGAGGACGGGGTCAGGAGGGGCCAGGGGTGCCTTGTTCACTGAGCACTTAGTGCACACAGAAACACCATGCTCTGGATGCTCAGGACCACGAAGCAGCACATTTAACCCTTATCAATTTTACACACAGACTTCTGCATCCTAATCTCTGAGACCATTCAGAAGGAGGCAAGAAGCACCCTGAAGGTGGGCAGGCAGAGAGGAAGGGTTGAGGAGGGCAGCACAGCACTCATGTATGAAGTCAGCCTTAAAGGGCCAGCAGGAAATCCTAAGCTAGAGTGGACTGAAATTAGTAGGCATGAAGGTGGAATAGAATCCCTTGAGTGTGGGGCTGACATCCTGGCCCCACTGACACCCCACATTCCCCCACTCTGCTGTGTCAGAGCTATGCCTGGGCCTTACCTGGGCATGAAAGACAGACAGTGACTTGACAGAATGCAAGGGGATGAGGACACGAACCAGGAACTGCTTGTGCTCAGTCTTCAGGGGCAATGCAAAGCCATTGATGATGCTTGAGAGGGAGCAGAAGAGAGGAGCAGGGCTCAGCCACCGAGCCCCAGCCTCCCTTCTCCCCCCAACTCTCAGCGCCAGCTGAGGCCAGGATGAGTCACCTTCCTAAGATCTCCAGTAGTTCAGCCACACCATTGAAGTGCTCCAGCTCGTAGATGAACCTGCAAGATGAAGAGAAGAATGTGGGGGAAGCTCAGAGCAGCATGGTTAGCCCCACATCCCATTAGCCATCCAGCCTGCCACCCTCACCTAACCTGCACACACACATACCAGTGCTCCAACCCGCAGGCTGGACTCCTTTCTCTGGTTCTCAAATATGCCTACCTGAGAAACACCCTTGCCAGCCCAGCCACCACTGCTGCTCCGACTACTGGCTTAGCCTTTTTTTTTTTCCTGTCAATCATGGGACTTAAACTCTGGGCTTGAACGCTGTCCCTGAGCTCTTTAGCTCAAGGTGAGCGCTCTACCACTTGAGCCCAGCACCACTCCCAGTTTTCTGGGGTTAATTGGAGATAAAAGTCTCACAGGCTTTCCTCTCTGGGCTGGCTTTGAACCATGATCCTTAGATCTCAGCCTCCTCAGTAGCTAGGATTACAGGCGTGAGCCGCCAGTGCCTGACTTAGCCTTTCTCCTCTAAGGCACTCCAGCTCTCTTCCTCCCAGACCTGGCACTTCTTACCTGAGGCCCAGCAGGCACCTAACCTACAAAAATTTCTCTCTTATGCAGTCTACCAAAGCAATGACAAAGACTTAGAACATCTGCTCTGTACCCTGTAATTCTGAGATCTGTCCTGGGAGGCAGAGCGTATTGAAGCCATTACACTGATGCAAAAGTCAAGACTCAGTGCTCAAAGGTCTCACGCCCAAAGTTAATAAGTGGGGAAGCTAGTGAGGGGCGGAGCTCCTGGAGGCCACCATCACGTCTTCTTGACTTTGCGGCTAATCACAGGTGCTTTGAAGGTACCACTTCACTTCACCTGAAGCATGATCCCTAGGTTAATTCAGGCAGCACCCTATTTCAAAGAGAGGAAACTGGGCTGGGAAGGTAGCTCAGTGGTAGAGTGCTTGCCTTGCATGCCTGAGGCCCTGGGTTCAGAAGTGGCACTGTGGCTCAAGTGGTAGAGCGCTAGCCTCCAGCTGAAGAGCTGAGGGAGAGCACCCAGGCCCAGAGTTCAAGCCCCACAACCGGACCCCCCCCAAAAAAAAAAAAAAAAAGAAAGAAAAAGAGGAAACTAGCAGAGCACTTAAGCCATTTCTTCAAGTCCACTCAAGTACTGGAACCAAACTCAAATACAGGCTGGCCAACTCCACAACCATGATCTCTAAAACGAGTCCACTGCTGGGCACCAATAGCTCACGCTTGTAATCCTAGCTACTCAGGAAGCTGAGATCAAGAAAGTCTGTGAGACTCCTTATCTCCAATTAACCATCAAAAAAAAGCCGGAAGTGCAGCTGTGGCTCAAGTGATAAAACCTGAGCTTTGAGCAAAAAAGCTAAGGAACAGTGCCCAGGCCTTGCATTCAAGCCTCAATACTGACATGAGGGAGATAGAGAAAACAAAAGGGCATGTAAGCTCCCGTCAGCCAGTGGGGGTGTTGTGCTCAGTATACGTTTGCAGAAAGAGTATCTCTTTGGGTCCTTCCTTACATGACAGCATCATAAGGATCAAATTTCCATCCTTGGCTTCCCTAGACTGGCCTAGTGCCTGTAAACTACTCTCTTAGCCTCTATTTTGTCATCTGTCAAATGGAAATAAATACTAATTTTCTGCTGACTTCATATGCTCGCATTGTGTAATCAATATTGCTATGTAGTGAGAACTTGGTAAATACATACCCCACAAAGTCCGGGAGCCTAACATCTCAACACTATCTTCCTTCCTTTCCTCCCTTCTTCCCTCCTTCCTTCCTTCCCTCCTCCCTTCCCCTCCAACCCCTCTTTTCTTCCTTTTCCCTCTCCTCTCCCCAGAAGCAGCCACTCACCGGAGGAAGATGTGGTTACACTGTTTGCGGATGTAGGCTCGTAGACCCAGGAACTTGCCATAGACCCGATGTAAGATGGTCTTGAGGTACTCACGTTCTCGGGGGTCTTCACTATCAAATAGCTCCAAGAGCTGTGGGAGTTGAGGGGGGCTCCAGTAAAAGGTCAACCCCTAATCATTCCCATTCTACACCATGCCCTACCTACAGTACCACCCAGCCTGGGCTCCCCACATCACCATCAAGACAAACTTTTGATCCACATATCTCTTGGCTACAGAAGGCTGGAAGTCTGGGCTCTCCAGGAAACGCAGGAAAAATTCATATACCAACTAGAAAATGCAGACAGACAAAAAGACGAGTTCAGTCACAGCCTCACCCAGCCGCTCCACCCTGGGGCCCTCATGCAAGCCAACACCTGCCCACCCCCCACCCCCAATCCAAGATCCTCAGACTGCCTGGAAGTGCAGACCCCTACTTCCCCCAAGCCCTTCACACCTGCAGATGTGGCCAAGAAGGCTCAAGGTTGGGCTCATCCTCTTCAGGGTCAAATTCAGGGTTCTCACTGGGTGGTAGGGTCCGGAAGATATTCACTGAGATCTGGAAGGGTGTGGGAAGGCAAAGTCAAGGTTCTTTAGGATGAAGGCAGAAGCCAAGGGATCCCTCGTGCAACATTCTAGCAGGTCACCCTCTGCTCCAGCAAGCACTTTAGAACTTGGACAGTCATAACTTAAACCTAGTTCAAAAGTAAGTCTTAGGTCAGGAGCAAGGAATCTAAGGGCAGACAGAATATAACTCTAGATAGGGACCCAGAGGGGATGTAAGGTCAAAAGTAAAGGGTAAGGCTGGGAAGTTGGCTCAGTGGTAGAGCGCTTGCCTTGCATGCATGAGGCCCTGGGTTCAATTCCTCAGCACCACATAAGCAAAAAGAAAAAAGCCAGAAGTGGCGCTGTGGCTCAAGTGGTAGAGTGATAGCCTTGAGCTGAAGAGCTGAGGGACAGTACCCAGGCCCAGAGTTCAGGCCCCATGATCGGACCAAAAAAAAAAAAAGTAAAGGGTAGAGCCGGGTGCTGCTGGCTCACACCTATAATCCTAGCTACTTAGGAGGCTGAGATTGAGGATCTCGGTTCAAAGCTAGCCTGGGCAAGAAAGTCCATGAGACTCTTATCTCCAAAACCCACTAGAAAACCAGAAGTGGTGCTGTGTCTCAAGCAATAGAGGACTCGCCTTGAGCTGAAGAGCTCAGCGACAGCACCCAGGCCCAGAGTTCAAGCCTCACAACTGACAAAAAAAAAAAAAAAAAAAAAGGAAAGGGTTCACAGGCATTATGGGAAAGAAAGGGGAAATGTATGGCTCAGACATTATTGGAGAGGCAATTCTGAGTCAGTCCAAGGAAGGCAAGCTGCCCAGGAGAAAAGCACCCACCCCCCTCAGCTCCAACAAGCAAAGGTGCAGATGTGGACTGAAGATGAAGTCCCAAGTGGGTGCTGGACAGCAATAGGACTCAGTGGAGATGGAAGACGTGGATCTTGAGATTAAACTGAGGAGTGTCGGGTTTATTCTCTGTGCAGGGATTTTTAGGAAGGTCAGTAGGGTTTGTGTGCTGGGTCCAGTGCTCACCATGCGGATGATGTCCGGGTAGACAGGCTCAATGAGGACGCCCCGGGTGCTCCCCACACATTCCACCAGCTCGTTAAGGGCTGCCCGCTTCACCTCTTTCCCCTTTAGGTCAGCCACACAGTCCAAGAAGTCAAACATCACCCCACACTGGGCCAGCTTCCGGCTTAGCAGGTCATGCAGCTCAGAGGCTGGCACATCTGGGGAGAGATGGGGGCCATACTACCAGAGCTCTGAGTCCAGGTGGTCCTCCCTCATCCCCACAGCTGGCTTTCTAAGCAGTCTCTGCTGCCCCCAGGCCCTAGGATGTAGTTTAGAGAGCAAACATCTCCTGGTCCCCCAGGTTAGATAGCTGAAGGTTATATAGCTTCACCTCTCTCCTAATTCATGCTCAGAGACTTTGTGATTTTTAAAGCAAGAGCAAAATCCTTGATGTACAAGCAGGGTTGTATATTTCTGAAACACACAATGCCTCCTTTTCCTAGATGGCGCCCCAGTCTACCAGCAAGAAGTAGAGAAGTCGTCAGGGGTGAGGGTAGAGGCTATGTGGTGATGACAGAGAGCTGTGCCAAGCACCTGCTCCAGAAGCCAGGCAGCTGGTTGAGCTGATAGTGGCCGCCTGGAAGCCAGGCTGTGGGCCCCACCCTTGGCCCTAGCCTGCCCCCCAGGGTGGCGCCACTTCCTGATGCCCCACCTCCAGGCCAGTCAGACCATGCGTCAGCAGAGGGTTGGAGGGCTGGGGTCAGTTCTGACCGAGTCCCTCACCTGGGAGGACAAGCTGCCAGCTATGTTTTACCCCTCCCCACCACCCCTCCCCAATGCTGGTTCCCCCTCCAGGGCTCAGGAACCCTGGAAGCCAGCAGCAGCTCCCAGCTCACCTTTGAGCAGGGGCAGTGGCGTGAGCTCTTGCTGGTTGCTCTGATAGCGGAACTGAGAGGAGCTGTGGGAACGCCTGGGCCTGGCCCTGCGCAGGGACCTGCGGGAGAAGCCATCCACCTTGTCAGGTGGTGGCACAGGAGACAGTCCTGGGGAGGAGGGGCTGGTAGGGGTGCTTGCAGGGGGCAGCTTGGTCTCCATGGTGGGCAGGCAGCAGGTCAGGTCTTCAGAGCTCCTGGGACTCCTGAAGGAGGCTGGATGAGGCTGAGCAAACTAACTGGGGCCCATCCTGCCAGGTTTGGGGGGGGGCACAACCACAGTTCTGGCCCCCCCCCAGGGCCTTTGGCAATTGCCCAGTCCTGGGGGGCAGGCAGGGAGAAAGGCGATGGCTCAGGCCTTAGGTCCTTCCTTGGGGGTCCAGAACAGTCCAGTTAGGGATCCCAAGCTGGCTCTTCTGAGAAGGCAGGGCAGAAAGGTCAGCAAGAGAGAGGCAGAGAGACAGAGACAGAGAACCGGTCAGTTCTTTCAAAGACAGACTGGGTGATGCAGCTGGGAGCTAGGGTCTTCTTTTTCTCTCCCACCCTTGCACAGACCCCAAAACAGGGTGCAGTCCCTCCCATCATGGACTTGTCCTCCCAGGATCTAAAATAACCCCTCCCCAAAGACGGCCTATCACCCAAGCCAGCATCTCTTCAGAAAGACCACAGTCCTCATCCCGGGCCCTTTACAAGCCGTCTTGGTCCACCAATGCCAGCCACAGCGGACTCACGCAAAAATGGGGGGGAGGGGGGACCCTGTCCCTGTGCCACCCCATCCTAGACCCCAGCATCCTCTCCAACCCCAGTTCCTTCAGAGTCCACAAATCTCATGCGGGGAGGCGGGCGAAAGGAAAGGGGGGACACTCACTTCTCAGAACCCCACACTTTGGTCGCCGACCCCCGAGGGGGGGCTGCCTACGAGGAGGGGGCGTCGGATCGGCCGCTCGGGGCGCTAGGGCTGGGCGGCGGCGCTCCGGGGTTCTTTCCTGGGCTCCGGGGGGGCTGGAGCATGCCCCAGCTCAGCCCCGGGGCGGGGGACCGGGACCTCGGCGGGCTCCGAGCCGGCCCCGGCAGCGCGCGGCCCTGGGCTGGCGTCGGGGGACTGGGTTCGGCGCGGTGCGGCGCGGCGCGGCGCAGCGGGAGCCCCGGCTCGGTGCGCACCGGCACCCGCCGCCCAGATGCTCGGGATGACATCAAGCCACCTCCCCCCCCCCTCCCGCCCGGCCCGCCCCGCCCCGCCCCGCACCTCCCGGCGGGGGGGGGAGCTGCGTCAGGACGGCCCGAGGGCCGCTGGGAAATGTAGTCCCGGCCCGGCTTAAAGGGAGAGACGTCCGCCGGGGTAACCCCCCAAGAGCGAACTCCAGACCCTGGGGTAGAGGCTGAGACGTCTCAAGCCTGAGAGCGGGGTGGGGTGCGCTTCAGCTGGAGGCTGGAGCCCCAGATTCTGGAAAGGGTGACTGAGCAAGAAAAGAGGAAGACGCTGGAGAATGCACCAGGAACGGAGGCGGGGGGTGGGGGGGATCCTGGCAGGAAAGAGGCCCAGCACGCAATGCCCGGCGCATGGCTTTGGCCTAGGCCATCTATGTCCCGACCATCCCTTTGGGAACACTTCCCTCACCCCAGAATGGCTGGACGCCTCCAAAATCCCTTGAAAACTGGCGTTGGACTGGTTAATAGTCCGGCACTGGCGAGTCAGAGACCTCGGGGAGGGGTGTGGGTCACCAGAGGATGCTGGGAAATGTAGTCCATCCTCAGACCTGCAGTCCCCCTCCCATCTCGTGCTGTCTTCGGTGACATCATGGTCTATGGTTTAAAGGGCCAGACCTGGGGCGGCAGAGCATGAGAGCAGGTGTTCCCCTGGACCTTCCCACTCCCACGCAGCTGGGCCCCCTGACCGTTCAGATCCCGACATGTGCCAGAGGAGGAGATCTTGATTTGAAAACAAAACCAAAACCAAAACCCAAAACAAAAAACCTCTACTAATGTATCCAAGACTGACACTCAGCAGGGATTCAGGAGTTTGGCAATCTGACCCAAAGTCTCCAGCTGCCATCCTGAGTCCCCTTCCCAGAACCCTAGGCTCTGACACATTTTATTCTGCTCAACTGCTGTGAAATCTCCACCCTGAAGTTTTGCCGGGCTGAATGCTGGTCTATACTGAGCAGAAGGGGAAGGTAATGAACCTAGACAGTGAGGTCAGAGAGGGCCCTGGGACCCTTTTCAGAATCTGCTCCACCCTGCTCTGGGCCCTGGAGCCCATATCAGAAGAGACATGGGTACCCAGGAGGTATTTATTGGCCATTTGAAGCAACAGAAAGCCAAGAGGCTGCAGTTTCCCTAAGCTGGGATCCAAGACTGGATCATAGGAGAGCCAGCCAGTGTTTCCCCCACCCCACCCCACCAAATGAGACCTTTAACTCTCCTCCCTGCTTGCCCACCTCCTCAGCTCAGGAGGTAAAACCTCTCCCACACCCCTAAACACCAAACTGGGGAGCACAGACCCACAGGAGCCGTGTCTTGCCCTAGATGACACACTTTATCAAGAAACCAGCTAGATCCAGTCCTCTACATAGATCACCACCACCACCACCACCACCCCTACCTCCCCTGGTCTGGGCTGGTGATGTGGAATTGAATACATTGCATGAGGACTGAAAAGCAGAGGAGAGACCAGAGACTGGTGAAATAAATGACTCCCTCCCCTATCCACTGGGGGCTGGGAATGGAACTGAGTCAGGATAGATTAGAACCATGGGTTTCACACAGGGTAGGAAAGCCTTATATCTCATATCTCTGAAATCTCACTTAGCCCCAGATGTTGTATTTGATCTGATGTCATCTAGGAAGGACACAGCTATTGAAAGTTTTTTTTTTCTTTTTTTAATATCTTTATTGAGACATAGACATACCTTAAAATTAATCTATTTTGGGGCTGGTTTTGTTGGTGGTTGTTTTTTTTGTGGGGGGCGGGGGCAGTCCTAGGGCTTAAACTCAGACATGGGCACTGTTCCTGAGCTGCTGCTTTTTTTTTTTTTTTCCCGGTCGTGGGGCTTGAAGTCTGGGCCTGGGCTCTTCAGCTCAAGGCTAGCACGCTACCACTAAAGCCACAGCACCACTTCTGGCTTTCTGGTGGTCATTTGGAGAGACTCAGGAATTTTCCTGCCCGGGCTAGCTTTGAACCATGATTCGCATATCTCAGCTTCGTGAGTAGCTAGGATTACAAGCGTGCACCACCAGCGTCCAGTCCAGCCGGTTTTAGTATGCTTCTGGAACACATTTCTGGGTTCAGTTGTGCTCAGGTCCCAGTGTAGCCCTGACTGCCTCTCAAGCTATCCTCGAGAAGCATCTGTGGCTCCCAATACCATTTTCCTTCCCGAGAGACTTTTGTCCCCTTTGCTCTGTCATTATTTGGTATCCACTTGTTCCTTTCCTACTCTGGCCTGAGCTCAGTTGTGGATGATGGTCTGCCCTTGGATTTCTATGGAACTTGCAGCCAGTCATCTGAAGAAAGTGTTTTGGGCTCTATTTGTGCTGTGCAATACTCCGCTGTGGGGTACATGGGATTCAGGTGTGCACTCACAGGTGCCAACTGCTGAGAAATAGATGTGGCCAATGAGGTTAGAAGCAGAGAAAGGTGTGAAAGCACCCTGAAAGGAAGCAGTCATATTGAGGAACACTAGGGGCTGAGATACAAAGATCAAGCCCCATCTTTGTACCCTCTTCCCACAACAGGGGAATGGGGGCCCCCTTGTAAATGGGGCATTTCCTCCACTCCTACTGGAAAGAAGTGGAGCTTGTTCCTCATGTACTTGGGCACATAGCTTCAGTTTCCTCTCCCATAACATGGAGCTATTAATGTCTCCTTAGCCAGGTGTTGGTGGCTCATACCTGTAATTCTAGTGACTCAGGAGGCTAAGATCTGAGGATCAAAGTTCGAAGCCAGCCTGTGCAGAAAAGTCCTAAGGACCCATCTCCAATTAACAGCAAAAGCTGCAAGTGTGCTGGGTGCCAGTGGCTCTCGCCTGTAATCCTAGCTACTCAGGAGGCTGAGATCTGAGGATCATGGTCAAGAAACCACCAGAAAACTGGACGTGGCACTCTGGCTCAAGTGGTTTAGAGTGCTCACCTGGAGCTGAAGAACTAAGGGACAGGGCCCAGGCCCAGAGTTCAAACCCCAGGACTGACCAAGAAAAAAAAGAAATGTTCACAAAGTAACAAGCTTTGAATTTAGGACATCAAATGAGCTCAAATAGTGATTATTTTGTTTTATTTTTAGGACAGGGTCTTCCTGTGTAGCCTTGGGCTTTGGACCCTCCCAGATTCCAGGGTTACAACTGTGTGACACTACACTCAGCTCTATTATTGGTAATGAGCACAGCTATACCCTTGCCCTGCCAAAGACAGGCAGATATCTTTTTTCTTTTGGTCAGTTGTGGGGCCTGAGCTCTGGGCCTGGGCACTGTCCCTGAGCTCTTCAGCTCAAGGCTAGCTAGCGCTGTACCCTTTGTTGTTGTTGTTGTTTTTTTGTCGGTCGTGGGGCCTGAACTCTGGGCCTGGGCACTGTCCCTCAGCTCTTCAGCTCAAGGCGAGCACTCTACCACTTGAGCTACAGCGCCACTTCCGGTTTTCTGGTGGTTTATTGGAGATAGGAGTCTCACGGTCTCTCCTGCCCGGGCTGGCTTTGAACCGCGATCCTCAGATCTCAGCCTCCTGAGTAGCTAGGATTACTGGCGTGAGCCACCAGCGCCCGGCTAGCGCTGTACCCTTTGAGCCACAGCACCACTTCTGTTTTTCTGAAGGTAAATTGGAGATAAGAGTCTCACAGACTTTCCTGCCTGGGCCGAGCCTTTGAGCAGCAATCCTCAGATCTCAGCCTCCTGACTAGCTAGGATTACAGGCATATCTCTTGATTTATCCCACAAGCATTTTATGACCAGCCTTAGTACCAGCCTACCTTCCTGAAGTTTCCTAGATTTGGGGTGGGGGTGTGGGGACTATTGTTTCCTTAGTCCCTACCAAGTAAAAAGAGCTGGCTTTCTATCTTATTCTGAGCATGCGAGAATAAACAAGAGTTTAGGGAGGAGCAGTGAGTTGTCCAAAGCCACCTAGAGTCACAAGAATCCAGGTCTCTATCCCCAGGGCCAAGATGGACATTTCACTGACTTTTGGCATTAGACTGAAATATGGTAAAAACTAAATTAGAATCATAATTACTCATGAATGTCCTTTAAACTACCTGTACAGAGCAGAGGTAAGGATTTTTTTTTTTGAATGTGTGTGCCCTACTGGGGCTTGAACTCCAGGCTTCAGAGCTGTCCCTCGACTTTTTTGTTTAAGCCCAGTGCTCTACCACTTGAACCACAGCTCTACTTCCAGCTTTCTGTGTTGGCTAATTGGAGATAAAAGTTTCATGGGCTTTCTTGCCTAGCTGGCTTTGAACTGGGATCCTCAGATCTCAGCCTCCTCCTGAGTAGCTACAATAACAATGAGCCACAGGCACCCAGCCCAAACTGTCTAGAAAGGACTTGAAAAATAAACATTTTAGACTGTACAAGCCTCTGCCTCAACAGTAGTCAGTGAACAGAGTCTTGGTCCACTAGATATGTATTATAGGAAAACCCAGATGGACTGTACAAGCCTTTTCACATTGTAAAATGTTACATTCTTTCTTTGATTCCGCCCCCACCCCCCAACCATTTAAAATCATAAAAGCCAGTCTAAGCTCAAAGGCTGCACAAAAGCTGTAGATCTCAGCTCAGGGAAGTAGAATCCATTTGGTATTGATTTTGGAATTAGAGATATGAAAAGCTATTATCATTGTTCCAGGGAGGGCCCCAGACTTCAGAGGTTTTACAGACTTCCCTCTCTTTTCTCCTAAAAGGGAGGGTTAGTTAACCCGGGGCAAAGCATTCTCAGTTGAGGAAGAAAAATCTAGCCTAAAGCAGGACTAAGAGGTCTTTCTAGACTTGCTTTCTAAACAGTAAAGCAAAAACAACAATCCCTAAGAGTTAAGAAAGTTGATTGAAGCCGGGTGTGACTTCCAGGACTCTTAATCCCGCCAGCCTAAAAAGAGAGAAAGCAAAAGAGTTAAACGGGATAACGAATGTATAAAACATTTTATAAAATGCACCTGTATATGCCCTCTTTTCCGAGATTCAGGCTGTGTAACTCACAGCGACAGACGATCGCTATGGGAAGCCTCTGGCGAAGTTAAGACCCTGTCCCTTTAAATCCTCTCCAACTACCTAAAGTTGTGAGACGAGTCTGCACTTGCGCAGTCCTTCGCATGCCGGCCCCACCCCCCACCCCCAACAGTCTTCCCGAGGCCTGTGGAAGGGAGGTTAAAGGTCCTCCCACACAACACTTGTACGCAGGCGTAAACGATGATTGAGAGCCTTGTATCTCACTGAGAGCCCAGTCTCTTTTTCCACTCCCGAAGGCTCCGCCCCTCTCGCCCAATCAGTGGGCCTCTCCCCTTGCAATGACCAATGGGAGTGAGCGTGGGGGCGTGGCTGCGCGGCTAGGGGCGCGGCCTGGAGCTGAGAGAAGCGGCGGGGTGAGCCGGGGGCTCTAGTGAACAGCGCAGCCGGACAGGGATCGCCGGCAGGCGGTAAGCGGAGGCAGCCGGGTCCCGGCGTTCCCCGAGATGTCACGATGGCTGTGGCCATGGTCGAACTGTGTGAAAGAACGGGTCTGCCGCTACTTGCTACACCACTACTTGGGTCACTTCTTCCAAGAACATCTGAGCCTGGACCAACTCAGCCTGGATCTGTACAAGGGCAGCGTTGCCCTGCGGGATATCCACCTGGAGAACTGGGTGAGGAGCGGTGCCCGAGCTCAGGAAGGTGCAGTGGGCGAGAAGGCAGTGCCCGGTGGAGGGGTCAGGCTGGAGGGCCGGGCACTGGGCGAAGAGAGGCCGGGAAGCCGGGCCCTCTCCGGGCACCAGCGAGGTCGCCTTGGTTCCTTATCAGATCCTGAAGCTGGGAGGAACAGGCTGAGAGGGTGGGATGTCTCTCGTGTGGTGAATGCCAGCAGGATCTCATCGAGTTTGAGGACTGAGTTGAGCTGGGTGAAGAGGAATTAGAGGACCTATTGGCAGTGACAGAGTTGGGGAGGGGTAGTTGTGGAGGGATGGCTGGTAGGGGTACCGAGCCTTGCTCATGGCACCTGTGGAAAATGAGCCCCGACCTCCAGACCCAGAGATCCTGAGCCTGGTGGGTGGGGTTCCCCTCCGGAGGCAGATGTCAACAAAAGCGTCAGACCCTGTTGATCAACACCTCGTGCGACTTGCCGCCGTCTACTTCCTGCTTTTGGAGGTGGAGTTGGGCAGCCTATGCAGATGTTTAGGGGCGGGACTTGGAATCTAGCATCCCTACCTTGAGGGCAGCCCTTGAGGAAGGTGGGGAGGTCTGGCCCCTGGCTGGTGTTAGGAAGCTAAAGTGGATCTTGTTCTGGAGAAATGTGAGGCAGGGGGCTGGTGGGTCAGGTTCCCTGAATCACAGCTCACCTAATTTAGAGTAACCAAGGAGCCCTCGATTAGAGGCCTCAGCCTAGCACTGGTTTTGGGCCACCTCTCCAGTTCCAGAGCTGCAAGTGGGCATGGGAGTAGAGGTTTCTTTTCTGGCTGGTGTTAAGAGTTCTGGCCCTTTGGGCTGGAAAGCCAGACATAGAGACAGAACAGGCCTTGGGAAAAAATGTGGATTGAGAGTAGGCAGAATTTCCCTGTAGCCTGTGGTCTGTGAGGGCCCAATTAGGAAGCCATTTACATTCAGCCCCAGAAAATACTCCCAGGTCTTACGCCCTAACTTCTTTTGAAAGAAGACAGAGACTCCCCTCTAGGCTGGTTTTCAACCTGGCCCCAAGCAAAATTCAGGCACTTTGCGAACCAACCCTTTTTCTCAGCTCAAGGTCCCCAAATCAGACTCCAGGTGGGGTGGGGAAAAGGCCTGGTCCCAGTCTTAGCCCTGGTTGAACATGGGGTACCTAGACTAGTGTCCCCTGGGTCTCTGTGTCCTCAGCCATGGGCCTCAATCTCAGTCGTTAGCTCCGTTTGCACTTATTTAACATTCATGCATCCAAAAAGTGTTCACCGAGAACCTCACTGGTAGCACGTAGACTGGAGGTCACTGGGAGAAGGCTGGCAGGGTACAGCACTTTTATTGGGGCTCAGTCTTGTGTTCAGAGGAACAGCCACACTACTATCTTAGATTTAAGGATCCATCTGGATTCAAGTCAGCCCCTCTCCTGGACAGTTCTCCCCTTGAACTCTGTGCTGGCCCTGGGTGAGCATGGACTGCCAGGCTGGTGCACCTGTTGTTCCCACGCCTGGAACACATCGCCATCCATCTCTGCCTGGCTGCCTCCTCTTCACTCTTCAGCCCTTCCCCCACCTCGGTGTTCCCAGACCCCCTCCCTCCCTGGCACCCCCTCACCTCTGGTTTCATCCTGGTCTGATGAGGCCATGCAGTCTCAATGTCAGGTGTCTGGTAAAAGTTTATGGTTTGTTTTTGTTTTGTTTTTCGGTCATGGGGCTTGAACTCTGGGCCTGGGAGCTGTCCCTCAGCTCTTCAGCTCAAGGCAAGCGCTTTACCATTTGAGCCATAGCACCACTTCCGGTTTTCTGGTAGTTAATTGGAGATAAGAGTCTCCTGGATGGCTCACGCCTGTAATCCTAGCTACTGTGGAGGCTGAGATCTGAGGATCACGGTTCAAAACCAACCTGGGCCGGGCGCTGGTGGCTCACGCCTGTAATCCTAGCTACTCAGGAGGCTGAGATCTGAGGATCGCGGTTCAAAGCCAGCCCGGGCAGGAGAGACTGTGAGACTCCTATCTCCAATAAACCACCAGAAAACCGGAAGTGGCGCTGTAGCTCAAGTGGTAGAGCGCTCGCCTTGAGTGGAAGAGCTGAGGGACAGTGCCCAGGCCCAGAGTTCAAGCCCCACGACCGACAAAAAAAAAAAAAAAAAAAACCAACCTGGGCAGGAAAGGCAGGAAAATCCGTGAAACTCTTTATCTCCAATAAACCACTAGAAAACTGGAAGTGGTGCTGTGGCTCAAGCAGTAGAGTGCTCACCTTGAGCTGAAGAGCTGAGTGCCGAAGCCTAGAGTTCAAGCCCCACGACCAACCAAAAAAAAAAAGTCTCATGGACTTTCCTTCTTGGGCTGGCTTTGAACCGTGATCCTCACCCAGCAAAAGTATTATTTTTTTTAACTGAATGGAGTGGGAAATATTGGAGCTGGCTTCAGTGTTGAGTACCTTTGGTTGATGGGGTTAAGGGTTAGGGAACAGCATGAACCAAAGTAGGGTCTTACAGCATGCAGAAAGACGGAAGAACTAGCGACCCTCTCCAAGGCCAAATGGCTGTGCAGGCAGTAGAAGCCAGCTGGATTCGAGGTTCCATGAGCTGATATGTCCCTTTCTCACTTCAGTCTGTGAACGAGGTGCTGGAGTCAATGGATTCACCGCTGGAGCTGGTGGAAGGCTTCGTGGGCTCCATCGAGGTGGCTGTGCCCTGGGCTGCGCTGCTCACTGACCACTGCACGGTGCGTGTGTCGGGCCTCCAGCTCACCCTGCAGCCCCGCCAAAGCCCAGGTGAGGCATGACAAGGCCAGGAGCAGGCAAGTGGTAGGACTGAGCCTAGGAACCCAGGAGCTGTCAGAGCCTGCTTACCCTGAGACCCCTTCCTCTCCACAGGGCCAGGGGCTGCTGACTCGCAGAGCTGGGCTTCCTGCATGACTACAAGCCTGCAGCTGGCTCAGGAGTGTCTTCGGAATGGGCTTCCCGAGCCCTCAGAGCCTCCACAGCCCCTAGAGGGGCTGGAAATGTTTGCCCAGACCATCGAGACAGGTAAGCCAGCTCCTCCATAGCTCACAGGACAGGGGCCTCAGACAGCAACTTACCCCTTGCTGTTCAGAGGGGAAATTGCCTTCCCTCTGGCTGCCCCAGCTGACCTGAGACACTCCCCCCCACCCCCACATACCAGTGCTGCGGAGGATCAAGGTGACCTTTCTGGACAGTGTGGTGAGGATAGAGCACTCTCCGGGTGATGGGGAGCATGGCGTGGCCATGGAGATCCACGTGCAGAGGTACAGATAGGCTGGGATTCAAGGTGTGAGAACTGCTTATTGGCCCTGCCTCTTCCCCTCTCACCCCTCACCCCTAAGCCCGTCTCCCGGGAAGCCACAAGGTGAATGAAGCAGGTGGGCCTGATGGTAGTGGGGTTGGGGAAAAGGGCCGAGGTGGGAGCATGCACTGGCATCCTGGACCCAAGTGTTCTGCGTGGCATGGGTCCCAGAAACCAGGTTAGACTCTGAGGATCAGAGGGACTAGCTGAGCATCCTAGCTGGACATGGTGGTCCAGGGTGTCGTGGATAGGGTAGGCAGCTTTGCAGGCTGGGCTCCCCAACCCCATACCCCTAGAGCACAACACTGTGAGGAGAAAGGGCACCAGGCGTGGGGTGGCCAGGACAAGGGCTGACCCTCCACTCCCCAGACTGGAGTACTGTGACGAGTCTGTGCGAGACCCGGGCCAGGCACCTCCGGTGGACGTGCACCAGCCACCCGCCTTCCTACACAAGCTGCTGCAGTTGGCCGGGGTCCGCCTGTACTTCGAAGAGCTCCCCTCACAGGTAGGCTGACTGCCTTCCACACCCTCAAGATCCCAAAGCCCCTCTGATCCCACAAACCCTCTCCTAACTTCGCAGCTCTCCACCCCTCAGGCAGATCCACCAGAGCCTCCCTTGCAGATTGGCAGCTGTTCAGGGTACATGGAGCTGATAGTGAAGCTGAAGCAGAACGAGGCTTTTCCAGGACCTAAGGTAGGTCACCAGGCACCCAGGATGAGCAAGTGTGCCCCATCTCCAGTGATGTCAAGGAGGGAAATTATAGCCAGGTATTGGTTGCTCAGGCGTGTGTTCCTAACTCCTCAAGAAGCTAAGATCTTTATTTATTTGTTTGTTTGTTTGTTTTGTCAGTCCCAGGGCTTGAACTCAGGGCCTGGGCACTGTCTCTGAGCTGCTTTTGCTCAAGGCTAGCACTCTACCCCCTGAGCCACAGTGCCACTTCTGGCTTTTTCTGCTTATGTGGTACTGAAGAATTGAACCCAGGGTTTCATGCATGCAAGGCAAGCACTCTACCACTAAGCCACATTCCCAGCCCAAGAAGCTAAGATCTGAAGCTTTTGGTTTGAAGCCAGCCTGGGGAGGAAAATCTGAGACTCTGATCTCCAATTAGCCAGCAAAGAGTATAAGTGGAGCTGTGGCTCAAGTGGTAGAGCATCAGCCTTGATCCAAAAAGCTAAAGGAGAGTGCTCAGACCCTGAATTCAAGCCTCAGGACCAGCATGGAGAGAGAGAGAGAGAGAGAGAGAGAGAGAGAGAGAGAGAGAGAGAGAGAGAGAGAGAGAGAGAGAGAGAGAGAGAGAGGAGAGAGAGGAGAGGAGAGAGAGAGAGGAGAGGAGAGAGAGAAGAGAGAGAGAGAGAAAAAAAGAAAGAAAGAAAGAAAGAGACAGACAGACAGGCTGGGAAGGTGGCTCAGTGATAGAGTGCTTGCCTCGTATGCGTGAGGCCCTGGGTTCAATTCTCAGCACCACATAAGCAGAAAAAGCCAGAAGTGGTGCTGTGGCTCAAGTGGTAGAGAGAGCACCAGCCTTGAGCTGAGAGACAGTGCCCAGGCCCAGAGTTCAGGCCCCATGACCGACAAAAAAAGAGAAAAAAGAGAGAAAGGAAAAGAAGGGAAATTACGAACTGCTTTGAATTAGAGAAACTGAGGCTCAGAGAGGTCTGGTTGTGAGCAGGTTCATGCAGCTACTTGGTAATAAATAGAGTTTAGCCTGATGACTGACATCAGGGGGAGGGGGCAGGTAGCAGCTCTCAAAGGGACTGAGTGACAAACATGGCCGCCCTTCACCCCCCAGCTGGAGGTGGCGGGGCAGCTGGGCTCCCTGCACCTGCTCCTGACCCCACAGAGGCTCCAGCAGCTCCAGGACCTGCTCAGCGCCATCAGTCTCACAGGTGAGGCTTCAAGACAACCAGGGGGTGGATGGTTAGGGCTGGCAACCAGGCTGGACTGAAACCTCTTCCCTTACAGCCCCAGAAGGCCTTGCTGACAAGCTGAACAAGAGTCGCCCACTAGGTGCTGAAGACCTGTGGCTGATCGAACAGGATCTGAACCAGCAGCTACAGGCAGGCGCTGTGGCCGAGCCCCTCAGCCCAGACCCTGTGACCAACCCCCTCCTCAACCTGGACAGTCCTGGTGGGTGCAGGGCCGACACTGATTGGAGTGGCAGCTTGCACGAGTGCAAGATCCCAGGGGCCAAGCCCCTCTGTCTCCTAACGCCTCTCGCCTCCCCCTCACCTAGACCTCTTCTTCTCCATGGCTGGCCTCACGAGCAGCGTGGCCTCAGCGGTCTCTGAGCTCTCCCTCTCTGACGTAGACCTTAATTCCTCCGTGCACAGCAACATGGCCTCCCACCGACTCTCTGCCCCAGCCCACCCAGCTGGTGAGTCCAGCTCCCTGGATAGGGGAAAGGAGCGTTAAGAGGCCTTCACATCAGATATGTGCTGTGCTGGAGGCCCTGGCGATGCCTGGACACCCACCACGGGTGATAACTGGTTATGTGATGGGCAGGGCACAGCTTTTAGAGTCAGTGCTCTTGACTTTCTGCTTTTTGGGGCTGGGAAGGTGGCTCAGTGGTAGAGTGCTTGCCTCACATGCATGAGGCCCTGGGTTCAATTAATCAACACCATAAAAAAAAAAAAAGGCCAAAAGTGGCACTGTGGCTCAAGTGGTAGAGCGCTAGCCTTGAGCTGAAGAGCTGAGGGACAGCGCCCAGGCCCAGAGTTCAGGCCCCAGGACTGACAAAAAAATCTTTCTGTTCTTCTTTCCTTCATTCTTCCTTTCTTCCCTTTTCCTTTCTTCCTTCCTTCATTTCTTCCTTTTCTCACCAGTCCTGGGGCTTGAACTCAGAGCTGATATGTTGTCCCTGAGCTTTTTTGCTCAAGGTGGACACTTTACCACTTAAGCCACAGCTCTACTTCTGACTTATTGATTACTAATTGGAAATAAAAGTCTCAGGGACTTCCAACATGATTCTTAGATCTCAGCCTTCCAAATAGATAGGATTACAGGCGTGAGCCTCCAGCACCCACCTTATTTAAATTCTCTGAGACTCAGTTTCGCTTTCTATCAACAAACTATGTTTTAGGCAATACTTGAGTTTATTGTGGGTCAGGTGCTAGTCTGTGTTTTACACTGAGGCCTTCTAGAACCTTCAGGGGGTTAAATTGAGCTAGGAGATATTTGATGTTGCCTCTGCCCAAGTAAATCCCTTTCCAGAGCCACACAATGAGATAGATTTGCTCCCCCACAGTCCAGCTTAGCCATCGTTTCCCTGATCCCCCAGCGCCATGGCCAACTGTCACCCCACCTAGGGTCCTCCGAGCTCCCAGGAGCCTTTGGTAAAGCCTCTGTTCCCTCAGGCAAGACAGCCCCAACTCCTGTTCCGGGCACCATGCGCCCTGACTCGCTGCTGAAGATGACCTTGGGTGGCGTGACCCTGACTTTGCTCCAGACATCTGCCCCAGCTTCTGGACCACCTGACCTCACTACCCACTTTTTTACTGAGTTTGATGCCACCAAGGATGGGCCATTTGGCTCTCGAGACTTCCAGCACCTTCGGCCACGCTTCCAGAAGGCTTGCCCCTGCAGCCATGTCCGGTACAAGCCCAGCCTGAGGCCGAGGCCTGCAGAGACCGCCAGGGCCCCCATACCCCACCTCTGACACCTACCTCCTTACCACAGGCTCACGGGCACAGCTGTCCAGCTGTCCTGGGAACTGTGGGCAAGCAGCCGGGGCCGGCGGACGACCACCACAGAATTGCACTTCGGGCAGCTGGAGGTCCTAGAGTGCCTGTGGCCCAAGGGCTCTTCAGAACCCGAGTACACAGAGGTAGGGGCTGAGGAAGGGCCTGGGGGTGAGGGGAGCATGAAGCCAGCCTAGCCCTGCTTACCTCCACTGCTTCGTCCTAGATCCTGAGTTTCCCCAGTAACCTGAGTACCCAGGCCTCAGTTCGGCCCTGTGGGCACCTACGCCATACACAGACCCTGCGCCGGCTGCCAAAGGTAGCTGACCTCCCCCCACCCCCACAAGCCGAACTGTGAGGCTATTGGTTTCTTCTCATGGTGTGTCGACCCCAATCTGGCCTCTTCACTGTCTTCTCTGCTGTTCACCCTGGCCCTCCTTTTCCTATGCTCCAGCTGGACCACACCAGGCTATTTCAGAGCCTTTGGGTGTGAACTTGTACACTCTGACCAAGCCATTCTAGAGGCCTGGTTCTCCTTCCCTGGCTCAGAGAGTGGCCTGCTAGGCCTTTGAGGCTGGAAGGGGCAAGTGTTCTGTGATGTGTGTGTGCGCGCACTGGAGCTTGAACTCAGCTTCATGTTCTTGCTCAGCTTTTTCACTCAAGGCTGGTGCTCTACCACTTGAGCCACACCTCTACTTCTAGCTTTTGGCTGGTTAATTGGAGATGACAGTCTCTGATTGGTCTGTTTGTGCTTGGCCTGGCTTTAAATCAAGATCCTCAGATTTCAGCCTCTTGAGTAGCTAGGATTACAGGCATGAGCCACCAGTCTCCAGCATTCAGTGACTTCTTAAGTAAACTGGCTTCAGGTGGCAGTGTGGAAAGTCTGCCTCGGTCCCTCCTGGGCGCCCTCCCCATGCTCTTCTCCCACCTCTGAGGGGGTTCAGGTTTGTTTTTGCTTGAGGAAACCCTTTCCTACCCTGCCTCTGTCTACCCCATGGCCCTCAGTGACCCCAACATCTTTATTCTACATAGAGCCGGGCCCGGCGCTCTGTTGCCTGCCACTGCCATTCAGAAGTGGTCCTGGACCTGGAGGAATTCCAGGCAGATGTGGAACTGGGGGCCCTGGACCGATTTGCTGCCCTGCTGCACTTGGCCACTGCACCCCACAAGCCACCCGCTGGTCTGCTGGTAAAAATGTCTTGCTGGGCCTGGGGTAGTGGAACACCAGCCCTCTGGCCCTACCACGGTGGCAGGGGCCCTGGCATCTCTGATCCTCACCCTTCCACAGACAGAGCCCCCGTGGGCTTCAGAGCAACAGACAGTGTTTCGGCTTTCTGCACCCCGGGCCACCCTGCGGCTGCGCTTCCCTATTGCTGATCTAAGGCCTGAGCGGGACCCCTGGGCAGGCCGGGCTGTGCGGACAGAGCAGCTGCGACTGGAACTGAGTGAGCCCCAGTTCCGGTCAGAGCTCAGCAGCGGGCCTGGCCCCCCAGTTTCCACCCGCCTGGAGCTCACCTTTTCTGACCTGCATGGTAAGAAACCCCTGAGGACACCTTGAAGGGGCCCTGCTACCAGGTGGGCTTGGGAACACAGGAAGGTGTAGATCTGGCCCTGGCACAGGCCCCTGCCATCCTGGGGCACTGGACCACTGCCAGACCATGGGGTGTCGCCATGCTCCCCAGCACTGGGGAAGAAAAGTAAAAAGGTACCAGGCACCAGTGGCTCACACCTGTAATCCTAGCTATTCAGGAGGCTGAGATCTGAGGATCACAGTTTGAAACTAGCCCAAGCAGGAAAAATCCATGAGACTTTTATCTCCAATTAACCAGAATGGCACTAGAGCTCAATGTGGTAGAGTGCTAGCCTGAGTGCAAAAGCTCAGGGACAGCACCCAAACCTTGAGTTCCAGCCCCATGACTGACAAAAATAAAGAGGTATCAATGATGACTCCACCTCCCATCCCCCCAGGAATCTACGAAGATGGAGAGAAGCCACCCATCCCTTGCCTAAGGATTGCCAAATCTGTGGACCCCAAGAACATTGGGCGCAAGTACTTCCTGCCACAGTAAGTGGAGGCCCTGGGGAGACAGCGGGAGAGGAGGGGTCTATTGCCCCTGCTGGGGATGACAGGAGACCAGCCTGGGCCCACAGGGGCCCTGCAGACCAGTGACAGGCCTGTGCCCGGCAGGGTAGTGGTGACCCTGAACCCCCAGTCCAGTGACACACAGTGGGAGACGGGTCCGGACAAGAGTGAGGACCTGGAGCTATCCACGGAAAGTCCATGCGAGCTACGGGAGCCTGAGCCCTCACCCTTCTCCTCTAAGAGGACCATGTATGAGACGGAGGAGGTAAGGCCCCGCCCCACTGCTTCCTGGGGCCTTCACCCCATCACAATAGCTATTGTGGAAGACACCTGTGTGCCTATGGACCAAACTGGCGATCACTTGGGGCAGGCATGATGTGACCCAACATGGTATGCACATTTTCTGTCATTATTTCTGTCCAAAAAGGGAGTCTGAAGTTCCCACCGGGCCCCGGGTGGAGGGAGCACACTGGGGAAGGCAAGCCCCCTAGTCAGGACAGTAGGGACCCAGCCACCTGCTATTAGCAGGGTACCTTTCTGCAGTTAAGGACTGAAAGGCACTGCAGGCCTGCCCAGGTTCTCTGCACGCCCTGCCACGGGATGGAGAATTAACCTGCAGATGGGTTTCCTCCTCTAGGATGTAGGCACAAGGACTTCTGTCACGTGGGCTGTTGTGAGGACTCAGCTCACATTTGGGCAGCTCTTAAGACTGGCATGCTACTGGCACTGTGTCCTAAATGGACATCACCCTCACCAATAGAGATGGGCTTCTAAGAATGAATGGGTGGGTGGAAGGGTGGATGGATGTATTGGGTAGGTAGAGGAATGGGTGAGTGGGTGGATGGATAGATGGACAGATGGATAGATGGACAGATGGGCAAGTGGGTGGATGGGCAAGTGGGTGGATGGATGGTTTGGATAGGTAAGTGAATGAATGAATGGATGGATGGGTGGATAGATGATGGGTAGATGGACAAGTGAATAGATAGATGGGCATTTGGGCACGTAGGTAGATGGATGGATAATTGGAAGTATGGGTGGATGGATAGGGATGGATAGATGGATGAGCAGAGAGAAGAAGGAAGGGAAGGAAAGGGGTAATCAAAGGTCAGGACACAGATTCTAGAGCCATGTCTGCCTTAGCATGTCTTGGCTTTCCTACTGAGGTTCTTTCTCCCCCCCATCCCCACCCCCATCCAGATGGTGATCCCTGGAGATCCTGAGGAGATGAGGACATTCCAGAGCCGGACGCTAGCACTCTCCCGCTGTAGTCTGGAAGTACTCCTGCCCAGTGCGCATGTCTTCCTGCCCAGCAAAGAGGTCTACGAAAGCATCTACAACAGGTGGGGACATGCCAGGCAGGGCCGGGCATGGGGCTGGCCGGGCATTGTCCTTACTCACCTCTGCTACCCATCCTCCCACGTCAGGATCAACAATGACCTGCTCATGTGGGAACCCGCAGACCTGTTTCCCAGCCCTGGCCCTGCCACTCACCCCTCAGGCTTTCCAGGCTCCTCTGGCTTCTGGCATGACAACTTCAAAATGTGCAAGTCCGCCTTCAAGCTGGGTATGAGAGGCACTGATTGGGCCAGAGGGAGGATTCTAGGTGTGGGCAGGACTGGGCCAGCCCTACAGGTCCGCGTCTCACCCCACCACCTTGATGTCACCCCAGATTCAGACTCGGATGAAGAAGATGTCAAGTTCTTCTCAGTAGGGGCATCGAGTGTCCCTCAACCTCCTGCCCCTGATCCCCCAAGACACCACTCACAGAGTACCTTCTCTACCTTGGTGAAAGTACTGAAGGGTCGGATCACAGCCTTCTGTGAGGCTAAGGTGAGCCAGTCGTGGGCAGCTGAGCCTAACTCCTTGGTTGTGGGAGCGAGACAAACGTAAGCAGCTATAGGTCAGAAATGTGGAGTAGATGGCATGGGTAACCAGCCCGCCCCATGGCCACCCTCTGACTCACCCTTGCCAGCCACCGGCCCCATCGCCTCCCTACATCCATTCACCAGCCCCTCCTCTTCATAAAGCCCCGAGGGAGAGGGCAGAAAGGGTACCATTTGGTCTCAGGCTGTCAGGGCGAGGCTGGTCTTCTGGGAGAGACAGTCCCACAGCCCTGTCATGGAGTCGGCAGGAGCAGGGGAGGTGCCCTAGTCTAGGCCTCTATTACGGGTGGTCCAGGGCACAGCAGTGATGGGGGTGCACTCTGCAGGATGAAGATGGGAAGCGACAGGAAGGGCGACATGGGGAGCTGGTACTGGATGTGGACCATGGCACCATCTTCAACGTCTCCCAGTACCGTGGCCAGCCAGGGTTCGGTTACTTCTGTGTGGAAGCTGAAAAGGCAACACTGTATCACCGAGGTGTGAGAGCTGGGCACTGGGTGCCCTGAAAATCTAGGCCTCAGGCTGGCAGGCCCGGGGTGGGGTGGGGTGGGGAGATCGGAGGGAGAGAGCTGGCAAGAGGGGCCAGTGCAGGGCACAGACAGCTCATGAGATCCTTCCCCAGCGGCTGTGGGTGATGCCCTGTTGCCCAGTCACTTGGAACTGCCCAGCTTTGCCCCTCCGGCCCACCTGGCGCCCACCATCTACCCATCAGAGGAAGGGGTGACTGAGCGGGGATCCTCAGGCCGGAAGGGGCAGGGCCAAGGCCAGAGCCTCCCCATGCTGTCCGCCGCTGTGCGCATCCACCTAGATCCCCACAAGAACATCAAGGTACTGTTCCTGCTCGTGCCCAGCTGGCTCCCTTCTTCCTGTGTCTGCTGGGCCCTGGGATCTCCACCCTCCTGACTGCACCCCCATCCCCAGGAGTTCCTGGTGACGTTGCGGCTCTATAAAGCCACCCTGCGCCACTACATGGCCTTGCCTGAACAGAGCTGGTACTCCCAGGTGAGCAGAGGTGGCCTGGGCAGTCATGTGACCAGTGATAGTGGCCTCCTGGGTTGGGCAGGGCCAGGGTGGCTGGGATTGAGGCGCATGGGCTTGTGGGCTAGGCCATGAGGGACAGCTGATGGGTGACAGGTGGGATGGCAGCGAGGGCTGGGTCAGGAGAGGATTCGAGGAGGGAGGTGTCCATCTTTCCTCACCATCTCCCCCCACCCTGCCCGCCACCCAAGCTGTTGGAGTTCTTAGACGTGCTGGATGACCCCGTGCTGGGCTACCTGCCCCCAACCGTCATCACTGTCCTGCACACACACCTGTTCTCCTGTGCTGTGGATTACAGGTACCCAGGCGGGGTGGCCGGCAGGGGCAGGCCTCGGGCACAGGGAGCCTGCCCCAGCCTAAATGTGACTCCCACACACACTCCCAGGCCCCTGTACCTCCCCGTGCGCGTCCTCGCTACCACTGAGACCTTCACCCTCTCCAGCAATATCGTCATGGACACGTCGACCTTCCTGCTCAGGTATTTGGGATCTTCCCTCCCACTCCCACACACCCAGACCCTCTCACTATGTCCCCCTCCCCTCCAAGCCAGGCTGTGGCCTGTCACAAGCGTCCTTAGGAACCTAAGTTGTTTCCACTTTCCTGGAGGGGGTTGCTGGGCCCCTCAAATCAGAGCCTGAGAACCTAATGCTCTCTGACTTGGTAATCTCATCTCTAGAGAGCACTGGTAGCTCATGCCTGTAATCCTAGCTACTCAGGAGAGGTTGAGCTCTGAGGATTGTAGTTTGAAGCCAGCCTGGGCAAGGAAAGTCTGTGAGACTCCTTTGTTGTTGTTGTTGTTTTAATTTTTTTTATTGGGATGAAGTGATTACATAAATTTCACAAAAAGCCAGAAGTGGATCTGGGGCTCAAGTGGTAGAGTGCTAACCTTGAGCAAAAGAAAGCTGAGGGACACAGCCCAGCCTTAAGTTCAAGCCCTAGAATGACACACATACCACACACATACACACAAAAGGAAGAAAATGCCACAATATATTGCTTAGTGAAAATAATATGTCATAAACTAGCACAGTGACTCGTGCCTTTAATCCTAACTATCGGGATGCTGAGATTGAGAGAATTGCTGTTTGTTTAAGTCCAGCCATGACAGAAAAGTTTGCAAGAGTCCATCTCAACCAATAAAAAGTGAGGTGTGGTAGTGTACAGCTGTCATCCCAGCTATACCAGAAGTATAAATAGGAGGATTGCCAACTGATCATCCTAGGCATAAAAGGAAGACTTTTCTTTAAAAACATTGAGAGCTCCTAGGGGAGTAGCTCAAGTGGTAGAGCACCTGCCTAAGAAGTCTAGGGTCCTGAGTTCAGTACCAGGGGGAAAAAAGACCAGGAAATAGCTGGGCATTGGTGACTCAAACCTGTAATCCTAGCTATTCAGGAGGTTAAGATCTGAGGATCATGGTTCAAAGCCAGCCGGGGCAGGAAAGTCTGAGACTCATCTCCAATTAAGCACCAGAAAACTGGAAGTGGCACTATGGCTCAAGTGGCAGAGCACTAGCCTTAAGCTGAAGAGCTGAGGGACAGTGCCTGGGCTCAGACTTCAAGCCCCATAACCTCCCCCCACTCCCCCCCCCACACACACACACAAAGCTGGAACTGAAAACGTGATTCAAGTGGTCCCTAGGGCATCAGCCTTGGATGAAAAAAGACCAAGAGTGTGAAATCTTGAGTTTAAGTCTCAATACCAACACACACACTAGGGTGGAGGGAGGGGCTCAATGTAGGGGCCCAGTAACACAAATGGTGGCTCACGCCTGTAATCCTAGCTTCTCAGGAGGCCAGGAGGCTGAGATCTGAGGCTAGAGGTTGGAGGAAAAGAAAAATGACAGGTGGGAAGGGAAAGTGAGGAAAACAAATGATAGAGAGGGCAGGGATGCCCCATGCAGTGGGGGGACCAAGTGAGAGCCTGAAAGAACTGGAAGTTCTCTGAGCTCTCCAAGTGCTGCCTGGTAAGGCGAGGGACTGCTGTCTGGCTGGAGCCCTTAGAACCCCGGGCCACTCTGTTCTCCCATGAGAGCCTTCCCAGCAGCTTCTTGGTGGCTGGGGCCTCTGCTGTCTGCAGGAGCCCCACTTCTGCCCGGCTGCCGGGGAGCAGCCGCCTGCAGTGGCTTCTGGGCCCTTCTCAGCCCTGATCCCCACCAGGTTCATCCTCGATGACTCTGCCTTGTACCTGTCGGACAAGTGTGAGGTGGAGAGCCTGGATCTGCGGCGAGGTGAGCAGGGCGGGCCCCGAGTCCTCAACCCCAGAGTAACCAGTGCCCCCCATGTAGCTGTTGGCTAGTTCTCCACTGCCCCCCATACTTGCAGTGGGCTGCGCCCAGTGGTGGTGGGCAGGGGCTGCACTGAAGGAAGCCATAAATAAGAAAAGCTGCTTCTACCTTCTGCCTCAGATTATGTCTGCGTCCTTGACATCGACCTCTTGGAGCTCGTGATCAAAACCTGGAAGGGCAGCACCGAGGGCAAACTGGTGTGTGTGGCTGTCACCAGGGGCAGAGTGCCTCCCCCCACCCCCCAAGAGCCAGGACCGGAGCTGTCCCTTGCTGTTCACTGGATGGATGGGCAGGATGTGTTTCAGTCCAGCCACCAGGGGGCAGCTGCAGGCAGGGTGGAAGCGAGCCTTGCTGGGGGGGTGGGGGAGGGGAGCGGCCTGGTTCTCTGTATAGTGAGATAACGCCCCCACCTCATGGGGCCAGAAGAAACTTCATGTGTAAGTCTAGGGGGGTGTGTGTGTGTGTGTGTGTGTGTGTGTGTGTGTGTGTGTGTGTGTGTGTGTGTGTGTGTGTGTGTGTGTGTGTGTGTGTGTGTGTGTGTGTGTGTGTGTGTGTGTGTGTGTGTGTGTGTGTGTGTGTGTGTGTGTGTGTGTGTGTGTGTGTGTAACTTCATGTGTAAGTCTAGGGTAAGTCTAGGGTGTGTGTGTGTGTGTGTGTTTCCTCAAGGCTAGTGCTCTGCTACTGGGGCCATACCTCCACTCCCAGCTTTTTGCTAGTTAATAGAAGATGAGTTGCTTGCATTTGTCTGCCCTAGACCTCAAGCCAAAAATTTTCAGATCTCAGACATCTGGGTAGCTAGGATTATAGACATGAGCCATCCGTGCTCAGAGACCCCGTGATACCTCAGGCTCAGTTTGCCCATCTGTTGAGTGGGGTACCACACTGAAGGAAAACCTGCCTAGCTCTCTCTGTAGCAGGAACAAACTGTGACATCCTGCAGGGGGCCTGGTGGGCAGTGGGGGCCCCCTCTGATACCACACTGTTCGCCCACAGAGCCAGCCGCTGTTTGAGTTGCGCTGCTCCAACAACGTGGTCCACGTGCACAGCTGCGCCGACTCCTGCGCCCTGCTGGCCAATCTGCTCCAGTATGTCACAAGCTCCGGCGACCTGCACCCCCCACCCCGTCCCCCTAGCCCCACGGAGATCGCCGGCCAGAAGGTACAGGTGAGGCCTGGCCACACAGGCTACCCTTGCTCGGCCAGGCCCCTCCTCCATATAGCCTTCTGGGTCTGGGTTGGGGGGGTTACCTTGGGGCCACCCCTCCTTCTAGGCCTTCACTCACCACGCCTCCCCTGCCTGGACCAGCTCTCCGAGAGCCCAGCCACCCTGCCTTCATGCCCCCCAGTGGAGACAGCCCTCATCAACCAGCGGGACCTGACCGATGCCCTCCTGGACACTGAACGCAGCCTGCGGGAGCTGGCCCAGCCCTCAGGTGGGGTGGGGGGCGCTCCAGCCACTGCGGACGCAGGCAGGCACCCACTCCAGCATCTCCCACACTGGCTTCTCTCTTCCATAGGTGACCCCCTTCTTCCTCAAGACTCGCCCATTTCCGTCTACCTGTTCCCCGGTGAACGGAGTGCCGCTCGGGCTCCTTCGCCCCCTCCTGGGGGCCCTGCTGGCACCTTAGGGTCGTTCCCTGAGGGTAAGGCCCACGAGAAGGAGGAGGAGGGAGATGGAGACACCATGGACAGTGATGAGTTCTGCATCCTCGATGCCCCTGGCCTGGGCATTCCGGTGCGTGCGTGCATGCGTGCGTGCGTGTGGGAGGGGCTGGCTCGGGGGGCGCTCTGCCCAGCAGGCAGCTGTCTAGGCTAGGGGTCCAGGATGGTCAGGTGCTTACTCAGTCCTCCGAGAGCTCCAGATCAGAGAAGTAGGCAGGAGGCAGCCTCGGTTCTAGGCTGCAGAGAGCAGGCGGGGCTTCAGAGAGAGGAGGCCTGCCATGCTGGGCAGAGAGACTGGGACATCTCAGGGGATGGAAAAACAATGAAAAGTAGGAGGGGATGCCTATAAGAGCCAGTAGAAAATCCAAACACACCGTAGTCTCAGGGACAGGAGTGAGCCCCTCCCAGCTCGACCGCTCTGGGAATGGTAATCTATGAGGGGCCTTTTTTGGGTCAGAAATAGGGAAGAAAAAGCTGGGCACAGTGGCTCACACTTATAACCCTAGCTACTTAGGAAGCTGAGATGTAGGATCACAGTTCAAAGCCAATCTAGACAAGAAAGTCTCTGAGACTCTTCTCTCCAATAAACTACCAGAAAACTGGAAGTGATGCTGTGGCTCAAGTGGTAGAGTGCTAGCCTTGAGCTGAAGAGCTGAGGGACAGCGCCCAGACCCAGAGTTTCAAGCCCCACAACTGACCAAAAAAAAAAAAGTAAAGAAGCTCAGGGACAGCACCCAGGCCCTGAGTTCAAGCCCCAGGACCAGCACACACGCAGATACAGAGTCAAGAAAGAAGATAGGGAGATGTGGGGGAGGCAGCGTGGCGGGGACACTGGCAGGACCTGGAGTTGGGGGCTGGGTGGAGGTTCACCTCCAGGCCTCTCACGTCTGTTCCCCGCAGCCCCGGAATGGAGAGCCCGTGGTGACACAGCTGCATCCAGGCCCCATCGTCCTGCAGGACGGATACTTCTCTCGGCCCCTGGGCAGCACAGACCTGCTGCGGGCACCTGCTCATTTCCCGGTGCCCAGCAGCCGTGTGGTGCTACGTGAGGTTTCTCTCATCTGGCATCTCTACGGGGGCCGAGACTTTGGCCCCTACCCCAGCCATAGGTGAGGGGGGAGGGGGCATGCAGGTGGCGGCTGGCAGGACTGGGGTTGTGGCTTAGCCCAGCTCTGGTGAAGCCGATGGTAACTTGGATGCCCAACCCTTCCCCCTACCTGAGTTTCTCCTTCCTTGCCCTGCCTCCAGCTGGAGACTGGAGAAGGCTGACACCCCTGTGCTGGGGTGGGTGGAGGCCAGAGGCTTCCTTTGGGTCAGCTTGTCCCCCATTCCTCTCTCCAGAGCAAGAGTTGGCCTCGCAGGCCCCAGGAGTTCTCCTTCCCGCTGCTCTGGCCCCAACCGGCCTCAGAACTCGTGGCGCACGCAAGGTGGCAGTGGGCGTCAGCACCAGGTTCTCATGGAGATCCAGCTCAGCAAGGTCAGTGTGGCATCACCGCTGCCAGGGCACCCGCGGCCTGTGGCAGCCATCAGAGCAGCCAGGCGCCGGGGCTCACGCTTGTGATCCTCGTGACTCAGGATTCAGGTTCAAAGCCAGCCCAGGCAGAAAGGTCCCTGGGACCTGTCTCCCAGTTACCCCACAGAAAAACCAGTAGTGGAGCTGTGGCTCTACTGGTTGAGCACCAGCCTTGAGTGAAAAAGCCAAGTAAGAGTGTGAGGCCCAGTACCAGCACAACACAACACAAAAACCCCCCTTCAAAGGGAAACGCCCTTTGCCAGGCAAAGCCTGAGGAAGGTGGTCGTGACGTGGCCGTGGCCCATGGTGGAGGATCAGGGCAGAACCAAAGGGTGGAGGGGCAGGAGGGCCTCTTGAGCAAAGATCTGAGCACGCACAGGGGAGAGAGCAGGGAGGGGGAGCAGCTTGGGCCTCTCCCAGCAGCCACCAGGCCCTGAGGAGGCCAAAGCCAGGGCTGGGGAGGAGATGGGGCCAGGGCATGGACATCTGTGGAGCCTGGACAGTTTGATTCTTACCAGAATGAGGTGAGAGCCTCTGGAGTTTTGGAAGAGAGACCTCGGCAGTCAGCACAGGCCAGTGAGAGTGTTGCTGTGGGATGGTGATAGATTCCGGAGGGACCAAATGGCATAAGAGCCAGAGGTTTGGCTAGGCCTAGTGTGTGAAGCAGAGCATTCTACCAGAGAAATTGTAGGGAGCTCCCACTTGCAAGCGGCCCAGGCCGGGCACCGGGGGCTCACACCTGTAATCCTAGCTACTCAGGAGGCTGAGATCTGAGGATCGTCACAGTTCAAGTCCATGAGACTCTTATTTCTAATTAACCATCTAAATGTTGGAAGTGGAGCTGTGGTTCAAGTGTTAGAGTGCTCACCTTGAGCCACAAAGCTCAGGGACAGCCCCTAAACCTGAGTTCAAGACTCAGGACCAACACTGGTGCTCAGATGGCAGAGCAGGCTGGTGCCACTCAGGTGAGATGATTGGAGTTCAGTGTGATTGCGTGGCACTCAAAGCCACATGATGTGTGGGACGGCCACACAGAGCTGGCAAGGCAGCAGCCATGTATGGGGCTGGGACAGGAAGGGGCGTGAGCTAGACCCTGCCTCTGTCCTCAGGTGAGTTTCCAGCATGAAGTGTATCCCGAGGAGCCGGAGCCGGAGCCAGAGCCAGACACAGACACAGACACAGACACGGGCACCGACACAGACAGGGCCCCTAGCCAGGAGCTGGAGGAGCGGCCACTGTCCCGCCAGGTGCTCATCGTACAGGAGCTGGAGATTCGAGACCGGCTGGCCTCCTCCCAGATCAACAAGTTCCTGCACCTGCACACGAGCGAGCGGCTGCCCCGCCGCACACACTCCAACATGGTGCGCAGGATGCGGGCGGTGCCCTGGACGGGCGCAGCTGAGGGAGCGGGGTGGGCAGGGCGGCATTAGGGGACCCAGCATGCATCTGGGCTTGCCGTCTGTCCTCAGCTCACCATCAAAGCCCTGCACGTGGCCCCCACCACCAGCCCAGGCGGGCCTGAGTGCTGTCTCCGGGTCTCCCTGATGCCTCTGCGGCTCAACGTGGACCAGGTGAGGCAGGGCAAGCCAGGGCAGGGCCCAGTGTGATCCCCTCCATCCCCGGACTCCTGGGTCTGACGTGCTCCCTAAACTCTGCCCCACAGGATGCCCTCTTCTTCCTCAAGGACTTCTTTACCAGCCTGGTGGCTGGTATCAACCCCATATTCCCAGGAGAGCCCTCTGAGAGTGAGTGTTCGGGCTGGGGGAGGGGAGAGGGAAGTCCAGGGCCCCTTCCCAGGACAGCCAGGCACCCAGAGTCCCTGTCTCACCTCTGGTCCAACCTTCCGTCCCCAGCTCGCTCTGAGACTCGAGGCCGGCCTGGCAGCCCCCAGGATGGGCAGCCGGAGGAGATGAGCGGCTCCCAGGAGGCCTCAGGCGGCAGCCGCAGCTCCTCTGCAGAACAGCAGCCCATCTACTTCCGGTAGGGTTGTGGGCCAGGGGTGGGTGGTGGGCCAGACCACAGAGGACGTGGTCAGTGACCACAGGTCCCCCTCTGTCCACGCCCAGGGAGTTCCGCTTCACATCCGAGGTGCCCATCTGTCTGGATTACCACGGCAAGCACGTCACCATGGACCAGGTGGTGAGCAGGGCCAGCAGGCCTGGTGCGGTGGAGACTCGGCTCCGTGGGCCCCAACTCTGCTCAGATGTCACTGTCACACCCATGCCAGGGTCCCCTCCCGCTAACCCCTCCTCTGTTCACCCCTCAGGGCACTTTTGCCGGGCTCCTCATTGGCTTGGCCCAGCTCAACTGTTCGGAGCTAAAGCTCAAGCGGCTCTGCTGCCGGCACGGGTGAGCCCCGAGCACCCCAGTCCTTCTCTCCGGGCTCCCAGTCTTTCTCTACTCCATTCTGTGTAGCCTTGACTAAGTTGTCACTCCTCAGGACCTGTTTCTCCTCTGTAAAGTGGGTCGAGTCGGTTCCACACAGCTGGGTGGAACCAGAGGGAGGTTGGGGTGCCCGCAGGGCTCCCCTTGCAGATGCACAGCTCTCCTGGTGCCCTGGTGTCTCTCCCCCGCCCCTCACCCCTCTCACCTCTTCCTTCTAGGCTTCTGGGGGTGGACAAGGTGCTGGGCTATGCCCTCAACGAATGGCTGCAGGATATCCGCAAGAACCAGCTGCCCGGCCTGCTGGGGGGTGTGGGCCCCATGCACTCGGTTGTTCAGCTCTGTGAGTGTCTGTGTTCTCTCTCTCTCTCTCTTTCTTCCTCTCTTTCTCTCTTCCATTGTGGGACTTGAACTCTGGGCCTGGGCACTATCCCTGAACTCTTCACCTCAAGGTGAGCGCTCTACCGCTTGAGCCACAGCGCCACTTCCGGTTTTCAGGTGGCTTATTGGAGATAAGTCTCACAGACTTTCTTGCCCCGGCTGGCTATGAGCCATGATCTCAGACCTCAGCCTCCGGAGTTGCAACTGGTACCTGGCATTGACCTCTTTTGTTTTTATTGTTATGCTAGTGGTGTGGCTTGAACTCAGAGCCTGAGCACTGTCCCTTAATGTTTTCTGCCCAAGACTGGTGCTCTACCACTTAAACCACATCTCCACTTTGGGCCATTTGGCAGTTAATCAGAAATAAGAACATCAGACTTTCCTGCCTGGACTGGCTTTGAACTTTGATCCTCAGATCTCAGCTTCCTGAGTAGTAGATAGGCAGGTTAACGGGCTCGGGTGTGAGGTCTCTTGAAACTGCTTTTACTCTCAGGCAGCTTAGAGACTGCCATTGAGAAAGGAGGAGGGGTCCTCAGGCTGGCTGGCTGGAGGCCGGGCAGCTTCAGGCCTCTCTGATCGCCCTGTCCCCCAGTCCAAGGGTTCCGAGACCTGCTGTGGCTGCCCATCGAGCAGTACCGGAAGGACGGGCGCCTCATGCGGGGACTGCAGCGCGGGGCCGCTTCCTTCGGCTCCTCCACAGCCTCTGCTGCCCTGGAACTGAGCAACCGGCTGGTCCAGGCCATCCAGGTGAGGGCAGGCTCTGTGCTCCTGTGTGGGACAGGGAGGGGCTGAAACCCTGCAATCCATGCTGCAGACTCTGACCTCAACACTGTTGAAAGAAGGCTGGGCTCAGCAAGGCTTCCTGACAGCCCACGGGGCCCCTGTGCTCCGCCCAGCTAAAAGGGGAGGCAGGAAGAAGAGGGTAGGGCAGCAGGCAGCCAGCCAATGGCAAGGCACAGGCATAGAGGCCTACCTACTTGAAAAGGATTGGTTTTTATTTTATTTTTTTGCTATTTTTATTTATTTATTTACTTAACTTAGTTGCTTACTTATTGCTTGCTTGATTTGTGCCAGTACTGGGCTTGAACTCAGGGCGAGTGCCGTCGGTCCTTTGGTTTTTTTTCACTCAAGGCTGGAGCTCTACCACTTGAGCCACAGCTCTACTTCTGACTTTTTGGTGGTTACTTAGAGATAACAGTTTCACAGACTTTCCTGCAGACTGGCTTCAAACCACAGTCTCAGATCTTAGCCTCCTCTGTAGCTAGGATTACAGGCACGAGCCACCAGTGTCTGGCTGTCCGAACTTCTTCACTCAAGGCTAGCACTGCACAACTCGAGCCACAACTCTGCTTCCAACTTCCAATTAACCAATTGGAAAAGAAAGTCTCATGGACTTTTCCGCTGGGCTGGCCTCAAACCATAATCCTCAATTCTCAGTTTCCTAAGTAGCTCAGATTACAGGTGTAAGCCGCCTGCATCTAGTTCTTTGTTTTTATTTTATTTGGGGGGGGTGGGGGTGGGGGCAGGCAGGATCTCTATGTAGACCAGACCCTCCTGCCTCTGCCTCCCCAAGGCTGGCCTTAGAGGCATGCGCCTCCAGGAAGAAGGGCTTGGGTTGGAGGAGATACTAGGAAGTCCCCTCAGGGACTTGATGTGCCCTTAGCTGGGGAAGGAGGCAGGGAGAAGAGGCCTCGCAGGAGTCCCCAGACAGCACAGCTTAAGGCCCAGTGTAGGTAGGGCTAAGGGAAGCCAGTTTCCTTCACTCAACTCTCCATGTGTCCTCAGGCCACAGCTGAGACGGTATACGACATCCTGTCCCCGGCAGCACCCATCTCCCGCTCCCTACAGGACAAGCGCTCCGCACAGAGGCTGCGCAAAGGCCAGCAGCCCGCTGACCTGCGGGAGGGCGTGGCCAAGGCCTATGACACAGTTCGAGAGGTGAGGAGGCCCCCAGCCCTGCTCCCGGAAACCCCACCCGCACCTGGCTCAGGCCCCAGCACTGACCTCTGACCTCCACAGGGCATCCTGGATACAGCTCAGACCATCTGTGATGTGGCAGCACGTGGCCACGAGCAGAAGGGGCTGACGGGAGCCGTGGGGGGCGTGATCCGCCAGCTGCCCCCAACGGTGGTGAAGCCAATCATTGTGGCCTCAGAGGCCACGTCCAACGTCCTCGGGGGCATCCGCAACCAGATCTTGCCCGACGCTCACAAGGACCATGCCCTCAAGTGGCGCTCCGAGGAGGCCCAGGACTGAGCACGGGCACTCTGGACTCCGTGGGGCACTGCCACTCCCACCCCCTCGGGCCCACAGTCGTCACCCAAGAGCTGCGTGGCACCCACAGCTGGGCCCAGCCTGCGCCCTCCAGGGGTTGGCCGCCTGCCCACCCTGCCTATTGCCAATCCGCTGTGAGGTGGGGCCTGCCTGCCTGCCTTGGGGCCATGGCCCTGTCTGTGCACTTTTCCTCTGGGGAGAAAGGACATGACCCCCCTCCCCGCCACCTGGGCCCACACTGCTGCCTTGTTCCAGGACAGAGGCTTTGGGACCCTCGCCTCCGACCCTGCTCAGCCAAGTGTCTCTCCGTGTCCCCTTGGAAGGCGGGGGTCAGACACCCGCGTGGGTCAGTGTATTTTTAAGCTCCTTGAGCATTGAGCCGTGGGTCAGTGTCTGCATGAAGTGGAATAAACTTGCCCACCGCCAGCCCCTCCTCTCCCAGGCCTCTGTGCTCCTGTGCCCAAACCTCTGCATTCAGTTCCTCCCCATCACCACCAGGGGGTGCCACATCCCACCAGCCCACTGCCTGTAGCAGGCTCCTCCCCAGAGCCTGTCACCCTGGCCCTACTTCTGAGTTGGCAACTGAATGAGGCCGGGAGGGGCCGCCTGAGGCTCCCGAGAGGGAGGGATGGCCCTGGGAGTCCTCACAGCCATATTTCCTGGCTTTATCCCTGCCAGATCGCAGGATCCAGCCTTACCCTGGGACCAGGTCAAGGCCGAGCTGTGCATCTGGGCAGCTCAGACCTGATGTGTGGCCTGAGGCTGGGCCCTGGGCCTCTAGACTCCTGGTGCCCAAGGGGTCAGGTTCTGATGGCCGCCTGAGGCCACTCTTGAAGGCTGGCCTCTTGAAACTGGTCTCGGCATCCCTAGGAGGTTTTGGGGCATTTGTGCTGAGGCTGGGAAGGTCTGAGTGTCCTGTGGGATCAAGAGTCATCACCCCTGCCCTGTGTCCCTCATTCTCCATAAATCAGGAAGAAGCCACTCCCCATTTCCCTTCCCATCTCCTAAGACTAAGGTCAGGGGTCAACCCTAAGGTCTCTGCAGTCCCTACACAGGTCTGAAATTAGCAAAGATCCCTCCCACTCCTCTGTGGCCCCTGGTAGGGGATCTGGACACCAGGTCCCCGGGGGCTCCTGGGCCCTGGCTGCAGAACAAGAGGCTCAAGAGGAAAGGGGGAAGGCCCTTAGGAGACAGGGCTGGGCATGGGTTTGACACCCGCCAGCAGGGGCCCTGCCCTGGGTTTCCGGGAGCTGCCCCACCTGCCCTGCCCGGGCACAGTCCAGCTTTCCTGCCCTTCGAACTGCACTTGTGATTAGTATTGATGGCTGTGGGCTAATCATTAACGGCCACCAGGGGCTGGGCCAGCAGTTTAAAAAGCCCTGCGTCTAGGGCATCCCCACTTCCTGACCCCAGGGGACAACCAGGCACCCAGGTAAGAGGCTTCCCCAAACCCCGATTTCTCCCCAGCCCAGGCACTTTATTTTTTGGTCCATCATGGGGCTTGAACTCTGGGCCTGGGCGCTGCCCCTCAGCTCTTCAGCTCAAGGCGAGCGCTCTACCACTTGAGCCACAGCACCACTTCCCAGTGGGCCTAACCCCTTTTCTGTACTTGGCTTTCTACCCTGGGATGAGTGGCCTGCAGCCTCTCCTCAGTTGCCCATTGTCCTAGAGCTAGGATTCCCAGTCAGGGGCTATGTCTGGCAGGCCAGGGCTGCTGGACACCCCCTCCTCCAAGCCAGAGGCCAGGCTGGCCTAGGCCGCCAGGGGAGGGGCGGGAGGGGGGGCTGTGGGTTCTACAGTGCTGGTTGGTCGCCAGCTCTGGTGTCTTCATTTGCAGGCTCATCCTCTCAGACAGAAGGAATCCTGCCCGCAGCTCCCTGGCCTGTCTCAACTGCACCCAGCACGGGCAGCTCCCGCCCTAAGACCCTGATCTGTGGCCTTGGGCAGCCTCCTCTGCCACCTTGGGCCTTTGCCCACCACAAGCAAAGGGAAACATGGCCTAAGTCCACAACAGGGTATGGGCAGGGACAGTGCCCATACCTATCATTGAAGCTTCTCAGTCCCAGAGTTTGTGTAGAAGGGGGGTGAAGGTTCCAGAGAAGGGCTCCCAGAGCCCGTGTGGAAAGCAGCTTCCCCCTAGTCTAGGTCAGAATGCAGGATGCTTTACCAGCTCTAGCTTGTATGGAGGAACTGGCAGCAGATCAGAGAGGTTAAGATACTTGTTCTCTCTCAGGCCTCACTGGCTCAGGCTGCTGAGGCTCCATGTGTGTGCACACAAGCAGCAGCAGCTCTGTTCTTAGCACTTGCTGACAGGTCTGGTTGAATTATCAGAAACTGTGTGTGTGTGTGTGTGTGTGTGTGTGTGTGTGTGTGTGCGCGCGCGCAAGTGTGTACACACAGTACTGAAACTTGAACCCAGGACCTGGGTGCTGTCCCTTAGCATTTGTGCTCAAGACTAGCACTCTACCACTGGAGCCACAGTTCTGTTTTGGCTTTTTGCTGGTTAATTGGAGATAAGAGTCTCATGTATGGGCTGGGAAGATGGCTCAGTGGTAGAGCGCTTGCCTTGCATGCCTGAGGCCCTGGGTTCGATTCCTCAGCACCACATAAGCAAAAAGAAAAAAGCCAGAAGTGGCGCTGTGGCTCAAGTGGTAGAGCGCTAGCCTTGAGCTGAAGAGCTGAGGGACAGCGCCCAGGACCAGAGTTCAGGCCCCATGACCGGACCCAAAAAAAAAAGTCTCATGTACGTTTCCTGCCCCACCTGGCTTTGAGCCGTGATCCTCAGATCTCAGCCTTCTGAGCAGCTAAGATTATAAGCGGGAGCCCTGGGTACTGGGATCTTTTTGTTTTGTTTTGTTTTTTTCCAGTGCCTAGGAAAGGAAACCAGGGCCTTTGTGTGCTGGGCAAGTGTGCTACTCTGCCACACCCTAACCCTCAAGTTCTCTTCCCCTCCCCCTCACCTCTTCTCCATCTCTGTTTACTGTCTTCTCTGACCTTTTTCTCATTTTTTGTTTCTCTTCCAGCCCCTGAGCCTCACGTCCCGACCCCGTCCTGTCCTCCCTGCTGCGTCCCCAGCTCCCCACACCAGGCCATCCTCAGGGAAATGGACATTTAGAGGGCCCTGGAGAGCCACAGATGCCCCCATGGCCACCATGGAAAAGGTGGCCAAAGGGCATAAGGTGGAGGCTTCAGCGGCCCAGCTCTAGTTGGAAAAGTAACAAGGAAATAAAAGAGCTTGGGGACAGAGGGCGGGGGCTGTCACCGTGGGCAAAGGCTAGCCAAGAGTTGTAAATCCAAGCCACTCCCAGCTTTATGAGGCAGCTTTGGGGTTGAACCTGGACTTCGCCCAGAAAGGAGGGTTGGCACCCCCACGGGGTACCAGGTGTGGGCCCTGATGATAAGGGTTTCGATAAAGATCATGGATGTGGGGCCAAGAGGATCCAGCGGTACGGAGTGGATGGTATGGGCTTCTCCTAGGATCCTCTCCAACAGAAGCAGAACACAGCTTCCCATTGCTTCCTGCGAACCCAACTTCTCATTGGCTCCTGCAAACAGAAGGCAGCTTCTCATTGGCTCCTGCCCCCTGTAACAGCAACTCCATGTGGAAGTGCCACCATTTCCAGTGGGGCTGCTGTTATCCGGGGCGGCAGCGGGTACCCACGGAGGAGGAACAGCAGCTGCCGTCCAGCAAGCCCTCAGGCCCCCCCCCCCCCCCCCGTGATGTCTCAGGCCAGGATGGCCCAGGGTGGCGGGCTGCCGGCTCACTGTCAAGACCGAGTGCACAAGGCTCTGACCTATGAATTGACAGCCAGTGCGCTGTCTCCCCCTGGCTGCCAATTCCATAGGTCACAGGTATGTTCGCCTGAATGCAAGCCGCCAGGACCTGTGAAGGCAGCCCGGCCAGAAAGTGTCCAAGGGTGGAAAGGAAAGATCTAGCCACTCCAGCACAGGGCCCAAACCCCAACTCCCCCATCCCATTCCCATCTTTCCTTCTTCCTTTCCTTCCTTCCTTTTTATTTAGGACTGGAACTCTAGGCCTAGGTGCTGCCCCCTTGAGCTTTTCTGCCCAAGGCTAGTACTCTACCACGTGAACCACAACTCCATTTTTTTTTTTTTTTTTTTTTTTGGTGTTTAATCAGAGATGAGAATCTCCTGGACTCATAGGCTGGCTTAGCACTGCAGTCCTCAGATTTCAGCGTCCTGAGTAGCTAGGATTACAGGTGTGAGCCACTGGCACCTTTTCCTTTTCCTTTTTTTTTTTTTTTCCTGCTACAAGGGATGGAACCCCAGGACCTTGTACATGCTAAGGAAGCATTCTACCAAGCGAGGAATAACCCTTCTTGAAGCACTTGATCCTAAGTACCGCACTCCACTCACCAAGCAGGGGGTTGTGGGCCTTTCTCTGCACCACAGAGAGCTCAGCCCCCAGACCTGGGAGCCCAAGTATGTGCACAAGGAGTGCTCCCAAGCCTACATCTTACACCCCAAAGAAGTATTAGTGGGTGTTCACCAGGGCCTGGAGGGAGACACCTGGAGGGAGGACAGAAATCACCAGCCAGTCCCCCCACCCCCAACTTGCTCACTGTCTTCTCTCTGGCATTCTCACTTCCCTAAGGCACAGCCCGGACTCCCTGGTTTTAAACAGGCCAGGGGCCTTATCTGATGTTGGTGATGGTAGTGGTGGCGGTGGTGGTAGCAGCCTGGTGGACAGGACTGCCTGCCCTCCCCCCCCCCGTTCTCCTGTGACAGCTGCAATCCTACCCTCTCTCTATATATATATAATGGGACTCTGGGAGAATTTCTATTTGGAAAGAAAAATCAAGGTTTTGCTGCTTGCTGGGTGCCGGTGGCTCACGCCTGTCATCCTAGCTACTAATAAGGCTGAGATCTGAGGATCAAGGTTCAAAGCCAGCTTGGGCAGGAAAGTCCATGAGACTCTTATCTCCAATAAAAACCACTAGAAAACCAGAAGTGGTCCTGCGGCTCAAGTGGTAGAGCGCTCACCTTGAGCTGAAGAGTGCAAGAACAGTACCCAAGCCGAGTTCAAGCCCCACGACCGACCGGAAAAAGAAAAAGAAAGTCCATGAGACTCTTATCTCCAATAAACTATTCAGAAAAGGCTAAAAGTGGTACTGTGGTTCAAATGGTAAGAGCACTAGCCTTGAGCACAAAGAGGCTCAGGGACAGTCCCCAGACCCTGAGTTCAAGCCCCAGAACCAGCAATAAATAAATAAATAAATAAACAAATATTTCTGCTGCTAACATAAAATTTTAGCAGAACACTGGTGGTTCATGCCTGTAATTCTAGCTGAGATCTGAAGATCACCATTTGAAGCCAACCCTCACAAAAAATTCCATGATACTCATCTCTAGTTAACCAGCAAACAGATGAAGCATAGATCTAAGAATAAAATCTAATGGTTAAGTCAGGTGCTGGTGCCTTACAACTGTAATCCTAGCTGCTGAAGAGGCTAAGATCTGAGGAGCTCGGTTTGAAGCCAGTTAGGATAGGAAATGTCCAAGAGACTCATCTCCAATTAACTACCCCCAAAAAATCTGAAAGTGGAGTTATGGCTGAAGTGGTAGAGCCACTAGCCTTGGGCAAAAAGCTCAGGGACAGCCCTCAGGCCCTGAATTCAAATCCATGACCAGCATGCGCACGCACACGCACGCGCACGTGTGCGCGCACACACACACACACACACACACACACACACACCAAATGGTTTAACAAGAATTAGTAACTGAGCTCTTTCTATGTGCTGGGCATTCATATACATTACCTTGCCAGGTAACTTGTGAGCCTGTGGGAGGGTGGACGCAGACTCCAAGGGGACAAGCATCAATGTGTCACCGAGCCAGCTGGGCCTTCTCCCTCTGAGAACTGATGTAGCAACAAACACCTGACCCTTGAACTCTGGAGTCTCTCACTCCTTTCCCTCTGAATCCCTGGGACTCCAGCCACCCCTGCTAGGCCCAGCTCATCCCCCACTGCCAGGACTCAGCAGGAGTGGCCTCTCCCACGCCCTTATCTCCACTTACGGCATGCTGGGTGCTTATCTTATCCTTGCACTGGTCTCCAACTCCTCCGGAGCAAAGTCCACCACTTACTCATCCTCCTGGCCTGCTTCTCACCAACCAACACAATAGGTGTTCAAGATCCTCTGGCTAGTGGACCCCTGGGCACTGACTTGCATGGGTCTGTGCAGCCTGGGGCCCTGAGTACTGACTTAGGGTACCAGGGGGTGGCAGATTGGACCGATAAGATTCCTCCACCTGCCTCTCCTGAGCTCACAAAAGCCCATGGCAGCTCTAGACCACCATGTCTCTACTTGGGAGGGAGGCAGTCCCCCTCCCTCTGGCCTTGGGCCTTGACTCTGCTTATTTGTGGTGGTGGTGATTGTTTTCACCGCAGACCCAGGGCCCGGGCACATCTTCCCTCACCTGGGTCTTCCCCATCCTCTCTCAGAACCCCATCAAAACCTGCGCAAAGGTCCTGCCTGAGTCCCAGAGATATCCTCTACACAGACTCCCGTGATGCTCCGCGGCCAGTTAGCACCCTCATCATGTCCCATCAGCAGCAACCTGTCTGAGAGTGGCAGTCACTGACTTTGTACCCGAGAGACTGGCATGAAGGAGGCACTCAACAAATGCACACCGAAGGACTGACCACCTGTGTGGATGGAGACACCTGTGCTGGGCATCAGACACGGGGGGAGGGGAACGCAGTGCTGGGAGTCGGCCTCCAGCCTTTGGTGGATGCCAGCTGTTGTCTGGCCGCCACCATCACCACCACCCATGCGAAACAGCAAGGCCAACAAAAGAGAGTATGTGCAAATAATTCCCGTCCCCACTGTAGAAAAAGGGCCTGTAGAGGAAGGAGGGGAGGGGCTGGGAAGGTAGCTCAGTGGTAGAGTGCATGCCTGGCAAGCATGAGGCCCTGGGTTCGATTCCCAGCACCACATAAACAGAAAAAGCCGGAAGTGGGGCTGTGGCTCAAGTGGTAGAGCGCTAGCCTTGAGCTGAAGAGCTGAGGGACAGCGCCCAGACCCAGAGTTCAGACCCCATGGCCAGCAAAAAAAGAAAAGAAAGGAAGGAGGGGATCAAGAAAGAGGTCTCACTCAAGAAAGAGAAGTGAATCCTTGTTTTGCTGCAGTGAAGTGAAGGAATAGGCAAGGAGCATGAAGATGCAGCAAGGAGACAGAGGGCACTGATGGGCAGCTTGCTCTTTTGCAAGCCTCACTTCCACAGTGGCCACCAGGGGGTGCTCTCGGTACTGCTCCTGAGCTGGGCAGGGCTCTGCGGCTGCAGAATGAGCCCAGGCCTCCCTGGGGCTCTGCAGTCTCAGCTTCCCAATCCTCCTGGACAGGGCTGCTGTCCTCCACTGAGAAGGCATCTGGGGCATGTGAGACTCGTCCTGCTGTCATGTGCATAAAACATAAATGTGCCAGGCACGAGCAGCTGGCTCAGTAGCTGCAATGATTCATTGCTCTCAGGAGGCCAAGGTCTGAGGACAGTAGTTCAAAGCCAGCCAGACATTCACACACGGTGAGACAAGAGGAGGATATTCTTAGGAGAGGATCACAAAGGTGCAATGCCTATGTGCATCTGATCATATAAAATAATATTTATTGAAATGAACTCCAAGAAATGGAAACAAGAACGTTTTTCTTTGTTGCTGTTTTTTTTTTTTTTGTCTGTTTTTCATTTATCTGTCTTTGGGAGGGTAAGGGGGTGGCACAGAAATGGAGGGACAAAGGGTGAACAAAGGCAGCAGTAGTACTCACTAGACACTATGTAGAAAATGCATTCTACAACTCGTGGGTGGGGATGAGAGGGAAAAAATGGGAGAGAGCAAAGAAAAGGATGACATTATCTAAAAAGCCAGGCGCTGGTGGCTCACGCCTGCAATCCTAGCTACTCAGGAAGCTGAGATCTGAGGATTGCAGTTCAAAGCTATCCCGGGCAAGAAAATCCATGAGACACTTATATCCAATTAACCAACAGAAAACCAGAAGCGGCACTGTGGCTCCAAATGGTAGAGCACTAGCCTTGAGCTGAAGAACTGAGGAACAGTGTCTAGGCCCAGAGTGCAAGCCCCATGATGGACAAAAGAAAAAATAGCCAGCCAGAGCAGAAAAATCCATGAGACTTTTTTTTCTTTTTCTTTTTTTGCCAGTCGTGGGGCTTGAACTCTGGACCTGGATGCTGTCCCTGAGCTCTTCAGCTCAAGGCTATTGCTCTACCACTTGAGCACCACTTCTAGTTTTCTGGTAGTTAATTGGAGATGAGTCTTCTGCCTGGACTGGCTTTGAACTGCCAGATCTCAGCCTCCTGAGTGTCTAAGATTACAGGCGTAAGCCACCAGCTCCATGAGATTCTTATCTCCAATTAACTAGCAAGCTAATGTGGTAGAACACCAGGTTTGAGTAGAATATCTAAGATAACACCTAGGTCCTGAATTCAAGCCTTAGGATCAGCACGCACGCATGGGTGCACGCGTGCACACACACACGTATATTCACTTATGCATACCATAAGTCCTTGCATAACTACCACGCAAAAGACCATGCCTGCTGACTACAGGGCTGTGTCCTGCTGACCTTCATGGCGCTTCCTTGACATGGTTTGCTCCGATCAGTGGTATTCTTGTTTTTGTACAGTGGGTGGCACTGCTGAGTCCAGTGCCAGAAAGCAGTTCTTTCCCTTTCCTCCACTGCTAGATGAATTTTGTTTTTTGGTTTTGGTTTTGGGTGTTTTGTTAGTTGTGGGGCTTGAACTCTGAACCTGGGCGCTGTCCCTATGCTCTTCAGCTCAAGGTGAGCACTCTACCACTTGAGCCACAGCACCACTTCCAATTTTCTGGTGGTTCATTGGAGATCAGATTCTCAGAGACTTTCCTGCCTGGGCTGGCTTTGAACTGCGATCCTCAGATCTCTACCTCCTGAGTAGCTAGGATTACAGGTGTGAGCCATCAGCGCCCAGCTGAATTTAATTAAAAAAAAAAAATTATGGGGCTGGGAATGTGGCTTAGTGGTAGAGTGCTTGCCTCGCATGCATGAAGCCCTGGGTTCGTCGATTCCTCAGTACCACATACACAGAAAAAGCCGGAAGTGGTGCTGTGGCTCAAGTGGTAGAGTGCTAGCCTTGAGCACAGAAGCTCAGGGACAGAGCCCAGGCCCTCAGTTCAAGCCCCAGGACTGGTAAAAATAAAAAATAATTATGATGTAATTCATTTTTTCCTTTTTACTATAAATGAATTTTGCACCCTACCCCCTGGGGAGGACACAGTTCTGTTGTGCGTAGTAGGTGGATCCCAGGGCCCATGGACACAGCACTGGACCCAGGCCTGTGGTGCCTAAGGAGAGGAATACCTGACTCCATACAGCCTTTTTTGTTTTTTGGTGGTGTTATTTATTTATTTTTTTTGTCAGTCATGGGGCTTGAACACAGGGCCTAGGCACTGTCCCTGAGCTCTTTTGCTCAAGGCTAGCACTCTTACCACTTTGAACCATAGTGCTGGTGCCACTTCTGACTCTGGTGGTTAATTGAAGATAAGGGTTTCATAGACTTTCCTGCCTAGGCTGGCTTTGAACCATTATCCTCAGATCCTCCTGAGTAGCTCGGACTATAGGCGTGAGCCACCAGTGCCCGGTTCCAAGCTATTTTTGCTCAAGGTTGGCACTCTACCGCTTTGAGCCACAGCTCTAGCTTTTTGATGATTAATTGGAGATAAAAGTCTCATGGACTTTCCTGCCCAGGTTGGCTTCAAACCATGATCTTCAGATTTCAGCCTCCTGAGCAGCTGACAGGTGTGAGCTACCAGCACCAGGCTGTGTTTTCCTTTTTGACAATTGTGAAACTTTCCAAAATGTTGTAAGAAATGTCTACTTACCCATCTACCCTTTCCTCTGATTCATCGAGTTAATGAATTTGCCACAATATTAGTTTCATCTCTCCCTTGCTCTCTCTGTCATACACACTGAGTTACATGACCCTTCATGACCTTTCACCCTTAAATATTTCAAAATGCATCTAAGAAAAATGACATCCTTACACAACCCCAAAAGTTACCAAACACAGGCCTGTGACAGTGACGCAACGCTGGTCTTGAGCATGAAGCTCATTTCCAACATCACTGCGGCCTCTGTCATCCGAAGCCACGCTGTTTTCCTTGTCAGGTCTCTTCTGTGCTTCTCATTTTCTTTTTACCAGTCCTGGGGCTTGAACTCAGGGCCTCCTGAGCATTGTTCCTGAGCTTCTTTGGCTCAAGACTAGCACTCTACCACTTGAGCCACAGTGCTGCTTCTGGCTTTTTCTGTTTAATGTGGTACTAAGGAATTGAACCCAGGGCTTCATGCATGCTCGGCAAGCACTCTACCACTGAGCCACATTCTCAGCACTGTTGTTTTGGTCTGAGGCTTGAATTCAGGTCCTGGGCGCTGTGCCTGAGCTTTTTCCTCAAGGCTGTTGCTCTACCACTTGAGACACAGCTCCATTTCCAGCTTTTTTGGTAATTAATTGGAGATGAGAGTCTCACGGGTTTTCCTGCCTACACTGGCTTGTTAGCACGATCCTCACATCTCAGCCTCCTGAGTAGCTAGAATTACAGGTGTGAGCCACTGATTTGATTTTATCTATCTAATAAATGTAGTGCTGGGGACCAAACTTATGATATTTCTCATCTTGTTTTTCTCTCTTTTCCCAATTAAAAATAAAAGAAACATGAGCTGGGCACCAGTGACTCATGCCTACGATCCTCGCTACTCAGGGGGTTGAGTTCTGAGAATCTTTATTGGACGCCAGCCTAAGGGTAGAAAAGTCTGTGAGTGGTAGAATGATAGCCTTGAGCAAAAAAAGTTAAGCAAGAGCACAGGGCTCTGAGTTCAAGCCCAGTACCAGCACAAAAACAAAACAAACAACAAAAATAATAAAACCCTCTGGCCAGCTCTTACAATGAAGGGACAGCTTACAATGGAGTCTGGCTTTGCTGTGCTGTGTAAAACTTTAACAAAGGCTTCTCTGTCATCTCTCAGTTTAGAGCTAGTGTCAGAGACATTGAGCAACTTGCTAAGAATCACACAGACTTCACCATAACAGTCCGCTCTGGACTGCTGTGCTTGGGCCTCATGCTATACTGCTTCTTCTCAACAGTATTGCCGTGTGAGCGTGCGCATGCGCACACGTGCGCATGGGGGAGCTCTCAGCTTCGGTCCAGTGACTCTGGGGTGGGCTCTCCTCTCTCCTGGGAGGCCGCCTGTCCCTCGTGGCATGCTGACACTCCCTGGCTTCTACACCTGGATGCCAGGAGCGTTCCCCCACTTGCGACTTATCACCAAGAACGTCTCCAGACATGAACGGATGTCCCGAGGCCCTAAATCACTTGCATTTGAGAAACTACACCCGTGCCTGTGTGCACACAGGCCCACACGTGTCAAGCCGGGTCACACTGTGGACACTTCACAAGACTTTTGCCATTACTGCTACTCCACAGTCCACTTCATTTCCTTCCACGTTCTGCCCCAGCCCCACGAGAGTGGCTGCCACCTGTTGCCCATCAAGTGACTTCTGGGCTGACAAGAAGACAAGTCTAGGCCCTGTGTGGCTCACGCCTGTCATCCTAGCTACTCAGGAGACTGAGATCTGAGGATCACGGTTCAAAGCCAGCCTGGGCAGGAAAGTCCTTGAGACTCCAATGAACCACCAGAAAACTGGAAGTGATGCTGTGGCTCAAGTGGTAGAGCGCTCGCCTTGAGCTGAAGAGCAAAGGGGCAGCATCCAGGCCCAGAGTTCAAGCCCCATGACTGACAGAAGACGACGACGACGAAGAAGAAGAAGAAGAGGAGGAGGAGGAGGAGAAAAAGACAAACCTATTGGCAGCGGTGGTCATCTTCTATTGCTATACAACAAATTGCCACAACTGCTTTAGTTTAAAACAACCCCAGTGGGAGCTCTCCGCCTGTGGTCAGGCAGCAGTGGCTCACAGCTGTAATCTTAGCTGCTCAGAAGGCTGAGAACTGAGGATCATGGCTCAGAAGCCAGCCCAGGCAGACAAATCAGAGAGGCTCTTATCTCCATTTAACCAGCAAAAAGCCACAAGTGGAGCTGTGACTCAAATTAAGCAAAACAGCTAAGTGAGCATGTAAGATCATGTGTTCAAGACCCAGCCCTGGCCCGAGCACATGCACGCACATGTGCACATGCACATACACATCAGGTAGAGCATGACTCTTCTCTGCTGGGACTGGGGCTGACATGTCTCTCGGTATCAGCCAGGCTGGGTGTGTGCCTGGAAGCTCTGGGGTTCTCTGCTTCCAAGCTTCGCCTTGCTGCTGCCAGTGGCTGTTTTGGGGATCCCCATTTCCTTGCTAGCTGGCCGCTGTGACAGCCCTCCCCCCCAACTCCTAAAGGATTTTTTTTTTTTCAGTCGTGGGGCCTGAACTCTGCGCCTGGGCACTGTTCCTTGGCTCTTCAGCTCAAGGCTAGCACTCTACCACTTGAGCCACGACATCACTTCCTGCTTTTTCTGCTTATGTGGTGCTGAGGAATCAAACCCAGGGCCTCCTGCATGAGAGGCAAGCACCACCAGAAAACTGGTACTTGCGCTGTGGCACAAGTGGTAGAGCACTCGCCTTGAGGTAAAGAGCTCGGGGACAGCGCCCAGGCCCAGAGGTCAAGCCCCACAATGGACCACAAAAAAAAAAAAAAAAAAAAAAAAAAACTATTCAGAAAAAGCAGGAAGTGGTAGAGCGCTAGCCTTGAGCACAAAGAGGCTCAGGGACAGCACCCAGGCCTTGAGTTCGAGCCCCAGGATAAGCAAGAAAAATGTCTCTGTGACTTTTCCTGTTTGGGCTGGCTTTGAACTGCAGTCCTCAGCTTTCAGCCTTGCAAGTGACTAGGATTATAGGCATGAGCCACGAGTACCTGGTGATTCATTCTCCTGTTCCACAAAATATCCTAGGGCTGCTCCCAGCTCTGCTATGTGCCTGGAGGGACGTAGGGAAGGCAGGGGAGGCCACCGCGCCCTCTCCCGTGAACTGTTCACACGACTTGTTGACTACTCAGGCAGCTGCCTCTGTGTGCTTCATTAGGGCCTTGCCAAGGGCCCTAAGATGTTATCCCTGTTAAAGATGGACTACTACTCATGTGCCATTTAACAAAGCACTCCCTGTGGGGTTCCCATAGACCATCTGGCCAAGCAAAGACCTAAAGCTCAAAGGTGGAGGGAGAGTTAAGTTTGGGGCGATCCACACTACAGTGCCTGCACTCACTACATCCCCCGCCTTAGCAGCCCCTGCATGGCAGGACCCCAGGCTCTAAGGGCTGTGATGAGTGTTTACAAGCTGGCCATTGAACGTGTGGGTCTCTGCTCTGTAACGTGCTGGGGTTGCATGCACGCACGTACAACATTCCTGGTACTCTTGTGTGCCTTGGTACACGCCTGGTGCTGGGAGTGCAAACAAAGGAGCCAGAGAGCTGGTGAGCTGAGGGCACAGCCCCCTCTCCCCCAGCCTGTGCCTCACAAAGAGGCTCTGAAGCTCTGCTCCGCTTTTCCACCTGCCTGACCTCACAGCTAGAAGGCCAGAGCCAGAAAAAGGCAGTGTTGAGATTCCTGAAATCTCAGCTTCCCATTCAGCCTGGTTTTCTTCAGCGAGTTACTGAAAAGCCTGGGGCCTCAGGCTTGTTCTCATCGGTATTTGAAAGCAACTGGGACTGGGGCCAGTGTTGGAGACCCCAGTACGCCGGGAACAGACCTCTCGGGTTCTTTACCTTGCTTTGGCAACAGTGATCTGCTGTCAAATCGTTTGACTTCATAAACAAAAGTCTGCATTTGTATGCACACTTCCTCAGTGGAAAGAAGGAATCACTGCTTAGCCCAGGAAGAAACCTATGTGTTTTCCACTTTTCCCAGCCCAATTCTTTTGCCATATTTGGAGAAAAAAAACTCCCTCTTTTTTTCTTGCTCTTTTTTTTTTTTTGAAGTTGTCTTTAGGGACACTGTGACACTTCCTTAGCCCAGGCCTTAAGGGACTAAGCCAGAGGCCTATGAGAAAAGACACTTCTGCAGGCACAGGGTAATCTCGGGTCTTCGTTTGCAGGTGTGTTTGCAAATTGAAGAAAACAAAATCAAAATGGCTGGGAGCGGGGGATGGGCACAGATTCTGAGACGATTGGAATCATATTCATCTGCATAGGCAAAGAAGCAGAAAGTAAAACAGCAGAGAAACCAAAAGTGAAATGGTTCATTCACATAAAAATACACAAAAAACTTTCCCACCAAAAAGAAAGTAATCTATTCAAAAAAAAAAATAAGCCAAAGGAAAGAAAATTAGGACATTATAAGAGAAAATTAAGACACCAAACTGAGGAATTGGGGCAAGTAATTCCGGGCCCTTTAGATCTCCCTACAAGGAGGGCGGGCGATCCCTTCTTCAGTGCTTTGAGCTGCTTGGAAAAAGTTGAGTGGACGTCCACGACAGACAGGGTCGGGCTTTCATTTATAAATAACCCCGGAACATTTTGTTTTCAATTTGTTGGGGCTGGGTTTTCCCAGTATCCAGGGCTCTGGGGAGATGTGAAAACCGAAAACCATGGCCCGTCAGGGTGAATGTTACTGGAGACAGCTTCCTATTCAGATGACTGAACAACCAGCTTATTTAGCATCTTCTGCCTCAAGCCTTTCTCTGGACCAGCCTAGAAATGACATGTCCGGGGTGGACCCTCAGCCACACTGTGTAGGAGGCAAATTACTTGGCTTCTAAAGCAGACTGAGGAAGTCTGGACAGGGCTTAGCCCCAGGCCTCTGGTCACCAAGTTGGCACATGGCCTCTGCTCAGGAGTATCAATATACTCTTTTGAATGCATCAATCATCCTCTCCCCCCCCCAAAAAAAAGTCATCTATGGCTTCTGTGTTTTATTATGATTGATGAAAAGAATACTAATGAAATCCTATAGGAAAGCAGCAGTAAACTAGGGAGGGACTTGGGACCTTGGGTGGATTGGAGTAATTCATTAAGCCCGTTCTCTGTTAGGGGCCCATCATACCAAAGGTGACCCCAAAACCTCCCATCTTCCCCGCTCAAGGTCTCACCAATGTACACATGGCTTGTTCTGCTTCTGTGCTCTTGGCCATCAGCTTGCTTTCTTTCCTGACACAGGTGCTCAGCCCTTCAGGTTTCCATATCTCTCCAGAGGCAGAAAACCGGACAGAAGGCTTTCACATTCCCAAGTTCAAATTTAATTTTGTTTTCTTGTGGTGCTGGGCATTGAAACTAAGGCCTCAAGCACAAGTATGCTAGGCATTCTAGAACTAAACTACATACTTGAACTGAACTATACCTCAGGCTCATAAATGAATGCTTTCACTGTTTTTAGTTCTATCTATCTGTCTGTCTGTCTGTCTGTCTGTCTATCCATCCATCCATTCTTTTTTTTTTTTTTTTTTTTTGTAGGTCATTGGGACTTGAACTCTGAGCCTGGGTGCTGTCCCTCAGCTGTTCAGCTCAAGGCTAGCACTCTACTCACTTGAGCTACAGCAACACTTCTGGCTTTTTCTGTTTAGGTGGGCCTCATGCATGTAAGGCAAGCACTCTACCACTGAGCCACTTTCCCAGTCGGTTTTTAGTTCTTGAGATGCAATCTCACTATGATGCCCAGGATGGTCTCAAACTCCTGGACTCAAGTGATCCTCTCACTTCAGACTCGCTGTAGCTGGGACTACAGATATGGGCCACCAGGCCTGGCTTCCTCAGGTTCACCTCAAATGTCTCTACCTCCACCCCACCCCCATCTCACACTGGTTACCTAACCATCACAATCCCCTAAGTTCTGACATCATCCCCTGAAGATTCTCACCAGCCTGGACAGACAAGAGGGTCTAGAGTTGGCAGGGGATGATGGTGGGGCCATGATCCCATAGAACAGCCAGGAATTGGTAAGGAGGTTGGTGCATAGGTCAGAACAAAAGGATGGTAACTGGTAGTGCCTCGGACAGGAAAGCGGAAATAGTTGGGCTTCTTAATTTCCCCTAAGTTCCCACAAGATTTCATTGTTGCCCCACACAGGGAATTTCCGATTTCAGTTCCTCAAAACTCGAGTGGCCTTGAAGGCCTCAACTTCCTCTTTTATTACCCCGCCACAGTTGCAGCCTCTTTGGGCAGAGGGCACCTTGCCTTTCCCCCCAAAAGGTCACGTCATCTGTGTTCTCCATGGCTCTGTCCTGCTCCGCTTCGCAGCCCGGCCGGCTTGGGGGGCGCCAGGCCTTTCGGATCCATCACTTCCTGGGGTCTACCTAGTATTTCTCTTCTTGATCAGCCTCCACCCTTGGATCCCCCACTCCCTCGGCTTCCCCTACCGCCTCTCCCGGTCTCCGTGCCCAGAGCAGTTGAAATACGGGAGAGTGTGAAGGGGAGGGTCGGGGCAGGGGCGAGGGGAGGGCGGCGCAGGGTTCCCAGACCCTCCGATGCTTCTGGGGGCTCAGGAGGAGGAGGAGGGCAGTAGCAGGAAGCGCCGCGGTCGGGGCGCGCATCGGTACGTTGGGGTGCTATCTGGAGCCCTCCGGCTGGGTGTAGGGGACCCACCCGGGTCTCCCCGCGCCCGGACTCCGCAGCGCGCACAACCAGCACTTCCGCAATCCGTCCCGCGAGGGCGGGTCTAAACAGGTGCGGTTGCCACGGCAGCCCAGCCATGGGCTCGCGAGATTTGAAATCAGCCAATGGAAGTCTGGAGAAGGAGGGAGGACGTGGCACGCCGCTGGGGGCGGGGCTAGGAGGGACACCTCCCTCCTCCTTTGGCTGGCCTGGGGGCGGGGGCGGGGGCGGCGGCGGCGGCGGCGGCGCGCAACGCCGGGTGGGCCCTATAAAGGGCGCTCCCGGACGCTCGCGCGCCACTTGGCCGAGCGCGTGTCCGCGAGCCCCGCGCCTGCGCAGTGCGGGCCGTTCCCCGCCCCCTGCCCCGCCGCCGCCGTCGCCGTCGCCGCCCTCCGCCGGCCGGCCGGCCCCTCCTCGGCCGAGCGCCCTCAGCCTCCCCTCAGCCGCCGGTCGTGTCCCGCAGCCGCCCGCCCCGTCTCCGGCAGCATGTTCAGCTGGGTCAGCAAGGATGCCCGCCGCAAGAAGGAGCCGGAGCTCTTCCAGACGGTGGCCGAGGGGCTGCGGCAGCTGTACGCGCAGAAGCTGCTGCCCCTGGAGGAGCACTACCGCTTCCACGAGTTCCACTCGCCCGCGCTGGAGGACGCCGACTTCGACAACAAGCCCATGGTGCTGCTCGTGGGCCAGTACAGCACGGGCAAGACCACCTTCATCCGGCACCTGATCGAGCAGGACTTCCCGGGGATGCGCATCGGGCCCGAGCCCACCACTGACTCCTTCATCGCGGTCATGCACGGCCCCACCGAGGGCGTGGTGCCGGGCAACGCGCTCGTCGTGGACCCGCGGCGCCCCTTCCGTAAGCTCAACGCCTTCGGCAACGCCTTCCTCAACAGGTACCCACCGCTCACCCCGGGGCGCGGGGCGGGGGCGTGCGGCGGGCCGGGGCCGGGACCTCCCGCTCCGAGCGGGGCCCGCCTCTCCCCTCCCGCGGCCATCGTCGCCCCCTCCGTCCTTTGTCTCGGGGCCCCGGCCAGACCCTGCGCGACCACTCCCAGGGACCGCGATCAGTCCCGCGGAAAACCCGTCCACCCCCCCCCGGGGGCCGGGGGCGCCGCATCTCCCACTCCTCTGACTTCTGTCACCACCAGAATCTTCAGTTTAACTCCCAAAGCCCCCCGCAGACCCCGGCCCCACTTCCCGCACAGTCCTTGGGAAGATGAGCCGTGCTGTGTCTCCCTTTCTTGGTGTCCATCTCCTTCCCCAGACCGGACTCACAGATTTCATCGGGTCTGTTTCTCAAGTGTCCCGCGAAACCCGCGAGACTTTTGGCTGTGTGTGTGTGTGTGTGTGTGTGTGTGTGTGTGTGTGTGTGTGTGTGTGTGTGTGTGTGTGTGTGTGTGTGTGTATGTGTGTGTGCTGGCTGTTGGCTTTGGGTGTGTGTGTGTGTGTGTGTGTGTGTGTGTGTGTGTGTGTGTGTGTGTGTGTGTGCTTTACACTCTCCCGGGGAGCTGAGCTGTGGTTATGTGTAGGAGGAACAGTTAGGATCGCTCACTTTCGGGACAGCTCCTAGGAGGCAGATGGGGTCTGAACACTATCCTCAAAGACAACTACTAATGGGTCAGGGCCGCCTCCAAGGCCTTCAGGAGGTGGTATTACCCAGAACCCTGATAAGAAATTTGAGATATAGATCCTCCTTTCTTGGAAGAGTGAGAGAAGATTTCTTACCTCATTTGGCTCTCAGTTTCCCCAGTTACAGGGTGAGGCCTGCCTCTTTAAAGTGTGAGTAATGATGGATCAGAGTCTCATGAAACTATGAATGAAACGCAGTGGCCTCTCTAGGGACTTGTACCGCCCAGGCTCACTATTCTCCAAAGGAACTCCAGGCATCCTGCCTCCACCCCAGGAGGAGGCCCACGGAGGCCCACTCTGGACTTCTCAGACCCTGCCCTCTCTCTCCCTCTTTCAAGGAGTAACTCTGCATGCCTTTCAAAGTCTGCAGCGTGAGTCAGGGAAGAGCCTAAGAAAGAATCTGAATCCTGCTTTCCAGGTCTCCACCCTCTACATCACATTCCTTCCCAGACACTGTCCAGCACACGGGGCGGGCCAGCTTGTCCCACATCCCAGCCGAGACCAAGCTGCCTCCCCCCACAGAGCTGACCTTTAATGTGTCTCTTTGTCCCTTCCAGGCACCTCAGCCTGGCCTTCTGTTTTATGTTTTTATGCTGATGTTAGTTGCATGCCAGGCCAGGGATTGACTAAAGCCCTTTGGACTAAGACTCTTGAAGGGCTGGCCCTTAGTTTCAGTGCACCTGTGGCTAGTCCATTGCCTCCAACAGCCATGGGTCTTGAAGGAAGTTGGGTGCCTGTAACTGGAAGTGTCCTCATTAGGTCTCTGTTCCATCCAGAACTTGGGGGTTGACAGAAGGGACGTTGTACTCACCACCTCTATCCTTGCGTGTTCACTGGATTGTGAGGACAGGCCTTTTTTGGAAGCGAAAATGGGTACGTGACTCCATTTCCTGTCTTTGGACACCTAGAGCTTCAGAACTGGATTTTAGACACCATCTCAAGAGCTCTTATCAGTTCAGGAGGCAGAGGGGCAGAGGGCCTGGCTGATTTGTCAGGATTACCCATTACATTAAAGGCAGTGAGTCTCCCTGGCCTTTGTGCACCTACGGCTGCTGCTGCTGCCTTAAAAAGAACATCTGGGGAGTGGTGGGTCAGGCACAAACGCTTTGCTGACATCACTTACATTCCCTTCTCACCTCTGCCCCCTCTCCACAGGGTCCCTGAGCACTGAAGGCCATCCTCCTGTCAGCTGGGGGCCTGAGTTGTGACAGGATGTATGGAACAGGGATACTGCCCACCAGGGAGGGCATAACAAAGGGGGCTTTTCTCTGGCTGAAACAGACGCTCCTGGTTTTCTTCAAGGGACCCATTGAGTCATGAACTTGACGCTCCAGCCTCCTTTTCCTGAGTGGCTTGCTCTGAGATAGGATCAGATGGAGCAGATGGAGGCAGGGTACAATCAAAGTCCTGCAAGTGCTGGATCAACACTCATTACATAACCTGGACTGGACGGCCCGCCTGTAGTGAGATAGAATCTGCATCTTTGTTGGGGTGGGCAGCTTCTTTGCCACCTGCCCTTCTGGCTTTTCTGTCCACTCCCTGTGCTGTGCTGGGCAGATGCTCACACACTGGGTAGGATTCTTTGCTGGACATATTTCTGCATGTTACTTTCCAGAGTCCATTCTGTGTCCTCTCTTTTACTTACTTTTGTGTGTGTGTGTGTGTGTGTCAGTTGTGAGGTTTGAAGTCAGGGCCTGGGTGTTGCCCCTGATACTCTTTGTGCTCAAGGCTAATGCTTTACCACTAGAGTCACTGTGCCACTTCTCATTTCTTTTTTGTGTTGTGTCAGTTGTAGGGCTTGAACTCTGGGCCTGGGCGCTGTCCCTCAGCTCTTCAGCTCAAGGCTAGTGCTCTACCACTTGAGCCACAGCGCCACTTCCGGCTTTTTTTCTTTTTGCTTATGTGGTGCTGGGGAATCGAACCCAGGGCCTCATGCATGCAAGGCAAGCACTCTACCACTGAGCCACCTTCCCAGCCCCACTTCTGATTTTTTTGAATGGTTAATTGGAGATGAGTCTCACGGGGACTTTTCTGCCATGGTTGGCTTTGAACTGTGATCCTCAGATCTCAGCCTCCTTAGTAGCTAGGAGCCATCGGCACCCGGCTTCCTCTTTTACTTCTATCTTGTCATCCTCTCTTCAGTGAGGAAGCCCTACGTGGCATGAAGTGACTTAGAACACTCCATGCTCTGTGTTGGCCTAATGATGATGAAGTCCCAGGTTTTTCACCCATGGCTCAGCTGTTTTGCTCTGTTACACTTGGAGTCAGGGCCTCTGGCCCTGGCCGGCCATCCTTACAGCCTGTGGGCCTCCAGTCACTTGGAGGATGGGGCCCTAGGAGACACTGAGGAACCCTAGTTCCTCTACCCCACCCCCACAGCTGAAAGGGCAGTTTGACACCATGTCCTACAGACAATGGGGTTCTCTTTTCCTTTGCTCACAATACCTTTCTCAGAGAGGGTGTTCAAGGAGGCTTTTCTGCGTTCTTCAGTAAAGAGCCAGCCCCCTGGGCTGCTCTGAGCTCTGCATGGGGGCAGGCATGGCCGATCCTTTCTCCAGAGGTCGCCTCTCTCTCCCGTGGCCTGGCTTTTCCTGGATTGGCTTTACCACTTGGCGAATGGTGTGTCCATATTTCCTTCCCCACCTCTAGTGAGACAGCGCAGTCCCCCTGGTTGTCACTTTCCCCAGGCAGCCGGGAAGTGGCTGCCTCGGTGGGGTGCGGGAAGCCAGCCAAGTGGTTGGAAATTTTAATGTGAAATTGCCAGGCCCCTGTGTCCCACTTCTGCTTCCCTTCGGAACTGAACGGTCACCCAGGCTTGCTCTGCTTTCACCAACAAGTCAGCAACTTGGAAGCTGACCTCTTGAGCTCTAGGGGGACAGTGCATGTGAGGGAAGTGGGGGGCGGTCAGGGCCTGCGGGCTGCATTCCCAGAGCAGATGGGCGGCAGCTCAGTGTCAGATGCTTGCCAAGCATGTGTGAGGCCCTGGGTTCCAGCAAAAGAGAGCGAGAGAGAGAGAGAGAGAAAAGAGAGAGCTACCCCTAGAAAGTGAGATGATGAGAGACCCTAGTCCCTTGCTTCTGGGAAGGAAGCCTGGGTAGAAACAGGAGGCCCAGGAGCTCTCCTTGTGGCATCTGGAAGTTGGGTCAACGCTCCTGACGGCTCTCCTCTGCCTTTGCTGTCCTGCAGGTTCATGTGTGCCCAGCTGCCCAACCCAGTCCTGGACAGCATCAGCATCATCGACACCCCCGGCATCCTGTCTGGAGAGAAGCAGCGCATCAGCAGAGGTAAACAAGCTCTGACCTCAGGGCAGCCTAGGTGTCTAGTGTTGTCAGACCACTGCATGTACTGTCGATGATTAGACTGGAAGCTGCCTTGGAGGTTTCTTCCAGCCCTGGGCTTTAAACACACACGTGTGCGTGTGCACGCACACACATGTGCGCGTGCGCGCGCGCGCACACACACACAGACACACACACACACACACAGAGCCAGCCTAGACAAAAAGTTAGAAAGACTTCAACTCAACCCAAAGTTGGGTGTGGTAATGCACCCCTTGTTATCCCAAGCTACAGGGCACACAATCCCAGGCTACAATGGTTGGGTGCAGTGGTGTACACTTGTCATTCCATTGACAAAGAGAAGCACAAACAGGAGGATTGAAGTCCAGGCTGGTCTGGCCATAATGCTAGACCCTATCTGAAATAACAGTGCTAAAAGAGACTAGCAGAATGATTCAAGCAGTAGAGCACCTACTTAGCAAGTGGAAGGTCCTGAGTTCAAGTCCCAGTACTTCTGTCACTTCCGTTATGGGTGCTGGCCTAAGCTATTTTTTTCTCCTTGTGCTCTGATGACCAAGGAAGGCAAAATCACAGTCCCTTCTGTGTGGGTGCTGCTTTTTTTTTGGGGGGGGTGGGCATGCTTGGAACAGGGCCATATGGACCCCTGGGCCATGCAGTGAGATGACAGGGTATTGTCCAGTACTTTTGCCTATGTGCCCCTGCCATCACTGACTTGAAAGCGTCTTTGGCCTCCTGTGGCTCTTTGCACCTAAAATCTTTGCCTCCCAGAGCCACATAAGTTCTTAATGAGCTCAGAGATAGTACGAGCAGCCTAGCAAAAGGAGAAACTGGCAGAGCTGTGCAAGCCGCTAGGGCTTGGAAATTTGCTTACATTTGCTTAGCTCCTGCTGGTCAGCGGCCTCGCTGGAGGCCCTGGGGGCTGAGCTGGGACAGGAAGTTTCCTGCTGAGCATTAGTGCCTGAGTCCAGTCCAGTTGTGATGACTCCCATCCAGGTTTTGCCGTATTTTTGTTTTTACAAACCGGACCTTCATTTCCATCAATACAGAGACAACACATTCTTTTTTCTTTCTTGGTCAGAGATGGCATTTGAACTCCGTACTTGATGCTTTTGCTCATTGACTAGCATTCTACCAACTGAGCCACGCCTCCAACCCCACATTCTCAAGAGCAGTTAAGTCCCCAGCCGATCCCAGAGGCTAGGAGAGGCCCAGACCTGCTTGTCACACTGAGCTACTTTAAGATGTAGTTCAGGATGAGCCTGGCCTGAAGCAGTTCAGGATGAGCCTGGCCTGAGTCAGTTTCTGCCTCAATCCCTGCCAGTGACTTTGGCAGGAGCTGGAGCATATTTACGGAGGGCCTAAGGACCAGTTTGTTGATCATTAGCTTGGGTGTCTCCTGGCCCTTGCCCTATGGCCTGTCCGCTATGGGGGTGGGGTTGGGGGTGGGATCTTCTTGTTGGGGCCAGCAGCTTGGGGGCCCTTGTATCAACACCTGAAGTAGGCTGCCTGTGAGCTGGGTAGAGAGCTCTCAGTGGTATTTATGGGAGCCAAGGGAGCAGGCTGGGGGATTCATTCCAGAGTCTGGGCCTGATTTCTTTCTTTCTTTCTTTTCTTTTCTTTTTTTTTTTTAACTGTTACTATTATTCCACCCTGGTTTTAAGAAAATACCTGATAAGCCAAAGCTGCCTCACTTGCCAGAGCAAAGGCCAGAAAAGGATAAGTACTGTGAAAGATCCACTTAGGGAGTTCATACCTGCCTCAGGCCTGAGGTATCTGGACCTTTGTTGGCTGACCAGAGGCTCTAGCCGCCTCTGATAAGGGACCCTAGCTCACTGGTGGAGGCTTATCTTGCCAAAATGCCTCTGCTAGTGGGGCCTGCCCAGCCTGGGTGAAGATACTGGAGGTAAAGGGTTTGGTGTTCTGACTCAAGTCTCATGAAAAGGAGCCCTGGCTAGGCATGGTGGGACATACCTGCAATCCCAGCTACTCAGGAGACAGAGATTGGGATTACAGTTTGAAGCCATCCTGGCCAAAAGTTAGACACCCCACCCCCATCTCAGTAAATAACCTGGCTGTGGTAGGGTACATCTGTAATCCCATCTGTGTGGGAGACACAGGTAAAAGGTTTGAGGCCAGCTTGGGCAAAAAGTAAGAGACCCTATCTGAAAAATAACCAAAGCAAAAAGGAATGGGGTGTGTGGTTCAAGTGGAAGTGCACCTGCCTATCAAGTACAAGGCCCTGCGTTCAAATCCCAATACTGCCAAAAAACTAAAAAGAAGCTCAATGTGGTGAAGTTTACTGGCTCTAGTGGCTGATGCTTTGCTCCACTCTTTGACTCTTCAGCCTGTGTCCTCAGAGCTTAGCAGACCAAGCAGCTTGGACTGTTTGTCTTCATGCACTGGAGTCTCCAGTTGTTGGTCAGGGGGCTTGAACTCAGGGCCTGGGCCCTGTTCCTTGCTCAAAGCTAGCACTCTACCACTTTGAGCCACAGCTCCTCTTTGGATTTTCTTTGTTTGTTAGTTGTTGTTGTTTTTTTGTCGGTCGTGGGTCTTGAACTCTGGGCCTGGGCCACTGTCCCTCAGCTCTTCAGCTCAAGGCTAGCTCTCTACCCCTTGAGTCACAGCGCCACTTCAGACTTTTTCTGCTTATGTGGTGCTGAGGAATCGAACCCAGGTGCATGCAAGGCAAGCGCTCTATCACTGAGCCACCTTCCCAGCCCCCTCTTTCAATTTTCTGGAGGTTAATTGGAGATAAGAGTCTGACTTTTCTGCTGGGATGGCATTGAACCTCAGTTCCTAGAACCCAACCTCTTGAGTAGCTAGGATTACAGGCATGAGCCACCAGTGCCCGGCTCTACTTCTTTTCTTGATGGGAGAGTCCATGGCAGTGTACATACTCGTCTTGGACAGGTATCTAACTGATGCTTAAGAAACTTTGCAGTGTGGTTTTTCTTCTATTTCTTTGCTTTTGTTTTGGCACCGGGGCTGTGAGTATTAGACAAGCCCTCTACCCTTGAGCCGCACTTTCTGCTCCAACCATGCCTTCCATCGGGGCTGGCAGAGACACTGGAGTCCCAGGCCAGCCAGCCCTCAGGGAGCCTATGTAAATACACATGAGCTGCAAGCCCACAGGAGACCCCCAGCTGTACCTAGTGGGGTCTCTTGTGAGTCCCTGTAGCCACAGAGGCACCTTGGCCACATCCCCTGTGTGGGCGGAAGACTTTAGCTGGAAAATGGTGAGCAAACCCAGTTTTCCTAGTCCATCCCTTTCCTTCCATAGCCTCAGAAGTCCTGCTTTATGTCTTATTAGATGTTACCAAGTTGGGATTTGGTGTGGGGTGCTTTTTGGTCACTTCCCACCTCTTGGAGGTGCTGGTGTGGAAGGAGTGGGCTTTTCCTCAGGCCCCACCCACCAGCCAGTCACCCGGAGCCTCCATGCCACTGTGTGCAGAGGAAGTCAGAACAGGGCAGTGTGTTCCGGGCTCCCACCACTGGCAGCTTGACGAGCAGGTGTTTCCCTCTCAGAAAGATACGCCAGCCAGGGAGCATGCGTCTGGTGTGCTACACGCATTGCTACTGTCAGTGCCCCCTCCCTGGAAAGGGCCAAGGTGGCTGGAGCATTAATGTTGCTAAGTACATTGGCTTCCATCCCGAGTCTGTGGCCCCTCCCAACTTCTTTCCCTTTCCCTCGGTCCCTCCTATGCATAGGAAATACCTTTTGGAAAGATAAAGCTAAGGTGGGCCTGGGGGATGGAGTCATCAGGAGACTGGCCAGGCTGTCAGGACCCCTGAGAATTGCTTCAGGGCAGAAAAGTGGCCCTTTCAGGATCTCTCCCTGGTCTGGCCTGTTTGTGGTGGTGGTGGTGGTGGTGGTGTTTTTGGTGCTGGTCCCCAGGCTTGAACTCAGGGCCTGGCCACTGTCCCTAAGCTTTTTTTTGTTCGAGGCTGGTGCTCTGTCACTTGAGTTCCACTTCAGGCTCCTTGGTAGTTTATTGGAGATGAGTCTCACAGACTTTTCTGCTAAGGTTGGCCTTTGATCTTCAATCCTCCAAATTCAGCCTCCTGAGTAGCTAGAATTACAGGCATAAGCCCCTGGTGCCCAGCCTGTTCTTGCCTGTTGTGCTACTTTTCTGAGTGGCCTTCAAGATAACATTCTCCCTTGTCAGCAGAGAAAGGTGGCTGTGGAGACAGCATTCATGTTCATTCCTGAGTGCTGCCCGTGTGACTGATAAAGGGCATTTCAAAGGGCAGCTGGGGCCGGCCAGGCCGCTGCCCTTGGCCTCCAGGTTGTGGACACCTGTGTAATCCCTTGGTCCTGGGAGCAGGGTCTTCCCTGCGGACAGTGACAGGAAGTATACTTGGCAAGATCAGTGCACTTCCCACAGGGTCACTGTGTGACTTGTGAGCCACGCTGTAACTTTTCTGCCTTACTTTACCCCACAAAGGTTGTATACACAAGGCCAGACACTGGTGGCTGTCACCTGAAATCCCAGCTACCTAGGAGGCTAGATCTGAGAATTGTGGTTTGAAGCCAACTTAGGCAAGAAAGTCTGTAAGAATTAGCTCCTACAATTAATCACCAAAAAGCTGGAAATGGAGCTGTGGCTCAAGTGGTAGAGTGCCATCCTTCAGTGAAAAACCTAAGGGATAGCACCTAAGCCCTGAGTTCAAGCCCCAAGTATCAGCATGTGCACGTGCGAACACACGCCCCCAAATCAGACGGAAGACGATAACAAAAAAATGTGTATACACAGCAGGAGGGTGGCTTCTGCTGGGATGAGAAGGTGGAGACCGGGCTGGCTCTGTGCCCGCCTTCCTGCACACATGGCCCGGTCCATGCACCCCACTTGTGTCCCACAGCTGTGCCTGTCAGGAAGCCACTGCCCTTGAGATGAGGAAGCAGGTCTAGGAACATTTGATGATGAGCTCTGATGACACAGACTCTGGGCGGGGTCCCAGATGGGGCCAGATGGGCCTTGCACCCTGCAGAGTTGTTCCTGTGCAGGCCTGGGCCTCCTGAAATGCTAGCCACCAGCCAAGCTCAGACTCCCTGCCCAGAAGTGGACTGGGGCTTGAACTCTGGGCTTGGGCGCTGTCCCTGAGCTCTTCAGCTCAAGGTGAGTGCTCTACTGCTTGAGCCACAGCACCACTTCTGGCTTTCTAGTGGTTTATTGGAGACAAGAGTCTCACGGACTTTCCTGCCCGGGCTGGCTTTGAATTGTGATCCTCAGATCTCAGCCTCCTGAGTAGTTAGGATTACAGGCATTTGCCACCGGCACCCGGCTTGGACTGGGGCTTTGAATAGCAATAGTGGTATCTCATCCTTGTCCACGTTCCAGCCTCCAACTAGAAAGTGTCCCCAGAGCCATCCAGCCTGAGCTGGCTGGTACTGGGCTTTCTGCCTACTTTTTGGTCCATAGGCTCTGCCTGAGCTGTCCTGATTCCCGTAGTTAGATAGGCGGGAGGCTGCGACTCCTCTCCATGCCTTCACCAGGTCTGAAGCCTGGCAAATGGGGTTGTGCTCTGGGTGGCCCTTCCATCTTCTAGCCAGCTCCTCGTCCACCCACCACTACTGATGTCTTCCGGGCCAGTTTCATGAAGTGCTCTGCAGGCCATAGAGTACTGTAGGGGTGGCCCCAAGCTTCGCTGAGGCCCAGTGCTGTGTCCTTCTTGGATTGAGAGTATCTGCAGCACAGATAATCCCAGAAAAGTCAAGTCCTGGGTTGCTCCTAGAGGAGCTGAGCGGTCAGGGAGTTGTTTTCATCACTGAAAGGAGAATGACAGATCCTCTGAGCCAGGCGCCAGTGGCTCATGCCTATAATCTTGTTTACTCAGGAGGCTGAGATCTGAGGATCACGATTCAAACAGCCTGGTCAGGAAAGTCCATGAGACTCTTACCTCCAGTTAACCATCAAAAAGCCAAAAGTGGAGCCATGGCTCAAATGGTAGAGCACTAGCCTTGAAGGAAAAAAAAAAAGAAAGCTCAGGGACAGTGCCCAGGCTCTGAGTTCAAGCCCCAGGACTAGTATAAAAAAAAAAAAAAAAGATTAGATTGTTGCTAACAGGTGTTGGAATTTACCCACTCAAGACTCTGGACCTCAGGATTTCCCAGACTTGGCTCAGGTCAGCTTCACTTCAGCTGGGGTATCCGTTTAGGCAGCCAGCCTCCCTAAAGCCTCCAACCCCACCCACCCTTCCTTCACTCTCAGCTCTTCAGCCCTCTCTCCCCCCTCCCAGCCACCCCTCCACTACCCCACTGTCCCATACACATTCTTGGGCTTGGAGCCTCTTTGGGGATGCTGGATCGGGCCAGCTCTGCCCACAGAGGCTTTGTACCAGGCTGTGCCGGCTTTGGCGCCTGTTCCTTAGGCTGTGAGCAGCAGGCGGGTTGTGGAGCAGCTGGCCCAAGCGCCTGCAAATGTTCAGTTTATATTTGGGGTACTAGTCATTTTCACGCCTTTGAAGCCATCCCTGCCTACGCACCCATTGGAATCTGAGCGTGTAAATAAGAGCAAACATTTATGAAGTGCTTGTGGTGTGCCAGGCACTTGCCCCGCCCCCCCCAACCTCCCAAGGCAGAAACTTCCTGTCTTCATGCTGCAGAGAAACTGGGAACTCCCAGCGGTGGTGGGCAGGTGGCATGCTAGGGTCACCAGGCCAGGCTGCCTGTTGAGAAGGAGGTTCAGGGTGGAGCTGTGGGCTTGGTGCCCGTCCATCTGCTCTCCCCACTCTGCTTCCCTTGCTTATTTTTAGGTCAGATGTGTTGAGGTCTGCATTATATACGGTAAGATCCCCCATTTCAGTTTTTGTTTTTGTTTTTTGTCTGTTGTGGGGCTTGAACTCTGGGCCTGGGCACTGTCCCCCAGCTCTTCAGCTCAAGGCTAGCACTCTACCACTTGAGCTACAGTGACACTTCGGTTTTCTGAGTGGTTTATTGGAGATTCGAGTCTCACAGCCTTTCCTGCCCAGGCTGGCCTTGAACTGAGATCCTCAGATCTCAGCATCCTCAGTAGCTAAGATTACAGGTGTGAGCCACCAGCGCCTGGCTGAGTTTTTTGTTGGTTTGTTTGTTTTTTGTTTTTTGTGGGTCGTGGGGGCTTGGACTCTGGGTCCTGGGCGCTGTCCTTGAGCTCTTCAGCTCGAGTCATGGACCATGCTAGCACAGAACTACTTGTGTATGTATGCCAGGGTAGCCTTGACCTCAAAATCCTCCTCAGCCTCCCACATACTGAGATTACTGACCTTCACCACCATACCTGGCCTTTTTTTTTTTTTTTTAACATTGCTGGGAATCAAATCTAGAGCCTCAGCCACTTAAATTGTGCCCTCAGCCTTTTTTTTTTTTTGTTTTGATTTCCTCCCTCATACTCACACACATACATCTCATAAGTTTTCCAGGTCTGGCCTTGGACTCCTATCCTAGACCTGTGTAGCTGGGATTGTAGTTGTGAACAACCACATCCGGCTTGTTTTGCTGAGGTGGAGTCTCACTAACTTAGTGCCTGGGCTGACCTCAATTCTCAATCCTCCTGATCTCCATTTCCTAAGTAGTTGGGACTATAGGTATGCTACACTGTACCTGGCAAGACCCATCCTTTTAGAAGCAGCTGTGTATCACCAACCACACTACCACCATGGAAAGCTTTCCCCTAACCCAAAAAGTTCCCCATGCTCCTTTGTAGTGATTCACTCCCAGCTCCAGGCAACACGGACACATTTGTCCCTAAGACTTGTCTGCTACATAAGAGTTGAATGCTATATAAATGGAATCCTACAGCTTGGGGCCTTTTGTGTCCATCTGCTTTGACCAACCCTGGTGTTTTTTTACATTCACCTGCGTGTTTAGGAGTGTCAGGGGGTTGCTCCCTTAGAATGGTTTTGTGTGGCACTGGGGATGGAGCTCAAAAACAAGGGCATTGCACATCACAGGCAAGTTCACTTCGTGTGGGCTGCATCCCCAGCCTGGGGATTGGTGTCCCTTCCCCCCCCAACTCCCACCCCGCCATCCCCACTACTGCCAGCCTGCTTCCGGTCCTGTGGTTGTGCTCTACCCAGTAGGTCTCAGCGTTCACCACTGGGCTGTCTTCAGTTTGGGCAGTTTTGACTAAAGCTGTGTAGCAGGTGGTGAACACAGCCTTCTTTTCTCTGGGGTAAATGTCTGGGGGTGGGGAGGCCTCTCCCTTTTCTCTCTGTGCTACTTGGAGAAGGCCTTCCTTTAAGTCCAGCGTGGGGACCTCTGGAGCAAGTTCCCACACGGCCATTCAGTCCCAGCTCCCATCTCTGCTCTCCTGGGCTCCTGTCTCCAGGCCAGCCTGCACGGATTGGAAACGTGTGCCATGGAACGCTTTGGCAAGAAATACCGAGGCCCACGCCGTTTGAATGGCAGGAAACAAGAGTCTGGTGGAGACAAACCCTCCATTGTTCCATGTTCTAGAAACTTTTGGAATGCGTGAAGCCGTTTTCCCCAGCTACAGGAACTACCTGTGTCTGGAGGGTGCTGGGGCAGGGCAGGCCGCTGAGCAGCTGCGGTCTCCACGGCTAGACTGGTGAGGTGCGTGGCCCCTCTAGGGAGGAGAGCACGGGACACGCCTGCAGGCAGGCAGCTAAGTCTGCTGTCATTTGGGCCTCTGAGAGCAGGCCTGGAGGAGGCCCAGAGTAAGCAGAGACTCTGCTCCTGGTAGTTTTCACATCTTGTCAGTGTCACCTATGTGGCCATTTCCCCAAGTAGTGCTGCTCAGAGCAGCTCAGGACATTTTCTCCCTTCTCCTTCCCCTTTTTTTTTTTTTTTTTTTTTTGGTCGTGGGGCCTGAACTCTGGGCCTGGGCGCTGTTCCTCAGCTCTTCAGCTCAAGGCTAGTGCTCTACCACTTGAGCCACAGCACCACTTCTGGCTTTTTCTGCTTATGTAGTGCTGAGGAATCGAACCCAGGGCCTCATGCATACAAGGCAAGCAAGGACTCTACCACTGAGCCACATTCTCAGCTCCTGCTACCTTCCCTTTTTAATTGTGGTAAAAATATGTTAGCAGCCAAGTGCTAGTGGTTCATGCTTGTAATCCTTGCTACTCAGGAAGCTGAGATCTGATAATCATGGTTCAAAGCCAGCCTGGACAGGAAAGTTTATGAGACTCTTATCTTCAATTAACCACCAAAAAGATGGAAGTAGAGCTGTGGCTCAAGTGGTAGAGCTCCAGTCTTGAGCAAAAAAGCTCAGGGACAGTGCCCGTGCCCTGAGTTCAAGCCCCAGGACTGGCACAAAATATAAAGATGAATATTTATAATATATAAACATTATACATATTATAAAAGTATATATATTGTAATACTGTTCTCTTTCTTACTCAGGGATGGTGCTATACCACTTGAGCCACACCACTTCCAACTTTTTGCTGGTTAATTGGAGATAGATAATTAGATTTGCCTACCTGGGGTGGCTTTGAACTGTAATCCTTAGCTCTCAGTCCCCTGGGGCTGGGAAGGTGGCTCAGTGGTAGAGCGCTTGTCTTGCATGTATGAGGCCATGGGTTCGATTCCTCAGCACCACATAAGCAGAAAAAAAAAAAACAGAAGTAGTGTTATGGCTCAAGTGGTAGCATGTTAGCCTTGAGCTGAAGAGCTGAGGGACAGCGCCCAGGCCCAGAGTTTAGGCCCCACAACCAGACCAAAAACAAAACAAAACAGATCTCAGTCCCCTGAGATTAGGGTGGAACCACCAGAGTCCAGCAGTGTCCCCCATTCTCAAGTGTGGGTTCAGTGGTGGGAGGCACAGTGCAGCTAGAATTTCCATCTCCAGAACTTTCCCATCTTTCCAAACTGAAACTGTTCTCATTAATTACTAATCCCTGCCCTCTTGCCCTTCTGTCCCACTTTCTTCTGCATTTGACACCTGGGCACCTCATTCAGGTGGAATGGCCTGAATGTGTCCTCACGTGATTGGCTCATTTCACTCAGGGGCGTGGCTTCCAGGCCCAAGTCCTGCAGGTTCTTGGTCCCTTGTGAGTGATAGCTCTGGCTTTGCCTCACTAAGATCTCCCTGCAGGGTGGCCTTTTCTTTCCAGCCCACCCCTTTGGGCTGTGCTTTGTGCTCTTTTTCAGTTTTGATGTTTTCCTGTGCTCTTGGTGTGGCTTGAACTCAGGGCTGGTGTGCTGTCCCTAGCTTTCTCACTCAAGATCGGCACTCTTGCACTTGAGCCACACTTCCACTTTGAGCTTTTTGGTGTTTGGAGATAAGGCTTTTGGACTTCTCTGCCTGGGCTGCTTTTGAACCATGATCCTCTGATCTCAGCTCCTAAGTACCTGGGATCACAGGCGTGATCCACCTGCCCTGGTTGTGCTTTGTGTTCTTGGTAGAAGTAGGAGTCACTGTCTTATAGAGGCCTAAAGTAGATAAAGCTCATTGTGCAGGCGCTGTCTTGAGGGACATTGTTCTCTCTCACCAAGCACACCACTCTGCAGTATTGCTGTTGCCTTGGACACATGATGTGTCTCAAAGCCTGGAGGTCCATTGCCTTGGGTACTGCTTGAGCACTGGCCACCCTGCCTGGGCTTGTCTCGTGCTTGAGCCCAGCCAAGTGGCCCACTGTTTGGCTATTCCGTGCAGTGTGGTCACGTGAGCTGCCAGAGGCTCTCAGGAGCACTGAGGGCTGGTGGGTTTAGGGGCCTGCAACCACATGGTCACACCCTTGATGTCTGCACAGCCCTGAGCACCGTGACCCTTTTGGTGACCTGTGATTATACTTGGCCAGCCATGTGTCTCCCTTCCACCAAAACGGTGAACACTTTCCATAATAAACAGGAAATTTTATTCACCTGCAAAACATGGACTTAGCTCCATTTTGTTTTGACCCAGCTTGCGGTGTTGGCTAGGAACTGGGCTAGAGTGGGTGGGGCCGGGCTGGGGTTGGTTGGGGGCCTATTCAGAGGCAGGCTCCTTTTCCTCCCCCTCTCATTCCCATGGTCCCCTGACACCGGAGGGGAAAGACTGAGGCGGCTGGGTGGGGCCGGAGGGTGACCTCAGCTCCCCAGGCACTGTCCCAGCTGCTTGTCCAAAGCCAACACGGCCAGTACAGCCTGTGGGGTGCCCCCCCCCCCCCCCCCCCGCCCCGTTCCCAGGAACCGCGATCTGGCCTTGCTCATCTCCAGCTGTGCAGATTAATTTCAACTGTGGCCTTCTGCGGCCTCGCAGTTTGAGAAGGGGAGGAGCTGGGCCTCCCTTTGCTGAGCCAGGCGCCTCCTAGTTCCTGAGTCAGCATTCCTAGAGGCTCCCGGGCCGCCATGGGGCGGGTGCTGGGGGTCAGGAGTGCAGTCTGGGGCCCAGGGCAGTGAGCCTCCTTGTGGCTCTGTTTCCCTCACTGCCTTCCCCTTCCGGTGTTCTGCTGACTTTTCAGTCCCTCGGGTGCCTCTCTGCTCTCCCAGCACCTGCAGGGCCCAGGGTGCCCCAGGGCCTTGTACTGTGGCACCAGCAGCCCGTGAGGGTGTCTGTACGCTGGGTGGCCTTCCTGGCACCTGATGCAGGTGTTCTGACGCTGGGAGCTCTGCCCTCTGACCAGTCCCCACCAGAGCCCTGGTGCGACTGCAGGCTCAAGACTGCACCCTTTTCTCCATGAGACCGCTGCCATTGTGCGCGCTGTCACCAACGCAGTGGGAATGGGGTTTTCTATACGGTTTAGTGACTGTGCCAGCCACAACTAACCTTTGACCCCTGACCTCATAGCCAGGCTGAGCATTTTTGTTTTTCTGGATTCCTGACTGGCCATGGAGTTCCAGGCCCCAGAGCCCCATTTTCACCCTCCCCAGGGCCATTTCAAGCCGGTCCCTCCTAAGAAGAGGAGTTAGTGTAGATGGAGACCGCACCAGCTCGAAAGTCAGGAAGGGCTGAGCACCAGTAGCTCACGCCTACAATCCTAGCAACTCTGGAGGCTGAGATTTGAGATGGCAGTTTGAAACCTACCAGAGCAGTAGAGACTTTTTTTTTTTTTTTTTTGGTCGGTCGTGGGGCTTGAACTCTGGGCCTGGGCACTGTCCCTGAGCTCTTCAGCTCAAGGCGTGCGCTCTACCACTTGAGCTACAGTGCCACTTCTGGTTTTCTGGTGGTTTATTGGAGATAAGAGTCTCACAGTCTTTCCTGCCCCGACTTGCTTTGAACCACGATCCTCAGATCTCAGCCTCCTGAGTAGCTAGGATTACAGGCATGAGTCACTAGCACCCGGCTTGGTGGTAGAGACTCTTATCCCAAAAAAGCCAGAAGTGGAGCTGTGGCTCAAGCAGTAGAACACTAGCCTTGGGCAAAAAAGCTAAGGGAGAGGGGTCTTGGTGGCTCATGTCTGTAATCCCAGCTACTCAGGAGGCTGAGGTCTGAGAATCCCCATTCAAAGTCAGCCCAGGCAGGAAAGTCCATGAGACTCTGATCTCAAAAAAAAAAAAAACCACCAGAAAAGTGGAAGTGGAAGAGACGCTGTGGCTCAAGTGGTAGAGCGCTAGCCTTGAGCTGAAGAGCTGAGGGACAGCGCCCAGGCCCAGAGTTCAAGCCCCACGACCAACAAAAATAAATAAATCACATATCTGATAGTTTATATGAAAACAACAGTCCCAGTCAATCTCCGACAGGAAGCTTTCGTCTTTGAACATAAGGTGGTTACTGTAGCTCCTACCATTGCAGCTGCATCCCAATCCTCAAGAAGAAAGCCACTTTTGTGTGTGTGTGTGTGTGCTTCCTTTTTATTAAAAAAAATTATTATAGAGGTGATGTACAGGTTCAGGTAATGAGCACATCTCCTTTTGCACAGTGTCATGTGTTTCCTCATTCTCTCCCTGTCCCTCCTTCCCATTTCCCCACATAAGTCGTATAGTTGTGAGCTCCACTACTTCACCTTTTCACCCTTTTTCCCTTGAGTTCTATGCTCTCTCCCTACTTTCCTGAAAGATATACACATGAATACACCATATATCATGTAAAGAAGACAGAATCATCACCAAAAACTAAGAGCTGAAATAAAAGAAAGAAAAATAAGGTTTTGGGTCCCCCCTCTGCCTCCCTGTCAGTTATGGGGCCTAAACTCTGGGCCTGGGCGCTGTCCCTCAGCTCTTCAGCTCAAGGTTAGTGCTCTACCACTTGATCCACAGCACCACTTCCGGCTTTTTCTGCTTATGTGGTGCTGAGGAATCGAACCCAGGGCCTCATACCTGCAAGGCAAGCACAGCCCCAGTCTTTTGTTTTCAGATCATGGAATTCGTTTCAGTATGTATATTATTGTATACAAATAAGAAGAGGCAGCCGGGCGCTGGTGGCTCACTCCTGTAATCCTAGCTACTCAGAAGGCTGAGATCTGAGGATCGAGGTTCAAAGCCAGCCCGGGCAGGAAAGCCCATGAAACTTTCTTTTTTTTTTTTTTGTCGGTCGTGGGGCTTGAACTCTGGGCCTGGGCGTTGTCCCTCAGCTCTTCAGCTCAAGGCGAGCGCTCTACCACTTGAGCTACAACGCCACTTCCGGTTTTCTGGTGGTTTATTGGAGATAGGAGTCTCACGGTCTTTCTTGCCCGGGCTGGCTTTGAACCGCGATCCTCAGATCTCAGCCTCCTGAGTAGCTAGGATTACAGGCGTGAGCCACCAGGGCCCCGCTAAGCCCATGAAACTTTCATCTCCAGTAAACCACCAGAAAACCGGAAGTGGCACTGTAGCTCAAATGGTAGAGCACTTGCTTGAACTGAAAAGCTGAGGGACAGCGCCCAGGCCCAGAGTTCAAGCCCCACGACCGACCAAAAAATGAAGAGGCACTTAGGCATTGTGCTTTTGTGATTCTCTCTTAAGAATATCCTCTTTTGGTCTTATTGTTATGTGAGTATTTAGAATCCTATATAATTTGTCATATCCCAGTGCATTTTAGATCTAACTTCTGTGTATCAGAACATTCACTGTTTGTCTCTCTGAGCTTGGTTTTCCTCATTTAACCTGATTCCATCCATTTCCCTGCAAATGACATTATTTTATTCTTTCTAATGGCTGTGTAAAATTCCATTGTGAATAGGTACCACACTTTTTGGATCCACTTACCTATTGTGGGGCATCTGAGCTGTTTCCATATCTTGGCTATTGTGAATAGTGCAGCAGTGAACATGGATGTGCAGGTGTCCTTGTCATTTCGTGGTTTGTGATGCTCAGGGTAGATGCCCAGGAGAGGTATGGCTGGGTCATAGGGAAGGTCTATGTTTAGTGTTTTGAGGAACCTTCAGATTGCTTTCCAGAGTGGTTGTACTAGTTTACAATCCCACCAGCAGGGCAGTAGGGTTCCTTTTTCCCCATATCCCCACCAATATTTGTTGTTGTTCAAATTCACAATGTTGGGAAATCTTACTGGGGTCTCAGAGTTGTTTTGACTTGTATTTCCTTTATGGCCAGGGATGATGAACATTTCCTCATGTGTTTCTTTGCCATTCTTACCTCTTCTTTTGTTGGCCGTGAGGCTTGAACTCTGGGCCTGGGCACTGTCCCTGCACTCTTCAGCTCAAGGCTAGCGCTAAACCACTTGAGCAGTGCCACTTCCGGTTTCTCGTGGTTTATTGAAGATTCTCATGGACTCTCCTGCCCAGGCTGGCTTTGAACTGTGATCCTCAGATCTCAGCCTCCTGAGGCTAGGATTACAGGCGTGAGCCACCCACCCCAGGCATCTTACCTCTTATTCTGAGATCTCTCCTTAGCTCCCTATCCCATTTAGTGATTGGTTTATTAGGTTTGGGAGGGTTTAGTTTCTTGAACTCTCTGTATATATTGGATATTAGGCCTTTGTCTGATATGTTGCTGGCAAGATCTTTCTCTGGTTGGTTGGCTGTCTTTCTAGTTAAGTAACTATGTCAGCTGTGCAGAGACTTTTTATTTTGTTGTAGTCCCACTTGTCAAGTCTCTCTCCTATGTGTTGTGCCCCTGGGACTCTTCAACAGGTGTTTCTGGGGCTGGGAATGTGGCTTCCTGGTAGAGTGCTTGCCTAGCATGCATGAAGCCCTGGGTTCGATTCTTCAGCACCACATACACAGAAAAAGTCAGAAGTGGTGCTGTGGCTCAAGTGGTAGAGTGCTGGCTTTGAGCAGAAGAAGCTCAGGGACAGTGCCCAGGCTCTGAGTTCAAGCCCCAGGACTGACCAAAAAAAAAAAAGTTTCTGCCTATACCTATAAGTTCTAATGTCTCTCCTGCTCTGCTCTAGCATAGTTTCAAAGTTTTGGCTCCACATTGAGGTCTTAGACCCACTTTGAATTGATATCAGTGTACGGTGACAAGCAGGGATCCACTTTTAGTTTTCTGCATATGACTTTTTCTTATTTATGTTACAAGGGAGGCTGAGAACTGAATCCAGCTAAAGCTATTGTCAATGGGTGAAGTTCCAATTAGTCTGTGTCACAGATGGCGTAGGTCACTCATTAGTTGGCTTTGCATGGGCCTTTTGCGGGGAGAAAAAGCGTAGAACAAGGGTTGGGTGGAGTCTGCCCATCTCACCCACTGTCATTTAGAGAAGCATGTATTACTATGAAGGGGAAGTGAGTGGTTTGTGGCCGACTGTGCCTGCTTGCAGAGCAGAGGCCAGCGCACCCTTCTCTGTCAGCTTTGCAGACCTTTGTTCGTGTTTCTGTGGAGCCTCAGCTGAACCCTGCTGCTGTGATGGGTCAGCTATGGTCCCAGCTGATGGCTCACCAACCCCTGTCATAGAAAATGATTGAGACTTGCAAGGGAGCCTCACTGTAAGCATTGGCCACACCAAGGCCACCTGCAGTTACAAGTGCTGCTGTTTATTGCTTCTGCTGTCCAAAGCACATGGGCCTGAGTGCCTTAGCTTTTTTTCTCAAGGCTGGTACTCTACCATTTGAGCCATACCTCCACTTTTAGCTAAGTGTCCCACAACTTTCCTGCCTGGGCTGGGTTTGATCCTTAGATCTCAGCCTCCTGAGGTATCTAGGATTACAGGCATGAGCCACCAGTGCCTGACTGTTGTCAGGTCTTGCTTTGCATGCATGACCATGCATACCCCACGCAACAGGGCCAAAGTGCTCCAGGTGGTGTGGAAATTGGAGAGACCTGATGATCCCTCCCTCCAGTGACTGTGCTGTCCAGGGAAGAACATTCTAGAAATTTACCTTGCAACTTCAGGCACAGAGATTCCAGACTGAGTTAGAAATAAAGAGCCGCCAGAGCAGGCTGCACCGTGATGCCCTGAACTCCTCCCTCTCTCGCCCCAGGTTATGACTTTGCGGCTGTTCTCGAGTGGTTCGCTGAGCGCGTGGACCGCATCATCCTGCTGTTCGATGCCCACAAGCTGGACATCTCAGATGAGTTCTCAGAGGTCATTAAGGCCCTCAAGAACCACGAGGACAAGATCCGTGTGGTGCTGAACAAGGCTGACCAGATTGAGACCCAGCAGCTGATGCGGGTGTATGGGGCCCTCATGTGGTCCCTGGGGAAGATCATCAACACCCCCGAGGTGGTCCGGGTCTACATCGGCTCCTTCTGGTCCCACCCACTGCTCATCCCTGACAACCGGAAGCTCTTTGAGGCTGAAGAGCAGGACCTCTTCAAAGACATCCAGTCGCTCCCCCGAAATGCTGCGCTGAGGAAGCTCAACGACTTGATCAAGCGGGCGAGGCTGGCCAAGGTACACCCCATTGGATCATCTGTTCCTAAGTGGGGTCTGGGGGCTCAGGACTGGTACTTGGGGACCCTCCCTCCATGACTGCTACACAGCCAAAGCTGTGCCATTTTCCCATATGGCTAGAAGCCTCTGTTCCCTGTGCTCCAGGCTGTGTGTGTGTGTGTGTACTTGTGTGTGTGCACATGTGCGTGTGCATGCTTGGCAGTACTGGGGTTTGAACTCAAAGCCTTGCTCTTCCTAAGCATGTGATATTACTGTTAAACCCCGAGTTTTGCTTGTTATTTTTGAGGCTTCCTGCCAAGGTGCACATGGCTGAAAATTGCTTATTAGATAGCTAACAAGAGCATGTATCATGTCCAGCCCTATTGACAAAAGGGTCTTGTAGACTTTGCTGCCAGGATTAGCCTCTGACCCCTATCCTCACAATCTCAGCCTCCCAGGTAGCTAGGATTACTGGTGTGAGCCATGTTCTCCCAACTTGCAGCCTGCTTTCTCCCCCGGTTCTCCCCCGGTCCTGTCAGCCTGGTCTATCTGGGTTTTATATCTCACCTAGGTCACAGAAGTTCTAAACATGAGCACGACTTAAAAATGTCATGGCGTGGGGGGAGGGGGGCGGCTGGGAAGGTGGCTCAGTGGTAGAGTGCTTGCCTTGCATGCATGAGGCCCTGGGTTTGATTCCTCAGCACCACATAAACAGAAAAGGCTGGAAGTGGTGCTGTGGCTCAAGTGGTAGAGCGCTAGCCTTGAGCTGAAGAGCTGAGGGACAGCGCCCAGGGCCAGAGTTCAGGCCCCACGACTTACAAAAAAATTAAAAAGTCACACAGGAAGTTACCACAGAAGAGCAGTTTGATGACCTGCTTGGCTTCTCCTCTGGGGTTTGTTGTACACTAAAATGTGCTAGACCCAGTGACACCCGCTGCCCCCATCCCAGCCCTGCCCCACAGTAAGCACTGTGCTGCGCGAGGAGGAGGGAGGAGGCCTTGGGCCCCGGCTGCTGCTTAAGCTGGGACAGGAAGTACCTAGTGATGAGATGGCCACAGCCTGTGACCCAGAGAGATCTGGGAGCTGAAGCCCAGGCCCTGTGACGTGGCCGGTGCCCACGCAGGTGCACTAGACCACCGTCATCTTCCATGGGAGGCCAGGCCCACAGGTTCCCATAATGGTTTTGGAACCTCAGTGCTCGGCCAAGGTGGACAAGGCTGGGAAATGAAGGCCAGTTACTCCAGCGGGCCCTTCAGACACAGAGGGGCAGAGGGCACCCCCTCCAAATAGCCAGTCATCAGCCTGCCAGATAAATCGTGGGAGGGATCTCCCCAGCTGGCTAGCGCGGAGAGGCTTGACATAGATTGAATGGCTAAGGGAGGGTTGAGCTCTCCTTTACACCCAGGGCTCAGAGCCGCAGGTGGCCATGTGCCTGTAGTCTCACCACTTGGAGGACTGAGTGGAAGGATCCCCTGAGCCTGGGCAACAATGAGACCTCCATCTCAAAAAACAAAGCCAGCCAGGTGCCACGGCTCATGCCTGTAATCTAGCTACTCAGGAAGCTGAAATAGGAGGATTGGGGTTCAAGCCAGTCCAGGCAGGAAAGTCCATGAGACTCTTATCTCCAATTAACCTCCAGAAAACTACAAGTGGCGCTGTGGCTCAAGTGGTAGAGCGCTCACCTTGAGGTGAAGATCTCAGGGACAGCGCCCAGGCCCTGAGTTCAAGCCCCATGACCACCCCCCCCCCCAAAAAAAAAAAAAAACCCAAAGCCATAGGATAGGCTCTTGTGGAGTCCAGGCCGAGGCCAGGCCTCTGTGTCACCTGTTCATGGGTGAAGATGGCCACAAAGGGCAGGGTGTTCATAGCTGCCCATGGCGTGCGGAGGAGAGAGGGCACCATGAGTCACAGCTGTGGCCCAGACAGTCCCCTGGGTCCTGAGCGGCCCTGTGGGTCAAGGAAGGCCTTGCTGAAGAGCAGCGTGCAGAGGTGCGCGGTGGCCAGGCAGCAGGGTCAGGCACCCCAGGGTGCCTCTCTTTAGGGGCCCAAGAGAAGGAGGCTTTGGTGCTTCCTGGCTCAGGCCACCAGTTCCCGGCGCTTTGCCGTGCTGAAGCTTCACCTCTATCCTTCGGTGCTCAGGGCCGGCGGGGGGCAGTGCAATGCAGGCGCTGCTGTGTGAGAATCAGACGCGGACCTACAGACCTAGGCCTCCAGGCTTCTTGACATCCAAGACTTCCCGCAACTAGAGCCACTCCTGAGAAAGGAGCCATGAGAAGGCCCATGTGACGCCCAGGGTCTCAAAGGACTGATGGCCTAACTGGACGGGTGACACTGGCCCAGCCTCTCTGCCATTCTCCTTCCAGGGCGGGCAGAGCACAGGACCCGAAGGCTGGCCCGGCAGCATCGGCATTGTAGTGTCTGGCCTGCGGGCACCAGGAGTCACCACTCCTGGAAAGCCCTGTGGCCTCCAGTCTCACCCCACACCTGCTGTTATGCAGCCATTTCCTTCCTCTTCCTGGAGTGAGCAGCGAGCCCCGCCCTCCCCAGCAGCCCTGGGAATCCCTGCATTGGGGGGTGGGGGGAACAAGATGAGCCAGTGACTGTTCTACTCAAGGAATTTGGGCCAGGCTGCCACCTGGGCTAAGTAAGGGACATCAGATTGGCTGAGCCTGGCTGTGGGTCGGAGGGGAACCCAGAAGGCTGAAGCCTTCCGTGGCTGCATGCCACTAGGCCCAAGACAGGCATTTTGAGGGGTGGGCTGCTTTGGGGCATGATCTGCCCTCCAAGGGGAATGGAGAATGTCTCACCTTAACTGAGAATCATCTGAGCAGGGCATAGAAGATTATCAGATAAAGCCTTTGTGGGACTGTCTCTCCCTCCCCCTCCCCCTGCAGGGGGTGCATTGATCCCAACAGCTCCCAGTGGGGGAGGGCACCAGGGGGGCTGCAGAGACCGGACGGGTCACGGCCTGCTATCAGCACTCTGGGTCTCAGTCTGGGCTCCTGAACTTAGTCCATCAAGCCCTTGAGCAGCTTAATTACCACCACCATCACCACCACCCCCCGGCCTCATTCAGGGCCTTCTTCACAGGCCAGGTTCTGTTTCCAGTTGCAGCACAGGGGAGGACTGCATCGGGCAGACACACAGTGCCTCCTGATGCTCAGCCAGCGACAAGCTGAGCCGGGGCTCACCAGCCTTTGACTTGAGCAAAGATGTCTGTCTTATTTCAAGCGCACCTTCCTTTTCCTCATGCCCCTGGTCAGAATTGTCCCTCGGGCCAGCGGGATTCTGTGATGGCGGCAGCAGCTTCTGAGCCTGACCCGCAAGAGCAGCTGACACCGTGCAGCAGCTTCCAAGGCCCTGGGGCAGCCGGGGCAAATGTGGCCACACAAACGTGAAAACCCTCCTGTGCCTTGTCTCCACAGGTTCACGCCTACATCATCAGCTCTCTGAAGAAGGAGATGCCCAACGTCTTCGGTAAGGAGAGCAAAAAGAAAGAACTGGTGAACAACCTGGGCGAAATCTACCAGAAGATCGAGCGGGAGCACCAGATCTCCCCCGGGGACTTCCCCAGCCTCCGCAAGATGCAGGTATGGCCACCCTGGGCCATCACGAGTGCTCTCTGGGCTGGAGGAGTGCAGAGGGAATCCCAGCTCTGGGGGAGGGGAGGGAGGGAGGGCCCCCCCCCATAGGGTAGCAGCTGGGTAATCACTGCACCCCTCCCAGATCAGGCTTGAGGCTAGAAGGGGAATGCGGTGACAGGCAGGCAGGGCTGGGCCAGGCCCTCCGAGCGTCCCCTTGGGGAATCTTCACCACAGCCCTCCTGCGAAGGTGCTTCTGAGGGGGGCCCCCTGTGGCTCCCTTGGGCGTGCAAGCTGGGACAGGGACGAGCCTGGAGTCTGGAGGCCGCCCCCTCCCAGGCCTCTCCTCCTGTGCCCCACCCACAGGAACTCCTGCAGGCCCAGGACTTCAGCAAGTTCCAGGCCCTGAAGCCCAAGCTGCTGGACACCGTGGACGACATGCTGGCCAACGACATTGCCCGGCTGATGGTGATGGTGCGCCAGGAGGAGTCCCTGATGCCCTCGCAGGCCGTGAAGGGCGGCGCCTTCGACGGCACCATGAACGGGCCATTCGGCCACGGCTATGGCGAGGGGGCAGGCGAAGGGATCGACGACGTGGAGTGGGTGGTGGGCAAGGACAAGCCCACGTACGACGAGATCTTCTACACCCTGTCGCCCGTCAACGGCAAGATCACTGGCGCCAACGCCAAGAAGGAGATGGTGAAGTCCAAGCTGCCCAACACGGTGCTGGGGAAGATCTGGAAGCTGGCCGACGTGGACAAGGACGGGCTGCTGGATGACGAGGAGTTTGCCCTGGCCAACCACCTCATCAAGGTCAAGCTGGAGGGCCACGAGCTGCCCGCCGACCTGCCCCCCCACCTCATCCCACCCTCCAAGCGGAGGCATGAGTGACAGCCGTGCCCCACCAGGGCTGCCCGCCACCTCCACGCCTGCCCAGGCGGGCCAGGGCCGGGGAGGCCGAGATGGGGGGGGAGGGAAAGGGTCACCATTTTTTTCAAGGTCCATAAAGACAAGAGCGGTGTTTCCTCAGCTCTCTAGTAGGAGAACCACCATCTTTCTTTGAAAGGCTGCTCCGGGGCCCAGCGGGAGGCAGGGTGCTGCTCCCACGTGAATGATGGAATTTTGTGCACAAAAAAAACGATGGATTATTTTTAATATATAACATTAGAGGCAGTCTTCATTCTTGCCTCGTCCTCTGTCCGACAGCCTCTCCTGTCCCGGCCTTTCCTCTGGCCTGGCCGGGCATACAGGGTGACAGGGACCCAGAGCCAGCCATGCTGGCTCACGCACTGGCAGCTGCCGCACGGGCTGTGTAGACGGGCTTGGCTCCTTCCCCAGCTGAGGCCGCCTCCCGCAGCCAGCACGGCGGCTTCGTCCCACCTTCTCAGCCCCTTGTACGGGGGTGACACCAGTTTTGTGCCTCCACTTGTTGTCCTAGCTCCCGGTACACATGCACCCCACCCTTTCCTCCCATACCCCCCAACTCCCAACACCCTGCCCAGCGCGGCAGCCACAGGCACAAGATCCAGCCACTGTTGTCCTTTTTGGGGAGCTCTAGGAAGTAGAGAATATCTTCCAGAAAAAAAAAATATGTATATTAATATATATATATATATATATATCACATAAGCTAGGTCTTGTTCTGTTAAGTGGCACTTTTCATACTTGACCGAATTTTCCAGTAACTTCTAGACCACTTGTTCAAAAGCTGTGATTTTTGTCTCCCTTTCCATCTAGGGGGTGGGGGCCGCCAGGCGCTGTTAGATATATGGACTCACAGGAAACTCACCCCCCTTGGCCTGGATTTACTGTAGGCTGGCCAAGGGGGGGCCCAATTCCCGCCTGAAGGGTCTGAACTGGGCCCCTCACTTCACCCCCTTCCCTATGGCCCCCGGGGCCCCTCCCTGCTGGGGTGGGGGTTCCCAGTGGCTTGGGAGGTTTGGGGCTGGTAAGCAGCAGCCCGCAGCTCTGGCCTGGACCTGGGGTCCGGGCAGCAGGGACAGGGAAAACATCCCCTTCCCTCTTCATCCCCCCATTTCCTTCCTTCCCCCTCCCCCTGCCGCACAGGCTGCCTGTGCAGGACCTGGGCGTCCTCAGGGCCTGCCCTCAGCCCCCAGACCAGCAATAAGAAGCCAGAGCCAGCAAGCTGCCGGTCCCGCCGCCTCCTCGCCACGCCTCAGGACCCGGCGACCTGGACACACTGGCCGCCAGCAGTTGGCCGCTGGGGTGGGCATCAGACAGACAGGTGCAGTGGCCCAGGCCACAGGAGCCACCCGGCCCACCCCCAGTGCTGCTGGACGCCTGGCTGGGGCTGAGTGCCTGGGCCTGGCCTGCTACCTCCCCGCCTGGCCCTCCATCCTGAGCGGAGCTGGAGGAAGATGGAGGAGACGGGGCCGTGGATTCACTGTGGAAGATGCAGGCGTGGCGTTCCCTCCCCTGTGTGGGGCAGGTGACTAAAATTGAAGAAGTGCTTGTATTAAAGAGGTTTAATTGTGCTGAAGCCGGCTTCTGGTGCTCAGTTGTCTTCTGGGGCCAACGCCTTGCCCCACTCCCACGCCCACCCAGGACCTCTGGGGGTGCTGGAGACCACGATGCCAGGAAGGACAGATTGGCAAGCTTGCTGCCGGGCACCAGCTGTATGGGAGCTGCCGCTTCACAGGATTGTGCAGATGAGGGGCAAGGGAGTCTCCCAGGGAGCAGAGGGGGGACCAGGTGGGAGCTGAGGAAGAGATGATGGGGGACGGGGGGGGGGGGGCGGGGGTAAGGCCACTAGAGAAGCCTGGGGAAAGTGCTGACAGGGCAGGCACCCCCCTTCCTGCACTTCAACACAAATGAGGGGGTGCCTGTGGGGCCCTCGGCACCGGGAGGAATCTCATAACCATGGGGTTTCTGGGCTCCAGAGCCAGCCTGGCTCCACGCTCGCCCCGAGGGGGCTTTGAAGACAGACGAGGCAGACACTGGTGTGACAAAACCCAGGGCGGGTGTGGCTGGTCAGGGCCAGCTGATGACACAGATAGGGGCCCTGTTTACAGAGAAGGAAGGGTGACAAATGGGGACTGACAGGCCTGGAAGGGTAGACCGATGAAACCAGGGAGAGATTGCTCCAGGCAAACTTGAGGCAGAAGACACATAAACAGGTGTTTAGGGTTGGGGGAGCAGCTTCTGTGTTCACACCCTGTGTGGATTCATTTTGTGCCAGATCACCTGAGCCCCCAGGGATCCACCCCCTCATCCGCAGAGCCTGACACAGGGCAGCCCCAATAGCTAGGTAACAAATGAGATTAAAACATAAATCTTAGCGGGGCGCCGGTGGCTCATGCCTGTAATCCTAGATACTCAGGAAGCTGAGATTTGAGGATCACGATTCAAAGCAGGAAAGTCTAGGAGACTCTTATCTCCAATTAACCACACAAAAAGCCAGAATTGGAGCTGTGGCTCAAGTGATAGAATACCAGCCTTATGCAAAAGAAAGCAAGGGCTCAGCTCCAGGCCCTAAATTCAAGTTCCAGGACTGGCATAGACACGAAAAAAACCTTGGGTCTCTCCAGTTGCCAACTGATGTCCACTGCATTTTCCACCAAAACCCTTTCAAAGTAAAGCAAAGCAGCTCCCCCAGCCCACCTCAGGCCTGAGAAGCCCACAGTCAAGATCTGATGCTGTAAACCAGGCATGCTGGTACATACCTGCGACTCCAGCATTCTGGAGGCTGAGACAAGAGGATCAGGAGTTTGAATCCAGCCAGGCTACATAGCAGGTTCCAGGTCAACCTGGGCTGTGAAGGCCTGTGTGAAAAAGTTCCAGGCTGGTTGCAGGAAACTCGCGCCCGAAATCCTAGCTACTCAGAAGGCTGAGACCTGAGGATTGTGGTTCAAAGGCAGCCAGGGCAGGAAAGTCCATGAGACTCATCTCCAATTAACCATCTGAAAACCAGAAGTGGCACTGTGGCTCAAAACGGTAGAGCACTCACCTTGAGCTGAAGAACTCAGGTGCAGCACTCAGGCCCTGAGTTCAAGCCCCAGGACCACCACCCCCCAAAAAAACAAAAGACCTGTACAGTACACTGTGAACACGAAAATGGGAGAAATCTTGTTTAATTAGTGAAGGCTAGCTTAAGACCCATGGAGACGTTGCTGCCATTTGTGCATTTATGTGTGCATGTATGTGCATGTATTTGTGTGCGCGTTTATTTGTGTGTGTGTGTGTGTGTGTGTGTGTGAGAGAGAGAGAGAGAGAGAGAGAGAGAGAGAGAGAGAGAGAGAGAGAGAGAGAGAGAGAGAGAGAGAGAGAGAGAGAGAAACTACTCAAGAAAAGCCAGAAGTTGGGCTGGGAATGTGGCTTAGTGGTAGAGTGCTTATCTAGTATGCATGAAGCCCTGGGTTTGATTCCTCAGTACCATATACACAGAAAAGGCTGGAAGTGGTGCTATGGCTAGCCCTGAGCCCAGAGAGGCTCAGTAACAGAGCTCAAGCCCTGAATTCAAACCCCAGGAAAGAAGAAAAGGGGAGAAAAAGCTGGAAGTGGTGCTGTGGCTTGTGGTAGAACACTAGTTTTGAGCAAAAGCAGCTCAGGGACAGTGTCCAGGCCCAGAGTTCACACCCCAGGACTGGCAAAAAATAAAAAAGGAGTTCCAACGCTCTCCATGGGGGGAGGGGCTGCACCTGAGCTTACCGACATCACCACAGCTGCCCCGAGAGCTTGAGCTGTCAGAGCGCCGGACAGCAGGGCCAAGGAGCCTCCATAGAATGTGGGGAAAGCAGCAAGGCTAGACTGCCTTCAGCAGGGGGCTCGACCTGTGGGACCCGGAGATACACTGTCCACTGAGCACCCATCCTTCAGTGGGGTGAGCCCCAGATGCTGCCCAGGAAGTGCCCTTTGAGCAAGAGGTGCGCAGGCAGCTGGTTTGGGTTGAGGTCCTCTTTGACTTTGATAAGGCTAGCAGAGGTAGATAATGGTGGCTGCCCACCTGGCCAGCTAAGCCCCACCCCAAGCCTTCCCCGCACCAAAAGACTCCTTTCACCTGTCCCAGAGGCCTAGCATAAGAAGCCTTTGGGGCACCTCACAGCTTAGGTCCGGGAGGTAAAGGAGTCAGCTCTGTTGTTGGGCCCCACACAGTAGTAGTTTGGTGTGGGGCGGTTCCTGGAACAGCCTGAAGCCAATACATCCACCCCAGGCCTCTGTTTTTATCCCAGTGGGTCAGAGGACTTGCCAAGGCCAGTCGGCTGGTCAGAGGAGAGCTGGCCACACTCCTCTTGCTTGCCACCTTCAAAGACTCCAGCTTAGGGCCTGGGCATGTAGCTCAGTGACACAGGACTTGCCTAATGCACCAGGCCCTGGGTTTAGTGCCCAAAACAAGAAGGAGGAGGAGGAGGAAGAGGAGGAGGAATCTCACCTAGTGGCTCATGTCTGTAATCCTAGTTATTCAGGAGGCTGAGATTTGAGGATCACAATTCAAAGCCAGCCTGGGCAGGAAAGTCTCAGACTCTGAGACTTTTTTTTTTTTTTGGGGGGGGGGGGGTCTGGTCGTGGGGCCTGAACTCTGGGCCTGGGCGCTGTCCCTCAGCTCTTCAGCTCAAGACTAGCACTCTACCACTTGAGCCACAGTACCACTTCCGGAGTTTTTCTTTTTGCTTATGTGGTGCTGAGGAATCGAACCCAGGGCCTCATGCATGCAAGGCAAGCGCTCTACCACTGAGCCACCTTCCCAGCCCGTCTCTGAGACTCTTATCTCCAATTAACCATCAAAATGCTGTAAGTAGAATGGAGGTGTGGCTGAACTGGTAGAGCATCTTCCTTGAGTGAAAAACCTGAGCCTTCCTGCCCAGGTTCTGAATTCAAGCCTCAGTACTGGCAAACACCGCCCCCCCACCTTTGTCATGCTCTGGGGTCTACCCAGGACTTTTTCCTCCTGCTCCTGTTTCCTTAAGCCCCAGAAACTTCTAGCAGAGCCTCCAGGACATCCACCTTCAATGGCTTCCTTTGCTGAGCATTCAGGGGTGACTAGTCAGAAAAGGGGGGTAAGAGGTGGGGTACAGAGAGCACAATTGCTCCACCCAGCACCCAGAACAAAGAGAGGGTGCCCTCCCTTCCCTGAAGCAGCTCAGAGACCGGGTGGCGCCCGGGGCTGGAGTGACCTGGGTGGAGATTGAGGGGCTGGGCCCGGTTTCCTGTGCTCCCCAGAGGGACAGATGATTTCAAAAGCACCTGGGCTGCTGCTGAGCTGAGTGGCTGAGGGAGCCCGCGGAGAGCCGCAGCAGCACAGGGAGGTTTTTGGAAGAAAACTTGGATGATAAAAACATATGTCCACCCAGTTGGAGCTCTGGACATTTTTTTGGGGGGGGGGGAGTCAGTTATGGGGCTTGAACTCTGGGCCTGGGCGCTGTCCCTCAGCTCTTCAGCTCAAGGCAAGTGCATTTGAGCCACAGCGCCACTTCCAGTTTACTGGTGGTTCATTGGAGATTAGAGTCACCTGGACTCTTCCTGCCCAGGCTGACTTTGAACCGTGATCCTCAGCTCTCAGCCTCCGGAGTAGCTAGGATTACAGGCGTGAGCGAGCCACCAGTACCCCACATAGAGCTCCACTTTTTGTGTGTAGTTCTAGTCGAGCACCAGCCTTGATTTAAAAAAAAACAACAACAACAACAGCATGCACGCCCTGAGTCCAAGCCCCAGTACTGGCAAAAAATAAATTCAACAGGCGCTGGAGCAGTGCTACATACCTCCACACACGGCCCCCAGTCTTCCTAGAGAGAAAGGTGGAAGAGCTAGTGATGGCCACACTGTGTGCTTATTGGTGTTGTTTCCTAGCCAGAGCTGCTTCCAGGCTGGGGCTGGCAAACTGCTAGCCAGTCAGTCACCCACTGAAGGCTGAGTCTCTGGATCTTGGGGAGAGGAGCTCTGACCTAGGTCTGAGCTGTAGACATTACGGACCCCAAGCCCACCTTGCATCTAGGCCCCCTTCCAGCTCCAGAGGGGAGGAAACCCGGTCCCTGCCTGTTACTTGCTCCGGGCTCTCAGTCACTTCCTGCTCCAGCACCTTCCTGCTCTCCGCTCCTCTCCTGAGCCCTCTCTGCCTTTTTCCACTAGGCTTGGCACATTTGACAACTTCCTTCACAGAAGCCTATACCAAGTCTACTGTGGTCTTGTCCCCTGTCCCCAGCCCCTGGGTGCCACATGGTACCATTCTGTTACCAGGCATCGGCCTAGGCCAGGAGCGCAGGGTGAAAGGCAGGTGGAGGCTGTGGCAAGAGCAAAGGGGCTGGCACTATGCCACCTCCCAAGCTTCAGTGTATTAATCTATGAAGGGAGGGAATAATAACTCTCCTGGCAGAGCTCTTGTGGAGATAAGACATCTGAAGCCACTTTGAAATGCCAAGAAGCACAGAAAAACGCAAGGGTGTCATCATCATGGCCTCTTGCCCAGGGCTGGTGCCAGCACCTCCCTCCCAAAGGGGCTTGGGAGGTGAAGTGGGGGCTGCATATAGCAGATCCCTCCTGCAGATCTGGGTAAGCCTCTGGGAGGCAGGGCGGCCTTGAAAGGAGGACACTATGGGAAGAGGGTAAAGCTTAGACTGGCTGGTGTCCACTGACGCTGCTGAGCTGGGAGCTGAGCTCTAAGGGGAGCTGAGCTCTAGGCCTGGAGGCCTGGCTAGCTCATGACTAGAGAATACAGCTGCTAAGACAACGTGAGACTATGCCTAGGAGCTGACACTCACTGTCAGGGCTGGAAGCCTGGCCACGTAGGGCTGAAAAAAGTCAGTCAGAGTACATCTTTTGTGTATGTTGGTATTGGGGCTTGAACTCTGGGCTTGGACACTGTTCCTGAGCTTTTTCACTCAAGGCTGGCACCCTGCCACTTGAGCCACAGCTCTACTTACAGCTTTTTGCTGGTTAATTGGAAATAAGTCTTGATGTTTTTTTCTGCTCTAGCTGGCTTAGAATTGTGATCCTCAGATCTCCGTCTCCTAAGTATCTAGATAACAGATGTGAGCCACTGGCACCTGGCAGAGTCCACTTTTAAGGACCTTCTGACAACAGAGCTGCAAACGAATAGAAGCCCGAACCTCTTTTACAGACAAGGACACCGAAACTTGCAAAAATGACAAGAACAAATGCAGGGGCTGGGAGTGTGGCTTAGTGGTAGAGTGTTTGCCTAGCATGCATGAAGTCCTGGGTTCGATTCCTCAGTACCACATACACAGAAAAAACCCGAAGTGGCGCTGTGGCTCAAATGGTAGTGCTAGCCTTGAGCAAAAGAAGCTCAGGGACAGTGCCCAGGCCCTGAGTTCAAGCCCCTAAGTACCAGCACATATACACACACAAAAAACAACCCCCTCCCCCCTAACAAAACCCACTAATTCAGGACCAAAAGGAACAGAGTGCCTGAGAGGCAAGGAGTTCCTAATGCCAGTTCTGTCTTCATTCAGCTCTAGGCCTCTGACTCAGTTTCCCCTCTACAAAGTGTGAGGACAGTCTGATGGAGGTTGGACTTTACTGAGAATTCAGTATTGAGAGGTTAAGGGACCTGAGTCCTCACCCGTTGGCTCTTGACTTCTGACCCCTGGAGCAGGGAGGGGGTGGGAGTTGAAGGCCAGGGTATGTAAAGGGGCAGTACAAGAGAGACCCATCTTCTGCCTAGGACCACTGCCCCCTAGTTTTCCAAAAAGGAAGTGCGCCTCTGCCAGGTACCTGCCCCTCTTTCTGGTCTCTGGCGCCCCCCTGTGGTTCCTTCTTGCCCTCCTATGGATGGCAGTTACCCCAGGTCTCCACTAAGAAAGGCCCAAGAAGCCCTCAGGTGAGAGCCTGGAGGGCGACTTGTAACCTTCCAAACTCCTGCGCTCGCCCTCCCTGAACATGAACACCAGTTGGCAGTGTTGAGAACTCTCAGATCTGAGTTTGAATCCTGGCTCTTGTTCTCGGCTGACAGAGGAGAAACATCCCTGATTCCCCATTTCAGGTTTGTGGGCCCTCTGGGCCAGGGTCTCCGCTATCGGGGGAGATCTGTCCTTCTGAGAACCACCCTCGATTGCTGCCCGGAGGTGCCCAGCTCCGCTTTGCAATCCTTCAGCGTGGCTTTTCTCACCCCGGGGAACCTGACCCTGGTCCCTGGCCAGGAACTCCAAGACCACTGTCGGGTCTTTTAATGAGAGAATGCTGTCTGAAGCCATTAAAACGCCCCTCCTTTGATCTCTCCTTTTGGATGTTCTCACAGTTCCGCGGCGTCGGATCCAGCCCGGCGTCGAGTCCAGTCCAGCTGCACACAGCTGGGCAGAAATCAGAAATATCACTGGACGGAGCCAGTCCCTCCCCTCCCCTCCCCCTGCCTCTCTCGCCCTCCACATTCCAGGTCGGGGCCCCGCAGGCCCTGATCCCGCTGAAAACCTTTCGAATGTCTGCACCCCCTCCTAGGGTCTGGCTGAGGGTCCCCTCCCTCCCCGCTTCAGTTCCCCTGGGTCCTCAGTATGCCCCTCTGCTAGGTGGGTGTGCCCATCCTACCCCACCTGTCTCCAGGGTAGCTACAGAGAAGCAAAAAGTGAGACCGATCATAAACTTTTTGGGGGGAGGGGATGGGAGGGGGAGGAAGGCGTGTTGCCAAGCCCGGCGGGCGGACCCCGGAAGGGGAGAACTACAAATCCCATCCGGCTCTGGGGCCCGGGCCGGCCCCAGCCCCCTCTCCCTGGGCCACAAGAAGAGGCGGCCGCGGGGACGCGAGGGGAGTTGTAGTTGCCCTACCTAGATCAGACCAGGTGAGAGTCCAGGCCTGGCTGAGCCCGGGACGCGCACGGATTTGGAGGGGGGAGGTCTTTCGCGACCCCAAGGGCTCCCCCCTCCCCTTCCACCCGGGCTCGTCCCGCCCCACCCAGGAGTTACTCTTCGCGGCCCGCCCCGCCACTTCCTGGCCGGAGTCGGCCCCGCCTCCGCGCGCCTCCGCCCGCCCACCTCCACCCTCAGCCGAGGCTCCCATTGGCCGGCGCGCACCTGCCCGTCCGTCTAGGGGCGGGGCAGAGGGCGGGACGCGGCGCCCAGGTGAGGGCGCGCAGGCGGCGGCGGAGGAAGGTGACAGCGGGGAGGGCGGGAGGGTGGGGGGAAACCGCGCTGACGAAGCTGAGGAACCACGGACGGGCGGACGGACGGACGTGAGGACGGACCGACCGACCGACCGACGATCGACAGGCGGGAATGTGGACGACCTGGCTCTAGCCCGGGCGCAGGGCTCCAGCCGCAGCCATGGAGCAGCGGCTTCGCGCGCTGGAGCAGCTGGTGCGGGGCGAGGCCGGCGGCGGCCCGGGACTCGACGGCCTCCTGGATCTGCTGCTGGGGCTGCACCACGAACTCAGCAGCGCCCCCCTGCGCCGGGATCGCAACGTGGCGCAGTTTCTGAGCTGGGGTGAGTAGCCGGGACAGCTAGGGGAGTGGGGCCTGCGGGAACCCTGCGCGACCCACTCCACGCCCTCCCACAGGGACGCACACCCCGGGGACGCCCCTCGAAGGCAAACCCCCAGCTGGCTCTGGCACGTGCCACCGGACCCCTGTGCACACTCACCTGCACTCCTCACTCTCACAGCCTCGTTCCCTCTGCCAACCCCGCATCCAGTACACAACACACCACTCGCGTACACAGACACCAACTTACTCCCTGTTGTAAACCCTGTCTACCCCTGTACACATCCCCTGCCACATCACACGCAGGATTTTTCCGTCACACCTCATACCCCAGGCAGAACACACAACCACGCACGCAGATGTGCACCTCCCACAAACACAAACTTTCTTACTCTCCTTCGTTCCTTATGGATTCGGTAAAGGGGCCCAAGGAGCCCCCACAGCTCTGCCAAACACACCGATACGTGGGTTTGGACATTTGCAGACACTCCCCAACGTCCTGTACACAAGTCTGCCACAGCCTGGACTGAAGCTGGTCCCCCAGGGCTGGGGCAGGGGGCCTGACTGGAGATGGGTCTTCACCCCTTCCTGGTTGACTCATTGGAATCACTGGGAGTGGCTGTCTAGGGTGACCCTGAACCCCGTGTGGGCACAGGCGCCAGCACAAGGGTTCCCTGGTCAACACCTGGCAGGGCCGAGGGGGGAGGGCATGGGGATCAGGCCTGAAGGGTGGGGTGAGCTGGGATGTTTGCCCAGTGGGCAACTAGCGTTCCTGGCGCTCCAGAGCTATGGGCAGGCACAAGGCTCAGCCTGGCACCGTTGGGGGCCTGCCCTTCCTCCCTGCCACTTGTATCTGGGGGGAGGGCAGTTAGAGAGTTCCTGTTGCCTGCCTGTTTCCCTGAAAGTTTCGAATGTTTTGTGTGTGTCTGTTGTGTGATGACTGTTGTCATCACCCACCCACCCAGCCCGTGACACCCACGCCCACATGTGTGTGTGTGTTTGGACACACGCATGTTCTGTTCCTCCCTGCCTGCCTCCGGCACCTCTGCCTGGGACCCCAGCATAGGGGCCCATCTGTTGACATCTCCCGAGGTAACTCGAAGGGCGTGACTCACTCCTCTTGCCACAACTTGTCCTTGCTCCTGCCCAGAGCCCCCATCCCCCCTGGCCAGGCAGCGGGGAGTGGGCATCTTGTCTAAAGCATTTGGGTCCTCCTACGTCTGGGTCCTGGGCTTTGACCCATGTGGCTGGTGGGTCGCCAGTCTGGCCTTGGCTCCCCCTTGAAGCCTGTGCCTGGCTGTTCCTCCCCAGCTCCATGGGCAGACTTGGGAAAGAGACAATTAATTTCTGTAATGAGGTTTCCACACCGCCCCCGCTGCGGGGGCTCTGCCTGATAAACCTGTGGAGCAGCTCTCTGTCCCACCCACAGGCCCGCCCAGCTGGCAAGGAGTTTACCTCCTGGCAGGGGGAAACTGAGGCAAGGCAGCAGACCACAGTTGCTCCCAATGCAAACTGGGCATTCCTGCCTACCTCAGCTCCCAAGACCCACTCTGTCCCCCTGGCCTGTGGCTACTCTAGACCTGGGGAGGGGCTGGGAGGGGCTGGAGAGGCCCTTTGTCCAGGAAGGGCCAGGCAAAAGCCCCATCCAGAGAAGAAGGCAGGGCTGAGCGGCAGAACTCTCAGCCCTGCAGGGAATCCTGAGTGCTCACACCTTCAGGTGCTGCTGGCATTGGCCACCAGGGAAAGGTTTTCTGGCCCTGTTTCTTGAGTCTTGTGAGTACCTGGGCAGACTGGTATCTGTGCCTCCAGACCCAGGGGGCCCTATTTAGGGAGCGCAGAGCCTGTCTCCCCAGAGCCCTGCAGAGTTGCTCTTCTCCCTGCCTTCTGGGCTGCCCCAAGCCTTACCTCCAGCCAGGATCCTCGGTGTCTTTGGGGTCCCCAGACCCAGGCCCACAACTCCTAAATGGCAGAGAAGCCTCTCTGGGGACAAGGAATGTCACCCGTCCAGTTCCCCAAGACAGGCCCCGGCCTGGCCCTGTTAGGGGCCTAGAGCTGTGAGCTACAGGTGGGAAAGGTATCCTCAGGGTGGCCTGGCCAGCCAGGCCCAGGCCCCAGGATGTCGAGGTCCCATCATCCTCTGGGCTAGAAGCCTCCTAGAGACTGGGGAGCCAGGGAGAGCTGGGTGATTCCAGGTGATCCTGAGCTAGGACCCTTAACTTCTGTGAGTCCTGATCATGGCTGAACAGGTTCCAGCTCCTATCAGCCCCTTGGCTGGGCTGTCCCTGGGGACATCCCTGCCCTGAACTCCTGGAGTCACAGCTCCTGCTTTTCCAAGGAGAGGTTGCTGGGACCCTCCTAAGTGTATACACTGAACCCCACTCTGTCCCCTTCCCAACAGCCAGTCCCTTTGTAACAAAAGTAAAGGAGCTACGTCTGCAGAGAGATGACTTTGAGATCTTGAAGGTGATTGGCCGTGGGGCCTTTGGAGAGGTGAGCAAAGTGTCTGGGGTGGGGAGGGGGCAGCGGGAAGAGGGGGTTTTTGCCTGGCCTGGCCTGACCACAGTTCCTTCCTGTGGCCTCAGGTTGCTGTGGTGAGACAGAGGGACAGTGGGCAGATTTTTGCCATGAAAATGCTGCACAAGTGGGAGATGCTGAAGAGGGCGGAGGTCAGTGTGGGACTCAATCTGGTGGGTCTTGGGCACCCTGCAATGGGCACAGAGGGTATGTGCTGCCAGCCAGACCTGTGGGGATGCCCAGGGGAAGTAGTGGCATAGGGGACCTGGGCAGGCATAAGATGCCATCTCAACATTCACCCAGCTCTTATTCCTTCCTTGGAACAAACCTTTTTTTTGGGGGGTGGGGGCTTGAACTCTGGGCTTGGGCACTTGTTCCTGAGCTCTTCATCTCAAGGCTAGTGCTCTACCACTTGAGCCACAACACCACTTCCAGTTTTCTGAGTGGTTTATTGGAGATAACAGTCTCAAGGACTTTCCTGCCTGGGTGAGCTTTGAACCATGATCCTCAGATCTCAGCAAGCATAAGCCACCAGTGCCCGGCTAGAACAAACTTTCCTAAGAGCAAATGGAGTTGTTCCCATTTTCTCAATGGAAACACTGAGGCTCAGAACCGTGAAACATGGGCTCATCCAAGGCCAAGCCAGGGTGGTACAGAGTTATACCCTTAATCAAAGCATCTAGGCCTATGAGTCCTACTCCATCTTGTTTGGAGGAGTTGGGGTTCCTAGGCTCTGACCCCATTCCACCCCTGCTCCCCAAACCTGTTGCAGACAGCCTGTTTCCGGGAGGAGCGGGACGTTCTGGTGAAGGGGAACGGCCACTGGGTGACGGCTCTGCACTATGCCTTCCAAGATGAAGAGTACTTGGTGAGGAGAGTGGAGGTGGGGCTAGGCACTGGCCTAGGGACAGAGGAGGCCTTCACAGGGAGGGGCTCTGAGTCCAGCCCGGACCTGGAGCTTCTGGACCCGGAGCCTCCTGTCTATGCCCCAGCTGGGAGCTGTCTGGAGATAACAACCCTGTCTTGCCAGAATCCTACGGGTCTGGTGTGAGGTGGACAGGTGCCCCTTCTCCCAGAGTGATCCCTAACCCTACTCACTGCCCTCTAGTACCTGGTGATGGACTACTACGCTGGAGGGGACCTCCTCACACTGCTGAGCCGCTTTGAGGACCGCCTCCCACCCGACCTGGCCCAGTTCTACCTGGCTGAGATGGTGCTGGCCATCCACTCCCTGCACCAGCTGGGCTATGTCCACAGGTGGGGTGCCCATCCCCCTGCCGGACAGCCCTGGCTACTCCTCAGGGAATGCATGGTGTTTTCTGTACACTTGCCTTGTGCCCAGCTCCCTTGCCACGTGGGGTACTTCCTTTGATTCTCCCTCCCAAAGCCCTGTGTGGTGAGGGCCACCAGTGGTCCCATTTTACAGTTGAGGTCAGAGATAAGCCTGGCTAAGTTGGCTCAAGATGATCCAGCTAGGGCTGGGAAGGGGGCTCAGTGGTAGAGCGCTTGCCTTGCATGCATGAGGCCCTGGGTTCGATTCCTCAGCACCACATAAGCAAAAAGAAAAAAGCCAGAAGTGGCACTGTGGCTCAAGTGGTAGAGTGCCAGCCTTGAGCTGAAGAGCTGAGGGACACACCCAGGCCCAGAGTTCAGGCCCCACGACCGGACCTAAAAACAAAACAAAACAAAACAAAAAAGATGACCCAGCTATGGGGCTGGGAAGGTAGCTCCGTGGTAGAGTGTTTGCCTTGCATACATGGGGCCCTGGGTTCGATTCCTCAGCACCACATAAGCCGAAAAAGCCAGAAGTGGCACCGTGGCTCAAGTGGTAGAGTGCTAGCCTTGAGCTAAATTGCTGAGGGACAGTGCCCAGCCCCAGAGTTCAGGCCTCGCAACTGAAAAGAAAAAAAAGACGACCCAGCTAGCAGGTGGCTGAGCTATAGTCTTCACAAAACCAGTCTGACTAGCCGGGCGCTAGTGGCTCACGCCTGTAATCCTAGCTACTCAGGAGGCTGAGATCTGAGGATCGCGGTTCAAAGCCAGCCTGGGCAGGAGAGACCGTGAGACTCCTATCTCCAATAAATCACCAGAAAACCGGAAGTGGCGCTGTAGCTCAAGTGGTAGAGCGCTCGCCTTGAGCTGAAGAGCTGAGGGACAGCGCCCAGGCCCAAAGTTCAAGCCCCACGACCGACAAAAAAAAAAAAAACCAGTCTGACTTTCTTTGGGAGGGTGGGGGTGGTTCTGAGGTTCGAACTGGGGACCTTGAACTTGTTAGGCCTGATTGCTCAGCAAGCATTGCTCTTACAACTTAAGCCCTGCCTCCAGCCTGACTTTTCACTGGCTTTTGTGCAGATAGAGTCTAGCAGACTTTTCTACACAAGCTCTCTTCAAAGTCCTCTGGATCTCAGCCTATTGAATAGCCAGGATTATACTTGTGAGCCACTGACTCTTTCTCCTGGCTACTAATCACTAACTTCCACACTCACGTGCATGTACTCACAAGAACACCTGTGAAGCCAGATGCTGGTAGCTCACACTTGTAATCCTAGCTACTCGGGAGGCTGAGATCTGAACTTCTCAGTTTGAAGCCAGCCACCCCAGAAAAGTCCATGAGACTCCTGGGGCTTGGACTCAGGGCCTGGGCACTGTCTCTGAGCTCCTTTTGCTAAGGCTAGCACTCTACCTCTTGAGCCACAGTGCCATTTCCAGCTTTAACTGTCTATGGGGTACTGAGGAATGGAACCCAGGGCATAATGCATGCTAGGCAAGCACTCTTACTACTAAGCTACATTCTGAGCCCTCATAAGACTCTTATCTCTAATTAATCACAGAAAAAGCTAAAAGTGGAGTTGTGGCTCAAGCGGTATAGTACTAGCTTTGAACAAAAGATGTTCAGGGACAGCACCTAGGCCCGGAGTTCAAGCCCCAAGACCAGTAAAAAAAAAAAAACATGTATAAGCATTCATGTGCCATTGCACATCTACCTAAACTCACATCCAGACACAGACTGAACACCTCTCTCGTTGCCTCCCCCAGGGATGTCAAGCCTGACAATGTCCTGCTGGACATGAATGGCCATATCCGCCTGGCCGACTTTGGCTCCTGCCTGCGTCTCAACAACAGTGGCATGGTACGAACCCCACTCACTGTAGGAGCCAGGAACATTAGGTAGATGAGATCCTGGCCTAGTATTAGGATCCCAGGTGGGGGGGTGGGGGGGAGCGAGGGGGGCGGAACTATTGTGGCTTTGCCCCTTGGAGAGTAAGTGCCAGGCTCAGGCCTGGGTCATCACGAGGGGTCAGTAGGCCTAGCAAAACTGGAAGGTGTCATGGCACCTACCTACTACTACTGCAGGTGGATTCATCGATAGCAGTAGGGACACCGGACTACATCTCCCCTGAGATCCTGCAAGCCATGGAGGAGGGCAAGGGTCACTACGGCCCACAGTGTGACTGGTGGTCACTGGGAGTCTGTGCCTACGAGCTGCTCTTTGGAGAAACGCCCTTCTATGCTGAATCCCTGGTGGAAACCTACGGCAAGATCATGAACCATGAGGTCTGGCTGCCAGGCTCTGGGATACCAGTGGGGGCGGACAATGAGACCCTCACATTTTATTAGAGATGCCTATGGGCCAAAGTGGACTCCCATCCTGACCCACCTGACTTCTGACCCACAGGACCATCTGCAGTTCCCTTCAGATATGCCTGATGTGCCAGCCAGTGCCAAGGACCTCATCCGCCAGCTGCTGTGCCGCCAGGAGGAGCGGCTGGGCCGCAGCGGGCTGGATGACTTCAGGAACCACCCCTTCTTTGAAGGTGTGGACTGGGAGCGGCTAGCAACCACCACTGCCCCCTACATCCCTGATCTGCGTGGGCCTATGGACACCTCCAACTTCGACGTGGACGACGACACCCTTAACCACCCAGTAAGTGGCATAGCAGAAGGGTGTGCGCTAGCAGGCTGCAGGTACCTCCAGAAGTTCCCTAAAGTGGGGCTGGGAAGGTGGCTCAGTGGTAGAGTGCTTGCCTTGCATGCATGAGGCCCTGGGTTTGATTCCTCAGCACTATACAAGCAGAAAAAGCTAGAAGTGGTGCTGTGGTTCAAGTGGTAGAGTGCTGGCCTTGAGCTTACAAGCTCAGGGACAGTGCCCAGGCCCAGAGTTCAAGCCCCACAACCGAGGAAAGAAAACAAAAACAAAAAGTGAAGTTCTCTAAAGCACTTACACTGGGCTGCGGTGAGAACTTTGTACCCCAAAGGTCCATGAGAGCTATGATTTATCTGAATTGGTTCACTTGCACTGAAGCGGATTATACCAAGTGAAGGCCCTTTGACCTCAGGTATCATCCTGTTAACCAGAATTCATACGAAGGAGCCTCAGGGAGACCCTGACCTCAAAGATTCATGGGAGTTATAGGCCTTTTTGTGTGTGTGCTGATACTGGGGCTTGAACTTGGGACCTTGTACTTTCAGCTTCCTTGGTCACAGCTGGTGTTCTGCCACTTGAATCATTTCTCTAGTCTGGCATTTTTGTGGTTAACTGGACTTTTCTGCCCAGACTGGCTTTGAACTGCGGTTCTTCAGGTTTCAGACTCCTGTGTAGCTAGGCTGTGGGCAGAAACCACCAGTGCCTGACTTGTGGCACCTCTACCATTCTAGTAGAGGCTGTGTCAAATTTACACTTGAACAGGAAGAAGTTGTCATCTGTGGGAGTCTTCTGTCCTTGAGCCTAAGCTGGAAGCCATGCCTGCTGACTCTGACTCTCCTTCCCTTTTCTGTAGGAGACCCTGCCACCACCCTCCCATGGGGCCTTTTCGGGCCACCACCTGCCATTCGTGGGCTTCACCTATACCTCAGGCAGGTAAGTCTGCTTCTCACATCCCTGCTGCCAGGTTAGGGACATACCCCATACAGATCTTGGGAAAGGGGACCGAAGGGCTTCCAGACCACTGCATGTGACATGTGCTCTGAGCCTCAGTGTCCGGGTCTGGCTGTGGCCATGCTGTGGCATGCGGCTGCCCAGCACTGCAAATGTATTAGACTCATAGTCAGAGGCCTGGAGTGTGAGAGGCCCCTGCTGTTCGAGTCTCATTTTGTGCCTCTGTAAAATAGGCAGGTGGATCAGCATTCATGGGGCCAGCAGGAGCCTGGACTGCTCCAGATGGAAGGAGCACTCTGGGCAGCCCTCACCAGCAGGAAGAGGCTGTCTTGTTATCTTCATTTTTCTGAGAGAAACTGAGGCTCAGATGAGCTAGATGATGTCCAAGGTCACAGCTTGTGATGGCAGGGGCCTGGAGTCTCCTAAGGGCAGTTTCAGGAGACCGGGGCCTGGGACACGGAACCAGCACACGCTGGGTATCTCTTAGATGAGTGAATGAGTGGATGCAGGAGGGTGGAAGGGGCTTTGGGTTCTGCCAACGTGTATTTCCTCTGTCCTCTCCCAGTCCTGGTCCTGACAGCAGCTTTGAGCCTGTGGCTGCCCCAGAGCGGAAGCAGGGGAAGGTCGAGCTGCGCTGGAAACCTCAAGGTACAGGAACAACGGGATAGGGCTAGGTGTGTGGGCCCAGGTGCTTTACTGCAGACCTGGACACTCACCTATGGGACTGTCCTGTCAGAGGCCCCGCCTGGCCCCTCAGAGCCCCAGGAGCTGGCACAGCTGCAGAAGGAGGTGCAGAGTCTGCGTGAGAGACTAGCAGGTACCCCTTCCCATCTCAACAAACCCGAGGTCCCTGGCTCTTGGAGCTTCTGCTCTGTACCTGCTGTGTGTTCTGAGGGAAGTAACTTAAATGTTCTAAGCCTACCCATGGAAAATGACCTAGGGAGACCACTCAGCTGTAGGGAAGGCTCTGAATCTTGTGCTTGGAGTATTAGATTGAGTTTGGGTTGGTTGGTACATCCGGGTCTCAGTGACTGTTCCCGACAGAGATACTGAGGGACAACAAGGCCTCCTTGTCGCAGACGGACGGGCTTCCGGCTGCCAGCCCCAGCCAAGACAGTGACCTACAGCAGGAGAAGGACCGCCTTCAGCAGGTGAGGCCACATGAGGCAGGTACACGGCCCGGGGCTCTACATCAGTGGCTGATACCCTGATGGGCTTTGTCTTCCTGCCCTGGCTCCCCAGGAGCTGGCTGAGGTGCGGGCAGGGCTACAGGTCCAGACTCGGGAGGTGCGCAGAGCCCAGGGCCGTCAGGAGGAGCTGCTACAGAGGCTTCGGGAGGCCCATGACAGAGAAGCAGCCACAGCCAGCCAGATCGAGGCCCTGTGCTCACAGCTGGAGGAAGCTCAGGATGCACGCAGGGAGGTGGGTGATGAAGGTGGGAAGAGCTGGCTCAAGGATGAGACGGGTGGGGCGGGGCACCGGGAGACCACAGCCTCTTTGTGTGTGTGTCTGTGTGTCTGTGTGAGTCACGGGGCTTGAACTCTGGGCCTGGGCACTGTCCCTGATCTCTTCAACTCAAGGCTAGCACTCTACCACTTGAGCCACAGCCCCATTTCCAGTTTTCTGGTGGTTCATTGGAGATAAGAGTCTCACAGACTTTCCTGCCCAGGCTGGCTTTGAACTGCAATCCTCAGATCTCAGCCTCCTGAGTCGCTAGGATTACAGGTGTGACCCATCGGTGCCAGCCACAGCCTCTTCTTGACCCTCAGTGGCTGGGGAAGCTGTGGGTGCGTGGCACGGTGGGGCAGAAGGGCTGGGGTGGGCCAGGTCCGCATTAACCTGCCTCGCATCAATGGCAGCTGGAGGGCCAGGTGGCCGCCCTGAGCCAGGAGGTGACACGACTCCAGGGACAATACAAGCAAAGCCTTGAGAAGGAGTCTTTGAGGCCCAAGGTACCAAATTTCATCCCAGGGGTAAGAAGCCCCCTTGGGGTCAGGCCTGTGCCTCAGGGTGGGCCATGGCCGATGAGTCCCTGGCTGACCCCTTTCCACATCCTCAAGACTGTCCACACAGCCTGTGAGACCAACGGCACGGGACCACCGGAAGGGGGATCTCAGGAAGCCCTGCTGAGGCAGGAAGTGGCAGCCCTGAAGGAGCAGCTAGAGCAGGCCTGCAGCCGAGGGTGAGTGGCCAGCAGGAAAGAGGGGGGCGGGGCAGGACAGGGCAGGGCCAGGTTGGGCTGGGAAGCATATCAGTACCTTCTCCTTGGCCTTTTCTTCCCCATGAGCAGCGGGAAGGAGGAGGCTCTGTGCCGGCTGCAGGAAGAGAACCAGCGGCTGAGCCGGGAGCAAGAGCGGGTGAGCCGGGTAGAGGACACATGAGCAAGAGGGCATGTTGGGCGTCTGGCAGGGCGGGTGGGCAGAGCTCTAGGGTCCCTGGTAGTAGACACACTGTCACTGTAGCAGATGAGGAGGGACCGTGTTCGGTGAGGCTCACAGGGGTGGAGGGAGCTGCGGGGAGGCTGCGAGGGTCCCCAGAACTCACCTTCTGCCTGGCCTCCAGCTGGTGGAAGAGCTGGAGCAGGAGCTTCAGAGCAAGCGGCGTCTGGAGGGTGAGAGACGGGAGACGGAGAGCAACTGGGAGGCTCAGATCGCAGACATCCTCAATTGGTGGGTGTCACCAGGGCTGAGCCTTTGGGGGTGGGCATAGTGGGGGCCTGGATAGGGCTGGGCCCAGCCCATGACGCAGAGCCCCATCCCATTCAGGGTGAATGATGAGAAGGTCTCCAGGGGCTACTTGCAGGCCCTGGCCACCAAGATGGCTGAGGAGCTGGAGTCCTTGCGGAATGTGGGCACCCAGACACTCCCCACGCGGCCCATGGTAAGCCTCCGGGTCGCGGTGAGGGTGGCAGCGCATTGGGCCTGGCCAGATGGCATGGACAGTTGCCTACTTTGGGGGGGAAGAAATTTCTGAGGCAGTGTGGGGGGGGGTCCAGCAGGTGCCTTACTGGGGTATCCCTTGGCCACCAGGACCACCAGTGGAAGGCCCGGCGGCTGCAGAAGATGGAGGCCTCGGCCAGGCTGGAACTGCAGTCAGCACTGGAGGCTGAGATCCGCGCCAAGCAGGGTCTGCAGGAGCGTCTGACACAGGTGCAGGAGGCCCAGCTGCAGGCAGAACGGTGAGGACAGGGATTGGGCTCTGGGGGGGCCAGAGCCACGGACAAGGCCAATGGGGAACCATTATCTCCTTACTGCAGACGCCTGCAGGAGGCTGAGAAGCAGAGCCAGGCCCTGCAGCAGGAGGTGGCTGAGCTGCGTGAGGAGCTGCGGGCCCGTGGGCCAGGGGGTGAGTGCTCCCTGTGCCATCTCCCTGCACCAACTCCCTGCTGGGGGGGGCGGGTCCTGTGACTGTTGTCCTAGATGCTGCTGCTTACCCTAGGACCCCACTGGGCCAGTCCCCCAGCCATGGTCACCCCTCCCCTCTTACAGAGATGAGAACTGAGGCCCCCACTGGCCCCTGGTTTCTCAGTGCACGGACCCCCACCTCCAATGACACATGCCCTTTCTCTGCAGACACCAAGACCTCAGGCTCCCTCATTCCCTTCCTGTCCTTCTGGAACACAGAGGTAAGAACCCGCTAGTGGAGAGGAATCCTGGAGGAAGGCACTGGGGCAGGGTGGGGTTGGACTTTGTCCCTTGCCCATCTCCAGAAGGACTCTGCCAAGGACGCTGGCATCTCAGGAGAGGCCCCACGGCCTGGAACGGAGCCAGAGTTGAGGCCCGAGGGCCGCCGCAGCCTGCGTATGGGGGTGAGGATGGGGGAATGCACAGGGAACTGGACCACACCCCGCTCGAACTGTGCCCTTCTCACTGTTCACCGCCACCCCTCTACCCCTGCAGGCTGTGTTCCCCAGAGCTCCTGCCGCTACCACCATCCCTGCAGAAGGTCCTCCTGCTAAGGTTAGTGCCTACAGGGGCACAGTGGGGTAGGGCACCAAGCTAGCCACTCAGCAGAACTCCTGTGTGCTGGATTTTTCTGCCCTTCCCCCCCTTCCCCCGGGGGTGAGGGGGAATGGAGCATCATCTCTAGCAGATCCCATTTAGTGTGATAATTGTATCTGCAAGTGTTTCTATGTGTTTGGGGTACTGGGGATTGAGCCCAGGGCCTTCCTTGCCCTGGCATTGAATTTGACTCACTGGGGCTCCAAGTCAGCACCATACCTGATTCAACCCTTTGTTGGCCTGGCTGCTCTGGGATGGGGCACAGACCCTGCCCTGGGAGGCCATGGCAGTCGTGGGTGATGGTATACTGCCCTCCACAGCCTGGCTCACATACACTGCGTCCCCGGAGCTTCCCATCACCTACCAAGTGTCTCTGCTGTACCTCGCTGATGCTAGGCCTGGGCCGCCAAGGCCTGGGCTGTGACGGTGAGAACTGCAACTCCCCGCCTTCGCCCCTCCCACCCCACCCTAACCCCCGCCCATGGGCTAGAAAGGTGGCTCAGTGGTAGAGTGCTTGCCTAGCATGCATGAAGCCCCGGGTGCGATTTCTCAGTACCACATACACAGAAGAAAGCCTGAAGTTGGCGCTGTGGCTCAAGTGGTAGCACTAGCCTTGAGCCAAAGAAGCTTAGACACAGTGCCTGGGCCCTGAGTTCAAGCTCTATGACAGACAAAAAAAACAACTCCCCCAAGCGCTCCTGCCTCAGCGCCCGCCCCCCCCACCCCTGCAGTGTGACCCTAACACCCATCCATAGACAGTTCTCAACTCAGGGTTACTGGTCAAATTTCCCACCGCTCAGTCTTCTTTTCTCACTTGATGAGCAATGGGTGATGACAATCCAGGCACCCCTGGCTTCAACGATATGGACCTAGGAAGACCCAAGTCCCTATCCCAGGCTGCCCTCACCCAGTCTCACCCATCTGATTTCTCTGTTCTCCCCACAGCCTGCGGCTACCTCTGTCACTCAGCCTGTGCCCCCCAGGCCCCACCCTGCCCTGTGCCCCCCGACCTCCTCCGAACAGCCCTAGGGGTGCACCCGGAAACGGGCACCGGAACTGCCTTTGAGGGCTTCCTGTCGGTGAGCTGTGGGTGAGGAGACGAGGAGGACAGATGAGGGTGTCTAGGACGTGTGCACTCCTCCACATCCGCCTCCTCCCGCCAACAGGTGCCACGGCCCTCGGGTGTACGGCGGGGCTGGCAGCGGGTCTACGCCGCCCTGAGTGATTCCCGTCTGCTGCTGTTTGATGCCCCGGACCCTCGGGTCAACCCAGCGAGCGGGGCCCTCCTGCAGGCCTTGGATCTGAGGTGGGTGATGGGGGCAAGGCCTAGTGGTAGAGGAGACATCCGGGTAATCCAGCCCAATCTCAGACATGCTCTGTGACTTTCCCCAGGGATCCCCAGTTCTCAGCCACCCCTGTCCTGGCCTCAGATGTCATCCACGCTCAATCCAGAGACCTGCCACGCATCTTTAGGGTAAGTGCTCTGAGCAGGATGGACCCAACCACCACTCAGCCAGCCCCCTCTCTCCACATGGATGGCTCCACATGGTAGCTGTCATCCTGCAACCTCCCTGAGCTTGCCACTTGGGAATCCAGCCCTGTCCTGCCTGGTTTAAAACTCTTGGATGGCTCCCTGGTGCCCTCAGGGGCTCCTGACTAAGGCCTTGAAGCCCCATGGATCTGAGCTCCTACAGCTTCCCAGAATGCCTTGCACCCACATTTTATCACCTTCTTGGTCCTTCTTTCCCCTTTGCACAGAATCACCAGGCCCCAGCCCCTCCCCTATGGCACTCATCCTGATGAAGGATCCTTACTGTGTTCTTACACAGTCCTTCCCCCATTACGTAGATCATGAGGCTGTGGGATTGCGCATATGGCTTGTCTGCCACCCCAGCATGCAGTCGTGGCTAACAAACACCAGCTAGAAGAGGAAGAGAAGGAGAATGGAAGGCTGGCTCTTGGCCTTCAGCCCCTTAGCCTGGCTTCTTTGTCTACAGGTGACGGCCTCCCAGCTAACAGTGCCCCCCACCACATGCACTGTGCTGCTGCTGGCCGAGAGCGAGGGGGAGCGGGAGCGCTGGCTGCAGGTGCTGGGCGAGCTGCAGAGGCTGCTGCTGGACACTCGGCCCCGGCCGCGGCCCGTGTACACCCTCAAGGAGGCCTACGACAACGGGCTGCCACTGCTACCCCATACTCTGTGCGCCGCCATCATTGGTGAGCCTCACCCCAAAGGAGGTGGTCTGAGCAGGGGGCAGGGAGGGGCTGACCAGGCCAGTCACGAAGATGAAGCCATGAGCTGGGTGCTCAGCCTTTCACAGGAATCCCCTCAGCTGTCTTCCGGGTGGAGCTGTGGGAAGAGCCAGGGGCTAAGGGGGCCTGGCTTCCTGTCACATCATTTCTCTAGGCCTCAGGTTCTGCTCTTTCTGAAAGAATCGCAAGGAAATGGAGAGTCCTTGTTCTGGCTGTCTTACTAGTAGCTGGATGACAGGGGCAGCCCCAGAGCCTCCTGGAGCTTCTGAACATGTCTCACATGGATCAACAGATGACATAAGGCCTGAGCAGGACCTACATAAGGACCTACATGAGCCTACAGGCAGCCCCTCAGGGTGGGGCCACAGGACAGGCTGAGCTGGGCCCCGGGAGGATCTAGGAGCCAGCAGAGATAAGGGTGTTTATTGAGCAAGGGGCTCTGCTTGGCTACTCATAGCAACTCTGTGTACATAGGGGAAACTGAGGCTCCAGGAGGTGACCTGATCACCCTGACCCCTGTCACCAAGGTCCTTCCCCAGAAGAGCAGGGTCTAAGCTATGGGAGGAAAGGGGACCAGGGGTGGATCACCACCCCTCCCTGTTACTGCAAGAGAAACTGAGGCTCCAGTCAACAAGGTGGCCCTGGGCCCTCTCTGACCCCTGACCCTCTCCCTCCCTCTATCAGACCAGGAGCGGCTTGCCCTGGGTACCGAGGAGGGGCTCTTTGTGATTCACCTACACAGCAATGGTACACGCAGGGCTGGAGTTGGGTGGGGGTGGGCAGAGTCAGCCCCAGGGGACCGAAGAGGAGGTGGGCTGCTTCTCACCCACTCTTGCTGTCTCTTACCAACCCTGCAGACATTTTCCAGGTGGGGGACTGCCGGCGGGTACAGCGACTGGCCGTGAGCCCTGCTGCGGGCCTGCTGGTGGTGCTGTGTGGCCGAGGTCCCAGCGTGCGCCTCTTTGCCTTGTCGGAACTGGAGAGTTGTGAAGCGTCGGGTACCAAGATCCCTGAGTCCAGAGGCTGCCAGGTGTTGGCAGCAGGGCGTATCCTGCAGGCCCGGACCGCCGTGCTCTGTGTGGCTGTCAAGCGCCAGGTGCTCTGCTACCAGCTGGGGCCGGGACCAGGGCCCTGGCAGCGGCGCATCCGGGAGCTTCAGGCACCCGCACCTGTCCAGAGCCTGGGGCTGCTGGGTGACCGGCTGTGCGTGGGTGCGGCTGGAACCTTCGCGCTCTACCCGCTGCTCAACGAGGCTGCACCCTTAGCGCTAGGGGCTGGCCTGGTCCCCGAGGAGCTGCCACCATCCCGTGGGGGTCTGGGGGAGGCGCTGGGCGCCGTGGAGCTCAGCCTCAATGAGTTCCTGCTGCTCTTCGCCACGGCCGGAGTCTACGTGGATGGCGCTGGCCGCAAGTCACGCAGCCATGAGCTACTGTGGCCAGTGGCTCCCACGGGCTGGGGTAAGGCTGGTGAAGAGCACATCTGCATTGGGGAAGGTACCTGTGGTGCATCAGAGGAAGGCAGAGTCCTGCCCAGATTCTTCTTTTTTTTTTTTTTTTTTTCAGTTGTGGGGCTTGAACTCAGGGCCTGGGCACTGTCCCTGAGCTCAAGACTAGCACTTCCACTTTGAACCACAATGCCACTTCTGGTTTTTGAGTAGTTAATTGAAGATAAGAGTCCCCTGGGGACTTTTCTGCCTGTGGCTTCAAGCCACAATCCTCAGACCTCAGCCTCTTGAGTAGCTAGGATTATAGGCTTGAGCCATCTGTGTCTGGCTTACCCAAACTCTTGAGCTTCACACTGGAGGCTTCGTTGTGTTCTGGGTGGCTGTTTGTGGTTCCTCTTTAGTGCCTTCCTGACTTGACTGGTTAATTGGAGATGAGAGTCTCTCAAATTTGTCCGCCTGGGCTGGACTCAAACCTTGATCCTCAGATCTCAGCCTCTTGAGTAGCAAGAATCACAGGTGTGACCCAGGCTCCCCTGCCCTTTTATTCAGAGCTCTGTCTCAGATCTTATCATTATCTTCATGATGGCTTGGTGTGCAGAGGAGGAGGGGGAGAGGTATGGTTTCTTTATCCACACCTAGCACCAACCTCTAAGCAAGTGCTTAGGAGCTCCGGATGTCTTCAGGAATGAATGAATGAATGAATGAGGCAGGGACAATCTGATACCTTCCTAAGTAACAAGTGTGCTGGGGCAAGACCTGGGAGAGTCAGCCAGAACTTGCTTCCTGAGCCGTGACTCCCATAAGGTGGGGCCTGTGGGCGGGGCTAGCAGAGATGTTCAGCCAAAACTGCCCCAGGCTCTCCCTCTCCAGCTGGAGGACCTTGGCCATAACTTGGCTCTGGGGTTTCCATTCTCTCATCCTTAGGTTAGAGGTGTTAATAGCTCCCACTCAGAGTTGTTGGAGAAGTGAGGGAGAACAAACCCTGGGAGGGTTTGGAGCTGTGTGGGACTCAGAGTGCTCTGCAGTTTGTTTATCTCATCTGTTCTAAGTAGCGTTGGGTGGGGCAACTAGAATCTTCAGAAGGACCTTTGTGCTGTGACAGGACTCAGGGTGTTCCTGCTGGAGCCCTGGAGGAAGTGAGCTCCAGAGGCTCCCTGGCTTGCCAAGAGCGGCACAGAATAGGCAGTGTCTCACCTGCAGGCTATGCAGCCCCCTACCTGACAGTGTTCAGTGAGAACTCCATTGATGTGTTTGACGTGAGGAGAGCGGAATGGGTTCAGACCGTGCCGCTCAAGAAGGTAGAGGCCTGCCCAGACCCCGGGGGCTGCACTGGGGTGGGCTTGAATGGCACCGCCTGACTTCTGCACCTGCTGCTTCAGGTGCGGCCCCTGAATCTAGAGGGCTCCTTGTTCCTCTATGGCACCGAGAAGATCCGCCTGACCTACCTCAGGAACCCATTGGCAGGTAAGGGAGTGCGTGCCAGCCCAAGTGTGTGTGTGTGTGTGTACATTCAGCTGTGCAGGAGGGGCGGGGGAAGGGTTGACCCTGAGCCCCAGCTCCCTGGGGCTCTGGGGACTTGTGAGCAACCCCTACCTCCCAGGTTTTCTCACAGAGAAGGATGAATTTGACATCCCCGACCTCACTGACAACAGCCGGCGCCAGCTATTCCGCACCAAGAGCAAGCGCCACTTTTTCTTCCGGGTGTCGGATGAGCAGCGACAGCAGCAGCGCAGGTGCCAAAACTGGCTGTGGCCAGGCGGGGCTTTCCAGCCCAGGGGCGGGCCTAACCATTCTGGGGCGGGCATGGAGGGCCAGGAAGGACTAAGCTTTGCTGCCAGGATCCTTACACCTTCTCTACCTTCAGAGAGATGCTAAAGGATCCTTTTGTGCGCTCCAAGCTCATCTCACCGCCCACCAACTTCAACCACCTGGTGCACGTGGGCCCTACTGATGGGAAACCCAGTGCTAAGGACCTGCCCCGGGTGAGTCCTCCAGAGCCAATCACCAGCCTTGTTGATGATGTTGGCCAATCACAGGCCTCTGTGATTACCCGGATGCTGAGGCCTGTGGCTCATCCCTCTGATAAACCCGAACCGCTGTTCATCCACAGCAGGAAGGCCGGTGGCGTTTTTTTTCCCTAACCTGTTGTGCTTCGAGGTCCCAACCCCTCATCTGTCCCCTGGCAGGCTCCAGAACAGAAGGGAAGAGGGGCCCGCGGCTCCAGCTCCCAGAGGCCGCACAGCTTCTCTGAGACACCACGTCGCCCAGTGTCCATTGGCAATGACGGACTCCCTGGAGACGCAGACCACAGTGAGGCTAGCCCCACACTATCACACACCTCCCCCAAAATTCCGCCTTCTTTGGACTTCCCCCCAAATCTGACTCAGGCATTTTGTTGTTGTTGCTCTCCCACCTCCCCCCTTGCCGTCCTGCTCCTGGAGCAGTGAAGAGGAAGCCTTGGACATCACTGTCCAGCGAATCAGTGTCCTGCCCCCAGGGATTGCTGAGCCCTGCTGGGTCCTTGATACAGGTGAGGGGGCGGGGCTTTCCGTGCCCCATTCAAGAAGGAACAGTTGTTTTGCACTGCCTTCACAGGAAGCCAGAGAGAACTAGCTGAACCTATAGGCAAGCAGACTTACCTGCGGGAGTCAGCCTGACCTAGAGAGGACTAAACTCTCCATTCTACCTGTGCACCCCCAGCAGGGAGGTCAGCCTCCCTGAGTATGTCTCATAAAATGAATGGTTACCCTGAGGCCTGTGTGAGGTGATGATGTTTGTCACAGGGCCTGGCCTGTGGAGGAATGCCCCAATGGGGAACTCTTGGGAGATTATCTATCATCTATCTGTCTGTCTATCATCTATCTGTCTGTCTGTCTGTCTGTCTATCTATCTATCATCTATCTATCTTCTATCATCTATCTATCTATCTTGTTTTTTTTTGGTCCGGTCGTGGGGCCTAAACTCTGGGCCTGGGCGCTGTCCCTCAGCTCTTCAGCTCAAGGCTAGTGCTCTACCACTTGAGCCACAGCGCCACTTCCGGCTTTTTTTTCTGCTTATGTGGTGCTGAGGAATCGAACCCAGGGCCTTATGCATGCAAGGCAAGCGCTCTACCACTGAGCCACCTTCCCAGCCCCTGTCTATTTATCTTGTACTGGCTCAGAGCCTCTTTTTTTTTTTTTTTTTTTTTTTGCTAGGCAGGCACTCTAGCATTTGAGCCATGCTCCTAGCCCATTTTGCTGAATTTTCAGATAGGATCACATATTTGTGTTTGGGCCAGCCTTATTTTTTTTTTTTTTGGGTCCGGTCGTGGGTCCTGAACTCTGGGCCTGGGCGCTGTCCCTCAGCTCTTCAGCTCAAGGCTAGTGCTCTACCACTTGAGTCACAGCACCACTTCTGGCTTTTTTTTCTTTTTGCTTATGTGGTGCTGAGGAATCGAACCCACGGCCTCAGGCATGCAAGGCAAGCGCTCTACCACTGAGCCACCTTCCCAGCCCTGGGCCAGCCTTATTAAGCCCTCCATTTTTCTACCTCTGTCTCTTGCCTAGCTGGGATCACAGGTACATGCCACCATACCCAAATGGCTTGTGGAGATGGAGTCTTGTTAACTTTTTTTCCACAGGCTGTCCTCGAGCCTTGACACTCACAGTCTTCACCTCTGGAATAGTCAGGACTGTAGGCCACTATTCCCATTTACTTATCTATTCATTTATTTATTTTACTTGCTGGTACTACAGCTTGAACTCAGGGTCTGGGCACTATCCCTTAGATTTTTTCACTCAAGACTTAGGACTCTACCACTTGAGCCACACCTTCACTTCTGGTTTTTGGTGGTTATTTGGAGATAAGAGTCCCATGAACTTTTGCTGCCCTGGATGATTTTGAACTTTGAACCTCAGCTCTAAGCCTCCTGAGAAACTAGGACTACAGGCCTGATCCACCCTGGCCTGACTTTTGCTTTGCTACTTCTCTGTCCTCTACTTTATTAACACCTAGGCTGCGCCACCATCGCCTTCAAAGAAGGTGCACACTGTCCATCTGCCCTTTCCTATGGTTTCTTTCTCATTCATTGGAGGGCTCCGTCATTCTCTTGCCTGTTTGTTGAATGATGGTAGTGAAATGGGGTGAATAAGCAGCGGGACTTTGGTTTGTTCAGGGTTGAGTAGGAGTTGTCTAGGTTCTTCCGATGACTCAGCCAACCTCTACCCTGCCTCCCAGCTTCTTCCAGGGCCCTGTCACAGCAGGCGATGGGGTGAGGGGGAAACTCTGGGAAGCATTGGTCTGGGGAGGAAAGAGTTCTCCCTTCTTCCTGCCTGACTTCCTTTTCCTTCTCCCACAGGTCTCAGAGCGGCCTCGAAGCCTCCCACTAGCCCCAGAATCAGATGGTTCCCCTTGATGCCCTCTGGCAGGGCCCACCCCATCCCAGGACAGAAAGACATGAGGGAGCACAGAACTTGAGGGGTGCCATACTCCGGCTGGTCCGGGACACATGGAAACTTGGTGTCAGAGGGTCCTGGGCGCAGCAATGCCTGGAGGCTGGTCTGGGTTCCCTGTCCTCATCCTGCCTTTCCCTTGGCTACCAGCCCCAGCCTGGGCTGGCCGCTGGGAATATAATGGCCCTGGTGCCCAGGGATGATAGTGCCAAAAGTCTTCTTTCCAGTGCCATGCCCTGGGAAGTTTGGAGGAGTCAGGATGAGGAATGGAGGACAGAGTCCCTGGGAGCAGGTCAGGGGTCTTATGTGCACAGTGGCCCCTTGCTTAGGCCAAGGTGGGACATGTCAGGGTCTCTGCTCAGGGTCAGGGTGGAGAGGACAGGGTCTGATTCACAGAAAAGGACAGGCAAGGAGGAAGTAGGATGTAAGTGGAGGTGAGAAAGAGGCAAGCTGGGAGAGAGGAAGTGGAGAACAGGAAGCAGAAGCATGTAATAACTGGAAGGAAACAAGCCATTCAGAGGAGGAGAGATAAGAGAAGATTGATGGAAAAGAGGAGGTGGAGAGATGAAAGGAGAGTTGTGGAAGGAGGGGAACAGGGAGAGAGCCCAGGCCCAGGGACCTTTCCCTGAGCAAGATTTAGTGGAATAGGTAGCAGGACCGGCATTGTTGGCTAATCTGCCCAGGCAGGGACGGGATGGGGAGGGTATTTATAAGGGCTTCTTGGTGGGAGATGGACCCCTAGAAGGGGCCACTTTGGCCCTTTCCAGAAAGGGAGTTCCTTTTTCTTGAAGCTTCAACCAACTGTATTAGGGGAATATAGGGGGCGTTTTATTATTGATCACAGTCTTTATTATTGTTATTATATTACTATTTTTATGAAACCTCTCCCTATGAAAGTCTAGGGGGCAAAATGAGTATTTATCTCTTCAGATGCCACATTTCCCAGGAGGGATAGACCCTGATGCTCTGTGATGCAGCCAGAACCCAATAAAGACAACTTTGTAAGCTGCTGGCCTCCCTGCCTGGGTCTGTCCTACTGGGATTTAGAAAATGGGCTCAAGTCGGGCGCCCCTGGCTCACACCTGTAATCCTAGCTACTCAAGAGGCTGAGATCTGAGGATCACGGTTCAAAACCAGCCCTGGCAGGAAAGGCCGTGAGTCTCTTATCTCCAATAAACCACTAGAAAACCGGAAGTGGCGCTGTGGCTCAAACGGTAGAACGTTCGCCTTGAGCTGAAGAGCTGAGGGACAGCGCCCAGGCCCAGAGTTCAAGCCCCACAACCAACCAAAAAAAAAAAATGGGTTCAATTCCTCAGGACCACATACACAGAAAAAGCCAGAAGTGGCGCTGTGGCTCAAGTGGTAGAGCGCTAGCCTTGAGCAAAAGAAGCTCAGGGACAGTGCCCAGGCCCAGAGTTCAAGCCCTAGGACCGGCAAAAAAAAAAAAAAGAAGAGGAACAGGAAAAAAAAGAAAGAAAATGGGAGGGCAGGAGCTAGAGAAAAATGTGGGTGGTTTAAGACCAGATCTCCTGCCAGCCACCCCTGGCTCAGGCCTGTAATCCTAGCTACTCAAGAAGCTGAAATCTGGGGATCATGATTTGAAGCCAGCTTGGGCAGGGAAGTCCATGAAAGTATCTCCAGTTATCCACCAAAAAGCTGGAAGTGGAGCTGTGGCTCAAGTGCTAGAGTACTAACCTTCAGCCAAAAAAAAAAAGGTAAGGGACAGCATTAAGTTCAAACCCTAGTATCCACACTGCATTTTCAAGAATCAAATGACACAGCCAAATAGGGTAAATTAAGACAGTGTCATGGGGCAGGAAGCGTGGGCAGTATTAAAGCAACCTACCAAGGAGCAGCAGTGCCAGGGCCTGGGCAGCAGTGACCCCAGGCAGCTGGCCAGGAAGACAAAGGGGTGGCCAGACCGGAGCCCTAGCTTGTAGTAACAACCTTGGCCAGGCCTGAGAAGGAAGATAACTCCCCCACCCTACTCTGCTCCCAGACTCCACTTTTCTTCTGCCTGCCTTTGAGAAAAGCCAGTCCATCAGCCAGAGCCCTAAGACCTCAGGCACTGCAAATAGTAGAGGGCAGCCTTGGGCACACATGGAGCAGGGTGGAGAGAGTAGAAGGGAATCGGAGGCCACTGAAGAAATCTGGCACTCCACTGCCCACCCAGGAGAGGATGCTGAGAAAAGGAGGGAGAGAAGAGGAGAAAGGCCTCAGGAAGCTTACTTGTTCATAGCTGGGGTTTTCTAGAACCAGGCAGCATGCTGGCCTGAGAGCTGGACTGGAAGTCCTGAGTCCTGGGATCAGGACAGGACCCAGAGGGTAGGAGGCTGAGCTCCAAGGCTTATTTATGGCAGGATTTAAAACTGGAAGAGCTGGGCACCAGTGGCTCACACTTGTAATCCTAACTACTCAGGAGGCTGAGATCTGAGGATCATGGTTCAAAGCCAGCCTGGACAGGAAAGTTTGTAAGACTATCTCCAGTAAACCACCCAAAAACTGGAAGTGGTGCTGTGACTCAACTGGTAGAGCACTAGCCTCGAGCTGAAGAGCTCAGGGACAGTGCCCAGGCCCAGAGTTCAAGCCCCACGACCAAAAAAAAAGATACTAAAACTGGAGGAAAGTATAGGACCAGTCTAAAGTGCCTGGTTGGGAATGGAGGTTGGAGGTTTGAGTTTGAGGGCCTGATTAAGAGCCCAGGCTGGAGAGTTAGATACTCCGGATTATAGTCTATGCAGTCATGAGTAAGTTACTTGCCCTCAGTTTCCCTATTTATAAGTAGGAATCATAAAACCTATCTTATGAGATAGTCTGGTGATACTTCAGTAAGTAATGATATACAATGCCTTTGGTATCAAAAAATGCTTCCTCTGCCTTTTGGGGTATACAGATCTATAGACAGGGTCTAGGGATAAGGGATAAGCAGGCCTCTGGAAAGCTAAAATCTGGAACCCTGGGGCCAGGTTCCATCAAATTGGAGAAGTGGCTGCCTCCTCCACACCCAGAAACAGACCAGCCAAAAGACTTTCAGAGGGTATGGGAAGGTGGCTCAATGGTAGAGTGCTTGCCTTGCATATATGAGGCCCTGGGTTCAATTCCTCAGCACCAAATAAATAGAAAAAGCTGGAAGTGGCACTGTGGCTCAAGTGGTAGAACGCTAGCCTTGAGCTGAAGAGCTGAGGGACAGCACCCAGGCCCTGAGTTCAAACCCCAGGACTGACCAAAAAATAATTATTTTGCCCAAACCAGGCACCACTGATTCACACCTGTAATCCTTGTTACTCAGGAGGCTGAGCTATGGGGTCGAGGTTTGATATCAGCCTGGGCAAAAAAGTCCATGAGACTCTCTTTTCTTTTCTTTTTGGTTGGTCGTGGGGCTTGAACTCTGGGCCTGGGCTGTCCCTGAGTTCTTCAGCTCAAGGCTAGCACTCTACCACTTGAACACAGCACCACTTCCGGGTTTTTGTTTTTGGGTTTTTTTTTTGGTCGGTCGTGGGGCTTGAACTCTGGGCCTGGGCGTTGTCCCTCTGCTCTTCAGCTCAAGGTGAGCGCTCTACCACTTGAGCTACAGCGCCACTTCCGGTTTTCTGGTGGTTTATTGGAGATAGAAGTCTCACAGTCTTTCTTGCCCGGACTGGCTTTGAACAGCGATCCTCAGATCTCAGCCTCCTGAGTAGCTAGGATTACAGGCGTGAGCCACCAGTGCCCGGCTTTTTTTTTGGTTATTAATTGGAGCTAAGACTCTCGGGATTTTTCTGCCTGGCCTGGCTTTGAACCACAATCCTCAGATCTCAGCCTCCTGAGTAGCAATCCATGAGACTCTTATCTCCAATTAACTAACAAAACTGTAGCTCAAGTGGTAGAGCCCTAGCTTTGAGCACAAAAGCTCAGCGTTAGTCCTAAATTCAAGGAGTCCCAGGACTGTCGTACACACAAAAAAATTATTTGGGGGCTGGGAAGATGGCTCAGTGGTAGAGTGCTTGCCTTGCATGCATGAGGCCCTAGGTTTGATTCCTCAGCACCACATAAATAGAAAAAGCTGGAAGTGGCACTGTGGCTCAAGTGGTGGACAGTGTCCCGGCCCAGGGTTCAAGCCTCATGACCGACCAAAAAAACATTTTGCCCAACACTTTATATTGGCAAATTCTAAACCTCCAGGAAGATGGAGAATATGAGTTCCATATTCTCTTCATTGGGATCCCCTATCCAGGGGCTGTGGGTATGGCTCAGACACTGAATTTAATTCCCAATTTTGTTTTTTGTGCCAGTACTGGGGCTTACACTCTTGCTTGGCTTTTTCGCTCAAACTGGTACCCTACCACTTAATCCATCGCTCCACTTCCAGCTTTTTGCTGGCCAATTGGAGGTAAGAGTCTCAGGATTTTCCTGCCCAGGCTGACTCTGAACCGTGATCGTCAGTCTCAGCCTCCTTCCTGAGTAGCTAGGATTACAGGCGTGAGCCACCAATACTTGGCTTTTTTCTTTTCATTTAGCTCAACATGTGTGGCTCATGTCCGATTTCTTTTTTCTTTTCTCTTTTTTTTTTTGTCAGTACCAGGGTTTGAACTCAGCACACTTGGCTTCCTTACTCATGGGTGGTACTCTACAACTTGAGCTAAACCTGCAGTCCAGCTTTTTGCTGGCTAATTAGAGGTGTTGTCTCTTGGACTTTTCTTCTTCATCTGGCTTCAAATAATAATCTTCTAGGTCTCAGCCTCCTGAATAGCTAGGATTATAGGTTCTTGGCTTCATTCTTCATTACCTCCCCCTTCCCTCTCTTTTTCTCTCTCTCTCCCAACACAATCTGTCATCCTCCTGCCTTAGCTTCCTGAGTGCTGAGTGTTTATACCACCATGCCTGGTCAACAGCTAGACTTCTGGGGTGAGGGGATGTTCTTTGGGCAGTACTGGGAATTGAAATCAAGGCTACAAGCTTATTAGACAAGCACTCTACCATATAAGCCATTCCCTCTGCCCTTGTTTTTGGGGTTTTTTTTGCTTTTTTTTTTTTTAAGATTGGGGAATCTTACTGGGTTTTTTGTTTGTTTTCTTACTATCTGATTTTGGGGGGGAGAGGGGCCAGTCCTAGGGCTTGAACTCAGGGCCTGGGTGCTGCCCCTGAGCCTCTCTGTGCTCAAGGCTAGCACTCTTACCATTGAGTCACAGGGTCACTTCTGGATTTTTATGTTTATGTGTGTACTGAGGAATTGAACCCAGGGCTTTGTGCATACTAGGCAAGCACTCTACCTTTAAGTCACATTCCCAGCCCTTTTTTCTGGGCCCCGGGGTAGGTGGAGGGTTGGTCCTCGGTCTTGAACTCTGGGCCTGGGCTCTGTCTCTGAGCTCTTGAGCTCCAGGCCAGTGCTCTACCACTTGAGCCACAGTGCCACTTCCAGTTTTCTGGGAGTTTATTGGAGATAAGCATCTCAGGGACTTTTCTGCCCCAGCTGGCTTTGAACAGTGATCCTCAGATCTCAGCCTCCTGAGTAGCTGGGATTATAGGCGTGAGCCACCGTCGTCCAGTGGGTCTTACTGTTTTATACAAACTGACTTTGAATGCTTATGCTCAAGTGTTTCTCCTGCCTCAGCCTCCCTGAGTAAACTGGGACTAGGTGTGTGAGCTTCTACGCCCAGTATTTAACAACCAGGACACATTAGTAAACAAAACACACGTATTACCTGTCCTATGGAGCTTGTATTTCAGTGGTAAGAGACAAATAACAAACACATTAGATCATATGTCAGAACAGTGGTTCTCGACCTGGGGCTATTGAGACCTTGGGTAGACATCTGGCAGTCTAGAGATGGTGACAGCTGTCACAATAGGTTGTGAGCACTACCACTTGAGCCACAGCACCACTTCCAGTTTTCAGGTGGTTTATTGGAGATAAGAGTCTCACAGAGGGGCTGGGAAGGTGGTTCAGTGGTAGAGCGCTAGCCTTGAGCTGAAGAGCTGAGGGACAGCGCCCAGGCCCAGAGTTCAGGCACCATTACCGGACCCCCCCCCCAAAAAAAAAAATACTTGCCTAACAAATAGGAGTCCCTGGGTTCAAATTCCAGGAGGACTGCCCACTTCACCCCACCTCCCCCAAAAGAATGAAGTGTGCAGCCCTGTGCATCCTAAAACGGTCTTCAGGGCAGAGTGCTTACCTTGAAACCGAGAAGCCTACGTAACAAGGGCTGGCTCTAACTCGGGGTCCTCGCGCCCCAGCCTCTGCGCGCCGCGCTCTCCACGCCCCTCGCGCCCCAGCCTCTGCGCGCCGCGCTCTCCACGCCCCTCGCGCCCCAGCCTCTGCGCGCCGCGCTCTCCACGCCCCTCGCGCCCCAGCCTCTGCGTGCCGCGCTCTCCACGCCCCTCGCGCCCCAGCCTCTGCGCGCCGCGCTCTCCACGCCCGGCCCTGCAAGTGTTTCAAAATAGCTTTTTTTTTTTTTTTTTTGTCCCCTACGAGGACGCGCAGGGACGACTGGAGCGCGCCTGTCACTCTCCGAACTACATCTCCCAGAAGACACTGCGGAGCCGCCTCCTCGCCAGCGCGCGATAGGGGCTGATCCAATCGTTGAGGACCTCGAGAAAGTGGCCCTGTTTCCCTGCCCCATTTTCCCCCCCTCCCCCACCCCCCGCAGGCTTTCTGAGCAGCGAAACTACGACTCCCATAAGGCACCGTGCGCCACCATTTCCAGACTCAGCAGGACGGGGCCGGCTCAGGACTCCATTTCCCAGCAGGCGACGCGGCACGAGAGGCGGGACTCTGCTTCCCAGCAGGCTCCAGGCGGCGAGCGCCGCGGTGCCTTGTGTGGGATGTAAGCGCGGAGGTGGGCGCGGGGGACCGAGGCCAGGACTCTCCTTGGGATTTAGGGGGCTGACCAGAGGTCTCCTTCTGGAAGGACTCCAGGGTTCGGAGGGTATCGTCGTAGGGAGAGGGCGGGACGTTTTTTGGAGGCCCTCAGAAAGGTCCTTGGCGCCCACCCCTGCAGGGCCGGGGGTCGCGGGTTTGGAGGGGACAAGGAGGCCCTTCTTCCTCGGCCGAGGGGTCTCGTCGACCGAGGAGGGGCAGCTGGTGGGCGCAGGTGAAGGGGGCGGGGAGGCGGGGGAGCCGTGGGGGGGCCCGGTCGGGGGTCCCCTCCCCCAAGCCAGACCCTCTTTCTCTCTCCCGGGACTCGCCGGCAGGCCGCCGCCCACCGCTATGGGGCTGAAGGCCGCCCAGAAGACGCTGTTCCCGCTGCGCTCCATCGACGATGTGGTGCGCCTGTTTGCTGCGGAGCTGGGCCGGGAGGAGCCCGATCTGGTGCTCCTCTCCTTGGTACTGGGTTTCGTCGAGCATTTCCTAGCCGTCAACCGTGTCATCCCCACCAACGTTCCCGAGCTCACCTTCCAGCCCAGCCCCGCGCCTGACCCGCCCGGCGGCCTCACCTACTTCCCCGTGGCCGACCTGTCCATCATCGCTGCTCTCTATGCCCGCTTCACCGCCCAGATCCGAGGCGCCGTCGACCTGTCCCTTTATCCACGAGAAGGGGGTGTCTCCAGCCGCGAGCTGGTGAAGAAAGTCTCTGATGTCATATGGAACAGCCTCAGCCGCTCCTACTTCAAGGACCGGGCCCACATCCAGTCCCTCTTCAGCTTCATCACAGGTTGGAGCCTGACAGGTGGCCCCGGGGAGTAAAATGAATCTTGGCCCACCTCTTCTTCTCAGTGCTGTGTGGTTTACAGAACCCTTTTGAGACCTGGAAACCTAGTTCGGAGGGGCAGGTGTTTGTCCTTTGCAGTTGGGGGAAACAGATCCCAAGAGGGCAAGGGATGTGCCGGAGTCACAGAATGGCAGTACTGGGGCAGAAATCGAATCGCTTTACTCCAAAACCTTTCACCTTTCCTTGTGTCTGCTCAGTACCTTTAGCCCTGCCATGCAGTTTGAAACGCAGAAGGTGGCAGCAGATTGGGGGGGGGAGGGGAGGGGGAGAAGTGCAGAGATAAATTGGGAGGATTTGTTGGTGGGTGGCCACAGTGCCCTATTGTTACTATTGCTGTGATAATCTAATAGATGTGATGAGATAGGCAAATTTTTGAATTAATAGAAGTAGGTGACAACAGATAACAAGGAAAGGGCAGTGTCACAAGCTGGCTAGAGCTATGGTAGATCCAGAAAACACCTGTCCTTTTCTGGGGACAAGCATGTAACTGGGGAGGTGAGCCTCTCCTATGGAAGACATAGGAGGTATTGCTGGAGCTCCATTTGAAGCCTGGGGGCGCTGTGGGAGGGAATATGGCACATTGATACCTGGCTCCTCTCCCACTAGGCCAAAAAAGCCCAAGAGACCCTCTTTTGTTACTGCCCCCTTCTACAGGTACCAAACTGGATAGCTCTGGTGTGGCCTTTGCTGTAGTAGGGGCCTGCCAGGCCCTGGGTCTCCGGGACGTACACTTGGCTCTGTCTGAGGATCATGCTTGGGTGGTGTTTGGTCCCAATGGGGAGCAGACAGCTGAGGTCACATGGCATGGCAAAGGCAATGAGGACCGCAGAGGCCAGACAGTCAATGCTGGTGTGGCTGAGCGGGTATGTAAGACCTCCAACCTTGTCCCCTTGGTGCTCTGCTAACACAAGCTATCCAAGGGACTCTTCTTCCCTGGCCCATACACTCAGACCATTGCCTGCAGTTGTGTCCTGTAGCAGGCACACTGTGGGCCATCCTGACCCCTCTGCTCTTGCCCCCCCCCCCCAAGAGCTGGCTGTACTTGAAAGGCTCATACATGCGCTGTGATCGAAAGATGGAGGTGGCGTTCATGGTGTGTGCCATCAACCCTTCCATTGACCTGCACACGGACTCCTTGGAGCTCCTGCAGCTGCAGCAGGTGAGGGGTGTGCCTGCAGCACTGGGCCTGGCCAGGCTGCTGCCTCAGCTTGCTAAGGGGCCCTGGGCAGAGTTCATCTTTCTGTATGTGAATAATTCCTTTCCAGGGGTTCCTGGGACAGTGGAATTGAGACCCGAAAGGGCTTTGATTCCCTTGAAGGATTGCTTCCTGAATTCTAGCCCTCTCCCTGGTTGGGGAGTCCTTAGTGTTCTGATCCCCCATGCCACCTGCTAGGAAGCTGCCCCCTCCCCCCCCCCCCCCCCCCCCCCGGCTCATAACTCATAACTCTCTTCTTCGGCCCTAGAAGCTGCTCTGGCTGCTCTATGACCGGGGACATCTGGAAAGGTCAGTAAGGAGAAGTAGCCAGACTAGGGCTTGGGGGCCAGAGCGATGAGTTGCATCCTAGACTTCTGATCCTTTCCCAGGTACCCCATGGCACTAGGGAACCTGGCAGATCTGGAGGAGCTGGAGCCAACCCCTGGCCGGCCAGACCCGCTCACCCTCTACCATAAGGTGAGCATCTCAGGAGGTGGCAGGAGCTAGGCTTTGACAATGTCTGGGGTCTCCTTTCCGGGACATGCAGGGAACAGTTGAGGGAAGGGCTTTGGGTGTGTGGGAGCATCTTCCACACAGGTCCCCATTTTGTATCAAGTGCATTGTCTATAGTCAGGACTGCCCAAGGGGTGCTCTGCACTCCCCAGCCTACGATTGGCAGGGCCTCAATTTGTCCCCTTAGTATCCTTCCCATGTATAGCAGAGGCCACATGTGGGAGCACAGAGGGTGTTGGGTCTGGAAACCTCTGGTATTTTTGTAGTAGAGTGACAAAGCCTGGCTGGGGCTGGGAGCGCTGCCCCTCCCCTCCCTGGGCCTTGTTCTGTGGGGGTCCCCACCCCTATAATCCACTTCAGGCCTCAGCAGTCACCTCCCAGAGAGTTCCACAAAGGGGCCAGCAGGGGGTAGAGCTGGGGTTGGAAGTGGGGATGACTCTACAACTTCTCTTTTGTACCTTCCCTGTGTGACTCGATGGGGCATGCATGCCATCCCAGAAAGCAGGGGCTGCCTCCCTGAGGTTTCCCTGCCCCATCCCACAGGGCATTGCCTCCGCCAAGGCCTACTACCGTGATGAGCACATCTACCCCTACATGTACCTGGCTGGCTACCACTGTCGCAACCGCAACGTGCGAGAGGCCCTGCAGGCCTGGGCGGACACTGCCACGGTCATCCAGGAGTGAGGATCCTCCCACTGCGGCCTCCAGCCTTTCCTTTCCCCTTACTCAGTTTCCAACAACTCTTGTCCAAGACTGAGACCAGAGTTCCCAGCTCTGTCCCCTCTCCCTCCATTCAGTCCCCAGAGCAGCCAAGGCTACCATCCCTGAGGAAGTAGGGGCCTCTGGGTAGACCTTTCCCATTTCTTTCCAGCAGTTTCTAGCCTAGCCCTACCTCCCCTCCTTAGTCTTGTGAGTACTCTGACATAGGTGCCCTTGTCTGGCTTGGGATGACCTGGGGGGAGAAAACCTGGGCTGTTCCCCCTGTTTGTTCCCTGGGGGCATCTGTCACAGATCCCACATACTCCCTGTTCTCTCAGCTACAACTACTGCCGAGAAGACGAGGAGATCTACAAGGAATTTTTTGAAGTGGCCAATGATGTCATCCCCAACCTGCTGAAGGAGGCGGCCAGCTTGCTGGAGGCAGGCGAGGAGCGGCCTGGGGAGCAGACTCAGGTGAAGAGCTGGAGCTTCACTGGAGCCCACCCTTGGACAGGGTCCCCATTACATGGCTGGGGACTGCGTGTGGAAGTTGGCCCAGGGCTGTGTTCTCTTGCAGTAGCCAAGATCCTGGGATTGAAGGAACTGAGGATGTTTGGGGGTTTCTACCCTGTCTCTTTGGGTATATGGGGTGGCAGCCTTCTCTTCCATGGCCAGGGTCCTCACACAGGGTTAGATGGAGGTAGGAGATGGCCTTCCCTCCTCTGCCCTGGCTGAGACTGGCCTTATAAGAGGAAGGAGGATGCTCCTGACCCCTACTCACCTCTGTAGTCAGTGCTCTGCCTAGGTGGGGACCTGCCTGCACCCTGGGTCTGACCTGTGCTCTACTTTCCCTTCCCCTTTGCCCAGGGCACCCAGAGCCAGGGCTCTGCCCTCCAGGACCCTGAGTGCTTCGCTCACCTACTGCGATTCTATGATGGCATCTGCAAATGGGAGGAGGGCAGCCCCACACCTGTCCTGCACGTGGGCTGGGCCACCTTCCTCGTGCAGTCCCTAGGCCGCTTCGAGGGACAGGTGAGGGGGCTGGGTGCTCCGTGGTATGACGTCACCACAGGGTGGTGGGACACTGCCATTCTTGGGGATAGATGGAACAGACCCTTAGCTGGGGTCGCTGGGGCCTGGGGCCCCGCAGTTCCCAACCGTGGTCTGCAATACCTTCCCGGCTGCTCGTCCAGGTGCGGCAGAAGGTGCACATAGTGAGCCGAGACGCAGAGGCAGCTGAGACAGAGGAACCTTGGGGTGAGGAGGCCCGTGAAGGCCGGCGGCGAGGGCCACGGCGAGAGTCCAAGCCAGAGGAGCCTCCGCCCCCCAAGAAGCCTGCACTGGACAAGGGCCCCAACTCTGGGCAGGGTGCGAGTTCGGGACCACCCCGAAAGCCCCCAGGAACAGTCCCAGGCACAGGCCGTGGCCCCGAAGGCAGCAGCGCAGCTCAGGCCCCCGCACCTGCATCACCGCCACCAGATGGCCCGGTGCTCACTTTCCAGAGTGAGAAGATGAAGGGCATGAAGGAGCTGCTGGTGGCCACCAAGATCAACTCCAGCGCCATCAAGCTGCAGCTCACGGCGCAGTCGCAGGTGCAGATGAAGAAGCAGAAGGTGTCCACGCCCAGCGACTACACTCTGTCTTTCCTCAAGCGGCAGCGCAAGGGCCTGTGACCTGCGGGGAGCCCTGTCCCACCCTCAGTCCATCCAGCTGGGCTTCCCCAGCTCCCATTCCCCAGCCAGCCCCGCTGCCTCCCAAACAGCCAGATTGGGCCTACAGCCTGGCTCCGCCTCCACCCCTCCCCAGCTCCCAGGTTTACAAGTACTCAGATGGTCGAGGCAGCGAGGTCCTCCAGCCATGGCCCTGCTCCTAGTGTGTAGTCCCCTCTCCCCGCATCCCGGCCGGCCAACTGGATCGAGCCCCCGAAAGTGGGCCACAGCCGAAGCTCTGACCCCCGCCTCCCTCGGCCAGACTGACCGACTGCAGGCTGTGGCCCTCCCACCTGGGGAGACTGAGGCAGGCCTTCCGCTAGGGGCCGAGGTCTGCCGGCCCGGGACTCTGGGGCACATTTCCACGGCTGGGGACCCCGCGTGCCCGCGCCCAGGGCAAGCCCTGATGCCAGGATCCAGAGCCCGTCCTCCTGGCCGGCTCCCCGCGCCCCCTTCCTGGACTCAGGGGCCCGGGGCCCGGCCATCCCCGGACCCGGAGGAAGCCTGCAGGGGGTGGGAGGGCGCGGGCCGAGCTCTTCCTGTTTTGTACATAGATTTATTTTTCAGTTCTAAGGCAGATGAATACATTTTGTTAAAAAAAAAAAAAAAAAGGCCTGCACCTGTCCGTGTTTCGTCCCGGGACCTGCGGCTGGGGGTGCGTGGGAGGGGGCGGCCCCGCCCCGCCCCGGCGCGCCCACCTGTGGCGCGGGCGCGGACGGCGGGGCGGCTCCCGCGGGCGCCTCCTCCCGGCCCGGCGGCGGCGCGGCGGGGCGGCCCCGCCCCGCCCCAGGGCCCCGGCCCCGCCCTCGCGGCCTCGGCGCCCGCCCCGCCCCGCGCCGCCCCGCGCCGGCTCCGCAGCTCGCGCCTGCCGGCCGGCCCGCCCGGCGCCGGGCCATGGCGCTGCTGCGGGACGTGTCGCTGCAGGATCCGCGGGATCGCTTCGAGCTGCTGCAGCGCGTGGGGGCCGGGACCTATGGCGACGTCTACAAGGTGCGCCGGGCCGGCGGGACGCGCGCGGAGCCGGGAGGAGGGGGCCGCGCCCGGCCGCGCGGGAGGCGCCGCCCCGCCCCCGCCTCACCCCTTCGCCCCCCGCCCCGCAGGCCCGCGACACCGCCACCTCCGAGCTGGCCGCGGTGAAGATCGTCAAGCTGGACCCAGGTGAGGGCCGGGCGGGGCCTCTGCGTCGGAGCGCAGCGCGGGCGGGCGCGGGCTCGGTGCGGGCGCAGAGTGGACGTTTCCAAGACCCCCCTCCTGCCCCCGCGGCCCCGCCGGCCACCTGTCCACCTGTCCGGTCTGGAGGGAGGCGCCCGAGGCCCATTTTGCAGCTGGGCCACTGAGTCAGCCGCCCCCTCTGTGTCCCCTCGTGCTCCTCAGGGGACGACATCAGCTCCCTCCAGCAGGAAATCACCATCCTGCGTGAATGCCGCCACCCCAACGTGGTGGCCTACATCGGCAGCTACCTCAGGTGAGGCTGCCCTGCCCGCCTGTCCCCGCGCAGCCCCCGCGCGGCCTGCGCGCCCACCCCAGCCCTGTGTCTCCTCCCCAGGAACGACCGCCTGTGGATCTGCATGGAGTTCTGCGGAGGGGGGTCCCTACAGGAGATTTACCACGGTGCGGGGGCCCCCCCGGAGGGCGGGGGGGGGAGGCCCTCCGAGGGCTGTAGCCTTTCCCCCTAGCCCAACGTGGGTGGCAGCAGCCGGGGACAGGCCCGGCTGGACTTGGGCTTCTTTCTATTCCTAACTGGCTGTGTGACCTTGAGTGATAGCTGTCTTTCTCTGGGTTCCGAATTCCATCCTAAGCAGGAGAGGGATGTATCTAACACCCCTTTCCCTTAGAAGTCCCTGCTGCACCCCCTCACACACACCTAGGGTATCAGGGAGGGTTCCCGTATCTCTCAGCCCCGCTCCATGCCAGCCCTCACCCTTTCTGTTTCAGCCACTGGGCCCCTGGAGGAAAGGCAGATTGCCTACGTCTGCCGGGAGGCACTGAAGGTAGCTGGGCCCATTTAAGACTCTCTCTAGCTCCCCAGGAGCTGTGGGTCCAGACCCCAGCTGACCAGTGGGGTGAAGCCAGTGCTCCAGACAGGACTGGCCCAAGGGGCTCTGGGTCCTAGAGGGGAAGGGGCCCCATCCCTGTTGCCGGAAGCAGCCCATTTCCCTCTTGGCTCAGTCACTTCCTGTTTGGGGAGAGGGGAGGAAGAAGTGGCCTGGGTGGGGGGCCCTACTCCGAGAAGGGGTTCAGTGAGAGGATGTGTGCCAGGTGGCTGCCCTCAGGGACTCCTCTGTGTCCTCAGGGGCTTCACCATCTGCATTCTCTAGGGAAGATCCACCGAGACATCAAGGTAGGTAGGGGCCGGCTAAGGGCGAAGGGTGAGGGTGCTGGAGGCTCTGGGGCGGCACACTGAATCTCTCCTCCATTTTCACAGGGAGCTAACCTTCTCCTCACTCTCCAGGGCGATGTCAAGCTGGGTCAGTACCTAGGGACACACTCAGTACCTAGGGTTCTGTGGCAGCCCAGAAGCTCTAGAGAGTGCCTGGTGCCCTGGGATTAGTCACTTTACTCCGCTGGCCTCAGTTTCCCCATGTAGGAACTGTGGCATAGTCCCTTACCGCTGGTAGCTAGCTGTGGTTGGGCCTGGATGGCATCCTGGCGTGGGACCAAGGCACTGAGTCAGGGATAGAGGCTGGTTGACCCCTTGCAGGAAAGGGGCCAGTGGCAGCTGTGTCTGGGCCTGGCCACCTGCCCATCTGAGCCTTTCCAGGTGCATCCTGAGCCTGAGGCCCCGGAGTGATGGGGGAGGTGAGCAGAGCCACAGATCTGGTGAGAGCTGCTCTTGTTCCTGCAGCTGACTTTGGGGTATCTGGGGAGCTGACAGCATCTGTGGCCAAGAGGAAATCTTTCATTGGGACTCCATACTGGTGAGGCTGGGGCCTGGAAAGAGGAGGAGGGGCCACAAGTGGGGCTCCTGGCCAGCCGCACATGTGACACCCCTCCCCCCCCCACTTCTAGGATGGCGCCTGAGGTGGCTGCCGTGGAACGCAAGGGTGGCTACAACGAGCTGTGTGACGTGTGGGCCCTGGGCATCACTGCCATTGAGCTGGGCGAGCTACAGCCACCACTATTCCATCTGCACCCCATGAGGTCAGCCTAGGCCATGCCCCTTGCTGGCTACTTGCCCTGCTGACCCTTCACCCCTAACCTCACACCCTCCCCCAGGGCCTTGATGCTCATGTCAAAGAGCAGCTTCCAGCCACCCAAGCTGAGGGACAAGACGCGCTGGTGAGGCCCCTCCCCTCCCCCTTCCCGTGCTTGGACAATCTGACTCCCCAGGGTGCGGGACCTGGTGTGGACAGGAGAGCAGGGCAGATGGCTGGTGATGGAGCCATGGGCAGTAACTGTCTTGCCCTGATTGTTCCTTGCTGGGTAGGCCCTGCTGGGTTCTGGAAGCTTCTGGAGCAGGGATGGAATGATCAGCAGGATGCCCTGCATGGGGCCTAACCTCCTGCTGGGTGGGGGTTCTTGTACCCACAGGACCCAGAATTTCCATCACTTCCTCAAGCTGGCACTGACCAAGAACCCCAAGAAGAGGCCAACAGCTGAGAGGCTTCTACAGGTGGGAGACAGGGCGGGCCTGGGGCTCAATGCACTAATGTCTGGAGAACAAGGCTAACCTGAGCACCCCTCATTCCTCCAGCACCCTTTCACAACCCAGCAGCTCCCTCGGGCCCTCCTCACTCAGCTCCTGGACAAAGCCAGTGACCCCCACCTGGGAACCCCCTCCCCTGAAGACTGTGAGCTAGAGGTAAGCAGGGAGCGGTGGGGAAGGGCGGGGCCGGGAACAAGGCCTTGACCTGATCTGGTTGGAAGGATCCCAAAGGAGATATTGGTCAAGGTCTGTCCCCCTCTTAACCCCCAGGACCTGGGCTCTGTCCTTTAGCTTTTTCATTCAAGGCTGGCTCTCTACCACTTGGGCCCCAGTTTCATTCCCAACTTCTTGTTGGTTAATTGGAGATGAGTCTCACAGATTTTCCTGCCTTGGCTGGCTTTGAACTGCAATCCTCAGATCTCAGAGTAGCTAGGATTACAGGTGTGAGCTTAAAGTCACAGTAATTCCAGCACAGAGAGCTTGCCTATTAGGAATCTTCCCTGGGCTGGGTCTTGCTTCTCCTGTGATAGGTTCCCACTCTTGAGCCCAGGCTGACCCGGGGCCATGACTGAGCCATCTTGCTTTCGGTGTGATTTTTGGCAAGGCACATAGCCTCTCTGTGCCAGTTCTCCCATCTGTGACATGAGGGTGCCCATTTTAATCTCACGGTGACCTCAGAGGGTTTTCCCAAAAACAGAACACCCCATGTGTGTGCCCTCGCAGAATTCCTGGCAGGAGATGGGCGCTGGGTGCCAGTGCACTGCTTTTCCTTCTTAGACTTACGACATGTTTCCAGACACCATTCACTCCCGGGGCCAGCCTGGTGTGGCCGAGAGGACCCCCTCCGAGATCCAGTGTGAGTCTTCTGACTTCTTTGCCCGTGGATTAGGGTGTGTGCTGTGTGTATACCAGGGTCTCAGTGTGTGTACGTTGTGGGGGGAGGCGGGGTCAGTCCTGAGATGCCAGCCCCCTAACCCTGTACTCTGGGCCTCCCAGTTCACCAGGTGAAATTTGGCGCTCCTCGCAGGAAGGAAACCGACCCAATCAATGAGCCGGTGAGGGCTGTGGTGGGCCAGGGGTGGGGAGTGGGGTGGGGGTGGGTCTCTGATGTAAGAGATTGCTTTCAGACTAATGGCTCCATTGTGGGCCAGTTTCCTTTAGACCGCGACTTAGAAGATGGGCCTAGGGCTAGTGGGGAGGTATGGCTCAAGTGGTAGAGCAAGCATGAGGCCTTGGGTTCAATCCCCAGTACCACAAGGAAGAAAAAAAAAAATAGGTGCTGGTAGCTCATTCTTACAATCCTAGCTATTCAGGAAGCTGAGATAGGAGGTTCTCAATTCCAAGCCAGCTCAGGCAGGAAAATCCAGTTAGCCACCAAAAAACCAGAAGTGGAGATATGGCTCAAGTGGTGCAGTCCCAGCATTGAGCAAAAAAATCTCAGGGACAGCACCCTGATTCAAGCCTCCAGTACCAGTACAGCTACATGCACAAAATTGGCTCTGTCAGCATAGGTCTGACCTACACTCTGGTGTTACTAGTGCATTGTCCATCTTCCTGTCTGTCCTCTCTTCTGCCATCTTGCCTTCTGTATAGCTAGGATTACATGCATGTGGCACCAGTACCTCGTTTTTGTTTAGTTTTGTTCAGTGATAAAGTCAGGTTCTATGACCCAGGCTAGCCTGGAACTCATGAACTTCCTGCCTGAGCCTTCTCCTGAGTGTCCTGATTACACTCGTGGCTGTCACAGTGGCTTTCCTGCAACTTTTATTGACCTCTCACAGTTTTTGCTCTTTGCCTCCTTCCTTGTCTCTCTGCCTTGGTTTCCTCCAGTGGGAGGAAGAGTGGACGCTATTGGGAAAGGAGGAGCTGAGTGGGTAAGTGAGGGAGGAAAGCTGCAGGGTGGATTGTGGGGGGGGAGGGGGCCAGGGGGAAGTCCTGTAGTGAGGCTGACCTCTGACCTTTCCCCCCTGTCACACAGGAGCCTGCTGCAGTCCGTCCAGGAGGCGCTTGAGGAAAGGTGAGGGGCGGGGACTCTGGGAGGGGCGGGGATTCTAGGCCCGGGAGCCAATCCCATTTCATAGCGGTTGTCCACTGCTTTGTCTCCCGCAGGAGCCTGACCATCAGGCCAGCCTCGGACCTCCAGGTGCTGTAGCTGGGAGGGGGGATGTACACACAGGTGACAGGGCCGTCTAACAGCCCAGCCCTCTTCCCAGGAACTGGACTCCCCCGATGATGCCATGGGCACCATCAAACGCGCCCCTTTCTTGGGGCCCTCCCCTGCGGAGCCAGCCAAGGAGGATCTCTCGAGCTCCCCAGGTGAGCCTCAGATTTGGGAGGCCAGGAGGAGCCTGGGATGGGGCCAGGGCTGAAAGTCACCGTGCGGCTTATATACCTGCAGGAACCCTGCCCCCATGTCCCCCAGGCCCTGGCAGCCCCTCAGTGCTGCCCACCGCCTGGGCCACCATGAAGCAGCGGGAAGATCCTGAGGTGAGGGCCACGAGGAGGAGGGGCTGTGGGCACTGGGCGATGAGGTCACCTTGGCCCTAACTCCTTCCTTCCCTCCCAGAGGTCATCCTGCCATGGGCTTCCCCCAACCCCCAAGGTGCACGTAAGTGTTCACCTGTGTGTGTGTGTGTCCTGCTCAGCTGCTCTCCTAACCTGCCCGCTCACTGCTGCCCCCGGCCCCCCCTCAGCCCCTCGCTTCCTCCACAGATGGGCGCCTGCTTTTCCAAAGTCTTCAATGGCTGTCCCCTTCAGATCCACGCTGCCGTCACCTGGGTCCACCCTGTCACTCGAGGTAGGCCAGAGGAGGACCCACCCCCCTCCCCGTGTGCCACTGATCTCTGACCCTGTGCTCACACCTTCAGACCAGTTCTTGGTGGTGGGAGCTGAGGAGGGCATCTACACGCTCAACCTGCACGAGCTGCACGAGGACACTCTGGAGAAGGTGAGGCTTCTGGCCTTGGGGGGGTGGGGCAGAGGCTCAGGGAGGCTGCACGCCTGCCAAACGCCTGTCACTTCGCCCCCTAGCTGATCTCCCACCGCTGCTCCTGGCTCTACTGCGTCAACAATGTGCTGCTGTCACTCTCAGGTAGGGGGCTGGGCAGCTGCTGAGCCCAGGTGCCCTGAACTTCCCCCTAAGCCCCGGCGTGTGCCTTGCTCATGGCAGGGAAATCCACACACATCTGGGCACATGACCTTCCGGGTCTGTTTGAGCAACGGAGACTACAGCACCAGGCGCCGCTCTCCATCCCCACGAACCGCCTCACCCAGCGCATCATCCCCAGGTAGGGGTTGCGGGTTGCACTGAACTGGAGGGCAGGGGCTCTGGGCAGAGACTGTTGGGATCTTTGATGTATCAGCTGGTCCCTTATCCTCCCGGAGCCCCAGGATCCTATTGGTCAGTACAGGTGCTAGCCACCTCCTCACCAGCCGCAGCTATTGGGCTTCCTGATAGCCGGTAGCTCAGCCCTGGGCGATGCTGGGCATAACATGTCACGAAATTCTATGTTGGAGAATCAAGGGAGATGACTCCCTTTGCAAGACAGTCCCTGTCCCCACCTGATGCTGAGGTGGGCCTGCTGGGAGATCCTTGGGGGACAGAGGCTGCAGAGTGGAGAGAGATCAGAGTCTGAGAACACATAGTTTCTGGGCAGAGGAAAGAGCAGAGATGTGTGTGAAACAGTCCAGGACCTCCATGGTATTTGGCTGAGGCCGAGGAAGCTGCCCAGGAGGCAGAGCTCTTCTGTTGCTGCTGCTGCTGCTGCTGCCACTGCTGCACCATCAGCGTTTTTAAAAGATCGATCTGAGTGCCAGTCAGGATTCTTCCTGTTGAAGGTGATTTCAACTGACTGGCCAAGAGCTAGGAGTGGTGCCATAGGCCTGTCATCCCAGGCTGAGGCAGGAGGATCTGAAGTTCTAGGCCAGCCGGGGCGACCTAAAAAGACGCAGTCAAAAGCAAAACAAAACAACTCATTGGTTTAAGCACAGAAGTGAGTTTAGTGTTTAATGTAGCTGAAGGTTCCGGAGTAGGCTTAGCTTCAGGCTCAGTTGGATCCAGGTGCAGGTAGCACTAGTAGGAACTGGCCTGCATCTCTGGGTTTAACAGACTTTCTTCTCAAAGGACAGAACAGATGGGGCTACCTGTAGTCCCAACCCCATGGATCTAGAACCTCCATTCCCAAATCATTCCCACAGAGGTTTCAGGCCACTTCTCATTGGCCCCGCTGAGGTGCCGCCTCACTCTCCAGCCAATCACTGGGGCTGGGAGATAAGATATCTAGGCCTGCCCTGGGCAGGAGAACGTCTCAGCCCTCTTATAGAAAGAGGCAGAGGTACATGCTAATGAGTTGTGGTGGACAATGGAAGGTGAACTGGGAAAGGAGCAGGGCCCGTGGGCCAGCCTGGGGGGCATTTAGAGTGGACTGACAAGGTTAGGGGACAGAGTAACCCTGAGTGTGTCCTGGGTTTGTGAGGCATGGGCCATGTTGGAGAGAGCACTTAGTCATTCAGCTGATGACGACAGTGCTCAGAAGGCTCCTAGCAGAGTCCCGGGGCACAGATGAACTCTGGCCCTTGTCATGGCATCTGTTGCTTGTGGAGGGAGGCAGGCAGTGTGGAGCTGGGTCAGGGAAACTATTTGGTGGCTGATGGCTCAAGAGATCATCCAGCCACTGGGACATCAAGGGTGGCGTTGAACAGGTGCTCAGGAAGGCTTTGCTGAGAAAGTGCTGTTTTGGGCAATAGAGAGCTGGGGTACTGTACCTCCGTGGCAGAGCTCTTGGCTGTTGTATGTAAAGCCTGGGGTTCTGTCCCCAGCAGTGCAGCAGAAAAACAAAAGACTAATCCTGTAGATATGTGGGGAAGGCCATTGGGCAGAAGGCTGGGCCAGTGCAAAGGCCCTGGGACCGAAAGTCAGCTCGGTCTACTTGAGGAACAGCAATGAAGCCAGTGTGGTGGATCAGATGGAGTGAGAGGGAGATAACTGAGGAGGCCTTCAGCTTTAACTCAGAGGGCAGAGAGAGTGGGGCGGGCACTGCCGAGGAGTGACCCACACTGAGATCACCAGCGACGGGGCGAGGGTGGAAGTGAGGAGGTACTGCAGTGCTGGGGTGGGAAGCAGTGTGCACGAGGGCTGGGGTAGCAATGGAGGAAATGCAAACCGGTCCAGTTCTGGTACTGTTTTGCCAGTGGAGCCAGCAGGATTTCCTGATGATAGGCAGTAGAGGGGAGAAGGGCGTGGTGGGGCTGACCAGGGCCCTGCCCCGGCTTTAGGAAGGATGGAGCTGTCATCAGTTAGAGGTGGAACAAGAGCCAGGAGGAGCTGAATTCAATTTGCATTGACGTGTGTTTTTGCGCCAGATGCCTGTGGCTCACATCTGTGAACCTAGACACTTAGGAGGCTGAGAGCTGAGGAGTGAGGTTCAAAGCCGGCCCAGGCAGGAAATCCTGTGAGACTACAATAAACTACCAAAAAAGTCAATGGAGGTGCGGCTGAAGTGGTAGACATCTAGCCTTGAGAAAAAAAAAAATACCAACGGAAAAAACTAAGGGACAGTGCCCAGGCCCTGAGCTGAAACCCTAATTCTGGCACACACAGGGCCTATGCTTGCCAGGCAAGTGCTGTACAAAGATGCAAGCCCAAGATACATTTTTTTTTTTTTTTTTTTTTGTGGTGATGGGCTTGAACTCAGGCCCTGGGAGCCGTCCCTGAGCTGTTTTTTGCTCAGGGCACCCAGTGGCACTTTTTGAGCCACGTGCCATTTACGGTTTTCTGGGGGTTACTTGGAGATGAGAGTCTCTAGACTTTCTTGCCTGGGCGGGCTTTGAACCTTGATCATCAGCTCTCAGCTTCCTGAGTAGCTAGGATTACAAGTGTGAGCCACCAGTGCCTGGCTGTGGGGTTTTTTTGTTTTGTTTTTTTTTCTTGGTTTTTATGTTTTTGCTAATCCCAGGATTTAAACTCAGGGCCTCAAACTCTAGATCCTCCAGATTTCAGCATCTTAAGTAACTAAGATACAAATATGAGCCATCAGTGCTCGGCTTAAGATGCTCGCGCGTGCGTGCGTGCATGCGTGCGTGTGTGTGCTAGCTATGCTGGTTAGCTCTGGGGCTTGAATTCAGGGCCTGCGCACTGTCCCTGAGCTCTTCAGCTCAAAGCTTAGCACTCTACCACTCGAGCCGTAGCACTGCTTCTGATATTTCTGAGTGGTTTATTGGCAATTAGAGTTTCATGGACTTCCCTGCCCGGGCTGGCTTTGAGGCTTTGAACCACGATCCTCAGATCATAGCCTGCTGAACAGCTAGGATTACAGGCGTGAGCCACCGGCACCTGACTGTTCCTTCATTTTTTGCTTGAAGCTAGCACTCTTCCACTTGAGCCACAGCTTCATACCTGGTGTTTTGGTGGTTAATTGGAGATAAGAGTCTCATGGGCTTTCCTGCCTGGGCTGGCTTCTAACTGCAATCTTCACATCTCAGTCTCCTGAATAGCTAGGATTACAGGTGTGAGTCACCAGCGCCTGGCTTCCAAGATACTTTTTGAATGTGCCATGCTAAGGAGAACTCCATCCATTACAGCCAGAGGGGGTAGAAGCTCCAAGGAGAGGGCTGGCTCTGGGTTCAGATGCCATGACCAGATGTAGAGGTGGGGCATGCAGCAGGGGACCTGCAGGGAGGGTAGGCGGTCCAGGCCCAGGGCAGCACTGCACCTGGTGTCCACTGTCCTCTGGGCTTCCTGAGCTTCATCCCCTATCCAGCCTTCTTGGGCCCTGGGCCTGCAGGAAGCTGGCCCACTGAGACCCTGGTGAGGCACTGCAGCCTAGCCTGGGGCCCGTGTCTGGAAGGTCAGAATCACAAGGTCCACGTTGCACATAAAGAAGAGAAAACATGAATTACTCAAGAGGAAGAACCAAATACAAAGCTACATGCCAGAATGTATGCCACTGTCCTTCCCAAAGGCCAGCTGGGAGGACAGCGAGAGGAAGAAGGAGGGCAGAGGGCAGAGAGGGGCAGACGCCGGCTTCCTCCCAGGGGCCCGTCTTGGCAGAAGTACAGACAGAGCCTGAGTCACTGCAGTGTCCACACCAGCACATGCCCCTGTTCCCTAGAGTATACTGCATGCTCCCCATCATCGAAGCCACCCACCCCCTGGCCCTGCAGGCCTGTAGCCCCCACCAGAGCAGTGATGGAGGGCAAATGGTTGCTGTCTGAAGCCTTTCTTCCCCCAGGGCCTATGGGTGCATCTGTGAAATGGGCCAGCGCAGCCCAGCAATCCAGAGCCCGACTCCACTCCTGCCACTCTCCTTCACATGGCTTTGCCCACAAAAGAATTGCTTTTGGGCCTGGGAAGGTGGCTCAGTAGTAGAGTGCTGGTCTTGCACGCATGAGGCCCTGGGTTCAAATCCTCAGCACCACATAAACTGAAAAAGCCAGAAGTGGCGCTGTGGCTCAAGTGGTAGAGCTCTAGCCTTGAGCTGAAGAGCTGAGGGACAGCGCCCAGGCCCAGAGTTCAGGCCCCACAACCAGCACAAACAAAACAAAAAAAAGAATTGCTTTTGTTTTGTGTTGTTTTTGTGTGTTGATACAGGAGCTTGAACTCAGGGCCTTTCACTCTTGCTTAGCTTTTTCACTCAAAACTAGAGCTCTGCTGCTTAAGGTACAGCTCCACTTCTAGAGATAAGAGTCTTCCTAGAGGACTGGGAAGGTGGCTTAGTGGCCGAGTGCTTGCCTAGCATACATGAAGCCCTGGGTTCGATTCCTCAGTACCACAGACACAGAAAAAAAGTGGCTCTGTGGCTCAAGTGGTAGAGTGCTAGCCTTGAGCAAAAGAAGCTCAGGGAGGGCTGGGAAGGTGGCTCAGTGATAGAGCGCTTGCCTTGCAATGCATGAGGCCCTGGGTTCGATTCCCCAGCACCAAATAAGAAAAAAGCCGGAGATGGCGCTGTGGCTCAAGTGGTAGAGCGCTAGCCTTGAGCTGAAGAGCTGAGGGACAGCACCCAGGCCCAGAGTTCAGGCCCCACAACCAGACCCCAAAAAAAGAAGCTCAGGGACAGTGCTTGGGCCCTCAGTTCAAGCCCCAAGACTGGCCTGGATTTGTCTGCTCAGACTGACTTCAAATCAGGATCCTCAGGTTTCAGCCTCCTGAGCAGTTAGGATTACAGGTGTGGGCCACCGGCTCTGGGCTCCTAGAACTCAAAGCAAGTGGAAAAGTAAAGTTACCAGGCGCACGTTTCTCCCCGTAGGAACTTGTATCATCCTGTCTGCGGCCCAGGAAGTGGCCACTAGCATTACCCACATTCTGCAGATAAGGAAATTGAGGCATGGATGGGGGAAGTGACTTGCACAAGGCCATGAGGGCCCTGGGTGTGACTCTGTGGACTCCAGGCTGGAGAGCTGCAAGGTGGCCGCAGGGATGGGGTGTTGCCGTGCTAGTGTGCCAGATAAAGATGGCCACCCTACAGGGCTCTGGCTGTCGACGGCTCCCCAACTCCCCACCCCCCGCCCCCGTTTATCACCCCTCCAGGCGCTTTGCCCTGTCCACCAAGATTCCAGACACCAAAGGCTGCCTGCAGTGCCGTGTGGGTAAGAGCTGGCCGAGTGGGGCCCCAGCAGGGTGGGGCGCAGGCTGAGCTCCCTGCCCACCATCTGTCTCTCCCTCAGTGAGGAACCCCTACACCGGTGGCACCTTCCTGCTGGCTGCCCTGCCCGCCAGCATGCTCCTGCTGCAGTGGTACGAGCCCCTGCAGAAGTTTCTGCTGCTGAAGGTGAGGGGGTGGTGGGAGAAGCCCAGGGAGTCTCAAGGCAAGCAGCAGAGACCCGAGTACCCCGACTACCCGGCTCCCCCTCTAGAACTTCTCCAGCCCCCTGCCCAGCCCAGCTGGGATGCTGGAGCCGCTGGTGCTAGACGGAAAGGAGCTGCCGCAGGTGTGTGTGGGTGCTGAGGGACCCGAGGGGCCTGGCTGCCGCGTCCTGTTCCACGTCCTGCCCCTGGAGGCCGGCCTGACGCCTGACATCCTCATCCCCCCTGGTAATCAGGGAGACTGGGTTGGGGGGGTTGGTTGGCAAGCAGATAAGGGAGACAGAGGCGGGAGTTAGGGGCTGGGAATCACAAGCCACGGCTCCCCAGAGACCTTGGAGCCCAAGGACATCAGAGTGGGTTTAGAACTCTGCCTCGCTTTAGTTGGAAAGATCTCCAAGACTAAGCGTGGCATGGTGGTGCAGCCTAGAGTCCCAGTTTACTGGGGAGGCTGAGGCAAGGAGGATCGCTTAAGTCTAGGAGTTGAAGGCCAGCTACAGTGAGAAAGGAGCTGGGCACCAGTGGTTCATGCTTGTAATCCTAGCAATTTAGGAGGCTGAGGTCTGACGATTGTGGCTCAAAGCCAGCCACCTAGGCAGATAAATCTGAGTCTTAGCACTAGTTAACTAGCAAAAAGCCAGAACTGGAGGCATGGCTCATATGGTTGAACACCAGCGTCAGTCAAAAAAGCTAAAAGTGTAAAGCCCTGAGTTCAAGCCCTGATATTAGTATGCATGTGCATATATGTATGCGCGTACACACACACACACACACACACACACACACACACACAGAAAAAGTTATTGTAGGGGCTGGGAAGGTGGCTCAGTGGTAGAGCGCTTGCCTTGCATGCCTGAGGCCCTGGGTTCGATTCCTCAGCACCACATAAGCAAAAGGAAAAAAAGCCGGAAGTGGTGCTGTGGCTCAAGTGGTGGAGCGCTAGCCTTGAGCTGAAGAGCTGAGGGACAGCGCCCAGGCCCAGAGTTCAGGCCCCACGACCAGACCCAAAAAAAAAAAAAAAAAAAGAAAAAGTTATTGTACCAAACAGCTGACAGCCAAGAAAACTCTGGCTGCCAGTGCTCAGGCCTGGCAGTATGATAGCCTTGCTCACAAGAGGGATTTGTTTTGTTTTGTTGGTGCTCATTCTCAGGGCCTAAGTGCTCCCCCTGAGCGTTTTTGTGGTGCTCATTCTCAGGGCCTACGTGCTCCCCCTGAGCGTTTTTGTGGTGCTCATTCTCAGGGCCTAAGTGCTCCCCCTGAGCGTTTTTGCTCAAGGATAGAGCTCTACCACTTGAGCCACAGTGACACTTTCGGTTTTCTAGTGGTTTATTGGAGTCTCAAGCACTTTCCTGCCCTAGCTGGCTTTGAAACACGATCCTCAGATCTCACTCAGCCTCCTGACTAGCTAGGATTGCAGGCGTGAGCCACCAGCAGCTGGCAGAATTTCATTCTTGAGTCTCCCGGCTGTGTATTGCTATGCCTGGGTCACTCGTGAGGAACCGAGGCTGACAAGGGAGGAGTGGAGCCCACTCACACCTCCCTGGAAGATGTGTCCCGCCAGGCCCTCAGGAATTCTTCCCCCTCTCTTGAGTTTCCTGGTAGGGTTCAGTGTGAGATGGCTGAAAGTGGTTGTGTGTCCCATAGATGCCCCATATCTTGGGGGCTCAGTCAGGTCTGGTCCCCTTTTCTCTGCCCACAGAGGGGATTCCAGGCTCTGCACAACAGGTGATCCAGGTGGACAGGGACACAGTGCTGGTCAGCTTTGAACGTGAGTACCTCTGTGATCCGTGCAGAAGCACACGGGGAGTAGGGCTGGGGGTGGGGGTGGGGGCAGGGATCTGCCCTCCTAGGAGGGAGCCACTCTGTCTCCCCCCAAACACACAAACACCAGCTCCATTCCTCTGTAGGCTGCGTGAGGATCGTCAACCTGCAGGGTGAACCCACAGCCACACTGGCCCCTGAGCTGACCTTCGACTTCCCCATAGAGACCGTGGGTAAGTGAGCCAGAGGTGGGGTGCAGGGGTGCCCTCCTAGCTCAGAGTATAATACAAGGTGGCCCAGGGGGCAGGAGCTGGATGGAGGGCAAGAAGAGCGCCTCCAGCCCTTCTGGGGAGCCATCCTGGTCATCCACAGTTAGGACCCCTGAGGCCAGAAGTGGGTTCTGGGGGAGGGGGGGACGGCTGGCTCCCTGCCTCAGTGGGTGGAGCTGGGCAGGTAGAGCCAGCCCCCTCCCCCCTGCAGTGTGCCTGCAGGACAGCGTGCTGGCCTTCTGGAGCCATGGCATGCAGGGCCGCAGCCTGGACACCAATGAGGTGAGTTGGGCCGGGCCACCCCCACAGCCCTCGTGTCTTTGGAGAGGACACCTGCTGGAGTGATCTCAGTACCCCTTGTCTTCCAGGTGACACAAGAGATCACGGATGAGACGAGGATCTTCCGAGTACTAGGGGCCCACAGGTAGGTGGTGGCGTCCCTGCGGTCAGAAGTGGACCAGCATGCCTTGCGCCTCCTGCCTTGCTCACCAGGTGCCCCTCTTCCCTCACTAGAGACATCATACTGGAGAGCATTCCCACAGACAACCCGGGGGCACACAGCAACCTCTACATCCTCACCGGCCACCAGAGCAGCTACTGAGCCGTCCTTCCTGCCCCTCTGGGCAAAGCGCGGAAGAGCCTGAGCCCCCCACTCTGCTAGGGCTGGAGGGCAGAAATAATCCTGACCAGTGTGTGGGGGATGTCCCTCAAGGGGAGGGCACCTCCCCCCCTTTAGCAATAACTGGACCCCAAGGAACTGCCACCACCTCCCTAGTGTGGGGACCCCCACACTGGCACAGTGGGGGCCATCCTGCCAATCCATTCCATTTTGTTTCACATTCCCACTTTCTGCTAAGAGCCTGCCCCTGGCTCCGTCCTGGGGAACGTGTATTTAAAAGAGAACTATATTGGTATGAAAGCTGGCTGGTCTTATCCCACCGGTCCCTGTGGGCTGAGGAGCTGGCCCCGCCCCCGCCGCCTGGCCCTCCTCCCTATCTGAGGGTGCTTGGTGTTCCTAGTATCTTCCTGGCAGCCCTCCACTTTGCAGTTTTGGAGCTCTGTTGTTCAGCACCCCGAAGGACCATGCAGTAGGGACACCCAGAACAAAGAGATCATCTAGGGAACTCTTGCGCTGCAGGACCTGACCTGTGTCCCTGCCAGCAGCTCTGTGATCTAACCTGTTCCATGACTAGCAGCTGCTTGCTGGCTCCTGCCTCCCGCAGCGCCCCTTACAGGTGCCCAGCAGTGCAGTGCACTTGACAGGCTAGGAGAGGAGATGGCTGAGTGTGTATGAGACCCCGAAGGGCTCCTTGGTCATGACCAAGATGCAGATGCGCCCTCAAGAGGACCCATTATCGTGGGAGCCCATGCTCAGGTTGGGCTTTACCTTGCCCTTCTCCCACAGCCCCTGAGCAGAAAGGCCCAGAACCCCAGTCAGGAGCCCTACAGCCTCAGGCACTGACTGCCTGTTCTTGACCACAGCCTTTGGACAGGGGAGGACAACCAAGACAGGGAGGGAGCTGACCCTGATGGAAAGGGGGGTGTACAGGCAGGGCCAGGCCAGGGAGGCTGGAAGCTCCGGGAGCAAAGGTTCGAGACTCTGCCTGGCCCATCAGCATGCTGATGTTTAAGACGACCTTTCCTATGGCTGGTGGGAGGGCAGATGACAGCTCTTATGAATAGACACAGGTATCATTGACCCCTTCCCACCCACCTGATGAGTCCTGGCTGCGCTGTTTCTAGTGACAAGTGTTTCTTGGCTGAAATGAAGAGCTAGATAGAATAGGGGAGGAGACACATCCGGTGTACCCAGTGAGACCCAAGGGGAGAGGCACTTTCCAAGCTCTGAGGGCCAAATTAAGAGGGAGGTGATAGGGCTACCTGGCGACTTCCTTCCTTCCCCGTTTTCCAGATTTCTTGGAAGAATGCTGGAGGCAAGGGTGGAGAGGTGAGCGCCTAGGAGAGGCCAGGACACCCTGACTCCAGTTGTCCTGGGTTAGGTCTGTGGCCATTACCACAACAACAGTAGACAGCGCCACCTTGTGGTAAACCCTGGAGGCCTTAGATCCCACCTGAAGAGGGAGGGGCTTGGAGGTGTAATGTGCCAAAGGGGGGTTGGAGATGTGTGTGAAAGGAAGGGCCTCTGACAAGTTTTCTGCCAGCAAAGGCAGGCATAAGCCAAAGAGAAGGTAAGAGAGCAGGGAATGTATACTGAGACTAAAATTCAAGTTTATTTATATATTTGTTTATAGATAGTCCTTGCTTGAGGTACATATTTTGAAATACAAAAGACAGAATGAGTTGGATGTGGTAGGACATGCCTGTAATCCCAGCACTCAGGAAGCAGAGGCAAGGCAGGAGGTCCAGGCCAGCCTTGGTCACATAGCAAGACTTTGTCTCAAATATTAAATAAAGTATTTTAAAGTTTCCCTCTTATTCCCCCAGTTACCCATGTGTCCCAGTTACTTTTGAGCCCTTCTAGCACTATTTATGCAAATTTAAAGTATTTAAATGTATTTTCTTTTCTTTTTTTTTGTCGGTCTGGGGCTTGAACTCTGGGCCTGGGCACTGTCCCTCAGCTCTTCAGCTCAAGGCTAGCGCTGTACCACTTGAGCCACAGCACCACTTCTGGTTTTCTGAGTGGTTTATTGGAGATAAGAGTCTCAGACTTTCCTGCCTGGGCTGGCTTTGAACCACAATCCTCAGATCTCAGCCTCTTGAGTAGCTAGGATTACAGGCGTGAGCCAACAGCGCCCAGCTCAATATATTTTCTATACACTTGGGTATATACATATTCCACATATAATGCCAACTTTGCTCTTTTAAAATATGCCTGGAGATTTTTTTTTCTTGATCAGTGTTGTCCTTTGTTGTTTTATAACTCGCAGTGGTCCAGCTGTATCTGGCTCCCATAACTCATGTTAATGCACCGTAACTAGATCCCTCTGGATGGAAAAGCTAATTGTTTCTACCACTGCGATATTAAAAGCGATGCTGCGATAACCATTCTTACCCAGTGCTGTTTTGTGTGTATCCCGGCAGTGGCCCTGCTGGATCAGAGGTGGATGCATTTGGCATGACAGCCACTGACAACTCACCCTCTGTGGGTGGAATGGGGCAGGCAGGACATCTTTAAGTTGTTCTGTGGATGAAGAAAGGACACAGGCATCTCGGGTGTTCAGGAAATGGTCACACCTGCAGCACACCTGTGGAGATGGTTAGCAGAGAACCCTGATGATGCTCATCACATTTCTCTAAGAGCACAGGAGGCACATTCACTGTGGGGAGGAATGAGCATGAGCATGAACTGGGGGGTCAGCCTGGGACAGCCAATTTTCCCCAGATAGAGGTGTGTGTGTGTGTGTGAGAGAGAGAGAGAGAGAGAGAGAGAGATCCTGAGCCAAGAAGCCTGGTTCCCTCTACCTATGCTACGGCCTTTGCTGTTGGCAGGACAGAAAGTGCTGCTTAATGTACTTACTACAACTATACAGATGAGTCAGGAAGAAAGGAACATCTCCCAACCTGCAGGACTTGGCGATTCCCAAAGAGGATCTTGGCTGACACTGGTTTTCTCTTTCCTGTTTACTTTTTTTTTTAAATATATATTTCTTATTGTAAAAATGCTTTCCCCGTTTACTTTCTTGAGGACGCAGAAACTAGGGAGCTCCTAGGCAGAGGGGATAGAATCCAGGGGCCTCACACCAAGTCAGGCAAGTGCTTGGCAAGTAATCTACAGTTCCAACCTGTTTCCCAAATTTTAATATACCTTAGATCCTTTGTGTTTTGCTTGAACTCAGGGCCTGGACACTGTCCCTGAGCTGCTTTTGCCCAAGGCTAGTGCTCTATTCAGCCACAGCCCACTTCAAGCTTTTTTGATAATTTATTGGAAATAAAAATCTCCTGGGCTGGCTCAGAACTGTAATCCTCAGATCAGCCTCCTGAGTGGCCAGGATTATAGGCATGAGCTATAGGCACCTGGCCTCTGTGAGACTTTTATCTCTAATTAGCAACCAAAAAACGCGGAAATAGAGGTGTAGCTCAAGAAATAGAACACAAGACTTGAGGGAAAAAGCTAAACAACACTATCCAGGCCAAGTTCAAGCTCCAGTACTAGCACACACACACAAAAGACTTCAGGAAGGGGCTAGAAACTTGCCCTTTGCATTTCTACAATTAGCTGAGACCAATTTGGTGTCCCACAAGTTGATTCAATTCAGATGGTAACTAGTGCATTACACAATTCACAATGGTGGGCCATTTTAAGCTTATTTATATTTATACACAGCATTAGAGTTTTATATGTTTTTCTTTTTTGGGGGGGTGGTCCGGTTGTTTTTTTTGGGCCTGGGCCCTGTCCCTCAGCTCTTCAGCTCAAGGCTAGTGCTCTACCACTTGAGCCACAGCGCCACTTCTGGCTTTTTTCTTTTTGCTTATGTGGTGCTGAGGAATCAAACCCAGGGCCTCATGCATGCAAGGCAAGCACTCTACCACTAAGCCACCTTTCCAGCCCCTAGAGCTTTATTTCTGAAGTTTTGTGTTTAAATAATTTTGAGCTCCACTACCCGGAGTTAACAGAGTCACAGGTCAAGAACTCAGCCACCAGTCACTCATCTCCAGGCTCCCTGAAATTCTGTCAAAGTAGCCAGGTGCTGTTGGTTCACATCTAATCCTAGCTACTTAGGAGGCTGAGATCTGAGGATTGTGGTTCGAAGACAACCCAGGCAGAAAAGTTCCTATGAGACTCTTATCTGCAATAAACTACTAAAAAAAGCTGGAAGTGGCACTGTGGCTAAAGTGGTAGAAGACTATCTTTGAGCACAAAGCAGCTCAGAGAGTTCAAGCCCCCAGACCAGTTAAAAAAAAAAATCTGAGCCAGGCACTGGTGGCTTACGCCTGTAATCCTAGCTACTCAGGAGGCTGACATCTGAGGATTGTGGTTCAAAGCCAGCCCAGGCAAGAAAAAAAATTTTTTTTGGTCGGTTGTTATGCCTGTACTCTGGCCTTGGGCGCTGTCCCTCTTCAGCTCAAGGCTAGCGCTCTACCACTTGAGCCACAACACTACTTCCGACTTTTTTCTGCTTATGTGGTGCTGAGGAATCGAACCCAGGGCCTCATGTATGCAAGGCAAGCACTCTACCACTGAGCCACCTTCCCAGGCCTACTTGAGACTTTTATTTCCAATAAACCACCAGAAAATCAGAAGTAGTGCTGTGGCTCAAGTGGTAGAGCACTAGCCTTGAGCTGAAGAGCTGAGGGACAGTGCCTAGGCCGGAGTTCAAGCTCCACTACCCCCCCCCCAAAAAAAACTGTCATTACCTAAAATATGTGGGAACTCTGTGACTCCATTCAAGTTCAATAATTTATCAGAATGACATACAGAACTCAGGAGAGTGCCATACACACTTACGGTTACTACTTTCTTTTTTTGTGGGTTGTAGGGCTTGAACTCCGGGCCTGGGCACTGTCCCTGCACTCTTCAGCTCAAGACAAGCACTCTACCACTTGAGCCACAGCGCCACTTCCAGTTTCCTAGTGGTTTAGTGGAGATAAGAGTCTCACACTTTCCTTCCCAGGTTGGCTTTGAACCATGATCCTCAGACCTCAGCCTCCTGAGTAGCTAGGATTACAGGTGTGAGCCACGGGTGCCTGGCAGCACTTTCTTAGAAAGTATAACAGGGCAGCAAGGGCTGGAGATCCATGTTCTTGCGGAGGAAGGGTGCACCACCCTCCTGGCACATCCACAGCTTCTCCAGCCAGGAAGCTCTCTGAACCTCTTGTTCAAAGTGTCTACTAACCCCCATGTCTAGAGTCAGGATTGGATAACTCAATGGCCATGTGACTGATATCCCACCCCTCTTCCCTTCCCAGCTGAAAGATAGTTGATTTCTGGCGACCAGTCCCATTCTGATACTGTTTGAAGGCCCAGTTCTGTCTCTCCCCTACCCCCCTTAGGTTGTGGGCTTGAACTCTGGGCCTGGGCACTGTCCTTCAGCTCTTCAGCTCAAGGTGATAGCTCTACCACTTGAGCTGCAGCGCCACTTCTGGCTTTCAGGTGGTTTATTGGAGATAAGAGTGTCATGGACTTTCCTGCCTGGGCTGGCTTTGAACTGCCATTGTCAGAGCTCAGCCTCCTGAGGAGGATTATAGACGTGAGCTTCATTTTTTTTTTCTTTTAAATAGAATTTTGTTTTGGGATATCTTTTGTCAGGGTAGCCCAGACCTGGGTCATATTCATGCTTCCTGCCTTAGCTTGGATGATAGGTGTATGCCACCAACCTCCAGCTTTTTCTGTTGAGATGGGGTCTTGAAAGCTTTATGACTGGTTTGACTTCAGAACTTTGATCCTTCTGATCTCGGCCAGGATCACAGCTGAAAGCCACTAGCAGCCAGCACAAGTCACTTTTGTTAGTCTAAAGAAGTTCATTGTGAATAATTAAGCACACTTAAACCACTCAGGAAATTCCAAGTGTTTGATGCTCTGTGCCAGGAATGTGAGATAAAAGACCAGATATTTTCTCTACTAAGACACCCTTCTATAAAATCAGAGGTGTCTGTAATTCTGGCTATTAAATTCAACTGTGGCTCATGCCGGTAATCCTAGGAGGCTGGGATCCAGAGGATCTCTGAAGTTCATGAGACGCTATCTCCAAAATAGACAGCAAAAAACAGACTTGGAGGTATGGCTCAACTGTGCTCTGCAGGTTCACGGAATCAGTGCCTGTATTCTACAAAAAAACTGAAGCTGCAAAATGAAATGAATTCCTTAATAGCTGGTGGATGGCTAAGGTTGGCCCAGGTGAGCAGGACCCCAACTTGCTCCAAGATTGAGGAGATCAGGCTCAGTTGTGTTTAGCTAGAAACACTTGGATTGCAGTCTTGTTCTATCCATATAAGGAGCCTCATATAAGTACAGCCTGGGTGTCCTTGAGAGAAATATTCAATAGCTCTGTGCTTCAGTTTCCTTATTTTTTTTGTGCATAGTCCCTCCTATGCACAGGGGCTTTTTTCCAAGATTGCCAGTGAATCTTACATAGTTAAGTGCAGCTTATTCTTGGTTTTATTACATGAAAGTGGCGCTCCACCACTTGAGCCACAACTCCACTTCCTGCTTTTGGGTAGAGACAAGAGTCTCACAAGCTTTACTGCCAGGGCTGACTTTAAATCACGAACTTCCGATCTCTGCCTTCTGATCAGGATTATAGGCGAGAGCCACCGGTGCTGGACTAGTTAGGGAACTTTAAGAAAATTTAATTAAATCTCTCAACTTTGGGATCACAATGTTAACTGTGTATTTATAAACCTATTTTAGAATTAACTTCAAGTTGTCTTTAAGTTTATACGCTGTTCCATCGGTTCAGGTACTGATTTAAATCCTTCCATAAGACTATTGTATAACTCTTTAGGGATGTGTTGTTCCCCTCCAAAAAATCCCCCAAATCTCAGGAAGTTGCTTGCTACCTGCGGTGTCAACGGATCTTACTTGCGGCGCGAGACCGCCCCATCCCTATCTGGCCCCTTGGTTCCTTGTTACTACGGGAACTGTGATTGACGTCACTTAGGGCTTTGGTTCCGGACTCAAGGGTCACCAGTGGAGGGAGGGGAAGCAAAGGTCGCTTTGCCCCAAGTACGCATGCGCAGCTCCTGCTCGCTCCTCCCACCCTCCCTCCCGCCTCAAATCTCGTTCCGGCCGAGGCTTTTCCGCCGCGTCTTCTCGCTGGAAGCACCGCGCAACTAGTCCCTGGGGGGAGGAGAGGAGTACAGAATGTGGCGCCAGCCAATCCCAGGCCACTACGGCGCAAACGGTGTTGACTGGCTCCTCAGCTCCAGCCAGTGAGAGGACGCCTCCCTCCTACGTCATAGAGTTGGCCCCGCCCTATCTCCTCCCTTCTGGCCTCCGAGCTCACTCCGCGCTGTAACAAACGAAGTGCGCGCTTCGACACCTCACAGCTCGCCGGACTCCGCCGCCATTTCCTCGCCCGGCCTAACGGTTCGGCCAATCCCAGGGCGCAGCGAGGAAGACTAGCGCTCTGCCAATCGGAGGCCGGCGGCTGCGACCCTCCGCCCCGGCTTGGCCCAATCCAGGCCGCGGCCCCGTCGCCCCCCCCCCGCCCCCGCGGCGCCCTCTCTCCTCCCTCTTTGTGCGTCTCGCGCCGCCGCCGCCCGCCGCGTGAGAGGACGGGTTCCCCGCGCTCCGCGGCCGCGTAGTCGGGTCCCCTCCCCCCCTGGAAGGTTCGCGAAGGAGAAGCCGCCACAGCGGAAGAGGAGCTGCTGGTGCCGGTCCCCGGGGGCGCCATGGCGACCGGAGCGAACGCCACGCCGCTGGGTAAGCTGGGCCCCCCCGGCCTCCCTCCGCTTCCCGGGCCCAAAGGGGTCTTCGAGCCGGGGCCTGCGCCCGGGGCGGGGCTGCTGGCGCCCGGGCCGCCGCCGCCTCCGCCCGTGGGCTCGATGGGGGCCCTGACCTCGGCCTTCCCCTTCGCGGCGTTGCCGCCGCCGCCGCCGCCACCGCCGCCCCCCCCGCCGCCCCAGCAGCCGCCGCCGCCGCCTCCGCCGCCGTCCCCGGGCACCTCGTACCCGCCACCGCAGCCGTCCCCCGCGCCGCCGCTTTACCAGCGCGTGTCGCCGTCGCAGCCGCCACCCCAGCCGCCGCGTCAGGACCAGCAGCCGGGCCCGGCCGGCGGCGGAGGAGGTGAGTCGGGCCGTGAGAGCGCGAGAGGCGTCGCGCGGACGGGCCCGGCCGGCGGAGGGGCGCGCGGCGGCGGCGACGGCGGCTGCACGCGGCAGGGGCGCGCGCGCGCGCGCTCGTGCTCGTGGGAGGCCCGGGCGGAGGTGCCCCAGGGCGCGCGCGCGGCCTGGTTCCCGAGGCCTCGAGTGCGCACGCGCGCCGCGGGAGGGAGGTGGTGGGAGGAAGGGAGGCGGAGTGCTCTGCGCAGTCGCAGTCTGATACCCTGGCTTGGTGGCGTAACTCTGGAAGCCGGGTAGTTCCATCTTGTGCCCCCGACCCCGATGGGGTAGAATTGTCAAATGGGGGATATGGGTGCCGTGTAGGGTGGAAAGGCCTGCTGACATAGCGGAACGATTCCCTTTTTGGTTTTAGAAGAAACAAAGGGGAATACCCAGAATATTTACCTTGGAGAGGCTTTAAAAGGTTTCAGGGAGTAGTTAGGTCCAATCTTTTTTCTCCTCATTGTCTCAAAAGACTTTTAATTCCTGGGAAGTACAAAAAAAAAAAGAATTCCTGTGGGAAATACAAGGAAAGGAAATTTAGCTGTTAGTCATTTTGGTTTAAGTTTTTTGTTCTTGAATACACTAATGAAGAAAAGAAACAATTGAGGTTTGCATTGAGTACAGTATAGTGTGTTAGTGCTCTTTTAGACAGGTGACTTGTGGGAAGAGCCAGCAGTTTTCTGATTACTGCTTTGTTATAGCCTGTTCGTGATGTTTCCGTTTTTGTCTTGCTAGACCATTTGATATGTTAATTATATGTATCTCTTTCATACTTTAATTTTGTGGGGGGGAGGGTGGCACAATCCTGGGGCTTGAACTCAGCACTCTTCCACTTGAGCCACAGCACCACTTCCAGCTTTTTCTGTTTACGTCATACTGAGGAATCGAATCCGGGGAGGGCTTCATGCATGCCAGGCAAGCACTCTACCACTAAGCCACAGTCCCATTATTAGTTACCATGTTGGGGGCTTGGGTGTGTGGCTCAATGATGGAGTGCACATGAGCCATATGTGAGGACCTGGGTTGATGGCACTGGTTGATACACTGAGGGGGTGAGAAGGGAAGGAAGTTCTTCCAGAAAAAAAAACTTACATATGTGAAATAATGGTTTTAATACAGAATCAGATACCCCTGTGGCGGCAGAGTGTTTGCATCTTTGGCTTCAGGTTTATCTTCCATTCACTGTTTAACATTAGGTCAAGGTTTTAGTTTTTAGTCTGCCGAAGTTCTGTATGATATGTTAAGGCTGCTGAACTTAGTAGTTAAATGTTTGCTGGTCTGTATTTGTATCTGATGGACTGCCTGCCTTTTAGACTTTCCAAGCAAGAAGCGGAAGCGGAGCCGCTGGAATCAAGACACGATGGAACAGAAGACAGTGATTCCAGGCATGCCCACAGTTATCCCCCCTGGACTTACTCGGGAGCAAGAAAGAGCTTATATAGGTAAATACACGTTCTGTATCTAAGCACTTTTTTAGATTGTTACTGTTAGTATTTTTTCTGAGTTACACATTTGTTAAGAAGTTAGAGGCTTTAGTGTTCTTTGTTGAGTCTACTTATGATCAGGTGTACTTTCATGACTTTGGTGTAACCCTTCAGATTTTGCTTAGTGAGTCCTGCATCAGCAGCTCCTTGTTCTGATCTGTTCCTAACAGCAGTGTTCTCCACAAGTGCCAGGAAGGTAGCAGGACCCACTTAGGAGTAAATAGCCTCTCTAGTCAGCAGCTAAACGTTTTCAGCTGCTGTGCATTGCCAGTTGATGAGGTGAGTGTCATCTGCCTCTCTGGACAGGCCCCAGTGGAGAACACTGCAGATGTGTTGTTTTAAACCAGGTACCTTTTTCACAGCATGACCTTTCACTATAATTTCATATTCCTCCCTTTCCCTAAAATGTGATTTTACTTTTTATAGGTACCAAACAGTTTGAACAAAAAGTGGCTCTGAAAGTGTACTTACAGTTTACCCCTTTTACTATTTTGTTGAATTTAACCTTCCCTTCAGCATCTGGTTTGGGCTTTGCAGAGCTGTCTTAAGATGAAGGCTCTTTGTATTTACTACTAAAGGACTCTACTGGGAAGGACTATACTGCTTGATATGAAATGATGTGTTAGGATAAAAGATCTCGGTTGGGAGATGTCAAGAACTAAAGAGTGGCTATCCAAAATGTAACTTGAATTAACCTAAAAATTATTTCTTTAATGCAAGGTCCCTAATGCAAGGTTATATATATATATATATGTGTGTGTGCAACTGTCTTGAAAAGGTGCACTAGATGAACATTTCCTACTAACCAAATAAACATGTCTTTGGAAGAAATTCGATCTAAGATTACTTCCTCCTATGAGGCTTTGTATGGCCTTTACAAACAAAAAGCTTCAAGGCCAGCAAGGTCTGAATTTGGAGGTTCTTAATTTCCTTTTCTTGGATGGAGGTCAGTCTTGGGACTTGATCTTGGGGCTTGAGTTGGCTGTCCCTGAGCTTTTTTGCTCAAGGCTAGTGCTCTACCACTTGGGCCAAAGCTCTGTTTCCATCTTTTCTTTTTGGTGCTTAATTGGAGATGAGTCCCACTTTACTGCCTAGGCTGGCTTCCTACTGCGATCCTCAGATCTCAGTCTCCAAGGATTACCGGTGTGAGCTACCTGCACCCAACTAATTTCCTGGTTTTTTAATTGCTGGGAATTTTGAGGCATTGAAATTATCTCCTGACTACTGCTACTTTCTCCCTATTCCTGTTTACTTCCATCCAACCCCTTAGGTCTCATCAGATCATTGTTGGAATTTTTTTCTTTTTCTTTTTTTTGTAAGTTATGGGGCTTGAACTCTGGGCGTGAACGCTGTCTCTCAACTCAAGGCTAGCATTCTACCACTTGAGCCACTATGCCACTTCTGGTTTCTGAGTTTTTGGTTTGTTTTTTTTTTTTGTTGTTGTTGTTTTGAGATGAGTCTCATGGACTTCCTGCCTGGCTGGCTTTGAATCTGGATCCTCAGATCTCAGCCTCTTGAATAGCTAGGATTACAGGTGTGAGCCACCGGCTCCCAGCTACCATTGTCAGATTTTATAGCCTTGTGGAATGCTAGTATAGTCATCGCCAGAACACGTATGTGAAAAATGGGGAAAATGAAATTTAGAACTCCAATTCTCTTATCATAGAGGTCTATCTAGTAATGCACCGAGTCCTAAGAACTACTTACAGCTTTCATCAAAGTAGATGAATTAAAGCAGAGGCTGTTAGAGATTCTGCCGCAAGGAAAATAGCAACCCTTGATTTAATTTTTGAGCTGTTCGTGTTTAGCCCCCTCCTCCTCAAATGTCAACAACTCTCCTACAAAGTTACTTGATTACAAAGTCAACTTACCTAGCAAGGAATTGGGTATCTTTCTCATCTTCTATTTTCTGTGATACATACTGTCTCATCCAGAATGTCTCCAATGCCTTTTTTTTTGGTCGGTCATGGGGCTTGAACTCTGGGACTGGGTGCTGTCCCTGTGCTCTTCAGCTCAAAGCAAGTGCTCTACCGCCTGAGCCACAGCAGCACTTCTGGTTTTCTAGTGGTTTATTGGAGATAAAAGTCAGAGTTTCCTGCCCAGGCTGGCTTTGAACTGTGATCCTCATATCTCAGCCTCCTGAATAGTTAGGATTACATCTTTTTTCTTTCTTTTTTTCTTTTTGGTCAATTGTGGGACTTGAACTCTGGGCCTGGGCGCTGTCCCTGAGCTCTTCAGCTCAAGGCAAGCGCTCTACCACTTGAACCACAACACCACTTCCGGTTTTCTGGTGGTTAATTGAGATAAGAGTCTCACAAACTTCTGTCTGGGCTGGCTTTTTGAACCTCGATCCTCAGATCTTCGCCTTCTACGTAGCTAGGATTACAGGTGTGAGCCACCTGCGCCCAGCCTCCCAATACCATTATTAATGAACTTTGATTTCTTCAGGGTTTCAGTGTAAAGTTGTCATGTTAAGGTCTTGTGGGACATGCTTAAAATTAGAAGAACATTTAGAGACAGATCTACATCAATTCTGTCTTGGAAATAGCTCAACTTTAGCTCAACCCAGTAAGACTTGTTTTTACTAATGATGCCCATTCAGAGATCTAGGATACTACAAAGGTAAGGAGCAGGAGGTTATTCAGCACATTGAAAATCACTCTGGCTCTGCAGCCCCATTACCTGTTACCTTTCCCTGAAATTTCAGACAATTTCTGTGAAATTTTGACTCTTTTTTAATGTAGCCTCAGGTCAAGGCCTGAAGGTCATACACATTTTTCTTTTTTTTTTTTTTTTTTTCTTTTTCCTGGTTGTGGGCTTGGGTGCTGTCCTTCAGCTCAAGGCTAGCGCTCTACCACTGAGCCGCAGTGCCACTTCCGGTTTTCTGAGTAGTTTATTGGAGATAAGAGTCTCATGGACTTACCTGCTCAGGCTGGGCTGGCTTGGAACCGAGATCCTCAGATCTCAGCTTCCTGAGTAGGATTAACGGCGTGAGCCACCAGCTCCTGGCATATACATTTTTCTTGACCCACGTTTTCTATCTTTACATACCTCCTTCTTAAATTAATAGTAGATCTGCAGATAAGCAACTAGCACCTTACGCCTACTGGTTTATGAAAAGGTATATGGTTTGTCATTTAATAAAATGTCTACTGAGAGACCTGAATGTACAGGTCTAATGGTACAGAAAGCAAATGCACAGATTTCTATAAGGTGTTGAAATGGTTATTAAATGTCTTGTTTAAGGAGTTTTAACCAGGTCTTCATGAAAACATGTTCAACTGGTATTTTTCCTTGTCCCATTGTTAATTGGGTCTCATTTTGGACTGTTTAGTATTTAATGAAAAGAAAATACTCAGTTTGGTGGGAACCAGGTTATCGGTGATATGATATATGGTGTTGGCTCTGAGTGCCAGTTGTAAGCAATCGTTGATGGGGAGGGAGAGGTGAATCCTTCTAATAATTGTTTTGATGTTAGCCCTAGTGAAGAGTCTTCACTGCTAACCCCTCTTCCAACAAACTGTTTGCTTCCTTAAGTGATAACCATTTTGAAGTGAAAAACACTATAGATGTAAATGGACTCCTGCCAATAGGTGGTTGGGGGTTTTTGCCTCAATGTGTTCACTGATCAGTCGTCCCTTTCAAAGTCTCCGAGTTCTTCATGCTTGTTGTTGAGATTTGAGATGTTTTTTGGTAACATTGTCTTTTTTCCATCCTTTTTTTTTCTTTCCTAACCTGGTTTCTTCCAGTGCAACTGCAGATAGAAGACCTGACTCGTAAACTGCGCACAGGAGACCTGGGCATCCCCCCTAACCCTGAGGACAGGTTGGGAAACAGTTTTAACCAGCTGACAGTAACGCTTTTACCTTTTTTCTCAATACATTTTACTGGTGGCATCATATTGTGTATGAGTTCAATAAAATCCTAGTTAAGATTGGTGCTCTGACCATTTTGGGACTAGGGTTTGATTAGCAGTATACATATGGTCAGCCAACAGTTAGAAAATTGGAATGAAACAAATACTGAGAGAATAAAAAGTTACAGGAAAATGGACAACTGGTTTCTAATTGGTAAGCATGTAGATTTTAACGTTATTTACCACCCTTAAAAGACAGTGAAAGATGACATTAAACCTCTTCAGTACCTGCTTTGGCTGAAAGCTTGAGGGCATAGTTTTTTTCACAGGAACATAATGTAGGGATTAAGAATATTTTTGAATATTACTGAATTTGAGCAGGCCAGAAACACGGATGACTTATTGCTGGAGTCTTCCTGTTCCTGTTTTTGAGATGAGGTTTCTAACCAACTTGCTTCATTGCCAATTAATTTTCAGACTTGGCTGTTGCCCCTGGGGGTTGGTGGGAGGGGCCAGGATAGTCTATAATTTGTTTTGGGAAGGCAAGCAACCAATCCTGTTACTCTATTTTTTAATAGAGGGAATGTGGACCTCAAACAGCTGTGGTACTATCATTACAGTTGAGTTTTTTTTCTCCCTTCTGAGAAATAAAAAGATTGTATGAGGGAGGTGAATTATTGGCTGATCTTTGGACAGCTTTAGTCTAGTCATTTAATAAAAACACACTGCTTTTTCTCACTGGAATATTTTAGTGCATGCAGAATAATTTCTTGGAAAAGTAGTGAGTTTTGGCTTTTCATACCCAATTAATAGCTCATTAAGTCAGGAAGATGATATATTGACTCCCAAGAAGTCACTCAAGCATGCATCTTTCTGCTGTTCTTTGCCAAGAAACAAATTGACTTTTTCCTCCCTGCATATTGACTAATTTTACTTACTAAATTTGTTTTTACTTATAGATTTTGGTTGGAAAGTTGTTGAGTTCTATATTTTTTGTTTGAAGATTTTTTTTAGTTTTTTAATTTTTAAAAAATTCACATTGTAGGTTATAGACCACAACTGTTCAGTGCCTTTTTGGCCTTTCTCCCTTTAATAATACGTCCGCAGGTAACCAGGAAATTCTTCCAAAGATTGAGTTTTTAACAAACCTTTGCCTCCTGGATAACTGGGATTAGAGTTTAGTTGATCCATCCAGTGCCTATTCTAGGTGAAGAAGTTTGCCAGTCTAACCTAGATCATTAGCATTTTTTTACCTTTAACTTCCACACTTTGGGAAGAGGTTAAATTGTTGTGATGCCTTTAAAAGGCCAATTTGGTACAACTTGTTTTGGTGATTAGCCAGAGATGCTTAATTCTAGACAAACTTGGGGTGGGCATTAGAAATGTTAAGTATGTTAGAAATAAAACCAGAGCAGAGTTTTTCCTCCCTTGTGTTCAATTTTGAAAGAGGCTCTTGTGCCTGATTGGTTTTGTTTTTGAGCCCAGGTTGGAGGGAAATACATGAGTTTCTTACCTTAATAAGATGGTTTCTTAAGGTGTATTGAAATTAAGCCACTTTATAATGCTCTTTTAATGTTGCTTAACTTAAACAGTTAAAAATGTCTTAATCTGTTGTAGACTTAAATGTATAAGTTGATAGTCTAATGAGCTGGGGATACATTTGGTGTGTTCACTATCACTGGATTGTGCTAACAGTTTATATAAATGCTAGAAACGGAGGTGTCATTTAGCGTCATTAGCCATGAACAAACCTGACCTTTTATTCCATCGTGTGTGTAACGTGGTATGACATGGTTCCCTTTAGGCTGAAGACAGTGGGAGCAGCCGAGTTCAGTCCTTGCTCTCCAACTAGGCAAAGTTCTCTCAACTAAAGCCAAGGGTATAGGAGTCTGGACTACTTTCAGGATGTTTTTTTTTAATAACCTGATCCACATGGTTTTTTCCCTTCTTGCAGCTGCTACTAAATTTCCATACAGAATATCAAGCTTATGGTCCTTTTTGTAATCTCAACTCAGTTCTAGGAGTGTAACTTATCTTTTTTAAATAATTACCGCAAAAAGCTAGCTGTAGTAAACTGACCATTTTATCATTACTATTTTTGTTTTTTTTGTTTTTGTTTTTTTTTGCTTATAGCATCAGCATTTTACTACTCAAAAAATGAAAGAAAAATCTGCTTTCTGGAATTGTAAACTGGTGGAGAATGATAGGTTTCCCCTTGCTGTTGGCAGGTTCAGACCCTAGACAACTATTTGACCCAATCTGCATTGGCAGCCTCTTGCAGAAGCTGCTTTAGCACTTTTAACGGTTTTCTCTACCCAGACTCCCCACTTCGAACAGCCAGAAACAGGTTGTCTACCGGGCCTTGGACACAGCCAGCCAGGCCATTGAAGGAAAAGCAGAGACGAAGCCTTGCACCATCTCTCTCCATTGTGGGGGGGGCCAAGTAGCTGCAGTAGCTTGAGTCCCAGCTGCTTTGGGTGAAAGAGCTCGTGTTTACTAAGTGTCAGGGGTGTAAGATGCTCTTCCTGATAGGCATGAGCTCTCCAAGGATTAACAGTTGACCTAAACTTGGGGTGTTTCAATGGTTCATCAGATTGGATTATTGAAATTTTTTTTCAAACCAAAGAAAATTCATATTGTTAAGATTCCAGAGAATGATATTACTGTCCTTGCCATTTACAGCCCAAATACTGTCTTCTAAAGGACAGTTCTCCCCACCCCTGTCACTTTTAGAAGCATCCCTCATTTTTTTTTCCTTTCTCATATACACTGCAGTTCCCCTAATGCTAAGCCAGCTTTCATCTCCCCATTCCACACGATCTTGAATAGCACACGTTATGGTCGGTTCCTCCGAAGAGTATTGTTAGGGTCTGAGAGGCAGAAGGGCTGGGAAGACTTTGTAGTCCATGTGGGAATGAGGGAAGTTGAGGTGGAGCAGTAATGAGGTCTGTTTCCCACAGGTCCCCTTCCCCTGAACCCATCTACAACAGCGAGGGGAAGAGGCTTAATACTCGAGAGTTCCGCACTCGCAAAAAACTCGAAGAAGAACGGCACAACCTTATTACAGAGATGGTTGCCCTCAATCCTGATTTTAAGCCACCTGCAGATTACAAGTAAGCAGAGGAGTGGGCTAGATAGTCTAGGGACAGCATGCAAGTCATATATGACCTGTTGGGGCAGTTTTGTAAAACTACTCATTTCTTTTTTTGTGCATGCTGGTTTGGGGGTTTGGGACTGGGCACTAGTTTTTAGCTTTTTTACTCAAGGCTTGTGCTGTACCACTGAAGTCACAGTTCCACTTTCAGCTTTTTGGTAGTTGAGAGAAGAATCTTAGATTTGTCTGCTAGGGCTGGCATTGAACCTCGAGCCTCATGGCTTAGCTTCTAAGTAACCTGGATTGTAGGTGTGAGCGACCAGTGCCCAGCAGAGTTTGTACATGTATCACAGATTTGTTCAAGTAGACCTATAGGTTTTAGTTATCTATGTCACTTCCCATAAGTGTGCAGAAGGTGATAATCTTTCTTCTTAGACCTCCAGCAACACGTGTGAGCGATAAAGTAATGATCCCCCAAGATGAATATCCAGAAATCAACTTTGTGGGGCTGCTCATTGGACCTAGGTAAGTAACTAAACTGTAGTATAGAGTTCCTTTAGAATCTGTTAACACCTGCCTTATGAGGGCCACTGTGTTTAGCTCCTTCTTTTGCTAGAAATTCTTGTTGATATTTCCCCATTTACTGCAGAGAAGTGAAATCTTTTTTTGTTTTGGTCGATCATGGGGCTTGAACTCTGGGCTTGGGTGCTGTCCCTGTGCTCTTCAGGTCAAGGCGAGCACTCTACCACTTGAGCCACAGTGCCACTTCTGGTTTTCTAGTGGTTTATTGGAGATGAGTCTCATGGAAAGGCGCGATCCTCAGATCTCAGCCTCCTTAGTAGCTAGGATTACAGGCGTGAGCCGGCGCCCGGCGAAAAGTGAAATCTTAAGATTTGTTGGGGGTAATCTGAAAGTATAGGTTACAAAACTCTTTGTGGAAAATCTTGCTGTTTCTCTATACTTGCAGATTCCCACAAATGCCTACTCAGCCCAGTCTCTGTTCTTTCTGGAGTATGACCTTGTGTTATAGGTATAAATACAGATCTTTCTTGCTTCTTCTGATAGAGGGAATACCCTGAAGAACATTGAGAAAGAGTGCAATGCTAAGATCATGATCCGGGGAAAAGGGTCTGTGAAAGAAGGGAAAGTTGGACGCAAAGATGGCCAGATGTTGCCAGGAGAAGATGAGCCCCTTCATGCCCTAGTTACTGCCAATACAATGGAGAATGTCAAAAAAGCAGTAGAACAGGTGAGTGGTGGGCCCAGAAAGAGCCTCTTACCAGAACTGTAAGTAGTTGTCAAATACTTTAGTAACTGACTGACTGGCTGTTGTGTCTATACTAGATCAGAAACATCCTGAAACAGGGTATTGAGACTCCAGAGGACCAAAATGACCTGCGGAAGATGCAGCTTCGGGAGTTGGCTCGCTTGAATGGCACACTTCGGGAGGACGATAACAGGTAGCGATTGGTGTAGTGGAGGCTTTGTAGGATCGAGTCTATGGGTAGAGGGAATGTCCACATACTCTTGAGTTGATTACTTTTTTCCTTAACAGGATCTTAAGACCCTGGCAGAGCTCAGAGACCCGCAGCATTACTAATACTACAGTGTGTACCAAATGTGGAGGAGCTGGTCATATTGCTTCAGATTGCAAGTTCCAGAGGTGAGAAGCAACCATTCTGGTAGCTTCCTGGCATTCTGTGGTATATAAGACACACATTAACTGTAGTTGTTGGTCTCATGCACCAAAGCGGAGCACACTTAAGAGACCTGTGATGTTATGAGTTATAGTTCAGGAGGATTAGAAAAGCCTTATAGAAGTCTTCTGTTTTATTGACTTGCCTTGACTGGAAGCTTGCGTGTCATTGGTTATATTTTCACTGGGACTCAATATTCATATTCACTACCTTTGCTGCTTTTAAGATTTGTTCAATACCAAGCAGTCAGCTGGGTACTGGTGGCTCATGCTATAATTCTAGATACTCAGGAGGCTGAGACCTGAGGATTGTAGTTCAAGGCCAGCTTGGACAGGAAAGTCCGTAAGACTTCTATTTCCAATTAACCACCTCCAAACAGAAGTATAGCAGTGGCTTAAGTGATAGAGGTTCAGCCTTAAATGAACAGGCTGAGAATGCAAAGCTCTGAGTTCAAGCCCTGATACAACACATACTACTGAGGACAGGATTTGACCAATTAAAAACCTGTGAGAGCTGGTGCTGGCCATTCATGCCTATAATCCTAGCTACTCAGGAGTCTGGGATCTGAGGATCACGGTTCAGAGCCAGCCCCGACAGAAAAGTCCATGAGACTCTTATCTCCAATGAACCACCAGAAAATCAGAAGTGGTCCTGTATGTAGCTCAAGTGGTAGAACACTAGCTTAGAGCAGAAAGGGGCTCAGGGACAGTGCCCAGGCCCTGAGTTTGAGCCTCACAACCAACAGGAAAAAAAGCCTGTTGTAAGGGTTTTGTTAAGGAGAGTATTATAGTTACTTCGATGATGCATTGATTTCCTTTCTCAGGCTGGGAAGGTAGGATTTGATAAACCCGTTGGTCCTAGCCATTTAGAATGTCAGCTGTAGCTGGTAGTTAATGTGATTGAGTCATAGAATTGGGTCACTGACTAGATGGCAACCAGTGAGTGAATTTTTTTTTCTCTCCTTTTTGTGTTCTCCATCCTTTAGGCCTGGTGACCCACAGTCAGCTCAGGATAAAGCAAGGATGGATAAAGAATATTTGTCCCTCATGGCTGAGCTAGGGGAAGCACCTGTTCCTGCATCTGTGGGCTCTACCTCTGGGCCTGCCACCACACCCTTAGCAAGTGCACCTCGGCCTGCTGCTCCTGCCAATAACCCACCTCCTCCGGTGAGCCTTAGGACTGGGAGCTATGGCCAAGGGTTTTGGGTAGAGTGATGGACATGGCTGGCAACACTGTTCTTCTGGAATGTCTGGCCGGTGTAGGTACCTCTCATTTTGGGAGTCCTCATCCTTGTGTTTTGTGTTTTGGTCCTGTGACATAGCCAGAAGAACAGTGTTGCCACCAGGGGGAGCAGGCCAGGAACGTGAGTGGGAAATGCTCTCACCTAGTCTCTCATGTCCACCACCCAGAGCCGCCCACCCTGGATGAATTCTGGACCTTCAGAGAGTCGGCCCTACCATGGCATGCATGGAGGTGGTCCTGGTGGGCCTGGAGGTGGCCCCCACAGCTTCCCACATCCATTGCCCAGCCTGACAGGTGGGCATGGTGGACATCCCATGCAGCACAATCCAAATGGACCCCCACCTCCTTGGATGCAGCCACCACCACCTCCGATGAACCAGGGCCCCCACCCACCTGGGCACCATGGCCCTCCTCCAATGGGTAAGTAAGTGTCAGACCAGAAACCTTGGGGCTTTGGTACAGGTGACTTGAGCTAGAAGCAGTGCTAGTGGGGGGTGGTAGTTTTTGCCAGGCCTGTTGGCTTTGCAGAGGAAGCAGGATTGTTGGGCTCAGGGAATACTTTTTGTGTGGGTGGGCTCAGAGGCAGGGCTTTCATAAGGGCAGTGACTCAAGCTATGTGAGGAAGCTGTTGGGGAATATATTCCATGGCCAGTTCAAATGTCCTGCTAAGTCCCTGCTCTTTCCTTCCATCAAGATCAGTACCTGGGAAGTACGCCTGTGGGCTCTGGGGTCTATCGCCTGCATCAAGGAAAAGGTAACCTTGTCAGCTTGCTTTGAGTCTCCACTGAGGCCCGGGAGTTGAATGTGAACAGGGGTTCTGGCTCAGGTCTGGTTCTCTGAGGTTTCACCTGTATTCCACCTCCCTTGCAGGTATGATGCCCCCGCCGCCTATGGGCATGATGCCACCGCCGCCGCCGCCTCCCAGTGGGCAGCCCCCGCCCCCTCCCTCTGGTCCTCTTCCCCCATGGCAGCAGCAGCAGCAGCAGCCTCCGCCACCCCCTCCGCCCAGCAGCAGTATGGCTTCCAGTACCCCCTTGCCATGGCAGCAAAGTGAGTGGAATATTTTGGGCTTATGGGGGTGGGTGGTATGGGGCTTAGGTCTGAGAGGCAGAAGACTCACGGGCAGGAGACACCTTGGCATGTCTTGGTGGGGGTTGGAAGTGGGGCCATCCAGCCCAAGGGGGGATATCTTGGGGAAGAGAGCTGATGTTTGGTGTGGTTGTGACTGGGAGAGATTCGTGGGGACTGGAGGGGAGCCTGCTATTGCAGGTAGGGCGCCAGAAGTCCAGGCTCTCACCAGCTAAGTGAGCTGCTGGCTGGCTAGACCTTGTGTGCAGGGTCATAATGGGATGGTGCATGCATGCTCTGGAGGGGGCTGTGATTGGGCTAGAGCGACTGCAGAGATGGGGGCAGTGGGGAGAGAGCAGTGGCCTTGGTGTTGAATGTGCCGTTCGGTGGTGGCGGTGGCGGCTGGGCGGAGGGATGTCAGAGCCGGTTCTTGTGTCTGGTATTTTACCTTCAGCTCCTCCAGGGGCATTGGTGACAAAGGGCTTACTTTGTTAAGCCCAGAGACCTTGAGGCTGACCCCCAGGGTAGTCCTGCCCACCCCTCCACTCCCCATCACCAGGACAGCCCCAGCCCGCCCGCCCCCCACCACCGTACCGCATGCCAAGCAAGGAGCAGGCGCCCCTCATCCCCCATTCCAAGGCAGCAGCCGCAGAGAGCCGCGGTGTGCCCCCCGCGCGTGTGACCTTGGGCTTCTTTACCACCCCAGATACGACGACTACCACCACGAGCGCTGGCACAGGGTCCATCCCGCCATGGCAACAGCAGCAGGCGGCTGCCGCAGCTTCTCCAGGAGCCCCTCAGATGCAAGGCAACCCCACTATGGTGCCCCTGCCCCCAGGGGTCCAGCCGCCTCTGCCGCCCGGGGCCCCTCCCCCTCCGCCGCCTCCACCACCTGGTTCCGCCGGCATGATGTATGCCCCGCCCCCCCCTCCTCCGCCTCCCATGGACCCTTCTAATTTTGTCACCATGATGGGCATGGGGGTGGCGGGCATGCCACCCTTTGGGATGCCTCCAGCTCCCCCACCGCCTCCACCACAGAACTAGACTTGGTTTTTTAAGAAAATATATATTATATAGAGAGAGAACTGGTCTCATTTAAACACGCCGAACCTCACCATATGGAGCCAGACATTGGGACGCACGCATGTGATTGTGTGCACGCATGTGTGTGTGTGCACTCACTGGGCTGGGCCAAGCGACTGAGGACTCGCTTGGGAATGCGCAGGCAGTAGTAGGGGCGCCAGCTTGGGCTCTTCTGGCGCCCCGTAGCATCGAGTGTCTTCTTTGTCTTTCTCTCCTCACCCAACTCCCTTTGCCTCTCCCCAAACCGGGCCACCAGGATCCCTCCCCGCAGCGGCGATGGCCCGAGCCATGAGAGTGAGGACTTTCCGCGCCCATTGGTGACCCTTCCAGGCAGACAGCCTCAGCAGCGCCCCTGGTGGACAGGATGGTTCGGCAAAGCAGCCTGAGTTATTTTTGTGGACGGAATCGGAACACGCTGGCTCCATATCGTGATATTTTTATTAATTTTTTCTTTTTCCTATTTTTTTCTTTGTTACTTTCTTATCGCTTCCTTTCTTCAGACTCCGTCCAAGGAGATGCTCTCCCCGGTCTTCTGCTGCAATTAGATCCTTTCCCTTGTCTCCGTTCCTCCATCCCTTGCTAAGGAAAGGGGAGCAAATGGTTCTAGGCACAGGCTTTGACCATTACTGTCAGGCTGGGGGAGGGGGTGTCCTTTGGTTAAGTTTTTCAAGGTGCCATAGCCACCCCCAGAGATGTTTTGTCTTTTTTTAAGTGTGCAATTTGTTGCCACAGTTGTCAAGTCTTGTGAAATGTGAAGTTGCTGAGGGTGGGTTAATCTCCAGGCCCAGGATCCACATCACTCTGCACTCCTGCCAGCAGTAGGTGGCTCAGCACAAGCTTCTGGCTGGCCAGTGGGCCTGCCCTGCCGGCCTGCATGGAGTCCTTTCTCTGCTCCTGACCACCTAAGCTGCCTCAGGCCATTTGTTCCTCTCCTTCCTGGAAAGCTTTTTCTGTTTTATTTTTATCCCAAATGTCTGAATGTTTTGCAGTGTCTAGGGGTTTGAGCCCCTTGTTCTTTGTTCTGCTTCTTTTGCCCCCTTCCCTCTTCATGGAGTGATTATGTTGACAATGTGTAGCGCACGTTCTCTTCACTGGTTTATCTACAGAAATTTCTCTGGGCTTTTTTTCGGTGTTTGATTCAATCAACACTGCGCTAACGGGGGGGATGTTCCATTGAATAAAAGAGCAGTGTGGTTTTCTGGGTCTGTTTATTTTCTTTTAAAAAGAGAAGATGCTGCTATCACGTTGTAGCAGCACCAAAGTCACCTTACCTTGTGTTCTAGCACCTGGCCCCAGCTTCTCTTTTTCTTGGAGTGAAGCCACAGGACATGAACTGAGGAAACCTTCCACTCACCTGCCTCCTCCTATGTGGCTGGGTTGGTGGGAACGGTGTGTGAGTGGCTCTGCTCTCTCCCCTTCCCCTTCACAAAGCTGATAACTAGCCTTACCCCTCCTGGCCACCCATATCTCCCTGGAGTCTTGTCTTCTAGAAGGCCTTTTCCTAGGGTTTGAATCTCTACATTTGATGGGCTCCAATTGTGATATGCTTGTGAGCTGCCACCTGATTAAGGCCTTGGGCCTGGGGAGGCATCAACACTAAAGGTCACACCAACTAATCTTGCCTGTCAGGCACAGAGCAGCTAAAATTAAAACCGCCAAGTGTCTTTTTCTTTCTCTGCTGGTGGCTTGCATCATGCCAGCACTGCAGGTCTTTGGGAAGAGTGACAAAATAAAAGTGCCCCTCACACTTGGGAGGCGCCTCTTACAAAGGGGGCCTTGGGCTATCTAAACAGATTCAGTGTTTCATTGTGGCAACAGGAAAACACATGGTAATCTCAGGTTCTGTGTCAGCTCTGGTGTTCTGGGGTTGAGAAGAGCTGTCTTAAGACACTTAACTGAGGGCTGCAGGGCTTGAGGAACCCAGAGAAGCAGGCACGTTCCTTCCCTAACCAGGTCCTCAACTGGGGAGGGGAGGAGTATATGTACATTTTTCCCACTTTGTCCTTAACTGACTTGGAACTAGGGCCTTGCTGCCCTCTTTGACCTTGGCTTTACCTCATCGCTTCCCCCACAAGCTTGGTTTCCCTGGTGGGCTCATTGGGCGGTTAATTAGCTCTTTGAAGCTCTAGAAGCAGCAAAGTGGCGCTATGTGGGTTTTAGAAATAAAATCAATAAATGACTTAACCACAGCCCAGCTGTCTCTGACTCCCCTGGGTCCAGCTTGCTTGTGCTCCCTCCCTTTCTACTCCCTGCAGTTTCTGTTAAGATTTTGGAGAGTGTTAAAACCGTGGCAGAGAAGGTAGAATGGAAGTTCTGAAATAGCTGTGCACACTTAGCTACAGCAAATGTAGTAGCAGTATGAGGAGCTAGGAAACACCCATGCCCCCTGAAAACCCTCATTCCCATTGTGACAGGGCTGTCTGCCCCGGTCCCATTTCTGCTGCTACAGCAGTGTCCCCACACCCATCAAAGCTTGGTGAGGGGCATGCCAGGTGGGAAAGGAAAGGTCAGCATGAGAGCTGTGTTACTTAGACCCAGCCAAGTGCTCTGTAGAAACCCAAGATTGGTCCCAACAGAGAGGCCAAGGTTTCTGGTTAGAAACTTAGTCAGACATAAACAACCTTAAGTTAGTTCAGGCAAGGAACTGTCCCTTGAAGGTTCTTGGAGATATGAAAATTGATGCCAGGCTGGGGCATGTAGAGTGAAAGCCTGTATAATGGTGTCGTCCTAGGGTAGAGAGCCTGGAGACAGCCGAAGGGAAGGCTGCTGACGACAGGACAGACGACCCACAGGAAAGCCGCTTGGGGACATTAGAACTGTGTATGCAGTTGGATAGAGGTGCTTTCCTGTCAGGAAGTTACAAGATGGGGTTTTGATGGCCTGCTCTATGTAGATCCTATCCCAAATGGCTAGGCTGAGGATGTCATTCAATTGGTACGTAGCCTGTTTAGAAACCTTAGGGGGCCCTAAGTTCAGACTGTAGTACTCTGCACCACCACTCCCCAAAAAATGTATACAATTAGAACGTGCTTAGGTTAGTTCAGCTAGTCCCTGGACTAGAGGATAGGATGAACTTTGGTTCCTGTCCATAGCGAGATTAAGTCTCCTAAAATGGTGATGTCTCCTAATAGTGCTAACAGATTCTGTAATAGCCATGCATGCAAGGTTAGGATGTGAAGTTGATAACCCTGGTAGTATGCAGTGGCTTGTCCAGTGATGACTGATAAGAAATCTAAGCTGTTCCCACAGCAACCCTGCAGGGGACAAGGCAGGCCAGGGACTATGTCAGATGAGGACCACGCTAGAAGGTACACGTTGCAGGATGATGTGTTGCAAGCTGGAGATGGAGGTATGATGGTAGAAGACACCAGAGAGCTCCTCTCCCCCCTTCACCCCCCCCCCCCCCCCCGTTCCTGTCGTGGAGCCTGAACTCTGGGCCTGGGCACTGTCCCTCAGCTCTTCAGCTTAAGGCTAGCGCTCCTAACACTTGCCACAGCACCACTTCCGGCTTTTCCTGTTTATGTGGTGCTGAGGAATTGTCCTTTATACATTATTTCAAAAATCAATGGCAAGGCTGGGAAGGTGGCTCAGTGGTAGAGTGCTTGGCTCAAGTGATAGAGCGGTAACCTTGAGCTGAAGAGCTGAGGGACAGTGCCCAAGCCCCAGGACCGACAGAAAAAAAAAAAGTGGATACAGAGGTAGGGAAGCTTGGTGGTAGGGTGCTTATTTAGTGTATATTACACCCTGGGTTCTGCCACTAGCACCTCAAAAGTGGAAGTAGAAAAAGTTATGCATAGTATGTATGCACTGTGTGCGTGTAGTATATTTCAGGAGTTTCTTGCTGTCCTCTCTACTTGGAGTCCTGGCATCATGGAGCAGGGCAGTAAGCCTGGGGTAGGCTAGAACGGCTTGCAGGTTGGGGGCTCCAGGGCTGGGTCTGGTGTAGCTTTGAAAGCTTCAGAAACAATTTGGCCTTCCCAGAACCAGGCTATCTAGCAGCTGTCCAGCCTTTGCGGAGCTACCTTGACCTTCAGAACAGTATAGCCAGTTCTTCTCCTCAATGGGCAGCCTGCTACCCTGTAGGTTCAGTCAGTCTTTGAAATAGCCCACTGACGTGGGCTCTGCTCAAAAAAAATAAGAACCAGTCGGCCCCTTCAAGATTAGGAGGCAGTAACTGATTGAGGCAGGGCTTTGTAGTCTCATTCAAGAGTAAATTTGAAATGGTGCTGGTGACTCAGGCCTGTAATCCTAGCTACTTACTCAGGAGGCTGAGATCTGAGGATCATGGTTCAAAGCCAGCCTGGGCAGGAAACTGAGACATTTATCTCCAGTAAACCACCAGAAAACCAGAAGAGGTGCTCAAGTGGTCGAGCACTCGCCTTGAGCCGAAGAACTGAGGGACAGCTCCCAGTCCTAGAGTTCAAGTCCCACGACCAATAAAAATAAATTTGATAAAAAGGAGTCCAAGGCACTCCCGGGCGCTGGTGGCTCACGCCTGTAATCCTAGCTACTCAGGAGGCTGAGATCTGAGGATCGCGGTTCAAAGCCAGCCCGGGCAAGAAAGACCGTGAGACTCCTATCTCCAATAAACCACCAGAAAACCGGAAGTGGCGCTGTAGCTCAAGTGGTAGAGCGCTCGCCTTGAGCTGAAGAGCTGAGGGACAACGCCCAGGCCCAGAGTTCAAGCCCCACGACCTACAAAAAAAAAAAAAAAGGAGGAGTCCAAGGCATAGAAAGGCAAAACATCCAGCTTAATGCTACAGAGTCAAGCAGTGTCAGTGAATGGGGACAGCCAAAACATAGAAGGGGCTGGGCATGGGTGACACACCTGTAATCATAGCTACTCAGGAGGCTGAGATCAAAGCTAGCCTGCACAGGAAAATCCGTGAAATTTACCTCCAATAAACTACCAGAAAACCAGAAATGGCACTGTGGCTCAAGTGATAGAGTGCTCATCTTGAGCTGAATAATTCAAGGACAGGTGCCCAGGCCGAGTTCAAGCCCCATGACTAACCCCAAAAAAAGAAAGCATAGAAGGGCCGTGAAGCTAGCAGTCCCCATCCACAATGGGTAGGAAGGCAACAGGCCTCTGTTTTATAAGGGAGGGCCAGGCGCAAGCCCTGGACCTGTTGAGTTTCTGCCAGAAGGGAGGAAAAAGGCCTTCAGTCACTCACTTAGCACAACAGTGCACTATAGGGAGATCTGAGTGTTATTACCTGGCTTTTTTTTTTTTTTATTAAGTTTTAGCAAGGATTTAATTTAGGGTAAAGTAGAAATGGGGGGCAGGGGATGGGGAAAGCTGGTCAGGCTGAGATCAAAGCCAGCCATGGCCGTAAATTCCATGAGACCCTTATCGCCAATTAATCACAGAAAAAGCTTTAAAGTGGAGCTGTGGCTCAAGTGTAGAGTGCTAAACCTTGAGCACAAAAGCTCAGGAACAGGGGCCAAGCCCAGAGTTCAAGCCCCAGGACTAGCCATGGGGGAAAAAAAAAACATTGCCTCTCATGTGGGAGATCTATAGCCTTTATGGGGTGCACACTCTGTGTGTGTGTGTATGCGTGCGTGCCAGAGCCTTATGGTTGCTGGGTTTGCTTGCTCAGCTGGCACTCTACCATTTGAACTACGCATCCAGCCCAGGTTTTTGCTGTCTAGGAGAGAGCATCTCATGGACTTTTCTGCCTGGGCTGGCTTTGAATGATTCTCAGATCACAGGCATGAGTCCAGCTTATAGGGTTTTGTTTTTGTAAGTAGTAGGGCTTGAACTCAGAGCCTGGGGACTGTCCCTAAGCTTTTTGCTCAAGACTAGTTCTCATAACACTGAGCCACAGCTCCACTTCCATAGCTTATAGCTCTTTTGTTTTAATACTGAGGCTTGAACTCAGGGCCTCATGCTTTTCAGTGGAGTTTTTGCTCAAGGCTGGAGCTCTTCCACTTGAGTCACACTTCTACTTGGCTGTCTTGTTTTTTTGCTGGATAATTGGAGGTAAGAGTCTCACTCAGGCTGGTCATGATCCTCAAGTCTCAACTTCCTCAGGATTACAGGTATGAACCCCAACACCTATATATATATTTTTTTTTAATTTTTTTTTTTTTTTTTTGTCAGTTGTGGGGCTTGAACTCTGGGCCTGGGCACTGTTCCTCAGCTCTTCAGCTGTAGACTAGCGCTCTACCACTTGAGCTTCAGCCCCCATTTCCAGCTTTTTCTGCTTATGTGGTACTGAGGAATCGAACCAAGGGCCTCATGCATGCAAGGCAAGCACTCTACCACTGAGCCACCTTTCCAGCCCCTATGAGAGGTTTTATTGAGATACTCCATACATGTATATGACATTTTTTTTGGGGGGGGGTCCATTTGTGGGGCCTGAACTCTGGGCCTGGGTGCTGTCCCTCAGCTCTCTACCACTTGAGCCACAGCGCCACTTCCGGCTTTTTTCTTTTTGTTTATGTGGTGCTGAGGAATCAAACCCAGGGCCTCATGCATGCAAGGCAAGGGCTCTACCACTAAGCCACCTTCCCAGCCCCCATGACATTCTTTAATCACATTCAACCCCTCTGTTACTCTCAGAGCTCATTCCCATCCCCCAGGAATGGTATTTTGAGAGGATGGATAATGCTTCAGTTTCTCCCACCCTATACACCTACAGGACTACAGTACCCAGAGGGCCCTGCTCCAGGCTGGAACCTCAGCCAAAAGCTTGGCTGTAATCTGACCCATCCTGGAAAAGGTCACTTCAGAGCTCCTTGAAGGACAGCAACAGGGGGTACTCAGAGCCACTTAGCTTGGGTGAGGGTGGGGCCAGAGAAATGGGAGTGCCTCAAGGGACCTCCACCTATACTATTCCCTGGAGCCCAGAGTCCTAGATCAGGACATCTGCCCAGCATTCTCTTGCACTAGGCTGCACTTCAGGACACACTTTTAGCTCCTGCTTCTCATCACACACAACACACACACACACCCCATACATACCACACACACCGAGCCTCCCCACAAGAGTACAACTACCAACCCAGTGAGGGCCACAGTAACCAACCTACTGAGGTTTGTGCGTAACTAGCAATCCTAGCCAGGAGCCAGTGGCACAATGCCTGCAATGCCACAGCTAGTCAGGAGACTGAGCTCTGAGGATCTCAGGCAGGAGAGTCCCTGAGATTCTTCTCTCCAATTAATCACTAGAACACCAGAAATGGCTCTGTGGCTCAAAGTGGTAGAGTGAAAGAGCTTAGGGACAGTGCCCAGGCCTGGCGTTTAAGCCCCACAACCACCAAAAACAACTCCCTCCCCCCCCAATCCTACTGCTTCAAGAAGAGGAAGATGGGGGGGAGGGATGGGAAGGGGAAACAAAGGAGGAGGCTACAATGCTTGATAAGAAATGTACTCATGGGGCTGGGAAGGTGGCTCAGTGATAGAGCGCTTGCCTTGTATGCATGAGGCCCTGGGTTCGATTCCCCAGCACCACATAAGCAAAAAGAAAAAAAAAAGCTGGAAATGGCTCTGTGGCTCAAGTGGTAGAGTGCTAGCCTTAAGCTGAAGAGCTCAGGGACAGCACCCAGGCCCAGAGTTCAGGCCTCATGACCAGACCCAAAAAAAAAAAAAAAAAAAAAAGTACTCATTATCTTGCTCATATAATTGTAACCCCTCTGTACAGTATTTTCACAATAAAAATAAATAATAATAATAAAAAGGAGGATGTGTGAATTCTGAAACCTGGCCCACATGACACCCATTGGTCTCTCAGACCTGATGCAGGGTCCACAGTTCAGTCCCATTTTTTTTTTTTTTTTTGGTCCTGGGCTTGAACTTTGAGCTTGGGCGCTATCCCTCAGCTCTTCAGCTCAATGCTAGTGCTCTACCGCTTGAGCCACAGTGCCACTTCTGGTTTTCGAGTGGTTTATTGGATATGAGTCTTATGGACTTTCCTGCCTGGGCTGGCTTTGAACCGTGATCCTCAGGTCTCAGCCTCCTGAGTAGCTAGGATTACAGGCATGAGCCACCGGCGCCTGGCGGTCCCACCTCTTTTTTTTTATTTTTTGGGGGTCCAGTCGTGGGGCCTGACCTCTGGGCCTGGGTGCTGTCCCTCAGCTCTTCAGCTCAAGGCTAGCACTCTACCACTTGAGCCACAGCACCACTTCTGGCTTTTTTCTTTTTGCTTATGTGGTGCTGAGGAATAGAACCCAGGGCCTCATGCATGCAAGGCAAGCACTCTACCACACTAGCCACCTTCCCAGCCCCCCCACCTCTTATCTGTACACTAAGAGAAGGACCCAGATTTGGGAAGCACCTTAGACAAAGAAAGACACAGCTAGCAGGCTCCAGTCAGGCTTTGGGCCTTTCAGCTCAGAGTTCTGCCTGTAGTAGCTTTCCTGTCTCCAACCCTACAGAGAGGAGACTGGAGAAGTGGGTCAGCACAGGCTGCTAACCAGCCAGGCTGGGCTTGGCCCTTTCCTTGTAGAGCTTGCCCCTCCTCCTTCCCTCTTCTCTCCTCCTCTTGCCCCCAAAATAGCTCCCTGATCCTGCTGGCCAGGACCCTCCCATGGAGGAGGTAGGGGGTGATGAGGTTGGGGGAGAGGCGGGGCATGCTGCCCAGAGCCAGGCTTTAAATCCCATCCCAGCTGGGTCACTCCACTCCCTGGCTGGAGGCAGTATACGAGTCTGTCAGGCCAGCCCACCCTGCTGCAGCCATGTCTCGGCCCCTGTCAGACCAGGATAAGAGAAAGCAAATCAGTGTGCGTGGCCTGGCTGGCGTGGAGAATGTGACTGAGCTGAAAAAGAACTTCAATCGGCACCTGCATTTCACGCTAGTCAAGGACCGCAATGTGGCCACGCCGAGAGACTACTACTTTGCGCTGGCCCACACTGTCCGAGACCACCTCGTGGGACGCTGGATCCGCACACAGCAGTACTACTATGAGAAGGACCCCAAGGTGCTATGGGGGATCCCTGCATGGGAAATGGGGCGTCACCAAGTGGCTGTTGCTTTCTAAGGCCTGTGCTTTCTGCAGCAAAAGGATGGCTCCGGGGAACTGGGTTTGGAGGATCTAGGAGTACCAGATGGAGTGGGTGCTGGGGGTAGAGGAAGGCCGGGGGAAGTCTCAGAGCAGGTGGGCTGCTTGCAAAGGCCTGGCCCCATCTACTCTGAGAAGGTTGGAGGGGCTGCTATGAGGAAAAAAGCTGTCCTGTGGCCTGGTTTAGACCTGGGGTAGAATGACATGCCATTAATGTGTACACGGTGCAGTGTGCCTGTGCCACAGGCAGGGCGAGGCTGGAGCAGCTGGGGCGGTCAGGATCAAGTGTCTGAAGGGGTCATTGGTAAATGTCAGCAACCTAATACCACATGCCCGTGGTGGGGGAGGGGTCCCGGGGACAGGAGGGGTCCAAGCTCTTGGCATGCTCATAGCTGTTGTCTATCCTCTTTGGGGTCAGAAGTTGGAAGATGAAGGGGCGCTGCCCAGACCATTCCTAGCCCTGAGTCACTGTGTGACCTTGAGCAAAGGACTTTTTTCCTCGAGGCCTTGGCCTAGCCCTTTTAGAGAACATTTGGAAGTATTTATTTGTTTTGACTCTGATGGGCTCATGTGTGTGGAAAGGGGTTCTTTCACCTCTCCTAAGCACCTCGATCCCTAAGGCATGCCTGTCCTGTCCCATTCTTCAGATGAGAAGACTGAGGCCACAGAGGAATGATTTGACTTAGCACCGAGGCCTTACTTACTTGTTAGACTTCTTTTTTTTTTTTTTTTTGTCGGTTGTGGGGCTTGAACTCTGGGCCTGGGCGCTGTCCCTCAGCTCTTCAGCTCAAGGCGAACGCTCTACCACTTGAGCTACAGCGCCACTTCCAGTTTTCTGGTGGTTTTTATTGGAGATAGGAGTCTCACGGTCTCTCCTGCCCGGGCTGGCTTTGAACCGCGATCCTCAGATCTCAGCCTCCTGAGTAGCTAGGATTACAGGCGTGAGCCACCAGCGCCCGGCTACTTGTTAGACTTCTATGTTTCAGATGGTTGTTCTGACTGGAGAGAAAAATTTTGGACACAGAAGTGGGATATGCTGGCTGGTGCCAGTGACTCACACCTGTAATCCTAGCTACTTAGAAGGCTAAGAACTGAGGATCACAGTTCAAAGTCAGCCCACACCCACCCCCAGGCCCAGAGTTCAAGCCTCATGACCAAAAAAACAAAAAAAGAAAAGAAAAAGAAAAGGAAGTTTAAAGTCAGCCCAGGCAGAAAAGTCAGTGAGACTCTTATCTGATTACCAAAAAGTCTGTAAGTGGAGCTGTGGCTCAAGGAGGGAAGAGCACTAGCCTTGAGCACAAAAGCTCAAGGACAGTATTCAGGCCCTGACTTCAAGCCCAAGTACTGGCACATGTGTGCACACATGTGCACACACACAAGTAATAATGGGATATTCTGAAACCTGGGAGCGGAGCAGGAGAGGGGGATCTCGGTGAATTTCAGTTGGTGAATGTTGGTGGATAACCTGACCACCCTCCCTTCCCTGTCCATGTCTCTGGATAGAGGATCTACTACCTGTCTTTGGAGTTCTACATGGGACGGACACTACAGAATACCATGGTGAACCTGGCCTTAGAGAATGCCTGTGATGAAGCCACCTACCAGGTTGTGGGGAGCACTGAGGCCTGGGGAGGGGGGTCTCGTTGCTGACACTTGGCCTTGACTACTGCCATCCCTCCTCCTAGTTGGGCCTGGACATGGAGGAGCTGGAAGAAATTGAAGAGGATGCAGGGCTGGGCAATGGGGGCCTGGGTCGGCTGGCAGGTGAATAGGTGATCTGGGAGGGGAGGGGTGCGGGCAGAGGGCTGCTTCAGTGCTGGGTCCTGATCCCCCCTGTGTTTCTGCAGCATGCTTTCTGGACTCCATGGCGACACTGGGTCTGGCTGCCTATGGTTACGGGATCCGCTATGAATTTGGGATTTTTAATCAGAAGATCTGTGGGGGCTGGCAGGTGAGAGCCTGGGACCTGATCTCATTGGACCTTGGTTGTGATGCAAAAGTTCTCCCATGTCATCTATTTCTGGATAGGTTCAGAACCTGCCACAGACTTGGGAAAACATCCTTGCTCTTCTTTCTCTGCTGGCTCCAAAGCCAGTTGGTAGCCCCTGAAATAGGTTGACCACATCTGTGAACCCCACTGGATAGTCTCCCAGACCAAGAATCCCTATATAGGATACTCCTGACCACCATTCCTGCTCTGCCGTGCCCTACCAGCTGGTGGGGCTCCTGGGTTGGACACTGACTACTCTCTCCTATCTTGCCTTTAATTTAGATGGAGGAAGCTGATGACTGGCTTCGCTATGGCAACCCCTGGGAGAAAGCCCGGCCTGAGTTCACACTGCCAGTGCACTTCTATGGCCGAGTGGAGCACACCAGCCAGGGAGCCAAGTGGATAGACACACAGGTCAGGATGAAGCAGGGAGTCAGGGTGGGGATGCTGGGAGAAGATCCCGTGACAGGACAGGGGAAAGGGAGGAAGCTAGTAGAGGGAACAGGATACAAGGAAAAAACGTACAGTCTATTAGACTCAGTGCTATTTTATGGGTTAGAAAACAGGCCCAGAGAGGCTAAGTGACTTACTCAAAACCACACAGCCAGAACCAGGAGAGCCTTGGAGTCAGGGACACAATGGGTTCAGGCTAAATAATAAAGCTCAAGAGGAGGAAAGTGCTATCCTTTTTCCACCAGGGCCCCACCCCCAGCCCACTCCTTACCACAGCTAGCACAAGACATGTCAGGGGACTGTCACAGTGACTCCATGCTTGCCTGTGCATTTGACCTGGAGATCTGATGAAAACAAAGGCAACAACCCAGAATTGGGAACACAGGAGAACGTTAAGGCTTCTAGAGTGAAACTGAATTGTCCAAGGTCACACACCAAGTTCCAGGGAGCCTAAAGCCGGTCCAGGCATCCATCCTAATCATTGTTCAGTGGATTCTCAAACGTCTAGGCTTTCAGCATTGGGTATTCATTGCACTGTTACTCCAGAAGGGGCGGCTGGCCTGGCACAAGCATCTCTGGCTAGTAGGCCAGGAACTTGGCTCAGTCTGGCTGTGCAACCTGGCTGTGTGATATTGGATCAAGTCCCTTCCATCTCTGAGCTGCAGCTTTCTCCATGCTCCAGTCAGGGCCTCTTAGGGTTAGAGAAGGATGGTGATGCCCCTTTTAGGGTCCTTTGGAAAAGTGCAGGTGCGCTGGCAACACCGAGTTCTGAGCAGCCATTTATTTTTCAATTAAAAAACTTTAGCATGCTGGGCACTGGTGGCTCACGTCTGTAATCCTAGCTACTCAGGAGGTTGTGATCTGAGGATCTCGGTTCAAAGCCAGCCTGGGCAAGAAAGTCCATGAAATTCTTATCTCCAGTAAACCACCAGAAAGCCAGAAGTGGCACTGTAGCTCAAGTGGTAGAGCGCTAGCTTTGAGCTGAAGAGCTGAGGGATAGCACCCAAGCCCAGAATTCAAGCCCCACAACCAACCAAAAAACAAAACAAAAAAAACTTTAACATTATCTGGGCACCAGTGGCTCACACCTATAATCCTAGCTACTCAGGAGGCTGAGATCTGAGGATCACGGCTCAAAGTCAGCCGGTGCAGGAAACTCTGTGAGACCCTTATCTCCAATAAACCACTAGAAAACCAGAAGTGGCACTGTGGCCCAAGTGGTAGAGCACTAGCCTTGAGATGAAGAGCTGAGGGACAGCGCCCAAACCCAGAGTTTACGCCCCACAACCAACAACAACAACAACAACAAAACTTTAGTATTTTTTATTGTTATTATAAAGGTGATATACAGAGGGTTTATGGTTACATAAGTCAGGTAATGAGTATATTTCATTTTGGACAATGCAGCTGTTATTACTGTTTGCTTATTGTGAGAGGTGAAAAACATTAGTCACTGTGAATTAGCTCTATGTTCAACCAGACATAAATCTGTGATTTATCTGGTGTGCCTGTGCTGGCCTCAAGCTCTCCCAGCCCATACTGGAGTCCAAAGTGACCTCTCATTTTTTTTTTTTTTTTGGTCAGTCGTGGGGCTTGAACTCGGCCTGGGCACTGTCCCTCAGCTCTTCAGCTCAAGGCCAGCGCTCTACCACTTGAGCTACAGCGCCACTTCCGGTTTTCTGGTGGTTTATTGGAGATAAGAGTCTCACGGTCTCTCCTGCCAGGGCTGGCTTTGAACCTCGATCCTCAGATCTCAGCCTCCTGAGTAGCTAGGATTACAGGCATGAGCCACCAGCGCCTGGCTGACCTCTCATTTTTGCCCAGGCCAGGCTAGCCAACTCGTGTGTGTGTGTGTGTGTGTGTGTGTGTGTGTGTGCGTGCGTGCGTGCGTGCGTGCGTGTGTGTCTGTGTGTGTGTCTGTGTGTGTGTGTGTGAAGCATGTACACAATGCCAATTCTTGCACTTGATTTCAGGACCTTGACACTATCCCTTAAGTCTATCACTTGGGTCATACCTCTACTTCCATCTTTTTGGTGATTAATTGGAGATAAGAGCCAGGTACTCATGGCTCACACCTGTAATCCTAGCTACTCAGGAGGCTGAGATCTGAGGATCGCAATTCAAATCCAGCCAGGGCAGGAAAGTCCATAAGACTCTTAGCTCCAATTAACCACCAGAAAAACAGAAGTGGCACTGTAGCTCAAGTAGTAGTAGAGTGCTAGCCTTGAGCTAAAGAGCTGAGGGACAGCATTCAAGCCCCAGGACCACCAAAAAAAGTCTCATGAACTTTTCTACCTGGGATGGCTTTGAACTAGGACCCTCAGATTTCAGCTTCCTGATTATAGGCATGTACTTGCAACTCTTGTCACACTACCTCTTCCCCTAATCCTCAGAACATTCTTTTTGTTGTTGTTGGTCATGGAGCTTGAACTCTGGGCCTGAGTGCTGTCCCTCAGCTCTTCAGCTCAAGGCGAGTGCTCTACCACTTGAGCCACAGCACCACTTCTGGTTTTCTGCTAGTTTATTGAGTCTCACAGACTTTCTTGCCTGAGCTGGCTTTGAACTGCGATCCTCAGATCTCAGCCTCTTGAGTAGCTAGGATTACAGATGTGAGCCCCCAGCACCAGCTCAGAACATTCTAACAAGACGGGAGTTGATGTATTGGGAATCAATATTGGGAATGTTCCCTTTTTATACATGAGGTCCAGTTGTGCAGTTTTCTCCTGTTACCAGCTAGTAAACACTAGTGTTAGGACTGAAACCCAGGCTTGGGAGCTGGTAGCAGGCATTGACAATGCCTGGACTTCCAGCCCTGCAGGTGAGGGAGGTCCTAGGAGTCAGACACAGGCAGTTGTCCAGGGCTGGTCTCCTGGCAGCTTGTCCAGCTCATCACACAGGGTGTCTCCCACAGGTGGTATTGGCCATGCCCTATGACACTCCTGTGCCTGGATACCGCAATAATGTTGTCAACACCATGCGCCTCTGGTCAGCCAAGGCTCCCAACGACTTCAACCTCAAGGACTGTGAGTTTCCATTGGTGGAGAGCAGCCCCACCTACATCCTACCTGGCCTGTGCCCATTCTGATGCTGTCTTCCTTTTGTCCCACAGTTAATGTCGGTGGCTATATCCAGGCTGTGCTGGACCGAAATCTGGCTGAGAACATCTCTCGTGTCTTGTACCCCAACGATAATGTGCGTTGCCCTTTTGGCTGGGCGTGGCAGCCTGAGTCTTTGGGAGATGGTCAGGGGACTGAGGGGGGGACATTTGCTGCTCCCCTAATCACTTCTATGGCCTGGACCTGTGGACCCTGTTTTCTCTCCCACCTTCCCAGTGTCCTTTGAGTAGGAGAGGCCTGAGTCTTGAGGGAAGAAGATTAGGATGAGATATTGCTTAGCTTTTTCTCTCAAGGCTGGTGCTCTACCATTTGAACCACACTTCTACTTCTGGATATTTTTTGTTTTTTAATTAGTTTATTTTTTGCTTATATGGTATAATGAAATCAAACCCAGGATCTCATGAATGCTAAGCCAGCATACTACCACTAAGCCACATTCCTAGCCTTGGATTTTTTTTCTTTCTTTTTTTTTTTTTTTTTGGCTAGTTAACTGAAGATAAGTCTCTCGGATTTGTCTGCCCAGGCTGGCTTTGAAACTGGATCATTAGATCTCTGCTTCCTGAGTAGCTAGGATTATAGACATGAGCCACCAGTGTCCAGCAGAATGGAGTATTTCTTTTCTGTCTTTTCTTTTTTGGTACTGGGGATTGAACCCAGCACTTGCTAGGGAAGTACTTTGCTACTAGGCTACACTCCAGCCCAAGAATGGAGGTGTTTTGTTTTTTGTTTTTGTTTTTTTGTCTGTCTGTCATGGGACTTGAACTCTGGACCTGGGCGCTGTCCCTGAGCCCTTCAGCTCAAGGCTAGTGCTCTACTACTTTGAGCCACAGTGCCACTTCTGGTTTTCTGATGGTTAATTGGAGATAAAAGTCTCATAGACTTTCCTGCCCAGGCTGGGTTTAAACTACAATCCTCAGATCTCAGCCTCCTGAGTAGCTAGGATGACAGGTAAAGTCACCAGCGCCCAGCTAGAATGGAGTATTTATAAGGGACTTTTCTGGCACCTCCATAATGTCCCTGTTTCTGACACCATCTCCCATGATTACTAATTAATGGGGACAAAAACCCTGGGTCTTGGAGGCAGGGAAAGTTTAGTGTTCTGAGTACTAGTAAATGAGATCTATTCTGGCCACACCCACAGCAACATTAGATCCCACCCCTGCTGTCCTTACTCCATGCTGCCTTTACTCCATGCTGCCTTGCTCTCTCAACTAGTTCTTTGAGGGGAAGGAGCTGCGGCTGAAGCAGGAGTACTTCGTAGTGGCTGCCACCCTCCAGGACATCATTCGGCGCTTCAAATCTTCCAAGTTCGGTTGCCGGGATCCTGTGCGCACAAACTTCGATGCCTTCCCGGATAAGGTACTGTGCCAGAGGGAAGGCCACGTGTCCACTGTGACTGCAGTGTCCCATTGGCCCTCCGGACTCGCCTGCCCCACTTTATAGACAAGGATGTGGAAACCGGCAGTATGGAGGTAACATGCTCAAGGTTTTTAACCAACATGCACATAGCACTTGAGCCTTCCTCCTCCATCCACTACCCTCTGCCCCTGAGGGCCCCTCCCCTCCCCCCCCCCAGGAGCTCTGAAGGGAAACCATAATGTTTGCTTTGGGCCCAGGCTGACTCCCAGCCCCCTTGCCTACAGGTGGCCATCCAGCTTAATGACACCCACCCCTCCTTGGCCATCCCTGAGCTGATGAGGATTCTGGTGGACCTGGAACGGCTGGACTGGGACAAGGTGGGCTTTGGGATTCCTCTACCTTTGTTTGAACTGCTCTGTCTTGGGATGGGAAGGGAATGAGGCTGGGAGTCTTCAAACCCAGCTCTGCAGGGGCAGAACATAGGGCTTGCAGAATCTTAGGTTTCAGGCCTTCTACCCTGACTCCTCGCCCTCTGAGCCAGGCCTGGGACGTGACAGTGAAGACCTGTGCCTATACCAACCACACGGTGCTGCCCGAGGCCCTGGAGCGCTGGCCTGTGCACCTCATGGAGACGCTGCTGCCCCGGCACCTGCAGATCATCTACGAGATCAACCAGCGATTCCTTAATGTGAGTCTGAGGGCCTGTGGTGGGCAGGTGTGCAATGGGCCCCAGAGTAGGCACATGGAAGGGGTGTCCCTTAGGAGCTTGAGCCTTAAGGTGTGGGGAAGACTGAGGGGTATGAAGTTGATCTGTGCTTTTGGGGGTCCTGATCCTATTTTGTTTCTCTGGGCACAGAGAGTGGCAGCTGCATTCCCAGGGGACGTGGACCGGCTCCGGCGCATGTCACTCGTGGAGGAGGGTGCAGTGAAACGCATCAACATGGCACACCTGTGCATTGCGGGCTCGCATGCAGTCAATGGTGTAGCTCGTATCCACTCGGAGATCCTCAAGAAGACAATGTGAGCCTTCCTTTCAGGCCCTGCTTCTCCAGGCTCTGCCTACAGCTTCTCAGCCTCACACGGTCCTGCTTCTTCATCACCTGGACCCTTTATAGTCTCCTCACGCTGGCCCCTCCCACACATAACCTGTTTTGAGAGCACTATAGTCCTTTCCATCCAGTATAGTTATATGTACTGTTACACTCCAGTTAACCTCTCCCCTCCCCTTTTTTTGTGCAGGGTCTGGGGCTTGGACACAGGGTCCTGCCATTGTCCATGAGACTTTTTGCTCAAGGCTACCAATTGAGTCACAGCTCCATTTTCGCATTTTAGTAATTAATTGGAGATAGGAGTCTTGCACACTTTCCTATGGGGGGCTGGCTTTGAAACATGATTCTCAAATCTCAGCCTCTTGAGTAGCTAGGATTACAGGCGTGAGCCACCAGCACCCAGCTCCCAGTTAACCCCTTTCTTACACAACAGTCTCTACTTCTCCCGTTTCTGCATCCCATCTCCCAGGCCCCTTGGAAAGGAAGGAAACTAGAGTAGGGCCCCCAGGAGGAGATTCCTACAGGGGTGAGTGGTGACCCTCGCTCAATCCCATGCTGCAGCTTCAAGGACTTCTATGAACTGGAGCCTCATAAGTTCCAGAATAAGACCAATGGCATCACCCCTCGGCGCTGGCTGGTTCTGTGCAACCCTGGCCTGGCAGAGGTCATTGCTGAGGTGAGAGGCCACTGTATCACTGCAGGGATCTGCTGCATACAGTTGGGTGGGTAGCTCACTGTACAGGCACTCCCAGCTGAGGATTGCAATACAGTTGTGTTCTCCAATCCTGACATCCCCCTGGAAGAGAGGATACGGGTGCATAAGTGTGCCTCACAGGATAATAGAGGCTTTGCCTACAGAGGCCAACCTCCTGTTGGAGATCAGAGTCTTAAAGGGAAGGTGTCATTCCTGAATCAGGTTAGTGGGGAAGAGAAGAGGGTAGAAGTCAGGAGGCCTACTGGTGGGGAGGGTCAGGTGGGACCAGCCATCAGAGCTCAGAGATGGGAGGGAGGGGAGGTGGACACAGATGCACCATGCCCTGTCCCTAGCGCAATCCCTGAAGTGGGGACACCCTGCTGACCTGGAAAGGGAACCCTCTGTGCCCAGGGAGGGAGCAGGAATGACTAAACACTGCCTTTCCACAGCGCATTGGGGAGGAGTACATCTCAGACCTGGACCAGCTGCGGAAACTGCTCTCCTATGTGGATGATGAAGCTTTCATCAGGGATGTGGCCAAAGTGAAGCAGGTGTGGAATGCAACCTGGGATACCATGCCAAGGCCCTATATCCGGGTCAGGAATGGTAGCAAGAGCATATCTCTCTTGCCAACCCCAGGCACTGGTAGAATCTTCCTGGAGTGGGTTGTGGAAGGCAGTATCTGATCTCACTGGGCGAGTGCTGACATCCATTAACAATGTCTGCCCTGGTACAGAGGTGGAGGAAGGTAGCAATGGAGCTTCCTATTACCTACCTTCCTGGGCCTGAGTGGAGGGAAATCAGTGATTGGGTAGAGTTTCTGAAGCGAAGCTCATTGGTGAGCCCTGTGCCTCTCCTGCCTACAGGAAAACAAGTTGAAGTTCTCTGCATACCTGGAGAGAGAATACAAAGTCCAAATCAACCCCAACTCCCTCTTCGATGTCCAGGTGAAGCGGATTCATGAATACAAGCGTCAGCTCCTCAATTGCCTTCACGTCATCACCCTGTACAATCGTGAGTGGCTGGGACTGCATTCGTTTCAGTCCTCACTTCCACCCACCTCCCACCACACTGCCTGATCGGTATTTCTTTGTGCCTAGTGACACTCTTAGGACATGAAAGTAGTATCTCATTTCATAGATGGACAAATCGAGTCTCAGGAGGAAGTCACGGGCACAGAACAAGTGACTGGCTAAGCCAGGGCAGCCCATCTCAGACCCTGCCTGGCTGTCTTGGGTGCTTTTTGGAGCCACTGCTGGAGGGCAAATGCTGGTTGGCTTGAAGCTTCTCTTCTCTTCTCCACAGGGATCAAGAGAGAGCCCAATAAGTTTGTTGTGCCTCGGACTGTGATGATCGGAGGCAAGGTGAGAAGCTGCATACAGGTTGGGCTCTGAGCCTTGGACATGTGGGTCCAGGGCTGGGCAGTAGCACTGACCCTAGACTGTGCTCCACAGGCCGCACCCGGGTACCACATGGCAAAGATGATCATCAAGCTTATCACTGCAATCGGGGATGTGGTGAACCACGACCCGGTGGTGGGAGACCGCCTCCGTGTGATCTTCCTGGAGAACTACCGAGTCTCACTGGCTGAGAAAGGTGGGCCCTGCCATGGGCCCTATCCCAGGGGAGGCATTAGCTAGCCTTTTATTTACTTATTTATTTTGAGGTACTGGGGTTTGAACTTTGCACTGTCAGGCAGGCACTCTGATGCTTGAGCCACATTTCTAGCCCTTTTGCTCTGTGCTTTCTTTTAAAATTTTTTTTTTAATTTACTAGTCCTGAACTTTAGCTCAGAGCCTGGGCACTATCCCTGCGCTTCCTTTGCTCAAGTCTAGATAGAGCTCTACCACTTGAGCCACAGCCCCACTGCTGGCATAATTGGAGATAAGAGTCTCATAGACTTTCCTACCTAGGCTGGCTTCAAACCACAATCCTCAGATCTCATCATCCTTAGTAACTAGGATTGCAGGCAGGAGCCACTCAGCTTTGCTGTTTGTGAGATAGGGTCTTGCTTTCTATCCAGGCCTACCTGGACTGAGATCCTCCTATTTAAGATCCTCCTTTGAGCTGTGGTTCAAGTGGCAGAGTACTAGCCTTGAGCAAAAGAAACTCAGGGACAGTGCCTAGGCCTTGAGTTTAAGCCCCAGGACTGGCAAAAAGAAAAAAAAAAAAAAAGAATAAGAGATGGTGGGAGGAAGACTAGATTGGTGGCAGCAGAGGGGAGGTTGAGTTTGGCTGTGTGCAGAACCAACCTCACCCAATATGGCAGGACCACTCCAAAGCTGACCCTTCTCCCCCCCCCCCCCCCCACCTCTGCCTTACAGTGATCCCAGCGGCCGACCTCTCTGAGCAGATCTCCACTGCAGGCACTGAGGCCTCAGGCACAGGCAACATGAAGTTCATGCTCAATGGGGCTCTGACCATTGGCACCATGGATGGGGCCAATGTGGAAATGGCAGAAGAGGCGGGAGAACAGAATTTCTTCATCTTTGGCATGCGCGTGGAGGACGTAGAAAGGCTTGACCAGAGAGGGTATGGGTCAAAGTTCAGGGTTCCTGGGCAGGAGGAACCAAAGTATAGCTGCTGGAGGGGCCTGGGCTGGGAGAGGCTTACCTGGAATGCCTGAACAAAGGCCGTCAGGATTCTGGAAAACTTGAGAGTTGTTAGCAAATAAAGGTAACAAAATGGAAAAAGAAAGAAGTGACAGAAGCAAAGGAAAAATAAGGGAAAATTATATCTATCCTAAGGGATAATGTTCTGAAATTAGAAGCGAAGTTAAATCATTAGCTTCCTGAATAGCCTTGTCACAAGGGAAAAAATGGACATGATGTTTGCAATTCTACTTGTGACTTGAAACATAAATCTTCAGAGTAGACATTTTTCCTACGTTTTAATACACACACACATATAAATAATACATAAAATATATATATTTACTTGTGCTGGTCCTGAGGCTTGAATTCAGGGCCTGGGCACTGTCCTGAGCTTCTTTTGCTCAAGGCTAGCATTCTACCACTTGAGCTACAGTGCCACTTCTGGCTTTTTTCTTTTTGCTTATGTGGTGCTAAGGAATTGAACCCAGGGCCTCATGCATGCAAGGCGCGCTCTACCACTGAGCCACCTTCCCAGCCCATTCCATTATTATTTTTTGTGATGGTAGTGGGGCTTGAATTTAGGGTGTGGGCTTCCCTTAGTTTGCTCAAGGCTGGTGCTCTATTACTTGAGCCACAGCTCTACTTCTGGTTCTTTAATGGTTGATTGCAAATAAGAATCTCACAGACTTTCTTTTTTCTTTTTCTTTTTTCTTTTTTTTTTTGGGTCCTGTCGTGGGCCTGAACTCTGGGCCTGGGCGCTGTCCCTCAGCTCTTCAGCTCAAGGCTAGCGCTCTACCACTTGAGTCACAGCGCCACTTCCGGCTTTTTTTTTTTTTCTGTTTATGTGGTGCTGAGGAATCGAACCAAGGGCCTCATGCATGCGAGGCAAGCATTCTACCACTGAGCCACCTTCCCAGCCCAGACTTTCTTGCCTGGGCTGGCTTTAAACCATAATCCTCAGATCTCAGCCTCCTGAGTAGCTAGGATTGCATCTCTGTACTAATTAATTTATTTTTTATTTTTTGAGATGGGGATCTCACTGTGTTATCCAGATTAGTCTTAGCATTCCTAGAGTCAAATGATTTTCTTGCCTTAGCCTCCAAAGTAGCTGAGACTATGAGACTATAGGCATGCACTCAGCTGGCATGTGTGTGCACACATGTGTGTGTGTAATATTTGCAGTACTATTATTTGAACTCAGGGCCTTGCACTCTACCACTTGAGCCATGCCTCCAGACCTAATATTTATGTACCTGTTGGTTTGGGGCCTGAACTCTGGGCCTGGGCACTGTCCCTCAGCTCTTTTTTTTTTTTTTTTGGTCGGTCATGGGGCTTGAACTCTGGGCCTGGGCGCTGTCCCTCAGCTCTTCAGCTCAAGGTGAGAGCTCTACCACTTGAGCTATAGCGCCACTTCCGGTTTTCTGGTGGTTTATTGGAGATAGGATTCTCACGGTCTCTCCTGCCCAGGCTGGCTTTGAACCGTGATCCTCAGATCTCAGCCTCCTGAGTAGCTAGGATTACAGGCGTGAGCCACCAGCGCCCGGCTGTCCCTCAGCTCTTTCGCTCAAGGCTAGGGCTCTACCACTTGAGCCACAGCACCAATTCTGACTTTTTCTGCTTATGTGGTGCTGAGAGCCCATGCCCAGGGCCTCATGCATGCAAGGCAAGCACTCTACCACTGAGCCACCTTCCCAGCCCCTCTGGAGCTCTTTTGTTCAAGGTTAGGGTCTACCAATTTGAGCTCCAGCTCTGGTATTTCTGATGGTTAATTGGAGATAAGAATCTTATAGACTTTCCTGCCTCGGCTGACTTGGAACTGTTATCTTCAGATCTCACCCTCCTGAGTAGCTAGGATTACAAGTATGAGCCTCTGGTGCCTAGCCTAAAATTTATTATTTGTATTTATGATTATGATTATTATTAGTTTAGTTTTTGTCACTTGTGGGGCTTGAACTCAGAGCCTAAGCACTGTTCCTGAGCCTCTTTGTGCTCAAGGATATCATTCTATTAATTGAGCCATAACTCCTCTTCGGGTTTTTCAAGTGGTTAATTGGAGATGAGAGTTTCATGGGAACTTTTCTGCATGGGCTGGCTTTGAGCCATGATCCTCAGATCTCAGCCTCCTGAGTAATTAGGATTATAGGTGTGAGCCACCAGTACCCAGCTCTAAAACTTATTTAAAAAATTTTTTTTAGTAATAAATGTAATACATACTCATTGAGAACTAGAAAATAACAGACTCAAGTAACTACCATGTATAACTTCACACCCAGATTTATAGTCACAGCTCTCTTTTTATGTATATTCTTGTTTATATGTATATATTTGTACAGTTGTATTATATGTATAGGAGCATATTTCACTTTTTGTGTGTGTATGCCAGTACTGGGGCTTGAATGTAGGATATAAGAGCTATCCCTCAGCTTTTCCTTTTTTTCTTTTCTTTTTTTTTTTTTTGGGGTCCGGTTGTGGGGCCTGAACTCTGGGCCTGGGCGCTGTCCTTCAGCTCTTCAGCTCACGGCCAGTGCTCTACCACTTGAGCCACAGCACCACTTCCGGCTTTTTTCTTTTTGCTTATATGGTGCTGAGGAATTGAACCCAGGGCCTCATGCATGCAAGGCAAATGTTCTACCACTGAGCCACCTTCCCAGCCCCTTTTCTTTTTTTTGTAACTATCTTGGGGCTTGAACTCTGGGCCTTGGTGCTGTTTCTGAGGTTTTGTACACAAGGTTAGCACTCTACCCCACAATGCCACTTGTTTTTTGTTTTTTTTGGTAGTTAATTAGAGATAAATGTCTCATGAGTTTTACTGTGCAGGCTAGATTTGAACCACAATCCTCAGATCTCTGCCCCCTGAGTAGCTAGGATTACAGGTATGAGACATCTAGCAGCTTTTTCACTAAAGGATGGTACTCTACCACTTGAGCCACACCTTCATTTCCAGCTTTTTTTTTTTTTTTTTTTTTTTGGGTCCGGTCATGGGGCCTGAACTCTGGGCCTGGGCGATGTCCCTCAGCTCTTCAGCTCAAGGCTAGCACTCTACCACTTGAGCCACAGTGCCACTTCCGGCTTTTTTCTTGTTTATGTGGTGCTGAGGAATCGAACCCAGGGCCTCATGCATGCAAGGCAAGCGCTCTACCACTGAGCCACCTTCCCAGCCCTATTTCCAGCTTTTTGATGGTTAGAATCTCAGACTTTCTTGCCAAAGCTGATCTTGAACCTTGATCCTATATTTCTTCCCAAGTGGCTAGGATTACAGGCATGAGCCACCAGAGCCCAGCATGAGCCACCAAGGCCCAGCCGTATTTACAGTTTTAAGAGATTAGGAATAATATATATAATTTTGAATGCCAATACCTTACTTGACATCATTCATCTTTTAACAAAATTTAAGTGTTTTTATAGTATTCTGTCCTATCAACATGCCATATTATTTAATCAGTGCCATATGATTGGACATTAAGATTGATTTTTCTCTGCTGTTAGTCTAAGTATTGCTGCAGTGAGAGCCTTTTACATCTGTGTGCAAGTATCTGATTATTTCCTTAAGAGAATGACGAGAAGGAGGATATTTTGGTATCAAAAAGAAGGAGTGCTTAAGGCTCTGACACAGATTGCCAAGTTGCTTTCTGGAAAGTCAGTACCAGGGGCCTTGAGTTCAAACTGTTTTATTGCTAAAAAGAAAGAAAAGAAAGGAAGAAAAGTCAGTACCAGGTTTTGCTTCTACCAACAGATTTAAAGTGCTGGCATTTGATGCTGAAAGGAATTTCTCCTATGAGCCGGGCATGGGCTGTATAGTGGTGGTCCTGAAATTGCAAATACTCAGGAGGTGGAGGCAGGGGCACCCTGAATATTGTGAGTATCATGAGTTTGATCCTAGCCTGGGCAAACTCAGCCAGATCTCTATCGCAAAAACCAAAATACAAATAAAAGGGCTGGGACTGTAGCTTAGTGGTAGAGCACCTGATGAGCATGTAAAAGTCCTTGGGTTCAATCTTCAGTACAAAAAAAAAAAAAAGCCAGAAGCTAGTGGCCCATGCCTGTAGCTACTCAAGAGGCTGAGATCTGAGGATTGCATTTCAAAGTCAGCCTGGGCAGGAAAATCCATGAGACTCTTCTTTTTGTTGTTGTTGTTGTTGTTAGTTGTGGGGCTTGAACTCTAGTCTTGGGCGCTGTTCCTGCGCAATTCAGCTCAAGCCACTCGAGTGCTCTACCGTTTGAGCTATAATTCCATTTCCAGTTTCCTTGTGGAAAGTCTCATGGACTTTCCTGCCAGGACTGGCTTGGAACCGTGATCCTCAGATCTCAGCCTCCTCAGTAGCTAGGATTACAGGCGTGAGCCACTGGTGCCCAGCTTCCTTGAGACTCTTATCTCTAATTAATCACAGAAAAAGCCAGAAGTAGTGCTGTGGCTCAAGTGGTAAAATGCTAGTTTTGAAAGAAAGAGCTTACGGGGCTGGGAAGGTGGCTCAGTGGTAGAGTGCTTGCCTTGCATGCCTGAGGCCCTGGGTTAGATTCCTCAGCACCACATAAGCAAAAAGAAAAAAGCCAGAAGTGGCGCTGTGGCTCAAGCGGTAGAGCGCTAGCCTTGAGCTGAAGAGCTGAGGGACAGTGCCCAGACCCAGAGTTCAGGCCCCATTACTGGACCAAAAAAAAGAAAAGAAAAAAAGAGCTTATAAGCAGTAGAGTGCTGGCCTTGAGCTGAAGAACATAAGGACAGCACCCAAGTCCAGAGTTCAAGCCCCACGACCAACAAAAGTAAATAAAAATAAAAAAAAAGAAGAAAGAAGAAAAAAAGAGCTTAGTGACAGTACCCAGGACCAGAGTTCAAAGCCCAGGACAGGGAAAAAAAAAAAAAAAAGGAACCCTGACATATTTTGATCCAGGCTCACATACTCAGCACTAGGCATTAGCACAATTCTGGCTGCTGAAGGGAGACTGGGCTGAGGGATCAGATGGGGGACCAGTGTAGGAGCTGATACCTGAAGGAGAGTGTCTGGTCACCTGAAGTGGGGCCAGTGCGGGGGAGCTGGAGGAAGCCTTGGTTTCTGATTAGAAGACAATAGAGGAAGGGTGGTAACTAAGTGATGGGGGGGGGGCAGGCTGGCCTTGTGCAGAGGTTTTTTGTTTTTGATACTGATACTGGGGTCTGAACATGAAGCTTCAGGCTTGCTAAGCAAGAACTCAAGGCATACTTGAGCCACACTTCTGGCTGCCCTCAAACTTTTCTTTTTTTTTTTTTTTTTTGGGTCCGGTCGTGGGGCCTGAACTCTGGGCCTGGACGCTGTCCCTCAGCCCTTCAGCTCAAGGCTAGCGTTCTACCACTTGAGCCACAGCGCCACTTCCGGCTTTTTTCTTTTTGCTTATGTGGTGCTGAGGAACCGAACCCAGGGCCTCAAGCATGCAAGGCAAGCGCTCTACCACTGAGCCACCTTCCCAGCCCTTTTCTTTTTTTTTTTTTGGGTCGGTTGTGGGGCCTGAACTCTGGGCCTGGGCGCTGTCCCTCAGCTTTTCAGCCCAAGACTAGCACTCTACCACTTGAACCACAGCACCACTTCAGGCTTTTTCTGCTTATGTGGTGCTGAAGAATTGAATCTAGGGCCTCATGCACGCAAGGCAAGAGCTACCACTGAGCACCTTCCCAGCCTGCCCGCAAACTTTCAATCCTCCTGCCTTAGCTTCCCAAGTTCAGGGATTACAGACATGCACCACACCTTCCTGGCCTTTGGGGAGGGTTTTAATCTGAAGTCTGGGGGGACAGTCATAGTGCTTCAGAAAGTGGGGACATACCTGAGGGTGTCATGTTGGGGACAGGAGAGAAAAGACATTTGTGGAGTTCTTTCTTTTCTTTTTCTGGCAGTGCTGGGGATGGAACCCTAGAGCTTTGCATATGTTTGGCAAGTGCTCCACCACTGAGCCACAGCCCAGCCCAATACATGCACAGAGGAAACCCACTGGTGATGTGTAGTAGGAAGAGCCCTGTTTGGGGGCCTTGGCTTTGAGATTCACTTTTCTGTCCCTTCTAGACCAGTTTCCTCACCCACAAGGTGACTGTAGAAAAGAGAGAGGACTATTAGAGAAGGATTTCCAGGCTTAGACTCTGAGGCTTAGGGCTGGGATTTTCTCTAGAGGAGGAGCAGGTTGTTGACCCCAGCTCTATCCTGGCAGGTACAACGCCCAGGAATACTATGACCGCATTCCTGAGCTTCGGCAGATCATCGAGCAGCTGAGCAGTGGCTTCTTCTCCCCCAAACAGCCCGACTTATTCAAGGACATTGTCAACATGCTCATGCACCATGACCGGTGAGCAGGCTGGCCAGGCAACCGTGCAAGATGGCTGCCGGGCCTAGACAAGCATCAGGAGGGTGTGGGGAGGCTCAACAGGGGTGCTGGGGTGCTAGGCATTTGTGGTCAGGCTCTTTTGGAAGCAGCGACATTCTCAGGGCCCCAGCTGCCCATAGAGCTTCCTGCCTTTCTTTCCCACTTCAGGTTTAAAGTCTTCGCAGATTATGAAGAATACATTAAGTGCCAGGAGAAAGTCAGTGCTTTGTATAAGGTGAGAGATCCCAAACGTGGGCTTGGCAGGACTTGAGTGGCTCTGGCCTGGGGTGAGGCAGAAGGTGGGGACCCTGTTGGCGGAGTTGAACCCAGAGCTCCCCTTTGGCTTATAGAACCCAAGAGAATGGACAAGGATGGTCATCCGGAACATAGCCACCTCGGGCAAGTTCTCTAGCGACCGCACCATTGCCCAGTATGCCCGGGAGATCTGGGGCGTGGAGCCTTCCTACCAGCGCCTGCCAGCCCCTGATGAGAAGATCTGAACTCCTAGGCCAAACCCCAAACCTGCCCTGGTGTCTCTTTGCAATCCTTTGGGCCAACTCCAGCTCCTCTTCCAGAGGGTGGGAGCCTGGAGTTGGGTCTCTACGCCCTTTCCTGGAACCCTCTTTTGTCCAGTGTGATCAAGGGACACTGTCCCCTTCCTATTTGACCAGCTGTACCCACTTCCAATAAATTGACTCTCCTTGGGAGCTTCTTTACTCTTCTTTCTTTTGGGAAATATTTTTAGCCTTTGGCGAGCCCAACAGCTGCAGCAAAATCACCCTCTTGTCCCCCACACCCTGGCAGGTGCGTCCTCTGCAGGGAGGGGGAGAGGCGGCCCTGGGGCGTGGCTGGGACTTGGTCCCTTTTCCAGAGTCGCCCTCCACGCCTCTCTTACCAGTGCTGTGTCCATACTAGGTCAGCGGCCAGCCTGGCTGGCTGGGGGCGGGGCATCGGCCTGGGTGGGGCCCGCTCAGGCTGGAAGAGGGGACTTGGGCTGAGGCCTCGGGGCTGGGGAGGATGCACGCTATCTAGGGAGGGATGCTGGAGGGGGCCGGCCTACAGATGCTTGGCACCTTCTTGACTCCTCCCTTAACCCCGCCCCACTGCGGCGTTTTTAGGGTCTCTTAGCAGGTGGCTATGGTTCAGTCTAAAATCGGGGGAGGTCCAGGACAGGGGGAGAGTCACAGACTGTTTGGGCTAAGACCGAGCGACCTCCCGCCCAATTATGGGGAAACAGGATCAGAAATGGCCTGTTTGTGGGTCCCTCGTTCCTGCGGTGCCGGGGAGATCTGCCTCCCGGCCCGAGGCGGGGACGCTTGGGGCCGCTGGTTTCAGAGTGAGTGTGTTTGAACCCCAATGGCCGGAAACTGTTACTGCTTCCCCCAGGCAGGGCTTGTGGGGACCCCAACTGCCTGCGGCTGCCCCTCCCAGGGTCCTCCTCGCCTTGGCCCAGGCCTCCAGTCCCCGCCACCACCCCCCCCCCCCGCCCCGTTCCCAGACGTCGGGCTAGTTCTGCAGGTAGCGTGGTTTCCATTCCCCGCCGCTCGGGCTGCTGCCCGCCCCGCAGCTCCCATCTCGATTGTCCTCGCCCCTCCTTCCGTGGACGGACGGTCACCAGGCCCCTCGGCCCCCTCGGCCCCCTCGGCCCGGCCGCCCGGGCTGGGCCCCCCACCACCCGCAGGAAGGCGCCCGGCCCGGGTTGCCCCGTGGGAACGGTTTGTCTCGAAAACAGGAACCCGGGCGGGGGGCTGGGCGGGGCGCCCCTTGCCCACCGCAGTCCGCTTCCTGCCCCTCCCGGCTTCCTCCCGATCGACACCCGGGAGCGTCCGGGGCGGGGGAGGGGGCTTTCGGAAGACCCCCTCCCCCTCCGCGGCGAGGCTCGGGGCGCGGCGCCCCCGCCCCGCCCGCGCGCAGCCCGGGCCGGGGGGCAGTGCGGCACGGTAAGGGGAGGGGTTAAGCCGCCGCCACCGCCGCCGCAGGGCCCGGCCGCGTGCGGGGCGAGGGGGAGCCCGAGTGGAGGAGGCGCGGCCGGCGGTGCGGAGCCCCGCGCGGGGCGGGCGGGGCGGGGAGGGGGCGGGGCGGCGGGGGAGCTGGGCCGCAGCCGCCGCAGCGAGGCCGGCGGGCGGGAGCGCACGGAGGCGGTGCCGGCCGGCCGGGTGCGGGCTCCTTGCTGCGGGTCCCGAGAGTAAGTGAGCGGGAGCGCGCGAGCGGGGCGCGGGGCGGAGGAGGGCGCGGCCCGAGGGGCGGCGCCGGCCGACCGGGACGAGGGTGGGTGGGGAGTGTTCGGACCCCAGGCCGGGGAGCGGCGGAGAGCGCCGGGCCCCCGCGGGAGGGGCGCGCCCACCACGCGCCCGCTTCTCCCCTGCACCTCCCTGCCGGGGGGGCTCCCCCTGCACGCCCCCATTTGACAGATGGGAAACATCGAGGCTCCGTGAGGCCAAGTGCTTCTCAAGGTCACTCGGCGAGGAAGCCGCGGAGCCCGGCGGGGGGCTGCGGGCGAGGCGCGAGGGGAAAGTCCCGAGAAGTCCGCGGAGGACCCCGCCCGGCATGGCGGGCTCGCGTTGGGACAGCGCCCCGTCCTCGGGGCCAGGCTCCTCGGATCGGGGCCCTGGGGCGGGCACGGAGAGGGAGGCACGGCAGGAGGGGCGTGTCGCACCCACGGGGGTGTGTGCGTGTGTGGGAGAGTCCGTGCGTGGAGAGGCGCCGACCTGCGTGCACACGTGCGCAGATGTCAGCGCCGCTGCGCGCGGGACCGGACGCTGACCCGGCTGACCAGGGACCAGTAGGTGGGAGAGGCGCCCTGGCCCACGCCCGCACCCCGGGTCCCCGAGCTGGGCGGGCAGTGTCCCTGAGGGTCCCCGGGTGCAGGTGTGCGCGGGGCCGGGTGCCATTGTGCGAGCGGCGGGGTCCGGGAGGTGAGGGCTTGTGACCTCGTGTGGGCCGGGGGTGGGGGCTTCCTGCACCTCGGGGGGGACCCCTGTCCTCCGGGAAAGGACTCGGGTGTGGAGTAGGTGTCGGTCCCCGCATAGTCCCCGCCAAGGATCGGGGCGCTCGTGGTGTCATGCCCGCAACGACCCCCCCCCCACGGTGCCCGCGCCCCCTCCCGGGCACCCTACCCGGTGCGCTCAGGTCGCCCGTGCAAGGTGGGGGGGGGGGAAGGGGACCCGGGACCCCGGCCGAGCCGGGACCGCCCTTGGAGGGGGCCTGGGAGCACGCGCGTTCCCAGGCTCGGCTTCCCGCGGACGCCTCCCCCCAACCCGGGCTCCCCCGCCCCAGGAATGCGCTTCTCCCCTCCCGCGCCTCCCCGAGGGCGGGCCTCCCCCGCGCGGGGCGCCCGGGCGGGGGCACGCGGGCCTGGGTTCCCCCCCCCTAGCCCATCCCGGGGAGAAGAAATTCCTCCGAGGTCCCCTCAGGCTCCGGGTTCCCAAAATAACCCTGCGGGGGAGGGGAGGCTGGGAGGGAGGGAGGGGAGCAGGAGGGGCGCCGCGCCGAGCTGCGGGGCGCTGCAGGTGCCTGGGGAGCAGCGGCGAGGAGTGGCAGGGCCTGGGGACACGGGGGCATCTCCGACCCCTGGAGTCCCGGGGAGCCCCCATCTCCCCCACCCCCCGGGGAGCCCCGCGGCCCTCCCGCCCGCGACTCGGAGGATGGGCCGGAAGCGTCTTGTGGGCCCATTTCCCAACCAGCGGGTTGCACCATCCCCGGTGGGGCCGTTTAACCCCGGGAGTGACCGCGGCGTCAACTCCGGCCCTGCCCGGCAGGGGGCGTGCCCGCCCCGCCCCGCTGCTGCCCGCGTCGCCTGCCGACTCCAGACTCCAGCTCTGCTTCCCCCAGGACCGGGCCGGGTCCCAGCCGGAGAGGAGCCTTCCTAAGCCCGGCCTGGCCAGGCCTACGGGGCGTTGGTGGCCATGGCGAGCACCCTGGACCTGGACAAGGGCTGCACGGTGGAGGAGCTGCTCCGGGGTTGCATCGAAGCCTTTGGTGAGTGGCACGGGACGGGACACCAAACCAGAATCTGGGCCTCCCCCACCTAGCCAGGACCCGGCACCCCCAGGATCTGGGCTTCAAGATAGAACCCTGGCCAGGACCCCCGCCTCAAGGAAAGCCCCTCCTCATGGCAGAGTAGAGAGATGGTCATGCTACCGATGGCCTGTCCCCTTCCCCTGGTCTTAGGTGATAGCTGGCGGGGAGGGAAAGGACCTCGTCCCTGCTCTGACACAGGAGGGACCTTATCTGTCTCCCATGGGGATCCAGAGGAACTCACTATCTCTCAGGCCTGGGAGCTGTTTCCGGCAGATGTGGGGGATGGACTTATCTGGCAAACGGGGTGCCCCTTCCCCCAACATTCAGGAAATGACCTCTAGATTCTTGACTTTTGGGGGGGCCCCAGGCTCCTTGGGCCCAGCTGGTTTCCCTCTGGAAGATGGGGCCTCCACAGAGCTCCCCTCCCTCCTGAGTCTCTGGTGCAGCCCTACTCCCTCTCCCACCCTGCCTTTCCTTTCCCATTGGCCTGCTGCTTGTGAGAAGACCTGGGAAGGCAGGAGGTAGGCAGGGTCAATGGTGCAGCTGCGGCCCCACTGTTCTGGAGGTTGCAGACTAGGGTTTAGGGATCTGAGCTTTGGCACCAAGGTCTCTTCTCTTCAGCCTGCTTCTCTTTGACCCTTCTGAGTTAGATGATTCCGGGAAGGTGCGGGATCCGCAGCTGGTGCGCATGTTCCTCATGATGCACCCCTGGTACATCCCATCATCCCAGCTGGCGGCCAAACTGCTCCACATATATCCTTCCCAGCCTCCCAGGTCTTGCTGTCCCTGAGCTGGTCCTGGTGCCCCTCCGGTATCCCACAATTCCTTGCCTGGGCGCTCTCTCTCTCTCTCTTTCTCTCTCTCTCTCAACCTCTCTCAACCCTCCTCTCTCCTATCCTGGCCACAAAGGCTCTCCTGAGCCTAGGCTTTGCCCTTCACCTTCCCTAGGGTCTATGATCTGCCCCAGCTCTGGCCTGGCAGCCTCTTTACCTCTCTCAGAGCCTACTCTCAGCCTCCCATAGAATACAGCAGTTCCCTCCCACCCACGGCCCCTCCCACGCTGATGCCTCACCCAGCATCCTCCCAGAACCCAGGCCTTCATCCTCCGCACCTTTTACAGAGTTTCTACCTGCCCAGGCCCCACCCCGCACTCCTGTCAGGGATCAGGCTCCGCCCCCTTCTGAGTGTTAGCCTCCAGCCTTATTTCCCTTAACTGCCCTTCACCTACCAACAATCACGGAAGGACAACTCCAATTCCCTACAGGTGAAGACGTGCCACCTAGTCAGGTGAGTCTCCCTCTGGGGCCCTAGCCCCTCCTCTTGTCCCTTCTCTCAGACTTCAGATAGGCTGGAAGAGTGGACAGCACCCTTGGGTCCTATGGGTTTCCTCCTGGCGCTGTTCAGGTGGGCTGTGCAGGTGTGGTCCAGCCATCTACCCAGCCCTCCTGTTCCTAGCTGACCAGTGGGAAGGTGGATGGAACACCTTGGGTGCCCCCCCCCTTTTGGGGATGGTGGGGAAGGGCTGCTGTGGGTGACTCCACTCCTTTGCCAGATACTGGATTTCAGCATTCCCAGCGGAGTTTGACCTGAACCCTGAGCTGGCTGAGCAGATCAAGGAGCTGAAGGCTCTCCTGGACCAAGAAGGGAACCGCCGGCACAGCAGCCTCATCGACATCGACAGCGTGTGCGTGGGGGGGCCCTCAGGGGTGTGGGGGGGATCAGCACCCCACACCACCTGCGCTTAATAAATGTCTGTTGAATCGAATGAATGGGGGTCATGTCACTCTCTTGCTTTTAGACTGCCATGGCGCTCTCTACCTTCCGGTAGGCTGTGAAAGTTTTTTCATGGTTTCCAGCCAGCCTCATTTCCCATGGGCCACTGCGCATCCCACACTCCTCATGCTGTGGCCTCCACCGGGGACCGTGCACCATTGTCTGAGCCCTGCATCCTCACCCTTGTCGCTGTCCTTGTCCCTCTCTTCCTTGTCACCAAGACTCAGCTCTGGTGTGAAGGCTTCCCAGGTTGAGGGCTGGGCAGAATGTATTGTTCCTTTTCGTCTTCCCATGGCCCTTTGTGCAGACTCTTGCTCCGAGGCCTGGGGCCATGTGTCCTGCTGTCTGGTGATCACGTGTCTCTGTGTCTGTCTCCCTCAGTAGACTGTGAGCTCCTCGAGGGCAGGAAACGTGTCTTGCTCATCTCTGTCTCCTCGCGCCTTAGCACAGTGCCTGGCACAGAGTACGTTGTCCAGAAGTGTTTGTGTATGTGTGTGTGTGTGTGTGTGTGTGTGTGTGTGTGAGAGAGAGAGAGAGAGAGAGAGAGAGAGAGAGAGAGAGAGGGAGAGAGGGAGAGAGGGAGAGAGATCTGGCAAGGTGGGGAGAAGCAGAGACGTTGCTGGGACTGGGGACAAATGGATGTAGGACAGTGGCTCGAAGTGTGCCCCTGTGCGGTGTGGGGCCACAGGAGACAGAGGGTACCCCAGCCCGGCCTCACCAACCCTCCTCCCCCAGCCCCACATACAAGTGGAAGCGGCAGGTGACCCAGCGGAACCCCATGGAACAGAAAAAGCGCAAGATGTCCCTGTTGTTCGACCACCTGGAACCCATGGAGCTGGCGGAGCACCTTACCTACTTGGAGTATCGCTCCTTCTCCAAGATCCTGGTGTGGCCCAAGGGCTTGTGGTGGGGATCCAGCATGGGCGGGGAAGGGGGAGGGAAGTTCCATGGAGAGAGGGTCTTTGGACCAGGCTGGGTCACAGGGAGAGTTGAAGGGCTCACAAAAGGGCAGCCATGGGTGCGGGGAGGGGACCCCACCTTTGAGCCACTCCCCCACCTGCCCTCAGTTTCAGGACTACCATAGCTTTGTGACTCACGGCTGCACGGTGGACAACCCGGTGTTGGAGCGATTCATCTCCCTGTTCAACAGCGTCTCCCAGTGGGTGCAGCTCATGATCCTCAGCAAGCCCACCGCCCCTCAGCGGGCCCTGGTCATCACGCACTTTGTGCACGTGGCAGAGGTGCCCTCCCTCCCCCGCACCCTCAGTGCGTCCGCGGGCCAGGCAGGCCACGCCTTTTCCTGGCCTCCTCTCCGCTCACTGCCTTCCCTCCTCATGTGTCTCCAGAAGCTGCTGCAGCTTCAGAACTTCAACACACTGATGGCGGTGGTCGGGGGCCTGAGCCACAGCTCCATCTCCCGTCTCAAGGAGACCCACAGCCACGTCAGCCCTGAAACCATCAAGGTGCTCGGGACCTGGGAGGGGTCTGCCACCTTCTCAACTGCAGGGCTGGGGCTGGCCGTTATTGTTATTGTCCACCTCTGCCGGTGGAGGACACGGAGGCTTGAAGGGGTTAAGAGTTTTCCCGAGGTTTCGCAATGCAGGCGGAAGGGGGAGGTGCCCTGGCCTGCCTGACCCCAGAGCTGGTGCTTTTTCCTATTTTTATAAAACTATTGGAGAAAAGCCTCGCGCCCGTGGCTCACGCCTGTCATCCTAGCTACTTGAGAGGCTGAGATCTGAGGATTGGGGTTCAAAGCCAGCCTAGGCAGAAAGTTCCCTTGGGATTCATGATCTCCAATAAACTACTCACAAAAAGCCAGAAGTGGCACTGTGGCTCAAGTGGTAGCGTGCTAGACTCAAGCACAAAGGAGCTCAAGGGCAGCACGCAGGCCTGAGTTCAAGCCCCAGAACTACTGTGTACGCGAGCGCGCGCACGCGCACACACACACACACACACACGCATACAATTGGGCAATAGAGCTATAGAAATATATGTAAAACATTAGGACAGTTGAAAGACAAATGATAAAGAAAATGCTTGTGTGTAAAGCTGGACCCGATGGGGCATGCTTGTAATCCCAGCTACTGGGGAGGCAGAGGGTCCAGGATGAACTCAAGTTCAAAGCCAGCCTGGACTACATAGTGAAATAGACCTGGGCGCTGTCCCTCAGCTCTTCAGCTCAAGGCTAGTGCTCTACCACTTGAGCCACAGCACCACTTCCGGCTTTTTCTGCTTATGTGGTGCTGAGGAATCGAACCCAGGGCCTCATGCATGCAGAGCAAGCACTCTACCACTGAGCCACCTACCCAGCCCCAGTGAAATATTCTTTTAAGAACAAAAACTAAAATACCTATCCTTCCCCCACAAGCCCCTCCCCCCCACAAAAACAAACCCCATAAAATGCTTGTGTAACCATCTTCAGCTCAAGAAATAAAACAGTATTACTCCAGCCGGGGGTGTAGCTCAGTAGCAGAGCACTTGCCTGGCACGTGGAAAGGCCCTGGATTCCACCTCCAGCACTGTTAAAAAAAAAAAAAAAGCTGGGTGTTGGTGGCTCATGTTATCCTAGCAACTCAAGAGGCTGAGATCTGAGGATCATGATTCAAAGCCAGCCTGGGCAGGAGAGTTTGTGAGAATCTTATCTCAGTTAACTACCAGAAAGCTGGGATTGTTGCTGTGGCTCACAGTAGTAGAGCACTAGCCTTGAGCACAAAAGCTTAGGGACAGCACTCAGGCCCTCAGTTTCTTCTTCTACTAAATGTCAGTGAGCCTAAGAATGTGGCTTAGTGGTAGAGTGCTTGCCTCAAATGCATGAAGTCTTGGGTTCGATTCCTCAGTACCACAAGCATAGAAAAAGCCGGAAGTGGTGCTGTGGCTCAAATGGTAGATTGCTAGTCTTGAGTAAAAGGAGCTCAGGGACAGTGCCCAGACCCAGAGTTCAAGCTTAGTCGATGATAACCTTTGTCCAGGTCCGGTGTAGAGGTGTGGTATTTGGCAATAGATGTTATCTTGAACTCATGACCTGCGAACTCTAACCTCTAGAGGTTGAGGGGACTGGTGGTAGGGGAGAGTTGGGGAGGATTTTGCCTTTTCTCCTATCCCTGCCCTTGATCATCATCCTTTTCTGCACCCCAGGACTGACGGTGAGTGGGGTACCTGTGAGTGCTGTGAATGACCCTCTGTCCTTTGCTTCACAGCTCTGGGAAAGTCTGACAGAACTGGTGACTGCCACAGGCAACTACGGTAACTACCGACGCCGGCTGGCAGCCTGTGTGGGCTTCCGCTTTCCTATCCTGGGTGTGCATCTCAAGGATCTGGTGGCCCTGCAGCTGGCACTGCCCGACTGGCTGGACCCTGCCCGCACCCGGCTCAATGGCACCAAGATGAAACAGCTTTTCAGCATCCTGGAGCAGCTGGCCATGGTGACCAGCTTAAGGCCACCCATGCAGGCCAACCATGACCTGCTGAGCCTGCTCATGGTGAGGGGCTGACGGCTGGTCCTGCCTGTGGGGTTGGCCTGGGCTTCTGGCTTCTGGCCAAGGAACTGAGATGTGGCCTGGGCAGTAAGCACTGAGATGGCTCCCAGGCGTGGTGTGGCCTTTGGGGCTGCTCTGGAGCCTGGGCCTGGGCTTTGGGTTCTAGGATGAGTGCCTGTCACTGGATTGTGTTTAAGATTTGAGGCTGAGGGCTGGGAAGATGACTCAGTGGTAGAGCGCTTGCCTTGCATGCCTGAGGCCCTGGGTTAGATTCCTCAGCACCACATAAGCAAAAAGAAAAAAGCTGGAAGTGGCGCTGTGGCTCAAGTGGTAGAGCGCTAGCTTTGAGCTGAAGAGCTGAGGGACAGCGCTCAGGCCCAGAGTTCAGGCCCCATGACGGGACCAAAAAAAAAAAAAAGAGATTTGTGGCTGAGCTCAAGCCTGTGGCAGGGTGAGAGGGGGGTGGATTCTAATGTGGCTGTGAGCTCCTAGCTAAGTTTTGGCCTTGTATTTAAGTTTGGAGGTCTAGAGTGGGAGTTGAGGTCTATAAATTATCTACCTATCGATCTATCTATCGATCTATCCATCTATAGTGTGTGTGTGTGTGTGTGTGTGAACTCAGGGCCTGGATGCTGTCCTATAGCTTTTTTACTCAGCGTTGGTGCTTTACCACTTGAGTCACACTTCCACTTCCAGCTTCTTGCTGTTTAATTGGAGAAAAGAGTCAATGAAGTTTCCTGTTTGGATTGGTGTCAAACCTCAATTCTCAGATCTCAGCCTCCTGAGTAGCTAGTATTACTGGTGTGAGCCACTGGCACCCAGCTCGAATGGTACGATTTTTTTTTTTTTTTTTTGCCTGTTGTGGGGTCTGAACTCTGGGCCTGGGCGCTGTCCCTCAGCTCTTCAGCTCAAGGCTAGTGCTCTACCACTTGAGCCACAGCACTACTTCCAGCTTTTTCTGCCTATGCGGTGCTGAGGAATCGAACCCAGGGCAGGCCTCGTGCATGCAAGGCAAGCACTCTACCACTGAGCCACCTTCCCAGCCTGGTATAAGCTTTTTAGATGACAGACTGGGAATGAAGTTGGAGGGTTTGGAGTGGATTCTTTCTTAGTGGCTTGTGGCTGGGGCTGGGGTTGCAATCTGAGCTGGATTCTGGATGGATTTCACAGCTCGGGGCTGAGTTCTGATTTGGCTTCCTGTCTGGGAGTTTGGCAGTGCATTGGGTTCAAAGTTGGGGGCCAAGCTGTGTGAGTGCTGGCCAGAGCAGGGGGTCACTACCGCGTGTTCTGAGTCTACCTTTGGTTACAGTCTGGCTGAATTGTGGCCTCTAGGTGGCCCTATAGCCCTGGGCTGGGGGCTTGTAGGAACAGCCCTGGCCAGAGGATGAGAGCCGACTTGTGTGTCCCAGGTGTCTCTGGACCAGTATCAGACGGAGGATGAGCTGTACCAGCTGTCTCTGCAGCGAGAACCACGCTCCAAGTCTTCGGTGAGGGAGGAGCCCCAGCTCTCCACTTTGCCCTGCCCAAGAATCCATCCCAGCTGGAGGCTCTGCCGGCCTGACAGAGGGATCCTGGGGGGAACCGCTGGGCTAGGAAGGGCTGCCTTCTCCCCGGCAGCCCCAGATCCTCTCTCTGTTTTTCTGGGCCCTGGGCTGCCACCACTTCCTAGCTCAGGCCTGATCACTCCTGCAGCCGACCAGCCCCACAAGCTGCACCCCACCTCCGCGGCCCCCCGTGTTAGAGGAGTGGACCTCAGCTGCCAAGCCCAAGCTGGACCAGGCCCTTGTGGCAGAACACATTGAGAAGATGGTGGAGGTGAGACTTCACAGAGACCAAAGTCCGCTGGTAGAAGTGGTAGTCGGTAAATGCCAACTTTGCCAGAGTCCTGCCCTATGACATAGCACTAGTGTCACAGTGTACGGACCAAGAGGCACTGGGGCACGGGACCTGGCCGCAGGCCAGCTGCTGGGTGGAAGGGCAGGTTACGGAGCCGGGGTGGTGGGGGACATCTGTGACTCTCTTTAGAGTATAGACGGGCCTGTGGGGAGGGACAGGCCCTCATGAACCTTTTATTCATCCCCTCTTCTGCCTCTGCCTGTCACTCTGTACACCCCTAGTCTGTATTCCGGAATTTTGATGTTGATGGCGATGGCCACATCTCCCAGGAGGAATTCCAGATCATTCGGGGCAACTTCCCTTATCTCAGCACCTTTGGGGACCTCGACCAGAACCAGTGAGGACTGGGCTGGGGCCTGGGGGAGAGGGAAGGCGCCCTGTCCACTTCCCCTTCATGAGCCAGAAGAGGCCGTTGACCCAGATGGTCCTGGCTGACTGGGAAGTAGTCAGTGGTGGGGGAGGGGGTGGCTATGTTTTGGGGTGAGAAGAGGCTGCTGACGACAGAAACAGTATTAGTATTGTATTAGTTTAGGTTCCACCTGAGTCTTTCAAAGATGGTGAGCCCGGGGACCTTTGCCACATGAAGGCTGCTTTATTTATGAAGCTCACGGTGGCCAAAGTATGGGCAAGTGGAGCCCTGGGCTTAATGAGTAGATAAGAAAGTCCCGAGAGCTGGGTGTTGATGGCTCACACCTGTAATCCTAGCTACACAGGAGACAGATCTGAGGATCACGGTTCGAAGCCAGCCTGAGCAGAAAAGTCCTTGAGACTCTTCTCTCCATTAAGCTACTCAGAAAAAGGCAGGAATGGCTCTGTGGCTCAAGTGGTAGAGCACTGGTCTTGGGTAAAACTTTTGCTCAGGGACAGCACCCAGGCCCTGAGTTCAAAACCCAGGACTTTGATACACACACACACACAAATACTGGAAGTGAAAGTGTGGCTCAAGTGGTAGAGAGCCAGCCTTGAGTGAAAGAGGCCTTGAGTTCAAGCCCCAGTTGCAGCACAAAAAAAAAAAAGAAAGAAAGAAAGAAAAAAGAAAAGCCTATAATTCGCAGCACCCACTTAGCCACAATTCAGATGCTGACAATTCAGGAAAGCAGCTGGTTCTCTGAAGTAGGTTAGCCATGCCCTCTGCCACCATGTTTATGCTCCATTTTTTTGCTGAGCAGACAAAATCCCAATCAAAATTTACACTCCATGCCAGGTCGATTTATTTTTAAATGTGACCTGTATTTCAAAACTCTTGTTTTTTTTTTTTTCTTTTTCTTTTTCCCTCTCCATATAACAAAACTCCACAGGAAGCTAGGTATGTCATTCCTGTCCCAGCTACTTAGGAAGATTCTATCAAGAAGTTCATAGTGTGGAAGTCAGACCAGGCAAAAGTTATCAAGACCCTGTTTTATCCAATAAGTAAGCAGTGTTGGTACACACCTGTCAGCACACCTAATCAGGAGGTAGAAATAGAAGGATTATGACCAAGCCTGAAAAAAAAAAAAAACAACTAAAAGCTGGGCACCAGTGGCTCAGGCCTGTAATCCTAGTTACTTAGCAAGCTGAGAGCTGAGGATCATGGTTTGAAGCCAGCCCAGTCAGGAAAGCCTATGAGACTCTTATCTCCAATAAACTACTCAGGAAAAGCTGGAAGTGGCGCTGTGGCTCAAATGGTAGAGCACTAGCCTTGAGCAAAAGAAGCTCAGGGTCAGCACCCAGGACCAGCAAAAAAGAAAAGCAACTAAAAGCAAAAGTCCTGGGGTAGGCATGGCTCAAATATAGAGTGTAGGGGACACTGAGTTCAATCCTTAGTACTGTCCCCCCCAACATTCTCCGGGACCCCCCTCCCCGCCACAAAATCAAGACGAAAAAAACAAAACCAAAAACCATTGAAGACCAGAAACCTGCTCCCACAACCAGCCCCCAGCTCCTGGCTTTGTCCCAAAGTTCTCTCATTTCTTGAGCTTGAGGCTTCCATTTTTTGAAAAGTCATCTATGCATATAAAAGAAAAAAAATGTTTATGAACTTGGGGCTTAGGCACTTTTTCTGAGGTTGTTTTTTGTTGTGTTGTTCAAGGCTAGGACACTACCACTTGAACCACTTGAGCCACAGCTCTACTTTGGCTTTTTAGGTAGTTAATTGGAGATAAGAATTTCATATACTTCCCTGCCCAAGCTAGCTTCAAACCACAGTCCTCAGATCTGAGCCTCCTGAGTAACTAGTATTACAGATATGAGCCACAAGCACCCAGTTTTAAAGCGATTTCTGATATACTTTAAACCAGCAAACCAGCATCTAGTTATTTGTAGCATTGAGATTTCCTTCTTCCCCCCACCTTCATCCCCCTTCTCTTTTTCTTTCTTCTTTCTTTTACTGAGGTTTGAACTCAAGGGCCTTCTGCTTGCTTGGCAGGCACGCTACCACTGAGTCATTCCTTCAATTCTTTTTGGTACTAGTTATTTTGTTTATTTTTGTGTTGGAACTAGGAGGTTTTTTTTTTCTTTTTGTTGGTTGTGGGGCTTGAACTCTGGGCCTGGGTGCTGTCCCTCAGCTCTTCAGCTCAAGGCTAGCTGCTCTACCACTTGAGCCACAGCACCACTTCCAGTTTTCTGGTGGTTAATTAGAGATAAGTCTCCTGGACTTTCCTGCCTGGGCTGACTTTGAACCGAAATCCTCAGATCTCAGCCTCCTGATTAGCTAGGATTACAGGCGTGAGCCACCACGTACTAGGATTTGAACTTAGAGTTTCAAGCTGTCATTCAGCTTTTTTTTTTTTTTTAAATCAGTTGTGGGGCTTGAACTCAGGGCCTAGGTGCTGTCCCTGAGCTTTGTCACTGAAGGCTAGAGCTCTACCACAGCTTCACTTCCAGTTAATTGGAGATGGTGGTTAATTGGACATAAAGTCTCACAGACTTTCCTGCCCTGGGCTGGCTTTGAACCAAGGATCCTCAGATCTCAGCCTCCTAAGTAGCTAGGATTCAAGTATGAGCCACTGGTACGCAGCCCACTCAGCTTTCTTGCTCACAGCTGATGCTTTACCACTTGAGCTATGCCTCCATTCTGGCATTTTGTTGATTATTTTGGAGATGGAGTCTTGTGGATGGTTTTGAACTTCAATCCTTCAGGTCTTAGCCTCCCAAGTAGCTAGAATGATGGGCATGAGCCACCAGCACCTGTCTTGTCCTATTTATTTTCCAAATAGGAAATAGTTGGAAGGACCAGTCTAGTCTAGTCTGGACTGTGATCCTTCCTTCCTTCCTTTCTTCCTTTCTTTCTTTCTTTCTTTCTTTCTTTCTTTCTTTCTTTCTTTCTTTCTTTCTTTCCTTCTTTCCTTCTTTCCTTCTTTCTTTCTTTCCTTCTTTCTTTCTTTCTTTCTTTCTTCTGTCCATAGTTAGGATGACAGACATGCATGACTATACCCAGCTTCTTCTGTTGAACAGGAAGGAGTCATGGACTTTTCTGCCTTGGCTGTCCTAGAACTGCTGTCTTCCTGATCTCAGCCTCCTGCTTGGCTAGGATGACAGGCACCTGCCACTGGGCCCAGCTATTGTTTGAGAAGGAGTTTTGTGGACCCCTCCCATACACTCAAGGCTGGCCTGGACCAGTCCTCCTGAAGGCCACCTCCTGAGTGGTTTAGTATAAGCTTGAGCCACAAAGGGCTCATTTTCATTCTTTTCTTTTCACCTTTGTTTTAGTCACTGTCTTGACAGAACTGAACTCCTCGCTTTTTTTCCCCCTTTTGCTTTTGCTTTGCACTAAACCCCTTATCCTGGCTATCTTCCCATATGGATTTATGTAGAACGAGTTCATTCTTGGGAACAGCTGCACAGGCTGGCTGGGCATCATTTACCTAGCCATCCTTTCTGTTGAAGGACATGCACACGGCTCCAGCGTTGTGCTATAATTATACGCCATGCTGCTGGGAACACCCGTGTACCCGTACACTCAGGCCAGTATTTCTGTAGGAGAAATTCCTAGAAGTGGGATAATTGGATCAAATGAGGTACACATTTAAAAATTAGGAGAGAGGCTGCCAAACTGACCTCAGACAAGGTTATACCAGCAACCCCCCAAGTCAGCAGCGTACAAGTGCCTGTGTGTCCCAACCTCCCTGCCAAGAACCAGGCTAAAATAAGCTTTACAATTTTGCCAGTCTTGGCAAACGGTGTCTTGGTTACATTTGCATTTCTTTAATACAAATGAGAGGGGGGCTATCTATTCAGACGTTTATGGGCCACTTCTATTTCTTCTGCTAATTGCTCCTATTCTTTGTCCATTATTCTATTGGGTTTGTTGGTCTTTTTCTTATTGATTTTTTTTAAGAATCTGTGTTAATGGATATTAACCCGTTGCTGTCGAATGTGTTCGCAAATATTTCTTCCCTGTCTGTCATTTATGTTGTCTTTTCCGTATAAAAATTTCAAAAGTTTTGTGTGTTCACTATGTCAGTCTTTTGCTTTATGACTTCTCAGGCAGATTTCTGTTATGTGTAAGAAGACACTTCTCAACCCCTCGAAATCACAAAAAGCTATCCTCCTGTCTTTCTGGATACTTTCAGGATTTTACTTGCTTTTCATCAGTGTTCTTTTTTTTTTTTTTTGTCCAAGACTGGGATTCGAACTCAGTACCTGATGCTTTTGCTCATTGACTGACACTCTACCAATTTGGCCTCTCACCCCTCCTTCAGTGTCCATAATCAGCAAGATTGTGGTTTTCATGTACAGGATAAAACTCACATACCTTAGATAATTTTTTTTTTCAAAATGGCCAGTTGTCCTCAATGCTCCACTGACTTGGAAGAACACTGGGGAATCACACTTTAGAACCCCAAATATAATAGGTGGAAGTTTCAGACAAGGCCTGTTGCCCACACTGAGTCTTGTACACACACACAAAAAAATTTGAAGTGTAGGGAAATACACTTGCTGCCCATTCGGTAAGAAGGACACTGAGGCACTGGGTGGCCAAATAGCTTCAAGTCCTATGTGGTTAAATAAGGCTGGGGTTTGAACTGAAGTTGCTGACCAGCATTCATGCACCCTCTTCCTTTAAAAATACACCCGTAGGTGGAAGGGCTCCCCGCCCCCCCAGGAGACTGGATTAGAGGGGATCCTGGGGAGAGGCGGGTGGAATCCATGCAGGTGCGGCTCACTCCACGCCCAGCCCCAGAACTCATGGCGGGAGGGGTCCCTCCCAGCAGGTCCTGCAGAACACACTTTGGCCTGCGTGACCCCATGGGCTGGGCAGGAATATGATCGCCCGTTGTTGTCAGGAAGGTGTCTTGGCCAAAACCTCACGACTGATTAGTGGCAGCTGGTCCTTGTGTCTGGCTTCCTTCTTCCCTGTTACCAGAGGTTCAAAGTCAGGGGGCTCCCCAGCGGGGTGTGCGAGGCCGGCGATGGGCAGCCCATGGGGAAGGCCAGAGCTGAGGTTCCCCCCCCTCGCCCCCACACTAGGGATGGCTGCATTAGCCGGGAGGAGATGATCTCCTACTTCCTGCGCTCCAGCTCCGTGCTGGGGGGGCGAATGGGCTTCGTACACAACTTCCAGGAGAGCAACTCCTTGCGTCCGGTCGCTTGCCGCCACTGCAAAGCTTTGGTGAGCCCCAGTCACCTCTGCCGGCCTCCCTTTCCAGAGCTGGGCAGCCTTGGTCCACGCCCTGCCCTTTCCAACTGGCCCCTCCCACTTCAGACTGGCCCCTCCCCCGGATGACCACGCCCCACCGGCCACGCCCTCCAGCCTAGCCCCTTTGGCGGGCTCCGCCCCCTCTGTTAGCCACGCCCCCGAGGGAAGGCCTCAATCCAGGTCAACCTTCACAACCAGTAATGCCACCTGCCCCTTGCTCTCCTGCCCTAGGCCCCCCAGGCAGGCTTTTAGACCCCTGTTCTCAGTAAGGAGGAGGTGGTCATCACCTCTAAATCCCTATCCCCCCAGCGTGGTCCCCCCTTCTTTTGCAGATTCTGGGCATCTACAAGCAGGGTCTTAAGTGCAGAGGTAAGATGGAATAAATTGCCGGGCTGCTGGGCTGGGGTGTTGGAGCGGCTATCTGGGTCGCGATTTTTGCTTTGGAGGGGTGATTGCCACCAAGTGCAGGACCTGGGAAGCAGAGGGGCATGCGGATTGATGGGAAGCTTTTTTGTTTTGGGGAGGTACTTTGGAGAGGGGCTATGGACTGGTTATTAGGACAAGAGCACTTTGGAAGAAGGCTCTTGTTTTGGTGGGGCAGCTGCCCCTGACTGGCCTCCCTCTCTTCCCTCCCGCAGCCTGTGGTGTGAATTGCCACAAACAGTGCAAGGACCGCCTGTCGGTGGAGTGCCGGCGCCGGGCCCAGAGTGTGAGCTTGGAGGGCTCCGTACCCTCTCCATCTCCCACGCACTCCCACCATCGGGCCTTCAGCTTCTCCCTGCCCCGCCCTGGCAGGCGTGGGTCCCGGCCCCCTGGTAAGAGGGAGCCTTGGACTCTGCTGGCAGGGGATAGGCAGGGCTCTGTGGCCACCCGAGCAGAATGGAGGCCATTCCAGACTTTGTAGTTCTCCGCCTTTGGCGGCTAATGGAGAGGACAAGTGAGGGTTGACAAAGGATTGGGAGTCGTGTGAGTCCTTTGCCTGCAGTTTTCCTTTTGGCTATTCTGACAGAAGTCCTTCTGCTGTGATAACTCTGGGGTGCGCAGCTGGCTTGGGGGGTGGGGGGCACTCTCCGGTGGTAGTTTCCCATCAGTTTGCTAAGTGACAGTTTGTTAAATGATTTTTTTTTTTGAGAATGGTTTCGATAAATAACTGTGTTGACCTGAGGGTCTAAGGCAGTTGGCTGCTTGGGTTGGCGTAAGTCCTTAAAAATAGAGAAGATAAAACCATTTGCATTGAACCTTGCAGAAGGGTTGGGTGAAATGTACATAGCGTTGACATTTAAGCAAACTACACTGAGAGATCAGTGGCTGTGGCAGAAAGAAAACTTAGAGAAAGAACAAAAATGGGGTCGTGGGGTCATCCAGGGAATTGCTTACTGGCAGCTGAGGGTGGGGTCCCCTGTGACGAGGGGGGCTGCTGGTATCACAGGGATCCAAAGGTGGGCTCTGTGACACCCCTTCCCCCCCCCGCCCCGTCCCCACAGAGATCCGGGAGGAGGAGGTGCAGACGGTGGAGGATGGAGTGTTTGACATCCACTTGTAAGAGATGGTGAGTGCTCCCTGGTGCTGGCAGTGCTCCCCATCAAGGGCTGGGGTGAGTCAGGGGTGGTGCTGGGAAATAGATGACTCAGGCACATTCTCCCCACCCCCCCCATTAGGGGAATGTCCTCCTCATAACCTCTGTTTTGTTTATCTCTTCCCAGATGTGATTGCATCAAGGATTCATTCCTGCCTTGGGAAAAAAAAAGTCTTGGGACCAGAATAGGGAGCCTGGGGTTGGGGAGGGGGGCGGGACAAGAGGAGGCTGGGGCTGGGAGGTGGGGTGTAAGGGTAGCATGCATGGACAGCAAGGGCCAGGGCTGGTGTCCCTAAGGTTGTACAGACTCTTGTGAATATTTGTATTTTCCAGATGGAATAAAAAGGCCCATGTAATTAACCTGGACCATCAGAGTCTAGAATCCTGGCTGGGAAGTGTGTGTGTGTTTGTGTGTGTGTGTGTATGTGGGCCGGGGGGCGGGGGGGAGTAAGATGGGCAATGCAAGAATATGTGCTTATAGGGATTATTTTTTCCCCCCGTAGGTCTTGGGGCTTGAACTCTGGGCCCGGGCACTGTTCCTCAGTTCTTTAGCTTCAAGGCTAGCGCTCTACCACTTGGGCCACAACGACACTTCTGGTTTTCTGAGTGGTTTATTGGAGATAAGAGTCTCTCAAGACTTTCTTGTCTGGTCTGGCTTTGAACCATGATCCTCAGATCTCAGCCTCCTGAGTAGCTGGGATTACAGGCATGGGCCACCAGTGCCCGGCAAGGATCTTGAACTCTGTAACCAGGGAAGTGTGGGAGGCCTGGAATCTCACATGGGTCTGGAATCTGGGGTGGAAGTATGGAACCTTGGAATTGAAGAATCTTGGGAAGGGTCTAGAATCTGAGCCCAGACTCATGACATAAAACCAGTTCATCTAGCCAGGCTCTGTGGCTCATACCTGTAGTCTTAGCTACTCAGGAGGCTGAGATCTGAGGATCATGGTTCAAAGCCAGACCAGACAAGAAAGTCTGTGAGACAATTATCTCTAATTAAGCACAAAAAGTACTAGAAGTGGAGCTGTGGCTCAGAGTGGTAGAGTGCTAGCCTTAAACAAAAGAGTTCAGGGACAGCACCCAGGCCCTGATTAGTTAAAAAAAAAAAAAGCCAACCCCCCATAAAACCACAACAAAAAACAAAAACCACCAAACCCCAAAAAACTAGTGCATCTTTGTACCCCAGAATGACTGGGCCCAGTGGTCATATAACACCAGAGCCTTCAGCTCTTAAGTAAAATTCTTTTATTAAACAAGTGGTCTGAGGGGCTGAGCAGGTGGCTCAGTGGTAGAGTGCTTGCCTTGCATGCATGAGGCCCTGGGTTGGATTCCTCAGCACCATATTAGCAGAAAAAGCTGGAAGTGATGCTGTGGCTCAAGTGGTAGGGCACTAGTCTTGAACTGAAGAGCAGAGGGACAGCATCCAGGCCCAGAGTTCAAGCCCCATGATGACAACAAAACAAAACAAGTGGTCTGAATACTTGCAGCTACAGAGTACGCACTGCAGGAATCCTGGAGGAAGAGCACTTGGCTCTAGCCATGAAGGCCAGAGCTGGCTAGGGAACCTCAGGGTGGGGGCGGTGCTCCCAGGTCCCGCAGCTCCTGGCTGGGTACTGCTGCCAGCCTGAAGGACGGTGACTTCCAGAGGAAATGCATATTGATCCTGCACTCAGCTCCGGAAGAGGCCTCTCCCTGCCCTGCTTTTTCCTCCCTCCTGAGCTTGACCCATGAGGTTTTGGGGGTCACCACTACCTGAAGGCCAAGGCCACTTCTTGGGGTGGCTGGGAGTTTCCTAAGGATTTCCTAAGGATTCTGACCTTAGGGTTCAAGGGACTACATAGGTGTCCTGAGAATGAGAGCTATCTTTCTTGCACCCCAAACTGGGGGTTCCTACAGAAAGAGTGGGACTGTTCTGGGGGGTAGAAATGTATCCCTAACTTCTGTTTGCCCAGTACAATATCTACGGACCTGGCAAGGCCTCAGTCCCCCCCCCCCCACCATGAATGTGCTCCCCCAGCCCTAAGGTCCATCTCTCCATGTCCACTCCACTTCTGGCCTGTTCCTTACTTTGGGTTACCCCCTTCTGCCTCCCTGTCATACCTCAGCTTCAGGTCTGTCCCTTATTGGGTCCCCTGCTCTGCCCCTCCTTCTGTCCTCAGCCCCCCCTTCCCCCTCTGGAGGCTGTAATATCCGTTTCACGATTTGGGGGCTGAGTTGCTATAACAACAGACGGCGATTGTGTGGTGAAGAGCAGCTTGCTCCGGCGCTGCCCGCCTCCCGCACTGTCTCCATCCCATCCCTGCCTCCTGGAGGTGGGCTCCCCGCCCCCCGGGCCCCAGCCTGGCCTCCCCCAGTGTGTGTACAGGCATGTGTGACACTCAAGGCTGCCCTGCCCAGGGTGTGACGCGTGTCTGCCTTTTCAGGTGTCAAAATTTGATGTCTGAGCTTGCCATTGTGTGTGCATGTGTGTGTGTGCGTGCGCGCGTGTGTGTGCGTGCGTGCCTGTTCATGTGTGTGCCTGTGCATATGTGTAGACCTGCACATTGTATTTGCTGCTCCCTGGTGGGCCCGCATTGGCCTGTGTGTATGAGAGAGGGCCACGTGCTCAGTATATCCCAGGAGTGCCCCCTGGGGTGGGTACCTGTGTGTGGGGTGTGGGTCTTGATGGAGGTAGTGGGTCCCCCATGCTCTAAGGGTATGCATCTAGGGCTTTCTGGGAGACATCTCTGTAGGGGGAGGGGCAGGGAGGTGGCAAAGCAGCCAGGTGACCTTTCCTGCCCTTGTGGGCAAAGCTGAGGGTGGGGACAGGAAACAAGTGCTCGCCCTCTCCTCCCTCCCTCCCTCCCAGCCTTGTCCATGGTCTGAGAGTTGTCTTTGTGAGTCGTTGCACTCTTGCCTGCCCCTATATGCTTGGTGCCTCTGTGTGTGTGTGTGTGTGTGTGTGTGTGTGTGTGTGTGAGAGAGAGAGAGAGAGAGAGAGAGAGAGGGAGGGAGGGAGGGAGGGAGGGAGGGAGGGAGGGAGAGAGGCTGCAGGGGAGGAATGGTGGAGGGTGGGTGGGGCAGTGGGTTGTGGGGTCCAGAGAGGCGGCCTTCCAGCTACTGCCTGACTCAGCAGTTCCATTCTCTGGCTCCTCAGTGGCTTGGTGGGGACGGCCTGAGGGTCTCTCCAAGGTCAGGGCAGGCCTCCAGTGTGGCACCTGGTGCAGGGCTCTCCCTTTCCCCACCCTTTTGGAGACACCCCAGTAGCCTCAGCCTCTGACAGGCTGCTGAAGGGAATCCCCTAGGGAGAGTGTCCACATCCATCCACTCATTCATTGACTATTTTCTGCCAAGCGCTTGGGGCGGGGGCGGAGGGCAGGGAACCCCGTGGGCGGGCCGCTCCTCTGTGTGTGCCGGGCTCCCTGGACATGTGTGTACCTTTGAATGTGCAAGTGCCTGTGTGCACACCTGGGTGTGTTTCCCTTGTTGGGGCATCTCTGCAGGCATGTGGAACATCAGTGTTCTGGGATAGTTGTGTATGCCCCCCAAATGCAAATGCATGCATCCGTGGCTTAAATGCATGTTCTTGCATATTGCCTCTGGCTAAGGAAATGCCAGCTACCACCAGCTGTGCAGATCACAGGCCCTGCAACAGAAATCAAGGTCCTGGAGGGAGCTGGCAAAATGGTCTGGTCTTCACACAACCCCACACTGCTTCATTCAGATGCTCGGGGTCTAATTTAGCAAGGTGTTGGATCCACCTTTCCTCAGCTGAGTGTCCCCAGCCTCGGCCACACTTGGTACTTTGCAGACGCCTTCCCAGGAAAGACTTGCGCCCCAGTACCACACTGGCACGAAAACTCATGGCTGGGTGTAGCGGGGACAGACCCGTAAGGGGGCTGCAAAACCCGACTCCTAGCGCAGCCCTGGCTTCCAGGCAGGAAAGGGGGAGGATGTCTGGTTCAAACTCTGGGATCCTCAGGAGGCTGGGCATCCCCAAGCCCCTAGATCTGCCACGCCTGCATCTCTGCCTTCCCTGTCCCAGCGACCCCACCCTCAGTTCTGGGCCCTCCCCTCTCCCGGGCCCCAGCATCCAGCCGGGGTCCCCTTCCCTAAGCTCCCCGCAGCCCGGGCCGCCCCTGGGTGCAGCCAGCAGGGGGTGCTGCGGCCCAGGCCCCCGCACGCGTCCTGTTCCTCGGAGCTTCGGGTCTGGGTTCGAGCCTCGCCTCTGGCTCGTGCCAGTCCTGGGCGCTGCCACCCAGACTTGCCGGCCAAGGTGAGGGGCTGTGCGGAACCCCAGGACCTGACCCGAGGGGCGAGGAGCGAGGGAGCCTGGAAAAGACACTGAGGCTATTGCCTGCTTGGCGCCGGAGCCCCGGCTACAGACCTGGCGGGGCGGGGAAGAGCGGCTGTGCCTGGGGCCGGGACGCCTGGGTCCCGCGGCGGGGCGGGAGGTGGGTCTGGGGAGCCGCGGGACTGACGGTTTCCACGCCTTTCATTGGCTGCGCCGCCCGTCCGTTAGCGCAGCGCGGCCCAATGCGCGCGCCCGGGGGGCGGGCCCTGGTGCTGATGCTTCCGTCAGTCGGTGTTGCAGGGATGCGGCGGCGGGAGCAGCCGCCCTGACTCGCGGAGCTTCCTCCTCGGAGCGGCACCGCGGCGGGGCGGGCGGGGACGCGGCGGGGACCGAGGCGCGAGGCGGCCCGTACCGCCGGCCCCGAATCTGTCACCTGTGGGAGACGCAGCGTCCCCGGAGCTCTCGCTCCCCACCCTCCAGCTCCTGGCGCCCCCAGAACCAGGTACGGGGGGGGGGCTGCGGCGGAGACGGGCGGGGGGCGGGAGCCGATCGGGGGAGGGGAGCGGGTCGGAGGGGGCGGGGGAGGCAGGGAGCTGGGTGGGGGGCGGGGGCGCCGAGTTGAGAGCTTTGGCTGGGTGTCAGCGAGAAGGCGAAGCCGCTGGGGGGGCGTCCGGGGGCCCGGAGGCTCCGGTGCAAGGGGCATTAGCCCTGAGCTGGGGCGCGTGGAGGAGGGTGGGAGGGAGGGTCGTTGGGGGAAGGGATGGGGAGGGAGGGAGGGGCATCCGGAGGTTCGGGAGAGGGGCTCCGGAGGGGGAGGGTCCCCGGTCTGTGCCGGCTCCAGGAGCTGGCAGCGGTGCTGGGCCAGAGGGGCTGTGAGCTGTTGTGCGCTGAAGGGTCTGCAGGGGAAAATCCAACGAGGCACCGGGCTTCGTGGGAGGAGGAGGAGGAGGAGGAGGAGGAGGCAGCAAGTGGAGAGGAAAGGAGCCGGGGCCACAAGCTTGGTCTGGGGGAGCCAGTGAGGACCAGGCTTTCCTGGGGGATGGGAGCCAAGGGGAGAGGAGGTTATGGGAGAGAGCAGAGGGGAGGGTGCCAAGGTGCTGGGAGGCACAGACAGGTCTGTGCTGGGGGAGCGCTGGGCAGGATTGGGGGGGGGTGTCTGGGGGAGAGGAGCGGAAGCTTGGGGCGGGGGAAAGGCTGGGGTGATGGGAGACTGGAAAAGCAGTAGGAGGGGGCTCTGCCGGGGTGGGAATGCGCTGGGGGTGGTGTCAGGGTTCTGGTCAGAGTGCTGGGGGGCGGGGAACGAAGCCACTGGGTCCAAGCTCTTCCCCCACCCCCTAAAGAGGAGGGAATATTTCTCAGGTCCCAGCTTCCTCCCTCAGCTCAAGGAGCAGTCTGACCCGGGTTCATTGGGCTGAAGTATGAGCCCTGGAAAGGCAAACTGATTTTTTTTGGGGGGGGCTGTGATCTTCACTCTCACCCCTCTCTTCTGAGTCCTGAGTGGGCATTTGGCGTCTAGGTGATCCACTGAGGGCTGGGAGGGGATGTTTGCTGGTACCTGGAGGTGAAGGGATGGGGCTGTCCAGACCCGGAAAGATGAAATGAATCTTAGGAGGTGGTTCTCGAAAGGGTCTTCAGCTTTTCTGACTGTACCACACACCCGATTTGCTGTACGTGTTGGCAGTGGGTGGGGTGGGTGAGGATTTTTAGTTCATTCCCACCCTTTCCTCCTGTCCACCTTCCCAGGGCGTCTGGGTGTTCCTTCTAAAGCAGGGTGGATTTTTAAGATTTTACATTCTCGTCTTCAGCCAGAGAGAAAGGAGAAAGAGAAGGAAGCAGGAAGGAAGAAAGGGAGAAAGGAGAGCCACTAGGCTGTTCACTGTGGGGGCCTTAGATCTGGTGGGTGCTTTAGCTACTCAGGTCCCAACTCCTACTTCCCAGGATGGCTCAGAGATGCCAGCCTCCAAGAATAGGCCACAGCCTTCTGGGGGCAGAAGAGAAGGGTTTGGCGGGGAGGCCCTCATTCTTGTAGGAGGACGTGTGTGCTCAGACCGGTCCAGTCCTCAGCTTCCCAAGGGTGGGCGGGACTGACCGCCAGACCGTTGCAGCTGGAGCCCCGGTCTCTCCAGGCTAGGCCTGGGCTGAATCCACATGACCACAGGGTTCCCTCTAGAAGAGGGGGCTGGGCTCCAGAGGAGGGATGGAGGGGTTTCTCTATCTATGTCCAGCCGCTCCCTCCCCCCAAGCCCTCATTAATGACACAGACACTGTGACCCGGATCTATATACTCAGTGGCACCCATCCAGACACACACCTACACAAGCACACACACCTGCGTACACAATACACCTCCCGGCAGCACGCCGCCCACACTCCCCGCCCAGGAAGACTGCCACCTTGTCGCCTGTCTCAGAGACCTCCCCCAGGAGCCCTGCTTTTAGTACATGACACACATATGGCCCCTCTGTGTCCCCAGATCCTCTGAGGCAGCACGGCCTGTCTTCACCCTTCAGATGCACAAGACCCCCGCCCCCCAGGGGCCCCCTTCACTTCCAAAGTCTTCCCTCCCTAGGCACCCCCAACCTCCCACAAGTGCACACCTGCCCAACCCTATCCCCACACATGGGTGCTTATCTGGGTTTTCAGCCTCCTGCCTTAGACCTTTGTATGTGTACATGTGTATTTGCACGCCAGCCTGCACATGCATGCCAACACACCTGTGATGCCTTGGTTTACCCCCTAAGCCTCTCTCCCAAGATCATGCTGTCATTTTACTCTTTTCTCTTCACATGCTTAGGGCATATTCCTCCCTCTCCCTCCCCGCAGGCCCTATCTCCGCCCTCCCCTTCCCCTCCTGACCCTGGACCACAGTCACTCCTACCTAGCCCAGCACTCAGCCTCTACCTGGCTTCCTATTGAACCTTGATGCCCAGCCTAGCACCCACCCTGGAGACACACTGTCCATTCATCCCTAGCTCCTGCCCAGCCCCCGCGGGGACACCCGGTATGTGTGGATGTGTGTCCTCACACACCACCCACCCGAGGCTCCATCTGTTGGTGTGACTCTGCAGTCCCATTCCCTTCCGCACTGACAGGCCTGTGGGCTTGGCGAGACTCATTCAACAGAAAACCCAGTGCATACCTTCTGGCGTGGGCATAGCACCTCATGGTCCTTCCTTACAAAGCTGTTCTTCCGCTCCCACCAACCTTTCATGTGGCGGGTGAAGGCGAGGCCTTCAGTCAGCCTCAGTTTCCTCCTCTGTAAAATGGGCCTTCTCATACCTCCCTCACGGGGATGTTACGGGGACTAGATGAGATGATTAGCATGGCAACAGTAATAGTAGCAATGACTATATTTACTGTGCATCTACTTCGTGCCTGGCACTGGGAACATTATTTCATCCAACGTCTGTCAGGCCCACAGAAGGCCCCCAGTAAGCAGATATTTTTGTCATCATCAAAATCATTCACACACACACACACACACACACACACACACACACACACACACACACACACATACACACACACACACACACACACACACCTGCCATGGATACCTTTAAGGCTCCCAGGTACCTTGGGCTTACTCACAAGGCCGCCCCTGGAAACCATCTGTCCCCTTCCCACTGGGGCATACCTGCAGGTCGGCGTGCCCTGGCTGTGCACGACACAGGGACTCTCTGTGTGCTCATCCCTCCCACTGCCTACCCCCGAGCTTCCACCCACCCGTGCTGCGGCCCCCACACCACCGAGTCATCCCGTCGCACCTCGGTGCCCAGCCCACCCATTCCCTCAGTCCCACACTCTTGGCAGCAGCATCATCACGCACAACTCCAGCTGCCACCCTGGTCCCCCAGCCCCTTTCTGCCTGTCTCCACGCACATGGGGACCTGCTCAGGGGACCTGCATGTACCCTACTGCTCTCAGCCCCTGCTGCATAGGCTCCCTGGTCTTCAAACCTCCCACCACTCCAGGACCAGAAGAGACCCAAACCTGAGTCCTGACTCTGCGTCTCCCAGAGGTGTGACCTGTGGGACCCTACTCCCCTAAGGGCAGCGATGATGGCAGCCCTTTTTACTCCTATCATAAGGCCCTGGTGAGAATCAAGATCTACGCTAGACACATGTAGTTTTGCAAGCTGTAAAAGACAGCGCTGAGTTGTGTTACAAGCCATCATTAGCACAACACACTCTTTCACACTTTTGTCTCTGCTAGGCTCTGCACTAAGTACTTTACCCAGATGAATGCTAATTCTGACAGCACACCTATTATCCCTGGTTTATACATTAAAAAGTGCAGTACAGAGAGACTAAGCAACTTGCCAAAGGCCCCACAGGTGTAGATGGAGGGAGAGCTGGCACTGGGACTGAGCCACAGAGCCAGGTTCTCTGACCATGGTGCTACTTTGTTCAGCCCACTGCTGAGGTTCTGATGGGCTGTGGATGTGCCCAGTCTTCCCTTGTGTCTAGGTCCTCAGGGCTGGGAGAGAGGAGGGAGGTGGAGAAGGAGCTGCTGTCTGCCAGTCCCACTTGGGCAGTTCAGCAGAGGAGAAGGCATCCTTCCCCAGACCATTCTGTGTGTGTATGTTGGACTGGGGCTCAAACTCAGATCCTTGTGCTTGCTTAGCTCTTTTTGTTCAAGACTGACATTCTACCACTTGAGCCACACCTCCCCTGCTGGCTTTTTTGCTGGTTAACTGGAGATAAGTGTCCACCTGGGCTGGCTTCAAACCTTGATCCCCAGATCTTAGTATCCTGAATAACTAGGATTACAGGATTGAGCCACTAGGCCCCTAGCTCCAAAACCATTCTGAACCTGAGGGACAGGTTCAGGGCCGAACAATCCAATGTCTCTATGGTGATTCAAGAGTCCCCCTCCTGGAGGTCTCTGAGCAGCAGTCACCCGCCTCAACTCGCACACCGCTACAGATGGGGAGACACCCCCCCCCCCGCAGTCTGCTCCACTGTTGCATGGTGTAGATTGCCAGCAAGTTTCTCTTTTACTCGAGCCAAAAAACCTCTCCCCACCCCCATAACACGCACTTTTTCCACCTGTCCGTGGCTGCCTTCTGGGGCCAGCAGAATGTGTGTAAACCCGTTCTTCCTCCTCGGTGCTTGGGGAGGCCCCTGCTGTCTCCCTCCCAGCTGGTGTGCGAGGAGAGCCAGAGAAAGGCTGGCATATTCCCACGCTTGGAGGTGTGTGTGGGGGGGTGGGGGGGATGTGAGCCTGGCCAGAGAGGAGGCTGAACCGATGCTAGAGGAGGAGCCCCTGGCCAGGGCCTCTGCCAGGGTGGCCAGTGGTGGAATTTGCATCTATTTGCTTAATTTGCACTGGTGGTGCATGGCTGAGGCCTAGGGCCAGGCTCGAGGGGCCAGGCCTGGAGCAGTGGGTACATTGGGGGGCGTGTTAGAATGGAAGGCTGGTGACCTTGGTGCTAGCCGTGTTCTTCTGTGTGAATTCTGGTTAATCTGTGTTCTTCTCTGGGACTCTGTTTTTATCTTAGTAAAAAAGAAAAGAAAAGAAAAAAACCCAAGAGGGACAAAGTCAGGGGTTTTTGTCTTTAGTTCTCAGGAAGCTCAAAGTCTGAGGCACCTCTAAGGGCAACGTCCCCTGTGAAGGCCAGGCCAGTGGGTGGGCTCTGAGCCGTGGACACTGTCCTGCAGTCTGCGGGCAGGGTAGAGGGACGCCGTGGAGTTTGGGCCAGACACTCCCTGACCTCCCGTGCTAGTGAATGTATCCCTTAGCTCAGTTGCTTTGTCTGGAACACTGCTGCTTAGGATCGGAAGGATAAACAAGATGGCACCTGATGGGCCTGAGGAGGAACAAGGTTCCTGCCCTTGTGCCACCATGGCTCTGGTCTGGCTGTGGGGAGACGAGGCAGCTCTGCAGCTCAGGAGACCCAGGGCGAGTCTTCAGGGGGAGGGAAGAGTGGGAGTGAGCAGAGTGAGGCCCATCGGGCTGCCTGGCCGCCCCACCCCTGCCGATCCTGTGGTACCACTTGCCTGGGCAGGGGGTATGACTGGGCACAGAATCCTGGGATGCCGTGGGAGAGGTCAGCTCCCTGGAGAAGCAATGGCCTGGGGCCAGCAGGGGCTGGCATTGTGTAGCACAGTGATGTCTGTGGGCAGACAGGGTACCCTGGGGGCCACTCTGGATGGTGGCCCTGCTCTGACAGTAGATCCTAGAGAAGAAGAATTGGTCTTGGGGGACAGTGCCTGGACATCCTGGGTGCAAAGCCAGGGAAGAGGGGCCTCTCCTCACACAAATTCCCAGAACACCCTTCGCTTGATGTAGTTGTGCAGTGGCCCTGGGCCCCCAGGGAGTAGCTTTCTGGTCATCAGGCTGCTGCTGAGGCCTGAAGAACATTCTAAGCCAGCAGGAATCCTGGTATGCTGGAACAGAGTGGGTTGGAAGCTAGGCCCTGGGGTGGGGGCAGCTGGGGGGAGCGAAGTAGCCAAGAGCAGCGGGTATCCTGGGCACTTCGGGGTGTTGCAGATGTGAACCCAGCTGTCTGCTTCGCTCACGCTCCTCTGGAGGCTGTTCCTCCTCCTCACACACCTGAAGCCGTCCCCAGGGTCTTTGGGTCTCTAGAGAAAGGACGTGGAGAGGGCTGGTCAGCTTTGCTAAGCCAGGCCAGCCTGTGCTGCAGAGCTGTGGGCTGTGGAGAGAATGAGCAATGAGTTTGGAGGGGCTGCAGGCCCAGACCCTGCCTTCGCCCTTCCCTAGAGGCACCTCATAAGCCAAGCCTCTGCGCCCACAGCTGCCCACACACACGCGCCTGCCTGCGGCATCCCTCCACACCCACACCAGCGGACTCACGCCCTCCTGGACTCCAACCCACTTTGCACTCTGCCTCTCAACTAGGTAACCTGGCTCTGGACCAGGTGCTGCTTTCCCAGCGTCTTGACCACCCTCCGCTCCATTTGTGCTCCTCCAACTTCCTGAGAAGAAGGAGACCCCGTTCTGAGGCTTTCTTACATGTTCCTGAGCGTGGGGTGTGTGAGCATGACCAGGGATTGGGGGGGGCGGGGCAGGAGAAAGTCCCTCCTCCCTCCCCGCAAGCTAGCGGGGTGAGTGGACAGCAGGCAGCACACAATCCTATTCCCTCCACCAGCAGAAATCGATAGCTAATTAATTCCCTCCCCAAAATAGGGTCCAGAGGTTGGGCTGGGGGAGGGGAGAGAGGCGAGGCGAGGCTAGGCCAGACTGAGACTGAGACAGACCAGGCAGAGAAGCAAGGCAGGAGGAAGGGAGGGTGATCACTCTTTGGACAACAGGGCTTGGTGCTGTACTGAGGGGCGGGGGGCTTGCCCTTAATGGAGAAGAGGGGTATTTTTGGTTTTCACTTCACCAAGCTTCAGGGACCCCTCCTCTGCCCTGGGCTGGGGTGTATACATGTGTGTGTTGGGGGGGGGGATAAGGGCGTCAATCAGGCTGGGAGCAGGTGCTGCATTTAATTTGATTGGCTAATTAGCCCGAGCATGTTAATTATCTCCATTACCCAATGAGGAGAGGCAGTGGCAAGCTATATATAACCCAACAGTGTTTGTGGGGAATGGGGGGCTGCAGGCTTGGATTTCCTCACCTCACTTGGGAAGGGGCAGTCCTTGGAGGGGTGCTGGGATAAGGCGCCCACCTACAGGATTGGGAGGGCGGCAATCAGGAGCTGCTGAAGGAGCTGAGAAGGGGCCGATGAGGCTTTGCGGGTCTCTTGGAGTCATTTTAGACACTGCTGATGGTTCTGAACCTTCTCTGTCCTTCTTCCTTGCACATGTGTGTCAGTTGAGCACTCCTGCTCTCCTGTGACTCTGCTTGTCCCTTTTTTTTGGGGGGGGGAGGCTTAATTTCTTTTCCTACCTCAGCTTCCTCCGGTGTAGCTCTTAATTTCTCACTCTACCCTCTGCCTTCCCCCCTTTCCAAGCCAGCCTTCTCCTGTGCTGTTGGTCCCCTTTCTGAGCTGTACCTGGGGCTGTCCTATCCTTTGTCTCCTTTATGGGCATAAAGGTGTTGGGCAGCCTTGGATGTGAGGCCCATGGGCTGTGTGTGCCCTTGGGCAAATCCCCAGACTCTTTGACTTGGGTTTTCCCAAGGCTTAATAGAAATAGAACTTCTCTGAGTGATTAAGTAAAATGACATTTGTAAAAATGTCCAGGATCCAGGGCGTTGACAAATGATGTTTGAATTTGGAATTTAATTTTCTCAATCTTCTATTTCTTTTCTTCCCCATCAAGCCCCTTTTCTCTTCCATTACTCTTCCATCTCGACCACTTTTCATGGACGCCTCCCCCCCTTTCCTCATCTCCTAAACTCGGGCCCCTCCTTCCTTCTCTGCCAGGCTTCTCTCCACCCCCTTCCCTCCCCAAAATAAAATCAATGCAATATTCAGGAGGGTTGTTGGATATAAATAATTACGACTTGGAGTTTAACGAGATGCAAATTCCCCTCCCCGTCGTGGGGTATAAATTGCTCTCTGACAGCCCGTTACAAGGGTAATCATTTCAGAAAGGCAATTTTATGCAAATGAGTCTGACTGCCTCCTGGTAGCTCCCCTAGACCTAGGTAGTGGGCCTGGAGGAACTGAGGGATGAAGAGAACCAGGTCCTGAGGCTGAGGACTGGGAGCTGGACTTGGAGGGTGACACACATAGGACTTGGGCTGGTTAGCAGGTAGAGGCAAGTGTGGTTGGGGACGGAGGAGAAGATCAGAGGCCCGGGAATGGGATGCTGATGTTCTTGCAGGGGTGGGGAGGTCTTCGGATGTGGATACCTGGGTCCTGCTGGCTTTCCTCCCTTGCTCCTTTCCCGGCTTGGTTACCCTGTGATACCATTGACGAATTGGCATTTAATTAATCCCAATGAATTATTTAGCAACTTCATTATCCAGCATCAAGAGCTGATGAGAGAGAGAGAGAGAGAAAGAGAGAGAAAGAGTGTTCAAGGGGGATTTGTGGCTGGAGTTGGGAGCTACTTGCAGATTGGGTGGCTCAGAGAGGAAGGGGCTGAGTCACCAACTGGAAGAGTTCTTAAGCCAGGCCACGCCCCTAGAAGCTGGCCTTGGTCCTGACACCAGGGTTCTTTAAGAGGATTCAGGTGAGGGCAGCTGAGTTGCATTCCCACTGGACTCTAGGTCTCACCTCCCCAACTGTCCATATCTCGAACCAATAATGCCCCTAGTGAGTGCCATCTCTCCCCAGGTGATGGGCCACCAGCACTTCCGTCTGCGATGGTGTCTTCCTTTTTTTGGTGCTTGAACTCAGCTGTCCTTTAGCTTTTTGCTCAAGGCTGGCATTCTACCACTCGAATCACACTTCCACCTCCAGTGTTGTGCTCATTAATTGGAGATTAAGGGTCTCACAGACTTTCCTGCCTGAGCTGGCTTCCAACCACGACCCTCAGGTCTCACTCTTTGAGCAGCTAGGATTATAGGTGTGAGCCACGGGCGCCTAGCATTGAGGGTGTCTTTTCCTTGCGAACCTCTGCAGGTCAGGGTCGGCTCCTGAAAGTCCTAAAGGGAAACAGGTGGTCATCTGCTAGTTTGAGGGGAGAACCTGACCCCATGTCAACCTTTCCTCTCTCTTTCACCCTGCAGGCGTCCCTCCCCAGTCTGCTTCCGAGCCCGCCGCGGGGGAGGGGCTGCTCCGCGCCGCCGCCGCCGCCGCCGCCGCCCGGGGGCACCTGGGCCTGGGCGCGCCCCGTCCTGCGGCCGGGCCCATGGCACTGTGAGCCGGCGAGGGAGCCGCGCTCGGCGCGAGGGGCGCCCGGCCCCCTCCCCGCCTCGCCCCATGCACCCGCGGCTCTGAAGCCCGAGCGGGGCCGGGGGCCGGGCGGCGCCGGGGCCGCCAGAGGCATGGCACCCGGAAGCCGGTGGCGGCCGCCACCCCACCTGCTGCTGCTGCTGCTGCTGGCGCTGGCGGCGGGCGCGCGCGGCCTGGAGTTCGGCGGCGGCCCCGGGCAGTGGGCTCGCTACGCGCGCTGGGCGGGCGCGGCGAGCAGCGGCGAGCTCAGCTTCAGCCTGCGCACCAACGCCACGCGCGCGCTGCTGCTCTACCTGGACGACGGCGGCGACTGCGACTTTCTGGAGCTGCTGCTGGTGGACGGCCGTCTGCGGCTGCGCTTCACGCTCTCGTGCGCCGAGCCGGCCACGCTGCAGCTGGACACGCCGGTGGCCGACGACCGCTGGCACATGGTGCTGCTCACCCGCGACGCGCGCCGCACGGCGCTGGCGGTGGACGGCGAGGCCCGCGCGGCGGAGGTGCGCTCCAAGCGACGCGAGATGCAGGTGGCCAGCGACCTGTTCGTGGGCGGCATCCCGCCCGACGTGCGCCTCTCGGCGCTCACGCTCAGCACCGTCAAGTACGAGCCGCCCTTCCGCGGCCTCCTGGCCAACCTGAAGCTGGGCGAGCGCCCCCCCCGCGCTGCTGGGCAGCCAGGGCCTGCGCGGCGCCGCGGCCGATCCGCTGTGCGCGCCCGCGCGCAACCCCTGCGCCAACGGCGGCCTCTGCACCGTGCTGGCCCCCGGCGAGGTGGGCTGCGACTGCAGCCACACGGGCTTCGGCGGCAAGTTCTGCAGTGAAGGTGAGCCCTGGCTGGGGGAGCCGACGCCCTGCGCCTGGGGCTGGGGGCCCGGAGGGCGGAGGTCCCGGGGTGCGGGACCTGGGCGTGCAAGGATAAATCCCAGGGAGGCGCCCTGGAGCGCGCGAGTCTGAGGGAGAGCACGGTCCCTAAGCAGCCGGCCGGAAGGCGGGCGAGGCACGCAGCCGTGGGCGTGGCCAGTGAGTCCTGGAGTTCAGTGGGTACCGGTCCTGAGGGGCTGGTGGGGGCGGGGCCTGCGGGAGACAGCGTGGGGAGCGGGCGTCGCGGGCGGGGCCATCATTGGCGGGTTCAGAGTGGGCGGGTCTAGAGTGGGCGTGGCCTCCGAGGGACTGGGCGAGGTGCTGCTGCTGAAGGGCCGGTTGAGCACCGCGTTTGAGTTCTGGACGGAGCCCGCATGGGGGTGGGGACGGCAAAAGTGGTCCCATTGGCCACGAGGCCCAGAGGGCCGGAGCTGAGCGTTTGTTTTTCACTACCGAATCACCAGAGAGAGACCTGAGTAGGAGCTGACTAGTTTGGGTGAGGGGCCAAGATGGCAGGTCGTCTCTCTCGGTGAAAGAAGGGAAGTGTCTGTGTCAGAAATCGGAAGCCTTAGGAGCATGGCGTTCTGGCGAGGATCACTGCTCTGGATAAGGGTTGCTAGAACTCTAGAACATGGGATTGAATATGTATTTGGGAGATGAGAGGGAGGTGTTGGAGGCCGTGTCCCATCAGCACCCCAGGTTTTAGGGGGGTGTGTCTGGCCGAGACCAGTGGAGAGCCTTGGGTGAGCTAGGCTTGGTTGTGACTTTTGCTGGGGATGATGGGAGGAGGGACTTTTAGGCGCCTCTTTCAATTTGGTCTGTCTGGGCAGGTAGGGTGAGGCCCTACCTCATCAGTTTGAGACTAGTAGCTTTTCCCCCAGCAGATATGTGTAGTCAGACTTCCCTGATCCCAGTACTCCTAGAAGGTCTGGGTCACTCTGTATGTATGTGTGTGTCTTTGGGGGAGTGTGTATGTGCAAGTGTGTATCTACAGGCCAGGGTGGCTGTGGTGATGGGTGTCCCCATGGTTGCAGGCCCTGAGAGGAGCCTAGTCTGCAGGTGTGGCTCTAGGTATGAGAACTCTGTTGTTTGGATAGTGCTTTGATGAATACCTGGGAGGGATTTGGGATTGTTTTTGTAGGATTGTTTGCACAAGGTTGTGGGCTACATCTTCAGGAAATGTGTGTATTAAGGAATCTGACACCTTCTCTCCTTTTCTCCAAGGAACTCAGGTGCTCCCTAAACTGTGAAACCACGTGTTTTGCAGAGGCCCACGAGTCTGGCAGTGTGTTTAGGTGTGAATGGTAGTTTGAATAGTAGTGCTTGTTGGCAGAGGTCTGGTCTTAGTTTAGTGAGCAGTATGCATGAATTCACATGTGTGCTTAAATGTGTAGGTAGGCACCAAGGTGCATGTGTTTGCATGTGAGTCCTCAGTAAGATACCTGGAATTTGTAAAGAATCTTTTCAGGTCTTTAGCTTTGTTCTCTAATTCCTTTAACCCCTCCCCACTAAGCTTCTTAAGAAAATTTGATGGAGCGGATTGTTGAACTATGGAGAGATTACAGAAACAGGTCTGTGTTGTCACTGTGGCTGAATTGGGCCTAGTCATATGAAAATGCACTCAGAGGCACCCTGGTCATTGTGAAAATACCCATTGGCCAGAGGCTCCAGTAAGCCAGTAAACCAGTAACCACACACTTGTATGGTTGTGTCTTAAGATGTGTTTGAGCCGGGCGCTGGTGGCTCATGCCTGTAATCCTAGCTACTCAGGAGGTTGAGATCTGAGATCACGGTTCAAAGTCAGCCCGGGCAGGAAGGTCCGTGAGACCCTTATCTCCAATAAGAAAACTGGAAGAGGCGCTGTGGCTGAAGTGGTAGAGTGCTCTCCTTGAACTGAGGAGCTCAGGGACAGCGCCCAAGCTGTATTTGAGTTGTTGTGTGTGAGGGGGATGGTTGTGTCTATGAAGGGGATGTGCATCAGGTGAATAGTTTTCAGCTGTGTTGTGACCCATTTTGTGTGTATGTGAATGAGAGAGAGAGATTCGGTGGATGTCAGACAGCTCTCAGGGACATGGGTGTCTGGGTATGGTGTGTGTGTGTGTGTGTGTGTGTGTGTGTGTGTGTGTGTGTGTGTGTGTGTATCTTGGTGTGTGATCTGTTGAGGTGCTGCTTTGTCTATGACAAAAGGGCAGGATGTGTTTTTATTCATCTTTGTATTCTCTCCACCTAATATAGTACCAGGCACTTAGTGGGTGTTTGATAAAGATTTGTGGAATGAATGGAGAGATATTAATAAGCATTTGGGAGAATAAAGGTGAGGCCATATATGTACATGAAAATAGGCATGTGTATATTTTCAGGTATATATTATGGGTGGCTGTGGGGGTGCAGACACTGAGTGTATCTGGAGATGACAGGTCCGCTCCTCCATTCTTATTTCCTAGGCAGCTTTTGTAATACCCTGTGTTCATTCACTTCTAGTACATTCTCTGTGTGTGTGTGTGTGTGTGTGTGTGTGTGTGCGCGCGCGCGTGTGTGCACGCGTGCTGGTCTTGGAGCTTGAACTTGGGGCCCACACGCTGTCCCTGAGCTTTTTTACTTGTCTAGTGCTCTACTGCTTGAGCCACAGTGCTTTTTCTAGGTTTTTTTTTTTTTTTTTTTTTTTGTAGTTAATTGGAGATCAGAGGGCTGGGAAGGTGGCTCAGTGGTAGAAAGCTTGCCTTGCATGCCTGAGGCCCTGGGTTTGATTCCTCAGCACCACATAAGCAAAAAGAAAAAAAAGCCAGAAGTGGCGCCGTGGCTCAAGTGGTAGAGCTGAGGGACAGTGCCCAGGCCCAGAGTTCAGGCCCCATGACTGGACCCAAAAAAAAAAAAAAATTGGAGATCAGAGTCTCACGGCCTTTCTGCCTGGAATGGTTTTGAACTGTGATCCTCAGATCTCCTGCCTAGGCTGGTCTGAATTGCCATCCTCAGGTCTCAGCCTCCTGAATAGCTAGGTTTACAGATAGATGTAAGCCAGTTGTGCCCAGCGTTTAGTAGTACATTCTTATCTAGTCAAGATGGAAGGGCATGGTCTCACTGCTGGTTACTAGGGTGAGGGCAGAATGACTTGGAGGGGAACAGGTTTGGTTTCTGGGGCTAGAGTCCGCAGACTCCTCTGGAAGTTAGAGTCACATTATTTTCTGCTTTGAGTTGTTTCCAACCTTATTTTGAAATTGAGGACATTTTAAAAAGTCAGTAATTCACAGTCTCTCTTCCAAGTAGTAGTTATTCTTTTTATATCTATTTATTGGGGAAAATAAATGACTCAAAGCTCCTATGAATTCAGAAAAGCTTTTAGATGATGTTGATGTTAGGTTCTCTATTGTAGTTGATAAAATATACATTAGAAAAATAGTTTTAGTTTTGTATGCAAGATGTACCCATCTGCCTTCAGATATTTGGTGTGCATATGGATTTGTGGATTTTTTTGGAATCTCCTCTGCCTTCCCAGGGTCTGGGTTTACCCACTGACTGAGAACCTCCATGCCAGGAAATTTGTTTTCTTTCTCTTGGGTGTGTGTGTGTGGGGGGTGGAGATTTGGCCACATGTAACTGTAGACAGATCTCAGTTTAAGTGGTTGCTTCGGTGTGTCTGCCAAAGCTGGGAGAGAGTAGGCTGGGATTCTGCAGCGGGTTGTGTGTCTGCTTCCTCATGTCACCTTGGTATGTGAAGAAGTGGTCAGGGAAGGATGTGCAGGTGTGTGCGAGACCTGGGTTGGATTCATGTGCTACAGGGAGGCAGAACACATGTTTCATGTGCATCTTGGAGGTTTGTTAGTGGCAGTCAGGGTGGACTCTGCTGCAGGACTTCACTGTTTAATTGAGGAAGTAGATAAAAGACAGACCAGTGAATGGTTAAGAAGAAGAAACTGAGTCAGGTGCCAGTGGTTCATGTCTATAATCCTAAATACTCAGGAGGCTGAAATCAGAGGACTGTGTTGTGAAGCCAGCGTAGGCAGACAAATCTAAGAAATTCTCCTGTTGACTGGCAAAAAGCTGGAAATAGAAGCGTGGCTTAAATGGTAGAGTGCCATCCTTGAGCCAAAAGTCAAGCGAGAGGCCTGAGTTCAAGTCCCAGTATTGGCACAAAAAAAGAAAGAAAGAAAAAAGAAAGAAAGAAAGAAAAAAAGAAGGAAAGAGGGATAAAGAAGGAAAGAAAGAAGGAAGGAAAGAGGGATATACTGCATCTGGATGCCAGTGTCTCACACCTGTAATCCTAGCTACTCAGAAGGCTGAGATCTGAGGATTGCGGTTCTAAGCCAGCCTGGGCAGGAAAGTCTGTGAGACTCTTAACTCCAATAAACCACCAGAAAACCGAAAGTGGAGCTGTGGCTCAAGTGGTAGGGCGCTAACCTTGAGCTGAAGAGCTGAGGGACAGCGTCCAGGCCAGAGTTCAAGCCCCATGACTGACAAAAAAAATAAAAGCTCAGGGACAGCTCCCAGGCCCAGACTTCAAGCTACAGGATTGGTGCGCGCGCGCACACACACACACACACACACACACACACACACAAATAGTTTGCCTGGGCAGTGGATTTCAACTTGAGCTTCCTTATTGAAAAAATGTGATAATAATGATACTAATCTCATAGAGTTATTATGAGAATTAACTTAGCTAATTCATGTAAAGTACACTGAACAGTACTGGGCAAATACTGGTTGATCATCTTCAGTCCAAAAATCTGAAATTCAAAATGCTCCAAAATCTGTTTTGTCACAGCTGACACTTGACTATTTGAGCCACACCTTCAGCCTAACATTTTGCTGGCTCATTGGAGATGGAGTCTCTCAGTCTTTTCTACCCAGGCTGGCAGATCTCTGTGTCTCACAGCCTCTTGAGTAGCTAGGATGACAACTGTGAGCCAGTGACACCTAACTGCTATTTTCTGAGGGCTCACATGAGGTTACAAGTGAAAAATTCCACCACTGACGTCATATGAAGTGTTGTGGGTCAAAATGCAGACACAGGGAAGATACTGTATAAAATTACCTTCAGATTGTAAGCATATGGTGCAAATCATGGCTGTAATTCTAGCACATGGGAAGTGGAGGCAGGAGGATTGCAAGTTTGAAGCTGGCCAGGATTACACAGGGAGACGCTATCTAAAGAAAGGGTAGGGGAATGAATATCTTGTTTAGACTTGGGTCTTATTCCCAGAGCTGTCTACCTATCTAAAAAGAGATATTTGCCTGTATCTAAAGATAGATCTAAAGACAGATACATAGAGATATATGCAAATATTCCCAAATCCTCCCCAAATCAGAGACTTTGCTAGTCCTCAGCATTTCAGGTAAAGCTACTCAACCATACTAGCAATAAACAAACAAAATTCACAGTAACAACACAACAGAGTGTGGTATATGCCCTGAGATGTCTTAGGAGATCATGCAGCTTAATGATTAAATTACATGCTCTGTAGCTCAGATCTGGATGAGAGTCTTATCCAAGCCCACCCTCCTATTTACAATTTCTATGTGGATGACCAGTGCTTGCCACTTGCTTACCTTATCAGTTGAGATACAGTGTCATGAACTTTTGCCTGGGATGGCTTTGAACCAAGATCTTCCCGATCTCTGCCTCCTGAGTTAGCCTGAGCCACTAGAATAAATGTTTTTTTTGGTCGGTCATGAACTCTGGGCCTCTTGAACTCTGGGCCTGGGAGCTGTCCCTCAGCTCTTCAGCTCAAGGTGAGCACTCTACCACTTGAGCCACAGTGCCACTTCTGGTTTTCTGAGTGGTTTATTGGAGAGAAGAGTCTCATGGACTTTTCTGCCTGGGCTAGCTTTCAACCATGACCCTCAGATCTCAGCCTCCTGAGTAGCTAGGATTACAGGCGTGAGCCACAGGTGCCCCACTAGATTAATTTTTCTTTATCTGTAAAATGGGGATAAATAAGGATGCTTATTGCATAGGGTTGTTGTGATAACTGAGTGTCTAGGACATAATTAGTGATGATTAAATGATAGTTATTATAAGCTAAGTACTATTGGAGTCTCCAGGAAGGAGGGTTTACAAGCCGAGGGGACTGGTAATGAATGGGTTTATGAAAGGCATGCTATTTAGGACTGTCCTTAAGCACTGACTAGCAAGCGTGGCTTGGGGAGATGACTCCAAGCAGGGGAATCAACAATAGCAGGGTGGGGGGTGGGGGGTGGCAGTAGAGGGAAGAGAATGAGATCTACAGCAGGGCTGCAGGTTGAGGCCAGGTTGTAGCAAATTGTTGAATCAACATTTAGTGAATTCTCATTGGCACAGGCACTGGTATATGCAACCGCAAGAGGTGTGTGTGTGTGTGTGTGTGTGTGTGTGTGTGTGTGTGTGTGTGTGTGTGTGTGTGTGTGTGTGTGTGTGTGTGTGTGTGTGTGTGTGTGTGTGTGTGTGTGTGTGTGTGTGTTTTAAAATCTCCATGCCAGGGCTGGGAAGTGGCTCAGTGGTAGAGTGCTTGCCTTGCATGCCTGACGCCCTGGGTTCGATTCCTCAGCACCACATAAGCAAAAAGCAAAAAGCCGTAAGTGGCACTGTGGCTCAAGTGGTAGAGTGCTAGCCTTGAGCTGAAGAGCTGAGGGACAGCGTCCAGGCCCAGAGTTCAGGCCCCATGACCAGACCCCCCCCAAAAAAAATAAAATAAAATCTCCATGCCAGTCCAGGGGGCTTGAAGACCTGGGCGTTGTCCCAAAGCTTTGTGGCTCAAAGCTAGGACTCCAGCTCTCGATTCATGCCTCCACTTACAGCTTTTTACTGGTTCATTGACAATAAGCATCTCATAGAAATTCCTGCTGGCTTTGAGCTGTGATCCTCAGATCTCACCCTCCTGTGCAGTTCGGATTACAGACGTGTGTCGCTGGTGGCTGGCTCACGAGAGTTTTGATCAGGTGTAAGACAAGGTAGTTAGGAGCTATGTTAGGAAGCTGGGAGTGAGGTATGGAGGGATTTGCAGAGGGCAGACGTAGATGGCATTTAGGAGATCGTTTGGGTAAGAGATTTCTGAGGCCCTAAAGCTTGGTTGGCTTGGAGAGTGGCCAAGAAGGGTAATGGCAGCTGTGGTGCCATCCTGGCAGCTGCAGTGGTGGGGAGCCATTGCTGAGATGGACGCTGCTCGGGAGGGGCTCTGCCTTTTGTCTGTGGGGAGGGAGGGGAGAACGCAGAGAACAGGAGACCTCAGTGTGCCTGCCTAGATGGATGGTGGAGGGGTGAGAGAGAAGGGGGAGGAGGGGTGAGACAGAAGGGGGTGGAGGAGTGAGAGGGAAGGGGCTGAGGAGGGGTGAGAGGGAAGGGGGAAGTCAGGAAGGGGATTAAAGTAGGGATGAGATAGTGCATGTGTCTGACAAAGATGTGGTGGTGGGAACTGTAAGACCAGAGCTTTGAGTTGAAAGTGGGCCTGCGGATGTAGCTCTGGGAACTACATGTGCAGAAAGAAAGTATCTGAAGCTCTGGGGTTGCGTGGAATGGCCAAGGAGAAGATGAGAATTGTGTACAAGATCCCAAAGGAGAGAGAGGCAGGGGAGAGGAACAGCTGCAGAAACAGTAAAAGATCCAGGTACCACGGCTCATTCCTATAATCCTACTTACTTGGGATGTAGAGACTGTAGGATCCTTGCGTGAGGCCAGCCTGACCAAACAAATATTTTCTTTTCTTGTGGTTGCTTGTGGGACTTGAACTTAGGGCCTGGGTGCTGTCCCTGAGCTCTTTTGCTTAAGGCTAGCACTCTGCCATTTTGAGCCACAGCTCCACTTCTGATTTTCTGGTGGTTAGTTGGAGGTAAGAGTCTCAAAGACTTTCCTGTCCAGCCTGACTTTGAACCACGGTCCTCAGATCTCAGCCTCCTAAGTACCTAGGATTACAGGCATGAGCCACTGGCACCTGGCAACAAACCGTTTTTAAGACTCTATCTCAACCAATAGCCAGTGTCACATGCCTGTCATCTCAGCAATGCAGGGAAGCACCAGTGAAGATAGTCACCTGGACTGACCCAGGCACAAAATGGGACCCTATCTCAAAAAAAAAACGGTTGTACTGGGTGCCAGTGGCTCACTCATAATCTTAGGTACTCAGGAGTCTTAGAGCTGGAGGACTGAGGTTCAAGGTGAGCCACAGAAAAAGTGTTGGAGAGATTCTGTATCTAAAAGTAACCAGCAAAAAGCCACACTGGAGGTGTGTCTCAAGTGGTGGAGTGCCAGCAGAACAAGCAAGTGTGAAGCCCTGAGTTCAAACCTGAGTGTCATCAAAAGGTACAAGAAATAGCAAAGGTGGAGTTAGAACCCAGAAAGAACTGGAGAACCGGATGGAGGGTTAAAGGAGGAGCGAAGAGCCTTGTAGCTAGTAACTTTGCTAAGTGCCCTGGGTGTTTTATCTTTAGTCTTCACGATCCCTTCCTGAGGGAGACTCCATTCTACAGATGTTTAGAGGGAGGCTCAGAAATACTGGAGTTGATTTCTGAGCCTAGAGCTCACCCCAGGGCCTTTGCTTCCTACCTGACTTCCTGCTGCCTCCAAAAAACAGTGTGGCCTAGCGCCAATGGCTACTCAGGAGGCAGAGGTCTGAGGGTCGAGTTCATAGCCAGCCTGGTCAGGAAAGTGGATGAGACTTTTATCTGTAATTAAAAAAACAAAACAAACAAAAAGAAGCAGAGCGGTGGCTCAAGTGGTAGAGAGCTAGATTGAACACAAAAGCTCAGAGACACCACCCAGCCCCTGAGTTCAAGCCTCAGGACTGGCACCAAAAGGAAACAACCAAAAAAAAAAAATCAGTTCATCTGTTGAACAGCTGAGTTTGGTTTCGGGGGGATAGTGAGGGGTAGGGTTTCATTAGAAACCAGTTACCACCCTAACTCCCCTGGACCTGCAGGTGTCAGGCCAGAGAGCAGCAGGGGCGCTAGAGCAGGAGAAGCGGAGTCCTCTGTCTTTGGGGAGGAACTCGCTCAGGAGAGCAGGGCTGGAGGGGAGAACATTGTAAAGGGAATCTTTCAAAATATGTCTCACACCTTTCTGCCTCCCTTAAGCACGATACCTGGCGTGTGATTTAACTTCTCCCAGCTACTTGGGGAGGTCAAGTGTCCCCTCAGGTATTATACTAGACTTACCGAGTGCTTGCGTCCTTCACTGAGGGTTTTTCCTGGCTCGAAATGGTGCTTGACTGTTGTGCTTTTTCTTTCTTTTCTTTTTTTCTTTCTTTTTGTTGTTGCAAGACTGGGATTTGAACTCAGTACCTGATGTTTTGCTCATTCATTGCTGGTGCTCTATCAACTGAGACATGCCTTCAAACCCAGCTTTTGAGTTCTGATTTTTTTTATTTTTTATTTATTTATTTTTGCCGGCTGTGGGGCCTGAACTCTGGGCCTGGGTGCTGTCCCTCAGCTCTTCAGCTCAAGGCTAGGGCTCTACCACTTGAGCCACAGTGCCACTTCTGGCTTTTTCTGTTTATGTGGTGCTGAGGAATTGAACCCAGGGCGTTATGTATGTAAGGCAAGCGCTCTACCACTGAACCACCTTCCCAGACCAGCTTTTGAGTTCTTACACCAGCTTTTTCTAATTTTTCCATCTTTGCTTTTAGAAGAGTTATCCTAAGGGCAGTAGCAACTGACTTTTTTTTTTTTCCTACTCCTGGGGCTTGGGCTCAGGGCCTGAACATGGTCCCTGAGCTTCTTTTGCTCAAGGCTAGCGCTCTACCACTTGAGCCATAGCGCCACTTCTGGCTTTTTCTATTTATGAGGTACTGAGGAATCAAACCTAGGGCTTCATGCATGGTAGGCAAGCACTCTACCACTAAGCCACATTCCCAGCCTGACTCTTTTTCTTTCTCTCTCTCTCTCTCTCTGGCTAATTTGAAAATTAGCCTTCCCAAATTAGAATTGTGTGGCACTAGCTAGTTGCCAGTGGCTAATGCCTGTCATCTTAGCTACTCCAAAGGCTGAGATCTGGAGGATCGATGTTTGAGACCAGACTGGGTAGAGAAGTCTGTGAGACTCTCTCTCCAAAGTTACCAGCAAAAAAACTGGGCTGGTGGTCTGTTCAAAGGTTCCATGACAGCTTAGCAAGCAAGGCAAGTGAGCATGAAGCCCTGAGTTCAAACCCTGGAACTTGGCCCCCAACATTATGGTCACAGTAGATGGACCTGATAGAACCGTGTTTTGGCAGCTTGGAACTTGTTCCTTTGCTCTGTCATCATCACTGTACTTGATCATGAGTCTGCTGGGACCCTGAGTTCATTCCAGGTGAGACAAGGCGTCTTGATACCATCTCTGCTGGCAGAGAAACTATGATCCCTGTGTATAAAAGCCGAGTAAATGAAGCCAGGTGCCAGTGGCTCATGCTTGTAATCCTGGCTGCTCAGGAGGCCAACATCTGAGGATAATGGTTCGAAACCAGCCCAGGCAGGAAAGTCTGTGAGACTCATCTCCAGTTAACCACAAAAAGCCAAAAGTGGAGCTGTGGCTGGAGTGGTAGAGTACCAGCCTTGAGCAAAAAAGCTCAGGCCCAGAATTCAAGCCTCAGGAGTGACACCAAAACAGAAACAACAATAACAACAACAAAATCCTAAGTAAATGCGGTCATGTCCCATGGAGTTTCCTGTCAGTGCTGACACAGCACCCGTGGCCCTGACTGCCCGTGTGTGGAAAGGGCTCCAGACAGAATGGGACTTCCTGTGGGCTGTTCCCAGGTGCTTCCAAGGAAAGGTGACAGAACCGTTAAGAGCATGGGCTGCTAGCTTTGAGTCCTGGCTTTGCTACTTACCTGCTCACTGTGTGAACTTGGAAAATATACCAACGCCTGGTGCTCTTCAGTCTCCCTCTGTAAAATGAAAGTAATAATGTATAAGGACTGCAGGACGAGTATGCAGAGTTCCTTTAGCATGTACTGGGCATTATTCTAAGTGCTCAATAAGGACTACTTGGGCTTACTATGTCTAGTGGTCAGGAGAGGCTTGAAGGAGGAGGGTGGGCAAGGCTAGCCTCAAAGGATGACAGAGAGTTTCAGGGGTAGAAAGGGAAAGGCAGGGTTTTCCTGGTAGGAATACAGGGGTGTGTGAGCTGAGTGGTCTACAGGGCTTAGTGAGGAGACCAGGTTGGCTATAAAACTATAGATTAGGCTTCTAAGAAACTTCTAGAAGGCTTGACTTTCTGACCAAGAATGTATCCCACCAGAGGTTTTAAAGTTAGACAGATTTGGATTCAAACTTTGCTTCTCACCATCAGTGTGGCCTTTGACATGTTACTTCTGCTTTTTGAATCTTGGTTTTTTCCTTTTTCCTCCTCCTCTTCCTCCTCCTCCTCTTCCTCCTCCTCCTCTTCCTTCACTTCCTCCTCCTCCTCCTCCTCCTTCTCCTCTTCTTCTTCTTCTTCTTCTTCTTCTTCTTCTTCTTCTTCTTCTTCTTCTTCTTCTTCTTCTTCCTCCTCCTCCTCCTCCTCTCCCCTCTCCCCTCTCTCCTCCTCCTCCTCCTCCTCCTCCTCCTCCTCCTCCTCCTCTTCCTCCTCCTCCTCTTTCTCCTCCTTCTGGTTGGTGTCAGTACTGGGGCTTGAACTCAAGGCCTCAGTGATGTCCCTTAGCTTTTTTTTTTTTTTTTCTTTTCCGTTGGTCGTGGGGCTTGAACTCCAGGCTTGGGCGCTGTCTCTGCCCTCTTCAGTGCTCTACCGCTTGAGCCATAGCTCCACTAGTGGTTTATTGGAGAAAAGAGTCTCAAGGACTTTCCTGCCGGGCTGGCTTTGAATCGTGATCCTCAGATGTCAGCCTCCTGAGTAGCTAGGATTACAGGCATGAGCCATTGGGGCCCAGCTCCCTTATTTTTTTAAGTCTAGTGAGCTCCATTTCCAGCTTTTTGCTTGTTAAAGATAAGAGTCTCACAGACTTTCTGGCCCAGGCTGGCTTTGAACCACAATCCTTATATCTCAGTCTCCTGAGTAGCTGCGATTGCAGGCGTGAACCACAAGCTGGTTTCCTCATCTTAAAGAGTAATTGTAATTTGTATCCATGTATTAGTAACAGTGGGTGGAAGAAACTGCATGTTAAGATAATCCGGGTGCTGGTGGCTCACACCTGTAATCCTAGCTACTCAGGAGGCTGAGATCTGAGGATCACAGTTCAAAGCCAGCCCAGGCAGTTAAGTCCTTGAGACCCTTTTTTTTTTTGGGTCCGGTCATGGGGCCTGACTTCTGGGCCTGGGCGCTGTCCCTCAGTTCTTCAGCTCAAGGCTAGTGCTCCACCACTTGAGCCACAGCGCCACTTCCGGCTTTTTTCTTTTTGCTTATGTGGTGCTGAGGAATCAAACCCAGGGCATCAGGCACGCAAGGCAAGCGCTCTACCACTGAGCCACCTTCCCAGGCCTTCCTTGAGCCTCTTATCTCCAATGAACCACCAGAAAACTGGAAGTGGTGCTGTGGCTCAAGTGGTGGAGCACTCGCCTTGAGCTGAAGAGGTCAGGGACAGTGCCCAGGCCCAGAGTTCAAGCCCCACGATGGACAAAAAAAAAGACCCAGGCATACTTTAGTGATTAATATGTGAAGTATTGTTTTATTTTTCACCTAACAAACATAGGAATGCCATTGTCTTTTTTTTTGGTTGGTTGTGGGGCCTGAACTCTGGGTCTGGGCGCTGTCTCTCAGCTCAAGGCTAGCACTCTACCACTTGAGCCACAGCGCCACTTCCAACTTTTTCTGCTTACATGGTGCTGAGGAATCAAACCCAGGGCCTCATGCATGCAAGGCAAGCACTCTACCACTGAGCCACCTTCCCAGCCCAGGAATGCCATTGTCTTAATCAGAAATTCTGTAAGTAGCTGGAGATAGAGACAAACAAGACATTATTTTTGCTCCTGGATATTTTCATGGTTCAGTCAGGAAGCAGGCATGAAAACACAATTGCAATATAGCTTCAATAAGCACAAAGTAATAGAGCGTACATGTCTACAGCTGACGTGGAAGAGGCTAGCTACTCTTGTGTATGTTCTTGACACCTAGATGTGTATTGTCTTGAATCTTAAAGGAAGCATCAATCTTAGACTGCTGTGTGTGTGTGTCCAAGCCTAGGGAATAGCAGGTGCAGAAACATGGCCTACTAGGGATGCAGCCAGAAACTGGGTGTGGCTGTTGGAGGAAAGAGATGGGAGGGAGGCACTGTCTGATTTCAAAAGGATTTTCTTGAGAAGCCTGGACCTTTCTGGGTAAAACCCAGCGAGAAGTCATGGATCATTACCACCAGGGCGGTGCCACGGTTGCAGCAATTTGGTGGAGTGTGGAGGTCCTCTAAGAAGTTCATTCATGCTCCCAGGAGAAGAGCAGGTGAGGGACAGGCCTGGGGGGGGGGGGGCTTTAGGACCCATAATCCCTAGTAACTGGTCAGAGTACATGAGCCGGGAGGGAGCTTGGGGCAAGCCTCTGAGGCCTGTCTTGGAGCGCGGGTAAGCACGCCTGCTTGGGGCTGCTGGAGGCAGCTAGGTGTATGGGGGGGAGATGAGAAGGGGGGGTGGGGCTGCGAACACACAGCGAGATTTGAGGCACGCTCACTAAACATTTTGGAGCTTTGTGTGTGGATCACATGGGTGTGTCCGGGCAGGGCACCAACCCGCAGGAGGCTGGGAAAACCAAGCATGTAGGGTAAGCTTGTAGTTGTGCTGACCCAGGTTGGCAGTGAAAGGAGAGGTGATGGGACCCCCCTCCCCAGGGCGTGTCTCCCCTACTGTGTGGGAGAGAGAGAGAGAGAGACGAGACCCCACTGAGCTCATTAGAGTGTGATGCGGCTGATGGACGATGCACGTGAGGATCTGCGGGGTGCCTGGCACATGGTTAAGTGGAGCCCCTGGCGCCTGGTAGCGTAGGGCATGTAGTGAAAGCTCAGAGAATATCGGCCGTGGCTTTATGAAACTCAGGGAATGGGCACTTGGTTTCAGGAGCGGGATGTCGAACATGGCCTCAGCGGTAGAGCTGAGGTGTTAGACCTGTCTAGGCAATGACGGAGCAGTCAGGCGGGGATGCAAGACTGTCACTCAGGGAAGAGACCAGAGCTGTAAACACGGGGTTGGGAGTCCCTAAGCCACCAAAGTGAGCTATCACCAAGGAGAGCAGAGAGAAAGAAAACAGAAGTGTGAGGGCAGGGGAGCAAGCCTAGCGGGGCCTGGGATGGCAGGTGAGGGGCGCAGGCCGGGCCAGCAGACCACAAGGAACAGCCAGGAAAAGAGGTCCCTGGGTCTCCCACGTGCTGTCCCTCAGAAGGCAGCAGCTCACCTAGCTTGCTGACTGAGCATCGCACAATGCATGCTCCTGCCAGCTAGGAAGATTTCTTTTGAAGTGTCTGCCGTGTTGGATTATGTGGAAATGTCTGTGACTCCTTGTTTGCACAGGTGCTAGTGAGCAGGTTGTGCTGACGTTGGTCTTAGCACCAAAGAGTCCCAACGCAGCAGTCCTTGGAAAGCCCCCTTAACTAGCCTGGCCTGCCCCTTCCACAATGGGTTATGACTCTGTGCATTTGAGAAAAGCATTGTATAAATAGCTTTGGGGGCTTTAGTTGTCAGATTGAAAAACCACCACAACAAACAACAACTCTGTGTTCACTGTGCACCAGTGCTCACACCTGTAATCCTAGCTACTCTGGAAGGAAAGTCCATGGTGAGACCCTTAGCTTCAATTAAACAGCAAAAAGCTGAAAGTGGAGGTGTGGCTCAAGTGGTAGAGCACTAGCCTTAAGCAATAAAGCTAAGGGAGAGCACCCTGGCCCTGAGTTCAAGCCCTAGTACAAACACAAAATAAGAATAAAAAGCTCTGTGTTGTAAAGGTGTTTGTAATACAAGGAAATGTGTATGTATGCATGATGGAAATGGAGGACAGACAGAAAGGGGAACTTGGCTCATGGCGGGGCGGTGTGTGTGTGTGTATGTCTTCATCTCTCACAGGGACAACGGGATGGGAATGTATCTAATATTATGTATTCGATTGCTATGCAGCTATTGATGTTTGCTTTCAGCCATGTTGTATATGGGGGTGGTATGAGGTATGATAACAGTATTTGTTCTCGCAGTGTAGTTATTCCTCTCCCAGGAGAGATGAACAAATAACACAAAATGGGCCTGTGGGGGGGAGTGTGGGGGAGGCCATGTGCGCTGGCATGGGGAGAGTGCATCCACCTGTGATCTCCGGGCCTGCACACATGTAAGAGCCTTTCCCCATGGGTGGGATATTTGTTATTTCTCTCTTCTGCCTTTTCCTTCATCTGCTAGCTCCCAGTAGGCGGGGATGTGACGTGTTGGGAGCCAGACACCTTGGTCCTCTTATAAAGCAGGCTGGGATGCAGCCTACTTGAGGAGTTGTAGCTTAGTTGCAGAAGTGGCTCCCATCCTCCTTCCCTCCTACCTTCTCTCTTTACCCATTTGGTGCTCCCCAAGGCCAGGCTCAGAAAGCCCTAATAGCTAAGGCTGACGCCAGGGGGTGTGGCATGGTTCCTTTTACAGCTGAAGTGGCCATCCAGCCCCAGGACCCTTTGCCTCACTTGGTGGTTAAGAATCAGAATCCTAATCATAGAAGCAGAGCCCAGAGTGGCTTCAGAAACTATCTCCCACCCTCTCAGCTTTGGGGAAGGGATTCAGAGACATTAAGTGACTTGGATGGGCATCATACAGCAGTTTGGGGCAGTGTGTTTTCTTGCTTTTTTTCTTTTCTTTTCTTTTCTTTTTTTTGTTGGTCATGGGGCTTGAACTCCCCGGGTCTGGGTGCTGTCACTCAGCTCTTCAGCTCAAGGCGAGTGCTCTACCGCTTGAGCCACAGTGCCACTTCTGGTTTTCTGGTGGTTTATTGGAGATAAAAGTCTTAAGGACTTTCCGCCCAGGCTGGCTTTGAACCGTGATCCTCGGATCTCAGCTTCTGAGTAGTTAGGATTACAGGCGTGAGCCACCAGTGCCCAGCTGCCTTTTTCTTTTATTTGGCACTGGTAGCGGGACTTGAATTCAGGGACAGGACACTCTCCCTTAGCTCTCTTTGTTCAAGGCTGGCACTCTGTCATGTGAGCCACACCTCCACTTCTGGCTTTTTACTGGTTAATTGGAGATAAGAGTCTCGGAGACTTTTCTGCCCAGGCTGCCTTCAAACCTCAATCCTCAGATCTTCACCTTCTGAGTAACTAGAATTACAGGCAGGAGCCATTGGTGCCCAGCGTTTTCTTTTTCTGTGGTGTTGAGGTGGGATCTCAAAGCTTTGCCTGTGCTAGAGATCTGTGTGTGTGTGGAGCCCTTTCTCTCCTGGTGGGTGTGGCAAGTTGGATCCTGGTGTGCCCAGGCTTCCAGGGCGAATTGTGTGAGAACGGCACGAATCACTGATTGCTCAACGCCTATGTGTGTCAGTGTGTCACTGAGCGTGAGTGTGTCTCAGGAGATGGTTTGTGGTGTGAGTGTGTCCCCATCTGTCTCTGAGATGCCGCTGTGGAATGCAAGGGGGAAGGAGCCTCCTCTGGGGACTCCGGGAGCCTGGCTGCGGCTCCTGAGCCCTCCTCTGTTGTCTGCTTGATTTTGTCTGGTCACTTCCCTTGCCCTGAGAGGCGAGGGGTGACATGTATGGAGGGGATGACCATGTGTGGTGCCCCCATCCCGGGGAGCAGCAGTGTCACCTCTCTGTCCCCAGCAGAGCTGTTCCCACCAGGGCCTGGGTGGGCTCGGGGCCCCTCCCTCTCTTTGGAGCACTTATTGGTGAGGCGCTTGCTAACAGCCTTCCTTTTCTTTTTCTCTCCTTACCTCTCCTTTCTCTGAACCTCGCTGGCTATAGAGGAGCACCCCATAGAAGGTGAGTGGAGCTTCTGTGGCACTGGGGTGGTGCACTTGTCACCATGGGGGGGGGGTCCATGAGTGGGGGTATCATCCACCGCCCAACAGCAACTCCCTTGCTCATGTTTGGGGCCCCGCAGGGGAAGGCTTTCTGGGGTCCTCCCAGCTTCCTCTTGGTTGGCTTGGTGGGGGGAGCTGCCCCCAGGGGGCATGCCCTTCCCCTTGCCCACACTCCTCTCCCCAGCCCTCTGCCCTTGCCTTTTCCTTGCTGGGAAGGTCATAGCTGACAACTCGGAAGTGTCCCAGAGTGAGTGGGTAGACACCATTTTGCCCAGCCCGGCTTAGGAAGGAGAGAAGGGCCACGTTGCTGGGGGTGGGGTTGGCAGGGCTGACTGCTGTCCTGAAAGCCATGCTTCTGCGGTGGGGCTGAGGTGGGCCAAGGCGGGGCACAGAGCGCGGGCAGTGTGGAGCCCTGGACAGGGCAGGCGGGTGGGCGGGGTGGGGGCAGCTCCTCTGCTCTGCCAGCGCTGCCCATGGCTGGGAGGGCACAGCAGGCAGCTTCTTCCTTCGGCCCAGCCCCAGAGCAAGGGTGGGCGCCTGCCTTTCTCCGGGGTCTATGTTCATTCTCTCCCCACCTGCTCTGGTTGCCCTCTCTCTCTGGTGTTTGTCCTCCCCTCTCTCCCTTCAGGGCTCTTTCCCTGGACCTCTCTCTCTAGGTCTGCGGGCTCTTGACATTCTCTCTGCCTTTCCTTCTAGCTTTAGGTTTTCCCTCTGTTGCTTTTCCTTCTCTGCAGTAGTCTAACATCAGGGGCGGGAAGCCTGCGTGAGTTCTTACAGGAAGGCTGGGCTGCAGGGATCTCACAGAGAAAGGAGCAGAGTGGGCGTGACGTGAGCCCACCAACCAGTCACCATCTGGCCCAACCTGGGAGGGCAGGACTTGTGGGATGCTCAGCTCCCTGGGCCCAGCCCTGCCCCAAGGGGCAGAGGGGAGTCCTACAGTCACAGGGAAGGGCAGAGGGGAGCCCCACGGTCACAGAGAGGGGCAGAGGGGAGCCCCATGGCCCCAGGAGAAGCCAGCGTTCTTTGCTTGTGTGGTAGTGGAACTCATTTTTTCCCCGAAGTGCCAATGGCTTGTCTTGTTTCTCCCCCTAGAGGTGTCATCTTCTTGGGGTTCCTTAAGTCTCCTGATCCCAGCAGGCAGTTGTGTATGTATGTGTGTGCGTGCGTGTGCACATGCCCGTGTATTTGTGTAAGCACATGTTCATGCCTCTCTGCTGATCTGATGTAGCTCTGGGTGCCACACACATTTGTGGCTCAACACCTGTGTGTACATAGCATGGCTTTGTATCTGTGTGTGTGTTGCACATTCACGTATTGTGTCTTCTGTGGTGTGCCTCTAGGAGCTGCTGAGCCTTCATGTGTCCACATCTATGTTTGCATCTCTGTGTCAGTGTTTGTGTGTGTGTGTGTGTGTGTGTGTGTGTGTGTGTGAGAGAGAGAGAGAGAGAGAGAGAGAGAGAGAGAGAGAGAGAGAGAGAGACTCTGTCTGGCTGGACGCAGCCTTCTGAGGGCTGGCGATAAGATTTAGTGCTGATGTGACTTTTACTTGCTCTTGATGTCATGTCTCCTTGGAACAAAGAAGAGGTGGAGGGAGGAAGAGGGAGAGAGAAAGAGGGGGGAGCAGAGTGGCTGAGGAGGAAGGAAGGAGCAGAGAGCCGGGAGAGGGGTAAAGGGCTAAGTGAAGAGGTGGGGCCAGAAGGACTGGAGAGGGAGAGGCAGACCGCAAAAGCTCAGGGAGGGTATGGCCGGGGCAAGACAGGAGAAAAAGGCAGGAGGGCTTCAGAGGAAGGGAGTATAGACAGGGACTAGAAGGGAGGCTGGGTTTTGGGGACAATAGGCCTGAGACCTTATGGGTGACACCTACCATTTCTTTGGGGGGCATCTTGCTGATCTAGTTTAGATGGGCACTGCCTGGAGCTGCATGTCCGTGGCTGGGCAGGGTGTATTTGGAAGGCTCTGTGTGTGTGTGTGTGTGTGTGTGTGTGTGTGTGTGTGTGTGTGTGTGTGTGTGTGTGTGTGTGTGTGTGTGTGTTCAGATCTGTGCTCCCTCTGTTTGTCTCTGTGCCATGTCTGTGTGTCTGCACATATAAGTCCTAATCTTGGCCCGTAGCGGTCTTTCTCCTTCCCATGGCCTTCTCTCTAGGGCTCGGTAGGAGAGTCAGGGGTAAGACTAGAAGTGGAGAAGTGGGCTTGGTGGTGGTTTCCCAGGATGCCCTCCTTCCTGGCACCGCAGTCCCCCCTCCAATCTCTCAGGTCCATCCCTCTATGCCAGAGACACTGGGTTACTGTGCCTGAGGCCTAGCTTCTCTGGGAACTTGGGCATCCTACTTGGCACCCCCTGCCTGCCAGGCGCCTCCTCCCCCGCTCCCCCCCACCCCCCGTCTCTTGCAGCAAGGAGAGGAGACCCAGAAGCAGCCAGATAGAGTGCCCTAGGAAGGACCCTTGGCAGCGCCATCCATCACTGCCAGCCTCTTGGGCGGTGGGAGGAGGGGCCGATGCCACAGGTGGATGAGGGTTGCGAGCACCCCAGTGGGGCTGAGACCGGGAGAAGGCACAGACTATAGATGGGGTGAGGTGGGGGGAACAGGCTTTAGGGAGGGGCCCTCTGCCAGCTGGGGCTGAGCCAGGGGTAGACAGGAAGGGAACTGGCCTCCCCTCACCAAGATGGCTGGCGCTGTCATGCCTGAGGGAGCTGAGCAGCTGGTTGCCGTGGTGACAGAGGGAGAGCGCGGCATGCTAATGAGGCTGGCGGGGAGCTGGGCAGTGGAAGGGTCTTGGAGGGGAGAGATGCCACTCCCCCCAACAGTAGTCAGACTTGAGGGGGGACAGCCGGTGGGTTGGAGGGGCCTCTGGCTGCTAGGCTAGGGCAGCAGAAACCTGGATTTCCAAGACCTTGCTTCCAGGGCAAGGCTGCGGCTGACAGGGGGAGGAGGGTCAGAGCTGCACCTGGGTTTTTTGTTTAGGGTTTTGTTAGAAGGTGCTGGTAGCTTTCTTGGGAAGAGTCTGAGGTAGGGTGGGGGCCATTCAAAGCAAGGAGTCAGAAAGTAGTCCAGATTCAGGTGGCCCCACCTGTGCTGTGAGTGTAATCCCTCCCAGGAGCTCTTCTGTCTTGAGGCAGCCCCCAGCAGCTGTGGCCTCCTCCCCTCCTCTTCCTTTTCTTCCTCCTCTTCCTCCTCGGGACATATATATAGGTGGGGAAGAATGAATGCCATCTCAGAGAGATGAGGAGAAGAGGCGCCAGGATTCCGGAGTAGCTGTTTGCTCTTTGTCCTCCCACCCTGACCCTTCTCAATTCCTTGCTGTTTCTCTCCTTGGTCCCAGGCATCCTGGCTCTTGCTGTGCCCCAGAGACCCTTGTAGGTCTTTAGCCTTGCTTCCTTTCTGGCCCCGGGGCCCACATCTCATCACCACAGTGGCTGGGATGGTTTCCTAGCACAACAGAGGCCTGGTAGGGCTGTTCCTACTTAACTAGACCCCACAGCAGGGAGGCAGGGCTGGTCATCTCAGGGAGCCCAGGGGGCTCAGCCCAGCTGTGTGCCTGGCACCAGCAGCCTCTCTGGGGATTGGGACTCTGGTCCAGTGAGCTGGGCTCTCCCCACTCAGGTCTGGGAGGGATGGGTCAGGTCTGGGAGGGGTGGGTCAGGTCTGGGAGGGATGGGTTAGGTCTGGGAGGGCTGGGTCAGGTCTGGGAGGGGTGGGTCAGGTCTGGGAGGGGTGGGTCAGGTCTGGGAGGGATGGGTCAGGTCTGGGAGGGCTGGGTCAGGTCTGGGAGGGGTGGGTCAGGTCTGGGAGGGATGGGTCAGGTCTGGGAGGGAAGGGTTAGGTCTGGGAGAGGTGGGTTAGGTTAGGGCTGTCTAGGCAATCCTGGTGGGAGAGCCAAACAGATTTTGCTGTCGTCTATTTTCCATTTTCCAAATTCAGTTTTTGGATCCTCTCAGAGAGGTCCTGGCCAGAGAAAGGGGATCTGCAGGGCAACTCAGGATTGAGAGCAGAGCCTCCTGCCCTGGAGTCTTGGATGCTGTCTTTGGACCTTGCTGTCCATGACCTGTGCCCTTGCGCTCTCCCAGACCTCCTTGGGGAAGAATCCATGACTTAATTTTGCTCCAGACTTTCCCTCCACTCACTGTCCCCCTCCCTGCTTCCTCTCCAACTGTCCTTAGGAGCTCCAGTTTCCTTTTATAACCTAGGGGTACAGAGGTACAGGCTCGCCACATAGAGGGGCTTAGGAAAGGGTAGCTGGAAAGATAAGGACAATTTTGTGCAAGTTTCCTTTTAGGCCTAGGTCCCTCATATCCACTTCCCACCTTTCCTGGGGGCTGACGGGGGGGGGGGAAGTGGGGGTGTGTGTACGTGAGTGGGATTGGAGGTCCCTTTGCCCACTCAATCCCACGCTAACAGGACACTCTCTCTCTCTCCAGGTGGCTTTGATTTTTTTTGTGTCGTGTTTTATTTTCTCCTCCATCCGAATCGTTTTTCTCGTTGACCGTTTTTTTTTCTCTCCGCCTCCCGGAAGAAAAAAAAAAAAAGAAAAAAAGAAAAAGGAAAAAGCAACTCTCCTAGCCTCATGCTTCTCCTCCTTTTCCTTTTTTTTTTCCGGCAAGAAGAAAAAAAAAGAAACCAAAATTTCCTCTCCCCTTTTGCAGTGACTTCCTGTCCCATCTTCCTCTGGTCTCCCCCCTGCCCCACACCCCTTTATCTCTCTCTCTCTCTCTCTCTCTCTCTCTCTCTCTCTCTCTCTCTCTCTCTCTCTCTCTCTCTCTCTCTCTCTCTCTCTGTTCCCTTTTCCTGCCCTCTACCCTCTGTTTCTGCATCGGGCCCCTTCCCTCAGCTTTTAGGCTGGGGGCTCTCCCCCGATGTCTGTCACAAGTTAAAAAGGGTTTTTAAATTGTGGCAGCAAAAGCTTTTTTTTTTTTTCCTTCCTTCTCTCTGGCTGATTTTGATGACTCGTGTTTTCTTTGTTTCTTTCCCCTTCCTTTCTTTTTTTTTCTTCTTTTTTTTTTCTTTCTTCCTTTCTCTCCTTCCCTTTTCCAAGGTCCGGCTCACCTGACGTTAAACAGCGAAGGTATGGTTTGAAGTTTTGGTTTGGTTTGGATTGGATTGGATTGCTCCCAGCCTGCACCTGGATTTTCTGTTCTTTTCCCTCCCCTCTCCCTCTTCCACCTGTCCAGCTTCCTTCCTTCCTTTCCTCCCTCCTTCCTCTGCCATTTCTTTATTTTATTGAGGGGTGCCGGGTGGGGGTGGGGGGTTGGTCCTTGTCTGTGCGCTCCCTCCCCACCCACCCGATTCACTCCATCCACCCTCATCTCACCTTGGTTTCTGACATCAAGAGATGTTTGAACTCCTGCCGTTGTCTCCAGTCATTTTTTTTTTTTTTTTTGCGTTTTCCTGGTAGTGTATTTATTTCACTTGTTTTCTTTCTCACGGTGGTGTTTTATTTCCTTCCACTCATTCTCACCATTCTTTCCTTTCTATAAAACCAAGTAAAAAAGAGAAGGGCCTAGGCTGGAGAAGGGATTTCAGGCAGCCGTACCCCACCTCCCCTCCTGATGTTGGGAGACCCCTGTCCCCAGAATGGAGTGAAGAGGGAAAAAAGTGTGTGTGGGGGGGTTGGAGGTGTAGGACTTCTGCCTTTTCACAGTGTCCCACCATGTGTGTTCACCCTGTATTTTTTTTTAAATCAGTACTGGAGGTTTTGAACTCAGGACCTTGTGCTTGCTTGGCTTTGCTTGCTTGGCTGGCACTCTGCCCCTTGAGCCACACCCCAACCCTGCATTTTGCTGTTTATTTTAAAATATGATTTGTATTTTACTGATCTTTAAAAGTGTAGCCCTGGATTTTGATTTCACTCCAAGCCCAGTGTCTATTCTCTATGATTCTGTATTAAGGATCAGGAAGGAGGTCCTCCACTCTCCTGACGCTGGTGTCTCTGGGGTTGGAATAAGCAGCCCTCACTTAAGCAGGAGAAACATGTTTCTCCAAAGGACCCATCTGCTTGACTCAGAATATGATGAAACAGGCTTTTCTTTTTGTGTATGTGTGTGTGTGCCAGTATTGGAGCTTGAACTCAGGGCCTTGTCTTCATGCTTGGCTTTCCCCCTCAAAGATGGCACTCTACTACTTGAGCCATGCCTCTACTTCCAGCTTTCTGCTGGTTAGTTGGAGATGAGTGTCTTGCATTTGTCTGTTGAGGCTGGCTTTGAACTATGATGCTCAGATCTCAACCTCATGAGTCGCTAGGATGACAGGTGTGAGCTACCCGTGCCCAGCTCACTTTGTATCTTTTGAATGACTCTTATCCCTGCCTGACAGATGACAATGTTGAAAACCAGAGAGAAGTGACTTGCTAGTGATTGCCCAGGCCTAATAGATGGTATGATTAGGACTAGTCATTCTAATTTGAGCCTTCCTTTGGCCAAGTCCTCACCACCTTCAAAGCCCCGGGGCTTTGGCTCAGTGATAGAGTGTTTGCCTAAGAGTGCATGATGCCGACCTCAATTCTCAGCACTGAGGGGCAGCAAACCCAGAGGCAGAACCCAGGAGTCCTGACTGATCCCCTCCAGCTCTGCCCTCCACACTTTCCCTGTCCTCCATCTTGATGACCTTCCTGACTCTTGGGCGCTGCTGTGTCTGCCAGGTGTGGCCCTCAGCCAGGGTCGGTCCACAAAGGCACTGGTTGAGGTCCTTGACTGTAGGCAAGGAAACACAGAGGACCAAAGCAGGGCTGCAGAGAGTCTCAGAGATGTCTGAAATTTGGGATGGCATTAGATCTGGGGATGTAAGGGCCTGGGATTCTTGCAGGGATGTGAAATTACATTGAGAAGTGTAGGGAAGGAGGAAGCCCCAGGTAGCTCAGTCACCATAGACATCTATGAGGACCCCTGACTGGAGGATCCAGAAATCCTTCCCTTCCTCTTAAAAAAACTTCTGCAGCTCAGATGTTACTCTAGTGGTAGTTCTGGGGATCTGGGAATGGAGTTGGAGTAAGAGCCCACGTAGGAACTTTCCCCCTCATCCCTGAGTTCCCTTTGTCCTAAAGCCATCCTGTGGCTCTGGCAACAAGACACTTGTCTGAGGGAGTCCAGGCGCCAAGAGCACATGCTCCCTGGCAGGGTGAGTGAGGCTCAAACCAGCCTAGGACCTGGACGTGATAACTTGCACCTGTGGGGCTTGGCGCAGGGGCCTGGGTGATGACAAACAGGGTGAAGGCTTTCCCACAGCCCTGGTGAGCTCTACCCAGCTGGTATGTCTCTCGATGGGCGCAGGCCTTTCTGTGGGCACAGTGGAACCACAGAACCCCACAGTGAGGGACTGGAGCAGGTGCAGGGTAAGCAGAGGGAGGAGAGGCACAGAGCAGACGAGGGATCCTCTGCTGGGCAACTCCAAGGTGACTTCTGGAGTCAGGCTTTTTGAACAAGTTGATGAATGTGAATCCTGAGCCAGGGGAAGGTGTGAGCGAAGTGGGAGAGCCCAAGTCTCGGGGAGGCAGGGGCCAGGAGAGCATGCGGGAGTCTCCGGCGGCCCAGGGCTGGCCTGGATGCTGGCCCTTCTGTTCTTCCACCATCTCCCCCCAACTGTGGGCAAAAGGTGGGAGTTGGTGGTCAGGAATCTGATGGGGGTCTGTGGGTCCCTGAAGGCAAACGAGTCCCCAGGGCAGCCCCTCCCCGCGCCTGTGTCTGCAAGCAGCACTTGTGGCCTGGAGAGGGCCCTCCATCACCTCAAGGCTGGGATGGGACTGGCTGGGAAGCCCCTGTGCCTGACTCCCCAATTCTGCTTCTCCAGTAGGGTCCTTACTGTTCTCCGAGGGGGGGGCCGGGAGAGGAGGAGCCGGCGATGTGCACCAGCCAACCAAAGGTCAGTGACCCCACGGTCCCCAGAGAGCCCAGCCCTTTACCCTGCTGCAGGCTAACTGCACTGCACTATTTCTTGGGGGAAGCTGAGTGGACACAGGTGTCTCCAGTGTCGTCGTCCCCCCCCCCCCCCCCCGCCATCCAGTGCCACTTTCCTGCTGTAGTGTGAAGAGTCACAACTTCCATTTCTTTCTTGAAGCCTGGCCAGGCTGATGATGCCCTTCTAGCACACAGTTGTCAAGCCTGTCCCTAGAAAGTGTGTGTTTCTCGGTGGAGTGAATGGGTAGTGGGAAGTTCCCCATTTGACCTTTTGATTCTGGAAGGCTACTAGTGCACTATTCAGGGCATCTACGACCCACATGGAGTTTTTCCCACTCTTGTTAGTAGGGAATCATTGCTTTTCATTTTTCGGATGAGGAGACCCAATACTGGCCACAGTCCCCAAGGCTGTGTCTCAGGGTTCCTGAATTTCAGTTCCTTTTTCCACATCAAGACTGCCTTTCTGGGCTGGGAAGTTGGCTCAGTGGTAGAGCGCTGGCCTTGTATGCTTAACGCCCTGGGTTCGATTCCTCAGCACCACATAAACAGAAAAAAAGAAGCCGGAAGTGGCGCTGTGGCTCAAGTGGTAGAGTGCTAGCCTTGAGCTGAAGAGCTGAGGGACAGCGCCCAGGCCAAGAGTTCAGGCCCCACGACCGGACCCCCCCCAAAAAAAAAAAAAAAGACTGCCTTTCTTAGCAGAATCTCTGTAAAGAAGTTCACAGAAAGCCCAGTGCCAGTGGCTTACACCTGTAATCCTAGCTACTCAGGAAGCTGAGATCTGAGGATCGTGGTTCAAAGCCAGCACAGGCAGGAAAATCCATGAGACTCTTATCTCCAATTAACCACCAGAAAACTGGGAAGTGGCGCTGTGGCTCAAGTGGTAGAGTGCTAGCCTTGAGCTGAAGAGCTGAGAGACAGCGCCCAGGCCCAGAGTTCAGGCCGCACAGCTGACCAAAAAAAAGTTCACAGGCCAGTTTGGGAACCTCCAGAAACTGCATCTGGAGTCCCCATCTCCATCCTTTGGCCTTCTGAATTCCTGGGTGCTACTGCTGCCCCTGTTCTTCCAGTTCCTCTCCTTGCTGCCTCTTTCAGCCAGCTCTTGAAAAAGCAGCCAGGCTATCCACACTGGTGCTCCCTGAGCTCCCCAGGCCAGCCTGGCACTTCCCAGAGTTCCCTTTGTCTACACCTCCAGTAGAGTCAGCCACACTACACCCTGTCACTTTACCTGTCTGCCACTCCGCTACACTGAGCTCCCTGAGGACAGGGATTAGGTATTTTTATTTGTATCTCCCAGTGCTCTGCACAGCTCCTGCACATACGTAGGTGTGAGCTCAGCACATTCACTTTAAATGAGTGAATGGTGTCTGACCTAGAAGGATCATTGGCATTCCACACCTAACTACACTGAATTGTGGTCCATGCAAACTGTATGCAAACTGCAGACTTCGTTCAGAGGAGTTAATTGCACTCACTGAAGGAGAGAAGGGGGTGGGGGAGAGAAAGAGAGACAGGCTGAGATCAGAGGATTGCAGTTCAAAGCTAGCCTGGGCAGGAAAGCCCATGAGCCTTTTTATCTCCAATAAACTACCCCCCAAAAAACCAGAAGTAGAGCTCTGGCTCAAGTTGTAGAACACTAGCCTTGAGCAAAAGAGCTGAGGACTGGCACCAAAAAGTAAATAAAGAGTCATATCCCAGTGGAAGAGTAGTTTATGTGGAGACTGGTTTGTCCCTGGAAGCTGCCCCTGTCTGAGCTTTCTGGAGACGCAGAGCGACCTGTAAGGTAGGCTGAGGATGAGCTGCTTTTTCCAGGAAAGAGTTGGGTTTAGAGCTGTTGTGTCTCAGCCAAGGTCACAAAGCTGGTGGTGAGCCAGCCCTAGTGCCCAGGTCTTCTTTCTCACATCACACTTCCTCCCTGGGGAGCAGTACAAGATGTTACTAGGCAGTAAGTGCCAAATGCGCAGAGCAGACAGCTGTAGTGCTGGAAAGCAGGGAGGGGCGGAGGGGGCTGGAGACCTTCCCAGAGGAGGCCTTTGAGCTGGGCCTGGGAAGGAGGCAGATGCTGTGTCCCCTTCCTTTCATGGCCTTCAGAAACCCAGGACCACAACAACTCATCTCTGGTTACATTCAGCTTCACTTGGGAACACTTGTAGGGCCACAGAGAGAGCCCTAACTGAGAGAGACAAACAAGTATCTGCTATTACTTTTTCTTGCACCCGGAGCTCTCAGGATGTAATGATTCAGGGGCTGCTGGGAGATGTAGTTTCTGGTCTGGGCTGTGCGGGAGACAGAGCAGAGCGCCCCCTGGTGCTTTCCTCTGGATCCTAGATATGGTTTGTGCTCTGCTGAGCTCCGGCCACCATCCTGCTTCTTGACCCCAATAGTGAGCCTTCTTCCCTTCTCTCTATCCTCTAGTTTTCTTTTCTGCAGTTGTTCACCTCTCTTCAGAGGCTTTCAGGCTGCTCTGTGTCCCTTCCCATTTCTGGTGTTCCCTACCTGTTTTCTGGCGGCCAAAGAGATGAGAGCTCAGTAGGCATCGGCTGCGGTGCAGCTGACATTGCCCCTTCTCCCGAGAGACTGAGGTTGGGCTGCGGAATTGAGGTGTGAGGTTTCTTTGCCTTGTCTTGGCAGGTATGGTCCAGCCCCAAATCAACCTCTCTCCCTTTTTTTTTTTTTTTTTACTGGCTTCTTTTGTTCTGGCTCAGTCACTTTTTTTTTTTAAAACATGGCTGCCTTAGTCTTCCCTTCCGTCTGACTCTATGATGGTTTTTTTCTTTGCTGTAGTCGAGGTTTTGGTAGTAGGAGGCGAGGCCTGGCTTCTGGGTGGGACTAGCAGAACGGGTGGCAAACCCAAGGTCAAACACATTCCCTTTTTCACTTCCTTGAGCCCCCCTGGCTCTGCCAGTGTCTGAGCAGCAGGCCTGGTTGCTATGGCAACAATAAGGCCCTAGAAAGCCTTGGCTTTCTTTCCCTAGAGGTCCCTGTCCCCTTTCCTTGCTGGCCCTTTTCCCATCTTCCTTACCTGTCCCCTCTGGGCTTTCTCCTTTATCCTTATAGCTTCACATGACCTCTCTGTCCCTCACAGCCCAGTGCTGGCTCTGTTTTCTTCAGCCCTTTCAATGGTCCATTTTTCTCTTGATTGTACATTGCTCTTTTTTACCTCACCTGCTTCTCCCTTTTCCTTCTTGTCTGCTAGATTCCTCACCTTTACCTCTGGTCCCCTAAGTAGGCAGAGGGAGGGATGCAGATTGTCCTGATGTGGCCCACGCTCCCCCCCCCCCCCCAGCTCATTGCCCTGTGGCCTTGGGACACCAGGCCTTGCCAGCTGCAGTGAGGGTTGTGCCAAGGGCTGGGGCAGCAGCTGGTGCCTTGGCATCCGGAGGCAGTGAGGGCAGAATCTGTGGGCAGCCTGCCCAGATGGGGAGAGGCAGGCTGTGTGCATAGAAGGTTCTGCAGAATCCACACCCAGAGACACCCCCCCCCGTGTCCACATGTGGCATTGTTGCTGAGCCCTGCCCCCTCCCCCTGGCCTCCCCTCCCCTATGGGGAGAGCAAGTGCCTCTTGGTGGCTAGATGTGTCTCTCAGGTGTGGTGCTTGCTTCTTCTTGGGCCTTGGAAGCATCTCCTGGTAACTCATGCACTTGGGAGCTCAGTGGAGCCCCTCGTCACTCGGCCCTGTTTGCCCTTGTCCACCTGGCGAGATAGGTAGGACCAGCTGTAATGTCACTACCTTCTGGTGTGGAGACAGGAGCCATTGCCTGAGGCCAGGCCTCTGCTCTCTTTTGAGTCTGCATCTGGTTCTCTTCCCTCTACTTGTGCTCTAGGGTATGAAGTTGGACTTCTTGGTACCAGAGTCACCATTCTCTTACTTGTCACCCACAAGTAGAACTTTAGCAAATGGTAAGGCCCTGGTAGGAGTTGTTGCTTCTGCTTAAAAACTGTCAATGGAAGGGATCTTAGGCTGGGTGCTATGTCCATATAAACATGCATGTGCGTGCGCACACATACACACCCGCACACACACAAGCCAGGCCTACCCCTATGGTGTTCACTTTGCCACTACCTGTTACACATAGGTCTATACAGGTTCGAGTAGAAAGCTGGGGGTGGGGTGAGCCCTGGCACAGTATCTACCCATGTATGCGCATGTCCATGCCACCTGCATTGCCTTCCTGGGCATCTTCTCCCTAACTCTTCCCCACCCACTGCTTCCCGTCCCCTCATCTGCTCAGTGCTACACAACAGGCCTACTGGCCCCATCCAAGATGGTAAAGCCTGAACTTGTCCTCAGCCACTGAGTATAGCTGCCACCAAAGAAGAGGTGTGGGGGGGGGACAGGTGGAAGGCTCTCCCTCCCCCCCACCCCCAATCCTAGGGAGGAGCTCACAGGGAGAAGCCAGGTAGAGCCTCTTGTTTCTCTCCTACATCCTTTTGTGGAGGAGTGGCCGATGGGGAGGGTCGGTGGGGAGGAAATGGTGAGGTCCATCCATCCACTTTGCCTGGGCCTGTGGCAGCTTAATTGTCAGCTGTCAGTGTGAAAGCCACTTAGCAGCCTCCTGCTTTGGAAATGGACCTGGGGGACGCTGACTTTTGACTGCAAAGACAGCAGGATCCTGCGGGCTGGGCTGGCTGGTGGAGGGAGGGAAGGAGGCCTAAAGCTTGGGGTTGGGGCTGCAGGACTCCTGGTGCCCAGGACTGGCGCTTGGGTTGCTGGAAGCGGAAAAGGAGGCAAGGGTGTCCCCTGTTCTACTCAGCCTTCTCCCATTTTCCCAAACCACGGCGTCCAGGCAAGGAGGAGTTTGTGGCCACCTTCAAAGGCAATGAATTCTTCTGCTACGACCTGTCACACAACCCGATCCAGAGCAGCACCGACGAGATCACCCTGGCCTTCCGCACCCTGCAGCGCAACGGGCTGATGCTGCACACGGGCAAGTCGGCCGACTACGTCAACCTCTCCCTCAAGTCCGGCGCCGTCTGGCTGGTCATCAACCTAGGCTCAGGTGCCTTCGAGGCCCTCGTGGAACCGGTCAATGGCAAGTTCAACGACAACGCCTGGCACGACGTCCGGGTTACCCGAAACCTGCGCCAGGTAGGGGGAGCAGGAAGGTCAGGGGTCAGCTGCATCTGGGGCAGAACGCAGGTGGAGAGAGGGCCACCTGGGCTAGGGCTTGAGGCATGGTTCTGGAGAGGAACAGGACATGGGTGTGTGTGTGTGTGTGGCGGGGGCTGGGGGGGACACGTGGCCCCCTTCCCTGAAACTCGGCCACGCTTCAGAGGCCTCAGCACTGTGGAAGCTGAGCTCGGAGAAGTCGCCAGGGCTGCCTCAGGGCTGGGAGCCCCCGGCCAAGGGAAGGGCTGGGCTCAGATGGGTGAAGAAGCTGGGGTTCAAAGGCTGAGGCTCAGCGATCAGCTGATGGGAAGAAGTGGGCTGGAGCCCCTAAGGGCCTGGGATGCTGAGAGATAAAGAAATGTCCTCCATGCTGGGTAAGCTCAGGCTTGGGAGAGCAGGGAGAGTTCAGACAGTAGGGCAGCAAAGATGCTGAGGAGTGCCTGAGGCAGCATGTGGGCTGCCCTCAGCCGGGCATTTCCAGGGCAGAGGCAGTGAGGAGTTGGAGTTGAGAGGGAGGCGCAGGCAGCAGGTTGGGCGGGGGGGAGCTGGGCCGTGCTGTTCCCCTGGGCAGTGCTTGCCCTTCCAAGGATCCAGCCTCTCCCAGCCATCCACGCTTGCCTTCTGCCCCTGGCTCTGAGATCAGCTGTGCAGTTGCTCCTAGGATCCCCTTGGGAGTCAGCCCTGGATGCAGTAGGACACTTTTCTCCCCAGTCCCCCCTCGGCTTCTGTTCCCACACTCTCTCACTGCTTAGAGGGTCACTTCATCTTTTCCAAGATCCCCAGTGGCTTTTGCTGACCAGACTTTGTTTGACCAGAATCCATCAGATTTCTACCTCTTTCTTCCCAAGCAAGAGAAGGGTCCCAGCGGGTCTCCTGTCTCTACCTTCCTTCTGGCTCCTTCTCCAGCGTACTTGCTTCCTGAATGTGAGTCCTCATGCAGTCTCCTGGGTCTCATAGCTGGTGGCGACGATGCTCTTCCAGTCCCATCTCTGGGGCCACCAGGAAAAACCAACAGCCCTGCACACAGAACCCCCACCCTGCTGCTTCTCTTGCTAGTTCTCTTCTCTGGGCTTACTGATTCGAGTTGGGGTGGCCTCTCTTCTCTTCATCATCTTTATCATCCTCCTCTTCCTGGCTTCCTTCTCCGGAAAGGCCCATCCCTCTCCTCTCACCTGTGCTTAGAGAACACCGGGAGTGAGTGATGATCCGGTGGGGATTCCTCATGGAGCGCCACTCCCCCTCGCTGTGACAATGCTGTGACTAATCCCGCTGCTCTTTCTCGGAGCCTGAGCCTGCTACCTGTTGCAGTCCATCTCCTACGGAGACACCTATTCTTAGAGGCCCCACATTCTGAAGACTGACAGGTCTGATGGTGTCCCTCCTGATGCTACCACCTGCCCCCTTGGGTCCTATCACCCCATTTCCACATCTGAGCACTGGCTTGGGTTACCCCCTCATCTGAGGGGGTGTCACATGACCTGTATTTTTGGGTGCCACTTATTTTATTAGAGGCGGCAGGAAAACTGCCTTTGGTGCCTTTGGTTTGCATGCTTCCTCTTTCTTTTTTCTTTTGTTCCAGTATTAGGGCTCACTGGATACTCTCTCTGAACTTTTTGCTCAAGATTAGTGCTCTACCACTTGAGCCACATACAGCTCCACTTTGGGCTTTTTTGGGTAGTTAACTGGAGATAAGAATCTCACAGATTTTTTTTTTTTTTTTTTTTTTTTTTGCCTGGGCTGGCTTTAAACCACAATCCTCAGATCTCACTCTCCTGAGTAGCTAGGATTATGCATGTGAGCTACTGATACTCCCCATGCTCCCATTTTTTTTTTTGGTCGGTTGTGGAGCTTGAACTCTGAGCCTGGGTGCCACCCCTCAGCTCTTCAGCTCAAGGCTAGCGCTCTACTACTTGAGCCACAGCACCATTTCCAGTTTTCTAGTGGTTTATTGGAGATAAGAGTCTCATGGACGTTCCTGCCTGGGCTGGCTTTGAACCACGATCCTCAAATCTCAGCCTCCTGAGTAGCTAGGATTACATGCGTGAGCCATGGGCGCCCAGCCAGGCCTCCTCTTTTTAAGAGCTTTTACTACCACTTAGCTCTGCACTTGGCAACACACTGCAATCCCACAGTCCTCATCCATGCATCATTTAGCCAGAAAATATAGCACCTCACGCTGGGTATAGAAGGAAAAAGGACATTGTACCTGCCCTCCCAGTGTTGGGGTTCTTGAGGAGACAGGACAGGATCATTAAAAGTGAACAGAACTTGGGTGCTAGTGGTTCACGCCTGTAGTCCTAGCTACTCAGGAGGCTGAGATCTGAGGATCGAGGTTTAAAGCCAGCCCAGGCAGGAAAGTCTGTGACGCTCTTATCTCCAATTAATCACCAGAAAACTGGAAATAGAACTGTGGCTCAAAGAGCTAGAGTGCTTGCCTTGAGCATAAAAGCTCAGGGACAGCTCCCAGGCCCCAAGTTCAAGCCCCACAACTGAAAAGTAAAAAGAACAAGGCTATGCAAGTACCCAGTGGGCAGCAGAAGAGACACCTAAGAGAAACAAGAGATCTGTGCAAGGTGGAAATGCCATCAAGAACAGGACACATGGTTTCAGCATGCTGAGTGTAGACTGTGACTCGTGACCGCCTCTTCTTGGGGTATGTAGCATTGTGGGTTCAAGCTAGTAATTGATAGAGATTCCTTCTCCCTAGATTGTTCTACAAGGTGGCTCAGAGACTAGGCAAGCCATGTCAACTCCAAAGAAGGGCCTTTGGATCATAGAGAGTATTTGTTTAAAGACCTTGATTGAGAGCCCTCTTTAAGAAGGGGCTCTGGAGATTTCTTTCATTGTCGAGTCTAGTCTATGTCCACGAGTGACAGGTGCAGGTGGCTCACCCCCAGGACCATGCTCTGAAGTCACTGTCCTCATTCAACAACTCCACTGCCCAATGAACCCTCGCCAGGCCTGACACCTGCCTGGCTTTCAGGACTTTTAAGAGTAATTTCTTGAGTCCTCTTCCTACAGTACTCTCAATCAGTCAATCACACTGGACATTCACCAATAGCTGGAGACCTTTTAAAGTATTGTCATAGCTCAAGAGGTGTTACCAGCATCTTGTAGGTAAAGGCCAAGACTCTGCCCCATCACACAGTCCGAAGGACAGCCATCAACAAGGAATCAGTTGACCCCAAAAGTCAGTAGGGCTCCTGGAGAGAACTTTGTTCATGCAAGCTTGTCCAGTGTCCAGACCGTGTTCTGGGAGTGGAAAATTCCTCTGTGATCCAAGGGTCTTGTGGGATGGGTGTTTTTTATTGGCTAGGACTGCAGGGGTTAATGTAAAAAAATGACATCAGGGATGGAGGTATAGCTTGGTGGTTGCATGCTCAAGGTCCTGAGTTTAATCCCTGTCATCTGCCGCTGGCCCAGGGGCCAGGATCTGAGAACACTGTGGCTTCCACACACTTTCCCCTGGAGAGACCGTCTTCTGGGAGGGCCTGTCCCAGAAGCTGCATCTAAGGCTCTCCTTTCCTTTTGCTTCTAGAACTTGGGAATAGGTCAAAGGCCAGTTCCAAAGACTGGAAGGAGGCCGGATTTCCTCTCACATATGCTTGGATTAAGTTACCCGTGCAATCATCTAGATAGACTGAACAGTTAGGACCAAAAGAGGCCTGACTGAAACAACACCTCCCTCCCTTCTTCCTCCCCTTTCAGACTCCGCTCCTGAAGCCACTGTAACAGGCAGTTAGTTCTCTTGGGGGGATCTTGGCGAGATGATTACTGCTGAGAATTTCTTGAGGCCTATTTTTAACCCTGGGCCCAATCTCCTCTCCTACCCAGTGCACCTCCCAACTGCCTCCAACCACCACGTAAGCAGAATGTGCAAACCCATTTTATCATTAACCAGGACCAAACTTGGAAGGCAAGGTGACTACCAAACCTTATGTGGTGCTTTTCCTGGCTCACCTCAAATGGTGTCCCTTCTCACTACTGACACTTTCAGAAACTCCGCTGGATGCCCCGGATGGAGAAGGATGGGACCACCAAGAATAGAGTCCCCAGGGATGGGATTCTCAGGGATGGATTCAGTCCCTGGGGAGGGCAGTGCTCCATGGTGGAGCCCAGCTGGCCTGAGGGATTCCTCTTCGCTGCCATGGCACACAACCCATCTGGAGGCCCAACTTTGCTGCTCCTCACACGGGTCTGTACAGGCTTTCCTAGCTCTTCCTTCCACAGCTCTCCCATTCACCCTTCTGCCAGATGAAATCTCAGAACTGACATTTCAGACAGACAGACAGACAGATAGGGCTTAAGGCCCAATTGTTTGCCTAGGCAAGGTACAAAGCCCCTCGGAGTTTTGGTTCCTCATAGGCAAAGTGGGAGGGAAGAGTTTCATGACAGAGTGCTTCAAGCACTCATGCCTGCCATGAGGAGCACTGAGGGACTGATTGTTGCCATGATCGTTAGCTGTGGGGTTTTTTCCCCCAGTCCTTCAGGCCCAGCTTAAATACTTCCTCCTCCTCCTCCTCCTCTTCCTCCTCCTCTTTTTTTTTTTTTTATTGGTTGTGGGGCTTGAACTCTGGGCCTGGCCACTCTCCCTCAGTTCTTCAGCTCAAGGCTAGCATTCTTCCAATTGAGCTACACTACCACTTCCGGTTTTCTGGTGGTTTATTGGAGATAAGAGTCTCAGGGACTTTTCTGCCTGGGCTGGCTTTGAACTGTGATCCTCAGATCTCAGCCTCCTGAGTAGCTAGGATGATAGGCATGAGCCATTGGTGCCCGGCAAATGCCATCTTCTTTATAAGCCTTTTGCTATGCTGGGCGCTGGTGGCTCACGCCTGTCATCCTAGCTACTCAGGAAGCTGAGCTCTGAGGATTACGTTTCAAAGCCAGCTCTGGCAGAAAAGTCCGTGAGACACTGATTTCCAATAAACTGCTAGAAAATTGGACGTGGCACTGTGGCTCAAGAGGTAGTGCACTCGCCTTGAGCTGAAGAGTGCAGGGATGGTGCCCAGGCCCAGAGTTCAAGCCCTACGACTGCCAACAGCAACAACAAAAAGCCTTTTGCGCTCCATCCCCAACCAACTTCCTTCGTTGCTATGTTCTTTGAGCCCTTGGAAATTTGTATTCTAGGCCTCTTGTTACATTCTGCCTGTGTGTCAATATTTGTGCTCACTCTTATCTCTACTTCTAGGTGGTAGGCAAATTGAGGGTTTAATATCAGCAACTATGTTTTAAAAATTATCTTTAAGTAGTTGTACCAAAGGGTTTCAATTCCACATGTCAGTTTATGAGTACAGTGCATCCCGATCAGTATCATCCATCTTCCTCTTCCTCCCCACCTCCCCCCCGTTTCAGCCCTACCCTCATTATGTAGTTCAGTTTTTACATAACGTACATCAAATAATGACTGTACTTATTCACCCTTTCTTCCTCCTTTTGTATGCCCCCCTTAAAACATGTTTACACTTCATCTACTTTCTGGTATTCATCTTGGTAAACAGTTCATTGGTTCAGAGGAGTTACACCATTGGACTCTTCCCCTAACTATACCATCCTTTAGTCAGCTTATCTGTGGGCTTATGCATAAAACCCTAAATACAGTAGATCTAGCTTCCATATAGGAGAGGGAAAAAATACATCATTTGTCTCTCAGAGCCTGACTTCACATAATTTTTCCTAGGTCCATCCTTTTCCCTGCAGATGACATATTATTCTTTCTAATAGATGAATAAAATTCCATTGTGTGGGTGTGTGTATACCCCCATTGTCTTGACAGATGGGTATAATGTCCAAAGCCCCTTGGCCGTGGTAAGCTCACTTGATATAATGACTGTCTTCTCCCTTCTGCGACCACGATGCCGTTTCACTCATCAGACATCCAAGTTCTTGTGCTCCCAGCCGCTACAAGTAGATAGGTCTGTACTGCTCGTTCTCTGGTCTAAAACTTGGCTCCCCAGAGCCCGGCTGCGGTGTCCTCCTCCCCCATGTGTGTTGCGAATCACTGAGAAGCTCCGTTCTAGTGTTTGACCACATTTGTCCCGAAAGCATTATCGCCACGGACAGTGCTCTGGGTCTTTATTCTCTGGATCTACAGGGTCTTTATTCTCTGGATCTATCTTGTCCACACCAGCCCTGCTGTTTTTGGGAGCCTGATCTCCTGACCAATTTGTGGAAGGCCTAGGCTTTGAACTCGTGTCTCCCCTCTCAGGCTTGGTTTTAATCTATTGTTTTGATTGTTAATGCTGCAACTTCTGTCAGGCGCCATTGGTTCGAGCCTGTAATTGTAGCTACTCAGGAAGCTGAGATCTGAAGATTCAGATTCTAAGTCAGTAGGGCACACAAATCTCTTGAGAGGCTCTTAACTTTCAATAAATTAGAAAAAAGCCAGAAGTGCAAGCATGGCTGAAGTGCTAGAGCGCCAACCTTGAGTAAAAAAGCTAAAGAGTGAGAGGCCCCGAGTTCATCCCCAAACAAAAAAGACAAAACTGGAACTTCATACATGCTGAAAAATGTTCTTCCCCCTGCCATTGTATTCTCCACAACCAATTCTAATTTAAAAGGAACAATACTTAGGTTTTTACCTTTAACACCCCTCCTCTTCCTCTTGGTCAACTGGTATAGTGATGTCAGACAACTTATTATTATTTTTAACCTTTTGGGCCACAATTGATTTAACTGCCCAAAGCTAATCACTCCATGTTCTGACTAGCTGGCCTCTTCATTTCCTGACAATCCTACTAGCCGGCAGAGCTAATCTTATCTAACATTGCACCTGCAATTAGATTCTTCTCTTGCTATGTAAACGGCTTCTGCATTGGTTATTCAGCACTTCTTCTAGCTGCTAATATTGAATTCTGTTATTTTTAATTATATGAGGCCCTTATTAATTGTCTTACTAAATTAGTTTTGTGCCCACTGGTTATAAAACCGTCTTAACGAATGACTTTGTCCCTAGAACTCCACACCTTCTCCCAAGCACAGTCTGGGACCCTGAGTAAGTGTCTCCCTCCATCTCTGCTACTTTTAAGTAAAGCTGCCTCAGTGCCTTTGACCTCTCTTCTCCAAAGTCTCGGGTAGTTTTGAAGGTGGATGGTGCTGTGGTCCTTGACAGAGGGAAGAGAAAATAAACTTAGTAGTATGTGGAGATCAGAATTGAGAGGCCAGGGTAGAAGATGAGGCTCAGTACAGGGAAGAGTAAGGGCTTTCAGAGGTAGCTGGGTACCTGTGTTCTTCATGAGTTCAAGGAGAGTGAATTTCTGGCACTGGCCATGGGAAAAGGAGGTTCAGGGGTTTGGGGGTATACATGACTGCTGGGAAAGCCTCATCAGTTCTTAGGGACTTTCAGGGGTGCTTCTAGGGTACTTAATTCAGGAGGGGGGGTGATGATTGCACAAAGGACAAGAGAATTGGAGGTTGGGAATGTGTCATTGAAGAACCCAGAGGACTCTGGGAAATGTGGGCTCGGGACAAATCAAGGTGGGCAGCAGGAGGACCCAGCTGTGGGTGGGAGAGGGGAGGAGCGGGAGGAGGGTTTGGGATGGTGGGGGGCACTGTGAGCCCTCTGCCAGCCCTCCTCCTTCCGATTGTGATGGCGACTCACTCTCTCCTCAGCTCCCAAAGAGAAGCAAAGATTAAAAAAAAAAAAAAAAGGAGAGTGAGAGAGAGGAGCTGCCCTTCTCCCCCAGTGACTGCAATCATTTGCCTCCCCTCCGCCCCCCAGAAAAGCAGATGCCCACGCCCCTTCTGGGTGGGGGCCGCTTCCTTGGCTTCCAATGAAAGCGGTCTCATTTTTGCCAGTCCTGCAATTCTCCACGGGCGTTGCCCACTTGTCTCCCAGCCTGACAGCCAGCTGGCCCATCAGCAACCAGTTAACCCATTAACCCAACACGGCCACCGGTCAGCCAGTTGGCCAATAGCATCTCACTCCTTAGCCAGTTCTCTAGAAAGCCATCTGGTTGACCAGTCAGCCAACAGAGCCATCCGTCCATCCCCCCAAGGCAGCAGCCCACCCCGTCTCACACCCTTGTTCCCCTCCCTCCATCCCCTCCCCTCAACTCCCTAACATTTCAACTGGATAGGACCTACTAATACTGCATAACTGGGTCTGCTTCTTAACCCTTACCTTCCCTCTCTCACCTTCTGTTGGAAAACCCCGTTACTGACTCCGTGTGTGTTACTAACACGCTTATAACCCTGGGGACCAAGGGACGGGCAGGGACAGGTGGGGCAAGGTATGAGTGAAAAACCGAACTAACCTTTCTGTGTCATCTGCGGAATGTCAGCCATCTTTAAGTCTTTGCTTTCTTGGTCCAGTTCTTTTGTTGTTGTTTTTTTTTTTTTTTTCCTTTTTTTCCCCCCACCTCTACTAACCAAGGTCTCTAACTGTTCCCCTTCTCTGCAGAATGGGGTTCTTGCGGGGGGAGGGGAATGAAGACTGGGGAGAGGAATCCTGAAGAGGGGTGGGAAGGGGATTGGGAGAAGAAGGGATTTAATCTGTGTGTGTGTTTTATTTCTCCCTCTCATTATAATTTAGTTTTTCTTTTAAATACTGCTGTTGAGCCCGAGGTGGGAGGGTCTGAACAACCAACCAAATATATATGCATATATATTTTTCCTCCTTCCTTGAGTTTCACAGTTGGTCATTTTATTTTTCTTTTCTTTTCGTTCTGGTCTTTTGTTGTTGTCTTTGTTGTTGTCCTTTTTGTTTTTTTGTTTTTTCTGACACCCCCTTCCCCTCCCCCATCTCCGGTGAAGCACGCAGGGATTGGACACGCTATGGTAAACAAACTGCATTATCTGGTAGATATCACTCTAATTGTCTTACCGTTTGGTTTGCCGTGGGTTTTTTTAACTGTTCGATTATCCCACTTTTGTTTCCTCTCCTCGTTTGGTTTTGGTTGTTTTGCTCTTCCAATTATTATTATTATTACTATTATTATTTTTTGCGTCCTGGACAATCTAGATTTTTGATTCTCTTTAATTTTCTTCTTTCCCTTTTCGTTCTTCTTCTTCCTTTTTTTGGTCCAAACTCAAATCCAAAAGACAAATGGCAATCAAAGAATTTGGCCTGGTCCTGCCCTGTCATCCCTGCCTTCCGAATGAAGTCAGAGCCCTGGCCTGAGTGGCCTTGGGCAGGCCTCCGTTCACAGCTCCCGTCAGGCCAGCCCCGATGCCAATCTACAAGCTTATTTCTATCGCTTTCTTTTGTTCTTTTTTTTTTTTTCCTTCCCTTCCCTATTTTTGTTTTTCTCTTGGTTTGATTTCTTTCTTGGTCTCCTGAAAATCCATGGAAAACGCCATCCCATGACATGCTACGCTCTGCTCACCGTTGGCTCCGGACGGGGCTCCTCAAGCTGAGGGTTCGGGGCTGGGGTGTGGCCTCCCCTGGTGGACAGCGGGGCAGGTTCCACAGAGGGGTGTGGAGGGATGGCTTTAGGAGATGCAGAGTGGCCTGGGACCAATCCCGCCCTCCTTCAGATCACCAGTTCATACCAGTTTGGTGGGCTGCCCCTTGCTGACTTACCAGGGGAAAGGTGGCACCCCTCCCCACCTCTCAGCCTTGAGGATTTCCAGTTCTGTCTCCCCTACATTTTGCATGGCATGAATGGTCTTTTCTCCCAACCAGGGATAGTGTCCAGTTCCCCCAAGCTCCGCTGCTCTGACTAACACTGTGTTTCACACTGTCTTCCTGCCCCTTGAGCCCCTCCCCTGCCTCCCCACTCCCCTGTCCCTGCCTCTCCTGCATGGCCTCTGACAGGGCCGGGCTTCCTTCCCTGTTGAGAGTGGCCAGAGGAGCAGGCCGTGCAGGGGTGGAGCAGGGCAGCCTTGTCTTGTCCTTGTCCTTGCCAGGCTTCTTGTGTTTGGGTTGGGCTCGATCCCTGCGAATGCTGGCGTGGGTGTGGGTGTCGGTGGAAAGGCAGCTGGTGTGTGTTGGCATGTGGGTGTGACTGTGTGTAAATGTTGGTGTGACTTTTAGGGGTGTGAGTGGGAAGCCATGCTGTGTGTTTGGGAGACTGCTGGTGTTCCTCTGGGTATAACCGAGGGGGGTGGGGACTGTAGCCCTGGCTGGTTTGGAGGGGGCTGAGGGATTCTGTATGGAGGTAGGCCGTGGAGGCCGGCCCTTCGGTGTAGATGCCTTGATGCGCAGAGACAGGGCAGGGGCTGGGTGGCGGGCGCTGCGGGAGCGTGTGCCCGCGGGCTGCGCGGAGCCATCCCCTGGGATTCCCTCCTGCCTGCCCAGTTCCGGCGCAGCGGCAGCAGCTGGTTAGTCATCGCCTATTAATAATGCAGAGTGATTGAACACCAGGCGGGGGCCCTGTAGATGGACTTGTCTGCCCCTGTCTGAGGTGGGAACTGCTTGGGGCAGTTGTCTGACCTTCTCAGCCTCCTGGATCTGTCTATGGTAGTGGAGCTGGAGTTCCCAGCCTCAGAGGCTTTCCGGCCTCCCAGGAGGCCGCATCTCTGAGGCCATGTCTGGTCTTTCTGATGTCTTCACAGGTGTATGTTTTCTTTTTTTGTGCTGCTCCTGGGACTTGAACTCAGGGCCTGGATACTGTCCCTGAGTTTTTGGTTTGTTTTTTTCACTCAAGGCTGGTACTCTATCACTTGAGTCACACCTCCACTTATAGTTTTTTGTTTTTTATGGAGATAAGAGGCTCACAGACTTTCCTGCCTGGGCTGGTTTTGAACCGAAGTCCTCAGCTCTCCGCCTCCTGAGTAGCTAGGATGACAGGTGTGAGCCGCTGGCGTGTGGCCATGTATGCTTTCTTGAATTCACACAAACTAGCGTTCAGCCAGCACCACCCCAGCCTTCCCTGGTCTAAGACCTGGTGTGTGGCTACTGCCACAAACAGAGATGTACAGATCGACCTGTGCCAGCCCTCTCTAGCCTCTTCTTCCTGCTGCTGCTTCTAGAGGTTAGCTTCTGTCTACCCTGCTGGGGCTAGGCCCTTGGGTACCTGTCAGAAGCTGGCCATTTAGAGCTTCCTTGACTGAGCTTCAGGGCACAGACAACCTGTGACTTTGAGGACAGAGGGAGGGAGGTATGATCAACCCACGAGGGACTTCCTGGGTGACTCGGGGTACCATCCTAGAATTAGGACTGGGCCTTCTAGTCTCAATAAGGCTAAAAAAGCTTAGTGCTTTCATCCACCAGTGGGCTGACAGTGTATCTGAACTGCTCTGGCATGGATCAGTGTGAAGGTCAAGTGTATGTGCGAGGCGTGTGGAAGCCTTTGGACTGCATAAGGGAATGATAATTTTATTAAGCTTTATAAAGCATTAGCTGCTTATCGCTGAGTGTCTGGGGCTGAGCTGTTGTACAAAGAAGCTATTCCCTTCCCATAAGAGTCCCGGGGGAACTGAGAGGCTCTGGCCCCACTGGAGATCTTGTTATCCTCCCTTATTAGGAATCAAGATGCCTCAGGAGTTGGGAGGAAGCCTGAAGATGAATGACATAGTTTAGTTAGTTAAGAAGCCAACAACTTTGTCTGGTTTCAGTCCTGGCAAAGGAAGTATTTGGCAAATGCTGTGTCCAAAGTCCATGCTTCCCTGAATAAGCAACAGCTGATGGATGAACAGATTCTGTTGTTTCGCAAACCTTCATTAACCTGCCCCTAGGGGCCAAGACCACTCAGAGAATGGACACCAGCTTTTTGTTTTTTGCTTTTGCTTTTGTCGGTGGTGGAGCTTGAACTGAGATTTTTTTTGCTCTGCTCTACTACTTTGAGCCACAGTGCCACTTCCAGTTTTCTGGTGGTTAATTGGAGGTAAGAGTCTCATGGACTTTCCTGCCTCGTCTGGCTTTGAACCGCGATCCTCAGATTTCAACCTCCTAAGTTAGCTAGGATTACAGGCTTGAGTCACTATCATCCAGGCTCATATTGTATTGTATTTATGTTTTACTAACTCATTCATATGGACTCATGTCACATACATATATGTGTATATGTATCTGCATATAGATAGATAGATAGATAGATAGATAGATAGATAGATAGATAGATAGATAGATAGATAGATAGATAGATTTTTTTTGCCAGTTGTGGGGCTTGAACTCAGGGTTTAGGCACTGTTCCTGAGCTTCTTTTGCTCAAGGCTAGCACTCTACCACTTGAGCCACAGTGCCACTTCCGGCTTTTTCTGTGTATGTGGTACTGAGGAATTGAACCCAGGGCTTCATGCATGCTAGACAAGCACTCTACCACTAAGCCACAATCCCAAACCCTCATGTCTAATATTATTTGAGCATTTCTCCTTAGGAGAGTGGATGGACAGACCAAAAAAGCTTACCTCGTGAGCCAGATGGGCTAAGTGTGGTAAGGCTGATGAACATTTGCTTATAAAAACAATCATGGTTCTTTGTTAGGTCTTTAAGCAGCATTCACATTTTGGATGTCATTTAAACTTGATGATGCCTGCATTATAGGCAGGAGGCAGAGCGAGTTCTTAGTCGGCAGGTGAGGGTGCTGGGTCCCAGGAAAAGCACCTTGCCTGCTTACAGAGTTAAGCACTTTGACTTGTTCTTATTTGTTGCTCACAGGGAGCCTGGAAGAAACAGGGGTGGAGGAGTATTAAATTCCTTTTGCAGGCTATAGCCAGAGAGTCAACGTGAGATTGTTCTAGAATAATAGTAAAGGCTAAATGAGAGCCTGGGATTTCAACAGGCTTCAGGATTTGCAGAGGGCTGTCAACTCTGTGCCTCAAGTTCAGCTCCCCGTTTGTCTGGTGACGGAACTTCCTGCTGCGCAGGGCTGCGGTTCCTCATGTAGTGGGAAACTGGGAGCTGCTTATAGGGCTTCCTCCTCCAGCCCTTCCCTGTCCTACTCCACTCCAGCCAGGAACTTTCCTGTGGACTGGTGTTTGTTTGTTTGTTTTTGCTTGTTTGGGGCTTGAACTCTGGGCCTGGGCACTGTCCCTCAGCTCTTCAGCTCAAAGCGAGTGCTCCACCACTTGAACCACAGCATCACTTCTGGTTTTCTGGTGGTTCATTGGAGATGAGTCTCACGAACTTTCCTGCCCAAGGTGGCTGTGAACTGTGATCCTCAGATCTCAGCCTCCTGAGTAGCTAGGATGACAGGCGTCAGTTCCCAGCTCCCAGCTCCCAGCTTCAACTGTGTTGTTTTTTGTTTTGCCTGTACTGGGGCTTGAACTCAGGGCCTGGCCACTGTGCCTTAACTTTTTTGCTCAAGACTGGCATTCTACCACTTGAGCCACAGCTCCACTTCTTTTTATTTTTATTAGTGGTTAATTGGTGATAAGAGTCTCACAGACATTTCCTGCCCAGACTGTTTTGAACTGTGATCCTCAGATCTCAGGCTCCTGAGTAGCTTGGATTACAGGTGTGAGCCACCGGTGCCTGGCTTGCACTGTTGATCTGAACCACATTAGGCTTGTGGATCCCTTTGAAGATTTAATGACAGCAGTGAACTCCCATAGGAGACAAACCCCCGTCCATAGAGTTTTGTATACGCTGTCAGGGGGCTTTGGGCAAGCCCACTGAGTAACTCACACTTGCACTCCATTGTATTCTCCAAATAGGAGTTCAGCCTGAGATCGTGGCAGGTGACAGGAAATGACTGGACAGTGTCAGAAGTTGCCTTCTATCTGAGGTTTTCTTCTGGTGGCATGTGGGGCTGGATACCCCCCCCCCCCATGAGGGTTATTTGTGGCTAGTATTTGGTTTTTATTCTGCCTAGCCTACTGAGCAAATGGGGGTGGTCAGGGCAGAGATGGGGGGCAGGGCCAGCAGGAGGGGCTCAGAGCCCTGCTAGGTCACAGGCTGTCCCCTGGGCCGCTGCTAGCTAGTCTAGTTTCTAGGCTGAACAGCACAGAGGCTATGGTCATTTCCTCTGGTCTCCAGGACCTACTGCGCTGGTTGGCTGTGGAATGGCTCAGCGTTGGTTGGGTATAGACCTTTGGCAGGGTTTTGGGGTCCACGCTGTGGTCTTGATGCTGCTGCTGCTTAGAGACCTCCTACCTCAGCTTTTGGTAGGATGGTGTGTGTGTGTGTGTGTGTGTGTGTGTGTGTGTGTGTGTGTGTGTGTGTGTGTGTGTGTGTGTGTGTGTGTGCGTGCGTGCGCGCGCGCGCGCGCATGTGTGCTGTGTGTGTGCACGCATGCATGCAGATGTGTCTGGCGTTGTGATTGGTGGCAGTGGGATGTGTGGGGCTCACTGGTGAGCCCTTCTTTACTGTTCTCATGAGAGTCTCTGTCCTATGGGTTGCTCCTCTGTCCTTCTCAGTAGAAGGAGGCTTCTCCTCCCTGTACCCTGCAGCTCTTTCGCCTCCATCTCCACTCCTCCAATCACCCCTGCCCGGCATGCCTTCTCACCTGCTGCCGCCTTTCTGGCCTGTCCTGCTGGGCCTGGCCCCCACCCCGCCCCTCTAACCCGCATGGGTCCCAGCTGCAGCGGCTGCTCTGTGTCCCGCAAGGCCCTGGCTTCCTCCCCTCCTCCCCCACTGGCCCCACCCCTTCCAGAAAGCTGCGTGGGAGGGGTTGGGGGGCAGGGGCATCAAGAGCCCCTGGGGTGGAGGGGGACAGGGGAATGATTCCCCTGTTTCCTGCTTTTACTAACGAACCTGCCATTTTTGTGTCTGGACTTTGATTTGTCTGAGGGAACAGTCGGGTTTTACTAATCTAAGTCATCTCCTCCCTGCCTTCCCCAGACACCTTCCTCCATTCCCTCCGCCCTCTGCTTCCTCTCCACCCACTGCTGTCTCTCCTTCCTCCCTCCCCTGCTGATCTCCTTCCCCAGTGTACCTCCTGGTGGTTCCCTGCCTCCTGCCACCTTCTCCCCACACCCCGTTCCCCAGAGTGGGGCTTAAGGCAGCCCTTTCTCCCCAAGCCGCTGAGGCGCAGTGGGATTTGCTCCCAGCCCAGAAGCAGATTTAGGAGGGTGATCCCGGGCCCCTGTGCCCAGCCCTGAGTTAGGCGCTTCTCACTCAGAGACGCAAGGAGGATGGCCTTGACCTTGGCAATGGAGAAGGATGAGGAGAGCTCAGAGCCCGGGGGAGGGGGGTGTGATGGCCTGAGACAGGGAGGGAGAAGAGGAGCTCAGAGAAGACTTCTGGAGGCCAGAGAGACTTCCGAGAGATCTGGGGGCCAGGAGAACATTCTTCCTAGGACCCCTAGGACCCCTGAGGCTGCCACCATAGTCACAGGCTCAGGGAGCATTAGGTCTGTAGATGGAGATAGGGACAATACCGTACCTTGATGTCCACCACCCCGCTGGACAGGTGGGGTCACAGGGACGTGTCAGATGGGGTGCCACCCTTCAGGGGCCAGCCTGCAGGGGGTGATCCTTAGATTCTAGAAGCAGTCAGCAGTCCAGATCTGGCTCTTGCATATCAGGAGGCGTGAGAGTGAGGTAGCGCCACGTTTTCCCTAGAGAGGTCCTGTCCTCCTGTCTTCTCCCTCCCTCCCCAGTCCTGCTCCTCCCCTCCTCCTGCCCCCCTTCCAGTTCTCCCCCTTCCCTTTCTCTAGCCTCTCCTGCCAGGTCTAATCTTGTTTGCATGTGTTTGTGACTAATACTTACTCTGCCCTTGCCCTTTTCCACCCAGACCCTATCCTCCTGTCCCCCAACCCCCCCATTCCAGCCTCAAGGCGAGGTGGAGGAAAGAAGAAATAAATAATGACCAGTTCTCCCCTCAAAACATGACTCAAAAGCTTCAGACTGTCCCCCCCCTCCGCCACCGCCACCTGTTCTCTTCTGTCCTTGAACCTTGGCCCCCAGCACAAGGTTTGATGGTTCCCCAGGGCGTTCCTTCAGCCCTCACTCTGCCAGCCCTCCCACTCCACGAGAGGCTCCAACCAACACGAGGGACACTCCTGCGGCCTGGGGAAGTTGGGGCGCTCCTTCTATAGGGTTCTCCCCTGTCCCTTAAGAGTCCCTGAGACAGCGGAACCCTGGAGGCTGGACGAAAGCTAGTAGCAGTGCACGTGGACTGGGTGTGATTGGAAAGCCCCAGTCTCCATCCTTTGCCTGAAAAAAGGGGGTTCTAGAGCATATTTGGGGAGCAGATGGTATAGTGAAACACAAAGTTGGGATGACAGAGAACCAGCTCTCTGGGGGCCCCAGGGGGGCTACCTCTGTCCGCATTGACCCTCCTAAGTTCCCAGAGAGGGGCTCATCATCCCTTGGTTCCTCCCTACAAACTTTACTGGGGGGCTGGAGCCTTGTGGCTGCTCAGGTGCCTGGACTCTGCAGGGTCCTGGGGAGCCTTTGCCTGGGGGGGGCAGTGGCCACCCCCAAAGTCCATGCTGAAAGGCTCAGAATATCAGCCACTCCCACTCCTGTCCTCCAGTTTTCCACCCTGGGGAAGATTATTCTGGAGATCAGCCCTGCCCTACTCCGTTCCCTAAGGGTAGAGCAGTGGATGTCTATGGAGAGCACACTAGATGTGAAGAAAACCAGGACTAGCTAGGAGCAGGTGCAAAGCTGCCTTCTTTGGAGGAATAACAGGTATCTGAGGAAGGAAAAGACAGACAAGCTGGGCACCGGTGGCTCAGGCCTGTAATCTAGCTACTCGGGAGGCTGAGATGGTTAGAATCACAGTTCAAGGCCAGTCAGGGAAGAGAAAACTTTGCAAGACCCCTGTCTCAACAAAGCTGCATGTGGTGGCATATGCCTGCTGCATAGCTACTAGGAAGCCGGGCTCCTGGGCAGGAAGTGACACTCTATCTCAAAAGTGAACAAAAATCAGGGTTAGAATTATTGTTCAATAATGAGTGCCTTCCTAGCCAGCAAGAGGCCATGAATTCAAACCCCAGTACCACCAACACTTCCCCCCGCCCCCCTCCCCAGAAAAGACTATTAGTAACCCACAAAAGTTGGGTATCAAGAAGTAGGGAATCATTCCCGGGATTGCTCAGACAGATGTGTGTCTGTCTTCACTGCCATCTTCATCTCCCTCCTGGACTGAGGCTGAAAGAACCTGGTGCCCCGAGCAGAGGTGCAGGTGAGTCTCAGCCACCCAGGGCCAGAGTTGACTGCGGAGTTGTTTGAGGAAGCTTTGAACCCGCGTGTGTCCAGAGAGCACTGTCCAGTGAAGAGTAAGGGCACCACTTGGCTTTCCTCCTCTTCCCATAACAGGACCCTGTCCCGGAGTCCCACCCTCCGTCCCCAGCGCCTTCTAGGAGCTGCCTCTGGCGCCCGTGTTGGCATTGTGGTGAGCCTCTTCCTGGGCCTGCCGAGCTGGGGCTGTAGGCGTGTAGGGCAGACCCTGAAACCATCAAATCTTGTGCTGCCTCCTCTTCCTCCTTCCTTCTCCACCCCCACTGTTCCTCCTCCAAGACAAGCAGACATAAAAATGGGGGTCCCCCTCCCCCACGACCCCCGGCCCTTCCCTTCCCCAGCCCTGGCTCTTCCCAGGGAGTTGATGCCGGTTGTCTCCTGTCTCTCCCCCTCCCTGGGCTGGGCAGGTGACCATCTCGGTGGACGGGATCCTGACCACCACAGGCTACACGCAGGAGGATTACACCATGCTGGGCTCGGACGACTTCTTCTACATTGGGGGCAGCCCCAACACCGCTGACCTGCCGGGCTCGCCCGTCAGCAACAACTTCATGGGCTGCCTCAAGGACGTGAGTAAGACCAGGAGGGGCTGGGGTTGGCCCCAGAGCCCTTTGGCCCCGCCCCATCTGCCATGTGGTTTCTTCTGACATGGCTAGATGGTGAGACACATCCTCTCTTCAAAACCCATGGCCAAGCCGGGCGCTGGTGGCTCACGCCTGTAATCCTAGCTACTCAGGAGGCTGAGATCTGAGGATCGTGGTTCAAAGCCAGCCCGGGCAGGAGAGACCGTGAGACTCCTATCTCCAATAAACCACCAGAAAACCGGAAGTGGCGCTGTAGCTCAAGTGGTAGAGCGCTCGCCTTGAGCTGAAGAGCTGAAGGACAGCGCCCAGGCCCAGAGTTCAAGCCCCACGACCAACAACAACAACAACAAAAAACAAAACCCATGGCCATTAAGTGGGTCAAGAGGCCTCTCCCCTCTCACTTGCTTGCGCTTTAGAGGGCACTGCCTCCTCCCTGCTCCTTTCAGAGGCTCTTTGGGAGCAGCCCCTGGTACAGGGGAAAGGCTGAAGCTCCGCCTTTCAGCCTCATACCTTCTACTCACTGGCTGGGTGACCTGAGTTTCTTTACATGAGGATGGGTAGTTGGGACCCAGTTCTTCCGATTGTTTTGAGGAACAGAGACAAGTGTTAGTGAAAAGATTCTGTCTGTAGAAACAAACAACAACGAAACCCAGCAAGCCAGGCCTGGTGGCTCATCCCTATAATCCTACCTACTCTGGAGGCTGAGAGCTGAAGATCAGAGTTCAAAGCCACCCCCAGGCAGGAAAGTCTTTGAGACGCTTATCTCCAATTAACCACCAGAAAACCATTGTGGCACTCTGGCTCAAAAGTGGTAAGAGTGCTAGCCTTGAGCAACATAGCTCAGGGACAGCGCCCAGGCCCTGTGTTCAAGCCCCAGGACTGACAAAAAAGAAGAAAAAGAAAAGGTAGTCACCCACTAGTGGCAGTTGCCTCTGTTTTTACCATGATCCAGTGGCACCTGGCCAGGGCAGAGGAAGTAAGCGGCCAAGGAAGGAACTCAGGCACAGCCACTGAGTATGAGGTTCCAAAGCAGAGGCCCGAGCCAGGTTATCTAGTGGCACTGGGCCGGGGCCACCGGGGATGGGTAATGGGGTCCTTGCAATTGCTGGCCGTGGCAGGGCAGGTCTGCCCTGGCCCTTTCCTGACCCTTTCCTCCCTGCAGGTGGTGTATAAGAACAATGACTTCAAGCTGGAACTCTCCCGCCTGGCAAAGGAAGGGGACCCGAAGATGAAGTTGCAGGGGGATCTGTCCTTCCGCTGTGAGGATGTGGCTGCTCTGGACCCGGTGACCTTTGAGAGCCCCGAAGCCTTCGTTGCCCTGCCCCGCTGGAGTGCCAAGCGCACCAGCTCCATCTCCCTGGACTTCCGCACCACCGAGCCCAACGGGTTGCTGCTGTTCAGCCAGGGCCGGCGGGCTGGGGCCGGGGCAGGCAGCCATAGCGCTGCCCAGCGGGCTGACTACTTTGCCATGGAGCTGTTGGACGGCTACCTCTATCTTCTTCTGGACATGGGCTCTGGGGGCATCAAGCTTCGGGCGTCCAGCCGCAAGGTCAACGACGGTGAATGGTGCCATGTGGACTTCCAGAGGGACGGGCGCAAAGGTCAGGAGGCGTCTGGATCACCCCCTGCCCTGGCTACTCCTCTCCTTGTGTCTCCACTTCCTCCTTATCTGTCATCAGCTGGTCTTTGTTCTTTTTTCTTTGTTGGTCGTGGGGCTTGAACTCTGGGCCTGGGCGCTGTCTCTCAGCTCTTCAGCTCAAGGCTAGTGTTCTACCTCTTGAGCCACTGCGCCACTTCCGGTTTTCTGAGTGGTTTATTGGAGATAAGAGTCTGGCTTTGAACTGCGATCCTCAGGTCTTGGCCTCCTGAGTAGCTAGGATTACAGGCGTGAGCCACCAGCATCTGGCTAGTCTTTGTTCTTCATCATCTCTTGCTCTGCTCCCCTACCACGTCTCCTCCAGTCTTGCCTTTGTTCTTCCCATCCCGCACACCGCAGAGAGAGCCCAGCTTTCAATGCCAGCCAGACCTGGCTCCCACAGACAGCATGTGGGACTCTGTGTGCTTATTAGCGAAAGGAACTTCCATGAGGACCCTGAAGAGGAGAGAGTGGCAGCATATCTGGGCACATCTGGGGAAGCATCAGCTCAGCCCCTAGCAGAACAGAGCACCCCATCCCATCCCTCCATGAAGACAGCTGTCTAACTGTGCCTCTCCTCAACCCAGAACCATTGAACCTTCTTTTATTGTCTCAACCAATGGGTGCAGTTTCTGGTTGGGGGACTTGGTTCCAGGATACCCCACAGCCACCAAAACCCGATATAGTGTTTTATAATTTTTTCTTTTCTTTTTTTGGTTATGGCACTTGGACTCAAGGCCTGAGTTCTATCCCTAAACACGTTTGCCCAAAGGCTAGTACTCTACCACTTGGAGCCACAGTGCCACTTCTGGTTTTCTCGTGGTTATTTGGAAATGAGAGTCTCATGGATTTTCCTACCCCAGTTGGCTTCAAACTCAGCCTCCTGAATAGCTAGGATTACAGTGAGCCACTAGCCTGGCTCCTGAATCCTTTAATCATAGATATCTGACAATACCTAATAGAATGTAAATGCTATATATAATAGTTCCATTGTATTGTTTGAGGAATAATGATAGGAAAGAAAAGCTTGCACATGTTTAGTACAGACACAGTCCGTTCCCCTCCTCCTCCCACCCCCCATATTTCCATCCGTGTTTGGCTGAACTGAATGCAGAAACCAAGGCTGACTGGGTTTACTGAGCCATTTACTTCTTGTGAGCTAGGCGCTGTCCAAGGTGCTGGAGCTATGGACAGCACAAATAGATGATCCACCATGTCTGGCCAGGAAAGACACGGTAAACAGCCTGGGAATGATGGAGCCGCAGGGTAGGGAGTGCCTGGTCAGCAGGTGTGAGTGCTTAGGCCTTCCATCCCTTCCAGCCACTCTATTCCACCTTTCCTTTTCAGCCTTCCTTCCCAGCCTCTTGTTTTCTGCTCGCTAATTCGCTCCTCTGTGTTGTTGGACACAGAATTATTCAAGAAAGAGAATTGATATAAATGAGACCCGACACATCATCCAATTTAAGTGCTTATCAATGTCAGCTAAATTTTTCTGCTCCTCGGGCTGTCACCACCAGGGCCTTGGGATCTGCGTGGAGTGACCTTTCCTCTGCGTGTGGGGAGGAGGGGGCCGCCAGCGCTCCTGCAAACCTCGGCTTCTCCCGGGCTTGCTGTCCCTCTTCCTTCCTCAGAGGACTTGATGGGAAATGGCTTCTCTCCGGGCTGTGTCTCCTGTTGGCACCAGTGGGGTCTTCGTGGACACCTCCCACTGTGTCTGTGCAGGCTGTCAGTGTCTCTCAGCCTTGCAGAACCTGCCAGACCTCCTGCTCCTCTGAGCACTTAGGCTGGGGTCCTGTTCCCTCACACTGACCCCCACAGTCCAGGCACCATGTCTGGTTGGGTTTTGTGAGGATCACAGTCTTGCCCACTTCTAGATTTTTCTGATGCCTCTTGTTCACAAACACAGACCTGGGGCAGCCATTCTAATAGTGCCCTCTCAGATCTATCTGACATTTTTTTTTGGGGGGTGTTAGTCATGGGGCTTGACCTCAGGGCCTGACTACTGTCCCTGAGCTTTTCTGCTCAAGGCTAATGCTCTACCACTTTGAGCCACAGCTTCATGTCTGGTTTTCTTGTGGTTGATTGGAGATGAGAGTCTCATTTCTGTCTGGGCTAGCTTTGAATTATGATCCCTACATCTCAGCCTCCTGAGTAGCTGGGATTACAGGAGTGAGTTACCAGCTCCCAGCTTTCCATGATATTTTGCAAAATTGCTTTACTTTAAAAACTGTCGTAAATTGTACTTAACTTTAAATTTACCATCTTAGTCATTTTGAGTGCACAGTTAGAGAGTATGAAGTATATTCATATTGTTGTACAACTGTTACTACCATCGATCTCCAGAACATCCTTATCTTCCCAAACTAATCTCTATCTCCATTAAACACATACTTCCCTGCGTCTCTCCTACCCTTGACACTACTTTCCATCTCTGTGAAATCTGGTGATTCTAAAGACCTCACACAATTGAAATCATTGATATTTTCCCTCCAATTTTTTGTGGGGGTCAGTCATGGGCTTGAACTCAGGGCTTGTGCACTATCCCTGAGCTTTCTGCTCAAGACTAGTGCTCTACCACTTTGAGCCACAGCTCCACTTTTGGTTTTCTAGTGGTTAATTGGACATAAGAATCTCATGGGTGTTCCTGCTAGGACTGGCTTTGAATGGCGATCCTCAGATTTCAGCCTCCTTAGTAGCTAGGGTTACAGATGTGACCTATCAGTGCCTGGCAACACACTTCTTTGAAAGGTTTTTCCAAACTTGAAAAAGGAGGAAATAAAACATATAGAATAAAAAAACTATAAAAAGAATAAAGTTTCTACTGTATAGATTTCTATAGCTTAAGGTCTTAGTAAAGGCTTTGGTGCTCTCTTCTGATCCCAAAGCTTTTTCCAAAGGTGATCACTTGTCTTAGTCTATTTTTTGTTTCTGTTACAAAACACTTGAGGTTAGGATATTAATAAAGGAAAGTTTATTTGGCTCATAATTCTGGAGGCTGGAAAAGACAAGGATAGGGTGGCAGCTTTTGGTGTGTGTGTGTGTGTGTGTGTGTGTGTGTGTGTGTGTGTGTGTGTGTGTGTGTGTGTGTGTGTGTGTGTGTGTGTGTGTGTGTGTGTGTGTGTGTGTGTGTGTGTGTGTGTGTGTGTGTGTGTGTTTCTGAACTGGGACTGGCATGAACTCAGCACCTGGGTGGTGTTCCTTAGTTTTTTTTTGCTCAAGACTGGCACTTTACCACTTGAGTCACAGTTCCACTTTGGGCTTTTTGGTAGTTAATTGGAGATAAAGAGTCTCATGGGCTTTTTTTGCCTACGCTGACTTTGAGCTGTGCCTCAGATCTCAGCCACCTGAGTAGTTAGGATTCCAGGTGTGAACCACCAGAGCCTGGTGGATTGGTGTGAACTTCTGTACTGTATTACACAAGGCGAAAAGGCTGACCAGCACATAAGGAGACAGACACTGAGAGGTAGCCTTGCTTTACAACCTGCTCTCCTGAGAACAAACGTACCCTGAGCCCACTCTGAGAAAGGCATTAATCCATGGCCCAATCATCTCTTAAAGGCTCCACTCAATACCACCACAATGACAACCAAATTTCACCGTGAGCTTTGGAGACCAATTATGTATAACCATAGCAACTCTCTCTTGGTACAAAAAACTCTTCTCACTCAGAATCTCCACGTCTGGCCTCCTTTCTCCTGGCTGCCGGCCTGCTTCACAGTTCCCAGGAACTGATCTGCCTGCCTGTCTTGTCTGCCAGCCATAGGATGGGGCTCCAGGCCAGGGCAGGGAGGCTGAAGGGTGGAGCTGCAGATTCTGGGATCTTGGTCTTTGCTTCTCCACTGCTGTGGCACTCAGGCAGCCCCTTGGCCCCCGTCCCCAAGTCCCTGTAAGCTCTCCCTGCCGCTTCAAACTAGGAACCTTGGATTCAACTTTGTGCCTCTTATCACGGTTCTTCACCTGGTTCTAGGTCCAAGGGACTGGCCAGCATGGACAACCCAGAGAATGAGCTGGTCTTTTTAGGACACAATCTTTTTGGGTGTGTCCTTTGAGATCTGGCTCAGGTAGCAGGGAAGGTTCTAGGCAGAGGCCCAGAGCAGCTGGGTCACAGGAGCTCCTGAGCTTCAGAAACTTTAAGGCAGTTTGGGCAACGTGGCGAGTGAAGCCAGATCTCCAGGCCAGAATGTTGCTCATCCTCTTGAGCCTACTGCTGGGTGCAGGGGGGTGGTGCCCAGCTGGGACTGGGGGCTTCCTGGGTAGAGTCGCGACACCCCCTTCTGGTACGTGGCTTCTCCCCACTGAGGCTGGCTTTCTCTCGGTCCTCAGGCTCCATCTCAGTGAACAGCCGGAGCACTCCGTTCTTAGCCACCGGAGAGAGTGAGATCTTAGATCTGGAGAGTGAGCTGTACCTGGGTGGCCTCCCTGAGGGGGGCCGAGTGGACCTGCCGCTGCCCCCGGAGGTGTGGACAGCAGCTCTCCGGGCTGGCTACGTGGGCTGTGTGCGAGACCTGTTCATAGATGGACGTAGCCGAGACCTGCGAGGCCTGGCTGAGGCTCAGGGGGCTGTGGGTGTTGCCCCTTTCTGCTCCCGCGAGACGCTGAAGCAGTGCGCCTCTGCCCCTTGTCGCAACGGGGGCATCTGCAGGGAAGGCTGGAACCGCTTTGTCTGTGACTGCATCGGGACCGGCTTTCTAGGGCGGGTCTGTGAGAGAGGTGAGCTGCCTTGATCCCAGTCCTCCCCATGCCTCACCCCTGCCGCCCTGCTCAGGTGACCTGCACCACCCACCCCTGCGCCCCTTCCTCTTGAGGGAGGCTTGTGGTCTTGTAACGATGCTCTGCTCTCCTTTCTCTCTCCACTCCCCTTTGTCCCTCTGTCCCCCTCCCTGCGTTCTTCCCACTCCTGGGGCAGAGGCCACGGTCCTGAGCTATGACGGCTCCATGTACATGAAGATCATGCTGCCCAATGCCATGCACACCGAGGCCGAGGATGTGTCCCTGCGCTTCATGTCCCAGCGGGCCTATGGACTCATGATGGCCACCACCTCCAGGGAGTCTGCCGACACCCTGCGCCTTGAGCTGGACGGGGGGCAGATGAAGCTCACGGTCAACCTCGGTAACCACCCCGCCCCAGGCCTCCCAGCCCCTCCCGGCCTGCCTCTCATCCCTACCTCCCTCTGTCTGGAGAAGCTGGTGGCGGCACCAGCGAGAGGTGCCCTCAGCAGGATTTGAAGATGGGAGGTGACACCCCAGCTCTGAGCCCCAGGGAGCTCTGGCCATTTGCAGGGGTTTGCAGCTGAGAGCTGTGCCTCAGGGGCGGAGACCCAGAGCGTGGCCACGCCCCTCCCCGCGTGTCGCAGTCACCCAGCTCATTCTCACTTCCGGTCCATCTACGAATTTCATTCGTTGGTTCATTCATTTGGGCAGTGCTCACTGATGCTCGCTGGCGCTCATGGCAGATGAGGGGTGACGAAAGGCTGGTCCCCGCATGCAGCCGCCCTCAGCCTCTGTGCTGGCTTGAGAGCTGTTTGCCTGTGCGCACACTGGGCACACGGGGACACACCATCTCATCTCGCATGCGCGTTTCCATGCCTCAGTCCCGTAGCCGCCCGGGAGGATTGCAGATCGCCAGGCAGACATCGCCGTCGCTGTTCTACAGATCATAAAACTCACGTGGACATGTCCAACATCCTCCAGCTAATGGGGGATGGGGCGGGGAAGAGGGAGGAACCCATCTCAAACCCAGGTCATGGGGTGTGGGGCGCTGGGCTGCTGGCCTTTGCCATCAGACCACTCACACTGTCTCCACCCATGCGCATGGGGCCCGGCCAGCGCTGTCTATCACATCAGGCTGGGGTCTCGTCTGTCCATTTCGGACTGACCTGAAGCAGGGGACTGTGCGGCCCTGAGCACGTGCCATGGAGAAGCAGAACTCTCAGCAGATTTGAGTCTCATTCCCGCTCCCTGCCCTCCAGAAAGAATGCAGTGCTTGGAGCATTTAAATATTTATCCAAAATTTCATTTTTACCTGGCCCCCCAAAGGACAGGTGTGGCCTTCAGGGGCCCATTACCCTGTTAATAGAATTAGATTGTGTCTCTTTCTCTTTTGGTTCCATGGCCTTTGTACTCCAATGTCAAGGACTTGCAGAGAGAGGCCAGGGCTGGAGGTGGGGAGCTGGGCAGGGGGCCAAGGCCTCTGGTTGGCTGGAGGAGTCACTGGCCCCGCCCTCACTGCTGTCTCAGCCCTTAGGGCAGGTGGCACTTGGAAGCTGTATAGGGGAATGTGGGGGGCAACATACCTTCTGATCAAGGCTTCCCAGGTCAGCACAGCCCCAACCCCCGGCCCATGACACTGTCCTAAATGGACAGCCCAGCAACCCCCCCCTCCTCCCCGCGACACACCCCGAATGTGACCCTGTGTGTCTCAGACTGCATTAGACTGGGTACACAGCACAAGATCCCCCTTTTTGCTGGCTGCATGTGCTCACTCTCTGTGGCAAAACCCTCGGCTCTGTGCTTGGTGGGACCCAGCAGAGGAAATCTGGAGCATTCCATAGGCAGGAAAGACAGGCACTTCTCGTTTACTTGGCCTGCCCTAGGTCCTCTAGGAAGAAACTCCAGTTTCTTGAGACTAGACAGGATGCAGCATCTTGGGTCAGGAGAATGTAGCTTGATCCTTGGGGCCATGGGAAGGGCTAGACAATCATTTTGGAACTCCTTCCATAGGTCAAGCTGTCAGGGTCCTTGGGACCTTTCCATGGTGGGGTCTATCTACTCTGTCTTTCCTGTGGGCCTGCTTTTCTGTTCATACCACATTCTCAGAAGTTGAAGAACAAGATGGCCGTCCTGGGAGATTCCCCCTCCACCCCAGTGTTAAGAATGGGCTTCCTAGACTGACAACCAGCAGGATGGGCCTCATGCCCACCCCTTCCCCATCCACGGAGACATCCCTGCTGAGATGCCCTCATTAGTATAGCTGACAACAAAGCTGTGACCAAAACACTTGGTGCAGACACATCTGTCTGCTGGAACCACCAGATGTGAGGGCACAGGGTTGTGTGGCCAGTGTCCAGGCAGAACTGGCCCCCAGCCACCTATCCCGCCTCAGGCTGGGATGGGAAGTGCTCTGCGACCGGGGCCAGAAGACCTGGGTTCTAGACCTGGTTTCTTTCTTTATTGGGTAAGTCATTTCCCCATTCTGATCCTGCTTTCATCTCTGTAAAATTGAGATGAGAATCCTCTCCCTGCTTGTTTTCTGGGTGGTTTTGAAACTCAAACAGGAGAATAGGAGTGGAGATATTCTCTAAAGCAACAGACACACGCACACGCGGGCACACACATACATGCACACACATGTAGGTGCCACCAAGAGCAAACCTCTCTGGCAGAGAATCCATGCTTAGAGTTGGGCATGTGGGTCCTTCTACATAACATCACCCCTTCCACTTAGCAGCAGTACCCAGACCGGGGTCCCAGGCTGGACTTTCTCTGGGGATTCTGGGGAGGTCTGATCTCCATCTTCGTGGAGGGCACCAATGGCTCAGGAAGTGGCCACACATCTCAGCAGGCGATCCTGCCAGAAAAGACACTTGGCACTGGGTCTGAAAAGGGAGCAGAGGTTGCCAGGGACCACGAGGTAGTATTGCCGAGAGGGGCATTTTGGTGTCAACCTCCCGAGGTAGGGAACTTGCTAGATAAGAGAAAGCCTGAAAGGCTCTGCTGGCTCCTTCCAGATAGACCACAGATAGGGGGGATTGTACCCCCTCCCAGCTACCTGTGGTCTCTGAGCAGGGTGGCTGGCCTTTGTCCCTAGGGGATGACCGTCCTTTGGATACTTTGCCCCATTCCAGTGTGGCATTCTACCTTGGGTCTGGCCTTTGGGGCCAGTGAGGGCCTCATCAGTCCCCTGCTTCCTTTTCTTCCAATCTACCTGCAAGGCCTCTGCCCCGCCCACAGGAGGCCACGCCCACTGGAGACGGCCTGCCTTCAGGAAGCGCTGTGTTAGCAGCAGCTGGCTGCTGGCTGGCCATTCCACTCCCTGAGCTGTCCTTCCCTCAGAAACGTCCCCCATGGGAGCCGGTGAATACTCAGCTCCCCCAGTGGTCGAGCCACCGCCCCTGAGTGAGGGCACCCCCAGGTCTGTGCTGCACCCTCTGGGAGGGGCTGCGGCTCTGGGGAGCTGTGGCCTGCGGCCGGCCTCCCCCCCCCCCATCCCCTGCATGGGGATGGCTGCCCCCCCCCCCCCCCCGCTGTCGGTTGCATGCTCTGGGTCCAGCTGGGGCCTTGGCGTGTCCTGTCCATTTCCTGCTCTTGAGGCATAAACCACAAGTTGACACGTTGCTAGTGACCACACCTGGGCTCTGTGTATGTGTGTGTGTGTGTGTGTGTCCCACTCTCCAGCTCGCTCTCCTGTGGGAGGGGCCTGGCCCCCCTGGGTGTCCATCTTCCAGGTGGGTTCCAGGAGCACCCAGGGGAAAGCTGCTGTGGGGTTAGGCTGGAGCGTTCACCTCTTTTCTGGACAGACAGAGCCCCCCCCCCCCCCGTTCCTGGTGTTTGCTTCCTGGGGAAGGGAAAGTCAAACTCCTGGCCGACCTGTTCCCCGGCAGGAGATCGGCCTACCCTTCTAGCCCCCCTTTTTTCTTTTTTGGACCCTTCATGGGTGAAAGACTGCTGGCTCAGAGAGAGAGCCCCAAGACCTGACTCCAGGGCCTGGCACCCTTCCACCTCATTCTGACACCCCACTGTCCCCCTCTGTCTAGCCTTTCCTCTCTGGGATCCTGATCCTGTTTCTCACCCTCCCTGTCTTCCCCCTTTCCTCCCTTTGCCCTCCTCTGCCCTCCCCTGGTGCCAGGCTGTGGCTTAGGGTCCCGGCTGCTCCCCCACTCTTCTGCTGCGGTTGACAACGCGTGTGGAGCTCAGCTGTACTGCCCAAGGCGCCCATGACCCCCACAGCCACAGGGGCCTCCGTGCACCTCCGCTCCAGGAACCTTCAGAGGCCCAAGGGTGCCAGGCGTGCCCTGGGCCAAGGGGGGGGGCGGGGACATGGGCAGAGGCTGCGGACAGAAGAGTCACAGGAAGTCGGGATGTTGCTCATTGAAGGCTGGAGCCCAGCCTCTCTGAAAGGCACCCCTGCTGCCCGCTCAGGACCTCCCCTTTCTCCAGCCTCAGAGAGGTGTCCCCAAGGCCGCGCTGGGAGTTAGTGTAGGGCCGAAGAGGCTCCAGCCTCGTGGCCCCTCCAGGCAGCCCGTATCCTTGGACCAATCATCCGGGGTCTTGTGAAGCGGTCCAAGCATGGGAAGGGCCTGAGACCCGGATGTCACGGCACTGGGGCGATGGCTGATGGCTGATGGGTCCAGCTGGAAAGATGGCCAGAGATCCTGCGGCCCTGGGCTGTCGGCCTTCCAGCCTTGAAGCTGGAGGAAGGGCCAGGGAAGGAAACGGGGCTGGCCTCTGCTTTGCTTTATGTCCTAGGAGGAGTCACAGGCTGGGGACTCACTATGGCTCTCTGAAATCCTCCTTTCTTAGGAAAAGAGAAGAAATAGTATTTCTTCCACGTGAAGGAGAACTCCCAGTCCCCCGGGCGCCTGGGGTCTCCGAATAGGGCGGGGTAGAAGGAAGGTTCCTGTCGGAGTGGTACAGCCCCTGGGGCTTCGAGGGGTGCATGGCCTCGGGCGGGGGCCCTGGGGCAGACCCCCCCATTGAGCACAGAGCTCAAGGAGTGATGTGTTACACTTGGGCTCTGAGCAGGGAGTCGTTCCAGAGCTGGGGGTGCAGGGACCCTGGCCCTCCCCGGCTATCTCCCTCCCAGGCGCTGAGGAGATAGGGGGTTGGCCAAGCCCTCAGCCCCCCATGGTCCCCTGTACGACTGGGATCCCAAGGTGCCCATCTCCCTCGGACACAGGCCTGGGCCCCTCCAGAAAGGGGGACCCCCGCTGCCCTGCCTCCTGGCTCTGGGGAGGGTTGGAGCCCTCTTGGGGGCAGGAGAGACAGGGGCGCAACTGAGGAAGGGGAGAGGGCACCTGGGCACGCGTGGTCCCCAGAAAGTGGCCCTGGGGGAACCCCCGCCCGCAGATACCCCTCCCTGTGAAGGATGTAAAAAAAAAAAAAAACTTGTTCTACCTTTTTGTCTTCCCTCCCCCTCTGCCCGCCCCACACGGCCCCCCCAGACTGCCTGCGCGTCGGCTGCGCACCCAGTAAGTGGCTTCCCTCTTCTTCTGCAGGCCCAAGGGTCTGGGGCGCTGGACGCTGGGGTTTGGGGAGGGGTGGGGAGAAGAAGCTGTCACTGCTGGCTGGCAAAGCCAATGGGGGTGGGGACAAGCATGGGTGTATGGGGTGGGGGGGAGGTTGGGAGCAGTAAGGGCTGAATGGATTGAAGCACAACTAGGCGAGTTGGTGGAGCGACCGTGGTCGGGATGCTCACTAGGTTCTGGAAAAGAGGATACCAAGGCCAGGACAGCTTGTCAGCAGAAGGGGTGGGGAGGAGTTGTCCTGCCCCTGCCAACCTGTGGTCAGGACCTGGCAGAGTACCTGGGGCTCTGCGGCACAGCTCCAGCAGTGGCCACCAGGGGGCAGGCGAGGCCCATGGAAAGAAGATGCCGGCCTCCTGAGTTCTGCAGGCTCTCCACTACTGCTATATCTGCTAGGGGACAAATGCCAAATGAGAGTTATTTGGGGGGGGGGTACCAGTGAGATCCAGCAGCAAGGTGTCAGAAGAATAGAAGAATAGCTCTTGGGGACAAGGCTTCCTTGTGTGTCTGGCTAGGGAGAGGGTGTTCCCATCGGTGTGCCTTGGGGCTCATCACCTCAGGGGGCATGGGTACATGGAAGGCACAGGTAGACCTCTGGGGGGGGGGAGATGCCTGCTTTATGTGTATGTGGCATGGTATGTGTACGCACTGGAGGCACCCCCTCCCCAGAGCCAGGACCCCCAGTCCCAGGCAGAGAGAGCCACAGGGGGCGCCAGCCAGCTCAGGGATGGCCTGGTTAGGCTGCAAAGCTCAGCAGCATTTGAAAGAGAAGTATATTTGCTTTCAGACTTCGGGTGTGGAAGAGAAGGCCACAGTTCCCAAGAGATAGAACACTGTCCCCTGGCCATGCCCAGGATTTCAGTATGTAGGTTAACCGGGTCACGTGGGGTCCCCTGCCGATGGAGGAGCCCGAGTGTGTGGGTGGAGGATGAATCTGTGGAGCACATGGTCACGGGTGTGGAGCCAGGCTGTGCAGTGTGTGTGTGTGTGTGTGTGTGTGTGTGTGTGCGTATGTGTGTGTGTGTGCATGCACACGTGCTGGGCCTGGGGCTTGAACTCAGAGCCTGGTCACTGTCCCTGAGCATTTTTGCTCAAGGTTGGCGCTCTGCCACTTGGGCCACAGCTCCACTTCCAGCATTTTTTTTTCTTTTGTGATTAATTGGAGATAAGAGTCTCACAAACTTTCCTGTCCAGGCTGGCTTTGAACTGGGATCCGCAGATCTCAGCCTCCTAAGTAGGATTACAGATATGCGCCTGGTTTGTGCTTTTTTTTTTTTTAAACCAAAACATTAGGCCTGGGAACTTAGCTGCTTGGCATCATGCATTGCTGATCCTAAGGTGGTAGGTGTGAGTGTGGGCAGGACCTACCTCAGGGTACAACTCCAGGGCACTAGGCATTTTCCAGGCTATAGGAACAGCACCCTTGCAGATCACACAAAGCGGCCGAGCAAGTGGGTTTTTCAGTGGGTAGCGGGGCAGATGCGGAGCGCGTGAAAGTTGTCCATGCATACACACTGGGTAGGAGGTGGACCATGAGGTGCGCGTACTTGTGTGCTCATGGGTGCAGTACAGCGTCCATGCTGTAGGTGACGTGTACACGCGTGTGCCTGGAACTGCACGCAGAGCCGTGTGAACGTGTGCGGGCACTCTGCTCACCCCCCCCTTGGTGCTGCAGGTAAAGGCCCCGAGACGCTCTTTGCGGGCCACAAGCTCAACGACAATGAGTGGCACACGGTGAGGGTGGTGCGACGAGGCAAGAGCCTGCAGCTGTCTGTGGACAACGTGACTGTGGAGGGTAGGTGGCCTGGGCCTGGCGCGTGCACGCGTCTCTACGGCTTTGTGGGCTATTTTTGGTTATGGGTCTTGAACTCTGGGCCTGGGTGCTGTCCCTCAGCTCTCCAGCTCTAGGGGAGCGCTCCACCCCTTGAGCCACAGCACCACTTCAGGTTTTCTGGTGGTTCATTGGAGATAAGAGTCTCATGGGCTTTCCTTCCCAGGCTGGCTTTGAACCACGATCCTCAGATCTCAGCCTCCTGAGTAGCTAGGATGATAGGCGTGAGCCACGGGTGTCCAGCTGGCCTTGTGTTTCTTTTAGGGACCTTTGCCTGGGCTGCTGTTGTAGGGAAGTATTTTGGGGATCCATTTTCTTCCCTGTCCCTAGGGTATGGTGCATCATGGGAGTCTGGGCATCAGGAGCCATGTTAGCGCCCCCCCCCCCCCCAGCAACAGCATTAACCCGATGCCCGGCAGCCCTCCACTCCCCCCTCCGAAGCTACTTTGCTTAGGACTAATTGAAGGTCTCCTGCTAGTCAGTCTCATGTGGAGGAAGTTTGTCCCTGGGGCACCTGAGGCCCAGCCCCAGAAATGATTCTTTGGGCTGTGATCCAAAGCTGTCCCGTCATCTTCCTCTCCCGTCCCGAGCAGGACAGATGGCAGGCGCCCACACGCGGCTGGAGTTCCACAACATTGAGACGGGCATCATGACCGAGCGCCGCTTCATCTCCGTGGTGCCCTCCAACTTCATAGGGCACCTGAGCGGGCTGGTGTTCAACGGGCAGCCGTACATGGACCAGTGCAAAGATGGCGACATCACCTACTGCGAGCTCAATGCCCGCTTCGGCCTGCGCGCCATCGTGGCCGATCCTGTCACTTTCAAGAGTCGCAGTAGCTACCTGGCGCTCGCCACCCTTCAGGCCTACGCCTCTATGCACCTCTTCTTCCAGTTCAAGACCACGGCCCCCGACGGGCTGCTGCTGTTCAACTCGGGCAATGGCAACGACTTCATCGTCATCGAGCTGGTCAAGGGGTGAGGGGCTGGCTATGGTAGGGCTGTCAAGAAGGGGCCCCTGACCCCTGACACACCCAGACCCCACCCCTAGCCACCAGGGGGTGTCCATCATCCCCAAACCACAGATCAAGGTCAGTCCCCCAGTGAGATGGAGAAGCACCCCAACTTCCAGGCTGCTGACTCCCCAGCTACTTGCTTAGCAGGGATCTCCATTCTGCTCTTTCTCCATTGTGTTCTTGATGGCAGAAGTCAGCCTGGCCCCTCTCTTGCCTTGGAAGAGCCCACCTAGAGCAGAGCAGATCCTACTTCTGGGTTGGGGCCCTCCTGCCCCCCCACAACTCCTCAGCGGTGTTGCAGGAGCCACCTCTTTGATGGCCTACTACCATTTCCCGTGACAATACTTCACACCTTAGCTTCTTGCCCTTGGTTTGGTCTCCTCCGATGGGGTCTCCTCCTCTGTTCTTCCTTCCCAGGCCCCCTGGGCCCCTGCCAGCCATAGCTCCCAGCCTCACCCAGGCTGACCCAGTGTCTCCTCCCTACTGCGGGGCAGGTACATCCACTACGTGTTTGACCTGGGGAATGGCCCGTCCTTGATGAAGGGGAACTCCGACAAACCGGTCAATGACAACCAGTGGCACAACGTGGTGGTGTCCAGAGACCCGGGCAACGTGCACACACTCAAGATTGACTCCCGCACGGTCACACAGCACTCCAATGGCGCCCGAAACCTCGATCTCAAAGGTGGGGTGGGGCCTCTGGAGAAGGCCAGCCCTACGCCTAGTTCCCCTTCACCCCAGCAAGATCACCCTTCACCCCCTCCTTGAAGGCTCCCTTTCCCATCCTCCACTCTGTCCAGCTGACATGCCCCATTTGAGACCACCTCTTACTGGTGACAGGAAGGGTCACAAAAGTGGTCAGTGGCCTGATTGTAGAGGTCTGGGTGGGCGGCCGAGGCCTTTCAGGGACCCCAACATTGAGGTGTCTGTCTTGGCATCTTGGAGGGCTGGAGAGAGGCCAGGGAGCTTCCTGTTGGCCAGTGCTCTGTGTGTGTGTGTGTGTGTGTGTGTGGTTGTGTGTGTGTGTTAGAATATAAGGGAGCAGCAGCACCTGGGATCCCCAAGTTCTGTATCTTGGGCACTGGCTGGGCAGGCTCTGGGCCCCATCTTCTCCAGGGCCTCCGCTCTAGTCATCGAGACAGGCATTGCAGAAGGGTGGGTTGAGAGCAGGCAGAGGAGAGAGGAGGCCGACGCTGCCACAGAGCCTGTCCCCCCAGTAGGAGCTGCCTCCCTGTCCGTGACCCCACACGAGGCCCTCTCGGTGTCTGTGTGACCCAAACTGTCCCATCTCAGGGAGGCTCCTCAGAGATGGGTGGGTTTCAGCAGATCTGAGCTCTGCCATCTCCAGGCACAGTGCTGCAGATTTGCCTTGCTTCCAGGAGAGGGCGGTATGTCACAGAGAATAGAAGACGCAAGCAAACCTAGGGGTCGCTGTGACCAGTGAGGATGGCTTTAGCCCCCTGGACTGGGCAGCAGGTTGGCCAGTGCCAGCCAAAGCTCGCTTTACCTTACACCAGGCTTCCAGAGAGTTCCGGCCCATGTGGGGAACCGGGAGTCCCCAAGAAGGACTTCTAGTCATTGGGGGGAAGGGGGTTCAGAATGTCCCAGGAGAGAACTCAAGAGTTGGGAGAGGCCTGACGGGGAAGCAGAGACTTCTCTGGGAAGAAGGGAACGAGGGTGGAGGGGCTGGGGCTGCACATCTATGAAAGGCCCTGATTACAGGCCGGAACTAGAATCCAGCGTGTGGGAGCAAGCGGGGAGCGGGCTCCTCCAGCTGTCCCCCAACCCCCACACCCCCAGGCATCTGGGCTGCTCTGGGAGGGGAGTAGACAGATGGTTCTGTGGCAAAGGAAGGAGGAAGGGGTGTGTGTGTGTGTGTGTGTGTGTGTGTGTGTGTGCGTGCGTGCGTGCATGCAGGGGAATCTGCAGGTCACTATATCCTGGTTTGGAACATCATGAGCCTCCCAGAGGGCTGGTGGGAGAGAAGGGGGGGGACAGGGACCCAGACATCTAGCAGGGAGCTGACACCCATCCCTTTGCAGGGGAGTTGTACATTGGTGGCCTGAGCAAGAATATGTTCAGCAACCTGCCCAAGCTGGTGGCCTCCCGAGATGGCTTTCAGGGCTGCCTGGCCTCGGTGGACCTCAACGGGCGCCTCCCAGATCTCATCGCTGACGCCCTGCACCGCATCGGGCAGGTGGAGAGGGGCTGTGACGGTGAGTAGCAGACCAGAGGACAGCGTGGTCAGGCGTGACCCTGAGGGGCGATGGAAGGGCCAGCTGCAGATACTGACCAGGGCAGGCAGCCAGGGTGGCGAAGGGGGCCTTCCTCCTCACGCCTTGCTGGACCCTGACCCCAGAGCTTTGTGGCAGAGGTTCAGGGGAGTACAGGGCTGCTCATTCCCGGCCCCCCTTGCCTCGCGCCTTGGCCACGATCACAGCCCCAAAGCCCAGCCTAGCAGTCTTGAAACCTCCCATTCTCTCCCCATCTCTCTGCTCGACATTTGGCTCTTAGGGCCTGTGAGAGCAACCTCTGGGTCCGACCGGGCACCCGGAGCTTCTATGCCCTCGGAGGAGGGAGGAGATTTGACTAAGCTGGAGGTGTTCCTTCCTCCTCTCCCTCTCCAGGCCCCAGCACCACCTGCACCGAAGAATCCTGCGCCAACCAGGGCGTCTGCCTGCAGCAGTGGGACGGCTTCACCTGCGACTGCACTATGACCTCTTACGGAGGCCCTGTCTGCAATGACCGTGAGTGTCTAGAGATTGGGTGGGGGGAACGGACACACCCCGCTCTTCATACTCATTCCCAGCTACAGGGAGAGCAGGAGGGTCTCTCAGAGCCCGGTGCTGCCTGTTTCCTTCTTATTCATTGCTGTGGCACTCAAGGGAGCTACCAGCTGCTGTCCCCTGTCCCTTCCCAGAGCTTCTCAGGTTATGGCCTGAGTCTCTGGAGCTAGCTGGTAGAAGAGATGATGTTCCTGGACCTGGGGCCCTGCTCTTCCCCTCCATCTCCCTCAGGAACCCCAACTGCAGGTTGTCCCCTGGAGGCCCAAGGACATTCCCTAGTCTCCTCGCTTGATTCTTCTCTCTGCCAACTTGGCATATTTGCCGCCTGTGCCCACTGAAGGGAGCTTCCGCAGCACTTTCTAGTCCCCAGGGATTAGTGACCAGCAGCTGGCCAGAGCCTGGGAGAGGGAGGCCAGGGGGGCTAGACTTGGGGGAGGGGAGGAGAGCAACCTTGGACTTTGGGGGAACGTTTTGGGGTCTCCCTCTGATGGGGGTGCAGTGAGCAGCTTTCTTCAGCCCTGCAGAGAAATGAGCAGAAAATGCGCGTGCGCGCGCACGCACACACACGTGCACACACATTACCTCTTACACACTTGAGGACGAAGCTTCCCTCCTTGGAGAACAGAAGAGAGGCACCTCTCTGGAGCTAGTTCATAGCAGGTCTGGGTCAGAGCGTGGCTGGATCGGGCGTTTGTCTCTGCACCACACCTCCAGCCTTTCATCTCCCGGCGGACCCGTGCTGGTCCCGCAGGCTGGGGCTCTTGGTTGGCCGCTGGTTTGTTCTTTTCCTTTGAAAAATGTCCAACCCATGGTGCTCAGCGCTTTCCTGCATTCTCAGGCACGGCCGGCCCTGAGTCTTCCTATCTCCCCTGCTTTGCCCCCACTCCCGGGATCTTCCCCGTCTTCCCTGCGGGGGCCCTCTACCTGCCCCCCCTCCCGGTCAGCTCAGGGCACTCAGCCCTCACTGGGTGCGGTGGCAGCCTGCCGCCCGTGTGCTCAGCCTGGCACACATCTGGAGACCATGGTAATCGTATGGCTTAATATTAGCATTTGCTGTGGCTGCGAGTGGGGTGGGGGCGAGGTAGGGACCGCCCTTCTCATCTACCTGAGGAGGAAACCAAGCCTGCAGTGCCAGGCAGTTGGCGGCAGAGCTCCACTCGAAACCGCGCCCCGACCACCGCCATGCCCATGGTTGCCCTGCCCTTATTGAACTTCAGTATGGCAGCGGGACCCAGGGGGAGCATTTCTTGCCCAGGTGGAGAGAATCTGGATCAAGCGGCACTGCTATCATCTATAGTACTTCACTTCCACCCGTTAGAAGCTTCTGGAAAAGGGCATTAGAGATGGATGGGATGGGAATTATTGGGGGAGAGCAATTGCTCTGGGTTCCAGGTTGGTGGGAGGTAGTCGGACCTGGGGCTGGCTTTGGTCCAGAGGCCTGTGCGCGTCTGGTGGGATGGCCTTGAGCAAACGCTAAGGACAAGGTGGGTACGACCTGGGAGCCACACTGGGAGCCACACGGGGCGTCGCGCTCTGGTACCTCGAGATCTCTCAGCCTCAAGGGAAAGGGGGAGATGGAGAGGCGAGGGTGGGCTTTTCAAGCCGTACCCCCTTTTCTCCTGGGGGCACTGATGTCTGTTTTTTTGGGACCTGCCCACCTCTGGTCTTCCTGTCCCTCCCCCTCTCCTCCCCCCTTGCATACAAGGTCAAGCAGAGCCCAGTGAAGAGGGACATTCAATGAGGCAGGGGGGAGGGGGGCCTGGAGAGAGAGGGGAGGAGGCATGGCCAAGGTGGGAGGGCAGAGCCCGCCCTCTGGGGAGGGGGAGGGGGAAGCTGTCTGCAAGGGAGGGGGCCAAGGAGGAAATGACACTTGACTTTCAGGACAGCCTCTCCCTTCTGGCTGCCTCAGTTTCTCCATCTGTGACATGGGGCCTCCCTTTGGGGATAAAGGGAGCTCTATAAGGAAATGGAGAGAAAAGATCAGAGGGAGGCAAACGGAGAGACCAGAACAGAGAAGATGAAATGGGGGGGGGTGTTTGTGGCGGGACACTTCCTTGTAGCCCCTGGGCCTGTGCTGTCTCACAAGCCGTCTCCTGCCTCTCCCAGGAGCCAGTTCCTCACCCTTTGCCTCCCTGTCTCTGCTCCCCTCTGCAGCCTCTATTGATCTCTTGTACACCTCTGTCTCTCTCCTCTTTTTTACCCTCTAGGCCTCCCCCCTCCCTCGCATCACACCCCCTCCAGCTCCCACTCACTGATATTGATTGGCCTCCAGGCGGTTTCCCTTCCTCTCCTCTTGCCACCGGCTCCTCCCTCCTTCCCTCTGGGGCCCTTCGCTTTCTGCCTGCTCAGAGCTGTGTCAGTCTACTCCACAGCCGGGGGTACAAGGATGGGACTCGATGAGAGGATGGGCAGCCCCAGCCTCCTGTCTGTCCACCCTCCTGGGGCCATGTACCATCCTGAAGACTCTTGGATGCCTTGAAGGACTACTCTTCACTTTTGAAGGGTTGGAGGTCGTGTAGGGCATCTAGCAAAGTTGGAGGGGTGGCAGCAGCAATGGGGGAATCCGTCTGGGGTCCTGACTGCCTGCAGGGGCTGGGCCAGCATGCAATGGTCACTGTGATAATATTGCTCCAAACTGGAATTTATGATCAATAAGCAGGAGCCGCCTCTCCTGCCCCTTCTCTCCTCCCCTCTCCCAGCCTCTCCTCTACTGGTTTCATTTGCCCCTTCTTTTTGCCCTTTCTCTCCACCTGCCCTTACTCTGCCACACCATTCCCTCATCTTCCTCCCAGGGTCTCCTCTCCGCTCCTCTTTGGATCTGCCCGGCCAGCATTAACCTCTCCAGGTGGGGCAGGTGGAGGAGGGTGTGGTGGATCTGCCCGGCCAGCATTAACCTCTCCAGGTGGGGCAGGTGGAGGAGGGTGTGGTGGTGGGTTCGGAGGCTGGGGAAGGAGTCTACTCACACTGACCTCTCTCTGGAGGCGTCACAGATGCTTCCCAGAGGCCCCTACAAGTCTTGAGGTGCAGATTATAGTGTAGAGGACCATCTGAGAGAAGACGTGTTTTCCTCTGCTGGGCATCAAAACCCCAGGAAGATTTTGTCCTAAGTGGGGCACCCAGTGGACAGATGTCCTAGAGACCTTAGGGGAGGTGTGAGTAGATGCAAAGGCTCGAAGAGGCAGGATCCGAAGGGTCCTGGAGGGATCCTGGGGCAGGGGGAGGCGGGCATCCCTTCTGGGCAGACAGGGGACACCGGTGTCTTCCTTTTGAGTGCCTTTAGGGTTCTGGGTGACACTGTTCCCGAGGGCGCGGAGGACCCTGTTTTGGAGGGGTGTTGGCTGGCCATTCAATGTCTGTGCGCAGGTGTGCCCCTGCCAGCGTGTACACAGGGCAGGCTGGGTGAGCGTGACTCGGTGTGCCGGGGTGTGTGTGTGTGAGCCCAGGCACGCACCTGGGTGTGAGCCGTGTGCCCACCCGTACACTGGTTGGTACCTGTGTGGGCGCGTGGGTGTCTCCAGGCCCAGGCCAGGCCTCAACCCGGCACGCGCACGTGCGCTCCGAGGGGCGCGTGGAGAGGCGGGCGCGGGCGCACCCCCGCGCCGGACCGCCGGGCACTTACCGGGGCTGGTCCAGGTGGGGGGGGGAGGAGGGGAGGGGGAAGGGGGAGGAGAGAGCGAGCAGCGGCAGCCTCTCTCGCGAGCCTCAGTCCTGTTCAATTATTCAGCAGGGCTCCTTCTCCCGGAGCGGGGTGGGGGGGTGCGGGGGGTGCGGGGTGGAGAGCGCGCTCCCGGGCGCGGGGGAGGGAGGGGCGCGTGCGCGCGCGCGCAGCGGAGAGGCGAGGCGAGCGGGCTAGCCAGGTGCCGCGCCGCGGAGCTGCCCAGCGCCGCCCGCAGCTCGGGAGCCGCGCGCGCGCGCGGGGGGCCCCTCCGCCCGGCCCCCCTCCTTCCGCGCTCCCCCTCCCCCTCCCCGCCCCCCCCCGCCCCTCCAGCCCTTTCTGCCTCTGCAGCAACACTCCGCTGCCTCCATCTCTCCGCCGGAATCTCGCAGGCTTGCGCCTTCCCTCCGCTCCCCTCCGCTCGGCTCCCCGCACCCCACCCCTCCTCACCCGGATTTGCTTCCCTTCCCCCCCCCGTCCCTGCTCCCGCCCCCCTCCCCCGGCCGCTCCCTCCTCCCCGGCCTCGGTCGGGCGGGCGGCAGCGGCGCGGCCGGTAGCCTCGGTGGCTCTCGCGTTTTCGGGGAGCCGGGCCGCGGTCCCCCATCTCTCCTCTCTCTCTCCTCTCCTCTCGTCCCCCCCCCGCGCCCCGCTCGGTTTTTCCGCAGGATTCCCCCCGCCGTCCCCGCCCCGCGCGGCCTGCCCTCCCCGCCCCGCGCCATGCCCCCTCCCCCGGGGCTCTGACGGCGACCCCCGCCGGCCCGCGGTGGGGGGGGACCCCGCGCCTCCCGCCATGGACCCCGGCGTCCTGCACCTCGGCGTCGCCGCCCCGCGGACCCCGGATTCTCCGGCGGCCTCCAGTTGATTTCCCGCGGGCTCCGGGCCGAGGCTGGGGCTCCGGTTTTTTCCTTCTCCGCACCCCCCGTCCCACCTCCCCCGCCGCCCCGTCCTCCCGGAGCGCGGAGCCGGAGGGGGGGCTTCGCGGGGCCGCGCGTCCCCGCCCCCCGGCCATGGGGCTGTGAGGCGGCCGCCCCCGGGCCGAGATGCCCCCCGGGGGGAGCGGGCCGGGGGGGACCCCGCGCCGGCCCCCCGCCCTGGCCGGGCCCCGGCCGCCGCCGCCGCCGCCGCCGCCGCCGCTCCCGCTGCTCCCGCCGCCGCCGCCGCCGCTGCCGCTGCTGCTGCTGCTGCTGCTGCTGCTGCTGGGGGCGGCCGAGGGGGCCCGGGTCTCGTCCAGCCTCAGCACCACCCACCACGTCCACCACTTCCACAGCAAGCACGGCACCGTGCCCATCGCCATCAACCGCATGCCCTTCCTCACCCGCGGCGGGCACGGTAAGTGGCCCCGGGGCCTCGGGGTACCCGCGGGGCCGCACCCCAGCCGGCCCCTCACCTCCCCGTCCCGCCGGGCCCCGCCCTCACCTCCATGTCTGCCTTCCTCCCCCCCCCCCCCACTCCCCGAGCCTCCGCGGCTCACCTTCACCGTGGCTGCTTTGTTACCACCTTCCTGCCCTCCCATCCTCGCTCCCTTCCTTTCCCTCCCCACCCCGGTTCCTTCACCCCCGGCCTCGGCCTCACCCTCGGGGGGCTCCCCCCTCCCATCTGTCCCCTCGGCCCCTCTCACTGCTTGTCTGGTTCACCTCTGCCCATCCAGCCGCGGACTTTCCTTCCCCCCACCCTCCTCAGTCCTCTCATTTGCCCATTCCTATTTCCCCCATCTCTGATTCTCCCTCCTCTGCTTTTCACCCCTGTAGTCCCAGCATCTCTACGTTCCCAGACTCCCTGTGATCTCCTTGTCAGCCCTGGGTCACCGCTGTCAGCTCGCTTCCCTTCCTTCCCAGACAGCCCCAGCACTGCCCGCCGCCCTCCTGCCCTCCCAGCCCAGGCCCCTCACTACTCCTGGGCTTCTGGGGGTTCTTGGTAAATCTCTGAACCTGTCACCTCCCACCTCTGTGTTCCATACTCCAGGCACCCATCACCGGCCCCCCCACAAGTTTGCATGCTGTGTGTCCCCCATTTCCTGCACATCTTCCTCTCCACATTGTTTCATTCCACACCAGCCTTCATGGCTTTCCATCTCAGTCTCTCCTCCACGGTCTATCCCAGAGCTTCTGTTGCCTCTCATCCCAGGGAACCTCATCACCTCTCATTTTAGTCTCTTCATCATTTCCCTTCTCTGTTCTCCCCCCCCCCATCTCTGTACCTTGTCCTGCTATGTTACCCCACCACCTCCGTCTCTGTCCCTCTTACCTCCTGCAGGGTACCCCTCCCCCTCCCCCCCAGTCCTCCATTGCCTCCCTTTTCTGTACCTCCAGCTCATCCCATGCCTGTCCTTCCGTCTCTAGTGTCTGTCACCTCTGTCACCTCCCTCTGGCATTCTGACCCCTCGAGGTCCCTATCACCTCTGATCTTGTCATCGCGCCTTCATCCGTTTTCACTCAGTCCCAGGGTGGCCTCCAGTTTCTGAACTTCTGTCTCTTCCTACTCCCTGGACCCTCGTTGATGCTGTGTCTGCCCATCACCTCTCACTTTGACTCCATTCTTGTTGCTCCATCATCTTGTTCACTTGCACCTTCATCTCTTTGCACCCCCGTCCCTCACCACCTCTGTCTTGGCCCAGTCTCTTGTCTTCCTACTATTGTCCTCCATATCATCTTCCTGGCTTCCTAGTATTAGTTCCTGTCTCCCCCCCCTTCTTTTCCTCCCCTTTCTCTTGCTTCTTTATCTCCCTTTCCATGCCTCTACTTTTGTTCCATCCAGTTCCCCCAGAGCACCCCTTCAGACACGCTTCCTTACTCCTTTCTTCTCTCTTCCTCGCTATAGTCTCCTTCATGTAATCTCTGGCTCAGCTGGGCTTGCCCCACATGGTACTCCCAGCTTCTCACCCCATACCTTGCTTGGAATCTGAACTCCCTCTCTCTCCCCGGGATCTCTCTGGTCCTCTTTAGCTCTCTTCCCCTCCCTGTCCTTGTTTGGTTCCCCTGAGGTCCAGTGTGCTGGCAAAGGTGCCCGGAGAGGCCATGGTCTTTCTGGGCAGCAAAGTGAGGCATGAAGGAGTGAGATAGGAAAGGAGGGGGGGTCAGGTGTCCTGGAGGAGGTGAAAGAGGAGCCATAGGAGAGAGGTGCTGGTGTAGGAATGATGGGCAGGTTGGAAGGAGGCCCCAGGAGCTGGCGTGTCCAAGGCGCAGACAAAGAGCAGGAGATGGGCAGAGGGAACCAGCATGGACCCAGGCGGTTTCATCCTCGCGCCATTCTAGATCTTCCAGAAGGTTTTTGTTATGGCTTCTGATACTTCAGGGACATGGGCAGAAAGAGCTTGGGTGGGAATAGAGGAGATCTATGGAATGTTGGCCTTGGGATTGGTTCAGAGATAGCTGTCCTCTGGCTGGGCAGAGGAAAAAGGTGGCCAATGGCCACCCAGGGCCATGAAGAACTAAAGGAGGAGCTGGAGGCTGTGGAACACAGGGGTGGATGTGGTTGGAGGTAGATGGTCCCGTCTGGAAGGTGAAGTGACTGAGAGGAAGGCAGATAGGGCCCAGAAAAGATGGAAGAGAAGAGAGGAGGCCATCTGTTATCTTGAACCCCTCCTCTGGCTCACCTTAACTACCTGGAGAGGTGAGAACTGACTTCTCTGGGGACTCCATGCTGGGTTGAAGGCCATCCCAGGCCAGGCTTCACCTACTGCTCCATTTCCCTTCTTGGAGTCTTGGGTTTCTACTTGCCTCCTCCTCACCTCTTCCCCATTCCCCACCCATCCCCCAACCCCTGTTATATAAAGTCCCTGCCCACCTGCCAGACACCAGTGACACTCTTGATGGCACACTGGGGCATGGCAAGGCCAGCACATTTGGGTCCTAAAAATGGATTGAGGAGGTGCCACCCTCCTGCTTCCCAATTTCTGGTTTCAGAGTTCTTGAGGAGCTGTGAGCCTTCATTTCTGGTGCTCTTAGGAAGCCTGGGAAGGAAGGGTCCTTCCCAGCTCAGCTCTGAGTCATTAGCTTCCAGGGCTTCTGGATTTATCCCTTGAGCTTATAAAAGAGCCAGCATATATTTTAATTCTGGGTATGGGTGTGTTTGCTTGGTAGAGTTCAGAACACATGGTTTATGACCAAGCATGGGTTTAAGAGTGGTGAAGACAAGTTCCAGGATTCTAGATCAAGAGAGAACTGGAGCTCAGGGACCTGGGCCAGTGCAGATCTCCCTGCTCTGAACTGTGGAGGGTCTTACAGAAGGATCTGGTGTTACTTGTAGGCACCTAGGATAGTTTTTTTTTTCTGGATTTTGCGGGAGCTTTATCCTCCCTCAATTTTAGATCTCTCAGAAGACTTTTGTCATGGCTTTTGAGACTGCAGGGACACAAGTAGATAGTCTGCACTGCGTGGGTCATTCTAGCTGGCAGGGGATGCGATTATGTTGTGAGTCTGGTCAGCTAGCTTTTTTTTTTGTAGGGCTTGAACTCTGGGCATGGGCGCTGTCCCCCAGCTCTTCAGCTCAAGACTAACACTACCACTTGAGTCATAGTGCCAGTTCTGGTTTTCTGGTGGTTCACTGGAAATAAGAGTCTCACAGATGTCCCTGTCAGAGCTGGCTTGGAACTGAGATCCTCAGATCTCAGCTTCCAGCATGGCTTGGATGACATGTGTGAGCCACCGGTGCCCGGCTTTTGCTGGCTATTATTAATGGTTGTTTTTTTTTCTTTTTGTTGTTGTTTTTCTTTCTACAATGCGGGTGTGTGGGGAGTGTGAACAATTCTTGATGGTCTCCAGTGTTTTACTGGTCCAGTTGATTTTTTTTTTTCTGGGTGTGGGAGGCTTGGAGCAGACTATTTTGGGTGTGGGCAGAAGGTGCCAGCCCTGGCCTCTCTGGCTTCTTGTGTCTGGCCAGGAAACACTCTTGCTGAGGGCTTTAGGTGTGTACTACTCCCGGAAATGCATGTACAATCCTGCTCGCTAGCGACTTCCTAGGGAACATCGGGTGTGCACCACTCTTGGGCAGCATGGGGGGGGGCTTGGTTCAGGCCCCGCCTCCTCCGGAGCCCCCCGTGGGGGCTGTCAGAGGTTCTAGATGCGGGGTGGTGGCTCCGTGTCTGCTGGAAGGCAGCCTTGCCTTCTTTGGGGGAACCAGGCGGGGCGGGCGGAGAACAGCCGGCCCCGGGTCGGCGGTGGGCGGAGCTCCTGGTCACGTGACGGGGCAGGGCCTCCGGAGGCCCCGCCTCCTCCGTCCAACAACCCCCCCCTTCCTGATCTCGCCGCGGGCTGCAGCCCGGGCGCCGGGGAGAGAAATGTGTCCCCAGGGCAATTGCCGCCGCCCGGGTCCAGTAAAGCATTCATCCTTCACCTCCTCGGCCCAGGAAGCCTCTCCACCCGGTCCCCCTCCGTGTGATAAACGCCCTTCGGCTTCCACGGGCTCGCGCGCGCGCCCAGCGTAATAAACCGGGCTGCAGTGTGGGAACAGCTGGGTAGTAAATCCCGGGGGAGGGCTGGGGAGGGGGCCGCGGCGGGCCGGGGCTCGCCCTGCCCTGGCCGCCCGCGATCGCCGTCTTTGTGCGCCGCCGCCGCCGCCGCCGCCATCGCCATCCTCCGCCACCCTCGCGGCGGCCCGCGAGCCTCCCGTCGGGGCCGCCCGTCCTGCCCCGGCTTTGTGTGCGGCCGGGTGCGTGGGTGTGCGGCCTGGGTGTGCGTCACTGCGCGGGCACGTGTCTGCTGCGGGGTGGGGGGGGGCGCGCGCCCCGGATCCCTGCCGCCTGGCCGCCCCCCCCCCACAGGCCATCAGCCTGTCCCCACCCCACCCCCTTCCCGCTGAGGTGGGGAGGAGGAAGCGCTTCTCCCCCGCCTCGCCCCCAACCACACCTGAGCGCCTTGGGTATCTCAGACTCCAGGTAGATGGGGGTGCCTCCCCTGCTGTGCAGGGACCAAGAAAGCCAATAAACCTCTCCCCGGGGGCCGTGGAACCCAGGGCCGAAGAGGCTGCCAGCCTCTGGTTTGGAAGCCTCTGTGGAGGAAGGTCAGCCACTGAGCTCCCCCCCTCCCAGCCCCCAAATTGGACGTGCAGCTTGTGAGTGGAGGGAGGACCCTGGGTATTACAGTTGCCATGGAAACAGCCGATTTGCCGGAGTGCTGCAGTGTTGGGAGTGGAGAGACCGTACAGGCTGAGGCCTAGCCTGTGCAGGGAGCTCTGGCCTCCAGGTTCCCCCCCTGTCTCCTCCAGGCCCAGTGACCCGCAGGAGTGCACCCCACCCCCAGCCAGCTCTCCACACTAAACTTCAAGTCCAACCTGAGGGGTCCTGAGGAAGGACACTGGAGCCTTGGCTGGGCAGAGCTGGGCTTCCTGTGTGCTGGGTGTGTTTTCCCCACCACAGCTGGGGTGCGCTGTCAGTCATTAGACATCTAGGTGATCCTTCCCCGTCTGCCCTGCCCCTGGGGGTCGCCTCTCACTCTCTCCTTTATATGAATCTCATCTGCTCCATTTATAACCTACAGGGCAGTGTGGCAGGGCCAGGGGACAGCGGGGCGGGGGAGGGGGGGATTTGTGGCTCCTGCTTCCCCAGTACTAACTCAGGCCTCTTGGGGACCCAGGCAGCAAGCTCCCCTTCTTTCCTCAGCTCCTAGTCACCAAGCAGAGAATGCCTCCCTTCCAGGCACTCAAAAGCCCCTCTCTTGTGGCGGCCGTGGTGCTCCCTGGCACATACTCTCTTCCACCTGATTGCCTGAACTACAAGGAGCACCTGCGGAGAGAGACCTGAGGCACCTGTGTTCTCCCAGCATGCTCCAGGGTTTCTGCCCTTCGCTCTTGTCTGCTTCTCTTTTTCTCTCAGGTCTAGGCTTTCCTTGAACCCTTTTCACCCCAAGTAGTGGTTTGAGAAGAGTGGTTAATGGCTAATTATTTAATTAAGCATTTTATGAATCTCATTTGCTCCATTTATATCTTAAAGAACAAAGACGGTTCCCTTTCCTTCCCTTCCCTGCAGGCTCCAGAGCCCTAGTACTCCAGACAAGGCTCCCTTCTCAGAAACTGGGTGACCAGGCCCCCATCCCCACCCCACCCCCAGGGAGCTCAGTCAGCCGCAGGAGGGAACATGGCGACTAATGGGGTTTATTTTGGGGCTGAGATCGTTAGGGACCTCACACCCGCCCCCGGCAGCCGGATGGCGAAGAGGAGAGGGAGAAGGGGAGAGAGGGTGGGGTGGGGGAAGGCTGGGAGAGGGAACCTACATCTTGGGCTCCCACTCTCCTGCTTCTCACCTACATCCCTCTCCGTCCTTCTCTGTCCATCTGTCTCTCTGCCTCCTTCCTCCTCTGGCTGTCAGCCTCCCCCCCCCCCCATGTCTGTCTCTTCCTTTCTGGGCAGGGCTCCAGAACTCCCTGCTTTGGGACCCAGCACCCCTACCCGAAGGTGGAAGCAATGGGTTTGAGATGAACTTGGAGGATTCTCAGGGCGTTGGGAGGGGCCTGAGGCAGGGGGATGGACAGACACTGGCAGCGAGCCAGAGACAGGCCCGTGAGTCAGAGCTGCCCACAGCCCTGCTCATCCTCCCGCCCTCACCTGGCCCTGTTACTGCTTAACTCTGGCCCCCAAGAAACCCACATCTTGGATCTGTCATCTCTGTTAGCAGAAACTGAGCTGTGTGTCCCCCTCCCACCCCATCCTTCCTGCCCAGGTACACTTGTCTGGTTCGCTTGCAGCTCCTCTCTGGGCATGCTCTGGGTGTCAGGGTATTACCTCTTTTGTTTTGCTGTATTTAAAGCTAGGATTCTTGATGAGGCAGCTACATCTGCCCGAGTGTGTGCCCAGGCTGTCTTATCACCCAGGTACCTGCCTTCCAAGTGTGCCTAAGGCCGAGGGGCTGGTGGTGGCTGCTGAGGGCATCAGGGCTGAACGTCCGTCCGCACCCTGGGCTCATGGAGGCCTCATGCTGTGGCCACAACCCAAAGACCTGCTGAGTTTGTCCCTCTGACCCAGCGCTTCCTCTCTCTCCCTTCTCTCCGCAGCTGGGACCACATACATCTTTGGGAAGGGGGGCGCTCTCATCACCTACACATGGCCCCCCAATGATCGGCCCAGCACGAGGATGGACCGCCTGGCCGTGGGCTTTAGCACCCATCAGCGGAGTGCCGTGCTGGTGCGAGTGGACAGCGCCTCCGGCCTCGGGGACTATCTGCAGCTGCACATTGTAAGGACCGGGGCTCAGCCCTTCCACTCCACCTTCCCCAACTCCAAATCCCTCCAGACCTTCAGCACCTCCCCTCGCACCCTCGGGTCCTCCACCCCTGGTCCCAGGGGCTTTCCTCAGTAGTTCTGTTGCTGAGCCTCGGCCCTCTCCTGGTCATCCACCACATCTCCAGAACCACCCATCTGGTTCATAGAGCTCCTGAGTCCCAAACTTACTATAAACCTAGTCAAAGGCTTCCTTGAGCCTTCCAGGTCATTCTTCTGTAGCCTTCTGAAATGTCCCCCACATTTTTTTTTTTTTTGCCAGTCGTGGGGTCTGCACTCTGGGCCTGGGCGCTGTCTCTCAGCTCTTCAGCTCAAGGCTAGCGCTCTACCATTTGAGCCACAGTGCTACCTCTGGCTTTTTCTGCTTATGTGATGCTGAGGAATCGAACCCAGGGTCTCATGTATGCAAGGCAAGCACTCTACCCCTGAGCCACCTTCCCAGCCCTATCCCCCACATTTGTGACACCCGTCTGCTCACTCCTAGACCACCTAAAGCAGTCCACTAGGGTGTCCTGCATCCATTCTTGCTCCTCTTTTTTTTTTTTTTTTTGGTCGATCGTGGGGCTTGAACTCTGGGCCTGGGCGCTGTCCCTCAGCTCTTCAGCTCAAGGCGAGCGCTCTACCATTTGAGCTACAGCGCCACTTCTGGTTTTCTGGTGGTTTATTGGAGATGGGAGTCTCACGGTCTCTCTTGCCTGGGCTGGCTTTGAACCGCAATCCTCAGATCTCAGCCTCCTGAGTAGCTAGGATTACAGGCGTGAGCCACCAGCGCTTGGCCTTTCCCCTCTTTTAGACCTGGTCCCAAGTAGCAGCCACTGTGGTTCTCCAGATCCTGCCCTGGCTTCTGCCCTGCTCTTGACCTCTGAGACCTGAGCCCTCCCAGCAGGCCCCTCACCAGACTCTGGCCAAGCTCAAGCCTCACTGACCTTTTGGCCCAGCCCACATCCTGGCCCAGACCTCTGCCCCTTCCCTGTGTATTGAGCTCCCCTCCCCCCACCCCCATCCTCTTCTGCTCCTTGACCTCTGTTCCTTCTCAGTGCTTCCTTCTGTGTCTCCCCCCACCCCCACCCCCCAGTCTTCCCAGGGAAGACTGGAGTCAGCCTGCCTCCTACCCCTCCCCATAGTCTTAAGTTCTGGGCCTTTGACCTCAGTCTCCATCTTCACATGTGGACCCCTTTTCTGCCAGTTTTCCCTGCCTGGCCAGGCCCCTGAGCTGTGAGGCGGCCAGGCTGTGGGTCAGAAAGGTGTGGGCTGGGAAGGAAGCCTAGAGGCCAGAGGAGAAGGCGCTGACCTTCCCCGTCGGTTGGAGGCTAGGGATGCACAGTTCCCAAGTTGGCACCCTCCCGCCCAACACCAGGGTGTGAAGGAAGGAGGCAGGGGGGAGGCGGCCTGTGGGCAGAGTGTGGCTGCTGTGGCAGTGGCAGCTGACGAATGACACCCACTAGGGAGGGGGCACAGAGGAAAGATGAGCAAGGGAGAGAGTTGGGTCTGGGAGAGAGACCTGTGCCTGTGAGCGAATGAGACAGACGGTGTCTCCGTGAGTGGAGCCTGTTGGCAGAGATGGTGTGGCTGTGAATGGCAGTGTGGCGCTGGGTGCACGATGGCTGCGGCCAAGAGAGCTTGCACCCCATGTTGCTCTGCTTGTACATTCCCCGCGAAGCAGTGTTTGCTGGGATTTCAGTCATCTGTCTGTGTGGCAGGGTCCACTGCGGGCCAGGCTGCTGTTCCTCTCACTTCCCCCACGCCCTTTGGTGTTTGCTGGTACTGGGGCTTGAACTCGGGGTCTCCAATTTCTGCTTAGCTTGCTTGCTTGCTTGCTTGCTTGCTTGATTTATTTATTTATATTTTGTCAGTCATGGGGCTTGAACCCTATGCCTGAGCACTGTCCCTTAGCTCTTCAGCTCAAGGTTATGAGCCATAGCACACTTCCGGTTTTCTGGTGGTTTATTGGAGATAAGAGGTTTCACAGCTTTTCCTGCCCAGGCTGGCTTTCAACCGCCATCCTCAGATCTCAGCCTCCTGAGTAGCTAGGATTACAAGCATGAGCCACCGGCACCCGGCTTCTGCTTAGCTTTTAAACTGGAGGCTGGTGCTCTACCACTTAAGCCGCACTTCCACTCCTGGCTTTTTGCTGACTGATTGGAAATAAGAGTCTTACTTTTCTGCCTGGGCGGGCTATCAAATTGGGATTCTCGGATCTGACCCTCCTGAGGAGCTAGGGTGACAGTTGTGAGCCCCCAGCTCCTAGCTCTTCCTCTCATCTTTGCCTCTTCTGAGTGAGGTCATTTGTAGCTGTGGAGAAGATGGTCTGGGTTCACATCTCAGCTCTGCTCTTTTCTTGTTCTGTCTCTGTTCAAATCACTGCAGCTCTCTGAGCATGCTTCCCTGGGTGGAGCAAAGATAAGAGGGCAGAGAGATGCCATGCCAGTGGCTTAAATGAGTGTGTAATGCACGCAGAGTACTGCTCTGTTGGCACGGAGTGCTCAGGGAACTGATCACCTGGGTCTGGCCACCTGGGCTGTGTGTGTGTGTGTGTATGTGTGTGTGTGTGTGTGTGTGTCTGACCTGCAGGTGTAAGGGATGGTACTTCTTCTCAGGGCTGTGAGCAAGGTATCTTCTCTCCTTTCCACAATCCTCTGTGTGTGCTTGGTGCCTGGGTGGGGAGCCTGGCAAGGGTGAGGGCCACTAGAGAGGCCAGCACTGTAGGGAAAGTTGCGCCCCAGACAGATTAAAGCCCCCTGTGGGCAGCCCCCAAACGCCACCCTCCTGCGGTGACACATCAGCTCCCACCACAGCGTCGTTAGCAGCTCTCAGAGAGTGGGGAGGCGGCAGCAAAATAAGAGAAAAGCAATTTGACGTTTCTAATAAAGCGTCGCTCCACTTTGCCAAATTAATTTTGACTCCCATAATTATTTGCTGTAGGAGCGGCCGCGTTCTCCCCACCGCCGCCTAATGAGGTAATTGGGGAATTAGGAATTAATGACTTTAACAGAAGTGACAACTGACTTCACATCGGGAACGGCTCTGGGGAGCTGCCTCTCCCCCGGAGTGCACAGCTCCCAGCTCCGCTGCCTTCTAGGCAGCCCAGGTGTCCTGCCTTCCAGCGCCCAGGTTGCACGCACTCTTGTGCCATCTCTGCCCAGGCGGAGTCTCGTAGGGAGAAAGCCTGCAGGCATGCAAGAGGCTGGCACTATTCTGGGTGATATTATTACTAACAATAGTAAGGAGCAGGCTGGAGGGTGAGGAGCAGATGACGAGCCCATCTCCCTGGGGATGTTGTCAAGGCTGTGGGTGGCACCTGGGTGGGGCTCGCTAATACTCTTGGTTAGACAAGGCTGGCCTCAGTTTCCCTGCTTTGCTGCATCTGGAGTGTGCGTGTGAACGTGTGCATGCAGGCGTGTGTGGCTTGTTTAGGTTCTGGGATAGGAAAGGATCTCCAAAGTGACAATAGCTGTGCATCCTGCCTCCACCCCCAGGACCACCAGGGAAGTGATAGTCCAGTGGTTCCTCTTGCCCAGGCTGGAGTCTTTGGGGAAGACGCCAGGAATATAGTGTGTTTTTGTGCAAGGCTGGTCCGCCTCCAGTCTGCCCTGTGTGGGGAAGGGCAGGGCTGGCTTAGGAACCATGCTCCATGTCTGGAAGGGGCAGGTGAATGGCACAGGGGCCTAGGCAGAGGACCTAAGCCAATGGGCCGTCCAGTTCTGATGGCTTCCAGCCCATCCTCAGCCCCAGCTCTTTGAGTTGTCTCCCCAGACTTGTTGGCACAGGGGTAAGAGCACTGGCTTTGGAGTCAGGCCAGCTGGGGTTCAGACCTGGGGCTCTCCTCTTTTGTTTGTGGGTGGTTTGTTTTGTTTGGTCATGGAGCCTGAACTCTGGGCCAGGGCACTGTTGCTCAGCTCTTCAGCTCAAGGCTAGTACTCTACCACTTGAGTCACAGCCACTTCCAGCTTTTTCTGCTTACGTGGTGCTGAAGAATTGAATCCAGGGCCTCCTGCATGCAAGGCAAGCGCTCTACCACTGAGCCACCTTCCATTCATTAACCTCCCTAGCCCTCAGTTTCTTCCTGGATACAGCAGGGGCGCTGTGAACTTTCTTAGAGCACCCCCTACTGGAGGGATGACAGATCACTTGCACATGGTTCCCACAGGGCCTGGCACCTTTGGGATCTGGCCTACATATCAGATGGCCCCTTCAGGGTCCCCCCTTGGGCTTGTGTCCCCAAATTGTTCCCCTTCAGCCGGTCTCAGTCCTTGTCTATCCTCTGCCTGCTCTTCCCCAACTCCCAGTGCCATCCCTTACCCTACACCCTTCCCTGAATAAGGCTGGGAGAGTCCCACACCGTGACTGCAGAGGGGCTGCCTGTCCACCAGGCAGGCTGGAGACCTGGGGGGGGAGGGGTAGCTCTGCTGCCACCTAGGGCAGGGCATTCAGAGGGGTAGGGGGTGGGGGTGGGGATGGGGACGGCGTAAAGCTCCTCTAAGGCATCTGTCGACTTCCTTGCCTTAGGGAAGCTTCTACTCTGAGAGCCAGGCTGGTCCCCAGCTGGATCCCCATCGACCTTGTCTGGGTTCAGTGGCCCTTGCATTGTGTAGGTGCTTTGTAAACATTTGTGAATATTTTCAATGAACTCAAAAGCAAAAGATGGAGGGGCTGGGAAGTTGGCTCAGTGGTAGAGCGCTTGCCTTGCATGCCTGAGGCCCTGGGTTCGATTCCTCAGCACCACATAAGCAAAAAGAAAAAAGCGAGACTCTTATTTCCAATGAACCACCAGAAAACCAAAAGTGGCACTGTGGCTCAAGTGGTAGAGCGCTCGCCTTGAGCTGAAGAACTCAGGGACAGTGCTCAGGCCAGAGTTCAAGCCCCACAACCGACAAAAAAAAACCAACAACACCCAACCCTCCCCCCTAAACCGCAAAAGATGGGTGATGAACAGAAGGGGCTCCTGGTCCTGGCTGCCCCCAACCTCTGAGCCTGGCTTTATTCTTCCACCTGCACATGGGTTGGGAGACAAGCCCCCAGCATCCCTACCTCCTTGGGTGGTTGAGACCAGGAAAGGGACATTATATATCTGTAAAAGGCTGCTGGCCTATAGCGGCCACAGGTGGAGTTCTACAAGGAGAGACCAATTGCTCCTTCCAGGTCTCTCTCTGATCTTTAACCTCCCTGTCCTCAGGACCAGGGCACCGTGGGGGTGATTTTTAATGTGGGCACGGACGACATTACTATTGATGAGCCCAACGCCATCGTGAGCGACGGCAAATACCATGTGGTGCGCTTTACTCGAAGCGGTGGAAACGCCACTCTGCAGGTGGACAGCTGGCCGGTCAACGAACGGTACCCAGCAGGTAGGCGACCAGGCCCACAGCGGTGGTGCAGTGTGGATGGGGTTGGAAGCTGGTGGCCTCTGATTGGAGGGTTGTCCTCTGTGGGGCGTGGCTAGGCAGAGGCTTCCCACTGACGGGGCGGTGGCTATGGAAAATAAAGGGGTGGGACCAGGGTGGGCATGGTTAAGAAAATGGGGATTTGCAGGTGAGGCTTTTGTTGGTAATGGTGCGAGTATGACAATCTGGAGGAGGGTACAGGCTAGGGTCCAGTTTGTAGAGAGGGAGAGAAAAGGGAGGGTAAAGGTAGAGAGAGTGAAAAGGATGTTCAGAAAGGAGGGGCAGAAGAAAAAGTGAGACAGATGTAAAAATCTAGGAGAGAGGCTCCAGAAGTAACATAAAAGTCATCTTGGCAGAAGGCAGAGCTGTTCCCAAAAATAGAGCTAGAGAAAGAAACAAAGTCTTTAAAAGAGCAAGCCAACAACCTGTAGGAGAAGTACGTAAATGAAGAGAAGTAGCTGCAGACACCCACAGAAAAGGAACCCCAGACTCTTAGGTAGTAAGGGACAAGTGAAAAAGAGGGAGACACAAAGGACACGAAAAGTAGAAAGGAGGGCCAAGTGTGTTCAGCTACCTCCATGCACAGACTCGTAGGTATGGAGGCCAATGCTTGGCCCCTGGGGACACAGAGCTGCAAGAGACATAGGATGCTTTAGGAATGCACACAGACCCAAGCGAACAGGGTGATAGCTGTGGTGCTCAATGACAAACCAAGGTCTAGGGAGCACTTGGGAGGGGTGGGGATGAGAACACGAAAGAAAGGGAGTCAGAGACCCCGTGTAAGATAGGGAGGGGGCCTTTGGGTGAGAGGAAACCAGAGGGGTGGGGGGTGATGGGGGAGATCTGGAAATAGTCACTGAGACGTTTGCAGAGACGGAGGCAGCTCCAGGGGAGATGCTGACACACCAGCTCAGCCAGGGAGAGAAGAGGTGGACAGAGCTGAGCGAAGGAGGGAGGGAGTGGAGAAGAGCTCAGCTCTAGAGACAGAGAGGGAGGGACTTAGAGGCACTGCAGGGACACAGAGACGCTGAGATCCAGGCTGGATGATCTGCGGTCACACAGGACCCAACTGAGGAGCAGAGCGAGCGACTCTGACCCCAGTGCTGCATGAGAGGGGCGTGGGTAGACTGTGGCCAAGCATTCAAGGCTCACCCATGCTGGAACAGAGAAGCCAGTACACAGCCCCGACTCCCAGTCATGAAGCCTTGCACCCAGACTTTTGGGGGCAGCCCCTGAGATTATGCCCACGCAGCTCCTATTAAACACAGAGGCTGACACATTGGGTGTTGGCTGCCCTGCACACATTTGTGAGGTCAGACAGACACACGAGAAAGCAGCTCCACAGAGCATGGCCTGGCATCTCGAAGCCTATGCCACCGGTCCACTTCTGGCTTTTTGGTGGTTAATTGAAGATAGAGTCTCAACAACTTTCTTACCCTTGCTGGCTTTGGACAGCAATTCTTGGATCTCAGCCTCCAGAGTATCTAGGATTACAGGGGTGAGCCGCCAGGCCCTGGCTCAGGCTAGTCTTTACTGCAGTGATGACTCTGGCCTGGCCCAGACCGGGCTAGACTCAGGGGCAGGAAATCAACCCATATCTAGCCATGACTTATGGTTAGAGCTTCACTCTTTAGAGTTGAGCAGGCCAGAGGCCAGGCCAGAGGGCTTTTGCCTGCTCTGCTCTGTCAAGAATCCTGGCTAGGAGTAAGGGAAAGCCTGCCTGATGTCCCATGCCTGCACATTGTGTAACCCAAGGACCTAGTTGCTACCTGTGTGCACAGCAAGGGCAGATCCTTAGCACCCTGGCAGGTCAGGTCTGAGGTGCCGAGGGTCCAGAGAGTGAGCTCCCTCACCCCCACCCCCTGTCTTGCAGCGAGCACAGAGACACTGGGTTCCATTCTGCAGAACCTGAGTTTTAACCCTGAATCTTACTGACAAAGCCGTGTGACGTGGGCACCATCTCACCTCTCTGAACCTCTGAATTGTGGGGATAGTACCTGACTCACAGCCATCCTGCGACTCCCACGGGAAAATCCAAGGAAGGTGCTAGAACAGCATGGCCTAGAGGAGATGATCCACAAACAGAGCTTTGGTTAGAATCTACATATACTCAATCTCTTTCCAAATGAGGCAGAAGTGTGTTCTTGCAGCCAACACACACACACACACACACACACAGAGAGTATCAAATTATTCATCTTTAAGAGTGTCCTGAATCCTCGGTGCCTCTCAAGCACCCGAGGCGCTGTCATCCTCATCCTCGTACGGGGACACAGGTGTCAGTGGGAGCTGTGCACAGCAGGACCATGGTCAGGTCTGTCTAGGCAGCTGAGTGCAGTTGCAAGTGCAGGTGGGAGCGAAAGCCTCCTGCCCCTCTCAGGCCCTGAATGGCGTGTGAGGGAATTTAAGTAAGGGGTCAGATTCCCAAAGGAAGTTGTATTTCTTTCCACTATGCAGATAGAAATCACCCACGGCCCATGACTGAACACACAGATTCCCATAAACACACTGTCATACCACACACACACACACACACACACATACACACAACACACACACACACACACACACACACACACACACTGGTGGACTGGGGCTTGAGAGTGGAGAGAATTGATAGGCCGCCAAGGATGGGGTTTGAATTGAGGAAGGAACCGGAAGGGGAAAAGCCAGGGGGCCGGCAGGGTATGTGGCTAAGGGAGAGGAGAGGACTAGGGCCAGGCTGGGTCCTAAGGGATGAAGGTACAGAACCTGGCTCTGAACAGAGAGGGAGCTGGGCGGCTGGAAGTGGGGCTGGGATGGGGAAGAGCCAGGCAGAGCAGGCAGCAGAGGAGAGCTAGGGTGGCTGCAGCGGGGAGAAGGGAGCTGCGGAGACTCCAGTTTCCCGGAGGTCAGCCGCAGTGGCCACCAGGTACCAGCATGAGGGAGAAGAGTCTCTCAGGGAGAGCAGAGATTGGGACACACAGGGGGTGGGAATTAAGGGGTGTGTGTGTGGTGGGATGGGAAAGGAGGGGTGGGTGGGAGTTGAGCACAGAAAGAACAGGGAGTTGCAAAGGCTTCGAGAAGTGGTTAAATCTCACTGTTAAATGTGTGTGCTGGGTGACCCCCTTAAATGCCGCATAAACCCCCGCTTAACCCATCCCCTCACTTCTAAACCACCCTCTAAATGCAGTAACCAGCTGGGCCCCAAGCCTTCTGCCCCCCCCCAACTTAAACCTGCTAAATGTCCCGCCCCAGCCCTGCCACCCCACTTTGGGATGGTAAAGGAAGCGGATGTCAACCTCAATGCCTGAGCAGATAAATCTGTTTAACCTCTGACCTTTGACCTTCCAGCTGCCTTTTCTTTACACGTCCACTTCCCTTTTTCCTTTTTCTCCTTTTCCCCCCTTTCTTTGGGTTGCCCCCCCCAGGGTGGGGCTGGCTCTGGATGGGAGCCTAGGGAGGTGGGCAGGGCAGAAGAGGGACCCAGCTATTCTCTTCCTGCTCCCTCCCTCCTTCCGGTGGATGTTGCTGCTCACTCTGGGTCTCCTGAGAAATGCATAACTACTTTTCTAACTCCTTTGGACTTCGCTGCCTGAGAAACCTACTGTCTTTCTAAACTTTTCCAAGGAAACTTTGATAACGAGCGCCTGGCGATTGCTAGACAGAGAATCCCCTACCGGCTTGGTCGAGTAGTAGATGAGTGGCTGCTCGACAAAGGTAATTAACCAGAATTAATTAATTAATTAACTAACTTTAAAAACACTATCTTAAAGGTGCAGAGCTCTCTCTTCCCTCCCCCCCTCCCCCTGCCTTCGCCCTGCCCAGCCCTGAGCGAAGGAATGACTGTTGGGCCAGGAGGCCCCCTTTCTCTTTGCAGTGAGGGTGGATAGAGCCAGGACCATGGTTTGAGGCAGGATGGGAGGGTTTGTTTTCTTTAGAGGAGGAAAGCTAGGATCGGCCTAGGACCATCCCTGAGGCCCCTGAGGATAAAAGCTCCCCATTTTCTGAGGTGCTGAGCCCGGACATGACAGGTGGGCGGGCGTGAGGTTCACAGGTGGTTCCCCTGCCCAAGTTCACTGCCAAGATTTGGACAAGGGCCTCGGGTGCTTTGGAGGCCCAAAGGCTTTGGGAAGTGGGAATGGCCGATCCCGAGACTCAGAGGAGGGTTAGGAAGGCTTCACTCACCAAGACAGAGGAGAGAACTGACAAGCTGGGTTTCCGATCCTTCTAGAAAGACCCTCCCCGCCAAGGAGAGCAGCGGTGGAATAGACAGGAATGGACTTCCTCCCTTGTCTAGAAGCCTCTTAGAAGTAGTGGAGGCTGAGGAGAGCGTGGCTGAGTAGGGGTTCCTTCCAGCTGGGCTGATGAGGAAGACAGGGGGCTCCCTAAGAGGCCCCATGTGGCAGTGAGGTGCTGCCGGGGGAGAGGAAGAAGGCCTCTTGTCACGGGGTGGCTGGGGGCCAAAGGCAAAACCGTCTCCTTCCCACTGGAGGAGGGGCGAGCTCTGTACCTCTAAGGCTAAACTCTAGCGGGGAGCAGAACTGTTAAACTCCCACTTAACCAGCTGATAACTTGTGCTTTAAATGTCCATGGGGCCTTCCCCGATAAACCCCCAAACGCCACATCCAGCCCTGCACCAGTGGGCCTAAACATGCCGATAAACCAGATGTGATAAATCTATAACATGACAACAAAAAAAAGTTAAAGGGACTGTAACAGATGTGCTAAAACCTCCAGCCCCCAGCCACACTGGGCTGCTGTCTCCAGCGGGGCGAACTTTAACCCTTTGAGGTGTTTGTGGTAGGTGGGCCAGGGTCTGGAGCCACAGAGACCAAGTTGACTAAATGATGTGGCTTCCTCTCCATCACCCACCTCCCTTTCTCTACCAGAATCAGAGGCCAAGGAGCAGCCTGGCTGAGGCTGGAACAGCTTGTGATGCCAAGAAGGGAGAGTTGGACAGGTCCAGGGGGAGAGGCTGGGATTTGGGGGCTGTCCTTCACCAGTAGCTTGTCTGTATCTTCTCTTCAGGTCTGGAAAGACAATTCCTTCCTAAAAGAAAAACTTACTTTTAATGTAGCCTGGGCCTTGTACTTCTGTCTGTGCCTGGTGCTCTCCTTAGAAAGACAGTGACCATAGTTTTGGCTCAGTCCACGTCACGGGCAGGGTCCTGAGGATGACATAAAACAAAAGAGGTAGCCGGGTGCTGGTGGCTCACACCTGTAATCCTAGCTACTCAGGAGGCTGAGTTCTGAGGATCTCGGTTCAAAGCTAGCCCGGGCAGGAAAGTCCATGAGACTATTATCTCCAATAAACCACTCGAAAACAGGAAGTGGCGCTGTGGCTCAAGCGGTAGAGCGCTCGCCTTGAGCTGAAGAATACAGGGACAGCACCCAAGCCCAGAGTTCAAGCCTCACGACCAACAAAAACAAAGCAAAACAAAAAAAGAGGAGCAAAAAAAAATAATAATAAGGGAAAAAGGGCAGGCATTCAAGGAGGGAATATTCTATTGTCAGCACCTGGCATATGGTAGGTGCTCAATAAATATTTATAGAATGAATCTATTTTCTAGTTCCAAAGCATGTTTCCTGAGAGGCTGCACAATGAAGAGATCTGTGGTAAAAATAAGCCTGAAATGCTAGGTCCTGCTTAGCATTACCTGATACACAGGTATATAGAGAAATCCTTTGAGAAAGAAATCCTGTATGGTTGTGACCTGTTTGTTTCCCAAACTCATGATCACTGGCGACCCTTCTTTCCTTTGTTTTGTTTGCAATTCTTCTGCCTGGAAATCAAGTTGGGACACCTGGCTCTTAGGGGCCTAGGCCCAAACTGCCACCTGTCCTCTAGCTCTTCAGACTCTATGAGTTTCCTTCCTGCCCCCTGCTCCCCATTGGTAGGGAGGCATCGGTTCCAAGGGCCAGCCTTGTCTCAAGTAGGCCAGGGGAAAGTACTGAGGGAGAAAGAGAAGCCGGGCAGGAAGAACTGGAAGTCATTCCAGAGGTATCCTGTGTTTCCAAGCAGGGCATGGGTCTCACAAGCTGGACTGGCCTCACCCCGGGCTTTTGGGGGTACAGCTCACAGATACCTAACTCTAAACCAGATCTTTAACGAGGCACTAACCAGAGGCTAACAAGGGCTAAGCCAGATCTTAAACCGCCCCCCCAGCGCCAGCAGCTAAAGGTCCAGGGGAACAAGGGGCAAAGCAGCGGCCCGTCGGCCCTTTCCCCACCAAATAAGCCACACCAAAAACCAAAGTTAAATCTAAACTTAAATATAATAAACGTCTTTTCTAAAAAACTAAAACTACAAACTCAGAGGGTTAAACCGACCCCCAGATCCACTCAAAAACCAAAGCAAGCAGCCTGAGCCCACACAGGTGGGGATTTTGAGGTGCGAACCACCTTGGAGCTGGAGCGGTTATTTTGGCTGTCAGCAAGCGAAGCAAGGTCCCTTTAACATTTTCACCTCTCTGCTTGCACGGCCAGACTGGGAGGAAGGGCTGTGCTCACCAGGGCCTGGGTTCAGCCAGCGGCTGGGTGGCCGTGGGCAAGAGGAGAGCCTGGCTGGCAGAAGGGTCGCTTGGGGGTGAGAGTCCAGCCCAGAGCAGGCTGGGCAGCGGCTGTGCCCACTGCGCCCCTCTTCTCCCTCTGGCTTTGTTCACACGCACTAACTCCACCACAGCCTGGCAGTGCCCCCTCTACCTCTGCCTTGGTCGCCACTGTGCGCTGCTTCCGGGAGGAGACCTGTAGCGTGGGGCTGGACGCTTGGGTGGGGGGTTTGGGAAAGCAGAAAGAGAAGATGGGGTTGCACCGAAGTAAAGAGGGAAATGATCCCGTGGTAGGGCGGCAGGGGGACTTGGCAGAGGGGGAGAGGCATGTGCTCACTGGGAAAGGGGGTGACCGGGCTCCCTTTCCCAGCCCCTGTGTGTCCTGGGACCCCTTGCTGGGGTGCTGCCTGGCTGGGCTAGGGGCTCTCTGGCTGATGGGGCCTTTCTCTTTGGTTGTCTGTCCTTCCTCATTTCTCCCCCCACCCACTTGCTGGCTTCTTCCTGGATTCCTCTCTTCCCTTTGGTTTCCTCCATTCTCTCCATCCCTTCCTGCCTCTGCCCCCCACCCCCTCCCACTTCCTGCCTCTCCTCTGTACTCCCCCCTCCCTTACCCCCCCCAGGACGCCAGCTGACCATCTTCAACAGCCAGGCTGCCATCAAGATCGGGGGCCGGGATCAGGGCCGCCCCTTCCAGGGCCAGGTGTCGGGCCTCTACTACAATGGGCTCAAGGTGCTGGCGCTGGCCGCAGAGAGTGACCCCAATGTGCGGACCGAGGGCCACCTGCGCCTGGTGGGGGAGGGGCCGTCCGTGCTACTCAGCGCGGAGACCACCGCCACCACCCTGCTGGCCGACATGGCCACCACCATCATGGAGACCACTACCACCATGGCCACCACTACCACGCGCCGGGGCCGCTCCCCCACGCTGAGGGACAGCACCACCCAGGTGAGCCCCGCCCCCCCCACACACCAAGGACTACCTTTCGGGAAGTAGCCTGCGGGTGGCGGTAGCAAGGGATGTGTCAGGTGTGGGGGTGACCACACCTGTTTTTCGAAGGTCCATTCTCAAGAGTGGAGGGGAGCAGAACAGGGAAGTCTGCCCACTCCTCTTAAGACAGAGGAAGTCTGGGAAAGGAGGGGGGGTCAATGGTAGGGCAATGCATTTCACCTCCTGGCTCTGGCCAGTGCCCCCTGGGCAGCGAGTACCTGGAGAATAGCTCCTTCTAGCCTCTCCGGCAGTGGGTAGCTCCTCTCCTGGTTGGTTGGAGTCCCTGCAATGGGAGGGGCGTGGCCGCCACTCATCATCCCCACGTGACCTTGAGCAGGCCGGGCGGCTTAGCGGGATTCCGTTCCCCCTCTCTGGCTGTGGTCTGCACAGGGTGAAGGTGCTCCCTAGTAACTCCCCCCACCCCTCCTTCCCCAGTGCTCCCTGGGCCAGGTCTGAGTTTCCTAGGTGTAGCTGCCAGTGCCGATGGTTGGTCATGGAGGGCTTGCACCTGGCACCTGGAGCTTAGTGGCTGTCTCCCCATCCCCCATGCAGCACGGGGGCCTGGCCATGAGGGCATGGCCTGACCTCCACCAGCAGCTGTGTCTGGTTTCTCTCTAACTGAGGGGTGGGTCCTAAGGGGCTCCAGGCCCCTCTCCCCTGTGAGGCTGTGCTGTGGGGAGCCTGGGACGGGGCTGGCTGGAGTGAGGCAGGTGGAAGTCACAAGCCTGTACCCCTCCCTGTCTGCTGTCACTGCCCAGCTGGCTGAGGAGCTATCCAGATACCCTGTAGGGGGCAGGAACCCTGGGCCAGGGCTGGGCCTAGCATCCATGCCCTCCAGATCATAGAAGGACTGTCCAGTCTCAGGGGGGAGGGCAGACCAGCCAGGGGGAAGAGAAGGTGGGATCCCCCAGATTAATGCTGTGGTGGAAAAGTGAGGGCACGAGTCCGAGAACATCCTCAGGTGAGGGCTGCGCTAGCTGACGAAGGGACCTAGGAGCAGGCAGGGTAGGAGCCTCTGTACCAGGAGCCTCGCCCGGCCCTGCCTCCTGTCCTGAAGCCTCTCAGCCTCTCGTCTTACCTGGACTTTGGGCTTCCCTCCTTGGGTCTCTTTCCGAACACCCAAGTTCCTTCTCCCCCCCACCACCCTCGCTCATTCATCTCAGGGATTCTCTTTCTTTGCAATCAGGAGGAAAGAAAATGCTGACAAAGTCGACTCCTGTTGTCATGGCAACCACAGCCCTAATTATTGTGTGCAGCCCAGTTCTTTCCCCGAAGGGGGATGGGAGCCAGATGAGGGGTGATGAGGTGGTGAGAGTGGAGCTAAGAAACCCCTCCAGGTCCTGTCCCCAGTGCCTGTGCAGGCCTCTGGGGGCCCCTGCCACGCCCCCCCAGCCCCCGGCTCCCGCCCTCCCACCCAGGTCTGAGAGCCATCTCCCGCTTCCAGAAATAAAAGGCACAACATATGCTGCTTGATCCACTTGGCATGGCTGCCGCTTCGTGTCCATTTGCATGGGGAAGCTAGACAGCCAGAGTCACCCACAAAGTGACGAGAGGGCTAGGTCTCGGCCCAGGCGTATCCCCCGTGCTGTCCCACACCTCAAGAGTCAGTTGTAGGGTCCACTCACCAGCCTGGAACCCTTTCTTTTCCTACCCTTCCTCTCCGGCCCTACAGAACACAGATGACCTCTTGGTGGCCTCGGCCGAGTGTCCTAGTGATGATGAGGACCTGGAGGAGTGTGAGCCCAGTACTGGTGAGTGCCTTTCCCCCCTCCCCTGCCCCGGGCCCCTGCGACACGACGCTGATGGGAGGGGGGCGACTGTCCCAGCCACCTGGTCCCAGCCCAGGGCCTGCTATAGGCTTCAGCTTCCTCTGGTAGACCCCTCCCATGCTCAGAGCCCCCAGTTCCCTCACATGCCCTCTGGTGGTGCCCTTTGGTGGCCCCAGCCCTTGGAGGTAGTCAGGTCCTTAGCACAGGGCCCTGGGGTGGAGAGCTGGGGCAGAAGAGGGAGATGTTCCTTTAGAAAGACAGCTAAATGCACGTCCAGGGTGGAGGGTGGGGAACTGCAACCCCCATCAGCTCTGAGGTGCAGAACTACAATTCCCATCAGCCCTGAGGTACAGACCTGCAACTCTCATTAGCTCTGAGGTACAGAACTACAACTCCCATCGTCAGCTGTGGGTTCTGGTGTTCTCTTGGTCACTCATAGAGAAGGTCTCTGCTAGATCCTAAGCCCCCTCATGCCCAGCCTCAGGAACAAATCTGGTGCTCTAATCTGAAGGATCCCCAGGGTAGAGCCTGCCAGGAAGCCAGGCCAAGGTAGGCATTGCTGCATTGCAGTTCTACGCTTGGCAGCATGCTGGGGATGAGGTATTCCTAAACCAGACATGAGATCTCCTGGGGGGAGCCCAGTGGTGGAGCTGCTATAGGAGGGCAGGGTTTGGAAGGAGGATTGCCAGTGTTTAGGGGTATTGTGGGGCTCTGTCTGATGGTGTCAGCTGGAGCTGCAGAGAACATCTGTGAGTGGGAGCAGGGTGGCTTGGTGGGTGCCTGGCTGCTCATCTGAGCTGGTGGCAGGCGCTTGGGAGTCATAGTGGGAATGGAAGAAGACCTCTGGCAGGCTGGAAGTTGGGGCAGGTATGCGCAGGGCCGAGGGAGGGATGCGGTCAGGAGGTAGGCAGTCTACCCTGGTACGGTCTGGCTTGTGGGAGAGGGCCTGGGGGTGAAGTAGCACCTGAAGAGACGTCGGTAGAGCAAAGAAGGGAACAGAAGGTCCAAATATGGACTGTGGAGACTTGGGGCCAAGGCTGAAGTTCAGAGACCAAGGGTAGAGGCTCCTACACCTAGGGGTTGAATCCCATTGTCCTTTGTATCTCCTGAGTAGCCATGGTGCTGGGCCCAGGGTACTCATAGGGGTTGCCAGCTGCTGGGCTGGGAAGGCCTGGTGTCTGGCCTCCCAGCTCAGGGCCTGGGCTTCCTGGAACAGAGGCCCTCGGCTGGGAGCCACCCCACCATCGCCCCGACCCTGTCTTTGCTTTGGGAGGTTACGGGCTGTAACAGCATCTCCCCCAGCCCTGTCTCTGAGCTCCAGGAACAGACTGAGGGCTGTCATAGCCTCTCTTTCCCAAGCTTGCTGTCAATGGCGGTAGAGGCCGTGGGACGGAGCTCTGGGACTGGGTGGGGCCTGAGAACAGGGCTCTGCTTGTCCTCATGCTCAGGGAGCTTCCAGCCACGGGAAGCTTCTGTGCTCACCCCGGACTTTGCAGAGGCCATCTGGGGCCAGATGGTCACCATGCCGGCAAGAGCAGCATGTGCTGACGCTCCATCCTAGCCTCCCAGCTCAGTGTAGCCAGAGGCCGGCGTGTGACCCACAGCGTGTGCTCTGGTGGCCTGAGCTTTCAGGCTTTGTGGGACGAGAGGGTCACTTGAAGAAGACAGGCCAACCGTCCCCTAGTCATGGCTTTTGGAGGCCACTAGGAAGACAGCCACAGATGTGAGGGTAGGATGGGGAGGGGGGGTAGAAGAAGACCGGAAGCTGGGGTTGGAGGGACTGGTGGCCAGCCTATCATCAGCTTTAAAAATAAGGCTTGGAGAGAAACAGAGGCCTCACTGGAGCCCCCCGAGAAAACCACAAGGGCTATTGGCTCCCCCCTCCCATCCCTCTGTCCCCCCCTCCCCCCGCAGCCATGGGTCTGCCGTGGGTCTGCAGATCCACATGCAAAATGCTTAAACTTGGCCATCAGCATCCCAACAGGAGGCCAGGCAAGAACCAAGATGACTTTAGGGACCCTGGGCTGGTGTAGACCATGTCTTCCCCCATCTGGCTGACATTTTCCAGCAAGAGCTTCTTTGGGATGCCAGGAAGGGCGGCTTTCTGGAGCAGAGGCTCAGACCCCTTGGCACCAATGTTCATGGTGGAGACAGCCTGTCTGGGGACACTGACTGCCCAGGGTGCCGGCGCTTTCCTGCCTTTCCAGAGCCTCATCCCTGGATACAAGGTGTAGGCCCCAGGATCGTCCCTGCTTGGTCTGCTCACTTTTCCACCCTCTCCCCTAACTCAGCCCCCGACCCAGACCTCAGGCCTTGTGCCACCTCCCTGGTCAGTGAGCCAGGCCTGGAACAGTGTATTCTACCTGAAAATGGCAGCCAGAGATGATCGTTAACATTCTTTCGAATGGGGACATGCACCTGCAGTTGGTAGTGTGAGCTATCTATCTCCCATTCTCTCACGTGGTCTGGCCCCTGTAGATTTGGATATAAGACAGGCATATGCCCACACACATTCTGCTTTGCCTGGAGACAGGTATGCACACATCCAACACCCCTTTGTAGACTGTCAGCAAGCTCACACGATCTTCTACACACCTATGGCCAATCGTAGAGCCTGTGCCACACACACCCAGATCGACAGTGGGCACGCACATGCTTTCACTGAGAGTCCCTTGCATGCTTGGGTGCCCAGGCCAGAACCAGAAAAGTGCAAACTTGGGCACGTGTGAACAGACTCGTGAAGGTGTGTGATTCCTCACAGTGTCCTATGTGTGAGCTCAGAGCTCCCAGATGCCCAGAGATGCTCAGACACAGCTGCTTGCTTGCTCAGCCCTGGAGGCTTGTGTGTGTGTTCAGCTACACAAGGGTAACACACCACACACCCATGTCCTGATGTGAGCTCAGAGCTACATGGCTGTGCACACCCAAACCCCCAGAGGGGCATATGCGGTACATGCAGACCACACGTCCAGAACCACACACATGCCCAGAGCTGCAGAAGCACTCCTGACATGCGTGTGTTTAGATCTCAGGGTGTGCTCACATCATCCAGATACACACCTGTGACACACCCTTAGTCTCACAGATTCCACATGTGTGTTCAGCTTACAAAGCCACCTCCATCTATGTGGACAGATCTGTATTACACACTCACATGTGTCTGAACCAGAAGTTCCCACCAATGTGTTCAGACTTACAGACAATCCCATGTTTCAGAACCCCAGAGATTCCGTGTGCATGTACAAAGAGTGGCCAGACTCTTGGAAGTGTGCACACACATATGCATATGCTAGGACACATCTGTGCATGCGTGTCAGCCCTCTCTAGGTATACTGGCCAGGATGCACACCCAACCACCAAATGCGTGCTTGCTCACAGAAGGCACCTGCACTAGTGTGCATGCATGTCCTAAAACCAGGGTGCAGGGGCGTGTTCTCAGGGGAAGGTGATGCGTGCCCAGCTGCAGGGGCCGTGCCTCTGTACACACTTGTTCAGTCTCCCGACTTGCATTTGTCCCACACTGCTCTCATGAGAGGGGCCCTCTGAGGCCTCCTTCACTCACCCTTTGGGGCTCATGCATACATGTACACACCTGTGCTCAGATACCAGAGGGTGTGCATGCATGTGCCCAGCTCCATGGTGGTGTGCACACATACACACCACAGAGACAAGCAAGGTTTATACCGAAGCACACGCACACAGGCAAAGCACATCCACTGGTACACACACACTCGGGCCTTCACTGACCTGCACAGGTGTTCACAACCATAGTTATACTCGTGTGTCTGGCATTACCCATGCAGCGTCATGCAGAAGGGCACACATGCTATCTTCACAGGCATGCGCACATGCTCAGATCTACGTGGAATGTAGTATCTGCCTGTACGTCCTCTGTCACCCTCCGTACACACAGCCGTTCAGATGCACAAGTGCACACTCACATCTCAGATTGCTCAAATTCCATGTGTGCATGCAAGTGCACATATGCTTGGGGACATAGAAACGCAGCCTTCAGATGGCCACAGGCCACGCATGCTCAGATGCTCAGGAGAAGCTTCATGCATCTTCCTTGAGGCGTCAGAGCAGCGCTTCATTCCACAGGATCGCACACATTTACTGCCCAAATGGCTCCAGCATGTTTGTGTTGCTCTTAAGGTTACACTGCACAAGCTCTGTAGCTCAGCACATGACACTGTATGTCTTTCACCTAAGTTCCAAACTGTGCTCCTGGTTGGTCCAGGTGGTGATGCAGAGGCCTGGTCTTCTGCCCTCTTCTGGCTGCACCATCTTTAACAGGAGCCTAGAGCTCCCAAGGCTTCTACAGGCCAGGCTTGGGCAGTGCACGTTGCTCCTGCCACATTCCACCGTCTACAGCTTAGTCTTGGGGGGTCACAACCGAGCTTTCGGGAAAGCTGTGAGCTGTACCCCAGAAATGTAAACAAATCTGGGGAGCAGCGATTGAATTATTTGTCCCAGTCTGGCCTCCAAGGTCACCGGTGATCTGTTTGGCCTTTCCCCTCCCCTCCAGCAACACGCCCACCCCTCCTCAAAGGAGACAAAGTAAAGTCCTAGCCAGCAAGGACATCCATCTCAACGCAAGGGAGCCTGGGAGAGTTTGGACCTTCCCTCCAGCCCAGACCTGCCCCCTCTGCTAGAATGCCCGCTGGACTGTGGAGAACCATGAACTGAAGGATGGTTTATCTCACAGCTCCTAGAGCTCGACACACACCAAGACATACAGTAGTTGCCAACACCCAGGGTCATGAGTTCTAGGCTAGCCTGGGCTACAGAGAGAGAAAGAAGGGCTGGAGGTATGGTTCAAGTGGTAGAGCACCTGCTTAGAAAGCACAAAGTCTGAATGCAAGTTCCCATCCCTCAAAGAAATAAGTGAATAAATGAATGAATGGGCCATTTTCAGGTCTCAGGGTTGGAGTAAGACGAAGATGCACACCAGCCACTGGGCAGTGTTCCCATCCGTGCCCCTGTGGCACTCTTGGAAGTGGGAGAGAAATGTCTTCTTGGCACATGATGCGTTTGACGGCCACTGTGGGTTATGCACAGAGGTGACTGCAAGGCCTGGTCACAGCAAGCCGACCAGAGCTCTGGCCTAGGCACTGTCCTCAAGCCCAGGGCTGCCCTCGCTTCTCTGTGCCTCCATTTCCCTTTGTAACACCAAGGCTGTCTTAGGAGCTGGCAATGATAGGTGCACAGGCCACGTCGTCCATCTGATCTTTTATTTGTGCATGTGTGTGCCAGTGCTTGAACTCAGAGCCTGATCGCTGGTTAATTGGAGATAAAAGTCTCATGGGCTTTTCCTGCCTGGGCTGGCTTTGAACCATGACCCTCTCAGATTTCAGCCTTCTAAGTAGCTATGATGACAGGCAGGTGCCACAGGCTCTCAGCGCCATCTGATCTCTGAGCCTGGCTGCAGCCCTTATTCAGATGAGTTTTTCTCACCTGTCCCTCCATTCCTTTTCAGCCTTTCTCTTTCTGTCTGGGGTCTGGAAGCCATGGCTTCTCTGACCTGATAGCACTCACATCTCCAGCTGTTGCCATTCCCTTCATTCCTGCCAGCAAAGCAGCCAGCTCTTGCTCAGGTGTGTCTCCTCATGACACTGCTAAAGGCTGAAAGTAAGAGCTGGCGTCGTCCCTCCGCCTGTCCAGCGCTTCCTCCCAGCAGGTCCCTGTCCCTGGCCATCACAAGTAAAGGTTTGTCCTAAATGGCTGACCATTGTGCTAGGTGGATCTTGATCTTCCCAGCCTCCCTGTCGCTTTTCGTATATTTGTCACCTGAGTACCACAGGGTTTTGTTACTGTGACACCCATTATAGGTTAATTAAGGCCTGTATTAGATAAAGTAACATTACTTTCTGTTGAATCTCAGTAGTTAGCCAAGAAGTTTCTCACTCAGGTGCCCCCTACCTGGGCTCCGACCCAAGGATGCTTTAGGAATCCACACTCTCCTCCCATCTGCGGCACCTCCATTTTCAACCTGTGGTTTCCAAGGTCACCGAAGGAGAGGGGTGTGGAAGATGGCACACTTGGGGTTATTAGAAGCCAACTGCTCAGTCATGTGACCACATGCAATCGGAAGGAATGCTGGGAAATGTAGTCTAGCTGTCCAGGAGAAGGAGGAAACGAGCTTGATGGAGGCCTACTTCACTGGGGGTGTCCATACATGGTGATGCACTCATGTGTTCTGAAGGGCACAGTTACCCTGTCATGCACACGGGAGCCCAGAGACCAGCAGGCACACGCTAGGGCCAGAGATCCACTCACATGTCCACATGTCTTTTCAGACTCATACACATTCATGTCTCTGATCGCTGAGGTTTACCTACCCACATCGGTGTTTAGGAACGTACGCCCAGAGACCCAGGAACCCTCACTGAGTGTGCGTGTGTATGTACATGAATGTGCTTATCTCATCATGCAGCTCACCTTCTCTGACCCTGGCGCCACCCCGGCCTCTGTCCTTGTCACACTGGCTTTTCAGAGTGGGCAGGGGACCATTGTTCTGGCCTAGTTCTCACAGTGGCCTAGTTCTCTGCTCCAACAGGTGAGTAGGGACTGAAATGGAGGCAGTGTTCTTCTTGCCCAGCAGTGTGGCTTGAGCCCTGGGCCAGCGCCTCGTCCATCTGGAGGATGCTCTTTTCTGTATGGCACCAACGTGCAGCAGTCTACAGCCAGCAGATGGCTTAGTCTGGAATACTTTTTTTTTTGTCAGTTGTAAAGCTTGAACTCGGCCTAGGAACCTTCCCTGAGCCCTTTTGCTCAAGGTTAGCCCTCTACCACTTCGAGCCACCGCTGCACTTCTTTTTTGTTGTTGTTGTTTTAGTCATGGGGCTTGAACTGTTGGCCTGGGCGCTGTCCCTGAGCTCTTCAGCTCAAGGCTAGTGCTCTACTTGAGTCACAACACCACTTCCAGTTTTCTGAGTGGTTTATTGGAGTTAAGAGTCTCCTGTCAGGGATGGCTTTGAACTATGATCCTCAGATCTCAGCCTCCTGAGTAGCTAGGATTACAGGTATGAGCTTCCAGCACCGGCCCTCCACTTCTGTTTTTTGCATGGTTAATTGGAGGTAAGAGTCTCATGGAGACTTTGCTCCCCTGGCTAGCTTCGAACCAAGATCCTCAGATGTCAGCCTCCTGAGTAGCAAGGATTACAGGTATGAGCCATTGGTGCCCAGTGCTTTTGTTTGTTTGTTTGTTTTTTTGTGCCTGTACTGGGGCTTGAACTCAGGACTCTGCACTGTTGTTTGGCTTTGCTACTCAAGGCTAGTGCTCAACCACTTGAGCTATATACTTTCACTTCCAGCTTTTTGTGGGTTAATTGGAAATAGGATTTTCACAGACTTTGTGCCTGACCTGGCTTTGAACCACCATCCTCAGATCTCAGCCTCCTGAGTAGCTAGAATTACAGGCATGAGCCAGCAGAGCCTGGGTTTGGAACACTCTTAACCCTAGTTCTGGCCCCTTCTGTGGGGCTGAGCATATCTTGACTGGGGTGAGGGGAGGAGAGAAATAAGAGTTGTGGGTATATTTCTTCTGTGCTCTAAAGACTAAAAGGCCCTACTTGCTGGGCACATGTCCTCAGAGAGAGGAGGGTTGAGGAAGAAGGGGCACTTAGGAATGGCTGCTTGTGTCCTGGCCATAATGGAATTCTTTTTTTTTGGTTATGGGGCTTGAACTCTGGGCCTGGGCACTGTCCTTGAGCTCTTCAGCTCAAGACAAGCGCTCTACCACTTGTGCCACAGCGCCACTTCCCATTTTCTGGTGGTTAACTGGAGATAAGAGTCTCAAGGACTTAACTGCCCGGGCTGGCTTTGAACTGTGATCCTCAGATCTCAGCCTCCTTAGTAGCTAGGATTACAGGTGTGTGAGCCACCGGCGCCCGACCAGAATGGAATTCTCTAGCAAGTGGACCTGACATGCACTGAAATTCCTTTCCTTAGGATGCTGAGGAACACCTGTGGGTGGGTAGCACCTGTGACTCGCATGCACCTGTGAGTATTTTCCAATTGTTGAAGCCGTCTGAACTGAGGGAAGCTGGAGGCAGCCTGCCTGGGGTCCCCTGGCTGACTCTGGTGGCTCCAGGGGCTGTACCTTCCAGCATGCACCCTGGCAGCACCATGAGTCGTCCTGAATCTGTCCATCTCCCCGCAAAGCCCGGTGGCATGGGCTATGCAGAGCCCTGTTGGCTCCTCTCCAGGGCAGACTCACTTCATCTCGGGAAAGCCCCATGCTGCATGTGTCTGGATGCCCAGAGCCCAGGATGGGTTGTGACTGGGGGGGGGGGGGGGGATGGGTGGAAGGGGAAGCAAGCTGTGAGGGTTTGGGGGCTCCTTCTGGAATGGTGTGTAAGACACAGGGCTGAAGGAGTGTAGGAGACAGAGACTGCCCTGCCAAAGGGGCACTGAGGAGGAATCGCAGTGGTGTGGGGATTTGGGGTGGGCAGGACCAAAGGGCCAGGAGAGCCTCAGGGAAGCTAGAATGTCAGAGACAGATTGAGGCCTCCATCTAGAGCCTGGAAGGGCTCTGGGGGTTTGTGAGAAGGAAAAGCTAGCAAGCCTGGGTGTCCCAAGGATCAGTAAGCCGGGGTAAATGGTTGTGTGGTGCTCAGGCTGGACAGGCTTTGTCTGTGGTCCAAGGCCTGAATCACCTCCTCCCTTCTGGGGAAAGGGCGGTGGAGAACCCAGGCATGCCCTGAGCAGCAGGATGAGCGCTCTAGGGTAGGGCGTGTCCCCAGCAAGGCTTCTAGGTTTGATCCTATTGCCTGGGCCTGGCAATTTGCTAGAGCCCCAGCTATGCCACATGCCAGGTTGATAGTCTTAAGTCTGTGTAGGGCAAGTCTTGACCCTGGAGTTCACAGCAGTAATGGTGGCCTGGTCTAAGGCAGAAGGCGGGGCCAGCAGAGGTTGGGATCTGGGCCTGTCAGGTTGAGCTCTCAGTGGGCTCTGCTCCCCAAGATGGTAGAGAAGGAGGCTTGCAGAAGTCGGTTCTGCTATGAGAGAAACTCTCATCTGCTCCCCCAGTGTCGGGGAGTCTGACTCAACCCAGGGGAAATGTCCAAGGGCCATCGTTTCCCTGGAAAAGTCTAGCGACCCGAGCTCTGTACCCGAACTGCTGCTGTGTATGAGGGAAGTGGACACATGGAACTTTGAGGCCTCTCCTGGCAGCGAGGCCAAACCTGGGTCTCCAGGGCTGCACAGGGACTGAGGCACCAGAGGCAGGGAGCATGGTGTGGGGTCCACTGAGATATTGGCAGAGGGTATGTGCTGAAAAGAACACAAGGCAAAGCTCAGGGAGATGGCAGGTGGTGAGCCCCAGATGGGCTCTGGGCATGACGGGGCCCAGGGTGACAGCTGCGTTTCCCCTCATCCAGGGGCCTGAGTGCTGGGCTGTTGTTTGGTGGGTCTGGGGCTCAGGGAAGGTTGGAGATCACACATGTTCACCCATATGCTGCAGGGCCCACAGAGCCAGCCCCTGGCCCAGGCTTGGAGTCCAGTACCTTTGTTCTATAGACAGAGGAAACCTGAAGCCTAGTGGTTGGAAGAAACGCACCTACAGTCGCACAGGAATTCAGAGACAGGACTGGTATAGCAGCCTACCAGGTGTGCTTCTAAGCCAGAAGTACAACAGCTTCGGGCAGGCACAAAGATGGTTCCCTGGCTCCTCAGGAGACCTGACCCATCCCTGGCCTCTGGGAGTCGCAGAGAGGACTAGACAGTCCATTCCTTCACTTCACTGGCACTTGGTGGCCTTGGGAAGTCCTGCTTACCTCTGCCCTCAGCATCCTCCAGTGGAGGCTGGAGTTGAGGGTTGAGGATGTAGCTCAGTGGTGGAGTTCTTGCTTGGCACTCAGGAGATCCTGAGTTCTATTCTCAGCACAGCGAACGAATGAAAACACCCAACTAGAGTTGGGCGGCTGCAGCCACACAAGACACGTTTCTCTGTTCTTAGTTCAGCTTCTGATTGTTGCCAAACCCATAAGACAGGGATTCCAGGGCTTCAAAAATGGCGGTGCAAGGGAGCACTTAGTGAGGGATTGGAACCTTCTGGGTAGAGCAACCTACCTGGGGAGCTTGGCAAAGGTTCCAGTTTAATGCAAGGCTTTGGTCTGGTTCTGGTGGGGCCAAAGACACTCTGCCAGAGGGCTGGATTGGTGGGAACCACAGAGTTAGCCAGGGGGATGAGGGTAGGGGGAGCAAGAGAAGAGAGCTACCTAGATGTAGGCAGGGGCTACAGTGGGGCCGGACTTGGCGGTGGAGGCCCCAGAGGTTTACCTTGGCAGGGTGGAGGACTGAAGGGATGGTGTCTGTACATCACATAGAGCAGAGACCAGGGATGGTGGTTTAGGCTGCGCTGAAAGAGAGAGGAAACCAGGCCCAGAGGCATCCTCTCCAAGACCAGCCAAGGACCAGCCAGTGAACATCCCCTTCAGCTACCCAGAGCTTGGCTCCAGCTTCCTTCTATCCAAGGCCAGTGGGTTGCCTTCCTTTGGCCTAGAGGCTTATGGGAGTTGTAGTCATTGATCCAGGGACTAATGGCAATTGTGGTCCATACCCCTCCAAGGGCTAATGGGAATTGTAGTTTTCACCCTTTAGGGCCTGATGGGAATTGCAGCTTTCTGCCCAGGGGACTCTAGTTATTCTAGAAAGACACCCCAGCCACAGGTCCTCCCCACTAGTCCCCGCCCCTCCCCCCGGGCCCTATTTTAGCAAGTGCATCCCTCCCAGATGGCTGTGTATGTATTTTCTTTTCTTTTTTTGCTTTCTTCTTCTTTCCGTTGTTTCATTATCGTTTTAACAGTAATAAAAGGGCCAGAGGCTGTCAAGCCCTGGGCCAGATTCTGGCGAACCATCGGGGGTTCTGGGGAGGGGGAGGGGGGAAGTCAGTGGGGGTCAGAGGTGGAGGGTGAAGCAAGAGAAAGTTGAGTTAGGCTGAGTTCAGGAATCCCATGGCCACTCCCCTCACTCTCTTCCTGGGGGTCCCTGTCTCCCTGGGCTTCTCACCACGCCTTCCAGAGGGGGCCCTTGCTCCTACACATCTGACTCCTTGCCAAGCCTTCCCCCCTTAAGTGTCCTCTTCCCCTCCCCTCCCCCCTCCCCCAGCCAGCTTGCCATTCACCTTCAAGGCCCCTCCCACGGCCAGCCCCTCCCCACCCCCTCCCCTTGGTAGTGGTTCCTGCCTGGTGGCCCACCCTGTCCCACCGGGTCCCTGCCCATCTTCCACCCGCCCTCCCCACCCCTGCGCCTGGGAGTGTGGGTGACAGGGGCTCAGCCCCGGCCTGCACTGCGCACGCGTGAGCCCCGGGGTCGAGCCAGGGGGGAGCGGGCCGGAGAGCCAGCGCAGGAGGCAGCCGGAGGTCCAGGGAGAGAAGCGCGAGGGAGGGAGAGACCCCACAGATAGACAGAAAAAGTGGTTCGGAAAAGTTTGTTTTTTCTTATTTTTTTTCCGGGAGAACCCGCTTACACAGCTCTGTTTGTAATTTTTTTCTTCATGCTAAAATCACACGGCCTATTTGTTGATGTAAGTTGCCTGAATTCCGTGGTATGCTATCTTCTTTTTTAAAAAAAACAAAAAAAAAAGCAAAAACAAAAAAAAACTAACTAAAAAGCAAATAATGTCGTTAGGTTTGTGTAAATACTACTGTTGTATCTGTTTTTAAAGCCTTAAGCCGGTAGAGCTTTTTTTTCCGTTTCTTTTCGATTTCCTTTTCCTTTCTGTTCCTTTTGGTTTCTTAAGACCAACAAAAGATCAAAAATAAAGAAAAAAATGGAAATAAATACAAATAATACAAGCCCAGGGAGTCACAGAGCCCGCGCGTGGGGCGCCGCCGCCCGCGTAAGAGCGCGCCGGGGCGCGGGGCTGCGGCTGGCGGCCGGGCCCGGCCCGCGAGTGTCCGCCAAGCCCGGGGGAAGCGATGCAAGTGGGTGTGGTCAGGCTGTTGATTCTCTTCTCTGCGCCGGCCCGCGCGCGCCCCGGGCCCGCGCTGACGCCCCCTCTTTTCTCTTCTCGTTCTTCTTCTAGGAGGAGAGTTAATTTTGCCCATTATCACGGAGGACTCCTTAGACCCCCCTCCCGTGGCCACCCGCTCCCCATTCGTGCCCCCGCCCCCCACCTTCTACCCCTTCCTCACCGGCCTGGGTGCCACCCAAGACACCCTGCCCCCGCCCGCCGCGCGCCGCCCGGCCCCCGGGGGCCCGTGCCAGGCCGAGCGCGAGGACAGCGACTGCGAGGAGCCCATCGAGGCCTCGGGCTTCGCCTCCGGGGAGGTCTTTGACTCCAGCCTCCCCCCGACGGACGACGAGGACTTTTACACCACCTTCCCCCTGGTCACGGACCGCACCACGCTCCGGGCCCCCCGCAAACCCGCCCCCCGGCCCAACCTCAGGACAGACGGGGCCACGGGCGCCCCCGGGGTGCTGCTCGCCCCCTCCGCCCCGGCCCCCAACCTGCCCGCGGGCAAAATGAACCACCGAGACCCGCTGCAGCCCCTGCTGGAGAACCCGCCCCCCGCGGGCCCCGGGGCGCCCACGGCCTTCGAGCCCCGCCGGCCGCCGCCGCGCCCCGGCGCCAGCTCAGCGCCCGGCTTCCCCCATCTGCCCACAGCCAGCCCCACGGGGCCCGGGGAGCGGGGCCCGCCGGGCGCCGTGGAGGTGATCCGGGAGTCCAGCAGCACCACGGGCATGGTGGTGGGCATCGTGGCGGCCGCGGCGCTCTGCATCCTCATCCTCCTCTACGCCATGTACAAGTACCGCAACCGCGACGAGGGCTCCTACCAGGTGGACCAGAGCCGGAACTACATCAGTAACTCGGCCCAGAGCAATGGGGCGGTGGTGAAGGAGAAGGCCCCGGCCGCCCCCAAGACGCCCAGCAAGGCCAAGAAGAACAAGGACAAGGAGTATTACGTCTGAGCGTCCCCCCCTCCCTCCCTCCCACCCCGCACCGCCCCACTGCCAGCCGCCCCTCCCGGGAGGGCCCGGAGCAGGGCGCGGCCCCGCCGGAGGTGGGGGGACGCCGGGGGCCGCAACCCCGCGGCCTCGGCCTCTCTCACCAGGAGGAAACAAACGCAAAAAAAACAAAAAACGAAAGAAGAGAAGGAATCAGAACCCCGTGCTCGTCCCCTTCCTCCCGCCGCGCGCCGGCCCGCGTCCACCTGTCCGGCCGGCTTCGCGCGCCAGGCAGGGCCCGCGCTGGCAGCCCTGGTTGATTTATTTTTTTAAGGGGGGGTTAGTTTTATTTTGGTGGGGTTGTTGGGCGGGAAGGAAGGCTGGGGTTTTGTAAAGTGTCCACCACGTGTCCCCCTGCGTCCCCCCTCAAGATTTCTTCCCCCCTCTGTTCCTTCCGCCTTCCTTCTCCTCCCAAGCCCCCATCCCAGGCTTGCTGTGTCTCTCCACACCCCCCTTCCCCGCTTCTTTTTCTTAATTTCCTCCCCTTCCTTCCTTCCTTCCTTCCTTCCTTCCTTCCTTCCTTCCTTCCTTCCTTCCTTCCTTCCTTCCTTCCTCTGCCTTCCTTTTCCTCCTCCTCCCCTTCCTCTTCTTTCTTCTTTTTCTTCTTTTTTATGTATCTGGTTTCTCCTTTTCCTCCCTTTGGCTTTCCAGAGTTGGTGGAACAAGGGTGGGAGGGTGGCCCCGACGTGGCCAGCGGGCAGAGGCAGCGCTGGGGTTGCCCCTCAGTGCCCCCCAACTTCCTCTGGGGCTGCCTCGGGAGGGGGCCTGGGCCTGGCTGAAGGCCTGTTCTGTGTGCTGCCGGGCAACGTGCATTGGGAAGCTGCTGGCGGAGCAGGGTGGGGGGGCGGTGGGGGGGAAGGCAAATGCAGATATATATTAAAGACAAATAATCTAGATACCGCGAGCAACCGCCTGTGGCAGCCGCCAAGTTGGGCACGGGCAAAGGAGGGAGCGAGCCGGTGTCTGTGGACTGTTGGGGTCACCTCTCGGCCCATAGGCTCCCTGCTCCCCCAGTTTTTTTTCTCTCTCTTTCTTTGTTAACAAACGTGTCTAAGTCTTGGAAAACACCCCCAACCTTGGAAATGTGTGGGAAAAAGAAAACAAAAACTTTCCAAATTCCAACAGTCCTGTGCAGTTTGTTCAGGGTGGGTCCTAGCTTTGGGCTGGGTTCTGGGCCCAAAGTAGAGGCCCATGAGAACTGGTAAGTACCCCTCAAACTTCTGAGCTGAACAAAGCTTTGGGCTTCTAGTACCCCTGGTGTCTTGTGTCCTGCAGTTGGGGGGTGGGGGTGTGGGTAGGACATGCTGCAGCTGGTGAGGGAGGCGGTCTCTGACCAAGGTCATGACCTCAGCTACTCAGGATGTGTCTGATAAGGGCCTTGTGCGCGCACTGGTCTGATGCAGGACAGATGTTGTCCAGCCCTGGGAGGGAGGCGACCCCCTGCTGGGTTCATAGATCCAGGGCCTCCAGGTGTGTCAGTGGCTGAGCCCACGATGCCCACAGCCCCACCCACACCCCCGTTCTCTGCTCTAGTTCTGGGCCAACAGGAGCTTGAATCTGGGGACATCTTGGCCCCCAAGTCCTCTGGCAGCTCCTGATGCTGAAGGGGAGAGGCAGAGCCCAGCAGCCTGGCCATCGGTGGAATCTGCTCCTTCCCGGTGGCCTGACAGGGTTGAGGGTGGGTCTGTCCTCTGTGCTTCTCGGCAGTAGGCTTCAAATGTCCAGGAGGACCCACATGTGGGGGCCTGGGGTTTCAGAGGGTGGGTCAGGGTCCCAGGAGAGGTGGAGAGGGTGGTCATGACGCTGGACACCAGGATATGTCACGAGGGCCCCTCCCTCAACCCTGTGGCTCTCCCCTTCCCCCTCTTGCCTCTGCCTGTTAGGCTCTGGGCACAACGTCACCCTTCCTAGCCTGACTCACGTGTGGAGCCCTGGGGACATGGGCTTTCTTTGCCCACCTGAGCCAGCCACGCCCGGAGGCACTTTCCAGCCCTGCTTATCCCCTAACTGCACAGTCTTGGAGCCTGAGCACTAAAGCTGGTGGGAGTCTAGAGGCCCTGTCCTGAGCCAGTGTTGCTAGGGTGTCTCGTACTGTGAGCCTCACGCCTGGATCCTCTGTCACTGCCCTCCACCCAGGGACAAGACTCACCTCAGCTTCTCCCCCATGGTCACTAGTCAGGCGGCCAGGAGTTCTTGGTGACAGGAGGAGGGCACATGTTTGCTCCAGCAGGCTTTAGGATGACCTCAGAGAGTTGGAAGTCTGGCTGTGACCCTGCTGGTTGCTTGTGATTAGAAGGTTGAGACTTCCTGTCCCTAAAGGGCTTTGCTGGAAGATTTCTAGACTTGGCCATTGACTTAGATTACTTTTCCCTTAGAGATGGTCATTTCAGTCTGTCTCTGTGTCTGTTTCTTTGTTGGTACGGGGGCCTGAACTCAGGGCCTCACACTCTTGCTTGGCTTTTTTTTGGGGGGGGGAGTTGGTCATGGGGCTTGAACTCTAGGCCTGGGCTCTGTCCCTCAGCTCTTCAGCTCAAGGTGAGCACTCTACCACTTGAGCCATAGTGCTACTTCCAGTTTTCTGGTGGTTAATTGGAGATAAGAGTCTCAGGGACTTTCTAGCCCAAGCTGGCTTTGAACCTTGATCCAAAGATCTCAGCCTCCTGAGTAGCTAGGATTTCAGGTGTGAGCCACTGGTGCCCAGCTTTTTTCCCACTCAAGGCTGGCACTCTACCTCTTGTGCTAAACCTCCACTTCTAGCTTCTCGCTGGTTAATTGGAGATGTTTCTTGCTCTTAAAACTCGTGGACTTTCCTGCCCTGATTGGCTTCTGTGATTCTCAGATCTCAGCCTCCTGAGTAGCTAGCTAAGATTACAGGTGTGAGCCACCAGCGCTTGACTACAGCCCAGTCATTGCCCCCTGCATCAGTGCGGTCGATACCTGGCTCACCTGGCCGCAACCCCAGGATTGGCCCAAATAGCCTGTGGAAGTGGCAGAAATTCTAGGTCTGGGCTATTTGAATGGTGCTTGGAGATGATGATCAGGAAATCCCATTTTAGGGGCAACAATGCCAAGGGTTTGAGAAGTTCATCATGGAGTCTGGCTGATGCCTCTTTTCCCTGAAGACCGACCCAGCCACAGAGGGCAAGCCAGCCCAGTCAGTGCCAAGGTCTCCTGAGAGGAAGTCCCTCCTCCAGATGTGGGAGTGGAGTCACAGCGCCTTCTGCTGCTCCTGCACCGGTCATCCAGGGCCAGCAGTGGTCTGGTTGAGAGCCCGGGACTGCCGGGCGCCCATGGCTCCCCTTTCCCACACTGTGTAGTTGGTCTTTCTACCGTGAGAGCTCTGTAGCCTCTCGGGTCATGGCAGTAAGAATAGGAGCCTCCCCATGGAGGCTGCTATCCGGGTGCCCAGCATCTCTGAGGGGAGGCCTTTGGGCTCCTGATGTCACTCCCTAGAGGAGTAGGGAGTGGCAGGAACTAGACCTGTCACGTTAGTGCGTTAGAAAAGGGGCGACTTGTGTTGGAGCTGAAGGACCGGCTCCTAGGAGGCCGGGACCAGGAGGCAAGGCCAGGAGAGAGGCCACTCCGAATGTGGGTAGAGGGGCAGCCCTTGACTGCTCAGTGAGGAGAGGAGGAGTATCTCCCCTGGGGTCTGCTTTCTGGAAGTTTCTAGATACTCTAAAGTCCCCCATATGATGAGTGAGCTTTACTAAGGCAGCTGGGTTTTGGCTGGGCAGAGGCAGATAGAAGACAGAGCCAGGGCAGGCCCCATGGCCCAGGCACAAGCATCTGTACAAACGCAATCTCCGCCTCGGCCCTTTTGCCTTGGGGCAGGGGGCTGCTCAGAGAGCAGTGATCTGAGCAGGGTCATAGGCAGAGGGCCAAAGGTTAAAGGTCCCAGAGGCCCAGAAGTTGCCAGAACAGGCCAGTGGACCCCTTCTCCTGGGGGGTGGGAGCTGCTTTCTGTTCTCCCACCAAGTGTTCTGCGTCGATGTACAAGTGAGTGCACATAGCTGGCGTGTGTGCATGCGCGCACGTGTGTGTGTGTGTGTGTGTGTGTGTGTGTGTGTGTGTGTGTGTTTCAGCCTCCACTGAGGTGCCTGGCAGTGGCCACATGGATGAATGCCAGAACTGGCTGTCAACCATCACTGGGCGGCACACAGCTTCTGTCTGGAGCCTGGTCTCTGGGGAGCACTGCACCACCCTTCCTGTGAGCTGTGCCAGGGAGCCCCAAAGGCTCTTGGCTGATTCTGAGAGGGATGAGGAGGCCCTGATGAGTGTGTCAGATGCTCGGATCGGGAGGTTAGGAGCAGGCCCAGTTAAGCTCTGGAGACCTACAGAGTCTCCTCCTAGCTGTGTGCCTGAAGTTTCTCATCTGTCAAACAGGGGCAGTGCATACCTTACAGGGTTTGGGATGAAAGAGGAAAGGGGTCAGTGCTCCGAGGAGCCCAGCCCAGCCCCTGGCCCATCGCTGCTCACTGGAGTCAATAGGGGACATCATTCATTTATTCTCGGCTCTTTGTTCACACCGATGTCTCTCCAGCCCGCTCTGTACGAGCTGGGTCACGGAGCAATGGGGCCACCTGGCCCTCTACTGCTGTGGACAAGATAGGCGTGTGGCCTTCGCCGTGGGCCAGGGTGAAGTCTGGTTCTGCACCAGGGAGGTAGGGCCCCTGTCCTGGGTCTGGGAGACCAAGAGGCATGGTGGAGGGGAGACAGTGGCGGGCAGAGGATGCAGCTGAGCATGTGGCTGGGGTTTCCTGAGGGGTGGGAGGGGTCAGATGGCCAAAGGCCTCCACAGCGCATGCCCAGCCAGGGAGGTGAGAGCCGGCCTGCACCAGGTGGCCCGGTGGGGCGCCCAGCAGTGGGGGCATGTACCCTGGCCTTGGCCTTTCCCCTCTCTGCAGTCACAGGGGCAAGTCAGGGCGACGCGCTGCCTGCAGCCTCTTGCCAATCACGCCGTCCTTTGTCCCTTCTGAGCTAGACGGAGCTGCCAAAGAGACAGCCTCTGCCATCTTCAGGGGAGAAAAGAAGCTACCTCCTCCTCCTCCTCCTCCTCCTCCTCCTCCTCCTCCTCCTCCTCCTCCTCCTCCTCCTCCTTTCCCTCTTCTCATCCTTTGTGGGCTTGCAGAAAGCTAGAACTGCGTGGACTTGAGCACGGAGGGTGCCGCCGGCGTGGGGCGCGCCGGCTTCTTCACGGCCCTGCTCAGGAAAGACACAAGAGGAAAGGAGAGTGTTGTGGGGATGTTGAATGACCCTTGACCCTTGACCTGAAAGCATCCTGAGGGCTCCAGAGAACCTGCTGGTGGCCCTGCCAGCCATCTGAGGGCTCTGGAGTAGGGTTTGGGGCCTGTGAATCCCCCCTAGAAATGCCCACTGGGCAAAGGACTAACGTTCTTTCCCACTTGGCCTCTCTCAAGGTGGTCCTGAGGAATGGCAGGGCCGTTTGGGCCAAGGAGGGAGATAGGGAGAGAGGAGGGGACAGGAAGGGGAGGGGGAGGCCGCCCTGCAGGACTAGCCACTCACTGTTTCTGCACGTCCTGCATGGTGTCAGGCAGCGGCAAGTTCTTGGTCTCGGGCAGCAGCAGGGTGGCCAGACCGCCCAGCACTGTCACGCTCCCGTAGATGAACAGGGGGATGGAGGGGCTGTGGGTGCTCAGCATCCGGGTCAGAGGCCCCAGGAAGGCCCCCATTCGGGCCTCCATCTGGCAGAGGCCCACTGCTCTCATCCTGTCCGTGCAGATGTCCCTGTGAGCCCTCCCCCCCCCAGCCTGGACCTTCTGCCCTGACCCAGCCCCCCTTTCAGTCCAAGGAAGCTCAGGTGAGGCTGGGCCAGGGCAGCCAAGCAGCAACCAGGCCACATGGAAGGGAGACCCAGGGCATGACCACTGGGGTCTTAGGGGAGGTCCTTTGCCCTCCCCCCCTCCCATCTCACGGGCCCGCCTCTCCTTGGGCTCAGGACAGTCTTACCTTAGCACCGTGGGGAAGAGCTCGCCACTGAAGATGCTGATGCAGGCGAAGGTGCTCCCCAGAGACCCCAGCCCCAGCAGAGCCAGAGCCGAGCGCAGTGCCCCCATCTCTGTGGACAAGAGACAGGGTTGGGGTTAGCAGAGTGGGTGGTCACGGCTGGGGTGGGGGTCTGAGGGGGGCGCCCTTCATCCTCGGAATGTCACCACGAACTCTACGCCCATCTTTCCAAATGCCTGCGAATGGTCTCCCACATCACACTGTACCCCCAATCTGTTTTTGTTTGTTTTTAACTGTATTTTTTTTTTGTCTTTTCTTTTTTAGTACTGGGGTCAAACCCAGGATGTTGCACTTGCTAGGCAAGCGCTTTGCCACTGAGCTACATCTTAGCCCTGTACTCCCAATCTGTTTCCCACCAGACTCCCAGAGTCAGAATCTTCTCTGAGCCCTCATTCCCCTTGTTGAAACACATCTATGTGTGTATATACATATATACTATACATCTATGCACGTACATACACACACATATATAATTTTATTTATTGTGTCAGTCCTAGGGCTTGAAAAGCTGGTGCTCTACTACTTGAGCCACAACTCCAGTTCAGCCTTATTTTCATAGTTAATTGGAGAGAAGAGTCTCACAGACTTTCTTTCCCAGGCTGGCTTTGAATCTTAATCCTCAGATCTCAGCCTCCTGAGTAACTAGGATTACAGATATTCGCCACTAGTGCCCAACTGCTGCTGAAATATTTTTTTTTATCACTACAGTGTTTCTCCCCACTGCCTCAATTCTATCGCTGTCCCTGGGCTTCAGCACAGCCTCAGTATCCTGGCAATCCCAACACCCTCCTTCCTAACAGGCTACTGCAGTGGTCCTGCGCCCTGTGAGGAGGGACCCAAAGTTCTCTGTTCCCAGCTCCATAGTGTGGCACAGCAGTACAGCTCACCTTGAGGCACCTGAGTGTTGGCCAGGACGCACAGCCCAGCCAGCACCAGGGAGCTGGCCTGAATTGAGCGGCGGCCCAGATAGTTCATCAGGAGCAGGGTGAAGATCTTGCTCAGGAAGTCCATGGCCCCAATGAGCACTTGGAGCAGGAACATGTTGCTGCCCAGGGACTGCAGGTCCAGGGCCACACCATAGAAGCAGAAGCCAAAGGCAAACCTGGGAGCAGGGAGGGTGGGGCAGGGCAGGGCAGGGCTGCTCTTTTGTCTGCTCTCAGACTGCATTTCCTGAGCCTGCTGACCATAGTGGCTTCTGACTGGTACCACTATGCTCATCTTATTGGTTGAGATGGGGTAGCACTTTTTGCCCTGGCTGGCCTTGAACTGCCATCCTCCAGCTCTCTGCCTCTGCAGTAACTGGGGTTCATCACATCTCCCCTCCTCTGTGGGCTTGGGGCTTTGCTGAGTGACCTGGACTCCTGGATCACTTCTTGTCCTGTCCGGCTCTGCAGCCTTCGTGTCTTTGTCACGAGGCTCCATTATTCAAACTCTGCTTTCTACTTCATGCTCACCCCTGCCAGGGTGCTCATCTGTCCTGACTGGTCCCTCTGGGACCCTGATATACACAGAGGTGACAGTGCTGCAGGCCCGTCCCGGGCGTATCTCTGGCTGGTGGCCCACAGGAGACCCAGCAGGGCCCACCATGTTACCCTGAGCACCTAGTCCTGACTCAGGTCCTCTGCAGCTGGCAGCCAGAGGTGGAGGAGGCTGCACCCAAGGCATGGGATTGAGAGGCGATTACCAGCAAAGCATGGAGACACAGATCCGGAGACGCAGTACAGGTGTGGAGAGCAGGGTGCTCAGCTTGATGGGAGCCTGGTCCCCACCCAGCTCCTCCCGCATGGCTGACAGCAAGGCCTGTGGAGACAGGGGCTGTTGGCACTGGGCACCAATAGGTCCTCCTCCCCTACACACTTGTCCTGGGAGGCGGGGCCTTCGGCTGGCCTCCATGAGGACCCTATGCGGGGTGAGGAAGAGGATCTGAGAGGTGGGCCTGAGGGAGGACCCGGCCCACTTCACCTCCATCGTCAGTGTGTCCTGCACAGTCTTTTTTCCATTGATAATGGCTACCCTCTGCAGTTCCCGCAGGCCCCTATCCAGCTTGCCTGTGATGATGAGCCACCGTGCCGATTCCGGCAGCCACCTGGAGTGGAGGGGACATGGGAGGGGGTCATCCGGGTCATCCCTGCAGATTCCAAGGCTAGCCTGTGCCTGCAGGGTTCACTGAGGGTAGTTTGGAGCAGGCTCCTGGAGACCCAGGCTGCATCCTTGGTACCTGAACACTAGGCCAGAACGTCTAATTCCTGCGGCTCTGCCCCTCTGTCCAGTCCCTGCTCTCCTGCCCTGGCCACGCCCTCCCACATTGGCCCCGCCTTCCTGCCTTGGCTCCTCCCTCCTATTTGGCCCCGCCCTCCTTTATCTCGCTCCACCGTCCTTACCCTGGCTCCACCCTGCGGCCCTGGCTCCGCCCTCCAGCCCTAGCTCCGCCCTCCTATAAGGCTCCACCCTCCAGCCCTGGCCCCGCCCTTCTGCCGTGGCCCCGCCCCCTGGCTCCTGCCCTCTGAAGCGGGGGGGGGGGGGGCGGGGGGGGGAATGAGAATCTCTCACACCAGAGACCCTAAGAGTGGGCAGGAAATGGGGTGCGGCACACTCACCATGAGTAGAGGAAGCAGATGAAGAAGGGGACAGAGATCGCCAGCTGTAGCAGTGGCCACCTGCGCACCCCGTAAGCCACGGCGCCCGTCAGCATCTGGCCAAAGCTGAAACCCATAAAGTTGAAGATCATCGTGACGGTTCGGGATTTCGCGGACGTCCACTCCATCACTAGGAAGACAAGAGAGTGAGCCGCAAGGCCAGCACCGCGCCTGCGCACAACCTCCCCGCCGTGGCCTGGCGCCTGCGCACAGCCTCCCCGCCGTGGCCTGGCGCCTGCGCACTGCCTCCCCGCCACGACCCAGAGCCGGGACCTACGCAGAGTGGTTGTGTTCATCATAATGCCTGCCACGCCGAAGGCCACCAGGAACCGGAAGAGGCAGTAGAGGGAGAAGGTGGGGACAAAGGCGGCCACCGTGCCTGACACGGCCACCTGAAGGTAGTTCCACGTCAGCACCTTCCTGCGCCCGAACCTGTGGCACACAGGGACACGCCGTGTCACTGGGGCCACTGCATGTGGTAGAGCAGGGTAGGTTTTTGTTGCTGCTGCTGTTATTTGTTGGTGTTGGTCATGGAGCTTGAACTCAGGGCCTGGGTGCTGACCCTGAGCTTCATTTTGGTCGAGGCTAGAGCTCTACCGTTGAGCCAGCGCCCCACTTCCTGCTTCTTGGTGATTAATCGCACAGACTTCACTGCCAGGACTGGCTTTGAACCCAGATCCTCAGCTCTCAGCCTCCTGAGTGGCTAGAATTACAGACGTGAGCCACCTGTGCCTGGCTTTGAGCAGGTTTTACGAATGACCGTCTTGATGAGAAAGAAGGACCCTCAGCAAGCCGGGAGAAAACTGAGGAACTGTGGCTGGGAAAAGATGCAGGCTCTCTGATACCCCAGAAGAAGAGGCCTGCTCAGGCAGATGGGGGTCTTACCGATCCGAGATGTGGCCATACACTGCAGCTCCAGCCATAACCCCAGACAAGAAGATGGACTGGGCCATGGGCTTCATGGCCTGAAAGTCGCACACCAGGTCCCACTGGAGGGAGAGGAGGGGAGAGCTCAGCATAGGAGGTCATAGAGTCCACATGAGAGAGGCCAGAGTAGTTCAGGAGATGGCCCTGGGGAGCAAGGGCACCCACAGGCACAGCATGGTCTCCTCTGTATCCCATCACCCTTTGCTTCAGCGCTTCCAGGACTCCTTATTACCCAGTGGGTCATAGGTCATGTCTGTGCTTATGCCCTTCCCCCACCTTGCCTGGCCACCTTAGCTTCTACCTCTCCACATGCCCTGAAGCCACTTCCCTCTTTTCTTTTTCTCTTTCTTTCTTTCCTTCTTTCTTTTTTTGCCTGTCCTAGAACTTGAACTCAGGGCCTGGGTGCTGTCCCTGAGCTTTGAGGCTCAAGGCTAGCACTCTACCACTGGAGTCCCAGCTTCACTTCCAGTTTTTCTGATGCTTAATTACAGATAAGGGTCTCATGGACTCTCTTGCCCAGGCTGGGTTTGAAAGATGATCCCCAGATCTCAGCCTCCTGAGTTAGGATTACAGATGTGAGGGCCCCCCCACCCCTGGCTAGTTTTCTCTTTCTTTAGGCGGCTTCTTGCTCACCTACTGGGACAGCTGCCCCTCCCCACTGGCCTGGTTCTGCCTGGTGCCCATGTGGGGTACCTAGGCATCCTGGGCTGTGTGTGCCCAGCCTCAGAGAATCTGCAGGTGAACACACACCCCCCACTTTTTTGTTGTTGTTTGGTCAGTTGTGGGGCTTGAACTTTGCCTGGGCGCTGTCCCTGAGCTTTTCAGCTCAAGGAGAATGCTCTACCACTTTGAGCCACAGCGCCACTTCTGGTTTTCTAGTGTTTCATTGGAGATAAGAGTCTCATGGACTTTCCTGCCCAGGCTGGCTTTGAACCATGATCCTCAGATCTCAGCCTGCTGAGTAGCTGGGATTACAGGCGTGAGCCGCCAGTGCCCAGCTCACCCCCACTATTGAGTTGCCTGGAGTCACAGTGTCAGACTGGGTGTGCAGATGTGAATGTGCAGAGGTGCTTACATCACCCAGTGTTTTTAGGACCAAGTGACTGATGAAGGACCCAGTGCCTTCTAGAGGGAGAGACAGACAGAGAGAAAGGGGGAGAAAAGAGGAGGAAGGGGGAGAAAGAGAGGAAGAGAGACGGGGAGAGGGAGGTCTAGGGAGGTGACTCCCTCTCAAGATTGGATGATGTGTGTGCATGCGTGTGTGCATGCGTGTGCGCTGGTCCTGAGACTTGAACTTGGGACCCTGAGCTTTTTTTCCCTCCTAACTAGTGTGCCAGCCCTTGAACTACAGCTGTACTTTTTGGGCATTAAGAGTCTCATCCCTGACTGGCTTCAAACCTTGATCTTAACCTCTAGCGAACCTAGGATTACAGGCTTCAACCACTGGAACCAAATCATTTGAATCCGGCCAAGTGAAAGCATGCCTTTGACCACCCCGGTGGTGGCGGCAGTGGCCGCGGCGGTGACAGGACATGTAGTCGATATGGGGGCCTTACCGTGGTCACGATGGTGGAGGTGAAGGTGTTGTAATCGTAGACCCAGCCGTCCAAACATGGCTCCGTGGCAGCCTCACTCCCGTTGGTGGCCGTGTTGTTGGGGTCCAGGAGCTGCCACTGGGGGTGTTGGAAGCGGCGGCAGCGATGGGGCTGCTGGTCAGGGCCAAGGGGGATGGACACGGCCAGGAGGGCCTCGGGGCCCGGGGCCCCGGGGAGGCTGGCCTGGGCAGTGCCGTTGTCCAGGAGGGGCACCCAGCAGCGGTGTCTGGGCACGGCGGCCGAGAAGTTCTCTATCATGTTCTGACTGGTGAGCAAAATGATGGGGACCAGTAGGGCCACATTCTGTAGCAGCTGGAACTTGCCCAGGTCCCCTACTTTGTCCAGGAGGTCAGGAAAAGCCATGGTGCGTACGTGGAGGCGCGGTGAGCACCCCGGTCACGAGGCCGGGCCGGGACCCCGGGACAGAGCGAGCCAGACACTCCCCTCACAGCGGCGCCCACGCCCGCCTGCCCAGGCGCCCAGCCAGGGCTGCGCCGGCATCTGCCCGCCGGCTGGCCCCCGGGGTGGCTCTCCCTGAGATCCCGTCCTGGGCTGAGGCCAGGAGGCTGTCGGCTTCCCCCCCGAGATGAGGAAAAGTCAGATTTGGGAGGGGAGCCCGGGAGACTGAAGCCACCCAGATTGGAATTAAAGTGTGACCAGGGCTCACTTCGCAGATGTGGGTAATTATTTCCCCTGACAAACTTTAACCTGGTTTGGAGGGCAGGGGAGGCAACCCAAGCAGAAGAAATACAGCCGCGGCTCCTGCCCACCCCAGCCTGGCCTCAGATGCCTCTTGGAGAGGCCCCAGGCTCTGGCGCTGGCACAGGGGGTGCTGAGTCCGCTGCCTTGCTCCTCCCGGCGCCCCGCCTGCCTCTCGTGGCAGCGGTGGCGGTGGGTGGACCCACAAGGAGGAGCTGGGGGAACGTCTCCTGTCTGGAGGCCGGCAGGAGCCTTGGGTGGCAGACCTGGCGGAGCGCGTGCGTGCTGGGCCTTCCAGCCCGCAGGCGACACCTCTGTGATGTCACCACATTCCTCAGGCTGAGTGCCCCAAGCCGTGCTCTGCCCAGGTCTACTGTCCCCACTGCACGTCCTCCATTTTGCAACCAGCATCATAGTCGCCACTCATAATTTTTCTGGATGGGTAGTCCCAGCGGGTCCTCCCCCCCCCGCCCCCAGCCTCGCCCTGGGCTGCCCTCCCCTGCTCCTGCCCCTCTGGGCTGACCCCACACTCTGAGCCCTCACAGTGGGGCGGGTGGGGGGGGTGGGGGGCGTGGATGGACTCCAGGTCAGTGACAGCTGGAGACTCTTGCTTCCCAGCGGGGACAGACCGCAGTGCCCGTGGGTCTCTGTGTTCAGGGAGGTGCAGCCTCAAGATCTCTGCAGTAGTGAATTGTCCAGGCCAGAGGATCAGAGAACAGAAAGCTGCAAATCTGTGCATCCGTGTGCACACAGGGGCCTGCACGTGTGCATGCTCACGTGTCCATGTGTGTCCACATGTGTGTAATGTGCAGCTGGGCCAGGTATTCTATGTTTCTGGGAATAACTCCTCTATTACCTACCTGTGTGTGTGTGTGTGTGTGTGTGTGTGTGTGTGTGTCTGTGTCTGTGTCTGTGTCTGTGTCTGTGTGTATGTGCGAGTAGGCTTGAACTCTGAGTCTGAGTGCTCAGGGCTGTGCTCTCCCGCTTGAGACATAGCTCCACTTCTGGCTTTTTGGTGGTTAGTGGGAGGTAAGAGTCTCCTGGACTTCCCTGCCCTGGCTGGCTTTGAACTGTGATCCTCAGGTGAGCTGGGTGCCCTTGCTGTGCCTGTCCCGAGGGCCCTCTCTGGGCTCCCCCCGGAGGCACGGGTGCTCCTCTGGGGGGCTCTCCTAGGCTTGTTCCTTCCCCATGGGGCCTGGTGGCACCCCGTCTTCACCCCATCTTCCTCTCTCCAGTCATGGGCCCTTTTTTCAAGTCTCTTCAGATTTTAGTACTGATTTGAAAAGCAAATGAAGACTCTGGAAAGAGTCTTCATACCTATGAAGGTATGAGTTATTTTTTAAAAACAAGTTGTTTTTTTCCCCCTAATTGAGATATTCATGTACACCTTTCCCAAGAAATTCAGAAAACATTGAAAGTTTTAACAAAAATAAATATTACCCCTAAATCCACAAGCCATTATTCCCCACTGCTTATGTTTTGAAGTCATTATATCCAGGTACATTCAGCTTGACCAGCCTGAGCTATCAAACAGCCTTAACATCTCCTTTGGTAAAATCCCAAAGAAAGCCTCTGACTTTTAATTAGCGATTTTAACCTGTTCACATTTATTGTGATGGCCGATACGTTGGATTTACGGTATGTTTTCTTCTGCACTGTATTTTCTTTTTAAATCATGCTTTTCTTGTTCCGATTTCCCCCTGACTTTTCTTGTTCTATTTTTCTCTGTCTCAGTGTAGCAGTTATACATTTTCATTTCTGTTCTCCTTACATTTGAACGCACAAACGAGGAGCTATTTTGTGCTGTCCCTTCTCTCCAAACCTCCCACCTCCTCCTCCACCCTCACCCTCAACAGAAGGCCTTGCTTATTCCACTAAGAAAATAGAAGCCACCCGTCTAGTTTTTGTCAGCAGCCTCGCCTTCTCGGCACCCCCACTTGGGAACATCCACCCTCCCATCTTTGGCATTTGTTCTTTTCTTTCCGTGTGATTCTAATTTTCCAGCATCTTCCTTTCTTTGGCTCCTTCCTCCCTCTTCAACTACTGTTCCTTCTCTGCTTTCACCTACAATACAATGGGGTGGGGGGAGAGAATGCACCTTGATCCAGGGGCTTGAACTCAGGGCCTGTGCGCTGTCCCTGAGCTTTTTCACTCAAGGCTAGCTGAGCCACAGCGCCACTTCCAGCTTTCTGATGGTTTAGTGGAGATAAGAATCTCGTGGCTTTTCCTGCCCCAGCTGGCTTTGAACCGCGATCCTCAGACCTCAGCCTCCTGAGTAGCTAGGCGCCCGTAGTACCTTTTGAGCATAGGATTGACACTCATCCCCAGTCCCTCTTCCTGTTCTTTCTCTGATCCATTCTGGTCAAGTCTTGACCCGTCGCTGGGGCCCGTGGCATCTCCTGTCTGCATCTCCTTTTGCCCCCGCAGCCTCCGATCGTCTCCTCCTGAGACACTTTCTTCCCTGGCTTCCCGCGTCCTCCGGGGGCTTCCTCAGGCTCCTTGGGGCTCCTCTTCTCCCCACAGGCTTGCCCTGACGAGAGAGGGGGACCCGGGGCTCCATTCTCGGTGTCTTTTCCCTCTGTCTTCTCCCTCGTCCGTCAGTTCTCATCCCAGCCTCGACCTCTTCCTGCAGTGGCCGACATCTCATCCCGCTGTCTGAGTTAGGTCCTTTGCGAGCACCTCCCACATAGCGTGGCCACAGCTGGACTCTCCCAGATGTGCTTCTTGGATGTCTGTCCCCACCCCCCACCCCCCACCCTTCACCTCCACTTGGAATCTGGATCCTTCCAGCTGTTCAGCAGGATTCCCAGGAGCAGATGGGAGAATCCATGGCGGCACCTGGAAGTACATACTTCTTACCCACTCCACATCTGGCCTAAGCCCCGAGCCATACTGTTCTTCAGTCAGCCCCTGCCCACGCTGGGCTCATTCCCAGTAACGGCACGGCCCTGGCGAGGAGGCCGCAGCCTCCATTGCCTCTTGAAGCTGCCTCCTCCTGCCCTGCGCTCCGCACCCAGCCCCTGGCCTCCTGGCCATCCCGTGAATGAACCCGCTGGGGCTTTCTGCCGCAGGATCTTTGCACTTGCGGTTCCACCCAGAGATTCCCCAAGGCCCCACTTCCTTCCCGCCTTTGCTAGAAGTCTCCTCAGTGAGGGCTTTTCCTACCGCTTTATCTAAATTTTCACTGCCCCCGGCTCTTGGCACCCCAACTTAGACTTCTTGTTTCTCTGGCTATCACCTTCACAGGTCATCATTTACTCATTTATTGAGCTTCGAGGAGCCTCTCACCCCTGGAATGTAACCTCCTCGAAGGCAGCAGGTGACGGTGGCTGTTTTGTTTCTTGCTGGCCCCAGCCCTGGAGCTGGTTGGCACGTGGTAAACCCATGGGTGACCGGTGACCGTGGATGGCAGGCGGAGGGCGGGAGGGAGCCAGGCATGAGTTTGATGACACCAGCACGCTCAGAACCCCAGAATCCGCATCCTCTGCGCGGCCCTGCCCACGGCCATCTTGCCAATTGTTCTTTACCCAGATTCCTTCTGCTCTTTAGTCCTTCTCTAAAATTTCTGTTTTAAAATATGCAGCCCTTGACTTTGGAATTGATCATAATTTTCATTTGAAAACCATACCTTGCTTCTTCCTATTCTGATTCTGCCTGTTCTTGTTTCATGGGGGGGGGTCCCTCATTTCTTTGTCTCTTAGGGGACACTGGATGTGTTGTGTTCCTCCCCCCCCCACTTCTTTCCCCCTCCCTCTTTTTCTTGCTGTTTACTCACTCAGATTTGTGGTGGAGCTAGGGTGTGCATGCAGGCCTTAGAGCTGGCCAGCAGGTTCTCTGCTTACACTTGAGCCACATCCCCAGGCTACTACCGCCTTTTGAGACAAGGTCTTGCTATGTAGCCCAGGCTGGCCTTGAACTCATGACCCTGCCTTCCCCTCGTGAATGCCAGGGTCACAGGCCTGTCCTGGCTGCTGCTGTTGGCGTGGAGACCCACTCGCTCGCTCGTCCGGTAGTTCTGCGTGGATGACACGCCAGCTGCTGCCTGGGAGATGGTTCCCAGCCCCGTTTCACGCTCTGTGGAAGCGCATGTAGTGATCAGGCCTTAAAGGGAAAGGAGGTAGCATGAGGTGGGGAGTCCAAGGGGCGTCACCTTCGGCAGCACAGTAGCCAAGTCCTATTTGTGGAGGTGATATTGGAAGAAACTCAAATAGTTGAAGGAACTAGAACTAGCAGAAGGTAGAGGCTGTGCAAAGGCCCTGGGGTAGGCATGTGCTCGTATGCTGAAGGCATAGTAAGGCCAGTGAGCTTGGGGTGGGGCAAAGTAGAGTCTCCAGATTCTTAGGGCCTGGGGGAAGGGATGAAGCCATCGCTTATGTTTATGAAGGTGCCCTGGCTGCCTAAAGGCGGCGTATGTGGAGAGAGGAGCCGCAGAGACCACAGGGCCTTACGTGAGCAGCCCCAGGAGGGGTCGGGTCAGCGCAGCAGGGCAGGGAGAAGCACTTGGACTTGGGTCTGCTCACTGCTTTGGTTTGGAGTTAGGTTAGTGAAAAGAACGGGCAGAAAGAAGAAACTGAGGCTGGAGGTAGGCGGAGATTGGTCACGTGATGGTGGGAAAGGACAAATCGGGGCATGGCCTGAGCCAGCCGGGCGCCACGGAAGGGCAGGGAAAAAATGGGGGTCACCACGCAGCACCGCGGGGGGCCGGAGGCCCGGGCCCTGGGCTCAGGAGGATCAGAGAAGGCTGAAGAGGGTAGAGGCCAAATCAGTAAGGCATGAGGTCCAAGGTGGCTTGGCCTTCTAGAAGTTTCCGTTCCTTCAGTGATGCCCATGCTGTGGAAGGTTGGGGAGGGGAGACAGGGCCGGGCTGCGGTGGGGTGGGGGTGGGGGCAGGGGTGGGGGGACTCCTGGCTGCTCTAACAAGCAAGCCCTGAAACACAGCAGCTCAAACAAATGCCAGAGAAATGGATGTCCTCTGGGCTGGTGGAGTCTGGGGAGGCAGGCTCTTCCGGCCCACCTCTCACCTGTCATCCAGGTGTGCATCCAGCCAGAGGGGAAGAGAGAATGGTGGTTCACCCGATTCTCTGTGTGTGTGTGTGTGTGTGTGTGTGTGTGTGTGTGTGTGTGTGTGTGTGTGTCTGTCGTCTGTCTGTGTGTGTGTGTGTCTGTGTGTGTGTGTGTCTGTGTGTCTGTGTCTGTGTCTGTGTGTGTGTGCGCACGCATGCACGCCAGTCCTGGGGCTTGAACTCAGGGCCTAGGCTCGGTGCCTGAGTTGGTTTTTGTTTTTGTTTTTGCTAGTGCTCTACCACTTGAGCCACAACTCCACTTCCAGCTTTTTCCCAATTGGAGATGAGAGTGTCACGGACTCTCCGCCCGGGCTGGCTTTGAACCCTGAGGCACAGATCTCGGCCTGCTCTGGATTTGAACGGCACTCGCTGCTCCTGACCCTCCTCACCAGCCTCGCCCGGGCGGCAGGGCTGGGGCACGGCTGCCTGGCAGCAGATCTCGTTTTTTTTTTTTTTAAAGGTTTTGGGGTGTTTTTTTTCCTCTTGTAAACCCTCCCAGCCCCGATGCCCGTGGCGTGGGCAGCTGCCTCCGGTCCCAAGCCGGGCAGGAGAAAGGGCAGCGGAGCGCTGACAGGCAGTGACTCAGCACGGCCTGAGCCCTGCGGGCAGGGCGACCAATCTGGGCAGGCGGCTGGAGGAGGTGATGGTTGGGGGGGGGGGAGCAGGAGGGGGGAGAAGGGGGTCAGGGCCTGGAGATTCCCCAGAGATAACATGGTCCAGCTTCCAGCACAAAGGCTCCCCTAGCCACAACAGGAGCTCTTCCCCTAAGCTGACTTCCAGTCACCCCCTAGACCACCCCCAGATCCCCTTCCCAGGCATTTTCTCCCTGCTGGGCCCTGTACCCCACAGCCCGGCTCCCCAGCCTAGCCTGTGCCGCGCTGTAAGTAGGTCAAGGAGCTGGCCTGGCTCAGCTCCCTCGTCTTTCCTGTGCCCAGCGGCTCCTGCGAGTCTGTTTTTCTCACTCCAAAGGGACTTCGCTCTGCTCGCCGCGTCAAAAAGATGCTCCATGTTAAAATTCAACGCGGCAATGTTAAGCAGCCCTGGAACTGGGAGCTGTTGGGCAGGTTGGACTTTGCACCCGCCCGGGGCTCACGGCACACCAGAGATCCAGTGCTCAGAGAGAGCCGGCCAGCTGGCCTGCCAGGCCCTGGCTGTGAGCCCCAGACCGGTTACTCAGGAGAAAACTTCAAATGGCTGCAAAGACAGGGCCAGGGGAGGGGGGACAGGGATTTGGGGGCACAAAATCTCATCTCACCAGAACACACTGCGGTGGGCCCTGGCACAGAGATCCAGCATGCGATCTGGACCCGGCTTCCCTGCTCCTGCCCAGACAGAGATCAGAGTAGCCAGAGTGGGCTGTGGCTTGTGTGGTGCAGCCATGACCCACACAGACTTTTCTATCCAGTTCCCTGGGATGTCTGTGCTGGCCCGACACCCGCTCTCTGGCTTCAGCAAGTTGCTTAACCTCTCTGTGTGTCTCAGTTCTCTTCCCTGGGGTGCTACTAGATCTGATCTCGTAAGATGCGTGTAGGGACCCCACGAGTTTACATAAATAACTGAGACTAGTCCCTGCTTCATACACATGCCATTATTATCATCTTTTCTTTTGTTGTCGGTCGTGGGGCTTGAACTGTGGGCATGGGCGTTGTCCCTCAGCTCTTCAGCTCAAGGTGAGCACTCTACCACTTGAGCCACAGTGCCACTTCCAGTTTTCTGGTGGTTTATTGGAGATAAGAGTCTTCTGGACTTTCCTGCCTGGGCTGGCTTTGAACCTCAGGATTCTCAGATCTCAGCCTCCTGAGTAGCTGGGACGACAGGCGTGAGCCACCGGCACCTGGCTTATTACCGTTGTTTTAAATGACAAGGAAGGGGATCCCAGGATTACACTGGAGAAGGGCCTCGGGTGGCCAGGGGTCAAATGGGCGTTGGGGGATGAGCAGCGCCCCTCGCTGCCCGCCGCATGGCCAGCGGGTGCGAATCTGGGTGGAGACGCGACTCATCTTCTCACATGGGTCCAATCTGCTCTTGAAGAAAGCCCTCGTTTTTCTACAGCAAGTTCACCTGCTGAGATGTTGAGCATGAAGTACCCCCCCCACGCTGCCAGCTGTGATGCTTGGGTAGAACTCGGGGAGGGGGGAGGTTGGGGCAAAGGCGAGGCTGCCCTGCTGTCCCTGCACTCACCCAGCCCAGCTCTCAAGTCTCAAGACAACTTTCCTCTTCCTCCTCCTCTTGTTCCTCCATTTCCTCCTCCTCCTTTCTTTGGAGTTACTGGGCTTTTGCAACACTCCTGTGTCTATCCTGGGTGACCTTTGCCCAGCAAGCGGCCTTGATCTACCCACACCCGCACACAACCATGTGTGGCACACACGTGCACACACCAGCACTGCACACTCATGTTGTGGGGGGGGGAGGGGACCAGAGCTTTTAGCAGATGGAGTCAAAATGGATGGGGACACAACTGACAGCCAAGGTCTCTGGCTCCTCATGCTTTTATCGATCCACTGTCCATCCCTCCATCAGCTATACCTACTCATCTGTCCATCCGTCCGTCCCCTGTCACCCGTCCATCAACCAGCCCTCCATCATCCAGCCAGAAGTCAGATGCCGAGTCAGGCCCTGGAGCAGAGAACTCCGGGTCAGGCACCTGCCCATCCAGCTCCCCTGCCATTGACCCAGAGTTCAGTAAGGGCCACGCAGAGCCGTCCCCCCCAAGTCAAGAAGGCAGTGCAGGGGCTGCAGGGCGGCAGCTGTGTGGGGAGGAGCCTGGCTGGGCCTGACCTCCGAGCCCCGCTGCACAGGCCCAGGAAGGGAGTGTGTGGAGGCCGGGCCTTGTCCTCGCTTGGCTCCGAGGAGGCCCAGAGGTGAGTAGAATGAGCCAGCGACAGGTGAATGCTTGCAAAGCTCACCTAAAAATGACCTCCAGTGACTCCAGACATCCCTGCGCTCACCAGCTCCATGGCAACCACTGGCAGGGGGAGGTGAGGGGGGGCGAGGGGAGGAGGGGAGAGCGACACTGCCCCTCCCACAGCCTGGCTATGATGAGCATCCTGCTTCATTCAGAGTTTGTCTGGATTTTTTTGTTGTTTTTGATTTTCTTTGCTGTCCAGAATCCGGTGTGTGCTTTGCCTGTCTTCACCGGCTCCTGCGGCCTGGAGCAGAGTCTCCATCTTTCCTTCTTGCAATTAGATCGGGGCGGTGCTTTGGGGGGGACGATGGTGAGGGGTCAGGCCCGCATAGTGTGCTGGCCAAGGCGTGGCTGAGCTGCCTGGAGACTTCCTGGTGTCACGTGGCAGTGTCGAGCCGGTACCTGGTAGTTCTTGGTGTCCCATGATGCCCCTGGGCTGGAAAGAATGCTGAGCCCCAGGCTCCAGGTGCGCGAGGCCCTGGGTTCAATCCTCAGTGTCACAAAAAGAGGAAGACACCCACAGCCCCGCCGGGAGAGCCCAGGGATGATTGATGGCCAGATTCAAGCAAGACTTCTCCCTCCCAGGAGTCTGACTCTGTTTCCCCTTCCCTCTCTCCTCCTAGAAGCCCCTCCCTCTGAGTCAGCAGAACAGCCCCTTCCTCCAGCGCCCCCCCCCCCCCCCCAGCCCGGCACGGTCTCTCTTCCCTGCCCTGCCAGCAGCCACAGATTGGGCATCTCCATCTAGTGGGGTGACACTGTCTCAGGGGAGCGTGGCGTGCTCACCTTGCTCACTAGGAAGGGAAGAGCATTCAGGTGAAGGTGCCTTGGGCCATGGGACAGCTTCTGCTAGGTAATGAATGGGGCGGCTCTGTTTTGTCAGCTGGGTCGCCAGTATAAAGGGCTTTTTTTGGTAATTTAAATTTAGTTATGTGATACTGGGGATAGACTTCAAGGTGTCTTGCATACAAAGTGGTTGCTCTACCACTTGAGCCACAACTCCACTTCCTGCTTTTTTGCTGGTTCATGAGAGAGAAGAGTCTCACGGACTTTTCCTGTCCAGGCTGGCTTTGAACCATGATCCTCAGATCTCAGGCCTCCTAAGTAGCTAAGAATACAGATATGAACTACAGGTGACTGTAGTTTTTAATGCATCAATTTTCTTGAGTATAATCGGTGATACATATTAAATGGAGTTTGACTCATGTGTGGACTCCTGTGAGACCATTTCATGCTCAGTCACAAACACTTCCCCTCCCCCATCCATCCCCTCCTTTGCCCCCTCCCCCATCCTCTCTCCCAGCCCCCTCTCCCCCCCAATCCCTACCTAGGCCCCCCCTGGTATTGGGCAAACACTGACCTGGGCCCTCTGTCAAAGTAGACTCATTTACATTTTTCTGGAATTTTAAATATGTAAATGGAATATATGTAGTACTCCATTATATTGATACGAGCAATTTCGTCTGTTCATCTGTCTATTGATCTTTTGCCTGACGTCAGCTCTGGGTAATTGCAAATAAAACAGCTGTGAACTCTCACGTGCACACTGCTGCACAGTTAAGGACAGGACAGGCCGTGCAGTTTTTCTGGGTGGATGTTCAGGAGTGGAGTCGCTGGTCCTGGGGGTGGGGGTGGGGGCGCCTCGAGTCTCTTAGGGTAGCGCTAGGGCTGGACCACAGCTCCACACGTTCCAGCAAGTGCTCCACCACCAAGCTAGCATGGCGCCAGAGGCTCACGCCTGTAATCCTAGCTAATCAGGGGGCTGAGATGTGGAGGATCTCGGTTCAAAGCCAGCCCAGGGAAGGAAAGTCTGTGAAACCCTTATCTCTAATCAACAAGCAAAACTCTGGAAGTGGAGCTGTGGCTCAAGTGATACAGCACCAGTCTTGAGTGAAAAAGCTAAGGGACATAGCCCACCTTGAGTTCAAGCCCCAATATTGACATGCACACACACACACACACACACACACACACACACACACACACACACACACACACACACACACACACACACACACACACACACACACACACACACACACACACACACACACACACACACCTTTGCCAAACAAACTACTAAGACATTCTCCAATTTTCTTTTTAAAATGATTATAATTCTACCTCTTAGATCTATAGTATGAATAAGGTCACTTTTTGGATATGGTATGAGTTAGATTTGAGGGCCCCCCCCCTTGTGCTTTGCAATCCAATTTTTCCAGGATCATTAGTTGCAAAATGTACGCTTTCCCCATTGAATTATCTGGCACTTTGAGAATCAATGCACCACACAGGCAGGCAGGGCTCTATTTCTGAGTCTCCACGTCACCAAATTAAACACCATCAGTGCTGGGGTGGAGGAGGCCTCCCTGCTGCTGGGCAAAGGCTGCATCCTTTGATTCCTCCTCCTCCTCCTTCTCCTCCTCCTCCTTCTCCTCCTCCTCCTTCTCCTCCTCCTCCTCCTCCTCCTCCTCCTCCTCCTCCTCCTCCTCCTCCTCTTCCTCCTCCTCTTCCTCTTCCCTCCCTCCCTCCCTCCCTCCCTCCCTCCCTCCTTCCTTCCTTCCTTCCTAACTTCCTTCCTTCTTTCCTTCTTATCTTCCCTCCTTCCCTCCCTCCATCCTTTCCTTCCTTCCTCCTCTATTCTCTTCTTCCTCTTCTTCTTCCTCCTCCTCCTGCTCCTTCTTGTTCTCTTCCTCCTCCTCCTTTCTTCTTTTTTGAAGTTCTGTAGCTCCTCTAAGGCAATGTTGGTTGCATTTTCTTGTATTAGAATGCACTTGTTAATTCATACAAAGTAATAATCTGCTGGCATTTTGGTTGGGATTTCATTGGATTTATGGATTCACTTGTGAATTGGAGTTCTGGTAATACTGAGATTTCCAATCTCTCACCACAGAACATCTGTGTCTCCATTTATTTAGGCCATCTTTATTTCCCTTTTGCAATATACTAGTTTATATTTCATGGGGCTTGCCTTGCTTTTGCATAATCTTTGCAACTAACGATCCTGGAACAACTCTATCTCCAGGTCGCTTTTTCCCAGCTTGAATTACACATCTGCATTGAAGGGTTTTGTCCACAGAAATCGCATCCATTTCCTACACGCACTGTACACCCTGCAGCCTCGCTGGAGTCTCTCACTAGTTCCGGTAACATTGCCCCCATTACTCAGGAGGGACAATCGGGAAGACTGGTGTGTGTCTTCCAAATTGTCCTGGGGCTTGAACTCCGGGTCTCCTGCTCTCCCTTAGCCTTTTCAAACAGGGCGGGTGCTCTACCCCTTGAGCCCCAGTTCCACTTCTGGCTGTTTGCTGATTAGTGGGAGATTATAGAGTCTCTTAGAATTGTCTACACAGGCTGGCTTCAAACTACGATCCTCAGATTGCAGCCTCCAGAGCAGCTAGAATCACAGGTGAGAGCTACCCAACCCTCACGCCTGCAGACCCTTTATTTCTCTGCCTGGCTTGCAGCATGGCTCAGGAGCAGTGTGGAATAGGAAGGGTGGGAGCAGACACCCTGTGTCCCCCGCCCCAAATTCCTGGTCTTAAAGGGAAAGCATTCCATCTTTCACCTTAAATATGATGGTAGAGTCCAGTTTAACTAGTAGAGTCCAGGATGTCCAGCTGACAGGTAGATGTCCTTTATGTATGCCCTGCTATTGGGTGAGATGGAATTTCAAGAACTTTTTACCTGGGCTGGCTTTCAACCCCATCTTCCCAATCTCTGCCTTTGGAGTGGCTAGGATTTCAGGCGTGAGCGGCCCTCCCTGGCTAGACATTCCCTTTGACTCCTAGTTGGATGAATGTTTTGATTTTTTAAAAATATTTTGTAAAATATTCTTTCCGCATCTCTCAAGATGACGTTCCCTGTTTAGACATCGGGCTACGTAACCCAGGCTGGCCTTGAACTCAGCATGTATTCCACACGGAATCGTCCTACCTCTGCCTCTCAAGGTCTGAGATTATAGGTGTGAACCACCATACCCAGATTGAACTTTCTTTTTGAAGTTTGTTAATAATTAGTTTATTAACCTTTATTTTCAAATGTTAAACCAAGTCTACATTCCTGAAATAAAGTCCACCCGTTCATGGTGCCTTTTTTTCAATGTTGTTTACTTGATGCTTGTTAAGAATTTTTGTCTCATGCTGGGTGCCGGTGGCTCACGCCTGTAATCCTAGCTACTCAGGAGGCTGAGATCTGAGGATCATGGTTCAAAGCCAGCCCAGGCAGAAAAGTCTGTGAGACTCTTATCGCCAATTAACCACAAGAAAACTGGAAATGGTCCTGTGGCTCAAGTGGTAGAGCGCTAGCCTTGAGCTAAAGAGCTGAGAGACAGTGCCCAGGCCCAGAGTTCAAGCCCCACGACCAACAAAAAAAAAAATTTTTGTCTCAGGCTGGAAAGTAGCTCAGTGGTAAAGTGCTTGCTTAGCATGTATGAGGATTTTTGTTTGTTTTTTTAAATCCAGCGCCACATCATCTTCTATGTTTGTGTTGTAAGAAATAATTGGTTTCTAGTTTTCTTGTCTCTTTTGGGGGGTTGGTGTCAAGAATAAGATGGGAGGTGTGATCTCTTTGTAAATAATCTGGAAGAAGTTGTACGGAATTAGTGTTGTCTCTCCCTTTTTTTTCACTCTACAACTTGAGCCACAGCCCCACTTTCAGCCTTTTTTTTTTTTTTGCTGGCTGCTCGAAGATAGGAGTCGATGGATTTTCCTGCCCAGCCCGGCTTCAAACTGGATTCATCAGATGGCAGCCTCCTGAGTAGCTAGGATTTCAAGCATGAGCCACCAGTGCCTAGCTCTTTTCCTTCCTTCCTTTCATTGTGTGTGTGTGTGTGTGTGTGTGTGTGTGTGTGTGTGTGTGTGTGTGTGTGTGTGTGTGTGTGTGTGTGTGTGTGTGTGTGTGTGTGTGTGTGTGTGTGTGTGTCGGTTGTGGGGCTTGAACTCTGGGCCTGGACACTGTCCCTCAGCTCTACCACAGCGCCACCTCTGGCTTTTTCTGCTTATGTGGTGCTGAGGAATCGAACCCAGGGCCTCATGCATGAAAGCAAGCACTCTACCACTGAGCCACCCTCCCAGCCTGCTCTTTCTTTCTTTCTAGACAGGTTTTGCTATGTAGTCCAGGCTGACCTGAGACTGTTTTCCTACCTCAGTCTCAGTGCTGGGGTTGTAGGTGTGTACCGGAAGCATTGCTACGATTGATTTTTTCCTTAAATGTTTGGCAGAAGCCTGGAGTTTTCTGTGAGGAGGGTTTGAACCGTAAGTTTAATGTCATTAATAGGTCTAGGACCAATAAATGTTGTTTCTTCTTTAGTTGAGTCAGTGTTCTTCAAGAAATCCCTTAGTTCTAAATCAAGTGAAGTATTCTCTTTCTCCCTCCCGCTTCTTCTTTTCTCCTTCCTCCTTCTCCAGCCCTCTTCCCCTCCCTAGGCCTTGACTCTAAGGCCGTGGTTTCCTTTCTCTCCCCTCAGCTTCCGCAAAACTTATCACTGGTTCTCATTTCATGCGGGGACAGCCAGCAGCCTTCTCATACGATCTGAATCACTGACATTTATTGCGTGGGGAGAGGCTGGGGGGCGGGGGGCACCTGCTGGGGTCCGGGTGTGTGTGAGCTGCATCTGGAGCCCCTGGAGGGTTCTGGGCTCCCAGGGGACTGGGAGAGGCGGTGCCTAAGCCTGTGGGGACCCCGGGGCTGTGTGGGGTCTGGACAGCAGACAGTGATGGGGAGCCCGAGGGAGGGGTAGGAGGGACTGTGGGGGTGCATGGCGCGTGGCAGAAGGCCTACACACAGAGGGGCCAGGAGCCGTTCCTCTTGTCTCCTCCCCTCAAGTCTTCCCAGGAGCCCGGTGTCACCCGGCCCCTCCCCCACCATGGAGCCACCCCCCTCCCCACCCCCCAGCCCCGAGCACAGATGCGGGCAGCCAGCACGCCGCCCGCAGGCCGTGTGTCCAGTGTCTGGCTCCTCAGAGCCCAGGACAGAGCCCGTGGGTGATGGGTGGGCAGGCGACGGTGAAGCCCACAGCTGCGAGCCTCGGCCAGGGCCCCCAGCAGGCCTGGCCTGGCGGGCCTCGAACTCAGGCCCTGGGAGGTGGACACCGAAACCATTCTTGTTTTCTAGAGGAAGACTCTGTACATGGAGGGGTGTGATTGGGGGAAGGTGGGGAGACATGAGCCAGGCCTACAGGGCTGGGGCAGGGCGAGGGAGGGCACGCAGCCTCCAGTCACAGCAGATCTCACGCCAGCCTGCTGGCCACGTGGCTGGGCCACGCCAAACCCCAGAGTCCAGGCAGCTCCTTCCTGGGGTGTTGGGGGGGGGAGGGGGCAGTGGGCTCCGTGTGGCGGAATATCTAGAGCCAGGTGCTCTGTGTAATGACCGCTTTTCTGTTGTCCCTGGCTGCACTATGTCTCCTAGAACAATCGAGAAAGGCAAATAGAAGTGAGCACAACTTGGGACCAAAACTTGTGGGGCTCTAAGTCCAGTGTTAGAGTCTGGCCTTCCCTAAATACTCAGAAGCTAAGAGAGCACCAAGCGCAGAGTCGGTCTGCAACAAGAGTGGATTACACAAAGGGAGAATTAGGTCCCAGCTTGCCCACCTCTCAGCCTGCTGCCTTTAGGCAAATGACAGAAGCTATCAGTCTCCCACCTCCCTTGGCCAAGAAACAGACAATTATACCACTGTGTGCAGTGCTGGATTGTTCTGGTAACATGCGACTTTGTGTGTAGAGTCACACGTCTGCAGTATCAAGCACTCAGAGACTGAGGCAGGAGGATTGCAAGTTTGGTGTCAGCATGAACTAAATAGACTCCGTCTCAAAGAGATGCTAAAGCTGGGCGCCAGTGGCTCCTGCCTGTAATACTAGCTACTCAGGAGGCTGAGGTCTGAGGATCCTGGTTCGAAGGCTGCGCCACTGGTGCCGGGTATATATAACCTCCAGGCCCCTCCCAACCCCTCTAGGCCCCGCCCAGCCCCCCAGGCCCCTCCCAGTCTCTCCAGGCCCCTCTCAGGCTCCTTCCAGTCCCTCCAGGCCCCCCCCCCCCCCGATTCCCACTGGCTACTCACTGGCTCTCCAGGTTCTGTACCGTGTCGGGGAGTGGTTGTCCCTGGGTGTCAGGGAGGCAGAGCCGCATGACCAGGCCGGAGACAATGGGGACAGTACCGTAGGAGAGCGGTGGCAGCAGCGGCAGGGTCTGGTGGGCCATCCTGAGCAGAGGCCCAGTTATAGCTCCCACGCGGCCTAGAGACTGCTGGAAGCCACTTGCTGCCATGCTGTGGGGAAAGAGCAGGCCCAGCCCCACGTCACAGCTGCCCGTGTGGTAAGAGGACAGTTCGTGGTGGGGGGGATGGGAATCTGTGCTGAGGAGTTAGTGGCTTCCTCCAGGTCTCTGAAAACACCCCTGCCTCCATGAAGCCCACCTCCTCGATTTTCCCATTCCCTCCTTCAAGTGGACACTCAGGGCCCCCCGGAGTCTCCCTGTCTTTTGGGGATGGCCTCAGCGCCGGAGCTTCTAGCCCCCGGTTTCCTTATGATAGCAGTCAAACCAATAAGGAGACAAAACATGTGGGTGAAAGAATAGAGAAATGAGGAAGATATGACTGGCAGGAATGGTAGCGATAAGGCTGGGCAGAGGCTGGAGGCTGGGGCTCAATCTCCTCTTTGCTGTCAGCCCTTTACCTCCAGCCTCAGTTTACTCAACTGTCCTAAGACTCTAGGCCACTGGTCCTCCATTATGTTGTGTCCTAAGGAGGAGACTTGGGATACTTGGGGCAGTAGAGAGAACGTGGGAGTCCACTTTCGATCTCTTTACGAGGGTTTTTTTGTTTTGTTTTTAAAGATTTTAGCCAGACCCAAAGAATTTCAAAACTCAAGCCTAAGATGTCAGGTGTTGTAGTGCACACCTATAATGCCAGCCCAGGAGAGCCAGAGGCAGGAGGATTCTGAGTTCCAGGCTACATTCTGAGACTCAGCCAAAACAAAACAAAGCACTGAAGCCTGGATGCCCTGAGGCATAAATACCAGGCCTAGCCCCCCCCCACGCCTGGCCCCCTCCTCAGGCCTGCCCTGCCCCCCTCACATGCCCCCCCAGCCTGCACCCCTCTCCCGCCTGTCCCCCACCCAAGACCTGCCCCTCCCCCCACATGTCCCCCCCTCCCCCAGGGTCTGCCTCACCCCCAGGCCTGTTCCTCCCCCAGGGCCTGACCCCCTCCAGGCTACCCCCCTCCCCCCAGCCTGCCCACCCCCTGGGCCTGCCCTCCCCCAGGCTTGCTCCCCCACCTGCCCCCTCTCTGGGCCTGCCCCCCAGGTTTGCCCCTCAGCCTGGTCTCCCTCTCCCCCAGGGCCTGCCCACCTCCTGCCAGGGTGTCCTGTCTGGGACCCACCCCAGCCTACCGCAGCGAGGTCGGGAAGAGCTCTGTCCCGTAGACAGTGATGCTGGTCAGGGCGATCGCAAAGCAGCCTTTCCCCAGCACAGCCAGGGCCACGCGCAGGGCCTGCAGATCTGGGCAGAGACAGGGGACGAGTGGGGTCTCCTGAGAGGCCCCCCAGGGGCAGATCACCTTCAGGAGCTGTGTGTATTGAGCAGGGGGAGGGGGGACAGGTCCCCCCCCAAGCCCTGGGCAGGGCTGACCTGGTGCCAGGCCACCCAAGCCCAAGTCCAGGAGGAGAGCAGGTGCAAGGCAAGGTGGCGGCAGCAGGGGTATGGGGGAGGCCGGGCAGAGGTGGGTGACCTGAGTCCCTGCTAAGAAGCCGAGCGTGGGTCTCTGCCTGCCATGGGCCTGGGCCGTCAGTGAGCGGAGATGAGCTTAGCAAACACAAGGCCGGGCCCCATCTCAGCACCTGCCATGCGCGTGTGCACACACAGGCACAGGTGCACACGAACACACGTGTGCACAATACACACACTGCATGCAGCACACACACCGGAGCATGCCTGCGCATAGGCAATCACGTGTGTACAAGTATGCATGTGCAACACACCTGTGCACACTCTCTGCTTGGTGTCCCCACTGCCTCAGTTGGAAGAAGCAGTCTTCCAGGCCCTTCCAGGCCCCTCAAGCCTAAGCCTGGGCTGGGCCCTGAGTGGCCTGGGCATCTACCTCCCCTCTCTGAAGCTTGGGGAGACAGAAGTGGATCCTGGACCCCTGAGCCAGGCACCAGAGGGAGGGATGGTCAGAGAGGGAGGCCCAGCGGCCGTGGCCACAGAAACACACCCTCTTGGGGCCAGTGGAGGGGAAGGAGGCCGCATGGATTGTGTGGTGGGGTGGGCAGGGACTGGGACCCAAGCCGCTCCTGTTCGGCCTTCCTGCTCACCTTGGGGCACGAGCACGTTGGCCAGGATGCACATGCCGGCCAGGGCCTGGAAGCTGGCCACAGTCATGCGGCGGCCCAGGAGGCTGAGCATGGGGATGGAGATGACCCGGCCCACGATATCCACGGCTCCGAAGAGGGCCTGCAGGAGGAAGAGGTCCCGGCCCAGGCTCTGCAGGTCCAGGACCAGCCCGTAGTAGGACAGCTGTATGCACATGCTGCAGGGCGGAGCCAGGGGTTGGGTCACTGCCACAGAGAACAGGGCCGCCAGCCCACCACGCCACCTCCACCAGGCCACCTGTCGGAGCTGGCGGTGGCCAGGCCCCCCAGCAACCTGTGAAGTGCAAGGCCCCTCGCCCAGGGTCAAGCTCAATCTAGGAAAGGGGGGGCGGGGAGTGACAGCCACAGCCATCCCCACATGGGCTGTGGGGAGAGCCCCAGTCCGCCCTCGGGCCTCGGAGGGTCAGCTGAGCTGCTCTGCAGCTGCTGTAGCTCCTCTGCCTTGCTTCCCAGATATGCTTGGAAAGTCCTGGAGGAAGAGCAATGGGGGCTGAGCGGGGCATGCTGGGCTGCCCAGGCCCCATCAGGATGGAAAGACTTAGTCCGCCAACCCTAAGAGCACTGTCCTCAGCTGAGACCTGGTAACAGGTTTTGAACTCAAGATCTTGCATTTTCCAAGCCTTTTGTTTTTGTTTTTGTTTTCAGATAGGGTCTTACATTTATGCCTGGGCTAGGTTGGACTGTGATTCTCCTATTGTTGCTTCCTTGAGTGACTGGGATTGATAAATACACACTACCACACCCAGATTCTTTTTTTCCTCTTAAGATTGGTCAGGGGGTGAGTTGGAGTTGGGGACTGTCCTCAACTGTCTTCCTGGGCTGGCCTCTAAAGTCATCCATCTTCATCTCAGCTTCCCAAGTAGCTAGGATTACAGGCATGAGCTCCCAGGCTCTGCTCTAACCACAGTGGAAAATCTGTCCCCGTCCCTGCACTTTTCAGTTGTTCCCTATTGCAGTCCCTGATGGTTTCACTCAGTAGACCCCTGACACGTGTGGGGGACAGGCAATGTCTGCAGGTGCCGGCACCCAGTGCCCCGGTGTGTAGTGAAGTTTCTGTCAGTAGAGGAGCGCAGGCCAGGTCCCTGGTTCCTGGAAACCTACAGGGTAAGAGGCATCAAGGTGCCTCTGATTTAAATAACAAAGGATGTTGGGTGGCCCCTGGGAGGACCAGAGTCTTAAAGGATTTTTGGTTTTTTGGTCAGTCATGGGGCTTGAACTCTGGGCCTGGGCGCTGTCCCTCAGCTCTTCAGTTCAGGGCAAGCACTCTACCACTTGAGCCACAGCACCACTTTCAGTTTTCTGGTGGTTCACTGGAAATAAGAGTCTCACAGACTTTCTTGCCTGGGCTGGCCTTGAACCTTGATCTTCAGATCTCAGCCTCCTGAGTAGCTAGAATGACAGGCGTGAGCCACTGGTGCCCAGCTTGTTTTTTGTTTTTTTGGGGTTTTTTTTGGTTGTAAGACTTGAACTCAGGGCCTGGGCACTGTCTCTTAGCTTCTCCCCCCAACACACACACACACACACACACTCTCTCTCTCTCTCTCTCTCTCTCTCTCTCTCTCTGTTCAGGGTTGGTGCTCTACCACCTTGAGCCACAGCGCCAGTTCTCTGGAGCTTGGTTTTGGTGTTTTTGTTGGCTGTTTTCTGGACCCGGCTTGAACTCAGGGCCTCATGCTCTCACTCAGCCTTTTCTTCCCCCCTCCCCCACCCCCAAGGCTGGCACTCTACCACTTGAGCCACAGCTCTACTCCTGGCTTTTTGGAGACAAGAGTCTCATGGACTTTGCTGCTTGGGCTGGCTTTGAAGCCATAATCCTCAGATCTCAGCCTCCTGAGTAGTTCCGATTACAGGCGTGAGCCACCACTCCCCAGCCGGATCCTGATTTTTTTTTTTTTTTGGTCAGTCATGGGGCTTGAACTCTGGGCCTGGGCGCTGAACCCGAGCTCTTCAGCTCCAGGCTAGCACAGGGGCGGGGGGGGGGGGTAGTCCCTGGCCTCCTTGGCTCCGCTGGGGTCCGGAGGACATGCCTTCACCCCACACACGCTGTCCTGACTCCCAGGCAACGCACCTCACCATGGACATGACCCATATCCTCCTGACCAGTATGGGCACCTGGAACAGGTCCAGCAGGGTCCGCTGAGCCTCCCCAGAGGTCATTTCCTCCTCCATGGTGGACTTGAGCACCTGGGGGACAGGGGCGCAGGCGCACAGGAATGAGGAGGCCTGACCCCAACCCCGGGGCTGGTGTGGGGCCCCTGCCTCGCCCCAGCCTCCCCCCACCCCCAGCCTGGGAAAAGGAGGAGCCCATGGTCTGGCTCAGGCCACTGAGCTGCGGGAACCCAGCAGGAACCCCACAAAACGCCACCACCCCTCCTCATCCCTCAGGGCTGGCACCGGAGGTTGCCACAGGCCAGCTCCAGGCTCCCCAATGCTCCCCAAGAGTTCCCTCAGTCCATCTGCTCCTCTGGCCCTCCGCAGGCCTGCCCTGGGTTCAGTGTAGTCCCCTCCCCCCTTGCTTGCCTCCTCCTGGAAGCCCCCCCCCCAGTCTCTATCCCCAAAAGCACCCTGTGGTTTCCCCCCTCCCCCCTCCCTTGAAACAGCTCCCCGAGAGCACCCTGCAGGGCTAATACACTCCAGGCTGGAACTGCAGGCAGCAGGCACTGCCGCGGCTTCTGTGCCGCTGGTGGGGACGGGTGTGGCTGGTGCCGCTCGGCAGCAGGGCAGCGCTTCCTCCGCTTCCTCTCCTCACCTCCCGCGGCTCACGCTCCCCGGCTCACCTCTGTGGTCAGGGTCTTCGGGGCTTCCTTGCAGCCGTTGATCCTGGCTACTTTTTGAAGTTCCCCAAGGGCTTGGTCTGGTTTGCCTTTGATGAGCAGCCATCGGGCGGACTCTGGCAGCCACCTGTGAAAGATGCAGGGGCTGGACCTGCGCTGTGCACCGTGTGGGGGGGGGGGCGGGGGGGAGGGAAGGGGGCAGGGGGAGCCTCTGGGGCGGTGGACAGGAGTCCAGTCATTCCCTTCTGGGCTGTAGAGGCCATGCTGGGAGGCTTAGAGTACTCCCATGGGTGCCAGGCCACCCACACAGTGCTGGGCTCCTTCCCTCCCTCCCTCCCTCCTTTCTCCCCCCCCCCACACACTTTTTTTTTCCTCAGCTCATTTAACAGATTCTCAAGCCAGGCACTGTTGGCTCACACCTGTAATCCTAGCTATTCAGGAGGCTGAGATCTGAGGATCACAGTTCAAAGCCAACCCCCTAGCAGAAAAGTCTCTAAGACACTTATCTCTAATAAGCTACAAAAAAAAGCTGGAAGTAGAGTTGTGGTTCAAGTGGTAGAGGCTTTTACAAAAGAAGCTCGGGGATGCTGGGTGCCCTTGGCTCACCCTGTCATCCTAGCTACTCAGGAGGATGACATCTGAGGATCTCAGTTCAAAGCCAGCCCAGGCAGGAAAGTCTGTGAGACTCTTATCTCTAATGAACCACCAGAAAACCAGAAGTGGCACTGTGGCTCAAGTGGTAGAGCACTCGCCTTGAGCTGAAGAGCTCAGGGACAGCGCCCAGACCCAGAGTTCAAACCCCACGACCGACAAAAAGAAAAAAAAAATGTTGCTCATCACCACCTCCATCTCAACCTACTTCACTCTATCTACCTGATATCTAAAGAGCCCTAGTTGCAAGGGTGTGTGTGTGTGTGTGTGTGTGTGTGTGTGTGTGCGCACGCGCACGTGCACACATACCATTTCCCCTTCAGCCAGGCTGTAGGAGACTTGGTTGTTCTTACAGGTTTCACTCCTGAATAAAGCTTGTTGGCCTGTGGAGTTGTCTTTCTGCCCTGTTTATTATTCTGATACCCTCGTGACTCAGTTTCCTTACAGGGACCTGTCATTCTCCACACCCCGCCCTGCACTGCTGGGCTCCAGCTCCTGTGCGCTAGTGACCTTAGGGTGACATTCAGCTGTGCGTCTCTCGTGAAGTCCCTTCCCCCTTCCACACGCAAACAGGGTTTTCCAAACCATAGGGTTTGTTTGCTTGGTTTGTAGGACTCCAAATAAGTGACAAATTCTCACATCCAATGTCACTGCAGAGATCCGGATGATGGGGAGTGCGGGCCCGTGGCACACGACAGTGTGCCACCACAGAGGTGACCGAGGCCCTTGTGGGAGTGGTCCTGTGTCCTGGGAATGTCTTGCTTCTTTCCAGAAAAGGTCAAAATAGTGTTTTGTCTTTGGTTTTGTTTTAAAATATCTCCTGGGTTTCCAGCGTTGTTCACTACTCTTTTTTCTTTTCTTTTCCTTTTTCACATCATTAGTTGAGCCGTGGGCGCCTGTCCAGGCTGGATGGTGCCCAGGCCTCTGGCTGAAATGTTCACCTGAGAATTAGGTATACAGACGTCACCGTCCTCCTGTGTGTCGGGACCGTGGACTGTCAGGCAGTGGGAGGCAGGGACCCTGCCCCCTCTGCCCCAGGTCTCCCCTGGGAAGAGACTCCCCACCGCACTGACCATGAGATCAGGGAGATGAGCAGGAAGGGCACCGACACAGCCAGCTGGAGGGCTCTCCAGTCCCGCAGGGCGAACGCCAGGCCGGCCAGGCCCATCTGGCCCATGCTGTAGGTGCAGCTCTGAATTGTCATGGCAACAGCTCTCCAGCGGGTTGTGGTCCACTCGGCTACTGTAAGGCAATGCAGAGGTGCCGATGAGAGTTGAGAGTCTGGCTCCTCTTCTCCCCCTACCCACCCTCCCAGAGCGGGTGAGGCATGGGAGACTCACTCAGCATGAATGTGGTCAGGATGCTGCCGCTCAGCCCGAAGGCACTCAGGAACCGGAGGCCACAGTAGATGGGGAAATTCGGGGCAAAGACAGTGCTGGTGCCAGCCACACCAGTTTGTAGCCAGCACCAGGTCAGCATTGGCTTACGTCCTAACCTGTGGAAGAGACCCAGGGACAACGCACACAGCAACTGCGTGGGGAGGGCAGACTAATCTTCTCATGCTAGAACCTTCCAGAAACTTCTGGAAGGAGCTTCTAGAAGGTTCTAGGAGCTGCTAGGAGTATACATAGAGTGCTTCTGTCATCAAAACAGTGAGGAGTTAATGCTCTCAGAGTTAATGCTGCCTTGTGGTCAAGAGCAAAGACTGGATTTGAATCTGGCTCTGCCCTGCCTAGATTGCCTTGGGTATACGACCAGGTCTTCAGATGGCCACGACTCATGGTTCGTGAAATCAAAACCTTAAGCAAAGAGGCAGTCTACCACAGAGGTCACGCGCACGTGACCTCGGATAAGCCAGCGCCCGTCCCACATGTGCGTGGGGACAGACGTCCTGCAGGCCCAGGCAGAGCCTCTGGCCTGGCGCCCCAGCTCACCACGAACTCATCCGTGCTCCTCTGGCCTGCTGGTCAGACATGCCTGGCCCGTGTGTGCAGTGCTCAGGAGAGAGGGACAGCCAGCCCAGATCCAGGGTTAAGTCTGCAGTCTGACCTCAGCCCAGACCCCAGGCTTATCCCATGACTCACAGACCGATCGCCACTTGGCTTTGCGCATGGATGGGCAGCAGGACTGAGTGATGGATTGTAATCGATACGTGGCAGCTGCTCAGTCCCCTAAAATGCAGACTGGACCCCATCCCTGCCGCTCAGGCTCCCGCCACGCTCCAATGACATAATGATGGCAGCTGATTGTGTGCCAGGCTACCTCCCAGCTGTCTGGGTTAGCTCACTTCATCCCCACAGTAACCACACAAGGTGCCCCCTTGATGGGGAAACTGAGGCACAGGGAAGGGAAGACACTGTGCTCCCAGGGGCAGGCTGGACTGAGTAATGCTGCGATTTTTAATGTGGGGGCCCCCGACTCTATGCTGGGCTGGGCTGTGCTGGGCTGTGCTGGGCTGTGCTGGGCTGTGCTGTGCTGTGCTGTGCTGGGTTGTGCTGGGCTGGGCTGGGCTGGGCTGGGCTGTGGCTGGGGAGGTCCAAGCGTGTCGGGAAGCCACTCGTGCCTTGACAAAATAATGATGGGGTGTCACCACCCGCCAGGTGCTGCACTGGCCCCCACATCCCTGTTGCCACAGAGACCCAGACAATGAGCAAGCCAGCCGGGACTGGCTGAGCAAAGCACTGGGGGGGGGGGGGGGGCAGCCTGGGTGGGGAGGGCCTCTCTGAGGAGGTGCAGCGGGCTGGGCGTCTAGGGGCAGGCCATGTAGCAGCCCCTAGGCAGTCCTCACTGCCACGGTGTCTCTGAGGCGTGTTGGTGGGGAGGGGGTCACCGACCAGGCCCGCCTCCAGGTTTGAGGGACTGAGCAGTGCAGCAGGAGGGCTGGGTGGAACTTCCTGGCTGAGGGGGGGCGGGATGTCCAGGGTGGGGGTGGAGCTTCCTGGAGAAGGTGGGGCTTCCCAGGAGGGGCTAGGGCTGCCTGTGAGAGGTGGGACTTCCTGGGGGGGGACTTCCTTTTGAGGAGGTGGGGCCTCCAGGTGGGGGTGGGGACTGGCAGGTGGGGCTTGGAGAGACCTCCAGGAGAAAGTGGGACCAGGGTGAGCGAAGAAGACCAAGGGGTGGGGGGGCATCCAAGCGGGGGACGGCTTTGTGGATGGAGTCTGGAGGGGGTCGGCATGGGAGGGGCCTGCAGTTCAGGGACCAGCACAGGACTCAAGCCCCAGGTGGGCAATCTGGCTGGGGGTGAGGGGAGGGGTAACTTGCACTTCATCTGTTCTGGATGGAGGAGGGTGTGGAAGGTGCTGGACTGACTCCTGGCTCTTCACCTAGGAAGGTGGAGGAGGGGGGCGGGGAAGGAGGGGGAGGGGCAAGCCTGCAGCATCTGTGGATTGCTGGGGAGAGGAGAAACGGGGGTGGCCAGGCTGGGGAGGGGAGGGGTCTGTCCCTTTGCACACACAGGGCTGGGCCTCCAGTGCAGGACCAGTCTCCACTCTCCTACCCAGCCATGTGGGGCACACCTGAACCGGCCTGAGGGTGGGCAGATGAGAGATGCCACCTCAGGGTGAGGGAGACACGGCCAGGGACCGGCAGCTTCAGAGGGACAGGAACATCCTAACCCAGCCCGGGAGACACGCGAGTGTCTGTTGACTTGGAGTCCTCCTCTGTCCAATCCCAGTCACCCTTCAAGGCCCCAGGCCCCCCCCCCTGCCATCCTGCTCCAGGGCCTCTGATTTCTGGCTCCTGGGGTGCTGTCTGTTGGTGGTAAGGAAGGGGACAACCTGTTTCTGACACTCCGAGTTTGATTTTCTCACAATCCAGCTGCCACGTACCCAGGTTCAGGTCCCCTCCCCACCCATCCACATCAGGGCCTGGGGAGTCGCTGTCCCCCAGGAGACAGAGCCAGGTAGCTGCTCTTTCGGGGAACATCATGGCTCACTTCCGTGCTTCTGCGATGCCGTTGGGGGGGGGGGCGGGAACACTCACCGGGAAGACAGGATGCCCCAGACGAAGGTTCCCGTCAGTAACCCCATCATGTAGACGGACTGGCCCAGGGGCTTCAGGCCTTGGTCACTGCACACCAGGTCCCACTGGAACGGGAGGTGTGACCGTTGGGAGCCATGGGGCTAGAGGACAGGCTGAGGTCCCCAGCTGTCTACCATGAGACCCTCTAGGTTTCTAGTGGCAACGGTGGAGGCTAAGGGGTCTGGTGGCAGACCACAAGGACACAATACATGCGGTCGATAGTAAACAGAGATACAACCACACCACACACGTGCGTGAGGTTGAGACCAGCAGGTAAACACACAGGACAGTGCCCGCCACCCGAAAGGCGCCAGGTGGGTGTGGGTGAGGGTTAACTTGTGCCCGTGTTACCAGCTGAAATGCTGATAGAATGGCTGGGACGTGTCCTGTGGCCTCCGCCATCCCTCATCCCCAGCCCAATTCCCAGCTAGGAATTACACAACGAACGATGCAAAACATTGGCTGGAGCTGGGCACCGGTGGCTCAACCTATAATCCTAGCTACTCAGGAGGCTCAGATCTGAGGATCGTGGCTCCCAGCCAGCCCAGGCAGCAAAGTCCGTAAGACTCTCATCTCCAGTGAACCACAGGAAAACCAGAAGTGGCACTGTGGCTCAAGTGGTAGAGCGCTTGCTTTGAGCTGAATTACTCAGGGACGGCGCCCAGGCCCTGAGTTCAAGAACCATGACCAACAAAACAAGCACCACAAAACATTGGCTGCTCTGTGTGCTTCCTGTACAACCCCCCCCCAACTTCTATCTCATCCCCAGCGGGGGCTCATCATCCCCCTCCACCCTGGAGAAAGTGGCTGTCTCAGTAGGCCTGGTTTAAGCAGAAACCCCTGGTGGCTGAACCTTCCTTGGTTTCCCTCCCTTGAGACTCCTCTGCTCCTGCTCCATGGTTACAAGATGCCCGGGCACCTCAGCCCCGTGCAGTGGTCCCTGTGCCCATCTCCAGGGCCCTGAATGGAGTCTTCTGCCTGTGATGTCCTTCGTGTCACCAGATTGCGTGTGTGCGTGTCTGGGTGGGTAGGTGGGAGTTACACAAGGCGTGAACACAGGTACTGGGGCTTGAACTCAGGGTCTGGGTGCTGTCCCTCAGCATTGTGCTCAAGGCTAGCACTTACTGCTTGAGCCACAGCTCCACTCCTGGTTTTTGCTGATGAATTCAATCAAAGAGTCCTGCCCGGGTTGGCTTTGAACCGTGATCCTCAGATCTTAGCTTCCTGACTATCTAGGATCACAGGCGTGAACCACAGGGACCTATAGGGATTATTTTTTAACAAGAATAAATGACACACCCCTTGTCACACGAGCCCGGGGGGGGGGGGGCGGGGGGCACTTACTGTGGTCACGATGGTGGAGGTGAAGGTGTTGTAATCGTAGACCCAGCCGTCCACGCATGGCTCTGTGGCAGCCTCGCTCCCGTTGGTGGCCGTGTTGTTGGGGTCCAGGAGCTGCCACTGGGGGTGTTGGAAGCGGCGGCAGCGATGGGGCTGCTGGTCAGGACCGAGGGGGATGGACACGGCCAGGAGGGCCTCCGGGGTGAGATTGGCGGGGATCTGGGAGCCATTGTCTAGCACGGAGGTCCAGCAGCGGTGGCTGGGGCTGACGGCCGAGAAGTTCTCCAGCAGCAGGTTCGGAGGGGTGAAGAGGGATGGGAGGAACAGTATGGCCAACTGGAGCACCTGGAAGAGGCCCATGCCACCAGCACGCTCCAACAGCTCCTCAAACGCCATGCCCTGGCTGCCCCTGGCGCCCAGGGTGCAGGCCAGGGCCTCGCCTACCTGGAACCAGACCGGAGGCCTTGGCTGAGCCTCTCAGTGGCCACTGTCCCCACACCAGCAGGATGACAGTCCCCAGGTCCTCTGGAATGCTTTGATGTCTCTAGAAGACATCCCAGCATGCCCTGGGAGGGGGGCGGGCATCAGGGAGCGTGCCCACTGTCTCTAGAAGACATCCCAGCATGCTCCAGGGGGTATCAGGGAGCGTCTCCACTGTGGGGGGGGGCATGGACCACACCCAGCCATCCTCCAACCAAGACTGAGCAGGGCCCGGTCACCTTCTGGCTGCTCCGGCACCAAGAGGGTAAAGGTTTTTAAAAGGTCACACCAGGGCCAGGCCGTTACTGAGTTACAGTGGTCCTGGAGTGTCCCGTTAACGTTTAACCTCGGTGCCGGACGCACAACACCTGCTCACCTCACACTTTGAACCTTCTGTGTGATCTGGTGTGATCAGGGCACCATCGGCCTAACCCAGAACCACCCTCCACAGGTCAGGGCCTGTCTCCCTGGCTCTCCTCCTTCGGTGTGACCAGACCAGCCTGCAGACAGAAGCTACTTTTTTTGTGTGTTTGGGGGAGGGCGCAGGGAGATGGTCCTGGGGTTTGAACTAAGGGCCTGCTTTCACTTGGTGTGCTCTCTTGGCTGGTGCTTTACCACTTGAGCCACACCTCCAGGTGGACTTTTTTGCTGTTCACTGGAGGTAAGAATTCTCATGGACTCTTCTGCCCAGGCTGGCTTCAAACCACAATCCTCCCAATCTCAGCCTCCTGAGCAGCTAGGGTTATAGGCATGAGCTATAGGCCCCTGTCGAGAAGTCGTCTATGCTAAGGCTGTGGACTGGAAGCTTCCTCCCGGTAGTCATGGAAACCATTTCATGGCAAGCTGGAACCCAATAACTGGGCAGAAGGGAAATGCCCACAGCCCGAGGCCAGCCCAGCTTCAGTAGTAGGCATGGGAGGGGTGACACAGCCCTGCGTCTCGGCCTCTTGGTAACAATTCCTTCAGGCACCAAGGGCTACCTGCCTGATGGCATTTCTTCCTCATAGCTGATGGGAGAAATGGGGCCAATGCCCTCTAACAAGGAGATCAAGGCTCAGAGAGGGTAGGCAACTTGCCAAGGTCACACAACAAAGCTTCTGGATGGCTGCTGAATGGCCTTCCAGCCTGTCATGGAGGAAAAAAAAAAATCTCAGCTAAGAGCTGGATTTTAGGATGTGATCAGCAGGTGGGCCAGCCCCAAGTCCCCTGCCAGGGTGAGGGAGAAAGGAGCAGCCCTTGACGCTATCCTCCATCTCCAGTGTCACCACGACCAAGGTAGAAGTGCTGGGAGGGTGCCCGAACCCTGCACTGCCGAGAACCACTCCATCAGCCAAGATGGCAGCTCTCCAGGAAGCTGGGGAGCCGGGATCCTAGACCTGGGTTTCAGAGCCCGGGCTCCTTCCTGACTCTGCCTCTCTGGGCAGGAAGTCATTATGGATTTTAAAATAGCAAACAGAGACAGATGGGAGAGAGGCAGGCCAAGGAGAAGCTCAGGAGGCCGCGGGGCAGAGTGCCTCACTGGGAGAGCCACAACTAAACAGCCGAAGGCCGAATCTCAACCCTGTGTGTCAGCTCTGTCCTCACAGGGACTGGACACTGGGGGTAATTTATTTGATATAGGGAGTACAGGGATTTGAACTCAGGATCTCATGCTTGCTAGGCAGAAGCCTTACCACCTGGGCCACACCTCTAGCCCTGTTTTACTTTGGTTATTTTTTATTTTCTCTTGTTGGTCGTAGGGCTTGACTCTGGGTCTGGGCGCTGTCCCTCAGCTCTTCAGCTCAAGGCTAGTTTTCTACCACTTGAGCCACAGCGCCACTTCGGGTTTTCTGGTGGTTTATTGGAGATAAGAGTCTCACAGACTTTCCTTACTTTGAAACGCGATCCTCAGATCTTAGCCTCCTAAGTAGCTAGGATTACAACGCCTGGCTACTTTGGTTATCTTGAAGGTTCCATATTGTGCCCAGGCAGGCTTTGATAGCAATCTTCCTACCTGTGCTTCCTTCCCCTGCAGCTAGGGTAAGAGCTGTAAGTTACCACATCTAGCCATGGCATGAAAAAGGGTCTCAAAAACTTTGATGACCCAGCTGGCCTCAGATCTCAGCCTCTCAAATATTTAGGATGACAGACAGGCTTGAGCCACCAGGCCCAGCAGTGGACGCCATCTTCACCCCCCCCTTCCCTGACCCCCGTTTTAGTCTGGAAAATTAAGTGGTGGTGTGTGGATGTTTGCAAACCTTAGCATGGACCAGGAACTACCGGCAGCGACCAATTGCACAGGGCTGCTGCCCTGGGACCCCGGTTCACACTGAGAGTCTCTGGGCTTCTTGGGGCTGGAAACCCAGGCATCTAAGAAGGAATATGTTTTCTTTTCTCCTTTCGTCTTCCATCTGCTTTTACAATTCGTTTCTTCTTTCCTGCCCTTTGCCTGTCACGGACACACTCAGGCTTTGCCCAGAGTGGAAGGTCAAACCTCCCAGATTTGCCAGAAGGTGCCCGGAATCTCCAACTGATTTTCTGCTTCCAGGCCAAGGAATTTTTAATCTCCATTTTCTGGTTTTCGGGGACTGCTGGGGGCAGGGCTTGGTGCAGCTGCTCCGCCACCTGGTGGTCACACCCGGCACTGCGTCACTTCCCAGGCCCAGGCTCACCTGGGCCCAGGCTGTCCATTTCTAAAGATGGAGGGGAGGGGGAGTGGAGAACAGGGAGGGAGGGCTTGGGGAGCAGGGAGGGGGTCCGGGAGCATGGAGGGGAGACTTGGGGAACATGGTGGCTGCCTCAGCTTTAGACACTGAGGCCTCTGGGGCACCCCATTAAGAGTATATAAGGAGGAGCCATTACTCTGAACCAGAATCACCACAGTAGTTGACTCTCAGCTAAAGATTCCCATCCAGTAAACAAACACTAGCCAAGGGTGACTCACACTTGGAATCCCAGCTACTCAGGAGGCTGAGATCTGAGGATTAGGGTTCAAAGCCAGCCTAGGAAGGAAAGTCCATTGAGACTCTTATCTCCAATTAACCACCAAAAGAAAAGATGGAAGTAGAGCTGTGGCTCAAACAGTAGAGTGACAGCCTTGAGCAGACGCCGCACCAGGCCCTGAGTTGAAGCCGCAGGACTGGCGTGTGCGGGTGCACAGACACAATGTAACCAAACATCAACGTATTTGATTATGATTCCATCTAAAATCAAAAGATTCCTCTATATACAATCCACTCACCCAGAGGCAGAATGTAAGGCAATTCTTTGGTAACACATCTCTTTATGGCTAGGAAAATATGTGAAATTTTAATGACTATAAATAATAAAACTTTGATTTAAAAAAGTTAAAACTTGGCCGGGTGCCGGTGGCTCACGCCTGTCATCCTAGCTACTCAGGAGGCTGAGATCTGAGGATCATGGCTCCAACCCAGCCTGGGCAGGAAACTTTGTGAAATTCTTTATCTCCAATAAACCAACAGAAAACCAGAAGTAGGGCTGTGGCTCAAGTGGCGTAAGAGCACTTGCCTTGAGCTGAAGAGCCCAGGATAGCGCCCAGGCCCAGAGTTCAAGCCCCATGACCGACAGAAAAAAACCCACAAAACTATAGGAGTCAGGTTTGTTTCCAAAGACCTTAGAACTTCCTTCCTCTGAACTCCAATGTCCTTATCTCTAGAAGGGGAAGAGTACGATGCATGAGACTGATGATAAACTTTGTAGCCATCATCATCCTTCACTTGCTACCACTACCATCACCACATCACCACCATCATCGCCGCCATCATCATCACCATCAAACACGACCGCCCCCCCTTCTTTCCCAGTCACAGCCGGGCTCTGCCAAGGTGCTCTTTCCTGGGTGCACGCTGGCAGGGTGGGGTTGGCTCTCCCAGGGCTCAGATCCTGGCTCCTGTTCTGTGGCCTCACTTCCCTCTGTGCCTGAGTGACAACGATGCCCAAGGAGCCGCTGGGAAGTCAGGGCCGCGTCACCTTCCCAGTACCTTCCAGTTCCGCAGTGCAGTTCTCACCCCCAGGGAGCAAGGGCAGGTCTGCCGGTTACATCAGCACTTCCGGGCTCCTCAACGGGGGCAGGGGCCCAGTGCAAGTTCCTCCCAGCAGCAGCTAAGAAATCTGTGCCGTTTGTGTTAAGAAAACTCATTCCTGCAAGCCTCCAGAATTTATCCACATGCTGTGTGCGTGTGCACGTGCATGCGTGTGTATGCCACTACTGGGCCTGCGTGTGCATGTGCATGCGTGTGTGTATGCCACTACTGGGCCTCTCACTCTTGCTTAGTTTCTTTGCTCAAGGATAGTGCTCTACCACTGGAGCCATGCCTCTACTTCTGACTTTTTTTGTTGGTCATGGGGCTTGAACTCTGGGCCTGGGCGCTGTCCCTCAGCTCTTCAGCTCAAGGCTAGCGCTCTACCACTTGAGCCACAGCACCACTTCCGGCTTTTTCTGCTTATGTGGTGCTGAGGAATCGAACCCAGGGCCTCATGCAAGGCAAGCGCTCTACCACTGAGCCACCTTCCCAGCCCCTCTTTGTCTATTTTTAAATCATTTATTGTTGTCTTTCCAATTTTTATAAGCCTCTGATAGGTTTGGGCGATGGACTGTGATACAAGTTGCAAATATTTTTTTTCCTTTGGACTTTGATAGCATGTTGTTATTAATGGCGTGTTATTAATAGCATGTTTGATAGCATGTTGTTATTAATAGGTTGTTTGTTTGGTTGACTGAGATTTTTGGGCTATTGAATTATCAATATCTTCTTTTTGACTTTTGGATTTTGAAGCATAATTAGAAAGGTCTTCGCGGCTCCCTGGTGATAAAGGAGTTCTTTGATGGCTGTTTTTCTTTCATGGGTAATGGCTGTTGGATTTATCACCTGCTTTTCTGTCTCTATAGAGGTGACAGTATGCCTTTTCTTCCTGAGTGTATGAATGAGATGAATTATATTAATGGATTTCCTAATGTCAAGCCTTCCTTTCATTCCAGGATGGCGTTCACATCCCCGTGTTGTGTATAATTCCCTTCCTGTACAGCGAGGTCCTGCACGTCACCGTATCATTTCCATGCTGTCATTAAACCTCACAGCTAAGATGGAGCTGGCGCTGCTCACGCCTCCTTCCTTTCTGGTCTGAGACGCAGAAGAGGCTCAGGGCCAGGGCGGGTCAGAGTGCAGCAGGGAGTTCCAGGAGGCCGATGGTAACCGGTGCCCCCGCCTGCACGTGGCTCCTAGATAGGTGGGCACAGCCTGTCCAGGGCTCTGGCTGGATTCGATCTCGTTCTCCAGGTGGAGCTTTGTCCGAGATGGAAGGAAGGCTCTGGTGTGTTTGGATTAAACAGCAGCGCGGGCAGCCGGTGCCCGGCTTTGCCTGAAGTAGTAGCCTCAGGCCTAGTTTTCCCTCAGGAAAAATGACTGGAGTTCATGCCTGGCTTCTGACTTTGGGTCATTTCCTCGACTTTTTGAGGGGGAGAAAGGGGACGGGCCTTCCTCTCTCAGGCCTCTGATGCCCTCCCTCCCCCTGGCGCCTGGGGCTTTGTCTGCAGCCGTTGCCCACAGCCTCGCCTGGAGCAAAGCAGCAGCGTTGGGGACCCCAGGCCCAGAGCAGCCTGCAGTCAGGACGACTAGCTGGAGTCACAGCAAATAAAACTACCTGCCTTCCAATATCTGGGGCTGAAGAACTGACTGATCAGGGGAGTCCCAACCTTGTTTCATATGTGTGTGTGTGTGTGTGCATATGTACACACACACACACACATATATAAATTTATTATTTTTTTTTGGTCAGTTGTGGGGCTTGAACTCTGGGCCTGGGCGCTGTCCCTCAGCTCTTCAACTCAAGGCTAGCGCTCTACCACTTGAACCACAGCACCACTTCCAGTTTTCTGGTGGTTAATTGGAGATAAGAGTCTCATGGACTTTCCTGCCCCGGCTTTGAACATCGATCCTCAGATTTCAGCCCCCTGAGTAGCGAGGATGACAGTCGTGAGCCTCCAGCGCCCAGCTCCAACTGCTCTGTTTTATTCTGTGGCCCTGGGGTTTGAACTCAGGGCCTTATGCTTCCTAGGCAGGTGTTCTTCCACTTGAGTCAACCCCTCCTCCCAAACCCTTTTTGCTTACGTTTGTTTTTTAGGTACGTCTCATAATTTTGCCCTGCAGGTCTCAGACCATGATCCTCCTATCTCTGCCCCCTGGGGAGCATGCACCAGCATAGCTGGCTCTAGCTTTCCTGAGAGGTGGAACACAGCTGGTTCACCGCAGTTCCTGCCGTGGTGAAGACCAGGGGTGGAGGGTCCAGCTCAGCGCAGAGTGGAGGTATCACCCTGGGGTAAGGCTCTGCGAAGTTCAATGTGATGACAAGCCCAGTGTGGAGGCCAGAGGGAGAGGATCAACTCCCAGATCTCACCCCTGCTCAGAACGCCTCCCTGGCCCGCTGCTGCCTTTGTCTCCCGTTTGAGATCGTTGACCAACTGAAGGGACGCCAGGATGGAGACTGCAGGGCGCGCAGAGGAGGCTCCACCTCTCCCTTTAGGTTCCAGGTGGGCTGTGCTTGTGCTGGAAGGTGCAGCAGAGGCCAGAACCCCATGTAGCCCAGCTGTCTACATTTGTTTGAGGTCTGATGGATCGAATGTACATCCCCACCCCCCAAAAATCCACTGCAGTCCTCAGAGGGGACCACACCTCAACGGGAGGGGAGGAGGAGGCCCCGCCCGCCTCGATGGGAGGGGAGGAGCAGGCCCCGCCCACCTCAATGGGAGGGGAGGAGCAGGCCCTGCCCACCTCGATGGGAGGGGAGGAGCAGGCCCCGCCCACCTCGATGGGAGGGGAGGAGGAAGGCCCCGCCCACCTCGATGGGAGGGGAGGAGCAGGCCCCGCCCACCTCGATGGGAGAGGAGGAGCAGGCCCCGCCCACCTCAACGGGAGGGGAGGAGCAGGCCCCGCCCACCTCGATGGGAGGGGAGGAGCAGGCCCCGCCCACCTCGATGGGAGGGGAGGAGCGGGCCCCGCCCACCTCAACGGGAGGGGAGTAGGAAGGCCCCACCCACCTCGATGGGAGGGGAGGAGCAGGCCCCGCCCACCTCGATGGGAGGGGAGGAGCAGGTCCCGCCCACCTCGATGGGAGGGGAGGAGCAGGCCCCGCCCACCTCGATGGGAGGGGAGGAGGAAGGCCCCGCCTGCTTGACTGTGGGCGTCAATCCAGAGCTGTGAGAGAAGAAATACCTGCTGGAGCTCACCACCCAGTGTGTGGCTTTGAAGCCACAGCCCTAAGACACTGTCACGTACTTCAGCATCATTCTGTGTGTGTGCCAGTACTGGGGCTTGAACACAGGGCCTCTCGTTCTTGCTCGGCTTTTTTACTCAAGGCTAGCCCTCTTCCACGTGAGCCATGCCTCCACTTTCAGCGTCTTGGTCATTTGGAGTCTTTTGGATTTTCCTGCCTGGGCTGCCTTGGAACGGTGATCCTCAGATCTCAGCCTCCTGAGTGGCTGGGATTACAGGCGTGAGCTGCCAGCCCCTGGCCTCATCGCACACTTTTATTGTACTTGTTCTTGACATTCTTCCCTAGCAATTTCTCTCCACTCCACAAGACTTGGATCCTCAGGGCTGAGCTCCACAAACATACTAAACACCTGCCCACGCCAGGGCCCACAGCAAACCCGAAAGACCATGAGACAAAGGGAAATGATATTAATGGTGGGGCGGGGGAGGAGGGGGAGAGAGATGGACTCAAAGAGCAAGGGAGAAGGAAGACAGGTATTCTGGGAAGCCAAACGGTATGTGCAAAGGTCCTGAGGCTGGGCCACAGGAGATAAGAGAAGAGGGCCTGGCTCCCGGAGAATACGTGGGGATGGAGGGAAGCCTGCCTTTGCCAGGCCCAGCTGGGTACAGAGGGTGGGGATAGTAAGGACCGGATATATGTCAAAGGCTTGCATTCTAGAGAGACAGGCAACCACTGCCAAGTCTCCAGAATAGGCTTTATAATGCATGACTCATTTTGGAGCTCATGGTGACCCATAGAAGGGTTCCAGAACTCAGCCACCTCCCTGGCGAGGGGAGAGCCACCTGACTGCAGTCCCCTGTGGAGCAGGCGTGTCCCGGTCCGTGCGTTGGATTAATCTATGAGCCCATTAACCTCGGGTCAGTACTCCTGCTTACCAGGCACAGGGGCTCCATGGTGGCCCAGCCACCACGGGTGGCAGAGCGTCAGCTGTTCGGGATTCTGTGGCGGGACCCTGTGGGAGCCAGTCACGGGTCAGCGGCCAGCCACCGGTGAGTCATTTGGCCCCAGAGACAGCCCCTCGGAGGGTCCTGGCACCTGTCACGAGTGAACACGCCTGTCAGCAGCATCTCCCCCACTCGTGAGGACCCCACTCCAACCCCCGAGAGCTGAGGGACACACGGCCTTTCCCTCCGGCTGATGGCGCCCATGCAGGCCAGGCTGGCCAGCAACCCATCTCTGGGCCCAGGGTTGGGGCACGGCCGCCCCAGGGGCAGCTCTGATCCTGCAGGGGTTGTATGGGTGCTCACCCATGCGGGGCAGCGGGTGGACGGAGGGGGCGGGAGGAGGTTGGGCCTCCGCTGCTCTGGGCCAGGGAGGGGGCATTGTCCCTGGCCTAGAATGTTCTCACGAATTATGGCTTCTCTACACCCTCTCCCTGGGCAGAGGAGCTTTTATTTTATTTATCGCCAGTCCTGGGGCTCGAACTCAGCTTCTTTTGCTCAAGGCTGGCGCTCTACCACTTGAGCCACAGCACCACTTCCGGCTTTTTCTATGTTTGTGGTACTGAGGAATGGAACCCAGGGCTTCATGCAAGCCAGCTACAGGTTAAACCCCCTCAGCCGCTTCTCCACCCATGAAGGATCCTGCCTTTAATTAAGGAACCCACAGACCAGAGGATCTTGGTCCTGGATAGCCCCAGGCAAAAATCTGAGCCTCTCTCTGTAAGGTGACTAGAGCCAAAAAAGAACTCGGGTGTGACTCACGTTGTGGGGCACATGCCTATGAAATGTGAAGCTTTGGGTCTAAGTCCCAGGACTGCCAATAAATAAATACATAAGAAAGAACCAACTTGGTGGCATCTCCCAGTGGATTCAAAGGCCCTGAGGTCTCCTGAGGTCAGCTCGCTGGTTTCAGGGGTGTGGAGGAGGCTCGGGACTCTGGCATTCATTCACCTCACCCTGCTCCCCCAGATCTAAGTGGGATGAGAAAGGAATGAGCTTGAAAGGCACACTGGAAACTCACCCAAGGGAGAAGAAAGGGGAGCTTGGAAGCCATGATCTTTCCCAGGAGATCAGTGAAAACTGGCCACCGGCGCTCACGCCTGTCATCCTCTGCCATTCGGGAGGCTGAGATCCAGAGAATCTCCATTTGAGACCAGCCTGGACAAAAAGAAAAGAAAAGAAAAGCAGGCTGGGAAGGTGGCTCAGTGGTAGAGTGCATGCTTTGCATGCCTGAGGCCCTGGGTTCGATTCCTCAGCACCACATAAGCAGAAAAGGCCGGAAGTGGCGCTGTGGCTCAAGTGGTAGAGTGCTGGCCTTGAGCTGAAGAGCTGAGGGACAGCGCCCAGGCCCAGAGTTCAGGCCCCACCACCAACCAAAAGAAAAAAAAATATTTCTGCAAATAAATACTTGCTAAATCCAGAGCCACAAATACTAACGTTCTGGGGTGCTGAACCTAATCCGAGCTTGCCCTTCCTTGGGCTGTGGGTTCTGAGCATGGGGGCGCTGCAGGCCCGGCTCGCGGGGAGCCTTCAGGCCTGGCCTGCTCGGGCGGGCGCCGGCTTCCTGGACCGCAGCGTCCGCTGTCCACTTGGCTCCTGTGAGGTGCGCCAGGCTGCTGCGGGGGCTCCGGGCCTGTCACACCCTGTCTGGGTGACACTGACGGGGACTGCGCTGTCACCAGGCCCTGCAGGAAGCAGCCTGCCACGTTAGATAGTTCACGTTTTATTAGATAGTCTCGTTCACCCACAATCTGATTTCTCTTCAGCACATCACGCTCAGCCCCGAGGCCAGGGCCAACCTGTGGGCGGGAGGCCGGGCTGGGGAAGGGCATGGCTGGGGAAGGAGGGGGGGCGGGGAGACCACGGATTCTTCCAGAAGGGTGACAGACTGTGTGCTTCTCTGAGACACGGAATAGGAAGACGATCCGGAGGTGCAGAGGTTTGAACGAGGCTCCCGGAACAAAACTAGGGTTTGTGTGCCCTCTCTCCTCAGTGGCCCTGTCTCCACCTGGGGTGGTGTGGGGCAGGGGGGGGATGCGTCAGAGCACCCGCTCAGGAAGGATGACCCCTCTGGACTGAAGTCACCACGCCACTCTGAGCAGGACTGGGTAACCATGACGAAACAGCTCTCTTTTTTTGTCTATAAAACCTAAAGCTCATGTGTGTACCCCCAAAGACAGCTGAAGCTGGCGTGAAGGGCTGTCTTCCACGGCAAGCCTGGGTCGTCCAACCAGTCTCCTTTCTCTGCCCTTCACCTTAGTCATCTCTTTATTGGGGGTCTCGAACGCCAGTTTCATCTCTACAGTACAGAGGATGATGGTGACGATGGCGGTGATGATGCAGCCCTCAGGTGCTCTGAGGCAGCCAGCTCCTGGAAGGGGAAGGCCTGGTCAGAGCCCACACACTTCTACACAAAAACACATCTGAGAAAGGCTTCATGGGCCCCAAACTGCAGCCATTTTGACGTGCCAGCCAGACAGCCAGGGTTCAACCCCTAGGTACGCCCCTTAGGTTAAGGGCCTCACGGTGCCTCAGTTTCTTCTGATCTCACCGCACACGTGTGAATGCAGATTTGGGGGATTCCCAAATCCTCTAGGCCTGAGTTCGAGTTCAAGATACCAGACAGGCCCAGCAACAGGACAGTGACAGAACAATGAGCTCTGGGGCCAGCAGAGACCCACCCCCGGCCTCCGGCCACGCCTCGCCATCTCTCCCTTCCCCAGGCCATTTGTACTGGCATCTGTCCCATGGTTTCCCTTCATCACTGACCTCTTTAAAATCCAGCTTGCGCAGAACAGAACCACCAGCAGTCACGCTGAAAGCCAGCGTCTCTCACCACAAATAGAAGGGAACCGCAAAAACACATCCCAAGCAAACAAACGGACGTGCGGAGAACGGTACACGCTCTTTCCCTCTCTCTGTGTCCCTCTCCCCCTTTCTCCCTATGGGACCCAGGGCAGGTGCTAGGTAAGTGCCCTTCACACAGCTGCAGGCCAGAATAAACCAAGCCAGGCACCACAGCTCACACTTGGAAGCCTAACTACTCAAGAGGCTGAGACCTGAGGATCACGGTTCAAAGCCAGGCTGGGCAGGAAAGTCCAGGCGATTCTTATCTCCAATTAACCACCAAAAAAAAAGCTGAAAGTGGGTGGAGCCATGGTTCTTTTTCTGCTCAAGCGCTCCAAGCTGAAGCGAGAAAGCTAAGGGACAGCGGCAGGCCCTGAGTTCAAGCTCCAGTACTGGTGCGTGCACATACACGCACACACACACACACACACAGAGAAAAGAATGAATAAGACATCATAGAAGGGCCAGGAACCCCTTCTTCTATCTGGGGTGAGGGGGACGGAGTTAAAGAGAACTAAGAAGGGAATGAACTTCCCGTCACCTGGTAAAGACCCGTTAGCACCCACAGGCAGCTGCCGTGCTGGGGACCAACTGCACTCTTCCCCAGGAGTCTCAGCCATGCAGCTGTGGCCACGCCAGGCCCGGTACAGATGGAGAAGCCCTGGGCTTCTTGTTCCGGATGGTTCTGCTAACTTGGAGCTCTCTGGGCCCAGCTTCCTGCTGCCCTTAGCCAACGCCAGCATGTGAGCGCCAGGCCCCACGTCCCAGGGTAGCAGCAGATGAGTGCTCCTCTCAGGGAGCCCTGGAAGTGGAGATGCAGGTTGCTGCCTCAGTCCCACCCTGCTCCTGGGGAACAGAACCTTCTGGAGCGTGCTAGAACTTAGTGACTCACATCAGGGTCCCACACTTGCTGGGCAAGTGGTCTACTACCTGAGTAGTGCCCTAATGATTTTTGCTGTTAGAATGGGTCTCTTGCAAGCCAGGTGCTGGTGGCTCACGCCTGTAATCTTAGCTACTGAGGAGGCTGAGATCTGAGGATCGCGGTTCAAAGCCAACCCGGGCAGGAAAGGCAGTGAAAGTGGTTTATCTCCAATAAACCACTCAGAAAACTAGAAGTGGCACTGTGGCTCAAGTGGTAGAGCACTCGCCTTGAGCTGAAGAGCTGAGGGACAGCGCCCAGGCCCAGAGTTCAAGCCGCACGACCGACCAAAAAAAAGAAAAAAGAGAAAAGAAAGAAAGGGTCTCTTGCTTTTGCCCAGGCCAGCCTCAGACAGCAATCCTCCTACCTCTGCCTTCCAAGTAGCTAGGATTACAGGCATGAGCCACTGTGCCCAGCTAGTTTGGTTTTCAAAGCCAGTTTTAAAGACCTAGTGCTTCTTGAGTTTCTTCCCTTCCTACTTTTTGTTTTTATTGTGAGAACACAACATGAGATCTACCCTCTGAACAAATATGTCTTATGGTGCTGCGCATTGAACTCAGGCCTCATATACGTTCTATCACTGAGCCATACCCCAGCCCGGATTAACAAACGCTTCTAAGTACACATTGCAGTGCGCTCTCTGAGCATGCGCGCTCTCTCTCTCCCTCCCCCCGTCCCTTAGCTTTTTCTGCTCAAGGCTGGCACTCTACCACCTGAGCCACAGCTCACAGCTCCACTTCCAATTTTTTGATAGTTCATTGAAGATGACTTTATGAACTTCTCTGCCCTGGCTGGCTTCAAACTGTGATCCTCGGATCTCAGCTTCAGGATTACGGGTGCAAGCCACTGGTGCTGGCAATACTTTTAACGACTGGCACAGTGTGGAATAGTCCAGGTGACTAGAACTTTCTCATCTTGTGTAACTGAGCCTGCTGCTCCTCCCCACCTCCCCCATTTCTCCAGCTCCCAAAATGTTACAAATCTTCTATGAATAGACACAGTAAATTTTAACAATCATATTTAAGGAGAACTTTGATTAATGTTTCTACCATTTACCTACTTAATTAATTAAAGTTCCTTAAACATTTTAAGCTGCAATCAAAATTTATTATATTCAATTTTCTGTTTTTATTTTTAATTATTTGACTAACAAATCTTCTGAGGTCTTTACCTGGGTTCTTATAAATCAGATATGTTAAATGTACAATTATGATGAGTTTTAAATATTCAAAAACTATTTACCAACTTAGTAAGATTTCAACTTGCAATCACCAATTGAAATCAGTAACTCAAGGGCCTATTTAAAATCAGAATCCTAAGTGTTATGCTAACACTCAAATGTGCCAAATTCTCTTCGACTTTGCAAGTTCTTAAGATGACAGTGAAGTAAATTTCTGAATTTAAATGCAAAAATATAAATGGAGTAATTCTGATCTACTTTGACATTGCTATTCTCAACTCTGCATTTCCATGAGTTTAAAACAGTTTCCCAGCCAGGCACCGGTGGCTCACATCTGTAACCCTAGCTACTCAAGAGGCTGAGATTTGAGGATCACAATTTGGCCAGCTGCACTTCTAAATGACTGGCTACAAGTGAGCCCCTGGTTTTTAGCAATTTGCTAGAACAAATAGAACTCAGAAAACACACTGTCAACTTATATTAATGATGTGAACAGATTTCATTTGGGGTGACAAGCGATCGCAACCTGGGATATGCATGTGATGGGGGGGCCCTCAGGGCATCTCCAGGAGGCAAAGGCGGTGAGGCTTTTCAGGATAAAAGGAGGGAAGGCTATATAAGCAGTTCTATTTTTGTGTTTTGAGTGTGTGTGTGTGTGTGTGTGTGTGTGTGTGTGTGTGTGTGTGTGTATTTGTGCATGCTGATACTGGGACTTAAACTCAGGGTCAAGGTGCTATCCCTGAGCTTTTGTGCTTAAAGCTGGTGCTCTATCACTTGAACCACAACTCCATTTCTAGTTTTTTGCTGATTAGGTGGAGGTAAGAGTCTCACAGACTTTTTTTTGCCCAGGCTGGCTTCTAAACTCAGTCCTTAGATCTCAGCCTCCTGAGTAGCTAGGATTATAGGCAGGCATAAGCCACCAGTGCCCAGCAACACATGTTTTTTTTTAACATTGTTATTATAATAGTGGTATACGGAGCATATGTGGTTTTGATACAGCCATCTGTGGCATGATTATCCAGGGCCAGCAGGCACGTCTGGGAAGGTGTCCTCTTAGGAAATTTCTGGGGACAAGGTTACAGTGACCTTGACTGAACAGTGGGGGGTATTTACAAAGCTCGGTGTGCTAGCTCTTGTTATGGGACAATTTGCATACACACCCCTTTCCAGGTCCTCTGGCTCCACTCACTTTAACATAAGTGACTTTCTCAAGGTTGGCCAAGGCGGTCCAGATGCTCCTTGGTCTTAGTGTTAGCATTATGCTCATCTTTGGTCCTCAGCTCCACCCAGACCTGAACCCCTCCCATCCTACGAACTCCAGCCATACAGCTGACCCCTCCCTCTCTCTACCCAGACCCACCTGAAATCCCACCTGGGCTCACTTCCTTCCCTCAGACCTCTTCTACTACCTGGAGAGTGGGGGGCACTATGTGCTCCCTCTTGGGGGAAATATGGCTCCTCTAATAAGCCTTACAATAACCTTTCTGCTGCGCTGCCTGCCTCGGCGCGGTCCCTGGGCTGGATGTGTGAGATCCTCACTGAGGGTGCACCCTCTCAGCCCTGGGCGCAGCTCAGCCAGGCAGAGACAAAAGCTCAAGCAGGGAGGCGGGCAGTTTGGATAAGGGCCGACTGCCCCAGAGTCGTGGGGGACCATCTGGGCCTTTCTGACTCCACCATCTTCCAGCCTGGCATTTCCCTGCACCTGCTCGCGTCTGCCTGTTTACGCTCACACTTCAGAGCAGCATTAATGATTGCTGCTTTTACACTGAATGCCATCAGGAGAAGCTACACGAAGAGACACAGAGCCAGGTCTGGGAAGGACCAGAAGACAGAGCTTCCCGGCCCTCGGCTGGGGGGGGGGTTCATTATGCAGACCACGTGTGCCACGTGACTTGTAAGGGACCGCCCACCCAATCTCCGCCCTCGATGGCAGCGCCTGCGCAGTAGGGGAGGCACCGCCCACTTCCGGCCGCTGACGCTATAAAAGGGGCCTCCAAGGAGCCAGACGGCGCCATTTCCTCCTGAGAACTTGGCCTTGTTGTCCCTGCTGGCGACAAATCTTTACTTCTATCGGACATCTGTCCACGTGGTCTTTGGGGTTGCTTTCTCCCTGGGGTACAGTTTTTCCTTTCATGACTCAACGGCCGCTGTGTGGGTCCGGCCGCCTCCCATCCCCCCTGCACTGGGGCCCGCCCGCCTCCCATCCCCCCTGCACTGGGGCCCGGCCGCCTCCCATCCCCCCTGCACTGGGGTCCGCCCGCCTCCCATCCCCCCTGCACTGGGGCCCGCCCGCCTCCCATCCCCCCTGCACTGGGGCCCGCCCGCCTCCCATCCCCCCTGCACTGGGGTCCGGCCGCCTCCCATCCCCCCTGCACTGGGGCCCGCCCGCCTTCCATCCCCCCTGCACTGGGGCACGGCCGCCTCCCATCCCCCCTGCACTGGGGTCCGCCCGCCTCCCATCCCCCCTGCACTGGGGCCCGGCCGCCTCCCATCCCCCCTGCACTGGGGTCCGCCCGCCTCCCATCCCCCCTGCACTGGGGCCCGCCCGCCTCCCATCCCCCCTGCACTGGGGCCCGCCCGCCTCCCATCCCCCCTGCACTGGGGTCCGGCCGCCTCCCATCCCCCCTGCACTGGGGCCCGCCCGCCTTCCATCCCCCCTGCACTGGGGCACGGCCGCCTCCCATCCCCCCCCCCCCCCGCACTGGGGTCCGCCCGCCTCCCATCCCCCCTGCATTGGGACCCGGCCGCCTCCCATCCCCCCTGCACTGGGGCCCGCCCGCCTCCCATCCCCCCTGCACTGGGGCCTGGCCGCCTCCCATCCCCCCTGCACTGGGGCCCGCCCGCCTCCCATCCCCCCTGCACTGGGGTCCGGCCGCCTCCCATTCCCCCCTACACTGGGGTCCACGGGGAACCAGCTCCGGGGCTCCCAGGATCACGGGAGAAAAGCAGGCGAAGGTCAACATTCCTGCTGCTGAGTAGTGTCCTGGAGAGCTGAAGTGGCATGCCATGGTGACTGGAAGAGAGCCATTAAGCATGGTGTACTGGCACCTGAGCTGGCCTAAATAGGGTCAGGGGGCAGAGTCCCAGGAGTTCAAGGCACAGGACTGACAGGTCCAGTAACCTGTCATCCAAGTCCCTGCCCCTGCCTGTAGGAATTCAGGCACACCCATCACCTGGGAGGTGGGATTTCACCTTCCTCTACTGTGAAGACAAGATGGTGCCAGTTAAACCCAAATCCCTATCATCCTCCATAGCTGGGCATGGCAGCTCGGTTGTTTCTACTGAGAAGGGGTCTTTTGAACTGTTTGTCCAAGCTAGCCTCCAACCCCAGGACTCCTGATCACAGTCTCAGATAGGATGCTAGTTGCCAGCCACAGGCATCTGGCTGCTTTTCTTTTCTTCTGGGACATGACAGTGTACCTTGGCCTCCTGGGGCTAGCGCCTGTGGTTCTTTTTAGATAGACCTATCACTTTCTGCAAATTAAGCCTCACAGCAATTTCCATGCTTTGTGTTAGTTAAGGCATAGAACTGAAGATGAGGGGAGGTCATGTGTGGGAGATCTAAAGAAGTATTTGTCAGTGACTATCTTAACTATGTGGGTGAGGCTTCTCTTTAGATGCTGGGTAAAAAGGCGGGGAAGGGAGGGGGGAGTCCCTGCCAAGGATGGGTCCCAAAGAGCAGCCCTACCATTTTCCCAGGGCCACACACAGCCTTGAGTCAGCATTCTGGGTGGGCCAGCTCCAGGAGAAATAAAGATATTGGGTCTAACTGGTGCCATCTTGTCTTCTTGGTAGATGAAGTTGAAGTTCAAACCCCAGGTGATGGGCGTGCCTAAATTCCTAGGAGTAGGAGCAGGACTTGGATGATAGGTTACTGGACCTGTCAGTCCTGTGTCATGAACTGGTGAGATTCTCTGTAACCCTGGCCCCTGACCATGACCCTATCTAGGCCCTGACCAGCTCAGCCGCCATTTTGTACCACGCCTCACGTCTCCTGATTCTCAAGTCACCAGAGCATCTCACCCAAGCACTGCTCTAGAGTTGACCTGGTTTGTTGGAATTTTTTTTTCTGTTCTTTCTTTGCTTTGTGGGGCTTGAACTCTGGGCCTGGGCGCTGTCCCTGAGCTCTTCAGCTCAAGGCTAGCACTCTACTACTTGAGCCACAGCGCCACTTCCAGTTTTCTGGTGGTTTATTGGAGATAAGAGTCTCACAGACTTTCCTGCCTAGGCTGGCTTTGAACTGTAATCCTCAGATCTCAGCCTCCGGAGTAGCTAGGTTGACAGGTGTGAGCCACCAGATCCTGGCAAGGTTGCAAGTTTTCTAGTGACATGTCCACTCGCAGTCACTGGCTTTCTAATAAAGATTTCTGATACAACCTCTCAAAATGTAGCTTCTCTGTATATTGAGATCAAATTTCCATATAACAAAAAGAGACCCATCCCCTGGATGAGGGCGACGCTGGTCCCTGTGTAGCCTTCCTGCCCTCTACTCTTCTTCCTTCTAGAAAAGGCCTTTGTGCCTCAGAACCTTCCAAGATGGCTCCCCCATCTTCCAGGCTGGTCTTGGAATGAACCTGCTGCCTCCTCCCCACCCCTGTACTTACTCCACTGGGCATGGAGGAGTCTGTGGTGGCCCTGAGCTCCCCCTCAGGCCTGGGCATTCCAGGTGGCACATGGATGCCCCTTCTCCCTGGGCATCAGAGTCCTCTAACTCTTCCTTCCTGGGGTGCTCCGGGAAAGGGGGGACCCGAGGCTTCAACTTCTCATCTTTCCTTCTACCCCCAGACATCGAAGTCAGTCTAGGAGCCAGGCAGTTTCCCGCTTTCTCTGTGCGCCATCCTTCTAGAACATCTGGGTGACCCCTCCTTCATCTCCAGCTCTTGCCTCAACTAACACAAGCCTGGCAAATGCTGGGAGGTTTCACCTGGAGAAAGTGCTGTGTGGGTTTAAAAAGGACCATAGACTCCAGCCCCAGGAGGCCCCGGAGCCATTGTGCTGTTCCAGTGAAAGAACATGCCCCCTAGTCTCATGCACCCCCACCCCGGAATTCCATGTAAGCCCCCAGCCCTTTGCTCTGATCAGGGGGAGAGCAGGCTGGGGGGGAGGTGGGGGGGCCTGTGCAGGAAAGAGCAAGAGGGAGGAATTTCCATTTTCAAAACATTTCCAGCTGTTGGAGAAACACAGTGTGAGTTCCACATTCCTTTTGTGTTGAAATGTAACTTGTGTGCAATGAGGTATTGGAATTATAGCAGTGTGATGGGTTCTCTCTCTCCCTCCCTCTCTCCCTCCCTCCCCCCCTCACTCACACACACACACACACACACACACACACACACACACACACACCACATCTCCCCCTCCCCCCCCTCCCCTTCCCCCCCCCCCCCCCCCGACATCCAGGCACTTCTGGTCTGGGTGTGTGTTACTCCGAGGTCTTCGGGGCTTCTCCCCAGGTGTGGTCCCCCTTCTGAACCTCAGGAACCCATTCTTTTCTCCAAAGTCAAGCATTTGGCGTTGAACTTCCCCTAAATAGTACTGTAGGGCTGTGTTCACAGAGAAGGAAGGAGGGAGGGAGGGAGGGAGGAAAGAGGGGAGAGGAGGAGAGGGGAGGGAAAAACCCCAAGGAACCAAGAACTTGCGGGTCATGGATGATTGGCTGGGGAGGGGAAGGCAGGTGCATTGGATTGGGGTCTGGCTATGGGCCCTTCAGAGCCTAAGGAGTTGTGAACTTTCTGGAAGGTTCCTAGTTCAGGGTTGACTTCCTGGAGAGCCAGCCTGCACTTGGTCTGAATCCCCTGAACCTGTAAATGTTTCCTTACATGTTCTGCAGACAGGCTGGGGGGGGGGGGCGCGCGGGGCAGGGTGGCATTAGGGAGATGCTACAACGTGACAGGTGCCTCTCACCTGTACCCCAGGGGTCCACACCTGCCGGGGGGGGGGGGGACAGGTAACCAAGACTCTACTTAAAAATAAAGCAAGGAAAGAAGGGCTGGGAGTCTGGCTCAAATGGTGAGCGCCTGCCTAGCAAGCGCAGGCCCTGAGTTCAGGCTCCAGCGCAGCCTAAAACCTAACCAGCCCAGCTGGGGATGGGAAACAAGGGCTGGAGCCACGAGAAGAGGGGAGTAGGTGCCACGACCCCTCCTCTACATGAGCCTCGGCCCCCCACCCCACCCTGGTGGCTGTCTCCTCTGTGAAAAAGGCCTGGAAAAATCCCACCTGTAGCAGAGATCAGACATTGTCTCTCGCTTCTCAGCATGGCTGGCTGGGAAGGCCCGGCCGCCTCCTCACACGCACCAACAGAGCCATGCACACCGGGGCAGCAGCCGGCCATGTGCTGGGCCATGATGGAGGAGAAGAAAGTCTGGCTGGTGGGGTGACGTTATGATAAGAAGTCTGGCTTCCATACAATGAGCCGGCACCTGGATGCGCACCTGGGCCTCTTCCAGTGTGAGGTTCATGACAATCACCTTTGATCAAAGAGGGGGTTAGACTGTGTGTCAGTCAGCTCTTTGTTACGGTTACAAAGTAATGGAGGCAGGCTAACTTATCAAGAAAAGTGGTTCGTGTGGGTTGTGGTCTACACACCTCCTGTGAGGGCCTCATTGGCAACGTCCTGAGTCCATGCCAAGGCTGAAGACACAGGGCCATGTCGGTGCCCCTGCCCAGGTGCAGTCTCTTTCCCTAGGAAACCGTCACCCAGGATTTCATAATGGGGGCCCACCCTCGGGACCCAGTTTAATCCAGCCACTTTCCAAAGACCAGCACATGTCTCTAAATACCATAGTTTCCCTCTTGATCCCATAAACTCATGACTCAGGGGTTTAACTTCCTACTTGAGTTTGGGAGAACAAATCATATTAAACCACATCAAACCACTATGGCTGATGACTAAGGAAGGGGCCAGGCGGCTCAGAGGAAATGCACACATTAGCATGAATTTACCAGAAGACAGAACTCCCTCCCCCCCTTCCAGGGAGTCCCAGAGGATTCTGCGCGCGCGCGCGCGCGCGCGCACACACACACACACACACACACACACACACACACACACACACACACACACACACACACTCATATGAAACGCACCAGCAAGGGTGGAGAACATCTCAGCTGAGACTATCTCAGCTGTGACAGTGACAGAGGGACAGAGGTAAGGGAAAGAGGGGCCACAGGGGTGTCCATGAGCTGAGAAGATTCCAGAAGAGCAGAGGCCCCTCAGCATGCTTAAACACAGAGGGGAGTGGAGACAGTTCTCACGATGGGCAGCCAGGCTGGAACCTGAGGTCACAGGCCAGGGAAAGAGTAAGAAGCCATGGTCTTCCTGGGCTCGGTAGTGGGCAGCCAGAGGGGAGGGGAGGCAGGGGAAAGGGAGATTGGTTTGCAGAAGCCAAATATGCTGCGAGGAGGTGTGAGTGCCGGCCTAGAGTCTGACACATGGGAAAAAAAGTCACACTCTCCGCAAACTCTAGACCTACCTGAGCCAGTTTTGGGGCCCAACGTCCTTGGATTGAAGGGAAGCTATGTCCCCCTGAGAAAGAACCCTGAGAGCCCCCCGCACAGGAGCACACTTCTTCTATCTTCTAGAATATTGGATATAGGGTCAGATTAACAATGATATCAAGGAAATTGCAATTGAGAGAGAGGAAGAGGCCACTCAGATTGACAGGGCAAGCAGGGCACTGTGGCTCACGCCTGTCATCCTAGCTACTCAGGAGGCAGAGATCTGAGGATCACGGTTCAAAGCCAGCCCAGGCGGGAAAAGTCTGTAAGACTCTTATCTCCAATAAACCACCAGAAAACCGGAAGTGGTGCTGTGGCTTAAGTGGTAGAGCGCTCGCCTTGAGCTGAAGAGCTGAGGGGCAACGCCCAGGCCCAGAGTTCAAGCCCCATGACTGACAGAAGAAAATAAAAATTTTACATAAAAATTTTACGGGACAGATGAAAGAGAGGATACTTCCATCCTGAATTTACAGTTTCCATGCCTGTTCTAAAAAGTACACATCTGCAAGTGTGTTCACTTCAGAACATGGGCCGAGCGAGGCGAAGGGTTTTCAGGATTTCCATGTTGAATGCAGCGGCGGCAGGAGGTGGCGGGAGGCGGCAGAATCACCACCACCCGGGCGGAGCCGGGCAGAGTTTTATGGCCACAGATGCGTGGAGAAATTACTTTGCATACCCTCATTTCAAAGACGTTGCCTCGACTTTGCCAAAGTACTTGGTATTGTTAGAACACACAAGCAAAAAAAAATTAAAAGAAACATTTTACTACACATCATTAGGCAGAAATAAAATATATTTTTTAGTTTGATGCCTATAAAATGTGCAGCACCCCACTACCAGCCACTTGGTGGGGAGCATGGGGTCCAGGAGAGCCTCCACGGGCTTCCTCCTCCTTCTCTTCCTCCTCCTCCAGGGACTGCAAAGAGACCAGCCAAGCACATCCAAGGCAGCCAAGAACCCTGAGAACTTTCTAGAAGACAGGAAGCATTTGGTGTCAGCAGCCGGGCTCCCTCTGCTGCCTCAAGCTCCCTGGGACTCACCACAGAAGAAGTGAGAGGTGTGGTTCAGAAACACCCTGGCCAGAGCTTGACCCCAGAAAACCACTCTCCTCCAAACAGCTGCTCTGGGCGCGAATTATGGGTGACAGCAGTTTGGCCATATCTGGGAAAATAAAAATAACTATGTTTTTGTTCCTCAGTCACCTGCCTTTGTCTGTTTCCTAGAGATAGGGAAACATACACACACACACGCACACACATACACACACACACACACACACACACACACACACACACACACACACACACCTCAACTGAACATTAAGGCAGAAATGCAAGGTCGGGCATAGCAGTGTAGACCTGTAATCCAGCCTAGCTACTCAGGAGGCTGAGATCTGAGGATCACTGTCCAAAGCCAGGCCGGGCAGGAAAGTCTGTGAGACCCTTATCTCCAATAAACCACCAGAAAACTGGAAGCAGCGCTGTGGCTTAAGTGGTAGAGCATTCACCTTGAGCTGAAGAACTGAGGGACAGCGCCCAGGCCCAGAGTTCAAGCCCCATCACGGACAAAAAAAAAAAAAGAGTCCCACAGAATTTCCTGCCCAGGTTGGCTTTGAACCATGAACCATGATCCTCAGATCTCAGCCTCCTGAGTAGCTGGGATTACAGGTGTGAGCCACCAGTACCTGGCTTTTTAAAAGGATTTTTGGGGAGGGATGAGTTTGGGTTTCTTTTTAACTGTACTTTTTTTTTGTCTTTTCTTTCTTGGTACTAGGGATCAAACCCAGGATGTTGCACTTCTTAGGCAAATGCTTTGCCACTGAGCTATATTCCTGGTTCATATTCTTGACACTGTGTGGCCCAGTGGGAGGCCGTAAGGGAATTCCCTTCCAAAATACTGTATTTTGCTACAGTTTGGCTTGTTCTTGTCTGCACTCAGAGACTCCAATGCATGCTCTCTGCCCCCGTCTCAATTCCAACCCACACGGCTCCCAGGAAGGGGGTGGATTCGGGCTTCTGGAAGGTGACTTCCAGTGACAACTGTACTGTCACCGCAGGGTGGGAATGGCCCTTGGCCCGTCACTCACGGGAAATCACCATGCAGGGCCAAGGGCCAACAGGGATCGTCCAGTGGCGGCTCCAGAGCACGAGGTCCCTGGGGCTCATCCTCACCCACACAGCAGCCGTTCCTGTGAGCGCGGAGAGCGCATGCTCCCTCCCCCTCGCACAGAACTCTTCATCTGGGTTGATTTTGAGTTCTAGAATTGCGGTTTGAATCTGTCCACCTGCCATGTCCGCTTTGCTGTTGTTTTTTGTCAAAAGCTCCTGGTACCATACCAGTGAATCCTCCAACCTAGTATTACTGATTTTGGGGGGCTTTTTGGTTGGTCATGGGGCCTGAACTCGGGGCCTGGGCACTGTCCTTCAGCTCTTCAGCTCAAGGCTAGCACTCTACCACTTGACCCACAGCACCACTTCCAGCTTTTTCTGCTTATGTGGTGCTGAGGAATTGAACCCAGGACCTCATGCATGCAAGGCAAGCGCTCTACCACTGAGCCCCCTTCCCAGCCTCTAGTATCACTGTTTTACAGCCCTGTCGTGTTGGCATATTGCCTATAGTGTTGCCTGGGTGTGTCTGCTGCTCCTTTTCAAAACATCATGACCCCTCAGATGTCTGATTTTCTTTCTGAGATACTGAGGATTGAACCAGGGCTTGTGCATGCCAGAAAAGTGCTCTACCACTTGAAACATGCCCCCAGATGTCTGTTTTTTTCTTGGTCATGGGGCTTGAACTCTGGGCCTGGGCGCTCAGCTCTTCAGCTCAAGGCACTCTACCACTTGAGCCACAGCGCCACTTCTGGTTTTCTGGTGGTTTATTGGCAATAAGAGTCTCACAGACTTTCCTGCCTGAGCTTGCTTTGAGCTGTAATCCTCAGATCCTAGCCTCCTGAGTCGCTAGGATGATAGGTGTGAACCACCAGCGCTGGTCTCATGATTATTTTTTTTTTTGGTTGGTTGTGGGGTTTGAACTCTGGGTTTGGGCGCTGTCCCTGTGCTCTTCAGCTCAAGGCAAGCACTCTACCGCTTGAGCCACAGCACCACTTCCGGTTTTCTAGTGGTTTATTAGAATTAAGCTCCTAGGAAAGTTATGGACTTTCCTGCCCGGGCTGGCTTTGAACCGAGATTCTCAAATCTCAGCCTCCTGAGTAGCTATGATGACAGCCGTGAGCCACCGGCGCCCAGCTTCGTGATTATTTTTGAATATATAGTTGACATCATATTTTAGAAACCAATTATTGCCAGGCATGCCAGTAGCTCATGCCTGTCATCTCTGAAATCTCCAGAGTCTGAGGTCTGAGGATCAATATTCAAAGCTAATCTAGACAGAAATGTACACGAGACTCTTTATCTCCAATTAAGCAAACAAAAACTTGAAGTAGATATATGGATCAAGTGGTAGAGTGCTAGCCTTGTGTGAAAAAATTAAGCAAGACTGGGAGGCCCTGAGTTCAAGCCCAGTCCCAGCATGTATATACACACACACACACACACACACACACACACACACACACACACACAAAGCTACTTGTAAAAAGCACTTAAGATCTAGGGCACTAACTCTGGAATCATCTTTGCCTAAGTTCAGAAATTGGCAGGGGAGGAGGGTTCTGGGACATCCAAGAAAATCCAGAGCTCAGAGTAATCCATTTCTTTGGATCTCAGCCCACAGTGGGATGGGGTTACAGATTCCACTCCTGCCTCCTCTGACTTTTCCCCCTTCCCCTCCTAGCACCGTGAAAAATGAGGCTCGTCTCTTGACCTGTTCCTTATGATCGGGATGGCAGGTAGCCTCAGGACAGAGTGGGTGGTGGGAAACATGTGATAAACATATGATAAACAAATGATAACACAAGAGGACACCTAGACCAGAATGACCAAAGAAGGAAAACACTGGGATCATTAAAGATATTGTCAAAAGCGTGACACTTATACAAAGAACATTGGAAGGAATTCTGTACCAGATTGTCACTGGGGAGGGGGGTGTGCATTAGTAATTTCAACATTTGTAGATACATACAGAAACAAACCCAGATGTATACACTGGCATTTCCTAGTTTTCTCCTCTAGGAAGGCCACAGGCAGTGAGCACAGTTTTCACCCAGAGTTTGGTGTCTAACACCATCTCAAAAGGCGAACCAGACCTCCTTGGGAAATAACTGAGTGCAGGATAGGAAAAAGACAAGATGAATCCACAACATCTTTTGTACCCAAAAGTGAGGCTGTGCAAAAGCAGATGAGCGTGAGCCACAGGGGTGGCTCAGGCCTGTCCGCCCAGCCACGGAGGAGGCTGAGAGCCCCAGAATTGTGGTTCTCTGACAACCTGGACCAGAAAAAAAAAATGGAGACTCCATCTCTACAGAAGAGGCTGGGCCTGGCAGCATGCACCTGTCATCCCAACGATGGTGGGAAGTGTAAATTGGAGGATCATAGTCCAGGCTGACACAGGCCAAAAATAAGATCCCATCTCTAAAAGTACCAGAGCAGTTCAGGAAGGGTGACACTGGCCAGAGCATCTGCCTAACAAGCACGAAGCCCTGAGCTCCAACCCCCGTAGCACCAGAAACAATGCTAAAAAGATGATGGTGAAAATCCAAAAGTCAACTCTGAAGGACTCCTGATGGCTCTGATATAATTTGACCACCAAAAATAGACCATAACACGTGATAAAAGCCCACCGAACAAAAACAAAAAAGAACAAAAACACGGACACAAATGAGCAAATACATAAATGAAGATAAGAAAAAACCTCTCACAGTAATATACCAACTAATTAACACAAAAGGAATTATGGAATTAGAAAAAATACGATTTGATCGTCATCATAAATATTTAAAATTTCACCAAGAAGCATCAGTAGATACTAAAGCCAGTGAAGGAGAGGGAACAGGCGTGATGATTGACGTGGCTTCAACGCCTTCCCCCTCAGAACACTGCCTAGTTACAAAGCAGAGGGAAAGTCAGATGCCAGGGTGAAGCCTGGAGGTGGCCCCCAACCACATGACCCCAGTCACGAGGCAACTCCAACATCGCCTCGGCCATCTTGATGGGACACAAGAAAATGCAACTCTATTCCTGGCAAAAACACAGACACTGGCTCTAAGTAAAGGAAATGCCAGACAAGCCCTCCTGTCTATAAAACAACATCCCTCAACTTGGGAAAGCATCAATGGCAGGAAAGTGAAGGAAGCCGGGCGCTGGTGGCTCACGCCTGGACTCCCCGCTACTCAGGAGGTTGAGCGCTAAGGATCATGGTTCAAAACCAACCTGAGCAGGAAATTCTTAATTAACTACTGAGATTCTTAATTAACTACTAATTCTAATTAACTACTCAAAAAAAGCTGGCAGTGGTGGTGTGGCTCAAGCAGTAGAGCACTGGCCTTGGGCAAAAAGCAGCTCAGGGATACACAGTCCCTGAATTAAAGTCCATGGACTAGCACCAAAAAGAAGAAGGAGGAGGAAGGGGGGAGAGGGGAAGGGGAAGGGGGAGGAGGAAGACAACAACAAAGGAGGAGGAGGAGGAGAAGGAGGAGGAAGAGGAGGAAGAGGAAGAAAAGAAAAGGAAAGGTGGATAAACTGTCCTAGGTCAAAGGAGACTAAAGAGACAGGGGAACATGTGATCCTGGACAGGGTCCCACTGCTGTAAAAGAAATTCCTGTGAAATTGCCAAAGCACCGCTGACTAGCTGGTACCTAAGCACAAGCGTTCATTTCCTTATGATGATGTTGCCTTGTCCTTGGCGGTAGGAGACACTCTAAATTATCTGAGATAACGAGGCATCCAACTGGCAATTTATTCTCCAATGATTCAGAAGAGAGGGGGAAAAGCTGTGTGTGCACTCTTCTTATAATTCTCTGTACGTACGAATTCATGTCACAATGAACTTCAGTACCAAAATATCAGAAGAAAGTCACATTCTATGGGACATGCTTGTGATCCTAGCTACTCAGGAGGCTGAGAAATGAGGATCAAAGTTCAAAGCCAACCCAGACAGGAAAGTCTGTGAGTCTCTTATCTCCAATTAATCACCAAAAAGGCAGAAGTAGAGCTGTGGCTCAAATGGTAGAATGCCAACCTTGAGTGGAAAGGCTAAGGGACAGTGCCCAGGTCCTGAGTTCAAACCCCAGTACTGCGACTAAATAAATAAAATTAAAACACTGAGCGAAGAGGGGTGAATATGACCAAAGTGCTTCATATACATGTATGACAATGGCATCATGAAACCCATTCAAATGTTTTTAAAAGTCTGACTGCCAATGGCTCATGCCTATAATTCCAGCCACTTGAGAGGCTGCAATTGAGAAAATAGAGGTTCCAGATCAGCTTGGGCAAAAGAAAAATCTCAACAGAAACTGGGCATGGTAGCATATGCCTGTCACCCCAACTATGACATAAGCCTAAAATAAGTAGATCAGGCATGTGAAAGGCAGGATGAGAGTCTCAAAAATAACCAGCTCGCCGGGCACTGGTGGCTCACGCTTGTAATCTTAGCTACTCAGACGGATGAGACATGAGAATCATGGTTTAAAGCCTCTGCCAGCAGGAAAGTCCAAGAGACTCTTATCTTCAATAAACCACCAGAAAACCGGAAGTGGCGCTGTGGCTCAAGTGGTAGAGCACTTGCCTTGAGCTGAAGAGCTGAGGGACAGCGCCCAGACCCAGAGTTCAAGCCCCATGACCAACAAATAAATAAATAAATAAATAAATAACCAGCTCAAAAAATGCTGGAGGTATTCATGCCTGCTGGTGATTCATGCCTGTAATCCTAGCTACTCAGGAGGCTAAGATCTGAGGATCAAGGTTTGAAGCCACCCTGAGCAGGAAAGTTTATGGGACTCTTTATCTCCAATTAACCACCAAAAAGCCAGACGTGGAGCTCACAACAGCTCAGGGACAGCACTCAGGCCCTGACTTCAAGCCCCAGAACAGGCACCAAAAACATGAAACAAACACTCTCGGCCTTAGTGCCATCTTCCTAGAAACAACTATGCCATGAGAGCCAAGGTGAGGAAGAAGCGAATGCGCAGCTGAAGCGCAAAAGAAGAAAGATGAGGCAGAGGTCCAAGTAAACCAGCTGTGCACCCATCGAGGCCAGAGGAGCAGGGGGAATGAGGAATGCCGTAGGCTGGGACGCTGAGCTGCTGGACTGCATGCCGCTGGGATTTCCCAGTGGATCTAGAACGTCCATCGCCAAGATCATCTCTGAAAGACACACCTTGCCCATAACCAAGCATCCCGATGGTCCTGTGCCCCAGACCTGTGACATTCTGGACTAGTTCTGTTCATAGTTGTGGCCGGGTGTGACGCGTGTATAAAAAAAAACATCTCTTTTGCTGTTGCATAAAAAAAAATTTTTTAATGAAACAAACAACAGCAACAGAAACCAGTACCACCAAAAAAATTGTTTAATAAAGGAGTGCAGGGGCTGGGAAGGTGGCTCAGTGGTAGAGTGCTTGCCTTGCATGCATGAGGCCCAGGGTTCAATTCCTTAGCACCACATACACAGAAAAAGCCGGTAGAGCGCTAGCCTTGAGCTGAAGAGCTGAGGGACAGCACCCAGGCCCAGAGTTCAGGCCCACAACTGACAAAAAAATAAAGGAGTGCAGGAGGATAAGAAAAATAGAGTGAATTTGATCAAAGTATATTATATGCATATATGGAAATACCAGTGAAATTCCTCTGTGCGATTAATATACGCTAATAAAAATCAAGTCAAAATAGTAACCGGAAGAGAAGGATACCTATGAACATGCATGCATATATTTACAGACCACTTCCTTTCAACATAATCCAAACAATTAGAAGTGAAACCAAGACAACCCAAAAGTATCTTCCACTTGGAAACAGACATGTGGCTCATTTCCACCCCAGAAGAAAACGGATGGGGGCTGGGAAGGTGGTTCAGCGGTAGCGTGCTTGACCTCTCATGAGGCTCTGGGTTCGATTCCCCAGCACCACATAAGCAGAAAAAGCCAGAAGTGGCGCTGTGGCTCAAGTGGTAGAGCACTGGCCTTGAACTGAAGAGCTGAGGGACAGCGCCCAGGCCCAGAGTTCACGCCCCACGACTGACAAGAAAAAAGAAGGAGAAGAAAACGGATGGACAACAGCATGGCCACCCCAATCTACGTGACCCCTCCAAGGACAAAACCACCCAGAAGAAATCTTAGTTGCTTCAAATGCTTTTGCTGCTTACGTAGAAAGGGTAAGCATAAAGGGCTTCATATCTCATAGGCATCCCAAGAAACTGTGAATGGAAAATGAGATCACTGGACAGACACCAAGCTGAGGCTGGGTGGCATTGAGGAAAGCAGGAGGGAGCAGGCTGGGGCGCCGGCGTGTGTGCGCATGCGTGAGACCAGGGGGACCGCGTGCAGTTTCAGGGCAAGTGCGGCGCGTGGGTGATGTCAGAGGGAGTGTGTGCGCATGCGTGCGGATTCCATTAGTGCCACGTGCGGCCTGACCCTGTCCTGCTAACCCCCGGGGAGCCCTGCCCCCATTAGGAGGAAGCTGGGCTCTCAGCTCACATCTCTCCGACGTCCATTAAGTGGCTTTGGGTATGTCACTTGCCGGGGGTCAAGGAAGAAAGCTGGCCGGCCCAGGGGAGCCAGGCCGCCTCTGAAGGAACCCCCCCCCCACCCGAGCGCGGGCACCAGAGCGCAGGCGCAGCCCGACACCCATCCTAGCTACTCAGGAGGCTGAGGTCTGAGGATCGCGGTTCAAAGCCAGCCCGGACAGGAAAGTCTGTGAGACTCATCGCCAATAAACCACCAGAAAACCAGAAGTGGCGCTGTGCTCAAGTGGTAGAGCGCTCGCCTTGAGCTGAAGAGCTGAGGGACAGCACCCAGGCCCAGAGTTCAAACCCCACGACTGACCAAAAAAGAAAGAAAGAAGGGGCTGGGAAGGTGGCTCAGTGGTAGAGCACCTGCCTTGCATGCATGAGGCCCTGGGTTCAATTCCTCAGCACCACATAAGCAGAAAAAGCCAGAAGTGGCGCTGTGGATCAAGTGGTAGAGCGCTGGCCTTGAGCTGAAGAACTGAGGGACAATGCCCAGGCCCAGAGTTCAAACCCCACGACTGACCAAAAAAGAAAGAAAGAAGATTGTACCAGACTGGCTTTGAACCACAATCCTCAGATTTCACCCACCTTGAAAAGCTTGGATTACAGGAACTTAACTCGAGAATATTTAACTGCAAACTTTCTGAAGACTGAAAGACAAAAATACAAGAAATGCCCTGTGCTTATCTCAAAACAAAACAAAAGCAAAAACAAGGAAATACTTTGTATGTGCTGTAGAGTTGGAGACTGTAAGAAATGCACTGAATCAGGGATCTGCCCAGAGAACTGTGTGGCTAGGCAATTTCAGCATTGCGAGATCATCAGGAGGATGGACTCCCACACACCTTACCACAACTGCAACGACCCTGGACATGCAATCCTATTGGTCCGACACTAACCCAGACCTGTGTTTTACCAAAGCTTTGTATGTGGTATGCTATTGTTTTATTTAGGCTTGACACAAAATATTTCTGCCCAAAGAAATAAATGATGGAATTTATAGCTAAAAAAGAAAAGAAAAGATTGTAGAAAGTAGTGCTAACTGGCCCTTCCCTGAGATTTTAAACAGATCTCAGGTAGCCAGGCCAGCCCACCGTCCCCGGGGCAGGTCCTGGGTCAGGTCTCTGGCCAACTTCCTGTAGGCCATGGCCCAGGGCCCAGAAGGACCAGCTGGCCTGCTTCAAGCCAACCAGTCAGCATCCGACACACTGCCAAAGGGAGGAGGAAGGGGAAGAGGGGCACAACACAGCAGCCCAGTGGCTTCCTGCCCTGCTGCTCCCTGTCCTCTATGGTCTCCACTTTTGCTTTGTTAAATACACTCTTTGTTCCCTTACCATCGCTGTCCTCACCGGTCCTGGTTTTATTCCTATACTGTGGAGGAACACAACCTCACCACGCGCTCCGGCATGGATCCCACAGACCACGCCCTGTCAGGCTGTTAGGAAAGATCAAGAGGATCAAAGGAAGGCCACAGAGACCTCAACAGATCAGATCTGGCTTTAATCAGCGTGGAAGAGGGGTGCCAAGCCAGCGGAGTCAGAACGCCAGGGCGTGGGGGTCTGGGGCTGAAGTGCAGTTGAGAGGAAGCTGCTGGGTTGTGCCATCAGGCAGCTGCAGCCCCAGGTCACACCAGGAGCAGCGTGTACTTCCACACAGGTCCGGAGGTGGGGTTTTTCTGAGAATCATTCCGGGGTGGGGAACTGTAAGTGGGGCCTTGCTGATAACTGAGGAGTGGCATCTTTGGGGTGAGGCCTTAAGCCATGTAGGGAAGAATGGTTCACATCACTCCTTCACTCACTCTGGGTTCTGACAATAAATCCTAATGTATGCACGTGTAGGTCCAGAGTGCACTGGGACTGTCCACTCTGCTGGTCCTGGGGTCTCAGGGGTGCCCAGGCCGCACGGTTCAGTAAGGACTGTGGATGCTAGAAGATCCACCCCTGGGAAGGCACAGCAGACTCCTCCCACCTCGTGGCTGAGTCTCCGCCCAGTACCTGCATCACCTAGGTAACAGGCACACCTGGAGGCAGCCACCTCCTCCCTCCCTGAGGTCACATCTGCATCTAGTGTGGCTACACCTCCTCCCCTCCCCCCATAAGTCCTGACCCCAGGGTGTCTCTACCCTTTTACTGCAGAGTGGGCTTCTAACTTGACCAGAGGCCAGCCAGCAGTTGGGAAAATGAACCTTTCTCCCCACCTGAATACCATGTGGTGTCTCCTTCCTCTGCAACCTATTCATTTACCTAACAGCTGGTACCTGAGCAAGCGATTTAGTACAGTGCTGTTGATGGAGAGGTTACACAGGAGGGTAAACAGTGTACAAGAAATTTACAGGAAAAGAGGAATCATTCAACAATGTCCACCATTCCTCCCTCCCCAGAGACTCAGACACGCCCGCTGCCTTGGGGCCACTTTGCAGGAACTACTGGGAAAGCCAGACAGGGGAACGAGAGGGGACATGACTCCCTAGTAGAGTTCTTGCCCGGCGCCCAGGAGGCCCTGGATTCGATCCCCCTGTACAATAGGTTTTTGGTTTTTGGTGTTTGGTTTTATTTTTTTGATCTTGGTCATGGGGCCTGAACTCTGGGCCTGGGCTCTGTCCTTCAGCTCTTCAGCTCAAGACTAGCACTTTGCCACTTGAGCCGCAGCACCACTTCCAGTTTTTTCTGTTTATGGGATGTTGAGGAATAGAACCCAGGGCCTCATGCCTGCGAGGCAAGCACTCTACCACTGAGCCACCTTCCCAGCCCCACAATAGTTGTTTTTTGTTTTTGTTTTGTTTTTAAATGGTGAGGGCTATAGGATAAAAAAGATTCAGTTTTCAGCCAGGTGTCAGTGGCTTCACGCCTGCAATCCCAGCTACTCAAGAGGCCAAGATCTGAGGATGAAGATTCAAAGCCAGCCTACACACACAAATCCACACTCTTACCTCCAGTTACCTAGGAAGAAGTCAGAAGTGGAGGTGTGGCCCAAATGGTAGCGCACCAGCCATGAGCAGAGAAAGTTAAGCAAGAGCACGTGTGAGGCCCTGAGCCCAAGCCCTGTTACCAGCATGCATGTGCACAGCACACACACGTGCATGCGCGCGCGCACACACACACACACACATACACACACACACATACACACACACACACACACACACACACACACACACACACACACACACACACAGAGTATCTTCAACATAGGAATCTGAAAGGAGCCCGGACATCCAATCACATGCCCTGATCTTTCTGCACTTATTTCTGGTAAACAAAATGAGACTGTATCTATATTCAGGAGGTAGGAACCTGGGCCCCAGTCCTAAACTCCTTAGTACCTTCAAGTTACACAAAACTTATATCCCATAAAGTGGCCACAAGCAAAGCATGAACAAACCCTGAACCACTTCCCCCAGGGGACTGCAGGGGTAGTAGAGTCCTGCGAGCCTCACTGCATCCACACACAGCCTTCTTTATGTCATATTAAGAAATATGCTAGGATTTGGACTAAGGGCCTTCCACTTTCTAGGCATGTCCTCTACCACTTGAGCACTGGTTATTATTGAGATGGGGCTCTCTTTTTGCCTAGAACTTTGGGCCTCCTCTTTCTGTTTCCTGCCGCAGCTAGGATGCCAGCTGTGTGCCACCTCACCCAGATTTTTCTGTTCAACTTTTTTTTGTCTACACTGGCCTGGCAATCCTCCCCATCTCAGCCTCCCGAGTAACTGGATTATAGATATGAGCCGCCGAGCCTGGCCTCTGCTGTATCTTTCTGCTTGATAGCATCTCATGTGAAATTGATTGTTAATTCATTAAACAGTGACCCTGCAGTCAACAGCCCTGTAACTCTGTCTCATTGAAGCTTGGGAACACTTTTCTCCCTGGGGTACAGCACTGCCTCCTGCTCTCGCGAACACTAGACTGTGCATTACTGCTGTGCTGCAAAGGAGCCATTTTAAAAACAGTCACCAAGGACAGGCACAAAAATGCACGAACTGCAGCCCTTAATAGACTGCAAGGACACGAGCTACAATGTAAGAGCTGAAGCGGAGCCTGGTCCCGCGGTAACCGGGAACATGCATTTCAGGCAATGCAAACATTCTGCTATTTTGCACATGTCCATAGAAGACCCCTAAGTACCCTGAGGGGATTGAACTAATTGCCTCTCACTTGCTAATAAGGTGCTAGACTAGCTGAGCCATTCCACTGGTTATATTCAAGGTATGGTCTCCCTTTCAGCTCAGGCCAGCCTGGTGTGTCCTACGTGCATGTCCCCATGTCTCTGGAAATGCCGGAATGTGTCACTGTACCCAGCCATTGTGCTTCTCTGTGTAGCTGGGATGACAGCTGCATCCCACCCAGCCCAGCGTGAGATGGAGTCTCACAAACTTTCCCCCGGCTGGCTTCAAATCTTGATCCTCTAACATCTGCCTCCTGAGTAGCTAGAATTACGGGCTTGAGACACTGCGCCCAGCTGTTCCCTAAGTATAGACATATAACTTTTAGCAATCAGGTGAATCTGCAAATGTGCAGAAACCCCATTTAGAATTTGTCCATATGTCCATCACCAACTGGTTGGATATTGGGGTTTTGGGGGGTGGAAGAGAGCTTCTCTTGTACCTCATTGTGGACTTGTCCCAGGATCACAGCAGTTGTGGCCAAGCCCTGGTGAAACACCAGGAACTCCAATTTCCTTTTCTCTGAAAAAAAGCATCTCTACATCCGGGTGATCTTCACTCCTAGGTCTCCTGTTCGATTTTCTCTCTAATGAGAAAAGCAATAAAAAGAGACCAGAGCTCACCTCTGGCACCTGTGCGCATCTGTGTTCAAGACATAGCCAGCGGATATTGGTCCCCAGTCACTGGGGGTCATCGATCCCCGATGCTGGATTCACCAGTGAGACCAGCTCTGCACCCGCTCCCAGCCCAGGTCGCAGCCTGCCCTGCCATCTGAGGGCTGGCGGGGCCACAGCTTCCTCCTCATGGCTGTCTCCTCAGCCCTTCTGCTGGGAGCCTTCTCCCCTCATTCCTCCCAGCAGAGCCAGCGACAAACGTGAGATGGCAGGAAATAAAAATGCAGGCCTCTGCAAATGCATCAAATGTCCCTTCAGGCGTGCGAGACCCAGAGGCCTTATTTTTGCCTCCAGATGCCAGAAAGACCCCAGATTATGCAGGGTTCCTCTCACTGGCTGCCCTTGTGAAGAACCAGTGTGGAGAATTTGAGACTGGAGCAGGTACGTTCCTGTGGCATTCAGGGTAGAGAAACAAATGGGTTGCGCTCAAGTGGTGGAGCACCTGCCTAGCAAGCACAAGGTCCCGAGTTCAAACCAAACAACAAACACCAAAGAACAACAAGAACCAAACAGCAAGGAGTTGGATCTGGTGGCTTAGGCCTGTAAGTTCAAGGCCAGCCTAAACTACATAGTGAAACCCTGCCTAAAAGCAAGCAGGAGACAGTGACTCAGGCTGTGCTAGTAGGGTCTCAGGATTATGACAAAGTTTCCCCCTTCCTATTACTTCCTATTTCCTCCAAGGAAGACATTATTACAAAGATCATCAAAATTAAAGAGCCAAAACAACAAAAAAAAATTAAGTTAAAGCTGGGCAGTGGTGGCTCACAGTTGTTTTTGTTTGTTTTATTTTGTTTGTTTTTTGTTGGTCTGTGGGGCCTGAACTCTGGGCCTGGGCGCTGTCCCTCAGATCTTCAGCTCAAGGCTAGCGCTCTACCACTTGAACCACAGCGCCACTTCTGGCTTTTTCTGCTTATCTGGTGCTGAGGAATTGTACCCAGGGCCTCATGTATGCAAGGCAAGCACTCTACCACTGAGCCATCTTTTCAGCCCCACACTTGTAATCTTAGCTACTCAGGCGGCTGCGCTTTTAGATGATCAAGATCTGAAGCCAGCCCTGGCAGGGAAGTCCATGAGACTCCATCTCAATAACCAATCAAAAGCCAGAAGTGGAGCTGGGCAGTATTCAGTCACAGTGCACTGCTGACCTTGTGATCTCCCACTTCCGGCCCCTAGAACTGTGAAAACGCATCACGATCATTTTAGGGCACCTAGTTGGTGGCACTTTGTTAATGCCACCCTGGAAACTAATACACCAGTTAAATCAATTTACAAAAGGACCATAAGGAGCAAAATGAAGGATGTTTTCTGATCCCTCCGGCTGATCTGCCTGCAGGTTCTCATCCACTATCACAGTTCCTGATTGCCCATGGCTACTCAGCCAGCCAGGAGAAAAACCAGGGCCCACAGCCTGATTCTTCTCAGTAGCAGCGTCCGCCAGGCTCCAGTGGCTATGCATGGGGCAGAATCTGAGACAGACCTGTCCTCTCCCAATGGCCAATCCCAAGTGTGTCAACCTCCTCTCCAAATATGGACTCAGCTTATTGATTGGTACAAATCCAAGACCCCAGAGGCTTAAACAAGAGCCCTTGAATCTAAAATCTCACCAGCCACATGGCTGGTGTCACTCCTGGGAAACGTCCCCCTTCAGCATTCCTAAGATCACAACGTCTCCCCCAGCTCAGCGGTCAATATGTCTCCAGATTATTTCTCCCATCCCTCAGAGCATGGGTCTCTGCGTGTCTGAGCTGCAGATCTAAACTGCCCAAAGCGATCGGCCCACTGGGAAGGTCTTTCCATTACTTGACCAGGTCCAGGTTTCCTCAAGAATCCCTGAAGCCAGCTCTCCCATAGCTGCAATCGCCGGCCAACCTAGGGCACAACCAGATTTCCCCAGCAGCCCCGCTCCTCAGAGTTCTACACACTGCACTTGTTGGAGTTATACACAAATTCCAAGTCTGATGTCTAGCTCTCAATCAAACTGTTACTGCCCGGAGCAAATGAAAATGGATTCGAATTTCACAGGCAAGTTAGAAAGTCGCACTTTTTCTTCTTTCAATCCATATCAACTCTATTTCCTTCAGGAATATCGGTGATTTAGACTCCATGTCTGAATCAAATAAAATAAGAAGGTTTATTTTTGTTGTTAATTAATGATAAGCCAGGTGCCAGTGGCTCACACCTGTAATTGTAGCTTCTCAGAAGGCTGAGATCTGAGAATTTCAGTTCAAAGCCAGCCCAGTCAAAAAAGTCCATTATCTCCAATTAACGCCCCACCCCCAAAAAAAAGCCAGAAATGGAGCTGTGGCTTAAGTGGTAGAACACTAACCTTAAGCAAAAAAGTTTAGGGTCAGCACTCAGCCCCTGAGTTCAAGCTCCAGGAGCAGCACACACAAACACACACACTTTATGATGGCACTTACTAGGTCTTGAATTTAGGCCTTGCACTTGCTACCACTTGAGCCATATCCCCAGTCCTTTTTGCTTTCTTTTTTGGATAGGGTTTCATGTTTTGTCCTGGGCAGGCCTTAGAGTGCAGTCCTCCTACCGATGTTCCTGAGTAGCTGAGATCACAGGCATACACCACTACACCCAGCTTGTTGGTTGAGATGAGCTCTTGGTAGTTTTTGGCCTGGATTGGTCTTGACCCACAGTCCTCCCACTCTCTACTTCCCCAGTAGCCAGGATTACAGGAAATGTTCCAACAATGCCCCAGTCTTAGTGTGTGTGTGTGTGTGGTGTGTGTGTGTTTGTGTGTGTGTGTTCTAAGGCTGGATCCTGCCTCCTATATCCTAGAAAAGGGCTCTCCCTCTGCAGTATACCCCCATCCAGTTTGTGTAGAACCCACAAAGAGCTTCCCCAGACAACTGCTCCACTCTCCTTTTCTCTTGACAAACACAAGAAAATGGACATTTGCCCCCTCTATTCCATCAGACCAGAATTAAACTAGAACTCAACAAGTAAAGATACTATAGAAAATAAACAAAACGCTCGGAGACTGAACCATACACTGTTGGATGATGAGTGGGTCTTGGAAGAAATTATGGGCGAAATAAAAAAGTTTCTGGAATCTAAAGAAACGGAAAGTACAACCTGTTACCATTATTCACACCTCCCGTCCTCAGCTCCACCCGGACTTGAGCCCCTCCCTGCCCTAGAGTTCCAGCCCTGTAGCTGGCCACGCCCTTTCTCCACCCCGACCTACCTGCTCACAGAGCTCCCCACTAGCCCCCCAAGAACTACCCACCTGGATAGGGGCAGATGCCATGTGCTCCCTCTCCCGGGGGAGATATGGCTTCTCTAATAAACCGGTGCCGGTAGATCACTCCTGTAATCCTACCTATTCAGGAGGCTGAGATCTGAGGATCACAGTTCAAAGCCAGCCCAGGCAGGAAAAGTCTGTGACACTCTTATCTCCAATAAACCACTAGAAGACCGGAAGTGGCTCTGTAGCTCAAGTGGTAGAGCGCTCACCTTGAGCTGAAGAGCTCAGGGACAGCGCCCAGGCCCAGAGTTCAAACTCCACAACCAACCAAAAAAAAAGAAAAGCCCAAGACCAAATGGCTTCACTAATGAATCTATTTAACGAACAACCAACATCAAATTCACTCTATAGCCCGGGGTGGCCTCGAACTCGTGATCCTCTTCCCTCAGCCTCTCAAGTGCTAGTACTAGGATTACAGAAGTCTACCATCACACCTGGCCCAAATGTGTATTTTATCATGCCTTGCTCAAAGACTGCAGGAACAAGAATGGAGTGCTGGTGTCTGCAGAGACCTGGGGAAGACTTCGCATGCAGACGGAGGACCTGGACTGAGCTCTCGAGATCAGAGAGATGTGTGACCCTCATGCTGCTGGCTGAGGGCAGAGCAGCCCCTACTCAGTAGACAAGCAGTGCTCAGACTGAGTGTGCCAGCGTGCAGCCCTGCTGCCTGCCATGGATGCTCAGGTGGGGCTGGGCTGGGCACTCATGGGTAAGGATGGCACCTGCATCTCCCAAGCCAAACCAAGAAAGCCAGCTGGTCTGAATTATATCTCAACTCTCGGGGGGGGGGGGGGGGGGGAGAATGTATGATTTAATGAACCTGTCGGTGTATAATTAGACACCCACTTGGAAAGACATCAAATGAGGTGTCTACCTCCCATTGAACACAAAAATAATCCTCGCCAATTCAATCTTCATGCACATATCTATTCATATAACATATTGACGGCTCACACCTGTCATCCTAGCTACTCAGGAGGCTGAGATCTGAGGATTGCAGTTCAAAGCCAGTTCTGGCAGGCAAGTCCGTGAGACTCTTATCTCCAATGAAACACCAAAAAGCCACAGGAGAGCTGTGGCACAAGTGGTAGAGCACTAACCCTGAGCTTGTAAGTTCAGGGACAGAGTCCAGGAAGCCCCAGGACAAACATATACACAAAAATGAATATCAATACAGTACCACAAAAATATTATTATAGATATACAAGGAGAAAACATCTGTAACATGTTTGTTCATTCTCCATTCAACAAAAGGACACAAGAGGAGGCCAACGTCCTACCCTGGTAATGGCCCAGCGTCTGTCCCTGTGACCACTCTGGTCTAGAAGTACCTTTGCCCAGAATAGGCATGACCTTCATGGGCACCAAAGACAACAACCAAGTCTCCCCTCTGCTTCCCTCTTGGTCTGATTTCTCAAATGATATACCAATTCCACGAGAAAGAAAACACGAAGGCTGATTCCTGGAGAACAATAAAATAAACTTTCTGGTAAGTCTAATCAGACAACAGAAGGAACAGAGAGAACTAAGTATTGATAAGGCAGGAATTTTTTTACACCATCAGAGAAGATACATGGGTATATGTTAATTTGAGTATACCAATTATAATCTATGCTAATCTGGTATGCAAATTCGATGGGGCTGTATGCAAGCCTTAAAATAGTGTAACAGGTGGAATTCACTTATGTTAGGAAGACAGCAGAACTGAGAAGTCAGTTGGCCATCTCAAATATAGATGTAAAATCCTCAGTAAAACACTAGGAAACAAGTTCCGTAGTACAGGTCTAAAAACATACATCATGACATGACCAAGTTGGGTTTATTTCAGACATATACAAGTTAATTTTATACAAAAGAAAAAAATTAGGTAGAATTAGAAAGAGGCACTTGGTGGGTGGGGATGGGAAGGAAAAACAGAGAGAGCAAGGGAAGAGGTGATATGGTCCAGAAAGAAATGTACTCATGCCGGGTGCCAGTGACTCACGTCTTATCTCCCCAGAAAACCAGAAGTGGCGCTGTGGCTCAAGCGATAGAGCGCTCACCTGGAGGTGAAGAACTCAGGACCAGCACCCAGGCCCAGAGATCAAGCCCCATGACCAAAACAAAAACAATTCATTGCCTAACTTATGTAGCTGTAAGCCCCGCTGAACATTACTTTCTCAGCATTCTGAGAATCGGCTGGGAGAAGGCATTCCAAACTCCGAATCCTCTGCGGGCTCTCTCCCAAGGGATGTGTTCAGGATTTTTTGTGAAGTAAAAAGCTAGGGACTTGTGTTGGTAACTAATCAGTCTTCCTTCTTGGCGTTTCAATTTCTGCTTGTGAGTCCATGTTTGCTTTCTGTATACTGAAGATACATTAGTCAATGCATGTTAATTCACAATTTTGAGGCTAGCATACTTTGTTTATTGTGTCTTATATTAATTTACGCCTAAATAAAGTTTTCTGGCATAAATTCTCATTTTCATATCGCCAGCCTAGCTTTTCATTGATTAGTGTCAGGGGCTTTCCGTTGCCCTCCAGTATTAATTTTTTCCTTTTTTCTTACTAGCGGACTCAAATTATAGTTGTGGGGGAAATGTGCGGGGTTAAAAGGCCTTACTAAACGGCGTCTCCTACAGCTCTGCATGGCCCCATGACCAGCGGTTAACCCTTGCGAGGACAAGAAGGTAGCTTTAGAGACTCAAGCCAGGGGGAAGAGCAGCTTTTAAAATCTGTCTCCTTTCTTCCTTTCTGTTAACTAGAATGGCTGATCAGATGGCTGGAGCTTCAGCAGCTATGTGGACCATGAAGCTGCCTTGAAGATGGTATGAAGTGCCACAGATTTCTGTGTTAGATACCCTTTGACAGGGATGTTTTGCATGAGACATAGTTATCTACGTATTAGTTACACCTATACACAAAATTTGAAAAAATGCAAATTTGCGAATATTCTATAGTTTTGTGAGTGTAGGGCTGGGCCATTATAGGCACTCCTGAACTTTTTTTCTTGTCAATTGTCCTGCCTACCATGACAAAGCCCTGGGTTCTATCCCCAGCACTGCACACAAAACCAAAAACTCAGAGCAGAGATGATGCTTATTTATTTTTATATTTTTGTCAGTCATGGGGCTTGAACTCTTGGCCTGGGTGCTGTCCCTCAGCTCTTCAGCTCAAGGCAAGCACTCTGCCACTTGAGCTAGGGCTTCACTTACGGCTTTCTGGTGGTTTATTGGAGATAAGAGTCTCCCAAGCCAGGCACCAGGGGCTCACACCTGTAATCCTAGCTACTAAGAGGCTAAGATCTGAAGATCAAGGTTCAAAGCCAGCCCAGGCAGGAAAGTCATGGGACTCTTATCTCCAGTAAACCACCACAAAACGGGAAATGGAGCTATGGCTCAAAGTGGTAGAGCACTAGCCTTGAGCAAAAAGAGTTCAGAGACAGCACCCAGGCCCTGAGATTAAACCCCAAGACCAGCAAAAAGAAAAGAAAAGAAAATCAAGGGTTTCTACAAACTTTGGAAAGTAACAAAGGTGTGGAAGGGTTACTAGAAAAGATCATTAATAATCCTACATCCAGCAATCACCACTTAGGAAAAGTAAAAGGGGGATTTAATGGCAGCAGAAGCCATGAGGAGGAGATAGAGGTATGACTCAAATGGTTGAGAGTCAGCCTTGAGTGCAAAAGCTCAGGGATAGCACCCAGGCCCTGAGTTCAAGCTCCAAGACCAATACCAAAAGCAAACAAACGAACAAATGCCATTAGGGATGGAGGTTAAAAGACAGAGGGAGGTGTGCATGGATTTATGGAGGAAATTATAAAATACAACTGCAGTCAGCAAAAGGCCTGCATAAATAAAGATATACAGCATGCTCGTGAATGGAAAGGCTCAGCTCCATAAACGCAACAATCTTTCCTAAATTAATCCATAAAGTTAATGCAATTCCAATCGAATTCTGAATGGGGCCCTGACATCACAGCCCTGACACGCAGATGCGAAAGTCAAGACTGAGAACAAAGAAACCCAAGACCAAGAAGGGAAGGAAGCTGAACAAGGATGAAGACTTTTTTTTTAATCTTTTGCCAGTCCTGGGGCTCGAACTCAGGGCCCGGGCACTGTGTCTGAGCTGCTTTTGCTCAAGGCTAGCACTCTATCACTTGAGCTGCAGCACCACTTCTGGCTTTTTCAGTGTATGTGGTACTGAGGAATCGAACCCAGAGCTTCAAGCATGCTAGGCAAGCACTACACCACTGAGCCACATTCCCAGCCCAGATGGAGACTTTTAAAGCTGCCATCCCCGAAAAAAATGTTGATCGCATTGCAGGGGTAGACAATGTACCCACAATACTGAACCTTAAAACAAGAAAGAAAGGAAGAAAGGAAGAAAGGAAGAAAGAAAGAAAGAAGGAAGGAAGGAAGGAAGGAAGGAAGGAAGGAAGGAAGGAAGGAAGGAAAAGGAAGGCAGGCAGGCACTAGTGGCTCACGCCTGTAAACCTGGCTACTCAGGGGGCTGAGATCTAAGGATCTTGTTTCAAAGCCAGCCAGGGCAGGAAAGTCCCTGAGACACTTTTTTTTTTTTTTGTCAGTCATGGGGCTTGAACTCTGGGCCTGGGTGCTATCCATGCACTCTTCAGGTCAAGGTAAGTACTCTACCGCTTGAGCCACAGCACCACTTTCAATTTTCTAGCGGTTTATTGGAGATAGAGTCACAGAGTTTCCTGCCTGGGCTGGCTTTGAACTGGATTCTCAGATCTCAGCCTTCTGAGTAGCTAGGATTACAGGCATGAGCTTGTCCATGAGACCCTTATGTCCAACAAACCAACAGAAAACTGGGAGTGGTACAGTGGTTCAAATGGTAGAGTGCTAGCCTTGAGCTGAAGAGCTGAGGAACAGCATTCAGGCCCAGAGTTCAAGCCCCATGACTGACAAAAAGAAGAAGGAGAAGGAAGAGAAGGAGGAGGAGAAGAAGAAGAAGAAGAAGAAGAAGAAGAAGAAGAAGAAGAAGAAGAAGAAGAAGAAGAAGAAGAAGAAGAAGAAGAAGAAGAAGAAGGAAGAAAGGGAGAAAGGGAGAAGGACAGAAGAAAGAAAAGAAAGAAAGAAAGAAAGAAAGAAAGAAAGAAAGAAAGAAAGAAAGAAAGAAAGAAAAAGAAAGAGGAAATGGATGGTGAAATAACTTGCGCGGGTCACCCACGTGTCTGTCCTTTTGGAGCAAAATGATTCTAAGTTCCAGTCTTACATTGTAGTGGACACCAGGGTGCCCTGGCTCCCTCCCCTTCACACTCCAAAACTTAAATGTGTATTCTGTATATACCTCTGAACTCTGAGCCCCAACATTACTCATAATGCAAAAAAAAACAAAAACAAAAACCAGCAGGAAGAGGTAGGGAGTCAACACCTCAAAAATATGCTCAGCCAGGTGCCTGTCATCCTAGCTACTCAGGAGGCTGAGATCTGAGGATCACCGTTCAAAGCCAGCCTGGGCAGGAAAGGCAGTGAGACTCTTTTTTTTTTTTTTTGTCAGTCGTGGGGCCTGAACTCTGGGCCTGGGCGCTGTCCCTCAGCTCTTCAGCTCAAGGTGAGCGCTCTACCGTTTGAGCCACAGCGCCACTTCTGGTTTCTAGTGGTTTATTGGCGATAAGAGTCTCAAGGACTTTCCTTGCCCCAGCTGGCTTTGAACCGAGATCCTCAGATCTCAGCCTCCTGAGTAGCTAGGATTACAGGCCTGAGCCACCTGCACCCGGCTCTCCAGGCGACTCTGATCTCCAATGATCCACCAGAAAGCTGGAAGATGGAGCTGTGGTCCAAGTGGTAGAATGCTACTGTTGTGCACAAAAGCTCAGGGGCGGTGCCCAGGCAGGAGGGGCACTGGAAAAGAGAGAAAGAAGAGGGGAGGGAGGGAGAGAGATCATTGTGGGGGACATCTATGGCATCTCCCTGTGACGTCCTCAATGGCTGAGTCCTAGCTGTCCACAGAGCCATGGGAGGCTACCAGCTCTGCTACCAAGATGGTGCCATGCAGGCCTGTTGCCAAGCCCTGTGGGAGTTGGGGACAAAGACTGGCTGGGTCACCACATCCACTCAGCTGGCTACCCCCTTCACTTCAGGGCCTGAATCCTGTCTAGCATCACCACTGGTGGCAGGACCAAGCGGCTGCTCTACCATCCCATGCCAGGGGCCACTAGCAATGGTTCCTCAGCCACCACCTGTCACCAGATAGGCATCTTCCTGTGGAATCCCATTGCCAAGCCGGCTCCCTGGGCTCTCTTCTGTTGCTGCCCTCCCGCCCTTCTGTCCACCCCAGAATTTACAGAGAACTCATCGGGACAGGACAGCAGGACAGCTTCACCTCTTCCAAAACCCATGTTGGCATTTCATCCCCATCAGGAGATACTAAGACATGGGATAGGTCTTCACGTGATTCATGGTGTACAGTTGAATGGGTCTTCTTGAGAGTGGATCTGCCGTAAAAGCCAGCTGGTGGCACTTTGTGCCAGTCGTCCCTCTGGGACTTTGCCAGCAAGAGGCCATCATCAGATGCAGTCCCTGGATCTGGGAGCAGATCCATGAGCCCAAATTCTTTGTAACTTCTCCAGCCTGTGGCATTGTGTGTCAGCAATGAAGAAAATGGACTAGGATGGCAAGGACATGGTCTCAGGGTGGAGACCACGAGATCATCTCTGGCCATCTCCAAGGAGGCCCGGTGGGGACCACCACTGTGCCCCAGATTTATCCCTGTCTGGAGGTGAGGCGGCCGCTTCCTGGGCCTTGTGTGCCTTGGCCACTGGCTAACGGCTACCCTCAGGTTCTGCCAGCCACTGTGGTCCCGAAGGGGGGGGTGGCATCTTCCAGGGCTGGGGGCTCCGTGGGAAGGCGATGGGGAGGGGGCGGCAGTAGCTCCAGACAAGGCACGTCTGCCCGAAGCTCAGCCGTCTCCTCTGCTACCTCGGCTGATTCACTGATCAATCACCATCGCATTGTCTCTGGTGCGTGTCCCTGAGCTGCAGGAGTCACAAATCAAGCGCTCAGCCCAGCTCTGCAAACGCTCCTCCATGATGACACTCCCCGAAGGCAATCCCCCCAGCCGCAGCCCGCCTCCAGGCCCCCTGCCAGGCTGCAGGGGGGAGGCTGCCCACGGCTCCCCCACCCCAAGGCCTGATCCCCAAGGCCGGCTCCCCAGTGTCCCGGGAGGGACTGAGACGTGAGGATGCCCGGTCTGCTAAGCCTCAGCCAAACAACTAGAGAAGTCTGATCGTGGGGTGCGCTCGTCACCACCACCCCCTTCCCCCCCTCCGCCCTCCTTCCACCCCCCCCCGCCCTCACGCCCATCCCACCGGTCTGCCCGCCCCCCCCCCCCCCCGCGCCACCCGGGACCTGGAACCGAGGGAGCGGGGCGCCACCTAGCGGCCGCCAGCATCAGTACAGGGACTCGGCCCGCAAGGGTCTGTCCCAGGCCCCAGCTGGGCAAAGAAGGGCATGGGGAAGGGACGGAAGGATCTTCCACCGCGCCCTGGGGCCGACACCTGCCTACCTCTGCTCACCCCGAGGATGAGGCGGGTCGCCTAGGGCTGTGTTTAATCCCTGACTCTTGGTGGGGGCAGGGAGGGGATTTTCTAACACATTCTCAAGAAGTCACTAAAAATCCATCTGGGTCTGATGCATGCTTTATTCCAGGACCCCCAAGCCCCACTCTCCAGGCCCCCTGAGGGGCAGAAAGGAGGTGCCCCAGCTGCTGCTTCACCCAATGCCCTGTCCTTCCTACCCTGGAGCCTGCAGGAAGCTGTACCCACAGCTCCCAGAAGGGAAGCGGGACACAGCTCTCACTTCTCACTTTACACACTTCCCCAAAAATGTGGGACGAGGCATAAAAACAGGGCTTTCATGTTTGACCTCTTCTTGTATTTTTCTTTTTTTTCCCAGACCTGAGGACCGAACTCAGGGTCTTGCGCTCGCCAGGCGGGAGCTCTTCTGCTGAGCTAAACCCCCAGGCCCTCTTGTATTTTTCAAGTTAAAATTGAATCAGGAAACACTGAGAGTTGAGGACCTCCAAATGGAAGGAGGCGTGGCCAATGAGGGACCAATTGAAACCTCAGCTAGGAGGAGGAGTGGCCAATGAAGGGCCAATTGCAACCTCAGCTCAAAGGAGGTGTGGCCAATGAAGGACTGAAACCTCAGCTAGAAGGAGGCGTGGCCAATGAAGGACTGAAACCTCAGCTAGAAGGAGGCGTGGCCAATGAAGGGCCAATTGCATCTGCTGATGCCGGTCTGCTGCTCCGCTGCTCCTGGCCTGAGCACCTTCTCAGCTTTTGTGCTCAAGGCTCGCACTCTACCACTTTAAGACACAGCTCCACTTTTGGTTTGTAAGTGATTAATTAGATGAGTCTCCCTGATTCTCATACCCAGGCTGGCTTCAAACTTAGATGCTCAGATCTCAGCCTCCTGAGTAGCTAGGATGACAGGCATGAGCCATCAGTGGCCACTATTTTATTTTAGAGTATTACGTATTAACTCAGGGCTCTATACTTGCTAGGTAGGTGCTCTGCCACGTGGACCACATCCCCAGCCTTTTTTGCTTTGTTTCTCATACCAGGGTCTCATGTTTTTGCCCCAATCTTGAACCATGATCCTCCTACTTCTGCTTCCCAAATAGTTGGGCCCTACCACACCCAGCTTTATTCTGGCAATTTTGTATAAATCTCACTATGCTTAAATGATAGGATCTGTTACTTGTAATTAAGCCATGACTAATACAAAGTGCCCATAAAAATAAAAGGGAAAAAAGCAAATGTGTCATAATAAATTTGAGTGGCTCTGGGCATTGTCCCTGGGTTTTTTTTGCTCAAGGCTGACATTCTACCACTTGAGCCACACCTCGACTTCTAGCTATTTGTTGGTTAACTGGAGCTAAGATTCTTTTAGGCTTTCCTGTCCCAGCTGGCTTTGAACCACAATCCTCTAATCTCAGCCTCCCGAGTAGCTGAAATTATAGGTATGAGTGACTGGCACCCAGCTAATAAATGTTTTAATACAGTCATACATTTACCTTTTTTTCTTTTAGGTCAGAGACCAGAACTTGAACTCGGCACTGACACTTTCGCTCATTGGCTAGCGCTCTACCCACTAACTTAGCCATGCCTGCAAACCCCATACTATTTTTTTTTAAAGATACATCTAAAACAAAACGAAAGAAAAAAATGCCGAAATGATCTTGCTGGAGTAAAAAACTAAACCAAAAAAATGGAAACCTTCTGTTAGCTGCTCTTTGGGACAATGCCTGCCCTCTCTCCCTCCACCTTCTTGGATGAGTCTAAGCTCGCTGGCTGAGCACTGACTGAGTGCATGCACTCCACCCCTCCGCACAGAGATGCCACCTCTAACCCTGGCCGGGGCTGCCTGAAGCCCTCCCACTGGAAGAATCCATGTCAGGACCCCGTGTTTCTGGCTTCCTCCAACATCACTTGACCTGCGTACACCCTCGGATAGACTACAGAGGAAAATGGGTTCTCCATTCCTTCCAGAAATGCGCCTACAAATGGGCCAACTCCTCCATTTCCCAGCAGCCTCCAGCAATAACCTCAGCATCAGGCATGGCCCTATCAGCAAGCACCTAAAGCCCGGACGCCCACAGGCAAGACCTGAGGGCGGCGAGGGCAGCAAAGTCTACAGGTAATGAGCATCCTCACTTCCTGTTAGGCAGCTGGAGGGGGAGAGGGGGGGAGCCCCAAAGTGGGCAGGGCCTGGTGTGGGTGGAGCCTCGAGGGGGCGGAGCCAGTAGTGGGCGGAGTCTCGCGGCTGGTGGAGTGGTACGGTGGGTGGGGCCGTTCTGAGGGCGGGGCCTGGGTGGGTGGGGCCTGGTTGTGATCTTGTGGTGGGCGGGGTCACACGGTGGGCTCTATTAGCGCTTCCTACGTGGTCGAGGCTGGAAACCTGCTTCTGCTGCCAGCAGAGCTAATTGCCGAGTTAATTGGCAATGTGTTAGGTTAAAAAAAGAGAGAGAGCAAGCTATAAAACTGTGTTTATAGTTTGGCATTATTCTTGAAGAAAAGGAAATGTGTGTATGAAGGACACATTGGTCTCTCCCTCTCTCTCTTTCTCTCTCTCTCTCTCTCTCTGCAGATATAAATGGGCAATCAGAAGAGAACCGGGGTTTTTACTGAGGACAGATTTGTACTCCCAAAGGGGCATTTGTCAATGTCTAGGGACATTTTTGGTTGTCACATGTCAGGAAAGTAAATTCCAGGCATCTTGGTAGAGAGCAGAAATGCTGTTCACACCCAGTGATGCCCAGCACAGCCTCACCCCACATCAGCATCAGCCTAGATCTCAAAGAAGACTCCCCAAACCACCAGCAGCAGCAGCACCCAGAAACTGGTTAAACCCACATATTTTGTTTCCCCCAAACATACTGTCTCAGTCTGGAAGTGGGGCCTGGAATTGCATCTTGCTAGAGACACAGGACTAAGAATATATGTGTTCAATCTCCTAATGAGAGAGCAGTAACTTGCATGTGTTTCTTTTTTCTTTGTATTTTCTAAAATCTCAGCACCTACCTAGGAATTATTTTTGTAATCCAAGTATACTCTAAGAATTTACAATCTGAGGGAGTTAAATGGATGTCACTGTCCTGCCAGCTTATTGGGAGATGAAACGAAATCCTAGCAAAAGTGCCCAGCATGGTTAGTGAGTGCTATAACCCAGCAGCCCCTGTGGGCAGGGCATGTCCAGGAGGAAGGGAAGGTCAGCCTCTACCATCGCTGACAAAGAGGAAGTAAAACAGAAGTAGGGACCCACCTGGCCCTAGGACACGGGGACAGGAGCTAAGCATTGTTACGACAATATTAAATAGTATCTAAGCACTATTAATAATATATACCTTTGTTGTATGAACCCTTTTGGACTTTTGTTTTTCTTTTAAATGTGCCTAGATATTAGGGGCTAGGGTAAGTACTTTTTTGGGGGGAGGAGGTTGGTTGTAGGGCTTGAACTCTGAGCCTGGGCAGTGACTCTGAGCTCTTCACGTCAAGGCGAGCGCTCTACCACTTGAGCCACAGCGCCACTTCCAGTTTTCTGGTGGTTTATCAGAGATAAGAATCTCCTGGAGCTGGGCACTGGTGGCTCACGTCTGTAATCCTAGCTACTCAGGAGGCTGAGATCTGAGGATTGCAGTTCAAAGCCAGCCGGGGAAAGGAAAGTCTGTGAGACTCTCTTCTCCATTCATTGAACTACCAGAAAACCAAAAGTGGGGCTGTGGCTCAAGTGGTAGAGCGTTCACCTTGAGCTGCAGAGCTGAGGGACAGCGCTCAGGCCCAGAGTTCAAACCCCACGACAAAAAAAAAAAAAAAAAATCCTCAGATCTCAGCCTCCTGAGTAGCTAGGATTACAGGCATGAGCCACCCCCACCCAGTGATAAGTTACTTCTTAACCCTTCCTCAGGGCCAGCTGCCTTGAGCAACAGATTGCTAAGCAGGCAGCCAGAATGAGCTCATGCCAAGCCTGGCCCCTGGAGCCCAGAGCAGGACTCCAGCTCCAGAAGGCTCTGTCCCAGCAACCAGCTTGAACTAGACTTTTGCCTCCACAATGACCACTACAGTGAGCACTTCTGACTAGACTAGAGGGGGAGCACTTCCTTCCTCTGGAGGCCCAGCAGAAAACCTGTTATTTGTGCCAGGCTACTCTGCTAAGATTGGTACAAACATAAGCCTTTATTTGCATGAGGTACTGTGCCAAGATTGTACAAAGATAGTTCTTTATTTGCATGAGGAATCGTGCCATGATTGGTGCAAACACAGTCCTTCGTTTGCATGAGGAACGCTGTCACAATTGGTGCGAACACAGTCCTTCATTTGTATGAGGGGACTACCATGATTGGTACAAATATTGTTGTTCCTGCCCATTTCTAGCTACATAAGGAAACTTGTTCTCACGTCACTTTGTGAGCAGCCAGGAGACCTCTCCCTGCTGTTCCCCAGTGTTACAATAGCAAATCCAGTAAAGACTTCCCTCCAGTAGTCCTGCCTACCTTTGATTCTCATCATTAGTTGAGCTAGTGACATGGAGTGGAGGGGAGGGAAGGGGGAGGATTTTCAGCAAAGTGGCTGAGGTGGGGGAAGGCGTGGAGAACAGCAAGCAATCCCTATGGTAGTGGAAGCCAACAGAAAGTAGCATTTGGCCAACAGCAGGGCACCAGTAGCTCACACCTGTAATCCTAGCAAAAAGAAGTTCAAGGAGAGTTCCTAAGCCCTAGTTCAAGCTCCCGACCAGCAAAAAAAAAAGAATAACAGTAAGTAAATCTAGCTCATTTAGGGACGGTACTAGCAACCAGGGGCAGAGGTAGGACTCACAAAGGTGAATGAAAGTGAATACGGTTAAGTCATTGATCTACATGTATGAAAATAGAACAGCTGGAGGGAAAAACTAGGAGAATGTGAGGGAAAGTGAAACAGTGTCCAAAAAGAAATGGACTCTCCCTGACTTATGTAACTAACCGCTTGTATATCACCTTGATAATAACAGCTTTAAAAATTAAGAAAATTCAACAATGGAACCTGTTGAAACTGGTTTAGAAGGGGAAGCGGCACAGGGGGCTGAGCTCTGAGACTCGCAGCTGGAAGCCATCCAGCCCAGACAGGAAATAATCTCCAGTTATTCACAGAAAAAGCTAATGTGGAAGAGTGCTAGCCTTGAGCAAAAGGAGCCCAGGCACAGCGCCCTGGCCCAGAGTTCAAGCCACAGGACTGGCAAAAAAAGAAAAAAAAAAAAAAAAGTTTAAGGCTAGCACCAATAGCTTATACCTGTAATCCACGGTACTTAGGAAACTGAGATCTAAGTATCCCAGTTCAAAAAGCCAGAAGTAGAACTGTGGCTCAAGTGGTAGAGTGCCAGCCTGGATCAAAAAAGCTAAGGACAGCCCTGAGCTCAAGCCCCAGGACACACACACACACATACACACACACACACACACACACAGCCTCCCAGCAGGAGAGCTTGGCAGGGGCCCCAGAGTGGCCCCAGTTCTGCAGTCAACAGCAGCGGGCGCCATGGGTATCAGGACTCCCTGGCCAGGCCACGCTGTGAAGAGCAGATGCTGCGCCTGCGCCCTCCCACTTCCATCTTTGAGGGGCTTTTGAGGTCAGGCCACAGCCCTGAGCACACAGTAAGTGCGTGGTGGCTCTTCTGCCACAGGCTTTTCTTGTATCAGAGCTCTGAGTCATCATTGCCCTCTGGGTAAGACTGTTAGATTTCTTTCTGGGGAGTCAGGACTTGGGGGCTGCAGACCCTCCATCCCAGGACCAGGCATGTCCTCAATCCTGATGTTCTCACAGAGGAAGGGCCAGGAAAGGAGCCCAGAGAAAAGAGGCTGGAGTCCATTTTCTGCAGCTTTAACACAGGCTTTTCTTGTATCAGAGCTCTGAGTCATCATTGCCCTCTGGGTAAGACTGTTAGATTTCTTTCTGGGGAGTCAGGACTTGGGGGCTGCAGACCCTCCATCCCAGGACCAGGCATGTCCTCAATCCTGATGTTCTCACAGAGGAAGGGCCAGGAAAGGAGCCCAGAGAAAAGAGGCTGGAGTCCATTTTCTGCAGCTTTAACACAATACCGCAGACTGGATAAATTCTAAACAGAACTTATGGGAGCACTGTTCTGGAGGCTGGAAAGTCTGCAGTCAGGCCCCCACATCTGGGAGGGGGCCTTCTGGCTATGAAGTCACATGGCCGAAGGGGAAGCCAGCACAGACAGGGAAAGGGAAGCTGGCCCAGTAACTCACTCACTCCTGCAGGAGCTCTGACCATCAACCATGACAGCAGAACCTTCCTGGCCTACATGCCTCCTCTTAATTCATTTACAGTTGTAATTAAAAAGCCGGGCGTCTGTGGCTCACCCCAGTAATCCAAGCCACTCAAGAGGCTGAGATAAGAAGATCAACATTCAAAGCTAGCCCGAGGAAGAAAAGTCAGACACAAATCTGAGAGGCTCATCGCTAATTAACCGGCAAAAGCTAGACATAAAGGGGTGGTCCACTGGCTGAGAGCCAGCTCTTGAACAAAAAAAAAGCTAAGAGACATCGCCCACGCCCTGAGTTCAAGCCCCAGTCCTGGCACAAATAAAATAAAAATAAAAACCAATTGCAATTAGATTTCAAGACAATGTTAGGGGTGATATTCAAACCCTGCCAGACATTCAATCCCTCAGAGCTCCTGGGAGGACAACTTTGAGAGCAGTCCAACCCCAAAACTTTATGTTCCTCATGGCCTGAAAACTTCAGGGAGAGGGGGGCTCTGTCTTGGAGAGGAAGACAGTGCCCGGGAAGGAAGAGGCATCCCAACGGCTCTTCAAGCCCCTCAGGACTCATGGTGGTACCTGCCCAAGTGTCTGAGCTGGCTGGCTTAAAAGGTGGCAGCATTTGGCTTTAGCAAGATAAAGAAAGGCCTGTCCTCTGAGCCTCCTACCTTGTGGTTTCCTTGGAAACTGAATTCACTGTTCACCTTCCCAGCCAGTCCTCTCACCTGTCATCTCTCTCACTGGCCTTGACTTGGACCATGAGTCTAAGAGAGGCCAGGGTCACTCCTCTGATGAAGGTGGGCTGTAATGCAAAGGAGAGACTCCCACAACTTCTCTTTCTTTTGTGGATCCTATGTTGGGCAACCCAGGAGCCCTAGTTGGTGAGAGGAAGAATTTCTGCTAATGAATGTGACTGGAGAGATGGAATTATTCAATCATTTTGTGGTTTCTAAGAACGTAATTGTGTCAGGCAATGCTTAAAATGTTTAAAGGGGACAGGTGCCCAGTGGCTCATGCCTATAATCCTAGCTAATCAGGAGGCTGAGGTCTGAGGATTGCGTTTCAAAACCAGCCCAGGCAGGAAAATCCGTGAGACTTTTATCTCCAATTAACCACCAGAAAACCGGAAGTGGTGCTGTGGCTCAGGTGGTAAAGTGCTTGCCCCAGAGTTCAGCCCCATGACTGACCCAAAAAAAAATTAATTAATTAAAAAATAAAAACATTTAAAGGGGAAAGTCAGATGCTGGTCACTTAGCCTATAATCCTTGCTACTCCAGAGAGTAAAATCTGAAGAGGCCAGTAGAGGCAGGAAAATACAATTTACCAGCAAAAAGTCAGAAGTGGAAGTGTAACTTAAGTGGTAGAGCACCAGCCTTGAATGAAAAATCCAAGCAAGAGCATGAGGCCCTGAGTTCAAGCCGCGGTACCAGAATATGCACACAAAAAGAACATCTAAAGGGAAAGTTGGTGAGTCCCAGTTAATGGCAGACCATGCTTAAGTATGATGACTAAACAAGAATGTCATGCTATGGCCCAGGTTGAAAGCTGACCCAGATCAGCCAGGCAGATAGTGCCTGGAGGACTTCTACAAGCCAAGAGAAGTGGCTGCTGGGGCTAGAGTCATCCACACGGACAGGATGTCCACAATGGAGGGTCGGACGCCTCCACTGAGAGGGGTGAACTGTGGGGATGGTGGCATGTGTCTGTGTGTGATATCTCCACATGACAGGCTTGGGCTCCCTCACAACATGGCGGTCTCAAAATAGCCACATTATATAAGGCTCTGGCTTCCCCCACTGTGAGCCCCTCATCTCCCAGGGTCATTCCCAATCCCATATTCACTGACCAGAAGCAAGCAGAGAGAGGGGGACCCCACAGAGGGTGAATACTGGCAGGTGAGGCTGCCATATTTGTAGACCAGCCACCAGGCCAGGAACTCTACCATGTACGGGCTAGGCTGTCCCTATCCCAACCCACAGGACCACTTCACCATCAGTTCTTTTATATTTTTTGTTTTTTTGGGTCCGGTCGTTGGGCCTGAACTCTGGGCCTGGGCGCCGTCCCTCAGCTCTTCAGCTCAAGGCTAGCGCTCTACCACTTGAGCCACAGCGCCCTTCCAGCTTTTTTCTTTTTGCTTATGTGGTGCTGAGGAATCGAACCCAGGGCCTCATGGATGCAAGGCAAGCACTCTACCACTGAGCCACCTTCCCAGCCCCTTCACCATCAGTTCTAGAGAGACAAGTGGACCATAAGTGATGCAAAAAGAAGCACCCAGCCACAGCTGGGGAGTGTTCTTGGGGAAATAAAAAATTGAACCTAACAACAGAATCTCTAGTTTGTAATCTTTCCTTTGCTATAATATATCCCTCAGTAATCAACATAACAACAGACAAGGTTTCTTGGGGCACACAGTATTAGAAGCTTCAGTCCACATTCTCAGTGCCTGAGCCTCTGGGCGGGAGCATGTGGTAAAGCAAAACTGCTCAGCTCAGGTACAGTGGCAGGTTCCTGTCATGCCAGCTACAGGAAGTGTAGATAGGAGGACCACAGTCCATGCTCATCCAGGCAAGATGTAAGACCCTATCTTAAAAATTACCAGAGCATGGCTGGGAAGGTGGCTCAGTGGTAGAGCGCTTGCCTTGCATGCATGAGGCCCTGGGTTCGATTCCTCAGCACCACATAAGCAGAAAAAGCTGGAAGTGGCGCTGTGGCTTAAGTGGTAGAGCACTAGCCTTGAACTGAAGAGCTCAGGGACGGCGCCCAGACCCAGAGTTCAGGCCCCACAACTGACAAAAAAAAATTACCAGAGAATCCACAATACTGTAAAATTTGTGCAATTTATGTAATCACTTAATCTCATTAAAGAAAAAAATGGAAAAAAATTACCAGAGCAGACTGCGAATGTGGCTTAGTGGTAGAGTGCTTGCCTAGCATGCATGAAACAGAAAAGGCCAGAAGTGGTGCCGTGGCTACAGTGTAGAATGCTAGGTTTGACCACAGAGAGGCTCAGGGATGGAGCCCAAGCTCTGAGTTCAAGCCCCAGGACTGGGAAAGAAAAAGGAAGGAAGGAAGGAAGGAAGGAAGGAAGGAAGGAAGGAAGGAAGGGATGAATTACTAGAGTAAGCCAGGTGCTGGTCACTCACACCTGTAATCCTAGCTACTCAGGAGGCTAAGATCTGAGAATCACAGTTCTAAGCTATCCTTTGCAGGAAAGTCTATGAGATTTTTATCTCCCATTAACCATCAAAAAGCCAGAAATGAAGCTGTGGTTCAAAGTGGTAGAGTACCAACACAAAAGCTCAAGGACAGTAGCCAAGCACTGAGTTCAAGCCCCACAACTGACCAAAAAAAAAAAAAAAAAGCCAGACAGAGGCTGTGGATGGAGGAGAGGTGAGAAAGTCTGTGGGGGGAGAGGGTGGGGGATGGGCTTCATTTTACTCTCTCCATTCCTGTAAGTAGGTTTGAAATCCTTCCATAAAAAAAGAAAATGGTTGCCAGGGGCAGGAAAGTCTGAGCCACTCTTATCTCCAAATAACTACCAAAAACCTGGGTGGAATTGTGGCTCAAGCCTTGAGCATAAAAGCTCATGTCCTGAGTTCAAGCCCCAGGCCTGGGGGGTGGAGGGGGGATGATAAGTGGGAGAGAATGGGAAAGGAAAGAAGGAGTCTTTTATCCCCCACTGCTCCTGACAGCCCTGGCCCGATGTGGAGTCATTCGTCACAGTAAAGCTGAGCTGCCCAGGCAGCATCAGGAACAAACACAGCCTTTCAAAGTCACCTTCTAGAAAGCCAGAGGCAGCATCTCTAGTCTCTAAGCTATAGGCTTTAGCAGCTCTGTTGCTGACAGGGGACCCTTGTGGGGCCACGTGGCAGAGTTTAGCTCCTGGAGAATAGCAAGGCGCCCACCTTGGACCACCCATCCCCAGGGTTCTATCCCTCCTAGGATGTTGACATCAGGAATCTGTGGACCTCAGGGCCATAGACTGCCTCAGGGAAGGTTAGAGGCAGGTAAGAAGGCTGTTCAAAGCCTGTGTGTGCAGCCAGCCCTCCACAAATGACAGAGACAGAGACAGAATAGGTTTGTGTCTCTCACATGCCACAGCCAGCCCTGCAGTGGCTGCACCTTGTTTTTCTTCTATAAAAGGCAGGACCAAGATCAGCAGTATCCCCAGATCAGAAGCTTGGAGCTGCTGCTTTGAAATTCCTGTCCATGAACACAGGGTACCGGTGGCTCACGCCTGGGATCCTAGCTATTCAGCAGGCTGAGATGGGAGGATCATGGTTCAAAGTCAGGGCAGGAAAATCCATGAGGCTCTTCTCTCCAATTAAGCACCAAAAAGCCAGAAGCAGAGGTGTGGCTCAAGTAGTAGAGCACCAGCCTTGAATGGAAAAGCTAAGAGAGAGCTGGAGACCCTGGGTTCAAACCCTCAGGTCCCTGAACCGTGCTGGGAGTGTGGCCACTAATCTGGCCGTCTATAAACCAGGGGAAGACAGCAGGTCCTGAGCCAAGGCGGCCATCTGCTGCTTGGCGGCTGTCAGTGGTAGAGAGAATACTGAGCACTTCCTCCTCCTCCCCGCACCCCCCCACGGCGAAGCCGCAGCGCCCCTGGTGGCCGGCTGGGGTATTTCCCCAGCAGCAATGCTCAGCCCAATGGCCAATGTTGCATTTCACTCCAGCAGGTGGGGGGCATCATCTGAGTACAGGAGAGATGGCGTGTAGCTTCAAAGTGTGACCAGCACTTGGCTGCGTTGAGGGGAGCAAGGAATCTGCACCCCCACAGTATCCTCCACAGCCAAGCACAAGATCAGAGGATATGCGAACCCAGGTGAACTCCAAAACACACCCATGCTTTATTCTCTCCCATGATCAACACGTAGACAGTCTCCCCATCTACCTTGTGAGTGAGTGAAGAACCAGGAATACACCGAAACACACAGCCAGGGGCGCGTGGAGAAACACTAAGCCACCCAGAAAATGACAGTCCTGGGGCTTGAACTCAGGACCTGACACTTGCCGTGTAAGCCTCTGCCACTGGAGGCCTGGCTTCAGTCTTTTTCTGTTTGCATTCTTCAGACAGTCTCACTAAATTTGTCTGAGCTGGCTTTGGACCCGGGTCCTCTCCTCCTCCTCGCTCTGTAGCTGAGAGGACAAGTGTGAACCACCATGCTAGGCTTATTGGTTGAGATGTGTTGCGGGCGGGGGGGGGGGGGGGGGGGAGGGCCTCCTCAAGAACTTTGTGCCTGGGCTGATCTTGAACAGCAATCCTTCCAATCTCAATCTCAATCTCCTGCGTAGCTGGGATTATACTCATGTACCACTACACCCAGCAAAAATGACTTTACTAAAAGTCTTTTTGTTTGTTGTTTGTTTGTTTTTGACCAGGGCTTGAACTCTGTCTGGGCCTTGGTGCTGTCTCTGAGCTTTTAGTCAAGACTAGCACTCGATTGCCTCGCATGCATGAGGCCCTGGGTTCAATTCCTCAGCACCACATAAGCAGAACAAGCCAGAAGTGGCGCTGTGGCTCAAATCGTAGAACACTAGCCTTGAACTGAAGAGCTGAGGGACAGCGCCCAGGCCCAGAGTTCAGGCCCCATGACCGACCAAAAAAAAAAAAAGACTAGCACTCTACCACTTGAGCCACAGACCACTTCTGGCTTTTTCTGTGTATGTGGTACTGAGGAATCCAACCCAGGGCTTCATGCATGCTAGGCAAGCCCTCTGCTACTAAGCCACATTCCCAGCCCTAAAAGTCATTTTTACAAGTCCCACCTACAAAAACAATTAGATACCCCTCCCATTTCACCTGATTAGACCACCTCCAGGGACACCTAGGAAGGGAGGGGTACAGGAAGGGATGCATATCCACAGGCTAGCCAAAGCTGCTGGGACCTTTGGCAGTACTCAGCACATGCCACACGACCAAGCAGGTGTCATAGCTGGGGAAAAACTTGGACCCAGAATATTCTTCCTAGAAGTAATCCTAGGTGAGTTTTTAATTCTCATTTTGGTTTTGTTTGTTGACTCACACTTATAATCCTAGCTGCTCAAAAGGCTGAGATGTGAAGATCATGGTTCAGAGCCAGCCAGGGCAGGAAATCCCATGAGACCCTTATCTCCAATTAACTAAAAAGCTGGAAGTAGCCAGGCAATGGTGGCTCATGCCTGTAATCCTAGCTACTCAGGAGGCTGAGATCTAAGGATCTCAGTTGGAGGCCAGCCCGAGTGAAACTTTAATAAATTACGCAGGAAAAGTCAGAAGTGGCACTGTAGCTCAAGTGATAGAGTAGAAAGAGGCTCAGGAACGGTGCCCAGGCCCTGAGTTCAAGCCCCAGGGCCAGCAACAAAATAACAAAAATGAAATGATTTGGGATAAATCTAGCAAATAAAGTGTCAAATTTACACTCTGAAAACTACAGATTTGAAAGTAACTAAACAAGTAAGTGCAAAGGTGTTTTCACTTGTGCATCCAAGATTGAATGCCCCCTAACCAAATTCAGGTCAGTACAGTTTCAGTCAAAATCCTAGCTCATGTCTTTGAAGAAATTGTCAAATTAATCACTAAGGCTGGGCACTGGTGGTTCACGCCTGTAATCCTAGCTACTCAGGAGGCTGAGATCTGAGGATCTTGGTTCAAAGCCAGCCCACGCAAGAAAGTCTGTGAGACTCTTTATCTCCAATGAACCATCAGAAAACCGGAAGTGGCGCTGTGGCTCAAGTGGTACAAGCACTCGCCTTGAGCCCCATGACTGACAAAAAAAAAAAAAAAAAAAGGAATCACTAAAATTCATGTGTAAACAAAGTATCCAAAGGAGACCAAACCAACCTTTAAAAAAAAATCCACATTTCCTATTTCAAAACTTCTTTCAAGTCACAGTAATTGAGATCATACGGTATTGACATAAAGACAGACATTGAGATGATTAATGGTTCCAGAATAAACCCTCACATCAACAGTCAATTGATTTCTGAAAATGGTGCCAATACAGTACAGAGGGAGGAAAATATTCTGAAACAAATGGTGCTGCAGCAGCATAAAAAAAATTAAGTTAGGGCTGGGGATGCTGAGTGGTAAAGTGTTTGCCTCTTATGCATGAGGCCCTGGGTTCAATTCCTCAGCACCACATAAACAGAAAAAGCCGGAAGTGGTGCTGTGGCTCAAGTGGTAGAGTGCTAGCCTTGAGCAAAAGAAGGTCAGGCACAGTGCCCAGGTCTGAGTTCAAGGCCCAGGACTGGAAAAAAATAAATAAAAATTAAGTTAGATCCCTATCTCACATCATATACACAAATGTGCTCAAAAAGTGGATTTAAAAACCTAAACATGATATCTAAAACTACCAAGCTCTTAAAACATAAGCTGAAACCTTCATTACCTCAGATTCACCAGCAGTTTCCTCTACTTTGCAAAGAAGGACAAGCAACAAAAGATCAATTAATTAGGTGATGTCATCAAAATTTAACACCTTGGTGTTTCAAATGACACTATCAAGATAGTAAAAATTAATCCATATAAAAGGATAATGTTTGCAGATCTTTTATATATTCTGCCAAGAATTTATAATTAATTCTTGCCAGGCGCTGTCGGCTCATGCCTGTAATCCTACCTAGTCAGGAGGCTGAGATTTGAGGATCTTGGTTTGAAATCAGCCCAGGTGGGAAAGTCTACAAGACTCCTATCTCCAGTTAACCATAGAAGAAGCCAGAAGTAGAGCTGTGGCTCAGTGGTAGAGGGCTAGCCTTGAGCAAAAGGAGCTCAGAGAGAACACCAAGGCCCTGAGTTCAAGTTGGGGGAGGGAAGGAGGGAGAATCTCATAATCTAATCATAGAAAAACACAAGCAATCTAATTGAAAAGTGGGCACAAGATCTAAGTATACATTTCTCAAAAAAAAAAAGATACATAAATTTCCAATAAACACATGAAAGGAAGCCAGGTACCAGTGGCTCACACCTGTAATCCTAGCTACTCAGGAGGCTGAGATATGAGGATTGAAGTTCTTTTTTTTTTGGGGGGGGTCCCGTCATGGGGCCTGAACTCTGGGCCTGGGCGCTGTCCCTCAGCTCTTCAGCTCAAGGCGAGCGCTCTACCACTTGAGCCACAGCGCCACTTCCAGCTTTTTTCTTTTTGCTTATGTGGTGCTGAGGAATTGAACCCAGGGCCTCAGGCATGCAAGGCAAGCATTCTACCACTGAGCCACCTTCCTAGCCCCGAGGATCAAAGTTCAAAGCCAGCCCAGACAGCAAAAATTCATCAGATTCTTATCTCCAATTAACCACCAGAAAACTGGAAATGATGCTGTGGCTCAAGTGGTAGAGGGCTCGCCTTGAGCGGAAGAGTTCGGGGATAGCGCCCAGGTGCAGAGTTCAAGCCCTACATCTGACCAAAAAAAAAGAAAGAAAGAAAGGAAAGAAAAGATACACAACATCTTAGCCATTGGGGAAATGCAGATTTAAGATGTAAATCACAATGTGATACTGCTTTATACCCAGGAAGGTGATAGCAATCAAACACAAAAAGACCAGAAGCTAGCTGGGCGCTGGTGGCTCACGCCTGTAATCCTAGCTACTCAGGAGGCTGAGATCTGAGGGTCAAAGCCAGCCTGGGGAGGAAAGTCTGCGAGATTCTTATCTCCAATTAACCACCAGAAAACTGGAAGTGGCGCTGTGGCTCAAGTGGTAGAGCGCTCACCTTGAGCTGAAGAGCTGAGGGACAACGCCCAGGCCCAGAGTTCAAGCCCCACGACCGACAAAAAAAAAAAAAAAAAAAAAAAAGACCAGAAGCTCAGATAGACCAATGGTGCCTGTTTTCTCTCATGCGCAGAAGCTAGATCTAAAATACAGCAGAACACAGTAAATGGTACAGAACTCTGGACATTCACACTCAATGAGACCGAAGGAGGATATTCTTAGTGGAGGAGCACAAAGGTGCAATGCCCATGAACCTCTGAGCACATAAAATAATATTTTTCTTTTCTTTCTGTTACGTTTATTCACTTATCTGTCTTTGAAAGAGTAAGAGGGAACACAGAAATGGGGAGACAAAGGGTGAACAAATGCAGCTAGCTAGACATTATGTTGAAATGGACTATGCAACTTGTGAGTGGGGACTGGAAGGAAAACTTGGAGAGAGCAAAGGAAGGGGTCACATTGTCCAAAAAGTAATGCATTCATTACCCTCTGTACATTACCTTTATAATAACAAAACAAAAGAGAGAGAGAGAGAGAAAGACAGACAGACAGAAAGAGAAAGAGAGAAAGAAAGAAAGAAAGAAAGAAAGAAAGAAAGAAAGAAAGAAAGAAAGAAAGAAGGAAAGAAAGAAAGAAAGAAAGAAAGAAAGAAAGAAAGAAAGAAAGAAAGAAAGAAAGAAGGAAAGAAGGAAAGAAGGAAAGAAGGAAAGAAAGAAAGACAATCAGAAGGGCTTTGCATGGTGAGGCATGCCTGTAATCCTAACTACACAAGAAGATAATAGGAGGATCACAGTCCAAGACTGGGTTCTCTGCTTGGCAGAGAAGATGGCCCTGCCACCACTGCTGCTGCCGCAGCCGCCGCTGCAGAAGCACAGTTACAGAAGCCCTAGCAAACCCCCAAACCAATGGGGAATGAGGCGCCACTGCCCCCTGGCCTCTGGGTGTGCAGGTGGGCCGGCCAAAGCAGCAGGCACAGGGACTCAGAACTTCATGGAGATCCTGCATCTGAGACATGTGCAGACAGGGCTCAGAAGTGGGGTACTTGGGCCTAGGTGATTCCTAGGCCTGCGTGGGACTGCAGAGTTTCTGCAGAGCTGCTGGCTCCCTGCATATCTCACAGAGGAGGAGGAAACTTGGGGTGCAGAGCAGAAGGCCAGAGCTGCTGAGAATCTAGACAAAGCCACTGCTCAGAGCAGGGCTGCTAAGAGCTAGCAAATATGCTATCAAATATCCCAGAACCTAGGTAGCTGCCGGTGGCTCATGCCTGTAACCCTTGCTACTGAGGAGGCTGAGAGTGGAGGATCAGTTTGAAGACAGCAGGGACGGAAAAGTCCCTGTGAGACTTTTACCTCCAATTAATGACTCAAAGACGAAGTGGAGCTGTGGCTTCAAGTGGCAGAACGCTAGCCTTGAGCAGGACCAACACATACACATACACACACACACACACACACACACACACACACACACACACGCACACACACACCATGGAACTTTAAGCTTAAAGTACCAGAAACAGGAAGTGACTTCATTCTTTTTTTTTTTTTTCTGGAGGAGGGAAGGGTGACTGGAGTTTGAACTCAGGGCCTCAGGGCCTGTTGGGCAAGCACTCTCCTACTTAGACCATGTCCCTAAGCCCTTTTTGCTTCAGTTTATTTTTCAGATAGGGTCTCATGCTTTTTGCGCAGTCAGCCTCAGATACTAATCCTCCTACCTCCTGAGTAGCTGGGATTATAGGCAAGAGCTACCATGCCCAACACTTCACTGCAAATTCCCACTCTCTATGGGAAGCTGGGGACAGTGCTTTGGCTCTCTTGGGCAATTTCCTCTAGGGGAGTATTATACATCATGGGTCATGGACTCTTTGTCTCCTGGTGAAACTGAGGCACAGGTCACTGTCCCCTGTGTTTTCTGACTGTCCTTCTCCAGCTAATACCTGACCTCCAGGTCATTTTGTGGGTGTGGGGTTGGTGCCAGCCTCATCTTCTACATCCCCAAAACAGTGGCTTCGTGGGAAAGTGGGGCTGGTAATAAGAGGAGGAGCTACCTCCGCTGTTAGAGGCAGTCAGGTCTAGCTGGGGCTTCATCAGGCCTCTGGACCCCATTGAGCATGGGCGGGGGAAGTAGGGGGGCATCTGTGGACTTCAATTATGGAGCATCTTACTAAACTGGGAACTTTCCTCAGGGTGTGCTGGTCCTGGGGCTTGAACTCAGAGACTGGGTGCTGTCCCTGAGCTTTTTCACTAAAGGCTGGTCCTCTGTCACATGAGCCACAGCTCCACTTTCTGGCTTTTGTGGTGGTTATTTGGTGATAAGTCCCACAGTCTCCCTGTCCAGAGCTGGCTTTGAACTGTGATCCTCAGATCTCAGCCTCCTGAGCAGTTAGAATTCCAGGTGTGAGCCATGAGTCCTGGCTAGGACTCTGTGTGTGTGTGTGTGTGTGTGTGTGTGTGTGTGTGTGTGTGTGTGTGTGTGTGTGTGTGTGTGTGTGTGTGTGTGTGTGTGTGTGTGTGTGTGTGTGTGTGTGTCTGTGTGTGTGTCTGTGTGTGTGTGTGTCTGTGTGTCTGTGTGTCTGTGTGTCTGTGTGTGTGTGTGAGCGCGCACGCATGTGCTACTTGAGCCATGTTCCACTTCAGTCCTTTATTTTTTGGTAGTTTATTAGAGATAAGAGCCTTGCAGACTTTCTTGCGCGGGCTGGCTTTCACCCTCTATCTTCAGATATGAGCCTCCTCGAGGAGTTAGGATTAAGGCATGAGCTACCTGTGTCTAGCTCAAGTGACTTTTTTGTGTGTGCCAGTCCTGAGGCTTGAACTCAGGGCCTGGACACTGTCCCTAAACATTTTTGCCCAAGGTTAGTGCCCTACTGCTTCATTTCTAGCTTTTTTCGGTGGTTAATTGGAGCTAAGAGTCTCACAGACTTTCTTGCCAGGGTTGACTTCAAATTGTGATCCTCAGAGCTCAGCCTCCTGAGTAGCTAGGATTAGAGGTGTGAAAGACCTGGTGAGAAAAACTTGTAAATATGGAACAGGAAAGCTGGGTGCCGGTGGATCACGCCTGTAATACTAGCTACTCAGGAGGCTGAGATCTGAGGATCACAGTTCAAAGCCAGCCTGGGCAGGAAAGTTTGTGAGACTCTTACCTCCAATAAACCACCAGAAAATGGAAGTGGTATTATGGCTCAAGTGGTAGAGTGCTCGCCTTGAGCTGAAGAGCTGAGGGACAGTGCCTAGGCCCAGAGTTAAAAAATAACCAGCACAGGTCTGGGAAGGTGGCTCAGTGGTAGAGTGCTTGCCTTGCATGCATGAGGCCCTGGGTTCAATTCTTCAGCACAACATAAGCAGAAAAGGCAGGAAGTAGCACTGTAGCTCAAGTGGTAGAGCGCTAGCCTTGAGCTGAAGAGCTGAGGGACAGCGCCCAGGCCCAGAGTTCAGGCCCCACGACCGACAAAAAGAAAAAGAAAAGACAGCCCAGGCAGGAAAGTCCACATGATGGACTCTTATATCCAATTATTCTCTCTCTCTCTCTCTCTCTCTCTCTCTCTCTCTCTCTCTCTCTCTCTCTCTCTCTCTCTCTCTCTCTCACACACACACACACACACACACACACACACAGAGCTAGAAGTAAAGCTGTGGCTCAAGTGGTAGAGCACTAGCCTTGAGCTGAAAAGCTCAGAAACAGTGTCCAGGCCATGAGATCAAGCCCCAGTCCTGGTACCAAAATAAACAATAATCATAATAATATAATTCTCTAGCTCATGGTTCATAATTCTATACCATTCTGACCAGTCCATGAGGAAAAGACATCCTAAATCCCTAACTTCCCAGCCAAACACCAAACATGTTAACCACAAAGCTGAGGACAGCTACACAACCGTGTCCTTATGTCTTAGCAAGAGAAAAAAGGGAAAAAAAAATCATGAAAAACACCTGTCTTTATTTCCCGTTCTTTGGTCCTTATTACTTGCTCATTCTTGTGACCCCTGCCCCTGCCCCCCACTTCACTGCCAGGCCAGCTGGGATTTCTCCACTTCTCCTGTGGTCCACAAGTTATACAGGCCTCAGTTTCCCAACCAGCTGTCACAGCATTGGGACTGGGCTCTCTAGAGCATGCTGCCCGCCCCATACAGACACACAGACACACAGACACACAGCCCGAGGGCACCACATGTGAGACCAGGCAAGGTGCCAGCGTGGCCCTGCTCCTCTGTACAGAAAGCCACGAATGCCCCTCCTAAGAGAATCCGGGACTGAAGCTACAGGCAAGCAAAGAAAGAGAGAGGAAAGAAAAAGGCTGTTTGCACTCACTGCTTCAAGCTAAAGCGACAAAGAAAGAGGGAAATGATTCCGTGGTCTGCTGTGTGCAGCGAAGGCCCCGGGGTGCTTAGGCCACGCTCTGATCTACTTTTGGAACCAACCAACAAAGAGACGGCAAAATCAAGCTGAGCACTGGCGGCTCACGCGAGTAATCCTAGCAACTCAGGAGGCTGAGATCTGAAGACGGCAGTTCAAAGCCAGCTCAGGCAGGAAAGCCTGGGAGACTCTTATCTCCGATAAGCCTGCTCCCTGGCCATGCTAGTGGTGGCTCAGGAAATGGGTGCTGTGGCCAACTCCTCACTATCTGTAAACAGCTCAATAAAACCTTGATCTTCAGAGACCTGTATTGGCTGTACTGGGTTTAAACTCAGGGCCTCGTGCTTGTAAAGATTAGAGATGGAACCTTTCAGGTTTTTGAGCTGGACGCCAATGGCTCACATCTATAGCTTTAGCTACTCAGCAGGCTGAGATCTGAGGACTGCAGTTTGAAGCCAGTCCAGGCAGGAAAGTCTGTGACATTTCATCTCCCTAAACTACCAAAGAAGAAGCGGGGGGGGGGGGGAGGAGGAGGAAAGAGGTGGTGGTAGAAGAGGAGGAGGAAGAGGAAGAAGTAGAGGAGGAGGAGGAAGAGGAGGAAGAGGAGGAGGAGGAGGAGAAAGTGGTGCTGTGGCTCAAGTGGTAGATCACTAGCCTTGAGCAAAAGAAGCTTAGGGACAGTGCTGAGGCCCTGAGTTCAAGCTCTAAGCACCATAAAAAAGTGGACTGGCTTTGAACTAGGATTCCCTAAGTTTCCCTCAGCCTGGAAGGAGGTGTGTGTCTGTCTGTTTGCTTCGTGCCTGTACTGCGGTTTGAACTCAGAGCCTGGGTGCTGTCCCTGAGCTTTTTTGCTCAAAACTGCCACTCTACCACTTGAACCACACCTCTGCTTTTGGCGTTTTTTTTTGCTGGTTAATTGGAGATAAGAGTCTCAGGGTCTCTCCTGCCCAGGCTGGCTTCAAACTTCTGGTCCTCAGATCTCAACCTCTGGAGTTGTTAAGATTACAGGGAGAACCACTGTATGGAGACATCCCACTGGTCTCAGCCACTTGTACAATGTGCCTTGTGCCAAATAAAGCTAAAGTACTGGCTGCACTCCAGGCTCTTGGGGATGGGGGAAGGGCTGGCTGAGGCTGCAGTGCAAAGGCCCTGGGGTCCGCAGCTCCTACTTGAGAAAGACAACAGTCACCTAATCCTTGGGGTCCTGGCTGTACCCCTTCCTCCTGTGAGACCCCCAAAGGCTCCTTCCAGGCTAAGACAGTGTGCCAGTCTGCAAGTCGGGGCCCACAGAGTCTACTCGGTTACTCCCACTGCCTGCTGGGGTTTCCAGGATGCCAAGCCAGCCCCTCCTCTCCTGCGCGGGTCCCAGTCATTCCTGAGTTCTAGCCACTTACCAGCCAGGAGAGGCTGCCTTGGGCAAATTGCAGCCAATTAGACTGCCAGAGACAGCGGCTCTGCCGATGAATGGAGGGGCTCGCCAGCTCATAAATCACCTCCTATCACCAGTCTGGCCCCCGCCCAAGAGCAGCTCCAGTCTGGGAGCCGGCTGGAGAGGCGTTTCCCAAACTGTGTTCCGAGGAACCTTGGTCTCCACAGGTGTGAGGGCTTTACCCTGGGAACCCTGATTCCAACAGGTGCACCCGTGCAGGACTGCTCAGGGCCTTTACCCCATCTGCTGGGGACAGAGGCCAGGTGTCCTCACACAGGCCCAGCCCTGCAGCGCACACACCTCCCTTGCCTAGCATTCCAGGGCCTACTGAGCCAGGCCCGGACGGGGACTGCCAAGTGGCGGGGTCTTTGTCTCCTCCCAGGGACCCCTCCCTTTGGTGCCCTCAGCTGCCTGGACCCCTCCACCTTCTCCCATCTCACCCTGGCCCCTGCAGCCCACTGGAAGTCCCAGCACCTGCCCCTGCGCTGTCACTGAATATGAAGGGTGAAGGGACAGCACAAGCCCCGCCCCAGCTGCCACCCCTGTCCTGCAACACCCCTGTGTGGGGAAGGGGTGCTCTCTGCCCAGCCAGGGCTCATGTCCGCTTAGAGTTAGGGGTGACTGCCAGGTGCCAGTGGTTCACGCCTGTAATCCTAGCTACTCAGGAGGCTGAGATCTGAGGATCATGGTTCAAAGCCAGCCCAGGCAGGAAAGTCTGTCTGACTCTTCTCTCCAATTAACCACCAGAAAACAAAGTGGTGCTGTGTCTCAAAGTGGTAGACTGCTCGCCTTGGGTAAAAAAGCTCAGGGACATTGCCCAGACCCTGAGTGCAAGTCCCATGAGCAAGAAGAAAAAGGAGGAGGAGGAAGAGGAAGAGGAGGAGGAGGAGAGGAAGAAGAGAGGAGGAAGAGGGAGGAGGAGGTAGAGGGAAGAAGAAGAGGAGGGAGAAGGAGAAAGAGGAAGGGAAGGATGGAAGGCAGCGGGAAGGGGAGATGGAGGAGAAGGTGGAGGAAGAGGAGGGAGAAGCTTGAGCAACTTTCTGTATAAACCAAGATCATGGGGGGGCTGGGAAGGTGGCTCAGTGGTAGGGCGCTTGCCTTGCATGCATGTGGCCCTGGGTTCGATTCCTCAGCACCACATAAGCAGAAAAAGCCAGAAGTGGTACTGTGGCTCAAGTGGTAGAGCGCTCGCCTTAAGCTAAAGAACTGAGGGACAGCGCCCAGGCCCAGAGTTCAAGCCCCACAACCAACAACAACAAAAAACAAGGTCATGGATCAAAGATGTCTGGCACTGAGCCAGGTTCTGAGTTAGGTTCTAATACCAGCTACGCTTCCATTAAACAAATGCTGACAAGCCCAGAGCCAGGACATGCCCAGCCTCTGGCTTCTGCAGGCAGCACCAGCCACAGCACCCCACGCCAGCCTTGCCATCCGGCCTCGGGCTTTGCGTGAGCCAGGGAGGGACACTGTGCTGAATGACCGGCGGCTGTCCTGCCTCCAGCCCTCACTGAGATGTCAAGGCTTTATTGCAGCCATTTATTAAGGGGAGAAGGGAGCCTTCAGGGAACTAAGTGTTCAGACAATGGTAGTCCCTCAGAGCAGCTTAAAGTGAGGGAAATCTTTAAGAAGAAAAGGAAAGCCAGGTGTTGGTGGCTCATGCCTATAATCCTAGCTACTCAGGAGGCTGAGATCTGGGGATCGCAGTTCAAAGCCAGCCAGGGCAGGAAAGTCTGTGAGACTCTTATCTCCAATAAACCATGAAAAAAACAGAAGTGGTGCTCTACCACTTGATTGGTAGAGCACTCACCTTGAGCTGAAGAGCTGAGGGACAGCGCCCAGGCCCAGAGTTCAACCCCCACAACTGACCCAAAGGAGAAGGAGAAGGAGGAGGAGGAGGAGGAGGAGGAGGAGGAGGAGGAGGAGGAGGAGGAGGAGATGATGGAGGAAAGGGGGAAGAAGAAATGGAGAAGGATGAGAAGAAAAAAAGCCTAGTAGCATCTGTCTCTAATCCCAGCATGGAGACTGAAGGGAGAATCCTGAGTTCAAGGCGCGAGCTCCTACAGTGTTGATGGAGCAGTTCTGAGCCTGGCTTTCCTGGAGGCAAATGAAAATCTGGAGAACTTTATTCAGCCCACCAGATGCCAAGCCTGAGCACCCCTCTGTCTCACACAGCCACACGGGGTACAAATGGAGTCTCCAGCCACACTGCACAGCTTCTTGGTGTCTGGCTGACAACCACAGAGCCCCTGAGCACTAACACCCAGGGACCTCAGGACAGCTTTGGGAGGACTGCGCATGCTCCAGTATGATCTCCACCTCTCCACCTGGCCGCACCTGGCGGCCTCGGCCTCTGCCCCTGCCCAGCCAGCCTGCAGAAAAGCTGCCCACCCACCGTCTGAGCAACGCCCCACACAGGCTCACTACCCTCCCCACAGCCACAGCGTTTGTTTAATTTTGTAGTAAAGAGTTTGCCCTCTGGACCTTGTGCTTGCTAGGCAAATGTTCTGATGCTTTAGCCAGGCCCCCAACTCTTCTTGCTCTGTTTTTTTGTTTTGTTTTATTTTGTTTTTAATTGTTGGTCATGGGGCTTAAACTCTGGGCCTGGACACTGTCCCTGAGCTCTTCAACTCAAGGCTAGTGCTCTACCACTTGAGTCACAGCACCATTTCCTGTTTTCTGGTGGCTAATTGGAGGTAAGAATCTCATGGACTATCCTGCCCTGGCTGGCTTTGAACCACCGTCCTCAGAGGTCAGCCTCCTGAGCAGCTAGGATTATAGGCGTGAGCCATCAGTGCTAGGCTAGGCTCTCACTTTTTACCCAGGACAGCCTAGACCCACGTTCTCCCCATCTTTTCCTCCCTTGTGGCTGGGATGACAGACATATACCAACAGCACCCAGCCATGCGGTCTCACAAACTTTTTGTCCAGACAACCTTTGAATTGCAGTCCTCTCAATCTCCATAGCTAGGATGACAGGTGTGAACCACTGGTACCCAGCTCTGGGTTCAGAAGAGATCATGAACACTTTTCCGCCTCCAATCTTGATCCTCCAGATCTTAGCCTGTATCGTTTAGGATGACAGACAGGCACGCGTCACCAGTACCTGTCTCTTTTTTTGTCCTTTGAGATAGGTAATCTCAAGTACCAGCTGATCACCGCTCAGCTGGGGCTGGATTGCTACCAGCTCGGGATCTTCTCACTTTTCAGTGTGCTCCTCCTCACCCATCACGCATGTTGTTTGAGAGACTGTGTATTCAGGCATCATTTCTGGAAGAGATCATGTCTATAGCGTGGAATCTGTGCCTCCCTGCTCAGGGCTGGCCCGCCTGCTCTCCCAGCAATGTTCCCCTCCCTTCTGCCTGGGGGCAGGTCTGCAGGACGGCTGGTCATGAGTTCTGGTCGGCACCTGTTGTTCCCGCCGGGCAGAGCAGGACTTGTAGAGGCTCTGGCACTGAATGAGGGGCCAACAAACCAACTATAAAAGCAGGCCCATCTGCAAAAGACAGCTTTCTAGTGAAACAGGCTGCGACCCAAGATGCTGGCAGAGGTGCTGGCTTCTGAGCATCTAGCACAAAGCTGAGCCTGTGTCCCTGTGGAAAATTCCAGCGCAGCCAGTGGAACTGATGAGGAGGATTGCCAGCCCCGTGTGGGCCTCAAGTGGGCCTCTGTCCCCTGCCACCTGGTTTCCAAGGGCTCCAAAAGGCAGCGTGATTTCCCTACCCCTAGAAATGCTGACAGTCCAAGGGACAAAGTGGGGGTATCCAGTAACCCCAAGTGCCTCTCTCCAAGAACCAACTTCACTGGTGGCACTGTGGTGTAGGTTGCCTCAGAGCATCATGGGGTGGCCCAGAGAGAGCCACAGGAGGAGGTCCAAGAGAAGCAAGTGGGAGCGGCCCAGGTGCCTGGCCATCCCAGGCAACTTGGCATCTTCAGATAGGCCACCAGATAGGGATGCTGTAACCCAGGCAGGCCCGGTGGGCGTTCCCTATGGAAATCAGCCTACTCACTGCCCAATCAGGAGCAGGCAGCCCTGGTGGGCGTTCCCTATGGAAATCAGCCTCCTCACTGCCCAATCAGGAGCAGGCAGCCCTGGTGGGCGTTCCCTATGGAAATCAGCCTCCTCACTGCCCAATCAGGAGCAGGCAGCCCTGGTGGGCGTTCCCTATGGAAATCAGCCTCCTGGGCTGGGAAGGTGGCTCAGTGGTAGAGCGCTTGCCTTGCAGGCCTGAGGCCCCGGGTTCGATTCCTCAGCACCACATAAGCAAAAAGAAAAAAGCCAGAAGTGGCGCTGTGGCTCAAGTGGTAGAGCCCTAGCCTTGAGCTGAAGAGCTGAGGGACAGCGCTCAGGCCCAGAGTTCAGGCCATACGACCGGACCTAAAAAAAAAAAAAAAAAGAAAATCAGCCTCCTCACTGCCCAATAAGGAGCCCTGACCTGAGAAGGTTTCACAATGTGGGAGGCTTGGCTTCTTTCCTGGAGGCTGCAGTTACCTAAGATCTCTTCAGGCTTCTGTGCCTGCCCAGCCCCATCTCTGCCCTGTTACCAGCTGTCAGAGAACCCCTGGACAGATCCAAGGGTTTCATTTTATCCTTACCCCCTGGAGGCAACCAGCATATAATTGCTTGGATTTCAGATTTCACAAATACGGTGAAACTCAGAGAGAGGTTCAGTCATTTGCTCAAGGTCACCTAGCTAGCAATTGGTGGAGCCAGGCCCTGCACTCAAGTACAAAACTACCCAGTCTGAAATAAACATGGCAAAGAAACATATGAGGAAATGTTCACCATCCCTGGTTGTGAAGGAAATGCAAATAAAGACGACCCTGAGATACCACCTTACCCCAGTCAGAATGTCCCACATCCACAAGTCAGCCAACGACAAATGCTGGAGGGGATGCGGAGAAAGAAGAACCCTATTACACTGCTGGTGGGAATGTACACTTATACAACCACTTTGGAAAGCAGTCTGGAGGGTCCTCAGAAAGCTAAAGATTGACCTCCCATATGAACAAGTCATACCACTTCTAGGCATCTACCTGAACAACAGGAACCAATATACAAGGACACGTGCACCTCCATGTTTATTGCAGCACTGTTCACAAAAGCTAGGATATGGAAACAACCTAGATGCCCCACCACAGATGAATGGATCCAAAAATTGTGGTATCTATATACAATGGAATATTATGCAGCCATTAGAAATGACAAAATAATGGCATTTGCAGGGAAATAGATGGAGCTAGAAGAAATCATGTTGAGCGAGGTAAGCCAAGAGCAAAGAGACAAACGGTACATGGTCTCCCTGATAACTGGATGATGAATCCAAAATGTTAGGTGATATGACAAAACTAACAGGACTTAAGAAACAAAGAACTCCCACTCATCTGGTTGAACCACTACTAAATAACCCCATGTTGCTGATCACATGTATGGTGTATATGTGTACACCGTTATATGTTATAGACCGTGATAGACAATTTGCTCCAGGAAAGTTAGAATGAGCTTGTGACTTTAAATGAGCATCATTATCCCACAATACTGTGAAATTTGGGAAATTATGTAATCACTTAATCACAATAAAAAAAATAAAAAATAAATGAAAAAAAACTACCCAGTCTGAGCTTGGAGATTTTCCCATCATCTTTACTTCTATTACAGAGATCTTTTTCAAATGGAATCTGTGTTCAACACCAGGACAAGAAATAGACCTAGCTGGGCACACCTGTAATCCTAGCACACATGAGGCTAAAGCAAGATCATGAGTTCCAGTCAGCAAGGGGGGGGGGGGGGTGCGGAGAGCGAGAAAGAGATAGATAGCTATCAAGGCAGAGCCACTTGGACTGAAGCCAGGGACTCTCTGGGGTCTTGCCTCTGTCTCCTTCTCCCCCTTGCCCAGAAAGATCTCCTCAGAGCACAGGGGTTTCCAAGAACTGAATGTGACAGTCAATGATTTCCTCCCAGCCGGAGTTACAGATGAAGAAGCAAAGGCTCAGAGAGGGGATGTGTTTTGCTCCAGGTCACACAGCATACAGGCGGCAGAGCTATGTACGGATTGTTAGCCCCAGCCACACACAGGACCTGCTTGCTGGTCGAGGCCCTGCTCACCTGGCTGGCACATCCTGAAGACAGCAGTCATCTCAGTCTAGGGGCTTCACTGGTGTTTTTATGAATTTGCAAGTAATGGCTGCATCCACAGGTGTTCTCACTTGTGATCAATTAGCAAAAGCACCTACCTTGGGCCGGGAACAGTGGACAGAGTAGGGGGACAGCCTCGCCTCTTCCTGGGGTTCTCAGCAAGGCTGCTGGAGGTGGAGATAGTGACCCTGCGGAGCTGGCACCTCCCAGGGCGCTCCAGGGCAGACACAGCCTCAGTCCGGCCGGGAGAAGCACCCCGCGTGCCCAGCCCAGGCAACCGGGTGGAAAATGAGGCCAGGGCGGTGGGCGTGGCCGCGCTGCCGGCTAGGGGGCGTGGCCTCGTCCTGGGGTCGGTCAAAGGAGAGGCCTACTTTTGGATCCTGGTTTTAATTCCCTGGGTCCCTGAGGAGGAGGGGTGGGCGACTGTTAGCAAGGGATTGTGGGATCCAAGGAAGAGACCTATAGCCACCCGATGTGCTGGGCAGCAGCTGTGTATATTGCTTCCAGAATGTTCCCCCATGCTTCTCCCCCCCACACACACACTGAGCAATAATGCCAAGGTAACCTGGACGCCCTGAGGACTACATAGCAGAGCAGTCCTGGCGGAGTCTCTGGGGCCCAGCAGCCTGCCAGGCCCCTTGGGCTGTAACTGGGGGGTTCACGGAACTCTCCACCTGCAGCTGCTGGCCCAAGGCCCCTCGCCCCTACCAGCCCCACAAGGGCCCCTCCTCCTCAGCCCCCCTCCACGATTCTTTGCTTTGCTTTGTGCTGGTACTAGGGCTGCAGCTCAGAGCTTGGGCACTGAAACTTAGCTAGCTTTTTCACTCAAGGCTGATGCTCTACCACTTAAGCCACAAGAGAGCTCAGAGTCTCTCAGACTTTCCTGCCCAGCGAGCTTCGAACTGGGATCCTCAGATCTCAGCCTCCTCAGTAGCTAGGATTACAGGTGTGAGCCATGGACACTCAGCATTCCAAATTTCTTTGTATTCTGTTTTTTTTTTTTTTTTCTTGTCCTTCGTGGGACTTGAATTCTGGGCCTGAGCACTGTCCCTCAGCTCTTCAGCTCAAGGTGAGTGCTCTATCACTTGAGCCACAGCACCACTTCTGGTTTTCTGGTGGTTAATTGGAGATAAGAGTCTCACAGACTTTCTTACCCAGGCTGGCTTTGAACTGTGATCCTCAGATCTCAGCCTCCTGAGTAGCTGGATTACAGGCGTGAGCCACCGGCACTCAGCTTCAAACTTCTTATAGCAGAAGAAATATGGGGAGGGGAGAGCAGGGTTGGAGTGACTTAGGACCACTCCCACATTAGCAAGGCTCATGCATCAGGTCAACCCAGATGATTCTTGGCACTATTGATCTGGGGTTTCTCCAATCCCTAGGTATTACCCACCCCCGATTCAAGCAGGGAGCCCCAGCCTTGGGCAAGAGGTGAATCAGATCTAAACACTGTGGGCTTTCTTGACCTTTGTCTCCAAAATCCTTCATGTGAGGAGAGACAGAGAAAAATGGAAAGCCATGCGAGTTCTGAGTGCGGAGGACCCTGCGCTGGCTCACAGAAGCCCAGGGAGACACCTGGCCTTGATGGGTCTGTTATTCTCCAGCCTAGTCCTGGAACAGGAAGAAAACCTGGAAGAATATAACATTTGCTAGTGGAGCTATGGCTCAAGTGGTAGAGCACTAGCCTTGAGTAAAAGAGCTCAGGGACAGTGCCCAGGCCCTGAGTTCAAGACCCACTACCAACCAAAAAAAAAAAAAAAAGATAGATAAATAAATAAAACATACTGCAGCAAGGCCCCTGTGGCTCACGCCTGTCATCCAAGTTACTCAGGAGGCTGAGATCGGAGGATCCTGCTTCAACATTGGCCCAGGAAGGAAAGCCCATGAGACTCTTCAGTTAACTACCAAAAAAGCCAGAAGTGGAGCTGTGGCTCAAATGGTAGAGCACTAGCATTGAACAAAAAAGCTCAGGGACAGTGCCCAGGCCCTGAGTTCAAACCCCAGATTGGTATACACACACACACACACACACACACACACACACACACACACACACACACACACACACACACACACACAATTTGCTGCAAAAGCCTACCGATGAGCCCTCATGCTCACATACATAATCGCGCACATGTCCCCCACTGCCCATGCACAAGGGTACGCATGCGCACTCACGTGTGCTCGTACATCTTCCCACAGCCTGGTGCTCATGCCAGACATCTTCCAATCCACACCCGTTCCTGCACTCACATGCCCTGGGTGTGCCCGCCCTGCCCTTTCCAGGTGCTGCCAGAACCTGCTGTCACCTGCCAGGTAGGGATGGGGGAGGCAGACCGCAGCAAGGAAGGCTGGGGACCACCACCAGCCCACCCTAGAGGGGTCCAAGAGCGGAGCGAGAACAGGGTCTCCCCACACTCTTGCAAGAAGCCCAGTGTGCCACACGCCTTCAGCACCTTCAGGTGGGGATGGGTCTACCCTCCGTCCTCCTGCCATTTCCAGCTTGTGGACCACGCACCTCACCACCGCTAAGGATCCAGCCATGCTCTAGACAGGTAGGGAAGGTTGGGCTCCTGCAGCATCTGGGAGCCCTGCCAAGCCAGCCTGCAGCCAGAGATGTGCCATCTCCTTTTAAAGGAGACGATATTTCTTGGATCTCACCCACATGGCTACAGGCCATGGAAAAAGACTGGAACTTTCTGAAAGGCAATTTAGGAGTACATATCCACAGCATGGATGCCTGTGGCTTCCATCTATATTCCTACTCAGGAGCATAAGACATGAAGATTGTGGTTCAAAGCAAGCCCAGGCAAATAGTTCAAAAACCTCTATCACCAGTTAACCAGCAAAATGCCAGACAAGAGGTATGGCTCAAGTGGTAAAGCACCAGCTGTAAGCAAAAGAAGTTGAATGAGAATCAAAGGCCCTGAGTTCAAATCCCAGTACTGGCACCAACCACTCCCCCCCAAAAAAAATTAGGATGGGCATGACTTCAGCCCAGCAGTCCCACTTTGAAGAAATGTATCCTAAGGAAATACATAATTATATGCACAAGTAAGCAAAAAATCTAAGTAGGTACATGGTATTCACTGTGACCCCGTTCAAAATAGCAAGGGATTGGAATTGTCCAAGTGGCCAAAAATAGAAACAATCTAAGTAAAGCATGACATACCTACACAATAGGATATTGTGTAGTTACACATAAAACAATTATAAAATATAGGCATTGACCTAGGACATATTCACACATTTGATTTCTGTGTTTTAGACTGGCTATAAGAATCTGAAAATTAGGGGCTGGGAAGGTGGCTCAGTGGTAGAGTGCTTGCCTTGCATGCATTAGGCCCTGGGTTTGATTCTTCAGCACCACATAAGCAGAAAAAGCTGGAAGTGGTGCTGTGGCTCAAGTGGTAGGGCGCTAGTCTACAGCTGAAGAGCTGAAGGACAGTGCCCAGGCCCAGAGTTCAGGCCCCACGACTGACAAAAAAAAAAAAAAAATCTGAAAATTAGCCAGGTGCTGATAGCTAATGCCTATAATCCTAGCTACTCAGAAGACTGAGACTGAGGATCACAGTTTAAAGACATCACAGGCAGAAAAGTCACTGTGACTCTAATCTCCAATTAACACCCCCCCAAAAAAATCTATATTGATATACCATATTAAAGTCTGTATAAACAAAGAAATCTGAAAACATATGCATTGAAGTGTTAAGACACCTATAAATCCAGGGGTGGAGGTAGGCAGATCTCAGTCCTAGCCAGCTGGACAAAAACTTGAAACTCTACCCAAAAAATAAATAGGAAGCTAGGCATCAGTGGCTCACACCTGTAATCCTAGCTACCCAGGAGGCTGAGATCTGAGAATCATGGTTCAAAGCCAGCCTGGGCAGGAAAGTTCATGAGACTCTTATCTCCAATAAGCCAACAGAAAACCAGAAATGGTACTGTGGCTCAAATGATAGAAAGCTAGCCTTGAGCAAAAGAAGCTTAGGGACAGAGGCCAGGCCCTGAGTTCAAGCCCCAGGACTGGCAAAAAAAAAAAAAAAAAGAGGAAAGAAAAGAAACAAACAAAAAAATTAAACAAAAAGTTGCCAGACACCAGTGGCTCATACCTTTAATCTTAGCTACTCAGGAGGCTGAGATCTGAGGATCTTAATTTGAAACCATCCTGAGCAGATAAATTGGAGAAAATCTTCTCTCCAATTAACTAGAAAACCAAAACCCAAAACAACAGGAGTAGAGGTGTGACTTAAGTGGTAGAGCACTATCCTGGAGAGGAAAAAACAAAAAAACCAGAACATTAAGGAACAGTAGTGTCCAGGCTGAGTTCAAGCACCAGCATTAGCACGCACGCGCACACACACACACACACACACACACACACACACACACACACACACACACACACACACACACACACACACACACACACACACACACACACACACACACACACACACACACCTCAAATGGTAAACTGCCCAGCAAGCTGAGGCCCTAAGTTCAAGAATAAAGGGTACCTTCCTTTCCCAGAAGGCTCTGCCTGTTGCTTCCTCTGAGATCCCAGACCCCCATTGGCTGGTGGCAGCCCACCTGCCCTTCAGCTCCAGACCCAACACAGGTACACAGATGCCACACACAACACTGGGTAGACTTTTATTTTGAAGTCAAAGGCACAGCCTGGAGGAGCTGAGGCAGTAACCATGGATGCCCAGTCCAGACCCACAGGACCCCACCCTCGGCCAGGAGTGGCTGTGCCAAAGGGGAGCAGGTGGGTGAGAAGAGAGCCTCCCCGTTTGGGAGGGCCTCCTCCTTGCTTAGCCCTAAGAGGGGAGGAACAGGTGACTTAGTGAGACAAAAATTGCTTCAGGGGACCCCCCCCCAGGGTCTCACTCTATCCCCCCGACACAGGTCTTTGGTGGACATAATTGCACAGACAGTCCATAAAGTGACATCTTGAGGGGTGTCCCTTCCTAGGAACAAGGCTTCGGGAGAGAACAGTGCGTAGAAAGGGGAGAGGAGCCCTTCCCAGGTGGGGCAGGCCGTACAGCAGGGCCTTTTGCCCAGACGAGGTGGTGTCTTGGAAGAGCACCCCCCCTCCCCGCCATGCTCCCTCCTTCCCTGCATCGCTAACTCTACCTGGTAAGACATAAAAAATTCTCTGCTTATAAAAATACTTCTGCTCTGTCAGGAACCGGGGAGAGAAGGGCAATTCCTGGGGATCAGGGCGGAGCCTCCCAGGTCACAGCTGCAGCGCTCAAGGAAGGGGTGATCACAGTGGTAGGGGCTAGGAGGGAGGCAGGGGGCCGTTGGCTCGGCGGGGGGCCCCCTTGGCAGTGGCAGGGGCCCGGCCCGGGGCGGCAGGCGCTGGGGAGCCTCGCCGGGAGGCGGCGGCACTCCGCAGCTTCTGCTTGCGCCGCTTGGCCAGCGGTGCATTCTCCACGCTCTTCAGGAAGAAGCCCTCGCGCTTGCCCCGATTGAAGGCCTGGTGGAAAGGAAGGATGAGTTCCCCGCCCCGGCCGCGCCCCGGCTTCCAGATCCGTCCTTTGGCTCCCATCCCACTAGGTCAGGACCTATCAGGGCCTCCAGCCAAGGTGAGGTCAGCACCCTCGGCCACCACAATCACTAGGCCTTAAAATTCCAGGCTCTGACCCCACCGCCTTCCAGGCCACGCCCACCGCACGACCCCGCCCATTCAGCGCCCGCCGTGTAACCACGCCCACGTTTCGACCACACCCACGTCCCCGAGGCCCCGCCCCTTACCATGAAAGTGGCGTTGAGCCCCGAGCGCACCGCGGGTCCCGAGGACTCCAGTACGTCCGGCGTCCGCAGCGGGGGCGAGGAGCGCGCGCTGCCATCCTGCAGCCACGAGCTGCCCCGAAGCCCCTCAAGCTTCAGCCGCTTGGCGGGGTCCACAGTCAGCAGCCCTGGAGGCGGGACGGAGAAGTGTTGGGGAGCGGCCTAGGCGGAGCCCCAGGGAGATCTCCACAGCCCCAGGCTCCACCTCCGCGCTCCCCCCAACCACGGCGCCGGCTCCGTGACCAGGCCGAGCCCCGCCTCCCCCTGGCTCCATGACCTCCCGCTCACCTCGGACCAGTTCCTTGGCTTCCTCCGACACGCCCTGCCAGGCTTCCCCGTCCAGGGAGAAGCGGCCCTCCCGGATCTTGCACATGATCTCAGCGGCCTGGCTCTGCCCGCCCTGGCCCGAGGCCCCCTGGAAGGGGACCTGCCCCGACAGCATCATGTACTAGGAGGAGGTGGGGAGACTGAGGCCGGGCCGGGATGCGGGGGCCCGGGCTGAGCCCTCAGCCCACCCTCAGCACCACTCACCCCCTCCACCCCCACGGAGCGACCTGCTCCCTTCGCCAGGCCCGGCAGCCCCGAACCTTCCCCGGGGCGAGAGAGGGCGGCCCCGTACCAGAATGACGCCCAGGCTCCAGAGATCGCAGGATTCGTCGTAGCCCTGCTGCGCCAGCAGCTCAGGGGCGGCGTACTGCAGCGTGAAGCAGGGGGTCTGCATGGGCCCCGCCGGGCTCTGCGGCCGCAGCCGTGCGAACCCGAAGTCGATGATCTTCACGGGGGCCCCGGGCGTGTCATCCGCGTACAGGATGTTCTGTGGGGACGGCGGGTGCGCGCGGGGCAGCGGTCAGAGCCCCGGGCCCCGCACCGCACAGGCGCGCAAGCCCGGCCCCGCGCCCGCCCAGACCCCGCGCCCACCTCGGGCTTGAGGTCGCGGTGCACCACGCCCGCCTCCTCGTGCATGAAGCTCACGGCCGACACCAGGCTGCGGAGGATCTGGCTGGCCTCCGACTCGCTGAAGTGCCGCTTCTTCCGGATGTGCTCCAGCAGCTCCCCGCCGCGCAGCAGCTCCAGGACCAGGTAGGTGTGCAGCTGCGGGCCAGGATGGCCAGGTCACCACCCGCGGCCCTCCAGGACCCCATCCTCGGGCCACCTTCGGTCCTAGCCCCCCCACCCGCTGGTCCTCCTCCAGTTCCCCTTCCCTGGCCACCCTCAGCCCCGCCTCCCAGGGCTCAGGCCTTCCCGCCTCGGATCCCACCTCTCCCCCACCTCAGCCGTCCCCGCCCCCACCAGCTAGGCCCCGCCCACGGAGGCCCCAGGCCCCGCCTCCTGACCCCACTTGGGAGCGGGGAGGTCATCGCCCGCTGGTCCCGGGAGGCCTCACCTGGTCGTGGTGTACTTCGTGCAAGTTGACCACGTTGGGGTGCGTCTGGCACAGCCGCAGGGCGGCCACCTCGCGCTGCGTGTTCGCCTCCAGCCTGGGGGTCGGGAAGCGGGGCTCGGTGCGGCCCTGCCCCGCGGGTGCCCCGCGCCCCGGCCCCCCTCCTCGCTCCCCGCCCCCCACACCTGCGGCTGAGGATCTTCACCGCGAACTCCTGGCCGCTCTGGCGCTGGCGACAGCGACGACACACGGAGAAGCTGCCCTGGCCCAGCGCGGGCTCCCGCAGGTCCAGCTCGTACTGCTGGAAGAAGGGCGAGTCCTGGGGGCGCAAGGGGGCGCGGCCGTCAGCGGTTCCCCTCGCCAGGCCGCGCGGCTGCACCCCAAGCCACTCCGCGGGAGCCCCGTGGGTCTAGGCCAGATTCCCTGGGCCTAGACTCCCACCCATGGCACGCACAAGCTCAAGGTCCGGCTCCCAAACCCGGCCCGGCCCACCTGCATCATGGCGCTCCTGGCTACGGCGGCCCGGCCCGGCCGGTCTCCAGCGCCCGGCGCCTCGAGCGCGTCGGTCATCACGGCGTTGCTGTGGTCGAATAGGATGGAGGGCGCCACGAAGGAGTAACCCTGCGGGGGTGAGGACGGAGGGGGGCGCAGGTAACACGGGGGCTGGAGTGCAAGGCCCGGATCTGCGGGCAGGGCCGGCAGGGGGAAGACCCCGTAGGGAGCAAAGGGCAGTGTTTCCCCCGACCTCCCACGTGTGGACACATTCTATTCCACCTCGTGTTATAATCACTCGGACGCGTGTTTGTCCCCCAGTAGTCTATGACCTCTCCTTTCTCAAGTGAGTGACTCCCCAAGAGCCTGGCATGGAGACATGGCGATTGGTGGGAAGTCCATGAAAGGCCTAGAACTGTGTCTGACACACCTAGACTAGGAGAACTCAATCGGATCTGCCCAGGAGGGGAAAAGCTATGCCTCCTTCCCCCCCCCCCCCTCCCTGCAAGGCAAAGCAGCAAGGCAGAGCTGCAGGGAAATGCAAAATGACACCAGGGCCCAGTGATACAGCATTGGAGGCCCAGGGTTCCATCCCCAGCACCAGGGAAAAAAAGAAAAGGAACTGACATTTCAAATACTCTCAAAGTGTCATTTTTACTACAGGGATTTTGTGTGTGTGTGTGTGCTGGTTCTGGAGTTTGGACACAGTCTTGTGCTGTGCCTTAGCTTTTTCACTAAGGCTAGCACTTTACCACTTGAGCAACAGCTCCACTGTTGCTTTTTAAGGTGGTAAACAAGATAAGACTCTCAGCTGGGTGTTAGTGGCTCACACCTATAATCCTAGCTACTCAGGAGGCTGAGATCTGAGGATCACAGTTCAAAGCCGGCCAGGGCAGGAAAGTCCAGGAGACTCCCGTCTCCAATAAACCGCTCAGAAAACCAGAAGTGGTGCTGTGGCTCAAATGGAAGAGCACTAGCCTTGAGCTGAAGAGCTCAGGGACAGCGCCCAGGCCCAAAGTTCAAGCCCCACAACTGACAAAAAAAAAAAATATCTCATGGACTTTCCTACCTGGGATGGTTCTGAACCTTGATCCTCAGATCTCAGCCTCCTTGAGTAGTAGCTGGGATTACAGGTCTGAGCCACCAGTGTCTGGCCTATATGAGTTTTTTTTATTCCCTATTGGAAATGTAGTCCCACTGCATACAATGAATGAATACAAGGTATACATGGGCAGGGTTTTTGCCTGTTGGGCTCATTGATATGTGTGACTCCAATGCCAGTACTTAGTACATGTTTTGGAGGGTTTTTGTTGTTCGCTTTGTTTTTGCCAGGACCCAGGCTTGAACTCAGGGCCATGCATTAAAGCTCAGCTGTTTTTGCTCATGGATGGTGCTTTACCACTTGAGCCACTCCACCAGTCAAGCATTTTATTGGTTAATTGAAAACAGAATCTTGAGGAATTTTCTGCCTAGGTTGGCTTCAAATCTTGAGCCATGGGCTAGGAATGTGGCTTAGTGATAGAGTGCTTGCCTAGCATGAGTTCAATTCCTCAGCACCACATAAACCACAGAAAAAGCCCACAATAGTGCTGTGACTCAAGTAGTAAAGTACTAGCTTTGAGCCAAAAAGGAGCTCAGGGACATGCCTGGGCCCTGAGTTCAAGCCCCAGGACTGACCAAAAAAAAATCTTGAGCCATGCCACCAAATAAATCAAAGTATTTTAGTGGTTAATTGAAAACAGAGTTTTGAGGGATTTTCTGTCCAGAGGATCAAACTTTGATCCTCTAGGTCTCAGCCTCCTGAGTTGCTAGAATTACAGTGTGAGTCATCTGTGTATGGCTCAATACACATTTTTTAAACATTACATGAATGAGTGAACACAATGACTCACAAAATACTGAGAAAATGCAACAAGGGCCATTTCAGCACAAAGTTGTCATTTTTGTTGTTGGTTGTGGGGGCCTGGGCGCTGTCCCTCAGCTCTTCAGCTCAAGGCTAGCGTTCTACCACTTGAGCCACGGTGCCACTTCCGCTTTTTCTGCTTATGTGGTGCTGAGGAATTGAATCCAGAGCCTCGTGCATGCGAGGCAAGCGCTCTACCACTGAGCCACCTTCCCAGCCCCAAGTTGTCAAAATTTTATGGAGAGTTTGTTTTGTTTTTGTTTTGCTGTTGTTGTTGTTTTTGCAGTACTGAGGTGTGAATTCAAACTTAGGACCTAGCACTTGAGCTATACCCTCAGCCCCAATACTGATGGGTTCTTATTTAAAAAGCATGGGCTAGATGATCGTTCTTCTCTTCCTTTGGAGAGAGTAAGAGGGAGAGAATGCAGTCTACGTGGCAAAAAATAAAAATATATGGGCCATGTCTTGTGGGTCAAATCTCTTCCCTAGGCCTAGGAACTAAGCACACAGTCCCTGCCTTGGGCTTTCAGACCAGTCAGGACAGCAGGTAACCAACTGCTCAGCAGAGGGTATTTTCTACAGTGGGCTATGCACATGAGAGTGGCCCAGATGAATGGGTAATGCCAGTTACTATTGTGGGAGGGCACTGCGTGGGGAGGAAGCAGCATGTGCAAAGGCACAGGGTCTGGCCTGACGCCTCTGAGAAGTGGGTGGCACCAGCAGAGCGTAGGATGGGAGTGAGCGCACACTCAGGGAGCTGGGCAGGGACCAACAGGGCCTCAAACGTATTTGGCTTATTTGCGCAGCCTCAGCGTCTAGCCTTATGTTGTTTATGTACTGATACTGAACTCAGGACCTTGCATTTTTACTTTTTTGCTCAAGGCTGGCACTCTCCACTTGCACCACAGCTCCACTTCTGGCTTTTTGCTCATCAATTGGAGGTAAGAGTCTCACAGACTTTTTTTTTGCCTAGGCTGGGTTTGAACAATCCTCAGATCTCAGCCTCCTGAGCAGCTAGGATTACAGATGTGGCCACCAGCTCTCAGCAGCCTGAGCTTCTAAACAGCAGTGTGCTGTGTGCTGTGCTAGTGTGCATAACACACTGTGCAGCTGTATGAGCAATACGAAGCACAGCATCTCTCCCTGTGTGTCCACTTCATAATTCTAAAACTATTCATAAACAATTAATAATGTGCTGGGCAATATAAACCCACATTTTTTTGTTGTTGTTGGTCGTGGGCCTCGAACTCTGGGCCTTAGTGCTGTCCCTCAGCTCTTCAGCTCAAGGCTAGCGCCCTACCACTTGAGCCACAGCACCACTTCTGGTTTTCTGGTGGTTTATTGGTTTCACGGAGTTTCCTGCCTGGGCTGGCTTTGAACCTCAATCCTCAGATCTCAGCCTCCTGAGTAGCTAGGATTACAGGCATGAGCCACTGGCGCCCGGCTTAAACCCACATTTTTATATACCAAGGAGGTGATGGCATAGGGGGGAAATGAACATGAAGTTTGAAGATGATCCATGAGTCACCTGACACACCCATAGTACCTGAGCCAGCAGGGGCTCACCAAGGGGCAGAGTTCACCATGTAGAAGACCCTAAGTGTGGGGTGTACAGTGTCCTGGCGGAGGCACCCAGTAGGGCAGAGCCAGGCAGCAGAGCCTGCCCTTCTGCCCCTGGGGACCCATGGATTCCCACTCACCTGAAAGATTCGAGGGTCCCCAGGCAGGGGGCTGCCAGAGGGGGAGTAGACAGGCTCCAGCCGAGTAAACTCTTCAGCAAAGTTGCCCACATCCAGCTCCGAGCGGATCTGGGGCTGGAATGGGGCTGGGATCTTCCTGGCAGCCAGGGCAGCCCAATCTAGCCCCTGGGAAGAAGGGGTGAGGGGTCAAAGGGTTGGGCAAGACCTGGAGCCCTGAGACCCCCTCGCCCCTCAGGCCCCCTCACTCCGTAGCCCTCCCATGAGGCACGGGGGTGGCAGCTATTCTAGTCTTCCTGGCAACAGTGGAGTACCCCAACCCTGCCGCACACCATCAGCTCTGGAATCTGTAATAGGATGGCCAGGAAAAATAAACCTCTGTCTCCTTCCGGATAATTTGTTGTTTGTTTGTTTGCTTGTATGTCTGTTGCCAGTCCTGGGGCTTGAACTGAGAGCCTGGGCACTGTTCCTGAGCTTCTTTTGCTCAAGGCTTTTACTCTACCACTTAAGCCACAGCTCCACTTCTGGCTTTTTCTGTGTATGTGGTACTGAGGAATAGAACTCAGGGCTTCATGCATGCTAGGCAAGCACCCTACCACGAAGCCACATTCCTAGCCCCACAGATAAATGTATATCTGGAAGGATATGGGTTTGGAACTAAGGTCTCATGATAAAGCCCCAGGCAGAGCAGTAGAACCAAAACACGAGAGTATGAGCACCTGGATGCAGCCTTGGCTGGAGTCGGGAACCTTTCCTTAGACTTTATACTAATGGCAATGAAAACAGATCTTTTTGTGTTTAGTATGGCAGAACTTTTTACTTGCCTGCCCATTATCCATTCTCCCTGTCTTTCTTAGCACTAGAGTCCCAATTTTATTCTCCAACCCTCTTCCAGCACCCAGCATGGCACCCAGCATAGGTTCAAAGTAGACTCAGAATTCACCAAAGAAAATTAACACTCCTTGGCCCTAAGCTCCTCCCCTTCCCTGTCCCTCCACTAAGGAAGCTCTTCTAAGCCAAGGCTTGTCAGAAAGGCTCAGGGATGGCACTCAGCATGGGTGGCAGTGTTTCTGGCCACAGTTCTGCCATGGCCGACATGCAAAGAGAAGGTGGCCACTAAGTCACTAGCCCTGAGTTCGAATTATAGCTCCATCACTGCCTGGTTGGGTGATGTTGGGCAACTGACCCTCAGCTTCTGTATGCATAAAGATGGGGACAAATGGTTCAGAGGATTATGTGAAACTATGTAAGCTAAGGGCTGATGCACAGTAGGTCTTTATAGGTACAGTGTCTTATCAGATGAGGCTGGCTACACCCACAGAACCCAAGCCAGCAGGGGCTCCCAAAGGGGCAGACTTCACCACGTACCACACTCTAAACCATGCCAGTTCTCAACAAGGGAGCAAAACCCCACGTGGGCTGATCAACAGTTCACCTGAATTATAGGTGCAAAGACTGCAGGGCCAAGCAGGAAACATCTGTAGTGCTCATTTGGGCCATTTACCCAGCTAGATCGCCCCCAGAGCTGGGACCTGTTACCACTCTGTATCACTTACCTGTGTCAGTGTGTGTGTGTGTGTGTGTGTGTGTGTGTGTGTGTGTGTGTACGTGTGCACGTGCACTGTGATTTGAACTCAAGGCCTCTTGTTTGCTAGGACAATGCACTAATACTTGAGCCATGCCTCCATCCCTCCAATGCCACCCTGGGCAGAGAGGAAAGGCTGGTGATTCCACCCTCCAGTGTGTGCCAACTTTGTTTTCTTGCCAGAACCAGGGTTTGAACTCAGGGCCTTGACATTGGTTGGCTTGGCTGGCTTGGCCGGTGTTCTACCATTTGAGTCATGCTCCGATCTGGTTTTTTGGCTGGTTATTTTGGAGATGGAGTCTCTCAGACTTTTCTGTCCAGATTGCTTCCTGTGATCCTCCAGCTCTCAACCTCCTGAGTAGCTAGGATTAAAGCCATGAGCCCCCTGTTTATAGGCTAGCTTTGATGTGGATGGAGGAGAAAGTGTCCCCCACTTCCACATTTGCTTTCTCTATCTGGGGTTCTCTGGGGAATGTGAATCGGCCAGACTCAGACCCTCCCCCTGGTACCACCCAGAGCAGCAGCCCTGTCTGGGTAGGTGCAGGAAGTGCAGGGGTCTCAGGGTTGAGGCCTCACCTGGAAGAAGGGGTGGCTCTTGACTTCCTGTGCCCCCTGGGGACCCGCGCCCAACCTCTTCTGAGGATCCTTACACAGCAGCCTCTTCAGCAGGTCCTGCGCCACGGGCCCAATCCGACGGGGGAAGGGAGGGGAGCACTTCAGGATCCGTCTGGGAGGATGGGTGGGGTGTCAGGGGTAGCAAGCCCACCGCCCAGCCCAGACAGGCCTTCGCCACCCTCCACGACCAGCACCCCTCACCGGGACACCTCGGCCTGCGTGTTCCTCTCCCCCTCCAGCGTGAAGGGCGAGGCGCCCGTCAGCAGCTCGAAGAGCAGGATGCCCAGGCTCCACCAGTCCACGGCCTGCGGGATGGGGCAGGGGTGAGGGCCTGGGGCCTCCCCACTTTCCACCCTGCCACCACCACCCCTGCCTCCTTGCCAACCCACCTTGCCATGCCCAGCCTTGCTGCGGATGATTTCGGGGGCCATATACTCAATGGTGCCACAGAAGGAGAAAGTCCGTTCTTTCTAGGAGGACAAGAAGAGGATAGCTGGGGCTCTCCCCGACATCATCAGCCCCCCAATGTTGACTGCAGACTGAATGACATGGAGGACCCAGCAGTGGGGACTTTTAGATCTCATCTTTGAACCCCCCCCTCGCCCCCCCCCCACAATGCAGGCAAAGAAGCAGGGAAGAGACATAGGAGGCCTGAACGGGAACACCACCGGTACAGCCTGTGGGCTGCTCACCTCCTCCGTCAGGAATTCCTTGCTCAGTCCAAAGTCTGTGAGCACAATGTGACCCTCAGCATCCAGAAGCACATTTTCCAGCTTCAGGTCTCGATAGATGATGCCCAGCTGGCAGGAGCAAGAGAGATACTGGGCTTCCTACTTTCAAATCCTCCCAGCCCCCACAGCTCACACCCTTGCACCAGGTCCTGGTTCAGGACAAGGAGACCTCTATGGCAAAGCTTTGCATCCACAGAGAGGCCCCTAGGATGCATGAGTGGTCGCTAAAGAGCTAGGCCCATATACAAGGAAAGCCACAGAAGATACACAGCAAGAAGAAGGCCCCAGGGAACAGACCAAAAGGTCTTGTAGAGAGGAGAGTCTATTTAAAGGGGCCCGCCATATCAGCCAGGCACAGGTGGCTCAGGCCTGTAATCCTAGCTACTCAGGAGGTTGAGATCTGAGGAAAGTCCATGAGATTTGGGGTTTTTTGGTCAGTTGTGGGCTTGAATTCAGGGCCTGAGCACTATGATCTTTTTTATCACTTGAGGCTAGCATTCTACCACTTGGAGCCAAAGCACCTCTTCCAGTTTTCTGGTGGTTAATTGGAGATAAGTCTCCTTCCTCCAGCTGACTTCAAACCTCGATCATCAGATCTCGTCTTCCAGAGTAGCTAGGATTACAGGCATGAGCCACAGGTACCTGGCCCATGAGACTCATCTCCACTTAACCACCAAAAAGTCAGAGGTAGAGCTGTAGCTCAAGTAGTAGAATTGTCAGCTCTGAGCAAAAAAGCTACAGGACAACACCCAGGCCTCAAGCTCAAAGCTTTGAGGCACATACACACACACACAATAGTCTCATTTCAAGGAGGCCTCGCAGCCAAAGCCTGAGGTCTCTGTTTGAGGAAGTTCTGGGTAGGTATCCCCAAGTTCCTGCAAGAGGAAAGCCCCTTGTAGGAGGTGCCAGAGGAGGAGACCCTTCCAGGCAGTACCAAGGCTTCCTGCCAGGAGGCCTGCACAAGCAACTCATCTTCACCAAGGCCACCACACGCCCCAGGAAGCCCAGAAGGAGACCCACAACTGCCATGTTTGTAGATCCCTCATTAGCCCCAGATCTCCCAGCAGCTACCAGGAGCCATGTCCTCACCCACCTTGTGCAGGTGCTCCAGGGCCAGGATGATCTCACCCCCGTACACTCGCACCTCGGCCTCCTTGAAGTACTGGCGCTGGTAGAGGTGAGTGAACATCTCACCGCCACTCACGTAATCTGGAGGGTGAATGGCAGTTGGCTTCTCCCCCATGAGTGGCCTCACCCGTCCCTGTTTGTTTGCCTCCCCCCCACCGAGGTTGGGATGTGGCATCTCCTCACCCAGGATGAGGTGCAGCTTGGCATCGGTCTGGAAGGCGTAGTGTAAGGTCACCAGGAAGGGTGCCTGGCGCACCAGCTCCAGCACCGAGCGCTCGGTGCGCGTGTGCTCCTGCGTCTTGGCGCGCTGTACCAGGGCTGCCTTACGCAGCACCTTCATGGCATACAGCTTCCCTGCGTCGTGCCCACCCGCCTTCCGCACCAGGAACACCTTCCCGTAGGCTGTGGGAGCATGGGGGGGGGGAAGGAGAAGGAAGGAGAGGAAGAGGCTGTGAGTGGGAGGGTGGTGCAGACTGCTGGGGGCGGGGTATGCAAATTGAGAGTAAGAGGCAGGTGTGCAAAATGTTGGCAGAGCCTTCTTTGGAAAAGGTGTGCCCACCCCCGGAGGGTGCGCAGTGAAAACCAGGGAAGTGATGGGCACAGCAGCTCAGGGAGTCTGCAATTCCTGAGAGGCGTGGGGGGGGGGGGGGGTGTGAGGAACATGTGCAAACCTGCCAGAGATCAGAGGGATGGGAAAGGCTGCAAATGCAAGGAAGAGAGGCCAGGTGCGGCTACAGGCAGGGGAGGACTGTGCAAACTAGGGCCTGGGAGTTTGTAAGATGTAGTGGGGCACCCGAACATGGGGGTTGGGGATGGGGAGGAGCTATGCAAATCACAGGGGGCTTGGGGGACAGGGAGGGGCTATGCAAACTGCAGGGGGCTGGGGGATAGGGAGGAGCTATGCAAATCGCAGGGTGGTTGGGAATGGAGAGGTGCTATGCAAATCTTAGGGGGCTTGAGGGATGGGGAGGAGCTATGCAAATTGCAGGGGGCTTGGGGGATGGGGAGTTTTGCAAATCGCAGGGAGGGTGGGATGGTGTGGAGCTATGCAAATCGCAGGAGGCTTGGGGGCAGGGAGGGGTTATGCAAATCACAGGGGGTCTGGGGACTAGGAGGGGATATGCAAACTGCAGGGGGCTTGGGGATGGGGAGGAGCTATGCAAATTGAAGGGGCTTGGGGCAGGGAGGAGCTATGCAAATCGCAGGGGGCTTGGGGACGGGGAGGGACCATGCAAATCACGCAGGAAGCCGACTAATTGAGGCTAGGGGCCAGCACATACAGGACCTGGCAGGGAGGAATGATGTCCAGGCAGAGCGTCCTGGAAGTGGGCATGGAACCCTGGCACTGTAGGGCGGGGGTGCCGGGAAAGATGGGGGGAGGCCTCCTCAGTGGCCCTGGCCCAGGCCCAGACAAGAGAGAGGCCCAGAGCACCACGCCGTGGGGACACCTGCCCGGCGATCGGGGATCCTCACCTCCCGTGCCCAGCACCTTGAGCAGCTCGAAGTTCTCCACGCTCACCTTCTCCTCGTGCCCGGTCAGATTGGCTGTGGGCACAGGGGGTGAATGAGCCCAGCTGGCCCCGACCCCCTCCCCGGCTCCTGGGGCGGCCATCGCCAGACCCCGCACCGACCGTCAGTGATCCGCAGCTCCACGGCGCGGCCCTCGTCCTCATCCTCGTCCCCCATGGCAGGCGGGAAGCCGGGGGGCCGCGCGCGGCTGGGCTCCGGGCGGCGCCGGTTACATGGCGGCTCCGGCCGGGGCGGGTGCTTCCTGGTGCCGCCTCTGGGGCCGAGCGGGCGCCGGCGCCGCCTCCCGGCACCCCGCCCCGCGGCCTGAGTCAGGCGGCAGGAACGTGACCGCGCCGGGGCTGCGGGTGGGCAGCCGCGGGGGCAGCCCCGGCTCCCGAGTCCTGGGCCAGGCCTCGGGGCTGCAAGCTCGGGGACCCCATCCCACCCTCCTGGGGAGCTGGAAACGCCGGCGGAAGCAATGAGGGGGCCCTGAATAACCCACGGCTGCTCTTGGGGTACGCCCTCGAGGGGTACGCCCCCGAACTTGGTCGGCCCAGGGGGAGGGGGAGAAGGGGAGGGGGGCTCCCAGCTGGGGGAGGGGTGCCCACGGGTCACAAGAGCTCTCCCTCCCACCCTGCAGACACACTTCTCAGCTCTTACTACAAATCACAGTCCTCCCCCTCCTTTCTCATCTCTCTGTCTCCCCTCCCTCCCCCCCCCCCCCATACCTCAGGCCAGCTGCTGCTACCCACACAACCTCGGTCCAGCACTTCTAACTTATCTGGGTCTGGCTTTTGGTGCTGGACCACTGGGAGGAGACCTGAAAAAGAGGAGAGTCCATGGCTCTGGGCAGTAGCTCACCCCTGTCATCTCAGCCCCTCTGGAGGTGGAGATTAGGGGGATTTCATTTCAAGGCCAGCACAGGTAAAAAGCTGTCAATATTCCCCACCTCAATACACTAACGCAGTGCAAGAAGAAGGATCAAGTCTGAGGCTAGGCAAAAACACAAGACCCTGTTCAAAAACATAACTAACGTGATAAGGCTCAAATGGTAGAGCACCTGCCTAGCCAGGCCCTGAGCTCAAACTACAGAATGATTTTTTTCTTTTTTAATCGTGTGTGTGTGTGTGTGTGTGTGTGTGTGTGTGTGTGTGTGTGTGTGTGTGTGTGTGTGTGTGTGTGTGTGTGTGTGTGTGTGTGTGCGCGCGCGCAAGTACTAGGGCTTGAACGCAGGGCCTGGGTGCTGTCCCTTAGCATTTTCACTCAGGGCTAGCAGTCTACAACTTGAGCTACTGCTCCCTCCGGACTTTTTCAGTAGTTAACTGGAGATAAGAGTCACAGAAGCCCAGCACTGTGGCTCACGCTTGTAATCCTAGCTACTCAGGAGGCTGAGAGGATCATGTGCTTCAAAGCCAGCCTGGGCAGGAAAGTCCATGAGACTCTTATCTCCAATGAACCACCAGAAAACTGGAAGTGGCACTGTGGCTCAAGTAGTACTCACCTGGAGCTGAAGAACTCAGGAACAATGCCTAGGCCCCGAGTTCTAAGCCCCACGACTGACCCCAAAAAAAAAAAAATCATCTCACAGACTTTCCTGCCCTGTCTGGTTTTGAATAGTGATCCTCAGATCTGAGCCTCCTGGGTAACTAAGATTATAGCCTTGAGCCACTGAAGCCTGGCATGATTCAATTTTTAAAAATAGAGGTTTCTGGGGAGGTCTCTCTCATCAGGCCCAGAGATCCTGAATGGCTTATCCCAGGGGCCACCAAAGAGGGTTGGCAGCCCATAGAAAGGTCCCCTCAGCTTGTCTGCTGGCTGGAGGCTGAGGGGCCACCCAACTCCATAATCCTATGAGGGTCTTGCTGAGAAAAAGGGAGCCAGGCTGCAGAAGGTCACCCTGGGAGGGCAGGTTACACTGGGAAGGCGGGTCACACTGGGGAGCCAGCACTACTTACCTCCAGACTTAGCTGCCTCATCCAAGCCCCAGGCGGCTCCACCCTCCCCTGGGCAGCCTCAGGTACCCTGACTCACATCCTGCCGCCAAGCCCAATTGTCCTTCTTCCCAGACATCACCCTAGAGGGTCAGATCAGAAATCTGGGGTGCCTCCTGGGCTGGCTGGACTCCAAAGAGCCAAGGGAAAGAAGATGCAGAGGCAGGAAAATGTGAACAGAGGGAAGGTGCCTTGGGTGAGGGCGGAGCCTGTCATGGCCCCGCCCACTGCTAGCTACCCAGTCAGCCACCCTCTTCCCCATCCCACTGGCACATCCAGGTTATGGCAAGGCCAACTGGCCACACCCCATCATCCTTTGCTGCCTAGCCTAGGCAGGGGACGGACTTTTGGCACAGACCCCTAACAAACAGGAAGTGTCCCTCTCTCCTCCTACTGCCAGGCCACCCTCCCCTTCCTCCAAGAAGCCAGCTGACACAAAGCGGATTCCAGGGGGGTTGCATCCCAGCTTTATTCTCCTGTCTCTCACATCCCAGCTAAGGCTCAGGCATCAGCCCAGGCCACAGTCCCCAGGGAGTGGGCCCTGGTGCGTCTGCACCGTGGAGGGGGCTCTCTTGCCCATTCTTGCCAGCCTCCTGAAACTGGGGTATCCCCCAGAGACCGTCGTCTCAGTGATGGCCGTATGGTAGGCCCTGAGGCCCGGCCAGGGGCCACACGTGGGGACCAGCCGTCCCCCCTGTCCACAGGCTTGTCCCAGCTCCATTCCAGAGCCCCCGTGTGGGTGGTGGAGGACCTGAAGGTCCAGTCCTCTTTGTCCAAGCTCTCCCTTTGGGCACCAGGGCTCCCCAAGCACTTGAGCTGCCTGCGGCTGTAATAGGTGCTCCGCTGGCAAGAGGGTTGTACGCCCAAGGGTCTTGTCCCCATAGTGTCACTGGCTGAGGGAAGGGGTGAGGGGACGTTTCTCCAGTTCTTCATGGCCTAGAGGGAAAAAGCTCAGCTCAGGCTCAGCTCCCCACGACTCCCAGCATTCAAGGCGGCTCCCAGGGCCGGGCACCACTACCCACCCTCTGCTCCTCAGGCCTACCTCTCACCAGCTGCATCTACCAGTCCTTGAACACACCAAGCTCTCCCCTAAACTCTCACTCCAAGTCTCTGTTCCAATTTGACCTCTTCTATGAGATCTACCTACCCCAGCACCCTCATGAAACTCCAACCTGCTACTGGGCTCTAAAGGCTCATCCTAGCTACTTGCGAGACGGAGACTAGAAGGATTGCGGTTCAAGGCCAGCCTGAGCAAACATGTTCATAGACATCCTTCTCAACTAATAGCTGGGTATGGTGCTGCATGCCTGTCATCCTAGCTTTATGGGAAATCAGGAGAAGAGAGGTTCCAGGCCCAGGCATTCAGGTCTGAAAGACTTATCTCCATGGAAGATGCTGGACATGGTAGTGCATGTCTGTCATGCCAGCCACAACAGAGAGCTTCGAAGGTGGATCAATCCAGGTGTGCATGTGGGCAGGAAGGAAGACCCTATCTCAAAAATAGCCAGTGCAAAGCCAGGCGCTGGTAGCTCACCCCTGTAATCCTAGCTAAGGAGGCTGAGATCTGAGGACGGTTCAAGTCAGCCTGGGCAGGAACACCTGTAAGACTTTTTTTTTTTTTTTTGGCGGTCATGGGGCCTGAACTTTGGACCTGAGTGCTGTCCCTCAGCTCTTCAGCTCAAGGCTCGTGCTCTACCACTTAGCCACAGTACCACTTCCCGTTTTTTCTGCTTATGTGGTGCTGAAGAATGGAACCCAGGGCCTCATGCATGCAAGGCAAGCACTCTACAACTGAGCCACTTTCCCAGCCCCTCTGTGAGACTCTTATCTCCAATTAACCACCAGAAAACCAGAAATGGTGCTGTGGCTCAAGGGTAGAGCACTTGCCTTGAGCTGACAAGCTCAGGGACAATGCCCATGCCCAGAGTTCAAGACCTACAACTGACAGCAAAAAAAAAAAAAAAAGCCAATGCAGCTGGCTCAGTGGTAGAGTGCTTGCCTAGAATGCATGAAGCCCTGGGTTCAATTCCCCAGTACCACATAAACAGAAAAAGCTGGAAGTGGTGCTGTGGTTCAAGTGGTAGAGCGTTAGCCTTGAGCAAAAGAAGCTCAGTGACAGTGTCCAAGCCCTGAGTTCAAGCCCCAGGACTGGCAAAAATAAATAAATATAGCCAGTGCAAAAAAAAGTCTAGAGGGACTCAAAGGTAGAATGCTTGCCTAGCAAGTGAGAAACCCTGAATTCAAACCCCAGCACCATCAAAATATGAAAGGGTCCAACTTGCTCAGCAGTACTCCTGACCCTCCCCCTGCTCTGCTTTCTTTCCTGGGCATCCACACCCCCAGCAGGAGTGGCTGAGCTGCAAAGACACCAGCAGCCGCTTCACACCTGACCCAAACTGTGTTTGCCTGGGAAATGCCAGAGGGACTTAAAAAGTCAAGCACTAGTACCCACTGATTATGTAAAATGGAACTTGTTTAGGCAAACTGAGTTAAATAAGATGTTATTCATTCATGTTATTCATATCTTTTTACCTTTTTTTTTTTTTTTTTTGGTTGTGGGGCTTGAACTCTGGGCCTGGGCATTGTCCCTGAACTCTTCAGCTCAAGGTGAACACTCTACCACTTGAGCCACAGTGCCACTTCTGGTTTTCTGGTGGTTTATTGAAGATAAAAGTCTCATGGTCGGGGGCTGGGAAGGTGGCTCAGTGGTAGAGTGTTTGCCTTGCATGCCTGAGGCCCTGGGTTCAATTCCTCAGCACCACATAAGAAAAAAAAAAGCCGGAAGTGGCACTGTGGCTCAAGTGGTAGAGCGCTAGCCTTGAGCTGAAGAGCTGAGGGACAGCGCCCAGGCCCAGAGTTCAGGCCCCATGACTGACTAAAAACAAAAAAACAAACAAAAAAAAGTCTCATGGCCTTTCCTGCCTGGGCTGACTTTGAACAGTGATCCTCAGATCTCAGCCTCCTGAGTAGCCAGGATTACAGATGTAAGCTACCAGCACCCGGCTAGACAATTATTTTTTTCTTTTTCTTTTATTTTTTTGGTTGGTTGTGGGACCTGAACTCTGTGCCTGGGCGCTGTCCCTCAGCTCTTCAGCTCAAAGCTAGCACTCTACTATTTGAGCCACAGTGCTACTTCCTGCTTTTTCTGTTTATGTGGTGCTGAGGAATCGAACCCAGGGCCTTATGCCTGAGAGGCATGCACTCTACCACTGAGCCACCTTCCCAGCCCTAGACAATTATTTTTATGCATAGTATTTTCTGTCTGCCCCTCCCACACTAGAATGCTCCCTGCTTGTTCCCCAATAGGGCATCCACTGGCATTTGGTTAAGAAAGTGGTCAGGTAAGAGGATGGAGCCCTGGGTAGGGTGGATGGCTCACTCCTTCCTTCCCCACACCTCTACTCACCTTCTCGGTTTCCATCTGCTTCTTGTTCCAGGAGGGTCTCAATGGAGCCGTCCCATTCCACACCAGAGCCTGGGGAGCACAAAGTGGCTGCTGGGCCGGGGACCAGAATAGGGGTGGATGGGGCTCGCAGGGCCATGAATCACAGGATGCCTCTCCCCCAAGGCTGGGGGACAGACAGGAGCAAGAGCCTTATCCCTCACCTTTGCCGTGGGCACTGGGCGCCCCCAGGGGGCCTGGCCTTCTCTGTCGGAACCGCTGGCGCGGGGTGTCCCCTGGGCTGAATGACTCTGAGTTTCTCCCCACGGGGAAGCGGGAGCTGAGCTTCCTCCGCTGCCTGCCTGCCAGCGTCTCCTCTCGCAGGCAAAGGGAGCTCTGGGCCCGGCGCATGGGGGCTGGGGACGGGGACCCTAAGGGAGGCAACGCAGGGAGGGGTGGGCTGAGCAGAGAGGCCTGTGGGTGAAGCTGCCTAGAGCAGGAAGAGAGGCACAGAGCGGAGCAGGGGAAGAGCCAGGGCGCTCTCGGGAAGCTGGACCTGGGCTGGTTCACTGTGGGATCTTGAGCCTTCCCACCCCTCCCTGGGCCTCAGTTTCCTCCTCTGCCATCTAGGAGCCATGTAGGATAAATGGCTTCTCCCTAAAGTACTCTGTCCCTGGGAGGTGGACTATGGGACCCTGCAGGGCAAAGAGCCACAGAAGTGGGGACACAGGGAGAAGGGACGGACAGGCCAAGCAGAGCAGTAGGCATGGGGGAAGGGGAGGAGGGCTGAACACACTGGGTGGGGACCTCCTGAATACCTGAACCCCCAGACCCACCTGTCCCATCTGCCTCCCTGCCCAGGGGGAGCTCCGTCTCCAGGGGTCCCCCCAGGCTCTCAGTGCTGCCAGCCCCATCAGCCCCCAGGCGTGGCCCCCCGGGGAGGACTCCCTCCCTCCGGGCCCGCATCAGCCTCTTCACCTTGTCTGCCAGCCAGCTGCCCTTCCTGGGAGCAAGAGGGCACAAGAAGGGTAAGGTGGGAGGAAGGAGGGGGAGGGGGAGGAGGGTAATGTTAGGGACAGCAAGGACCAGGCCATCCCTCACTGGGGCCTGCACCTAATCTGGGCCAGGGGTTGGAGGACTGGGCAGGGCAGGGCTGGGCAGGGCAGGGCGGGTATTAGCAGGATCCTGGCTGGGGGAGGGAGGGAGTCCTCACTTGGTGCGGGGCAGAGGCCCAGGCTCCAGTACACGATATTGGTCCATGATCTTTTCTACCAACTTCTGTTTCTCCCGGCGAAGGGCATTAAGCTGATCCCTGCGGGGAAGGGGGTAGGCAGGCATGAGGCCTTGGGGAGATACAAGTGGAAAGAGATTCACCCCAATGCCACCTGAAGCTTTGTCCATTTGGGGGAGAGGGGTTGTTTTTTTAGCCAGTCCTAGGGCTTGAACTCAGGGCCTGAGCTTCTTTTGCTCAAGGCTTGCGCTCTGCCACTTGAGCCACAGCGCCACTTCTAGCCTTTTCTGTGTATGTGGTCCTGAGGACTCGAGCCCAGGGCTTCATGCACGTGAGGCAAGCACTCTACCACTAAGCCACATCCCCAGCCCTCCACTGCTGTTTCTGGCACCTCCCAGAGGCTCTCCAGGGCCCTGGCCAGCGGCTCACAGGTACTGGCGCTGCTCACGGTGGAGGTTGTCCCTGCTCTCCAGGCTGCGCTCCAACAGCTCCCTGTTCTCCCGGCTCAGGGCCTGCACCTCAGCCAGCAGCTGCCGATTCTCCTCCTCCTGGGCGCTCCGCAGCTGGGTCAGCAGCTGGGGATGTTCGTCAGGACAGGGTGAGCCTAGCTTGGGGGCATCCTGGCCTGCTTCAGTTGTCACACACACACACACACACACACACACACACACACACACACACACACACACACACACACACACACACACACACACACACACACACACACACACACACACACACTCCATACCTCGCACTGTGTGGTCAGGCGGCAGGCGCTCAGGTCCAGCTGCTGGTTGGAATCACGCAGCTTCTGGCTCTGCATCTCCAGCTGTGACCGCTCCAGCTCCAGCCGGGCCAGGCGGCCCCGCAGCTCCCCACGTTCTCCCTGCAGCTCCCCTCGCTCTCGAGACAACTCTGCCAGCAGCATCTGAGCTCTTTGGAAGCAAGGCGGGCTGCTTGGGAGGCCCAGAAGCAAAGCAGGACCCACAGGGACGAACCACCCACTTCCCGGAATGATGGGTGGGATCAGCGCGAAGGCCCGGGCGAGACAGCGCGTGCGCACACACCGGCTGCTCACCTGTCATGTTCGCTCTGCAGCCTCCGCAGCTCCTCCTCCAGGCCCCGCTGCCGATGCCCATCCTGCATCAGCCGTTCCCGCTCTGCCAGTAGAGCCATCTCCTGTGCCTCCACGTTGGCCCGCTGGGCTTGCAGCTGCTCATGTCTAAGTGGACAAGATCCTGAGACCCTGCTGGAGCCTGGGGCCAAGGCGATTAGGCGCAGGACTGTGGGGACCCAAGTATAAGCCCCACCTCCCTTCTTGGGCAAAACCACTGGGCACAATGGCATGTCAGATGCCACCACTCCCAACAGGTGAACCTAACCTAGAAGCTGGGGAGCCTAGATCTCCCCCCCCCGCCCCCACACACACCAGGGCACAGCAGCAGCAGGGTGACATGGAGCGGAGTTGGAGATCCCAAGGGTCCCAGCAGGCTTCCAGGAGAGGAGCCCGCTGAGGAAACTCACCGGCCCTGCAGCTCCCGGTGAGCCAGCTCCAGAGCTCGCATATTGGCCTTGAGGTCTCGGTGCCGCACCAGCAACCCCTCCAGCTCGGTCTCTTGCCGCCGCTGCAGCTGGACCAGGGCCTCGTGGTCCCGCAGCAGAGACTGCTGCTGCCCTCGGGTCTCCTCCTGGGCTTGCCGCGCAGCCTGCACCTCCTCCTCCAGCACCCCCAGCTTCCGGTGCAGCTCCTGGCCCTGTATCTCCATCATCGACTTCTCAGCCTAGGGCAAAGGAGGGAGCATGAATGCAGAGAGAGAGGACTAACACGGGACTACTGCAGTGAGACTCCAGACGGAGTCTCGGATCCAGGGAAATAAGGGACCTGGGTTGAAGGCTGAGGTCAAAAAGATAGCTGGGGTTGGGAAGGTGGCTCAGTGGTAGAGCGCTTGCCTTGCATGCTCGAGGCCCTGGGTTCGATTCCTCAGCACCACATAAGCAGAAAAAAAAAAGCCAGAAGTGGTGCTATGGCTCAAGTGGTAGAGTGCTAGCCTTGAGCTGAGGGACAGCACCTAGGCCCAGAAAGCTGCAGCCAGGTGTCAGTGGTTCACGCTTGTAATCCTAGCTACTCAGGAGGCGAGATCTGAGGATCGTGATTCAAAGCCAGGCTGAGCAGGAAAGTCCGTGAGACTCTTTTTTTAAATAAGTTTTTATTGTGAGAATACTGTTACATGAGCAAGGTAATGAGTACTATGAGACTCTGATCTCCAATAAGCCACCAGAAAACTGTAAGTGGCACTGTGGCTCAAGTGGTAGAGCACTAGCCTTGAGCTGAAGAGCTCAGGGACAGTGCCCAGGTCCAGAGTTCAAGCCCCATGACTGAAAAAAAAAAAAAAATAAGCTGCAGGTAGGTGTGAGTGGCTCATGCCAGTAATCCTAGATACTCTAGAGGTTGAAATCTGAGGATCTCAGTTTAAAGACAGCCCAGGCAGGAAAGTCCATGAGACTCTTATACCCAATTAACCAACAAAAAGATGAATGTGGAGGTATGGCTCAAGTGGTAAAGTGACAGCCTTGAACAAAATAGCTTAGGAACAGCGTGCAGATCCTGAGTCCCTGTCCCAGTACTGCCACAGAAAGAGACAAACAGACAGACAGACAGAGAGTACAGCATGGAGGCAGAGGGGCTAGCACAGGGCAGGTAAAGGGCAGGCTGAGGAAGAGGTTAAGGACAAGCAGACAAAGGCAAGAGAGAGGCCTTATGGGAGCTCTGTGGCACCAGACCATGCAGGGGCCCAGGACAGGGATGGACTAAAGGAGGCTGGAGTAGAGAGCACAGGAGAGGTGAAGACTACAGGAGGCTGAGATGGCCAGGCCGGGGAGGCGCAGATGCGGCAGCTGGAGCAGGGCGGGATGGCGGGCTTCGAGGGCAAGGACAACGGAACTGGGGACGAGAGAGGGGCAGCTGGCTGTGGCAGGGAGAGGCAGGGGAGAGGGAGGAAGGCAGAGGGAGGACAGCACCTACCTGCAGGCGGCTGCTGAACTCCTGGGCCCGCTGACTCTGGAGCAGCAGCTCCTGCGCCCGGCCCTGAAGGCTCCCCAGCTGCCCCTCCAGGAGCTGCAGCTGCCCCTGCAGAGCCGCCTTCTCGGCCACCAGGGTCGCGTTCTGCCGGAAAGCAGGGTTAGCAGTGGCCATGTGGCTGCCACCCCCGCCCCGCCCCCCGTGTGCCCCACAGTGTCACTCACACTGCGCTCCACCTCCACCAGCCGCACAGAAGTCTTCTTCTCGAAGTGCTCCTCAGGCCCCCGTCCTGCAGGGCCCTGACGAAGCTGCAAAAACAGGTGCAGAGGGTCATGCAGGGCGGCGGCAGCGCTTGAGGAGGATACAGGAGCCCCCCCCCCCCCCGCCTTCAGCAGGGCATCTGAAACAGTGAGTGACAATGGCGCTGCTGGCTGTGTTGCTGGAAGTTGGGGAGCACCAGCCACAGAGGCAGAGCAATCACCCCAAAAACAAGGTTTCCTTTCTTTCTTTTTTTTGTGCCAGTCCTGGGGCTTGAACCCAGGGCCTAGGCACTGTCATTGAGTTTCTTTTGAGCAAGGCCAGCTCTTCACCACTTGAGTCACAGCACGACTTCCAGCTTTTTCTGAATAGTTTATTGTAGGTAAGAGTTTCACAGCCTTTCCTCCCTAGGCTGGTTCAAATTGTGATCCTCAAATCTCAGCCACCTGAGTAGCTAGCATTACAGGCATGAGCCACCTAAGCTACAGAACCAGCATCAAAAAAGAAAGAAAGGCCGAGCACCGGTGGCTCATGCCTGCAATCCTAGATACTCAGGAAGCTGAGATCTGAGGTCACAGTTCAAAGCCAGCCTGGGCAGGAAAGTCTGTGAGGCTCTTATCTCCAATAAACCACCAGAAAACCAGAAGTGATGCTGTGGCTTGAGCCTCGAGCTGAAGAGCTGAGGGACAGTGTTCAGATCCAGAGTTCAAGCCCAACCATCAACCAACAAAAAAAAAAAAAGGGAAGGAAAAAAGGAAGGAAAGGAAGGAAGGGAGGAAGGGAAGAAGGGAGGAAGGAAAGAAAAAGAAGAAAGAAAGAAAGGAAGAAAGAAAGAAAGAAAGAAAGAAAGAAAGAAAGAAAGAAAGAAAGAAAGGAAGAAAGAAAGAAAGGAAGGAAGGAAGGAAGGAAAAGAAGGAAGGAAGGAAGGAAAAGAAGGAAGGAAGGAAGGAAAAGAAGGAAGGAAGGAAGGAAAAGAAGGAAGGAAGAAAGGAAGAAAGAAAGAAAGAAAGCTGGGCATTGGTGGCTCACGCCTATAATCCTAGCTACTCAGGTGGCTGAAATCTAAGCATTGTGGTTCAAAGCCAGCCTGGGCAAGAAAACCATGAGACTCATATCTCCGGTTAACCACCAAAAAACCAAAAGTGGCGCCGTGGCTGAAGTGGTAGAGCACTAGCCTTGAATAAAACAAACAAAAAAACTCAAAGACAGCATCCAGACCCTGAGGTCAATCCTCAGGATTGGCACAAAAAGAAAGAGAGAAAAAGCCAGGCGCCAGTAGCTCACACCTGTACAATCCTATCTACTCAGGAGGCTGAGATTTGAGGATTGCTGTTCAAAGCCAGCCCAGGCAAGAAAGTCCATGAAACTCTTATCTCCAATTAACCACCAGAAAACCAGAAGTGGTGCTGTGGCTCAAGTAATAGAGCACTCACCTTGAGCTGAAGAGCTGAGGGGACAGCACCCAGGCCCAGAGTTCAAGCCCCATGACCAACAAATAAATAAATACGACAGAGACAGAGCACAGGCAGTACTGGAGGCCCACTCGGGAGGCTAGTAAGAGGTAGGTTCCACATCAGACTCAGGAGCAGCCTTACCTGGTGCAGCTCTTCTTCCAGCTGCAGGGCCCGGGCCTTCAGTTCCATCAGTGCTTCCTCCTTGCTGGTTGCTGCGGCGTGCAGCTCAGCTTCCAGCTGCCGCTCCAGGCCTCGGTATCTGTCAGGAAAAGCCTTGGTACCCAGCCCACCTCCCGGCCCCGGTCTGTCCCTGGGCGTCCCCTCACCTCTGGTTCTGGCACTCCTGTTCTCGAAGAAACTCCTGGCGCTCCACGGCTGCCTGTTCCAGCTCCCGCTGCAGATGCTCCAGCCGGGCCCCCAGCTCCTGGCCCCGCACCACGGCCTTCTCCAGTTCCTGAGGACAAGCAGGGCAGGCTCAGGCCACGGATGACCCATCACCCTCCTTTAGACTGAGGCCGGCGTGGACCCTCTGGCTTCCTGTCCTGGAGCCACCATCCTTGACAAATACATCTAACCCTTTGAGTCTCCACTCCATCTACACCATGACAGCAAAGCCTGGCTGTCTTGCAGGGTCCGTGCGGGGTTGTTTGGCAGGAGACCCGCTCTGGGCACGTGGCATTACCTCTTTGAGCCCATAGTTCCGCAGGTGCTCCGAGGAGACGGGGAGCCGAATCCTTCGGGGTGCCACTCTGGCCATGTAGGGATAGTGGAGGCACTGGGCCCAGAGAGCACCCCTCCCACAGGGGCAAGTAGAACAGGAACTTGGGGGTCACATCACAGGGCTAACCACAGGGAGTTCAGGCAAGGACTTTTGGCTTTTGGCGGTTGGGCCACACCATTTCAGGAGAGAAGCAGGAGGCCCATTCTGGCCTATAGGCCCCAGAAGCAGCCAGACTAAACCATTTTGATACACCATGGGGGGAGGGGGGGCGGGGGGAATGGGATGAAGCCACAGGAAGGATGACCCTGACCAGCCAACTGCCGCCACATCCTGCCGCTGAAAATGAAGCCCCAAGCTGCTGTGGCTGCTGAGCAATCCTCCTTCAGCCCAACAACCCACCTGGCCTTGCCCTGGGCCCTGTACTTCCCAACACCTGTGGTCATGGTCTCTGGTTGGAAAAACTACAAGTCCCACAAGGCATTGCAATTGGACTGGCCACTAGGGCCTTGGCTCTGCTGTGGGTAGAAAAAGGGGTAGCACACAGGAAGGTGGGTGCTGGGACCCCGCTCGGACCCCGCTCTGCCCTCCGCGGTCCCTGGTTATGCATGCCTTGTCAGGGCCGCTCCACCCAGTCAGGAAAGCCTCTGTACCCACATGGATGACCCTAGAGTCCCTGGTTTTCTGCCCTGCCTGGCCAACCTGCTCCTCCTGAGCCATACCCAGCAAGTACCAAGATCTCCTCCAGCCAGGAAATCTCACAAAATTCCCTTTGTCCTCATCTTCTCCAGCCTCTTCCGGCAGCCAGCCCCACCCTCACCCTCACCTCCCACCTACGGGCTTTCCCTGTCCCACTAAGTGCATACCAAGGCCAGGTGCTGCCCCAATCCCTGACTGATCCAATAAGGTCTGGCACCCATGGCTCATGCCTGTAATTCCAGCTACTCAGGAAGCTGAGATCTGAGGATCATTGTTAGAAGCCAGCCCAGGCAAGAAAGTCCCTGAGACTTTTATCTCCAACAAACTACTCAGCAAAAGCCTGAAGTGGCACTGTGGCTCAAGTGGTAAAGTACTAGCCTTGAGCAAAAAGCAGCTCTGGGATCAGCAACCAGGCCCAGTGTTCAAGCCTCAGAACCCGCAAAGTGCGAAGTAAATAAATAAATAAATCTGTGAGACTCATCACTAATTAACCACCAAAAGCCAGAAGTAGAGGCCTGGCTCAAGTGGTAGAGCCATAGCCTTGAGCAAACAAGCAAAGGGAAAACACCCAGGTCCTGAGTTTCAAATCCCCACACAAAACCAACAAACAAAATAAATCAATGTCGGGGCTGGGAAGGTGGCTCAGTGGTAGAGCACTTGCCTTGCATGCATGAGGCCCTGAGTTCGATTCCTCAGCACCACATAAGCAGGGGAAAAAAAAGCCAGAAGTGGCAATGTGGCTCACAAGTGGTAGAGAGCTAGTCTTGAGCTGAAGAGCTGAGGGACAGCGTGCAGGCCAGAGTTCAGGCCCCACAACCGGACCCCCCAAAATAAATCAATCTCTGTGTGCTATCTGAAAACTGACACACAACTGGACACTACCCAGGCTTGAATATCCAACACCCTCATGTGCAGAACACGCACAGGGCACTGGCCCCACTCCCTTCCATTACCCCTGCCATCCGCCTCTTCCCGCCTCAGTGGGGACTGATTACTGGGGAACCACATGAATAAAGCTCTTTCTCTCCTCTTAGCTTGGAAGGGTTTAGCCCTGACCAGCAGGAACCTTGTTTCATTCATTCTCATACACCTTTAACTCCTGTCTGGGCCGAACCTTCTCCTGCTTCCTCTAGGAAGCCTTCCCTGGTGTGTCCCACTGGAATTGTGAATGCTGTGTGTACTCCTTGGCTCCCTACACCACCCTGTCTCTACCTGGCCCAGGAGAACAATGGGCTGTCTGCCTAGTCACAGGTGTGTCCACAGGACCTGGCACCATAGACATGCCCATAAACCCATAAAATGTGGAATGAATGAATACAAGTGTTGCCAGGTATTCTGTTCATCCCTGACCTCATCCCAGCAGCCCCAGCACAGCCACTGTCCCCGGACAGCCCACCTGGAGTGGCTTTCTCTGCCTGGGGATGGAGTACCAGCCTCCTACAAGCTGGCCCCTCCTCTACCCGTCCTGGGCCCTGGATATCTCTAATGCCTTAAAGTGTTTGTCATTCATCCCCTAGCAAAAAACTTGTTCATTTCTTCTTTTCCTTCTCCTCTTCCTCCTCCTCCTCCTCTTCTTCCTCTCCTCCTCTTCTTCCTTATCCTCCTTCTTTGCCTGTCCTAGGGCTTGAACTTAGGGCCTGGGCACTGTCCCTGAGCCTCTCTGTGCTCAGGGCTAGCACTCTACCACTTGAGCTACACAAGCCAACTTCTGGCTTTTTCTGTCTAGGTGGTACTGAGGAATTGAACCCAGGGTTTCATGCGTGCTAGGCAAGCGCTCTACCACTGAGCCACATATGGCCAGGCCCCATAACCAATTTTTTTTAATCACTAACATGCCTTTGAAGCTCTTTCAGCCCCATCCTCCCCTCCCCCCCCCCCCCCCCCCCCCCGTCTCCTGAAAGGCCATGAAAGCCTAGAGGAAAAGCATCTCTACTTCCTCAGAGGAGGGACTGGAGGGGGATAGACCACCACAGCCAGAGAGTCATGATTACATTGGACAGTCCAAGCCCCTCCTAGAGCCAACCCCAGCCAGCAGCATGGGCTATGTCCAAGAAAGGCAGGGAAAGACTTGCCTTTCTATCATCTGGACCAGCTCAGGCTAGGTACTCCGTAGATAGTGATAAAATGCACAACCCCATACCCCAGTTTCCCAGCCCTGGATGTGAGCCCCAACATACCTCTTTAAGGGCCTGCTTCTCCTGACGCTCCCTTTCAGCCTCCTCCAGGTGGCCTTGGCGCTCCATCTCCAACACCTGCATCCTCTGCTCCGAGGCCTCTACTTGGGCCCGCAGCCTGGACCCCTCCCGCTCCCACTGCCTCCGCTCTCGGCCTGCTGCTGCCAGGGCCTCTGCCAGGGCCTCACGCTCACGAGACACAGCCTCCAGCTCCCGGCCAGCTGCCTCCACTGCCTCCCGAAGCCGGGCCTGCTCCTGGGCCTGGGCCTCTGCCTCCTGGTGGGCCTCGGCTTCCGCCCTCTGTGCTTGAGCCAGCTCCTCAGAGAGACGCTCAGCCTCCATGCCTCGGGCCTCCAGCCTTCGGGCTTGGGCTTCCAATTCAGCTCCAAGGACTGAAACTTGTCTCCTCAGCTCTATCACCTCCTCCCTGAGGGCCTCCAGCTCGGGGACACCATCAGCCAGGGTCTCCCCCAGGGGTGGCCCCTCCCAGGCCTGGGCATCCAGGGCCCCTTCCAACTTCAGCTGTGGCTTTGGAGGTGCTGTTTCCCCAGCCATCCCCTCCAACCTCTGTTCGAGGCCTCTGGCCGCTGTCTGGCACTTGGATGGGTCCAGTGTCTGCTCCTCCAGCAATACCTGAAGGCTGAGCTCTGAGGATCCAGGCTTGTGTTCAGGGCCCTCTTGTCTCAGGACCTGGGTATTGGGCACCGATTCCCCCTGGGGGGCCTTTCTGTCCCCAGTCTCTCCTCCTAGCACCTGCTGCACCTCAATTATGATCGCTGTACCTCGAGGTGAGGCCACAGAAGTGGGGCTCTGGGGTGAGGCTCTGACACCCGCCTTCTCCAAGGACTCCTGTGTCTCCCCAGTAGATTCTGACTTTTGGGGGGTGACATCTGAAGTCTGGACAGCCAGGGGGACCTCTTGGAGGGGCCTCTCTGTCACCTCCTGGTCTGCATCAAATGCCTGGGGACACTCAGATGACCCCTTAAGGGCCGAATCTGATGTGGAGTGAGCCATGTCCAGGACCTGGGTGCCTTCACTGCCAGCCTGGCAAACCAAGCCCTGTGGGCCAGGGCCCAAGGCTTGGGGAAGCCTGGGAGCCATTTGGAGCACAGGAAGCACCGAGTCCTCACTCTGCTCCTCCAGCAGGGGGCACTGCAGACATATGAAAGGAATAGTCAGGCCCAGGGAGTGCATCTAGAGTCAGGGCAGGTGGGGAGGATGACTCACCTGGCTCTGGGGCTGCCTCTTCAGCACCTGCAGCAGGCTTCGGAGCTCCTGGTTCTCCCTTTCCACCATCCGCAGCCGCCCAGCCTCTGCTTCCCTCACCTCATCCTGCAGGGAGGGTCCAACTCCAGGCAGGGGTGCTGGTGGCAGGGTGAGCCTAGGTTAGAATGCTATCCACATAACCTGGCTCTTCTTTGTGCGTGTATAAGCCAGTACTGGGACTTGAACTTAGGGCCTGAATGTTATCCCTGAGCTTTGTGCTCAAGGCTAGTGCTCTAGCACTTGAGCCACAGCTCTACTTCTTCTGGCTTCTTGGTTGTTTATTAGAGCTAAATCTCATGGACTTTCCTGCCCAGGCTGGCTTTGAATCATGATCCTCAGATCTCAGCCTTCTGAGTAGCTAGGATTACAGGCGTGAGCCACCAGTGCCCAGCAACTCTTGGCTTTTTGGTGGTTAACTGAAGTCTTACCCAGGCTGTCTTTGAACTGTGATCCTCAGATCTCAGCTAGAGTTACAGGGGTTGAGACACCAGCACTCTCCTCTAGATCATGCTGGAGAGATTGGGAAAGGGGTGAAGACTAAAGCCCTCTTCCAGTCTGGGTCTGTTCCCATCTGGGACACTCCCATCCCAGGGTCCCATTTACCCTCCACAGGGGAGCCAGGAGGTGGCTCCAGGCTCCTCCGAAGCTCCAGCTCCAGTTCCACGTTCTCCTCCACCAGCTGGTCCACCTGATGCCTGAGAGAGCCCAGCTCCTGGGGGGGGGGGGGGAGCGGCAGGGTCAGCCCTCCCCACCATTGTAGGGCCAAGTCAGAGTGCAGGCCCAGCATCTCTGGAGGGCACCAATAGGAGAGGTCACTTGAGATTTGGGGGTGAGGGAAGGACAGGATCTTTCAGGCGGCCTCACCGCGTGGGCCTCGCCCAGCCGGGTGCGCAGCAGCAGGTTCTCGCGCTGGGTCTCGTGGAGCCGCGCGGAGCGCTCCCGGGCGGCCTCCAGCTGCTCCTCCAGAAGCGCTTTGGAGGCCTCCAAGGCCCCTGAGAGCGCCCGCTCCTCCTGGCGGGACAGCAGGGGGAATGGGTGGCGTGATGCGACCTTCAGGGCCTTGGGGGATCCCAAACCTTTGCTCCAGACCCGACCACTGCCTTCCCTCCATCTCTCCCCTCCACCGGCCCAACTTCCTAAAGCGGGGTGCCTCCAAGCACCCGGCCCGATAACCTGCCTCCGCCCTCCGGCACAGGCCCCTCCCCTTCCCTCGGGACCGCCTTTCTAGGCTCCCGGGGTCTGGTCCGCCCCACCTCCTTCACACTTGGCCCCGCCCTTCTCTCGAGACCTCCTTCACTTCGCCCCCATCTGTCACTTCCATCGGTCCATCCTTCAAAGCGCCTGCCCCACCACCACCTCCCTACGTGGATTCCCATATATTTCTCCTTCGGTGATTGCTCCCGTTACAAAGCCTGATCCTTGACCCTTTCTAGGCCGAGAACGCTCTCCCGCACGGCTCGCCCCAGACCATACCCACTGCGTGACCCGCCCCTGCGTGGCCTGCCCCCAGACCGCGCCCATAGTGCCCCGCCCCCGAGAGCCCGCCCAGACCACGCCCCCACAGAGAGCACCGCCCAGACCACGCCCATATTGCGGCTCGCCCAGACCACGCCCACCGAGAGTCCCGCTCCGGAATACCTCACCCTCCTACAGACCCTCAGAGACCACGCCCACATAGAGGCCCGCCCCCAGAATGCCCCTCCCGACCACGCCCACAGAGAGAGGCTCGCCCCAGGACACGCCCCCATGTTCCCCCCACCTGGTCACCCCAGAGCACCCTGCCCCTCCCCACGCTCCTGCCACGCCCCCCGATCGCCCCGCCCCGCCTCGTGCCCACCTCCAGCCGGCCCCGGCAGGCCTCGGCCTCCTGCAGCCGCTCGCGACAGCGCCGCAGCTCCTCCTGCAGGCGGGGCAGGCGTCCCGCCCGCTCCCGCAGCGCCTCTGCCTCCTCGCGGTACAGCTCGGCACGCTTGGCCGGTCCCGACAGCGCCTGGGCCTGGGCCAGACGCGGACCCAAGAGATTAGAGACTGGAAGGAGCACCGGGCCTGGGGCGAGGGGAGGCCGCGGCGGGAGCCCCTGAGCGCACCTCCTGGCGGAGCTTCCGAATTTCCGCCTCCAAGCCCTGCACCTCCGCCTGCGAGTCCAGCAGCAGCTCCGCCTTCTCTTCCCTGGACCGACAGAGCGAAGGAGGCTTCGGCGAGCTGCAACCCCCAGGCTTGTAGGGCCTGACCTCTCTTACCCCCAACCAGGGCTGGGGTCCACATCCTGCCCTCATCTTCCCCTTTCCCACCCCTGTTTCCTTCCCATCTCACGAGCACTCACAGCTCCTGCCGCAGGCGCCGCACCTGGGCCTTGGCATTGGCCAGCTGCAGCTCCAGGTGGTGCGAGGCACCGTCCCCCCCGGGAGCCCTCACGGGGGCCTCGGGCGCCAAGGGGGGCTGCTCCTGCTCCAGCAGCAGTTCCGCCAGCCGCTGTGGGACACAAAGGGTCAAGGGTCGGCGGTCACCATCCCATGCCTCTCTGCATAGCCCCCCTACCACCCCCACAAGAGGAATTTGGATTGTGATAGCATGACAGGGAAGGCTCCAGACCCCAGCCACACCTTCATCCCTTCCTCTCCCCCACACATCCGTGATGTGTGGTCCGTGATGTCTCCACTGTCCCCTACCTGGGCCCCCAGGTCACGCTCCCGGACCAGCCTGGACAGTGTCCCCGTGAGGCTCCGGAACATCGTCTCCAGATCTGAGGCCTCCAGCTCCCCAGGGTCGGGTCCAGCCAGTGACAGAACCACACCTGCCCCGGGCTGGGTCACCTGAGGCCAAGGGGAACAGTTCAGCTGAAGGGTGGCCAGGATGTCCCCTGTGGCAGTGCCAGTCCCCGAGATGTTCACATGCCCCGGTACCTCCTGGATGGTGGAGGCCAGCTCGCTCTGCACCTCGAGGCTGAGACCCTGGATGTGACGGATGAAGAGTTCCCGGTGCTCACACTGTGGGGGACAGGAGTTGGGAGGTCGGCCAGGGACCCTCCTGCTCACCAAAGCCCCGCCCTCCCTTGCCCTCCCCTCCCCTCCCTCCTCACCTGCACCGATGCCCCCAACAGCAGCCGAAGAATGCCTTCCAGCTCTTCCATGGCCTCCTCTGCAGAACACAAGGCACAGAAGGGTCAAGGGGCGACCGGAGGGGGTGCAGGCGTAGAAGCCAGAGAGCTGCTGGGGGACAGCACCTGAGAGGGGATCAAACCCCAACGTCTGGAAATCGGGGGGTGACGACAGGATCAACAGCTGCAGCTCCTCCTGGAGTAGGGGACAGGGAGGTGGAAGCCGACGTCCCACAGGGGGTCCCCTCTCCGCCCCACATACCCTCCGAGCTTCTTACCTGGTAAAAGTCTCTCAGCCGGCCCCACAGGTGCTTCAGGTTACACACCCGCCAGGCTACTGGGCCATCATGGCCCCTGACTATCCGAGGTCCCCCTCGGGAACCGGGGGCACTGCAGGCACAGGCGGCCATGGGTGAGAGGTGGGCTTGAGGAACCATTTTCTCCCACCACTCCCAGGCTCCACCCATCACTCCCAGGCTCCGCCCATCACTCCCAGATCCTCCCATCACTCCCAGGCTCCGCCCATCACCCCAGGCTCTGCCTATTACCCACAGGCTCCTCCCATCATTCCCAGGCTCCGCCCATCACTCCCAGACTGCACATCACTCCCAGGTCCCGCCCATCACTCCCAGGCTCCGCCCATCACCCCAGGCTCTGCCTATTACCCACAGGCTCCTCCCATCATTTCCAGGCTCCGCCCACCACTCCCAGATCCTCCCATCATTCCCAGGCTCCGCCCACCACTCCCAGATCCTCCCATCACTCCCAGACTGCACATCACTCCCAGGTCCCGCCCATCACTCACAGGCTCCTCCCATCACCCACAGGCTCCTCCCACACCCCAGGCTCCTCCCATCACCATCGGGCCTCTCCCTTCCCATCCTAGGGCGGCAGCCATGGCCGGGGATATCTCTTACACGAGGTCCAGCACCCGAAGGAGCAGGGCCCCATCGCTGAGCCGCAGGAACCTCTTCTCCTCCGACAGGGGTCTCTCTTCTTCCTCCTCCTCTTCCCTGCTCCCTGTTGGCTCCTCCACCTCCCCCACCAACCCAGCCAGTCCCAGCGCCTGCGGGGGACAGACAGGAGTCTGCTAGACCCGCTGAGTGCGCGCCCTGCATCCTCCTCATCTGGGGGTGAGGCAGATCCACAGCTGCAGCTCCTCCTCACAGGCCCCCTCCCACAAAGTCCTGGGCCGCCTTCCACTCCGCCGGCCCGCCGGACTCCTCCACCCACAGATCACCCACCCAGTCCTGCCCCTCCCTGCCCCCCACCCCGCCCCTCACCCAGGTGGCCAGGCTCCGGCTCAGGAAGTCTCTGAGTCTGGGCCCCTGGCCCCCCTCCATGGCAGGGGCCGGGTGTAGTCTCGCTGTGGCAGCTACACCTGCCCGGAGAGGAAGAGGAAGTCCCCAGCGGGGGCATCCCGGCCCAGCCACAGACACCCTATGTAGCTTCCGCCTTCCGGGTTCCTCAGGGCCAGGCGCCCCCAGAGTCCTGCCTTGGCCCCTCCAGCACCCACATCTTCCCAGGGGCTCAGGCAGGGCTGTCCTGGAGGCAGGGGCCCAGCTCACCCTGCTCCTAGCTCGGTGGACAATGATGGGGGGGGGGGTTCTCTGGGCCTACTTTCCCCAGTGTAAAACCAGAGAGGGTAACTTCAGCCTGGCACGTCCAGCTGGAAAGGGGCTCTGGTAGCTGTGCAGTGTAGATGCCCACAGGTGCATCTTCTGATTTGGGAAGTTTCTTTCACTAGCTCCTCCCCCTCCCCCCCTTTCTTTAGTGGTAGTACTGGGATTTGAACTCAGGTTCTTGTGTTTGCTAGACAGGGAAATCTACCACTAGAGCCATAACCCTCACCCCCTGGTAGTTCCTGGTTTTATCTAAACACCCCCATGTTCAGCCTGATGCAGACTCTGCCTCCCTAGCTCCACACCAGAACCTCAGCATGCATGGCTCCTCATTGAGGGCTTACCTAGCAAGCTCAAGGCCCTGAGTTCAAATCTGAGTACCACTATACTAGGTGCTTTGAAGGGGAGTGGATGTAACCTTGGCAGGATGGCCAGGATTAGGCATCCCAGAGGATGGCAAGAGATCCGGGGTGACTCAGTTCAGTACCCTATGGAGGAAGGGCGATAGGGAAGGCTTTTCCAGGCAGGGAAATGGCTCTGAGTGTCCAATGGCTCTGAGACAACCAGGACCATTTTATTCTAGGCCGCCTTGTTTACTGTAATGACCATCTCTAAAGTCAGGGTACCAGGTACAGTGTCCACTGGGTCAGCACATGGCCGCACCTCTCAAGTCCCTGCATCAGATCCTGAAGAGAGTTTTCCCACTGCTTGGAACATTTTTTTGGGGGGGAGAGAAGGTCGGTTGTGGGGCCTGAATGCTGTCCCTAAGCTCTTCAGCTCAAGGCTAGTGTTCTACCACTTGAGCCACAGTGCCACTTCCAGCCTTTTCTGCTTACGTGATGCTAAGGAATCGAACCCAGAGCCTCATGCATGCAAGGGAAGCACTCTACCACTGAGCCACCTTCCCAGCCTGGAACATTCTAAATCAAGACTCAAATGATGGCAGCTGCTAGGGAGGCGGGCCAGGCTTGTCAGTCACGCTTGCCGCAGCTCTACACACATACCAGGCTGGCTGAGAGGCTGTTTCATGGAACAGCTGAAGGATGCTGCACTTTCAGACATTCTCCTTGTCAGACACCATGACTCTCAGACCCAGACTCAACGGCAGAAGCTGGCCTCTCAAAGGGAGATTTTGTGAACAGGGTAACCAATTTATGTTGCTTCTCTTCCCCTTTTTTACGTGGGAATCGCAATTATATATGATGGGAAACTACATCTAAATCAAACAGAGCTCTTCTGGGAAATCAAAAAGCAAAACTGTGGCATGGGAAGAGCCTTGGGGGCGCAGTTAACTGGAGGAAATGGTGGTTGTTGTTGTTTCCTTAGTGGCATCTTTTACGATTGATGATATCTTACGAGTTGATGAAATATGGGGTGATAATAGCTTCCCAGGAGCCAGACGCAGTTCTAAAGACTTTATACTTATTAACTTATTTGTTTGGTAAGATTAAAAATGATGGATTACTCTTCAAGTTACAGAGGAAGAAACTGGAGCACAGAGAGGTTAAGAACTTGCCGAGAGCCACATAGCTAAGAAGTGGTAGAAAGAAGGCAGCCGGGAAATGGGTGAAAAGAGCAAGGTTAGTCCAGAAGCATATCCAGGTGTTGACTCCCAGAAGACACCTGGAAATGGAATGCGGTCTCATGAGAGATCAGCCAGGTGTGACCCACCGCGAAGCCCTGTCTGCCTCACATCCTCTGGAGGCTGAGGCCTGGGAATTTCTCTTGCCCCCCCTCCTTCCCTCTTGCTGGCCCTGCAGCCAGGCGTGATGACTGCGGTTCACCTCTCTCAGGGCCCAGGGAGGCCCCGGCCTTGCTCAATATCTCTGAGTCACACCCTTCCTAAGGCCTCAAGGCAGGGGCCCGTGTCCGGATTGCTCTCACATCCGTCAGTTGGACAAGCCTGGCTGCACCTCCATCTGTCCTCAGCTGGCCAGGGGGGCGGGGCTGCTCAGCTGACTCTGTGAATTGGACTTTAAATGTTTGCTTTAATACTGGCACCAGAGGGCTGGGAAGGTGGCTCAGTGGTAGAGTGCTTGCCTTGCATGCATGAGGCCCTGGGTTCGATTCCTCAGCACCACATAAGCAAAAAGAAAAAAAAAAGCCGGAAGTGGCGCTGTGGCTCAAGTGGTAGAGCGCTAGCCTTGAGCTGAAGAGCTGAGGGACAGCGCTCAGGCCCAGAGTTCAGGCCTCACGACCGGACCCAAAAAAAAAAAAAAATACTGGCACCAGAGCTTGAACTCAGAGCCACTCACTCTCACTTGACTTTCGTGCTCCACTTGAGTCACACAGACCTCCAGTCTGGTATTTTTGCTGGTTCCTTGTAGATAAGTGCCCTAAGGGCTTTTACCCCACAGGCCAGCCTTGAACCTGGGTCTTCTGAGCCACTAAAATAATAGCTGTGAAACACCAGCACCCAGCTTTAAACGCTCTGTGTGTGTGTGTGTGTGTGTGTGTGTGAGAGAGAGAGAGAGAGAGAGAGAGAGAGAGAGAGAGAGAGAGAGAGGGAGGGAGAGAGAGAGAGAGAGAGAGAGAGAGAGAGAGAGAGAGAGAGTATACTGGGACTTAAACTCAGGGCAAAGCCTGGACACCTCCTTTAGCTTTTCTTTTTTTTTTTTTTTTTTTTTTTTTTTTTTTTTTTTTTTTTTTTTGTCGGTCGTGGGGCTTGAACTCTGGGCCTGGGCGCTGTCCCTCAGCTCTTCAGCTCAAGGCAAGCGCTCTACCACTTGAGCTACAGCGCCACTTCCGGTTTTCTGGTGGTTTATTGGAGATAGGAGTCTCACGGTCTCTCCTGCCCGGGCTGGCTTTGAACCGCGATCCTCAGATCTCAGCCTCCTGAGTAGCTAGGATTACAGGCGTGAGCCACCAGCGCCCGGCTCCTTTAGCTTTTCTGCTCAAGACTGGTACTCTACTACTTGAGCCATAGCTCCACTTCCAAGTTTTGCTGGTTAATTGAAGGTAAGAAGCTCTTTCCTGCCTGGGCTAACTTTGAATGAAGATTCTCAGATCTCAGCCACCCGAGTGGCTAGGATTACAGATGTGAGCCAACAGCGCCTGGCTTTCAACATTTTCTGAGCACTGGTGGTTCATACCTATTATCATAGCTGCTTTGGAAGCTGAGATCTGAGGATCACAGTTCGAAGCCAGTCTGAGCAGGAAAGTCCATGAGACCTTTATCTTCAATTAATTAACAAAAAGCTAGAAGTAGAGCTGTGTTTCAAGTAGTAGAGTGCCAGCCTTGAGCAAAAAAGCTCAGGGACAATGCCTAGGCCCTGAGTTCAAGCTCCAGGACCCGAGTTAAAAGAAGGAGGGAAAGAAAGGATAGGCTAGGAAAAGAAAGGGTCCATAAGCTTACAGAGAGTAACTGCTATGTCCCACCCTCTCTCTTGGCCTCTGAGGCCACCACTGGACCATTTCTCGTGTCCTTTCCTGAGGTCCTGATGAGCCTGTAGCAAGCCAGCACAGCCGCGCGTGGCTCTGCGCCTTCCTTGTCTCACTGGGTATTTTGCAATCTCTCTTTTTTTTTTTTCAGTACTGGAGCTAGAAACCAAGTCCTTCCTCATGCTCAGCACACACCTCAATCCTCAGACCTTAGCCTCCTCGGTCACAAGGATTACAGAGATTACAGACGTGAGCAACTGGTGCCTGGCCATCTCTGGCACTTTTAAGAGGGCTTAGTGACCTCTGCCGTCCAGCAGGGGGACCCAGGAGATGGCTGGAAAGCAGGGATGACACACAAATGGGCAGCATGGTCAGTGAGCGGCCTCCTCCCTCAGCCCCGCTTCATCTGTCTAGGAGAGGGGGGGTGGGACCCCATCTCCCAGTTCTCTTTGAGTTTTAAGTTTCTAGATAGCTCAAGTCCCACCCCCCAAGACCAGAAGCAGGGAGGCCTAGGCGCTGAAGGCAGGTGGGGTCCAGTGACGATTCTGAGCGAACCACAGCTGAGTCACGAGATGCCCAGCACAGCTCCAGAGCCCACCCAGCATCCCAGCAGCCTGGCCGGGACCCAGTTCTTGTGTCACCATCACCCTGGATCTCATCTTCCCTCCCTCCACCTTCGCTACCCACTCCAGCTTGGCCCGCTGCCCTGGACCTTCGCGTATGCTGCTCCCCATCCTGAGATACCTCCGGCCCCTCCACATTCTGTTTCTTGGTTTCTGTGTGTGTGTGTGTGTCTGTCTGTCTGTCTGTGTGTCTGTGTGTGTGTGCATCTCTCTCCCTTTCCTTTCTGTCTCCCTCTCCTTCTCCTTCTCCCTCTCTCTCCATGCCTGGCTAACACCATGAGCCTTAATCTCAAATTTCCTACACAAGGAGCAGGAAATTTTCCTCCCTTGTTCTATTTTTCCCATTTTAATACTATTATACCAAAAAAAGTTTCTTGCTAAAATATTACACTCACATACACATACAGGCCCAGGTAAACTCACACCTGTAATCCTAGCTCCTTGGGAGGCTGAGATCTGAGGATCATAGTTCAAAGCCAGCCTGAATAGAAAAGTCCCTGAGACTTTCCTTTCCATTGTGGAGCCTGACCTCTGGGCGCTGTCCCTCAGCTCTTCAGCTCAAGGCTAGCACTCTACCACTTGAGTCACAGCGCCACTTCTGGCTTTTTCTGCTTATATGTGTTGAGGAATTGATCCCAGAGCTTCATGCGTGGAAGGCAAGCATCTACCACTGCGCCACCTTCCCAGTCCCGTACCTGAGACTTTTTTTTGGGGGGGGGGGTTGTCATGGGGCTTGAACTCTGGGCTTGGGCACTGTCCCTCAGCTCTTCAGCTCAAGGCGAGCGCTCTACTGCTTGAGCCATAGCGCCACTTCCAGTTTTCTAGTGATTTATTGGAGATAAGAGTCTCACGGACTTTCCTGCCTGGGCTGGCTTTGAACCATGATCCTCAGATCTCAGCCTCCTGAGTAGCTAGGATTACAGGCATGAGCCACTGGTGCCCGGCTCCCTGAGACTTTTATCTCCATTTAACCAGCAAAAAGCTGGAAGTTGAGCTGTGGCTCATGTGGTAGAGCACCTTGAGTGGAAAGGCTAAGAACCCCGGCCAAGCCATAAGTTCAATCCCCAGGATCAGCACAGTTAGGTAAATAGTCAGGTGGGTGGATAGATAGATAGATAGATAGATAGATAGATAGACAGACAGACAGACGTCAGCCTCAGCCCTGCCCCACCCCTGCCTGCTGGTTCCCTTTGGTGACAGCTCTGCATCTTGGGCCATTGGTGCCACCTTCTCACTAGGGAGGGAGCCATGACTAGTCCCTGCAAGGTGCAGTGCTGAATCCACAGCGGCCACCACACTGCCTGAGTTTGCAGACACTCGCCTGTGTTAGGCTCTATTCAAGCTCTGCACCTGTATTACTCCCTTCACCTCCCCCTGAAGCTGGAAAACAGATGTCATCTCCTGTGTATAGTGAAGAAACTGATGCACAGAGAGGGCAAGTCGCTTGGTTAAAGGTCACACAGCCAAGAAACCATAAAGCTAAGATACCAAAGAGAATCCTTTTTTTTTTTTTTTGTTATTGTTTTGCTTATTCATTGAATTTACTTATTTAGAAACAGGATCTTAGGACATAGCCCGTCTGGACTCACCCTTGCTGCGTAACACAAGCTAGCCTTGCATTCATGATCCTCTTGCTTCAATCTTCCAAGAATGGGGATTATAGGCCTTCATTGCCACGCCTGGTTTACAGGAATGTTTTCAAAAGAAAATGAAGCTCAGTACTGGTCTAGTAGTACACACCTGGAGTCCCAGCTACTCACAAGGCTAAGGCAAGAGGTCAAGAGCCCAGGAGTTCATTCAAGAGTAGCTTGGCAACATAGCAGAATAGCAGAACCAGCGTGGGGAGGGGGTGGGTGCGGGGAGGTGGCAGGGTGGCGGGGGGGGGGGGGGACAGGAAAGAAGCTCAAAGGAGAAAGATGGAGGGAGGGGGCAGCTGAGGTAAACCCCATCCTCCAGCTCCTGAGCTGCAATCTCAGATCCCCTTGGCCCCCTCGGCCCCCATGTCTCCTGGCTGTCTGTGAGGAGAGCGAGACTGGACGCCAGCCTCACCCAGCCAGGGCCCAGGGGCCAGCTGCCAGCCACCTCATAATTAAAGACGCACACATTAAAGATGGTGCCAAGGTGCCATTAAAGACCCATTAAGCAGAAGGGGCGAAGGGTGGACGCGCCGTGGGAAGAGAACCCAAACTCACCGCAGTGGCGGAACTTCCAGACAGCCGTACAAACAGCCGTGCCCTCGGGCCCAGCACTGGGCCTGGCAAACCTGCCCTGAGCACCACATCGCAGAGGAAACTTCCTGAAGCTGCCCCTCACCAGGTGCTGCCCACACTGCGTGTCCACTGAGGGAACTCAGCGGAGCCTGGCCTGTGGGCCACTGTGCCCTGCCCACTCCCCCCTGCCCACTCCCCATCCTCGCCTTTCCCCCTTCCCATTGGCTGTTCCCAACCTCTGCACACGCTTCCATCTTGCCGCATGTGGGTGCACTGTGTAGCACACAGATGCCCAGAGCAGAGGCCTAGGAGACCTCAGCCATCCATCCCTGTTGGCCTGGGCGGAGGGGGAGGGGGTGCACAGGGGTGAGCCCCAAGCATCGAGTGTCTTCTGCAACCACCAACACCACGACAGATGCTCGCAGCTTTGCACGGGGCTCTGTGTTGGAAGAAGTTACTGACCAGAATCCATCTTTTTGTTTTGGTGGTGGTATGGGGATTTGAACTCAAGGCCTCATTCTTGCTCCACTTGCTTGTCTGGCTAACATCAGGAGCCATGCCTCCAGTCTACCTTTTTCTTTTTTGTTTGTTTGACTGGGGCTTGAACTCAGGGCTGGGCACTGTCCCTGAGCTTCTTTAGCTTAAAGCTAGCACTCTATCACTTGAACCACAGCTCCACTTCTAACTTTTTCTGCTTATGTGGTGCTGAGGAATGGAACCCAGGGCCTCATGCTTGCAAGGCAAGCGCTCTACCACTGAGCCACCTTCCCAGACCCCCAGCCCTAGCTTTTTTTAAAATAATTTTCTACTGTTGTTACAAAGGTGCTGTACAAAGGGGTCACAGTTATATAAGTCAAGTAAAGAGTACATTTCTTTCTTTTGGGGGGATGGGGATGGTTGCAGGGCTTAATTAAACTCAGGGCCTGGGCATTGTCCCCTGAGTTTTTCTGCTCAAGGTTAATGCTCTACCACTTTGAGCCACAGCGCCACTTGCGGTTTTCTGTTGGTTAAATGGGGACTTTTCAGCCCAGGCTGGCTTGGAACAGTGATCCTCAGACTTCAGCTTTGTGAGTAGCTAGTATTACAGGCGTGAGCCCCAGCACCCAGCTAAGAGTACCCAGGTTTTTGGACAACGTCACTCCTTCCATTGCTCTCTCCCAGTTTTTCCTCCAGTACAACTTAAAAAAAATAATGTGGGGGCTGGGAAGGTGGCTCAGTGGTAGAACGCTTGCCTAGCATGCATGAGGCCCTGGGTTTGATTCCTCAGTACCACATAAGCAGAAAAAGTCAGAAGTGGTTCTGTGGCTCAAGTGGTAGAGTGCTAGCCTTGAGCTAAAGAAGCTCAGGGACAGTGCCCAGGCCCTGAGTTCAAGCCCCAGCACTGACAAAAACAAAAAAATTAATGTGCCTGTACTGGGGCTTAAACTTAGGGCCAGAGTGCTCTCCCTTAGCTTTTATCACTCAAGGCTGGTACTTCACCGCTTGAGCCACACCACTTCCAGCTTTGGAGTGGTTAACTAGCAGTAAGAGTCTCACAGTCTTTCCTGCCTGAGCTGGCTTCAACCTGCCATCCTCAGACCTGAGTCTCCTGAATAGCTAGGATTACAGGCGTGAGCCACCAGTGCCCAGCTTTGTGCAGTATTTATTATACATGTTATGGTTCCTTGCCTACTTTGCTGGGGCAAAAAACCAATCAAGTGGGCTGGGAAGGTGGCTCCGTGGTAGAGCGCTTGCCTTGTGTGCACAAGGCCCTGGGTTTGATTCCTCAGTACCACATAAGCAGAAAAAGCTGGAGGTGGTGCTGTGGCTTAAGTAGTAGAGCGCTAGCCTTGAGCTGAAGAGCTGAGGGGCAGCGCCCAGGCCCAGAGTTCAGGCCCCACGATCAACAAAAAACAACAACAATGAAGTAATGAAGTGTCTCACTTTCCCTGTTCTTCTAATCTCTAACCACTAGGGTCACCTGGGAGAGGGGACCCATTCTGCAGCAGTTGGCCAATCATTCAATTCAGGTCTGACACTCCTTACCTGGGGATGGTGTGAGATTCCCCCAGGCTGGTGCCCTGCTCCCCCCTCCCCCCCCCCCCCCCCCCCCCGCAGTTCAGATGCCAGGCGCAAGCTACCTGTGAGCAGCGCTTCTCAGCATCCTGCAGTAAACACAGCTTCCCACGCCCCCTCCTCTGGTGCAGCTTGTGACTCCTTTGCTTGAACACCTTGCAGATCTCAGGAATGGAAAATAAATAATATTTCTGTTATAAAGAATAGTGCAGGGCTGGGACGGTGGCTCAGTGGTAGAGCGCTTGCCTTGCATGCATGAGGCCCTGGGTTCAATTCCTCAGCACCACATAAGCAAAAAGAAAAAAACCTGGAAGTGGTGCTATGGCTCAAATGGCAGAGCGCTAGCCTTGAGCTGAAGAGCTGAGGGACAGTGCCCAGGCCCAGAGTTCAGGCCCCATGACCGGACCAAAAAAGAAAAGAATAGTGCAAACATCTATAATCCAAGCTGAGATTTGAGGACCAAGGTTCAAATCCAGACCAGACAGGAAAGTCTATGAAACTCTCATCTCCAATAAACTTCTCAGAAAAGGGTGGGGGGGGGGGGGAGTTGGGGGCAAGGGGGGGGGGGCGGGTAAGAATAGTGCAGAGCCAGGCACAGTGGCTCCCATCTATCATCCTAACTACCTGGAGGTCAGGGCCTGGGGATCAAGGCTTGGCTTGGAACCAGCCTGGAAGAAAAGTTGTCAACACTCCATCTCAGTGAATGCTGAGCACAGTGGCACGCACATTCTGGGCTGTGGAGGACGCACAAGGATGGGGAAAAGCACGGTTATATAGTTAGAAGCACAAAATAGGAGGATCACAGTCCTGGCCTGCTCGAGCATAAAGTGAGACTTTACCTTGAAAACAACCAATGTGAAATGGCGCTGTGGCTCAAGCGGTAGAGCGCTCGCCTTGAGGTGAAGAGTGCAGGGACAGCGCCCAGGCCCAGAGTTCAAGCCCCACGACTGACAAAAAAAAAAAAAGAAAAGAAAAAAAAGAAAGAAAACAACCAATGTAAAAAGAGACTGCTGGAGTGGCTCCAGTGGTAGAGTGCCACTTAGCAAGTGTGGGGCCTTGAGTTCAATCTTCAGTACAAACAAAATTAAGAAAGAAAAAAATGAAGGAAGGAAGGAGGAAAAAAGAAAGGAAAGAAAGAAAGAAAGGAAAGGAAGGGAGGGAGGGAGGGAAAGAAAAGAAAGGGAGAGAGAGACGGAGACAGAGAGACAGAGAGACAGAGAGACAGAGAGAGAGGCTTGTATTCCAGTGGCTCATGCTTGTAATCATAGCTACTCAGTTCAAAGTCAGCCTGGGCAGAAAAGTCCCCATAATAGTTTTATCTCCAATTAACTACTCAAAAATTGGAAGTGTAGCTGGGTGTCGATGGCTCACACCTGTAACCCTAGCTACTCACAAGGCTGAGATCTGAGGATCATGGTTCAAATCCAGCCTGGGCAGGAAAGTCCGTGAGACTTTTATCTCCAATAAATCACCAGAAACTGGAAATGATGCTGTGGCTCAAGTGGTAGAGCACTAGTCTTGAGCTGAAGAGCTGAGAGACAACGCTCAGGCCAAGTTTAAGCCTCACTACCAACAAAAAAACAAAGAAAACTGTGGCTCAAGTTGTAGAGTGCTAGGTCTTGAGCACAAAGAGGCTCAGGGACAGCACCCAGGCCCTGAGTTCAAGACCCAGGACTAGGTAAAAAGAAAAGGAAGAAGGAAGGGAGGCAGGGAGGGGAAAGAGAGAAAAGAGAGAAGGAAAGAGCTAAAGAGGGAGGGAAAGAGGGAAGGAAGGTAGAGAAGGGAGGGAGGCAGAAGTATGGGGTGGGGGCTCCAGGCCCTCTCTTCTCATTTCCTGAGTCCCCGAGACCTGAGGGTTTAGCGCCTTGGATGCCCTTTGGACCCTGTCTTTTGGGCTCTCCCAGCGTCAAAGTAGAGGTAGGGTGGAAGGGTCAAGGGTCACGCTTGGACAGAGGGTGTGGTCCAGCAGACTGGCAGAGAACCAGCAAGGCCTGTTTGCACAGATTCTTCCTGGGTCTCTGTGGCCATCCTCCCTCCAGGGTGTGTGACCCTCGGGAGTGAGGAGGGCCGAGGAAGCACTGTCCAAGGAACAGGTTAGAGTTCCTGCATGGCCACTGCAAGCCAAAGAGCCACGAGATCAGACTTCAGTGCCTGCCCTGTGGAACAGGAGCTCTGCATTCACAGCCTGCCTTGGGAAGGGGGCAAGCCAGGAACGGGGCTCAAAAACTAACAAGTAAGCCAGGCGCCGGTGGCTCACGCCTGTAATCCTAGCTACTCAGGAGGCTGAGATCTGAGGATCTCCGTTCAAAGCCAGCCCGTGCAGGAAGACTCTTATCTCCAATAAACCACTAGAAAACTGGAAGTGGCGCTGTGGCTCAAGCAGTAGAGCTCTTGCCTTGAGCTGAAGAGCGCAGGGACAGCACCCAAGCTCAGAGTTCAAGCCCCACGACTGACCAAAAAAAAAAACCAAACAAGTAACAAGTATAAATTCTATTGTATTGATATCTATACTGATAATATATGAACCATTTATGAATTAAATGTTCTTGTGGATATGTGTGTGAAAAGAAAGTGCGACGTAGATAGGGAACCATCTGGGAACTGAACCCCCTTGAATGAGGGGAGCTCACTGCATGGCAGCTTTCAAAAAACCAGCCTTTTCTTCCTTCCTTCCTTCCTCTCCCCTTTTAATTCCTTCCACCAGCACCCAGCTCTTTCTTTCTCTCTTTTACTTTCTCACTTTTTGTGCCAGTACCAGGACCTGAACTCAGGGCCTAGGCACTGTTCCTTAGCCCTTTTACTCAAGGCTGATGCTCTACAACTTCAAGCGCAGCTCCACTTCCAGCTTTTTGCTATTTAATTGGAGATGAAAGTCTCACAAGACTATTCTGTCTTGTCTGGCTTCAAACTGTGATCCTCAGACTTCAGCCTCTTGAGTAATTAGGATTATAGGTGTGAGAGACAAGAGCTAACTATCCTTTTTTTTTTTTTGTCGATTGTGGGGCCTGAACTCTGGGCCTGGGCGCTGTCCCTCAGCTCTTCAGCTCAAGGTTAGCACTTTACCACGTGAGCCACAGCACCACTTCCAGCATTTTTCTGCTTATATGTTGCTGAGGAATCGAACCCAAGGCCTCATGCATGTGAGGCAAGCACTGAGCCAACTTCCCAGCCCTAACTATCCTTTTAAAACATAGTAAAAAGATTTTTCAGGAGTCTAAGTACTCCCTGAGGCATGCGGCAGCTATGGGAGAGGTGTGTGACCAAGACAGCACACTTCCAGGGGCAAGAAGTGAGGTTGGATAAAGGTCAAAAACACCCAGGGAAACTTTCTGGATGGGACTTTTTCTCCAAAGCCCCATTTCCTCCTTCCTGTTGGCGGGAGTACAGATGTGACGTTTGGAATTCCAGCAGTCATACTGGATCCAAAGATAAAGGCACATGTTTGAAATGGCAGAGCAAGACAGAAGTGTGGGTTTACCTGGGGGTAGTGACTCATTTGGTAATATCAACTACTTAGGAAGTTGAGATTATGAGAAATGTGATACACGGTGTGAGGCAAGCCCAGACAAACACTTCATCTCAAGCAGTAAGCCCGATGTGGTAGCTTGTACCTGTAATCCTCCAGTTACATGGGAGGACAGGAGGCCATAGTAGGAGGACCAGAGTCTGATGCTGGCCCTGGAGGAAAAATACAAGACTCTATCTCAAAAATAACTAAATAACTAAGCGGGCACAGAACAGAACACGTCTCAAATTCAAATGAAATAATGCCTGCCTAACAAATGTGAGGACCTGAATTCAAATCTTAGAACTTAGAGAGACAGAGAGACAGAGAGACAGAGACAGAGAGACAGGGAGAGATGATCTAAGTAAACAACTACCCAAAGCCAAGGATGTAGCTCAAGTGGCCCAGTGTTTCCTAGCAGGCCTCCTGCCTGTGGCTTGCTGCAGAACCTCCACGAGCTCAGCGACACAGACCCAAGGGACCTGCCGACTGAGTCCGTGCTCCCCAGCTGGAGGACAGCGCCAGTGTGCACCTCACCTGTCAGCAGTGGCTCTACAAGTGTCCTCCCCCTGGGGACAGTCACTTACCACAGCAGGGCTTCCCTACGCTGCCCTGGGGCCCAGGCTATCCCAGGCTTCTAGCCACTCCACCAGCCTCCTGGACCAGGCCATTACTGCTCCCTCCCAGTGTAAACACTGCTGGGGGCTGGGGCTGGGGGGAGGTCTAAAGCCAGAGGTCCTGTCCTGAGATCTACCAGACCAAGCATGAAAGGTCGAGGTGTGCTGGTACAGGCCTGGCTCCCGCTGTGCTTCTTGGAAATGGGTTACAGGCAACACTGGCTCTGTCTAGGCTTCTAGGCTACAATGGAGCTCCATAGCCTGCCCAAGGCCTGACCCAGCTCTCCTTAAGGACCCTCCTCTCCCCTCCCCTGGCCCCCCAGCCCTCCCAGCCTCTCGGCCTGAGACTATGCCCTGAGGCCCTGTGCCAAGCATTGACTCCACAGCAAAAACAGACTGAAGGTAGAGTATTTATTGCAGGCATCAGGCCAAGGGTCCATCTGGGCGGCTCTAGGTGAGGCGGGGCTGCCTGGGCACATGGAGAGCCTGTGGTCCAGGCTCAGAGCTGGGAGAGGATGTTGGGAGCCAGGCTGCAGCTGAGGCCTGTGCCGTCCGGCTCTATGTTCAGGATCTTCACTACTCCATCCTCTATCACCATGGAGAACCTGCCAGAAAGAGGAAGCGGCTAGCTGTATCAGCCTGGCTCTGAGGTAGACGAGGGTCCCAGGGAAGCCCCCACGGTACCTCTTGAGCCTGCGATTCCCAAAGAGGGGCACCATGGAATCATCTAGTAACAAATCTGTCTCCTAGGGGAAAAGCAGAGAAATCTGTCAAGAATGTTTCTGGGGGGCTAGGAAAGTGGCTCAGTGGTAAAGCGCTTGCCTCGCATGCATGAGGCCCTGGGTTCGATTCCTCAGCACCACATAAGCAAAAAGAAAAAAGCCAGAAGTGGTGCTGTGGCTCAAGTGGTAGAGCGCTAGCCTTGAGCTGAAGAGCTGAGGGACAGCGCCCAGGCCCAGAGTTCAGGCCCCACGACCAGACCCAAAGAAAAAAAAGAATGTTTCCGAGATCGCCTGCTTCCAAACCCAGTTGGGACTGGGACTGACTCACCTTCCCGAAGGCCCCAGTAGGGTCAGCTAGGAGGCGAATCTGAAGGACAGAGAGAAAGGTTATAACCTAAACCTCCCACCCAGCCCCAGCCCCCTGCAGAATCCCAGCCTTACCTTGCCTTCTGTCTTATTCACGCGTCCCCACTCTCCAGTCACAAAGACATCGTTCACACACAGGCATGCTACCACCTGCACACCTTTGTCCTTCAAAGCCCCGACCTGGTCCACATATCCAGGCAAGTGGGTCTAAGAAGGGGAAACAGAGTCATCACAGGGATAAGTGCATGCGCTCCTCAGCCCACCCTTCATCCTCCCCCCTTCTCTGATCAACCCCTCTCATCAGGCAATGAAAATCTTTTCTGCTTTAGCTAAGGAGCACAGATTCACATGTCAGGTGGTCAAGACCATGAACTTTCCATGGGCAGAACTATGGCTCATTTGCCTCAGTCCGAAGTACCTCCACAGTGCCTACCACCCCCCCACAAGAATTAGTAAGCGGTTTAGGAGGACACAACTGTAGTCCTCCTGTGCAATGCTGGCACTGTCACCTAAAATGCTCTCTTTTTTGTTGGCCATGGGGCTTGAACTCAGGGCCCAGGCTCTATCCCTGAGCTCTTTGGCTCTACCACTTTGAGCCACAATGCCACTTCTAGTTTTCTGGTGGTTAATTAATGATAAGAATCTCATGGACTTTCCTGCCTGGGCTGGCTTTGAACCATGATTCTAGATCTCAGCCTCCTGAGTAATTACGATTACAAGCCTGAGCCCAGCACCTGGCTCTAAAATGCTTTCTCAACTGTCCAATCTTGTGCCCAGTTGTCTCAGCACCACACAGATCTAAGAACAATATAGAAGATCCTGATTATTGATCCCATTGAGGAGCCTCACCTTGGAACAGCCTGGGGTAAACGCCCCAGGGACTCCAAACAGCACGCCCTTCTTCCCCTTGAACAGCTCAGCCAGGTTCACCTTGTTCCCAGGCTGCCCTTCAAACACCTCCACGGAGGGAATGGGATCTCCTACCTGGAAGCAAGGACTTTAGGGTAGAAGGGGGTCCTGAGGGAAGTGCAGCAAACGCCAGCCAGGGGAACACACAGGCTGGTGCCTGGAAACCCACAGACAAAGGCTAACAGGTCAGGAGTCCCTCCCTGGTCCCTCCCACATGTCAACATTACTCCACATCCTCCAGGTTTCAAGGAGGCCCTGCTCCATCTGAAGGACTGTAGATGACAGCAGAGAAAGGGAGTCACCACCCCAAATGTTGCAATGCTGTGCAAACAAAAGGCCTAGTTTCTTAAAACAGTGGATTAAAACTGGGTACCTGAAGCTCATGCCTGTAATCCTAGCTACTCAGGAGGCTGAAATCTTAGAAGCTTTTTATGTCTGTTTGTTTCTGCCAGTCCCAGGGCTTGAACTCTGGTGCTGGGCACTGTCTCTGAGCTTCTTTTGCTGAAGGCTAGCACTCTACCGCTTAAGCCACAGCACCACTTTTGGCTTTTTCTGTGATTAACTGGAGGTAAGTGTCTCAGGAGCCTGGCACTGGTACGCCTGGCACGCCTGTAATCCTAGCTACTCAGAAGGCTGAGATTTGAGGATCACAGTTCAAAGCCAGCTTGGGCAGGAAAGACCATGAGACTCTTTATCTCCAACAAACCACCAGAAAACCAGAAGTGGTGCTGTAGCTCAAGTGGTAGAGTGCTAGCCTTGAGCTGGAGAGCTGAGGGACAGCGCCCAGGCCCAGAGTTCAAGCCCTGCGACCAACCAAAAAGAGTCTCACAGACTTTCCTTTCCCACGGGGGCTGTCTTTGCATGTAATCCTCAGGTTTTAGCCTAACTCTTGAGTAGCTAGGATTACAGGCATGAGCCACCAGTGCCCGGTGAGAAGTTTCAAGTCAGCAAGGACAGAGAAGTCCAAAACTCTTATCACCAATTAACCAGCGAAAATCTGGAAGTGGAGCTATGGCTCAAGTGGTAGAGTGCCAGCTTGAGTGGAAAAAGTGGATTAAATGGGAGGGGGGGGCAGAGAGCTGTGCAGAGAATGAGGAGATGAGGGGGACCGACAAGAGGGTGTTCTCCGAGCTTGAGCAAGAAAGTAAACGGTGTGTGTGGAAGGTGGGGGGGACTCAGAAGAGGGTGGAGAGAAGGGGAAGGTCCTAGGAACAGGGAGGGTCCAGAAGATGGGTGAAAGACACCACAGAACAGCGGGAATCCGCTACGGGGACGGTCATGAGCTAACACGGGAAACACGCTGGACGCTCCAAGGGACCACAGCTGTCTCAGAAAATGGGGTGAAGTAGAGATACCATCAGAAAAGCATGGGAAGAGTGCAGCGGAAGACATGCAGAAGAGATTGAAAAGGGGTCCTGCGGTCAAGATGCTTCTAGAAGGTGAAGAATGCCGTGGTATATTCAACAGCCTAAAAGCAGCGGGGGCCGCCGTGGTGTCGCACGGTGGCCGGCAAGGGAGGAGGGGCGCGAGGACGCGAACGTGGACGAGAACCGAGGGGTCAAGGGCGGTCGGCAGGAGGGGCCGGACGCGGCGGCAGGCAGGGGGCGGAGGGGGGACACGGGGGCAGGGGTTAGCGGTCACCTTGATCGGGGCCATGGCGACCGCAGCTCGGTGGAAACAGCGGGTCCCGCCACGCTGCCACTCTCCTCTTCGCGTTCGCGGTCCCGCAGCCGGGAGCTCAAAGGCAGACGCACGACTCAGCAGTACCGGGCTGGTTTGTCGAACGAGGACTCGTAGCCAGGACAGCCCCATGCCCGCCCACCCGGCGCAGCGCCTCCGCAGGACGGACCGGCGGGAGGCGGGGCTTCGAGCGGGCGGGGCCTCGAGCGGGCGGGGCCTCGTCCGCCCCGCCCCGGAGGGTCGCTCGCACTGCGCAGGCGCAACAGACCTTCCGGGCCGCTGAACTCATTTGCATTAGGGGCTGCGCGGTGACGCTTTCACCTAGGGGGCGGAGCCTCTGGCAGTCACTCAACTTATTTGTAAGCAACGGGGTGCTTCCGTTTTAAAGGTTTAATTTACACATGGGGCAGTTTCTCTCCCTTGGCTAAAAACAAAAGGACGGAAATAGTGTCAGCCTACAGATAATGTAGGCTGAAGGCATGTTTATTTTAGGTGCAACTCGGCCTCTGCATTGCAGCTGTTTTACATATGATTTGCATCTTCACGTACGAGTTAACAGCGGGTAGGTTTTGGCATGCGCCATTCCAACCTCCCACCGAAATGCTTCCGGGAACAGCGCGTGACCCGACCAGCGCTTTCCCACACCAGAGCTCCAGCAAGCTCCAGAAGTTCCAGCAAGTTCGCCACTTCCGGTCTTCCCGCAGGTCCAATAGTGTAGAGAGTGCGCGTGCGCGCGCAAATGGTTCCGGAAGTGACGCGACTGAAGCGCGTCTCTTTCCGGTTCCGGCCTGGCAAGATCTCGGAGAGCAGCATGAAACTTCTCACGCACAATCTCCTGACCTCGCATGTGCGGGGGGTGGGGCCCCGGGGCTTCCCCCTGCGCCTCCAGGTACCGGCCGGGAGCTCCCACGCTTTCTCCCTTCCGGGAGGGATAGAAACCCCTGGATCCTGCCTCTGCCATACTAACCCTCCCTCCCCCCCCCCCCCCCCCCCCCGCCCCAGGCCACCGAGGTCCGCATCAACCCTGTGGAGTTCAACCCCGACTTCGTGGCGCGGATGATACCCAAGGTGGAGTGGGCGGCGCTTCGGGAGGCGGCCAATACGGTGAGGGGCTCGACCTGTCCTCGGACGCGGGGCAGGTTCACCGCCGCCCGGTGAGCCGGCGGGAGCCTGGCTGGAGGAAGGGTAGGGGGGGGGCCCCCCCACAGATGACTGAGGTTTCTTGCCCACAGTTGCAGCTGGGCGAGGTCCCCACCGAGCCGGTTGAGGGGTATGAGCGCGATGAGGCGTTTCTAAGGAAGATGCATCACGTATTGCTGGAGGTGAGAATGGGTCGAATGGGTCACCACCCGCTTGCCCTGTCCTGGCTCCCAGAGGCTGTCAGTGCTCACTTTGTCTTTCCTTTCCCCCTCCCTTAGGTGGACGTTCTGGAGGGCACCCTGCAGTGCCCAGAATCGGGGCGTCTGTTCCCTATCAGTCGTGGGATCCCCAACATGCTGCTGAATGATGAAGAAACTGAGTCATAAATTTGCCAGCTAGCAGTGTGACATTCCATGGCCCTATGTATCTATTTCTTTTTTAAATGTATATTGTGTTTTTACTATTTGAGTCCCAACTTTGACCCATTAACACAAGGAACACACTTCTTGAGCTCCATAGTATATTTTTTTTTCTCATTAAAGGTTCAAAACCAAAAGCGGTTTCTCTTTGCAGCAAATATACATTAAAATAGAGTCTCTGTACAGCCATGGGCTCTGGGCCCTGGCTTGCCCCGTGTCCCTGTGCCTCCTTGGCCAAACCCAAAAATAAATATAGTGTTATTGCTCTGCAGGGCATAGAGGCAGTGCCCTCCCCCACCCCCTGAGGAGGCCGGGCAGGAGCTGATGGGGAGCCCTGGCCACCCCAAGAGTCCAGGGGCTGGAGCCTGCTTGGAGTTATTGCTTCAAGGGGGGGGGCACTAATGCCCAATGCAAATGATGAGGAGAGGAGCGAAGGGGCAGGGGCCTTTGCTCTCCAAATCCCCCTCTGCTCTGGAGAGGGGGATGGGATTAAGCAGCAGCAAAAGCATCACCCACTGGGAGACTGTGGCCTCCATCCCCTTCCCTCCCTGAGATTGGGTTTCTGCCTCCCACACATCCCCTGAAGCCCCTTATGGCTTCCGCAAGGCCCCCTATTCTCTTAGGGGCACGTTATGGCTTGCAAGGGGCAGCACTGTGCCCAGATCCGGGCATTACTTTCCCAGCTTGACACCCCCTAAGGGGGGAGGGGAAGGGCATGGCACCTGCTCCCAGGGGCTGATGGCATTGCCCTGGCCCTGCCAGCAGGCTGTGGCACTGCCCAGGCCCCAGCTCTGCCCCCTGGGGGCTGACCCCACCCTGGGCAGATCTGCCAGCACCCCACCCATCCCACCCCTCGCCTCAGTCCATCATGGCCTCAAGCATCTCCAGAAACAGCTTGTGCATGGGCACTTTGCCCTCCAGCTTCACCCCGTAGAAATGAGCCAGGACTTTGCCAGCTGTCTGGCGGAGGAGTGGCAATGTGAGCAGCAGCCTGCCTGCCCGCCGCCGCTCTGCACCCCCTCCAGGGCCAACCCTGCCAGCTTCATACTCCAGCAGGGCCTCGTGCAGAGCTTCTCGTAGCTGCTCCACAGCCTCGGCATCTTCAATGTGCACAGAATCTGAGGAGGAGAGAAGTGTTGACATGGGCTATTTCTGTAAAGGTCTGAACCAACCTCTACCTGGGGCTCCTGGATGGGGCCTGAGAGGTCAAATACAGATTCACTGATTTTAGCTGATAGACACAGCTTCCTGCTCCTGCCCACAGCCAGGGCCTGTCCTTTTCTCTCAACTATGGCCACTTCCTGTCCTCTCCACCTCCTCTCCCACATTAGCACTACACTAGGGCTTGCAATCTTGATGTGAGCTACATGCTGGTGGCTTACTCCCATAATCCTAGCTACTCAGAAGGCTAAGACCTGAAGATCTCAGTTTAAAGCCAGCCCGAGCAGAAAAATCCAGTGCAAATAAGCCAGCAAAAAAAAGTGGAGCTGCGGGCGCCAGTGGCTCACACCTGTAAGCCTAGCTACTCAGTAGGCTGAGATCTGAGGATCATGGTTCAAAGCCAGCCCGGGCAAGGAAAGGCCGACTCTATCTCCTATAATCAACTCAGAAAACTGGAAGTGGCACTGTGCCTCAAGTGGTAGAGCGCTTGCCTTGAGCTAAAGAGCCGAGGGACCGCACCCAGGCCCAGAGTTCCAAGCCCCACAACCAAGAAAAAAAAGAAGTGCAGCTATGACTCAAGTAGTAAAGCACTGAAATAACTAAGAGACAGCACCAGCCTCCACGTTCAAGCCCCAATATCAGCACACTGTTCTCTAAGCTTCAGTTTCCTGATCTGCAAAATGGGACTGTCCCACCATTATAACAAGGTTTACACTTAGAGGGCTTTCTGAATGTGTGGGCGCCTACCCTTGACTCACCAGAATTGGCAAGGGCCAGGGCCTTCAGCAGGACATACTCTTCTCGCTCGAGCCGCAGGGCCTGCAGTCGCCGGACGAGTTGCAGCAGGGCTGCCCCTAGCTCTCCCAAGCCGGCTGCCCGTGCTCCTTCTTCATCTAGGACCAAGTCCTCTGCAAAGGCCAGCTCATCCTGCAGGGGCAGTGAGCGCTGGGCCACCCCCAGCACCAGCACCTCCATCCACACGCTCTGCAGTACTGACATCTGGTCAGACAGCGACAGTGACGAGAAGCCTGGAGGGCAGTGGGAGCAGGCTTGGCTGAGCAAGCGCAGTGGGAACAGGCCTGACTGAGCAAGCGCACCGCAGCCAAGCACGGCCAGGCTTGCTCAGGGAAGCCCCAGGTTCCCTGAGCCCATTACCTGGGATGCTTTTGGCCCAGCTGATGGTGACCACAATCTCTCGGTCAAAGAGGTCGCAGAGGGTAGCCACTGCTGGGAGATGTCCGTCAGGGCCCGCTGGGTCAGGCATGGCATACAGCTTCTCAGGCTCCACCACCAGCAGGTGAGACACCAGCGCATTCACTGGGGCTACAGTGACAGGTGAAAGATGAAAGTCACAAGCGCTGGGATCTTGTAGGCCCACAGGTCCCTCAGGGCCAGGTGTCTTCTCAGGCCTTGCGGCCTTCCTCCATAGCTGCTGGCCAGCCAGGAGCAATGCTCCCAGGCGCCAGGGGAAAGTCAGCCTGCTGGTAGACAGGCACTGCCTGCTAAGTCTACCCTCAGGCTGGACTGTAGCTATCTGGTCCCAAGTCTACTACTTGGTGTCATATGAAGACAAATTTCACAAATAGTTTTTAGGGAAGTAAATGAAATGAGGAAAGTGAAATATGGGTATAGTGCCCAGACTGATGCCATATAGGGCCGCCCTCCTCTCATGCTCTAAAGACCCCCTTTCCTCAGAGATCTCACCTGTCTTCCGGGGGCCTCCAGCTACTGCCAGGGGGCCTGCAGGGAAGGGGCCTGGGAAAGGCAGAGGATCCACTTCTGGCCTCCGCTTGTACTTCTGTCGCCCACCCCGGACGCGGTCCAGGCGTACCCCTTTAATTGTAAGTCAGGACTGTGTTGGGATAGGGCAGGCCTGTGTGCCAGAGCCCTTCCCCAGGCTTTGCCCAGCACACCTCCCCCAGCCCCTGCCCAGCGCTCACCCTCCTTGAGCATGCCCACCCGCAGGCACTTGGTGAAGCGGCAGGCCTGGCAGGCCTTGCGTCTCCGCTTGGTGATCTCACACTCGTTGGAGGCCGGACAGCTGTACTCGATGCTCCCTGCCAGGAAGAGGCAGGGCTCCAGTGGCGGCCTCCTGGGGCCCAGAGGGGGCCCAGCTGACAGGAGTGCCCTGACTTGCCCCGAGCCAGCACCAGTCTGGGGGGTACGGGGAGGAAAGGGAGAGCAGGATGCCATGAGCAGGACAGGGAGGGAGATGGCTGCTGGACAGGGGCTGGGGGGGAGAGGGGCTGCCTGGACAGGGGAAGGGCAGGGCCCAGGCAGCTGCATCTCTGCTTCAAGCCATGCTTCTGGGCCACACTGCCCTCATCTGCTCTGGTCAAGGGCCACAGTGACCTCTATACACTGGTCCAATGGCCAATTTTGAGTCTTCAACTTACTTGCCTAAAAGGAACATCTAATACCATTGATCGTGTCCAACTCCTAGAAATACACCAATACTTCCTTCTTGCTTCTAGACATCACTCTTCTGGTCTTCCTCCCACCTCCCTGGCTATTTTGTGGTTTCCATGATGCTCTCTAAGCAGCCCAGGGCTGGTCTACCTCATCCTCATTCCCTCCACCCTCTCGTGGCAATCTTACAGATCACAGGCTTCCAGATTTCTATCTCTGGCCAAGACTTGCCCTGAACTCTAGACTCCCGTGTCCAGCGGCTCTGTGAGCATCCTGTCTACCTGAAGATTTTTCCAGCCTCGTGTTAATGGACTTCCGCCTCCCCTGCCCAGCTAGCAGCTGCCTTCCTTCTCTTGTTCAAGTAGAAACTTGGGCAGCATCTAGAACCTCCTTGACACACACACCCCCATCCAAACCACTGGCAAATCAGGAAGGGGTGGGGGGAGCTTTACTCTGTCACCCAAATCCCAACTTATGTACTCAGCAACTGCTTCTACCCTTGACGTCATGGTCACCTCTCACCTCACTGGCCTCCTCCCATCCCTGCTCTCCACACAGCCAGAGGGATCCTGTCCTTTCTTTGTTCAAACCACCTAGTGAGCCTGCAGCTCAGGGCCTGCACCCCGGCTCCGACTCTCCTGACCTCTACTCCCTCTTACATATTCCTCCAACAGGGCATGCTGCTCCCTGCCCGGAGCTCTGTGACGCCCACCAGGTTCCTTGTCACTGGGCCTTCCCAGGCCACTGTGACAAAACCAAATCCCTTCTGCAGTCAGATTCCCCTCAGCTCTTAGGAACCACCTAATATACTACTACATGGGAACCCACTCACCACAAGTGTCCCTCTCTCCCTGCTTCAGTATCGGCTCCACCAGGACCTTGGCTGGCCCCAGGGCCCGCAACATGGCCTGGCCCACAGTAGGCGCGGGTGGACCTCCCAGCCACACGGTTACCCCAAGAACCCAATGTCACAACCAGCCAACGGGCCAGTGAGCACGAAGTACTTCCTAGTGTGCTCCTGAACTCCGTTCCAGACACCTCCTCAGGGGGAGCCCTGGGTCCACACAGGGCCTTTAGCACACACAACATCCAAACAGGAAAGCTGTTAGGAAAGCCATTTATTGTTTCCTCCTGCCTGGTCCCAGTAGTGGCCCCAGGGCCTAGAATACTGGCCAGGGCTGCAAAGTGCAGATTTGAGGAGCAAAGTCTTGGGGCTTCCTGGAGTCACGCTGAAGCTACCACTTCCCAACTCTGACTAGTTAGCCATGTCCCACACCTAACCCCTTTGGGACCTCAGTTTTCCCAGCTGTAAAATTGGAATTTTTCTTATTCCAAATTTATACTTGGGTCTGGGATGTAGCTCAGGGGGTAGAACACATACTTATGCACCAAAGAGGCTCTGAGTTCAATCCCTAGCACCAATAAGAAAAGAAACAAAAGCCCTAGCCGGGCACCGGTGGCTCACGCCTGTAATCCTAGCTACTCAGGAGGCTGAGATCTGAGGATCGAGGTTCAAAGCCAGCCCGGGCAGGAAAGTCCATGACACTCTTACCTCCAATAAACCACTAGAAAACCGGAAGTGGCACTGTGGCTCAAGCACTCGCCTTGAGCTGAAGAGCACAGGGACAGCACCCAAGCCCAGAGTTTAAGCCCCACGACTGACTCCCCCTCAAAAAAAATAATCTGAGGATCTTGATTCAAAGCCAACCAAAGACTCTTATCTCTAGCTAACCAGCAAAAAGCTAAAGTGGAGCTGTGGCTCAAGTAATAAAGCCTTAGCCTTGAGCAAAAAGACTTAAGCAAGAGTGTAAGACCCTGAGTTCAAGCTTCAGTACCAGCATAAAGAGAGAGAGAGAGAAATAACCATAGTTATTGCAAAGGTGGGTTGAGAATGATTCGCAGCACTTAAGTGCCCAATGAATGCTGACTCTGCATAGCTAGGGCTCAATAACTATTTGTCCGGACTCAGAATGAAGAATTCCAGAGTGGCAGGAGACACCCAGACGTGGCCTGAATGGCTGTCAGGCCAGTAAGGAACACAGAGCATTGAGGCCCATGTGTTTCAGCCAAATCAAAACTGGCTAGAATGTCACAATCAGGGGTCTAAAGTCCAGTTATTAGTAATAGGCAGAGTAGCAGTCTGGCTAGCATCAAAGAGCTCAGCTCGGGACAGACACCAAACTCTAGTTCTGCCTTTCTACCTGTGAGACACTAACAAAGTTTCAAAAACCTCTCTGAGCCTCAGGTCCGATTCTGCTTACAATGCTAACACCTCATGGAGTTGCTGGGGGGGGGGGGAGGGGGACTAGACATAGAAATAAAAGGGTACTGTATCTGTCACACAGTAAGCACTCAAGGGAGGGAAAAAGTTAACCCAGGTGCTGTAGTGTATGCCTATAATCTCAGCCTTTGTGAGGCTGAGAGAGGAGGATCCAGAGTTCCAGGCCAACCTGGAACCTTTTGAAGATCCTGTCTTCAAAGAAGGAAAACATACAGTGACTTTTAAAGAGCCTGGATGCCCATCTTTTTAAAGTTGGATGCTAAAATGCAACATACCCTTCTTAGCCATTAAAACCCTGCTTTATGTTGGTACTGCTCTGGGGAGAAAAGAGCAGCATTTTCTATGCCAGGAGAAGTCAACGGCTGCCAGAAGCAAGGATGAAGTCTGGGAATAGGTACAAGTGGTCTTGGATTGTTCAGAGCCACAGTAGAAGGTGCTGGACCTACAGAACCCAGAAATCTAGGTGGTACCTCCATCCTTTCTCATCTCCCATTCCAGTGCAGCTACGCGTGCTGCTAGCTTTGTTTCATTTAAAGGAAAGGGCGTTCCTGGGAGGGACAGGGGGCCTGTGAACCCCAGAATGCTGACATTGAGCCAAGCCCTGCAGGGCAGACTCAAGGCCTAATGAACCCGTTGGAAGGTGTTAATGAGCCCAACAGGTATGGAGCAAAGGGCACAGAAGTGGGGTGGGGGCTCACCCTGGATGGTCCTCTTGAAGAAGGCTTTACAGGCCTCACAGGACGCCACACCATAGTGGTAGCCGGAGGCCACGTCCCCACAGACCAGGCAAAGGCGTTTGGGCAGGGAGCTGAGTGCCAGCTTCCCACTGCCCTGCTCACCAGGCCCAGCCCCCTCCCCATCCTCCTCCTCCTTGTGCCCTGGGAGGCAGCGGGCTGGGGCTGGACCAGGAGCCAGGGTCACAGGGGGCTCAGTCTCAGTCTCTGAGGAACCCTTTGGACTGTCAGGGCTGGCTGGTTCTGCTTTGATGTAGAGAGGCTCAATCCCCACCACCTGGTTGGACATGGCGCTGGTCACCTGCAGGGAGAAACCGTCAGATTACGGAAAGGCACCCTGCCACAGGGGTTGCCCAACACTGGGCCTGGGCCAGGCTTCCAAGCTCAGCCAAGGGGAGGGAGGGGGGCAGAGTCCAAGGAAGGGCAGCCTTAGGAAGAGGGCCCCCGCTGTCACCATGGGAACAGTCTCAAGAGCCTCCAGGCCCTTAACTGACAGCAGGTCTCTCCCTCTTGGGAACCTGGAAAAGGCTTGCAAAGCCCTCCCTGCTCAGCACTCAGGTCAGGGAGCAAGGTAACCACAGCCCCCAGGGCAACCTTCCACTTCACCTGGAACCCCCCAGCCAGAAGTGATACCTCCCAGCCACTTCCTCCAGATGTTGGGGATGACCCCCCCTCCCCATCTTCATATTCTCTCTATTCCAGAGAACACACACAGCAGCACACAAGCCCCAGGGCGGTGCTCACACTCACCCCACTCACCTACGTCTCAGGTGTCCCCGCAAGCCCACACATGCTCACTCTGCAGGAGACTTCCACACTCAAACCAGGGCCCTCACCAACCCCATCCTCACAACCTCCTCCAAAGGGCACACTCCATAAGCACATTCACACTCAAGTCTCCTACTCGATCGCACGCACACACTCACCGGAGCTCCAACTTCGCGCACAGGCAGACAGTTGTACAGGCTCCCCCCTCCTGCCCCAGCATGCCCAAGTCTCAGCCACACCACCGGTCGGTCGCGGCTCCACCTCCTTGCACCCCGGGCCTGCAACTCACTCAAACACTCCCGCAGCCGCAGAGCCCGCCACCTCCCCGGGCGCCCCGCCCCCCCCAACCTGCGCACACCTATGGGAAGTTGCCTAAAGTTGCTGGCCTCCCCTCCTCCTCCGCCCGCGGGGGACCTCGCTCAGGTTATCAGGAAGTAAAGGAGAGGAGCCAAGGAGGAAGAAGTTCTCCCCCGTCGGTGCGATGACCTTTGACCTAGAGAGGAGGGTGGCCCAAGGCCCCTTCGAGCGCCCCCACGTGGTCTTCAGAGCCCCTTCTCCCACCGAGAGCCCTCCCCATCTTCCACCCCAAGCCGCCCCAGAGGCTCAGGCACGCTCCCGGGTGCCCCACGCAACCCTGCCCCGGGGCTGGATCCCAGGCCCCAGGCTGACCGGAGCCGCAGCCGCAGCCCGAGCCCGCTGCCGACCAGGCCGGCCCGCCCGGGACCCGGACGCCGGATTCCGCCCAGACCCTCAGCCGGGTCTGGCTCTCCTCCCCGGACCCGGGCGGGCCCTGACGCCGGACCCCGCCTGGAGCCCGCCCCCCGCCCGCCTCCCGGCCGCGCTCGCACATGGCCCCCGCGCCCCGCCCGCCCGCCCACCCCCGCGGCCGCGCTCCCCTCCGCCCCCGGACCTGGGGCTCCGGCAGCGCTGGCGGGCAGGCATGGGGGCCGGGCGGCCCGGAGCGCCGGGGTGAGCCGGGGGCCGTGGGCGGCCCCTCCTCTGCCGCCTCCTCGGGCCGCGCCGCCCCGCCGCGCCGCGTCCCCTCACTCGGCGGCGCCGCTGGCTGCTTGTAGGACACAAAAGGACATCGCGGCCGCTTCCTACTCCGCTTCCTCCAGCTGACAGCGGGGGCGGGGCCGGCGGAGCGCATGCAAAGCAGGGGGTGGGGCCCGCAGCCCTATGCTAATCAGACAGGGGGCGGGCAGCGCCTGCGCGCCGGGAGGAGTCGGGGCGGGACCAATGGGCGGGTCTTCTCCAAGGCTCCGCCCCGCCGCCGTCGAGCTTCACCGGCGCACAGTCGTGCGCGGCCGCCCAAGGGGCGGGGCCAGAGGCACGGAGAGTCTGCGGGAAAGAACCCGAGGTGGGTGGGGCCTGGAGAGGCTTTCACAAGTGAGGCTCAACGCGCTTTGCGGAGTGGCGAGGTCGGCTGCGAGAGCCCACGACTCACATATGTAAATAAGGGGGCGGACCGACAGAGGCGCCTTTTATCTGCATATGCATGAGGGGCGGAGCTTGGGGAGGGAAGGGAGGGGGGCTCTACCCCTTTCCCTCCCGCCCCTCCAGGGTAATGTTTGTGGGGGACTTGAGCTTCAGACTCAGTCACCCTCCGAAAGCGGCTCAATCTCGGGTAGGAGATTCAGACCTAAACTATGCCTAGACTAAAATAACCCTAGGCTTGGAGCCTAAGGAAGACAGGGACCCGACTCCGATGAAGAAAACTCAAGGTCACTGCGGTGACCGAATGAAGGTCACGGGGAAGGGCGGGGCCACGTGCGTCCGCCTCACGCGGCAGCCACGCACTGACTCAGGGATCACGGACACTTTTTATTTTCTCTAGGGTTCATATTCACGCGGAGGGGGCTGGGGCGGGGCGGGGCGGGGCGGCGGGAGTCGAGGTTTGCTAGGCTGTGCACTGCAGTCGCTTGCTCCGGCGCTTCTTGAGCCCCTCGATGTACCGCTGCAGCTCCTTAGTCAGAAAGTGGTTTTTGCCGATCCGGGACCGGTAGCCTAGGAACAGGGCAGAACTGAGCTCAGGGCACGGGCACCCCGAGGCCTCCCCGCACCCCGCCAGGCGGCGCCTCGGGTGTCAGCTGAGGAGCTGCAGCTGCTTTGGGATGCCCGCCGCGGAGGCGCTTGGGTCTGTGTTGGTGTGGGTCCCGCCGGACCTCCGCGGCGATCGGTGAAGGAAAGCTAACCACCAAGGTTAAAGATGCTGCTTCTGGCCCGAACTTGGGCCGTGTGAACCAGCAGCTTTAAGGACGTCCGAACCACACACTTTAATCATCCTGTCCTTTCTCTTTGCTGAGCCCTATGGCATTAAAAAGTTTACCACAAAGGAAAGGATGACATTGGCCAAGAAGCCTTATACTCATAACTCTACTCATAGAATTGTAACCCCTTTTACAACTACTTAATAATAATTAAAATTCCCCGGGCTGGGAAGGTGGCTCAGTGGTACAGTGCTTGCCTAGCATGCATGAAGCCCTGGGTTTGATTCCTCAGCACCCCCTATGTAGAAAAAGCCAGAAATGGCACTGTGGTTCAAGTGGTAGAGCACTAGCCCTGAGCACAGAGAGGCTCAGGGACAGATCCCAGACCCTGAGTTCAAGTCCCAGAATCAGCAAAAAAAGAAAGGAAGAAAGAAAGGAAAAGAAAGAAAGAAAGAAAGAAAGAAAGAAAGAAAGAAAGAAAGAAAGAAAGAAAGAAAGAAAGAAAAAGTTTGCCAGGGGCCAGTGGCTCACACCTGTAATCCTAGCTACTCAGGAGGCTGAGATCTGAGGATTCTGGTTCAAAGCCAGCTCAGGCAGGAAAGTCAGTGAGACTCTTATCTCTAATTCACCACCAGAAAAATGGAAGTGGTGCTTGGCTCAAGTGGTAGAACACTCGCCCAGGCCCAGAGTTCAAACCCCACAACCAACCAAAAAAAAAAAAAAAGTTTTTCCCAAGAATCCAAAGACTAGTACATTTATTTCCACACCTAGAAGGGACCCAAGGGCTGTCATACCATTGGGCAGGTGAAGAACAGCCTTAGATATCCACACCAGCTAGAGAGGGGCACAATTAACACCTTTGACAGGGGGCTAGGAAGGTGGCTCAGTGGTAGAGCTCTTGCCTTGCATGCATGAGGCCCTGAGTTCGGTTCCTCAGCACCACATAAGCAGAAAAAGCCAGAAGTAGCCCTGTGACTCAGGTGGTAGAGTGCTAGCCTTGAGCTGAAGAGCTGATGAGCTGAGAGATAACACCCAGGCCCAGAGTTCAGGCCCCGGGACTGGCCAAAAAAAAAAAAAAAAAGACCTTTGACAGGGCCTGGGAAGGTGGCTCAGTGGTAGAGCGTTTTCCTTGCATGCAAGAAGCCCTGGGTTCAATTCCTCAGCACCACATAAACAGAAAAAACTGGAAGTGGCACTGTGGCTCAAATGGTAGCGCTCACCTTGAGCTTAAGAGCTGAAGGACAGCGCCCAAGCCCAGAGTTCAAGCCCCACGACCGAAGGAAAAAAAAAAAAAAAAGAACTTTGACAGTCACCCCATACCTCCCACATTGGGTTTTTCTGTGCCTAAACTTTATTTTTTGTTTTTGGCAGTACTGAGGTCTGAACTGAGGTCTTCAATTCACTAGGCGAGGGCTCCATTTTTTTTTTTCTTTCTTGCTTTTGCCAGTCCTGGGGCCTGGGCACTGTTCCTGAGTTCCTTTTGCTCAAGGCTAGCACTCTACCATTTGAGCCACAGCACTACTTCTGGCTTTTTCTGTGTATATGGTACTGAGGACTTGAACCCAGAGCTTCATGCATGCCACTAAGCCAGCTTCCCAGCCCAAATGGTCTGCTTATTTTTGACATAGGATCTTGCTCTTTTCTTAGCCTAGACCAAAATTTGATTTTGCATTTCCCTCTCTAACTAGAGTGACAGACACCCACCACCACTATGCTCAGCTTTTTCCAATGAGATGGGGTCATAAATGAGCTTTGTTGCCAAGGCTGGCCTGGAACATGAGTTTTCCCAATCTCAGCTTCCTGAGTAGCCAGGATTACATGTTGAGCCCACAGCACCCAGCTTGAATTCTCAACTTTTAACAGTAATGGGATCCTTGGAGTCATTGTCAGTGCTAAGGAGATCTGACACGGCAGACACATCCCGACATCCACCTTCACCCAAGTCCTGTACAGTTCCCCAGGAGCTTTTGTGGAAGCTGGCAGAGAGGGAGACTCACTTTTGAGGGCTTTGTTGAGGATTTCCAGGGCTTCATTCTCCATGAGTTCCATCAGGGGCAGTGGCAGCTAAAAGCAGTGAGACAAAGCTTCAGGCACCAGGGGAGCCCCAGCACTGCCCACAGGATAAATGATCTCTAGAAACTCGACCCCCAACCAGCTTCCTTCCTCTTTTTGTCTTTTTTTCTTTCGAGTGTGTGTGTGTGTGTGCGCGCGCGCGAGCGCTCGTGCGTGCTAGTCCAGGACTTAAACAACTCAGGGCCTAGGCACTGTCCCAGAGCTTTTCTGCTCAAGACTAGTACTATACCACTTGAGCCATAGCTCCAAATCTGGCCTTTGGATGGTTAATTGAAGATGAGTCTTTCTTTTTTTTCTTTTTTTTGGGGGGTCCGGTCGTGGGGCCTGAACTCTGGGCCTGGGTGCTGTCCCTCAGCTCTTCAGCTCAAGGCTAGCACTCTACCACTTGAGCCACAGCCCCACTTCCAGCTTTTTTCTTATGTGGTGCTGAGGAATCGAACCCAGGGCCTCATGCATGCAAGGCAAGCGCTCTACCACTGAGCCACCTTCCCAGCCCTGAAGATGAGTCTTATGGACTTTTTCTACACAGGCTGGCTTTGAACCGTGATCCTCAGATCTCAGCCTCCTGAGTAGCTAGGATTACAGGTGAGAGCCATCGGAGCCCCACCTTATTTCTTTTCCCCTCTGCCAACCATTTCCACCCTTCCTCTGCTATAACTCTCAGCTTGCTTGTCATCTTCCATTCTCTAACCACCTCCCCAGTATTCTTAGACCCCTCTAACCCTGTTCTGCTGTTCTGTCCAATAGGCTCGATGGGGTACGTTCTTTGAGAGACTGATTAATGACTCTGAGGAACACTTTTCTAGAGAAAAGAAAAGAGGAGTTAGTTGTCAGCAGACTCCTCCGTCTTCCCTGGAGCAGAGGAGATGGATGGGTAGAAGACCAGTTGTGCATGCTACCTCAGTTGGGAGTCAGGATGGGGCAAGGGCTACAAGCCTGGGCTTTAGAGTTCCACCTACCTGGATTTCTGTTCCGCCTCTCCCACTTAGGGCCAACAATTGGAAATCTCTTGCCCTCAGGTTCTTTACCTGCAATATGGAGTCATAAGAATGGCCTCTAATGACATTGTTTTTATTTATGCAGTGCTAGAGATTGAACCTTGCACATGCTAGGTAAGAACTTTACCACTGCCGGGCGCTGGTGGCTCACGCCTGTAATCCTAGCTACCCAGGAGGCTGAGATCTGAGGATCTCGGTTCAAAGCCAGCCCACCGTGAGACTCCTATCTCCAATAAACCACCAGAAAAACCGGAAGTGGCGCTGTAGCTCAAGTGGTAGAGCGCTCGCCTTAAGCTGAAGAGCTGAGGGACAGCGCCCAGGCCGAGTTCAAGCCCCACGACCACCAAAAAAAAAAAAAGAACTTTACCACTGAGCTGTATCCCCAGCCTGGGAGGGCCTCCTATAACAGTTGGGAGGCTTAGAGGTAATTATGCAAGGAACCCTAATATCTGATATAAAGCAAATGCTCAAAATGTTACACAGTTATTAGTTCTTATTTTCTAGTGAAGGTGGAGAGATCAAGTAGGGGTAACAAGTCCCCAAAAAAGATACTGTGGTAGGTGCTTAAAAATTGTAAACAGCCAGCCCAGTGGCTCACTCCTGTAATCCTAGCTACTCAGGAGACTGAGATCTGAGGATCATAGTTCAAAGCCAGCCCTGGCAGGAACATCCGTGGGACTCTTATCTCCAATAAACCATCGAAAAACAGGAAGTAGCATTGTGGCTCAAGTGGTAGAGCGCTAGCCTTGAGCTGAAGAGCTGAGGGATAGTGCCCAGGCCCAGAGTTCAAGCTCCATGACAGACCAAAAAAAAAAAAAAAAAAAAAGGAAGGAAGGAAGGAAGGAGCTGTAGCACAAAAGCTCTCAGGGATAGTGCCCAGGCCCTGAGTTTCAAGCCCAGGACCAGGGTGCACTCACATGCTTGCACACGTACACACACAAACACACACACACACTAGTGACCTCAGTGCAAATCTTTAGACAGAGAATAACTCCTTCAACTGGCTCCATGAGTCCATTCAAATCTAGGGAAGCAGATGCCAATGGCTCACTTTAATCTCAGCTACTCAAGGTGTTGAGATATGGAGGATCATGTTTCAAAACCAACCAGGGCAGACAAATCTAAGTGACTCTTGTCTCCAAACAACCTGCAAAAAGCCAGATGTGTTGGTAGAAAGCCAGTCTAGCAAGAGCGGAGCCCTGAGTTTATCAAATGTGTGTGGAGGTGAGGGAGAGAAGTTGGGGAATCGAAGCTCAGTGGCAGAGTGCTCGCTTAACCTGTATGAGGGCCGGGATTCGAACCTCAGCATCACAAATAAACCAACAACCAGATCCAAAGCCTCCCCCCTCAACCCGCCCCCCAAATGTGGGTTCTGACTGGCCGGTAGGGGGCACCCGAGGAATGCCTCTTTGCATTAAAGGATGGAGGATTCTCTCTAGCGCCCCTCCCAGGGAAGTTGAGAAACTTCCATCTGGCTTCCCCCCACACCCGCCCGCCCCCATTTTACAGAAGGGAAATTGAGACCCTCCCCATCCCTACACACACACCCCGCCCCGGCCCTGCCCCGTGGGTGCCCAAGGCCTGGCCAAGTCACACTGACCGGCCTCGGTACTGATGGCCTCGGCCCCCTTCTTCGGGAGGCCTTCTATGGAGTTGCAGCCGTGCAGCTCCAGGTCCAGCAGGGCCTGCTCCTCCAGCTCCTGGGGCTTGGGGGTGAGGGACTGGCTCTTCTGCCGGCGGATCTTGCCCACGTCTCGGCCCTCATCGTCGAAGTTCTCGCAGATCTCGGCCAGCGACAGGTTCACCTGCGGCTGCAGCAGCGTGGCGGTGCTCCACAGGTTGAGGATGTGGCTGGTCAGGGTGGCCTTGCCCGCGCTGCCCCGGCGCTCCGAAGGCTTCGGCGCCCCCTGTGGGCCACAGACCAGTGGGGAGCCGGGGCGCAGAGGGAGAGGGGGGCCTGGTGGGGCGGGGGTGGGAACGGGGACAAGTGTTGGGGAGGGGAGGGTGCCAGTTTCCTCCGGGTGCCGGGCGAGGGGGCGCAGGGAGAAGTCCTTACTTTGAGAGGCTTTTCCCCTTCCATGATTCTCGCCCGCAACCGAACCAGAGGCCGCTGGTCTCGGGGCGGGGCGGGGGAGGGGGGCGGGGCGGGGGTCACGCTCCGCCGCGGGGGAGGGGCGGCGAGGCTCTGCGGAATGGCGGGCCCTGGGTGGGGGGGGTGGCGTCCCCCCACCCGGAGAGTTCACCGCGGACGCCACGCGCCCTCCCGCGTCCCTCCAACACCCGCACCCGCACCCCATTCGCGCGCGGAGATCCGAGGCGCCCAGCCCCCTTCCTTGACCGATTCCGACCCCAGACCCTGCAGGGTCACCTCCAGGTCAAGACGTGACCTCCCCCCCATCCCTCCCTTCCTCCCTCCCCACCGGATGGACGTGGGATCCTGGGGGAGGAGGGTCACGGAAGGCCGGCCGTGCGCGCCCCGGCGGGGAGCCCCACAGCCCGGTCCCGCAGCGCACGGCCCGCGCGGTGCAGACTGCTCGTTTATTGATGCAGGCTTGGAGGCACAGTCGTGAGGTGTCGCGAGGGACAAGCCTGGCCGGGGCAGCGACACAGAAAGGCCGGGGGGGGGGGGTCCGGGGAGGGCCAGAAGTGAGGCAGGGGCTGGGGCGGGGGAGGCCGCTCGGTGACCCTCGGCCCCGAGCTCGGGCATCCAGGAAAGAGGGCTCTTTGGTCGAACAAGCCAAGCATGCCGGGGTGGGGTGGGGGAGAGTTCAGGGACGGAGCCCTTCGCGGGTCCGAGCTGGGATCTGGCCCTCACACCGCCAGCATGCCTTTGTCCCGGGGTCGCCGGGGGCCCCGGGGCCGGGCCGGCTTCTTGGGGGGGTTGGGGCGGCGGCGCCCGCGCGGCGCGCGCGGCAGGGCACAGCCGCGCTCGCTCTGCGTGTCGGAGGACTCGTCGATGAAGGCCAGGTTCTCGCTGGGGTAGTCCAGGGCGGAGGCGGTGGGCGGGGAGGGCGCCGCCACCTTCTTCTCGGGCAGCCCGGGCGACGGGGGCCGGCCCACGGGCGGCGATGGGCACGGCGGTGGGCACGGCGGAGGCAGGAGCACCCACTCCTTCTCTGGCGGGGGCGGCGGCGCGGGGGGTCCGGCCCGCTGCGTCACCCGTGCGGTCACCGTGCCTGTCCAGCTGGCAGCCTGGGCGGTGAGGCCGCCCATCTGCGGAAAAGTAATCCTGGACCAGGGGTCCTCTCCAGACTGCCAGCCCGCCTGTCCCTTCACCGGGCAGGCATCCTCCTGTGGTCACCTGACCCTCCTGCTGGCGCCTGTGGGGGGCGCCTCACACCTTTCTGCATCTGCATAGAAGTAACCCCTCCTGCAACCATCTTTCTACAAAGCACCAGATTATTATTATTATTGTCCTGCTACTGGAGCATGAACTCAGGCCCTCGGTGCTGTTCCTGAGCTTTTTTTTTACCCAAGAACTGGTGCTCTACCACTTGAACCACAACACCCCTTCTGGCCTTTTGCCCTTACTTGGAGATAAGAGTCTCATACACTTTTCTGCTCAGGGCTGGCTCCAACTTGGATCTTCAGATCTCAGCCTCCTGAAATAGCTAGATAACAGGCCTGAGGCACCAGCGCCCCGCTCTCTTTCAGAGCCCCAATTTTATTTCAGCTTCCTGTCCAGTTCCAAGATCTTCGCTGCCTGTATTTAGCCAAGTGCTTGCACCAGGGCAGCAAAATGCAGGTCAGCCAGTTAAATAAATGTGAGTTTCAGATCAAATAACAAATACAATTTTAGGGTATTTGAAATTCATGTTTAACTGGACTTCCTGCATTTTTTTCCCTTTTAATTTGCTAAATCTGGCAACCCCATGCATGAGGGCAGAAGGGGTCGAGCATACTTGAGTTTACCTCTCTGGGCACACACGAGGTGTCACTTAGCCCCCTAACTCCAGGATCGCACACTGCCAGGGAGGCAGCCAGGCCCATGAGAGCCCATAGCAGGCCTTAATACACCAGCGGTAGCACAGGCGCATTGCAGCGCTAGCCAGGAGCGCCTACCTCTGCCCGCGTGCGGCGAGAGACCACACGCAACCAGTTCCCAATGGTGGTGAGCACCGAGGCGAAGTAGGCCAAGCCAAGCAGGATCCAGAACCACACCAGCGGCTGGTAGGCAGGGGAGTCCTGCCTTGGATCAGCGCCTAGGGTCCCACCAGGGACGGAAAAAACAGGTTGATGGCTGTGTGGGGGTGGGGGATGGATCACTGAAGGTCTCTGACCCTCACTGAGCGAGGGAGCCCTCTGCAGGGTGGATGCTAATGTGTGCAAATGAGTGTGGGGGAGGGGGAAGGAGCTAATGTGTGCAAATGTGAACTGGAAGATGAATGCAGCATTGATGAAGGTGTGCACGGCAAACTTGCCACGGAAAAATGCCCCTTTGGATGTGAGGTGGACGATGGACATCTGTGCATGCAGTATGTGCATACACAGGACATGGATGTATCACAATGTTACGCGTGCACAGGTGCTGCGTGAATCAAAGTGCACGGTGCACTGTTGCCTGACTCCCATGTAGGAGTTGGAGCACAGTTTCCATGTGGGACTTGAAGGGAGCACCCAGACGGCAGAGCTCCGGGACAGGAAACAAAGCAGACAGGAAACACAGCACCTTACCCGCCACGTAATCTCCAAAGCCCACGGTGGTGAGCGTCACTATGACAAAGTAGATGGCCTCCAGCTGGCTCCAGTCCTCCATATAGCAGAACACGAACGTGGGCGTGAGGACAAAGAGCAGGCAGCCGATGAGCAGGAAGAGCATCGCGGACAGCACCCGCACCAGCTCCGGGGGCACGTGCCACTTCTGCAGGGAGGGGCGGCACGCAGGACCACCAAGTCCACAACCCCCTCCACTCCCATTTCTCCGAACCCCTGCCTCCCCGGGGGTGTGGGGATGGGGTGCTTCAGGGGAGGATCCAGACATCTCACTTACTGGGGACCTAGGGGAGGGAATCTTCACCCCCAGCACAAGTGCACCAGGGGCCCGGGAGCAGCTCACCAGGAAAATTGCTTCGATGTGGCCAATACCTCTGCGCAAAGAGGAGCCCAGCCGGTCCCCGACCCCTGCCAGCAAGATCCCGAACAGCGGGATCCCCACCAGGGCATAAAAGATGCAGAAGAGGCGCCCGGCATCTGTGCGCAGGGCTGCGTTGCCATAGCCTGCGCAGAGGAGCAGTGCAAGAAGGGGAGGTGTCACCTGGCACCCCTACCTCTCCCTGCGCCGTCCCCCAGAAGGTAACTCCTTGCCCTCTACCGCCCATCCACATGCCGTATCTCCTCCCCCACCAATGGTAGTGATGATGGTCCCTGAGAAAAAGAAGGCGCTGCCCAGGTTCCAGACTGAGTGGCTGCTGTTCGTGGTTGAGTTGATTTCTGGATCCGCACCCCCTCCCAGGGCTTCAGCCACATCCTGTGGGACAAGGCACAGAGGGAGGAGCCTCAGCCCTTCCCCTGCCCCAGCCGGCTCCCTGACCCTCATCTTCTAGGGTGCATGTCCCTCTTCCCCTCCTGCCCGGAACTCCAAGGCAATCAATCCCTTACAGCAGATTGGGTGACCCAAACCACCTTCAGGCAAATGTGACCTTCATGAGGCTGTAGAAACATTCAATTACCTGCCTCTCCCCACCCCAACTTCACACAACAGATTCCTAATTGGCGGTGAGGTACAGAGAGTCTGGGATCCCCCTGGGTTCAAATCTTGGTACTGTGTGACCTTGGGCAAGTTAGCTCTGCTCTCTATGTCTCAGTTTCTACATCTGCCAAGTAGCAATGATTGGAGAAGCAGCCTCATGGAGTGTGTGTGTGTGTGTGTGTGTGTGTGTGTGTGTGTGTGTGTGTGTGTGTGTGTGTGTGTGTGTGTGTGTGTGTGTGTGTGTGTGTGTGTGTGTGTGTGTGTGTGTGTGTGTGTGTGTGTGTGTGTGTGTTTGTGTTGGAGCTTGAACTCAGGGCCTCATGCTCTCATTGGACTTTACCCTCCACTTTCAGCTTTTTGCTGGTTACTTGGAGATGAAAGAGTCTCACTGAACTTTCCCTCCGAGGCTGGCTTCAAACCTTGATTCTCAGGTCTCAGCCTCCTTAGTAACTAGGATTATAGGTGTAAGCTACTGGGACCCAGCCACCCTCATAGATTTGTTGTGAGGAATTAATGTCCCAGTCTTGATGGGCACATGCGCGTGCACACACACACATCACAGAATTAATGCACTTATAAAAAGTAAGCCCTGTGGTTTGTGGTGGGTATCTTTTCACAAGGGGCTCATGCCCTGTGCTTTCCAGCATTCCTCGGACTCCCCTCCAGTATGCCTCCATGGAAACTGAGTTGAATCCCCCACTTTCAAACGTTTGCAGCCAATTTTGGGGTAGACACACACATTAATGTCCCAGCCAAAACCCATCGGTGCTCAATAAACATTAGTGAAGGAATGAAGTGTCTGCTCTCTCTCTTGACCCCTTAAGGCAGGGCCCATGGTTTGAGGGCACAGCACAGGTAAGAGACACTAAGAAGGGTCCTACCCCATGGAGCACAAAGGAAGTGTCCATGTGTGGAGACTTCAACCCTCTACTTCTCTGCAATCCTCCTGAAGAAGACTCTTTCCACTTCATCTTCCTAAAATGGTGGGGCTTTCTTCTGTCAACAGGATCCGGCCGAGGCTGGCCAGCCCAGCCTGCAAGTTCTCCTAACTGGTCCCAATTCCCTTGCCCCCGTCATCTCTCCTGGAACTCTAACTTGGCACCCCCAAAATACACTCATTGCCCTCCCCCCTCCGGAGTTTCTGAAACCATGCCACTTCCTGTAACCATGATTCCTTAATGAAGGCAAGAGGTGAAATGTCTGATTAAAAGTGATTTTTTTTTATTTTGCAACTTTTTCTCATACATTTCACTACTCAGAAGGGAAAAAAAAAATCCTCTATCATTCTGTGTGTTCTAATTTCTGCTCCAAATGACTCTGCATCTGCTCAGTCCAGATTCTGCAAAAAGACTCTCCAGTGAGTGCTCTAGTTTGCCGCCTTTACCCCAGGCTGCTCCCTGGCCCACCCATCTCCATGCTGCCTCTCCCACGCCATTCACTTCAGTGGCCAGCAATCCCCACAATCCAGCACACAGTGGGTACTTAAAGAAGGAAGGAAGGAAATGTCCCTTTTCACTGATCTTACAGTGGTTTGTCTGTCCCCGGATGTGATATGGTCTAGGGCAGAGCCTGTATCTGCTCTCTCCTAGTCTCCATTCCCTTCCTCGTTTCATGGGCTACAGCACACAGTAGGTACACGATCATCGCATGAGTCATTCTTACTTTGAAAGAGAAATAAAGGGGCTCTCAGGCACCCTTCTAGGTCCTGCCCCTCTTTTTCCTCTTTCAAATCCAGGAATAAAGCAATTCCATTGTGAAGATAAAATAGGTCAGCTCTCCCCCCTCCCCCCCCCTCCTTGTGATCTGACCAGACATACTCTCTCACTCTGCCCAGACCTCTCAGAGCTTTCTCCTCCTTTCTCTAAGTGTCAAGAGCCATGTCAGGTGGGCAGTGACCTGGCTTCACCCCACCTCATCTCTTAACAGGGTCCTGCCAGACTGCTGAGGCTCTCACAACAGCCTCACTCTCTACAAAGAACAGGCAGGGAACCAGGAGTTGTAGGCTTGGGTAAAGAAGTATTTATTTGCCAGGTGCTGGTGGCTCATGCTTGTAATCCGAGCTATTCAGAAGGATGAGATCTGAGGATGGCAGTTCCAAGACAGCCTGGGCAGACAAGTCTGAGAGATTCTTATTTCCAATTAACCAACATTAAAAAAAAAAAAAAAAGCCAGAGTAGAGGTGTGGCTCAGGAGGTAGAGTATCAGCTTTGAACAAAAATGCTAAGCAAAGCTGGGTGCTGGTAGCTCATATCTGTAATCCTAGCAACTCAGGAGGCTGAGATCCAGGGATTGTGGTTCAAAGCCAGCCAGGCAGGAAAGTCTGTGAGACATTTTTTGTTTGTTTGTTTGTTTGTTTGTGGGGCCTGAACTCTGGGCCTGGGCGCTGTCCCTCAGCATTTCAGCTCAAGGCTGGAGCTCTACCACTTGAGCCACAACACCACTTCCAGCTTTTTCTGTTTATGTGGTGCTGAGGAATGAACCCAGGGCCTCATGAATGCAAGGCAAGCACTCTACCACTGAGCCACCTTCCCAGCTCCTCTGTGAGACTCTTATCTCCAATTAAGCACCAGAAAACCAGAAGTGGTGCTGTGGCTCAAGTGCTAGAGTCTTAGCCTTGAGCTAAAGAGCTGAGGGAAAGAATCCAAGCCCGGAGTTCAAGCCTCACAACAGACCAAAAAAAAAAAAAAGGTATTAAAAACAAAAGTATTTGTTAAATAGTTTTTCATGACAATGGCTGGGAAATCAGAAAAAGCAACAGAGGAACTCACCAGCTCCAGAAGACTGAAGTCTAGAGCTTTCCTTATTGACTGCCTGGAGGTTGGTTACACAGTACCTCAGAAAAGTCTACTCCCCCCAACTTGCCCATCAGGTAAACATGGGTCCTGGAGGGCGGGGGCAAGAGGCCCCTGGCCTGGCATCCATGGTGGCATGGACAGAAGCCCTCCAAAGTCATCTTTCTGTGCCTCATAGGCACAGCTGGGGGGGGGAGGGAGATTGCTGCTCATCGTTGTCTTGGATTTCTCTAAGGCATCTGTGACTCCAAAAATGTATAGGAGTCAGAATCAGGAAGACTGCCAGTGCTAGCAAGTAAAAACATTGCAGGATCACACTTAGATTAAAATGCATTAGTTGCTTAACTAAGATGCACATGAATTCATCCTGAATTTTACCTGGCAACTTATAGGGTGAGTTAGACCTCATTTCATGTATTTCATTCATTCATCCATTCATTTGTCCGTCCTTCCTGCCTGCCTGCCTGTCTTCCATCCATCCATCCATCCATCCATCCATCCATCCATCCATCCATCACCATCACACAAATTCCAAGAGCACAGCCTGCTTACCAGGCACAATAAGGAAAACAAAAGACAGCTCCTGGCCACCATATTGAAACAGAGACTTGAATCCCAGCTTCTGCCCAGCACCCCACAGCTGCACCTAGTCCTTAGGGATCTGTGTCTGGAAGCCCCCTCACATCCCAGAACCAGTCCCACGGAACAAGTGCCGTAGGGGCTCCATCCTGCACGCACCTTGATAAAGAGCCCCAGCTCCAGCTCGCTCACACATGGATGGGCCCTCAGGAACTTCTCTCGGACCTCCCCCAGCTCCCTCTGGGCCTGCTGCTCGTGGGGTTGCTCCAGGGCCTGGAACACCAGGGCACCCAACACCAAGTACAACATCACCAGTGCCAGCAGTGCCAGGAGTGTGGTGCTGCGCATGGCACGTCCAGGGGCAGGTCCGGCTCCACTGCCCGCCTGGGGAGGCGGGGCAGGGGGGTCCTGGGGAGCAGTGGTCACTGTGGGCAGAACCAGGGACGCTGGGGTCAATAAATGCCTAACACGCACACCCTCCCCCTCTGCCCTCCCCCGCCCCCCATGTGTCTCCTGTGGTCCTTCTGGCTAGACACTTGATAGCAGGGATCCCACAGAACTCCTGATTCTAGTCTGATTCTAGTCTCCTTCTCACCTCTGTCCGTCCCTCAGCCCCATCAGAGGACTCGGGCTGGAAGAAGAGTGGACGGCGCCCATAGGGGAAGGGAGGCCAATGAGAGAAGGATGGAAAGGCTGTCTCTTGAGAGCCTGTCTCTTGAGAGGCAGAGTGACTGAGGAAATGTGGGCTCCCCTCAGACAGGATGAGGAAATAGGCAGGATGGTGGGTGAACCGGGGTGGTGTGTCCATCCCCCGCGGCGGCTCTCCCATTGCGACTGCCGCGGCCACCCGGGCCAGCTCCCTCCCTCCCCTCCCCGGGAGCTCCCGAGCTGGTGGCAACTGGCCTGGTGGGGGCCTCTGGGGTCCCCCCACCGCACCCCGCCGGGCTTTCGAGGAACCCCGGGGCAGGTTCGACCGGCCCCAGAGGCAAGGCGGGAATCCCGGCAGGGCAGGGCGAGCGCGAGGCAGGGCGAGCGGGTCCGGCAGGGTCGGCAGCGCCCCGGGACCGGTGTCGGCCAGCGGGCCGCGGGAGGAGAGGCGCACACACACGTGTGCCCACGCTCGCGTGCGCACACGCACATCCCGACACACTTCACCACCGCCGCAGTCTGCACAACCTGCGCCGCCCCCTCCGCCGCGGCTGCCCGCCGCGCCCCGCACCTGCACACTGCGGCCGGGCTCGGCGCGGCGGCCCCCCGGGGGCGCGCCGGGCCCCGCGGAGGTCCGCGCACACGTGTGCGCACACGCCGCGCCACCGGGCCCGCGCGCGGCGCCGGCCGCCCCGGCTCGCCGCGCCCCGACACGCCGCTCGCCGGCATGCTGCACCCCGGCTCGCCGCGCCCCGACTCGCCGCACCCCGACACGCATGCTGCACCCCGACTCGCGGCTCGCCGGCGCCCCCTCCCACCGCCTCCCCCGCGTCCCCACGCCGACGCGCGGGGCGTGCCGCGCGGCGCGGTCCTCCACTCGGAGGGGGTGCCCCACCCGGCCCGGCGCCCCCTGCGCGCCGGAGCCCCCAAGTCCTCCCGCGTCCCCGCCCGGCCCGGCCCTGCGCTTACTGTCGCCCGCTGCGGCGGCGGCGGCGGCTGCCGGGTCCCCGCGGCCTCTCGGGTGCCGGCTGGGCGGCGGAGGCGGCGGCAGCAGCGAGGGGCGGGGCGGGAGGCCGCCGGGCTGGGACCCCCTCCCGCCTCCAGAAGCCCCCTCCTCCAGGCAATTAACCCCTCCGGCGCCGCCACCTACCTAGGTGCCGCGCCCTCGCCTCCGCCCCCGGCGCTCCCTTACCTGCGGCCGCCTGGATCCCCAATTTCCGCCCAGCCAGGGGCGGATGGTGGCAGAAGAGTTAGACAAAGGTCGCCCCAGGGTCCAACCTTCTAGTCTGGGATGAAGTCCAGTATGGCCAGCAGCAAGGCCCTGGCCTGAGCATCAGCTTGGCCAGGTCTCCTGGCACACATGGAGCTCATCTTCCATTAAAGGATCGGGAAGGGGCCCATCTCTCTCCACCCCTGGGGACCGCGGGGCCCTGGGCTCAGCACTTATGAAGGAGGAAGGAGCCCCGGCAGGATAAAGGCATGCATGCAAGTGGGGAGGGGATGACGGGGGGGGGGGGATTCCGTGGATCTGGTCAACCTGTGGGTGGGGACCCGCCTCTGGGAAGTCACTGCTGGAGCACATCCTGAACCTCTTCCTGGCTCCCCAGTCTCAGGTCCTCACCTCCCCACCCAGGAGTCACCCCCCCCTCCGACCCCCAAGCCCAGGTAAAAGCTGTGTGCCAATCTCAGTCCAAACTGGTGGCAGCATTCTCTGCTCAGGTCCTGAACATTCCATCCACCTGCCCCTCCCAGTTCTCACCCTTTACAATCTCTGACCTCCCCAGCGACCCTCCTCTACAGCTCCCTGGGGTCCTAAGCCCCAGGGTGAGTGCTGGACTGGACTTTGAGCCTGCCCATCCTCTGCAAGTAGGACACCTGGGCAGGTTACAGTTTCTGGAGGCTCCTTGTTCACTTACAGGAAAAGAATGCTTAATTATCACTTTGGATGTTGTTGGAAGCATTCACGAAATCAGCATTAATAAATACTCAACACAGAGCCTGGCAAGCACAATGAATTGCCTACAAATATAATTTGCTTTTCATCACAAAGTGATTGTCCAGACAGGGACCAGGGACTCATGCCTGTAATCCTAGCTACTCAGGGGTCTGATATTTGAGGATCCAGGTTCAAAGCCAGCCCAAGCAGGAAAGACTGTGAGACTTTTTTTTTTTTTTTTCCCCAGTTCTAGGGCTTGAAGTCTGGGTCTGGGCATTGTCCCTGAGCTTCTTTTGCTCAAGGCTAGCACTCTACCACTTGAGTCAGAGCTACCTCCAGCTTTTTCTGCTTATGAAGTACTACGGAATTGAACCCAGGGCTTCATGGGTGCTAGGCAAGCTCTACCACTAAACCACATTCCCAACCCAACTATGAGACTCTTATCCCCACTAAACTACCAAAAACATGGAAGTGAATCTGTGGCTCAAGTGGTAGAGTACCAACCTTGAGCAAAAGCAGCTCATGAACAGTACCCCAGGCCCTGAGTTCAAATCCCATGCACATGTACATACACATGTGCACACACACACAGAAAGATTGTCCAGCCTCAGGCTAGTTTTGTTTCAGGTGACTTCTCTGGAGGCCTGGCCAGGCTGGCCCCAGAATGGTTCCAAGCAAGAGGTTTTCAGACAGGCTAAAAAATCCTAGACTCTGGGAACTTGGAGAAGCTGCAACCCCCAGACATGCAGGCAGGAGTTAGTGGGTCCAATAAACCACTCCCAGACACAGGACAGGTCTGCTGGATAATGAGAGGCACAGGGCAGTGACTAGGCCATTAGGCCTCTGGAAAAGGGCCCCCAGGAGCATGGAGACAGCCCACTCATCACTCAGCTTGTGAGGCAGGTTGCTCAGCCACCACAGCTCCTGCTGTGAAGGCCCTTGCTAACTCCTGGTACCTGAAAGTCAGATTAGAGGTGATGATAGAGATCGAGCTTCACAAAGCTGAGCCCTGTGAAGTTAAGATACTAACAGAAGGGGCTGGGAACCTAGCTCAGTGGTAGAGTGCTTGCCTTGCAAGCATGAGGCCCTGGGTTCGATTCCTCAGCACCACATAAACAGAAAAAGCCGGAAGTGGCGCTGTGGCTCCAGTGGTAGAGCGCTAGCCTTGAGCTGAAGAACTGAGAGACAGCGCCCAGGCCCAGAATTCAGATACTAACAGAAGCCAGGCACCCCGTGGCTCACACCTGTAATCCTAGTTATTCAAGAAGCTGAGATCTGAGAATCATGGCTCAAAGCCAGCCTGGGCAGGAAAGTCCGGGAGACTCTTTTGTCGGTTGTGGGGCCTGTACTCTGGGCCTGGGCGCTGTCCCTCAGCTCTTCAGCTCAAGGCTAGTGCTCCACCACTTCAGCCACAGTGCCACTTTGGGCTTTTTCTGCTTTTGTGGTGCTGAGGAATGGAACCCAGGGCCTCAAGCATGCAAGGCAAGCACTCTAACACTGAGCCACTTTCCCAGCCCCTCTGTGAGACTCTTTTTTTTTTTTTTTTTTTGGGTCCGGTTGTGGGGCCTGAATTCTGGGCCTGGGTGCTGTCCCTCAGCTCTTCAGCTCAAGTCTAGCACTCTACCACTTGAGCCACAGCACCACTTCCGGCTTTTTTTCCTTTTTGCTTATGTGGTGCTGAGGAATCGAACCCAGGGCCTCAGGCATGCAAGGCAAGCGCTCTACCACTGAGCCACCTTCCCAGCCCCAGCCAGCCCTAAAATTTTTAAATAAAAATGGAAGCAAAGCCAGGAACCCATGGCTCACACCTGTAATCCTAGATACCATGAGACTCTGACCTCCAACCAACTACTCAGAAAAAGGTGGAAGCGCGCTGTGTTTCAAATGGTGGAGTGTAGCCTGGAGGACAGAGCAGCTCGGGGACAGTGCCCAGGCCCTTAGTGCAAGCCCCAGCACTAGCAAAAAAAAAAAAAAAGAGAAAGATTTTCTTCTTTGGTCAGTCGTGGGGCTTGCACTCTGGCCTGGGCACTGTCCCTGAGCTCTTTAGTTAAAGGTGAGCGAAGAGAAAGGTTTTTGTATGTGTGCCACAGCTTGAACTCAGGGCCTGAGTGCTATCCCTTAGCTTTTTCACTCAAGGCTGGTACTCTACCGTGTGAGCCATAGGTCCAACTTGAGGCTTTTTTGCCCTGGCTGGCTTTAAGCTTCGATTCTCAGATTTCAGCCTCCTGATTTGCCAGGATTACAGGTATGATCCACTAGCACCCAGCAGGATCAAGTTGTTTTGTGGGGTTTTTTTTGGCAGGGGTAGGGTACTTGAACTCAGTGCCTGGGCACTGTTCCTCAGCTGTGTTTTGTTGTTTCTGGGTCATGGGGCTTGAACTCAGGGTCTGGGCGCTGTCACTGAGCATTACTGCTTAAAGTTAGTACTCTACCACTTTTGAGCCACAGCTCCGCTTTTGGTTTTCTGGTGGTTAACTGGTCCGATGGGCTTCCCTGAACAGCTGGTTTTGAACCCTGATCCTCACATCTCAGCCTCCTGAGTAGTTAGGATTACAGGCATGAGACACCAGTGTTTGGCCCTGAACTTTTTTTTTTTTTTTGTTAGTCGTGGGGCTTGAACTCTGGGCCTGGGCGCTGTCCCTCAGCTCTTCAGCTCAAGGCGAGTGATTTACCACTTGAGCTACAGCGTCACTTCCAGTTTTCTGGTGGTTTATTGGAGATAGGAGTCTCACGGTCTCTCCTGCTCGGGCTGGCTTTGAACTGCGATCCTCAGATCTCAGCCTCCTGAGTAGCTAGGATTACAGGCGTGAGCCACCAGCACCCAGCCTGAACTTCTTTTTCTCAAGGCTAGCACTCTACTACTTGAACCATAGTTCCATTTCTGGCTTTTTGGGAGTTTACTGGAGGTAAGAGGCTCACAAGCTGGGCGCCAGTGACTCACATCTATAATTCTAGCTACTCAGGAGGCTGATATGTGAGGATGGGGATCAGAGTTCGAAGCCAATGTAGCAGAAAAGTTTGTGAGAATCTTATCTCCAATTAACCCCCCAAAAAGCTGGAAGTGGAGCTGTGCTTCTAGAGCTAGAGGACCAGGCTTGAGCAGAAAAATCTCAGGGACAGCACCCAGGCCCTGAGTTCAAGCCCCAGGACGGGCACACACACAGGAAAGAAAGGAAAAGGAAATGGGAAAGGAAAAGGAACAGGAAAAGGGAAAGGAAAGGGGGGCTGGGGGTTTAGCTCAGTGGAAGAGCACCTGCCTGGCAAATGCAAGGCCCTGAGTTCGGTCCTCAGCTCTGGGGAAAAAAAAGAAAAAAGAAAAGGGAAAGGAAAGGAAAGAAAGAAAGCGAGAAAGAGAAAGAGGGAGGGAGAGAGGGAGGAACGAAATAAAGAGAAAGAAAGAAAGGAAGGAAGGAAGGAAGGAAGAAGGAAGGAAGGAAAGGAGGGAAGGGAAAGGAAGGGAAGGGAAGGGGAAGGGGAAGGGTAAAGGAAGGGGGAGAGGAAAGAGACTCACAAACTTCTGCCTGGCTGCTTTCAAATGGTCATATTCAGATCTCAGCCTCCTGTGTAGCTAGGATATAGGCGTGAGCCATTGGTGCTGGGCAAGAAGATCCTGTTCTTAAAAAATTAAAATATGGCTAGGAATGTGGCTTAGTGGTAGCATGCATGAAGCCCTGAGTTTTATTCCTTAGTACCACACAGAAAAAGACAGAAGTGGGCTAGGAAGTTGGCTCAGTGGTAGAGTGCTTGCCTTGCATGCCTGAGGCCCTGGGTTCTATTCCTCAGCACCACATTAGCAAAAAGCAAAAAGTGGTGCTGTGGCTCAAGTGGTAGAGCACTAGCCTTGAGCTGAAGAGCTGAGGGACAGCGCCCAGGCCCAGAGTTCAAGCCCCACGACCCGACCCCCCCCAAAAAAAAAAAAGAAAAAGGAAAAGACAGAAGCGGCACTGTGGCTCAAGTGGTAAAGTGCTAACCTTGACCAAAAGAAGCTCAAGGACAGTGCCCAGGCCCTGAGTTCAAGCCCCAAAGACCGGCAAAAATAAATGAATAAAATAAAAATATCTCACAGAAACCATTGAAATTGTTGGAGTAACAGATGGCCAGAAGAACTTGAAGAACAGAGGCCCACATAATCTCCTTGTTCTCAAAAATTGCAGGTCTCTCCCCTCCCCTGGTCAGTCTAACCACCAAGTGTCAAGGGCCTTCATTAGCTGGGGCCAAGACCACCCAAGATGAGAGGAAGGAAAGCAGAGAGCAACAGGCCGGGAGCAGATGAGGGGTGGAGACAGTTTATTGAGTGGCAGGCACAGGAGAGGTAGCTGGCTCCAGTGTGGAAGCGGAGGTGGCAGGTCATGCCAGGGCGCTGTGGGCATCTGGCAGCCAGGGCTGTGCCCCCCAACCTAGGGGGAGAGCACAAGCTCACTACGAGAGGAGCAGCGAGGAGCTGGCCAGAGGGGGGGGCAACTACGGCCCCCGGGATCCTGGGCAAGAAGCGGCGGACGAACTTCGCACGGGGCCTGGGGTAAGGGGGCCACAAGTCTGGGGCAAGTGGGAGGGGGTCACGTCTGTGGGGTGGAGTAGAGGCTGTGGTGGTGACCTCCTGGTCCTGGCACCTGGGAGAAGAGCAGTGGCGTTGTCCTGGTCTGGCTGCCTCCGCACCAGCCTGGCTCACGCCCGATGGCACCATACCAGCTGCCAGAGCCCAGGCTTCCAGACATGCTGCAGGTAGAGAAGCAGAGTCAGACCCAGGCAGCGACCAGGCCGCACGGTAAGAACAGGGTAGGAGGAGAGCCTTCACACAGACACTGTCACCCAGCACTACTCACAGACCCAGAGCAAGCTACAGCCCTGCCTAAGAGGGGTGGGGCAGTAGTAGAAACCCAGAAGGGAACCCCATCTAGAAAAATGGGGGAAATAGGAGGGAGGGTGGAAAGGAAGAACTGTTTTGTTGTTTTTTTTTGTCGGTTGTGGGGCTTGAACTCTAGGCCTGGGCACTGTCCCTGTGCCCTTCAGCTCAAGGCTAGTGCTCTACCACTTGAGCCATAGCGCCACTTCCAGTTTTCTGATGGTTTATTGGATAAGAGTCTCACGGGCACCCTGGGCTGGCTTTGAACCACAATTCTCAGATCTCACCCTCCTAAGTAGCTAGGATTACAGGTGTGAGCCACTGGATCCTGGCTTTTTTTGGGGGGTCCATTGTGGGGCCTGAACTGTAGGCCTGGGCTCTGTAGGTTAGTGCTCTACCACTTTAGCCACAGCACCATTTCTGACTTTTTCTGCTTATGTGGTGCTGAGGAATCGAACCCAGGGCCTCATGCATGCAAAGCAAGCACTCTACTACTGAGCCACCTTCCCAGCCCTTTTATTTATTTGTTTTTATTTATTTATTTTTTTCTGGTTGGTTGTGGGGCTTGAGCTCAGCCTGGGCGCTGTCCCTCAGCTCTTCAGCTCAAGGCGAGTGATTTACCACTTGAGCCACTGTGCCATTTCCAGTTTTCTAGTGGTTTATTGGAGACAAGAGTTTCATGGAAGTGGCGGGGGAGGAAGGGGGGAGGCTGGACTACCTGGTGCTCTCACTCCGGCTGTGTTCCCAAGAGCAGGCCTCATCCTCACAATGGCCTGCCCGATCAAAGAAGTAGGAGCGGGAGCCAAAGACCTGCCCGTTGAGGATGCGGCTGGTGCTCTGTGGGGGGAAAATCACCACCATCAGTGCTTTCTCCTGCCCTGCTCCCCTCAACTGCCCAGGACTCTCACAGTCCATCTTCTCTGCTGGTCCCACAGTGCTGGTGGGGGCCCTACCAGGTCCTGCGGGGGCCGGTGCACCCGGAAGAAGCCCACCAGCAGAGTGGTGGGCAGAAGCTCCCAGACAAAGAGGATGAGGCCAAACACCAGATAGCCTTTGTTCCCCAGGTCATTCACCAGGTCCGCCTGTGGAAGGCAAGAGTATGTGCCAGCCTCTGGGCAGGCCAGAGGGGCACCAGGCCAGGACAGGCAACACAGCTACTAAGAAAGTGGCAGACCTGCCAAGTACCCACCTGATCAGAGACGTTGTACCAATCGTAATCAAAGGCATCCAGCCGACTCCGGGGTGCCAAGGCCAGGGCTGCCAGGTTGTAGCAGGCCCGGCTAGCATACAGCAGTACCATGGCACCTCCCATGGCAGCTGCCTGGCACACACTGGTCCCCTGGCACAGATGACAACAGAGGACCCTCAGGGAGAGAAGGCTCTCAGCTTCTTCTATGCCCAGAGTTCTCCAAGGCCCCCCCAGGCATCAGGGCTTGTGGCCCCTACCTTAGCCTCCAGGTAGATGCTAGTGGAAGGGGCCCGTCGGGCGACGAGGCAGAGGCAGGCAGCAAGGGAGAGGGCGCAGATGACGAAGAGGGAGTCGCTCACCAGAACTCGCACCAGCAGCAGGGCCCAGGGCTGTGCCCGCCGCCGGCGGGACAGCACAGCACACAGCACATTCACCAGCAGAAAGAGCAAGGAGGCCCCCACGAAGGCCCCTCGGACAGCCAGCCTGCAGCCCACGGCATAGGTACCCGCAGACTGTCAGCCACGCGCAGATCACCCTACCTGCTCAGAGCCCCTCCCCCGCAATGTCAGTCAGAACTGAGATCATCCAGTCTTACAGATGGGGAAACTGAGGCCCAAAGAGATGAGAGAAGGTGGCCCATTGGAAAGAGCATCAGACTGGAAGTCAGAAATCTGGGTTTGAGCCCTGGTTCTGGCTCCTAGCAGCTCTGTGACCTTGAACCTGTTTTATCTTGTTGAGCCTCAGTTTCCTCTTCTCTCAAATGAGAAGACCAACCTCTCCAGAAACTTGTTTGTGAAAGCCCTTTAGAAAGTGTGCAATTTAGGTACTGTGCAATTGCAGCCCAAGGTCACCCCCGCAGTGTAGGTGGGATCTGGACCTCCTGTGGGCCAGAGCCAGCTATTCCCCTACATTGCTCCCCTCTCCCCTCCAAGCATGGCAGCTGATTCTATTGCCACTGACCCTCATCCCTATGTACAGATGATGGCCTGCAGGACCATCTGTGTCAAGTGCCCCAGCTTTGTCCAACTCTTTCACAAACATTGCTTGTGCTGTCCTTGTCTCGGCCCCAAAAGGCGGGCTGCCCCCTGTCCTTGAACATGGGGCTCAGTCCAACAGTATCCCCCCCCCCCCCAGTACTTACAAGCCTCGGCTCATCTCTGGCCGACGCTTCGCCTTGGCCTTGAACACCACCTGGGAGCAGAGATGCCCATCACTCCTTTGGGCCCTTGGATTTGTTGACCTCCCATCCCAACCCGTTTCCATGGTTACCTGGGCAAAGTAGAGGTTCATAAGCGTCAGTGTGAAGAACTGCAGGCAGACAGGGCAGCAGTAGAGAAGCCAAAAGGGCAAAGGCCCCAGGCGATTGGCTCGGGGAGTATCTCGGAAGTAGAAGGAGAAGAGAGTGGTACGCAAGGCGGCCCAGAGCAGACAGAGTGCCAGAAACACCGTCTGATAGCTGAGACGCTTGTGCCCATATAGAAGCACCAGCCAAAGCTGGGCATAGACAGAAAAGAAAAGCAGGGCATACAGGGTGGTATAGGCTGCAGTCAGCCCCAGGGTCACGGTGGGTGGCAGCGCAGGCACCAGCCCCGCAGCAGGCACCAGGCCAGAGAGGTTACTCTCCATATCAAGGAGGGAGGGAGGCTTGAATCTCAGAGGCAGAGATGGAAAGCTGGCCAGGGGTCAGGGGCATAAATACGGAGGGATGGGGTTTGCAGGTTGCAGTGGACAGAGATGGAGACTCAGGAAGACGTGATGGTTGCCAGGTCCCTTTCTCCTCAACAGTGACCCTCAGTCTGGCGGGGTCCCGGGCAGCCTGGGCCCCTCACTCTGGGGTGTGGAAGGGCAGTCTTGTCTCTCCAAGGCAGATGGGGTGAGGGCTGAAAGTGTCTCTCCCTGGGCCGGTCCGAGAGCCACGGAGCCGAGGGGATGCTGGGGCTGGAGGATTCCCTGGCCTTGGTCGCTCGTGTTAGCCTGGCAGGAGGGGGAGAGCCGGCCCGATGCCCGTCAGGGCTGGGCAGCGGCCGCGGCGGGGGCGCCCAGAGCCCCGCTCTCCCCCTCCCAAGCTTAAGGGCTCTCTCCCTTCCAAAATCCAGATAAAGGGGAGGGGTCTCTTCCTTTGTCCTCGGAATTCCGGACGTTGACCTTCCCCCACCGCGCCCACCCTCAGCCGCGGGGGGCAGGAGGACGCCGATGTCTAGTCCTCGGGCCGCCGCTGGGGAACCGGGCTCCGGTCGCCGGGACGCCGGGCTCCAGCTCCCCGGCTCCCGCTGCTCCGCCCCCTCCTGCGCCTGCGCGGGCGCCGTCAGCTACGCAAATTACGCAGCAGCGGGTTCTAACTTCGCAGCCCCGCGCCGCGCCCGGCGTAGAGCCGTTCGAGAATTGGCGCGAATAGCGCCGCTAGCGGGCGCCCGGGGTTACCATGGCCGGAGGCCGAGACGTGGAGGCCACTGGCGCCGCACCCAACGGGCACCTGGATGGGCCGTGTCCAGGACCACCAGCAATTGCTGGACTGCGGGGAGCTGCCAGTTTCCACGCTTAGAGCCCCTCATCCTTAAAACAGGATCTGCTCGCCCGGCCGGGGGCGGCAACGACTTCCCCCTCGCTGGGTCTCTGAAGGACACTTCCGCCCACAACCAAGATGGCGCCGTGGCCCCGCCCCCTGGGCCTGGATCCGCAGGACCCTCCAGTCCGCGGCGGGTGCGCCCGTCCCACGCCTCGGCCGCGGCTGCTCGCGCTCACCTGGCCGGCCGGCCGTGCATCGCCTGCCGGGCGCTGAGCCCCCCGCGACAAGCCTTACGGTTCGCCCTCACGGGGACCCCGGTCCCGGCTCCCGCGCCCGGGCAGTCATCTCGCCTTCCTGTCTTATCTCCGGGGCTCTGCCGCGTCCCGGGGAGGTGCCCCTTGCGCGGGCAGCGCGAGGTCTCCACGCCCCGGAGGAGCGGGAGGAGGGTGCGGGGCCTCCCAGCCTGTCACTCGGCGCTGGCGGCGCAGTGAGAAATGCAACAGTAATTGCACCCCGACGTAGCTTCGGTCACGACCTTTACAAAGTGCTTTCACCCACCGTGGTCACGGCTGTTTACAAAGTTTCCACCGCCTCCCGAAGGAGGTGTCGCTATCCCCATTTTTCGGGCGGAGGGGCGGGGACTAAGGCCCGGAGAGGCGGGAGGACTTGTCAGCAGAAGCAGACCTTCACGTCCCGAATGGGGACTGCAAGAAGCCCCCGGCAGCTCCCCGCCTCGCTCCGGGCCAGTGGCAGTCGGAGCTGGGCGCTGGGAGCCTGGGGAGGGGCAGGTCGGTGCCGGCGCGGGGGGGGGGGGGGGCAGGGGGGTGGCGCCCGGCCGCGGTGGCCCCGCCTCCGGGTTTACCCGGGATTCATTACGAGAACTGATTGGGCTGGGTCAGTGACAGTTCCCGTTGCCTAGGAAACTAGGGCCGGGCGCCTTTAGTACTCGGAGGGAGGTGGCGGGCCCGGGTCAGGGGCCTCGAGATCGGGCTTGGGGTGAGACCTGTGCGCCGTCCCCACCGGCGGGCAGGGCCAGGCGGGCCGGGGCCTAGGCAGCGGCCGGAGGCTGCCGCACTCACCTGGGCGGCCCTGTAGGGGAATTTTTGGTGTTAGCTTGAGCTTCCTGCCAGGCCAGGAGATGCAGATCGCCGATAGAGGAGGGCGGGCGCGGACGTGAGGGCCTGGGGTCCTAGTGTGGGAGAGAGATCGTGGGACACTTGTCTTCCGCCTTTGCTGTTCACAGCCACAATTTGTCCCAGTTCCAGCTGCACTGTAACTACCCACCACCGTTTCTCCGCAGCCCAGAGCATGTTCCAGATCCCAGAGTTTGAGCCGAGTGAGCAGGAAGACTCCAGCTCAACAGACAGGGGCCTGGGTCCCAGCCTCTGCCCGGCCCCAGGCCTCCTGGGGGACCACAGCCACCGGCAGGGACTGCCAGCCAGCCGCAGCCACCATGGAGGTAAGTGTCCCGTCTGTGTCACCACCTACCTGTTCCCACTGAGAGCTTTTGGGAAGTCCCAAGCCTCTCTGAGCCTCAGTTTCCTTTTCAGCAAATCACCACCATCTAGGACTGTGGGGTTAATTGGTAGGAATAGATAGGAAGCACTTGATTGGTGAGGCCATGCATAGTAAATATGGAGAAGGTGATTGTTATTCTGGAGTCTGGACAGAAATCCGAGAAGCAGGCAGTGATCCAAAAAAGGAGAAGTGACTTGCCTAAGGTCACTTGCTTGGTATAGCCTGTGGAGAGGAGGCTGACGGCCCCTTGATGCCCTGCCTAAGGTACTTGCTGTTTTTGGGATTGCCAGCTGTCTCTGCCCACCCGCGATGGGGCTGTCGGCGCACAGCTGAGTGGCAAGTAACTCCAGTGACAGCCTCCTGGTCTGTGTGGGCGTTGGGAAGCAGAAGCATAAGGGAAAGGTTGGGCACTGGAGGGCCCAGGCCTTGGTCCCTAGATAAACTATACAGATATATATTTTAACTTGGGCCAGTACAGGCCCTTGAACTCAGGTGTAGGCACTGTCTCAGCTTTTTTTGCGGAAGGCTCTACTACTGGAACTACAGCTCCACTTCCAGGTTTGTGGGTATGTTTGTGAGTGCAGGCTGGTCCTGGAGCTTGAACTCAGGACCTGTCCCTAGTTTCTTTTGCTCAAGGTTAGCCTCTACCACTGGAGCCAGAGCTACACTTCAGGTGTATTTGGTAGCTAATTAGAGATAAAGACTCTCATAGACTTTTTCTGCTGGCTTCGAACCTTGAACCTCACATCTCAGCCTCTTGGATAGCTAAGATTATAATCATGAGTTACCAGAGCCTGGCTCACTTCCAGCTTTCTCTGGTGGTTAACTGGAGATAGATAAGAGTTGCCTGGACTTTTCTGCCCTGGCTGGTTTCAAACCTCAATCTTCAGATTTCAGATATGAGACACAGGTACCCTGCTAACCACAGAGATCTTCAAGGCTTGCCACTGGCCTGCTGTGTTTAAGACTGTGAGGTGGGCTGGGAGTGTGGCTTAGTGGTAGAGTGCTTGCATGAAGCCCTGGGTTCCATTCCTCAGTACCATATAAACAGAAAAAGGCAGAAGTGGCGCTGTAACTCAAGTTGTAGAGTGCAGCTTTGAGCAAAAGAAGCTCAGGGACAGTGAGTGCCTAGGCCTTGAGTTCAAGCCCCAGGACTGGCCAAAAAAAACCCATGAGGGCTTAGGAGGCTACCCTCCTTTGTCTTACACCATTTTGGTATTTAGATTCCATGCTGTTTATCTGCTCACAATCCCCACCTGTTCTCTACTCCTACCTGGCCATTCTTCCTTATCCTCCATCCTGAGGCTTATACTTCAGGAATTTGCTCCCTAAGAATTTGGCCTGGGCAACCTGAAAGATAAAATGTCCCTGAACAGAGTTGGACTATGGACGAGTTGGGGGAAATTGGGAGTCCAGTGATGGAATTTACAAGAGGCCAAGATGTGTTTGGTTTGTCTCAGCCCAGACCTGCCAAGGGGCACGGATTGGAGGGTATGTGTCAGGAAGGAATGGTGGATATGGAATAATAAGGTGGCCCAGCCTTCTGGTAATAACACTGTCCCAGGAGTTGGGGACCAAGAGAGTGATCACACCAACCAATGGGAGCTGGGATGGAATGTGTTTGTATGTGTGTGTGTGCATGTGTGTGTGAGCACATATAGGGCCTGGGTGCTGTCCCTGAACTTTTTCACTCAAGGCTAGCACTCCACTTCTGACTTTTTTTTGGTGATTACCATGAAGTCTCAGGAACTTTACTGCCCAGGCTGGCTTCATACTGTGATTCTCAGCTCTCAACCTCCTCAGTAGCTAGGGTTACAGGCGTGAGACATTGGTATATGGCTATATCACACACACACACACACACACACACACACACACACACACACACACACACACACACATTTTTTTTTTCTTAGTGTGTGTCTGTACTGAACTATCCTAAAATCTAGGATCAAGGTCATAATCCACCAGCTCCTGGCTTGGCATGAAATTGTTGTTCTGTGCCTATGGGATGATAGTCTTGGAGAGGGGAAAAGAGAGTTGAGGAGTCAGGAGAGCCACTCAGGACTGAGACTGAAGTGGGGTGAGGAATCTAGGAAGGGGAGGGTGACCTGGGGTGGAGGAGCCTGAGGGGAGCTGCAGGGGGTGACAAGGCCGGAAAAACAGATTTAGGGAGATTGGAGGGATGATGGCCTTTGCTGCCTAGAGCAAAGTACATCAGACCAGCCAATTATCTTTGAGGAGAGCCTGGAGGAAGGTCTCTCTTGGTCTCTCTCTTTTGGCGGTACTAGGGCTCAAACTTGGAGCTTCACCTGCTTCGGGATTGTTAGTTCCGTGCAGCTGAGCTACACAGGGAGACTTTGTCTCACCCGTTACCCCTCCCCACTATGAAAAATTCCAAAAGTAAATGACTTCCCATAAGACCCACAAGTACCAGAGGCCTGCAGAGCTGTGGGCCGATGCATAGCCAGGGGCATGGGACTGTGGCCCGGTGCTGTGGACCCTGGAGAAAGGAAGAAGGATGCAGGCTTCAGGATTCAAATACAGTTCGGCCCTTCGTGTGCCCTACCTAAAATGAGAATAGAACTGGTCCCTACTCACGGTGCTAACCTGAGGACCCAATGAGCTTATTTATTTGGAACTCAGGGCCTTATGCTAGGCAGGCACTCTACCACTTGCTCGAGGCCTTCACTCCTTTTTGCATTGGTTATTTTCCGGGTAGAGCTGGGCTTCAGTCTGCCTACTGAGGCACCCCTGTGTAACTGGGGATAGCCAACAGGTACCGCTGTGCTCACCACTGTGCTTCTGTAGCTGGATTAATAGGCGCCAACCACAGTGCCTGGCTATTAGTTGAAACAGTCTCTCCACCGTTTATGCCTGGGCTGTTCTCAATCTCTGCCTCTCAACTAGCTCAGTTTATAGGCTAAGCCCCTGGGCCCAGCTGGGCTTGTATTTTTGCCTAGCTTCTGAGTTACAAATGTTTTTTTGGCGATGATGGTGGTTGTTTTGTGGTACTAAGAATTGAACCCAGAGCATCAAGCCTTCCCTACTGCTGGGCTACATCTTCAGCCCTTGTTCTAGCTGTTGAGATGAGTCTTGCTGTGGGGCCCAAGCTAGCCCCCAACTGGTGATCAAGTGATCCCTCGGCCTCTACAGGTGTCCATCAACTCCTATGGCTTCGAGAATGGTTTTTACTTCATTAGTATTGTTGCTACTACTGAGGTTTGAACTCAGGGTCTTACGTTCTTACTTGGCTTTTTCCCACTCATGGCTGATACTTGAGCCACACCTCCACGTCTGGCTTTTTGCTGGTTAATTGGAAATGAGATCTCTCACATTTGTGCCCAGGCTAGCTTTGAACTGGGATGGGATCCTCAGATCTCAGCCTCCTGAACAATGAGGGGAACACTCAGGTCCTTCACGGACAACAGGAAGCATCAGTTGGGTCCTAGGACAACAGAGATCCATCCATCCCATCAGATAAGATGACAGGTGTGAGCCTTGGATACTGGGCTGTTTTTTTTTTTTTTTGGTCCGGTTGTGGGGCCTGAACTCTGGGCCTGGGCACTGTCCCTCAGCTCTTCAGCTCAAGGCTAGTGCCCTACCACCTGAGCCACAGCGTCACTTCCGGCTTTTTTCTTTTTGCTTATGTGGTGCTGAGGAATCGAACCCAGGGCCTCAGGCATGCAAGGCAAGCGCTCTACCACTGAGCCAACTTCCTAGCCCTACTGGGCTGTTTTTACATTTTTAAGTGGTTGACAAAATCCTAGGGAACAGGGTTTCAAAACAGGTGAGAATGGTAAGAAATTCAAATTTCAGCATTCCATGTAAAGAGTTAGTAAAATACAGCAGTGTGTATTCAATGACATATTGTTGATGGCTTATTGTTATATAGAGCCTAAGCTGTTTACTCTCTGCCTCACACAAGATATGGTGACCCAGAGCAAGGTGGGGTCTGTGCAGGCTCTCAGGAGCTGGAGTAACTGTTGGGCTTTGCTCTGGGTCACGGTGAGTAGCTGGGGCATGATAGGATAAGCTAAGCAGAACACCCAGTGGTGAAACCAAGCCTGGCGTAAAGGCAAAACTCAGAGTCTGGAATGCATATGCTTCATTTTTTCTTTTTTTTTTTTGTCATTCTTGGGCTTGAACTCTGGGCTTGGGCGCTGTCCCTGAGCTCTTCAGCTCAAGGCGAGTGCTCTAGCACTTGCCACTTCCAGTTTTGTAGTAGTTTATTGGAGATAAGAGTTTCACAGACCTTCCAGCCCGGGCTGGCTTTGAACCATGATCCTCAGATCTCAGCCTCCTGAGTGGCTAGGATTACAGGCGCACAGGCATTCCGCTAGTTTCATTTTTTCTTTTGTTTTGTAGAACATCCTGTTTTGTTTTTGTTTTGATTTTTTTCTTTTCCTGTTTTTGGGCTGAACTCTGGACCCTGAGGGCTATCCCTGAGCTTCTTTTGCTCCAGGCTAGCACTCTATCACTTGAGCCTCTAGCTACTCAAGTCTTTTTTGGTAGTTAATTGAAGATAAGAGACTCAAGGCTTTCCTGCCTTCAGGCTTTGAATCTCAATCCTCAGATCTTAACCACCAGAGTAGCTAAGATTACAGATGTAAAAATGGGACCGTAGCCGGTGCTGATGGCTCTGACCTGTAATCCTAGCTACACCAGAGGCTGAGATCTGAGGATCGATGTTCAAAGCCAGCCTGAGTGAGAATGTCTGTGAGATTCTTATCTCCAATTAATGATCAGAAAACCGGAAGTGGCACTGTGGCTCAAGTGGTAGAGCACTAGCCTTGAACAAAAGCAGCTCAGGGACAGCGCCCAGGCCCAGAGTTCAAGCCCCACGACCCATACACATACACACACACACACACACAAAAAAGTGACATTCCCTTTTTCTTTTTTCCGTTGGTCATGGGGCTTGAACTCTGGGCCTGGGCACTGTCCCTCAGCTCTTCAGCCTCCTGAGTAGCTAGGATTACAGGCGTGAGCCACCGGGGCTGGAACGTCACATTTTAATCCTGTGTGAGAGGTTACATTGACTGGATGCATCCAGCTACATTCATCTAACCAGAAGCCTCTCATGGGTAAATAGCATGCAACTGGAGGTAGGTGCCAGAGCCAGGCATCCCCTCCACCCCCAAACCCCTCCACATGTCTTGAAACTGGCCCAGAGAGAAGCCTTGGCTCTTCCCTTCCTCCAGAGGGAAAGGCTGACCCTAGCCCAACCCATCCATCCTCCACTGGAAAGTTCCTGAGCCCCCAGCACTTTGCTCCCCCTCCCCACAGCAAATAGGTAACGTTAAAAAAATTCAGCAGCTTTCTGGGTACTGCTGGCTTACACCTATAATCCTAACTACTCTGGAGGCTGAGATCCAAGGAGGATTGTAGTTAGAAGTCAGCCTAGAGGGCTGGGAAGATGGCTCAGTGTTGTAGAGTGCTTGCCTTGCATGCCTGAGGCCCTGGGTTCAATTCCTCAGCACCACATAAACAAAAAGAAAAAAGCCAGAAGTGGCGCTGTGGCTCAAGTGGTAGAGCACTAGCATTGAGCTGAAGAGCTGAGGGACAGTGCCCAGGCCCAGAGTTCAGGCCCCACGACCGGACCCCAAAAAAAAAGTTGGAAGGGGCACTATGGCTCACGTGGTAGAGCACTAGCCTCAGGAACAGTGTTCAGAGTTCAGGCTCAGAGTTCAAGTCCACTAACTGAACAAAGAAAAAGGAAAAGAAAGAAAAAAAATGTAGTAGTCACTCACAAGTCATTTTGGTTTTTATTTTCTTTCTTATTTACTTATTTATTTTCCTTTGTGCCACTACTGAGGCTTGAATTCAGGGCTTCAAGCTGTTGCTTGGCTTTTTCTGCTCAAGGCTGGCACTCTGCTACTTGAGCCATACCTCCAACTCTAGCTTTTTGCTAACTGGGAATAAGAGTCTCATGGGCATTTCTGTCCAGGCTGGTTTTGAACTGTGACCTTCAGATCTCAGCCTTCTGAGTTGTCAGGATTACAAGTGTGAGCCACCAGCCAACCTCAATGCCATTTTTTTTTTGGGGGGGGGGTTGGGTTTTGTTTTTTTTTTGGTCCAGTCGTGGGGCCTGAACTCTGGGCCTGGGCGCTGTCCCTCAGCTCTTCAGCTCAAGGCCAGCACTCTACCACTTGAGCCACAGCGCCACTTCCGGCTTTTTTCTTATGTGGTGCTGAGGGATCGAACCCAGGGCCTCGAGCATGCAAGGCAAGCGCTCTACCACTGAGCCACCTTCCCAGCCCTGGGTTTTTTTTTTAACTGTATTTTTTTTTGGGGGGGGGGTCCGGTCGTGGGGCCTGAACTCTGGGCCTGGGTGCTGTCCCTCAGCTCTTCAGCTCAAGGCTAGCGCTCTACCACTTGAGCCACAGCACCACTTCTGGCTTTTTTCTTTTTGCTTATGTGGTGCTGAGGAATCGAACCGAGGGCCTCATGCATGCAAGACAAGTACTCTACCACTGAGTCACCATCCCAGCCCTAACTGTATTTTTTTTGTCTTTCTTTTTTGGTACTGGGGATTGAACCCAGGACATTGCACTTGCTAGGCAAGCGCTTTGCCACTGAGCTACATCCCAGCCCCCTCAATGCCATTTGTATGGTGGGATGATTTGGAATTACTTACAGCTGAAGCTTGGGAAAGGGGGAAGAACTTTTCCAAACAGGTCCTGAGGTGGTCCATGGAGCTACTGAAGGCATATTAGGGCTTAAAAGGTAAACAGTCCTTAAATCCACACTGGTTAGACTTGGATTCCATCTCTGCCCCTTACCTGCTGTGTGACCTTGCCTACGTTACTTATCCTCTCTGTGCCTTAGTTTCCTTCAGATGATGACCTTCAGAAAATAGGGGGCACTGGGAATATAGCTCAGTGTAGAATGCTTGCCTAGTATACATGAAGCCTTGGGTTTGATTCCTTAGTACCACATACACAGAAAAAGCCACAAGTGGCACTGTGGCTCAAATGGTAGAGTGCTAGCTTTGAGCAAAAAAGCAGCTCAGAGACAGTGCCCAGGACCTGAGGCTCACCTATAATTCTATCTACTCAGGAAGCTGAGATCTGAGGATGGCCACTTGAGTTGATAGGATTATAGGTGTGAGCTGCCACTGCCCAGCTGTGTTGTTTTTTGCATTGTTGGAGATTTAATCCAAGGCAAGCGCTCTACCTAGAGCCGTGTCCCTGGTCCCTGGTCCTCTCCCGTTTGCTTGAATTCTTGGTGAGAGAAAGTACCCAGACCAAGGCTCCTCAATCACCAGCAAGTTACAGGCCTCCTGACTAGGGCTCCAGTCACATCTGGTGTAATGGTCCTGTGGTTCTCAGTGAGTATGGAACAGCTGAACATTTCCTGAGCCAGCAGGTGAGCCTCAGGCACCTCCTAGCCTCCCAGGCCTCCAGTCGCAGTCTGTAATCTGGGCCCCACCTCAGGGAGCTGATAGGCCTTAGGATACACAGAGGACAGGCCAGGGTACCTTCCTAGTCTCTTTACCATGGTGGTCCTGTGACATTGGGACTATTCTCCTAGGGGACTTGAGAGATAGGAGAATGGAACATCCACAGCAGGAACCTAACTGTTGAGGACCACCTGGAAGTGGCGCTGTGGCTCACGTGGTAGAGCACTAGCCTTGAGCTGAAGACCTCAGGGACAGGGCCTGGGCCCAGAGTTCAAGCCTCATGGCCAATCCCCCCCCCCCAAAAAAAAAAGGCCAGTAGTTGATCTGCAGGCTCTAGGCATAAGGCCTTTGAGGACATCCTGTGTTTTCCCCCAGCTCCAAAATCATATCTCCTTCCTAAAGCCTTCTCCAGCACACAACTGGCTGTGGACTCTGCGGGCCTTCCCTGGCTCTCACTGTGTTCCTTAGCTCTGGGTTTTCTGCTTCCAGGAGTAAGGTTACGCGTGTGAATTGGCTCTGGGCAGAGAAGCACAGAAGTGGAAGATGAGCATGATTCTCCAGATAGACGAAGCGACCACTGTAAAGGTCACTGAGTTATGACCCACAATACACCTGGGCCCAGAGCATGCCCTTCACAGCACTTGGGAGAACTAAGGGATGGGACTGTGCTGTCCAACAGGAGAGTACACTGCTTTAGGGAGTTGAAGGGTGGTTGCCAAGGGAAGACATGTGCAGCCTGATAAACTCTGGATTCCACCAAATCTGGGGACTTGTAAGCCCCGGAACTTCACACCTGTGTGATCTTATTTGGTGGTAGGCACAAAGAAGACAATTATTACACTCCACAGATTTGGTCCAACCAGGCGCCCATGGCACATGCCCATAATCCTAGTGACTCAGGAGACAGAGAAATCAGGATCAAAGTTTGAAGCCATCCTGGGTAGACAAATCCAAGAGTCTCAAGTCCAATTAATTATCAAAAAGTCAAGTGGTAGAGTGCCAGCCTGGAGCAAGAAAAAGAAGCCATGGGAGTAGGGAGCCCTGAGTTCACTAGGCCGCAGGCCAAGGCACAGCAGTCCCGCGAGCTTGTCTTCGTTTGTTCAGGAGGGAACTGGCACTGTTAGAGGCCGACAGCGCTGTGCGCGAGGGACGGCCAGGTACCTAATGAAGGTTCGGCAGCAGGAGAGCAAGGAGGAAGCTGTGTCACTTTCGGTCCCTTCACCCTTTTTGCAGGTGCTGGGGCTGTGGAGACCAGGAGTCGCCATAGTTCATACCCTGCGGGGATGGAGGAGGATGAAGGGCTGGAAGAGGAGCCTAGCCCCTTTCGGGGTCGCTCACGCTCGGCTCCCCCAAATCTCTGGGCTGCAAGGCGCTATGGCCGCGAGCTCCGGAGGATGAGTGACGAGTTTGACGGCTCCTTTAAGGTGAGCGCCAGTCCAGGGGCATGCTGGGACTTGTAGTTCCAAGCCACCTCCCATTCACCACTGCTTCCCCACCCTCCCTCCTCCTACCCACCAGTCCTCCCGAGGTGTTCTGAAATTGCCCATCTGCTCCCGGGGAGGGGGGGTGGTCCCAGGGCATGCTGGGTCTTGTAGTCCCAGCACCAGCACGTCCCCCCTCCGGTGTCTAGAGAATCTCTGGGTTTCCCCACACCCCCGCCGGATCTTAGTCCCGACCCGCGCCCGCCCCGGCCAAGCTCGCCAGCTGCCCAGGTCCCTGGAGCGCGAGGCTCACGTTCAGATGCCTGGAGTTCTTCAGCCCCAGCTCCAGGGCTCCGTCAGATCTTAAACTGCTACCCCACCTTCCAGGAACCAGGTCGTCTGGTTCTGGCGCTTCACTTGAGGTCTTAGGCGTCGCGGTCCCCAGCACGGAGGTTTCAAGTTCTCTCCTGCCCAGTCCCTAAGAGGTGCCCGAGCGTCTTCTCGACCTTTCCTGACCTCTCTACAGGGCATGCTGGGAGCCGTGGTCTTCATCGCCTCCTAAGCGGCAGGACAGCGAACCCACTAAGACTTTACTCCTACCCCACAGGGACTTCCTCGCCCAAAAAGCGCGGGCACCGCGACGCAGATGAGGCAGAGTTCCAGCTGGACGCGCATCTTCCAGTCTTGGTGGGACCGGAACTTGGGCCGAGGCTCCGCCCCTTCTCAGTGACCTTTTGTCCCCTTCCCGGAGCTCCACCAGCTCCTGACGGCTGCCATCTTGGGTATGGGCGGAAGTCACTTCCGAAGGCCTTGTGCTAAAAGGCGGGTTCTGACCTAGAGCTGGATTCCCTTCCGGTGTGATCGAGAGTCACGCAGGGGTGGCTCCCATCGGAAGTTTGGAAGTTTTTAACGGCCACGGGCACCGGAAGTGGTCGCTGGTCCCGCCCTCCCGTGCGGGCACCGCGCGCGTCTCTGCCAAGTCTCTGTAGCTGAGATTAACCATTCCTCCGCCGGGCCGCTGTCCCGCGGCGCCGCGGCTCCGCCCTCCACTAACGTGCTAATAAATTACGTGCCTGTGTCGCCGCGTGGCCCGTCAGTCGCGTGGGGTTCTGCGGGCCAGGAAAACACGATCACGGATGGGGGGGCTAGGTGGCGAGGCTTGAACTCGGGGCCTGGGCGCTATCCCTGAGCTCTTTGTACTCAAGGCGAGGGCTCGGCCACTTAGAGCTGCAGCGCTACTTCCGGTTTCTGAGTGGTCTATTGGAGATCAGGGTCTCAGGGGGACTTTCCTGCCGGGGGCTGGCTTTGAATCGCGATCTGATCCTCAGATCTCAGCCTCCTGAGTGGCTAAGTCTCTAATCATGTCCTGGATTTATAGATGAGGGAAATTGAAATTCCTTTTGGGTGACATCCAAGGACTCAGACCGAGCCGCCCCAGGGACTGCCAGACCCTTATCTCTAATATGGTAATTGGGCGCCGCTGGCCTGCTGGCCGCTGGAATTCTCTGCAAACCCAAACTGTGCCGCGGCTCCCCAGGGGGGGTCACTTGTTCCTATCTGGGTCAGTCCTGCCAGCAGCTACTGTGTGGCCGGCCTGGGGCCAGCGCTGCTTGGGGACCTGGCCCGGCGAGCAGGGCGGGGGCGGCGCAGGGTCGCTAGGGAACCGAGAAGCTTCACAACCGGACCTAGAGCGAGCTGGGCTCGGAGCTCAGTTCCGAAAGATTTATTGGCGCCTCTGTAGCCCAGACCAGTGCTTCGTGCCGGGTGTACAGATGAAATGCGCCACAAGTCCAGCTGGAAGAAGCTTCCCGAGACCAGAGAGGGGGGCAGCTGCCTCCAGCGGAGGAGTCCAAGGGTACTGTGGGGACGACTGGAGTTAGAACCGCGACTCCAAGGGGACAGGACCTCAGCCTCTGCCCAGGAAGAATGGACCAAAGGAGAGACAGGAAAGCAGCAGAGGCCAGGCTGCTAGGGGGCGCAGAGGCACACCTATAAGTTTGGAGATTAGCTGGATCTTTTTTTTTTTTTTGGGGGGGGGGGGTCTGGTCGTGGGGCCTTAACTCTGGGCATGGGCGCTGTCCCTCAGCTCTTCAGCTCAAGGCTAGCGCTCTATCACTTGAGCCACAGCACCACTTCCAGCTTTTTTCTTTTTGCTTATGTGGTGCTGAGGAATCGAACCCAGGGATTCATGCATGCAAGGCAAGCACTCTACCACTGAGCCACCTTCCCAGCCCTAGCTGGATCTTTGGAACCATAGTGTTTGGATAAGTAAAGGCCAGCCAGTAAGGAAGATGGGAGCCCACTACCCAGGGGCCTGGATGTGGGAGAGAGACCCAGGAGGTTTGACAATAGGAGGAATGCTCAGCCAATGATACTCTGCCTAAGGCAGAAGTCCCCACACAGGGAAGGCCCAACTTTGATGGCCTTTCTGGGGTCTCCCCACCCATCGGTTGGCCTCCAGCTACAGCAAAAACAAAGAAAAGCAAACACTCCATTGGCAAGAGATAAGCCCAGATAAGACGCTGCCTTCCTCTGCAGGGAGCAGCCCCAACGCCAGGAAGCTGGGAGAGGCCTTGAAGAGATGCCAGCCTGGCCCTGTTGCCAGGCCCAGCCTTGCCCTCCTCACTGCAGGGTCTGCTGGGGGAGAAGGGGAGAGGGTCTCTGTAGCTCCTCTGGTCCACGGCCTGGAGCATTTCCTCCCAGATGGCTGAAGACAGTCTGCCACAGAGACCAAGCCACCTTGCCTTCAGGGCAGGACACCTCCACTTAGCTGTGACCCAGCACACGCAGAGTCACATCGTCTCCTTCACAGGGATGAGGGGGACACAAGGTGTGCTAATCTCCGCAATGCCTGGGACTATCCGCTTCCCTTCACCCAGGGGTCCTGGGTAGATCCCCTTTCCACAAATCTCTGAAAGCCCAGCTTCGGCCTACCCAACCCTGATACCGTCAACAGCCTGTGAGGCCCACAGAAGCCCCAGTGGATGATTCTGGGTGTTTGGGTCATATCAAGCAACAGGAAGGGGTCAGGAAGGCTTCCCGAAGCAGAGCCTGAGCCTCTGCCAAGGAGACCCATGAGAGCCTGGAAGGGAGGAGGGTGCTGGGGAGGAACAGCCAGAACCACTGCAAACCCTGGGCAAAGGGCTCAGATTCAAACCAGCGGCTCTGCTGGAGGTCTGGCTGCCATGCCACTGCCCATTTTGTACCTGAAGAACTTAAGGCCTCACAAGGAACAGCAGAGCCACACCTGGACCCAAAGTCCTCTTACCTTGAACCAAACTGCACACAGAATCCCTGAAATCCACTTTTATTTACGTAAAAAAAAAAAAAATCCCAAAAATGGAGAAGAAACGTGGTTCCCCCTGCGGCCCAGAGCTCTGGGTCTGCACCCAGCGCGCTGAGAAGCCAGGGGAACATGCCATGGGAGTATGCATGTCATGGGGGTTGTAGGATCCAACCAGGCCCCTTCTCTAGACTTGAGATTAGGAAGGAGGAGCTGGAAACTGGTGAGGCCCCAGAAAGATGAAAGAAGGGAGTTAGTGTGGGGCACTCACCCCAGGTTTAAAAAAATAAAAACTTCTAAAGGTAAAAAGTTTTAAAACAAAAAAAGAAGCATTAGTGTCTTCTCCAGCCCTCTTCCCAGAGCCCGCCCTGGCCCTGTGGCCACCTCTTGCTCAGCCAATTCAGAGGTGTGTGTTCTCCTCCTGGCTCTCCGAGTCAGCGCCGGACAGATGCCCGCTGCTCCCTGGCGCATGGCCGTTGCTGGCACAGGCCACTAGGGACCTGTCCCCCAGTCCTTCTGGCGTCTCGCCCAGCAGGCTCCTGCGGATCTCCTGGGGCAGCCTGGCCCGCTGCTCCTGACACTCCTGGGTCAGCTGGGCTAGCAGCTGCAGGAGGAGCACGGTGTCACAGAGGCCAGGCCAGGCAGCTCATGCCCACCAGCCTGCCTCTGGGGCCTCACCTTGGGCTCTTCTTCTGCCAGTTGCTGGAGGACCTGCTGCTGCCCAGCCACCAGGCGGTCATGCCGCTGCTTCTGCGCCTCCTCCAGCTGCAGGGATGGCAAGGGCTCAGCTGAGGGAGGCCCAGGGCCCGGGGGCCCTCACTGGCTAGGTACAAACCCAGTGGGTAAAGGCTCCCGGGGTTGTGAGAGGACCAGGCCTGAGGACTCTAAAGCCACAGGGCACTGCTGCCCACAGCTGGCTTTGCAATATGATACAAGTGCCTGGGGCTGCAGGCCTGGAGGAAGGCTCCGGAAGCCCTTTAAGGCCACATGGCACCGCCTCAGGCTCAGAGAGGGGTTCTGCTGACCAAAGGTAGTGGGTGGGGCTAGAGTCCCCAAGAGCCTCACTCACTCTACGGATGGAGTTGACCGATTCAGTGATATGCCTCCGGTTGATTTCTGTCAGCTCCCTGCGGGAGCAAGGAAGGGGGGGTTCAGTGCCCATGCACCCGCCCGGCCTCCCTGGCCCCCTAAGGGTTTCAGGCTCCAACACCCTTACGCCTCCTTCTTATGTTTCTCTCTCGACTTGGCCTCTGTAATGCTGTTGTGGCGTTTCCTATCCAGAATCTTCTGCAGCTCTTTCTTCTCCCTGCATCAGTCAGAACACAAAAAGGAGGTCAAGGGCAGAACTGGGGGGGGGTCCAATCCAACTGCCCTTCTCCAGCGACCAGGAGGCCCCACCCCACCCACAGGTGAGATCCTCTGCCTACCTTTCATTCATCTCCTTCAGTCTTTTGAATTGAGTTGTATGTGCATCCAGGACAATCTCCCTGAGTCGCTGCTGAGCCTGGAGACAAGAGGGAGCCAGTGGGTAAGAGGCGGAGGGCAGGGCTGTCTTGGCCAGCTCTCCCTGGCTGCCCCTCCCTGCTCCTCACCTGTCTCAGGTGCTCCAGCCTCCTTTCAGCCTCTGTGTCTGCCTGGGCCTCCCTCAGCTCAAGCAAGCTCTGCACCTGCCTGTTCTGGAACTCTCGATACTGCTTTGCCTCTTCCTCTTCCTTCACATCTTCCACATCAGTGGCTCCGCCCCTGTGGGAAGAACCTTCTGGGTGATGCTGGGTCCTTGGCAGGGAAGAGCAGTGCAGGCTGGCCCATCCCAGCCAGCCCCACCCACAAGGTGAGACATGCAAATCAGGAGGCATTATACAAATCAGGAGGCCGCTAGGGCCAGTAGCTGCACCGTTAGCTCCACACAGGTGATGGGGCTGGATCTGGCAACTGCTCCAGGGAGAAGACTTCAAAAGAGGTGTCACTCCCAGGGAAACAGGAGTGGGGACCGGGTGTGGAGACCGGATCCGCCCTCCTTGCACGGACACACCCCTCTGCCCTGTCACCTCGCACCCAGACTGCAAGCACACGTGCCTTCCAATGTTCTGGCCACACGCACAGCACGAGCCCAAGAGGCAAGGGACACTCACAGGACACCTGGCCCAGGCCGGCACCTGCCCTCGGCCCGTGCCTGGGCGAGGCCATCGAGCAAGCGGCGGGTGAGGGCCACGGCCTTCCGCTGGTGCTTCTTGTGGAGCTCCCGCAGGTCTCGATCCTGCCGGGCTCGCAGCTTCACGAGGGACTTGTGGGCCCGGAGCTCCTCCAGAGGGGTGGGAGCCACCTCTGCCAGGCAAGAGCAAAGGGAGGGGGGATGGGAGGGGGAGCCGGCCCCGCCCCACCAGGCCCCACCCACAACCCGGAGACACGATTGGGTGGCGCCCAGCGGTGGCCCCGCCCACAATGCGGCCCCGCCCCCACCTGAAAGGATGCTGGCGATGAGATCATCCCGCTGTCCTGGAAAGCAGAGTCCCAGTGAGCCTCTGGAGGATAAGGTGTTGGGGGACCCTCCCCTAGGCCCACCATGGCATGGCCCGGCGCCCTTTACCTGGGCTGCTGAGGGAGGTGTTGGTGGGGGAGGTGGCTGGCCCTGGGGGCCGGCGGGGGCTGGTGTCCAGTGGGCAAGGGGTGGGGTTCGAAGAGATCTGAGACCCCGCCTGCTGAGACTGGGACTCCTGGCTTGATTCTGGGCCAGCCTGAGCCTGTGGAGAAGAGAGTACAATATTCTTTCCAGAACCTTCCTCTGATTTTCCAGGGCTTCAATCATCCTTGCCAGTTCACTCAGCCCTTTGGGGGACTGGACTCCTCTATGACAAGGGCTATTTGGAACCTTCATGAGAGCAAAAAAGTGTAAAAGAAACACCTCGACATTGTGACACCAGACTCCCTGCCATGTGCTCAGGATCTTCCAGATGGTTCTAGAAAGGCTTGCCCAGCCTCTCAAGTCCTCTGGTATACTTCCACCCTTGCCCAGTCTCTCATCCTCCTTGCTGTGTGGCTTCTGATTAAATCAGCAAAGGAAGTGACCACAGACTGGGCGCCAGCCTCTCTGCCAGCAGCTCCTGGCAGCCTTAATTGCACTTGTCTCTTTCCTGGCTGCCACAGACCCCATGGGAACTGAGTCTGGCTGCATGTGTGGCTACACCTGTTTCTGACCCTTCCCCACAGAAGCCACCACCTCCTAATGGTTCCTGGGCCCCTACATTTGAAAGGCTTCCTGGCCACAAAGTGATTGGGAACCCTGAACCCCACTTAGAGCTGGAGAAATTCCAGTTCGGGTCAGCCCTGAACTCTCAGTGCAAATGGGAGGGTTTTTTTTGTTTTGTTTTTGTTTTGGGGGGGTCCGGCCGTGGGGCCTGAACTCTGGGCCTCGGCGCTGTCCCTCAGCTCTTCAGCTCAAGGTTAGCGCTCTACCACTTGAGCCACAGCACCACTTCCGGCTTTTTTCTTTTTTGCTTATGTGATGCTGAGGAATCGAACCCAGGGCCTCAGGCATGCAAGGCAAGCGCTCTACCACTGAGCCACCTTCCCAGCCCAATAAACAGGAAGATCAATTTCTTTTTCTTTTCTTTTCTTTTTTTCTTTTTTTTGGTTGGTTGTGGGGCTTGAACTCAAATGGGAGGTTTTTTTAATCTCCTTAAGAGCCCAAGGCCCCAAGGTGTAGCTCAGTGGTACAGTACATGCCTGGCATATGTGAGGAGGCCCGGGTTTAATCCTCAGAATAAAAAAGTTAAAATAAATGCTGGGTACCAGTGGCTCACGCCTGTAATCCTAGCTACTCAGGAGGCTGAGATCTGAGGATTGTGGTACGAAGCCAGAAGCCAGCCCCAGCAGGAAAGTCCATTAAATTCCTATCTCCAATAAACCACTAGAAAACCAGAAGTGGCGCTGTGGCTCAAGTGGTAGAGTGCTCAACTTGAGCTGAAGAGCTGAAAGACCGCACCCAAGCCCAGAGTTCAAGCCCCGAGACCAAAAAAAAAAAAAAAAAAAGATTTAACTTGTAGCCGGGTACCAGTAACTCACACCTGTAATCCTAGCTACTCAGGAGGCTGAGATTGGAGGATCACAGTTAAAAGCCAGCCCAGGCAAGAAAGTCTGTAATTAACCACTAGGAAACTGGAAGTGGAGCTGTGGCTCAAAGTGCTAGAGCATTAACCCTGAGGCTGAGGTCAAGCCATATGATTGATCAAAAACAATCTCACGTTGGCCTGGCAGATGTTCCACTGTTCAAGCCATCATGTCCTCAGTCCTTTTTGCTTTATTTTCAAATAGGGTCTTGCTTCCTCCATTCCCAGACCTGAACCACAATCTTCCTATTTGCTTTTGCTGTAGCTGGGATGTCAGGTACAGAACTCCACGCCCAGCTTTTACAGCTGCAATGTAGATCTCACAAACTTTTTGCTTAGGATGGCTTTGAACCACAATCTCCCCTCTTAGCTTCTTCTTCTTCTTCTTCATTTTTTTTGGCTGGTCATGGGGCCTGAACTCTGGGCCTGGACGCTGTCCCTCAGCTCAAGGCTAGCGCTCTACCATTTGAGCCACAGTGTCACTTCTGGCTTTATCTGCTTATGTGGTGCTGAGGAATTGAGCCAAGGGCCTCATGCATGCAAGGCAAGCACTCTACCACTGAGCCACCTTCCCAGCTCATGGACATTATTTTGAAAATGAACTATACAACTTGTGGGTGGGGACAGAAGGGAAAAACTGGGAGAATGAAAGGGTGTCAATGTCCAAAGAAATGAACTTATTGCCTGACTTGTGAATTGGTAACCCCAGGGTTGGGAAGGTGTCTTAGTGGTAGAGTGCTCGCCTAGCATGCAGAAGTCCTGGGTTGGATTCCTCAGTACCACATAAACAGAAAAAGCCAGGAGTGGCGCTGTGGCTCAAGTGGTAGAATGCTAGCCTTAAGCAATAATAAAAGCTCCAGAAGCCGGGCGCTGGTGGCTCACGCCTGTAATCCTAGCTACTCAGGAGGCTGAGATCTGAGGATTGAGGTTCAAAGCCAGCCCGGGCAGGAAAGACCGTGAGACTCCTATCTCCAATAAACCACCAGAAAAACCGGAAGTGGCGCTGTAGCTCAAGTGGTAGAGTGCTCGCCTTGAGCTGAGGAGCTGACAGCACCCAAGCCCAGAGTTCAAGCCCCATGACCGACAAAAAAAAAAAAAAAAAAAACTCCAGCAGGTGCTAGTGACTCACACCTGTAATCCTAGCTACTCAGGAGGCTAAGATCTGAGGATCATGGTTCAAAGCCAGTCCATCAGGAAAGTCTGTGAGACTCTTCTCTCCAATTAACTATCAGAAAACTAGAAGTGGAGCTGTGGCTGAAGTGGTGGAGAGCTTGCCTTGGTCTGAAAAGCTGACAGACAGCACCCAGCCCAGAGTTCAAGCCCCATGACCAAAAAAAAAAAAAAAAAAAAAAAAAAGCTCAAGGGCAGTGCCCAAGGCTCTAAATTCAAGCTCCAGAACTGGCAAACATAAATAAATAAAATTATAATAATTAAAAAAAAAAAAAAGGGGCTGGGAAGGTGGCTCAGTGGTAGAGCGCTTGTCTTGCATGCCTGAGGCCCTGGGTTCGATTCCTCAGCACCACATAAGCAAAAAGAAAAAAGCTGGAAGTGGTGTTGTGGTTCAAGTGGTAGAGTGCTCGCCTTGAGCTGAAGAGCTGAGGGACAGCGCCCAGGCCCAGAGTTCAGGCCCCACGACGGGACCAAAAAATAAATAAAAAATAAATAAATAAAATAACATAAAAGAAAAGAAAAGAAATTCCACAGCCATTAAACCTACTGAACCAAAGCAGCAGAAACCTTGGTCCATTGCTGGACGCCAGGCCGCTTTGAGCGGAGTCCCTGACATGAGCAGCCCATCGTCTCAGTGTCCCATATCTGCAGGGGAGATGGCAGGAGCAAAACAGGGGCTGGGGACAGAGCTCCCACTAGCCTGGGACTGGGAAGGAGCTGGGCCCTTGAGCATTCCTTTGGCTTTATTTTCTGGTTGAATGAGAGACTCCAGGAACGGGGAACAGGCCCTCCAGGCAGAGGATAGGTGGTGAATACATGAAGTTTTGGAATTTGCAGTAGACACTGAAGAGCTGAGCTTGGGGAAGGCAGCCAGAGACCTGGGCTGGGCAGCCAGGATGACACAGATGAGACAACCTTTCCCACCGCACGTACCCCCAGCCTACCTCAGCGATGCCCCGGCCCCCAGTCCCCAGGAAGCCTTGATAGGTGTATCCCATGCACACGCGCTCACCTCGCTCTCCCCAATGAGGGCGGCCAGCTGCTTGGCCCGCTGGTCCATCAGGCTGACGTGTTTGATGGGGTTGATCAGGGCCTCTGCATAGTCTGGGAGAGCAGAGCACAGGAGATGAGCCCAGACCCAGCACCCTCTCCCTCCCCCCTCCCCTCCCCCCCCGCCCCCCTGCCCGGCCAGGGCTTTGGCTTCAATGAAACCCAGACACTGCCTGGTTACCATCCTGAACTAGGGCCAGTGGTCTCAGCCTCCCTCACCCGCCCGCGCTCACCCTGGTGGTCGTCGGGGATGTAGTCCGAGGCCTCAGTGTAGATGAGCAGGGCTGGCAGGCAGAGCGGCTGGTTGGCTTCGTTTCTCAGGCAGACGTAGTGGTACCCTGGGTGGGGAGAGGCAAGGTCAGCTGAGCCCGGACACCCTCCACCCCCCACCCCCCACCCCCGCCCCGAATGACTCAGCACCCGCACTCACCTGAGCGGATGGCAGCGACAGGCAAGACCCGGTGCCCGACGAATCTGCCACCTTCCTCAAATGCTGCCACGCGAAGCGAAGCCAGAGTGGGCAGCACTACCTGGGGGCCCAGACGGTGCTGTCACAGAAGGAGCTACAGCCACAAGGGCCACCAAGGCCTCGGCACAGGCACAGGCAGGCTGACCCAGGCTAACCGTGGGCCACTGTTGGCCCCACGCGGCTGGCTGACCCCCACCTCCACAGCCCAATAGAGGGCAGTGGTCACCAGGTCCTGAGACAAGCACAGGCAGACTGAACCCTCAGGGCCACCGTAGCACAGGTCAGGTCCTCACCTGACCTACCACCTCAGCAACTTTAGGGTGGCTCACAGGCCTGTAATCCTAGCCACTCAGGAGGCTGCGGTCTGAGGATCGCAGGTCCATGCCAGTCCGGGCACTCTTTTTTTTTTTTTTTTTTTTTTTTGGGGGGTCCGGTCATGGGGCCTGAACTCTGGGCCTGGGCGCTGTCCCTCAGCTCAAGGCTAGCGTTCTACCACTTGAGCCACAGCGCCACTTCCGGCTTTTTTCTTTTTGCTTATGTGGTGCTGAGGAATCGAACCCAGGGCCTCGAGCATGCAAGGCAAGTGCTCTACCACTGAGCCACCTTCCCAGCCCATTCCGGGCACTCTTAACTAGCCAGCAAAGAGCTAGAAGTGAGCGGGGCACTGGTGGCTCACGCCTTGTAATCCTAGCTACTCAGGAGGCTGCGATTGGAGGATCATGGTTGGAAGCCAGCTCACGTAGGAAAGTCTGTAAAACTCTTATTTCCAATTAACCAGCAAAAGAAAAAAAAAACAAAGTGGTGCTGTGGCTCAAGTGGTAGGGCACCAGCCTTGAGCCAAAGCTCAGAGACAGCACTCAGGGCCTGAGTTTAAGCCCAAGGACTGGCACCAAATATACGTATATGTGTGGAGGGGGGTGCGCGCGCGTGCGCATGTGTGCACTGTGAATCTGGTAAACATTTCTTGGTTCTGGACCAGGCTGTGAGTGTTCGCCTGGCCTGTGTGGGACCATGGAGGAGGAGGAGGGAGCTTGGGGCTGCGGTGCCCGGCAAGCACATCCTGCCTTGAGACTGGGACTCCTCACTGTGGGGAGCAGCAGGAACCCCCACTTTCTCCCTTGTGGTCTCTCCTTCTCAGAAGAGGCAGGAAAGCCAAGCCTGCCACTGGGACACACCATGTCCCTGCCTCCTGGAGCCCAGCAGCTCGGCCATGGGGCGCGGCGCCCACTCACCTTGGGGAAGTCGAAGGGCTCCTCGTCCCACACGGGGTTGAATGAGTTCCCCTGTGAGGTCCGTGTGCGGTATTTGCGCCGCGTGTCCACTGGGAGACCAAACATATCCACCTCCACGTAGATGCCCACCTTCCTGTCGGACAGGAACTGCCCCGAGATCACCTGGGGGCGTCCAAGGTGGGTGAGGCGCTCCGTCTCACCCTGAGGATGCCCCTGGCTGGGGACGGCCCTGGCCTATGCCCTCTCAAGCCCCACCTTGACCCGCAGGGCATTGGCCACAATGCCATCCACGATGACCTCGGTGAAGGGGTCGAAGGTCTTGTCCGGCCGCCTCATGAACTCGGGCTTGAGCAAGTACCCACTACGCCCATTGTACTCAAATACACCTGCGTTGAGCTGCATGGGCACGTCTGGAGGTGACATGAGCAGGGCAAAGGTCAATCAGGGGCCAAGTGAGGTCAGGAGTCAGGTAGGACAGTGCTATGCAAGGGGTGAGCCAGGAATCATCAGGGGTCAGGTAGAGTCCAAGGCCCAGAGTCAGGGTAGACTCAAATGGTTCAAGGGCCTAGATTCAGGGTCAGTCTGGATCTGGGTTTGGATTTAGGATCTGGGATTAAATAGCATAAAGAGGTCAGTAGAATAGTGCCAGGAATGGTGGTACATGCCTATAATCCCAGCTACTGAAGAGGCAAAGGTAAGAGGATTGTGGTCTGAGGCCAGCCTTGGACAAAAGCAACACAAAAGGCCTTTGGGGTTGTGACTCTGGTTGCTGAGCTAGTGTGAAGGCTCTGAGCTCAATCCCCAGTCACATCAAAACCAGAGAAATCGGGAAGACAGGAAGACAGGGGCCCGGGCTCACCCAGGGTCTGGAAGTTGAGCGCAACAAGCTGGCAGCCCACGTTCCAGAAGAGCTGGGGCATGTAGTTGGACGAGTCTACCCGGGTGCCCTTGGGGTAGATGCGGCTCAGCTGCTGCTTGTTGTATCTGGAGTTGGCAGTCAGGGCCACACGGGTGCCAGTCCTCCCCTCTGCGGGCCTCTACTCCCACCATGAGCCCGGCCTCCATCCCTCTGCCCCTCCATCGAACCAGGCATCTAAGGCATGCAAATCCTGACCAAGCCTGGGGCCAGGTTCTGCAGGGCAGGCCCTTCTGCAAATGGCTTAAGTGGGCTCAGAACTCCAGAGGCTCCAGGCCCCGCACCCTACCCCCAGCGACTGGAAAAGATACTCCACAAACTCCAGGGGGCTCTTGGTCAGCTGCTCCATGGCCTTGGTCTCCACAAAGGACGACATCTCAAAGCACTTGTTCCTCTCTGGGGTGGGCAGAAGGAAGGTGTGAAGCCTGGCAGGACTCCACAGGGCCAGCCCTGCCAGTCACCCAGCCACACTCACTTCGAGCAGCCTCGAAGGACTTGAACTTGACAGGTTCAATGTAGTTGACAAGAGTTGACATCTCCTCAGTGGCATTCACCTCACTGCTGGCCGTGCCCTGCAGTCCCCAAAGCAGAGTCAGCTGCCAAAGATGTTCCCTCACCAGTCTCTTCCTCCTGTACTCTGGCCCTGCCTCGGGGCCTTAGCACATGCTACTCCTACTTCCTCTGCTTGGTCTACTCCATCCTCCCTGCCCTCTCCTCCAGTTCTATGCCCTAACTCGCCCCTCCCTGACCTACATCGTGAGCATCAATGCTTATTTTCCGGTCTGCTTGTTTATTTTTGGTAGGACTGTAGTTTGAACTCAAGATCCTCAAGCTTTCTAGGCAGGTGCTATTCTCCATGCTTGTTTCTTGCAATCTCTTACACACAGACCAAACATGGAGGGTAGGGTAACATCTATCTAGTCCACAGCCAGACTCAGTGCCCAGCACCATGCCTGACCCCTAGTGGCGCTCAGCTCCCCTCCATGAACCTGCTTGTGGTTCTGACCTCATCTGTGGTTGGCTTTTTGGGGTCTGTTGATTCCTCCTCTTCTTCCTCTTCCTCGTCATCTTCACGGTCTGCAGGTCCAAGAACATCAGGGCCCCGGGGCAGGCTCTCCTCACCTAGGGACTTCTGGGGCTCCAGTCTGGGCTTCTCCAGCCCCATCTCTTCCCCATTGCTCAGGCCTGGGCAGCTGTCAGAGCTGGGGGACCCTAAAACGGGGGGGGGGGGAATCACAACGCATCAGCGGTCAGGGGTTAGGATCACACATTAAATCCCAAAGAAAAAAGCCCCAGGGTTTCGGGGCCAGGGGAACATTTAGGATGGCTTGGGAAGAGATAGGGATCAGAATTGGATAGCATTAACATCAGTGGTAGTTCAGGGGTCACAAGTCAAAGGTAAGAATCTGAGTTCTATAGACCAGGGAGGTAGGAGGGTGGCTCAAAGAACAGGGGCACAGTGGCTTTGACAGCAACATCAGGGTAACTGTGGACAGGATGAGATTCAAGGTCAGGCAGAGCCATTCCCAATAGGAGACTATACAAGGTGAGCAGAGGTCAGTCATGGAAGAGGGACCACCAGAGTGGTAGGACAAAAGCTAGCTGGTGCTGGTGGCTCACGTCTATCATCCTACCTACTCAGGAGGCTAAGATCTGAGGATAATGGTTCAAAGCCAGCCCAGGCAGGAAAGTCCATGAGACTTTTTTTTGGGTCCGGTCGTGGGGCCTGAACTCTGGGCCTGGGCGCTGTCCCTCAGCTCTTCAGCTCAAGGCTAGCACTCTACCACTTAAGCCACAGTGCCACTTCCGGCTTTTTTTTTTTTCTGCTTATGTGGTGCTGAGGAATCAAACCCAGGGCCTCAAGCATGCAAGGCAAGCACTCTACCACTGAGCCACCTTCCCAGCCCTCCATGAGACTCTTATCCCCAATTAACCACCAGAAAACTGGAAGTGGTGCTGTGGCTCAAAGTGGTAGAATGCTAGCCTTCGACAAAAGAACTCAGGGACAGTGCCCAGGCCGAGTTCAAGCCCCACGACCAACAAATAAAAGAAAGAAAGAAAGGAAGGAAGGAAGGAAGAAAGAAAGAAAGAAAGAAAGAAAGAAAGAAAGAAAGAAAGAAAGAAAGAAAGAAAGAAAGAAAGAAAGGAAGGAAGGAAGGAAGGAAGGAAGCAAGCAAGCAAGCAAGCAAGCAAGCAAGCAAGCAAGCAAGCAAGCTGAAATTAAAATGCCCTGGGTGGGTAGAGTGTGTCAGAGTCAGGGAACTGCTCAGGGACCTGAAGATTCCACCCAGAGTGTGGGGTGTGGTGCACTGAGGTCAGAAGTCAGAACTCAGATCCCTGCCCAGGGCGGGGAAGGAGGCTCTGGGCAAAGGGAAAACAAGGTCAAGGAGTTTCGAGTTCAATGGAGCCAAGCTCAACTGGGGCTTCCTAATCTGTGTGCCGGGGGTCAGGGGTGAGAGGTCATGCCCAGTGCAGGCTGGAGGCTGGGGAAGGTCACAGCGGAGCCCTGGCCATACCGAGCTGGGGCGAGGAGGGCTCGGTGGCGGCGGAGCCTTCGCTCAGTGCCGAGTTGCTCTGCTCCAGCGGCCGCTTGCGCACGGAGCTGCCCGGGACACCGGTGCTGGGCCGGTGTCGCTTCTTGTTCTTCACCAGGATGCGGCCCATCAGGTCTTGGGGGCTGGGCAGGGGGACCCCCGGGGCCAGCTGGACAGGAGTAGACAGGTTGGGACCTGCTGAGGAACCCCACTCCCCCGCCCTGAGTGCCCCACCCCAGCACTGAGCCCCTATACCGGGTACTTGTCCAGGGGGTCAATGAGCAACGCGTCCCCAAAGATGGAGCGACAGTACTCGGCCATCTTGGCCTGCTGCTTCGCCCTGCGGGGCCAAGGCCAGAGGTCAGAGGTCACCCAAGAGAGCATGGGGGAGGGCTGGGTCAGCCCCCCCCCCCAGTATGAGGTCTCTGGGCGGCCGGGGCCGGGGCCGGGGCCCACTCACGAGTCCACGTGGTTCTCGAAGGAGAGAATGACGGGGTAGGGCGAGGTCTTGAAGGCGGTCTCGGCGATGGCCTCCAGCACGTCTCGCAGGGGCACCTCGGTGGTCATGGTGAAGCCATGGGTGATGAAGGGCTCCTCTTCGGGGGGCCGCCCCTTCCACACGTCCAGCTCCACACAGCGGCAGCCCCACAGCAGCGCCTGGCGGTACATCTCCACCGACGAGGTCCCAGCCAGCTGCCCGGCTGCGGGCAGAGCCACATCACCATCACCACAGGGCAGGGCCCGGGCGGGGGGGGGGAGGGGGGGGGAGATCCAGGCCCAGCTGGGGACACACAGTCCTGCCTCTTACTGTGTGCCTGTAGTATTTCTCCCAGGAGCCTCTGGGACAGGGCTCCATCCCGCCTCCTGGCCTTGTGTCTACCCTAGACGGCACTTTGGCAGACATCTGCCAGTGCTTGTAGCCACGTTCCTTCCTCTTCTGGGGTTCATCTTCTCTCAACTAAAGCACTCAGCCCCCACCTCCCCACTAGCCTGAATGGAGGGTCTCCTGCCCACCCTCATAGCTGCCCAGTACCTCACCAACACCTCCCTGTCTCCTCGACCCTGGAACAGCTTTACCACCCCATGGCTGGGGTTTGAGGGCCCCCTCCCTACCTCCAGTCTACTCTCCACCGAGCACCTGGCATCCTTCTAGAAGACACCAGGTCACGTGCCTTCCCTTCCCTTCTTTGTCCCTGCCTCCATGCTACGCCCCTCCACGCCCCAGCCCCAGCCCGGGGGGAGGGGGGGGCCCCCTCGCCCTCCTTGCCTCGTGTTTCTTTTCCTTTCTGCACTGAGGATCAAAGCCAGGGCCCCACTCATGCCAGGCACGCGCTGTACCACTGAGCTACACCCCAACCCTTCCTGCTTTGTTTCTTTTCCACACTTCTAGCTCCAGCTTTCTGCTGATTAGCTGAAGATGAGACTCTCGGATTTGTTTGCCTAGGCTGGCTCTGAACCGCCACTTTCAGATCTCAGCCTCTTGAGCGGCTAGGGTTACAGGAGTGAGCTACCAGCATTCCACCTTGTTCTGCCTCTTAAAACCAACAAGCAATCCTTGGCCAGACGTCCAAAAAGGCTGTTCCTCCGGGCCCCCAGCTGTGATGGGCTGAGCCCCATCCTGAGGCATCTTCTCTCGCCCGTGTCCCTGGGACATGGCCCATGGAGACACTCGCTCTCCAGACGGACTGCTCCCCCCCTACTTCCCCAACACTGGCCAATAAATGCAAACATTGAGCTGGAAGAACCGTGCCCCCAAAAGGAGGTAGCACAAAGACTCTAGGGTGGAGAGGTTGAGGGCACCGCGCCCCTGCGCCCACCTGTGAGGTAGGTGTTGTGAGAGGAGTTGATGAAGTAGGAGCTCAGCGGCTGAGTCATGTCCATGCTCAGATCCAGGGCCTCCAGCGGCAAGATGCCGTTCTCCTCCCCACCCAGGTAGCGGCTGAAACCCTCCATAGACATCTGGTCTGGGGTGGGGGCATGAACAGGTCAGCTAGGCCCTTTCCTGCCCATCCCTACCCGCCCAGCCCCACAGCGCTCACCGCGCTCCAGGAATTGCTGGTTAGGCTCATACTTCTCGATGAGCTGCCGGGCCTGTGAGGGCCGCAGGGGTGGGTAGAGAACCTCATTCAGTCTTGGGTCCCTTTGCTTCTGGTTGATGAAGTCCATGAGCTGCTCCAGGGTCAGGTATGGCTTGCCCTTGGCGCCTCTGAAGGAGGGCCAGATGCCACGTCAGGCCACGCCCACGCCCCACCCTCACCCTGGGAGAGGAAGACCAAGGCCCGGGGCCTCTGCGGATGGTACTCAGGGCAAATTCCTATCCCCTCTGGGCCCCAAGTTCACTATCGGCACCCCCCTGGCCACCCAGTATTAGAGCAGCAGATAAGGCTGGCATGGACTTTAGCTTTGGAAACAGCTAAACACCCACCCTATTGCCCACCCTCAGCTCCAGCCTGCCTGCTGCATGGGCTCAGAAAGTCCCAAAATGCCCCTGGACCCCTGGGTTCTCATCTGTTGGGTGGGCTGAGGAAACCACCCTTGGCAAAGAGGGTCTAGGGCTGCCCTTCACAGAGCTGGAGACCAGGGCTCTGAGTGTGGGCACATCTCAGCAGGTCTCCTTCTTTCCCCTCGGTGCTCGGGGACTTGCAGACAGCACCCCCTCTTGCTGAGTTAGAGGCTGACTGGGCAGAGGCCAGCCATGGGAGGCCAGGGCAGGGGGCTGCCTCACATCTCCAGCAGGATCTTGTCAATGTCTGGCCGCAGACACAGCTTGTTCAAGAACCGCTCAAAGATTTCCAAGGAAAACTCATCAGGCCGAATGGACTCACTCTGGGGGTGAGAAGCGTGGAGTGAGAACCCGGGGGCCAGCAGCGAGACCCAGAGAAATGTGGACCCCCAGGCCACCCTGCCAGTCCCTGCCCCCTGTCCCTGCCCTACACACCCGGTTGAAATTGAGACCACAGGATTCCAGCGCCGTCTCCACCCGCTTCTTGTCTGCTGAGAACATCTTCAGGATGCTGAAGTGGGTGGGAGGGGTCAGGGTCAATGGGGAGGTCAAAGGTCAGGGCCTGAGAGGAGCTGCTAAGGAGGGCAAAGGGATGCTCACTTCTTGACTGGAATCCGTCCATCCTGGTTCACCTGCAGCTTTAGTTTTGTGTATCTGGGGAGTCAGGTGTGGGGGTCACAGATGGAGTAGAACCCCTTGAATCCCCACCATCCCCCACGGTAGGGCGGTCGGAAGCTCACGCTTTACGCAGGAAGGTATTCCGAGAGGCGTTCTGAGCCAGGATGTTCATAGCCAGCTTAAACAGCTCCTCAGACCAGACCTGGGAAGGGACCCAGTACACAGGGGGAGGTGAAGAGGGGACCGCGGGGCTGCCAGAACCCTCACCCAGAACCAGGTTTGCTCCCCAGTAAGTCAGAGAACAGCCTAGAAGGCAGCATCAGCGAATGAGGCAGTGAGTGACCCCCCCAGCCCAGGCCAACCTTCACTGTGTCATCCTGCACCGCCATGAAGTTCAAGAAAGTGGTGTTCACCGGGTCCGGCCCGGCCACCACAGTCATCAGCTTCTCCTCCAGCCGGGCATCTGGGCCCCCAAAGCCCAGCACTTCCCGAATCTTGGGGTCCTGGGTGGTGAGAGCAGGGATGAGGTGGGGTGGGTGTCCTGTCCCCCCACTGCCTTGCTCCCCCCAGTGCCAGGTCCCATCGCTCACCTTGGGCAGGCGAGCATAGCGGCCCGTCCGAGTGTCCCTGATTGAACTGATGTCCAGTGTGTCCACCTCCTGGGGAACACAGCAGCCAATACAGGGGTTCTGAGAAGCTGCAGGTGAAGAGTAGGCGCCTCCCCCCTCCCAGCTCTCCATCCAAGCTAGGGAGTGGCCAGCCCCTGGCTGTGGCCCCAGACTCAGCCCCCACCCATAGCACTTCCTGTCTGGGGAGCCCGGGAGAGCTTTGGCCAGCAGCTTCCCCCCCCCCATCTCCCCCTCCAGGGCAGGAGGAGGGCAGGGAAAGGGTCTGCAGCAGGGGCCCAGGTCCCTGTTGTGCAAGCTGTACCGGTAACCACTCTCACCATGTTGGGTCCTGTCCAGTATAAAAAGAAGCCATTGGGGTCCACGCGCAGGGTCACCAGGTTCCGACTGGAGGCCTCCTGGGGACAGTACAGGACAACAGGGCTCAGGAGGAAAAGGCTTGGGTAGGCAGCCTTGGCCCCTGGACCCCCACTAGTGATCCACCCAAGAGCCAAAAGGCAATCTCATCCGGCCTACAGGTCCTCCTCAGACAAGGCCTCGTCCTCAGAGTGACCTTCAGCGTTCTGGCCCCAAGGTCCCTCCCAGCCTCACCTCCTCTGTCCTAAGATTCTGTCACATGGGCCACTCACCACCTTTTCCCCAGCTCCCAGCTCTGCCACCTTCATTAATATCTATGGTAAAATACTTGTTCCTATCCCGAGTAGCTCACGCCTGTAATGGTAGCTACTCAGAAGGCTGAGGCCTGAAGATCGCTGTTCAAAGCCAGCCGGGGCAGGAAAGTCTACGAGACTCTAATCTCCAATCAACCACCAAAAAGCCAGAAGTGGAGCAGAGGCTCAGGTAATCGAGTACGAACCTTGCGCAAAAGAAAGCCAGGGACAACGCCCAGGCCCAGAGTTCAAACTCTAGGACTGGCATACATATACAAAAAAAAAAGTTCCTTTTTTACCTGTAGTGATTCCCGCACCCCTACTCCCATCTCAGTGTCCACACAAGGACTGAGAGCGCTGGTCTCTTTCAGATTGTTTGTAAAATGCAACTGGGATCTGGAAGTCTCCCCTCCATTGTCAGGTCCCCTCAGGACCTGACAATGACAGGCCAGTCACACCCAATCTGCCCTGCACCTCAGGGGACCCTCACAGACTCTGGTCCTAACTGCATCTTACAAAAGCCACGGTACCCCAGAAGGACTGGGCAATACACACCTTCTTTCCCTAAACTGATCTGCGACCCCCTGGCAGCTAGGGCAGGGAGGCCACCCCAGGTGACTCAGAACCAAGAGCCAAGGGGATGTCATTAGGGCAGAAGATCAGTGGGGACTGGGGTGTCCAAGTGGCCAGGGACATCTCCTTCCATCCAGAAGAGGACCCCACCTCAGGTGAGAGGCCATTCAACATACAAAGGCTTCTGACCCCATGGCTCCATCCTGTGTGCTAACCACCTGAGAGGTGTGTCTTGTTGTCATCCCGTTTGCCTCAGGAGGAAACTGAGGCAAAGAGTGACTCTGGCTGGCCAAAGGTCAAAAAGAGGAGCCAGAGGCAGGTGTGGCATGGCATGCGAGTGATCCTAATGCTTAGGAGGCTAAAACAAGAGGAGGAAAAGTCAGAGGCTGCAGCATAGCAAGACATTCTCTCACACAACAACAAAAGGGGAGAGAGCCAGGGTTGGTAGACAGTAGAGTTCCAGGGTCCTGTGATCTGTGCAGTGGGAGCCCAGGCCCCACCTGCAGGAGTCCAGCTCCTGACCTCAGCCACAACCCCAACAGTGGGGCCAGGCTAAGAACCACACTCCAGACCTCAGTTTCCTCTTCTCGAGAATGGGGATTACACCAGCCCCGCCCACTGCAGGCTCTGCTTTCAGGAGAAGGCAACTGATCAGAGTACAGGAGACAGGAGGACCCCAAACCTTTAGTTAGGGATGCATAGTCCTCCCCCAGGGAATCCTGGGGATTCCCAACCCTTCTCCATGCTTGCTGAGGGCCCCCAGTAGTGTGATTGGGGGTACAGTTTTATGGGTACTACCCCCAGGGCCTCCATGGTCTCTCCTCAGGGGTCTGGCCACCAAAGACAGCAGGCCCTGGCTCTCTGGTCTCAAGCCCTGATCAGCACCCCCACCCCACCCCAGGGCCTCTCCTGCTTCCCACTTCCTTATTTGGGTTTATCACACTGGAAGGAAAAGGAGAAACTTTTCCCTTCAGGCCGGCCTAGGAGAAACGGGGGGGCTCCTCGGCACCCGTGATTCCTAGGCACCCCCCAGCCCGCACACCTGCCACTCAGGCCACGCCCCCAGTCCCTCCCTCCAGCTCCCACGCCTGCCCCACCCAGCCGGAAAGGAACCCAGCGTCTTCCAGGCCTGTGGCCTGACTGGGAAGGAACAGCCAGGCAGTTCGGCCGCCCCGCCGGGTGGAGGCCCAGGGGAGGAGGGGCCCCAAGGGCAGAGGAGGGGACTGTTTGAAAACGTGGGTGGGGCCCAGGATCGGGATGGGAGCCGCAGGTGGGCATCTGGGCATCAGGACATCTGGAAGTTCAAGGGGGCAGAGCAAGGAGAAAAGGGGGGGGGGTAGGATTTATTGGGGTTCGAAGTCCTGAAGCTAAGGAGTGGGGAGCAAAGTTCCCGGAGGTAGAGGAACTTGGGGGGGGCAGTCTCCACTAGGGGGTGACTGGTGCTCCCACCTGAGTCAGAAGCAGGGTGCAGGGGTGCCGGCCGGAGAGGGTGAGAAGTGATGAATGGAAGAGGACGGTTCAGGCCACGGCACTGGGAGAAGGGGGGGCCGCGGCTCCCACCCGGGACGAGGGGTCCCTGGGCCGGCTGGGGAGTCCAGCGCCCCACTAGGGTCAGCGGACCTGACCGGGATCGATCGGGAATCAGAACCGGTCTGATCAGGGAGGGGTGGGTGAAGGCGTTGGAAAGGAGGGGGGACGGGGTTTATTGGGGTTCAAAGTCTCGCGCCAAGGAGTGGAGAGGCCAATTTATCAGAGCCGAGGGACGGGGCTGGGGGGGACAAAGTCTTTCCTTACCGGGACGACCGGGGACAAGTTTCCGGAGCGCCCCTGAGCGGCGATGGGGGGGCGCCGCGGGAAGCCGGGGCTGGAGCGAGGATCCCCGGCCCCGGGCGCCCCGGAACCCGGGCGGCGCGGGGGTCCCGCCGCACTCACCTCGTCCCATTTGATGAACTTACTCCCGCGCCGCAGGGTCTCCACCACGGTGGGCGGCTCCAGCTGCAGCGCGTGGACGCCGGGCCTGGCGCCCGCCATGGCCGAGCCGCGGACGGCTCGGGGACCCTCGGAGCCCCGACGGGGACGGACGGCGCCGCAGCTGCCCTGGCGCGGCCCGCTCCGGCCCCGCGGCGTCAGCGCCCGCCCGCCAGTGTCCGGGACCGACCGGAGACTCGGGGCCGGGCCCCGCCCCCGCCCCGCCGCGCCCCGCCCCGCCCCGCCGGGCGGTGCCGCCCCTTCCCAGCGCAGCCCGGCCCGCCCGCCCCCCGCGGCGGCGCCCCCTGGCGGGCGGGGCGGCCACTGCAGCCCGGGCGGGCGGCGACGCTGCCCAGGAAAACCGGGCTGGTGTGGGCGTCTCCCAGGACCTCGGTCTGCGGGGGGGATCGGGGCCAGGGGAAGGCAGCTGGGGTCACGGGGCCGCGGGGTGCAGCTGGTGGTGCGGATCGAGGCTGCCGGCGGCGGGCCAGCCCTCGGCGGAGGGCTGGGAGTGCAGAGGGCAGAGGTCTCGGTGGCAGGCAGGGCGGGACGCCCCGTTCCTGCGGCCCTTCTCTACGCCCCCTGCGCCCCCCACCCACCCACTACATCCCAGTCTGCCTCCTGGGCTGCAGCTCGGTCCTTCCTCCCATACAGCACTTAGCCCGCCACGGCACCTTCCTCCCGCAGCCTGGCGGCCCTCCTCCTCCTCCCTCCCCAGCCCTGGGATGCCAGACACCTGCCACCCCTGCTCCCCCTTTTGAAGACCCACACATCCCAGTCTCCCAGGGCTAGCCCTCCTTCTTGGGCGGCTGGCCCCATGACCACAGCCTGTCTCTCGAGGCCTCTTGACTGAACACGGCGAGGTTGAAGGCTGGTCGTTTGCCCAGGGAGGCCAGACGCCTCCTGGGTGTCCCCAAAGGAGGGGCTCTGCAGCGGCTGGCCCACAGCAGGTGCCCTGGAATCTTCATTCCAGTGACGCCGGGAGGAGGGGAGGAGGAGGAAGGCGCGTGGCCATTGGGATGGATGGGGACTGCAGCCCCTCCCGCAGGGCTTGGCTGGGGGGGGCTCCTGCCTGGGGGCCCCTGTGGGAGCCCCCCCAATACAGAGGCGGCAGCAGCAGCAGGTTTAAAGTAGAACTCATCCAGAGGGGCCAGCCAAGTCACCTAGAAACCCAGAAAGAGTTGGAGCTGGTTCTGGGGGAGGAGGGGGGTCAGCCTAGGATTGCTGCCCTATAGGCCTGTATGCCCCAGGCTCTGAGACCTCAGGGGGAACCTTGCCTGACACCGGCTTTCCTCCAGATCCCCAGGTGCCCGCCGACAAACTCAGTGAAACTCCCTGCCCTCTGAGGCCCTTGCCTTTGTCTGGCCTGCTCCACTGGAGGCCCAAAAGAAAGGAAGGGACTTGCCCAAGGTCACATAGCTTCCTGCAAGGATTCTGACCCGCTTTCGGACTTCCTGCCTCCAATTCCTTACACATCTTTCTTTGTACTCTCCATCCTTTCTCCCCAGGGCCACAATAGTGACCCCCTCAGAGAACCAGGGACCACCCAACCTCATTGGGAGAACCCAACCATGTAGCATACAGGTTGGCCTCTACCCCCTGGATTGCGACTCCAGTGTTTTTGACTGCAGAACCCAGTGTTGCCGGGCCTCAATCACTAGGGGATCTCAGAGGATGAAATAAGCACTTGGATGGGTGGTGGCTCTTCAGGCTTGGTGACTCAAAAGGAACAGTGTCACCATGGAAGCATCAGGGAAGAAGGAAGAAAGGGAAGGGGTCAGCTGCAGAGCAGAGAAGCCGAGGGCCAGGGCTGAGGCAAACAGGCCTGAGTCTTGGACCCTAGGCCTTAGGCAAGAGGCAGCAAGCCAACAGCTCCTTGGAAAACAGAATGGGAGCTGATTGCTAGGCCAGGGCCTCTTCTCCCCCCCCCCCCTCCCACTCCCAGTCTGAGTCTCCTGAGAGCAACCACCCCCCCCCACACACCCCATTAGAGGCCTCCTTCCTCCTGGACACATTCTTCACCCTGGTAATGGTAATGGGTTTCTCGGCAAGCAAGCAGTAATGGTGGAAAGAAGGCAGTTCTTCCGGCCTCTACCCTCGATTAAGGGAGCAGTCTAGGCCCACGGGACCCTCCCCAGGGCCCCTGCTGCGGGCAGCCTGAGCTGCACTCTGGTGGGAGGGGGCCTGCAACAGGAGGGGTGGGGCTCCGAGGCCACAGCCTGAGGCTGGAAGGATGAGGAAGCAGCCCCAGGAGGACTCACAGACCAGCAAGCGCAGGGATACAGGCGCCAGAGCACTGCGGCCCCCTAGCCACAAAGTCAGGATAATCGGCTTCGTGGTAGGGACTTGGCATAGGTGAGGGAACTCGCCCAACTCAATCTCAGCCTGGTGGACAAAAATCAGGATTTGAACCCAGACCCTCTCCACCAAGGCCAGGGTGTGCTGTGTCAGGCAGCCCTGCCTTCAAGAAGACTGCGACCAGCACTCCCAGGTGTGCTCCTGAGAGCCTCCTTACACTTGGACTGAAGAAGGTCAGTGCTGGGGAATGGAGTTCTTCCAGGCTGCAAGCCCAGCTCCCATAGGGAGGGTAATATTACAGGTCATTCAAACATGCCACCAATCCAGGAGCATCCCCAAGACTAAAATCCAGGCTGAGGCTCTGAATGAACTGCCCTGCCCTGGTGGGGAGAAGCAGAGCACAGAGGGGAACTCAGACTTGGGTAAAATGACTCTCCTATCAGGCCAGGCTTGGAGCAGGAGCTGGGCTCTGGATGGACAGGGCCTGCCTGACAGGGGTAAGCCTCGGCCTTCCCTGGTCCTGCAGACTCACCAAAGGGAGACGGAGACTAAGGCCAAAGGATGGCGTCTAGGAGGAAAGGAGTTTCAGCTTCCTCTGCACTGATCCCTGGAAACCTGCACCCTTCCTCCCCCCCAGCTCCCCCGGCACCCCATTCACAGCCTGTGTCTTTTCCGTGGAAGCTCTCCAATTACGGAGTGAAGGGAGGAACTTAAAACAATAGCTTTTTAAGCCTAGGCCAATCCCTACCCTTCTCTAAACCCCACCTGCTCAGAGAAGCTTCTCTCTCCAGCATCCGGAGACAAGGCAGGGGCCAGGACTAACTGCTTCTGGGAACCTGAGATCCTCTTCGGGATTGTGAGAGGTGAGTATGCTGGCCGTGGAAACAGCCCAGCTAGAGCTGTACAACGTTGTTGGGTGAGTGGGGGTTGGAAGAAGCAGAAACCCTGTGTGAGTGGAGGTGAGTCACGCAGGACCTCAAAATCTCAGCTCCCCGTTTAGCCCTGTGACTTAACCTACTTGGTGTCGTAATCAAACTTCCTATGAATTTCCCTCTACCTTCTGAGGAAGCCATTCATGCATTCTTTCTTTCACTCAGTCATTGGTTTCACTGATAGAATGGGGCCTTGAGCTGTGGCTCTGGCAGTTAGGGGTTCTGCTGGAGCCTGGCGATTTCTTTTTCTTTTTTGTCAGTCAGGGAGCTTGAACTCAGGGTCTGGGCACTGTCCCCCAAGCTTCTTTTGCTCAAGGCGAGAGCTTTACCACTTGAGCCACAGCGTCACTTCCGGCTTTTTCTGCTTATGTGGTGCTGAGGAATCAAACCCAGGGCTTCATGCATGCTGGGCAAGCAATTCTACCACTGAGCCACCTTCCCAGACTGCCAGGAGATTTCTTAATGTATGTAGATTTGAGGAGGCAGAGGCTGACCTGGGAATTTTGGTCTGCACAGCTCTGGACTAGAAGCTAGCAGTCTAGAATTGAGGGGACAATAAAGGAACAAATGAGACAATTTAAAGATGCAGAAAATCAGAAGGATAAATTGGAAGACATAGCCGGCTTAAGAGAGGTGTGCAGGGCAGAATCATTGTTGGGGAAGAGCTGAGGCAGAGGAAGCCCAAGCCCCAGGCTGGAACTGACCCAGTGAGTGTGGCATGCGGCCTTCCGGCTGTGCCTTCCCCTAACTGACTTTTTATAAAGCAGTTTATTCCATTTTGCATTTTGTGTGTGAATGCTGAGGCAGAATGACTCTACATCTTGTTTATGCAAGTAAACAACCACCATCTGTCCAGCGCCAGGCAAGAAGAGGCAGAGACCAATAAATAACTTATTTATGCAAATAAGAGACTACTACTTATAAGCTTATCAAATTAAATCTAGAACACATGGACACTTGGTATATTTAAAACCATATCAGATGCCAGGCCCTGGTGCCTCATGCTTGTAATCCTAGCTACTCAAGAGGCTGAGATCTGAGGATCAAGGTTCAAAACTAGCCCAAGAAAGGAAGTCCTGTGACTCTTATCGCAATTAGCCACCAAAAAGCCAGAAGTGGAGGTGTGGCTCAAATGGTAGAGCACCAGCATTGAGCAGAAAACAGATTCCTGATCTTGAGGTTGAGCCCCAGTACTGGCACTGATAGAAAGAAAGAAAGAAAGAAAGAAAGAAAGAAAGAAAGAAAGAAAGAAAGAAAGAAAGAAAGAAAGAAAGAAAGAAAGAAAGAAAAAGGAAAAACCAGAGACATGATCACACGGTGCAAGCACTTTACCTGGGTCACAGAAATGAAGGAGCATCCTGTGACTGGCACCTAGCCAGGGACACAGAGACCCGCATTACCCCACCACCACCACCTTTCTCACTCATCACCAGCCCCATCGAGGATGCTGGCCACAGTGAAGGACCTGTGCTCAAGTCCCTAGACTCCAGCTTGTCACCTAGGCCTTCATCTGGCAAGTCTCAGCTGCTGACACCTCCGTGCCTGCCTGGTTCCCGGAACTTCTGACCTGGCACTCTACAGAGTGTTTTTCTTGCATTTATAGCAGCTTTCTGCGCTGCCTTCAGCACAGAACCCTGGACCTCGGAGCCTCTTTAGCCTTTTTGGAGCTATACTGTAACCTGCACGTATTCTTATGTGACTGTCCCGTGTGACCCGACACTATTAGTAATTAAGATTAGAATAAAAGAACCTGTGATTGGCAGTGGCCCTGAGTGTCTGGTGAATTAAAGCTAACGGAAACGGCGGAGGCTGGTGAGTTTATTGTGATTTCCGTGGATTCTGTCTGCCGTGTGTGCGCGTGGCGGACACAGCTGCTCTGGACGGTGGAGGTCCACACCAGCGATCGCTCGGGGTCAGATGCTATTATTACCTTTATTATCACGAGTCCAGGCTTCCCCGTCTGCGGTCGGAGTTTCCTCCTCCGGCTAGGGTCGGGTTGCCGGCGGCCAGGGCAGCGCCCAATCCAGCCCCAAGTTGGCGCTTCCCGGCTCTCGGGCGAGGGGTGGCTCGGACTACATTTCCCACAATTCCCAGCCCGCCGCCATCTCGGCCGGTGGGCGGTGGCGGGCTCGGGTCGGGGCCCTGGGAGCCCGCTCCGCGCGCCCCCATCCGGGTCTCTCCGTAGGGGGCATGGGCGGAACCCGCCCCTCCCGGCGAGAATCCCCCCCACACACACACACCCCGGGCTTCGGGCACCCTGGACGGCGCCGGCCCGCCTCCCCACGCCTCGATCCCCGCGGAGCCTGGTCCACGTGTTGGTCGGCGCGGAGAAGCACGCGCGCCCCTCGCCGGCCACAAGGTCGGGGGACCCAGCCATCAGGGTTCCCCCACGCCTCCTCCCCCGGCCCCCGCTCCGCCCCACGCATGGGAGGCCCCCCGGCTCCCGTCCCAGGGAAGACAGAGGAGGACTTGGGTCTCGACGGGCGCACAAACCCCGGAGTGGGGCGCCTCGGACACGCGGGCTCGGGGCCTGGAGGTTACGCTGGGGTGACGGGGTGCGGCCAGCCCGGCCGGGACCCTCAGCCCCCGTGCGGGGGGCGGGGCGGCGGCGAGGGGCGCGCGGCGGGGCTGGCCCTTTAAGGGGGTGTGGTCGAGGGGCGGGGGAAGAAAGCGAGACAGAGAAAGCGGCTTCGGCGGCGGCGGCGCGGCGGCGGCTCGGGCGGCGGCCGCGGGGGACAAAGGGCGGGCGGATCGGGGAGGGGGCGGGGCGCGGCCAGGCCAGGCCCGGGGGCTCCGCAGGCTGCAGCTGCCCCCGGGCGCCCCCGCCGCCGCCCGAGCCGCGGAGCCGCACGGAGCGGAGCTCCAGCGCACACCCGAGCGAGCGGGCGAGCGGGGCGGGCGGCCCGGAGCCGGCCGGCGGGCGTCCGGGAGGCGGCGGCGCAGGGAGGGGCCCGGCGCGCGCACGTGGCCCCGGCGGCCGCCATGGCGGACAGCGGCCCCGCGGGGGGCGCGGCGTTGGCAGCCCCGGCTCCCGGGCCGGGCGGTGGCGGCCCCGGGCCCCGCGTGTACTTTCAGAGCCCCCCCGGGGCCGCAGGTGAAGGCCCGGGCGGAGCGGACGACGAGGGCCCGGTGAGGCGGCAGGGGAAGGTCACCGTCAAGTACGACCGCAAGGAGCTGCGGAAGCGCCTCAACCTGGAGGAGTGGATCCTGGAGCAGCTCACGCGCCTCTACGACTGCCAGGTGCGCCCCCCGCCCCGCCCCGCCCCGCCCCGGCGCCCCGGCCCGAGGCCGCCGGTCACCCCCGCTCCGCACGCCCCGCCCCCCAGTGTGTGCTCTGTCTGGTCGAGCCTCAGCCCCAGCCTCGCTGTCCCGACCCCGCTCTCCCAGCAGTGCTCAGGTCAAGCCTGCTGTCCTCCAGACTTCCCCCAAGGGATAGCAGGCGAGGGCCGCCTCAGCCGTGGACCGAGTTCTGTCTAGCGTGCCTAGCGCCAGCTAGTTTAGACAGCAGTAAAAAAGCACCGTGGACTGGTTGGCGAGGGGAACCTTAAAGCGTCTGGGTTATTGTTTAATGGGCTAGCCTGAACTCCATTTTAGTGTGGGCAGGTTAGCCCGCTCTGTGGGATCAGGTCCTCCACCCAGTGACTCCTGGTTTGCTCAGATGGTGACTCAGGGCCCCCGGGGGCAGGGTGGAGGGAGGAGTGGGCTTGCCTCGCGCTACCCTGCCTAGCCTGGCCCTGGAATGCTGCTAGCCCCGAACTGGGTAGCTGTCCCCTGGGGGGAGGGGTGGTGGGCGCCCCCTCCCTCCCCAAAGCTTGGGCTCTTTGTTTCCCCTTTACCAGGCCTGGGTCCTTCCCCCTGACCCCTCACCCTTCACTTCCTCCTCACTCCCAGGAAGCTGTGACAGGTGTTTGGGGGAGGGGGCTTTGATGAGCTGGGACAGCTGGCCTCACTAGTGTACTGTGAGATGGGGGGCCCGGATGTTGGGGAGATACATCTGCTGGGTTCGCAGCCCAAGGTCCTCAGTTCTGGTTGTCTGGCACCCTGGGTGCCCACTGGCAGGGACAGGAAGCCCTCCCCCCCCCCCATTGGGCAATTTGCCTTGGCACAGGCCTGGTCTGTTTTCCTTCCCAGAGCAGCTGTCATCTGCTGGGCAAAGAGGGCTGGGCTGGGCTTGAGGTAGGCAGGGAACTCAGCCCAAGAGCCCTTCTGAGTACCGGGTCCTGACTCAGGCTTTGTCAACCCTCTCTCTACTCCAGGAAGAGGAGATCCCAGAGCTGGAGATCGATGTGGACGAACTCCTAGACATGGAGAGCGATGATACCCGGGCTGCCAGGGTCAAGGTGAAGTGTCTGGGCCTGGAAGCACTGCCCCTTGGAGGCGCAAGGCCTGTAGGCAGCCTTTGGTGCGGGTCAGCCAGCTGTGGGGCCTCGGGCCTCGGCCTCTCCCTTCAAAATAGGAGGTTGATGTTACACAAGTCTGTCCCCAGTGTTCAAGTTCCTTGGAGTGGGGATAGTTGATCTGTGGGCCCCATTCGTGAGAAGTTACCGTGTACTTTTCTCCCCGTCCTACCAGGAGCTGTTGGTTGACTGTTACAAACCCACTGAGGTAAGTGGTTTCCCCAGAGGGTGGTGGCCAGGTGAGCCACACTCTCCCCTGTCATCTTGGGGTCTAGTCTCCCTAACAGCCTCTTCTTTGTCTAGGCCTTCATCTCTGGCCTGCTGGACAAGATCCGGGGCATGCAGAAGCTGAGCACACCCCAGAAGAAGTAGGGGTCCCTGACCCAGGTGAACCGGATGGCGGCTCCCACAGGACAATCGCTGCCCCCTGACCTCGTAGCAACAGCAATACCAGGGAACCCTGCAGCCAGGCCTGGTGCTTTGAGCAGGGCTCCCTCTGTGCCCCTGGCCTAGGGGCGTCTTCCCTTGCCCCCTCAGTTTTCCACTTTTGGGGTTTTTTATTGTTATTAAACTGATGGGACTTTTTGTGTTTTTATATTGACTCTGCGGCGCGGGCCCTTTAATAAAAGTAGGATATGCCTTTGAGCAGCTCACAGGCTTGGCTGGTCTTTTAGGGGGGACACGCTGCTTTACACATGCTGCCAGCTCAACTTCTCCCCAGGTGACTGCAGGCCTTCCTGAGGGCCGTGTAGCCATGACGATAGCCCAGCACCGGCTCCCAGACCAAGCTTTTGAAGTGGCTGGGGAGCTGGGGGTGCAGTGATGTTGTTGGCAGGCTTGAACAGTCCTGATTCCCTCTGGCCAAGGATTGCCATACCGTCAGGAAGCGAGAGGGGAGGCTGGAACTTGGGGGGGGGGGAGGGGAAGGAAGGTCATTTTTCTGATGCCAGGATCAAATCTAACATACCCTTGAATGCTACAGGCAAGGGCCTTGCCAAGGGGCTCTGCCACAGCCCTGAGCTGTGGTTATAACCAAGTCTCTCAGGACCCACAAAGAACCACAGGCTCACTCTTGGGCTTGTAAGAGTTTTGTTGTTTAGAAACAGTCTGGTCCCTGATGCTCCTGTGCCCCTCCGCAACATCTGCTACAGTTCTGACCGCCGCTCGATCTTGAGAAGCTCCACTTCGAACACTAGGGTTGCTCCACCTGGATGGGAAAGTGGGGTCAGAATGGAATCTGGGCCATGGGAGAAGGATGGCTAGAGTGGGTGTATTAAGAAAAAGGGTTACCTGGGATCTTTGGAGGAGCTCCTCTCTCTCCATACCCTGTCAAAGATGCACAGAGAAACAGTGAGCTGTGGCCACGCCCACTTAGTTCAAACACCCTTTGCTGTGCCCAGGGCAACTCAAAGGCCAGAAATAAAGCAAGGGAAGGGTACCAAAGGACTGGTAAATGGCAGAGATGGGCACTGCAGCGCCTGAGCCTGTCCCTGCTGCTGGTCACAAGCCAGTCTTAGAAGGGCCATATAGCTCTAGTGACTACACCGTGAGGCTGAGGCCATGGTCACCTTCCTCAGCCATGTCCCCAGTAGCCCCAGGAAGGGATGCTCACCTAGCTCCGATGGGATCACCAGCTTCCTCTTTTCCCCTTCACACATCCTGCAGGACAATGCATGCTCACAATGTGGCAGCACCCCAGCTCCTGGTCTCCCTGCCCCCCTCTGGGGTTTGCCACAAGTCACTTCCTGGACCACAGCCATGCATGCTCCAGCCCTGCCCCCACCTCACCCTGACTTACCCCAGCAGCCCCTGGTCCCAGCCCTTGATGACCTGGCCAGTGCCAAGGGAGAACACAAAGGGCTGGTTCTGGGGTAAGCTGCTGTCAAACTCTGTCCCATCTTCCAGCTTTCCCTGTAGGGCCAGGAGAAGGCTAGTAAGGAGGGGGCGCTTCACCCTTGAGCCCCCTCACCCAGCGGCTCTCCCCATCAAATTGATCCCCACAGCATTGACTGTGGCCCTTGTCCTTGAAGGGGACATAGCCTTGGGTACAGTTATTGCCTGCTCATGCCCGGCTGGGGAGTGGACAATTAAAGAGCAGAGGAGAATCATGAAAATAGGCTTAAGAGGCGATGAGGGGGCTTGTTCAAGGTCACACACCTGGTCTAGGGGAGAAGCTAAGCTGCCAAGGCACTTCTGGTTCCCAGAAGCTCCACCCACCCAGGAAGCTCCGCCCCTCACCCACCGTGTAGTGCATGTGCAAGACGTCTCCCTTTCGCGATTTGATGGGACAGTGGTCCACTCGCTTCTTGACCCCGATCTGCAGCTTCCGTTTGCCCTCGGCGCCCGCGGCTGTGGCCAGGGCGCTCAGGCAGATGGACAGTACTGTCAGGACCCAGCTCAGCCTCATGTCTCTGCGGGCACAGACCCCGACCAACCGACCGGGAGGAGGCAGGGAAGGCTTGGAACAAGGGCAAGTGCCAGGAGGTTGCCACCCCCCATCATAGCTGGCCTGCCCCTAGAGATCCCCGTCCCGGTCACCACCCTCTTCCCCCGGGCTCCGCGGCCACACTTACCAGTCCAGGGAGAAGGGGGCTTGGCTGAGGACCCCAGCAGCGAGGGGAGGGGGTCAGGGGAGGCCACAGCAGCCAGGGCCCCGCCCCTCTACTCACCCCCACAGCTTCCCTTTGCCTCCCTCCCTGCCCCCACCTCTGAGACTCCTCAGTTTCCACCAGTCCCTTTACGCAAAGTCCAGACCCTATCTGACTGCACAGGAGTTGCCCCGACCGAGCGGCCCCATTCGCGCCACACCCAGCTGCCCCCGGCCCAGCAGACCCACACCTCTGCGGCGGCTGCAGGGGGCCGGCCCCGAGGCACCCACACGTCCCCGCTAGGCGGCTCAGGGGAGCCCCGATCCTCTGGAGGTACCCCCCAGCCCGGCCCCGTGCCACCACCGGGGGCGCCGCCCCAACTCTGAGCCCTTGGGGGCCTCCGGGGCACCCAGATGGGCCCCGAGTCCGCGGGCCGCCGAGACCGCTCCACCCACACCACCTCTCCAGGTGGAGTTCGAGGCCTACCGCGTCCCCAGGCCCGGCCACCGCGGAGACCGCCCCCGCGTGGACGTCCCTGGCCATTACTCTGGCTTAGCCCCGGGCTTGAATCCTTGGCTCCGCCTTCCAGGGGACAGAATTCCGCCCCCGACTCCGAAGCTCCGCCCCCTGCAGAACCGTCCTTTTCCTGGGTTGGAGCCACCACCGGCTGAAGCCCCGCCCCCAGCGCTTGGGCGCCGGCCCCCTCGCTTTCCAAACCCGAGGCCCCGCCTCCCACCGACTCCAGCCCCGCCTCCAAGCTCCAGGCTCCACCCCCAGGCCTCCCTAGCCCCGCCCCCGGCCGTCGAGCCCCGCCTTCTACCGGCTCCCGCTCTGAGGTCCGGTCCGCCTGTGTTTCGCGTCCCGCCCCGAGTCCCAGGGCTCCGCCCCGTGCGGCGTGAGAACCCACCCCTTGCGGCATCTCCGGACAGCGCCGACCCCGGCCCCCCCAATTCCTGCGCCTCTTAGCCCTCGTTTACACGCCGAGCCACGGCCCGCTTCTGCCCGGCCAGAGCCAGCCTGCCCTCCTACATGCGCCCCGGCTCCCCCCGGCCCGGGCTGTGGCCCCCGCTCACCTCCTCGCCGCGCCCCCGGAGCCAACCCAGGTCGTGCGGCCACCTCTGCGCAGGCGCGTTCCGGTCGCTACAGGCCGGGCCACGCCGCCCTCTCTTATTGGACAGTGCGAAACCCGCCGCTACCCGCTCCTGGCGCGGCTTCTCCTTCGGCCCCGCCTCCCGGGTAGGCACGTGCGCATTGCGCCACTTCCGGCGGAGGGGTTACTCGTGGAGTTTGGTGAAAGTGACTTCCGAAAGCGCCAAAGGCACTTCCGCCCGAGGTGACGTCCCGGTCGGGCTACGTGGGCTCCTGGAGCGGGTCTTGAGGGGCCATTTCATGCCGCTCCTGACCCCTCAGCAGTCCCGTTGCAGGGCTCGCGCGGGTTTGAAAGGCCGCTGCGAGTTAGTTGCCTGGTGTGACCTTGAGCCAGCTCTTCCCTTGCTAGGGGGGCTCGGGGACACCCGCGGCGCAGACTCCGCGCGGCGCTTCCCTCCTCCCTCCGGCGGCTCGCTGGCCGCGTGGGCCCGTCCCCTCACCTCGCTTGCAGGATTCTTTGCAAGTATCCCGACACCCCGCAGTGTGCCCAGTGTGGAAATCTTGATAGACATCTAAGGAACCTGCAGCTGATTGGCAGCTAAACGTTGGTTGAGTGTTAGGGAAACAGCTGACTTGAGGCCAAGTCCAAGGGCCAGTTCGCTCTCTGCACCTATTTCCTTTCTTGTTTTTTTGTGCCAGTTGTTGGACTTGAACTTGAGACCTGGGCACTATCTCTGAGCTTTTGTGCTCAAGGGTAGTGCCTTACCACTTGAGCTACAGCTCCACTCAGGCTTTCTTGGTACTTAATTGGAGGTAAGAGTTTCATAGGCATAACTGACAGGCTAGCTTCAAACCATGATCCTTACATCTCAGCTTCCCAAGTAGCTAGGATTACAATGGCACCCAGCTTCCATTTCTTTCATTGATAAAGGAAGATAATCACAACACTGAGCTCAGAACTGAATTAGAGCTGATCTCTGAGGTGCATGGGAAGCACTGTGCATCACTGTGAGTGCCAAGTAGGCTCAGAGTTAGTGGCCCTAGGGCTTTAACCCTCATCTCTCAGACCATGGCTCCCTCACTGACATGATGGCTGAGACCACTAAGAAGTAAGGATCGCCGGCTGAGAATGTGGCTTAGTGGTAGAGTGCTTGCCTAGCATGCCTAGCATGAAGCCCTGGGTTCAGTTCCTCAGTACCACATAAACAGAAAAAGCCAGAAGTGGCACTATGGCTCAGGTGGTAGTGTGCTAGCCTGAGCAAAAAGAAGCTCAGAGTCAGTGCCCAAGCCCTGAGTTCAAGTCCCAGGACTGGTAAATAAATAAATAGTAACAATTGAGGCTGGGAATGTGGGCTTAGTGGGAGAATGCTTGCCTAGCATGCATGAAGCCCTGAATTCAATTCCTTAGGAACACATAAACATAAAAAGCTGGAAGTGGTGCTGTGGCCCAAGGGGTAGAGTGCTAGCCTTGAGCAAAAGAAGTTCAGGGATAGTGGCCAGGCCCTGAGTTCAAGCCCCAGGACTGGCAAAAAAAAACCCACAAAACACTAAAACAATGATCACCATCGGGAATTCTTGCCTTGGCACACCATTATGTACAACACCACACCTTGCACCTTATGATTCAGTTCCTCAGAGAACACCTCCATTGAGGTGGCTACTTGGGGTCACTTCTCCTACATGGCATACCTCAGCAGTGTGATGTGCTGGGGAAAAGTGGACATGAAGCTTGGATCAGATAGGTCAGGAGATGTGAGATACTCTGAGGTGAAGACTTTATGGGTTTTAGGGAGAACTTGTCTACGATACCACTTCCACCAACCACAGATCTTTGATAGTTCTCTTTTAGAGAGGCAGGGTTCAGGGGGACAGGGTAGGTGTGCCCTAGAGCCCCACTGTGGGGAGTCAAAGTGTTGCTTGGCAGGGGAAATAAGTATTCCTATTCCCATCTACTATGTGAAAACACTTCACACTTTGTCTGCAGCACAGTGACCCCTACCACAGCAAAGGTGTATATATGCAAACAAGCGCTAAAAGACAAGGACAGTGGGAATTAAGGGTCACACAGGGCAGATCTGGGATCCACCTCAAGGTCATTGCCCCTATCAGGCAAATTCCTTGTAATGGGTAGGAGAATGGGAGGAGGGGTGGGGGCAGGGGGAGCAGCTGTAAGAGTTGAGGTGTGATGATCGGTGGGTCGGCATGGGATCTGCTCTGGAGCCTTTGGGGGCCCAGCAAGGGCGGGAAGACAGCTCCTGGGCTAAGCAGTTGGTGCAGATATCCTGCCCAAACTAGCCAGCCCAGCCAGCTGGAACAGTGGCAAACAGTGACACAGGCAGGAAAAGCTCCTTCTAGCTCTTTTATCAGGGACAAGGAGGTCACAGTTTTCATACCAAAGCCCAAATGTGCAGCGGTTTGGGGTCTTTGTAGTGAGGCGATGCGGGAGCCAGTTGTTAAACTCAGGTGCACAGGGTGTGGTTAAAGACCGAGAGCACCTGTTCCCCTAAGCTGGAACGTGAGCTCTCTTGCTGCTGTCATGGCTCATCAATTCTGTTAGTTGGCAGCCTCAGAAGATGAAGGGCAGATGGTAGGAGAGCACTCTGAGAGGCCCAAGTCCTGGAACAAGTTCCATCGAGGCCAAGGTCTTGGAGCTAGGGTCTTCTCCCCAGGTTCCCCACTCTTGTCCAAATGGGGTGAGGCTGAGGAAAGTGGCCCTGCTGAGTCTGAAAAGCAATGTGTCACCTTCGCAGCTTCCGGCACCTGGGGAAGGCAGAAAGGGATCTGTTCATGATTGGCTGGAGCTCAGCCCACAGACCTTGGGGGAGTGGGGGACAATGAGGATGCATGCACACCCATGTGAGCATGCTGGTACTGAGGCCTGAGCTCAGGGTCTCAAGCTCTGAGTTGGCTTGGTTCTGCCTCCACTTCCAGCTATTTACTGGTCAATTGAAATTTGGTTTGTCTGCCCAGGCTGGCTTGAACTAAGATTCTCAGATCTCAGCCTCTGCAGTAGCTAGGATTATAGGTGTGAGCCACATGTGTCCAGCTCCCCAGCTCCTTTTGACACACTTCCTTGTTGCCCCATTTCTCTTCACACCCTGGGAAAGCCCCACTGGCTTGGCCATCTAATGTCATCCATGGCCGCTCTAGTGGTGAGAAAACTGCAGAGAGTCTTCTCCGATATATTTCTGGTCTCTCAAAGTCCATACAGAAAAGCAAACACCAGGGGCTTCTGGGAAGGCCCCGAGCTCAGCGAATCAGGAAAACTCTTCCTCAGTTCCATTCCAGGCAGATATGACTTCATCCACAGGATGGCTGACTGCTCAGAGAGCCATCAGCTGCCCCACCTCGGCACCAGGCATGCTCCGCTGTTATCATCTCTCTCTCTCTCTCTCTCTCTCTCTCTCACCTGATTCCCGCATTCGACTGTAAGCTGTGTTGATACAGATCTCCATGCCAACAGACACTTGGGGAAATGTTTGTTCGACACTTTCGGCAGCTTCCCCTTTCCTGGCCCTTCTCCCACTGGCAGGCTCACCTGGACCTGCTCCAGAACGCAGCCCTGATGTCTTCCCAAAGCAGTGCCACCCACAAACTCCTCACCTGCACGTGTCTGGGTTGAGCTCTAAGCCCCGCCCTTGGCAACGGAGGAAGCTGCGGCGTCGGCAGCGGCAGCGACAGGTCCGGGGATCAGGGCGCTGGCGGCGCTGGATGCAGCGCGGGCAGAGGGTCCTGGGGCTGGAGTGGGATGAGTGGTGTCAGCTGGGGTGGGTGCTCCAGGGGCAGAATCCCAGCCCAGAACTGAGCGGGGCTGGGGACGGTGGGCAGTGGCAGCCCTAGGAGGAGAAGCAACATGTCTGGGGCAGGAAGGAAGAGTCTTCCCAGGAGCTGGGACCAGGACAGAATGTACAGATTTGGGGAACAGAGGAGAAAGAGAAGAAGAACCAGGATCTTGCCTCTCTCGTGTGACCCTGGGCCCATCCACACCTTCTATCTGGTTCTACACATCCAGGTTATATCTCTGCAGGAACCCCAAATACTCACCTGTCAGGCTTCACCACATTCTTTTTTTTTGGTCTAAAAAGTAAGAGATAGAGACAAAGAAGAGAAAGATCAAGAGATCCACACATCCCACTGTCTTGTCCCAGATCCCAGGCCTACCTCTGGCTCTACTCCTAGAAACCTGGCCCGCAGTGCAGTGAACCCCAAGCCCCCCCCCACCCCACGCCTAGACTCTGCAAGCTCAGAGGTTGGGCCTGGCTGGCACCTGCATTCACATTCGCTGTGCTCCTCCAGGGACATCTCCCCCAGCTGACTGCTTGGGTACCGGATCATGAGGATCTGTGCTCGGGAGAAGAATGGGGAGACACAATGAGGGGGGTATGGGGCAATAGGGACAGAGAGCAAGGGGTGCTCCATAGGCTACAGGGAAACCAGCTCAGCTAACAGCCTTCCATGCTCTAGTCTCTGGGCTGGCCCAGTCCCCAGAGTACCAGTGTCCCCTCAACTTGCTTGTCCCTTCTGCTCCCCGTACCTGCATTCGGACTTGGTGCTGCCCAGTGGGCACGCACTCCAGGCCATCGTCAGGGCAGCAGCCACCGCAGCGCTGCACAGTCACACAGCTGGGCACCAGTTGTTTGGCCACCGTACCCATGAACTCTGTAGCCAGGGGCACCACCACCTCCCTCGGCTGGCAGGTGGCTCGGGCATACACATCTATCCATGACACCACTGGGGGCAGATCGATCAGGAAAGGTTAAACGCCAACTGGGTTTCCCAAAGCTATCCTCCCCAGCCCCCTGTCCCCTGTCCCAGCCACCTTCTACTAATGCCTGCTCCTGTCTGCCACAGTCTTGTTTGTCTAGAACCCAGTACCATTGTTTCTGCCTCAATTTCTTCCTCTGTGAAATGGACATCATACAAGGGAGCTATGATCACACCAGATGATGGCCATACCATCCAGGCATGTGGAAAACCCTCTCAGTAGTGGCTGGTGCGAAGCTATTGTTAAGTGTTACCTTTCTTCTGGTGGCCAGTGGCATCCGGCTGGGAGATGGGGGCCTGTGGGAGAGAAGAGACCTGGACCCAGGGTCTGGCTCTCGGGGTGTCCTAGGGCTCTGCCCTTGAGTCAGGAGGAGCCCTCACTTTCTCTCCCCCCACCCTTCTCCCCCAGCCCCAGCTCTAGCTTTATCTGTCCTCTGCTGGCCGCAGACCCACCAGGCAAGCTGTGAGGCTGGGGGGCTGGGCTTGTTCAGAGACCCCAGGTCAGGAATGGACAGTCCTGGGGATACTGAGGCAGCAGCTCCGCCCCGCCTCCGGGGGGGGGGACTAGGTTGGGGCGCGGGAGTGGCGCGGGGCTGGGCTGGCGGGCGGGCACGCAAGAGCACCTCCCGGGGGATGCCCGGCCCGGTGGGGCCTCCGAGGGCCAGGCCGGCACTTCCTCCAACCTTGAGAGGGCACGGCGCGCGGGCACGGAGCGCACGGCGGGCGGCACGCACGTACCTGGGCGGGGGCCAGCTGCAGGAGCGCGGCGAGCAGCAGGCGGCGGAGCAGGGGGCCCATGGCGCCCGCGGGGGCCGCGCGCCGGGGGCGCCCGCATCGCCCTAGCCCGGCGGCGCGGGGGGCGGCGGCAGCCAGAGCCCCATGGCGCGGGCCCGGGCGCGGCGGGCGGGGGCCGGGCGCGGGGCGCGGCTGCTCCGCGGCCCCCTCCCGAGCCCTGGGCGCAGGCAGCGCAGCGCAGCGCAGCGGCGGCGGCCGCCGGAGGAGCGGGGCGGGCGGGCGGCCGGCGGCGGCGGCGGCGGGCGGCGGGGACGACGGGGGCGGCGGGGGGCCGGGCCCGGGCTGGCGGGCGGGCGGCTCATGTGACCCACATGCGCTCCTCACCGGGCGGCGGGCGGGGGCGGGGCGCGGAGCCCCGGCCCCGCCCCCTCCGCGCGGCCCCGCCCCTCCGCGCGCCCCCTCCCGCGTGCCCCCTGCCCGCCGCCGCCGCCCTGGGGGAAGGGGACGCGCTCCCAGGGGCACGAGGGCCCTGAAGAAAGTGGCCAGTCCGGAGTCTGAGAAATCAACTTTATTGCACCCATTGTGGGGAGCAGGCAGCAAGGAGGGGGGCACACTGCAGGCCCCCCCCCGCGGCGAAGCCCTCAGGAGCTGGTGCCCGGGGGCATGATCCCCGGGGCTGGGGCAGGCCCTGAGGCCGACGGCTGCTGTTGCCTCTGCAGGCGCTCCTGCTGGAGCGGGGCTCTCTTGGCCCTGGAAGAGAGCGTGTGGGAGGTCAGGACCGGGTTGGAGGAGGAGGTCGGGCCTGGACAGGGAGCAAGGGCAGCGCACAGGAGACAGACCTGGCCCTGGCTCGGGTGTCATTGTAGATGGCTGTGATGATCCGATCCTTTTCATCCATGAAATTCCGGTGTACCTGCTCCAACTTCCTGCAAAGCGGGTGCTGCTAACCCCAGTGACTCCAGGATCTGGAGTCTCACAACTTCACATCTGTGGGGACCTTGGCCTAACAGCGGCTGTGATAGGTGGGGAGAGGGCCCCAAAGCCTCAGCTGGCCTGCTCAAGCTTGGTGAGCTGTTCTGAACAGGGGATGAGGAGACGAGGAAGGGCTGTGCAGCTAACATTGTTAACTGAACTAGGAAGTTGCTGGCAGTGGGCACAGGCCTCAAGTAGAAAATTTTATGCACAGGTAAGAGAGTCAGGTGACACCAACTACCAAATGAGGACTATGGCTTGATGGAGAGGCTCTATTCCAATGTATTTGTTTCTTGTGCAACATTGTGTGTCCCTGTAGTGAGACCTCCTGTTCTCCCCTGGCTTTTTTGCTTAAGGCTACACTTGAGTCACATCTTCACTTCTTGCTTTTTGCAAGAAGTTAAGAGTCTCAGAATTGGCTTTGAACCAGGACCCTCAGATCTCCACCTCCTAAGTAGCTAGAATTACAGATGTGAGCTACTGGCACCTGGCTTCTTGTGCATCATTCAGATTGGCTCCAGCTCTTTGGCAGCCAGCACCAAAGACTTATATTCAAATTATGAAGAAGAGGAAATTATCTATCTGGGTGTTTTTTTGCTTCTTGTTTTTGTGTTTGTTGTTTTTTTACCAGTCCTGGGGCTTGACCTCAAGGCTTGGGCACTGTTATTTTGCTCAAGGCTATCATTCTACCACGTGAGCCACAGTGCCATTTCTGGCTTTTTCTGTTTAAGTAGTACTGAGGAATTGAACCCAGGGCTTCATGCATGCTAGGCAAGTACTTTACCACTAAGCCACATTTCTAGCCCTCTAGTGTTTTTTTGTTTTTCTCGATCATGGGGCTTGAACTCAGGGCCTGGGTGCTGTCTCTGAGCTTTTCTGCTCAAGGCTAGTACTTGGGTGTTCTGGTGGTTAACTGGAGATAATAAGAGTCTCTTGGACTTTCATGCCTGGCCTGACTTTGAACAGCAATCCTCAGATCTCAGCCTTCTAAGTAACTAGGATTATGGGCATGAGCCACCAGCAGCTGGCTTTTTGTTTTGTTTTTGAGGGCAGCACATCTTGTCTAGCTCTTTCCAAAACGCTGCCTTACTCATAAAGAAAAGGCTCTAGAGATCAATTTCACAAAATTCTTAGCTTGGGAGACAAGCATGCAGACTATGGAGTGTCATGGCTGGCTGACCTTTCTAGGTGTCACCCACCCTCCTACCCTATCTGCCCACCCCCTCAGGGAGGACAGTACTCACTTGAAGGCAATATAGTGCAGGCCCATGCCTGCCAGCATGAACAGGAGGCAGTACCCCAGCACCTGCTGGTTGTTTTTCTGTTGTTGCTGCCTTGACTCAGGCCCCTGTGGCCTCACATGGTGAAATTGGGCCCAGTATTGTGCATTGGGGGGTTCCCAGGAGCTACTGGAAAACAAAAGGGACAACATGGACATGAGGCTCTAAGAGCCTCCCAGAGCCTGGGGGGTGGGTGCCAGCAGGGTGTTGGGACAGGACCACTGTACCTGTGTGTGTATTGGGAAGATCTGGAATGGGCTGTGGTTCCTGGAGTTGTGCAGGAGCTGGCAGAGCGAAGCTGTTGATCGTAGCTACGACGGCTCTCCTCACGGCTGAGCACATGGTATGCCTCATTTAGTTCCACAAAACGGCTATGCAGGGTGGGGTTCCCTGGATCTCGGTCTGGATGTAACTGAGGTAGGACAGGGGTCCTCTTATCTCCCTTTCTATGTTTTTCCAGAACCCTTCTTGATGATGTCTACCCACAAGAGTTCACAGTACCCCCAAAGTCCTACCTGGGCAGTGACCCTCACACTCAGGCCTGCTTATTCCCCTCCAGGAGGCCAGAAATACAGATATCTGCCCACTACCCTTCAAGCCCCGCCCACCGCCAGCCTCCTGTTCTCTCTCTCCATATGCCCTGGTCCATGTTTCTCAAGAGCAGATAGACAGGTCAAGAAAACCAAGCCTAAAGATGGACACTAGTGGCTCTCACCTGTAATCCTGTTTATACAGGAGGCTGAGAGTTGAGTTTCACAGTCAAAGCCAACCAGGGCAGGAAAGTCTGTGACTTCCATCTCCAGTTAACCACCAGAAAACCAGAAGTGGCACTATGGCTCAAAGTGGTAGAATGCTAGCCTTGAGCAAAAGAGCTTCAGAACAGTGCCCAGGCCGAGTTCAACATACAACACACAAAAAGAAAACAAAGCCAAACCAGAACACAGTGGGTTCCACCTGTAATCCTAGCTACTCAGGAGGTTGACTGAGATCTGAAGACTGAGGTTCAAAGCCAGTCCAGGCAGGAAAATCCAAGAGTCTCCTATCTCCAATTAACCACACACAAAAAAAGGTGGAGTAGAGGTGTGATTTAAGTGGTGTAGTGCCAGCCTTGAGCAAAAAAGCTAAAACATAATACTCAGGCCCTGAGTTCAAGCCTCAGAACTAGCACAAAAAAAAAAAGAAAAGAAGAAGAGAGGGAGAGAGACAGAGACAGAGAGAAACAGACAGAGAGAGAGGAAAGCTAGCACATCCAGCAGGATCTCTGGTCTGTTCCCCAAGCCTTTCCTCCTTTCTCATCCCCATGCAGGCTGAAGGAAGGGATATGACAGAGACACATGTCAGCTTCTGTGGACTTGGGCTGCTCCCTACCCATCTGGCTCAGGTTTCTGCTTCCTCCCTCCCCACCTTGGAAGCACTGTACCTCCTTGGACTTGATGAAGAAAGCTCTTTTAACTTCTTCAGCACTGGCACCAGGATCCACGCCCAACAATTCATAATAATTACTGGGCCCAGACCTATGGAGAGAGACCCAAACCAGCAGAGGCTGAGGGAACCCATAGAGAACCCCTGCTATCCTCTTCCAACCTCCCTGGACCTCACCCTCCACCTCCACCACCAGCTCAGGAGAGGCTGTTAGTCCCAAGACAGACCTGGCCCCAAATCATCTATCCCTTTGGGGGTTATCTCAGGACTGATTCAGATCAGAACTCAAAGTGTCATCCTCAGACCCTTGTACTACCACCAGAAAAGCTTGTTTAAAACAGCAGATTGAGCTGGAAATGTGGCTTAGTAGTAGAATGCTTGCCTAGCATGCATGAAGCCCTGGGTTCAATTCTTCAGGGATTTCAGGGACCAGAGCTCAAGCCTCATGAGACCACAAAAACAAAAACAAACCCCCCCAGCAGATCTCCTGAACTAGGGATGTAGTTGAGTGGTACAACTCCTGTTGGGCATTAGTGAATCCCCAAGTACAACCCAAACACTGCAAAAGAACAAAAAGTAAAAGCAACAGATTCCCAGGTGGCTGGTGCTTTTAGTTCCAGTTAGTTGGAAACTGAGACAGGAAAATCTCATGAGCCTGGAGGCCAGCCTGGCTGGCCTGTGAACTCTTTCGTGTTCAAGAAAGGCCTAGGGATCTGCATCTTTTTCTTTCTTTTCTCTTTTCTCTCCTTGTCCTGGGGCTTGAACTCAGGGCCTGGGCACCATCCCTGAGCTTCTTTTGCTCAAGGCTACCATTCTATCACTTGAGCCACATAGCCACTTCCGGATTTTTCTGGTTAGTGATGAGGAATTGAACTCAGGGCTTCATGCATGCTAGACAAGCACTCTACCACTAAGCCACATTTCCAGTCTGAATCTGCATCTCTGTACCCAACTTCCCCCAGGGAGTTATGCGGAGATGCTTGACAGACCCCAGTTCATGAAATTTCTGATCTGCCACTTAACCTACTGTCTGTCCTTGGGGTCATCTCTCAAAGCTCCAGTGTCCTCGCCTGTGCCGGGGAGTGTTACCCAAGACAAGCCTACAAAGCAGGTGAGGCTGAGTGCCGAGCCCATGGCTCCCTCGGCTCCGTCGGCACGCAGAGCAGAGCCTAGGATGGGCTGGGCAGGGCAGGGCTAAGCCTGGATGGCCCCACAGAACCCCCCTGACCCTCGGGCCCGGCCCTGCACTCACCGCTGCCCGGCGGCCGCTGCGAGGGCCCGGGTGGGAGGGTGGCAGGGCCACGGCCGGCACAGGCGCAGGGGCAGCAGGGGCCACAGGGGCGGCATGGCGGCGGGCGCGCAGCTGGGGAGAGGAGGCCGCTAAGAGGGGCGCCTGAGACCAGGTCGGGCCAGGCCTGATGCGCTCCGGGGCCCGGGACAGAGGACAGCAGTGTGGCCCAGGGACGGCCGCTTTTCTCAGGTTCATACTGGCTAATCAGACCCAGCCGTCCCCCTCCCTCCCACTGACCAGGACCCGGGACGCCCCTCCTCACCCCCAGGCTTTTGGGGGTGGTGGGCGAAGGAGGAGCCAGAACCAAGCCCCGCCCCTCCCCCCACTCACAGACTCCGAGGTCGCCGCCATTTCCCGGGGCAACATAGGCCCCGCCCTCCCGTTTTCATTGGCTTAGATGTCAGTTCAGACCACGCCCGTGGGGCGGGACGATGCGGACCGGCGGGAGGGCCGGCGGGCGAGCTGCGGGCGGGAAGGAGCGTGACTCTCAGCAGAACCTTCGGCCGCGCAGCCTCCCGGAGTCGTGCAGACGGGATTGTTGCTCTGCTCAGCGGCAAGGCACGTTTCCCAGAGCTTTCTGGAATCTCATTAGAGTTTGGCATAGGAGGCGCGGCTCCAGCTCTAGCTCGCAGAGGGGAAATCCGAGCCTGGGCTGGTTCTGATCCCCCCCACACACACACCACTTTCCCTCTTGTCTCCACCCAGAGCCCAACAGCAGATACCAACGGGATTCAAGAATAAAGCGCTTTATTGTCCTCAGACTTTTGGTGACAGGCCTAAGGTCCTTGGGCGAGTCAGGTAGGACTTCCTCGGACCTGGTTGTAGAGGAGGATGGCGCCTTTGGCTGAGGGGCAGAGCTCAGTCCACAGCTCGGTCTCCTGCAATCGCTGCATCCTCTGCAGGAAGACAGTGAGACCCACACCTCCATCCCTGACACCTACTAGGGCTGTGCCCAGAATTTCTCTGTACTGGTCTATCCCTATTTCTGTACGGGAGTCTGTTAAGGGGACTGAACTAAGCACAGCGCCTGTGGCTCCTGACTGTAATCCTAGCTATTCAGGAGGCAATCTGAGGATCGAGGTTCAAAGCCAGCCAGGGCAGACAAATCCTAGACAATCTTTTTTTTTTTTTTTTGTCGGTCCTGGGGCTTGAACTCTGGGCCTGGGCGCTGTCCCTCAGCTCTTCAGCTCAAGGCGAGTGCTCTACCACTTGAGCTACAGCGCCACTTCCGGTTTTCTGGTGGTTTATTGGAGATAGGAGTCTCATGAACTTTCCTGCCCGGGCTGGCTTTGAACCGCGATCCTCAGATCTCAGCCTCCTGAGTAGCTAGGATTACAGGCGTGAGCCACCAGCGCCCGGCGACAATCTTTTTTTTTTGCCGGTCGTGGGGCCTGAACTCTTGGCCTGGGCGCTGTCCCTCAGCTCTTCAGCTCAAGGCTAGCGCTCTACCACTTGAGCCACAGCGTCACTTCTGGCTTTTTCTGCTTATGTGGTGCTGAGGAATCGAACCCAGGGCTTCATGCATGCAAAAGCAAGCACTCTACCACTGAGCCACCTTCCCAACCCCTCCTAGAGAATCTTATCTCCGATTAGCCACTTAAAAGCCAGAAGTGGAAGTGTGACTCAAATGGTAGAACACTAGAACTAGCTTTGAGAGACAAAGCTAAAGGGCAGCGTCCAGGCTCTGAGTTCAGCCCCAGTTTGAGCCTATGTCTGTGACTCTGGAGGAAATCCGTGCCTGGAAGTCCTGTTTCCTCTAACTGTTCCCTCCTCACCACATGTCTCACCAGACTTCCTTGAAGACCTCAACCTTGGCGTCCCAGTTTGCTCCCCAGTACCTGCATCTCCACAAAGATGATTCCTGCAGACTCATGCGCCTCAGGTCCTCCACTCAGGTAGTAGCTCCTCACCTCTTCAGAAGTGAGGCTGCACCTGAACAAGAATATGAGGGTGGCCAGGGGAGTGTTCAACCCTGCAAAATCCTTATGGAATCCCAGCTGCCTCAGCCCTGTCCCTCATCACCCCCACCTCCTAAGCTCTCCAGGATCCTGTGTACCCCAGAGCCTACTCACTGGACATAGAATTCAGCACTGGCCCGGCCGGCGCTGGTCTCATTTCTGGCAATGCCCAAGAGAAGGGGCTGGCTCAGGGTGAGCAGTGGCAGGTTCACCTGGGGCAAGGTTCACAGGGGATTCCACCTGTCAGTGTCCACTGACCACACAATTGCCCTCCTCAATGGAGAACAACCTGTTACACTTTATAGCATTGTGACATTTTTCAGTTTAAGTACCAGTATCACAGAATGTCATATCTTAGGAATGTCCATTTTACAGATGGGAAACCAGAGCAAAGAGACTAACTTGTCCAGGGAAATCTCTTCACCCAAGGGAAGTTGAGTTAGTAACTAAGTCCCTTATTTATTCTTCCTTCAACAATCTTAGGAAAGGGAACATATTTATCTTTATTTCCACTATCGAGAGGAGAACCCACAACTAGGCACTGGTGACTCATGCCTATAATCCTAGCTACTCAGGAGGCTGCGATCTGAGGATTCAGGTTTGAATCAGGCCAGGGAGGAAAGTCTAAGAAACTTTTTGTTTTCTTTGTCAATCATGAGGCTTGAACTGAGGGCCTGGGCACTGCCCTGAGCTCCTTTGCTCAAAAGTAGTGCTCGCCACTTTGAGCCAAGTGCCACTTCCAGTTTTCTGGTGGTTAACTGGAGAAAGGTCTCATGGACTTTCCTGCCCAGGCTGGCTTTGAATCGCAATTCTCAGACCTCAACCTCCTGAGTAGCTAGGATTACAGGCTTGAGCCTGGCTATGTGAGACTCATCTCCAATTAACCACCAAAAAACCAGAAGTGGAGGTATGGCTTAAGTGGTAATTGGCCTTGAGTGAAAAATGGTAAGGGATAGCAACCAGGCCTTGAGTTCAAGCCATATTACTGGCACGTGTACACACACACACTCACATACACACACACACACATACCAGGAACCAGAGGTCCAGGGAGGTAAGTGTTAGAATTCCACTTTGAGTATGCCCAGCTCCAAAACCAAGTTCTTCCCTTGGTGCCACCCATACTCTGCAGATCCTCTCACTAGTTTAAGGCCTGTAGAATTCTTTTTTTTTTTTTAACTGTTCTTTTTGTTTGTTTTGGTCTTTTCTTTTTTGGTACTGAGGATCAAACCCAGGACGTTGAACTTGCTAGGCAAGTGTTTTGCCACTGAGCTACATCCCAGCCCAAGGCCTGTGGAATTCTAGCAAGTTCTACCCTCTCCTTTCATGCCCACCATGCTATACCAGCCTCCCCTCAACTCACCTCATCACAGATCTCCTGCAGCACACTGGAGAAGAGCTCACGTACCACCAGCTCCCCAGGAAGGGTCTTGTGCTGGGGGGCATCACCAGGGCACAGGACCTGGGAGAAGTCAGGCTCAACCTCTGCCTTCTGCCTCCTCACCCTCTCTTCTTTCCTTTTGCTGGCCCTGAAGGGCCTGGGGTAAGGGTCTTGTGACCCTTTAACCCAGACCATTCTTTATAAGGTGGCAAGCAGTAGTTTGGCAGGATAGAGCATTGACTTCCTGTCCTCTCCCATCCCCACTGTTTCCCAGCTTCCCATAGGTCTGTTGTAGGTTGGGCATGTAGCTAGGTCTACCAGATGGCATTGAGGGCCCTGTCACGGCCTGGCAGTTGTGACAGTCCTGGGCCACTCTCAGCTCGGCTTGTACGTGCTCCTGGGACAAGCTCTCCAGAAGGGCACTGCGGCACGGGACACTGCAGAGCTGTCCTGGGCAGACTTTACAGAGAAGCACTAGGCTTATTTTCCTTTCAGGGTTGTGCCCTCCAGAGCTGGGAGGGCTTAGAGGCCCAGTTCCTCACAGGTGTGTAGGACTTTGTGCTTTTGTACCCATCCTGGCATCTCACCTGAGGCTCAGGATGCCCACCAGGCACATCCACCAGCCCTGGAGCTTCGGCCACCTGCCCAGAGCGGCGCAGGAAGACCAAAAAGTCATCAGTTGTGGCCAGAGCAGCACCCACCCCCAGTGGGTCTGCCAGATAGGCTTGTTTATCACCCCAGTCAGCAGCTCCTTGCTGTCGCAGCCAGGAGGCTGAACTGGCCCAATTGGTGCCCAGGAAGTCTCGGTAGGAAGTAAGACCCAGGCGCAGGAGTAGCTGTGGTCCTGGTGAGTCAGTGGGTGCCAGCGTGGCGGAGTGAAGACGGAACTTGGGGGCATCGAAGAGCCAGGGTTGGGACTGTAGCCGGGTTTCCCAGATGGCAGTGATGGTTTTGTCATCTCCTGGCAGGAAGCGACGGTCATAGGCTGGGCTCAGCTCCACCTCTACTTGCTCCTGGGGCAGCCCCCCAGGAGGGCAAAGCAGCATCAGGGATACCTCAGGGTCCATGATGTAGACGGAGCAGATCTAGGAAGGACACAGACGGACTGTCACCCCAGGAAACGCATCGCTACCCCCCTGGATCCCGCAGCTGGTCCCTTCAGCCGCAGACCTGAGGGGACTGAAATCCCAGCCCTTCTGAACCTCCAGGACCACCCTTTGGGCAGTTAGTGTCCTATCATTCCCCAGAGCCCCGAGCCCGACTGAGGTGCACGGGACTCGGGGACCTCCCTACCACACAGGGGCCCTGGGACCCCCAAAGGCTGTGCGCCCCTGGCCCAGGAATCCTGCCTTCAACCCGGAACGTGCAAGGTCCCCGGAAGCTGCAGCCTCACCCGCCCTCGGCGCCCTTAGGCTCCGCCCCTTCCCTAAACGGAAGTGCACGCCCCATTCTCCCGCGGCTTCTCATTGGCTGGTGGAGGCGAGCCGCTCAGGTTCCGGCACGAGTCCCCGCCCACCGCGGCGGCTGGTCTGAGTTCCTGCCCCGCCGGTCCTGTCCCGGGGTGCCCGCGTGCACGCCGGCCGCGCCTCCCGGGGCCGGCTCCCCAGCACCGCCGCGGCCCGGAGCGCGGGGCCAGGCTCCCAGGGCCTCGTGATCTCCAGGGCGACGGTGACCTTGGGCAAGTGACGCCAGCTGGGCTTTAGTTTCTTCTCTGCACCGGGGGCTGGAGGGTAGGAAGCAGATTAAATAAACCGCACTTGGCTTGTCCTCAGCTTTGTATCTTTCTGGGGCCATGGGAGGGGCCTTTAAAGCAGTCTCCCCACAAGTCACTACTCCCCACAGGTCTTGCTATGATGAGCGCCTCTGGAGGAAAGAGACAGGAAGCAGCAGGGCCCAGGGGTAGACGGGCTTCCAGACCCAGGGAACAGGTGCGCCTCCCTTCACTCTCAGCCCAGTGTGGGGGGGACAAGGGAAGGGACCCTGAGCTCTGGCTTCCTGGTGGCTGAGGGAGACCAGTGGGTCATACTGGTCCTGGAGACCACAGGGTAGGTAGCAGGGCAGGGTCCCTGTGGAAACCCTAGTCATCTGCTGGGCTCTTTCAGAACCGAGATGTGCAACTGTCCAAGGCTCTGTCCTACGTCCTGCGCCATGGAGCCTTGAAGCTGGGGCTTCCCATGGGGGCTGGTAAGTCGTCTGTGTCCCTTCCACCATGGCTCCCTACACTGTCTAGGAGGAAGGCCCCAAGAGTACAGCAGGGATAGGCCCAAAGCCTCATATCATGTCCACTGGGATAAGAACTCCTATTTGGCCCAGGCCTAGTGATATCCCTTCCAGCTGGGGAGAAGGGTGTGGAAAGCAACTGGTATTGAGTGTTCACTCTAGGCCAGGTACTAAGTCCTTTATCTGTGGGTTTTTTGTTGTTTTTTTGTTTTTGGGGTGTGTGTGTGTGTGTGCTGGTAGTGGGACTTGAACTCGGGACCTTCTATTTTTCCTTAGCTTTTTTGCTCAAGGCTGATGTTCTACCACCTGAGCTATAGCCCCACTTCTTGCTTTTTGGCAGTGAAATGGAGATAAGAAACTTTTTTTTTTTTTTTTGTTCCAGTCGTGGGGGCCTGAACTCTGGGCCTGGGTGCTGTCCCTCAGCTCTTCAGCTCAAGGCTAGCGCTCTACCACTTGAGCCATAGCGCCACTTCCGGCTTTTTTCTTTTTGCTTATGTGGTGCTGAGGAATCAAACCCAGGGTCTCTGGCATGCAAGGCAAGCGCTCTACCACTGAGCCACCTTCCCAGCCCTGTGATAAAAACCTCTTAAGATTTGTCTGCCCAGGCTAGTTTCAAATCAGGATCCTCAGATCTCAGCCTCCTGCATAGCTAGGATTATAGGCATGGGCTGTCAGTACCTGGCTAAGTCTTTTGTCTGTGTGACTCTTTACATTCAATGCCTCTTTTCATGTTCATTAAAGAAACAGAGACCCAGAAAGGCTCTAAAGGCCTTTGGGATTTCTGGGCCCAACCTTGGTTTGAGCCAAGGCTCAAGTAAGGCTCTGAAGCAAGGCTGCTCCTGAGCACCCTGTGCCCACAGATGGCTTTGTGCCCCTGGACCACCTCCTGCAGCTGCCTCAGTTCCATAGCTTCTCAGCTGAGGACATAAAGCGTGTGGTGGAGACCAATGGGAAGCAGCGATTTGCCTTGCAGCAGGGAGATCCCAGCCTTGGCCTCCTCATCCGGGCCAATCAGGGTCACTCTCTGCAGGTGGGTGCCAAGAGAACAGATGGAGAGCCAGGTGGGACCCAGTCTGCCATGGGGTTCTCATGGCTGCTCATATGACCATTGGTTACAGGTACCTGAGTTGGAGCTGATGCCCCTGGAAACACCTCAGGCACTGCCCCTGATGCTAGTCCATGGTACATTCTGGAAGCACTGGCCATCTATCTTGCTCAAGGGCTTGTCATGTCAAGGAAGGACACACATCCACTTGGCCTCAGGACTGCCTGGTGATCCTGGTGTCATCAGTGGTCAGTATCCTCTTCACCCACCTAGTCTCACCCCTCTTCCCTCTCAGCCGCCCTCCAAGTGTCACAGCATCACTTGTGCAAGGCCACCTCTGCTTTGCAGGGGCATCATCCCCTTCATCCCAGGGCCCCATTCTGTCCAGGTGTGCTGACTGTGGTCTCCAGGCCTTAGCTCCAGTTGTCCCTGCCTGCAGGCTTGCGCCCCAACTGTGAAGTGGCTGTGCTCATCAATGGACCTCTGGCCCTGGCAGGTGAGTGTGGACACAGCAGGGACCAACCTACATCTTTTTTCAGTTTGGGGGTGGTCGGGGAGATGGGACCTGAGTCACATCTCTAGCTCTGTCTGCAGATGGAATCCCCTTCTTCCGCTCTGCCAATGGAGTGATCCTGAGCCCAGGGAATGCCGATGGCTTCCTGCTCCCCAAGTACTTCAAGGAGGCCCTGCAGCTGCGCCCCACCCGTGAGAACTGCCCCTGCCCCACTGTCCTCCCCCCATCTGCCCGAAGCCTGTGCCCTTCTGCTCTCAGCCTTTCCTCCAGCCCCAGCCCCAGCTCTACTCATCTCCATTCTCTTGTCTCTATCCCAGGAAAGCGTCTCTCCTTGGTCAATGATAAGGAGACAGAATATCAGAGTGGCCCTAGCACAGCCCCTGAGGAAGAAAGATGATCCAACAATAAAATATTTATTATTAAAAAAAAAAAGAAATCTAGAACTGGGGCATGGCTCAAGTGGTAGAGAACTTGCCTAGCAAGCACAAGACCCTGGGTTCTATCCAAGTACTGTCAAACCAACCAAGCTAAAAAAAGTCACAAGAGAAAAAAACGAGTTTGAAACTGAGACTCCTCATCCTGTAGCTACTCCTGTGCTCAGGGGTACAGAGAGATGGTGGGTGCAGGCCTTGGCCTCTAGAGAGGGAAGACAAGGGAAGAAGGGCTCTGTATCCTTCCTAGCTAGGAGCTTGCAGCAGAGTGGGGCCTGGCCAGGGCTCTGGTCTGCCAGTGACCGCAGCTGAAGGTGCCCAGCTTGGCACATGCCCGGGGGTGGGGGGCAGTGCAGCCCACTAGGTGTGGGCTCTGGAATGGCCACGAAAGGTTGTGAGCACGTCAGGGGCAAGTCGGCTGTCCTTATAAGGCCTCATGGCCCCCAGTGAGCTGCAGGAAGAGATCCTCATCCAGCTCCTCCCCACGGGCTCGCTCCCGGGTGGACAGGAAAATGTAGCCCCCGATGTATTCATGCACAATGCGGCAGCTGGCAGACACACAGCTGAAGGCCACGTTGATGTGCTCGTCAAACTCGATGGCCACCTGCAGGTAGACGGTCAGAGGGCTGGTGGGCAGGTGAGATTAGGGAGCAGCCCTGCCCTGCCCTGGTAGAGCCTGGCTGGCCAGCTGTCCTGTCTGTCCCGTCGATCCCCTCCCCCAGGGCCTACCTGCCGGATGTCCCAGTTAACATTCCACTGGCGCATGTTACTGAAGCGCCAGGTCTTCACCACGTCGCCCATGGCCAAGTCGATTCGGATCAGTCTGTTGTTAGCAATGCCAAGGATCTCGTCTTTCCTACTGCCCTTGAACCTGATCCCAGGAGGGATAGTGTGAGTGAGGCTGCCAAGCTGTGTGGCCCCCAGGAAGCACCCCGACAGCACACACAGCACAGGAAGCACCCAGACAATATGCACAGCACTCCAGAACCAACTACGGCGAGGGAGATAGATCCTGTGCCTGCCCCAGCTCTGCCACACTCCCCAGCTGTGCCAACCTAAGCAGGTCAGTTCCCTCATCTAGAAAGAATCGTGGGTAGGGTGGTACATGCCTGTAATTCCAGTTACTTAGGTTTTTACAGGGAGCCCAGGCAAAAAGGAAGGGCGACCCTGACTCAGAGGCAAAATATTGCCCCGTGCTCCGCCTGTCATCCTAGCTACACAGGAGACAGATTTGAGGGCTGAGGTTCAAAACCATTCTGTGCAGGAAATGAGACTCATCACTCATTTACCACCAGAAAACCAGAAGTGGCGCTGTGGCTCAAATGGTGAGGGCTAACCTTGAGTTCAAGTCCCATGATCAACAACAACCACAAAAAAAAAAAAAAAAAAAAATTAGCTGGGCACTGGTGTCTCATACCTATAATCCTAGCCATAGGTTGAGACCTGGAGCATCACAGTTTGAAGTCTGATTCAAGCCAGCAAAAAGCTTGATTTGAGCCATGGCTCAAGTGGTACAGTACCGGCTGAGAAAGAACACAAGGCTATGAGTTCAAACTCTGGTGCAAGAAAAAAAAGAGGGGGAAGGATAGAGGCATGACACATGGTGAAATGTTTGCCTATCTAGAGGCGTGTGTGTGTGTGTGTGTGTGTGTGTGTGTGTGTGTATATGTGTGTGTGTGTGTGTGTGTGTGTGTGTGTGTGTGTTTATATTTTTGCCAGTTCTAGGACTTGAACTCAGGGCTTGGGTGCTGTTTCTGAGCTTTTGTGCCCAAAGCTAGTGCTTTGTCACTTTGTGCCATAATTCCATTTCCAGTTTTTTGGTGGCTAATTGGAGATAAGAGTCTCACAGACTTTCTTGCCCAGGCTGGCTTTACACTGTAATCCCTAAATCTTAGCCTCCTGAGTGTCTAGCATTACAGGTGTGTGCCCAGCTGAAGCCTATGTTCCAACACCAGTACTGCCAAAACCCACACAAAGTATTATATGGGTATTTCGGTGTCTCACAAGTCATCCATGTCTTTAGTAATTGTGTGGTTTTTGTCATCGTCATCTTTGCCTCTCTCCTGTCGTGGGGATGAATAATGACGTGGCCTCCTTACGCCAGCTCCGTACCACAGGGCAGCTGACTGAGGCCCAGACAAGGAAGGCAGATTGGGCCAGCAATGGCTTTCCTGCTTTGTCTCTTATATTAGTTATTGGGTGCAGAATTGGGAGGGGGGGTTGTGTGCCTCAGTGTTCCCACTAACAGGGAAGTGGAAAGGATGAGGATCCTGTCTAGGATCCACTGTTAGGAAGCAAGCGTAAAGCAGCAGGCAGACAGACCGGTGGCAAGGCAGGGCTGGGCTGCCCTCATACCTGACCATGACATAGGAGATGCCAAAGTCGGGCAGCGACTGCCAGGCCTGGATGAAACGCAGCTGGGCCTCGCTCAGTGACAGCTGGGCCACATTCTGATGGGCTTCCAGGATCCGTGGAGTCAGCTGCAGGGCCATATTGGTGAGGGGCTGGTGGTGGCTCTCCAACCCCATCCTCAGAAAGTCAGGGCACTGAGCCCCAGGAAGGGCAGTGCCCACCGTCCTCCCAGGGAGGTTTCGGGGGCACAGTAGAAGGGAAAAGAGAGCATGTGCTTTCCTAAGGAAGGCCCTGTGGAGATCTGGGGTCAAAGCTGTGGTTACTCCCACCCACATCCCCTCTGGCACCTGCTTGGCCTTGAACTTGCGCTGGAATCGGGGGGCAACGAGACCATGAGGGTTGAGGCTCTCAGCGGAGGCATCGGAGCCCTGGGGTTGGCTGCCGGATCCCCCGCCACCGCCGGCCCGCTGCAGGTTGAGGAAGGCCAGTATGGCCTGCACCTCGCTGGCGTAGCTGCTGTCCGCCATGGTGCGGCCCTTGGCAGCCAGGCGGCAGGCAGCCATCCAGTGGGCATACTGCTGCTCCTGTAGCGGGAGACCCGAGTGAGGCTTGGAACCAGCCCTGGGGCCAGGCGCAGGCCCCGCCCCTTGGCCCCGCCCTCCCCAGCCTCACATCCTGGCACCGCAGGTAGATCTCGCTCATGCCCTCCGGTGAGGGCACCAGGAGTTTGATGCAGAACTTCTGGCCAGAGACGTTGACCTCGGGGACCACCTCACAGCCTGCAGGGAGAAGGGGGTGGTGGTCTACACAAGATGGGGAGGGCCGGCCCCACCAGATGTCCTTTGTCCCCAGGTTGTCCAGGCCTCTCACCCTTGAGGTTGAGCTGCTGAATGGGGTCCCCCGGAGCCTCTTCCTGACTCTTGTAGTACGAAAGCGTGGTCTCCTTGAACACCACCCAGTGCTGCCGGTAGCCCTTTAGAGTCAACTTCCGGGGCCTGATGGGGGAGGGGGTGGGGAGTAGGAGGTTTGGGGACTGTCTTTGTCCCTCCCTCCCGCACCATCCACACGAGTCCCAAACCCACCGGAAGATTCGGAGATAGTCTTTGAGTTCTGGGATGGTGGTGAGACTGTCCTGGGGGGAGGAGTGGAATCAAAGAGTGCCCCATGTTGAGCCCCCCGCTGAACCTCAGACAGGAGTGTCTCCTCACCAGCACGTCTGTGGGGGCCGAGCCCTCCAGCTTCACCTCCAGGTTGCTCAGGGCTGCATCCAGGTCATCCAAGCCCTGGTCAGGGCTGGCGGGCTCCCCCATAGCCCCGCTCTGGGACAGCTTGTTGATGTGGTACTGGGGGGTGCATGGTCAGGAGAGGCTGAGTACACCCATCCAGCCCCTAATGGTGCCCCAGCCTGGGCTTTGCCTCCCCCCACCCAGGGCTCTTCCTGCCAGAGTCCCGCTGTCCTGGGATGCCAGGGCACCTGCAGGGCTGCAAACACCATCATCTCCTCCTCCGTGCAGTCGATCTCCTCCAGCAGCAGGTCCCAGCGAGCTTGCTCGTACAGCTGCGTCAGCCGCACCGGGTCTGTCTGCAACAACCAGGGGGTGGCGGGGGCCAGGCTGGTCAGATCATCTGGTCTGGACACCCAGGCTGTGGCCCCACCCCACCCAGCTACCAGTCCTCCCAGCAGGCACCAGTGTTTTCTCCTCTGTTGTGCATTGCTCACTATGCATGCTACAGCTTAGCAGGAAATGGCTTCCCTGGGGCAGCTCGCCAGCCCTCACCCAAGGGACTATAAGCTACAAGAAGGATGCAATCAGGAAAGGCTTCTCTGAGGAGGTAGCTTGTTAAGCAGCACCCTAGGGGGGATAAGGGGCCACTAGAGGGAAGGAAGGTAGAAGAGGAATCTAGGGAGAAGGAACAGAGAAGGTAAAGGCAAAAAGGGGTCCCAGTTACCCAGAGAAGTATGTCCTATGTCTCACCCAAAATAAAGACACTTAAAAAAAAAAAAAAAAGGATGGGGGGGGGAGACAGGTGCAGGGGGAACTGGGAATGTAGTTTAGTGGTAGAGTGCTTGCCTAGCATGCATGAAGCCCTGGGTTTGATTCATTCCTCAGTACTACATAAACAGAAAAAGCCAGAAGTGGTGCTGTGGCTCAAGTGGTACTGCGCTAGCCTCAAGCAGAAGCTCAAAGGACAGTGCCCAGGCCCTGAGTTCAAGCCCCAGGACTGGCAAAAAAAAAAAAAAAAAGTCTAGTTGCTGATGGCTCACATCTGTAATCCTAGCTATTCAGGAGGCAGAGATCTGAGGATTACAGTTCAAAGCCAGCCTAGGCAGGAACGTCTGTGAGAAGCTGGGCGCCGGTGGCTCACGCCTGTAATCCTAGCTACTCAGGAGGCTGAGCTCTGAGAATCAAGGTTCAAAGCCAGACCAGGCAGGAAACTCTGTGAAACTTTTTTTTTTTGAGTCCGGTTGTAGGGCCTGAACTCTGGGCCTGGGTGCTGTCCCTCAGCTCTTCAGCTCAAGGCTAGCACTCTACCACTGGAGCCACAGTGCCGCTTCCAGCTTTTTTTTTTTTTTTTCTTTCTGCTTATGTGGTGCTGAGGAATTGAACCCAGGGCCTCATGCATGCAAGGCAAGTGCTCTACCACTGAGCCACCTTCCCCGCCCCCTCCGTGAAACTCTTTTTTTTTTTTTTTTTTTTTTTTTTTGTTGGTTGGTCATGGGGCTTGAACTCTGGGCCTGAGTGCTGTCCCTCAGCTCTTCAGCTCAAGGCGAGCGCTCTACCACTTGAGCTACAGCGCCACTTCCAGTTTTCTGGTGGTTTATTGGAGATAGGAGTCTCACAGTCTTTCCTGCCCGGGCTGGCTTTGAACCGTGATCCTCAGATCTCAGCCTCCTGAGTAGCTAGGATTACAGGCGTGAGCCACCAGCGCCCGGCTCCGTGAAACTCTTATGTCCAGTAAACCACCAGAAAACTGGAAGTGGCTCTATAGCTCAAGTGGTAGTGTGCTAGCCTTGAGCTGCAGAGCTGAGGGACAGTGCCCAGGCCCAGAGTTCAAGCCCCACAACTGACAAAAAAAAAAGAAGCTGGGCACCAGTGGCTCACACCTGTAATCCTAGCTACTCAGGAAGCTGACATCTAAGGAGCACAGTTCAAAGCCAGACCAGGCAGGAAACTCTGTGAAACTCTTATCTCCAATAAAACACTAGAAAACCGGAAGTGGTGCTGTGGCTCAAGCAGTAGAGCACTCGCCTTGAGCTGAATAGCACAGGGACTGCGCCCAGGCCCAGAATTCAAGCACAACCGACAAAAAAAAAAAAAGTCTGTGAGATTCTTATCTCCAATGAACCACCAGAAAACCGGAAGTGGTGCTGTGGCTCAAGTGGTAGAATGCTAGCCCTGGGCTGAAGAGCTCACAGACAGTGCCCAGGCCCAGAGTTCAAGCCCCACAACCAAAAAAAAAAAAAAAAAAAAAGGACAACTTCAAGACCACAGCAGCAGGTAGGACTCAAATGAGCCAGGACAGCAGAAGGCAAGTACAGGAAGAACCCAGATCAGCAAGAACTCAGATTGGATGAAAGGCAGCCATTCCATTTGCATGGCCGAGCCCAAAGGAAATCTCCAGTTTGAATCTTCTGAATGAGAGGCCTGGGTGGGCTGAAGTGAGGGCTGGAGAAAGTCTGCAAAAGGATCAGGTCCAGAATTGGCACATTTTAGCAAGGCTGCTGGCCTAAACCATAGAGCCCTAGACAGGGTATAAAAAAAGCTTGGAGGAGCCAGGCACAGATATCTGATACCTGTGATCCTAAGTGCTCAGGAGGCTGAGACCAGAAGATCATAGTTTGAAGCCAGTGTGGGCAGGAAAGTCCAAGAGACGCTTATTTCCAATCAACCACAAAAAAGCCAGAAATAGAGGTATGGCTCAAGTAGTAGAGCCCTAGCTTTGAGCTGAAAAAGTTCAGAGACAGCACCCAGACCCTGAGTTCACGCCTCAGCACAAGCACCAAAAAAAAAAAAAGAGGATATCAAAATGACTAAGAGGCAGTGAAAAAGGGTGGACGGTGTTAGTCACTGGGGAAATGTAAATTACAACCAGAGGAAAAGCTGACTGCTGGATTGGTGTGGGAGGGCAAAGAGATAGACACTAACCAACTTTCTGAAGCAGCGAAATGTTCAAACATGGATATAATGATTGCACAGTGGCGCACATTTACTAAGAATAACCAAACTGAACATTTACAGCATAGGATGTGAGTTAAAAGTCAAGGAATCTCTTCAAGCAAACAGCTAGGCCTGGTAGTAAACCACTATGATCTCAGCACTTGGGTAGCTGAGTCAGGAGGGTCATGAGATTGAGCTAGCCTAGGCCATATAGTGATACTCTGTGTTAAAGAATCAAAACTGGGGCTGGGAAGGTGGCTCAGTGGTAGAGTGCTTGCCTTGCATGCCTGAGGCCCTGGGTTCGATTCCTCAGCACCACATAAGCAAAAAAAAAAAAAAAAAAAAAAGAAAGAAAGAATCAAAACTGTTATGGAGCTGGGCACACCGGCTCACACCTATAATCTTAGCTACTCAGGAGGCTGAGATCTGAGGACCATGGTTCAAAGCCAACCCAGGCAGCAAAGTCCATGAGACTCTGATCTCCAACTAATCACTAAAAAGCTAGAAGTGGAGCTGTGACTCAAGTGTAAGGTCCTGAGGTCAAGCCACAGTAGTGGCAGAAAACCAAACCCAAACCCAAAGAGAAGTACATTCATATCATCATCCAGACTCCTTATCTATGCATCCCCAATCTGAGGACTGAGCCAGCCATAGATTAAAGAAAAAAAAAACTATGCCAGCTCTGAGTATGAGCAGACATTTTTTCTTGTCATTGTTTCCTAAATAACAGAGTATAAGAACTATCTTCAAGCCAGGCGCCAGTGGCTCACACCTGTAATCCTAGCTACTCAGAAGGCTGAGATTTGAGGATCACGGTTCAAAGCCAGCCCGGGCAGGAAAAGTCTATGAGATTCTTATCTCCAGTACACCACCAGAAAACCGGAAGTGGTGCCATGGCTCAAGTGGTAGCGCTCTTGCCTTGAGCTGAAGAGCTGAGGGAAAGCCCTCAGGTCCAGAGTTCAAGCCCCACGACCGACAAAACAACAACAACAACAAAGAATTATCTTCATAGTTTGAACATTGGACTGGGTGTTCTAAGAAATTCAGAGATGGTTTAAAGTACAAGGGACAGAAACTTCCAGGCAGAACCTCCAAAAAAAAAAAAAAAAGAAAAACTTCCAGGCAGGGGAGATCAGAACTGGCTGATGGTGTCAGACCCCACTTTACTTTAGGGGTGTCTGCAACTCCCCAACTCCAAGACCCCCCCAAGAAAAGTTTCATATCCCCCCCAAATTCTTTTTTAACAAATATTAGGAAAGGACATGTCAGTTATATGCAAATATCACACCTTTAGTACCTTTAAATTTTATGTTTTTGTGGTACTGGGGACTGAACACAGGGTCTCATACATGCTGGAAGGGACTGATCCCACCCCCTAAGCTACAGCCCCCCAATCTTTTTTTTTGTGTGTGTGTTGATTCTGGGGCTTGAACTCAGCATCTGGGCACGGTCCTGAGTTTTTTTTTGCTCAAGGCTAGTGCTCTAGCACTTGAGCCACAGCACCACTTCTAATTCTTTGGAAGTTCATTGGAGATAAAAGTCTCATGGAGGGCTGGGAAGGTGGCTCAGTGGTAGAGTGCTTGCTTTGCATGCATGAGGCCCTGGGTTTGATTCCTTAGTACCACATAAGCAAAAAAAAAGTCTCATGGACTTTCCTGACCAGATTGGCTTTGAACCTTGATCCTCAGATCTCAGCCTCCTGAGTAGCTAGGATTACAGATGTACCACACCAGCTTGTGGCCATCCCCAGTCCTTTGGACGGGGCCTTGGTAGGTTGCCCAGGCTGGCCTCAACTTGTGATCCTCTTGTAACAGTATCTCTCTCCATGAGTGCCCCGATCATTTTTGTACTAAATTTGTATTAAAGGTTTTTTTATGTGTGCCAGTACCTCGGCTTGAATTCAGGGCCGCACCTCATGCTTGCTTGGTTTGCTACATTAGCTGGCATTCTACCACTTGATGGCACCTCCAGCTCTACTTTTCACTAGTTAATTGGTACTGCATTCTCAAGGATTTTTCTGACTGGCTGACTTTGAACCTTGATCTTCTAGACCTCAGCTTCCCGAGTAGCAAGGATTACAAGTATGAGCTACTCAGTGCTCAGTTATAAATTTAAGAGCTTTAAAAGGAACACTCAGAAAGCAAGCACTCTCAGAACTTAAAAACAAATAAAGAAGCCAGTTGCTGGTGGCTCATGCCTGTAATCTTAGCTACTCAGGAGGCTGAGATCTGAGGATTGTGGTTCAAAGCCAACCTGGGCAGGAAAATCCGTAAGATCTTTTTTTTTTTTTTTTTTTTTGGTCAGTCATGGGGCCTGAACTCTGGGCCTGGGCGCTGTCCCTCAGCTCTTCAGCTCAAGGCTAACGCTCTACCACTTGAGCCATAGCACTACTTCCGGCTTTTTTCTGCTTATGTGGTGCTGAGGAATTGAACCCAGGGCCTCAGGCATGCAAGGCAAGCACTCTACCACTGAGCCACCTTCCCAGACCAGTCCGTGAGATCTTATCTCCAATAAACCACCAGAAAACCCAAAGTAGCGCTGTGGCTCAAGTGGTAGAGCATTGGCCTTGAACTGAATTGCTGAGGGACAGTACCTAGGCCCAGAGTTCAACCCTAACCAACAACAAAAACAAAACAAAAACGAAAACCACTACCAACAACAAGGAATAAACTACAATTGATGAGAAGAAAAGTTCAAAAAGTATTATAGAAGATAAATTTCAAAAAACCCAAAAACTCCCAAGGCCCAGCGCCAGTGGCTCACACCTGTAATCCTTAGCTGCTGAGATCTGAGGATGGCTGTTCAAAGCCAGCCCAGGCAGAACATCCATGAGACTCTTATCTCCAATTAACCACCAGAAAACTGGAAGTGGCACTGTGGCTCAAGTGGTAGAGCGCTAGCCTTGAGCAAAAGAGCTCAGGGACAGCGCACAAGCCATGAGTTCAAGCTCCATGACTGAAAGTAGAATAAAAACACAAAGAGCTGCCAGGCATTGGTGAATCATGCCTGTAATCTTAGCTACTCAGAAGCCTGAGATCTGAGGATCATCGTTCAAAGCCAGCCTGGGCAGAAAACTCGCTCTTATTTCCAATAAAGCATCAATAAAGCTGAAAGTAGAGCTGTGACTCAAGTGGTAAAGCATTAACCTTGAGGAAAAAAAAGAAAAAAGAAAAAGCTCAGGGATAATGCTCAGGCCTCAAGTTCCAGCACAAAGAAAACAAAACAAAACAAAAAACTCACAAAGCTGAAAAATAAGAAACAAAAGACTCTTACTTCCAATAAACCACAATAAAACCGGAAGTGGTACTGTGGCTGAAGTGGTAGAGCACTTGCCTTGAGCTGAAGAGCTCAGGGACAGCACCCAGGCGTAGAGTTCAAGCCCCACAACAGGCCAGAAAAAAAAAAAAAAAATGGACTAAGATGTAAAGGGAAAGTGATTGCCACTGGGTGTGGAATGTCTTTTGTCATGATAAAAAATGTCCTCAAGTTTGGTGGTGATAGTTACACAGTTCTGGGAACATTTCAAAAATGGCTGGGTGCTGGCTCATGACTATAATCCCAGCTCTTCAGGAGGCTGAGATCTGAGGATCATGGTTCAAAGCTAGCCCAGGCAGGAGAATCCATGACACTCTCATCTCCAATTAACCACCCAAAAAACTGGAAGTTGGAGCTGTGGCTCAAGTGGTAGAATGCCAGCCTTGAGCACAAAAGTGCAGGGACAGCACCAAAGACTCTGAGCTCAAGCCCGAGGACTAGCACTAAATAAATATATAAATATATACATGAAGAAATAAAAATCATAAAAGAAAGAAAAGCCAACCTATAGTATATTGCAAAATGATTGGAATAGTATAAAGTTCCAAAGACATAAAAACAACTCATGAAGCCGGGCGCTGGTGGCTCACACCTGTAATCCTAGCTATTCAGGAGGCTGAGATCTGAGGATCGCGGTTCAAAGCCAGCCCGGGCAGGAGAGACTGTGAGACTCCTATCTCCAATAAACCACCAGAAAACCGGAAGTGGCGCTGTAGCTCAAGTGGTAGAGCGCTCACCTTGAGCTGAAGAGCTGAGGGACAGCGCCCAGGCCCAGAGTTCAAGCCCCACGACCGACCAAAAAAAAACAACAACAACTTATGAGCTGTACGCTGTACGCTGGTGTCTCACATCTATAATCCTAAGTACTCAGGAAGCTAAGATCCGAAGATTGCAGTTGGAAGCCAGCCAGAGCAGGAAAGTCCATGAGACTCTTCTCCAATTAATCAGCAAAAAAAAAAAAAAAACAGAAACGCCCAGGCCCAGAGTTCAAGCCTCACAACCGACCAAAAATTAAAAAAAAAAAAAAAAAAAAAACAGAAAATGAAGCTGTATATCTATCAAGAAGCAGAGCATGCCAGGTGCCAGCGGCTCATACCTGTAATCCTTGCTACTTGGGATGGTGAGTTGGAGGCCTGTTAGTCCCCTGTGATTAGAGCTAAGGAAGAAATTTCTGAGCAGAAGGTTATATAGTGGGAGATGCCAAGAGCCTAAGGTGGTGTTTAAATGCATAAAACGCAAGATTCAAGATTACCAGGAGGAAGACAAGAGATAGGGAAAGCCCAGAGAGCAGCCTAGAGCTCTCCAATCAGCAGCTGAGTTCTAGCTGCTGTGTGTGATACATACATGTATCACATACACACACACACACACACACACACACACACACACACACACACACACAAGAGAACTGGGTGGAAAGGGACAATGGGACAGAAAGCATTGAAGCCAGGGTCACCTCAGAGGCTGGTGGATGGGGACAGAAGACACCTGGGCAGCTTTGGCAGGCGGAGTTGAAGAACACCTACGGAAAGCTTCCAGCAGTGCAAGTGCCCGGCAGACAGCCATGTCTAGATGTTTTACAGAGATCTGGGGCCACAGGAGGAACGAGAGGCTGGGGCAGTGAAGGAGACAGATGCACAGAGCTTACCATTGTTACTGGTGGCAGTGGATGGCAGACAGACAGACAGACAGGGTCCCCTGGGGCCACCCTAAAAGCCCCTTCCTCACTATCACTGCCTCTCAGGTCCAGTTGCTGTCCCTCCAGGGAGCCTTCCTGGGCCACAGGCTTCCTTTCCCCCAGAGCCTCAGACTCCAGGGTTTTTGGTCAAATAAACCTTTGCTTTATTTATTTATTTATTTATTTAATTATTTATTTGCCAGTCATGGAGCTTGAACTCAGGGCCTGGTCACTGTCTGTGAGCTGCTTTTGCTCAAGGTGAGCGCTCTACCACAGTGCCACTTCTGGCTTTTTCTGTATACGTGGTGCTGAGGAATCGAACCCAGGGCTTCATGCATGCTAGGCAAGCACTCTACCACTAAGCCACATTCCCAGCCCTAAACCTTTGCTCTTTATAAATCACTTGGTCCCAGGTATTTTGTTACAGCAACTCAAAATAGACTAAGATGTAAATGGAAAGTGATTGCTACTGGGTGTGTGTGGGGGGGTCTTTTCTTGTGATAAAAATGTTATAGCCGGGCGCCGGTGGCTCATGCCTGTAATCCTAGCTACTCAGGAGGCTGAGATCTGAGGATCATGGTTCAAAGTCAGCCCGGGCAGGAAAGTACGTGAGACGCCTATCTCCAATAAAAACTACTAGAAAACTGGAACTGGCGCTGTGGCTCAAGTGGCAGAGCGCTTGCCTAGAGCTGAAGAGCTGAGGGACAGCGTCCAGGCCCAGAGTTCAAGCCCCACAACCAACCAAAAAAAAAAAAAAAAAAAAGTTCTAAAGTTTGGTGGTCATAGTGTTCCTCAGGTAGCTCCAGAGGCCCCTCTCCCCCTCCCTCCCCCCCCCCTGCCTACCTTGGGGTCCAGGTCAAAGAAGCTGTAGTACTTGAAGCGCAGCCAGAGCGTGTCCCCCGCCTTGATGTTCTGCTGCATGAGGCAGCGCGAGGAGTCCAGCCATCTAAACCATGCATAGGCAGGTGTGAGCGTTGGGGGCCATGAGGGAGGCGGGGACTGCGCACACAGGTAGGGCCTGGAAGCCTGGGGGTGGGGAATACAGAGAGAGCCAGCGATGCACCGCACACCTGCTATGGAGCTGCGTCTTGTCAGCCAGGGAGCCAGGCCGGGGCAGGCGCTGCAGCAGGAGCGGGTCTGGTGGCGGCTGTGGCCGGCTCAGCATGCGGTAGCAGGCCTCCGTCTGCTCGCTGTCCGAGAAGTGAGCTGGCATTCCCCTATACAAAGCAGGTGCCATGCCTGCAGGCAGGTAGGGAGAAGTCAGGTCTGTCCCCAGCCTGGGGCTCCATCCTAGCCCTAGCTTGGCCCAGTTATGCTCACCCCCAGCCAGGACGACCTTGGTCAAGTCATAGATCTCTTCCTCTGGCTCCTTCTCCTTCTTCTTCTTCTCCTTCTTCTCAGGAGCCCGCAGCAGAGACAGCTCCTCAGGGTGCCGGATGCCTGAGGGCAGTGGGGCCCCAGTACTCCCTGAGATCCTGCCCTGCGAGTGATCTCCCATGTCACCCCTCAACACCTCAGGGGTAGGTTCATAGCCTTGCCCATTTGGGCAAAGGTGAGAAACAGGACAGGTGACAATAAGGACAGGTGACCGGCTGGGCCTGGCAAGGGTGGGGACTTGAGCCTAGCAGAGGATGGTTGGTGGGTTGAAGCCCATCCAGCTACTCACTGAGCAGGCGGCAGATGGCGGCCACAGACTGGAAGAGGGGCTTGGAGAAGCTGGCGCACAGGCGCAATGCACAGCGGTTGGGCAGCCGCAGGATGACCGGCCTGTGCTGTGGCCCAAAGAAGAGGCGAGCGTCAGCCAGGATTCCGTACTTGTCCAGTGTCCAGTGGGTCTGTAGCAGCCATCGTCTCTTCTGCTCCCACCAAATGGCATGATCAGACCAGTCCTGCTTTCGATCTGGGGGAGAGAAAGAAATGGGGGTACACATCAGCCTTGGGGGTGGGGGGGCTCCTCTTTCTACCCAGACAGCACATCCCAGGATCATGAGACAATACAATGGCTCTTTGCTACCTGAACCTTGCTGGTTCTTCTGGGCTCAATCTTTACATCACTCCCCAGAGGTGCCCCCTAACCCAGAATCTGGGTGACCCAATCTTGAAGGCCCTATCTTTTTTTTTTTTAATTGTGAAAATACTGTACAGAGGAGTTACAATTACATACAATTACATGGGCAAGATAATGAGTACATTTCTTTTTTTTTTTTTTTTTTGGTCGGTCGTGGGGCTTGAACTCTGGGCCTGGGCGCTGTCCCTAAGCTCTTCAGCTCAAGACAAGCGCTCTACCACTTGAGCTACAGCGCCACTTCCGGTTTTCTGGTGGTTTATTGGAGATAGGAGTCTCACGGTCTTTCCTGCCCGGGCTGGCTTTGAACCGCGATCCTCAGATCTCAGCCTCCTGAGTAGCTAGGATTACAGGCGTGAGCCACCAGCGCCCAGCTTAATGAGTACATTTCTTATCAAGCAGCATTGTTGCCTCCTCCTTTGTTTCCCCTTCCTATCCCTTCCTATCCCCCCCCACCCTCTTCCCCCCTGAAGGCCCTATCTTGGCCCTTCACCCACTGGGGCTGGGGCTGCCTTTGTACAGCACCTGCTATGTCCTCCAGGGCTGATGCTCTCTCTTGAGGCAGACTATGTCTGTATCTTCTCAGAGCTTGGGATTTGCCCAGCAAGGAGCAGCAAGCACTCTAAACATTGACTACTTTCTAGCTGGGTGACCTTGAGCAAGATGCTTTGCCTCTTTGAGCCTCAGATTGTGTGTGTATGTGAGTGGGGGGGGGTACTAGGTTTTGAACTCAGGGCCTGGGCACTGTCCCTTACCATTTTTGCTCAAGCCTGGCATTCTACCTCTTGAACCACAGCTCCATTTCTGGCTCTTTTTTTTTTTTTTTGCTAGTTAAGAGTCTCACAGACTTTCCTGTGCAGGTGCTTTGAACTACAATCCTCAGACCTCAGTTTCCTAAGTAGCTAGGATTACAGGCATGAGCCACTGGTGTCCAGCTAGGACTTGTCTTCTGTTTTTCTTTTTTTTGTCAGTTGTGGGGCCTGAACTCTGGGACTGGGCACTGTCCCTTAGCTCTTCAGCTCAAGGTGAGCGCTCTACCGCTTTAGCCACAGCACCACTTCCAGCCTTTTCTGTTTATGTAGTGCTGGGGAATCGAACCCAGGGCCTCATGCATGCAAGGCAAGCACTCTGCCACTGAGCCACCTTCCCAGCCCTAGGGCTTGTCTGAAGTGGCAGTTTCCTTGGCCTCACTATCCAAGGAGCTGTCCCTGTTTGAGTGCCAGCACTCAGTGGTAGCCCTGGTTAGACACTTGCTCAGTCACACTCTAGGTGCTAGAAACCGAACTGGCTGAACCCCAACATCTAATGGTCTTAAGAGCGACTAGGAGTGTGGGGAGACTGTTCCCACTGCACTGCGGGACCTCAAGCTGCATAGACCTGCTGGGAGGGGCATCCCAGTGATGGAGCAGGGGAGGCTGACTCCATGTCCAAGATTTGCAGTAACCACGTGCAGCGCCCTGGGACCAATCAGTCCTTAAACTCGAGTCCTGGCTTAGCCCAGGTCTCACGGGGGCTCTGACACCGGCTCTGTCTGACACACTCTGCTCCCACTTCTCCTTTCACAGCCTCTTCAGGCCACTAGGCCTCCGCCGTGTGACCAGGGACGTATCTTAGGGACAGGGCTAGCCAGTTAGACTCCATTGCTCCTGGGCTTTAGCCATGGTAGGCTGGCCACATCTAGGAAGTCTGTCCCCCATGTGTAGCCTAGGACCCAAGCTCCTGACCAAATTCTTTGGGACTGGCTTCTACACCCCGCCCCCCCCCCCCAAGGCCCGCACCCTCTTATCAAGTTATGCCTGCCATCCTCCCAGGAAGTGGCAGCCCCCACTGTGGCAGGAAAGGACAATGAGAAGCCCCCCTATCGCTGGTCTCCCATATCTCCACCAGTGACACCACAGGCAGCCCTGGTGCTGTAACTTCCTGTGGGGGCAGGGCCTGCCTACCCCAGGCCCGTCACCAGCCTGTGGGCCTTTGCCTAGGAGGAAGTGTGGGAGCAAGCCTCAGTCCCCTAGGCCTCCCCAGGCTTCGCCCCTGGTCTCAGGAGCCTGACCTGGGCCTTGGCCCTGGCAAGCCGTCCTCTGCTGCCTGTATAAGTGGGTGCACGGAGGAGCGAGTTCTGGCTGCTCTTTGGGGAACCAGAAGTAGAACCTCTGGAGTGGGAGGAAGGGAGGCAGGGAAATGGGAGGGAGGAGAACTTGAGGAAATGTCTTTTTTGGAACCAAATGATTAAGCCGATGACTGAGTCACTGTGACACAGCGCGGTCAGCTGAGCAGCAGCTTGGCCCGGAAGTGCTATTGGTACCCGTTAGTCCCAGTGCCATGTGCAGTACAGACTCACTGATCTCTTCCACGATCTTCAGCAACACCCCTCCAATGTGCGATTCTCCCGTGACCCGGAGGGTCACTGACTGGGCCTCGGGGTCCTCCTCGCCCACGAATACCCGTAGCTCCCAGGATGAGTCAATGTAGTCCCCGGAGGCTGTCTTCATGCCCGCCATGGCTGCTTCTGCTGGAGGGAGGGGGCGGGCAGTGCTGCAGCCTGATCGCTTCCCAGGTTTAAGGGGGAGCCCCACGGTGCTGGGGCACATGGCTGGCAGAGAGCAAGCCCATGGGCAAGGCGGCACTGCGGTAATCTGAGCCAACCACAGACCCTTGCTGTTGGGGTGCTGTGAAGGCCTCCTTGGAGACCATGTTGTCTAGGTTGCACCCACCTGCTCCATGCCAAAGCTCAGCCTAACCCCCGGACTGTACCCGACCAGAAGCTTGGTGCAGACCACCCACCCTACCAGGGTGAACTTAGTTCCTCAACACTGAGGCCTACAGAAGCTGGTAGGAAGAATGGCTCCCTCCTGTGGAGAGGCAGGTTGGGCAGGGGCTGCAGGCAGCCCAGGGGAAATGGGTCCAGGGTCTGGTTGAGCTTACCTTGCCTGCAATGGACAGGGGCTGCAGGTGGTGCTGGAGGCCCACCAGCCCTGGCCCGGCTGCACACCTGCACCCAGACTGGGTTCCTCTGCTCAGAGCTTCCCTTATTGTACAGGGCAGGGCTGGCCCCACCCCGGGGTGGGCTGGCGCTGGGTGTAGGAAGTACTGCCAGCAGAGGCTCTGGGGGGGCCCCTCCTGCCTTGGCCCCAGTGCTCAGGAAGCGAGGGACCCAGCAGCACAAAGATGTGTCCAATTTGAATTAGAGGCACTCCAATGTTAGGGACTGATTGCCTCCATAGGAGGCATCTCTGAGCTCCAGCAACTCAGGACCTCCAGTCAGACATGCTCAAGCCCCAGCTGTCCTATTGACCAAAGACACTGCCCTACCCCCACCCAGGGAAACAAGTTAACTGTTAGGGTGAGTTTGGGTGTGTGCCAGTACTGGGGTTTGGATGCTTTTTTCTGTGTGTGTGTGTATGCCGGTCTTAGGGCTTGAACTCAAGGCCTGGGCACTTTCCTTGGGCCTTTTTTTTTTTAAACAAAGTTTAAAAATTTTTTATTTTTACTCAGTTGTGGGGCATGAACTCTGGGCCTGGGGGCTGTCCCTGGGCTCTTCAGCTCAAGGCTAGTGCTCTACCACTTGAGCCACAGCGCCACTTCCAGCTTTTTCTGCTAGGTAGTGCTGGGGAAGCAAACCCTCCTTCCCAGCCTATCCCTGGGCTTTTTTGCTCAATTCTAGTGCTCTGTAACTTCAGTCACGGCTCTACTTTTTCTTTTGATAGTTAATTGGAGATGAGTCTTAAGGATTTACTGTCTCTGGACTGGCTTCAAACTGTGATCCTCAGATCTCAGCCTCCTGAGTAGCTCACACCTGTAAGGCATGAGCAACCAACCATTCACAGCTACAAGATGCCTCCCTTTCCTCCTATCTTGAGCCTTGCAATCTCCAGCTCAGGTGTACTATAGGGCCTGGATGGCCCAAAGCCTTCCTGCATCAGGACACAAGCTTCAGGAGAGCAAGACCTGTTTGTCAATAGCTAAGCAAAAATACATCCTTCTCAGTTAAGAGAACTTGGGCTGAGGGCAGAGGCTAAGTCACAGTAGAAGTCCCTGGTGGAGGACAAGTCATACCCCCAGGGGAAAAAGTCATTATGCAAACCCAGGGTGGCAGGAAATTCAGCCTGCTGCTGGCCTCAGCATCTTGCTTGCCAGGGATGTGGCCCTGCAGGAGCCAAGGCGGAAGATACTACCCACAAGCTTCCTCAGGCACAAAGGGCTTTAGGACAGGCTCACTGCAAACCCAAAGCAAACTAAAACCTAGCACTCAAAACAACAGCAGTGGGGCTGGGAGGGTGCTCAGTGGTAGAGTGCTTGCCTCACATGCGTGAGGCCCTGGGTTCGATTCTTCAGCACCACATAAGCAGAAAAAGCCCAAGTGGCTCAAGTGGTAGGGTGCTAGCCTTGAGCTGAAGAGATGAGGGACAGTGCCCAGGCTGAGTTCAGGCCCCACGACTGACAGAAGAAACAAAACAAAACAAAAAAACAGCAGTGAAACTGAAAATTTAAGATCTAAGATCCAACTCCCACACTGCTAGATCAGACTATCCCTTTTGATTTCTTTTGTGCCAGTCCTGGGGCTTGAACACAGCTGCTGAGCTCTTGTGTTTAAGGCTAGCATCTTACCACTTGACCCACAGCTCTACCTGTAGTTTTTTGGAAGTTCATTGAAGAAGCTCATGAACTTTCCTGCCTAGGCTGGCTTTGAACTGTAATCCTTAGACTTCAGCCTCCTATATGTAGCTAGGATTACAGATGTGAGCACCCAGCTCTTCTGACCCATTTTGATTAAGTTGGATCTATGACACAAATCTAGCTGGTTTGACTATGAGAATTAGCAGCCTGGCACCATTCACAGCTGACCCTGGATAGCGGGTCCCAACTGCTGGGTAACAGCACCACCTAGTGGCCACCTTTGCCAAACCACAGGACTAAGCGGACCTCACATACAAGCTAGAGGAAAAAGGCCAGGTTCAGGCCCCCTCCTTCCTCCCCCTCCCCCAACCTCTCCCCAACCACCCTAACCAAGTTTTGGGAGGTAGGGCAGTCACTCAAGTCACATATAACCACGCCCGACTGGCTTGTTTATTGGAGAAAGGGACGTGGAGTAACAATGTAAAGACAGCTGGGACCCTAGGTTGGGAAGAACACCCTCCCCTCCCCATATGTGCCCACTGCCCCAAATAAAAAATAACCAACTATGAGGGAGCAGCCGAGACAAGTGACCCGGGGCAGGGGAAGGAGACACGGAACTCAAGGACAGCAGAGAAGAGACCATGCGTGTGCTGGGCGGGCCCGAGGCGGCAGCTGGATGAGTCTGTGTCTTCGGCGTAGGCATGTATAAATATAAAGATAAGCCGTCTTTCTTCCCCTCTCCCTCTGCTCTTCATTGCTTGCCGCCTTCCCAGCTCTCATCTTTCCGCAGGAGGGTGAAGGGGATGAGCAAGTCATCACCGAATTGCGATGAGACCCACGTCCATCAACTTCTGGATCTTCTGGGCTATCACAGGGTTCTTTAAGTGTCTAAAAAAGAAAAGGCGAAGTTGCACCAAGGGAGACTTGATCTTAACAAAGGATTTCATGCTGAGGATTAAAAGAACATGGTTATATTTGGTTTGCTAAGCAAGTGCTCCACCCCAGTTAAAATACCAGCAAGAAGAAGCAGAGGTACCTAAGAAGGTGGCCCTAGAGTCCAGGCAGGCGGCTAGCAGTTTATATGCAGAATTTCTAGCAAACATCATCTCTACACACAGGAAAAATGTGCCAGTCCTCTGGGTGCCTGCCTGCAGAGCTGTAAGCCAAGGCCAATCTATAGGCAAACCTGGCTTTTCCAGCTGCAAAAGTCATTAAGTGATCAGGCTGATAAGGCCCTTCCCTTTCTAGTTACACCTGCTCACTTCCTGCAAGCTCTCCCCACACTGGGCTTACTCGCTGAGTGCCTGCGGGTCCTTCTGCATCTGTTCCAGGATCAGCCGCATGGCTGGGTCACTCATTATTTGCTGCACCTCGGGGTCGGCCATGGCCCTTCTCTTCACATCCTCAGGGTTGTCATGTCGGTTGTACTGTGCCATCATACAGCGCTGGTAACCATCGGCCGCCTCCTGCATTCCAGAAAAGACCAAAGAGAAAGAATGGCAACACTACTTGAACCACTACTTCATCAGGACAAAGACTGCTGACCATGGAAGAGGAAGAAAGTGAAGCAGAAGGCAGAAGGCAGAGGCTGACAACCCACCTTACAGCTAGAGTCTAGGTCAAGCGCCTTCTGGTATACATCCATGGCTTTCGTGTAGTCCTTCATGGCTTCCAGGGCAGCTGCTTTCCGAGTGTAGCCCTTGACTGCAGGACAGAAGAGGTGAGGAACTACCTGCATAGCCTCCAAGTTCTGTTCCTTTGTATGCCCACCCCTTGCTGATACTGCTCCATGTTCTAGGCCCTTTGCCCTCCCGCAAGCTCTGGGCTAGTCAGGGGGTAAAGGGAGTAGCAAAGGGCACTTACTGAAGGTCGGCTCCAGCTGAATGCATTCCTCGCAGTCCTGGAAGAAAAGGAGCAGTTAGCAGTTAGTCCTTCCCTGAGTACCGTGCCCCACAGGGCACCGCCACAGGCCTTGGTTTCACTGGAGAAGTGATACACTTGATAGGTACACAGGAAGCTGGGCAGCAGCACCAGACACATTAGTACTCCAGATAAACACCGGCACAAAGACCCGGATGATCAACACAGTCATGAAAATACAAATGGCGGGGTTCTTCCAGTCAGAGTGAGAAACAGATCAAATGTGTCAGCCTTAACATGGAGGAATAAGTATTTGCTCAAAAATCTTTGGATAAGGAGGAAAACTAGAATGAACAGTCAAGGCATTTCTGAACTTGTGTCTTGCTTGCTATGTTGTCTGGATGGACTTCAGACTCCTAGGCTCAACTGATCCTCTTGCCTCACCTTAACCTCCCAAGCAGCTGGGACTGTATCAGTGCCTCTCTCATGCCAGAATCATTGTTTCATAAGTAGTTCAGTACTAGGATTATTCAGGCTGGGGTATTATTGAACAGAGGTAGAGAACATTTGAGGTATTCATGATACATGCTTCTCTTTGAAATATCTTCAAAAAAAAAATCTGAAAAGAATGCCGAACAGCAAGCATAGCATTTGGAACCAGCTTTTTAAATTGTCATCCGTTCTTTGTTCTCCCTTTTCTTCCCCTCAAATGTACATAGTATACATTCAATTTATTGAGTAAACTGGGCGTTGGTGGCTCATGCCTATAATCCTAGCTACTCAGGAGGCTGAGATCTCAGGATCGCGGCTCACCTGGGCAGTAAAGTCTGTGAGACTCTTATCTCCAATAAACTACCAGAAAACCACAAGTGGTGCTGTGGCTCAAGGGGAAGAAGTGCTCGCCTTAAGCTGAAGAGCAGAGGGACAGCACCCAGGCCCAGAGTTCAGGCCCCACAACAGACAAAAGAAAAAAAAATATAGACTACATTTGCTCAACCTTCCTCCCTCCATTCCTATGTTACCCCCATTTTGTCTAACCTTCAAAACATGTTTGGACCTCATGTTTGTTTTTTTTTCCTAGGTCCGGTTGTGGGGCCTGAACTCTGGGCCTGGGCGCTGTCCCTCAGCTCTTCAGCTCAAGGCTAGCACTACCACTTGAGCCACAGCGCCACTTCCGGCTTTTTTCTTTTTGCTTATGTGTGCTGAGAAATCAAACCCAGGGCCTCATGCATGCAAGGCAAGCGCTCTACCACTGAGCCACCTTCCCAGCCTTTCTTTTTCTTAAACTCTTCTGCCACCAAGCTGTAAGGTCTCCTAGTTGTTACAATCCAATCATTCTTTCCTCCTGTGTGCTTGACTGGGAAAACCCACCCCAACTCCCAAGCCATCTGCTCACACAATCCCCTCGTAGTGCTGAGCAGCGACAGAAGATACAGCAGCAAAATAAAAACTTGGACCAAGGAACTGTTGTGTCTCTACATACATCACCGTCACCTTCCCATAGTACAGTTTAGGTTTGTTTACCATAGAATAGCTGAGTGGCTCATACTCAAAGCTGATTAAAAAACTAATCAAAGAACAGTGGTTACCAGAGCATTTCAATTTAGGAGGGTAAGGAGGTTCTGTAGATAGTTCACAACTATGTGCGTGTACTCAATGATGCTGAAGTATACATTTCAAATAGTAAAAGAGTAGGGGCATCGTGCTACATACCAGTAATCCCAGCACGCAGGAAGCTGAAGTTGGTGAGATACAGAAGGAAGCGAGGGAGAGGAAGGTATGGAAGAGAAAAGTAGCAGGGTCCAAAGTGAAGGTGGCAAGGACCCCCCCTTATCTAACTATAAGTACTCCCAACTACTACCAGTACCAAGGGCCAGAATGAGAGATAATCACAGGCCCTGTATTATTTACATACTGCATCCTACCTCAAACCTAGAAGAGAAAACATGAACACCAATCAGGAGAGAAACTGGCCCTCCTGCAAAGGCTCTCAGTAGTGGCTGTGCCTTCTCATCTCTCACCTTGAGTGCGAGCTGAAACTCCAGAAGTTTGGTATAGCAGGCAGCTCGGTTGCTATACAGTTTGGCATCTTTGGGGTTCCGTTTAATGGCTTCCGTATAGTGCTTCATGGCCTGAGGATAGTCCCCTGAAGGAGGAAAAATCACTTTTTACAGGGCCCCCTGCAGTGCTGGTCAGGCATGGAGAGCACATGCAGAACGGCGGACACCGCACCTTTCTGAAAGCACTCGTTGCCCTTGTTTTTCTCCTCCAAAGCCAGGTCGGGGTTGATGTAGGCCAGCCGTTCTTGTTCCTTCAGGATTTTCTCTGCCTAGGAAAACCCCAATTTTTTGAATATTAATTTAAATATTAAACTCACAAGAACATCTAAACACTGAGCTAAAAAGCTGGGTATTAGTGATTCACACCTGTAATCCTAGCTATTCAGCAGCCTGAGAGATTTGAGGATCCAGGTTCAAAGCCAGTCTAATAAGTGAAACTATTTTCAATTAACCATCATAAAAAGAATGAAATAGGAGTGTGTGGTTCAAGTGCTAGGGCACCAATCATGAGTAGAAAAGTGAAGCAAGAACTCCAAGCTCTAGCACTGACCTACGTAACTTTTTGGTGCTGGTCCTAGGGCCTGAAAGCTTCAGGGCCTGGTCACTGTCTCTGAGCTTCTTTTGCTCCAGGCTAGCACTCTATCACTTGAGCCACAACTGCACCTCGGGATTTTCTGATAATTTAGTGGAGATAAAAGTGTCTCACAGGGCTGGGAATGTAGCTTAGAGGTAGAGTGCTTGCCTAGCATGCATGAAGCCCTGGGCTCAATCCTCAGCATCACATAAACAGAAAAAGCCAGAAGAGAGCATGGCTCAAGTGGTAGAGTGCTAGCCTTGTGCAAAGAAGCTCAGGGACAGCACCCAGACCCTGAGTTCAGTCCCTAGGACTGGGAAACACAACACAACACATACACACAAATTTCCCTCACAACAAAATAAACAAGAGAGCTTGCTTTGCATGCCTGAGGCCCTGGGTTCAATTCCTCAGTACCACATAAGCAAAAAGAAAAAAGCCAGGGGGCTAGGAAGGTGGCTCAGTGGTAGAGCACTTGGCTTGCATGCATGAGGCCCTAGGTTCGATTCCTCAGCACCACATTAAGCAAAAAGAAAAAAAAGCCGGGGGGCTGGGAAGGTGGCTCAGTGGTAGAGCGTTTGCCTTGCATGCCTGAGGCCCTGGGTTCGACTCCCCAGAACCACATAAGCAAAAAGAAAAAAAGCCGGAAGTGGTGCGGTGGCTCAAATGGTAGAGTGCTAGCCTTGAGCTGAAGAGCTGAGGGACAGCACCCAGGCCCAGAGTTCAGGCCCCACGACCAGACACCCTCCAAAAACAAACAAACATCAACAAAAAATAAACCAAGAGAAAAAGCCCTACGTGAAAATGATGCATGATTTAACAGCAGTTCAGTTAGTTTTCTGACCAATCTTTTTGTTTGTTTTTTTGTCGGTCATGGGGCTTGAACTCCGGGCCTGGGCGCTGTCCCTCAGCTCTTCAGCTCAAGGCGAGCGCTCTACCACTTGAGCTACAGTGCCACTTCCGGTTTTCTGGTGGTTTATTGGAGATAGGAGTCTCACGGTCTCTCCTGCCCGGGCTGGCTTTGAGCCGCGATCCTCAGATCTCAGCCTCCTGAGTAGCTAGGATTACAGGCGTGAGCCACCAGCGCCCGGCCTGACCAATCTTTTAGGACAGGAATGGGCATGGGGAGGGTATGACACTATGTAGTCCAGACTGGCCTTAGCCTCTTGGGTAGCTGGGACTAGAATCATGTCATATGATTAGTTATACAACCAACTATTTTATGAAAATCTCCTTATTTGTAATAAATGGTATAATACAACTCTGACAGTACAATGTGCTACAAGTGGTACTAGTCTTCACCTAGCAAACAGGAAGCCTTGAGTTTATCCAAAACAAAACAAAAGTCAGCCACCTGTGGCTCATGCCTATAATCCTAGCTAGTCAAAAGCCTGATATTTGGGCCAGAAGTAGAGCTGCGGTACAGTGCCAGCCTTGAGCAAAGAAGAAAAGAGTGAGAAGTCCTGAGTTCAAGTCCTAGTACTGGCACTAAAAACAAAATAAAATCATACCCGGATACTGTTGGCTCATGCCTATAATCCTTGAAACCCAAGAGGCTGAGATTTGAGACTAGAGTTTTAAAGCTAGTCTGGGCAAAAAAAGTCTCAGAAGCTGGGCACAGGTGGCTCACGCCCATAATCCTAGCCACTCAGAAGGTTGAGATCTAAGGATCTTGGTTCTAAGCTAGTCATGAGACTCATTCAAGCCTTACCTATACCAGCAAAATAAAAAAATAGTAATTATTAACTAATAACTATTAACTGCACACAGACTATTCTTTTTTTTTTTTTGTCGGTCGTGGGGCTTGAACTCTGGGCCTGGGCGCTGTCCCTCAGCTCTTCAGCTCAAGGCGAGCGCTCTACCACTTGAGCTACAGCGCCACTTCCGGTTTTCTGGTGGTTTATTGGAGATAGGAGTCTCACGGTCTCTCCTGCCCGGGCTGGCTTTGAACCGCGATCCTCAGATCTCAGCCTCCTGAGTAGCTAGGATTACAGGCGTGAACCACCAGCGCCCGGCTTCAGACTATTCTTTTTCAACTCACCTGTTGGCACTTCTTAAGTACATCTGGGGTTCGGTGCTCTGCCAGAGATTTGTTGTAGAAATGGATGGCATCCTTGTACTTTTCTTCTTTGAAGTAGGAATTGCCAATTCGAGCATAAGCTCTGGTAAAAAGGGAAAATATTTGCTGAGTGAGGGTACCAACAAAGTCAGCCAAGGAAATATGAACAAGGCCAGCATTGCCTCTTTCTATTATACAACACCTCTCTCTGTCTTGGCTCCTGGACTTCCTTTCCAGGGCCTCCCACCCCTACCCAACACCCTCCAATGCAGGGTGGGTGGCCAGAACTCTCCCTGCCCATACAGGGCCTTTTAAGCCTTGGACAACAAACCCTCACACTACTTGAAGAACCCTGGAAGCTGAGGCATACTTGGCAATCTGTCGATAGTCTTCTCGGTTCTCTCTCCCAACTTCGATGGCCTTCTCACATAGCTCTCGGCATGTATTGTAGTCACCTTTTTCGAAGTACACGGCTGCCAGACAGGATCGTGAAGAGAATGGTCACTTCTACTTCCTCCCATGAGAATGCCAAACTTGCCCCTGGTTTCTGTGCCTCACCTGCTTGGTTGGTAATGTAAGTCATGTTGGTGGGGTCCAATTCCTTGGCCTTGTCATAATGTTTCAGGGCTGTGTCAAAGTCTTTCTTCTTGTAGGCATCATTTCCCAACTCCTTTTCTTTTAGTGCCTACATGGGGTTTGTAAGAAATGAATGTCAAGCAAAAGCAAAGCTAATGAGGTAACAGAGAGCAGACTGGGTAGCTGAACTGACATTTGAGCATTAGCTAGTTAGAATAAAATACATTACCTCTGTTTCCTCTCCAATGTCCCCTCCCTACTCTCTCTCCCAGCTTTGTCAGAAAGACAGCTCCTAAGCAACTGGCAAAGCACAGTGTTAATTCTGTGTCTGGTTCTTGGCTGTCAGGGCAGTGAAAGGATCAGAAGCGCTGACATGGCGCAATCTTTTTAGTATATGTGCTGCCGAAGCGAACACTCATGGCAAAATCTTTAGCATAGCACCCAACCGCCCACATTGAGGGCCTCTTTCCAGCTGAGAGTCCCCAAACATCCAAGACGAATCCATTTAAAGGAGCTAAATTTGGCAACAATCTGTTGTTCCTGTTTATGAGAAAGGAAACCCAAATCTTTTATGCAAGAGCCTCCTGCTATAGAATAGTGCTAAGGAGACAGCCTGCAACTCTACGAAACCCAACCAAGAAGAAGCCAATGGGAGATGTTATTTTTCTGATCATGGGAGGAACTCAAATCACTTACAACTTTCCTATCTGTCCCACCCAATGCTTGTACTGGCAGCACAGCAGTAATGCTGCTGGCTAGTACAACTCCCACTTCTAAAGTAATTTCAAATACAGGATTACTAATGTGGGACTCAGGTGATAAAGAGTGCCAGCCATTAAGCCAAAGTGTCAGATAATGAATCCCAAACTGGGGGCAGAGATGGTTTGTCTCATGTGAATTTGTCCCTTTCCTACATATATGTGATTTGAGACAGTTTTGGATTTTTTTTGCTTGTCCTGGGGCTTGAACTGTCCCTGAGCTGCTTTTGCTCAAGGCTAGTACTCTACCACTTGAGTCACAGCATGACTTGCCGCTTTTTCTGTGTATATGTGTATACTGAACCTAGGGCTTCATGTATGCTACGCAAGCACTCCACCACTAAGTCACATTCCCAGCCCCAAAAGACAGGATCGTATATATAGTCTAGGCGGGTCTTAAACTCATGATCTTCCTTCCTCAGCCTCCTGAGTGTTGAGATAATAAGCATACAGTGCTAGACTGGGATTTGTAACTCTGGATCTTTTGTTCTCATTTGGCTTTTTAGCTAGGCTGGCACTCTACCACTTGATCCACAGCTCTACCTCTGGCTGTTTGGTGGTTAATTGGAGTTAAGAGTCTCATGGAGGGGCTGGAAGGTGGCTCAGTGGTAGAGCGCTTGCCTTGCATGCTCAAGGCCCTGGGTTCGATTCCTCAGCACCACATAAGCAAAAAGAAAAAAAAAGCCAGAAGTGGCGCTGTGGCTCAAGTGGTAGAACGCTAGCCTTGAGCTGAAGAGCTGAGGGACAGCGCTCAGGCCAAGTTCAGGCCCCACGACCGGACCCAAAAAAAAAAAAAAAAAAAAAGAGTCTCATGGACTTTTCTACCTGAACTGGCTTTGAACCATCATTTTCAGATCTTGGCATCCTGAATAGGTGTGAGCCACTAGTGCTCAGCAGCAAAATACTTTTGAGACGAAGTCTTCCTAAGTAGTTCAAGTTGGCTTCAAAAACTTTTGTTGATCAGGCTGGGGCCGGTGGCTCACGTCTGTAAACCTAGCTACTCAGGAGGCTGAGATCTGAGGATCACAGTTCAAAGCCAGCCTGGGCAGGAAACTCCGTGAGACTCTTATCTCCAATAAACCACTAGAAAACCGGAAGTGGTGCTGTGGCTCAAGCGGTAGCTCGCTTGCCTTTAGCTAAAGAGCTGAGGGACAGGGCTCAGGCCCAGAGTTCAAGCCCCACGACCAACAAAAAGAAAAAAAACAAAACAACTTTTGATCCTCCTGCTTCAGCCTCCCAAGCCCTTCTACTTGCAAACAAGTGCTACCATGTTTAGCAACCCTCCCTCCCAAAATATGTTTTTTTTTTTTGGGGGGGGGGGGGGGTCTGATCGTGGGCCTGAACTTGGCCTGGGCGCTGTCCCTCAGCTCTTCAGCTCAAGGCTAGCGCTCTACCACCTGAGCCACAATGCCACTTACGGCTTCTTTTTCGGCTTATGTGGTGCTGAGGAACTGAACCCAAGGGCCTCATGCATGCAAGGCAAGCGCTCTACCACTGAGCTACCTTCCCAGCCACTATGTATTTCTTTTGTGTAAATCCTAGGGCTAGAATTCAGGGCTTGGCACTGTCCGTGAGCATTTGTGTACAAGATTAGCACTCTACCAGTTGAATCATAGCTCCACATCTGGCTTTTTAGTAGTTAATCAGCCTGCCTAGGCTGGCTTTGAACCTCTATTTTCAGATCCTAAGTAACTAGGACTCTAAGTGTGAGCCACCAGTGCCTGGCCCCAATTTGTTGTTGTCATCAGTCATGGGACTTGAACTCTGGGCCTGGACACCGTCCCTCAGCTCTTTCAACTCAAGGCTAGCACTCTACCACTTGGGCTATAGTGCCACTTCCAGCCTTTTCTGCTTATGTGGTGCCGAGGACTCGAACCCTGGGCCTCAGGCATGCAAGGCAAGCACTCTACCACTGAGCCATGTTCCCAGCATCCCCAAATATTTTTATATGCAACCCACTCTATGCAGGAAAGTCGGCGAGACACTCATATCTCTAATTAATCATCAAAAATCTGGTAGTACTGTAGCTCCAGTGGTAGACTGGTAGTATTGAGTTAAAAAGGTCAGGAACAGCACCAAGTCCTGAGTTCAAGCCCTAGGTCCAGGTGCATGCATGTGTGTGTACACAAACACCCCCCCCCCCCCCCCGCCTGGCGGGTCTCAACAACTGGGCTAGGTAATTATCCTATTTAATCTTCCCAAATAGCTGACAGTAAGCTTGGTATATACTAAGTACTCAAAGTTCATCAGCTGTCCAAGGTGTACACATTGCCATTCAATATGTATTTCTAGCTGATTTGGTTGTTGTTTGCCTAACGGTGAGGAGAAAAAAAAATTGAGACCTGCTTCTTATTCTCTGGAAGGTCTTCTTCCATCGGCTCTGGCTTGGTCTCCTTTTTGGGAGGAGGAGGGGGCGGGGGTGTTGCAGCCTCTTCCTCCTCATCCATGCTGCCCAGATCAACCCCGAGGAGGACACTGAGAGTGGTCATGATTCGGGGATCTTGCAGTTTCCTAATATTGATTGGGAAGAAAGATTGTAATTATTTTTTCCATAACTGATCATAAGTCCTCTTTACTGTTAAGATTCCTATATACAAATGTTGGTCTCTACAATTTCTTACTAATTATAAATGCAGAATCTTGCTGGTTCTAGATGGCTCACACCTGTAATTCTAACAATCTACTATGCAGAAACCTGGGATAAAGCAGCCAGATCCTAAGTTTGGGGGGGGGGGGGGAGGGGAGAGGAACTGGTGTGGCACAAGTGGCAGAGGAATAAGTAAGCAAGCCAAGTAAGCACAAGTGCAAACATGAATGAGGCTCTGGGCTAAAAAATTCCAGTATCACCAAAACAAAGACAAAGAAAAACCAAAACACATTTCAAAACTCTGACTTACTATCAGTGTACTTTGCTATCTCACCTAATCCCACAGTTACAGTCACTAATTCCAATACAAGAAATGCAAAGCCAGGCACTGGTGGCTCATATCTGTAATCCTAGCTACTTAGGAGGTTTGAGATATGAGGATCACAGTTCAAAGCCAGCAGGAGCAGAAAAATATGTAAGACTCATCTGCAATTAACCACCAGAAAACTGGAAGTGGCGCTGTGGCTCAAGTGGCAGAGCACTGGCCTTGAGCTGAAGAACTCAGGGACAGTGCCCAGAGTTCAAGCCCCATGATTGACCCCCCCCCCCACACACACACGCACGCACACGCACACACAAAGAACAAAAGAAAAAGGAAATGAAAATGAAATAACTGGATGCTAGTGGCTCATGTTTGTAGTCCTAACTACTCAGGAGGCTCAGAGCTAAGAATTAGTATGAGAAGCCAGCCCCAGCAGAAAAGCCTGAGACTTTTATCTCCATATAACTAACAAAAAGCAGGGAATGTGGCTCAGTGGGAGAGTGCTTACCTAGCATGCATGAAGCCCTGGGCTCAATTCCTCAGAACCACATACACAGAAAAAGCCACAAGTAGCCTGGTGCCGGTGGCTCATACCTGTAATCCTAGCTATTCAGGAGGCTTGATATCTGGGTATCATGGTTCAAAGCAGGCCCGGGGAGGAAAGTCCATGAGACTCTAATGTCCAATAAACCACCAGAAAACCGAAGTGGCGCTGTGGCTCCAGTGGTAGAGTGCTAGCCTTAAGAAGCTCAGGGACAGTTGCCCAGCCCCTGAGTTCAAGCCCTAGGACTGGCCAAAAAAATAAATAAATAAAAGCTGGAAGTGGAACTGTGGTTCAATTTGTAGAGTACCAGTTTTGAACAAAAAAAGCTAAAAGACAGCACCAGTTAAAGCCTAGTACAAGCATGCTCGCATACACTCCCAAAGATATACAGACAGGACCAGAGATGATTACATCTATAATCTCTGCCATTCAAGTGAGAGACAGGATTACCATAAATTCATTAAAGCCACCTGGAGCAAAAGTTAGCAAGACCTTATCTCAGAAACAAGCCAGGTGTGTAATCCATCTAAGTGTCTGTACTCCTAACACAGGTCTAGTCGGTAGCTGGACAGGCAGGTTGATGAGTCTAGGAGAGGACTAGAGGTGCAGTACAACAGTGGAACAGTGCTTGTCTAGCATGGTTGAGGTTCTGGGTTTGATCTTTATTTTAATTAATTAATTAATTTATTTATTTATTTATTTTTGGGGTCCAATCGTGGGGCCTGAACTCTGGGTCTGGGCACTGTCCCTCAGCTCTTCAGCTCAAGGCTAGCGCTCTACCACTTGAGCCACAGCGCCACTTCCGGCTTTTTTCTTTTTGCTTATGTGCTGCTGAGGAATCAAACCCAGGGCCTCAGGCATGCAAGGCAAGCGCTCTACCACTGAGCCACCTTCTCAGCCCCATGGGTTTGATCTTTATAGCAAAATAAACAAACAAAAGTCCTGCTGGGTGATGTGGTTCAAGTGGTAGAGCGCTCACCTTGAGCTAAAGAACTGAGGGACAGCACCTGGGCCGAGTTCAAGCCCTGACCAGGAAAAAACAAAACAAAACAAAAAAAAAACTGAACAAAACAGTCCCCAAAACGACCAAGAAGTTATGGGTAGATTGGAAAAAGCATTCCAGATTTGTTAGGCTGCTTTGGCAGGCCTTGAATGAACGGTGATCCTAAGATCTTTTTTTTTTTTTTTTGTCTGATGTGGGGCTTGAACTCTGGGCTAGGGTGCTGTCCCTCAGCTTTTCAGCTCAACAGCGCCACTTCCTGTTTTCTAGTGGTTTATTGGAGATAAGAGTTTCTCGGACTTTCTTCCCGGGCTGGCTTTGAACCATGATCCTCAGATCTCAGCCACCTGAGTAGTGAGGATTACAGGTGTGAGCCACTGCCTGGCTTGATCCTAAGATCTTATAAGGCTTCCTGAGTAGCTAGGACTTAGCCTTCAACCTGTTCTGTTTTTTTGTTTTGTTTTTTTTTTTGGGGGGGAGGTCGGGTCGTGGGGCCTGAACTTTGGGCCTGGGCACTGTCCCTCAGTTCTTCAGCTCAAGGCTAGTGCTCTACCACTTGAGCCACAGCACACTTCTGGCTTTTTTCTTTTTGCTTATGTGGTGCTGAGGAATCGAACCCAGGGCCTCTGGCATGCAAGGCAAGTGCTCTACCACTGAGCCACCTTCCCAGCCCTTTTTCTGTTGTTTTTTCAAATTGTCAGTTGTGGGGCTTCGTTCTTGAATTCAGGGCCTGAGTCCTGTTACTGAGCTTTTTCCGCTCAAGGTTAATGCTCACCACTTTGAATCACAGCTCCATTTCTGGTTTTCTGATGGTTAATTGAAGATGAGTCTTACCCTTTCCTGCCCAGGCTGGCTTTGAACAGTGATCCTCAGATCACAGCCTAAGTAGCTAGGATTACAGGCGTGAGTCACTGGTGCCAGGCTCGACCTTCAATCCTTTCTATAACTACAAATAAAAAACCTGTAAAGCAGCAGAAACACTCTGAACCAGGGAGGGAACCCTCTCCTATAGGGTTCTGGAACATTTCCAGATACTGATGGGTTGCCTCTACTCACGTGCCCAGGTCAGATGGCTTATTTCGTAGTTGCTCTATCAGCTCCCGATAGGTAGGATCACTGAGCAGTGTCCTTGTCCTGGGATCGTTCTCCAACTTCTGATACAGATTAGGCATGTTGAAAGGGTTCATGAATTTTCTCTCTGTCCAAATAAAGGAAAGTAATCCCCATGATACCTTGATTCGCTGTATTTCTGTTCACTCCACATCAACACTGGTACATGGGGTGAACTGTATGTTCCCCTATGGGAAAAGGCGTGGTGGTATATGTGGTGTTTACCTGCCAACCGAGCCTCCATGTTCTGTAAACCTTCTTTGAGTTGAGAGTTATTTGCTTCATGTTTTAAACCTTCCTCATAGGTTCGTTTGGCTTCTTCAAATCGGTTTAAGAACTCAAGAGCTGCTGCTTTTCTTGAATAGCCCTTAAACCCACAAAAAGAGAAAAGAAAAGATTATAGATCAAAATGGACAGTCCAGGTAAACGAAACTGCAGGGAGCATACAGTAGGGTCAACATTTTTATTTTTTTTTGCTCAGTCATGGGGCTTGAACTCTGGGCTTGGGCGCTGTCTCTGCACTCTTCAGCTCAAGGCAAGCGCTCTACCATTTGAGCCACAGCACCACTTCAAGTTTTCCAGGCTGGCTTTCAATCACAATTCTCAGATCTCAGCATCCTGTGTAGCTAGGATTATAGGCCTGAGCTACCGGCGCCCGGCTTGAGGTAAATTTTTAAGAATCCTGACAGGGCTGGGAAGGTGGCTCAGTGGTAGAGCGCTTGCCTTGCATGCATGTGACCCTGGGTTCGATTCCTCAGCACCACATAAGCAGAAAAAAAAAGTTGGTAGTGGCGCTGTGGCTCAAGTGGTAGAGTGCTAGCCTTGAGCTGAAAAGCTGAGGGACAGCACCCAGGCCCAGAGTTCAGGCCCTCAACCGGACCTCCCCCCCAAAAGAATCCTGACAAAGGTAGGTGTACAACTTTGTCACCCAAGAGCCATAGCCATATGCTTGTTGTCATGCATGTATGTGTGCGTGTTTGAGACAGGGTATCACTGTGTAATACAGGCTAGCACTAAACTTGCTATTATATAGCAGATTGGACTGGAATGCACAATCTTCCTGCCTGGGATTATGGGTATGTGCTGTTTAGTACTGTTGCTATCAGTTTCTCTGAAGGCATTTCCTTTTTCAGCAGTACCAAAAATCCATATTACCACTGATGGAAACTTAAGTCTTTATGAAATATGCCACTATTTCAAGGGGCATGTTCAAAAAGGAAGGCCTGGGTGGGAAACAAATTAGAAATCTACTAGGACAGTCAACTAGGCAGGCCTACAGGACCTGTAAGTAAGCCTGATTGAATACCAAAAGGCATCCCCAATCCCCACTTACCTTGCCCCAATCGGGCTTTAGGTCAACAGTTTTGCAGCCATCCTCATAAGCCTTCTGGTAGTCTCCTTTCTTGGCATAGGCTGCAGAGCGATTGCTGTATAGTACATGGTTCTGAGGATCTAACTTAATTGCTTCAGAGTAGCACTGTAGCGCATCATCAATGTTCCCTGCACTCAGGGCCTTATTGCCCTTCTCCTTTAGCTCATTCACCTGAGGATAAAAAGTGTCAATATTGGGCTGGGAATGTGGCTTAGTGGTAGAATGCTTGCCTAGCATGCATGAAGTCCTGACTTAATTCCCAAGTACCACATACACAGAAAAAGCCAAAAGTGGCGTTGTGGCTCAAATGGTAAGAATGCTAGCCTTGAGCAAAAGCAGCTCCGGGACGGTGCCCAGGCCCTGAGTTCAAGTTCAGGAAAAAAAGTGCCAATTACCAATTATTTTCTCTCCATAACACACCTGCCTACCAAGTGCAAGACTCTGAGTTCAATACCCAGTATCCCAACATACAGAAATCATAAACTAACTCATTCACATATCTCATGCCTTTGGGATCCATCATAGGAAAAAAGTAACAAGAACAAAAGTTCACCCCTTTGCTTTCTTTTCCCCTAGCTGGAATGGACTGGTAAGAACTCTACTCTCTTTTTTTTTGGTCAGTTGTGGGGCTTGAACTCTGGGCCTGAGTGCTGTCCCGCAGCTCTTCAGCTCAAGGTAGTGCTCTACTACTTGAGCTACAACGTATTCCGGTTTTCTGGTGGTTTATTGGAGATAAGAGTTTCGTGGACTTTCCTGCCTGGGCTGGCTTTGAACCGCGATCCTCAGAACTCAGCCTTCTGAGTAGCTAGGATTACAGGCGTGAGCCACTGGCACCCGGCTTGCTGTACTCACTCTTTTAAATCTCAAAGCCAATGGAGCCACCCAAAATTTATCCATGTTACTTTCATGGGAAAATACTTTCACTGGTCACAGATTTGCAGGGCCCATAGGATACACTAAACACAGGCATGTGCATTCCATAAGAGACAATGAAGAAGGAAATGGACTGAGTATGCAGATACATGTTCTAGTGCCTTACAGGCTTTAGGATGCCAAGAGCCCATGCACAGGAGCATCAAGATGTTCATCACAGTGTGGCTGCCAACTCCCATCCAGAAATTACTTTCCAGTTATTGATGGAGCTGAATGTCAACATGTTAACTAACATTTTGATTCTTAATGGTAAAGCTAGCAGTTACTACTTAATTGCTACAACCTAACTATTATAGTATTACAAAAGGGATGAAGGAAGATGAAGAGAGACAACTTCAATTCTGTAACCTTTCGTAAACATTCAAAATGGAAAAAATGAGCTGGGTGTCAGTGGCTCATACCTATAATTCTAGTTACTTAGAAGGTTGGGATCTGCAAATCGTGGTTTGAAGCCAGCCCAGGCAGCTGTCCCCATGAGCTTCTCATTCCAATTAACCACTAAAAACCGGAAGTGGTGCTTTGGCTCAAGTGGTGGAGTGCTAGCCTTGAGCTGAAGAGCTCAAAAGGGACAGTGCCCAGGCCCTGAGTTCAGGCCCCATGACTGACCAAAAAAAAAAAAAAAAAAAAGGGCACTCCTTAGTGTGTACTTAGGGCTCTTTTTTTTGGGCTGTAGGGCTTGAACTCTGGGCCTGGGCTCTATCCCTAAGCTCTTCCGCTCAAGGCAAGCGCTTTACTTGAGCCACAGTGCCACTTCTGATTTCTGGTGGTTAACTGGAGATAAGAGTCTCCTGGACTTTCCTTGCCCCGGATGGCTTTGAACCACAAACCTCAGATCTCAGCCTCCTGAGTAGCTAGGATTATAGGCATGAGCCATGGGCACCCAGTTTGTTTTTAAGTAAATGAAGGGGGCACCTGGCTCACACAATTCTAGCTACTCAAGAGGCTGGGATCTGAGGATGGAGGAATAGATTTGTCTGCCAGGATGGCAGACAAACCAGAGACTCTTTATCACTAGCAAAAAACTGGAAGTAGAGATGTGGCTCAAGTGATAACTTTGTTTTTTGTGCTAGTGGGGCTGGAGTTCAGGTCTTATGATGGACAAAAACAAAACAAAAACACAAAACAAAAAAAAAGAATGACTTCTAAGCCGGGAGCCTGTAATCCTAGCCACTCAGGAGGCTGAGATCTGAGGATCTCGGTTCAAAGCCAGCCTGTGCAAGAAAAGTCCGTGAGACCAACTAACCATCAGAAAGCCAGAAGCGCACTGTGGCTCAAGTGGTAGAGTGCTCATGTTGAGCTGAAGACCTCAGGGACAGTGCCTATGCCCAGAGCTCAAGCCCCATGACTGACAAAAGAAAGAGAGAGAGAATGACTTCTGTTGGGGGCCAGTGGCTCATGCCTATAATCTTAGCTACTCAGGAAGCTGAGATCTGAGGATCATGGTTCAAAAGCCCAGGCAGGAAAGTCAGGGAGACTTTTATTTCCAATTAACCACCAAAAAGCTAGAGGAAGTGGAGCTGTGTGTGGCTCAAGCAGTACAGCATTACTAGCCTTGAGCAAAAGAAGCTCAGGGACAATGCCCAGGTCCCGAGTTCAAGCCTAATAGCTCCAAACAATTAACTACAAAAAGGCAGAATTATCTATACACTGTGTAGTAAAGGTTTGCAGTCATTCAGTTATAGCTTACCTGTAGGAATATGTGTATAATTTTAAAAAGAGAGATGGGGCTGGGCATTGGTGGCTCACACCAGTACTCTAGCTACACAGGAAGCTGGAAAGATCTGAGGATCAAGGTTCAAAGCCGGCTCAGACAGGAAGATCCTTGATACTCATCTCCAATTAATTGCAAAAAGCCAGAAGTGAAGCCACATGTAGCTCAAGGGGGAGAACACTAGCCTTGAGTGAAAAAGCTCAGGGCCAGTATATAGGCATTGAGTTCAAGCCCCAGTACCGACATTAAACAAACAATAAGACTAAATTAAAAAAAAAATAGATAAGGCATATGATAGAATACAAGTTTTGCTTGCTCCATGCCTCAGTTTCAATCCCCAGCACCAAATTAACTGAAAGTAGTAACAACCTCTTGGTTGTTCTTGTAACAGAAGGAGGCATTTTCTTTCACTCAATATATTTTTCTCGCCTATACTACAACCTAGGCACTCCAGATACAACTTAATCTAAGGGCATACAAAATTTAGAAATCCCTCCATTTATTTTCATTCTTTCTTCAAGGAAGCTACTGCTTTGCCTCCAGGAACCGTTCAGGTTTATAGATCATATCAAGAAGAAATGAGAAGCCAGGCGCTAGTGGCTCACGACTGTAATGTTAGCGCTATACTCAGGAAACTGAGATCTGAGGATCACGGTTTGAAGCCAGCCAGAGCATTAAAGTCCGTTAGACTCATCTCCAATTAACCACAAAAAAAACGGTGGAGCTGTGGCTCAAAGTGGTAGAGCACTTAGCCTTAAGCAAAAGAGCTCAGGGATGGCCCCTGGGCCCTGAGTTCAAGTCCCGCGGCCGACCAGAAAAAAAAAAAAAAGCAAGAAAAAAGAAATGAGCTGCCCATACCCCTAATCACTACAGCTCAATGGCAGCTTCCAATACAAGGCCACCTCTCTAACTGCGAGCTTTCCTTGAATGTCGCTTTGGAGGCAAGCAAGGGGCTTCTTGCTGCTCACTCCCTGGTCTCAACTGAACAGAGTTACTAATTCCTGTATAATCAGAATCTGACTTTCCAAGTGTCAAGTCTCCAGCCACCCAGACAAAGGGGGGGAGGGGCCGCACACGCGGGTGGTTCTCCCATAAAAATTTTGGGGTACCCTCCCCTCTCCTCACCCTGGGGAGCTCTCCGGACCAGGCACCACACACTCCTTTTCCAGCCTCACCTTCTGCATGTGCGCGAAACTAACGTTTTCCACAATTCCGTCCCAGGCCCAAGCTGTGCACCCCCACCCCCTATACTCTCCAGAGAGTGCCGTTCCTGCTCCCCGGTCATCGGGGCTCCTCCGTGGACCCGCTCGGACCGCCCCGCGCCTGCCCCCAGCTCCCCGCCTGCCCCCAGCCTCCTAGGTGGCCCGCACCATCCCCTCCCCCCGCCCCAGCGGGGGCCTAACCTGCAGTCACACACCGGAGACCCAGAGGGCCCGGCCTCTCGCCGGATCCCGGCCTCTCGCCGGATCCCGGCCTCCTCCACCCCTCCTCGCCGAGCCGGGGGGCGACGCGGACCCGCGCGGCCGCGCCTCGCTACACAGTCCCTCCCACCCGCCGACCGCGGCCCTCACGCCCTCGGCGCTACTCCGCGCCGCCTCAGCCCCAGCCCGCCATCGCAGCCGCCCGGCTCGGCAGCCGCCCCACCCGGCCCCTCCGCTGCGGCCCGACCTCAGGGGGTTCCCGAGCAGCCCTGGGGGTGCCCCAGCCACCCCTCCCCCTTCACCTGCTCCATTGCCTGGCCCGGAACCCCGTTGAATCGAATCCGTCCGCTCCGCGTTCCCAACCGCACGCGCCGCCTTCTGGAACCTACTAGAAGCTGCCGGGACCCCGGCTCCAGCCCCTTCCTCGCCTGCTCACTGGTCAAGCTCCTCGGGGCGGGTCTCTGAACTCCTCTATTATTGGCTGGAAGCCCAGCCAATCATCTTTACGCTCTTCTCATTGGTCCTCCAGGAGTAATCCCTGCGACCCTGCCTCCTCCGCGCTTCAGGATTGGGTATTCTCTGATAAGCCCCACCCAACTCGGGGCTCCACGGACGGAGGGAGGAGCGAACTACTACGACACCGATCGGTCGGTTGGTCCGTCAATCGCGGTCGTACTGGCCGCGCCCATTGGTCCTGTTCTTTCTGGAAATTTCCACCTCTCTCATTGGGCTGTGGGGCTCGGTGACGACACCTCCTTGGGGGGGGGGAAGGGAAGATTTTCGACTGGGCGGGGCATTGCCCACGCTTTGCACTGACGGCCTTAGGCCGCCGCCGAGGGAACGGCCGGGTTTCGCTCCGGCGGAGGGTTGAGCGTGGCTGGGCCTGGGCGAGTTTGAGAGCCCGCCTTCCGCTGTGCTCCCGAAGCGGCCGGCGGCGACGGCCCTGCCCGCCGCGCTCGTCGGATCTACAGTCCTCGGCACCCTCACTGCCGGAGCCCGCGTGGTCTAGCGCCCGGGTCCTGCGCGTCCTCGGATGCTGGGTGGCCGCGAAGGCCCCTGGGGGCGGGGGGCTGGGCCTGGGCGGGCCGGGGTCGTCAGTGGAGCCGCACTGTCTCTGAGCCCTGGGGTACAGGGACGGGTAACCCGGTGGACTCTCACTCCACGGGAAGCAGTATGCACGGTGAACCGGAGCCGCCGGGCAGAGTCTTAGCCCCGGTCCCTCACGGGGGGAAGGGAGGCGGGGGGGGGGGGGGGACCGAACGGTGCCCGCGGGATTGGGTCGCTTCTACTTCCGGGTCAGTGAGCAGCTCCTGCGCGGTGGAGCTATGGAGGCCTCTGCTCCCCAACTCCAGCTCTGGCCGTGCCATTCCTCTCCAAGACCTGCCCTTGTACCAGGAGCTTCCCTCCAAGCCTCCAGTCCACCCTGCGGCCTCGCCCATGTCAGCAGATGCAACTTCCTCGGTACCTTTCTGCGCCATTAAGGATCTCCTGGCTGCGGGGCACCTGTAATCCTAGCTACTCAGGAGGCTGAGATCTGAGGGTCTCTGTTCGAAGCCAGTTCCAGCGAGGAAAGTCCATGAGACTCTTAATTTTTTTTTTTTTTTTTTTTTTTTGTCGGTCGTGGGGCTTGAACTCTGGGCCTGGGCGCTGTCCCTCAGCTCTTCAGCTCAAGGCGAGCGCTCTACCACTTGAGCTACAGCGCCACTTCCGGTTTTCTGGTGGTTTATTGGAGATAGGAGTCTCACAGTCTCTCCTGCCCGGGCTGGCTTTGAACCGCGATCCTCAGATCTCAGCCTCCTGAGTAGCTAGGATTACAGGCGTGAGCCACCAGCGCCCGGCTTCCATGAAACTCTTATCTCCAGTTAATCATCAAAAAGCCAAAGTGGAGCTGTGCTCAGGTGGGAGAGCGCCAGCCTTGAGGAAAAAAAAACCTCAGGGACAGTGCCCAGGCCCTGAGTTCAAGTCCCAGGACACACACACACACTCAGATCCTGGAGGATGCAGGACGGGATGTAGGACCAGCCCATTGCTGGCACATTGCTCAGTGCCTGGCACATAGCATGCTTTCCATCAATAGAAGTAAGCGCCCTATTTTGTGTTGGATAATTGTAGGCACTGGGGAAAATGCAACGAGCAAACCCAAAAATGGACACTTACTTTTGCTCATGCTCATTTAAATGAAAGACATAAACTACACGTTTTACTGTCGTGGCAGAGGGAGGAGGATCTTGAGTTCAAGTCCAGTCTGATCTAGATAGCAAGATGGCAATTTAAAAACATAAGTAACAGTAAAAAATGAGTTTAAAGTATAGAATATGTCTGCTTAACTGCTGGAGAAAGAAAAAAGCAGGGACCCTGAATTCTGGGTGCACTGGCCATGCAACAGTCCTGACTCTCAGTCAACCTATTTGTGGTACTAGAGCTTGAACTTGGGGCTTTTCCTGCTAGGTTAGCTTTTATTATTGGAAATAATAAAAGTTTGGTGCTTTATCACTTGAGCCACAGCTATCTCTGCTTCCAGCTTTTTGCTGGTCAATTGAAGACAAGAGTCTTAGTTTTGTCTACCCTGCCTTGCTTTGGATCATGATGCTTAGATCTCAGCCTTCTGAATAGCTAGAGTGGGTCTTTAAAAATAAGAAAGCTACAGCATTAAAAAAAAGCTTGAGGGCTGGGAAGGTGGCTCAATGGTAGAGTGCTTGCCTTGCATGCATGAGGCCCTGGGTTCGATTCCTCAGCACCACATAAGCAAAAAGAAAAAAGCCCGAAGTGGCACTGTGGCTCAAATGGTAGAGTGCTAGCCTTGAGCTGAAGAGTTGAGGGACAGCACCCAAGCCCAGAGTTCAGGCCCCACGACCAGACCCCCCCAAAAAACAAACAAACAAACAAAAAAAAGCTTGACAGTAGCACTGTGGCTCAAGTGGTAGAGCGCTGGCCTTGAGCCAAGAGCTCAGGGACAGCATCGAGGCCCAGAGTTCAAGCCCCATGACTAACAAAAACAAAACAAAAAAATTAAGTGATATTATTCTCTGTTAGTATGTGGAGGGATGCACTATGGTAAGTTGAAGATCTTGGTAGAGCTGAATTGCTCAGGGACAACACCCAGGCCCAGAGTTCAAGCTCCATGACCAGCCCCCCCCCCAAAAAAAAAAAATAAGTGAAGACTCTTGTATTTTGTTTCACTTTTTCTGAGAACTGAGTGTTGTGCTCAGGACCTTGTGCTTGAATGCAATTTAAAATAAAGGAGTATTGAGCAAGAAGGACCGTGTGGCCTTTCAACAGGAACAAACAAACCTAGCAAGAATCCCAACTTTTGTGAGAAAATATGAAGAGAGGGAAAGTGAGATTCATGGGAATCCTTGTAATGGCAAGTGCAGCAAGGGCTTGAGGGTGGCCAGAATGGCAGGAGCTGAGAAAACAAACAAAGGAAACAAGGCAGGTAGGGTCTGCCACTGCTAGCAGGACACTGAATAACCCAGGGAGCTGGCATGGTAGCACGGCCAGGGTGGGGGCAGAGGAGGGGTGAGAGTGGGCTTTTATGTGTGTTTTAGCTGAGCTGAAATGATCAACCGGTTCACTGCCTGATCCCTGAGGAAGAAGGGGTCAAGGGCCACCCTGTATAGCCTCTGGCCTTTTCTCCTATTGATTCGTTGAGGATAACTGCTGATTTTTCTTGGTCTTGACTTTAGGCCGCATACTTTGCTGCCCCAGACCAGCTCTGCCTCTGCTGCAGTGGCGCTTACAGCCACTGTTGTCTTTCCACAGCCTCCCTCCCAACTCTGTAGTGGCCTGAAGCTTATGTTCCCGTGTGTGTGTGTGTGTGTGTGTGTGTGTGTGTGTGTGTGTGTGTGTGTGTGTGTGTGTGTGTGTGTGTGTGTGTGTGTGTGTGTGTGTTGAATTTACAAGACAGCTGGCAAAGGAAGCTTATGTTCCCATGGGTGTGTGTGTGTGTGTGTGTGTGTGTGTGTGTGTGTGTGTGTGTGTGTGTGGTTTGAATTTAGGGCCCAGGGGCTTCCCCTGAGCTTTTGTGCTCAAGGCCAGTATTGTACTACGTGAGCAACTCCACATCTAGCTTTTTGGCGGTTAATTAAAGATAAGAGAGATCTCACTGACTTTGCTGGCTGGGCTGACTTGTTTTTTTTTTTTGGGTCCGATCATGGGGCCTGAACTCTGGGCCTGGGCACTGTCCAGCTCAAGGCTAGCACTCTACCACTTGAGCCACAGCGCCACTTCTGGCTTTATTATTCTTGCTTATGTGGTGGTAAGGAATCCAGGGCCTCAAGCATGCAAGGCAAGCACTCTACCACTGAGCCATCTTCCCAGCCTGCTGGGCTGACTTTGAACTGGGATCCTCAGATCTCTATCTCCTGAGTAGGATTACAGGTGTGAGCCACTAGCGCCCAGCTCAAATGCTGATAGTGGCCAAGTAGGGTAGTACACGCCTATAATCCAGGTACTCAGGTGGGGCAAGAGGATTATGAGTTAAGGCCAGCCCAGGCAAAAAAACAAAAGTAGTGAAACCCTGTTTCATTATCAACAAAACAAAGGTGAGGTGGGATTGAACTCAAATGGTAGGGCACTTAACTAGGAATGTAGTCTCTGAGTTCAATCCCCAGTACCACAACATAGCATAGTAGTGAGGGTTATAAAGAATAATGGCTAGCATATAGTTCATCAGGAGAGTGCTTGCCTAACAAGCACAGGAGCCCAAATTTTATGCTGGCACTCTACCACTTAAGTCATGCCTCCTGCCCTGCTTTATTTTTGTGTGTATGCCACTGCTGGGGCTTGAACTCAGGGCCTTAGATTTTTCAAAAGCTCAACCCTGGTGTGCTACCACTTGAGCCACACCTACACTTCTGGCTTTTCACTGGTTAACCAGAGAGTCTCAGATTTGTCTTCTTGGGCTAGGGCCAAACCCCAATCAGATTTTTGCCTCCTGTGTAGCTAGGATTATAGGGGTGAGCTACTAGTGCTTGGCTTTTCTTTTCTTTTTTTTTTTTTTTAAGGTCCAGTCATGGGGCCTGAACTCTGGGCTTGGGCGCTGTTCCTCAGCTCTTCAGCTCAAGGCTAGCACTCTACCACTTGAGCCACAGTGCCACTTCTGGCTTTTTTTTCCTGCTTATGTGGTGCTGAGGAATTGAACCCAGGGCCTCAGGCATGCAAGGCAAGCACTCTACCACTGAGCCACCTTCCCAGCCCTGGCTTTTTCCTTTTTTTCCAGTGTTGAGATGCAAGCCAGGCCTCCCACATGCGAGGCTAGGCAAGCACTCTACCCCTGAGTGTTTCTGTTTCCCCTGCCCTCTCATTGGGAAAGGAAAATTACAAATGAAACATGAGGTGTGGCTGAGGGCCCCATCCCAGAGCCTCTGCTGAGCACTGCAAAATGCCATCTCCTCTGACTAGGCTTTCCCATCCCTCCTGGTGAAGCTGGAGCCCCACAGGAGGAGAGGTAGGCAGAGACCTGGGCTGGCCAGAGCCCCTCCTGTTCCCTTGGTTTCCCTGCAGAGTCGCTTGGCCTGTGCATCAGGTGACAGTCCCTGTGTGATTCATGCTGCTATTCCAGTGTGGCAGTGCAGGGGGGAGGGAAAGGACACAGGCTGAGTGGGGAGAACTTGAAACCCCGTGGCTCCTGCTGTGTGCGGTCACAGCCCAAAGGGGCCAGCAACCCCAGCAATTTCCTACAGAACAAATGCCTAGCTTTAAATTCCTCTCCAGATCAGACAGAAATAGCTGAAGCTCAGCATGGACAGCCATAGGTGGGAGAGAGGCGTGCAGCTCAGGACCCCGCTTCCTCCTTGCAGTGAGAACCAGATTTCATTGGGGTATGAGCAGGCCTAGAGAGGGTGGCCCTAATTGTGGCTGATTACACCCATGTATCTGATCTGCTGCTGCTGCCATAGTCTGCATTCTGATTAGTAAAGGGAGGGGTGTTTAAAGTGGGGAAAATGGGGGGGGGCGGACAAAGGAGGGAGGGAGAAAGATAAAGGAGCCTGGAGGAAAAGAAAAATTTGGTTCAGTTGTGTGAACTTACATGGAGAGCTGGGCACTGTGCCAGACCCTTCAAGGGCTGGGATGATGGTAATTATTATCTAATAATTATTAATCAGACAGCTCTGAGCCCAGTCCAGGACCTCACTACCCATGCTGCTCTCAAGGCTATAAATACTAGTGCCAGTGACTCCCAGAACAGGAGCTTCAGCTCAACCTCAACTCCAACCCAGGCTTGTCTGTCCTACTGCCCCTATTATCTCCCCCTGGGTGGCAGACAGATCCAAAGTCTCCAAAGTCTCCCTCAACCTGTTTACATAGCCCAGGCTGGCTCTGAACTCTCCATCTTTGCACCTCCTCTACCCCAGGGCTAGGGGGATTACAGGTATGTGCTACTACACTTGGCTTCCTTGACTTTTCTCTCCCGTTCACAGCTCTAAGCCATTAGCAAGTTCTGCCACTTCTTTTGGGGCCCACCTACTGTTAGCCACCCTGCTTTTTTTGGCAATACCTAAAAATGACCAGGCACCTAGCTACTCAGAAGGCTGAGATATGAGGATCATGGGTTGAAACCAGCCCAAGTAGGAAAGTCTGTGAGACTCTTTTTTGTTGTTGTTGTTGTTGTTGTTGGTCGTGGGGCTTGAACTCTGGGCTTGGGCGCTGTCCCTCAGCTCTTCAGCTCAAGGCGAGCGCTCTACCACTAGAGCCACAGTGCCACTTCCTGTTTTCTACTGGTTGATTGGAGATAAGAATCTCCGGGACATTCCGGCCCGACTGGCTTTGAACTGTGATCCTCAGATCTCAGCCTCCTGAGTAGCTAGGATTACAGGCATGAGTTACAGGCGCCGGGCTCTAAGAGACATTTATCTCCAATTGAGCACCAGAATGCTGTATGCAGAGATGTGGCTTCAGTGGCAGAACCCTAGCCTAGAGCAAAAAACCTCAAGGACAGGGCCTAGGCCCTAAATTCAAGCCCTAGAACTGGGTGTGAGTTAAGAATGGGGCTGTGGGGCTGGGAAGGTGGCTCAGTGGTAGAGCTCTTGCCTTGCATGCTCGAGGCCCTGGGTTCGATTCCTCAGCACCACATAAGCAAAAAGAAAAAAGCCCGAAGTGGCGCTGTGGCTCAAGTGGTAGAGCGCTAGCCTTGAGCTAAAGAGCTGAGGGACAGTGCCCAGGCCCAGAGTTCAGGCCCCACGACCCGACCCAAAAGAAAAAAGAGAAAAGAATGGGGCTGTGACTCAAGTGGTAGAGTGCTGGCATTGAGCAGAAAACAAGAATTCTCCCATCTCCATGTATTGATAGGATGTGCCATGTTGACTCTAACTTCCATTTTTTGCATAGGGAGCAGGAAGTTTTTCTCTCTCTCTCCCTTCCTTCCTTCCTTTCTTTTCTTTCTTTCATTTTGTCGGTCCTGGGGCTTGAACTCTGGGCCTGGGCACTGTCCCTCAACTCTTCAGCTCAAGGCTAGTACTCTACCACTTGGGCCAGTGCCACTTCTGGCTTTTTCTTCCTTATGTGGTGCTGAGGAATCAAACCCAAGGCCTCATGCAAGGCAAGCACTCTACCACTGAGCCCCCTTCCCTTCTTTTTTTTTTTTTCCCTCCCTCCCTCCCTCCCTTCCTACTTTGTTCTGTTATACTAAAGGTCCTTGTTAAATCCACTGTGAGCAAGGCACCAGTAAATTCATACCTGTAATCCTAACCACTCAGGAGGCTGAGATCTGAGGATGTTGATTTGAAGCCAGCTAGGACAGAAAAAGTCAATAAGGCTCTTATCTCCAATTAACTACCAAAAAGGTGGAACTGAAGCCGTTAGGACAACACCCAGGCTCCAAGTTCCCCCAGGCTTAGGAAAAACAATTAAAAAAAAAAAAAACCACAACCCTGTTGGGGCTGGGAAACTTGCTCAGTCGTTGAGTGCTTGCCTTGCATGCATGAGGCCCTGGGTTCAATTCCTCAGCACCACATAAGCAGAAAAAGCCAGAAGTGGGGCTGAGGCTCAAGTGGTAGAGTGCTAGCCTTGAGCTAAAGAGCTGAGGGACAGCACCCAGGCCCAGAGTTCAAGCCCCACGAATCACACACACACACATACACACACACACACACACACAGAGTGAAATGAAACTCTTCTTTTCTTGGGCTGGGACTGGGGCTGGAACTCAGGGCCTTGTGCTCTCACTCATTTGGCTCTTCTGCTCAGGGTTGGCACTCTACTCCTTGAGCAACAGTTCCACTTCTAGCTTTTTAGAGTTAACTGGTGATGAGTCTGTGGGATGTGTCTGCCCAGGATGGCTCTGAACATGATCCTCAGATCTTACCCCTCCTGAAAAACTAAGAGTACAGGTGTGAGTCATCCCACCTGATTTCTGGAATTTTTCTTGGCAAATGCCTAGACGTAGACAGTATGGGGCTGGAGCTGGAGGTCTAGCTCAGTAGTAGAAGGTTTTCCTAGCAAGCTCAAGACTCTTAAGTTCAAATACCAGTACTGCCACCACCACCCCCATAGACACACACATAATTGGACTGAGAGAGCTCCGAGTACAAAAAGTATTTTAGTAGCTGTGGGATACTGTATGGTCGAATCCTATTTGTAAAAGCAACTTATGTGTATAAATCTTATATAATGATTCTATATGCAGAGAAATTGTCTAGGGAACAGAGCCAATAGTACAATGATTAGATTACAGGCGTGATCCACCAGCACTCGGTAACTTTTTTTTTTTTTTTTGCCAGTCCTGGGCCTTGAACTCTGTGGACTGTACTGTAGAAACCTGCCAAAACAAAGCAGCCTCATAGAGCACTGGTGGCTCACACCTGCATGCTGAGCTACTCAGGAGGCTGAGCTCTGAGGATCATGGTTCAAAGCCAGACCAGGCAGCAAAGGCCATAAGACTCCAGAAATGGAGCTGTGGCTCAAGTGGTAGAAAACTGGCCTTGAGCAAAAGAAACTCAGGGACAGTGCCCAGGCCCTAAGTTCAAGTCCCAGAAGCAGCCCCCCCCCCCCCCCACACACACACGGATGGGGCTTTTTTTTTTTTTTTTTTGGTCAGTTGTGGGGCTTGAACTCTGGGCCTGGGCGCTGTCCCTCAGCTCTTCAGCTCAAGGCTAGCAATCTACCACTTGAGCCACAGTGCCACTTTCAGCTTTTTCTGTGTATGTGGTGCTGAGGAATTGAACCGAGGGCCTCATGCATGCAAGGCAAGCACTCTACCACTTTAGCCACCTTCCTACCTGAGGATGAGGCTTAAACACAGGAAGTTTCAAGTTCAAGATCAAGGTATGGAGCTAGGCACTGGTGGCTCATGCCTGTAATCCTTGCTACTCAGGAGGCTGAGATCTGAGGATGGAGATTTAAAGTCAGCCTGGGCAGGAAAGTCTGTATTTCCAACTAACCATCAGAAAACAGGAAGTGGTGCTGTGGCTCAAAGTAGTTGAGCACTAGTCTCGAGCAAAAAAGCTCAAGGACAACACTTAGGCCCCCAGTTCCAGCCCCACAACTGACAAAAAAAAAGATAAAGGTGTGGGAAAATCTGATTGTTCTCAGGCCCTTCTTCTGGGCTTGTATTGTAGGTAGCTCACTGGAATTACTTTTTTGTTGTTGTTGTTGGTCAGGGGGCTTGAACTCTGGGTTTAGGCATTGTCCCTGCGCTCTTCATCTCAAGGCAAGTACTCTACCGCTTAAGCTAATGTGCCACTTCCGGTTTTCTGGTGGTGGTGGGGTTTATATTGGAGATAAGAGTCTCAGGGACTTTCCTGCCAGGGCTGGCTTTGAACCGCAAAGCCACAACTCAGAGCTCAGAACTCAGCCTCCTGAGTAGCTAGGATTACAGGTGTGAGCCACCAGCGTTCAGCAACTTTTTTTTTTTTTTTTGGTCCGGTCGTGGGGCCTGAACTCTGGGCCTGGGCACTGTCCCTCAGCTCTTCAGCTCAAGACTAGCGCTCTACCACTTGAGCCACAGCGCCACTTCCAGCTTTTTTCTTTCTGCTTATGTGGTGCTGAGGAATCGAACCCAGGGCCTCGAGCATGCAAGGCAAGCGCTCTACCACTGAGCCACCTTCCCAGCCCCAACTTTTTTTTTTTTTTTTGCTAGTCCTGGGGCTTGAACTCAGTGCCTGGGCACTGTCCCTGAGCTTCTTTTGCTCAAGGCTAGCACTCTACCACTTGAGCCACAGGGCCACTTCCAGCCTTTTCTGCTTATGTGGTGCTGAGGAATTGAACCCAGGGCCTCATGCATGCAAGGCAAGCACTATACCACTCAGCCACCTTCCCAGCCCCTGTTTTTTTTTTTTTCCTTAAGTGCTGAAAATGGGACTCCAGGCCTCAAGCCTCCTTAGGTAAACACTCTTCTACTGAACTATGCCCCTAACTTTTGCATTTTATTTCTGTGCTGTTAAATTGTGTTGCAATAAATATTACCTTTAAAGGTTGTGTATGTGTGCGTGTGCATGTGTGTATTATACACTGCAAAGCAAATGTCCCCTGGCCTTCTACCTCCTTGCAGGCTTCTTTGAAGCCAGAGGCAGGCAGTCCTTCTTCAGCTCACTCCTGGCCCAGTGAGCCTTTTCTGGGGAATGCCACATGGGGTGACACCGATCAGGACCTGTGTGGCCACTCCTTTATCCTACAGCTCTGTCCCAGCACCACTGCCACCTGCATGGGAATCCAATGGGGGAGAGGCGTCCTGTGCTGCTCAGGCTCTGGTTTATAGCTCTTCCTCCATCCTTCCTTATATATAACTCAACATAATGACTGCACTATGTCCAATGAACAGACAGTAAAATGAAAGGGAGGCAGGTAAAATAAAGTAAAATATGAAGACATCTGTACACCTAGATGGATGGATAGGATGCAGGGAGGGTTGAAAGCAAAACTGGCATTACCTAGAGTGGACAGTACAAGGACTTGAGAGGAAAAGAGGCACTGGCACCTGGATGCTGTCCTTATTTTTACATTTTTGTACTGGTACTGGGGCTTGAACTTAGGGCCTTGTACTCCTTTTTATTTTTGTCACCGTGGGGCTTGATCTCTGGGCCTGGCGCTGTCCCTCAGCTCTTCAGCTCAAGGCTAATGCTCTACCACTTGAGCCACAAATCCACTTCCGGCTTTTTCTGCTTATGTGGTCCTGAGAAATCAAACCTAGGGCCTCATGCGTGCAAAGCAAGCACTCTACCACTGAGCCACCTTCCCAGCCCTCTATTTTTATTTTTATTTTTTTGTGCAGGTCCTGGGGTTTGAACTCAGGAAAAATAGCACTCTATCATTTGACCTATAGTTCCACTTCAGGCTTTTTGGTGAGTACTTGGAGATAAAAGTTTCCAGAACTTTCTTGCCCAGGCTGGCTTCAGATCCTCAGATCACAGGCTCCTGAGTAGCTAAGATTACAGGTGTGAGCCACTAGCACCTGGCAAAACCTTGCAATTTTTTTTTTTTTTTAATGGTCCTGGGGCTTGAACTTAGGGCCTAGGCACTGTCCCTGAGCTTTTGTACTCAAAGCTAATGCTCTACCTGTTGAATAAGACCTCCACCTCTGCCTTTTGGTGGTTAATAGAGATAAGAGTCTTATGGAAGCCGGGCGCTGGTGGCTCACGCCTGTAATCCTAGCTAGATTCAAGGCCCAAGACCGGACCCCCCCCCAAAAAAAAAAGAGTCTTATGGACTTTTTTTCCCAGGCTTGCTTTGAACAGCAATCCTCAGATCTCAGCCTCCTGAGTAGCTAGGATTACAGGCGTGAAACACCAGCACCTGGCCCCATCATTTTTTTTTTTTTTGGGGGGGTCCGGTCATGGGGCCTGAACTCTGGGCCTGGGCGCTGTACTTCAGCTCTTCAGCTCAAGGCTAGCACTCTACCACTTGAGCCACAGAGCCACTTCCGGCTTTTTTTTCTTTTTGCTTATGTGGTGCTGAGGAATCAAACCCAGGGCCTCAGGCATGCAAGGCAAGCGCTCTACCATTGAGCCACCTTCCCAGCCCATCCCATCATATTTTTTGTTTAGTCTATTAACATACAAAAGTTGCTTAAACGACTGGAAAACTAATGTGCTTGTTAGGTACAGATGTCTCTTCCGTTGGTGTGTGAGGTGTTTGAAGGCCAACTACTGTATTTCAACTCTATGAAACGTAGTTTAAAATCTATTAGAGAATTTAATTACCTAAGTTTATAACTGGCATCCATTCTTAGAAAAATTTAATCTGTTGAACTTATGAGTTAATTAAATATTAATCACAGAATAGTGAAGCAATTGTTATTATTTTATAAAAATGGTAGATTTACAAATAGAAAACTAGATTTGCAAGTTGTACTTGGGTGCTTAAGAAAACAAGTTTTTTTTAAAATTTATACGTTTAATAAACACAGCATTAATTTAAACACAAGCAGCAGTAGGTGGCTTCTTGCTGCACAGAAGCCATTCTGCAGCATTGTAGAGACTTCTCTGCCTTTGCTTCTGTGGGTCTTTCTGCTTGCAATAGCCCCAAAACATGGGAAAGTTTGACTTTTCCCAAAAGGCCTGGCTCACATTCTTTTTTTTGGGGGGGGGTTCAGTTGTGGGGCTTGAACGCTGGGCCTGGGCACTGTCCCTCAGCTCTTCAGCTCAAGGCTAGCGCTCTACCACTTAAGCCACAGCGCTACTTCTGAGTTTTTCCCTCTTTGCTTATGTGGTGCTAAGGAATTGAACCCAGGGCCTCAGGCATGCATGGCAAGTGCTCTACCATTGAACCACCTTCCCAGCCCCCTGGCTCACATTCTGTGAATACTTTCTCCCTAGCCTTATTAGAATCCTGATTCTTAGCCAGACTTGGTAGCATAAGCCTATAATCCCAGCTGCTTGGGTGAGGAGATAGAAGGATCATGGTCTAAAGCTAGCCTGGATAAAAAGGTCAGACTTTTTCTGAAAACCTAACTAAAGCAAAAAGGGTTGGGGAATGTGTGATTCAAGGGACAGAGTGCTTTCTCACAAGCACTGAGTTCAGTCTCCAGTACCATCAATCAATAAATAGATAAGTAAAACAATTCTGCTTCCTTGCTCACAATTACTTGTGTGTGTAGCCCAGGCCTCCTCTAGATCAGGCCATGGAGGGCTGCTGGCTGGACCATCACTACACGTAAGAACACAGCTGAGTCCTGGCCAAAAGAGAGAGAAGGGGCTGGGCAGCATTGGCTCATGACTGTAATCCTAGCTACTCAGGAGGCTGAGATCTGAGGATCGTGGTTCAAAGCCAGCCTGGGCAGGAATGCCCATGAAGCTCTTATCTCCAATTAACCACCAGAAAACCGGAGGTGGTGCTGTGGTTCAAGTGGTAGAGCACTTGCCTTGAGCTGAAGAGCTGAGGGACAGTGCTCAGGCACAGTTTAAGCCCCACGACCAACGAGAGAGAGGGAGAGAGAGAGAGAGAAAGAGAGAGACAGAGAGACAGAGAGAGAGAGAGAGAGAGAGAGACAGAGAGAGAGAGAGAGAGAGACAGACAGAGAAACAGAGAGAAGGAGGCTGGTGCACAGTGGGCATCCATGGTGCAAGGCCTTGAGTACAATACAGTTAATTTCAGTTATTTCAATCCCTGGGTGGAAGGAAGCCTTCTCTCCTTTTTTTTTTTTTGGTGAGTCATGGGGCTTGAACTCCAAGCCTGGGCGCTGTACCTAAACTCTTCAGCTCAAGGTGAACACTCTACCACTTGAGCCACAGTGCCACTTCTGGTTTTCTGGTGGTTAACTGCAGATAAGAGTCTCATGGACTTAACTACCTGGACTGGCTTTGAACTGTGATCCTCAGATCTCAGCCTCCTGAGTAGCTAGGATTACAAGCATGAACCACCAGTGAGCTCCTGGCAGTAAGCCTTCTCTTTAGCCATCAAGATTTTCTTTGGCTGGGACCAAAAAGGTCTCTTCTTTCCATTCCCTGGGAAAGAGTGTAGCAGACAGAATAAAGGCCCTTCTGAGACATTGCCAACCTAAACCAAGGGCAAAGGGCAATTAAGATTGGAAAACAGGTGAACCAAGTAAGAGAGCTACTCATGGATTATCTGAGTGGTCTTGAGAGTAAAGAGGGAGAGAGAAGAAGCAGAAGGAGAGGTCTCAGGGCTACAAGAGATGGAAAGGAGATGCATGAAGCTGGCTCTGAGGCTGCAGGCAGGGGCGACGGGTCAAGGCATGTGGGTGTCTCCTGAAGCTGGAAAAGGCCCCGGAGGGTAGCTTCTAGGAAGGAACACAGCCCTGCTGATGCCAGGTTTCAGTGACTCATGTCAGATTTCTGTCCTACAGAACTTGAAGGTGATATATTTGTGTTGTGTAAGCTGCTAGATCTGGGCTGGTATTACAGTAGGACCCTAGGAAATGGAGTCCCAGCGTCATTCTCTCCTGTCTCATTTCATGATCATGAATCGGTGACATCCACAGAGCTTCCCTGAGAGGCAGATGGAAGCTGAGGACCTCAGATCCTCAGGAGCTTGTGTCCTGCAGGTGTCAGGTGTCTGTCGCCCAGGCAACCACTGCAACGGCTTCTCCTTGCTGAGGAGTGGAGGTGGGCACTCCTCCTCTCCCCTCTGCCCTATAAACCTTCCTAGCCTGAGTCTCTTTTTGGGACAGAGTGTGGGAGTTGCTGGGGTTCCTGGGATATAGCCCTTGTTTCTGGGCCCCTAAACTTCTGCCTTTGCTCCATCCCAGGCAAACTGCTCACTACCCTCCTCCCTGGCAGCTCTCATTCCCCAGGCACTGTCTCAATACCTCAGAGAGCACAGGAAGCTGGGGTGGACCCTAGGGCAGCGAAGCCAGCGCTGGGATCTTCTCTGAACCCTGGCTCCTTACTCCCAGACAGTGATTTTCCCTTCCTCTTCCAGGCAATGCCGGAGGATCAAGCCCAGGGCTTCTATATACTAAGCAAGCTCTCTAACCCATACACATAATGTGTCTATTAAAAAGTTAGCTACTGAGTTCAGGCCCCATGACCAGACCCCCCCCCCCAAAAAAAAAAAAAAAAGTTAGCTACTGATAGAGTGCTTGCCTAGCATGCATGAAGCTCTGGGTTTGATTCCTCAGTACCACAAGAATAGAAAAAGCTGGAAGTGGGCTGGGAAGGTGGCTCAGTGGTAGAGTGCTTGCCTTGCATGCATGAGGCCCTGGGTTCAAATCTTTAGCACCACATAAGCAGAAAAAGTTGGAAGTGGCATTGTGGTGCTGTAGCTTAAGTGGTAGAGTGCTAGCCTTGAGCTGAAGAGCTAAGGGACAGCGCCCAGGTCCGGGGCTCAGGCCCCACGACTGACCCCCCCCCCAAAAAAAAAAAAAAAAGCTGTGGCTCAAGTGGTGGAGTGCTAACCTTGATCAAAAGAAACTCAGGGACAGCGCCCGGGCCCTGAGTTCAGGCCCCAAGACTCACACACACACACACACACACACACACACACACACACACACACAGGCCCCAAGACTGACACACACACACACACACACACACACACACAGTTTTCTCTGAGCTTGAGCGCTGGTGGCTCTGACCTGTAATCCTAGCTATTCAGGAGATTGAGATCTGAGGATAAGGGCAAAGTCAGCCCCGCCAGGAAAGTTCATGTGACTCTTACCTCCAATTAGCCACCAAAAAGCCCGGAGTGGAGCTGTAGCTCTAGTGGTAGAGCACTAGTCTTGAGCAGAAAAAGCTCAGGGATGGTGCCCAGCCCTGAGTTCAAGTACAGACACAAATGACATACAGAAAAGTTACTTTTCACCAGGTGTTGGTGGCTCACACCTGTAATCCTAGCTACTCAGGAGGCTGAGATCTGAGGATTGCAGTTCAAAGCCAGCCTGGGCAGGAGAGACCTTGAGACTCCTATCTCCAATTAACCACCAGAAAACCAGAGGTGGCGCCGTGGCTTAAGTGGTAGAGCGCTCCCCTTGAGCTGAAGAGCTGAGGGGCAGCGCCCGGGCCCAGAGTTCAAGCCCCACGGCTGACAAAATTAAAAAAAAAAAAAAAGTAGTTTGCAAAGAGATAGGGAAAATGTCAAGAAACATGTTACCCCAGTTCCACTGGAGGGCTCAGAACCCTGGCACCCAGGTTTCTGACTTCTCATGCCACCATTCCACGCTGGCCTCCCCAGCAGCTCTGGGGCCTGGGGCGAAGGCCCGGAACAGGCCCTTCCCGTCAAGTTCGGGGCCCCTATCCTCTCCCCGCGGCCGATCGCCGGGACCCGCGGCTCCGGGGCTGGGCGCCGGGCGGCACCGGGCAACACAAGCTCGGGTCCCTACAGCGGCCGTGGGAGCCGCTCGAGGGCCGGCGGCGGCGCGTCGTGCAGGAGGCCCGGGGAGAAGTTGGCGGCGCGGGCCCGGGCGCGGGCGGGGCGGGACAGGGCGGGACGGGGCGGGGCGCGCACGTGTGGAGACGAGTGCGTGTGCCCATCCGGCGGCCCGGACTACAAGTTCCAGGGTGCCCAGCGGCGCGCCCGGGTTCGCTGTCTGCGCCGCCCGCCGGTTCCAAGCAGGTCACCACCGGCTGGCACGAGCCGCCCGGTCCCCAAGTAGAGAAGGGAGCGACTCTCCCGAGCACCGGCCGCCGAGTCCAAGTGGGCGGGGACCCGCCTCGCGCCGCCCGCTCATGTCTCTGCGGAGCGCCGCGTCCGGCCGCCTGGCACCGCTGCGCGCCGCGGGGCAGCTGCTGGTCGTCGCCCCGCGCCCCCGGCCCGGCCCCTCGGCGGGGGCCACGCGAACCCGCGGCGCTGCGTGCGGCCCCCCGGCGTCCCCGGGCGCGCACGCCCCCCGCGCGTGGGCCTCGGCGGGAGTTGGGGCGTGGGGGGCGGCGGCGGCGGGGCGGAGAGCCGGGGTGCGCACCTGGGCCCCCCTGGCCATGGCGGCGAAGGTGGACCTGAGTACTTCCACCGACTGGAAGGAGGCCAAATGTAAGTGCGAGCCGCCGGCAGACACTTGGGGAAGTTGAGGCCCGCTCTGCCCTGGGATAGACACCCCCCCTCACTTCAGCCACGCTTCCCCTTCCCCAGATTCCCCCCCTCCCCCCTCCCCGCCCACCAGGTCTCATCTCCAGTCTGGGGCAGTGTGTAGCGCCTCACCCCTGCAATGAGTCCCAGGCACCCCCCCCCCCCGCAGGGAGCACCCAGGATCTCTCTACTCCTTCGTGCAGGGAGGGAAACTGAGGCCCGGAGCCAGAGCCTCTTCACCAAGGTCACTCGGTGGGGTTAGCAGAAGGAAGTTCTGTAGGACTCCTCGACCAACCCAGGGCTGGGCCTGGAGTAGCTCTCCCGGGGTGTCTGAGTGGCAGGTCTGTGGCCCGTGGCCCGCCTGGGTGAGGGGCAAGGTGGTTTCGTGGGGCGGCCTCCCATGGCAGCCTGCCCTGTACCCTCCCTCCCTGCCCATTCCCATGGCTGGCTTCGGGCCACCTGCTGGCGGTCTTTGCCCCATTCCTTCTGGACTGAAGTAAGAAGGCCAGGGGAAGGGAGAGCAGGTGGGAGGTAGGTGTGTGTGTGTGTGTGTGTGTGTGTGTGTATGTGTGTGTGTGTGCACGTGTGTGCGCGCACGTGCCTGCCAGGACCTCTGTACCCCCAAGAAGCAAATTGCTTCACCTTCTGGGTGAGCACGGGTGGTGGACCCGGCCTCCACTCCTGCACTGGCCAAGTCTCTGCCCTGGGGAGGGAAGAGCAGGGACCTGCCGAGCCCCAAATAGCTCTGCCTGGTACCCAGCTGCCCCTGCCCTTCAGGCCTGCCTGCTGGAGCAGCTTCTGCCCTCTAGATCCCGTTTCCAGAGCCCTAGGAGGGAAGCTCATTGGCTGGGCTGCTGGGGGGTGGGACCCTGAGCTGGGCAGGTGGCCTGACTGGCAGGGGTTGGGGATCAAGCAAGGTGGCCCGTTTGGGACTGGTGACAGTCGCTTTTGGCTCTGGGCCCTGGAGTCCTGAAGCACCAGATGCTACTCTAAACAGTCAGAACCTGTCACACTTTCAGTCCTGGCCCTGGAAAATGGCTCAGGACAGGAAGTGGGAGCTGCTGCTGGTGGTGGGGGACCCCTGGCAAGCAGGTGTCACTGTCTCTCCAGAGAATTTCTTCTTATTGGAGACCAGCTCCCTGGGTTGGTGCAAGGGCCAGAGAGGTGGGGCTGGTGCCTGTTTCTGGTTCTGCAAAAGTTTCTATGACTCAGTTCCCCTTCTCCCAGCTCCCCCCATCTGCCGGTGACCCTGAAAATAACAGGACCCCAGGAAGCCAAAGGGGGGGACCTGTGGGGTCCCAGTCTGCTGTGTTCTTGCTGTAGTTTTTCTCCTCTCTGCTGGAAGCTGAGATTCTTAACATTCCTTGAGCAAATTTGTGTCAAGTGCCTCCGGTGTGGCCTGTGTGTGCCAGAGATTCAGCTCCTCTGAACACCCAGGGCCGTCCCCAAGAAGCTTGTACTCTGGTAGGTGACAGGAATGTCTGGAGACGAGGGGCAGTAGGTGCTGTAAAGAAGCTGTTGATGATCTGGATGCTGGTGGCTCCCACCTGTTGAGCTTTAGTGCTCTACCACTTGACTTGAGCCACAGCTCCACTTCAGGTTTTCTGGTGGTTCATAAGGGTTTTATGGACTTTCCTGCCCATGAGATCCTCAGATCTCAGCCTCCTGAGTAGTTAGGATTATAGGCATGAATCACTGGTCTGGGCTATTCTTTTTTTTTTGTTGTTGGTTGTGGGCTTGAACTCTGGGTCTGGGCGCTGTCCCTCAGCTCTTCAGCTCAAGGCCAGTGCTCTATCACTTGAGCCACAGCTCCACTTCTGGTTTTTCTAAGTGCTTTATTGGAGATAAGAGTCTCATGGACTTTCCTGCCCAGGCTGGCTTTGCACCTGGATCCTCAGCTCTCAGCCTCCTGAGTAGCTAGGATTACAGGTGTGAGCCACCCGACACCTGGCTGGGCTATTCTCCTTTTGAAAGGCATTTTTGAGTTATATGGGAAGCTGCTCTGGCCCCACCCCACTCTAAGAGAAGAAAGGGTATTAACGTCTTCACACCTAGGTCCTACTCTGCCCTCCTGGAGCCTGACTCCAGTCTCGGAGATGGGACCAACAGCACCTGCTATGGGACAGCCCTCCCGGGCCCACTTCTGCGTGGGGCCTGGCGCCCCTGGCAGCTTGCAGGCCTCACCCCCAGGGCTCCCATCACTGCTTACGCTGAGCTTCCCCAGTGGTTGAGGAGTTTGTGGGCTCCAGCTGCAGACACACTGGGCAGGGGTGACTGCCGAGTAGGTACAGTTTCCAGGCACACCTGGGCAAGTAGCCTTGGCATTGTCTTGGTGTGGACCGTGGGGGGGGGGTCCACACGTCACTGAGTTCCGGGCACCCCCATCTTACTGGCCCTGCCACCCTGCATCCTGCGGAAGCGTGGCTCCCTGGCACCCAGCCTACCCTTGCCTCTCTCCACCCCATCTTGCATAGTGCCATAAAGATGCTTCTTAAAACACATCATTGAATTCCCGTTTGCCCGTCGCACTTTATGACTCTGGCGGAGCCTGCTTCTTCCCGCCCAGCTTTCGTGCCCAGAGCTCCTGGAAGCTTCAGCTCGGGTCAGGCCTCCCATCAAAATTTACGGCGAGTATCTTTTTACAACACCTGTCTCAGTGAGCTGTGAAATATACTTGCCTTTCCAAAACTGAAAGAAAATGAAAATGCAGGTTTTACATCTTTTAGAAAAAATAAATAAAGTGCACTTGTGCTTTAAGTCCACATCTGTCCTGACACGTGAGAGGGCGGTGGGGCGCCGGGCTCCAGCTTCTCCTTGCGGAGATGGAGATAGGTATGGGGGTTTGGCCCCTGACATGGGAAGTTGGGGTGATGAATGTGGTGCATGGTCCTCCAGGTGGAGAAAAATCACAATTGGCACTGAGGTACCAGTGGCTCACGCCTGTAATCCTAGCTACTGAGGAGGCTGAAATCTGAGGATCGTGGGTGGAAGCCAGCTCAGGCATGAATGTCTGTGAGACCCTTATTTCCAATTAACCACCAACAAAGGTGGAAGTGGAACTGTGGCTCAAGTGATAGAGTACTATCAGTGAGCAAAAAAAGCTCAAAGACAGCACCCGGTCCCTAAGTTTAAGTCCCAGGACTAGAACAACAAAAAGCCACAGATACCAGTAGCTCACGCCTGTAATCCTAGCTACTCAGGAGACTGAGATCTGAGACTCATAGTTCAGAGCCGGCCCAGGCAAGGAAATCTTTGAGACTCTTATCTGCAATGAGCTACCAGAAAACCAGAAGTGGAGCTGTGGTTCAAAGTGGTAGAGTGCTATCTTTGAGCACAAAGGAGCTCAGGGACAGTGCCCAGGCTCTGAGTTCAAGCCCCATGACCACCAAAAAAAAAAAAAAAAAGAATCACACTTGGCTTTTTCTTCTCCCATAGATCAGACCAGGCCAGAGCCTCATAGTAATTGAGACACAGCTCCCGGCATGCCTGGCTTTTTGAGTCTAAGGCATGCACTGGGGCCTGGCCCAGGCAGGGACGGGTTGACTGATGTCCCCAAGGTCAGCACCAAGTGACTGGCACCAGTGCCAGTGTGCAGTCTCTGGATGGCAGGGCCGACATTGGGCCCTGAGGCCAGGCCATGGAAGACAGCCCCACCCCACGTTCCTTTCATTGCTGCGTCCAGGGACACGTCCCACTGCCTCGCTCTAACCCAACATGGAAACAGCTGACACAGGATGTCTGCTAGCAGACCTGGGGTGTCCCTGGGCATCATGAGATGCCCAGGGCCTGTGCCAGCTGGTGCCTCAGCATGTGTGCCACCTGCGGTGGGTTGTCTGCTGGCTGAGCAGACCACCGGTATTGTAGCAGCTCACTTGGGCTCTGGCTCTGCCCTCCAGTTGACACAAAATGTTTATTCTCCCATTTTTTTTCCATCCTAGACTGGGACTCCAACTCGCTATCTGACTCTTCACACTCATTGGCAGGTGCCCTACCCCTGAGCCACTCCTCCACAGCGCCACTTCCGGTTTTCTGGTAGTTCATTGGAGATAAGAGTCTCATGGATGTTCCTGCCCAGGTTGGCTTTGAACCATGATCCTCAGATCTCAGCCTCCTGAGTAGCTAAGGTTACAGGTGTGAGCTACCGGCACCTGGGTCTCAATATTTGTTGTTGAAGTCAAGGTCTGTAAGTTAGGTAGGCATTGAGCTCAATCCTCATGTGTCTGCCTCCCAAGCACTGGGATTGCAGGCATCCTCACATGGTTGGTGCCACGTCGTGTCTTGCTTTGCCTTGTTCTCTAGTTCTCTTGTTCCTGGGCGGAGCCGGCATATGGGTGTTGTAATATGAAACATGGTGTGCATCCTGCTTTGCTGCCACCTTCTTTCTGTTGGCCCCATGGAGAATGGTCACGGGGCAGCGCCTGCCTGGTCCGTGCAGAGGTGAGGAGATGCAGCTGGAGGCTGAGCATCTCGCTAGTGTGGAGGGGGGCTCCGAGGTGGACTGGGCTGCTCTCCCTTACTCGGCAGCAGGTGTTAGTCTCCCTCCTTTTTGCTCCTCCCCCCACCTCTGCACCCACACCTCTCTACCTGGGAGACTCATCTCTTTGGCCAACTTACCTTCAGCCTCAGGTCTCACTTCACCCATTTATTGATTCATCCTGCAATCATGCTGTGCATGGATTTGTCTGTCTGGGCTGGTTTTGATCCGAGATCCTCAGATCTCAGTCTCCTGAGTAGCTAGTATTACAGATGTGAACCATTGGCACCTGGCTTTACCTGACTGAGAACTGAATGGTGTATGGCCAGGGATGGGGGGAGGTGTGTTTAGGAGGAGGTTGGGGACAGAAATAGGGGTGGTCACGTGGGCCAGACCTTAAGCTTAGGGAACTGGGTCTTACAGAAGAAGGATAGGATCTGGTTTGTAGTCCTAGGCTCAAGCCTGTAATCCTAGCTACTTGGGAGGCTGCGATCTGAGGATTGTGATACAAAGCCAGCCTGGGCAGGAAAGTCCCTAAAGCTCTTATTCACATTTAGCCAGCAAAAAGTCATAAGTGAGGGTGTGGTTGCCTTGATTGGGAAAAGCTAAGTGAATGCAAGGTCCTGAGTTAAAGCCCCAATACTTGCTAGCACACACAAAAAATATAGTCCTGGGCTCCCTGGGCATCTGTGAGGAAAAGGGCAAAGGGGAGATGCATGCTATGCTGGGGACAGATGGGGGACCAGGAAGTGACAAGGGGGCTCGCCCCAGGGGGTGAGAGGAAGGCTTGGTTTCTGGAGTATTGTGGGTAAATCTGCACCTGGATGGGCGAATTCTGATCACCGTGGTGAGGTGATCTTTTCTTTTGTGTGTGTGTGGGGGGGGCGGATTTTGCTGGTTAATTGGAGACGATATTCTCACAGAATTACCTGCCTGGGCTGACTTGGAACTGTGATCCTCAGATCCCAGTTTTCTGAGTAACTAGGATTACAGGCGTGAGCCAGAGATGCTGGCTCATTGTGGTGCTCTTGACTTTGACCTTGGTCTTGGTGGATCAAGGGGTGGGCGGCTGGGAGGTGGGAGGAGGAGCCGGAGGAGGCCTGGGAAGGAAGGCTGGAGGTAGCTGCCGCTGGAATGTGGGGCTGTTGGAGGGCAGTCAGGGCAGCGAGGTGGGCGTGGAGCAGAGGCAGGGGAGCTGAGGGAGCACTAGAGGGTGAGCCAGTCTCAGGGAGGAAGGGCCCTCCTGTCCAATGACCTGAGGGAGGGCAGACAAGGTGCGGGTGGCAGGCAGGCTTGGGGGGCGGGGGAGGGGAAGTGGCCTCAGGTGACTGGTTTCTGAGTGTATGTTGGCAGGGGGTCCATTTCCTTGGCTCTGGAACTTAGAGGAAGGCTCTAACCCCAGGACCCCCTCCCTCCTCCGCCCCAGGAACCTGCCTGCACTCCTGGACACAGAGCAGAATGGTTGGGTCACTTCTCTACCCTTCTCCATCAGGCCCCAGAACCTCAACTGTACCTTTGACCCCTAGACCTGGTGTCCAGTGGTGTCTCAAATAGTTATTAACCATTCCACAGGCAAACTGCCAGCCAGGGGCAGAGCCCCCGTGTGGCCTCCCCTGCACCGTGCGGCTCCAGCCTCTGACAGGCGCTGCCAGCCAAGCCCATCTGCTGAGAAGCAGGAGCAGGAGATGGCCCCCTCCACACCCCAGCCCTGTGCCCCGTCCCAGATCTGCACCCTGCCCCAGGAAAGGTGCCTTTAGGTGAGGCCTGGGCTGTTCCTCAGCTGCTGGGGTCCTGAGCCTCTGGGGAGGAGGGGCTCTGGATTTAGAGGTGCCACAGGAAGCCCTTTCCTCATTGAAAGAATAAAAGGGTGGGGCATATGTACAACACACACGCACACATACATGCACACACACACACACACACAGAGGGTCTGATCTTTGGGGAGCAATCTTTTTTTTTGGGGGGGGTCTGAACTCTGGGCCTGGGCGCTGTCCCTCAGCTCTTCAGCTCAAGGCTAGCGCTCTACCACTTGAGCCACAGCGCCACTTCCAGCTTTTTTTTCTTTTTGGCTTATGTGGTGCTGCGGAATCGAACCCAGGGCCTCAGGCATGCAAGGCAAGCGCTCTACCACTGAGCCACCTTCCCAGCTGGGGAGCAATCTTAAGCTGTATCTAGTGAAATAATTTTGTTTTCTGGTTACCCATATTCGGACTTGAACTCAGGGTCTTGTGCTCTTTTTTTTTTTTTTTGGTCGTGGGGCCTGACTCTGGACCTGGACACTGTCCCTCAGCTTTTCAGCTCAAGGCTAGCGCTCTACCACTTGAGCCGCAGCACCACTTCCGGCTTTTTCTGCCGGAAACCCAGGGCCTCGTGCACGCAAGGCAAGCACTCTGCCACTGAGCCACCTTCCCAGCCCCATGCTCTTTTTTTTTTTTTTGCATAAGGCTAGTGCTCTACCACTTGAGCCACATCTTACTGCCCCTTCCATCTTTTTTGCTGGTTTCTTGAGTTCTGTTGGCTTGCTCCATCTGGAGAGCCAGCCCATGGTGGGGGGGGGACCGGGCTAGCTGAGCCTGGGCACACAGGTAGCTTCAGGCCGGCAGGGGGCACCCATGAGCTGTATGTCTGCACCTTTGCTGGCCGAAGCCCCTGGGGGGAGCTCGGGTTTCTCCGTCTGGTGCCCACAAAGGGAAGGAAGGGGACCAAGGGCCAGAGCTGCCGTGGGAAGAACCAGCTTGGAACTCAAGTTAGGGAAGCTGTGGGGTCTTAACTCCCCACACTGCTCACTCACTGTGTGACCTGGGGTGACCTCCCAAACCCCTCTTTCTCCTTCCAAAGTGGGGGGCCACCTGCCCCAGCTGGGCAGCTATCCCTGGGGAGCCCTCAGCTGGCGTTGACCACAGGCTTAGGATCTGCTTGGCCCCTAATTTTATTTATTTATTAATTTATTAATTTTTGTTGGTTGTGGGGCCTGAACTCAGGGCCTGGGCGCTGTGCTTCAGCTCTTTAGTGCTCTACCACTTGAGCACAGCGCCACCTCTGGTTTTCTGGTGTTTTTTTTTTTGTTTTTTTTTTTTTTTGGGTCCGGTCGTGGGGCCTGAACTCTGGGCCTGGGCGCTGTCCCTCAGGTCTTCAGCTCAAGGCGAGCGCTCTACCACTTGAGCTACAGCGCCACTTCCGGTTTTCTGGTGGTTTATTGGAGATAGGAGTCTCACGGTCTCTCCTGCCCGGGCTGGCTTTGAACCACGATCCTCAGATCTCAGCCTCCTGAGTAGCTAGGATTACAGGCGTGAGCCACCAGCGCCCGGCACTTCCAGCTTTTTTCTTTTTTGCTCATGTGGTGCTGAGGAATCGAACCCAGGGCCTCATGCATGCAAGGCAAGCGCTCTATCACTGAGCCACCTTCCCAGCCCCTCTGGTGGTTTATTGGAGATAAGAGTCTCTTGGCCGAGTGCTGGTGGCTCACGCCTGTAATCCTAGCTACTCAAGAGGCTGAGATCCGAGGATCACGGTTCAAAGCCAGCCCAGGCAGGAGAGACCTTGAGACTCCTATCTCCATAAACCACCAGAAAACCGGAAGTGGCGCTGTAGCTCAAGTGGTAGAGCGCTCGCCTTGAGCTGAAGAGCTGAGGGACAGCGCCCAGGCCCAGAGTTCAAGCCCCACGGCCGACAAAAAAAAAAGAGTCTCTTGGACTTTTCTGCCCAGGCTGACTTTGAACTGCGTTCCTTAGATCTCAGCCTCCTGAGTAGCTAGGATGACAGGTGTGAGCCACCACCCCCAGCCCATGTAGATGTTTGGGACAGATGTAATGTGGTAACAGCAATGACCTTGTCACCAACTCATAACGATGCTTTCCGTCTTCCTGGCTTTGCCTGTGTGTTTTGAAATTATTTCATGGATCGTGTAAATGGAGAAACTATGGGCTCAGAGAGAGGTGTCAACAGCCAGAGTGTGTATGTGTGTGTGTGTCTCTGTGTGTGTATGTCTGTGTGTCTGTATGAGTATGTCAGTACTGGGGCTTGAACTCTGGGTCCTAGGCTCTTATTTGGCTTTTTTTCCATTCAAGGCTGGTGTTCTACCATTGAGCCACAGCTCCACTTCTGGTTTGCTGGTTATTTGGAAATAAGAGTCTCACTGAGCCAGGCGCCGGTGGCTCACACCTGTAATCCTAGCTACTCAGGAGGCTGAGATCTGAGGATCACGGTTCAAAGCCAGTCCAGGCAGGAAAGTCTGAGAGACTCTTCAATAAACCACTTAGAAAACCGGAAGTGGAGCTGTGGCTCAAGAGGTAGAGTGCTAGCCTTGAGCTGAAGAGCTGAGGAACAACACCCAGGCCCAGAGTTCAAGCCCCAAGACTAACCAAAAAAAAAAAAAAAAAAAAAAAGAGTCTCACTGACTGCTCAGGCTGGCTTTGACAGTAATTCTCATATCTCAGTCTTCTGAGTAGCTAGCATTATCCACATGAGCTACCTGTGCTTTGAGTTCTGAACAGGGTCTGCAGGGCCTAAGTGATTCCCTGGACCTCAGTTTCTTCTTCAGCAATGAGGGTGGGGTAAGATACTGGGTGGGGGGGGAGGGGCGGGGGAGTGCTGCCCCTGTCCCCAGCCTGCCTCCACTCACCTCTGCTGTGAAAAGGTAGCTGGGAGGGCTGGCTTGCTTGTGGCTGGAGTGCTCAGGAGGAGGGGTAGGAGGAGGGGGCCTGGGTGTTAGCTGCCCTGGACCCCGATCCTCCCCAGGTGTCCTGACTCTCCTTCTCCCCCGCCCCCCACCCAGCCTTTCTGAAGGGCCTGAGCGATAAGCAGAGGGAGGAGCATTACTTCTGCAAAGACTTCGTCAGGCTGAAGAAGATCCCCACATGGAAGGAGATGGCGAAAGGTAGGCCCGCCTGCTGCCGCCCAGGAGGCCCCTTCTCACTGAGGCTTGTAAAACTCTGCCGGGAAGACTCCAGGGGCACTGCTTGAGTGCTTGCCCTGCGCTGTCACCTCGTTTAATTATTAACACCGCCCGAGGCCAGTGCAGTTTGTATCCCCAGGACCCTCAGGAAGCCGGCCCTAGACCATGTAAGCCACCTGCTGCTGATTACCTGGTTGTTGGGGCTGGAATTGGAAGCTGTGGTGGGCTGGTTTGCAGTGGGAGGGCTTGGATGAGATACCAGGCCTCGGATGCGGCCTGGCCCCCTCAGACCCTGGGGCAAGTCACTGCCCTCCCCCAGCCTCACGCTCTCCTGTACTAGGGCTTGAACTCAGGGCCTGGGCTTTGTCCCTTAGCTTTATTTATTTATTTATTTATTTTTGTTGTTGTTGGTCTGGGGTTTGAGCTCTGGGCCTGGGCGCTGTCCCTCAGCTCTTCAGAAGAGCTTAAGGGAGTGCTCTACCACTTGAGGCACTGCACCACTTCCGGTTTTCTAATGTTTTTTTTGGAGATAAGAGTCTAATGGGGGCTGGGAAGGTGGCCCAGTGGTAGAGTGCTTGCCTTGCATGCATGAGGCCCTGGGTTCGATTCCTCAGCACCGCATAAGCAAAAAGCCAGAAGTGGCACTGTGGCTCAAGTGGTAGAGCGCTAGCCTTGAGCTGAAGAGCTGAGGGACAGCGCCCAGGCCCAGAGTTCAGGCCCCACAACCGGACCCAAAAAAAAAAAAAAAAAAAAAGAGTCTAATGGGGGCTGGGAAGGTGGCTCAGTGGTAGAGTGCTTGCCTTGCATGCACGAGGCCCTGGGTTCAATTCCTCAGCACCACGTAAGCAAAAAGAAAAAAGCCGGAAGTGGCGCTGTGGCTCAAGTGGTAGAGCGCTAGCCTTGAGCTGAAGAGCTGAGGGACAGCGCCCAGGCCCAGAGTTCAGGCCCCGCGACCCGACCCCCCCCCCCCAAAAAAAAAAAAAAGAGTCTTATGGACTTTTTTCCCCAGGCTTGCTTTGAACAGCAATCCTCAGATCTCAGCCTCCTGAGTAGCTAGGATTACAGGTGTGAGCCGCATGCACCTGACTTTTTTTTTTCTTTTTTTTGCTCATGCTCTACTTTTGGCTTTCTTTTTCCTCCTCCTCTTCCTCCTCTTCCTCCTCCTCCTCTTCCTCCTCCTCTTCCTCCTCTTCCTCCTACTCCTCTTCCTCTTCCTCCTTCTCCTCCTCTTCCTCTTCTTCCTTCTTTTCTGGTTAACTGGAGATGAGATTCATAGACTTTCCTAGGCTGGCTTTGAATCTCAAGTCTTGGATCTCAGCCTCCTCACTAGCTAGGATTACAGATGTGAGCCACCAGCACCAGCCTCACTTTGCACATTGAGTAATGGCATCAGTTTTTTGTTTTTTGTTTTTGGTTCGGTCGTGGGGCTTGAACTCTGGGCCTGAGCCCTGTCCCTCAGCTCTTCAGCTCAAAGCTAGAGCTCTACCACTGGAGCTACAGTGTCACTTCCGGTGTTCTGATGGCTTATTGGAGATAAGAGTTTCACTGTCTTTCCTGCCCGGGCTGGCTTTAAACCTTGATGCTCAGATCTCATCCTCCTGAGTAGCTATGGTGACAGGCGTGAGCCACCGGCGCCCGGCTGGCATCAGTTTTGTCCCTGCCCTGGCACGGTTAGGAAGGTCCCCAGACACCTGGCACCCAGCATGCGCGAACTCGGTATGGGCTGTCACCATCGCAAGCTGCCCTGAGGTTGGGCTGGGCCTGGCATGTGGTTTCTGGCTGGGTCCTTTGGCAGGAAGAGGCCCTGTTTGTGACCCTCACATCCCCCTCCCCTCCCCATTCCAGGGATGACAGGAAAGGTGGAGGAGCCCCAGTACAAGAAGGACAAGCAGCTGAATGAGAAGATCTCCCTTTTCCGAGGTGACATCACCAAGCTGGAGGTGGACGCCATTGTCAACGCCGGTGAGTGGCTGGCTTGAGCCAGAGGCCCTGGGTGGCCGCTTCGTTTGCCTTTGCCGGGGTCCGCTGTGCCAGGGATGTGTGGGCGCCGTCTGGTTCCCCAGAGGCTCCAGGGTGCCGGGCGAGGATGTACGGCTGGCGCCACGGGACCCAGCGTGGTGGCCACTTAGCCTCGGCATCCCTGGGATGCCTGACCTGCTGGGTCGGGGGCATGCTCTGCCTCGCCGCCTCGCAGCAGCTCCGAGACCCATTAGCCGCCGCTAATGGGCGGCTGCGGAGGGGGGGCACAGCTGGATGGGGCGGGGCTGCCCTGCCAGGAAGGCGGAGGCCAGCCCCCCTTCTACCCCCCAGCCTGATCCATGCTTGGAGAGCTGTGGCAACTCTCCTTCCACCCGCCCTGCTCACTTGGGAGCTGGAGCTGGGCAGGTGCGGGAGCTTGTGGGCAGAAGGGAGGGGCCCAGCACGCCCCCCCCGCCGCCCCCCCCTCCTCCCCCCCCCCCCCCCCCCGCGCCTTTCCAGCCCCTGAAAGTGAGAGCTGCGCAGCTTCCTGCTGGCGGCCAGTTGCCTCTTCCTGGCTTGACAGTTCATCGCGATGAGAAGTCGGGGTGGCTGCTCTGGGGGCCAGCGAGGGAGGAGGGGGGAGGGAAGGAGGGTGGGGAAGGGCGGAGAGGAGGGGGAGGAGGGCAGCTGCTCTCCAGTCTATCCAGCTGTCTATCCAGTGGCTGCTTCTCCGGCCCAGGTCACAGGGTCTGAGGAAGGGCTTTGGGAGGGGGGCTCAGCTACGGGGTGTCAAGGCTACATTAGGTCCAGCAGGCCACTGAGTCCCAGGCTGGAGTTGGAGCAGGCATCTCTCCTGGCTGCCCCAGGGTATCAGGACAGACTCAGAAGTTTCTGGAATCTCCTTGACTCCCCGTGGGCTTGTAGCAGCGGCGTCTGACCCCCGTGTTGACTAGAGGGCCTGTGCCTCCACGGCCCCCATGCGGTCCTGCTGATGCTGTTGCTGTCCCCCTTTTCTCCTGAAGTGCCCAGGCGGAGGGGATGCCCGCTCGTCTGGGTCCGCATGGCGTGCCTGGCAGTGGTATCATTGTGCTGTGTGTCTCCCGACTGGTGTCCTAATGGTGTAAACTGTGTCCCCACCCTGTTGGGCCTGCCGCAGGTGTGTGGTGCCGAGCCACACACAGGAGTTCACACGGGGGGGGCACTTGGGTCATCGTGGTTCTCTGCTGAGGGTTCTCATGTGCAGTGAGGTCTGCAAGCCCATGTGGAGAGACACTGAGACGGCCACACCGGGGCTGGCGGCCACCTTGGTGGCTTTGTGGGGGGAGAGAGTTGTTGTTTTTTGTTGGTTGTGGGGCTTGAACTCTGGGCCTGGGCGCTGTCCCTCAGCTCTTCAGCTCAAGGCGAGCGCTCTACCACTTGAGCCACAGCACCACTTCCGGTTTTCTGAGTGGTTCATTGGAGATCAGAGTCTCATGGACGTTCCTGCCCGGGCTGGCTTTGAACCGCGATCCTCAGATCTCAGCCTCCTGAGTAGCTCTTATTACAGCTGTGAGCCACCGGCACGGCACGGGAGAGCATTCTTGCTGCTAAGGGCAGACGGGGCTGGGCTGACTGAGGGGCAGTCACAAAGCCCATGTGACTGTCCTGCTGGGGGCCAGGCACTGCCAGTCCCTGGCACCCGCCCAATGCTTTTCCTGCTGAGGCACAAAGGGGCCTGAGGGAAAAGTGTGATTGGCTCGGGGTCGGGTGAGGGCCCCGGGACTGAGGATGCACGGGTTCCAGAGGTTGAGGCCCGGCCCTTGGCTCTTCCTAAGTGCCCCGTGACTGACCAGACTGGACGTAGTGCTCTCAGCGCCTTGCTGAAAGTGCGGTGGAGCTGGGGGCTCTCCTTCTCCCTGGGCCTGCCTGGCCTTTTTCCTCCTCTGCACAGAGGAGCTGCTAGGGAGCCAGCCATCGGGTTCCTGGGGCAGGTGAGCTGTGCGTGTTCACCCAGTGCCAGCCACCCTGTCCCAGATTCCTGAGGCTAAAGCCATGGGCGTTGTACTCACCAACTTCCCCTTCCTGCTTGCCTCAACTTACCCATATCTCTTGGTGTGTTTTCCCACATTCTCCCTATTCTAGAAAGGGCTTCACCTGCCTGGTAGTTGACGAAGCAGGTCTTGAATACAGATTCCTATCCAGAGCCTGTGTCCCCAGTGATCAGGACAGCCTTGGCCCTGGTCAGACCTTGGGGGCCCTCTGTGACTCCCCTCCAAGTCCCCAGGGGCTCCCGTGGTGTGGACTCCAACCCCCAGCCCTGCCACCCACCAGGGGGCAGCAGAGATCAAGGTTCCCGAGGAGCTGTAAATCAGCCTGTTTATTAGCGGAATAAAAAGTCTTGGCGACGCGGGGCTTCTGGAGGCTGCATAAATCTGCGTCTGTGCCTCGTGAAACCCATATGTGCTTAATTCATATGTAAAGTTTCAAGCAGGAAGAGAATACGTGTCCATTAAATTCTATTTGACTTGATTATAATCATTAGCCATGAATAATTGCTTCTCAGCTCCGACCACGGAGCCACCACAATGGGCTGGAGGAGAGAGCAATTATCTCGGGGTGAGAATTTTCAAATTCTTATTTTTTGAAGCCAGGGGTAGCATTGGTCCCGTGGGGATTTGGTGATCCATAGAGATGGATGGGGGCTCAGGAGGGGCTGGAGGCTTGAGGTCCAGCCGGAGCCTCTGGGTTTCGTGTGTGTGTGTGGGGGGGGGGGAGGTCCCTTTTTGTCCCTTCTGCCAAATGGGGATGGGCGTCACCACCTGGTCCTCACTCCAGCTGGGAGGACATGAAGAGGCGGAGCAGGGGAGTTGGGGAGGGCCTGTGATGTAAAGGGGGGGGGTCTGGGTCTGGGTCCCCCAGCTTGAGAAGCTGAGGGCGGGGCATGGGCATGTCCCTGTACCTTGGAAGGCCTCAGAATGCTTCCTATCTCCCACCTCATTCTGGGAACTTGGAAATGGGACGTGTGTGTGTGTGTGTGTGTGTGTGTGTGTGTGTGTGTGTGTGTGTGTGTGTGTGTGTGTGTGTGTGTGTGTGTGTGTGTGTGTTGGTGTGTGTGTGTGTGTGTGTGTGTGTGTGTGTGTGTGTGTGTTGGTTCTGGAGCTTGCACTCAGGGCCTGGGAGCTCTCCGTGCGGTTTTATTTATTGTACTAGGCTGGCATTTTCCCTGAGGTTTTTTATTCAAGGTAGATGCTCTACCATTTGAACCATATTTCCACTTCCAACTATTTTTTCTTAATTGAAGATAAGAGTTTCATGGACTTTCCTGCTGCTGGGGCTGGCTTTTTTTGGGGGGTCGGTTGTGGGGCTTGAACTCTGGACTTGGGTGCTGTCCCTGAGCTCTGTAGCTCAAGGTGAGCACTCTACCACTTGTCTTTGAACCTCGATCCTCAGATCTCAGCCTCCTGAGTAGCTAGGATTTCAGGCATGAGCCACCAGCGCCCAGCTTGGGGCTGACTTTGAACAGAGCTCCTCTGGTCTCAGCCTTCTGAGTAGCTAGGATTACAGGCGTGAGCCACAGCACTTGGCTGGGGCTTTCTCCCTGGTCACCTGGCATTTGAAGTGCAGGGCTGGGCTTGGCCTCTGCTTGCCCAGTGTTTGGGATGTGATGGGGCGGTGGAGGCAGGCGTGTGCTGGGAGATGCGCATGCGTGGTGTGTGGCTGGAGTGGGATGCTGGGCAAGAGAACAGATCAGGGCGCCTGGCAGGTGAGCAGCAGGGCTAGAGGTCATGGAGACACAACAAATTCACTGGGCCCTCCCCAGCTCTGTCCCCACTGGCTGGTGGCCAAGGCCGCTTGCCGGGCAGCACCCAGGAGAGTCGCAGGCCCCTGCCATCTGTGCCGGCCACGGCTTCTGCCCACAGGGGCACGCCGCATCCATCTTAATTAACTTGGCCTGCCAAGCCATGGAGATAAGTCAGGGAGGCCCTGAGGCCCCGTGGTGGAGAGGGAGATTGCTAGAGGGTAGAGCCAGCTTCTCTAGCTTGGCCTGTGACCCCTACGGCTATGTCTGGGGAACATGGGCCTAAGGTCTGTGCACTGCATTCCTTTTTTGGGGGCCAGTCCTGGGGCTTGAACTCAGGGCCCGGGCACTGTCTCTGAGCTGCTTTTGCTTCAGGCTAGCATTCTACCACTTGAGCCACAGCACCACTTCCAGCTTTTTCTGTGTATGTGGTATTGAGGAGTTGAACCCAGGGCTTCCTGCATGCTAGGCAAGCACTCTACCACTGAGCCACCTTCCCAACCTGCACTGCATTCCTGACAAAGAACCCTATTCTTGCTGGATGTGGGTGGCTCATGCCTGTAACTCTAGCTACTTAGGATGCTGAAACCTGAGGATTGTGGTTCGAAGCCAGCCTGGGCAGGAAAGTCCGTGAGACTCTTATCTTCAATAAACTATGAGAAAGCCAGACATGGAGCTGTGGTTCAAGTGGTAGAGAGCTAGCCTTGAGCACAAAAGCTCAAGGACAGCGACCAGGTCTTGAATTCAAGCCCCAGGACCAGCACCAAAATACAAAACCAAAACAAAACCAAAAATCAGAGCTTGCCATTCTTGGCCAGCCCAGGGGACTGATTGGTGTTGGGCCTTTGAGATAGAAGGAGACGGAGCAGAGGTGCGATACTTGGACAGACAGGAGTCTCTCCCTTCAAAGCAGGCTCAGGGTGGCACCCAAGGTTCTCGGACACAGAGGCCAGGCTCCTGCTGGCACCTCGGAGTCTGGGAGGGTGGGTGGGAGGAGAGAAAGAGAGAGAGAGAGAGAGAGAGAGAGAGAGAGAGAGAGAGAGAGAGAGAGAGAGAGAGAGAGAGAGAGAGAGAGAGAGAGATCTCCCCCAGTAAATTAATACTGGGGACGTCAGGAGCAACTAAGTAGACTATAATGTGCCAAAGCGCCGGGAGGAAGAAAGGTCTGAATAAAGTACGTGCGACGCCACAGGGACCAATTAATTCTGCGAGGAGGTGGCAGGCCGGCGAGGGGGGCCGGGGAGGCCTTTGAGGGGCCTGGGCACGCAGGCTGGGCCGTGAAGAACAGGTGGAAAGCTATGTTTCACCGCGACAAGCTGGGCGCACAGGGAGGCTTTTAAGCCGCTTATTTATTTAAAATAAGGCATGAGTGGCGCTCTGTTTCCTTAAGTCTTGGGGCTTTGATTTGTGAGAATCTGCCAGCCTCTTATCCGTGCCCCTCTTCTGAGCCCTCATAAACCCTCGCTTCCTGTCTTCCAGCCTGGCACGGCCTGGTGAGGAGCTGGCTGCCCAGCCGGGCCCCGCCCCTCCCCCGGCCCTCCCCCCCTCCCCCCCTTCCCCCCTGCGGCTGGACCCAGTGATTTAGAGACCGGCTTGATGGACTAGCAAGCTGGGGGCCGCGGGGACGCAGGCTGCCTGGTGGGAAGTGATCTGACGCTAAACTGTCGTCGTAAATCGCTTTATCTGTCACTTCAGATTTAAATGCGTTTGCTGAGGCTTTCGGCCTCCAACAGCAGCAACACTTTGCGGTGCAGGGGGGGGGTGAGGAAGAGGGAAGGGGGCCCAGCCTGGCCCACTCTGCTGCTGGACAGGACCACGGGCCCCACCTGTGCTCCCCCTCCCCTTTCTCCTCCTCCAGCCCCTCCTCCTCAGAGGCCACAAAGCGCTGACCCCTGACCACACCCAGCCTGCGGGGTGATCTCACCATCCCCCAGAGGATAGTGGTCACACCGAGCAGGGCGCACGTGTTGAAGGGGTAGGTGGCAGAGCTGAATTAGAACGCGTGGCCTTTCATTCATCCAGCAAACCCGGATGGAAGGTCTTCTGGGCACCAGGAGTGTGTGTATGTGGGGGTGGGGGTCAGCCGGGCTACCAAACACATAAGCCGTAATCGCATACAAGGGGCAGGGGGATGTGTGAATGAGAAGGAAAGCCAAGGGGATGAGGCATGGGGGGGTCTGTCTCGCCTGATGGGGTGGGAGGCAATCTGGAAGGCTTCCTGGAAGAGGGGACAATTGAGTTGTAATGGGGGCTGAGTTGGTAGTTGTGAGGGGAGAAGGTGGTGGGAGGGGTCAGCCAGGCCTGCTAGAGAAGTTTGCTGGGTGGAATTGGTAGGAGGTGGGGAGTACAAGATGGTGAGGATGAGGGTACCCAGGACGGAAAGTCTAGGCTGTGTTTATATCTCATGCCCACTCTGCACCATTGATATGATTGACTGCTAATGGGGGAACAAGCTCAGAGACATGAAGCAACTCACCTAAGGCCACACAGCATGGTGGTGGAGCTGGAGTGGGAGGTGTGTCAGACTCCTGAGCCCCCAGAGAATCTGTTGGTTCCCTCAGTGAGGTGGGGGAGGGACACCTGCTCTTCATTCTCTTTTCCCTAGGTGAGAAATTTGGTTCTCAGACTGGGTTTTCTGTCCTTGTTGCTTGGAAGCCAAGAGTAATGGAGAGGGATGGGAGGCGTGGCTCAGGTGGTAGAGTGCCAGCCAATAAGTGAAAGCGTGGGATACTGAATTCAAGCCTGGGTTTGTGGGATCCCTGGAACCTTGTGGTGGGCACCCGCTGCCTGGTCACCCCTGAACACCCCCAAAATAGGGCTTCTGGGGCCACAGCACCGGACAAAAGTCTGGGCCAGGAGTGAAAGCCTGGTGCTGGTACTGGGAGGAGAGAGGGACATGCTCAGGACTGCCTTCCCTCTGTCTCCATCCTTCAGTGACAGGTGGGGGGGGCTGGTCTGTCGGGGGGGGGTTCAGGCTCCCCCCCCCCCTGCTGAGCAGCCCAAAGCAGCCAGCCATAGCCAAGCCCTGATGTCCCCGCTCCGGGAGCAGCGTGGCTCACTTCCACAAGGTCGAGCGTGGTTACATAAATTCATAAATGATGAATCCCTGCTGAATTATTGAGGCTCCCTCCGGGCCTGCAGGACCTGGTCCAGTGAGCTGTGTGGGCCGGTGGGCGGGACTCGGGCGGCCCGGGAAGGTCCTTCCTCCCCAAGGTCTTGGCCAAGTGCCTGCTGATTGGCCAGAGTCTTCTTGTCGTTTCCACAGGGATTTGGGCAGTGGAGGGGCGAGGGGTGTGTGGGGGGCACCCTTGGCTCTGGGCTCTTGAACTCCGTCCTGGGTTTCAGTCAGTGATTGGTGAGTGAATGCGTGATCAAAGTTGGAGAGCTGGTCAGATGTCAGGACCTGCTGTGGGGGACCCCCTCTTTCTGCCCCAGCCTGGCCCTCTCCCCACTAGCTCTCTGGGCTGGAAGGGGGACAGCTGATTTCATAGTTGAGAATGTGGTTCCTGGGCTAGTCTTGGGGATACTCGGGGGTGGAGGGAGGTTACAAGGCAATCAGGAGCCTATCTGTAGCTCAGAGAGGTTTGGCAACTTGCTCAGGGCCACACAGCAGGAAAGCAACAAGACATAGCCTGAGACCCAGGCCTCCTGACTCTTGGCTGTGAGCCTTTTGTGTTCTGGGCCCTTTTCTCCCATTCAGGAAAGACTCTCGGTTAGGAAGAGGGCAGGCGGAGCGCACTCTGTCCAGCGCCTCCCGTCCTTGGAGTCGCCCGGCCGCACCTGTGCGCCTGCCGTGTCCTCGCTGTCCGGAGCACTGGGCCATGGAGGCCAGAGCTTGTGGGAATGTGTGTGTTTTGAAATTAATGGGGGCTATTAAATTGGCCAAGCATGAAAGGGTTGGAGCTGCAGCCTTGGGCTTGCTCACCTGGCTGAGGCTGCCCGCTTAGCCACTGTGTGTCCCTAGGAGACGAAAGGTGGGTGGCTCCACCCAGCTGTGGGGCCCCCCTCCCCAGGGGCAAGCACCTCCCCCCATTCCACATAGCCTAGATGTAGGAGATCCTGGCTGCTCCCCCTCTCCCACGCCACCCACCACAGGCCGTCCACGGTGGGTCTGAGACCTAATGTGGATCCCAGCCGCACTGCACGCTGACTCTAGCCTCTGGAAGTCTGCTCACCTCTCTGATTCTTCGTGGTCTTTGTCTGGAAGAGGGGTGGGTGTATGCCAGGCTTTGTCCCCCAGGGCCAGGAGTCTGAAGCACAACCCTGTGTATAAAATGCCCAGCACCGTGTGGGGGTGCAGAGCCCCCCCAAAGGCAGCTTGTTCCCACTGCCCTTGCTGCATCTGGAGGCAGGTTTGCCCCAGGCAGTGGGGTTCAGTCAGCGGGGCTGCTCTGCTCAGCTCTGTGGGGCTGTGGGTGGGGGTGGGGGTGATGGCCTCTTTGTCCCCTGAGGACATTGTGGGCTGGTGTGGGGTGGTTAAGGGGATGGCCCCCTCCTGACAACCACTGTCTTTCAAATTGGGGGTTTCCTGGCCATGAGGACATGGGGGTTGGGGGAATGCCCTCTGTCCCCTAGGTGGCATTTCAAAATGTTCCCTTTGGCACTGCTTAATTAATTAATTCTTTGTACTGGTCCTGGGGCTTAACTTGGGGCTGGGCACTGTCCCTGAGCTCATTTGCTTAAGGCTAATGCTCTACCACTTGAGCCACAGCTCCATTTCCTGTTTTTTTGGTAGTTAATTGGAGATCAGAGTCTTGTAGACTTCAGCCTCCTGAATAGCTAGGATTACAGGTGTGAGCTACCCAATTGCTTTATTTTGCAAATTACCTGTCTTGATGTGTCCTCAGACTCTGGTGACATCCAAGGTGGGTAGCATCATTGTAGCCCCTGCTCCTTGAAGTCTTACTAACCCAAGTGCAGCTTTCCAGGCGGCTGTGGGGGACATTGGCTGGGCTGGGGTGCCATCCCTGGAGGTGGGCACAAGCCGGCCTAAGATGGCTCTGGTGGCCTGGGTCATGACTGCTTACAAGGCACACTGAACTTTGGCAGGCCCTTCTCTGGGACTTAGTTTCCCCATGTGGACCTCAGGATTCTGAGCCAAGAAGTAAGTCCTGCCTTGTTGCCCAGTACGCTGGATTTGTGTGCATAGGTACTGGGGTTACTGGTGAAGCCCACTAGACCAGGACCCCTCAAAGGACAAAGCTGGGCCTCTGACTGTGTCTTCCCTGACTGGGAGTGGGGGGGGGGGTCTCATGGTGGGGAGTCCCAGGTTGCCTGCACAGTGGGTCTCCAGGAAAAACGGACATAAAGGAACTGGGGGCTCCCCCCGGGCAGGCAGCCCGGCACAACCACCACACGTGGACTTCTCACCCACGCTCCCCTCAGCGGAATGGGCGGGACCTGCTATTTATGCTGCGTAGGTAGGAAGACGGGGAGGATGAAGGGCAGAGGATCACTGTGGGGAGGCAGGCAGCAGAGGCTGAGAGCTGGGGGCGGGGGAGGGCGGTGGCTGGCTGGCTGTGGTGCTCCCCCTCCCAGTGGCAACAAGTGGTGATCACTGGCGTCCCCCTCCTGCTCCCAGGCCACCTCCACCCTCTCCAGACGTTGTGATAGCCATCAAAATGGGAGTCGGGGTAGCAGGTGGGAGAGGAGCGCCTGCTGTCAGCGTCCTCTGCCAGCAGGGCCCGCGTCTGCTTTATTATTGCCGCCTGGCTGTATTTCACGTACCGCTTAAACACCATCAAACGCCACATCCCTTTTGAAAAGCAAGAGCTACCTTACTGAGGAGAAGCAGGAACATGAAAATCTACCAAGCAAATGGCCAGAATTGACATTGGCCACGGAGCTTCAGCAGCTATTGTCAAAGGAGCTAAATCTTTGCCTGCAGTCAGAGGGACAGTGTCCTGGGAGGGAGGGGTCTGGAGAGCTCCTGGAGGGACCTCTGAAGGTCACCTCCCACCCCGTGGCCTCCGCGGCCTCCCCAGCCTTGGCCTCTACTCAGCCTTGTTCTCATCCTGACAAGGAGGTAGGCACCCCACGGTGCAGAGTGGGGGGCCACAGCAGGGTCAGATAAGATAGGGCTCAAATCTTCCCTGGCCTATCATTAATACACTCTCATGACCTGGGCCAGGATGCACCTTCCCCTGAGCCTCAGTTTCCTTGTCTGTACTCCAGAGAGAGGGAGGCTCAGGGTGAAGCAGTGAATGCCCGCCAGGTGCTTGGAATTCAGTGCGAGGGGGCTGCCGTGAGCAGGAAGTGGCATGTGAAATGGAATTGATTTTTGAAAAAGTGTTTAACCTACCGATTCCCATTGAAAAATAACCACAGTGAAACGAAGTACCATTAAAACAGCTCAGTGGTAGAGCGCCTGCCCAGCAAGCATGAGGCCCCGATCTCATCTCCAGTACCACATAAAACAAAAAAAAACTACAAAAAGCAAAAACAAAAAACCCAAACCTAACCCACAACAAAAAAAATCAGTCATTCAAGAGCTACTCAGGAGGCTGAGAAGGATGGGAGAAAAACTGTAAGACTTCCATGTCCAGTTAACCAATAAAAAGCCTGGCCTGGGGGGCAGGGGCATACTTCAACTGGTAGAACACCAGCTGGACAAGCAAATCAAGTGAGTGTGATCATGAATTCAAACCCTAGAACCACCAAAACAAAACAAAACAACACAATAAATAAGGGCTCTATCCTGGGCATCTCTTTGGAACGTGGCCATGCTCTTGGCCATTGCTGGGACTCTTGGCCTTGGCATGTGCTTGCTGACCCACCAGCCTCCTGTCTCATTGTGGACAGGCCCTCTGCTAGCTACAGACCCTGCCACGGCTGCATATGTAGGGCAGCTTGGTTCCCACCCAGGTGACACCTTAGAACTAGGGACAGATCTGTCGCACCCGAAAATGAGAGGGGACTTGGAGCTTCCTAGCAGCCATCACAAAAAGGGAAACAGAGCTGGCCACCGAGGCTTACGTCTGTAACCCTAGTTACTCAGGAAGCTAAGATCTGGAGATCAGGGTTCGAAGCCAGACTGGGCAGGAAAGTCCGTGAGACTCTTACTGCTAGCTATCAGAAAACCGGAAGTGGAGTTGTGGCTCAAAAGTGGTAGGATGCTAGCCTTGAGTAAAAAGAGCTCAGGTGCCCAGGTCTTGAGTTCAAGCCTCAGTACCAGCACAAAAACAAAGGAAAACAGAATTTTAGATGTGTAATTCTCCATTTAGAAACCAATTTAAATTTTGGTGTGATAATGCCTTTTTTCTTTCTAGTCCTCATACCAACTGCTTTTTTTTTGGTTGGTCGTGGGGGGCTTGAACTCTGAGCCTGGGTGCTGTCCCTGCGCTCTGCAGCTCAAGGCGAGAGAGAGAGAGAGAGAGAGAGAGAGACAGACAGACAGAGAGAGAGAGAGACAGAGAGAGAGAGAGAGAGAGAGAGTGTGTGTGTGTGTGTGTGTGTGTGTGTTGCTGGGGACTGAACCCTAACTGTTTCTTATTTCTTCTACAAATAGTTTATCCCTTGCCCCCTAGCCCGTCACACTTCACTCTTTTTTTTTTTTTTTTGGCGGTTGTGGGGCTTGAACTCTGGGCCTGGGTGCTGTCCCTCAGCTCTTCAGCTCAAGGCGAGCGCTCTACCACTTGAGCTACAGCGCCACTTCCGGTTTTCTGGTGGTTTATTGGAGATAGGAGTCTCATGGTCTCTCCTGCCTGGGCTGGCTTTGAACCGCGATCCTCAGATCTCAGCCTCCTGAGTAGCTAGGATTACAGGTGTGAGCCACTGGCGCCCGGCTTCACACTTCACTCTTGAAGTGCGCCCCCATGCACGGCTTTGCGTCTGAGTCAGGAGCCTCTCTGCCCTCGTCTCTACCGCTGTGTTCCTTGCCGTCCTTCTCGGTGCCTGGCCTCTGGGCCTCCGTCTTGCCCAGGCCCACAGGGTCTTGCTTCTGTGGTGTCTCTCACAGGAGCCTGTGACTAATAAGGGTGCCCTCAGGGGGCCGGCGCAATCCTTCCCTCCTTAATATTGGAGTTTAAAAATGTGTCACCGTGGATTTGAAGGCAAGGCTTGTTCCTGCTGAGAGGAGCGGCCTGGAGATTGGTCTCGCCTTCGGAGTCGCACAGGCGGCTGCATAAATTCCAGCGCCTGGGAGGGGAGCCTTCCTCCTGGTCCCTCCACAGCTGCCCCCCACCTTTCCAGCCCCCTGCCTCCCCCCGCCTGGCCCTTGGGTGAGCGCAGGAAGACGCCCGCTGGAGGACTCGGACATCTTTGCAGTCAGGCTGGAGGCCATGGCTAATGCCATGTCATGCAGTTTTAATCTCAGGAGAAGATGAGTGACTTCTGGGGCTGGGCGGGGGGTCTCCCACCCCTGACTTAAGGGCTCCCCTAGGCCTCCTGTTAGCTGTACAGCAGATGGCCCCAAAGGGGCATTTTTAGTCCCAGGTGACTTCTGACCTCATCTGGAAGGGACAGTCGGGGGATTAGGGTGAGCCCCACCTCCAGGCAGACCCCCTCCCTTCTTCCCTCTTGCTGGGGGGGGCACAGAATAGGACATGGACGGGTGGGTGGAGGATGGATGTGTGAGGGCTGGGGGCCCACTGCGTGTAATCTGGAGGCTCTGGTTAGTGACTTGGTGACAGCCCACAGCGGGTGTTGGGAGAGCTGAGCAGCCCGGCCCTTTTTGGCCACTGAGAGGCCACAGTGAGCAGCACAGGGCCATGTTCTGCGCTCCCCAGCGGCCACCTCTGCACGTGGTGAGCCTTGCATGGCTGCCCCCCCAGTGCTTCCTGGGCCGTTCAGCTCTGGCAGCCCACAGCTCTGGTGGTGGCAGAGGTGAGCCTGGCCTCGGGGATGTGCCCTCAGACGGCCCCTGGTACTTGCAGGGAGCTGGTGGGAGGGTCGGGGCAGTACGGGCAAGCTTCCAGGGCTGTCAGGGAGCCGAGGCACCAGGCAAGAGGGTAAGAAGGCTGTTTGTAGGCACTCCGGCTTCTGCTGGCCCCGAGAGGGTGCCAAGTGGCCATTTACCACCTGGCACATGATGTCTGCAGGCGTCCAGAGAGCCACCCGGCTGCCGAAGGGGCCCCGAAGGCTCCCTGCAGCCTCTGTCTGGGAGAGGAGGGGCTTTGTTTTTCCTTCCTCCCTAAATGTTATTGCCTTTATAGACTTTGGAAATCAGTTTTATGGCCTGTGTTGTTTGTCTGCTGAAATATCGGCAGCGCCGGGGGGGGTGGGAATAAATGGCAGGCAGGCTTCATTCTGGCCCTGAAAGGTTTGGAGACTCAGGGCAAGAGATGGAGTGCAGGTATAGCTGTCCCCAGCGAGGGTCACTTAGCTAGAGGTGGGGCAGGGGAGCTGTGGGCTAGGATTGGGAGGAGAGTTTCTTGCCAGTGTTGGCTTGAGCTTGGGGACCTTTCTTCTGATGGCTCCACCTGACTGGGAGCCTGAAGGTCTTTCTGTTCTTGCTTTTGTTCCTTTCTTTTTGTGTGTGTATGTGTGCCAGTATTGGGGGTGTCCCTTAGTGTTTTCCACTTAAGGTTGGTAGTGGTTCAGGCCACATGAGCCACAGCTAGCTCTACATCTTTTTTTTTTTTTCTTGTGGTTAATTGGAAAAAAAGTCTCATGGACTTTCTTGCCTGGACTGGCTGAGATCCTCCGATTTCAGCCTCCTTAGTAGCTAGGGTTACAGACGTAAGCCACCAGTGCCAGGCTAGCTTTCCTGTTCTTGATGTCTTCCTATGCTCAATGCCCCCCTAGGGCGCCATCTGGGGCACCCCACCATCCACTAGCAGTTCAGACTTCCTATATAAGGAAGAAAGAAGCCTTCGGGGTTGGCGAGGCTGGTGGCAAGCCTGGCCAAGTACTCCATCTTCAGGCAGAGTTGCCTGTATTCCCAGGAGCCAGGAGGGGGACAGAAATCTGCCAATGCATCCAGAAACTCCCTCCCCACCCCCATACCTTCCCCCCTTTCCCAGGACACCCCCTACTCCCACCCCAGGAGAAGTCGCTTCTCTGCCCCTTTCTGACCATGTGAAGAGCATCTGCAAATCAATAAGAAAAATGAGTGAGAGATGTGGACAGAGGATTCCCAGGAGGAAGAAAACAAATAGCCTGTAAGCAAGTGAAGAGAGGCAGAATTTTGTCTGTAATCAAGAAAAGGCTAATTGAAATAAGGGGCTTCTTTCTTTCCCCGCCAGGCAGGCATTAGGGTGGGGGAGAGGGCTGATGTCAGTTCTTGAAGCTCAGGTGCCATCTTGGGGTCACCCTTCTCTGGGTGTCTTCCAGGTGCCTCACCAAGCAAGTTGTAGATGCTCAGAAATGCTTGCTTTAGCTGGGTGCCGGTGGCTCTCACCTGTCATCCTAGCTCCTCAGGAGGCTGAGATCTAAGGATCATAGTTTGAAGCCAGCCCAGGCAGGAACATTTGTAGTGAACCAGCAAAAATCTAGAAGTGGAGGTATGGCTCAAGTGATAGAGCATCAGCCTTGAGCAAAAAAAAAAAAAAAAAAAAAAAAAAGCTCAGGAACAGTTCCCAGGCCCTGAGTTCAAGCCCTAGGACCAGATATGCACACACACAGACACACACACACACACACACACACACAGACACACACACACACACACAGACACACACACACACACACACACACCAAAGAAAGCTCTTTTGTACATGCAGCAGGACCACAGCTGTCCAGGTGTCTCCTTTGCTTCCTCAGGTACAGGGCTACCACCTGACATGCACCTGCTGGGCATTCAGCACAGCCTTTCCCTGCCCCGGTTCTCCAGCCCCTTCCAGCAGAGTGCCACACTGTCACATGGGGTGACCTGCTCTGACCCTGGGGCAGACCTGCCTGGAGCATGGGGCTGGGGGCTGCCTCCCCCGGGGTTCCCAGCCTCGCCCTGGCACAGAGGTCAGAAAGGGCGCTGTGGACAGGCCCTAGTACTGCTCCTGCGGGGCCCAGGTGCCATCCTCGGCTGCACCTAATCTGCAGAGCCCACTGTGCACCCCCAGGGGAGTCCCTGTTGATGGAGAGTCCGGGGAGAGAGCACGAGTCACACTTCAGTCAACCCCCAGTCCTGGGGAGCGGGGGTCTCCAGAGTCTTTGAATCATTCCCACCCCCACCTCCCTGTCCACTGGAAATCAGACAGTGGAGGGCATCTCCCGGCGCTGCCAGCGTGGAGCTCCGCAGTGGGGAGCCCCACAACTTCCTCTCGCAGCTCTAGTGTTCAACCTGCCGTCTTCCTCATTCAGGTCCTCTGACTGAGGCGGGCGCGGGGTCACCTTCCTCATCATTTGGGGGCCCCCTCGCTGGTGCTCAGCTGTAGCAGGGTGGCAGGGTTACAGCACTGGTGCTCAGTGATGGATTCATGCGGGGCGCAGGACTTGGTGGTGGGGGGCCTGGCCGCCGTGCCAGTGCCACCCGTCACTCCAGCCTTGGGCCCACTGCTGTCTGGGTCTCAGTTTGCTGACTTTGAAATGGCATAATCAGTCCTCCGGTGCCCCCCGCCCTGCGGGTATAACACGGTGACAGCTGCCTGGCACCTGGCACCCTTGGTCCTCATACCCTGCCTCTCACAGATGGGCACCCCCTCAGGAAGTCCCCCCCACCCATGATGAAGTTATAGCTCCAGATGGTCATGTGGTAAAGACGCATGTTCATTAGGAGACCCAGGCGCACAGCCCAGGCTGTGCCGAATGTGTCTCCGTGCAGCTTCCTGAAGACTGGGTTCAATAGAGAACACCTCAGCATCTTCCGGAGGGAAGTCCCATCTGCCCGCCCCCCTCCCCAGGGAGCCCCTGACTGGGGCAGGGAGACAGCCGCGGGGTTCCGGGGGTTCATCACCCTGGGCTTGTAATCTCTGCTTTAAAGAGGACCCGGCCCCTCCCCCCTGCCTCCACGATGACTAATCCATTCGCCAGGGCCCCCATCCAAGAGAAAGCTAATTAAAGAATTTCTGCTCTGGGCTCAGCCTGAACTTTGAAGATTCCCCTTGGTCTTCTTGGAGTTTCTCAAAACAGGTGGAGAAAGGGGGTGTCAGATAAACCCCTAGAGCCTTCATAATAGGCTTAGTGCCCCCCCCCACCTCCAAGCCCACCAGGCATCAAACAGCCTTCTGCCCAGTCCTGCTGAGCCAGGACCCCAGGCTGCTCCTGACCTAGGGCCCACAGGTTCCCTTGTTCTGAGCTCTTGGAGATCAGGCTCAACCTCCTGAACTTCGGGGTGATCTGCAGCGCAGTGAAGCGAGTGGCTCCTGAACCTCTCAGCTCTGGTGCGGAGATGTCCCAGGGCCCAGGGCCAGGTTCTAGGATGCTCAGAGAAGCTGGGCTCTGCTTGCTGCCCTTCCCCTCCAGGGCTCCCATGCCAGTCAACTGCTTGTTAGCCACTGGAGATCATAGCGTCTGTCTCTGTCTCTCTCTCCCAGGGCCTTACACAAGCCAGGCAGGTATGCTACGTTCCCCAGCCAGATTTTCATTAACCAACCAGGAATATGTGTTTGGTACTTACTAGTAGAACGTGGCTCTGAGACGTCCCTTTGCGTCCTGTGTCCCCGACCTGAGCAGAGCTCAGTAAGGACTTGATCCTGTGACTAGAATTTAGGCCTGTGCTTACTGACCTCAGACAATTTCCCGAGAGTCTTTGCAGGGGATCTCCGGGACCCCCAAATGTGGATGGGGTAGGAATCCCAGAACTTGACCATATGGTCCTTCTCAGCTTTGGCCAGGCATGGGGGTGGGGGTTGAAGTATGAGGTACACTGGTGGACCCACCCTCAGCTTCGCCCCCTTCTCGCCGCAGAGCCCCGAGGGAGTATTTAGACCCACGCTTCTTTGGGCAGAGATCTGGAGATGCATTCTCCTGCATCGCGGAAATCAAAATGATAAAAAGCTGCCACCGAATTCTGGGTGGCAGTAAATTACTTAACACCTGAAACAGGTTGAAATGTGGCCACTGTGGCTTTTAATAAGCCCATCTCCGATGCGGCCGCTTCTTCTAGGAGCCGCCCGGGTCTCCTCTCCAGGCATAATTTCATCGCGTCCCGGCTTGGCAGCGGTGCAAATAAGATTTCACTTCCCCTGTAAATCCCGGCGGGGGGAGCAGGCTTTCATTCGCGCTGTCAGTTAGCGCTGAGAGAACCTATTTCCTTTGCTGCAGGGCGAGAGGGGCCCTTCAGAGGCACTGGGCAGGAGGCCGGAGGCTGGGGCGGGGAGAGGCCGGGCTGTGTCAGCACCTGACCACCATGCGGGTGGAGGAGGCTGGAGAGGTGGCAGGCTGCTTAGCAGGGGGAGAGGGGAGCTTTATTTTGGAACTGGATAAGCCAGCACCATCCACATCCGTTGAGTCTGAATTCTGGGGATCACTGGGTGGCCTCACCTCCGGTCAGGACCTTCCTAAGCAGAGCACTGTGAATCAGCCACAGAACTTGGATGCTTATGAGACCAGAGATCCCCCTCCTAGGAAGTGGGGTCTGGAGAAGGGAAGTTCTAGAATCCCAGTGGTAACTGGGAAAGACCGAGGGCCGGATACAGGGGAGAAGCCATGGAGGGGGTGAGGGTCACCCCCACTCCTCCCACTCCTGTTTGAACTGAGAGTTTATAAGATCTGTATCTTGTAAACGCACAGAGGGGGAGTCTGGGGTTTTAAGGCACCCCGTGGCCGGCAGGCAGCCATATAGAGTCTTACCCGGCTGCACCCTAACCATGAGCCAGTCTGGGAGATTTTCAGGAATTGGTAGGGCACGCTGAACCTTCCAGGGCCTTTGTGGAGAAGCCCAAGGACCAGAACCTAAGACAGCGCAGGGTCTGCCCAGAAACGATTGCTCCATGGGTCTGGGGGCGGGGGGGTGTGGGGGGTGGCGCAGCCTGGGCCCTGGGCAGCTTGGCCCTCAGAGACCTCCTATCCCTGTCTCTACATCCTCCTCACCTGTGAGCACATCCTCTGCACTAACGCAACTCCCCTCGACCCCCCAGTCCCGGCCAGGACACCCCCGCTCCCACCTCGCCCCAGCCCTGGCCCCGGCCTGTAGTAGGTCCTAGGGAACTGGCACCTGACTGGTTGGCCAGCCATGTTCTAGAAAGATCCCTCAGCAGACCCAATCCTGTCCCCAATGGACAACAAGGGTGCTGCTGGCTCTTTATTTTTTTGTGCTGTTCTTGGGTCTTTTTGGCTTAAGGCTAGCACTCTACCACTTTGGGCCACAGTTCCACTTATGGCTTTCTTGTTTGTTTGTTGTGGTCGGTCGTGGGGCTTGAACTCTGGGCCTGGGTGCTGTCCCTCAGCTGTTCAGCTCAAGGCAAGTGTTCAACCACTTGAGCCCCAGCGCCACTTCTGGTTTTCTGATTCATTGGAGATAGGAATCTCACAAACTTCCTGTCCGGGCTGGCTTTGAACTGGGATCCTCAGATCTCAGCCTCCTGAGTATCTAGGATTACAGGCCTGAGCCACCCGTGCCTGGCTGGTACTGAATCTTTAGAATGAGCTCTGCCCTGGCAGGATTGGGGGTGGTGGGGTTTGGGAGGTGGAACATGGGGTGGGGAGAGACATCTGTGGGGCCAGAGTGCCCAGGGTCACCCCAGCTGCCCTGGCCACCCGCACCGAGGGACATGAAGAGAGTTTGCATCCTTGAAGCCCAAGGATGAACCTCAGCTCCTCTCCAGACAGGAAGTCGGAGCTATGGCAGAAGCAGGAAATTCTTATTTTATGTTAAATTTAGCAGAAATTGCTCTTGTTCACACCCCCCTGTGTGAGATACACAGATAAGAGCTGTGAGCACAGTGGGTGTGCCCAGGGAACAGGGACATCTGAGGGACAAATCCGGGCCGGGGCAAGGGGGGGGGGGCGTTCATTCAGGGTGGTTGAACGAGCATGTGTTCCCAAATGCCCAGACGGCTCTGCTCTTATCTGGGTGCCCACATGGTTGCTGGGGCCTCTTAGGGGATAATCCGCAGCTGTACTAATGAATCCTAGGTGGAGACCCTCTTGGAGGCCGCTCCAGCTGCTAGGCCTCCCCGCATGGCTGGGTTACGACAACTCATGTCCCTCCTTGTGCTGATGGGGCTACGAGCTACGTACTGCTTCCCGGGCCCCCCCCCCCCGTACTTCCCTCCCACCCCCCCTCCCCCCCACAGCGGACCCACTGCCCGCCACACCCTGTGGCAGTAGACCTCCCCCCTCCCCAAGCTGGGACTCCCCAGATACCTGGTCCCTGGTACTCTGGGCCACTGAACCAAGCTGAGTCGGCAGCCGAAATGACTGTAAAAGTTAAATCTTTCTATTTATTTCAAGAAAGGACGAGGCAGGTGGACTTGGACATTTTATATGAAAACAGACAAACAGAAAATAGGACCAAATAGTTAATCACATTCATCTCAACATTGAAGTTTCAAGGCACCTACAAGAAGGAGGCCGAAGGGCGGTTCGCAGTGCACTTTGGTTTGTGTTGTTGTCGTGGTGGTGGTGGGGTTTGTGGGTCTCATGGCTGAGCCCCCCTGCCTGGTGGTGGAGTTGAAAACGAGGTGGGTGGGCAGTGGGCACCTGGCCTGGCTCCCCAGGCCACGTCAGCCCACCAGGTCTCAGATGGCGGCAGCAGCGGGGGTGGGGTGGGAGGTGGGGGGTGGTCCCGTCACTCAGACCCTCGAGATTGCTTTGCCCTTGAGAGAAAAAGGAAACAAAAAAGACAAGGAGCGTGCGGCCAGATGGTCCCACGGGGCTGACTTTGGAGGGGAGGGAGGCTTGGGAAGTTGGGGTATAGAGGCCCTTCCCCACCAATGGCATAAGGTGTATTAACCACAGGCCTGGGAGAGAACAGAGCCAGGCCTGCCCTCCCCCACCACCATGCCCTGGTGCCATCCGCTGACAGAGGGCCTCATCCCTTGACCCTCCGTGGCCACTCCCTACTGCTTTACCAGTTGTTCTACCTCTGTACCTCAGGAGGGGATCGCTGATGCCAGCTGTCCTTAGGTGGGGGTGGGGTCCTGGTACTGACTTGCACTTTGTAGTTGACACTCTCTGTGCGTGCCTGCTGGCCACCCCTGCCAGCAGCCGCACACACATACATGTGCATGCGCACACTCACTCTGGCCAGCCTGTGTGTCCAGCCCCATGGCCTCCCAGCCTTCAGCGCCCTCTCTTCCTGCTTCGTCTTGAGATGGCAAGCCTCTAGGCTGGGCCCCAGGCTTCCTCCCCAATATTCCCAGCCTCCCTGGGAGCTGGAGGGTTACTGGGGTCCTCATTCTTTCTCCCACTCTGGATGCCCCGATGGCTTCTGGGATGAAGCCACTGGCAGGTGGCCATGCGGGCTGGAGGGAAATATCTAAGGCTACTTTTAGGCTTTATGTGTGTGGCTGCCCCCCTTTGTAGGCTAGCCTTTGGTTGGTCAAAGGTTAGCCAGAGGGGGGTGATCAGGAACTCTGCCTGCACATCTTCTGCAAGGACAGGTGAGAGACACCCTGAAGCAGAGCCCCAGGGAGAGGCGGTGGCGGCCCCCCCGGCCCTCTGTGGCCGCTTTGATTGTCAGTTCATGTTGCGTTTGTTTTTCTGTCTTGAGGAGAAAGCCTGATTAGCTCCTGTAGGCGGGTAGCTGGGGTGCGGGGACTCTCCATGGAATGACAGACAAGGCTGGCTGTCGCCTGGGATCCTCTGCCTTCTGCCCCATCCCTGGACTCCTCCAGTTCTCTGCTGTCACCATCACCCTCTTGATGCAAGATTTGGGGAAGGGAAACAGAGTCACTTTGGGCCTAAGCCAGGTGCTGGTGTTGTCGCATCTTAAGCCGCAGACGCGTGGGTCAGAGGCAGCGGGGTGGGGAACAGGGTGCTTCCAGGAAAAGATGCCCAGAGGAGACGAGCTCGCGTTGCTCCGGCTGCCATGGCGGCAGGTATAGGACGAGAGAAGGCCGCTGGTTGCCAACCCTCGGGCCTTCTGCACGGGGGTGTCAGTAGATGGCAGGGGGAGGTAAGCAAAGGAGAGGTGTGCCAGACGCTGTGTTGAGGCCTCTGAGATACAAGGGAGGGCAAGGCTCTGGCCACTGAGGCCCATGAAAGGAGCATAGGCATCTCACCCAATGGCCCCATCCACCTGACAACTGAAAAAGAGCTTTAGGGCCGGTGGCCGTGAAGACCTTGGTTGGGAAGGACCCTGGGGAGGGGTGGGGTGGGAGAGCAGAGTGGAGCACACAGCTTGCCATGCACACTGATGGCTGGGCTTGTAGGAAGCCCACCCACCAGGTGCGCCTTGTTCTCAGGTGTGCCATACTCCCTCCCTCCTGGCACAAGCTGATAAGGGGTGGGAGGGGTGGACAGCGAGCTTGACTCAGGGCAGCTTCTGAGGCCAGGGTAGCCCCAGGCTGAGAGCTGCCTCCTGTGTGGTTCTGAGGAGGAGGAGACCAGCGAGGCCGAAGCCTCGACCTCAGGGTATATAGGGGAATTTTCCAAACGGGGGTGGGGGGTGGGGTGGGGGTGGGAGGGATGTATATTACCATTCTGAAGGTAGGCGGGGAATGGAGATGGAGAGCAAAGGGAATCTTGGCAGTTTAGTGGTTTTTGTTTTTTTTTAAGAAGCCAGCGTGGATATTTCAGGCAACTACTTGGAACATTTCAAAAGAATCAGTAAATGCCTCAAAACACAGAGTGAATGGTGCCCCGGGCGCTGTCAACTGGCCGTGATGGACGATTGCCTTGGCTGGTAGCCTTAGGGTGTTGGTTGCGGCCATGGGGTGACTTGGGCTTGAAGGCCCAGGCCCAGGGGGCAAAAGCTGCGAGCTGGAGCTGCTGACCTGGCAGGGCCCTATTAGTCCCCTCCTAAATCCTTGCTGAGTTGGTATGGGGGGGGGGCTGTCTGTGCCCTCACCTGGGGGTGCAGACCTCCACTTGGGCAGGGAGGCTGTGCAGGTCCCCATTTAGTGCCTGGGAGCTTCTGGGGATGGGGGGGGCCTCACTTCCATCTCTGCTGGACCAATGTTGCTTTCTCTTCTCTGCCTCAGTTTCCCTTTCCAGCCATCCACTCTTTCATTGACTACAGGGGACAGACTCGAGCACAGGCAGGGCAGAAGAGCTCTTTAAGTGAGGGCACTGGCCCCGCCCCCGCTGAGGCCGGAAAGCCTGGGCCACAGTAGTTTTAGAGGCCTGGGCACAAGGCTGTGGCTGGCACTGCTCAGCCCGAGTTTCCCAGCCCTGGGTGACAGCTCTCAGAGACCCCAGCTGCCCCCAGGGTTGAGCAGGAGCAGGTACTTCCCCCACCCCAGCCAGCCCTGGAAAACTTCTGCTGTATGCACGGCCTCTGGGACAGGTTCAGAAACCGTGAACCCCACCCCCCTTCTCTTTACCTCCAAGGAGTTTAATCTCTCCTAATCAATTTAGCCGACTCGCTTGGTTGTAAACGGTAATGATTTGCATTTTTGAGCCTTTTTATCTAACCTCAAGAAAAAAAAAATGCCTCCACCCTCTGCGTGGTGGAAGGGCCGTGAATTGCTTGTTAGCGCTCACCCTGGCTCGCATCCAGCCTCCCATCGGCTGACTTCAACCAGCGACAAGGCACACGGGACGCCTGCAGCTGACCCAGGCTGGCCCTGGAGCAAGGTCTGGCCCTCCCTCGGGGGCCCAGGCTGCTGCGCCTGCCTGAGCACCTCCTTTTTCTGCACGCGCCCCAGAGCTCCCCCCTCTTGCCTTTGCAGCCCTCGCGCTCCCCGTCTACTGCATCCAATTTTCCTTGTTGTATTTTTCATAAGCTCGAGGCTCAGAAGCCCAGGCCTCCTCCCTGGAGCCTCGGGCAGGAAACAGATTTCTGAAGTGGGCTGACTTTGGAACTTGAGCTGCCACTTGGGGTGGGAAGCTGTCCTGCGGGGGCCTCTGACTTTTGCCACCCCCCCTTCCTCACGGTGGCACGGGAGGCTCTGGCCATGAGGCTGTGCTGGGTGCTCACTTTACGGAAGCCCGGGCAGGTTGCACAGGCTTTGCTTTGAGCCAACTAGAATCTTCCAGAATCAGAGGGCAGGAGGGGCTGCATTCGGCTTTGGTAGCGCACAGGTGTCTGGGCTGAAGCTAGATCCCACCCCAGGACACCCACACTTTATAAAAAGGAGTCTCTAGATTTGCCAAACATACTCCCTGGCTTCCTCCATTTCCCCTTGCTGGGCCAGGCTATCGCTGAGAGACCGTGCATCCTGAAGCAGGAGAAGCAGCCGAGCTTTGGGTTCCAGAAGGGAAGTCGAACCCCTCCTGGCTGTTGCCATCTTCCTGATGACGTCACCTCTCCTACCAGCATGGAAGGGGCCGTGACTGTGCTGCAGCCCTCACACCTGCATCCCTGCCCTGTGGGAAGGCCCACTTGGTACCCTGTCATCACGGAGGCCACAGCCAGAGGAGCTGTTTGGGAAGATGGAGGCTTCCTCGGGAAGGGGGAAGCAGAACAGGGAAGAGAAAGGAGCTTTTGATGCATATCATGTCTGCAGAATTGAGTATGACTAATTAATAGATTTTATTCTTAGTAATCTCTTAAGTATTCCATACGTTGGGCCCCACGCCTGAGCTGAGCGAACAAGAGGCCTCATTGGCAAAATGCAAATGACAGGCGGCCCTGCTGCTGCCTTCGCTTCCCTCCTTGCCTTGCAAGCCTTTCCTCCTCCTTTTTTTTTTTTTTTCTAAAACAGGAAATTTAAAGGAAAATTGCCATGTAATAGAAAAGAGATTCCAATCGCTACATCTAATTACCACGAAGGGTAAACCACTTAACCATAGAAGTGTCATGGGCTTTTTTTCCCCCCCTTTTAAACTTTAAACCTGCCTTAAATGTCACCAAAGAGCCTCATCACCGCCCAGGCCAGCGAGGTGGTTCTGGCTGGTTAGAAGCTGCGAGGGTCAGGCTGGCAGCTGACTTCGCTGTGCCAGTGTGGGCCACACAGATGGAGGTTTTAATGGGCTCGGTGGGGTCGCTGCAGGCCTGTGTCCCACGCAGGGGTGGAGGTGGGGAGAGCAGCCCCCTGAACCATCTATCACGTGTTGGGAGGCCAGCTTGGACCAGGAGGAGATGGGTTTGTGTGTGTGTGTGGGGGGGGGGGGAACCTGGCTTCAGGCCCCCTTTTCTGGCTTGGGGCAGGAGAGCTGTGCCATCTTCCCAGACAGGAAGTTGTCAAGACACGAAGGGACAGGACAGATGTAAAGAGCTCTGAGGGGGCCCCGGGGTACTGGCTGAGCAGAGTGGTCAGTATCCCCCAGTAGTGCAGTGAGGAAAGACCTGGCCTCTCCAGCCTGGGCAGAGGAGGATGTGGTGCCCAGGCCTGAATGGTCTGCCTGGGCAGCTGGTGGAGTTCTCATGGGCCCAGGGTGTCTGGTCAATGTGGGAGACCAGCAGCACCCCTTGGCAGAGGCAGGAGGTGGTGGTAGTGACTTGGGGGCCAACTTTCTTTTTCTTTTCTCTTTCTTTTTCTTTTCTTTTCTTTCTTGGTGTGCCGGTCCTGGGGCTTGAACTCAGGGTCTGCATGTTGTCCCTAAGCTTTCTTGGCTCAAGGCTGCTGCTCTACCACTTGAACCATAGCCCCACTTCCAGCTTTTTTGGTGATCAGAGATAAAAATCTCAAGAGGGCTGGCAATGTGGCTTAGTGGTAGAGTACTTGCCTCACATGATGAAGCCCTGGGTTCGATTCCTCAGTAACACATACACAGAAAAAGCTGGAAGTGGCACTGTAGCTCAAGTGGTAGAGTGTTAGCCTTGAGCAAAAGAAGCCCAGGCCCTAAGTTCAAGCCCCAGGACTGGCAAAAAAAAAAAAAAATCTCATGAACGTTCTTGCCCAGCTGGTTTAAAACTACGATCCTCAGATCTCAGCCTCCTGAGTAGCTAGGATTACAGGCATGAGCCACTGGTGCCAATCTCGGGGCCCAACTGTCATGAGACATTAGAGAGGCCAGAGTGGGGTCCTCGAGGAAGGGGCTCTTATTTCAGAAATGGCAAGCTCTGGGCCTCCATCTCCCTGGCTGAGGGCATGCCTTACACAGTGTCTTGCCCCGGAGCTGGCGGTGGGGTGCCCTGTCCTCCGTCCTGAGCTGCCAGGGATGGGCTGTGTCGGTGATGATATGATGTTTTCAGACCTGAAATTAGGGTTGTGGAGCGTTTCTCCTCTAGGTCTCATTGCATGGGAGAGGAATTCAGGCCAGCAATGCTTATGAATGGTTGTGCCCACACTTCTTGGGGCTGGGGGGGGGTGGGAGGGGGAGGGGGGAGGAGGTCCCTGTTCGGTTGGACATCCCTTTGGGCTGCAGTCAGAGCCTGCCCTTCCTTCAGCGTCTGTGGAGCGGCTGTTGGGTCCATTTTGCTCCCACCCCAGATCTTCAGTGAGGAGCCTTTGGCTCTGTCATCTAGCAAGCAGGCGGTGCCTGGGCACGTTGTGGGCATCCTCGGGACCACTGCCCGGCCTCTTCTTCATGCCTTTGCTTTGGTCAAAAGTGGCAGAGGCCTTTTGAAAGCACCACTGCCAGGAGCCAGACCCCTTCTCGTCCTCCTGCCCTCAGACCAACGTCTCTTCTTTGATGACGCTTCTCCCCCCGGCGCAGGACAAGCGGCGCATTGACAGATGGTGACCGCGCTTGCCGAGCGCAGGGCACAGCAGACACCAGAGCCCTGCGCCCGCTCTGCCCTCCTCCCCAGATCCGCTGCCATTTCAACATCGTTTTAATCTCATGGCTCGCCACACCGCACTGTCGGTCGATGAATGAGGGCGACGCTGATTCCAGTGGGGAGGAAATAAAATCTCAGCTCTCTTCAGGGCCTGGTCAGAACCCTTTTGGAGACTGGCATTTTAACAAAGCCATCTGGTCTCTGGACAGCAGAGCGCCAGGTATGGGTGCCGCTGCGGTTTTTTACAGTGGGGTTTGTGTGTGTGTGTGTGTGTGTGTGTGTGTGTGTGTGTGTGTGTGTGTCGGGGTGGGGGGACTGCCACAGATTTTGTGAGAATTCTCTTTTTCTGGGCTTTGAGCAGCCATGGAAACCAATAGGTCTAAGTCAGCTGATTGACACATACATACGTGTGTGTGTGTGTGTGTGTGTGTATGTGTGTGTGTGTAGAGAATGATAGATCCCTGCACTAATTACCTGTTCCAGGAGGAAGCATATAGTAAACGCTATCAAGGTGATTGTATCTAAGGAGCAGGGGGAGGGGATGAGGACACTAGCTGTCAAAAGTGGAAAGCCTTCTCTGTCTCAGAAAGGACCTTGGCTTAGGTGTGGCCAAACTGAAACAGAATAGAAGAGAAACTGCCTTGCCCCGCCCCCCTGCAGGCCACCTGCTGGCACTCACATGCCTCTGCCTCTAGGAACAGCAATACCCCCACCCAGATGAGGCTCCTTCCTCCACCTCCACTCCCGACCCCTCCCCAAACACATGGTCTACTTACTCAGTGATTTCTAGGAGAAATTACATGTTTGCAATTCTATTGTCTCAGGAAATGGTAAGAACTGACCCAAGAAGTACTGTAAAGATGGTGTAGGTCTCTACCCATCTGCACTGAGACATGCCAGGGACACAGGTAGAAGCACGCACCTCCGCGTGGTGGGTGGGTGGGCAAGGCTGCAGCTTCCATCGGGCCTTCTGTGGAGTGGAACTGAAGAGCATTCAGCAGAAGTTTGGGGGGGGGAGTGTGATTATTTTTTTAATCGACTACATCATTGTTCCAAGAATGCAGCGAAAGACGCCCTATTTCTGCAAATCTGTAAGGGAAACGGCCTGGGAAGAGATGTCAGGACAATATCTCCATAGCAAAAGATCTTTTCTTTTCCTGGCTCCTTTGTGAGGAGCCTGTAAACCTTCTATCACGTCCTCTCGTTCACCCTCACCGGCGAGCAGCCGGCTGTGGGATCACTGCATGGGGCTCCACACGATGGCTGCTTCTCTGCGGTTCTTTTGTGACGGCCCTGAACAGAGTGTGAGGTGTACACAGACGTTGTACAGGTAGTATCTTTCCAGTTCAGCAATAAAAATAAAAATAAAAAAAATTCCCAACCCTTCCTGCAATATTATTTTTAGTCCTTCTCCTCCCCCACCCCCAGCTGGCATGGTTCAGTATAAATTAGGTCTCCAGCAATGTCGAATCTCCCTCCTGCCTTCTATCTGTTTAAAAAAAAAAATTCTTTTTTTCCACTGTTGTGGTCTACAAAAAAAAAAAAAATCGTCAACCCTCTCCAAACTTCGCTTCCTGCTGGGAAAGTCATCGCAGAGTTTCTCTTCCTCTTTCTCTCAGGTTGGCTTGGGCTGGACAGAGCCACGGGGCCCACACCAGGTCGGCCGCCGGCTGGGGCTGGGGCGTGGGGGCAGGTGGCAGCTGGCATCAAGTGTAGGAATAGTCTATGTCGGGGATGCCGCCGTCCCGGTAGCCCCGGGTGGTGCCGTAGCCGATGGTATGCGTGCCCTTGCAGAGGCTGCTGCCGTTGGATGGGAAGATGGTGTGTACCACGTACTCCTCTTTGGCGCGGTACGGGTTGATGGGCAACATCTGGAGCCCGGGGCCGCGGATTTCCAGGATGGAGTTGTCCTTCTTTGTTCCTGACTCCATATAGTCATCCTTTTTCCTGCTGCCCCGGTTGTAGGCCCTCTCCCGGGTCAGCAGCTCGCCAGCTCGGTGCACGTACCAGCAGATGGCCCCCAGCACCAGGAAGAGGAAAACGAGAGCCACCGCCCCGCCGATGATGCCCGCCAGGGGCAGGCCCGCCATGGGCCCGGTGTTCTGCTCCTGGTTGAGTGTGGTTGTGGGGCCGTAGCTGTCGGCCGTCTCCGCCTTGGCACATACCGGGGTCTCATCGGCCACATAGGTGTTGCCCGTCTCCATGGTGACCATGCAGATGATGTAGGTGGACTTGGGCTCCAGGGCGGTCAGCAGGTACTCCGTCTTGTCCCCCTGCACAAGGGTCTCTGTGATGGAGCCTACGGCGGGGCTGTGGCCCAGGCGTAGCCAGCTGAGGCGGAAGGAGGAGGCAGGAAGCGTGGCCTTCCACGTGATGCGGATGGAGTCTGCTGTCAGGGGCTTCACCTGGATGACCAGAGTCTTGGCGCCATCGCCCGTGGCCATGGGGTAGTCGATGTTGGAGTCGGGGAGGCGCAGCCCGGGCCTCTTGGCCTTGAGAGTGAACAGTGAGCCCTGGGGAGTGGTGGCCGAGGCGTGGTTGCTGGCTGTGGTCTTAGCGGCCGCGTTGGCGGCGCCTCCCTGATTCCCGCTCTCGAAGCACTCGTCCATCTCACTGGTGATGTCCTTGATGGCCATGCCCCGGACCTTCTCCGGACCCTGGCACATGAGGCCGCGCACGTTGACCACGGCCGCCCGTGCCTTCACCCAGTCCCGCAGCCACATGAGGTTGCAGCCGCAGAACCAAGGGTTGTTCCGGAGCAGCAGCTGGGCCAGGTTCCCCAGGTCGTCGAACAGGCCGCGGGGCAGCGTAGTGAGGTTGTTGTTGGACAAATCCAGCCGCTCCAGCTCGCGCATCTTGGCCAGCGTGTTGTAGGGGATGTGGCTGATGGCATTGTCCTGCAGGTAGAGCTTCTGCAGGTGGGCGCTGGGCAGGTTGAGGGGCGGGGCAGCAAGCGAGTTGCGCACCAGGGAGAGCTCAGTGAGGTTCTGCAGGCGGCTGAAGGTGTCGTCAGCGATGCGCTGATTGGCCAACAGGTTGCCGTCCAGCACCAGGCGCCGCAGGCTGTTGAGGCCCTTGAAGGCATGCAGCGGGATGGTGGAGATGCGGTTGTCGTCCAGCCGCAGCTCCTCCAGCGTGCGGGGTAGCCCCGAGGGGATGCTGCTCAGGTGGTTCCGGCTGAGGAAGAGCAGCTTGAGCTGCTTGCTGTCGGCGAAGGCGTCCTCCTCGATGCTCACGGTGGACACGGAGTTGTCATCCAGGTGCAGCTTCTCCAGCAGCGGGATGCGGGCCAGCGAGTCGCGGGCGATGGTGCGGACATTGTTGTCCTGCAGGTGCAGCTCCCGCAGCGATCGGGGCAGGTTGACCGGGAACTCATCCAGGTCGTTCTCGTACAGATAGATGACCTGCACGTTGACCTTGGTCTTCAGGTCCTGAGGGATGCCGGCGTTGTTGATCTGGTTGTTCTGCAGGTAGAGGGTGGTGGCGTCATCGGGGATGTCCGAGGGGATGGACGTGAGCCCCCGGTCGTTGCAGTAGATGAAGCCGTTGTCGCAGCGGCACACCGAGGGGCACGTGGTGCTGTCGATGACCTCCGTCAGGAAGGCGATGAGCCCATAGCAGAGAAACAGCCAGTCCCGCAGATCCATGGTGGCTGTGGTCATCACGACAGTGGCCGTGACAGTGGCGGCAGGCGTGGCGGTGGCGGTGGCGGTGGGGTGTGCCACCACCATGGTGGATGGCAGGGGGAGCCTGACTCCCCTGACCTGGAGTCTGGACACCTGCAGGGAGCACGAGACAGGTGGGGTGAGGGCACCTCAGTGACAGCACCTGGGTAAGTGTCGCGGGTCTCCCTGCCACCGCCCAAGGGTTGCCACAACTAGTTGCTAGGCCATGAGCACAGCTGGTCTTTGTTCTATTTTGTTAAATGACTGGAGTTTGAACTTAGGGCTGTGTATGGCTAGGCAGGTGCTCTACCACTTGAGCCATATTCTACCCTTTTGCATATTCTGTGATTGTTCCAGTTTTGGGGCTTGAACTCAGGGCCTGGGCACTGCCCCTGAGCTTCTTTGGCTCAAGGCTAGTGTTCTACCACTTGAGCCTCAGCACCACTTCTGCCTTTTTCCGAGTAGTTTACTAGAGATAAGAGTCTCAAGGACTTTCCTGTTTGGGTTGGCTTTGAACTGTGATCCTCAGATCATAGCCTCCTGAGTAGCTAGGATTACAGGCGTGAGCCACCAGTGCCCAGCTTTCCTGAGCCTTTTTGATCAAGGCTAGTGCTCTACCACTAGAGCCACAGCTCTACTTCTGGGTGTTTTTTTTTTTTTTTTTTTGTGGTTAATTAGAGATAAGAGTCTCAAGGTCTTTCCTGCCGGGGCTGGCTTTCAACCATAATCCTCAGATCATAGCCTCCTGAGTAGCTAGGATTACAGGAGTGAGCTATCAGTGCCACACACTTTTTAAAAAATTTTCAGAGAAGGTCTCATTGCTTTTCGCTTGGGGCAGCTTCAGACTGCAGCCTTCCTAACGATTCCTTCTGGACAGCTGAGATTCACCAGGGCCTCACCAAATGGCCATGCTCAGCTTGTTTGCTAGAATGGGGCCTTCACTATTTTTTATTTATTTATTTGCCTAGGCGGCCCTTGAACTGAGATCTTCCTGATCTCTTTAGAGATCAGGAGCCAGTGTCCAGCCCAGTACAGCCCCATTCACACCAAGCTTATTAAGCCACAGTTCAGGTGACAGCTAGGGTTGCTCCTTGGAGCTAGTGTGCAAATCTCATCAGGAGCAAAGAACACAAAGAGGGGGCGGCTGACCGTCTGGGTGGGGGAAGCTCACTTCGTTGATCTGGCGTCAGTTTAGGCGGCTTGCCCCGGGATTCTGCCCTCTTCAGTCTTCCCAGCTTATGGGGAAGTCGCTGGGCAGTATTTCTCACTGGAATGGGGGAGGAAGCTTCGCTTTCTGGCGTGGACCCAGGGCTTGAAGGAAAGGCTTGTTTCTAGTGGCAGTGAGGACCTAGGGGGCGTGGCTAGGGCCCTGTGCAGCACGGTGTGGCTCCCCCCAGCACCACCTCCTACCTCTGGCAGGAGAGGTCACTCCTGCATCTCGTAGACCAGGAAGGAGGTGTGGGAGGGAGCCAGGGCCTCCTCTACCTCACTGCGGTGTGCAAACTATTCCACACCTCGCCCCTCCCGAACCAGGTAACGTTCAGCTCTTTCGGAAAAGAAAGAGATGCGGATGTCTCTATCTCTCAGCGTCCTTGCGTTTCAGGGAAATGAGACACACAGCCGAGGGAGGTGTTGTCTCTGCTCCCAGGGAAATTGTCTGCAAGGTGTAATTTGTTTTCACAAATGGAAAAATTGCAGCGTACATTTTTCTCTTATTATTTTACTGTTCACCGTGGTTTAAAAAAATCAATTAAAGAGAAATTATCGTTCAATCTCAGTAGGCGAGACGTTTTTACATGAGGGCCAAGGTCTGCTGTGAACCTCGGGGTCGCCAAGAGTTCTGGTGTGGGACCGACGGCCTCTCAGCCCGTCTGAGGCCCTGGCCTGGGAGGGCGGCCCTGCAGCTTCCGCTCAGTGACCCAGCGGGGACCTCTCGTGTGCCCTCAGGACTGTGTCCACGATTCCCCGTGCCAGTCCTCCTCCCTTCTCCATCCAGCAAACTCCTCCTCACCCTTCAGGACTCAGTTCAAATGTTCCCTCCTCTGCTAGGTCTTCCAGATGCCCTAAATAGAGCTGTCTCCGTGCTGTCCATTCATTCATTCATTCATCAGTTTGTCCATCAAACCATCCAGCCATATGCTACTCCTTCCATTCATCCTCCACTCATCCATCCTTCCATCCTTCCATTCATCCTCCCCCACCTGTCCATCATCTGTTCATTTATCCATCGAGGCACCCACTCATCTTCTACCCATCATCTGTCCTCCACCCATCATCCATCCATCATCTACCATCCATCCACTCATCATCCATCATCCATACCTTGTCCACCCACCCATCTTCCACTCATCTTCCATTTATCATCCACCTTTCCTTCCATCATCCATGCCTCTGTTTATCCATCACATATCTGCCCACCCAACACATTTTTATTTTTGAGCATCTGCTTTGCACCATCCCCTGGAGATGCCGTTCCCGTGGGCCACTGTAATGAAGATGTTGCCTAGGGTTTTCTGAGTTTTTCCATTTACTCCTCCCAGCAGACAGTAGTTGGTGTCCTCCTTAGTCCCAGTTGGGCGCAGGGGAACACAGAAGCTTGCAGATGTCAACTTCCTCAAGAGATAAAAACAGTTGGGTGTCTCCCCACTAGGAGAGCCCTACTAGGGGAAACCTCTGACCTCTGACCTTGGGGCTGGGCTGAGAGCCTCCTGGTGCTCTGGTGTGGTATAGGCACAGGGGGTGGTGGCGGGGACATTGGCGCGGTCCCAGCCTTACCTAACGCCTCACCTCTCGTTATCTTGGGATGGGGGGGTTAAATGGGGGGCTAGAGTATGAGTGAAGACAGGCTTGAAGAGGAAGGGTGCTGCTGATTCCCTGGTGCCTCCCCCCGCTGGCACCTGTGATTGGCCATCACATAAACACAGGTCCTTGCTCCCCTTTTACGGCTGCATAGCCCAAGGCTCTGATTGTATGGGGGCCTCCACAGTCACAGCTGGCCTGGGTTTCAGGCATGGGGCTTGAACTCTGGGCCTGGGCGCTGTCCCTCAGCTCTTCAGCTCAAGGTGAGCGCTCTACCACTTGAGCCACAGCACCACTTCTGCTTTTCTGGTGGTTTATTGGAGATGACAGTTTCAAGGATTTTCCTGCCTGGGCTGGCTTTGAACCGAGATCCTCAGATCTCAGCCTCCTGAATAGCTAGGATTACAGGCGTGAGCCACTGGTGCCAGGCTTGGCCGGGTTTCTGACCTTACATCCCCCTTCTGCCCTGAGTCAGGACATAAAGGTCCCTGGTGGGCACCTGCCAGTGGGGTGGCGTGGCGGGGAAGGCTCAGGCCTGCTCAAAGCCCCCTCACCTGAGTCTCTGGGTCCATCTGAGCACAGGGCCCCTCTGCCTGGCTCCCAAGACACGAGGACACGAAGCCGCCTGGTTAGCAGCGGCTGAGTCCTGTCACAGGTGGCTTCTGCCCTTGGCTGTTCAGGGGCAGCACCCTGAGCAGGGAGCAGACTTTGTTCAAGCCAAAGCAAGGCCAGCCTTGGCGTTGTCTGGCATGGGCATCTGTTCCTGAGCCCGCTCAGCGCTCGGCCACGGTCCCTGGCCTCCCGATGCCCGCTATCATAATGGAGTCTAAATTGCACCTCTCACAGATGCTTGATGGATAACGGAGAAGCCTCAGGAGGCAGAGACCCAAGGCCTTTCCACTCCCCGGTCTGTTGGTCCATCCATCTTGCCTGAGTCTCCCCCACCACTCCCTTCCCCAAGGCCAGCCTGGGCTGAGCCCTGTGGTTCCAAGTCAGCCAGGGAGGGAGGAAGCAGCAGGCTGGACAAGCCCTTCAAACGTGCGGGTGCCTGGCGGCCCTTTATTCCCTTGTTGTATGTTTGATAGTTCACGTAGCCATCAAATTAAACCTGGTAAATCGCCCATTTTTTACGCGATCCCTTGTCACCGCTGTGTGGATTCCACAGACTTCAGCCTGGGTGAGTTACGACCTGCCAGCGCTGTGACTGACAGCGGGCTCCTTGGCCCGCCCCCTGGGCTGGGGTGGGGGCGTGGCTTAGCGGACAGGGGCCTGGGGCATCCTTCTTGGCTGTCTGTCACTGGCTTCTGCCACCCTTTCAGAACAGAGAATTCTGGTTCAAGTCCTGTCTCTACCACCTCCAGGCTGTGTACTGTTGAGCCGCGTGCTTGCCCTCTCAGAGGGCAGCTTTCTCACGGATGTAACAGTTGTTGGCACAGCAGAATGAATAGCTGGGTGTTGGGCTTTGTGTGGCACTCCCTTCCTAAATGCAACCAGCATCCCTGATGCATTGTGTTTGAAAAGCTGCAGATTCCCTGGTCCGCCCTGTGGCGCTGCGATGCCGTCCTTCCCCGGCTATGGGGAAGCACTGGGCCCAGCCTGGGCCGCACAGAGCTAGCCCTGGCTGGCAAGCCAGGTCCTCATTAGGGGCCATCAGGCGCAAGGAGGGGAGGGAACAAGACGAGGTGCATAGCTTAGGTCTCCCGCCTCATACCCCCGCCCTCTCTTTATTCTGGGCCTGAGCTGTTCCTGAGCTCTTCAGCTCAAGGCTCTACCACTTGAGCCACAGCACCACTCCGGTTTTCTGGTGGTTCATTGGAGATAAGAGTCTCATAAACTTCCTGCTCTGGCTGGCTTTGAACTGCGATCCTCAGATCTCAGCCACCTGAGTAGCTAGGATTACAGGCGTGAGCCACCGGTGCCGGCTAGCTTAGGTCTCTTCTTGGACCCTGGAACTCTGGCACCGGGCACATCCTCTCCTATCCCCTCTGCCTCCCCTGGGCCTTTGCACATGCCCATCCTACTGCTTCCCATTGGCCTCCGCAGCCGGTGCCCATGCCAGCCACTCCCACCTCTTGCCCCTCCGCGGTGTTCCCGCTCCACTGGCCACGTGGAACCAGCAGGGGCTGAACCATAGCTGACAGCCACCCAGCCGGATTCCCCTGCCTGCTGTCTTCCCTAGCCTGGGACATGCTGGGCATGGCGGCTGCCAGGGTCCTCTGCAGGCCGCACCCAGAGAGCTTCAGACCAAGGCCTGGAGCAGACGTGGGGTGCTTGCTGCTTGCTCTTAGCCCTTGTGCCCACCCCTGCCGTGGGGGCGGAGAGAGGGTCCCACATCCACTCTCCCTGCAGGGGCCTGGGGCTGATGGCGGGGCGGGGCCTCAGGCAGGCCTGCAGAGGGGCCTGTGGGAACAGCTCTGGGCAGCTGCGGAAGAGCCCCGTCTGCCAGACACTGGGGTCCTGGTGTGGGGGCGGGGCACTGAGCTGTGCAGCCACCTCCACAACCCTTCCTACAGACAGACAGGCCTTCGCCACCATTTGCCTCCTCCTTTCCTCCCCACACAGCCAAGTCCTGCCCTCCCTCCGGGCTTCCACCTTCCCCGAGCCCTGATTCTACATGAGGGACCTCCTCTGGAGCCCAGAACTTTCTCACTTGTCCACCCCTGAGCAGACGCTTCCCTGCATGGAAGTGGGAGATGTATATGCAAAGGTCCTGGGGTGGGAAAGTGTGCTGGCTAGAAGGCAGTGTAGCTGGAGTACCAGGGGCAAAAGAGAGGGAAGGGGAAGAGGGGACCATCAAGGGTCCATGCCAGGGGCAGAATCCACCTGCTGTGAGGACTCTGCTGTCTAGTGGGGATGGTACTGTCCCCCCTTTTGAATACTAGGGCCAGAGGTCCTCCCAGCTCACCAGAGCCCTTGGAGTTTGTGGGAGAGAGGGTGGGGAAGGGCTGCAGTCCAGGCCCCAAGTACATTTGAGGCCCAGCTGGGTCTCCTCTGCCTGGCAGCCAGGCTGGCTCCTGCCAGGCAGGTGTAGCCCTCCCTATCCCTTGAATAATACGTGAGCAGAGGTGGCCTGACCCCCTCCAGGACCGGCAGCCCCGCCCTGCCAGCCTGGAGGCCTCTGGGAGCCACTCGGGAGGGAGCCAGCAGGCTCTCCTGGTATTCCCGGTGCTAGGGTTTAGCAGGAACAGAGTGAGGAGTGAGGGCGTCCCACATCTGAGAAGCCGTTGCAAGTCACTCCCAGCGTGTCACGCAACGCCCGTGCACCCGGCTCACCCTGCCTGGGCTGGGCTGGGGGACACTGGCTGTTGCCTTTGGCTGTCATGAAACCTGCCATCCGTCTTTTCTTTCTCTTTTCCACTCTCTCTATCTTTTGTGTGTGTGTGTGTGTGTGTGTGTGTGTGTGTGTGTGTGTGTGTGTTGAACTTAGGGCCTGGGCGCTGTCCCTGAGCTTGAAGCTCAAGGCTGGTGCTCTACCACTTGAGCCACAACGCCACTTCTGGCTTTTTTGGTAGTTTTAGTGGGAGAGAAGAGTCTTACAGACTTTCCGACATGGGCTGGCTTCAAACCTCAGATCTCAGCCTGCAGAGTATTACAGTATTACAGAGGATTACAGGTGTGAGCCACGGCACCCGCTCATGCTGCTTACTCATCACAGAGCCCATCTCAAGCACTTCCTGCAGCTGTGGTAAGGAAAGCGCCCGGCTCTGGTCCTCTTATCTTCCACCTGCACGAGGGCGTCAGCCGCTCCGTGGCATGGGAAGGGGATGCATCGTTTTAGAAGCTACATTGGCTTGTCCTTGCTCACCTGTCAGGGGCTCTTACCTCTCTACCAATCCCTAGGCTGGCAAATCCTGGGGAACCTGGCTGCCCAAGTGGCCCAGCATTGGCCTCGTGCCTCCGCAGATCCTCCAGCTCCTCCCACTGCAGCGCCCCCACCGGCTCTCCAGCAGGGGCCTTGCTCTCCTGGTCTTCCTGAGTCTGGGAGACTTGTCTCAGGGCAGGACAGACAGGTGGAAGCAGTGTTCAGGACCCCCTCCCCCGGGGAGCAGTGGTGGGCACTTGGCCACGCCCGGGAGTCCATGCCTCTCCTCCGAGATGGCTCTGGGGGAACCTTTGTACCAGTAGATAAAGAGCCTCACAGTTTCTCCCCCACCAGCTAGCAGCTACTTCTGGGGGCCAAGGACAAGGACGGGAGGCCTGTGGGAGCCCCTCCCTCCCAGGAGGCCCCTCGAGAGCCCAGCCATCTGAGCGGTCCAGCCATCTGAGGGGTGGCCGCCTCACGCCTCAGATCTTTTTGTCTGTGAAATGGGACCACACACGATCTAATTCTCTAGTCCGGCCCTTCTCTCCCTTCCCCAACTGGGGCTTGAACTCAGGGCCTCACCCTCTCCCTTAGCCTTTTGGTTCGAGGCTTGTGCTCTACCACTTGAGCCACGCCTTCATCTTGTCTTTTTGCTGGTTCGTTAGATTCGAGGATGGGGATTTGTCTGCCCTGGGTTGGCTTTGAATTCCGATTCTCAGATTTCAGTCTCCAGAGTAGCTGAGATGGCAGGGGTGAGCCACCACTGTGTTTCAAGGGGTGAAACACTTGGCGTCGTAGCAGCTGACAGCAGGATTCAGAATGGGGGGAGCCATTCCATCATCAGCAAGAGGCATTGCCACTGAGTGTGAGGTGGGCGGGGCAGACCCGTGTCCCGCCTCTTCAAGCCAATGCCTCTGGGCCTGCAGGCACAGCAGACGCCTCTCTGGGGCCCTGGGCCAGCTGGCATGGCCTTCAGGGACCGTCTTACCCTGGCGACCCTGTGGTGCCACCTAACCTCGGTGCCATCACCCTGAACAACTTTGTTCTAGGATCCCATCCTGCGGGTGGCGCTCAGAACGTGTCATGCATTGGGGTGGGGGTGGGGGGATTCTTTTAAACCCTAAAGTTAATTATTTTTCTAATTTCATGCTGCATGCATTATGCATCAGCTGTTATCGCTGGCAGTAATTGCAGACAGGTATGCAAATCCACTGCAAAAGCAGGGGGAGTTCACCTAAGCTGGTGGGCTGGTTGGGGGGGCAGCGGGGGGGGGAGGGGGATGTCCTGAGCTTCAGAGATTGTGAATCACTTTAAAAAAAAAACAAAACAAGACTTTCAAATCTGTGTTTTAGGAGGTTAATTATACTGATAACAGGGTCCGATATTAAACCATGCCCTGCCAGGAAGGGGTGGGGGAGGGAGAAAGGAGACACGTGTAGTGTAATTTCTTTGCTTTTTCTCAGGTATTTAATGAGATGTCCCCCCCCCCCCCCCCCCCGCTACTTCTGTCCTGGTCCTTTTGTAGCTAAGCTTCCTAGACAGAAGACCTCATTCCTTCTAGAAGCCAAAAAGGAAGCCCAGTGGAGGTCTAGGGCTCGAGAGGAAAGAGACGGGAACAGGGTCAGATTTCAGCGGGGGCTTGTGACCATCCATAGACTAGGCCCTGTCCGTCATGGGGCTTGAACTCTGGGCCTGAACACTGTCCCTCAGCTCTTCAGCTCAAGGCGAGCACTCTACCACTTGAGGCACAGCGCCACTTCCGGTTTTCTGAGTGGTTTATTGGAGATAGGAGTCTCATGGACTTTGCTGCCCAGGCTGGCTCAGATCTCAGCCTCCTGAGTAGCTAGGATTGCAGGCGTGAGCTTGGGCGCCGGCGGGGAAGTCCTATTTATTTACCATCAGTTTCTTGGCCAACTACTGATCGGCACCTCTGCTAACATATGAACTCTTGCAGCCAGGTCTGTTCTGTTCCTGGCACAGAGCCTGGTATGGAAGGGACTCAGTCAACATCAGTGGGATTAACAAAGCCTGGAATTTGAAACTGAGAAGGGGGTAGCAGAAGGAAAGAGGCCAACCTGGCCCCTTGGCCCTGCCACAGCAGCTCCAAGAGACAAAGTGACAGGTCTGAATCCTGCCGCAGGTGCTGGGGGAGCCGGTGCCAGCCCGGCCGCAACCTCACCCGCCAGAGCTCCTTTCAGCAGCCAGGCCTGGCTGCTGCCCCCTCTCCCCGGCGGGGGCTGGCCTGGCACTGCCCAGCCTCAGACCCTTCCCTCAATCCTGGTCCTCCCTTCTCAGAGTGGAGTGAGGGTGCTATATGGGGGGAATAATGGGGTAGAGAGCGTGATAGAGGGTATATAGTAGAAACGTGTAGAAATGTAACAATCCAATTCCATCTGTATAACTAATATACACATGATGCTGCTGCTGCTGCTGATAGAGAGCACAGAACAGGACCCTGGGATTGGGAGGTAAAGGACTGGTGGACAGTTTGCTTTTCTATTTTTTGTTTTATTTTTTGTCCATCATGGGGCTTGAACTCGGGGCTTGGGTGCTGTCTCTGAGCTCTTTTTGCTCAAGGCTGTTGCTCTCCCACTTTGAGCCGCAGCACCACTTCTGGTTTTCTGGTGGTTAATAGGAGAAAAGAGTCTCATGGGTGTTCCTGCCCCGGCTGACTTTGAACTATGATCCTCAGATCTCAGCCTCCTGAATAGCTGGGATGACAGGCGTGAGCACCAGCAAGTTTGCTTTGTCCAGACAGGAGAGATCAATGCAGAGAGACAAGCCCAGCCTAGATAAGCCCCCCCCCCCCCCCGCTGTGCGCTCAGCAGCTCTCTCAGCTGCCTCCTTGGGCCTTGGCACCTTTTCCCAGGGGTCAGCATGGCAAGGTCCTGTGCCTGCTTCTATCTCTGGCACCCCCTGGGCCCGTTACCATCCACGGCAGCTGGCAGTCACCAGAAGGAGCACCCCAGTGCACACTCAGAGAGGGGAGGGGCCCTGCCCACAACCAGAGGGCTGGTGCCCAACCCTGGGGACAGGTGGGCTGAGCAGATTCTCCATCACTACTTTGGGCTTCAGCCTGGTTGGGGAAGTGTGTGTGTGGGGGGGGGGGGTTCCTAACCCCAGCTCCTCCTAGAAGGGGAGTGTGGGACAAGTACTGGGCGGTGGGGACCCAGGGCGGAAGACCGCGCGGGGGAGCTGGCCTGGGGCTCGGTGCACTCCCAGCCCTGCTGCCAGGGGCCGCCTCAATAATAAATAACAGCAAATAGCCCATCCGCAGGGCATCCTTCACGCCGGTGGCTAATAACACGGCTATTAATGCCCCCGCAGACGGCGTGCGCAGCTCGCGGTGCTGACGGATGTCCCGGGCCCTGGCGCAGTCATAAATCAGGCCCTCCCCTGGGGCAGAGCGTGGGGAAGTGTCATTTTCCATCTCGGTAATGAATTGGGGCTTCCCTGCCCTGCCCGGGGCGCCGCTGCTAGAGGTTGTTGAGGATTAGTGTTTGTGGAGGCCACGCCCCTCCCTCCTGGCCCCCGGGAGCTGGGCGGAGCAGCCCCGCCCCCGCACCATCACTGTGGGGAGAGAAAGGGAGGCTCAGTGCCTGCTGTGTGGTGTTGGAGCACTTACTGCCCATCTCTGGGCCTCAGCACACCTCCACAAAGAGACTGGCTGCCAGGGGAGCCAGGGGAGCTGGTGAGGACTCTGGATCTGCCCCAGCCCAGGGCTCCAGCAAGCAGGCATGGAAGGGGCTTGAGGACTCACACCAGTTCAAGGGTAGAAGGTGCCAAGGCCCAGGTCCCCAAAGCTCCAGCCCTAAGTCACGACCAGCCCTCCCCGCAACCCTCTCTGGGCAGGATAGTGAGTCAACAGCCCCGGCAGGGCAGAGCTCATTCCAGAAAGCTCTGCCCACACAGGGCAGAGCCCAGAACAAGGGGGCCACCAGGTAGCAGGTAATGCCTACCCCGCCAAGCAGTGCCTCCTGGAGACCAGGAAGCCCCCAAAGGCCCCTGGGAAGATCAAGAGCTGCATGAGTCCCATGCGCGCTGCCTGGGCTGGGTGCTCGGACCCCTGACCACTCTCGCGGCCCCCCTTTCCCCACCCATCTCTCCCCTTGTTCTTACCTGCTTTGCAGCTGCAGCCCTGGAGCCCCGCGGAGTCCAATATGGGGTTGGTCACTGTTCCCGGGGCCCCTGCTGATGTTCTTAGCAGTGCGGTAGGTCTGGGCTCCGCTCACATTCCTGGCCCCTGGGTTCTCCCAGGCCAAGCGTCACTTGGGGTACAGATAGCAGATGCAGGGCAGTGCTGGGGCATGTGAAGAGGGGATCCTGTGCTTCTGTCTCCTCAGCCACCCCCCAAAACCACGTTCAGATAGGCCTGCGGGTCCCAAGCATCCTTGGTGCCCTAGGCCTGGGGCGCGGCTGGCGTCTCTCGGGAGCGCTGGGTGCACGCTCTAGTTACTCGCTGTACCCCTGCGGCCCCAGGCCATGCCCTCTGGCCTGCTCCCCAGAACCGTGGCCTCTCGCTGCTGACCACTTCCACGGCCCTTTGCAACTTTGCCCCTTTGTCTGCAGGCTGCCACCCCTTCTTTTCAGGCTGCTGTGTGGCTTTTACCCCTTTTTTCTTTACCAGTGTTTTCTTTCTTTCTTTTCTTTCTTGCTTAAATCCCTTTAAGTCACTTGGCAGAATGGGCTCGGTGCAGAGAGCGTTCTTGCGTGACAGAGCCGAGAGGGAGCCACTCTCCAAAGAATCAGTATTCCTGCCACTCAGGCTGAGTCTCGGGGGAAGGCAGGGGTCCGCTACCCCACCGAGGGGTTCAGATGTTCACTGCCGGGCTGGAGCTGCTGCCTTGCTGTGCACTGCTGAGCTGTCAGGCCGGGCGTGCGGATTTGGGAAGCGGCTGGGGGTGGCTGGGGGCTGGCTCCGCTTGGCTGCTCCTGTGTGGAGGCCGGAGGGGGGGGTTCCTGCTTCACCCCCTGGTCTTGCTTAGTCCAAAGAGGAGCCCTTCTTCTGTACTCCCTGGGCTGCCAGAAAAAAAAAAAAAAAGGTTTTAAGTGATGAAACTGGAGGAAGTTAGGAACATGCCGTGTCCAGCACCGTCAGGCAGCAGGCGGCCTGGGTGATCGTCCTCAGTTCTCCCTTCCCTTCGCAGCCTGTTTGATTTTGTTTCTGCAGTGCTGGGAATTGAACCCAGGACCTCATACATGCTAGTCAAGCGCTCTACAGCCCCGCCCCAGATACTTTTTTTCCTTTTCCTTGCAGTACTAGGGTTTGAACTTGGGGCCTTACGCACTGACTTGATAAGCTCTTTGGGCTTTTTTGTTTGTGGCTTAGATGAGACCTACTAGCCCTAACAGCAGTCCTCCTATCTCTGCTGACTGCTGGTGTCAGCCAGCCAGCCCAGCTTCACACTAGCTCCTTCTGTGCAAGTGTGGTTGGTGCTGGGGTTTGAATGCAGGGTCTCATAGTTGTAAGGCAAGTGTACTGCCACTTGAGCCACACCTCCAGCTCCCGTGTGTGTGTGTGTGTGTGTGTGTGTGGTGTGTGTGTGTGTGTGTGTGTGTGTGTGTGTGTGTGTGTGTGTGTGTGTGTGTGTGTGTGTGTGTGTGTGTGTGTGTGTGTGTGTGTGTGTGTGTCCTGGGGCTTGAACTCAAGAGCCTGGGCACTGTGAGCCTGGGCACTGTCTCTGAGATTTTTTTGCTCAAGACTAGTACTCTACCCCTTGAGCCATAGCTCTACTTCTGGCTTGGTTAATTGGCGATAAGAATCTCAAGAACTTTTCCTGCCTGGGCTGGCTTCCATCCATGATGCTCAGATCTCAACCTCTGGAGTAGCTAAGATGGCAGGCAAGATCACTATTTTCTTGCATACGGCTTCCCTATGTGCCTGGCAGGGGGCTGGGATTATTACTGTCCCCCTCCTTGCCCCCTCCCCTGGTCCCCCCCCCTTCAAATCCAGACAAGGAGCAGCTGGCCAGGCCCAGTACCTTTTCTTGCAGCTACCTGTTTTCCTTTTCCTGGGGGGTGGGTTTGGAAGGATTTAAAAAGAGAAACATGAAGTTTGGGGAGCTGCTGGCCTATCGGGCCACCCAGCCAGCCAGAGCTGGCTTTGTTTCCCTAGCACCTGCTCCTGCTAAATGTCATTCAAAGGCTCCCACTGGGCCACGGTGGCCTCCGCTTCCAGAACACACACTGCATCCCCGTCCATGGGAAGTAGGATCGGCAGGGGGCCTGGCCCCCATCTCAGGCCCAGGCTTCACCCTCCTGGCTGCTGCTGAGGTCCCTTCTGCAGAGAGCCAGGGCCGGGAGGGGCAGGCTGTGCCAGAATCCCAAACAAACCCGAGCCCTCCCATCCCTCTCATTAGTGTAAGCCGCTGCTGAACCGAACCACGCCGCCCGGTTTCCGCACTCCCCTGCAGGAGCCCCGCTTTGGAAGGGGGCTTTCATGACACATCTGAGAGCTCTCGCTCTGGTTTGAAATCAGATCCAGATGGGTTCCACTGCATCTGGGCCCTTTCTCTTTGTAGGGCTGAAGGTGGCTGATGTGAGAACTGCTCGTAGTCTGGGGTGGTGACAAATGGAAACAAGGACAGCCAGGATGCAAGGCCTACACTACACGCTGTAGCCAGCAGGGAAGGAAGGCAGCCTGGAGGAGGGGGGCATGCAGCCAAGGGGTGTGCGGGGGGGGGGCACGGGGTGGCGGAGAAGGGGAGAAGGGGGTCTTCTTACAAGCCACAGCGGGCCTGAGCCTGCTTGTCCTGAGGGCCACTGGCTTTGCATGGCCAGGGCTCAGTCTGTTCTGTTAGGGTGTAAGCAGGCAGGTGGGCACAGCACCCCCCTCCCCCCCCCCCCCCCCCCGCCAGGGGCAGGGCCGGGATAGACAGGAGGGAAGAGGAGTGAGGACATCCCTGCTGAGGGGGAAGTGGTGGCTGCGGCTCAAGCCCTTATTGCTATTACCACCCGCGTGATTTCATCCAATTATAAATTGTAATTTCTCTATGAAAGCGAGAGATGGAAAGCGTCCAATGAGGTCATCTGCCTCCCTGGCCGGGGTGAGGAAATTGTTTTAGATGGAGGGGGTGGGGGCAGGGTGGCTGCTTGTACAGAGGATGGCGGCGCGGTCCTCCCCGGCCCGATACACGCACACACGCACGCACGCCCATCCTCCCAGCCCCCTCCCCCCACCCCCACCCCGCACAGGGAAACCACAGCCGTCTTCTGAAACCACAGCTGTCCTGGCCCAGCAGCCCCGACACCCCCACCTCCCAGCTGAGACTCACTCCTGTACCCACGCCTCTCACACAGTGTACACACGCAGACACTCAAGCACGCATGTTGACACACAAGGAATGTGCACCCGCGCATGCATTTACACCCCTGCCCGCACACAAACACAATGTAGACACACCATTCACACCCACGCACATACTGAAGCACACACATAGATACACACAGGAATGGACCCGTGCTTGCATAGTTGAAAGACACATATATGCACGCAGTAATGTAACCACACACACATGAACGCCCACATTCACACACACATACACATAGCAATGCACCCATACAAACATTCATACACAAGCACACACTCATTAACACACATGCAGACAAACAGCAGAGCAAGAACACCTACCCCCATGCATACTACAAAGACTGGCACTTGGGCACACATCTATGTGCACAGCTACACCTATGCAGACATGTGAGCAAAAACCCAGTCACACTGCATAGAACAACGCTGCTATCTAAAAACACACTGGCACACAAGAACACAGAAAGGTCCCCATGTAAGCACATCTCGGCAGACATGCATACATCCTTGTCTACATCCACACACCCTGCAAAAATGAACCCACATGCACACAGTTACAGCCATATTCATATGGAACACACACACAGCTATACTCAGGGATGGACACATGTACAGTACACACACACACCACACACACACACACACACATACACACACACGAAGTGTGAAGGGCCTTCTCTATGTTATTACTTCTCTCTCTCTCTCTTTGCCAGTCCTGGGCTTGAACTCAGGGCCTGAGCACTGTCCCTGAACTGCTTTTGCTCAAGGCTAGCACTCTACCATTTGAGCCACAGTGCCACTTCCAGCTTTTTTTGTGTATGTGGTACTGAGGAATCGAACCCAGGGCTTTATGCATGCTAGGCAAGCACTCTACCACTAAGCCACATTCACAGCACCTCTATCTTGGGACATCATCCCTTTCTGGATACCTGCCCCACAAACTACAATAGCAGTGGCATGATATGGGATAGAAAGTCGCTCCCTGTCTTGCAGGGGGGACTCGAGGCTGGATTCCCAGCACCCGGCTCTGTGCCACAGACACAGTAGGTGCTTAGCAAGTGCATCCAGTCAACTCTTGCACTGTGCCTCATTGTTTAGAGCAGCCAGGCTCCGATGGGAGTTTTGAGCATCCATGGCCAAGGCCTCCTGGAGGCACTGTGTGTGGAGAGCAGGCAGGGCTTCAGCAGAGGTTGGGGCCTGATTTGGGGGGAGGCCTCTGGGATGTGTGTAGCTTTCTGAGTGGGCCTGGCTGGCAGTCGGGGGGGAGTTGTGGTGGGCTCTGGGCAGCACTGTGGCTCTTCCCACTTTGAGTGCATAATCATCATCATTAGTAGCCACCTGCAGTCACTGAACCAAATGTGGCCCAGGAATAAATATGTAAATGGGGCCGCCTGGCACACACCTTCCACCAGCCAGAGTCTCGGTGCCTGCAGAAGCTGCACCTAGACTGAGAGGAGCCCACACTGAGCAAGGTCAGTTTTCTATAGGGGTGTCAATGTCAGCCAGATTTGCCCAAAGCAAGAAGAACCTGTGTGGCCCCAGCAGGTCAGAATGGAGGTCTCCTTGGTTCCTAGAGAGAGGTGTGGCTCTGGGCACTACTGCCCACCAGACAGCTCCTCTGAGCCCCTCTGCCCTGGGCCTTTCCTGTCCCCATGGGCTCCAAGCCTGGTCTCTGCACCAAAGAGCCAGTTTTGGTATTATTTTGCCAGTCCTGGGGCTGGAACTGGGCATTGTCCCTGAGCTTCTTTTGCTCTACCACTTGAGCCACAAAGCCACTTGCAGCTTTTTCTATGTATGTGGTACTGAGGAATTGAACCAAGGGTTCATGCATGCTAGACAAGCACTCTTACCACTAAGCCACATTCTCAGCCCCTGTAGTAAATGCTCCCATTTGCTGGTTCTTTGAGACACTCACACATTTCTTCTTTTGTAACCAACAACATCACAACTGTGATGAAAAGATTCAAGAGGGAAGAGAGCCAAGTGCCCAGTCCCACAACTCCACTCCTTCCTTTGCATTCTGGTGGGATCTGCCCACGCAGACCTGCCTCTCTCAGGGAGACACGCCACGCCATCAGCCTCTTCCAGTGATTTCTGGTTGGCCCTCTCCTCCACGCGAGGGATAGCCCAGCCCAGCCCAGCCAGCAGGACAGGGAGGGTTGGCCCATTGGAAAAGTTGAGAAGGTGGGGAGGGATGTGTCCAAAGTTACACAACCTGCAGAAGAGCTGGGGCCTCATTTGCATTTGGCCAGATCTCTTCTCCCTGCACCATGTTAAGATCCAGCACAGATAGACATTGGGTGGACCAGAAAAGGGTCCTTGATCTCCTGAGGCCTTGTCATGCACCCCTCTACTACTTCTTTTTTTTGTTGATCATGGGGCTTGAACTCTGGACCTGGGCACTGTCCCTCAGCTCTTCAGCTCAAGGCAAGCGCTCTACCACTTGATCCATAGTGCCACTTCCAGGTTTCTGAGTGGTTTATTGGAGATAAGAGTCTCAGTCTCAAGGGCATTCCTGCCCATGCTGGCTTTGAACCATGATCCTCAGATCTCAGCTTCCTGAGTAGCTAAGATTACAGGAGTGAGCCAACCCCCTCTACTTCTTTATTCCTCCCCCTCCTTCCATTTCTCCATCAGTCCATCTTTTCAACCATCCATCCTCCATTCATCTAATCATCTGTCCATCATCCATCCATCCATTCGTCTCTCCATCTTTCCATCTATCCAGCCAGCCATCTCTTCATTGAGCAGACAAACCTAGTCCGTGCTTTAGGCACTGTAAAGACATTGGGGACCAAAGAGGACCTTTATCTGTCAGGAAGTCTTAGTTTCGTGGGGAGGCCCCTACGTAGCAGCAACAGCAGTGTAAGACGCAGAGCACTGTGGGAGCAAAGACCCCGCCTTGAACATACTAGGTGGGGAAGGGGACAGATCCCAGGGGACTTCCTGAGGAAGATGGCACTGTGCTATGATTCTGGGCTCTGTCCGGCAGAGTGGGGCAGGCATGGCTTCATTCCTTCTGTCTCCTCCCCTGTCTGTGTCCCAGGGTCCACCTCTGGCCCTCAGGGCTTGCAGCCCAAGTAGAACCAATCCTTCAGCTTTACAGTTCACACTGCCTTAAAGACTGGTGCGCACAGATCCTAAATCCTATATTAGCAATTAGCCCTCCTGTTTCATTCCAACCTATGGCTCTTAGGGATGGACTTCTACATGTGCGTCATTAATCAGATGCCTGGTGTGTATGCTGCTGGAGCCCAGGTGGGCTCTATGGCTGGTGGCTTGTCGAGGAGCGTTTGAAATGAACAACACGTCACCCCCTCCCTGGGCAGCGCTGCCCAGAGACCAAGAGGGCAGAGTTTAGATCACTATGAGCAGGTCAGGGCTGCGGCAAGCCAGGGAAGCGGGCTCTGCTTTCATTTGGGGCCTGCAGACGGAGGTCAGTATGTCTGACCTTTCTAGATGAAAGGGCTCTTTGTGATCAAATCCAGAGTTTGTTCTGTGATGGCCGACCCCCCCCCCCCATGGCCAGCCACAGGCCTTCCCTTTCTCCCCACCACCAAGGGGCCGGCTCTCCTCTCAGACCATCATGATTCCTTTCCCCCTAGGACAGCAGGGGCATAGGGCTGAGGCCATAAGGCAGCGGGGGTGGGGGGTGGGGGGGGGGGGGAGGACGCACGTTCACTCAGGGCAGGACCGTGCCTGGAACACGGAAGGTCAGCCGGCTATGAGTGGGGTGGGAAGAGCATGTGAGGCCACAGGAACAGAATGCACGAAGGCTCAGAGTGAGAGGGCTTGGCTCAGTAAAGCTGACTCCATGGGGGCGGGGAGGGGGGCAGTGATGAGCCGGGGCAGGGCAGAGCCCGGCCTTGGAGCTCAGGGCTGTGCCTGGAGGGCCTGGCCTGGTCTTCCTACCAAGGGCAGCCACAGCCTGGCCTCCTCCCTGTGCTCTCCTTGCCCCCCACCCAGGCCTGGCACCGTGGCCTGGCACCCAAGGAAGGGCTGAGAAGGGGCGGAGGCGAGAGCCTGCTTAGGCGGTGTGAACCTCTCAGCCTCCATTCTGCTAATTAGACCGCTTCCTGACAAAACACAGACTTTCAGGGGTGGATGTGCAGGCAAGTGTGCCAGCCAGGCTGGGGGTGGCTGCGGGGAGGGCCCACGCCAGCCTGCCAGCCGCCAGCACCGCAGAGTCTGAATGCCCAGGGCAGCTCCCGGGGTCCTCAGGGCCCACCCTTCCGGGCTTCCCAGTGTGGGCAGCTGTGGCCAGCAGTGGCCTCTGGGACTCAACTCCCTGGTGCTGGACCGGGCCATGTGGGCCGCACAGGTGAAGGGCCTGCTTCTGCCAGGTCCTGGGTCCTAAGGTGCTGACCCACCGGGGCCGAGTGGCAGGACTCCTGGCATGGCTGCCCAGTGGGGTCCCTTGTCCTTGGAAGCAGAGTGGCAGGAGAGGGCAGGGGCCTGCTAGATGCTCCTGTGCCTTTTACATCTCTGAGCCCAGGCTGCACCTGGATCAGGGGGCGGGGTGGGGCGGGGTGGGGGCGGAGCCAGGCCCTGTGCTCTTCTGGCCTCATTAAGGGGATAGGCAGCTTCCTCAGCTTTTTTTTTTTTGTCGGTCGTGGGGCTTGAACTCTGGGCCTGGGCGCTGTCCCTCAGCTCTTCAGCTCAAGGCGAGTGCTCTACCACTTGAGCTACAGCGCCACTTCCGGTTTTCTGGTGGTTTATTGGAGATAGGAGTCTCACGGTCTCTCCTGCCCGGGCTGGCTTTGAACCGCGATCCTCAGATCTCAGCCTCCTGAGTAGCTAGGATTACAGGCGTGAGCCACCAGCGCCCGGCTCCTTCCTCAGCTTTTGAAGGAGAGGCCCTGAGGAGGTGTAGAGTAACTCCAGGCCCAGTGGGTCAGCCTGCTGTGCGGCCTCCGCCCACTGTCTGCAGGCTCCCAGGATGGAAGCTGCCCTGCTGGCTGGGCCCTACCCAGCAGGCCTTGCTGTACCCCGGCGCCAGGGCTCAGGAGGGTCTGCCACAGAACTGGGGAGCCAGGATGATGAGTTGAGGGCCGCTGGCCAAGGTCAAAGCCTCCGATTTCAGGAAACCAGGCTGCCTTTGCTGGCAGGACTGTGACTTCCTGACCCCGCGCTGTCCGCCACGGTGCCCTTGCTGGGTCCCTCCGGCATCTAGGCCCTGCTGGCTGCCCTGGCTCTGAGCGCAGGCCCACAGCCCTGGCAGCCTGGGCTCTAGAGCAGGCCTGGTGCTGTCCACACACCCGCTCTCGGTCAGATATTGGAATTGGTATCTTGCCGGCCAGGGGTACTGACAGCAAAAGGCTAGGGGGTGCCAGGGACCTCTAATTTGCTCTACTGTCCCCACCCCCTCTCCAGCCCGGCTCCTTCCAGAAGTGTCCCCCCTCCCCCACAGCCTCCCTTCTCGAACCCTCCTGCCCATTACTGTGCCAACCCCCAGGGACAGGTGTCCCCCAGCCTGATGCCCCCAAACCTCAGTTTCCCCTGCGCCACCAGGAGCCTGTGCCAAGGGATTTTTGTCTGTGTGTTGGAAATCTCCCGCCCGCCTGCCTTCCCGTAAGCATCGCTCGCTGCCCCGGAGATCTGGAGCCCCGCGCCCAGGCCGTGCGGCCAGACTTTGTTAATATTTACGAGTGGCTCAGGAAGCTATTAGCTTCCTTTTCTTGTTGTTAATTGAAAGCGGAGAAAATGGTTGTAACACTTCAAAAGGACTTAAAGCACAGCCCAAGAGCCCAGCTGAACTGGAAGGAAGGGGAGAGAGGAGAGAGGGTATTTTAAATAACTAGTCCGTGCACGCCTCCCGGGAGGAAGGATGCTTCCTTCCATCTTTGCCTCAGCTCCCTTTCCTCCCGGGCTTTCCTTATTGCTTCTTATTGTCTCTCCCTTTGCATCGGGGAGCCTGCTTCCAGGAGAGGAGGAAAAAGGAGAAGGGTTCGCTGCAGTTTTGTTAATCATGAGTCTCTTTGAAGCGGCAGCCAAGGAGGCCCCTGGTGCCTTCGCTCCCGGAGCACGGGGAAGCAGCGTTGCCTGGCAGCTGCGGGCTCAGGAATGTCCCTGGCCGCGGTCACCTCCCACACTCGCGTGTGACCTCAGGAGAGCATGTTGGGATCCACCCCTTGTGTGCCCTGGAGAGAGTCAGGAGTGCCATGGTCTTGGTGGAGGTGGGAGGACTTTGAGGTCCAGCCTTGGGAGGCCTCTGGCCTGGGTGGTCAGCTTCCTGCTTCGCCTCCTCCTCAGCCCTCTTTCCCTCCCACTGCACCTGCACACGCGCAGCTCCTGGAGGCTCTGCCCCGGGGTATGGTGTGGTGTGGCCCTGCCCAGGATGGCGTGGGGCTCGGGAGCTAACGGTCTTCAGGGCTGGGGAGGTGCACAGCGGTGGAGGGCTTGCCTGATGGGCTCAATTAAACTTTAAAGCCTCCTCCAGGAAGCCTTCCCTGCCCCTTACCTTGTTCCCAGCCTCCTTTACTGAGGCTGCGCAAGCTGCCCCCCACCTGCTCTCTGTCCACCTGGCTTCCCTGCTGAGCACAGAGGCCGCCTCCATCGGAGGCAGCCGGACGCCCTGGCTGCATTAAAGGAGGCACGGGCAGACCGCACCCCGAAGGAGGCGGTCTCCGTTCCGCCTTAGTCACACACACACGAGCAAGATGGTGTGTGTCCATGTGTCGTCCACCCTACCTGGCCAACAAAGAACCGCTGAGCAGCCACTAGCGGAGACAAGGGTGAGCCCCCCTGGAGCTCCCTTGGCCTAGGCCCCACCATCTCCACTTGCTGGTCTTCTCCCAGGGGCCCAGGCACACAGACACTGGGTTTCCACAGACAGCAGTGCCTAAAGGCCTCACCCGGTATTGAGTCTGTGGCAGACACTAGTCATATGTCCCCATGCTGTGTCCACAGGCACTAGTAGTACTATTTCAGATTTCCACCACAGCAGAGACACTCAAGAGCCTGCCCAAGGTCACACAGTGGGTCCAGCATAGAACCTGAAGGCAAACCCATTCCTGCCTCTCAACTCTGTGCCCTGGAAAGCACGCCAGATCTTCCTGAGTGGTCAGGGCTCAGACACCAGAGGCCGCAGGCCTAACTCCTGCAGGTTCACAGGGCGCATGAGCAGTGAAAGGTTCTGAGGAGCCAGGCATGAAGGCCATGCCTGTAATCCTAGCTGCTTCCAGATCTGACATCTGAGGATTATGGTTCAAAGTCAGCCTGGGCAGTAAAGTCCACAAGACTCTTCTCTCCAATTAACTACCAGAAAGCTAGAAGTCGGGGAGGTATGGCTCAATTGGTAGAGTGCCAGCATTGAGTGAAAAAGCCAAATGAGAGCGTGAGGCCCTGAGTTCAAGCCTCAGTACTAACATGCATGTGCACTCACGCACACACGCGCGCACGCACACACGCGCGCACGCACACACACACACACACACACACACACACACACACACACGGCTCTGAGAAGTCCCACAGCAAAGACAGCAATTGACGATGGCTTGCCCCAGCAGTTACCAGCTAAGTTTGTTTTCTGTGACACCCATTAACCTCCCAGGAGCTCTGTGTTCTTCCAAAACATGGTTCCGGGGAAGCCAAGGGTTCCTATGTCCACTTGCCCAGCCTTGGCAAGGCAGCGGCCCCAGGGGCTGTGACACGCAGTGCTAAGAATGGCCTGTCCCTGCCTCTGCCTCCCTAGCCGGTGCCCAGAATATAGCAGGTGCCCACATGCTCAGCAGGGGACGGCTGGGGCGGGGAGGCGTGGCCCAGACAAGCCAGGATGGACACCCGGGATGCATGTCCTGGTCCTGACCGGGGCCAGACACGGTTTCTGCCCCAAGCCATCCCTCTCCTCCCCCCCCCCCCCCCATGCAATGGCAGCCACTCCAGCTACAGCTACATTTGGCCTCTACCTCCCTGTTTTCTGCGCAGATCTGAAGCAGTCTGTCCCCCTTGACCCCCCGCCCCCTCCCCGCCCCCCCTCCCTGCCTCCCGCCCAGTCAGCGCTCCCTGCCCCAAGCCTGGCCCCAACCAGGCCAGCACCTCTGCCTCGCCCTCCCAGCTCTGGAGCTCCTGCCTCGCCATCGGAGCATATCCCAGCCCTGCCCGGAATACTAATTCTTCCTAGATGAAACCATCCGTGTTTAATTTTTTTAAGGACCAGGCAGAAAGAAAAGATGAGAAAAGGGGAGACATGGTGGGCAGAAGTGGGAGCCTCCCTGAGTCTCCTTCCAAAAGGGTCTCTAGGAGGCTTGACTGGGACTGCAGGGGGATACCACCCCGCCCCTGGCAGGGGCCACAGATGGAAGGTGGCCTTTTGAGTAAGCGATTGATTAGCTCTGGCTTGAGAAGGCTGTTTTGGGGGTCCCAGGCACCCACCTGTTTGCAAATTAGAATTTTTCCAGGTCATGGGGCTGGGAAGGTGGCTCAGTGGTAGAGCGCTTGCCTCGCAGGCAGGAGGCCCTGGGTTCGATTCCTCAGCACCACATAGACAGAAAAAGCTGGGAGTGGCGCTATGGTTCAAGTGATAGAGGTAGCCTTGAGCTGAAGAGCTGAGGGACAGCGCCCAGGCCCAGAGTTCAGGCCCCACGATCAACAAAGAAATAAAAGAAAATTTCCAGATCTTATTAGCAAACAGAGCCCCGAGTTTCCCCAGGACAGTCCCCCATCCCTAAAGCAACCTCAGCGTGGCCAGCAGGGGCTCAGGTGATCTTACTGGCCTTGCGGGGGTTTCTTGAAGCCCCCACATTGTGCCTGGGCCCAGGGAAGAGTGGGCAGAGGGAGGCTTGGCCAAGGAGCCCCTTCAGCCGAGTGACAAGTCCTTGGCCTCTCGGAAACAGGCTGAAGTGGGGAGAGCAGGTGGGCCTCACCTGCTGCTTCTGAAGCTGTGCTCCTGGGGGCCAGTGTCTTAAAGTCTCTGGTCATTTTCCTTATCTGAATGATGGGAGGGGCAGCACAGTCTGTGGGTGCAGAGGCTTATACCTCACGCACCCCTAAGTTACTACCCAGCCCTGGCAGCGCCCTGAGCACAGCCCACCCAGGTGGCACTCATGCAGGCTCCGCCCCTCACTCCTCACACCCAGTCCCGCGTAACACCCTAGCGTCCCTGGAGGGACAGATGAAATTGTAACAGCAGAAAACGTGACAGAACACGAAACATGCTGAAATCGGCCACGTAAATTATGAAATCCAGGTCAGCCGCTCCTCCTAAGGTGGGGGAGCGGGGGTCACACGCACCGTAGGCTCCAGCTACACCTGCCCTTCCCTCCTTCCCCACCCCTCTTCCTGAGCCACCCACTGACCCAGAGCTCTGACTGGCCTGGTCCAAGTACCATAGCAGGGCCCACCTTCCCCAGCCTTCCCTGCCTTCCTTCCTCCCATGCCCACCACACCTCAGACAAACCCCAACCTCTTTCTGGAAGTTCACCGCTACCCCCCTGCCCCCATTCTGTCCCTGCTGTCCCAGCCACCTGTGAGCCAGCTGTGAGCTGTGAGCACGCACAGCTGGTCCAGGGAGGGTGAAGAGAAAGCGGGGGTGGGGGGGGAGGAGGGAGAAGTAGTGGTTGGCCACCTCTCACCCATACACAGGCCCAAGTCATAAATTGTCATCGACCCAGTGCCAGCCCAGACTGGAGACGAGCTGGGGAAATAAAACGCTGGGCTCAGTAATTGTGCCCTGCTGCCTGGGTTTACTTATTTGTGGCTTTCCTACTCACCAGGAACGCCACGATAAATAACTGCTGACTATTAGACTCCCAGAGAAAAACACTATGTGATCCATTTTCTGAGGATGGCCAGCGCTCAAGCCCCACCCACCAGCTGCCCTCTCCCATCTGATCTCCCAGCCCCCTGTGCGCTGCACGCACAAGACCGGGGTTTGAGCCCCAGAACCAAGTCAGGCAGGCTTGAGTCCCGTATCCCCCACTCCCGGGGCTCCTTTATAGAAGGTTCTGGGCTCAGAATGTCAGTTTTTATTGGGTCCCCATCACAGCTAAGTCTCTCCCTTTTGTTACTAAGCAGAAGATACTATCCCCCACGTGCTGAAAGAACGGAAGAGATACCACCTGCTTCAAGTTCTTTACCAAGAGACACAGGTTCAGAGAGCTGAAGTGGTTTATCCAAGGTTACACAGGGTAGAACTGGGTCTCAACTCCGGCCTCCTCCTCCTCCTTCCTTTCACTTCATCCTCCCTCCTCAGCCCATGCCTGGGCCAGGCTCTCTCCGGAAGTCTCCCTCTCCACTCAGGTGTGGCCCGCTAGACTGGAGCTGGGGCAGCGGGAGGGGTGGGAGAGGCTGCAGAGGAAGGGACTTGCTCTGACCAAACAGGCCCGTTCAGCAAGTGAGGAAACAGAGGCCCGGAGTTTTTGTGTTCAGTGTTCAGTGGTTTGGTGACAGACCCTTGTGGCTGAGACAGCTGGTCACTGTGCCTTGGTCTCAGCTCTGTGCTTCCACCCAGAGCCCTGGGATGCCTGGTACGGCCAGGTGTCACTCTTCACCACCACCGCTGCCACTGCCTGCTGTGTCCCCCTCAACAACACCCCCTTGCCCCTCTCCCCGCTTCAGAACCAGAGCCCAGTGTGATTCTGGTGGCCTGCTGATTTCCCTAGCCCCACCCATGACAGTGAGAGTTCCTGGGCCCGCCCCTTCCTTGGCTCTGCCCACAGCAGTGAGGCTCCGCCCCATGAGGATGAGCAGTTCCTGGCTCCGCCTCCAGCCAATGCCATCTGATGAGCCAGGTTGCACCAGCTCCTTTCTTGCTCTTAGTGACAAATGGAGATGTTCTGCCCCCCTTTCACAGACAAGGCAACTGAGACTCAGAAAGATTAAGTGACTTGCTCAGGGCCACACAGCCAAGACGGTTATCCTGGTTTTTTAGTCTGTGGTCCAAAAAAACTGTCCACAACTTAGGTAGAGGAGCCAGATCTCCTCAAGAATGGGTGGGAGAAACCCCAAAGGGCCTTGCGCTGCCTGCAGATGAGAGCCCGCCTGATAGGAAAAGCTGAAGCTGTGGTTATTGTGTCGCAGGAGCAGGCTGGATAGGAAGAACCCACAGCTCTCCGGACAGTGGCACTGGAGTTCCCTCTGGAGAGGTAGTCACTCCTGGCTGCAGCTCCCAGGGCCCGTCCCAGGGAGGCAGTCCCCAGGTGGTCCAGCTCTGTGAAGAGCTCTGAGTCAAGAGTCCCCGGGCCCTGGGTGAGACCAGGGGATGCACCAGGAGCCAGGGACCCATGGAAGGAGTGAGGCACAGAGGAGATGGACAGTGAGGGGGCGGGGGGAAGGAAACAAAAAAAGAAAAACAGCAACCACCAAGATTAACTTCTGCTAGGTGCAGTCTCACACCTGTCATCCTAGCTCTTCAAGGAGGCTGAGATCTGAGGATTAGGTGAAAAGCCAGCCTGAGAAGGAAAGCCCATGAGACTCATCTCCACTTAACTACCACAAATGACAGAAGAAGAGCTCTGGCTTAAGTGGTAGAGCGCTAGCCTTGAGCACAAAAGCTCACAGCACCTAGGCCCTGAGTTCAAGCCCCAGGACTGGCACCAACATAAAACAAAACCAAAGACAGCGGTAGGATGGCACCATCCTCGCCCACCCTCTAAGGTCTCCACACCACTCAGAGCTTGGCTTTCTTGGCTCTGCCTCAGGCCTCACAGTGCCTTCAAACTTCAGGGCCCTCCAATGGCCGAGGATGCTGGTCACCCCTCCTGACCCAGCCCAGACCTCTGCTGCCTCAGAAGCGAGGCACCAAGCCCGTGCCTCCTCCCCGCCTGTTCTTCTCACACAGCCCCTCCAGCAAAGTGGTCAGGCGGCATCGCACAGGGCAGAGCAGGCGGCTGTGGGCCAGGTTTCCAGCTCCTGCTTAAAACAGCCCCACACCTGAGCCCCACCTTGAGTGATGGGTTGGGAGGCATGGGAGCTGAACCCTGTCCTCGGGGAGCCTCGTGGCTCACAGGGCACAGAGGCCAGACAGATAATCACCTAGACGACTGAGAGAACAGGAGAGCAGATGCGAGAGAAAAGGGACTCGTGTGACCTGTCCCGTAAGGTGGCTGGACAGAGAACACCTGGCATAGAGACAGCACCAGCCGTGTGCACAGCCTGGAACCGCGCTCCAGAGCTCCAGCCAGGGCAGCGATGGTGGGCCGGCTCTAGAGGATCACAGAAGACCACAAAGAGGCAGGCAGGGGTCCCCTCCCTTGGCCTGCCCCCGCCCCCAAGGACCCTGAGGAGGACAAGGGTTTGGGGCATGCTCAGGTTGGTGTAGGATCCGTAGCCCAGCTGCCAGGCAGAGCACTGGAGATGAGCCTGACCTGGGCAGGAAGTAGCGGCATGGAGTGTCCCCCTCATGCCAAGGGCTCTCAGAGGGCCCCATTCTGCACTTGGGGCTCAGCCCCTCGGGAGCAGGAGGGCAGGCGGAGCTGTGGGGCACGTGGTCCAGGTGCGCCTGTACGCCAGGTACTCGAACCTGGAGCCTCAATGAACTGCACTATCGTTTATTTTAATGCCTTTGTGGCCTGAGTTTGGGTGCCAGTGAAATATAGCCTTGCATTGGTTACCACTAGTGGAGGACCAACAGGAATTTGGGGGTGTTAGATCACTATGACAGTCACCCCAAAGGCCAGCAGAAGGCATTGCCTGGGGGCAGGATTTGGGGTACCACAGGTTAGCCCGATGCCGGATGTGGGGGCTACCAGAATGCATTGCCTCTCAGCCCTTATAAGGAACAAAGCCCAGGGTGGAGCAAGTGGGGGGGGGCAGGGTGGGTGGGAGATGGAAAAGTGTCCCCCTCCACCCCTGCATGCCTGGTTGATTTGTTTTCCCATGTGCTGTGGCATGGTAATGTTCCTCTGAAGTCTGGGAGACTCCAGCTCAAATTAACTAGCAAAATGCCAGACTGGAAGCAGAACTCAAGCAGTAGAGCACCAGCCACGAGCACGAAAGCTGAGTAAGAGTTCAAGGCCCAAAGTTCAAGCCCCAGCACCAACAAAAATAGATAGATAGATAGACAGACAGACAGACAGACAGATAGACAGACAAAGATAGAAAGGAAAGGAAACTACAGCTTTGTCCCTGCACTGAGGGCCTGGGGTAGTAGGGCCGGCCCAGGGTGCCAGTCCCCTGGCAGGCAGGCTGGGTGCCCAGCCACGAGGGCAGAGGGACAGGGCTGCCCTGTGCGCTACAGTTAGTGTCGGACCCTGCGGGGGCTGGACTTGGAGGGAGATTTATGAGCTGGGTTAAAATTGAATTTGGGTAGAAGATCCCGGCTAGCCGAGCTGGCTGCCCCAGACAAATGGCCTGGCCCCTGCTGGCTTTCCTACCCCGTGCCAGCCTCCTCCTTCCTCCCCGGAAGGCAGCCCGCCACCCGCCCGCTGCCCGCTGAGAAATCATAGCACCAATTCGATTTGGGCAGCAGGGGCGGGCACTGGGGCTTGTTTGCACTTCAGTTTGAAATTGAACAGGACAGGGCGTGTGGCGGGAACTGCCTGTGCCCAGGCGGCCTCTCTGTGGCCAGGGGACCCCACCCCCAGCCTCTGGAGGGAGGGAGGCCCGGGACCCCTCCTGTCATCTCAGATGGACAGCTGCCATCTGACCCAGGCCCAAACCCTGTGCCCCTGGTCCTCCCGGGGCCCGGTGGCTGGGGCTTGACTCCCAGACATGCCTGGGGTGGGGGGCGGGGCTCAGGCTGATGGTGAAGCCTCAGCGAGCCTCGAGTTCCTCATCTACAAAAAGGGGACACTAATAAGCCCAACTGTTACCAGATGACGTAGTGAGCCCCGTCACAATCATGCCCCTGGATAAACACTGACACAACGACCACGATGCACTGCGGTCTTGCCCACACCCCCGGGGCCACACCATCTTCTCGTGGGGCATAGTGGTACAGCTTTTGGTCTTCCTGGCCTAGAGTAGATGGGATGGGGAGCAATGCTGGTCCCTCCCCCCCCCCCCCCGCCTGAGGGATGGAAGGACAGAGTAGCCCCTGGGTTCAGCCCTCTCCCCGCTGGCCATCATGCCTGAGGGCACCGTTCTCACCCCAGCATTGGGTCCTTCCCGGCACTGCCTGCCCATTTCACAGATGAGGGAAAGTGAGGCCAGTGCCCAGAGACTCATATCCTCCCCTCACCCTGCCACTTCTCTGCCCCCCCCCACAGCTCCTGTCCACAGCTCACGTGGGCAGAGCACGGGCCATGGGACGTGGCTGGAGGACAAGGTGCCCCAGGGCTCTTGCTGGCAGGGTCCCAGGCCCGTCAACGCTGTGTCACCTTCGGAAGCTGAGCGGCTGTGGTGGCTCTGCCCCAGGCTGGGGGAGGCAGAGGGAGGGCAGGTGGAGCTCTACCAGGCTGTGCAAGGCCGGTGTGCCACGCACAGAGGTCTGGCTCCCATGCTCACTTCACACATGCACGCTTGCGTACACACACACAGGACACACCCCTGCCTGCAGGACAGGGGACAGGCTGGGTCTCCTCCATCTGGCCTCTCACCTCCTGATTGATGGTCTAGAAAAAGACAGGCCTGTTAGCTACTCCCAGGCCTTCCAGGTCAGGCAAGAGGTGCCTGGTGGGAATAGGGCACCCCTGGGCCCTCTGCTGCACCCTTGAGGGGTCCCTTTATCAGACACCCTGGAGTCTGGCAGCACCCCCCCCCCAGTTGTGCTCACCATGCCCGCTCCGTCTGGGCTCCTGTGGCTTGGGACTCAGCTCTGCTTCTCCAAGTGCAGGGGTAATCCTCCAGAGCCCAGGAATTCAGGTGTCAACTCATTCGCCCCCACCATGCTCACCCAGCACACTTCTGGGGCAGTCCTTCGCCTCTGCTGACCTTGCCTTGACCTTGGCTGGTGTGCCAGCTCACCCCAGCAGAAGGCCCGGTGAGCCTCCCCCTGGAGCCACCCGGCTCTGCCCCGTGTCAGCTTCTTGTTTTTTTTTTTTTAACTCGTGTACTTATTATTTATGTATTCCCTGCTCATTCTCCAAAGGATTTGCAGCACGCACAGAAATGCAATGCAACAGAGTACACGAGGCTCCAGGGGAGGCAAGTGGGCGGGAAAGCCAGGCCTCGGAAGCAGCGTGGGGCTGGGGTTCAAATCCTGCCGCCTTTACTCATTCAGCCACTGCGGGCAGAGTCCCTGCGCCGCTGCCGGCCGTTTCCTCATGGTGCGGCCTATTCCTCTAGGGTAGTCTTCCTGGCCTGCCCCCTGGAGGCTCCCAGCATCCCATCCTGCCTCTGGGCTTCCCCACGTCACCCACCAGTGTCCCCCAGGAGGGAGGAAGGCTAGGAGGCAGAATTTCCTGCCATGCCCTGCTGCCCCGTGCCAGTATTTTCTGGATGTTGATAGCCCAGGCTAGCCTGTCTGCCAGGGGCTCCCAGCCTAGCAGCCGGGGAGGGGTCTGGGGACCCAGACTGTCCCAACACCCCCATCCTTGCCCTGCGTCCTCCGCCCCAGCACATACTTGTAATCCTGCCATGGGAACCGAGCGGCCGCTCCGCTCCACATGCTCCGTGCGTGGCTGCTGTATTGACCCAGCTGTGGGGACGAAGCATCTATTTAGTAGCAGCAGGTGGGAAGGCAGCTCTCGGGGAGCCCGGGAGGCCAGTCGGGTGCAGAACACTGCCGAGCCCTGGCTCCACCTCAAGCCCCAGCACCATGGCCTCAATGTCTGCGAACCCGGCAGAGTGGACCCCACCTCAGCCCTCCCTGGCTTCTCTGCACGCTTGTAGGGGCCGCGGAGAGAGGCACAGCCCCGTCCTGCTCAGCTTGGGACCTGGAGATCGGGGTGCCACATGGCCGATCCCCAAGTGGGAACTGGCTGCCACCACACTCTCACCTCTACATTTCTGGGGCGGCAGCTGAACACTGCAGGTCTCTACCCTGCGTAGCTCCACCCGCCGCCCGCCGCCTGTCTCCTGACACAGCCACCTGCTGTGATGTCTACGGTTCCCATGACTTGGTAGGATAAAATAATTCCCGGCGCTCAATTTTAAATAATTAAGAAGGAAAGTCCTGACGGGGGGAGGGGGGGAAGAGGGGGAGTGGACAATAGAAGAGGGTACAGTGCCGCCATTAATAATATTGTGGAATTCCAACTATGAGGAGCCCCCGTGTGTCTGTAGTCCCAGAAGCAGGGCCGGCAGACTCCCTGGGTGCCACTTGGATCCGCTCTGATCAGGGACCCACAGAGGCCTCCCGCCCTCCCCACATCATTTCCTGCCTCATTTCCCGGCCTGGGAGCTCAGCATCCTCAGTAATGTGGGTCCATGGAATGGACATGTGGGGAGGGAACTTCTGCAGAGCCATGTGAGCGAGGGCCTCATTCCTGCACCATAAATGTGGCCCTCCCTTCATGAGTGCCTACTGTATGCCGTCAGCCCCCGCCTGCCTGTGATTCGTCCCCACGGTATAGAGAACAAGCCCTAAGGTGCCCTTCCGGGGTTGATGAAAATGTTCTGGCATTAGACAGGTGTTCATGCAACATTATGTAAACTCCAAAAACCACCGAGCTCTGTGCTTAGTGTATATAGTCAGTGCACACTGTGGTGAGCCTTGCCAGTCAGTGTAGCTCCTCCCAGGAGAGAAGGGGTGCTCACCCTTAGCTTTTTTTCCTAGAGCCAAAAGCTCTACCACTTGAGCCACACCTGCACTTCCAGCTTTTTTCCTGGGTGTATGCCAGTCCTGGGGCTTGAACTCAGGGCCTGGATACTGTCCCTGAGTTTGTTTGTTTTTTCCTCAAGGCTAGCGTTGTACCATTTTTGGCCAAAAGCTCCACTTTTGGCTTTTTGCTAGTTATGTGGAAATAAGAGTCTCACAAAAATTTTTTTTCTCCCCAAGCTGGCTTCAAACCCTGAGCCTCAGATCTGAGCCTCCTGATTAGCTAGGATTACAGGTGTGAGCCATTGGCACCCAACTGGCTTTTCTTTATGGACACTGCCTCCCCCCAAGCCTGCGTGCTAGGAGGACATCTTGTTCTCACACTGGCCTCTACCCAAGTCACCTCCTCCCCACCTCCTCCCCAGTCACTGATCGGGATTCACTCTCCCCCTCCCCCAGTGTGGGCATCTCCCTGAGCAGACTCCCTGTCTGGCTGGGTCTGTGCAAACCAGGCTGGGCCCTGGACTGAGGCTCTGCGGAGCAGTGGGATAAAGGAAGAAGAGGAAGGAGGGCTTCCCTGCCTATAGGAGTATGGCTGTCTCCAGAGAGGGGTGGTCAGCCCTGTGGCTCCCCGGGCCCTCCACAGGGGCTCATGGTCCTGTTCTGCCCACCCAGACAGCACCCCCCCCTCCCCCCGGGTGTCCCGCCAAGCCAAGCCTGCAAGGGGAGGCGGCTGGGCCGGAATAACCAGATTAGCCTAAGCGGCTGCTCTTGTTTCCTGGCATAATTGGATTGAGGCCATGTTCGGTGCAGCTGCATTTAATATTGTAATTCTGCAGCCGCCGCGCCCCGAAAGCGGCCACACAGCTAGCCCGGCGGCCCGAGATGGGCCTGAAGTCAGGCAGGGCTTGGAGCTGGGGGAGAAGCTGGCCAGGTGGTAGGGTGGGGCTGGGCCTGGCAACCGGGCAGGCACCACCTAGAACCATGGAAGGGGCCGGCCACTTACAGAGCACCCCATGTCCCTGCCCCTTGCTGAGGGAGGGGCCGGGACAGGAGGCTGACCAGGAACAGGTCTATGGAGGTCATCAGGCTTCAGGCCACCAAGCATCTGAGGTCCTAAATGTAGAAGCTGGCGCTACTACACTGACACCGGGCAGCCAGAAGCCTTGGCCACCCACAGCTTGGAGTTCTTCCCTCTGCTAGATCAGCCCCATGTGGGTGACTTTTAGTGACAGTGACCCAGCCACCTGCGCCTGAATGCCGGGGTCCAGGGTGGCTGCAGAGCTGCAGGGGTGCCAGCAGGTGTGTGTGTGTGCACATAGGGCAGGAGGAGGGAGCCCACCTTTTGTACCCCACTTCTCACCCACAGCCTGATGATGTCTACACAGCTCCCTCAGCACCTGGACCTGGGTCCTTAAACACAAAGGAAGTTGGAGAATAGAGAAAACGGGTCACAGCTGAGAAGACAGAGGCAGAGGGTAGGCCTGGGACCTCCTGCTCGGACACCTCCTCCCCCTCCTGATGCCACCTGGGGGCTCCTGGAGGGGCTCCTGGGGGGCAGGTAAATGGCCGCATCCCTATGGCTGGTGACTACCCTCAATAGCTCCTCCCAGAGGCTCAGGCCCAGCTCTGAGAACAGCAGACACACAGCAGCTTCTGACCCACCTGGACTGGAGGGTGTCACCCTGAGAGGGGGCCCTGGGTTAGGGTCTGTGGCCCCAAACACTGCCCTCCCCATCCTCCCACCCGCTCTGCACAGCTCCAGGGCCCGGCGACAGCTCCCATCCATCACTCAGCCCTATTTTTAGGAGGTGATAACCCAGCTGTGAAAATTCACTCCACGTGAGGAAGTCTTAGCCCCAAGCTGAGGAGATGAACAAGGGGGGGGGGAGGGCGCTTGAGGAGTGGAGGGGAAGTGGCAGGGTGGGATGTCAACAGGCCTGGTCCTGGGTCACTGACAGGAGAATTGGGGGGGGATCCCACACCAGCTTTGCCAGTGAGGAACCCCTATCTGCTCCAGGCCTCAGTTTCCCTGTCTGTCAAGCACACTGTCATCTTACATCCCAGCCTGGCCTTCACCTATCAGAGTCCTTTTACTCCTTCCTTATAGGAGCCAGCGCCATAGAAAATACAGAAACCCACTTAAATGCATGCTTTAGACCAAGTAATTTTTTTAGTACAGGCTTGTCTCAAATCTTGCACCAGGTATACTTATACTGAAAAATCCTTTCATTTATAACCTGAAATTTAAATTTAGGAGTGGGATCTCTGGTGTTTTTATGTAAAACCTAGCAACCCTGCCAGTGCTCATGGCTCAGACCTGTCATCCTGGCTACTTAGGAGGCTGAGATTTAAGGATTGTGGTGTGAAGCCAGCCTGGCCAGGAAAGTTTGTGAGACTCTGATCTCCAATTAATCACCAAAATGCCAAAAGTGGAGATGTGGGTTGAGCAAAAAAGTTAAAGGAGAGTGCCCAGGCCCCAAATTCAAGCCCAAAGCTGGGAGTGATGCTCAGGGAATGACTAGACATAGAAACCAAAATTCTCTCCAAGCTGGGGCCTTAAAGGATACTTAGGAGTTCAGCAGATAGAAAAGAGAGAGACACCTCTCTCTTAAACCTCACTCCTTGGTAGAGACAAGAGTCCCACAATCTGGATTCTGGGACCCTGTGGAAGCCCTGGCTTTCCCTGTGCCTCAATTTCCCCACTATGAAAGGAAACTGTTGCCCTCTACCGTTTGTGAAGCTCTAGGTGATTCTTCCTTTGGGCTGTTGGTCACCTGGTAGGGGCCAGGCTAGGATGCGGAGGGCTGGCCAGGGGAACCCCCCCCCCCGCTGTGCCCAGGCCTCTAAGGTATCCCAAGGAGCCAGAATGGCAGTCAGCCACAGCCCAGAGGGAACGGGGCCAGACTCAGGACTCCACAGGGCTTTCGGGGTGACTGGCTCCCGGAAGCTTAGTGTCTCCTCTGGGGGAAGGCCCATTATGGGAGGTGGGGCGCGACACCCTGCGGAGCAGCAGAGCATGTTTGGGAGGCAGGAAGCAGCCAGCGTGCGCATGCTCCCGCGCACCATCTGACACGCCAGGCTGCACAGGCTGGCGGCCCAGCGCAGATGTGCGCCCGGCGCCCGCCATCTCTGCCCGCACCTCCTGTACCTGGGCCAGGGCAGGCGGCCTCAGCCCGGCAGGCAACTGGCACTAATTGTGAATTAATAAGTTAATTAATACGTGCCACATATGACCTCAGCTAATGCTTCCAAAACCTTCCAGTTCCATTCTGTCCACCTTAGGGTGCCAAGGTGAGGCTCTGGGCAAGACATAGCCAGCTGGGAAGCCAGGCAGGAGAAAGTGGGGGCCAAAGACAGATGTCCTGGTCCCCAACTCTGGCCTGGCTGCCTCAGGGGGATGGGTGTGAGGCACTGGGTGGGGAGGGGGCCTGCCCAGGTCACAGGACAGAAAACAGGCAAGGGCTGGGTAAGGGGGCATGCATGGGCCACAGCTAGATTCCCCACCCATGCAGGGGGTACACCGAGGAAGGAGGATGCAGCAGGGGGCTATGCCCGGCGCCCGCGGCCCTCAGAGGCTCATGGTGGGAGCCCCGGCATGGCTCTGCCTCTAGCTGGAGAGGGTGGCTTCACCCCCTCGGAGGCTACAGAACCCCTGAAACAGGGCAGCTGGGCAGACCTGAAGTCTCTACTTTGAGGTCACTATGAGATCCTGCTCCACATAGAGCTGAAGGGAGTTAGAGTTCACAGGCCCCCCAGAAGCTCAGGGTAGGGACTGCTGAGCCGCACAAGGGACAAAGCCACCACACCGGTCGGGGAGGACACAGGACCTCCCCTCCGCCCCCCACTCAAGAGCAGTTCTTGGTGCACTCTGAAACCTTACAGGTCTTTAATGTCAGCCCCTTGTAGCCAGGGCCAGGGCGGAGGGCGCTCTCCCCGCTGACCCCACCCACAGCACGGGGACCCCACACAGGTGGGTGAAGAGCCCGCCAGGGCTGCCCCACAGGGAGCGGAAGCAGCCGCCCCCAGTTACCCACTGGGTTTTGTTAGCATGGCAGGGTCACAGGGGCTTTCATTTTTCCGTTATGCTTCCTCATCTAGAGATGCTACATGTATTTGGGGGGGGGGTATTTATCTAATGTTGTGTAATTATTTTAATTTCTTTTAAATAAAAGACTGGATCTGCTGGTCCTAATTTTAGCTCCTGGGATTCCTGCCTTCTGGCTCCCACTGCCTTCCAGGCAGCCCTCCTCCTCCCTCTCCCTCCCCCACCCCCCAGCACCCAGCAGCCAATGCGTGGCACCTATGAGCCCGTGAGGAGGTGTGGCTGGGAGCAGCACCCCCCCCCTGGTGCCCGGGCAGGGCAGGCGTTATGAGTTCAGAGATTCGATTGGGGCCCACATCATCTTGTCTGCCGGGAGGATTTAGTGCGCTGGCTGCGGTCAATAGTGCGTTTGTTTTGCTATCGACCCACCAAGCAGCTCCCAAGCTGCCCGCCCGCCCGCCCCTGCATCCCTTCCGCTCAGGCGACTCCAGGTCCTGGGCCTGGAGTCATTGCTACACTGCAGACCTGGGGCTTCTCAGTCCCCCCCCCGCCTCCCCGGCCCAGGCCTCTTCCCACCACTGGTCCCTGGGTGGGTCTTAATTCTAACCCCCCCCCAACATATCCTCCCAGGGTCTTGGATGGCCATAGCCCTGGGGAGGATGGGGTGGGCGGCTCCCTGGCTCTGACTCTAGGACCCCCAAGCCATTAGGCTCTGTGGCATCTACTTCATAAATCAGCAAACAGAGCCCCAGAGAGGCAAGCTGACACTACCTGTGGCTGGAGCAGCCTTGCTGGTGTGCAACTGGTCTGGCTCAGTCCAGAAGCAGGGACTAAGAGAACTTTTCCTTGGCCACTCGCTCTGCTCCGCCCTCTCCCTGGCCTTGGGAAAGGAAGACACTAGGCTTCACCTATGAGAGTCACTCAGTCAGCAAACAGGGTAGAACCCAGGAGCACCCTCTCACCTGGTGCAGCCCTGGGCTTGGTAGAAATGGATGTCGGTTCCCTGAGAGAGGGATGGGGTGGGGAGTGGGGGCCTGGGAAGGCTGCAAGGGGAGCCTTTTGGACGGAGCTCTGAGGGGTGAATAGAATAGTGTGGGTGTGGGTACATATGCTGGTATATGGGCTTGAACTCAGTTGAGGCTTAGGCACTATCCCTCGTTTGTTCCAGGCTGGCACTCTACCACTTGAGTCGCAGCTTCACTTCCTACTTTTTTGGTGGTTAATTTGGAAATAAGAAGTCTCACTGACTTTTCTGCCCTGCGCTGGCTTTGAACTTCACCCTCCCAAGTAGCTAGGATTACAGCCATTAGCCATTGTCTCCAGGCTGAATAGAATTTGACAGAGCAGAAAAGCACCCAGTGATGGGCCCTATGGGAGCAAAGGCCAGCTGCACCCCGCCCTACACAGGAAGGAATGGATATGAAGATGGCCACTCCAGGCCACTCCATGAGTCAGGACAGGCTGTGGACTGTGGACACGGTGTGGTGTGCAGAACACATACAACCCATCCTGTCTCCAACTCCCTGGGGAACCAGAGACAGCCCCTTCCCCAGCTGTCCTAGAAGGGGCTCTGCCCCTCCCCTCCCCACTTCCAAAATGAGAAAGTGCCAAAAAAACAAAAAACAACGATTATCGTTCATGCCTCATCTCCCCCAAAAGTTATTAAATTTCATTCCACGAACAAATAAATCCATTTTTACTGCAGCAGGAGGCAACGGCAACGGTTTGGCTGTTTTACCTTTTTTATTTTTCAAAGTCCTGTTAAATCTGCCCTGATCTGCTGGGAGCCCCCCTCTCCCCCAGCCCCAGCGCACCTGGGTTGCTTATGCTGTGTTGTTTTCTTCCTTCTGGCTGTAGCTGCTGCAGCCAGATCCCACCTGACCTGCTCCCTGCACTCTCCGGAGGCCTTCCCCATCCCCAGCCTGCCCACAGGGCAATGCTTCCCCAAACCCTGTTTGTTTGGCATTTTATAGTTTTCCTAACACTTCCCTGCACATGCCTCCCGCCCAGGTCCTGGTGGGGAGGTGTTGCCCACTCCCTTTTGCAGGAGAGGAAAGAAACAGAAAAGCCAGACGCTTGCCATCTCCGCAGCTCTCCTGGCCTCTGATCCCTTCCCCAAGGCTCCCCCGCCCCCCTCCCAGCCAGCCGACATCTCTGACAAGTCACTTACCTCCTATCTCTGTCACCTGGCAGCTCTGTCACAGTAGGCACAAGCCCTGAACCCACAGCCTCAACCTCTGTAAGGGTGGAAAGGGGCTTGGTAGCATCAGCTCCCCCTTCAGGCCACCATGAAGATGGCAGTAGTTCCAGAGCGCAGCCGATGGCTTGGTATTTGGCGGTGGCCTTTCTCCTTACTCCAGTCCCCCAGTTTCCAGCCCCCCTGCTTGGATCCCCTGCCCCTCCACGAGAAGGCATGGATCTGGCTTGGGGAGGGGGCGTGCAGGCAGTATATGCCCTTTGTAGCTGAGGTCCGAGATGACTCCCAGGATAAATCCTCCTCCATCCCAGGATAAATCCTCCTCGCGGTTATTTTTTTTCCCTCCCTCAACCATTTGCTAAAGACTTAATGACTGTCGATAAGACGCCTGTTGCTGAGCCTCAGGCGGCAGTGGCAGCTGGCTGCAGGTTTCCTGGGGGAACATTAGTGAGCATGGGTGTCACCATGCCCCACCCACGTGTGCCAGGGCCCCTGTGGGCATCAGGCCCGAGACTGCCTCCCTGTGCCAGGAGGGGGTCAGGCCACTGCAGGGCCCAGCCAGCAGCTGTGAGCCCAGCTCTACATCTGGGGTCTTGCTTAGGAGACAAAGCCCTTCACCTCCGTCCCGATCCAAGCTTCTCCCAGCTGTGCCCCCACCCAAACCCAGGACCAGCAACTTAGCAGAAATGGGCATGAAGACCCCCTTCCCAGAGACCAGACTAGGAGAGGGGAATCTGGCTCCGTTCTCTTCATCTCCCGCTGAGATTACTGGGACTGGAACCAGAGAGGAACCCCTGGAGCCCATCTGCACCTCCAGCCCACCCAGCCTTGGCCCGTGACAGGGCTCCTGCCCCCCCCCCCCACACCAGGCGCTGACAGCTGACAGCCCATGTGCCACCAGGCCTGGCAGCACCTTCTCCTCTGGGTTGGGAGCTGTCTCAGGTGTCAGATGGGATTGTGGTTCCAGGTGACGACGTCCACAATGTGCACGCTCCCATACACACATACACACACACACACACACACACACACACACACACACAGAAGAGCCGCTTCTGGCTCTGCCCTTGTCTGGCTGGGGGAGGGGTGTGCAAAACCACCCCTCCCCCAGCCTTTTGGGCTCCCTGGGGATGCCCCCTCCTCTCCTCTCCTCTCCAGGGCTGATTAGCACGCAGCGCTATCAGGCAAGGCAGCTCCAGATAGCGTTCCCATGGCTGGCTGGCTGGCTGGCTGGCTGGCTGGCATGTCCCTGGCTGAGGTAGGGACAAAGGGGCTGAGTTACTGCTTTTGAGAAAAGCCCGGAGGCTGACCCAAGCTGAGATGGGGAAGAGCTGCTGGGGGCTCGGCGTCATCTTGAGCACAAAGGTCATACCCTGGGTGGCCATGGGTTCAGAGTCCATTATCTGGCCACTCAGACTTGCAGCTGGCACCATGTGGCTTGCCTGTCCTCAGCTGCGGGACAGGAGCAGTGAAGTCAGGACCTAGGGGACAGGCTGGAGGAGGCAGAAGCACTGGGCCTCCCTGGCCTGTTTACCTGTCAATCAAATGGGAGCACAAGCCGTGCCAGTTTGCAGGAACGCGGGATTTCCCCCAGCTGTGAATGTGTGGGTAACCTTGTCACACACGGAAACTTTTGTGGGCTCTAGTCTGTGCCAGCTCAGCCTGTGCCCAAGCTCCTTTATTCTTGTCTGCCCCCCTGGGACTCGGCGGGGGGGCGGGGGGAGGGGGGAGCTAACTCCCAGGGCATGCTGGGAGCTGGGTTTAAGGCAGGGATCTAAGCAGCTATGGGCCTGGGCCTGGGCAGGCCTGGGCTGAGCTTGCCAGGGCTGGGAGGTATGAATGTCCCCAAAGAAGGAACAAGGCAGGGACAGGCAGGTGCTGGGTGGGGGCTGGCCACCTCTTCCCGCTGCCTGGATTGAAGGGGTCCCTGGCACGACTCAGAGGTAGAACGTCACCTAACAGAAGGCAGACACCTTGCCAACAGCCCCCCATTGTGACTCCTGGCAATTCCAACGGCTCTCTCTCAGCACCGTTAATTTACATTTTGATTCAACTTTCTTAATTTTCCTTCAACTTCATACGACTCCAGTTTGAGAATCATTTTAATGTATTTATCTGCAAGGCAATTTGTTAAATAACCCCCAAGACTCGGCGGTTTTCCGTCCTGAGCTTTTTATTGCAAGGCTGCTTTAAATTAAATTAGTCGTCAGGGCCCCTGAGTGCAGTGGAACGGGATGAGTTCACCGCCAGCCCTCTCGTAAAAGTTACGCAGACTGCCGGCTAAAAGCCCACGCAGGAAATGGGTGCCCAGCTGCCGCCCGGCCCTGGAGTCCATGGGGAGTGTAGAGGTGATGCGGATGCCTGCCACATCTGAGCAACAAACAGCTCCAGGAGCCATCCCCAGATCACACATGGAGGCGGTGGGCTGAAGCTGGCGTGGGCTGGGACAAGCCCTCCCTGGATGCCCCATCGCCAGCCACCTGCTCAGCGACCCTGGCCAGCATGTGCCGCGCATGCGCCTCACCTACCAGGGGCCACGGGGGAGGGCAAGCCTGTGTCCGGGTCTCTGTGCTGGGGAGCTGGGGTGGTGTGTGAGGCCCGTCCCCCCCGGTCCCCGCTGTTCTCCCTTCCATCGGCAGAGCTGGCATCTGCGCTGGCTATCACCTGGGCCGGGGGCATGATTTGTGAGCTGAAAGGCGCAGGTATTGAATCTATATTTCATTTTCACGTCAGCAGCTGCTATTTTGCCCGATAATGGATTCCCCCCTCACCGTCCTCTGGAGACTGAGGAGGCTGACGCTCCCTCCCTCCCCCTCACCCCTCCTTTTCCCTCCGGCCCAGGCTCCTGTCTCCAGCTCCTGGGAGCTTCAATGGTCTCCTACCCCTGCCTGTGCCTGTGGGGAAAGGGGGACATCCATCCTGCTGGGCCTCAGTTTACCCCTTCCTCGTGCCTCATGTTCCCCAGATAGCCATTTAGCTCTGTGAGATGGCTCATGTTTCCTGTTGCCTGTAACATCTCACGCCTTCCCCCAGTAGGGGAGTAGGGTGAGGGCTCCAGGGGGCTCTCTAGTATGGGGGAGGGGACTGTATCACGGCCCTACATCCTGGGGCTTTACACTGACTTTGCTCCTCAGGCCATACACTTGGCAGTTTGTGCCTGTGGAAAAGGGGGTTCTCAGGAGATCTATTATTCAGGGAGTCACGGTACTCAGGGCACTGGTACTCAAGAGTCAGCCTCACATCGCCTTCCCATCCAGAACAAACATCGAAGGAGAGTGGTTACTTACTATGTATGTGTGTGCATGTGCCTACCCAGGCATGCCAGGACTACGGTGTGAACTTATGGCCTGGGCGCTGTCCCTTAGCTTTTTCTTTTCTTTTAGTCAGTCATGGGGTTTGAACTCTGGGCCTGGGTGCTGTCCCTCAACTCTTCAGCTCAAGGCTAGAGCTCTACCACTTGAGCCACAGTACCACTTCCAGTTTTCTGGTGGTTTGTTGGAGATAAGAGTTTCGTGGCTTTTCCTGCCTGGGCTGGCTTTGAACCATGATCCTCAGATGTCAGCCTCCTGAGTAGCTAGGATTGCAGGCCTAGCTCCTTAGCTTTTTCACTCAAGGCTGGTGCTCTACCACTTGGGCCATGACTCCACTTCTGGCTTTTTGGTACATAATTGTAGATGAGAGTTTCATGGGCTATCCTGCCTAGGCTGACTTCAAACCTTGATCCTCAGATCCACTTAACTACTCCTAAGTAAAGATTACAGGCTTGAGCCACCAGTGCCCAGCTATTTAAAACATCTTTCTAGCCACTTGGCAAGCTCCTATTCATTCCTCAAGACCCACACAAAGATCCCCTCTCCTGGGAAGTTTTCCTGGGGAGTTCCCCCATCACACTTGGCTGTGGGTAGGTTCTTGCTGGGGCCTCTGTTCATGGTGGAGGACGTGGTCTCCATCGGATCTCTTCTGTGTGCACAGCTACCGGCAGCCAGGGAGCATCCTTAGGATGCGACTCTTGTCTTCCCCAGCCCCCTCGGTCTGGCTCCAGTGCCCACCCCAGGCTCCTTCACGCAGCTCGCATCCCCAGCACATCTTCCATCACCGCCCAGTGTCTGGCCTGCCTGCCCTCCCCCCCCCCCCCCCCGCCCTCAGACAGTACTCTAGGTGTCTGGGTCACCACAGTGTCACCACAGTATCCCTCCTGCCTGGTGCCCTGCCTGCTGTGTCATCCCTGGCAGCGAATGGATGAATGCTCAAGGTTCGTGTGGAGCTGGGCTTTGGCCTCCCCGTGCCCGAGGTCTTGGCCAGCATTTCTCCTCTGCCAGCCTTTGCCAGGCCCGGCTCCAGCGAGGAAGAATGGGATGGGGCGACCCCCCAGGCAGCCCTTCCTGCACTCCGCTGTGGAAGGTCTTGCCTGGGCCCTGGCACCCTGCATGCTGGCATTTAGGAGAGGACCAGAGAGAAGCCAGGCCCAGGTCAGCCAGCACGCAGGCCTCAGGAGAGAGCACGTCGTGTGGCAGCCAGGGCAGGGCCCAGGCCCCTGGTTCTGGCCAAGAGAAAACAGACCGACTGTCCTGATGCCCAGAGGCCCAGGGTCAGCCACAGCCTGTGACCCTGCCCAGCCTGGGGAGCCCCATGCGCTCCCCCCCCCCCCCCCCGCAGAAGCTAGAGGAGTCTGCAGCGCGGCTCCGCGGCTTTTTGTCCCCGACCCTGGGCTACGCAGTTGGGGATTTTTCCCTTTGCTAATGTTTTATTCATGTAAACCCAGCCAGCATCTGTCCTCAGAAGAAGAGAGAAAAGATGCAGAGAGAGGGACTGGGGAAGCAGAGGCAAGAGAAGACCGGGGTTTATATGGGAGCTGCCCTTCCCAGCCAACCAGCAGAGATGCGGTCTCTCCACACTCCCTGACAACCATCGCCATGCAATTCATTGTCACCTCTTCCGCTTTCACCGGCTCCTTTTCAAACCTCTCTGCAGCTCGCTGGGGACAGCCTGCTTGTCTCCTGCCCCCCTCTCTGGGGCCTGGGAGGAAGCGGGAGGCATTGTCTGTGCTAATTGCATTGTTAGACCGAAGGTGCTCATGTTCGGCTGTCTAATTTGGGGCCTTTATTAAACATGATTGCTGGCTGACAGCCGGCCGAGGACTGGCATGGCTGCCCTGGGTGGTGGGGGGGGGCGCTGGTTTCGCTGTATGCTGGCATGTTTCTTGCTACCCCTAGACACCCAGCTACTGCCTACAGCCCTCCAGCACGCAGCCACAGCACCCTGACCTCACTCCTGGGCGAATCTTATCCCCACATAAGCTTTAAGGAGCAGAGGCTGCACAGCAGCAGCCGGCCTTTGGGTCCCTGTGCCAGGGTGCCCTGCCCCCACCCTTGATGATTTCCTATTCATTTCCTCAAGAAACACCAGGGCTGGGCACTGGTGGCTCATACCTATCATTCTAGCTACTCAGCAGGCTGAGATCTGAAGATCGCAGTTCAAAGCCAGCCCAGGGAAAGTCCATGAGACTCTTATCTCCAGTGAGCCACCAAAAAGCTGGAAGTGGAGCTGTGTCTCAAGTGGTAGAGTGTCAGCCTTGTGCAAAAAAGCTCAGAGACAGCACCCAGGCCCTGAGTTCAAGCTCCAGTACCAACACCAGAGGAAAAAAATCCCCAAAGAATAAAGATGTGAGCCAGGCACTGGTGGCTCACGCCTGTAATCCTAGCTACTCAGAAGGCTGAGATCTGAGGATCTCAGTTCAAAGCCAGCCCAGGCAGGAAAGGCCATGAGACTCTTATTTCCAATTAACCACCAGGAAACCAGAAGGGGCACTTTAAATTCAAGCCCCATGACCGACCAAAAAAAAAAAAGAAGAAGAAGAAAGAAAAATGACATGCTTTTCTATGAAAATAGTGTGTAACAGAAAATCCCATAAAACTATTGAGTCTTTCCTGTGGTTTGAGATCCACTGTGGCCACAGGCCCAGCAAGCCATTGAGAGCTCACAGCACTGGTTTTCTGAGAGACTTAGCTTCAGACCCGAGCTGGTGTGGTGCCCCACCTAAGTACACACACATCTCCACATCAAGGTATAAACCCGTCACAGGTACCAACTCATCTCGCCAAGGTGCCACACCCAGGTACACATGCCTCCTGTCCACACCCAAGTGTGCACAGGCCTCACGTTCGTTCACCCCAGTTTGGGTGTCACGTGCAAAGGATGGGGAAGGGCAGGAGGACGCGGCTGAGATCTGTTGTGATGTTCCTTTCAGAGTCCTTTGAGATGCTAGGGCTCTGCCCATTCCTTGCCTTCCTTTCCAGCATTCCCAGTTAGTCCTAGGATGTGGGCAGATCTAAGAAACTCAAGGCTTGGGAGAGCCTCTGAATAGTCCAAACCAGCCCACAAATTCAGGGCTTGGTCTGGGAGGCAGGCAAGGCTTATCCACAGATTCATACCTCTGCTGTTCACTGAGCAACTACCATGTGCCAGGCACCATGCAAGGTACAAGGGTCACTGGAAGAAGTGGTTAGGGAGGTGCAGCCCTCATAGTGCGTCAGGACCAGGAGACTGTGGAAAATGATAGCATGGACCAGACAGGTGTCTGTGTGAAAAGACAACCGTGGTGATCTCAGGAGAAGTGCAGGAAGTTTTCATGGAGGAGGAGGCATTTGGGCGCAGCTAGGTGAGTGGCAGAAAAGGAAGTAAAAACACACCAGGCAGAGGCTTGTCCAAAGTCGTGAGCAGGGCAGGATTTGTTTAAAAATTGCCTTCAGAAGCCTGGGGGGGAGGGGGGGGGGTTGAGGGGTATAAACCCAAGTTCAAGACCATCTGAGTTACTCCCCTGGAAATTAAAGTTGGAACTTGTTGCACCCCCAAAGAGATCATTTAAAACCGCAGAGAGAGCCAGCTACAGATAGCACAACCCACCCAGCATCTGGAGCCAGGCCTGGGTGGTGTGTGCAGGGTGGGGGGGGCGAAGCCGGGTGGCGGGGCTTGGCGGGAGGAGGCGGGGCGGGGCCTGGCGGGAGGAGGCAGGGCGGGGCGGGGCAGGGAGGGGCGGGGCCTTGCGGGGAGGAGGCGGGGCGGGGCAGGGAGGGGCGTGGCCTTGCGGGGAGGGGGCGGGGCAGGGAGGGGCGGGGCCTTGCGGGGAGGGGGCGGGGCGGCCGGGCAGCGAGGCCCCGCGTGGAGAAGGGCGAGGGCGGACGGCCGGGCGGAGGCGCGGGGAGCATCCATCCGCCCTGACAGCCCGCAATTACACCGCGTGATCGCCAGATTACTCCAAATGCATTTATTACAGGGGTTAGAAGCGGGGGACTTATTTACTGGCAAATCCATACTCATTACAAGACTCAGCCTAGCCTGGACTGAAAACAGCTCAACTGAAACAAATAATTACCAAAGTCCTTCCAGCGCGAGGCTCTCAGGTGGTCGTGCGTCCGGGGAGACGTGGCCCCGAGCGCCCGCCAAGTGCGGGGAGAAGAGGGAGGCGGCAGCGGGCGGGCGCAGGGGTCGGGAGGGGAGGTGCGCATGCCCGCCGAGGTCATGAATATGCAAATGAGCCCGGACCAGCAAGCACGCCCTGCCCAGCCCCACTGGGGGAGAGGGGGGCCCGAGGGGGGGGCCCCAGGGCCGCTGGACTCAAGACTGGGCCTGAGGGCCACCCCAGCCGGCTTTTCTCTTTCTTTTGGAGGTAAACACATGAAGCTGGGCACAACGCAGTCACTAGGCCACTGAATGAATGAGGCCAGGCCATGGGGGCTCACGCCTGGAATCTTAGCTACCTAGGTGGCTGAGATCTGAGGATTGTGGGGTTCAAAGCCAGCCTGGGCAGGAAAGCCCAGGAGATGCTTATCTCCAATTAACATTTTAAAGAGCCCGAAGTGGCGCTGTGGCTCAAGTGGTAGAGTGCCAGCCTTGAGCTGAATTGCTGAGGGACAGCGCCCAGGCCCTGAGTTTAAGCCCCAAGACCTGCACAAACACATGCATACGTGTGCATGCACACACATACACTGGATGGATGGATGGATGGATGGATGGATGGATGGATGGATGGAAGTGAAGTCTAAGATTTCTCTCCAGATCAAACATGGGGGGCTACTGGCCGGCCCCAGGGGGTCCCAGGCAGGAGTCTGCCCTGTCACAGGCTTACAGAGCTCTGCCCTGGGGTTGGGAAGGTAGCTCAGTGGTAGAGCTTGCCTCTCATGCTTGTGGCCCTGGGTTTGATTCCTTAGCACACATAAATGGAAAAGGCTGGAAGTGGCGCTGTGGCTCAAGCACTACAGTGCTAGCCTTGAGCTAAAGAGCTGAGGGACAGTGCCCAGACCCAGAGTTTAGGCCCCATGACCAACAACAACAAAAAATAAAGAGCTCTGCCCTGTAGGCTGAGAGCTGCCAGGCAGCTGGCAGGGTGTTGGGTTTGGGAGGAGGGGGTGCAGGTGGCACAGGCAGACCCCTAGCTCCTAGATGTCTTCCAATCCTCCTGTAACTCCAGGACTAGGAAAGGCACTGGGTTTGCCTGGAGCCCTGCCTTCCATTTTACAGATGAGGAGACTGAGGTCTGTGTAGGCACAGGCCTGCACAGCTCCTTGGAGCAACAGGGTGGAGAGCTGGCACCTGGCAGTTGTGGGGCCTCCTAGCGGGCAGTGACAGCGATCAGTGCCCGAGTGCCCGCATGGGAAGCTGTCAGGCTGATTGAAATGTGGACCCGGCCTTTGCCCGCTGGGCAGATGCTGGCATTGCCGCCTGTGCCTTAAATATTCATTCACTTGACAGAACACTAATTAAACAAAGTAAGGTGCATTATTACTTGATTAAATTTTTTATTGGCAGCTTAATTGGTCTGTTAGTTGCCCCTTAGGGAGTTGTTCCACTCCTTCCCCCCCGAGTGTGGCCGGGGGCCCCTCACTGCCTGCACTGCCCTTCCCTGCCTGCAGCAGTGTCCAGGGCACCCAAACTGGGTCCCCCTCCCCTGCATCCCAGCGGCCCAGGGCCTCCCTTGTCCTCTGCTTCAAGGGCAACCACCTCCTTGTTCTTTCAGGGGTAAGCAGTCAGCACCCAGGAGTGAGCCTCTAAGGTCAAGCTCTCTTGGGGGATCCTCAAAAAGGAACCTCTGAGACTCCTTGGAGAAGGCTTAGATCCAGACCTGAGGGAAGACCCTGCCCTTCTCAGGGACTGGGCCTCAGTTTCCCCAGCCACACCACTGAGGGCTGGTGGCTTTCCAGCCTTCGAGCCATCTAGATTCCAAACTCCCTAGATCCCTACCCTGGCACAGATGCCTCCCTGGCCACAATCTTGGTGCCATCTTTTCCCCAAATAAAAGTAGAAGTGTCAGCCCAGTGCTGGTGGCACACACCTGTAATCCTAGCTACTCAGGAGGCTGAGCTCTGAGAATCCAGGTTCAAAGCCAGCCGGGGCAGGAAAGCCCATGAAATTCTTATCTCCAATAAACCACTCAGAAAACAGGAAGTGGCACTGTGGCTCAAGTGGTAGAGCACTCGCCTTGAGCTGAAGAGCTGAGGGACAGTGCCCAGGCCCAGAGTTCAAGCCCCATGACCTACAAAAACAAAAACAAAACAAAACTAGAAGTGCTCCTGAGGTTGTTAAACAGATTACTTCCATCAGTATTAAGCCAGGAACTGAGGTTAAAATAACCATTACGATGCCTAGATCAACTATTTTAATAAACTGACTCAATTGAGAGAGGAGAGAAGAGACAGAGAGACATAGAGAGAAGTCTCTTGTAATCAGGAGTGGTCTGGGAGACCCTGAACACTCAGTGGGCCTTTGGAAGGGTCTGGAATGACCCCTAGAGCAAGTGAACCCGCCCTGCCCTGTCCAGTCTCCCTTCCCACTCCCCTACAGGTGGCAAGACAGGCTCTTAGGATGGGGCTCAACCCTTTCCATGCTGAGCCGAACAGCCCTCCCTCAGGATGGGGCTCAACCCTTTCCATGCTGAGCCGAACAGCCCTCCCTCCCCTCCCCCCTGCAGCTGGGAGCCACAGATGCCTCTGTACCTGAGGCACCTTTACTGGGGCTCTGGCCCCCAGGGTGGGTGGGGCCTGACCCCCCCACCTTCTGGGGATGGCAAAAGGGAAGGGCCTAGGTGTCTGGTCCTTGCAGCAGTGGTCAAACCTGTGTATGAGCCTCAGTTTCCCCCAGGGCAAAATGAGTGTGGAAGGGAGAGGCATAGAGCCAGGCTCTGCAGGTCTGTTCACAAGTCCGCTCGCCGGCCACTCAGCCATCTGGCAAACAGCAGACCTATTTAGGGAGAAAGTGGAGGCCTCCAGGGTGGCCTGGGTCTACACACCCGCCCCGCCCCACCTGGGCTGTGACAGGTGCTCACAACAGACTCAAGTTGGGAGCTGCCCCATCTCGGATCCTGCCCACCCCCAGCTGCCCTCTCCCTCCCTCCCACCCTCCAGAGAGGATCCAGGCCCCGCCGATGACAGAGGTATCGTCTGGCCACCCCAGAAGCCGCCGCTGGCGAGCAGGAGAGGCGAGGTAATTGGCATCGCGGAGGTGGGAGCAGGAAATGAGCGGCCGCAACCGGCGTGGAGCGGGAAGCTGTTCAGTGTCATGGGTCTTATCTAGGAACAGGCTGCCCAATTACAGGGCCGTGCCCGCTACACCCAGCAGCTGGCTGCCACCCGGCCACCCCTCCCCAGCGTCCTCACAGGATCTTGCAGGCCTGGGCCACCTGCTGCCCCTTCTGGAAGGCCCAACCCCCCCCACGTGTGCAGCCGCGGATGCCGTCCCTGGGGCCCGCCCAGGCCCGCCCCTCTCTCCTAGTCACCGAAAGAGGAGAGGATTGATAATTTCACGCGTGGAAAACACTCCTCCATCTATCTCAGAAAGGCCGCCACTGGGGGCTGCGATAGGGTGTCATATATTAGGAAAATAGGCCTGTAATGGGCTGGCAATTGAACATAACGCAGGCCCGTATTACAAGATTACACTGTGCATTACTAGCTGGCTCACAGATGGTGGAGGGACCGCTGTCCCAGGAGGGATGATCTGAGGGTGCGGCTGGGCGGCTCTTCCGGGCCAGGCCGGGCTGGGGAGACGCTGGCAGCATTGTCTTGGGAGACAAAGGCAGCCCAGGGCAGCAGGACCACTGACTTGAGCATTGCGCTGCCTGAGGTCAAATCCCGTGACTTCACCCATTCATGCCTTGGTTTCTATACCTGGAAAGTCGACAGCTGTTGCCCATTCATGTGCGAATTATCCGGGCTCCTGAACACAGCACGAAGCACAGAGCAAGTGCTCAGCAAACCATCTCCCTCACAGAGCAAGTGCTCAGCAAACCTTCCTCCCCACAGAGCAAGTGCTCAGCCAACCTTCCCCATCCTGGGCTTTGCCTGTATGCTCCTTGGTGAGAGAGTCTCAGGTCTGTGGACAGAAGAGCAGAGCAGAGACCATAGTGGCCTTGCAATCCACTCTCCTGACCTTGATCTTCCAGGGGTCATGGACCCCTGGACATCAGGTCCGGCTCAGGCCTCAGGAGGTCACCATGTCATCTGTACAAAGAGCCCCGGGGGGGGGGGTGCTGTTTGTCCTGCAGAGCTCTGACAGGTCTCCCTGCCAGGCTGCTTTCCTGGACAGAGTGTCCTGCAGGAAGGGACTGGTCTGGGTCTTCTCTACCTCTGGGGGTGACAGGATCCTAGCTCAGCATGGCTCACTCCCAGGGGAGGCTCAGTGGGTTGGTCTGTTGTCCTGGAGTTCAAACTCAAGGCTTCATACTTGCTAAGAGGTACTCTATTGCTTGAGACATGTCTTCAGCCCTTTTCTGTTCTGGTTATTTTTGAGATGGGGTCTTGCAGGTTCCCCAGGCCAGGCTGGACCATGATCCCCCTATTTGCATTTCCTGCCAGATCTGGAATGACTGGTGTGTGCCAGTATGCCCGCGCTTTTCTTTTTTTCTTACATGGGCCTGGAACTGTAATCCTCCCTATCTTAGCCTGTATAACTGGGGCGACAAATGCATGACACGACTCCTGGCCCCTCCCAGGGCTTTTAGTTACACTTCAGCAGGCAGAACTGCCCTCCTCCCTCCCCCCCCATAGGAGCTGCACCTGCTCTGAGAGACCCTCCCTGCCCACCCCCACCCCCTGCCCCCAGCCTGAGAAGGAGCTGTTCCATGTCTGCAGCAAGAAAGCAACTGAGCTGCCCCATCCCTGAATTGAGCCCCCTACCAAGCCTGCTCCAGATACCCTGCACCTGTCCTTGCTCCCAGCCCAGCTGTACAAGCCAGGGGCTGGGGGGAGGGGGAGAGTAGCCTTGGGCTGAGGATGTAACTCTGGGGCAGAGCTAATAGGGTTTGATTCCTAGCACAGGGACTATTCAGAGTGGCCCAGATCTCCACGCGGGGGCCCCCCAGCACGGAGGAGCACCCTGTTTGGTGGTAGCTGGTGCAGCGCAGGTGGTCTTTGGGGGCGACACTGGAGAAGAGCAGGGATGCTGGGCAGGCAGCAGAGAGCAGCCCAGAGCCTGGGGCCCCGAGTGTGGGGGTGTACCGGTGATTTCTAGGATGGCAGGAAGCATTCTCGGGGGACAGTCCCATCCCCAGGATCAGCAGCCTTGTGAGAGCCACTAGTGGACAGAGCCCCTGGTGGGCCTGTGTCTCCATCAGTCAGCCCTAATGGGGAGGGTGGGGGGGGGAGGCACCCACCTGGCCCCTGGCTGCGCCTCCACACGGAGCGCTGGGCTGCCTCTCCAGGCGTCTGTCCCTCTCTAGCTGAGCCTCCTGTTCACACAGCTGCTCCCTGTCTTCTCCTCCCCAGACAGCTTGGCTGGGCTATGGTGTGGATTTCCGTGAGGAGGGGCCCTGTCCTTGCCGGCATTAAAGCAGAGCCAGGGGAGTAGGGAGTGGGAGGGGGCTGCCAGGGCTCCCTGGCCCCCCCCCACCAGCTTGTCTGCAAAGCCCACCAGGAGAGGGCCTACCAGCAGCCTGTGGCTCCTTACTGCTGGTGGGGGCTAGGGAAGATACTGCGAGTTCCCTCCTCCCGCTCCCCCTGCCGGCCTCCCAACAGGCAGGACAGATCACCCACCACATCCTGCGGGAGGCTCAGGGCCCGTGTCTGACGGCTTGTCCCTCCTGGCATTGGGCACAGGGATGGGGTGGGAGCCAGAGGGGCATCCGTCCCACTCCGTAGCCCCGGAGGGACAGCGGCCCACAAACAATCACCATCCAGGGCTGGGCTAAGAACTGGACCCTAAGGGAGGCTGAGCCTCACCAGTGCCCTGTCTGTCCAGGGTAAACTGAGGCAGTGTGAGGGAGCAAAGAATCCATCTGTTACTCCATTCCGTGCCCACTGTCTGTGTATCCATCCATCCGTTCACCCATCTGCCCATCCATGGGTATGTGTTGCTTGTGTGACACCTGTCAGACCCTGAGGGGCAGAAGACAGAGAGATGAGGCTCCAGCCTCCAGCGAGCTCACTGCCTGGTGAAGGGCAGTGGACAGAGAATGCCATGTTGTACCCCCTGCTGGGAAAGGACACGGGGGAGAGGCCCCCAACTCCTCCATAGTCCTCTTGGGGTAAGGGGACCCCACAGGCCAGGGGCCTGTGGACATTGGGCTTTTGCTCCCCAGTTCCATAGCTCCCCTCCTAGACTGTGCAAGGCACCGGTCCCCCTGTCCCCTGGTCTCCTTGTCCCCGTCCCCCGTGGTACCTGCTAATGAAGGGCATCTCCACCCACCCAGACACCGGCTGCTTCCAGCTGGTATTTAAAGAGGCGTCTCAGAGTGCGAAGATGGCGTTTGCTCCTGTTCTGCCTCCCCCCACCCCACAGTGTTCCTTTCAAGGTACATCAGAGACAGCTGCAGGCCTCCCTGCACCCCACAGACCTCCCCCCCACTCTGCCAGGCTGCGCTGCACACAGGCTCTGTGCCGGGCATGGCAGATTCGGTGACAGCACAGGGCCAGAGCAATGAGGGCCAATTTCTGGAGCAGACTGAGGGAAGCTGGGAAGAGATAGCTACAGTGGAAAGAGAGGTTCCGGGGCGGGCACTGTTCTGGGGGTCAAACCCAGGACCTCCTGCATGTTACGCAGTCACGTGTCACAGCTCCACCACTGACATGGATCAGCTGAGGGGCTTACTTTACTTTTTTCGGGTGGGAGGCAGAATCACTAAATGCATCCCAGGCTGGCTTTGAACTTACTATGTAGCGCAGGCTGGTCTTGAACTTTTTGGGGGTGGGGTGGGGTTTGATCCTGGGGCTTGAACTCTGGGCCTGGGCGCTGTCCCTGCGCTCTTCAGCTCAAGGCTAGCGCTCTACCACTTGAGCCACATCGGCTCTTCGGTTTTTCTAGTGGTTTATTGGAGATAAGAGTCTCACGGACTTTCCTGCCCAGGCTGGTCTGGAACCATGATCCTCAGATCTCAGCCTCCTGAGTAGCTAGGATTACAGGCGTGAAGCAACAGATGTATAACACCACCGGGGGAATTATTTTTTTAATGAATGACATTAGAAAGTCCCCACCTAGGAGGTGGGTAGAGGACAAATGGTAGAGAGACTCACTGAGGCACGGAGGGTTGGCCACAAGAAAGTTGGCCACTCTGGCAGAAAGAGTAGGGATTCCTGTGTTCCCTGAGAAGCTGGGTCACCTCAACCCACGTAGCCCATTTTCTTTCTTTCTTTCTTTCTTTCTTTCTTTCTTTCTTTCTTTCTTTCTTTCTTTCTTTCTTCTTTCTTTCTTTCTTTCTTTCTTTTTTCTATTCTGCCAGTCCTGGGGCTTGAACCTAGGGCCTGGGCACTGTTCTGAGCTTCTTTTGCTCAAGGCTAGCACTCTACCACTTGAGCCACAGTGCCAATTCTAGCTTTTTCTGTGTATGCAGTACTGAGGAATCGAACCCAGGGCTTTGTGCATGCTAGGCAAGCACTCTACCACTGAGCCACATTCCCAGCCCCCACTTGGCCCATTTTAAAGATGAGGAAACTGAGGCCCACAGATGGTGGCTTGCCCTGGTCCATGGAGCCGCCCGAGGCTGCTCGTAGGCTGCCATTCTGCACGCTGTCAGGGACTCTGGGCAGACAGGAGATGAAAGGGAGGAGGGTTGCCAATGATTGTTTTGCGGGGAACCCAGCAGCCACTCTGTTGGTATTTACTGGAAGTGTCACCTGAATTTGTAGAACGTGTATTTTCTGAAGAGCCCCGAGCGCACAGACTCCTGGGGGAGGGACACTTCCTGCCTTTGAAAACTTGTTAATAATCCTCCTTGTCAGGCAGTTCCTCCTCTGTCTAACCTAAATCTCTCCTGTCATGGCTTGAGCCAACTGTCTCTGCCATGACTTAGCGCATCCTCGCTGCTTCTGGGGACACGGCATACAGCTGTCTCCAAGGAGGAGGGGCATCTCCTTTCCCCTGCTTCTCTTTCAGCCCCGGCATCTCTCCCTTTCCTGGGCTAGCCGTGGGCTTCCTTCGTCTGGGAGAAGCTGGGCTCTTCATCCCCTGTCCCAGGCTCAGGTGACAGCTGTCTCCTCCTGCCACAGGACCAGAGCCTCCCTGCCCCAGCCCGGCTGGAGAGGAGCCGAGCAGATCACAGGATCACGGGGCAGAGAGCTCGGCATGGTGCCTGGCGCACAGGAAACGCTGTGTGAAGATGTAACCGCGTGGTTCTGCCTGCGGGAAGCCGACCCCGTGCCAGCAGAGGTGGGCGGGTAGGACGCTGGGTAAGGAACCCAGGGGGACATGGCCCTGCATCCCCCGCTCTGCTGCAGCTCCCGGCGACCTCGGGCAGACCCCGGGGCTCCGGGGCCCTTACCAGTCACAGGCTTTGCTCCCGCTGGGCTGGAAGCAGCCAGGGCAGAGCAGCAGCTCCAGAGCCAGCAGGGCAAGAGAAGGAGAAACTGAGGACTCAAGCTCCTTCCCACAGACAGTGCACCTGCTGAGGGCCGCACTATGATCCCTCAGTGCCCAGCCCAGGGTCCCTGTCCCCTTTTATGGCAGTTCTGGCCCCCATGGGTGCCAAGGAGACTATGCTGGGGGTCATTCCCACAGCCCTGGGTTCTTGGTCATACTCCATGGGGAAGCCTGGCCCAGCACCTCAGCACCCCAAGGGACGGACGCCTGTCCTCGCAGCCACCTCCAAACCCAGACCCGCAGGAAAGTGTGGGCTGCCATAGCCCCCCATATGCAGAGCCTGGCCTGGTTAATCTGCTTCATTAAAGGCACTAATTAATTGGCTTAATTAAAAGGCTAACCTCAAAGCCAGCAGAACTCCCTCCTAATGAGCAGGAGCAGCCAGAGATGGAGAAAGGGTCTCACCTACCTCTGTCCTCAGCCAGCCCAGCCTCAGCTCCCGGTATCTTATCCCAGCACCCAGGAAGCCCCCAGCCTGAGGCAGCCAGGTGACCGCTAGCCCTCTGGCTGGCTCACACACCCCTCCATGGGCCCTGTGGGCTGAAATAGAAGGTCCACATTCACATGTTACAATACTGCTTGGCTACAGTTAAGAGCTCAGACTGTAAGTGTTGTAATTAGATCGGAGCACAGGCAAGGTGCAGCCAATAAAGGTGACTGGGCCAGAGGGACGATGGCTGCCATAGGGGGAGGCTGAGGCAGGCCACGCCGTGCCTGTCTGGCGGGGAGATGGGCAGAGCAGCGCTGGGCTCCATCAGGGGCACTGCTGGCACTGTACGTCAAGAGCCTACAGAAGGAAAAGGTCCTTGGATCACAAAGGGTCCAGGATCACAAAGCTCTGGAGTCAGGTTCAAATCCTAGCTCTACCCCCAGAGCTAAGAAGCTGTGTAGGTTACTTTGCCACTCCCAAGTTCCAGTTCCTCATGTACAGAATACCAGCAGCCAAGGGGTCCAGGCAGGTTCCTCTACCCAGTGTGCTCTTCCAGGCTCAGCAGGAGGCAGTGCTAGGGTCGATTCGTCATGTCTGCTAAGGGCAGAGGATAAGAAGTATAGGTTGGTATCCTGTTCTCATCTCATCCAGCCTGTCAACCCTCAGCAGAGACTGAACCTTACTACAGGCTGATGATTAAGCCTCTTCCATAGTCCCAGGGAATAATTCTCACAAATCCTCCAGTCTTTAAAGACCTCACAGCTCAGAAAGTTTCCTTTCCAGACAAGCTTCCTGCCACCCTTAACAATGGGATCTGAGCATTCCCAGGTTAGGACTGAGGCTCTAGGGAGTTGGCCTGGAGCGATCTTCTGCCCCAAGGTCGGTCTTTCTTACTGAGAAGAGTGATGCTTCCTCTAAAGTGGGATTTGCTTGGGGGAGGGGGGGAGAGTCTCTGCCGCTTCCTCCCTCAGATGCCAGCCAGGTTCATGAGCAACCCCCCCCCCCCCACGCCTCAGCTGTCCACACAGGAATGGCACAAATACATGACACAGTGCTCAGGGACCAAGTAGACTTAACATAGTCACTCCCTACCTCTCTTCTAGCCCTCCAGAAAAGAAAGACAGGACCTCAAGACAGAATGGCTTCTGGCATGTGAAAGCAGCCCAGTTAGGCCTTGTCCCCTGGGGGGAGAGGGCAGGGGGAAAAAGCGGGGGGAGACAGGCAATAAGCCCCAAAACCATAGGCCCTATTCACAGCTTCCTGACATACATGGTACCCAAGGGCCTCAGTAGCCCAACTGATGGCCCATCTGGATGAACTGAGCCTGGGGGTGGCCTGGCCAGCCTCTGGGGGGAGGAGGAGGGGCCAGCCAACCTCAGCCCTGATAGAGAACCCAGGAGCGGCTCTGTGTGGGCCTAGGCCGGTGCTGGCAGCTGGCAGCCAGCAGGCCTGGCCATGCTGAGCCGGCAGCGGTTGGAGGCACAGCCGTCTGTCAGCCCTGTACAGATTCTGTCTCTGCACAAACAGCTGTTAGCCTGCCTGCCCGACAGCTCTGCCGCGCAGGATTGAGTTCCGGAGCAAGGCTCACCCCGCCCTATAATGATGACACTCAAACAGCTCCAGCGGGGGGGGGGGGGGGGGGGGGGGGGGGGGGGGGGGAGGGAGCTGTCACCACCAAGCATCAGGCTCAGCTGCCTACCCTGAGGAGGCCTTGAAAGTGCAGAAAGCAAGGCCTAGGGGTACAGCAGGCCCCGTTAGTCCTCAGGGTTTCCAGGCCCAGTTTTCTTGTAAGTCAAAACCCTGCCCCTAGGTCTGGGTCCTCAGGTGGAGGTGGAGCCCTGGGTGCTCACCGAAGGCGGGGCTTACCCTGAGTCCCACCCACCTGTCAGGCTTTCCTATTAGAATTCTCCTAGGCCAGGCCAATCAGAACCCAGCACAGAGCAGGGCACAGACAGGGTCAGGAGGATTCCACTGCTAGGTTATAGTCACCAAATGTGTGACCTTCACTGTGCGCAGGACTGGCAAATCTCTCCAGGGGATTGAAGCACAAAGCATACAGAGGCAGAAGGGCCCAGGGACACAGGGTTAGGACCAGCAGAGCTGGGACCAGAATCCAGGTCCTGGTGCATTACCACTGTCACACTGGTGACTGCAGCAAAGTGAACGCCAGGCGGGTGCAGACACTGGGGGAGGCCAGCCCTGTGCTGGCCTTGCCCGCTGCCCCTGGGTGGCCTGCGCTCTTATAGCAGGGTTAGCAGGAAGAACAATGCTCTTGGGGTGGAAGCCGTAAGAGCTCTTCTAATGGGCAATGGGGTTATCAACTCTTGCTTCGCACTCCAGGCTGGCACCCAGGAAGGGAGGAGACGGCGCTGCCAGGGTGGAGGAGGGTGTGGGAACCTGCACCTGGCTGTCCCAGAGGCATAAGGGCCCAGAGCCTGGCTTCCCAGCCTCTGGGGAGAGGCTGGGGAAGAGTAAGCCGACCCCTCACCCGCACCATCATTTTATGAGGCTGCTCGTTATTAATATTAAGACCATTAGTTATTTATAATCTAGCGTTCAGACTTGGGCTGGCACAGAGCAGTCCCCAGGCTGCAAGGGCTCTGGAGGAGGCTTGGCCTCTTCCCCAGGACTACGGAGACCAGCTCAGAAGCTTTCCAGGGAAAGGCTAAGAGCCTTGGAAGGGAGGGGGCTGAGAGGGCAGGAAGCACAGGGCAGCCAGCCCCAGTGCTCTCTGCGGAGGACGCCATACAGCCTCTGCACCCATTTCAGAGGGAGAAACTGATCATGCCCAGCAAGAGAGGGTGGTGAGCTTAACAGCAACATACTGCTGGTCTGCAGCCCACCCTGCAGAAGGTAGCTGAGCTCTCTGCCCCCTGAGCTCCATCCCGGGGATCCTGCGCCCGCGCGGTTCCGCACCCTGCACCCCACCTTCCCCACTACACAAAGGTCCTTACCAGAGTGGGAGTAGCTCAGGCCTCCAGCACCTCAGTTTTTGTTCTGAGGCCTCGCCATGTTCCTGTATCCTCTCCATGCTCCCTTATAAATTCTGGCTCAGCCGGGCGCCGGTGGCTCACACCTGTAATCCTAGCTACTCAGGAGGCTGAGATCTGAGGATCGCGGTTCAAAGCCAGCCCGGGCAGGAGAGACCGTGAGACTCCTATCTCCAATAAACCACCAGAAAACCGGAAGTGGCGCTGAAGCTCAAGTGGTAGTGCGCTCACCTTGAGCTGAAGAGCTGAGGGACAGCGCCCAGGCCCAGAGTTCAAGCCCCACGACCGACCAAAAAAAAAAAAAAAAAATTCTGGCTCATCCACAAAGTACAAGCAACAGTTTCACCACACCAAGCCCACCTCTCTGAGTGCTGTTTCCTTGGCTGTAAAATGGGGTGATACCCCCCCTCTACCACTGCAGTCCTGCAGTGAGGGTCACGCCAGTGGCTGAGAGCTCTGAATGGTAGATGAGGAAAAGCTGTGGCTGTGCACACGTGGCGGCCCTGGTAGCAGTACATGGCAATTCAGACACTCCAGACCAGATAGTGCATGCCTGTCATCCCAGCTACTTGGGAGGCTGAGAAAGAATCACAAGTTTGAGACCAGCCTGTGAAAAGTTAATGAGGCTAGATCTCCAAAAATAAACACAAAAGAGTTGAGGGCATAGCTCAGTGGTACGGGGCGTGGGCAAGGGAGTTGCTGAAGTGGTAGAGAATCTGAGTTCAAACCCTAGCATCACCAAAACAACAACAAAAAGGATGTGCTCAGGAAGGGACCCCACTCCAGCCCTAGCGTCGTGACTGGGTGAGTTTCCTATCCTTCTGGCACCTGCTACAGCTGTTCATGCACCGCACCCTGCTGCGTTTACAGGGCTGCTGTGAGGGCTCGAGGCGTGCGTGGACAGTTTATCCGCAGCCCTGTCCTTAGAACTGCTGACATTGCCACGGTGACCATTAACCCAACTTGGGCCACAACACAACTGGGGCCTCTGTCTTCATGGCTAGATCTGTGACTGGGGCCTCCTGGGGTCCCCCGCCATGCCATCTGAGCCCACCCCGGGCCAAGGGCAGGTCCAGCACAGTCCTTCCCGGGACACCCCGGTCTCCCACAGACAGGGGGTTCTGTCCTGCTGACCCCAGGTCAAGGCAGGGGCACCAGCGCTGGCACAAAGGCCGGGCTGTCTTTGCCTCTGGTGGGCCAGCTGCCCGTGGCCGGCCATCTTGCCACAAAGAGGCCTTTGAGCAGCTGTGGGCGGGAGCCTCACTCTCCTTGAAGGCCCCCGGCTCTCACAAGCCCTGTCTGTCTGCAAGGCCACAGGGCAAGGGAGGCAGCTGCTGTGGGGGGCAGGGCCCATGCCCAGCCCTGCTCCTGAGCGTGCTCTCTCCCAGCCTCTCCACGCTCCGCTGGGGATGCCAGGCTAGGCCCCCACGCAGGCAGGAGAGTCAGGGTCTCGGCTGTGATGACCCGCCATGATGAGTGTGTGGTCTGGGAAAGCCCTGTCTTCACACAGGTAGGGCCTGGGCCTGGGGCTCTGCCTCTCTGATTCCCTCTCTCTTGGGGTCAGTTTCCTCATCTGTAAAATGGAGGCTCCCAGTACACAGGGGCCGCTGTGAAGACTAAACGAAGCCAAGTATAGTGGTGCACTCCTGAAATGGCAGCACTCAGTGGTAGAGCCAGAAGGATAGGGTTCGAGGTCAGTCTGGGCCACATAGCAAAACTCTGTCTCAAAGAAAGTAGCTGGGTGCTTCTATAATCTTAGCTACTCGAGGCTGAGATCTGAGGGTCTCGGCTCAGGGCAGCGGGGTGAGTCCCCTGATCTGAGGTTTGATGCCAGCCCAGGAAGGAAAGCCCATGAGATTCGAATCTCCAAGTAACCACCAAAAGGCCTGACAGTGGAGCTGTGGCTCAAGAGGTGGAATGCTAGCCTTGGGCAAAAATGCTCAGAGACGGTACCCAGGCCCTGAGTTTAAGTCCCAGGACTGGCACCAAAAAAAAAAAAAAAAAAACAAAAAAACCAGGCTTGATATCACCCATCTCCAGGCTGCAGTTCAGAGAAAGTAATTTATGAGCATGCTTCAGCTCCGAAGCCTTGGGTGGGAGGAACTGGTGAATCTGATTAAACAGCACCTGTCTGGGGCCGGAGGAGTGGCAGTAAGGTGGGTAGATATACGATGTGTAAATCTGAATGTGGAGCCTGCCAAGTGGCTTGCAGGAGGGCCGGGGGAAGTCTGGCCTTCCCTCAGTCAGGGAGGGCTGCACGTAGGAGGCGCGGTGAGGCGTGATGTTTGCAGATCCAGGGGGCGCACATTTGAGGGCTGAGGGGTGAGACGCTGAGGGCCAGCGTGCCAGAGGGGCACAGACCAGCTGGAGATGAGGCTGAAGGAGGTCTGAAATGCCAGGACAAAGGCTTTGGACTGCAATTTTTTCAGAAACGGATGGTCACAGAGCCACTGAGTGCCTTGATTCCATTAGACATTAAAAAAACAACAACATCTGGCATTATCCGGGCAAAAGGATGGGGGGGGGCGCTCCTATTCCGTGTCCCGTCTTTGCTGCCACTATGGTTTAGAGCAAGCAGACCCATGGGTCCCATCTACTGCGCGCCTCTGCTAGCTGGGGGACACTGCAGGCCTGGCTCCGCGCTCCCGCCCCCCGCCCCCATGTAGTTGCCTCTCTGAGCCTCGGTTTCCTCACCTGTCAAAGGCTGCTATGATGACTGAGACTTTGTGGGGGGGAGGGGAGGTGCTGCTGGGGGTGAAACCTAGGGCCAGACCACTGAGCCACGTCCCCAGCTGACCACTGAGCTCTGTTTGGAAGGTTCTGCCCTGGGTGGCCCACCCCCCCCTCCTGGGGCTTCTTCACTTGGGAACTGGAGGCTGGGGTTGAGGAGACTCGGGGGGTCTATGGCAGCGTGTTCCACCAGAGCTTCACATCCACCCGTCCCAGCCACTTAAGACACTGCTCGACCCTGACCGGTCTGCCCCTGGGTTTCACGGACACTCTGTGAGTGACGCCATGTGACGGCAGGGCTTGGGCACTGCCCGCCCCCCACCCCACCCCATCCCTGCCCTTCTGGCAGTATTAGCTCTGGATTCCTCCCCACCCCTCAGAGAGGTGGTGCCTTGAGCTTTTGGTATTCAGGGTTGTGTGGATTTGCACACCACTGACCAGCTGCAGGATGGTGATGCGCCCCCCGCCCCGCCTTGTCCTCCCCCCCGCCCCGTACGCGTACATGCTGCTCCAGGAATCCTAGGAGCCTTCAGCCTCAGAACTCAGGCGAGGCTGCCAATTCCATGACCCGTGCCCAGGCTGGAGCCACAGTCTAGGCAGCAAGAGGCCTTGGCAGCACTCGCGTGTGCATGCATGCGCGCGCGCACACACACACACACACACACACACACACACACACACACACACACACACCACTGAGCCATCAGTGAGACTGGCTGGGGGGGGTTCTGTCCCCTCTAGAGATGTTCCTGGCCAGCCTGGGCTGGTAGAAACTGCCGGGTAAATAATGACACTGCCCCCCCTCCCCGCCACACACACACACCTCTCCTGAGTTCCTCACCCCTTTCCCTTCCACAAATAAATTATCAACGTGCCTAGGTCCCGGCGGAGCGGAGCAGATCGCAGGGAACAATGAAAAAGCTTTTAATAGGATTCCAGGAGCTGCAGCCACTCGCTCACCGCCCTAATGGAGATTGCTCTGTGACCGCAGGCCGCCAGCGCCCTCCAGGGCCCCCTCGCCTGCCCAGCACCAGCCCAGCTCCTCCCCAAAGCTCCAGTGGGCAACGCAGCCCAGTGGGACCACCTACTGACGTCACGAGCCAGGGGACACGGCAGGCAGAGCACATGCCTCCCTCACCCCTCCCCCTGCCCTCCAGGCCAGACCTCCTCTGATGGCCACATCTCTGCAAGGCTGTCCCCGCTCCCCTGTGAGGCCAGCCCTGCTGCCTCCTTCCACGCGTGTTAGATGAGGTATGTGGCCTGGCACGAAGGCCAGCACTAGGCCCACCCACCGTGGGGACTCAGGAAAGGAGATCAGATCTAGGGCTCTGAGCAAGGCACGGTCACAGAGAAACAAAGGAGAAACCAAAGCTTTGGGTCCTCCATTCAGCTGTATGCCTCAGTTTCCCTTTCTGTTCTGTAAGGGAGCCCAGACAGCCTCGGACCAACTGCACGGCGATGAACCAGGAGGTGGCTCCCCTACCTCTTGCGTGATCTCAGGCAAGTCATTTCAACTACTCTGTGCCTCAGTTTATCCCAGGATATTTTCCTGGGATAAAATCAAGACCACCATAGCATCTCCCCCACAAAGCCTGCTGGGGCACCCCCAGCTGCCATCCCCATGGCAAGTGCAGGCCATGGTGTGGCTGCAGGAGAAAAGCCTCCTCCTCCTTCTCCTGTGCACCGAGGAGCTGGTAGGAGCATGTGGCGCGAGATGCCGCGTCCTGCCTGTGGGACCCAGGTCGGGGTACTGTGTGTCTGAGGCTCGGTTTTCTCCTCTGTGAAACAGGCTCTGGCATCCCAGGAACTATGCGGTGTATGCAGTCAGCACTCAATAATAGCATCTGTGAGCGCCTCTGCCACCCTCTCGGGCTGAGTGTGTGCAGTAGGAATAAAGTCACCCTGATGGCTGAAGCCCAGGACACAGGCAGGGCCCTGTAGACCCAATGGCATCCCACCTGGCCCAGCCCACGCCCGCCTGCCGGCCTTCCCACAAGTGGCCCCAACTCCTCTTCCCCTCTGCTATCTCCTAGTCCCCACGGCTTTCCAAAGCTCTCAGGAGTTCAGTTCCTCCCCTCCCCCCCAGGTACTCACACCCCCCACCTGCTTCTGCATGACATCAATTTAGTGCCCCCCTTCCTGGATCCACCACACACACACACACACACACACACACACACACACACACACACACACACACACACACACACACACACACACACACACACACACACACACACACACACACACACACACACACACACACACACACACACACGAACTGCTGTGCCCCAGCCCCCAGAAGCCCTACAGACACCCGAGAGGCTGGGGGGGGGGGAGTGCACCTTAGAGCGGGTCCCCAGGGCCTGGGGCAGTCTACATCTCAGGGCCGTTGCTCACTGGTTCCTGCCACACCCTCCCATGCCTTCTCTCTCCCTAGACCTGCCATCTGTCTACCCGCTTCACTGGCTTGGAGACTGAGGTACTGAGAGGGGGAGTGGAGTGCCCAGGGCACTGGGCTGATTACTCCAAGGCCAAGGGCCTCCAGAGCCTTCCACTGTGGCCCCCCGGAGCCCTGCTCCCTGGTATTGGAGACTCCCACATGACCTTGGATCAAGTTTACCTCTGCCCCGTGCCCTCCCTCCCGCTCCCTCTCAGGGGAATGAAGTCAAGCCTAACAGTGGTACAGCCCAAAGACACTAGAATCTGGGGTGTGGTACTGCCCAGCCCCTCATTAGTCCAAGCCTGGGAGAGTCCTGGCAGGGCTCTGAGTCCTTAAGTCATGGATGGTACTGTTGGAACACTACAGATCTTGTGGTCTGTCCAATCCTTGTCCAGCAGGGAAACTGAGGCATGAGGAGTCCCACTAGGGCTGGGTGAAGTGAGCAACCTATGGGGCTGTAGCCTCAGTGAGGTTTCCAAGACCCCCGCCAGCTCTCCTCAAAACCCCCTCTCTGCTGCATGAGCCCGAGTGTGCCAGAGTATGTGTGCAGTTACATCCGGGGAGTGCAAGCACGGTTTACACCACTGTCCTGAGAGAGTGAGCAAGGAGGGGGGGGGTTCTCCGCCTGTGTGACTCCATTAAACCTGAGCTCCGTCTGGGGGAAGGGGCCCCACCCTGCATTTTAACTAGACTCTATGTCTTTAGAAGCTTAGCTGAACTTCCATGATCCTCTGTCATCTGCCAGGCCCCTGGCACAGGGGGGCTTAAGTCACAGCCATTCCAGAAAAGCCAGCAGGCAGCCGCTGGACAGATCTCCACCTCTGATTCAGGACCTGGGACGGCTCAGTCCAGAGGCGTCTCCACTATAACCAGATCAGACCTTCCACTGTCTCATGATCACCCCTAAGGAGGCTAGGCACCCATCCATCCAAATGCACACCCCCCACCCATCTATCCCTCCCTCCCTCCCTCCATCATCCATCTATCCTTCCATCCATCCAATTTTCCATCCACCCTGCCCTAAGCACAAGCTGGATCAGGGCTGCATCCCCAAACGCAGGACCCTGTCCTCCTCCATCACTGCTGTCCTCACTGATGCCCAGGTGCCCTCCATTCCCCAGGCTCTCCACGACCTTGCCCTCCTCCCTCTACTCCAGCAAGCAGCCCTTGGCAAACAACCGCCAGGAAAAGCCCATCCTGGCGCCGGCACCCAGCAGCGATTTTGAGGGCATTTTCCTGAGTAGCATTTCCCAGGCATCACTGGAGTTGGTGGGGGGGGGGCGCCTTGGGGGACGGGTTCGACAAGAGCAATTTGCTTCTGTAGATAAATGCCATCTCCTCCGAAGTCATCCCCCCCTTCTCTCTCCTGACTCTCCCTCCCTCCCCCCCCCCCCCCGTTTGCTAAATCTGTTGTAATCTGGTGCCAACGATTAATTCAGGCAGAAGGAGGGAAAAGGCAGTGAAAAAATACTGCCATGGAACTGCTTCTCGGCAGCGATGAAGGCAGGTCTAGCCAGGACTGGGGCCTCGGCTCACCATCCCAACCACAGCCCTGGTTTTAATGAAGTACAAAGCCCTCCTGCCCCGGCCCAGCCGCTGCCACCCACGCCGCGCAGCCCGCCGCGCCGGATGCCTGGGTTCCGCACTCTGCCTGGGAGGCAGTGTCCCCTAGTGGTTAGCCGAGCCCCGTACAGCTGAGTCCTCCTGCCTCTGAGATACCCAGCCCTTGCTCCATTTTCCTTCTGCCATCCTCCAGCCCTGCATCCTGGTCCACAATCCCTTCTCCCAATAGGCAGCGTTCATTCACAAGGGGTCCACACGAGGCCCACCACGCCTGTTACCAGCAAGGCCAGTAAACTCTAGGCAGCCCCTCAGAATGTGGGTCAAGCTGACTGTGCTCCTGGGAACAGGAAACCTGCCCTCCCAGGGACGCTCAGTGCCACCTGGAGGGTCCTCAGGCTGGGAGTGGCCCAGCCCAGACATCCTGAGATAGATGGGATGGACAGGCCAGCAGAGACCTGCAAAGACCACCACTGGCTCCAAATGGTCCCTGTTCAGACCCTTCTGGGGCCTCGTGCCCTCTTCTCCTCCAGTACCCCACACACTTGTGGGGAGGGGGGTGTCCTATACACAGCCCCTCTGTCCCTTCTGCAGTCTACAGAGAAGCTGCTTTTGTTCTGCGCTCTCCTGTCCTCCCCGAGCCCAGCGCTATGCCAACAGTTCCTACTCACAGCTCTCCTGAGTAGTAAGTGAGTGAATGAGTAAGAGAATGAATGAGTGAGTGAATGAATGAATGAGTGACAGCTGTAGAAGAGGGGAAGGCAGAAGAGAAGGTTGCTGGGGATGCTGGGTGGGCTCCTCCAGGGTCCTGACCTCCCCTCCTCTTCCCAGTCCTCCCGGCTGGCCTGGCTCCTGAGCGGCGGGCAGGCAGCACACAAGCGCCCTGCTGAGGCTGTGGCAAACCCAGCAGGCATCTTCCACAAAGCGAGTAGAGGCCCCCAAATCCTGACATCATCTGCAGAGCCGCTGACCCTGGGGACCAGCAAGGCTCTAGGGGCCGCAGGCAGGCGGCGGTAAACAGGATCCACTGGGCTCACAGGCAAACACAGGCCTGCACAGACACGGCCAGCCCAGGAACCCTCTGTGCGCCAGCTGCTGCCGGGGAATGCCAGGCCAGCCAAGATGGGGAGGCACCCTGGGCCCTGTCCCTTCCCCCCTCCACCAGGACAGGGTGACCACTCATGGCATGAGACAGGATGCAGTTGCCTTGTGCCCAGACCACAGGCAGAGCGGGCTGGCTTCCCTGGTTGTCAGGGAAGACAACCCAGGTTTCAGGGAGGGGCACGCTGCCATCACACACTGAGGACCGTGCCAGCAGCCAGGACGGAGGCCTGCACCTGCCCCAGGCTCCCAGGCTCTCCCACACCCTTGCTGTACCTGAACACTGGCTCCGCCCACACTCCTCTTACAACCTATCAGCGACCTAGAGGAAGAACCCTTCCTACTCAGCCCAGTTGCTTTTGGACCTCCCCACTGTGGCTTGGGGCCAGATGCTGGCCCCGAGGGCTTCTACCACAGGAGTGAGATCCCATGGGAAATGGGCACTAGAGCTGGTCTGGGACTATGGGTCTGTCCTTTCCTGCTACCCCACAGCCTGAAGAAGCTGAAAACCCCAGCCCAGAATGAACCGCTCCAGCCCTGCAATGCTAGGCATGGACTCTGTGCCAGAAACCTGGCGGGGCCAGGTGAAGGGTGGCGGTGCAGGGGTTCACCTCTATAATCCTAGCTCCTCAGGAGGCTGCGAGCTGAGGATCTAGGTTCAAAGCCAGCTCAGGCAGGAAAGTCCGTGAGACTCTTTATCTCCAATTAATCACCAAAAAACTGTAAAGTAGAGCTGGCTCAAGTGGTAGGGTGCTAGCCTTGAGCAAAAAAAAGCTCAGGGACAGTGTTCAGGCCCTGAGTTCAAGCTCCTGGACTGCCAGAAGAAAGAGGGGGGGAAGGGGAGAGGGAGAGGGAGAAGGAATGGGAGAGGGAGAGAAGGAAGGAAGGGGAGAGAGGGAGAGGAAGAAATCGTGCAGGCATAGCCTGCTAGTGCTCCCCAGGCAGGTCCTGATACTCTTTACAGATGAGGAAACTGAGGTCCTAGGAGGTCCAATGACTTGCTGAAGGTCATCAGCCAGGCAGAAGTCACCCTCCCCAGGAACCACAAGTCCTGAGGACCTAGGACGACATCCCAGGAACACAGTCCACTGGTGAGGGGTTTGCCACTATCTCCAGACCTTGAGGCAGGAAGGCCGGCCCAGCCAGACACCCCTTCGCGCAGCCCCAGAGTCCACCTCCGAAATCAGCTTGCTCTCCAGCCCTAACTGTGAGGCAGCAGTCTGGCTGGCTGGGTTGTAGGTACCTAGCTCCCAAGGGACATGTAGTTGGGCCACCCATCTGCCCCTGACCAGCTTTCCCTGCCTCTCTGCCTGTGCCCTGCCAGCCTGCACCAAGGCAGCTGTACCCAGCTGGCCCCTGGGGCTTTGTTGTCTCCCTGTACCCTCGGGAGTGGCCAGAGCCTCTGACTTGAGCCTCTTGCCTGCCTGCAGTCAGCCAGACCCAGGCCTGCCTCTCTGTCCCTCCACACCTGGGGCTCCAGGCCCTGTCTCACTGTGAATCCAGTGCCCAACCGTCCTCACAGGCTGGGATGGCTGCTGGACCCTCGCATGCAGGCAGGGACTGGGGATTCCCCAGGAGAGGCTGCAGACCCAGCTCACGCAGCAGGTGACAGCGGCTTGCCTACTCAGTCTGCACAGAGCCGAGTCCATGGGCCAACGCCTTCCCTGGGCAGCCTTAGTGGCCTGTGGCACGACGCAGTAGCAGCACCCCCTCCCCTCCACCTCCTTAGAAACAAACCAGGCAGATCTTCCAGAGGGCCTTCCTCAGGAGGGGGATACAGAGGGTATGGCTAGTTAGGGGAATCTGACACCAACCCCTCCACTCCCCCCCACCCCGCAACTTCTCATGGTTTCTACAGGTCCTTAGCCCTGCAGGACTCCTTCTCAGCCCAGGAGCTGGACCGGTCAGGACATGTACCAAACACAAATGCATGTCACAAAGCAGTATGCACCCCTAGCTGAGGCCCAGGAGGCCAGTACAAGTACAGCTGTTTTACTAAGGGAAACTGAGGCACCGAAAGGCAGAAGGACTTGTAACTAGTAAATGGCAGAGTACGGACACATGGGTGCAGGCAGGCACATAGACTGGGTCTAGGGGACGTCTGCTGCATCTGCCTAGGGACGTGGGCTGCTGAGCGCAGCTGACCTGCCGGGTCAAAACTGCTGGAAGGGTTTGGGGTTTGGGGGTTTTGTTTCCTTTGGATTTGTCTGTGCCTGCTTGAGAACTCAGGATGCAGTAGACACACACAAACACCTACCCTCCACCACACACACACACACACACACACACACACACACACACACACACACACACACACACACACACACACACACACACACATACACACACACACACACACACACCCCTGTACCTGTCTGCCTTCCTTCCCCTAAGATCAGCCCCTGGCTGACCCTTCAGCCCGGGGTGGCAGCGCCTCAGCCCCTCCTCAGCTCCTCCAGCCCCCCAGACCTCCCAGGGACCCTGCCCTGCCAGCCCAGCCTGCGCAGCGTCCCCTCCTAGTCACTGCCCTGGCAGCTCAGGCCATTTCCATTTTAAACCTTCTGAGGAAGCCCTGCACAGTCGCCCACGGAGCCCGAGCCGGCACCAGCTGACAGGTGATGTTTGCGCCTCTCCTCCTGGAGCTGGCAGGAAGAGACGCAGTTGGCTTTCAACTCCAGAAACCTGATCCTGGAGCCCCCAGCAGGCTGTGCCCCCCTCCCCACACGGGGCAGAGAGGGGGTACCCAGCCCACACCCCTCTACCAGAAGCATCCTGAGTCCTGCCAAGCTCTGTTTGCCCCCAAGCAAGCAGCTTTCTTTCCCAACTCCAGGGCCACCTGGGGAGGGGAGGGGAGGGGGAGAAAGGGTGGGGCTGTCTCCCTCCTCTAGAAGCTGCGAGGATGGCAGTGAAGGGGAGTCTGGGTCAACACCCCCCACCCCATCTCTCCTGCCTTGACTTAATTCATTCCCAACAGTGCTCCAGCTTGGGCCTGGGGGGTGCCTGGCACCCTCCCCCCCACCAAGCTGGGCTTCATTCTCTCATAAACCACACGCCCCTAGAGAGCCCGGGACCTCTCTCGGGGAGCCCCCCCCCCGGGAAGCCTGGGCCAGCTCCCTGATGTCGCCGGCTTCACAACTTTCTCCTCCTCTGAGAGCTCTGATCAGCCCCGGCTCCCTGCAGCTGGGCAACGGCGCTCCCCAGCCCCCCGCCCCTGGGCCTCCGGTTCCCGCGAGGAGGGGCCAGCGCTCGGTCTGTTGCTTCGCTGTCTTGAGAGCTGCGGGGGGGGGGGGGGGGAGGAGAAAGGAGAGGGGGGCTGCACCCCCAGATCCTCTCTACACCGGGCCCCCGCTTCCAGCCGCCAGGGCACGGCCCCAGCCTCGGGCCGCGCGGGGCTGACTCTGGAGCGCGCACAGGGAGGGAAGTTGGAGGCTGCTGGTGCCCCTGGAAGTCGGTTTAAAAATAAAAACCTGGGCTCTGACCGTGACTCACGCGGCGGCGGGGACCAGCGCGGCGCCCCGGCCCGGCCCGGCCCCGCCGCCCGCGCCGCGCGCGCCCCTCGCCCGCCCTCCGGGGCCGGGGCGCAGGGCCAAAGCCAGGGCTGACCTGGCCGGGCCGGGCGCCCCCCGCCCCCCGGCCGCCTGCGGCCCGGCTCGGACCCCGCGCCAGCCGCGCCCCCGCCCTTTCCAGCCTCTGCTCCCGGGAGCGGAGCCACCGGCCGCGAACCCCGCGCCTCCCCGCGGCGGAGCCAGCTCCCCGGGCGCCCGGAGCCCCCCCCCCGGACCCCGCATCCAAGCCCGAGGGCGGCGCGTTCCCCGCCGCCGCGCCGGGGCACCGCCGGGGCCGCTGGCTCCCCGCCGCGCGCCCGAGCCCCGCGCCCCCGTCCCGGCCCCGCGGCCCGGCCCGGCCCCCGCCCCGGGCGGCGCGCCCGCTTACCTGCGCCGGGGCCGGGAGGCGGGTCTCCTCGGGAAACTTTGCGGCGACGCTGGAGCCTCAGGGGTTATTCCAAGGGGCGGGCGGGAACCGGAGCCGGAGGGCGCCCAGGGGGGCCCGGGAGAGGCGCCCCCGGCGCGCGGCGGAGCTCGGCGGCGGGCCCGGGGCGGGGGGCGCGCGGCGGCGGCGCATCTGCCCGGCTCGGGCGCCCGGCGGAGCCGCGGGAGGAGCGCGCGGGGTTGCGCCCGGCGGCGGCGGCGGCGGCGGCGGCGGGGTGCGTGAGCCCGGGCGGAGGCGCTCGGCGGGGCGAGGGCAGCGGCGGTGCCCGCGCGAGCGGCGGCGGCGGCGGCGAGCAGGGCGCGGGGAACCAGGCTGCGCGGCCGCCTCTCCCCTCGCGGCGGCGGCGGGGCGGTGCGTGCAGGCGCGGAGCGGAGCGGAGCGGGGAGGGGGAGGAGGGGAGGCGGCGGCGGGCGGGGAGGGGAGGGGAGGCGGCGGGGCGGGGGCGCCGCGCTGCGCACTGGCCGGCGGGACCGGCGCGGGAGGCTGCGCCGCCGCGCGGGGGACTCCGGCCCAGCCGAGAGCCGCGGCCTCCGCGCCCCCGTCCTCGTCCCTCCGCTGAAATGACGGGGGGCGGGGGGAGCGGAGGGGGGACTCGAGTTGGGGAGCCAGGTCCCCAGAGAGTGGGGGAAGGGAGTCTCCCGAAGCCAGCCTCCAGTGGGGGGGAGGCCTGGATCACGCGCTGCCCCTCCTCTCTGCCCATCCATTCATTCATTCATTCATCTGTCCACCTATGCATTCATTCATAAACAGGTACCCACCGCCTCCTCCGAAGGCTGCCCGGCACCTCTTCCTCGCCACAGGCTCCCCTCGCCTGCTGCTCCCCATCTGAGCCCTTAGATCCCTGGGTTTCCTCTGCGCACAGGGGTGCCCGGGTCGGATGCCAGCCCCCCCCCTCCCCACCTGACCACGACCTTGGGTGAGTTATTTCACCTGGCCAAGCCTCAGTGTCCGGACTGTAAAATGGGAGCAGCAAGAACTTGGCTCCAGTGTTGGCCCGAAAGGTGGCAGAGACCTCAAATGGGAACGTGGCTGGCAGCCCTGGCACCCATTGGGGTCTGCACCTGTTGTATGTGGGGGGGATGTCAGGAAGTGGGTAGACAAGACCAGCCCCACCCTGGTAGCCTGGAAAGTTCCAGGCATTGTTTGGAGGACCTTAGGAACCGCTCTATCTGCCCACCCAGACTCACCTGCCCTGTCAGACCTCATCCATCCCCTTGTTCCAGAGCTCAGTATCCCTTCCTGGCTTCCCTTCTCCTGGAGGGCTGCTCTGAGTGACTGCTTCTGCCCAGAAGCCTCAGCAATGCTCAGGTCCGCTCCCAGACTCCACGCCCTCAGCTAGAGCCCTTCTCTGCAGACCCACTCCACTATCCCAACTCCAGACTTGTGTCAGAACCTTCCAGCAGCCCAGCCCACCCTGCTCTTCACTATTTGTTCTTCAGGACTTCTTGGGGACCACTTACCCTCAGGATGCTCCCCCAGGTCCCTGCTGGGGGACAAATGTCCCCACAGACACCAGTCCCTCCCTCCCCGTCTTGCCCAGAGTCAGTCTTGCCTGGGGCTGCCACTTCCAGCCCCTCTGTGAGCCCTGGAAACTTCACCTTTCCTACCTCTCCCACCTCACCTCCCGCCACCTTTCCTTCCTTCTCTGGGTTTCTGCTCCGTTCACCAAACAGCTATTTTTTTTTTCCTCCCAATTTTTATTTATTGCCCAAACAGCATTATACCGACAATAAAGGAAGGAAAAAATCAGCCACCATGCCACCGCCCTGTGGCGTCAACAACTCCTTTCCTCTGCTCCCTTCCAGGCTGATCCATGCAGAGATGGCTATAATTTTTTACAGAGCTGCGTTTCCCATTCCGCCTTCCAGACCCCCAGTTGGACATGGAGGGGGGGGCTCCGTCATCCCTCTAGGCGTCAGGTGGCATGTGGCTTGGAAATTACGAGCGTGTCTTTCTCCTCTTCTGACCCCCCCGTCCCCCCCACCCCTGTCAGGCACGGGGTTGGTACCCAGCAGACACTCAGAGCCCCCCAGTGCGGGGGATGGCACTGGCAGAGCTCTATTTGGCAGATCTCAAAATGTCACCTTCGTAATTGTGGTTTGAATAGCCATGTGATATTCTATCCAGCGATGGAAGGTAACTTGCTTCGCCACGTGGTTTATGGAATATTGGTGGAAGTCCGATGTATGCTGACTGCCGTTTGAGGAACACAAGTGAATCAGGCCATGGTGAACTTCTCCCTGGCAAAACACAGGCGCCTGCACCCTCGTAGCTTAGTGGGATCTTGCTGAAACGAATCTTGTGTGACACACACAAGGTCTCAGTCAGGACCTGCTACACAGCTTCCCAGGGGCAGTGGCTTTTGGAGAATCAGAAAGAAGGTTCCAGGCAAGACAGCAGGAGGAACTCTTTTTTGGTCCTGGGGCTTGACCTCTGGGCCTGGATGCTGTCCCTCAGCTCTTCAGCTCAAGGCTAGCTCTCTACCACTTGACCCACAGCGCCACTTCTGGCTTTTTCTGTCTATGTGGTGCTGAGGAATTGAACCCAGGGCCACATGCATTTAAGGCAAGCACTCTACCACTGAGCCACCTTCCCAACCCCAAGCAGGAGGAACTCTTTGCAGCCTGTAAGCACCATGCTAGGAAAGGGCTGGGCCTGGGTGATCAGGTTTGGAGGATTGGAGTCAGGAAAACTCTATGACAAGGAGTGGGGGACAAGATGGCTGAAGTCAGCCAGGTCTGGTATGTGTGCAAGGTCTTGAACAAGCCTAGGGGAGTCTGACTTTCATCCCAGGAGGAATAGAGCACCAGCAAAGGACTATAATCCGGGGCCATGGGACAGTCAGCTATGAGAGGTAGATAAATCAATTTTTGAGTTGACAAACATTGGCTTAGTGCTTGGGTGCTGTGTACTTCATGAGGACACAGATGAGCAGTGAGAGAGTGACAACACCATCCAGGACAGAACTAGACCTGTGGGCTGATCCCACGCAGGGACCTGCTCAGCAATGAGGATCGTGCAAGTTATCTTGAGACAAGCCCCAGCTCCCAGAGCAGCACGAACCCACACAGCATCCTGCAGAGCGGTGCATGTCCTTCTTTCCAATAGACAGCCAAGGTCACTCTGGTCCCGCCTCCCCATCCTGGTCACCACGGCTACCCATGTACCCGGCTACCCACTGCCCTCTCCAGGAAACCGTGGCTTCTCACCAGTTCACTGCCTGCCAGCTGGCAACTCTAAATACTGTCCCAGCCTCACCGCACTTCTAGTGTGTGTGTGTGTGTGTGTGTGTGTGTGTGTGTGTGTGCGCTCGTGTGCATGTGTGTGTACATGTACATGTATGTGCATGCATGTGCATGCACCCCAGTACTGGGATTGGAACTCAGGGCCTAAGACCTATCCCTTAGTTTTTTCACTCAAGGCTGGCACTCAGGCTGGGAAGGTGGCTCAGTGGTAGAGTGCTGGCCTTGCATGCATGAGGCCCTGGGTTTGACTCCTCAGCACCACATAAGCAGAAAAAGCTGGAAGTGGCGCTGTAGGTCAGGTGGTAGAGCGCTAGCCTTGAGCTGAAGAGCTGAGGGACAGTGCCCAGGCCCAGAGTTCAAGCCACATGACCAACAACAACAAAAAAAGCTGACACTCTACCATCTATGCCACAGCTTCACTCCTGGCTTTTTTGATGGTTAATTGGAGGTAAGAGACTCATAGACTTTCCTGCCTGGACTGGCTTTGAATCTCAGTCTTCAGATCTCAGCCTCTTGAGTAGCTTGGGTTACAGGTGTAGCCACCAGCACCTGGCTCTTCTATGAACGGGGACACCACAGACTTTCAGTGGGTAGTGTGAAAGTCCAGTTGAAGACCCAAGAAATACACTGTGAAGTGTTGTGACACTAGATTTGCCATTATCAGACCGTTATCAGCTGAGCCTATGCCCCTCTTGGCCTCATTGGGAGCTGTTCAGGTCGGGGTAGGGGTGACAGGGTATCCCCAATGGCCAGTAGGCATCAGGGACCTTATTAGTCTCTGTGTCAGGCACACAAGCTGTTCTGGGCCAGTGGTCTGGGATGAGCAATGGCAGGGCCCTGACCTCCTCCTCAGGCTGCTCAGCCTCCTGTGGAGGGGGACCCCTAGCCCCAACTTCAACCCAAGAGACTTCCTGTCCCCATCTCTGGGACCTCAGTTGGAGATCATAGTCCTCAAGGTTTCCAGGGTCACTGGATGCCAGAAAAATCACAGATCATACCTGGGCCCCCTGTGTGCCCCTCCCAGCCCTGGGATCCCTGGTGATCCCCAATATATTCAGGGCCAGGGCCGTTTGTATGGATTCGTGAACATGTGGCCCGTGGGTGGGCTGGCTCTGTGCACCGTTCCAGGGACACCTGGCTGGCAAACCAGCCCACACCAGAAACTTCTAGCAGCTTTTCTGACTCAAGTCCCAACTGCATTCTGCACTTAACTTTCCCCGGATGCCACACAGAGAGACGAAGCTTCTCTCTGGTCAAGGTCAAGAGTGGGAGGCAGGCCCCAGGGCAGAGCTCTGGGGAGATGCAGGACGATGTCTCCGGCCCAGGAGAGAAGGTCTTCAGAGCAGGGGCTACAGGTCAAGGGCACAGATGGGAGAAAGCCAAGAAGGAGGAGGCCAGCAACTCCCCAGGGTGAACCCTGAGAGCAGGCTGGGTGGCAAGAAAGGGCTGAACTGAGCCACTGGCCTGGGGAAGAGGAGCAGGGCAGGAGCAGACCCACAGGGCCAGTTCAGGGCCCGCCCCACCCTGCTCCCAGCCACTGAGCCCCTCCCACTCAGAGGCTCCTCCATGTGCCTCCCCCCTCCCAGGCCTAAACTCCTACTCAGTCCAGACAAGGCCTGGCCACCCGGTTCTCCAGCAGTCTTCCTCTTCCCGCACCTGTTTGGTAATGCCCTTGTTTTTCATTCATTTGTTGTTGTTGCTATGACTGAAACCACAGACTGGGTAATTTTATTTTATTTTATTTTATTTTTGTCGGTTGTGGGGCTTGAACTCTGGGCCTGGTCAATGTCCCTGATCTCTTCAGCTCAAGGCAAGTGTTCTACCACTTGAGCCACAGCACCACTTCCAGTTTTCTGGTGGTTAATTAGAGGTAAAAGTCTCATGGACTTTTCCTGCCTGGGCTGGCTTTGAACCATGATCCTCAGATCTCAGCCTCCTGAGTAGCTAAGATCACAGACGTGAGCCACCAGCATCCAGCTTAACTGGGTAATACTTTTTATATGATCATATATACATAGCTATTGAGCCTTTGACACCCACTCCTGTGAATATCCTCCTTTGGTCTCACTGTGCAAATGTTTGGTCTTTCAGGAATTGATTTATGTCTTTTGTTGTTTGCTTTATACCAGTCCTGGGGCTTGAACTCAGGTCCTGGATGCTGTTCCTGAGCTTTTTCTGCTCAAGGCTAGCGATCTACCACTTGAGCCACAGTGCAACTTCCTAGGACCGGGTAATATATAAAGAAAATGGTTTATTCAACTCAAGGTTCTGGAATTTCAGGGCTGAAGATCTACATTTGATAGCTTTCTTTTTCTTTTTTTTTTTTTTTTTTTATTTTTCTTTTTTTCGGTCTTGAGGCTTGAACTCTGGGCCTGGGCGCTGTCCCTCGGCTCTTCAGCTCAAGGCTAGCGCTCTACCACTTGAGCCACAGCACCACTTCCGGTTTCTTGCTGGTTTATTGGAGATAAAGAGTCTCATGGACAGACTTTCCTGCCCAGACTGGCTTTGAACCTCGATCCTCAGATCTCAGCCTCCTGAGTGGCTAGGATGACAGGCGTGAGCCACCGGCACCCATCATAATTTTAATTTTTTGTGTGTGCAGGTGCTGGGGCTTGAACCCAGGGCCTTGTGCTCTTGCACTGTTGGCTTTTTCACTCATAGCCAGTGCTCTACTGCTTGAGCCACTCTTCCAACTTCTTCTTGGTGGTGGACTGGAGATAGTCTCAAGGACTTGTCCTGCCCTGGCTGGCTTTGAACGGTGATCTCAGATCTCAGCCTCCTGAGTAGCTAGGAGTAGAGGCGTGACCTGGCTCATAGCCCTTGGACTTTTGTGAGACAGGCTCTGCTGTAGGCCCAGGCTGGCCTCACCCTGCTTGCCTCTGCCTTCCAAATGCTGGGATTTCAAGTGTGTGTCATCACAGCTGGCTCAACATAAGTTTTGGTATCTGTTGAGCCTTGCTCATTCTCTGTTCTTGTTCATGGCACTTAGCTCAGTTTGTGGCACTCATGATGTGTGTGACTCCTGTTTCCCACCTGCTGGACACTTCCGTCTCCCCAAAGCTCCCTCGAGGTAGATGATGTCACAGGCGCGCTTGTCTTTCCCCCTGGCTGTCGTAAAACAGCAGCAAATAACGGCTTGACTTAGGATCAGGGCATCTGCCTCTTCCATCTGACCGGAGCACCGTGGAGGCACAGCGGGGACCGCTCTGGCTGCGTGGCCAGTGCCCAGGGCCTGGGCCAGGCACAGCCCAGCGCTGCTGAAGGAGTGTGTGGATGACACTGTATACCAGCAAGCATCAGGCTGAAAGCGCCCTTCAGGGCAACAGGGACAGAGCTGTCCCAGACTAGCCACGATTCACAATACGAGGCACCCAGGCCCTCTTCCAGGGAGGTGGGGGGGGTGGTTTCTTTCAATAGGTAGGAACCAATGTTAGGAAGAACATTCCAGAAAGAATCAAAATCCAAACCTGGCTCTGGACAAGATCCTGCCCACCCCCCAGGAGAGGAGGGGGTCCCTGTAATGCCTAGGTGGGACTGAAGCTGCTGGTCCCAAGCCTCGTGGGAGCCCACGAGTGACATCACCCCCCCCCCGTGAGTTCCAGCCGAACAGGGCCGCCTCTCTCTCCTTCCCTCCCCCCTCCCAGCCATTATTCCCAGCAGAGGACATGCTTTTTATGATGATTTAAGGCTCCCTCAACTTGGCCATCATTCACCTGTTACACATGGAGTTCAGGAAGGAGATGCAAGCAGTGTCTTGAGGGACAGCCCGGGCCTACCTAGAGGGGGAGGCGTGCATGGGCAGACGGGAGGGATATGAGACCAGAAGTGTGGGCCGGGGCAGAGGCTGTGGGGAAAGGCTGCCACGTGGGAGTAAGAGGTAGAGTCCTGTCCAGGAGAGGAACAGCCCCAAGGCAGGAGAGAGCCGGGCACTGGTGGCTCATGCCTGTAATCCTAGTTACTCTGGAGGCTGAGATCTGAGGATCACAATTTGAAGCCAGCTCAGGCAGGAAAGTCTCTAAGACTTCCACTTAACCACCAAAAGTGGAGTTGTGGCTCAGGCGGTAGAAGGAGAGCCTTGAGTGCAAAAGCTGAGGAAAAGTGTCCCGGCCATGAGTTCAAGCCCCAGTACTGGCACCCAAAAAAAAAAAAAAATGGAGGAAGCAGAGGATCCCGTCTCTGTGCGTGGCCAAGGGGGAGAAGGGAAAGGGAGGGGGGTGTCAGAGGCCTCTGCTGGGCCAGGGCCTGCGGGGACCCTCCCGCCCCATCCCTGCACCTCTCCGACCCCTGCACACCAGACTGCTTCTCCAGGGGCCTCAGAGGCCGTGGCTCTCCATGTGCTATCCCAGTCCCAGTTGGCTTCCTGGTTCCGTCTCCCTTCACCTCTAGGAGCCCCCCAGCACCCAGCTCAGCCAGCCAGAGCCCCTCCTCCCCTCTCCCACTCCAACAGCCCCTGAGGTCCTCCTCTGGGCCCCCATCCCCTCGGTAGATCTAGCATGTCAGGGCGGCTGAAGATGATGCCCTGGAAGTGGGGGGGGGGGGGGAAGAGCACAAGGAACTGGTTGTGAGCCAACATTTCCACCCCTCCCAGCGCTCCACGACACAGAGCATCTCCTGCCCTCACCTGCCGGCCTTGCTAAGCCAGGGGTTCCCCCCCTGGAGGGGGGGGCCTGCAGGGGCAGGGCCGGGGGCTAGGGACTGTGAGCTCACTTCCAAGTCCCTTACCTGTCAGGCACAGGTGGCCCTGGCAGCCAGGCCTGGCAGAGTCTAGGCTCAGAACCCTGCTGAGGCTGGGTGGAGTAGGAGGGGGGGGGAGGAGCCCTGGGAAGAGGGGGAGGGGAAGAGGACCAGCGCCAGCCTCAGGGGGCGGGGCGGGATGGGTTGCCCAGCAACCGGCACGCTGCTGAGGAGGGCTTCTTAAAGAGCTGAGGCTGGGCCTCGCATACCAATGGCTGCCACACCGGGGGCTTTCTCCTCCCTCCTGCCTCCTCTCTCCTTCTCCTCCCTCCTCCCTCCAAGAATGGAACTCAAGTTGGTAGAGCAGGACGGAGAAGAGGAGGAGAGCCCCAGGCCAGTGCAGGGAGGGAGAGGCAAAGCACGGGCCTGGGTCGGGCCTGGGCCTCCGCTGGGCCTCAGGCCCTGGTGCCTCATCCTAAGGGCTGATTGTGGAGTCAGATGCAATAGGCCTCTTGCTGGCAGAGCCGCCCTGAAGGGGCTTCATCTCCAGCCTCCTGGCCTGAGACTCCTGGGGGGTCACAGGGAACCGAAGAAGTCTTTTCTGGTGTCTAACTTAAATTCCTTGTGCAGCAATTGGCTACCACTTTTCTGCTGTCCTTGCTGGGGTTGTGCCTCTCTGTGCATGTCTCACACACACACACACACACACACACACACACGCATGCACACATGCACACACGCACACACCCATCCAGCAAGTGCCCTGGGGGAGGAATTCCACTCTGAGGCTTCACTTTCTCTCCTTCTAGGGTCTCAGTTTCCCAGCTGGAGCAGGGAGGTGGGTTACATCAAGGGGGCTTGCGGGGGTCTAGGGAGGACCCTTGGGGTCCCTGCCCTCCTACTCAAGTCTCGGGCAGTATTTTGTGCATATGGATATCCGGGGACTGTGAGGGACCCAGGCTGGCCCCCTCCGCTCACTACAGAGGGCCATGAGAAGTGGGACGGGCGGGGGGGGGGGGGGGGGGGGGGAAGGGCGGGGGGGGGGAAGCTACCACTGTCCTGTTAATTATTTATTTATGTTGCCAGTCCTGGGGCTTGAACTCAGGGCCTGGACGCTGTCCCAGCTTTTCTGCTCCAGGCTATCGCTCTGCCCCCTGGGCCACAGCTTCATGTCCACCTTTTTGTGGTTCATTGGAGAAAAAAAAAAGTCTCACGGATTTTCCTACCCAGGCTGACTTCAAATCCAATCCTCGGATCTCAGCACACTGAGCAGTGAGTAGCAAGATTGCAGGCGCCTGGTATACTGCTGTTTCTTTGGAGCTGAGCTCTAGGTTAGAAGCTGCTCTGATGTCCAACCCCGCCCTCTTTGGGCCTCCCGAGCTCAGACCACCCATGGCCGCTCCCCCTGGCCCCCCAATCCAGCATCTGCCATAACTCCCCACATCCTTGAGGAGAGATCCAGGAGGACCCTAGAGGCCAGGGACACCCAGCTCCACAGAACCCCCTCTCCCCAGCTCCCCCTGCCTGCCTCTCGGGGCTCATTCTCATTCACCCTTCTGGACATGAGGCCCAAGCAACGTCTGCTGAATGAATAAGTGATCTGCGTGTTCTGATCTGCCCTGCTCTCAATCTCATGCCCAGAGCCTCAAGCATACCAGGCCAGAGCTCTACTGAGCTCAGTCCCCAGGCTGGCCTTGGGAATACAGGAGTTAAGCGAATGAGTCTCTCCGACCACCAGGCCACCAGGCTGGTAATACACCAATGAGCAAATGAAAGGACGAGGTCATTATGGGATTGAGCAGTGTGGACCCCAAAGGAAACAGGGTGATAAGAAGAATGGGTAAAGGGCACTTTGAGTGGCCAGGGAAGGTCCCTCAGTGGAGGTGACATTTCCACAAAGACTTGAGAAGAAGGAACCAGTCTAGAAAGAGCTGGGAGGAAAATATGCAGGATATTGGGGAGTCGTGTGCAAAGGCCCTGGGGCAGGAGCGAGCCAGACCTATTTAAGGAGGAGAAAAGGAGCCAGGAAATTGAGAGGGCGGGCAGGAGGAGGGAGCAGAGCATGGACGCAGTCATGCATTCATGGAGGGGAATATGGATTTTATTCTAAGTATAATAGGAAGCTATTTGAGAGTTTTAAGCAGGAAAGTGACATGATCTAATTTATATTTTAAAACGATCATCTGAACAACCACTTTGGAGAGCAATTTGGCAATAACTAGTAAAGTTAAAGATGCACATATACCACAGCCCCATTCCCAGAGAAAGGCTGGCACGTGCGCAGGCCATGCACGGATGCTACTGCGGTTTGTTTGCAAGAGGAGAAAAGCAGGGGCCCAACTGTTCATCTCTGGGTCTCTGGGTCTCTGTGGTGGAATTGGCTGGCTTGCTGTGTGTGGCTTACCCAGGACGTGGCGCGGTGGGGCCTAGGCCCCTGGAGCAGCCTGAATGCATACGTAAGGGCCTGTATTTATGTAAGATCCAGGGACTGACACACCCACCAACCCCAGGACACTCTGGGTGAAGCCCTGGAGAAGATGCATGCTAATCTAGGGATGGGGCTTCCACTCCGGGAAGGGGGGCCTGGCTCTGTTTTCTGTTACTGTAACTGTGGGTCAGTTACAAAGAACCAAGCTTCACTTGGGGCAGGGAAGTCCAGTGTCCAAGTGCCAGCCCGGGGGTAGGGCACAGGGCATTGTGTGGAGAAATGGAGCCCTGCATATCAGCCCTGATCTCTTTCTTTTTTTAGTCCGTGATGGGACTTGAACTTGGGGCCTGGCTTATTTATTTATTCATTGTGCCAGTACTGGGATTTGAACTTAGGGCTTTTTGTTCTTGCTTAGCTTTTTCTCTCAAGGCAGATGCTCTACCACTTGAACCATACCTAAGGCTGAGATCTGAGGGTCAGGGTTCAAAGCCAGCCCAGGTAGGAAAATCTCCGAGAGACTCTTATCTCCAATGAGCCATCAGTAAACTGGAAGTGGAGCCGTGGCTCCAAGTGGCAGAGCGCTCACCTTGAGCTGAAGAGCTGAGGGACAGCGCCCAGGCCCAGAGTTCAAGCCCCACAACCGACAAAAACAAAACAAAACAAAAAAACCTGAAGCCCAGAGAGGGCAAGAGGTTGCCCAGAGCCACTCAGCAAGCTGGGGACAGAGGAGCAGTGGGCCCAGGGGAGACAAAGCTGCCTTCAGATCCCCAGGTTGTGAATAGACTCCTTTCCCCAGCCCCCCATCTTCCCTGGCTGCCTCGGGTCTCAGCCCCTCATTCCTGCAGACATGGAGAGGACACCGGCTGGCTGGGGCCCAAGTCATCTCCTGGTAATTGGGTTTCAGGGACTCGGGTGGTTATGCTAATGGTGGGGTGGGCTGCTGAGAGTTCTGCCTGGGGCTGGGGGTGGGGAGGCAGGGGGGGGGACACAGCCCTCCTGTGCTCCACTGGAGCTCAGACTGCTGCATTCGGTCCCCCACCGCCCCAGTTCCCAGCTGCGAGGCCTTGGGCAAGTCGCTGGACCTCGCCAAGCCCCCCTTCCCCAATGCATCCCATGCCTCCCCACCCAACACGCTCGATCCAACTCCTTATTAAGTTCTTTGGTTTGGATGGAAGTCTGGGCGGCTCTGGAGGGGTGGGCGCTGGGGCTAGCCCCCCGGCTGCCCACGATGAGCTAATGGTGACTCACCTCACTTTCGCTGTTGATGTGTTTTATCCAATTTGGGGCAATGAGTTGAATGTGAATCTCCTGCATAACTGAAGACCAATATGGAGGAGGCACGTAGGGACGGGGTCTGGGGGGGGGCTCTGTGTCATCTGGGGTCAGGGTCTAGCTTGGGGGCCTACCTCTCCAGCCAGGAGGGAGCCCAGGAATCCAGGTAGGAAGGGACCAAGCAGAGAACCTCAGCCAAATAACCTACTTGGAGCTCTAAACAGCTGGATGGATGGATGGATGGATGGATGGATGGATGGATGGATGGATGGTGTGTGTGTGTGTGTATGCGCGCATGCGTGTGCATTTGCCAATCCTGGGGCTTGAACTCAGGGCTTTTTTGCTCAAGCCACAGCTCTACTTCTGGCTTTTCTGGTGAGTCAGTTGGCTTTGAACGGTGATCCTCCGATCTCAGCCTCCTGAGTAGCTAGGATGGCAGGTGTGAGCCGCCCCCCAGGCTGGATGGCTTGTGTAGGGACAGGATTAAGCGGTGGATCTGGGGGTGAAGAGCCATGAGGGGTGCAGGGGAAGCTGAAGAAGAGCTGGGGACCTGACATGGGGCCACCAGGAAAGAGGAGACGGGGGGGGGGGGGCCCTCGGAGAGAAGGCCCCGTGGGGCCAGGCTCCCCGGCAGTTTGGACGATCCTGTCTTGCCTCAGGAAAGGTAGCTAGAGGCTCAGCACTGGAGGCCAACAAACCCAACCTCAGTGAGGCCCAGGCTCCAGCATCAGACCCGCAGGGCTCCCAGCAGGTGACCTCAGTTTCCCCATCTGTGGAGGGCTCTGACTCTGCCTTGGTGAGCCAGCGCCCACGCGTCGGAGCTGAATAAAGGACATTGGGGGTCACCACCCTCTGCCCCCTGTGGGAGCTGAGAACGCGGGGACCCGGGACCCCGGCTTCAGCATCCAGTGCCACAGTGAAGCCGGGCTATGGCTGGAGTGTGTGTCCCCCAAAAGTTCATGTGCTGGAAACTCATGTGGAGGGAGTGCAGGCGGAGGGGCCCCCGGGGGGCGGGAGTGGATGGGGGTGAGGCCAGAGCTGGCCTGGGCCCGTCCGGCTCCGCCCGCGGCCGCCGCGCAGCTCGGGGCCCTCAGCCAGCACCCGCACCCAGACCCTGCAACCCCAGAACCGTGACGCAAAGAGACCTCAAAAAGAACCCAGTCTCTGGATTTTGATATCACAACCAAACATAGTCAAGGACGGTCCCACGGAGCAGGGTTGGATTTTGGGTTTGGGGTTTTGGTTTGTTTGTTTTTTATAAGTCGAGGGGTTTGAACTCTGGGCCTGAGCACTGTCCCTGAGCTCTTCAGCTCAAGGCTGGCGCTCTACCACTTGAACCACAGCGCTGGTGCTCTCAGCGCAGTTTTAAGGTCCAGCGTTCCCAGGACGCTTCAGGCCGCTGACCTCCCCTGTTCCCAAAAGAGGAAACTGAGGTTCCAGGACGTTAAAAATTCCAGCCTGAGGCCACAGCCGGGGATGTCAGGACTAGGCCTGACAAAAACATAAAAGCAAGGACAAGTCAGGCGCCGGTGGCTCACGCCCGTCACCCTAGCTACTCAGGAGGCTGAGATCGGAGGATGGCGGTTCAAAGCCAGCCCGGGCAAGAAAGTCCATGAGATTCATATCTCCAATAACCCACTAGAAAGAGCCAGAAGTAGCGCTGTGGTCCCAGTGGTAGAGCGCTTGAGCAAAGGAAGCTCAGGGATCGCCGGGCCTGGTGGCTCATGCCTGTAATCCTAGCTACTTAGGAAGCTGAGATCTGAGGACCACGGTTCAAAGCCAGCCCAGGCAGGAAAGGCCTTGAGACTCTTATCTCCAATGAACCACGAGAAAAACAGAAGTGGTGCTGTGATTCAAGCAGTAGAGCGCTTGCCTTGAGCTAAATAGCACAGGGACAGCGCCCAAGCCCAGAATTCAAGCCCCAGGACTGACACACACAAAAAAGAAAAGTCAACATAGACAGGGGTTTTTCTGCTAAGGGCTAGCTAGCCTGGGTCCAGTCTCCACTCAAGGCCTCAGTTTCCCCATGTGTAATAGGTGATGTTAGGGTGACTATTGAGTCCCCCAAGAAAGCTTGCTGAGAATGCACTTGGTAGTAACCAGCCCAAACTCCTGCCAAGCTAGACAACCTCACCCCACCCCCACCCCGCCCCACCACCCACCATGCCTCGATCTCCCCTCCCCCGCCCGGCGCTCCTCCCCCCCCCCCCCAAGCTGCTCCGTCTCTCAGGACAGTGACCTAGGCCTGAGGGGATGAAGCTTGTCAAACATGGCCACTACTTTCCCGGCGTGAGGTGTCTTTGAAGTGTCTGGTTTTATCTTGAAAATTCAGCACATTTCACATTTCATTCCACCTGTGGGGGGCTCTAATCTAAAACGTGTCTCTGGGAACATGGATTGCCCTCCTCCATCTCCTCCCGGCCCGCCTGTGGGAGACAGGACAGCTTGTGACTTCTGGAAACCGGAAGTCGCTCCCCTCTGTCCCCTGTGAGCCGGGTGCCAGTCCGTGTGTCACCGTGGGGTGACGCGGAGTCGGGCTGTGGCCAGCATTAGGCTCTGCAGGAGGGGCTCGTCCACCTCCAGGCCCATCTCTGTAGTGCATCCTTCCTCTCCCCTAACACCCCATCCCATCTCTAACTGACTCTCAAGGTCCCCCCATGGGCTCTCCTTGCTTCCAGGCCAGTTCCTGCCTCAGGGCCTTTGCACGGCCTTCCCCTGACCTGCACGTGCTCCTCCAGGCTGCCTCCTGCATACAGCAGGTCCTAGGCTAGCCCTTGGAGACAGCTCCCTCCTGCCTCTCCCTCTCTGCTCTCTTCCTTTGATTTCCTTCCCAACCTCTGGCACTCCCAAGGCTTCTGGTTCAAGTTGCTTCTCCTCTTGCTACCTTTGACTGTCTCAAGAGCTCTGCCAGAGGGCTCTGCCATCTGTATCCCAGTGCCCGGCACACAGTAGGGGAGGGATACATCTTCGCCAAAGCTGAGGTCTGGCTCACAGGAGGCTGGGCACCAAGGCCCGTTCCTCCCCCCTCCATCCGGCCCGTCCCCCCCTCAGCTCCCTGCTGCTCCAGGCCAGGGGACAGGGTGAGGAGGGAGAGCCGCAGTCAGGGGTGAGGGGCGGTAGTGTCCTCTCCGGGGGACATGCAGCGGGGCTGTGCGCACGCCCCGCCTCCCCCAGCCCAGGCAGCTGCTCAGCGCTTTCCTTGGGTCACTGGTGGCCGCCTGTCCTCTCCGCACTGTCCCCCTGGGGAGCCCTCGGCCGGCCTCTGTCTGTCCCTGAGGAGCCAGGGCAGCTGGGCCCCGCCACTGCCCCGGCCCAGGCCCTGTCGTAGGCACTGGAAGGCTGGGGAGATGGGGGGGATGTGTTTGTGGGTCCATGAGGGTGGGGAGCTGGCTCGAGCGGCAATTCTGAGAGTAGAGGGGAGCTCCTGTCCCACTGGGGCTCACGGAGGCTCCTGGGGTCCCCGTTGGGAATAGTTAGGGGAGATGCTCTACCAGGGCCCCCCCAGCCCAGCCCTGGGAGGGTTTGAATCGGGACGCTTGGGGGGAAGAAAGAAGTGAAAGAAGTGAGAACAATTGTCCCAAGGCAGCCGGGCCCAACTCCGCGTTTCCCAGCCAGAACCAGCCGCGCCTGAGCTCCACCCGCCCCAGCTCAGCGGGCCTCCGCCTCCGGGCTCTGGAAAAGCCATTGCACGTCTTCCCTTATGGCTTTGTTGGCATAAAGACGCATAGATCGTATGATATGCTAAAACATGTTCTGTGACCTAGAAGTCCATCTTTCCTTCTGATAGCAAAAGGAATTACGTTGTCCTGGGTCTCGAGGCCCAGGTCCAGCAGGGAAGCCGCTCCCGTGAGCCATTCGCATCATCCATCGCCTGCCCGGCGGAAGCAGGAAGGGACCCCAGTGCTGGGGAGGGGTGACACCGCGGAGGAAGAGGCTCGGGTGCCCCATCTCGCTTCTCTCTTCCCCCTCCCCGAGCCTGGGGCCTCCCAGCCTGCCCCCCTTCCTTGTCAGGTGCCTTTGGCCTGCTCACCCCACAATGGTAGCCAGGCAAAGGCACCCCTGGGACAGCTCAGCCTCTGCCCCATATCCCCCCCGCAGGACTGTGCGCCCCGAGGGCCTGTGTACCCCGTATACAGCCCTGCACACAGCTGGTGCTCAATTAAAACGGGTCGTGTAGAGCGTGGCCAGCCGGGGCTGGGTCTGCAGCTGTCCCTGGGCCTCCTCTGACCTTCGGTGACCATTGCCAAAGCCTCAGGACCGTCCCCGTCCCTCTCCCTGGGCAGTGGCCAGCACCCCAGCCGGGAGCAGGGACACAAGCCGGCGTGAGCCCGGCTCACCCTCAAGGGCAGAGCAGGGACCGGGGGCCGGAGGGGTGAGGTGGGGAGAGACCAGAGGCAGAATGCGCGGGAGGGAGGCTGAGATCCCCCCTCCCAGGCTCCCCCCCCAGTAGAGGACTTAGCAGTGACTGGCATTAGGGGGGGCACCCAAGGTCACGGGGGCGTGTTGGGCTGGAAGCCAGCTCATCAAGTCCAGTGGGGTGTGGAGACGGCAGGGAGGCTGCCCCTCAAGCCTGGGTGGAGGCCAAGGGCAGATAGGGGCGGGGGCAGGGTGGTCCACAGCCCAGCCCAGAGCCTGCCCCCCACCGTGCAGCCCGGAGCCCCAGCCCCCCAGTGCAGCCCCCCCTGTGTAAGGGACAGATGCGTCCCTGTAACCCCAACTACATAGGAAGCTGAGACATAGGAAACTGAATTGTCTGGACAACATAACAAGAACAGTCTCAAAACCAAACTCAGCCAGGCACACCTGTAATCCCAGCTATTCAAGAGGCTGAGATCTGAGGATCACGGTTCAAAGCCAGCCCAGGCAGGAAAGTCCCAGAGACTGTTATCTCCAAGGAACCCCCAGAAAACCAACAATGGAGCTGTGGCTCCATGTGGTAGAGTAAAAGAGCTCAGGGAGAGCGCCCAGGCCCCGAGTTCAAGCCCCATGACTGACAACAAACGAAAGACCTCTGTTGACAGGTCTGGTTGATTGCGGGGAGACCCTGTCCTTTGTTCAGGCCTCATGGGGGAGGGTTGGGGCCGCAGCGGGCAGAGGCCAAGTCCCCTTCCAGGAGGGCCGCGCGGAGCGGCCGGCCAGCGCCCCCGCCCCGCCCACCCGTCACAGCTCGCTGCCAACCCATTTGGCGCGGTGCCCTGCGCGGGTGGGAGCCAGCTCGTTTGCAGGCGGTGTTAATTAAGAGAGAGGTGATGGGGCCGCAGGGGGCAGCTTCCGCCAGTGCGGTCGCGTGCCAGGGGGCAGGAGACACCCCAGGTTCTGCCCACCTCAGAGATCAAGGCCAAGGCCAAGGGGGGGCCTCTGTGTTCCGTAGGGTATGGGGTGGGGGGGGCGCTCACATCTCTCCAAGGGAAGGAGTGTTTCTTTGGAGTCAGACCGGGTCATGGGCCTTGAACTCAGGACCAGAGCACTATCCCTTAGCTGCTTTGCCCCACGCTGGCGCTCTACCACTTGAGCACAGCTCCTTGCTTTTTGCTGGTTAATTGGCAAGAGAAAGAGTCTCACAGACTCGCTTGGCCCAGGCCGGCACGGAATCCTGAATAGCAAGGGTTACAGGCGTGAGCCACCAGCACCACTGTGGGACTCATCTCTCTGAGCCTCAGTTTCCTTCTTTGTCAATGGAGACAGGAGCCCCACCCCGGTGGCTTTGTCTTGGTGATAAGTGGGGTCATTTGTGCCCAGCAAGCCGACTTCCCTAGGTCAGTGGAAATGGAGGTTCCTGGGGCAAAGGCAACATCCAAACCCGGTGGGGGGCCGGCTCTGCCCCCAGCCAGCCCCCATGCCTGCCCGCGGGGCACATGTGGCCTGTTCCCGTTCTCTGGGCTCGCCACCGCCGTCTCCCCGCGGCCTCCACCCCTGTTCCGGGAGCGCCCGGCCCGCTCCTTGCCTCTCCATCTTAATTAGCTGCTTGTATTAATCTCCCAAGTAACGTGGCAACTCGCAGCCCTGGGTTTTCAGGCTGTGGAATTAATTATTCCCCAAGCGAGGAGCTGGCAGGTCTGGGAGACCAACCACTCGGACTCACCCGACACCACTTAGCGGCGTCCACAGCCTCCGCACAAAGCCCCCGCCGCAGCCTGGTGGACCAGTAGGGTGGGGACACGGTTCTGGGGGAGGAGGGCTGCAGGCAAAAAGTCCTGGGCAGCATGTGAGCCAGGAACCCCTCTACCTCACCCTCGTTTCTCCCACCTGTGTGTGTGTGTGTGTGTGTGTGTGTGTGTGCGTGTGCGTGTGCGTGTGTGTGTGTGTGTGTGTGTGTGTGTGTGTGTGTGTGTGTGTGTGTTGGTTGTGGGGCTTGAACTCAGGGCCTGAGCGCTGTCTCTCAGCTCTTCAGCTCAAGGCGAGCTCTACCACTTGAGCCACAGTGCCACTTCCGGTTTCCTGGTGGTTAATTAGAGATGAGAGTCTCACGGACTTTCCTGCTGGCTTAGAACCGTGGTCCTCTGATCTCAGCCTCCTGGGTAGTTAGGATGGCAGGCGTGAGCCCCGGCGCCCGACCCTCCCATCTCTTATGGGCGCAGGCTTGGGCAGAAGGGAACCCAGGCTGACCAGGGGGACTTTGACAGGCATCCTTGAGCAGGAGCTGCCAGCTTGGTGTTGACCACATGTCAGCCACATGGACAGGTGGGAAGGGCAGCCGCTGGGCAGATCATGGTGGACAGGGCCCCTCCGCAAGGGGCCGTCCCAGGGGCCGGCAGGCCTCCTCCTAGTGACCACCTCCAGCCAGGCAGGGTGCGGGCTCTCCTCCTGCCTCCAGGCCCATCTCTGAGGACCCTCTCCCTTGACCTTCATACCCACCCTGTGGGATGGGGCTGCACTGTCCTTTTTACATGTGCGGAAACTGAGGCACGGCCCAGTCACCCACCTGTTGGACACAGTGGTCACCTGACATCTGCTCATTCTGGGCAGTGCTTCCCATACCTGCTCTCTAGTTGTTTTCTGGTTGGTTTATGTCCGTCTGTGCCCCTGGCAGCCTGTGAGCACCAGGGCCTTAGAGGGCTCCAGGACGCCTTGTGTTGGTGGCGCACGCCTGTCATCCTCGCTACTCAGGAGCCTGAGATCGGAGGATCATGGTTCAAAGCCAGCCCACACTGAAAAGTCCCTGTGAGACTCTTATCTTCAATTAATGACTAGGAAACGGGAAGTGAGGCTGTGGCTCTAAGTGGTAGAAGCCTAGCCTTGAGCACAAAAGCTCGGGAACAGTGATCAGGTCCTGAGTTCAAACTCCATCACTGACAACAACAACAACACAAAAGATGCTATGGGGTAAAAGTGGGGAGAAGGATGTGGGGAACGCAACACCCGACATCTGACCCCACGCAAAGCTGCTTCGGGGAGCGGGCAGCCCTCGGGACTCCCCTGTGCCCCTGCCACCCTACAAACCTCAGACCCTTGCCAGGCACTGGTGGCTCACGCCTATAATCCTAGCTACTCAGGAGGCTGAGATCTGAGGATCATGGTTCAAAGCCAGCCCGAGCAAGGAAAGGCTGTGAGATTCTTACCTCCAATTAAGCACCAGAAAACTGGAAGTGGCACTGTGGCTCAAGTGGTAGAGCGCTCGCCTTGAGCTGAAGAGCTGAGGGACAGCGCCCAGGCCCAGAGTACAAGCCCCACGACCGACCAAAAACCGCCCAAAACCTCAGGCCTGTAGGAAGGGGTTCTTCTCTACTGCCCCAGCTCGGAGCCTGGGAGCCCCTGTGACCAAATCTAAGAACTGGGTCCTGGGCCTGCTGCTCCAGGGACCCAGCTGAGCCCCCCCTTGTCCCCCAGTCCCACACAGCTGTCCGCTCTGGCCACTGGCCTACTAACCTGCTTCTCTTTCTCTCTCTCGTAGCCAACAGCTCCCTGCTCGGCGGTGGAGGCGGTGAGTAGAGCTCTGCATCTCGGGCTTGGGGGTGGACGGGGGTGTTGTCCCGCCTGTCCCGCTGTCTCAGCCATGCTGTCCCCATAGACGGAGCTGGAGGCCAGCAGGCCGCGCCCCCCCCCCCCCCCCCCCGTGACCACACAAGGCTCCTCCACTCCTGCCTGCATCCTGCTCTGTGATTGGAAGGGGCACTGGAGGTGAAGTGAGGTACCACAAGCCTCACCCCATCCATGATGCATGGGGGGGAGGGGTCTCAGGAAGGCCTGTTCCAGTCAGCCTCAGTTTCCCCCACCTGCATAGGCAAAATTATTTCCCCTGCTCAATATCCTAGGCTGGAACCTCCAGGGATGGCACTAGGCCCAGCAGTGCCAGTGCTGGCCCACTGCAGGTGCCAGGTGGGGGGCTGGTGAGGGAGGGTGGGTCTCCCACACACCCGCACGCATGCGCATGCCGTCCTGACATCCGCTAAGAAACGGGTTCCCACGGCCAGGCGCCCGGGGCTCACGCTGTCATCCCAGCTGCTCAGGAGGCTGAGATCTAAGGATCGTGGTTCCAAGCCGGCTGTAGGAAGGTTTGTGAGATCCTCACCTCCAATTAACCACTAAAATGCCGGAAGTGGGGCTGTGGCTCGAGTGAGTAAATGCTAGCCTGGAACACAAAAGCTCAAGAACAGCGTGCAGGCCCTGAGTTCAAGTCTCAGCACACACACACACACACACACACACACACACACACACACACACACACACACACACACACACACACACACACACACACACACACACACACGAAAGAAAGAAAAGAAAGAAAGGAAAGAGCCAATCTCTCCAGATCAGCGTGGTCTAACTGCCAGGGTTGGGGGTCAAAGTCACAAGGTCCCTTGGGGGATTCTAGAAGGCATCCTGCGTACTGATGTTCCCCACGCCTGGCCCCCCTTTCCCTCCCCCCCCCCACGATCCCCAGCCCCCTGCCAGCCACGGCCACTGTCTGTGCAGCCTGGATGATTGGTGAGCCTCAGGGCAGGGGTTAATGCGCCGTGGGATAAATCCCGGGGGCCGTGTTTATGGCAACTGTGGCGGGGCCCAGGCCAGGTTTTAAAAGGGGGAAAAATAAAAGGGGCGGCGAAGGTCAGAAATAAATAAAAGCAGTGCTAAGAGCTGTCGGTGACCAGCCAGGATGCAGGATGGGGGTCTGTTTGTGGCTAGAGATGTTTTCCCTCCCCCCCTGCCTGCGTCTCCTCTAGCTGTCCCCGTGGAGGTCACAGCCACCCAGGACGGGGACAGGCGCCTCTGATTGGCCACCTGCTGCACTCCACCCGTCTATTCCCACCCCGTGCTTCGGGGCCCACTGTGTGTGCAGGGTGGATGGTGCTTGCTGTGGGGTACCATCCTGGCTCAGGCATCAGGGGGACACCTGCAAGGGGGCAGCATCTGTGCTGGAACTGAGGAAAGCGGGAGGGAAGGAGGTCCTGGGGTGACCCGGGGGGGCTGTTCAGTTTGAGAAAGCGGATGGGTCAAAAAGGAAGATGAAGCCGGGCACCGTGGCTACAGCTGTAACCCCAGCTACCCAGAAGGCTGAGATCTGAGGATCTGAGCTCCAAGCCAGCCAGGTAGACAAATCCAAGAGACTCTAATCTCCATTTAACCGAGTAGTAGATGCCAAGTGGTAGAGCACCAGCCTCGAGTAGAAAAGCAAAGGGACAGCGGCCAGGCTCTGAGTTTGAACTCCAGGACTCTCTCTCTCTCTCTTTCTCTCTCTCTCTCTTTCACACACACACACACACACACACACACACACACACACACACACACACACACACACACACACCAAAAAGCTGGTACAGGCAGAGCCTCGGGGGTTTTAGGAAAGTCAGGGGTCCCGGACCTGGCTGGACTGGAGGCCACCAGGGGTCCCTCCGCTTTCCTTGGGCCTCCGGGGCGAAGGCTGGAGCGGGCCAGGCTGGTCTGACAGACGCCAAGATGGATGGCACCACGGCCGGCGGAAGTGGGCCGGGAGTCCAGCCTTTTAACGCCGCCAAGATTTATGGAGGCGGCGGCGCGCCGCGGGCTGTCACTCTCTAATGTGATTGGAAGGAGGTGCAGGGGACGGCGAGGGGACCCGACTGGGACCCGTGGGTGGGGACCAATGCCCTAACACCTCTCCTGCCCCTGTGCTCCCCCGCACCCCCGCCTGGCTGTCTGTAAGAACCCTGGGATTCACCCCCTGGCACCCCACACCTGCCCACTTCCGCCACGCCCCAGGCCCCTTCCCTTCGTCCCTGGCGTGAGCTGGGAGATGACCGGGTGCCTGGTGTAAGCAGGGTCTCAGAAAAGCCAGGGCGGCCGGGCAGCCGTGGCTCACGCCTGTCATCCTAGCTGCTCAGGAGGCTGAGGTCTGAGGATCGTGGTTCAAAGCCAGCCCAGGCTGGAAAGTCCATGAGGCTCTTGTCTCCAATTAGCCATCCAAAAACCAGACATGGACCTGTGGCTCAAGTGATAGAGCGCCAACTTTAAGGAAAGAAAAAAAAAGCTAAGAGATAACAGTATCCAATATCCAATATCCACGCCCTGAGTTCAAGCTCCAAGACGGGCGCAAGGCAAACATACCCAAAAGGGTGAAGTTGTGGCGGCGGGTTTTGGGGGTGGGAGCACACGGTTTTGCTGAAAGCAGGTGGTGATTTAGGCTTAAGAGGGGACTGCAGCCGCCGAGGAGCAAAGAGGGGTCCTCGAAGACCCCAGGCTCAGCGACATGCCCCAGCCCTGGAGACGCCCCCCTCTTCCCTATTCCTTCCTGAGGCTCCCTCTGAGTTGGGGACCAGGCCAATGCCAGAATTCAGGACTTGGCTGAGTGCTCGAGGTGGACCCTATCTGGTGGAAGCCTTGTCAGCGAGGGGACATTGCACGTGGGCCCTGAAGGCTGAATAGGAGTTCAGGGGGCACAGCCGGACGGAGTGGCACCCAGGCAGGGCCCAGTGCCAGACTTCGTGATTATCAGGTTCACTCGTCCGCTCCTCCCTCCCTCCTCCCTCCCTCCTCCCTCCCAATTCCCTCCCCCCCTCCCTCCCCTCTCCCTCCCAACTCCCTCCCCCCTCTCTCCCCACTCCCTCCCAACTCCCTCCCCCCTCTCTCCCCCCTCCCTCCCTCCTCCCTCCCTCCTCCCTCCCAACTCCCTCCCAACTCCCTCCCCCCTCCCAGAGAGCCTTTTATTGGCTCAATAAAAAGAATTTTTAAAAAAAAGAACAAAAAAATCACTCTCCCATTGTATGGGAAGAAGGGAGGAGGGCTCTAAATCAGGACAGGAATCGACAGGGCCTCTCTCCTGTTTATTAGGGCTGAAATGTTTACTTGGCGACAAGGAGCCAGCTTTCTGGGGAGATTTGTGCACTCTTTTTCAATTACCCCTCGTCTTTCTCTGCCACTTTTGCACTAAAGGGATAATAAATGTATCGGAGCGTTTCAATTATTCATCTAAATCATGACTGCGCCTGCCACGGCCAAGCCTTAGTGACAGATTAATTCAGAGCCGCCTCTTCTTCCTGCGAGGTGGTGCGGTCTCCATCCCCCGGCAGCGCCCAGGCCAGGGTGGGTCCGACACCCTCGTGGCTACCTCTGTGCCCGGGAGAGGCCAAGGTGGCTGTGCCGACTTCGTGCCTGCCACAGGCCCTTTGTACCTGCTGTTTCTCCGTCCCCCGTCACAGCCTTCCTACTTAGCTATGGCCGCCCGCGTCCCCCGCCATCCCTATGTAGCCTCAGCCATGTGCCCAGCACGGAGCTTGACGCTGGCCCGCAGCCCGCCCACCGCCGCTGCATTCTGTTTCCTGTGCATTCAAGTTCCACCTGCTGCCCCGGCTAAGGGGAGGCTTGCCGGACAGGTCAAGGCAGGAGCGTGAGCCCCGGCTGGCATCTCCTCGTCATCAGCACAGAGTGCCACCGCGACCTGCTTCACCCGCAGGTCCCCAGGCCCCCGGGGCTGCCTGCGTCTCTCCCTCTCGCGGTCTCTCCGCTCTGGTCTTTCCCTCCTCTCTCTCTCCCCCCTCCTCTCCCGTGCTGTTTTTCTTTCTCTGTCTCTCCCTGGCTGTACCTCTCGCTCATGGCCTCTGTGGACAGCAGTCCGGAGGGTCCGTGAGGCCTCTGAGCCGCCAGCCTGCGTGGCCTCCCCCTCCCTCCTGTGAGCCTCGGCTGTGGACACTTCTGTGGCCCGCAGGGAAAGGCGCTCGGCTGCCCTGGTGAGCTGCGGCCTGGCTGGGCGGGCGGAGGACGGGCCTCTGTGGCCTGTGGCCACCGGGTGATCTGACCTCATGCTGAGGTCGGCTGCCCCCCGGGGCTGGCGGCTCACGCCTGTAATCCCAGCCACTCTGGAGGCTGAGGTCTGAGGATTGTGGTTGGAAGCCAGCTCTGGCAGGAAAGGCAGGAAAGACTCTTATCTCTAGTTAACTAGCAGAAAAGCAGAACTAGATGTGTGCAGCTTACGAGGTACAGCACAGCCTTGTGTGGGAGAGAAGACCTCAAGTTCAAGGTCCAATACTAGCATGCACATGCACACATATACACACAGACACACGGGAGGGGAGGGGAGGGGAGGGGGGAGAGGAGGGGAGAGAAAGGAAAAGGGAAATCAGATAAGGAAAGAGGAGGGGAGAGGAGGAGGGGGAGGTTGGGGAGGAAAAGCGGGAGGACAAGGCTGGCCATGTGGCTCAGTGGTCGAGTGCTTGCTTAGCGTGCTCAAGCCCTGGGTTTGATCCCTCAGTACATACGAAGAAAAAGCCAGAAGTGGCGCTGCGGCTCAAGTGGTAGAGTGCTGGACTTGAGCAAAGGAAGCTCAGGAACAGTGCCTGGGCCCAGAGTTCAAGCCCCAGAATTGGGAGGGAGGGAAGGACGGAGGGAAGGAAGGAAGGAAGGAAGGAAGGAAGGAAGGAAGGAAGGAAGGAAGGAAGGAAGGAAGGAAGGAAGGAAAGAAAGCAGGCAGGCAAAGCAAGCAAGCCTGGAGGAACAGCAAAGCCCCACCCCCACCCTGCTCCCGCGGCTCACCCCTTTAGAGTCACCCCCAAACTCCTCACCACCCACAGGTCCCAGGCTCTGCCTTCCTGCTTCAGACCCAGGGCTCGGCCTGGGCCGCTCCTGCCCTGCCTTTCCCGCCCCATGCTTTCTGTCAGGGCTAAAGGCGCCTTCATAGCCCCTTCTTCTCAGCGCCCATTCCTGCCCCGGCGCCCTTCTGGCACCTTCCGCTTCCTCCTCCCCGGCAGAGCAGGTGTGGTTGCACAGAGGTGTGGCTGGCCTGGAGGACCTGATTCTTGGGCCTTGGGTGTGGAGGCTTCTTTGCGTGTGTGCTGGTCGTAGGACTTGAACTCAGGGCCTCACACTGGCACTTGGCTTTTTCCCTCGGGGCTGGCGCTCTACCACTGGAGGCCGATGGGAGATGCGGGCGTGAGGAGCCCTTCCCCCAGGAAAAGCGCAGGCCCCCTGCCCTCCGCCCTGCCTGACCACAGCTCTGCGCATGGGTCGGATCCCTGCCCCCACACAGCACTGGGCCCGCCACCCTTGGCTCCATTTAACAGATGAGGAAACTGAGGCTCCTCACTGGCCGCCGTGGCTCGCGCCCCGCCCCCTCCCGGCAGGCAGGAAGCCGCCAGGCCCCGCACAGCTGCCCAGGGATCTTTAATAACGGGAGTGATTTTTGCATGATGAATGAGGCACGGCCGTTGTGTACATAATGAAGTCCTAATGTTTTCAAATCCCCATTTAAGGAGCTGATCTCACCCCGTAATGAATTTCAGATCACATCTCTGTGCTGTCGTCCATCCGTCTTCTCCCCAGGGCACTGCCGCCTTGACACCCGGACGGTGGGGGCGTGGCCTGGGCGGACTGGGAGCAGCTGGGCCTTTGAGCTCAGCCTAGCAGGGCAGTTGATTGAATGAGTGATCGCAGGGTGTGGGTAGAGACCCCTCCCCCCCTCCCCCCCTTCCCCCCCCCCCCCCCGCACCGCCCCAGGGTATTAGTCTCCAAAGCCCAGCCAGGTCTAAGAGGTTAGAGGTGGACCAGGGCAGGGCATGCTGGGAAAAAAAGGGGCTTGAGACTTCTGGGGGTAGTGTCAATGCTGTGTGTGTGTGTGTGTGTGTGTGTGATGGGGGAGCTCAGGGTCTCACGCAGTTGGTATCCTCTTGAGGACTCAGTTTCCCCATCTGGCAATGGGGCCTGCCCCCCCCCCCCCCCCGGCAGCCCTGGCCCGTAGCAGCATTTGAGTTGCTTGGGCAGCAGTTGGGTGTGGTGGGGCTGGAGGCTGCTGCTAGCCAGGGACCAGGTGGGTAGCAGAGTATATGAGGAGCTGGAACACAGGGCTCCCCAGCCTCCTGCCTGGGCCTCCACCTCCCCCCAGCCTCCTGCCTGGGCCTCCACCTCCCCCCAGCCTCCTGCCTGGGCCTCCACCTCCCCCCAGCCTCCTGCCTGGGCCTCCACCTCCCCCCAGCCTCCTGCCTGGGCCTCCACCTCCCCCCAGCCTCCTGCCTGGGCCTCCACCTCCCCCCAGCCTCCTGCCTGGGCCTCCACCTCCCCCCAGCCTCCTGCCTGGGCCTCCACCTCCCCCCAGCCTCCTGCCTGGGCCTCCACCTCCCCCCAGCCTCCTGCCTGGGCCTCCACCTCCCCCCAGCCTCCAGCTCCTCTGGCCGGTTCCCGTTCCCTGCCTGCTCAGGGCTCAGGGCCGCAGCCGCCACCACCCTGAACTGCATCCTGTCCCAATGGGCAAGGAGGCTTGCAAGCAGGAAGGGTTTGCAAAAGAATCTTTTCCTTATGCGGTCTAGGAAGCTATCTGCTCTACCGCATAAACCACACCAATAGTCCTTTTTCCGCTTTTAAAAAAATGTATTCTTGTTTTCGTTCTTTTTCAGGTAATCACACTTTTTTTTTTTTTTTTTTGCCCAGGGTGGGCCTCTGACCATGATCCTCCAATATACAGCCTCCTGCATAGCTGGGATCACCGGCATGACCCGCCATGCCCAGCTTGATTGAGACGAGGGTTTTCACTGGCCTCAAATGTCCATCTTCCCAATTTCTACTTCCTGAGTAGCTGGGATTATAGGTGTGAGCGACCACATCCAGCCTTAAAAATGAATTTTTTTGGCCTGTTGTCTGAACCTGTCTCCCATCTCCCCATCTGTGAAAACAAAGTGACCATATGATGGACAGGTGAAGAGGGACAGCTGAGGAAACTGAGGCACCAAGGGGAGGAGGTGACCTGGAGCTGGGGTGGAGCAGATCATCCTGGGGATGGACGCGGCTCTGGGCCGCCTGCCCTCAGCCTGGCCTCCCCGGGCGGCCAGCACTGGAAGAAGCTGGAGCGTTGGTCCGCTGCGCTCACTGCAGAGGCTGTGGGCACTGCGAGGGGAGGGAGGAGGCCCCCCCCATGTTGGTTCAGTCAGGGCCCGTGGCCCAGGTGCCTCCCTGCCCTGGTGGCCTCTTGAAGCCCAGGGCCAAGACAGGGCCTTACAGCCCCCCTCTTTGTGACTCCAAGAAAGCGACTCTACCTCTCTGAGCCTTTGTCTTGACTTTCGTCCGATGTGGAGTTCGAGGCTCAGGTCTTGGGCTGCGCCCGGTCCGTGTGCAGCAGGGGACAGGCGGGGTCCTGTCCTTGGCCTTCCATTCTCCCGTTCCCGTCCCGCTGGCCTCCTCCCAGCCGGTCAGCGCGGCCCACAATTCTCTGGAGATGGGGCTCCGGGCCGAGAGGTTGAGTGCACCCCCAGAATTTCCAGAGAGAGAAATCCCAGAAGGGGTCAGGTTCACAGGAGGCGGGTGCAGGGGTGTTGGGGGAGCGGAGGGCCAGCCCGGATGTCGGGGCTCCGGGGCTCCGTGTTCCTGTAAATAATTAATTAGCCCTGCTTGCTTGTTTGTTTAGCATGAGGAATGCTCCCCCACTGCGATGCATTTATTGCCGAATAAATTTAAATAGCTAATCTTCCCTTCATGAATATTACAGCTCCCTAAATAGTCGCCCACGGCCTCGGTGCCCGCACTGGGTGGGTGGCCTCCATGGGAGCCGGCTGCCCGGCACCCGCTTCCCCTGTACCCCAGGACTCCCTGCCTTCTTCCTTCCCATCGTTGGCGGACACATTGGGCTGAGAAGGGCTTGGGGGCCAGCGTGGCCCAGTGAGATGTGGGGAGCTCCCCCACACGGGGGCAGGGGGAGCTAAGAATCAAGAAGAGGGTCAGGGCTGCTCAGGGGCCAGGGCTGAGGCCTAGAGAGATCCAGGAGGGCTTGAGAGGGAGTTTGGGGGCTGGGGGCCGGGAAGCACCTAGTGACAGGAGAGCTGGGGGTGTGGAGGGGTGTGGCGGGGGGGGGGGGGGCCGGGCCCTGTGCTGCTGCGCACAGGAGCCACGCTGCTGGAAGGAGGGGCTGAGGGGTGGAGACAACAGGTGGAGAAAAACCTTCCAGAAGGATCTGGATGAAGAGGCGTGGAAGTGGGGGTGGGGGTGAAGGCTCTTTAGTGGTCTTAGGGGAAAGGGAGAGCCTAAGTTCAGAGTAACTCATCTATGACCTAGACCCTTTCTCTCTCCTTGCCTTACTTTGTTTTTATTTTTGTTTGTTTGTTTGTTTGTTTGGGTCCGGTCGTGGGGCCTGAACTCTGGGCCTGGGCGCTGTCCCTCAGCTCTTCAGCTCAAGGCTAGAGCTTTACCACTTGAGCCACAGCGCCACTTCAGCTTTTTTGTTTTTGCTTATGTGGTGCTGAGGAATGGAACCCAGGGCCTCATGCATGCAAGGCAAGCGCTCTACCCCTGAGCCCCCTTCCCAACCCCTGTTTTTATTTTTTGTACCAGGGCTTTTGTGCTCAAAGCTAGCTCTCGACTGCTTTGAGTCACAGCTCCACTCCTGGCTTTTTGGTAGTTAACTGGAAATGAGTCCCACAGATTTTCCTGCCTGGGCTGGGCACAAACCACAATCCTCAGATCTCAACCTCCTGAATAGCTGGGACTACAGGTGTGAGCCACCGACTTCAGGCTTCAGTTTCTCATGCTAGCAGGGAACGGCAGTCCCTCCTAAGGGACTGAGTCAGTACTTAGTGCTCAGGGGAGGATTCAAAGTGGAGGCTGGCAGAGTCCAGAGTTTCTGTGGGCCACTGAAGAGGGGGCATTGGGAGTGAGGACAGACTGAGGCAGGAAGATTGAGAGTTCAAGGCCAGGGTGGATTCACAGTGACACATGGTCTTAAAAACTACCCTGGTGGTGCTCACGCCTGCAATCCTAGCTACTCAGGAAGTTGAAATCTGAGGATCACAGTTCAAAGCCAGTCTGGGCAAGGAACATCCATGAGATTCTTTGTTGTTGTTGGTTGTGGGGCTTGAACTCTGGGCCTGGGCGCTGTCCCTGAGCTCTTCAGCTCTAGGCGAGCGCTCTACTGCTTGAGCCACAGTGCCACGTCTGGTCTTCTAGTGTTTTATTGGAGATAAGAGTCTCACTGCCTTTCCTGCCCAGGCTGGCTTTAAACCACCAAGACCCTATCCGAACAATAAACTAAAAAGCAAAAGGACTGAGGGTGTAGATTGAGTGTGAGGCCTGGAATTCACACACACACACACACACACACACACACACACACACACACACACACACACACACACACACACAAAAGCCACTCAGTTCTGTTAACCCCAGGAGGTGGGCCCAGAGAGGTTGAGTGACATACCAAGTCCCACAGCTCGGCTGGCAGAGCTGGGATTTGAACTCAGGTGGCCTAGCTCCTGTACCCCTGCTGTTGCACACTGTGCTGGGTCACCAAAGGCACCCCACTCAGAACAGATGTACTAGGGGCCAGAGTGTGAATTCTGGGCCAGCCACTGGCTCCAGCCCTGTCTCAGAAGTGTGTGTGTGGGGGGGCAGTCTGCAAGGACCCCAAGCCTCTCCCAGGGTTCCCCCAACCTCTCCATCTGCCTACCCCCACCCAGGTCTCTCTGGGAAATCACCTGGTGCCCGCTCCTGGGTGAAGTCACAAGGTTTAATTGGGCCCCACAGGACCTAAGAGAATGTACCAGAAAAAAATAGACACCAGCCTGGCTGATGTCAACAGCTGTGCAGCAAGTCGCCGTTGTGAAGGAGAAACGGCCTTGGCTGTGCTGCTCTAAAATGGGGATTCTTCCTTTTTTCTTCCTTTCTTTCCTTTTTGAGCCAGTCGTGGGGCTTGACCTCAGGGTCTGGGTGCTGGCCTTAAGCGCTTTCTGTTCAAGGCTAGCGCTCAACCACTTGAGCCACAGCCCTACGGCTTTTTGGTGGTTCATTGAAGAGTCTCGCAGACTTTGCTGCCCCAGCTGGCTTTGAACCTCCATGCTGAGATCTCAGCCTCCCATTCAGGATTACAGGCGTGAGTCTGGAGCCCAAGCCGTAGGTCCTTCCTTAAGCTAGCCGCCGCGAGGGCAGGAAGGCCTGGCACACACGCGGGCGCCATCAGCCTTCCGAGGTGGTCATGTCCCTGTCCCCGTTTTGCAGGCGAGACACCTGGCACGCAAGGGGGGAAAGGTCTTGACATTCAGGAAAACAGGATCTGCCCTCGGCCCGTTTGGCGGCGGCAGAGTCTCCTCAAGTTGTTTATCTGGGCCGGAGTCCCCAGGGTGGTTCGCCGGGGCCTGGTGCCGCCGTGGGATCCACGAGCCCCGGCCTGGCGGCAATTAAGCGGATGTGCGAGCTAACGAGGCGGCTGGCCCTCGTTAACGCGGGGTGCGCGCGCGCGCGCCCGCGCCGGGACACCTGCGCCGCCGGGCGCCCCACCCTCGCCGCGCCAGGCGGGGCCCAGGCTCGGCGCGGCTCATCGGTCGATTGCCACGAGGTGGCCTCGGTGTCCTCATCTGTGAAATGGCCCCGGAGGGAGCGGCGATTAGATGCAGATGCGGGGCGAGCCGCCGGCAGCCGCCGGGAGGAGCGGGCGCGGCGGGCCTGGCGCGCCCTCTGCCGGCCGCCCCGCGCCGCCTCCCGCCGGGCTGGGAAGTGTCGCGCCCGCGGGCCTGGGCCTCGGTGAAGCGGGGCCGCGGGCCTGACGCCTCCGGACCCGGGGAGCCCCCGGCTCACTCCTCCGTCCCCCGCAGTGGACGGCTGCATTCACCGGGCCGCCGGACCCCTGCTCACCGACGAGTGCCGGACCCTGCAGAGCTGCGAGACCGGCCAGGCCAAGATCACCTGCGGCTACCGGCTGCCGGCCAAGTGTGAGTCCGGCCGCCCGGGCGCGGGCGCGGGCGCCCAATCCGAGCGGCCGTTCCCGAGCACCCGAGGCAATGCGGAGGGGCTGGGGAACGTCGGAGGCCGGGGGCAAGCGGGGAGGCTGCCGCTATCGGGGTCGCTTCGGGCCCCACCCATCCCGGCGGCGGGCGGCGGGCGGGCACCGGCGGACCGCGCCTCCGCCCCTCTCGCGTGTCCTCCCGGGGAGAAGGCGGCCTTCTGCCCAATCCCCGGCCAGGACGGCAGGCGAAAACCAAGGAGCCAAGGGGCGCGCAGAGCCCCTGCCGTCCTGACCCGTGGTCCCCGCAGACGTCATCCACACGGTGGGCCCCATCGTCCACGGAGAGCCCAGCGACAGCCAGGCGGCCGAGCTCCGCAGCTGCTACCTGAACAGCCTGGACCTGCTGCTGGAGCACCGGCTGCGCTCGGCGGTGAGGGGCGTGGCGCAGGGAGCGGGAGGGCGTGAGGGCGCGGGAGGCGTGGCATGGCGGGGCGGGGGGCGTGGCGGACGCGGGAGGGCGTGGCATGGCGGAGGCGTGGCGGGCGCGGGAGGGCGTGGCGGGCCCTGACCACGCCCCGCCCCCTCTCCCCACCCCAGGCGTTCCCGTGCATCTCCACTGGGGTGTTTGGTAAGTGGGGTCTGGGAATGCGGAGGGACTCGGGTGGGCAGTGGGGACCCCCGACGCGGGGAAGTGGCGGGAGCTGGAGAGTCCAGCCCGGGGCTCACGCGCCCTGCCTCGCCCCCAGGGTACCCCAATGAGGCGGCCGCGGAGGTGGTGCTGACCACGCTGCGGGCGTGGCTGGAGCAGCACAAGGACAAGGTGGGACCCGGCGCCCGGCGGAGCGGCGGGGGAGGGAGCACAGGCCCGGGGGGTCCTCTTGGGCTCACCCCCCAGAGAAGGGGCAGGCGGTGGGGGGAGACCCGGGCCCTGCTGAGCTGCCCTGGTGCAGGTGGAGCGGCTGGTCATCTGCGTGTTCCTCGACAAGGACGAGAGCATCTACCGGCAGCGGCTGCCGCACTACTTCCCGGCGGGTAGGTGCCCCGCCCCCTCCCCTCCCCTCCCCTCCCCGCTCGGGCCGGCGGCTCACTGTCCTCTGCCTTCCAGCCTGAGGCTCCTGCAGCCACCAGACCAGGACTGGTAAGCAGGGCCTGGCCCGGTGCCTCCCGACACTAACCTGGTCCTCTAACGCTGCTCTGCCCTCCCGTCCCCCATTGCAGGAGGTGGGGATCCAGGGAGGGGCCCTGGGGGGCCTCCACACCCTGGGCTCCCTTTGACTCCTCTGTTCTACCCTCAGACTCGCCTGGGCCTGACGGGCCTTGCTCCCAGCTCTGAGGTGTCCGGAGTCAGCCATTTTCGCAGCTGACCACCCTCTCCGTGCTTACCTTCTGTGCGCCCGGCCCAGCCCTGCCCTGCGGAGCCTGCTAATAAAGAACCGTTGCAGCCCCATCCTCGGAGTGCTGGGGCTAAGGGGGGACCCCAAGGTGGGCCGAGCCAGGGGATGGGCCTGGCTTGGCTGAGCCAGGCGGGTAAGGCACAGGCCACACGGCAGGGTGGCAGCACTTGGTATTTATTGAGGGCCTGCCCCAAGGAGCTCACAGCCTTGGGGGTAAGAGCCGGCAGCTGCTGGGGTGAGAAGGGAGAAAGGCAAAGGCAAAAAGGCAGGCAATGCAGACACTGGAACCCAAGCAAAGGGAGGTGCAGAGCAGGAACAGGCCGGGATGCGGGGGGGGGGGGGGGGGGGGGGGGGGGGGGGGGAGAAGCCCCTCCCACACCAGGCCAGCCCCACCCAGTGAGGGTGCCTAGCTCCCCACCTGCCCTGAGCACACCCATCGGAGGCCCTCTTCTCCCTGGACTCCCAATGCAAATCCTCAGTGGAGGGCGGAGGCTGGGGTCCAGGCCTCTGGACGAGCAGGGTGCAGGCAGCCTAGGAGTGGCAATGAGGATGGAGCGGGGGAGGGGGGCGCCTCGGAAAATCCCCAAGGAACTTGGATTCCTATGGCAGCCCCAGGGCCAGCTATTGAGGGAAGGGAGGAGGTCTACAAAGCAAGCAAGAATGACTCCAAGGAACCAGAAAGGGTCCCCTAAGGCCTAACCTAAAACTGCTCCAGGTGGAGAAGCTGGGAGGCCAGAAGGAAGGAAGGCAGAAGGATCCACCTGGGGGAGGGGGCAGCCAGACACACAGCAGCCAATAAAAGGAGGGGGGAGGGGGAGAGCAGAGCAGGGACACACACACGTGACTCACCACCAGCATCCCCTTTAATAAAACATGGAAGGTTGTGACAGGAAGAGGGAGGAAGTGAAATATGACCATTTACAACCACAAAAAAAAAAGGAAAAAAAAAACCCAAAAAACCTCTGTACATGTCTAGCGCCTGGCAGAGGGGAGGCAGGCAGGGTGGCGGCAGGCCAGCCCTATTTGTAGAGGATGTCGTAGTGTCCCGGCCGGTACAGAAGGTAGACCTTGGGCTCCGAGCCTTCGGGAAAGACATGCGGGTTGGTGGTGCCACCCTCTCCGCGGTCCATGTACTCCACCTGGATGGACACGCTGAGAGCCTGGGCCAGCGCGATGATGTGGATGTGGTCGCTCTCCTTGCACATGGGCTCCACCTCCTGTGGCACAGGTGCACGTCAGACCCCTTCCAACACCTCTCCCAGACCCCCAAACCCTGTCACCCAGATGCACCTGCCCCCAGCTCTTGCCGCCCTGAGGCAAGAGTGAATGGGTGAGGAGGGGAAGGGCGGCACCTGCTGGCAGAACTCCTTAACCGTCCGCCCGCCCTCGATGAAGTGCTCAAAGAACTTGCTCTCCCGCTGCAGGTAGCCGGAGGTGAGCAGTCGCAGGTAGACCACAAGGTAGTCGGAGGTGCTCTGGTCATTGAAGGAGGCCAGCAGGTCAGCTACTGAGGTCTGCTTCTCCACCTGCTCGATCAGGTCCATAAACTGCCCCATGGAGGCACAAAAGGCAAAATGAGGGAGCCGGAGGGCTCAACCCCACCGGGGGCCCGGCCTCCCCGGGGCCAGCGGGAGGCAGGAGTTGGGGCTCACCGTGTTGTGGAAGTCCTCGATTGTGAACTCAGTGAAGCCCTGGGACACCAGGTCCTCTTTGCTCTTGGCAGACACAGCCTTGAACCTGTGGAGGGAGGGGAAAGGAGGCTCACAGTCAGCACTGTCCAACCTCAAAGCCACCCCCAAGTCAAGTGGAAGTCCAGCCTCTGGCTGGTGAAGGCAGGGGTGGGAGCCTCCCTCCTCACCGCTGCAGCTCCTTGCTGTCATCCAGCAGCGCCTCCAAGTGGGAGAAGCCAAACGCCCTGTAGAAGCAGTTCCCATCAGGCCTGGTCTTCCGGATGTACGAGTACTTTTTATGGAGGTCCTGCAGAGGGGCACCCCAACAACCAACCCATCAAGAGCAACCAGAGCAGGAAGCAGGCCTGGCCCAGAAATCACCCTGACAAAGGCCACACCTCCAGGCTGCTAGATGTGGTGGAGGGGTACCCCTTGAAATCGAGTCCCCTGACAGTCGCCACAGGAAGCAGTGCACTTCTGTGTGCACTAGCTGTGTGCAGCACCAGCCACAAGCAGCCCCGCCACGCTACTGGCTGCATGATCTGCCCTTGAACAACTCAGTTTTTTGAGTCCTTCCACCCATGCAAGTCAGAGCAGGGGTGCAGAGCAGGGGTGCAGGCTCCACCCCTGCTCGGCAGATGTCTGCACAGCCATACCCTTTTCCCCAGACCTCTGAGGCCAAGCAGCTCCTACTTCCAGCCCCCCTGAGCCTACCTGCTGCTACCTCTCCATTCCACTCTTCCACTTTCCTCCCTACCCAAGTGGGATTTCCATCCCCCGCACCTCCTCACTCGGGCTGTTGGCACTGCCTGGCTGCAGGCAGGCCTCGCTCCCACAGGGCCCCCCTCAAGCCCCTCCCTCAGACAGTAGCCTTCAATCTGCACATCTCCTGCCGGTCCTTCTGTCCCTGCTGCTTAATTAAGCTGGCCCATCCCTTCCCGGGGCTCAAAGACACCACGGCAGTGGCTCTGCCCTTCTGCTCTCCCTGCTGCCTCACACCGGGCACCACGTAAGCACCAGCCAGGTCACAACTCCTCTGGGAGGCTTCTGTCCCAGTCAAGGTCACACATGTCCTCCCCAGGTCGGCCTTTCAGCAGCTCTGATGTCATACCACGCCCCAACTACGGGGTACCCCACTCTCTGCCTTCAAGATGGATATGCCACCTGCCTGCAGCCAGCTGTCCACCTACCTGAGTGGGTGTGGCCTGGGCTGCGCGCAGAGTGCCCGCACCACGCCGCACCGCACAGCCTGCCCAGGCCTAGGCCGGCAGCTACGTTAAGCACCAGAGGGCTAAGGCCTTAAGCACCGTCAGTCAGTCCTCACCCTGACCTCCGCCCTTGCTCCGCTCTCCACCGTCCCACAGCCCCATAGCAGCCACCTGCCCCCCTCACCCCAAGCCACGCTAACCCACACCTGCCAGACAGCAGATCCCTCTGGCTCCTCCTTCTGCACATCCGGCACCCACACTTGTCACTACTTAGGCCAACTCCTCCGCACCCATCCTGCCCACTCCACTCCCCGCCTGTTTTCTCTCTGCCTCCACTCGGCCATCTCCACGCTACAAGTGACATGTGACACTCATCTCCCTCAGCCCTGCCTCTGCCCACATGTGTACACTCCACACATCTCCGAGCCTGTCCCCTGCACCCTGCACCCCGCCCCCACGGGCCTCTCCCCTCCTGCACTCAGCCCTGTCGGCCGCTCCCTCCCGCACGGGCCTCTCCCCTCCTGCACTCAGCCCTGTCGGCCGCTCCCTCCCGCACGGGCCTCTCCCCTCCTGCACTCAGCCCTGTCGGCCGCTCCCTCCCGCACGGGCCTCTCCCCTCCTGCACTCAGCCCTGTCGGCCGCTCCCTCCCGCGCCTCCCATCTTCGGTTCAGAACTTCAATGCCACCTCCTCAGGCAGGCCTCCCCCACCACCACATTTGAAATTGCAACCTTTCCTGTTCCCAAGATGCTTTTCCTTATCTCTTGCTACAGCACTGACAAGCAAACCTTTTTTGGGGGGAAGAGAGAGTAAGGGGACAGGGTCTCCCCATGTAGCTCAGGCTGGCCTTGAACTCACAACCTTCCTGCCTCTGCTTCCTTCAAGCTGGTGTTACAGGCCTGCATAACCACACAAATGTTCTGGTTCCCACCGTTGTGGACTTCAGGTGGCTTAGTCCTCACTCCAGCACCCGGGAAACACCGGGAGGGAGGGCGGGCGGGGGTGGGGACGGTGGGGGTGGGGTCCTGTGTGCCATGACATGTCTGCAACAGCCCTCGCTGCCGGGCACTGTGCGCACTCCTGCCACATCCTACCACTCTCCAGAGGCCCACTCTGCGCAGCAGCCAGTCTGTACAGATCACTGCCCTCTATCAGAGGTGGGCTGGGCACATCGAATGGGTGGGCTGCCCAAGGGATTGGGCAGACACCCTACTCCAGACATCTGACCACTTGCTAAATGGCTTAACAGGAAGAACTGAGGACCTACTGGGTACTGGTGGCTCACACCTGTAATCCTAGCCACTCAGAAGGCTCAGATCTGAGGAATGCAGTTCAAAGCCAGCCCAGCAGGAAAAGTCCATGACACTCTTATCTCCAGTTAACTAATAGAAAAACTGGAAGCAGAGCTGTGCCTCAAAGTGGTAGTGCTAGCCTTGAGCAAAATAGCTCAGGGACAGTGAGCGCCCAGGTCCTGAGCTCAAGCCCCATGACTGACCAAAAAATAAAGACTCAAGGCTCTCCTTGTCAGTCTTAGCAGGGTAGTGGTGGCAATGGAGCAGCACTCTGCTAGCCAGGCCGCTCCCTGAGGCAGGAGACTCCTCTCACTGGAGAGAGAAGCAAACAGCTGGGGCTCCCTCAGTGCCCACTGCCCAGATGAGTGCAGAGGCTAGTACCTGAACTGCTCTGTGGGCTCCAAACCCAGTGCCTTGCATCTCCCACAGACCCTTTGGGGAACCCCCAAAACACCCTGAGCAGGGAAATGTGAGCAGGTAGGACCTCATACAGCCTCACCTGGCCTTCAGCTTTGCCCAGGCTGTGGAGAGTGCTAGAGATGCACACACCATCACTGGGCTCTCAACACCCTCATCCCTACACAACACTGTAAACTTGAACTAGCTGCCAATGGCTAAAGTAACATTTCGTGAGTTTTGGCTTCTCTGGCAATAAGGGAAAGGCAGCATGGGCACTCCCTCCCAGGTGTGGCTGCTGGTTTTTTTTTTTTTTGTCATGGGGCTTGAACTCTGGGCTTGGGCGCTATCCTGCTGGCTTTGAACCGTGATCCTCAGATCTCAGCCTCCTGAGTAGCTAGGATTACAGGCGTGAGCCACCGGCGCCCTGTGGCTGCTTCTGAGCTGTGGTGCCCTCCCTATTTGCCTCCTGGCCAACTTCACTCACTTGGTTATCTGCCTGGCCAACCAAGGCTACTTGTCTAAGTGCAAGGATCTAAGCACTCTGAACTTTGGGGCTGGAAGAGAAGAGTGATGTTCACTGTACCCTGTGCTGTACCTATTGGATCACACTTGAACTGACCTCCACCCGTGGCTCCAGGAGGAAGGTGGTGAAGCAGAACCTGGCAGAGGCTTATGGCCTAGCTTCTTCTTCCCCCTGCCTCTGCCTGCCCTCCACACAGACTCAGGAAGCAGGCTAGGAAGCCACTCCGTGCACTCCTACTACTCCACCCAAGAGGAGCCAGCCAAGTGAGCTCCTTACTGGGCACTGAGAGGGTGGCTGCATCTGAGCTCTATCTCCCTCAAAATCAGAGGCACCCCACAGACAAATGCTTTCCCTGCACCTACTTTACAGAAGAGCATGCCATGGCTCGAAGGGCCCACAGGGGACACAGCCAGCTACTGAGTAGCAAGCAGTCTGATTTGAATCCAGGTGAGAGCCCAGGTCCTACACACTTTAAGAACTATGAGCAGGGCACCAGTGGCTCACCCCTGTAATCCTAGCTACTCAGGAGGCTGAGATCTGAGGATCTCTGTTCAAAGCCAGCCCGGGCAGAAAAGTCCATGAGACTCTTGTCTCCAATAAACCAGCAGAAAACTGGAAGTGGTGCTGTGGCTCAAGTGGTAGAGTGCTAGCCTTGAGCTGAAGAGCTGAGGGACAGTGCCCAGGCCCAGAGTTCAAGCCCCATAACTGACCAAAAAAACAGAAAAGAAAAAAAAGAACTATGAGTACTGTAGCCCCCAGATCCTAGCAGGCCCCTGCCACCTCCTCCAGCCAGGCCCCACCTTGATCTTCTGTTGATAGATGTTGTCATCCTCGGCATACTCCTTGTACAGGACCGAGAGCTCCAGCCGCTCTGACACCAGAGGGTTCTGCACAGCGATCTGAAGGAGGCAGGAATCCATCATAATCTGGCAGAGAGCCAGAGTGACCCAGGCCTACCAGCCAGAACACCTACAAAAGGGTTGCTGAGCTAGTTACCCAGTGGCACAGTGACTTCCCACCAAGGCATCCAGTGCCTAGCAAACGCTGGAGAGGACGGGCTTCCAAAGTAGAGACAGACTAAGCCTCAGGCCCAGACAGTGCAGCCCACCAGGCAGTCCCTGGCTAAGCCCCACTCCCTTCCAGTCCCTCACCTCTTGCTGAATTCGGTCCTGCTGAGCCATAATGGCTTCATCATAGGCCAGACAGTTAACACCTAGAAAAGGGAGAAAAGTGCCAAGGGTTACTGGCTTGGCCATCTCCCCTGCCAACAATGAATTGAGCACCCCGGGAGCAGGCCAGCAGGTTTGAAATCTGGAAGCATGTGTCTTACACCTTGCTCAACCCTACTGGGTACTCTGAGCAGTTTCTCCCCTCCTGGCCTTTCATTTCATCACTTTAAAATAAGAAGGTAAGACTGGGGCACCAGTGGCTCACACCTATAATCCTAGCTACTCAGGAGGCTGCCAGCCTGGGCAAGAACATCTGTGAGACTCATCTCCAATTAACCACCAGAGAACCAGAAGTGGCGCGGTGGCTCAGCTGGTAGAGTGCTTGCCTTGAGTTGAAGAGCTCAGCACCCAGGCCCAGAGTTCAAGGTCCATGACCAACCAAAAAAAAAAAAAGAGGTAAAGGTATAATGATGCAGACTGTATTCCAGCACTTAGGAGGCTGAGGCAGGAGGATCATGAGTTTGAGTTCTCCCTTGGCTATGTATGCTGTTTCAAAATAAGAAATAAATGAAGGTTGCATATGGTGATGGACACCTGTAGTCTTAGCACTCAGGAGGCTGAGGTTAGATTACTTGAGCCCAGGGACTAGGCTGGGCAAGACAGCAGGAACACTTCCCCTCAAAAATAAGGCAAGAGACTAGAAGATGTGGCTCAGTGGTAGAGCACACATTTGCCTAGATCATGTGAGATCTTGGCTTTGATTTCCAGCACCATTAAAAATTAGAAAATAAGAAACTATAACCCCTCTGTACATTACCTTTATAATAATAATATTTTAAAAAAAAAGTTGGCACTGGGGTGGGAAGGTGGCTCAGTGGTAGAGTGCTTGCCTGGCATACATGACCCTGGGTTCAATTCCTCAGCACCATATAAGCAGAAAATGCCAAAAGTGATGCTGTGGCTCAAATGTAGAGTGCCAGCCTTGCGCCCAGGACCAGAGTTCAGACCACACAACTGGCCAAAAAAAAAACCCAAAAAAGTTGGCACCAGTGGTGCAGGCCTACAATCTTAGCATCTTGGGAGACTAGGATCTGAGGATTGAGGTTCAAAGCCAACCCAGGTAGGAAAGTCTGTGAGATTCTTTTTTTTTTGCTAGTTGTGGGGCTTGAACACAGGGCCTGAGCACTATCTATAAGATTCTTATCTCCAATAAACGACCAAAAAACCAGACATGGAGCTGTGGTTCAAGTGGTAGAGCACTAGCATCGCACAAAAGCAGCTCAGTAACAAGCCAGGCACTGGTGGTCATGCCTGTAATCCTAGCTGCGCAGGAGACAGAGATCTGAGGATTTAGTTTAAAGCCAGCCCAAACAAGAAAGTCTGTGAGACCCTTATCACCAATTAATCACCAGAAAACTGGAAGTGGCACTATGGTTCAAAGTGGTAGAGTGCTAACCTTGAGCAAAAGAGCTTAGGGACAGTGCCCAGGTCCTGAATACAAGACCTAGGACCAGTACCAAAAAGAATAAAAATTAAAAAATTTAAGCTAGGCACCGGTGGCTCATGCCTGTAATCTTAGCTACTCAGGAGGCTGAGATCTGAGGATCACGGTTCAAAGCTGCTCAGGCAGGAAAGTACCATGAGACTCATTTCCAATTAACCACTCAAAAACTAAAAGTGGTGCCAAGGCTCACTAGCACTAGCCTTGAGCTGAAGAGCTCAGAGACAGCGCCCAGGCCAAGTATAAACCCCAAAACTGGCAAAATAAAAAATAAAAATAACTAAGTAGGAGCTGGATGCTGATGGTTCACACCTGTAATCCTACCTACTCAGGAGGCTGAGATCTAATAACTGCAGTTCAAAGCTAGCTAGGGCAGGAAAGTCTGTGAGACTCTTATTTCCAATTTACCACCAGAAAACCAGAAGTGGAGCTGTGGCTCAAAGTGGTAGATCACTAGCATTGAATGAAAAAGCTCAGGGACAGAGCCCAGGCCCTGATTCAAGCCCCCTGGTTGACAAAAAATAGTAAGTGGGAGCCAGACACCTAGCTACTCAGGAAGCTGAGATCTGAGGATCACAGTTCAAAGCCAGCCTGGGCAGGAAAGCCCATGAGACTCCTTATTTTCAATAAACCACCAGAAAACCAAAAGTGGTGCTGTGGCTCAAGTGGTAGAGCACTAGCCTTGAGCAGAAGAGCTCAAGAACAGCATCCAAGCCAAGTTCAAGCCCCACAACCCACAACCGACCAAAAAAAAATATTTTTAAGTGGGGTGCTGGTGGTTCACCCTTGTAATCCTATCTACTCAGGAGGCTGAGATCTAAGGATCAAAGTTCAAAGCCATTTCGGGCATGAAAATCTGAGACTCTTATTAACCACCAAAAAGCTGCAAGTGGGGCTCCGGCTCAAGTGGTAGAGCACTGCCTTGAGCAAAAAAAAAAAAAAAAAAAAAAGAAAGAAAGAAAGCTGACAAACCCCAGTACCAGCACAAAGAAAAAAAATTTAATTAAAAATGCTCTTCCATCTCTTAACGCCTTACTCTTCCATCCCACTTCCAAGCAGCCTGATAATGCTCATCCCGGAGTCCCCAGAGGAAAATAGGCTGAGGAGGTGGAGTCCTGAGCTGGATGACAGTATTTGTTAGCCTGCTCTTTACTGGGTCACACCCTTCCTCCACCGGCTGTCCAAGCTATTAACAAATGTGTCCATTTTATAAGTAACAAATCCAAGGAGTAATCTGCCCAAGGTCATATGCAGTAAAGAGTTGCGGACAAACCCCGATTTGTCTGCTTGCAGCCTGAACTCTTCCCACACTTCTGCCACCTCAAAGCGAACCCCCTTGCCTCCCGTGTAAAATGGGGTAAGATCACCTCCATCTCCCTCCAGACACTGAAATATCACGAGACTCAAGACAGCAGGTGGTACCTAAGAGTACTCTAGAGTCACCCACGAATTGAGCAGGCCCACTGTGAGAGAACAGGGCACCTGCCATGCAGTCCCTGGGACATGAACAAGTCTCTTCTTGTGGGGTGACAGTGTATGCTCCATGGCTTCTAAGGTCAATCCTTTTGCATCTGACCATCCCCGGTTCTCATCTGGGCCTGGACTCAGGCTTTCCATTAGGGACTGTCTGTACCCAGTCGGGCCCCAACTCCTGGGTGGAAGAGCAGAGTGAGTGAATGACGAGCTTTTTGGAAGTCTCATCGTTTGAAAAAGGGGCTAAGAAAACAAAGGCTAAGCCGGCTGGAAAGAGGCTGCAAGGCCCTAAGAGCGGGCAAGGCCGCAGCCCCTGGGCACCCGGGGCCGCCAGCGACAGCGGGCAGCGCGCTCGGCCTTTTGTGCTCCGCGGCCCCGCGTCACCCTGCGGGCGCCGGCTGCTCTGCAAAAGGCGGGAGGCTCGGCCGCCCGGGCCTAGGCCTCGTCAGGACTGCGAGGAGCCGGGCGGCCCGGATCCACGCTCCCGCACGGGCTCCGGCGCCGAGGGGCCGAGCGGAAGGCGGGGCGGCCTAGGCCCCGCCCCGGCGCGCGCCGGGGAGCCGCGCCGCGGGCTCGCCCGCCCGCCCGGGGGTCGCGGCGGCGGCGACGGCGTCTCTTTCCATTGTGAGGGGGAGGGGAGACGACGGCAGAGGAGGACGGGGCAGCCCGCGCGCGCCATTCCCGGCCCGCCGTCTCGGCTCTGCCTCCTCAACCTCCTCGGGAACAGTCGTCCGGGCCTCAACCCCGTAAGCCCGGGCCCTCGGTTTGTACCTTCGGAGTCGCTGCCCAGCGGCTCCTGCTTCTGCTGCTGAGGTTCCTCCGCCGCCATCTTTAAACAGCGCCGCACTGTCGAGAGCTTCCGGGTTACTAGTCGCTCTCCTCCCGGAAGTGAGCCCCTCCCCTTGACCCTTCGTTGGCAACGCCCCTAGCGACGGGATAACGTGAGTGGTTGTCAACTGATGGACATCCACTCGGTCCTATGGCTGCCGCCGGCCTGCGGGACCGCGCCTCTGTGAGAGCCCGACCGCCCCGGCCCGCGCTTCCACCCCGCACTGGCTCCTGGGGTCCCCCGGGGTGAGTAGAGTCTGCCGAAGCCAATTCTCTTTTCTGTGCACTGGAGTTTGAAACGCGGGTCGTATTCCGGAGGTGAGCAGTTAACATCCCCAAAGGCCGCACTGCTGCGGGCTTCTGCGGCCCTCGCACGCGCCTGCAGTGCGGAGCGCGGGGCCAGGCCGACAGGAAGTGATGCCAGCGCCGTGACGAGCCCGCGCCTGCCAGCCCCTGCCCTCAGCACTGAGCCTGGCTTTCTCAGGAGGCTTTAGCGACCTGCTCTGGGCTGAGGATTCTTCTTTGGGGCCTAAGCTTCCGGCCCAACTTTATGCTCCGTCCCTTCTAGTCGTGAGAAGGAAGGAACGTTTCATTTTAACGTACGTTAGTTGTACAGGGGACTTTTCACTGGGACCTTTGCATACATACATACATTACATACATACATACATACATACATTACACACACACAGTGCATACAAGGATTTTTTTTTTGGGGGGGGGTCCGGTCGTGGGGCCTGAACTCTGGGCCTGGGCGCTGTCCCTCAGCTCTTCAGCTCAAGGCTAGCACTCTACCACTAGAGCCACAGTGCCACTTCCAGCTTTTTTCTTTTTGCTTATGTAGTGCTGAGGAATCGAACCCATGGCCTCAGGCATGCAAGGCAAGCGCTCTACCACTGAACCACCTTCCCAGCCCAGGATTTTTTTTTTTTTTTGCAAGTCCTGAGGCTTGAACCCAAGTGTTGGGCGCTGTCCATGAGCCTGTCTGTGCTCAAGGCTACCACTCTATCACTTGAGCCTCTGCGCCACTTCCATTTTTTTCTATGTATGTGGTACTGAGGAATCGAACCCAGGGCTTCATGCGTGCTAGGCAAGCACTCTACCACTGTCACATTCTTAGCTCAAAAGGATTCTATTAAAAGCAAAGACTTAGCAGGGGATGTAGCTTAGAGATAGAACGTGAACCTAACATTGGGAAGTCCTTGCTAGGCTCAATCCCAACACTAAAAATAGATAATTATGTCAGGTGATGGTGGCTCATGCCTATAATCCTAGCTATTTAGGAGGCCGAGATCTGAGGACCACAGTACAAAGCCAGCCCAGGCAGACCAGCAAAAATCCAGAAGCTGTAGCACAAGTGGTACTAGCCTTGATCACAAAAGCTCAGGGACAGTGTTCTGGCCCTGAGTTCAAGCCTCAGATCAGCACACACAAACAGTTAATCAAGGACTTACTAGAGAAGGAATATGCCCGTTGTTGCTAGGCATCAAGAGAGGGTTGAAAGGAAATGGGTATAGGTGGGGAAAACCAGGGCTTGGTGTATGCTTTGTAATCCTAGCTATTCAGGAGGCTGAGATCTGAGGATCTTCAAATCTAGTCTAGGCAGACAAATCCAAGATCCTCTTACCTCCATTTAACCACAGAACAATAAAAGCTTGAGCTGTGGTTCAAGTGGTAGAGCACTAGTCTTGAGCAAAAGAGCTCAAAGGTAGTGCCCAGACCTGAAGTTCAAGACCCATTACTGGCACACAAAAACAAAAAGTGACAAGGATTGGATGGCAGGGATGCTGTTATGTAAGAGACAACCCCAGGTGTGCACTGGGGAGGACCTTTTATGTGACATGGTCTGTCAGCACTCATGGACTCTCTGCCTGAGCTCCTTACAGATTCTTGGCTTGTGAAAGGTTCTTGGAAGGGCAGATAGAGAACAGGTTTGTTAGTCACTGCCAACCCTGACCACCTGGTGTAACTGGTGCCTGGACCCCCACAGCCACTTTGACTTCTCATAGCTAGGCTACAGACACCAAATGTTTGGCTCACACCATTGCATTACAAATGATATTTGCTGGATCATGGGCCTTTGGTTTTCTTCCAAACTCTAGAAAACAAAAGATCCACCAGGCATTGGTGGCTGTCACCTATAATCCTAGTTACTCTGAGACTGAGATTTGAGGATTGCAGTTCAAAACCAGCACAGGCAGAAAAGTCTGAGCTAATGAGACTCATCTCCAATTAACCAGCAAAGAGCCAGATCTGGAGCTGTGGCTCAAGTGGCAAAACACTAGTCTTGAGCAAAAAAACTCAGGGATAGTGCCCTGGCCCTGACTTCAAGCCCCAGGAACAGCACAGAAATAAATTAAATAAATGTATCTGGGTGCCAGTGGCTCAGTGCCTATAATTCTAGCTGTTTGGGATGCTGAGATCTGAGGATCGTGGTTCGAAGCCAGGCTGGGTAGAAAAGTCCATGTGACTCATCTCCAGTAAATTACTCAGAAAAAGCAGTAAGTGGTGCTGTGGTTCAAGCCCCAGGACCAGCAAACATAAAATAAAACACATACATACATATGTAAATACATAAACCCACCTGCAGATTTTCCAGGAGTCTTGCACAGCCCCAGATACTTGTCTCAGCCTTCTAATTTGCCATCCTATAAATGGTTTCCTGCTATTTAACCTGACTGCCCGGGGCCTATAACAAAACAGTCAACAGTCAGCATTGGTGAGTAGGTTTAGGCTGCTTGGTAACAGTAGCCATAGATAGGATCAAGATGTCATGGATGCCTCCTCTGCCTCCTCACACACCACACACTGTCTCCTGGGTTGGGACCTAGCTAGAGTCTCACATCCCAGGAGGAGGAGGCCCCTTAGGGACCCAGGGACTGTGAAGTTTCAACCACATATTCCTATGTGCTCCTGCAGAATTTCTGCTCTGTAGCTGACACTGTCAGTGTAAGGGGGCATACTGGCCCAAGACAAAGAGCATGACATGGATTCTGGCACAGACACAATCTCAGTACAAGGCTTGCCCATCCCCTGGCAGAGCCCTATTGTACCACAGGAGCCCTGAAATTGTGGTGTAGGGAGACTTGGATTTAGGGTGACATAGCTCAGTGGTAAATGTACTTCAGTGGAATCAGCTGGGTTGTCACAATCACCTGTAGGATCCAGGCCACCTAAGGCAGAAAACAAGCAAAGGAGGGCCAGAGGGGACAATGGGAGAGCCTCCCATACATACACAACAAACTCAGTGCCCACCCTCCTTGTTGGGGTATGCATCTTCCGGTGAGGGCGCGTGCCTGCAGACTTTTATTTCACAGCTCTGGAGGTCAGCAGTCTGGGTTTCAAAGACTAAAATCAAGGTGTAGGAGGCTGTGCCCCTCTCTGGAAGCAAAACCCAATGCCCATGGCTGTAGCCTAAAGTCCCCATGTTCTTGCTGGCTGTAAAACAGGCCTATTCCCAGCTTCTGGAGGCCACTGCATTCCTTGGCTTATGGCCTACTTCCTTTAGCTGAAATTTCCATCAGGGGCCTGACCTTTGCAGGTCAGGACTGATCACACTGAGCCGGCCCTGATCATCCGGGATAATCTCCCATTTCAAGGCCTTTAACCTTAATCACATCTGTAAAATTGCCTTTCCCCTGTTAAAAAAAAAAACAAAAAACAAAAAAAAACCTGTTCACAGTTTCAGAGATTATAGCTGGGAGTTATTTTGCCTACCACATGATCTTGCCAACCTGAAAACTGAAGCTAAGAGAGACTAGATGACTTGCCCCAAGTCATAAGGTAAATGGACAGGCCAGGCCTCACACCTTAGCATACTCTTGCTAACATCACAACTTGTGCCAGGTATGCGATCAGGACACAGGATGCCATTCATGCTACTTGTACATACCTGTCCTCTTAGCACTCAGGAGGCAGAGGCAGGAGGATAAAGAGTTGGAGGCCAGCCTGGACTACATGATAGTGAGACATTTATTTTTAATTTATCTTGTTTATTTAGTGCCTGTACTGGAACTTGGTTGAACTCAGAGTCTGGGCACTGTCCCTTAGCTTTTTTGCTCAAGGCTGGTGCTTTACTACTTGGGCTAACAGCTCCACTTGCAGCTTTTTTTTTAGTAATTGGAGTCTTATGGACTTTCCTGCCTTGTCTGACTTTGAAATTCGATCTCTAGATCTTAGCCTTAGAAGTCTGAGTAGCTAGGATTAAAAGTGTGAGCCTGAAGCACCTGGCAACTGTTTTTGTTGTTGTTGTTGTTGTTGTTATTGTGGGGGAGGTTGTTTGTTTTTGGTTGGCTTGAACTATAGGCTTGAACTATAGGCTTGAACTATAGGCCTAGGTGCTGTCCCTTAGCTCTTCAGCTCAAGGCTAGCACTCTACCACTTAAGCCACAGCACCACTCAGAAGTGGTTTTCTGGAGATAAGAGAGTTTTCTGCCCAGGCTGGCTTTGAACCGCAATCCTCAGATCTCAGCCTCCTGAGTACCTAGGATTACAGGTGTGAGCCAATGGCACCCGGCTATTACTGTTTTTTGGGGGTTTTTTTGGTCGGTTGTGAGGCTTGAACTCTGTCCCTGTGCTCTTCAGCTCAAGGCGAGCGCTCTACCATTTGAGCCACAGCGCCACTTCCGGTTTTCTCGTGGTTTACTGGAGAGAGTCTCACGGACTTTCCTGCCCAGGCTGGCTTTGAATCGTGATCCTGAGATCTCAGCCTCCTGAGTAGCTAGGATTACAGGTGTGAGCCACTGGCGCCCAGCTTGTTAATTTTTTTTTTTTAATGTTGGTTTTTGGTATTTTTGTCTTTTCTTTTTTTGTTGTTTTCTTTATTTTTTTTTGGTACTGAGGATTGAGCACAAGATGTTGCACTTGCTAGGCAAGCACTTTGCCACTGAGCTATTATATCCCCATCCCCTGTTTTATTAAAAGAAAAAAAAAGCCAGGGTCAGGTGCTGGTGGCTCACATCTATATTCCTAGTTAATCAGGATGCTGAGATCTGAGGATTATAGTTCAAAGCCAACCCAAGTGGGAATAGTCCATAAGACTCTTATCTCCAATTAAGCACCAAAACCACTCAGGAACAGCACCCACGTCCTGAGTTCAAGCCCCAGAACAGGCACTGCCCTCCCTCCGCCCCCAAAAAAGCCACTCAGAGCTCAAAGCCTTGCTTTTTCTCTAGGGAGCTGCTCTATAGTTCCAACTTAGTTGAGGGTGAGAGACCCCAAAAAAGCTGACCAGCCTGCAGAGGAACACGAGGGAAGGGCCCCAGGCCTTAACCCACATGTGCTGGAGGAGCTAATAGGCTAGCCAAAAATTTTCCCAGACCAGCACCTGAAGACCTGCCTGCAGCCACTGGCTTTCCACCATCTTCCAGACAGACCACGTTAGGCAGGAGCATTCTTTGGGATGGGGGACTGTCACCCCCATCTTTGTATTCCAGGGGCACAAAAATGAGAGCCACCACTGGACGCCGTTGGCTCACACCTGTAATCCTAGCTACTCAGGAGGCTGAGATCTGAGAATCACAGTTCAAAGCCAGCCAGGGCAGAAAAGTCTCATCTCCAGAAAACCGGAAGTAGTGCTGTGGCTCAAGTGGTAGAGCGCTCACCTTGAGCTGAAGAGCTGAGGGATAGCGTGCCCAGGCCCAGAGTTCAAGCCCTACAACAACAACAAAAGTAAGAGCCACCTACTCAGATCCTTGGCAGGACTGTAGCGTTACCATAGAAACTGAAAGGTGGCTGGCTTCTCTATATCCTTGTGAGGCAGCCCCAGGCTCTGAGACAACACAGAGTCTGTATCTATAGCAGGAAGAAAGCAACTTGGAGCCCCAACTCCAATCCTCTCCTGAACAGTGGAAGCCGGGTCAGAATGGCTCAGGCCACCCCCACTCCAGTTCCACTACCCTAGGAACTGGGAATCCAATCCAAGAGGTAATGGTGAGCACTTGGCTCCCTGAGCCAGGCGTACAGGACAGGCTCCTAGTGTGAGGTGTGCAGTAAGGGGAGACCTGTATGAGGGACAGTTGTAAGGCCACTTGCCCTGCTGCTGAAGTATCTGGATGGCAGATGGAAGCCCCAGCTCAGCATCCCATCCTGGCTAAAGCCGTTCCTTTAGACCTCCTGACCACCATGCAGGCCCTCCAAAGCAACAAGCTCTTCCTAGCTTTCTGTGGCTTTACCCCATCAGCCCCAGTCACATGGCAGTTTGTGTAGAAACAAAGTAGCCTCCAGAAAGCAGGGAACCCTTCTTGCCCTTCAGGAAACAGCCAGGGGCAGGAGCTAAGCTTGCTACAGTACTTAGGCCCTGGTCCCCAAGCATTACTGGATACCATACCGATGAACAGAGCTGGACTCCAGATGATCACGCTTTTAATCCTAGCTCAGGAAGCCAAGATCTGAGGGCCAAGGTCTGAAGCCAATCCAGGCAGGAAAGTCCTTGAGACTTTTTTTGTTGTTGTTGGTCATGGGTCTTGAACTCCAGACCTGGGTGCTGTCCCTCAGCTCTTCAGCTCAAGGCTAGCACTCTACCACTTGAGCCACGGTGCCACTGGTGATTAATTGGAGATAAAGAGTCTCATGGGTGTTACTGCCCACGCTGGCTTTGAATCATGATCCAACCATGATCCTCTTATCTCAGCCTCCTGAGTAGCTAGGATTAACACACACACACACACACACACACACACACAGCTGAAATAGAGCTGTAGCTTAAATGGTAAAGGGCTAATCTTCAGGAGGGGCTGGGAAGGTGGCTCAGTGGTAGTGTTTGCCTTGCTTGCATGAGGCCCTGGGTTCCATTCCTCAGCACCACATAAGCAGAAAAAGCCAGACGTGGCGCTGTGGCTCAGGAGCCCTAGCCTTGAGCTGAAGAGCTGAGGGACAGCCTAGGCCCAGAGTACAGGCTCCACAACTCATCCCCTCACTCCCCCCACACACAAAAAGCTCAGGGACCTGGGCCCTGGTGGCTCACACCTGTAATCCTAGCTACTCAGGAGGCCAAGCCCAAGCTTGAAGTTAGCCCCGCAGGGAAGCCTGTGAGACTCCCAGAAGTAGAGCTGTGGCTCAGCGCTAGCCTTGAGCTCAGGAACAGCGCCCAGGCCCAGAGGGACTGCAGCATCCTTGACATAAACAGGAAGCGAGAGTCTGCAAAATGCTTTCTGGGAACATTTGTGTTATAGTGAAACCCCACTTTGGATAAATAATGCTGCTAATAAAGAGTAAATAAACAAAATCAACCAAATCGCCTCCACCAGGGCACATGAGGCAAGGCACGAGGTAAAGTGTGTCATCCTGAGTGGGCCTGACAGGTCCAAAAGTTCTGCTCCTTCCATCTGGCAGAAGATTCCAGCTCAACAAACAGGCTCCACAGGTCCCATCCCTGCTACGGTGCGTCCAGCCCCTTCAGTAGTGCTCGGGTGGGGAGTGCAGAGAAAAAGACCAGTTAGTCCAGGGGAATGTATGGGGAATGAAGTGGGGCCCTAGAATTGATACTAAACAGCTTGCCAAGTGATGCTGGCTTACTTTCTAATCCTAGCTACTCAGGAGGCCGAGAGCTAAGGATCATGGTTGAAGCCAGCCCAGGCAAGAAAGTCTTTTGAAACTCTTATCTCCAATTAACCACCAAAATGCTGGAAGTGGTAGAGTGCTAGCCTTGAGCACAAAAGCTCAGGGACAGTGCCTAGGCCCTGAGTTCAAACCCCAGGACCAACTCCCTCCTAGACCCCCCAGAAAAGGGCTAGAGGCCAATGGTAAGCCATGAGAGGCATTTGGGTTCCAACCCTAGCACTGGGAAGATACAAGTATCCCACCCCCAGGCACCTGAGGACCAGGGAATACTGGGCTCTGAAGGATTGATTCCCAACCTAGGCTGGCCCTGAGGGACAGACCTACATGTGTGCATGCATGGGTACAGAAGCCCATTGTGCTTGGCACAGCCAACAGACTTAGAGAAGATGAGTAAGACTGACTGCCAGGCATAACAGGGTTTGTTTTCCCTTGTCTGGAAGGGAAGCACACAGGTACTGAGGACCTAACTGCTGGTGGGACCCTACACTCCCTCTGGGTACCATTCTCAGCTCCTGTGTGGAAGTGAGAACCAGGCAGGAAGCAGGTGAGTTTTTGGAGACTTAAATAGACTTTATTGTTACTATAGTGCCCCCCACAGAACAGAGCCAATCAATACACATGATTCCAGGTGTCACCACGGGGCTATAGTGAAGTCATGATTGCAGAAGAGATGATGACATGATCCAAGAAAGGCCAGCCAGAAACTCAGGAGCCATGATCAGGATGGGCTGGCGAGGGTAGTCTAGTCCCAGGTTCCAGGAGTACAGCCCCCTTCACTCCCGCTTCTTGTAGCTTTCCAGGTTTGACAGGACCCAGCCCGAAGGCAGGAAGAAACATATGAAGCAGGAGGTGAGTGCAATGGCGACATCCTACACAGAGCACAAGAAAGGATTCCTTAGGGTAAGGATTGATTGCTCCAGGCACCTCAGTGACTTGGCAGTCCTCAGGCTCCAGAAAGCCTGGGTGCAGGCAGCTCATACCTGTAGTTTTAGCTACTAGAAAAGCTGAGGACTGAGGTTCAAAGCCAGCCGAGGAAGAAAAGTCCCTGACACTTTTATCTCCAGTTTACTAGCAAAAATGCTGGGTTAAGAGGGAATGGGAGGGGCTGGGAAGGTGGCTCAGTGGTAGAGCGCTTGCCTTGCATGCCAGAGGCTCTGGGTTCGATTCCTCAGCATCACATAAGCAAAAAGAAAAAAGCCGGAAGTGGCGCTGTGGCTCAAGTGGTAGAGCCTAGCCTTGAGCTGAAGAGCTGAGGGACAGTGTCCAGGCCCAGAGTTCAGGCCCCACGACAGGACCCCCCCCCCAAAAAAAAAAGAGGGAATGGGAATAGATGACACTATGAAAGGAAATGTACTTATTACCTGACATGTAAATGTAACCTCACTTTATATCACCTCTAAAATATCAAAAAAAAAAAAAAAAAAAGCAGGATTGAGTAGAAATATGGCTCAACTGGTAGAAGGCCAGCCTTGAGTGAAGGCTAAGGGACAGTAGCCAGGCCCTCAGTTCAGGTCCCAATATTGAAACACAAAGGAAAGAAAGCAACCTGAGCCCAGGCTCAGAGGTTAAGTGGGAGGTCTAACATACCCACTTTAAAGAAGCCCACATGGGTTGAGGTTCAATTCCAAGCAGTAAAAAATAGACCCACGGGGCTGGGAAGGTGGCTCAGTGGTAGAGTGTTTGCCTTGCAAGCATGAGGCCCTGGGTTCGATTCCTCAGCACCACGTAACCAGAAAGAGCCGGAAGTGGCGCTGTGGCTCAAGTGGTAGAGCGCTAGCCTTGAGCTGAAGAGCTGAGGGACAGCGCCCAGGCCCAGAGTTCTGGCCCCATGACCAGCAAAAAAAAAATAGACCCACTCTAAGCTACAAGGAAGGGACACAACAGATCCAATGACTAGATGTAAAAAGTCAGTTGTAAGCCAGGCACTGGTGGCTCAAACCTGTAATCCTAGCTACTCAGGAGGCTGAGATCTGATAATTGTGGTTCAAAGCTAGCCTGGGCAGGAACATTCATGAGACTCTTTATCTCCAATTAACCACCAGAATACCGCAAGTGGCACTGTGGCTCAAGTGGTAGAGCGCTCACCTTGAGCTGAAGAGCTCAGGGACAGTCCTCAGGCTGAGTTCAAGCCCCATGACCCCCCCAAAACAAGTCAAGTTGTATAACCTGGAGCAGGTGGCTAACGCCTGTCTGTAATCCTAACTTCTCAGTTGGTTAAGATCTGAGGATTTGGTTCAAAGCCAGCCTGGACAGGAAAGCCATTAGTCTCTTACTTCACTAATCAACCACCAAAAGTTCAAGTGGACTGTGGTTCAAATGGTAGAGTGCTAGCCTTGAACAGAGCAGCTCAAGGACAATGCCCAGGCCCTGAGTTCAAACCAGAGGACCTGCACACTCAAACAAAAAAGGTCAGTTGGGGGCTAGGAAGATGACTCAGTGGTAGAGTGCTTGCCTTGCATGCCAGAGGCTCTGGGTTCTATTCCTCAGCACCACATAAGCAGAAAAAGTCAGAAGTGGCACTGTGGCTCATGTGGCAGAGTGCTAGCCTTGAGCTGAAGAGCTGAGGGGCAGCCCCCAGGCCCAGAGCTCAGAACCCACAACTGGCTAAAAAAAAAAAAAAAAGGTCAGTTGTGGAGAGGGAGATGAGGGACAGAAAGGAGAGACAATCTGAATTAGGATCCGTGTAGAAATCGCAAGATGAGGGCTGGGAAGGTGGCTCAGTGGTAGAGTGTTTGCCTTGCATGCCTGAGGCCCTGGGTTCGATTCCTCAGCACCACATAAGCAAAAAGAAAAAAGCCAGAAGTGGTACTGTGGCTCAAGTGGTAGAGCGCTAGCCTTGAGCTGAAGAGCTGAGGGACAGTGCCCAGGCCCAGAGTTCAGGCCCCACAACCGACAAAAAAAAAAAAAAGTTGAGTCCTGGAAACCTCACAATCCAGCTACTCAATCTCTCCTCCCTTCTGCCTAAGACTTTTTCTTCCCCAGATTGCTCCTGCTGCCTCTCTGGCTCGATTCTGACGTCTGGCATTCTGATCCGAGTTTTGCCATTGAGGCACGTATAAAGCTGTCCTCGGAGATTAACGCTCCTGAATTTCTGGGAGTCCCAGAGGCTGGCCGGGGTCTTCTCGCCCCTCCCCAGTAACCGCCATTACAGCCGCTAACAATTGTCAGGCGCCCCCAACCCATGGAAGCTTAACGAGTCGGGGACCCCAAGGTCGGGCCCGAGATCGTGGGGCTTCGGGGGAGCCGACCGCCCGCTCGGGAAGGCCGCGGCCAGCCCGCGCCCTCTCCCGGCCTGCTGCTCACCAGGCTCCCGATCTGCTCCCGCGCCGGCCTGGAATGGACCTGGGCGCGCGGCACCACCAGCCGCCGGGCCGAGCCCGTGAGCCCCCTCAGCAGCAGCGGCGTCAGGACGGACATGACCGCACGACGAGACCCACCGCGGGCGCAGCGACCCAAGGTCAGAAAGGCAAAATGGCTACACGAGCCGGAAGTCCCGGAGCGGGGCCGGACCCGGAAATTTGCTGGAAGTGACATCAGGACGCTCGCCCCTACCCCTCTCTTGCAATGTTTTTGGCGCGTCCTTAAAACAGCCAATCAGTGCCGTCCTCCCGCCAATAGGCGGGGCTCAGCGGAGCCCTCCGACTACAACCTGCCTGGAGGACGGTCTATTTTCGTGAGTGACATTCTCGACCACCCAATCAGGACAGCACTCCATTCATACCCTTACATCTACTTAGAAATCCTTTGGGTACTACCCATCATTCCTGGGTTGGGCTGCCGAGCTGACTCCTAAGAGAACTCTTCAATTTCTGTGCAGTGGAGCTAGCTTCATTCCTTTATGTCTCCATCCCCCTCCTTCCCTTTGCTGTTTCTGGTACTGGAACAGATAGGGACCCTGTGGTTTTAGGATCCAAGTCCAAACTCCTGAGATTTCCCTATCAGTTCTAGTGACTGGTCCCCATACACCAAATAAACATGACCTTGATGGTGAAAGGCAGAGAAAGGAGATTACACAGCATCAACTGCTGCAAAAGAGCTGAAGCAAACACTTCAGGCGTTCAGCTATGTTCCCGGGTCAGAATGAGCTATAGGTTTAAGTAGACAAGAAAGGAGGATCAAAGAGGTATGTATGAACAGCCCCAGGTACATGTGGCCTGGCTGATCATCTCAGTCAGGTTCTCCCAGATTCTGGAAAAGCTATTGTGAGAAGCAATCTGGGTCTTCTAAGATGTGTACACTTGCCCCACATAATTGTGCAGCCTTATCATTTCAGGAATAGTTCTAATTTGTGGATATTTTCTCCTGAAAGTGATGCTGGTCCTCAGTCCTGGTCTTTATTTTTGGTCCTTAGGCATAAATTTGCTATTGATCAGCCCTGACTTTCCTGGGTTCCAAGGTGACTGCAAAGTGAATGACTTAGAAGAAGACATACAAAATAGGTACTGGAGCCAGGCGCAGTTGGCTCACGCCTGTAATCCTAGCTACTCAGGAGGCTGAGATCTGAGGATCACGGTTCAAAGCCAGCCCGGGCAGGAGAGACCGTGAGACTCCTATCTCCAATAAACCACCAGAAAACCGGAAGTGGCGCTGTAGCTCAAGTGGTAGAATGCTGGCCTTGAGCTGAAGAGCTGAGGGACAGCGCCCAGGCCCAGAGTTCAAGCCCCACGACCGACAAAAAAAAAAAAAATAGGTGCTGGGATGACAAGCTTTTCTGCTTTTAGTTAATTCACAGGCCCAAGGAAGCAGTCAGTGTTTCTCAGCCCAAGCAGCTTTAAGCACCTATTATAAAAACATTATCAGGGGCTGGGAAGGTGGCTCAGTGGTCGACGCTTGCCTTGCATGCATGAGGCCTGGGGTTCGATTCCTCAGCACCACATAAGCAAAAAGAAAAAAGCCAGAAGTGGCGCTATGGCTCAAGTGGTAGAGCGCTAGCCTTGAGCTGAAGAGCTGAGGGACAGCGCCCAGGCCCAGTTCAGGCTCCACGACCGGACCCCCCCCAAAAAAAAAAAATCATCAAAGCCAGGCACTGATGGCTTATGCCTGTAATCCTAGTTACTCTGGAGGCTGAAATCTGAGGATCATGGTTCAGACAGCCCAGACAGAAGTCAGTAAGACTTATTTTCAGTAAGCCACCACAAGACCAGAAGTGAAGCTATGGCCCAAGTGGTAAGAGTGCTACTAACCTTGAGCAGAAAAGGCTAAGGGAGGGCTGGGAAGGTGGCTCTAGTACTCTAGTAGTGTTTGCCTTGCATGCATGAGGCCCTGGGTTCGATTCCTCAGCACCACATAAGCAGAAAAAGCTGGAAGTGGTGCTTTGGCTCACTCAAGTGGTAGAGCACTCGCCTTGAGCTGAAGAGCTCAGGGACAGCACCCAGACCCAGAGTTCAGGACCCATGACTGACAAAAAGAAAAAAGAAACCGAAGAGAAACCGGGCACTGGTGGCTCACGCCTGTAATCCTAGCTACTCAAGAGACTCAGATCTGAGGATCGCCGTTCACAAGCCAGCCTGGGCAGGAAAGTCTGTGAGACTCTTATCTCCAATCAACCACCAGAAAATCAGAAGTGGCACTGGGCTCAAGTTGTAGACCACTCTCCTTGAGCTAAAGAGCTGAGGGACAGCGCCCAGGCCCAGAGTTCAAGCTCCATGACCAAAAAACCAAAACCAAAGAGGCTAAGGGATAGCATCCAGGCCGACTTCAAGCCTCAATCTTGGCATATACATAAACAGAAACAGTATATAGTTTTTCTTTAATAAAAAGTAAAAAGGGGGCTGGGAAGGTGGCTCAGTGGTAGAGTGCTTGCCTTGCATGCCTGAAGCCCTGGGTTCAATTCCTTAGCACTACATAAGCAAAAAGAAAAAAGTCAGAAGTGGTGCTGTGGCTCAAGTGGTAGAGTGCTAGCCTTGAGCTGAAGAGCTGAGGGACAGTGCCCAGGCCGAGTTTAGGCCCCACGACTGACCAAAAAAAAAAAAAAGTAAAAAGGACTGACTGGGAATATGGCTTAGTGGTAGAGTGCTTGCCTAGCATGCATGAAGCCCTGGATTTGATTCCTCAGTACCACATACACAAGGCCAGAAGTGGTGCTGTGGCTCAAGTGGTAGGGTGCTAGCCTTGAGCAGAGAGAGGCTCAGGGACAGTCCGCTGGGCTGAGCTCAAGCCCAAGGACTACCCACCCCCCCCCAAAAAAAAAGCACTGATACTGATAAAGCCTTGTTGTAAGCACTCTTGTGAGAGGCCTGGGTGGGGGTGGGGGGGGTCGGAGTTCTTGGGCATGGGTCGTGTGGTAGCCAGTGTGAGGCCTTGGATTCAATGCCTAGTACTTAAAACAAAAACAAAACTTCCCTTTCCCTATCCAGACCTTAACTTCCTCATCTGTAAAACAGGAGCATTAATGCAGAATCTAGCAAGAAAAAAATGAAGGGACTGGCTACCTTGGAAGATGAGCCAGGAAACCTAAGCAGGTGGTGATGGGGTGGCATGAGGACAAGGACAACACAGCAACCAACCAACCAGAGGAGTGTGTGCTCTTCCTTGGGGCACAGCTGTCAGCAGCTGTCAGGGGTGGAGCACGGGGGCAGCTGCTGCTCCTCTTGCAGGTGCAGCTGTCTGGCCTGGCTTCTCAAGGGGAATCCCCAACCCCTCGCCACAGGAAGCAGTGGGCTGGGACTTGGGAGTGCAGGAGGTGAACCTTTGTGCCTGCAGCCCGCAATAGCTGGTTGTGATGAAGATGAGCTTTGCTGTGAGACAGTGACTCTGGCTTGAGGAAGCCCAGGCCATTTCCCTCCACCATGGTCTCATACCTGGGTGTGACAAGGTCTGGCTGGACTCGGGGAGGTGGAACTGACCCCAGCTCTCCTGGCTCTCAGGAGTAGCGCAGGGGGTGAAAACTGGGACTAGGACAGTCTTCAAGGAACAAGGAACTTGGGGGGACAGAACTACGTCACTTGAGACACTGATGGCATGGTTAACCCAGCAGATTGCCTTTCTCTGGGCCTCAGATTCCCACCTCCAGATGAATCCCACCCACAGGACGACTGTTAATTTCACTCCTCACTGACACCACTGCTCTGCCAGAGATCCAACACCCCATGTGAGTGTGGGGCCCTGCTGGCCTCCCCTCAGCCTTCCAGCTTATGGAGAAGTTGAGTGGACCCCTCCCTTGTCCATTTGCAGCTTCTAAGCGCCAACTCACTCGCCCACTTCCTGTCTCTCCTCCCAGCCCTCTCTGGGGAGCCCTGCCTCTCTGGGAGCTGCACAGCTCCATCTGTCACACAACAGGAGGTCACTTCATACATTTCTTCCTGCCAGGCTTTGTCCTCTGGGAAGGGAGAGGACTTTCTAAGAGACAAAGAAAATTCTGAGTAACCTAGTAAATAAAAGGGAGGAAAGAAACACTACTCAATTCCCCCACAACACTACGATGTGAAATGCCAGGATGCAAAGCCGACATCCCTCAGGACATCTGTGACCTCTGCCCAGGACTGCTGGGAAATGGTACTGACACTTGTGGCTCCCACTTCTGGCTGCGTGCCCCAGACCCCAGAGGCTTTCTTCTCAGGAAGAAAGTATTGTGCTGTGGGGCCAGCACAGTACTTTCCAGGGCCTAGGACCAACACCTGCTGCCGTGCCACCCAATACCTAGAAGCCATCCCAACAGGGAACCAAGTGTTTTTTATTAGTGACATACAAATACAACTGATGTACAAAGGGATTGCCTTTCCCTCTGATATCCAGTGATAACAAAATGCTAAAGATATATATGTATATATCTCCCAACAAGTTTATCTTCCAAGTTGCCTCTAAAAAAAACAAAACAAAACAAAAAAAGCAGAGTTAAAAAAGAACCATATGTATGTCATATAAACACATATGACATCAACAACAACCCAAAACAGGGCGGCCTAAACAAGAAACAACAAAAGCCTGGTACCAAAGGCCTAGTTTGTCAAAACCAAGACCCACAATGGAGGAAGATGGAGCAATAGGCTCCACACCCATAGCAGTGACCTGCCTGCTGTGTGGCCAGCACCCTCGAGGGGCCCTTGGGATGTGGCCTACAGGGAACTGGCCATGCTACCAAATGCCCTATGGGAGGCTTGGCAGCAAGAGTCTCACTGGTAAGTACACACTGAGCTCACATCACATAGGTTTACACTGGGAATTCCTGGTGGTCCTCTGGAATGGAAGGCATCAGAAATGTATGACACATACTTATCTTCTGTCTTTTGTTGTTTGTGTGCTAGTCCTGGGGCTTGAACTCAGGGCCTGGGTGCTGTCTCTGAGCTTTCATGCTCAAGACTAGTACTCTACACTTGAGCCACAGCTCCACTTCCAGCTTTTTTGGTGGTTAACTGGAGACAAAGAGTCTCAGATTTTCCTGCTCAGACTAGCTTCACATCATGATTCTCCTATCTCAGTCTCCTGAGTAGCTAGATTACAGGCATGAGCGATCCGGTGCCCAGCTGATTTGTGTCTTTTGAGAGATCAGTGGAAGAACTTCCTCAACATGCTCCTGCTGTTTCATGATTCTTGGAAGGAGTCTACCAATCCCTTTCTAGCAACCACAGCTCTCCACAAGGTAAAATCCCCAGGAGCCAGCAGGTGAGGCAAAGGTAGACCTGTTCCAGTGTAAAGCTGCCAGGTCCCGTGCTGATCAGGCTGAGAGCAGCACAGTGCACTAGATGCAGAGGCCAGGCACAAGAGGTTCTGTGTGCCCAGCCCCTGTGTAAGCAAGGATCCGGGGAGAAGCAAGGGCTGTGGGGAGCCCTGCCAGGACAGACAGCCTGAGTCAGGGTAGAAGATGGGGGAGACTCTGAGGGCAGGAAGACCCACAGACCCCACGAGAGTAACTGCACAAGCGTGAGACTTCACCACACTCCCTGAGGGAGGCAGAACTCAAGGGTGTCGAAGCCAGGTGTCAAGTGCTTCTTCCTGGGGGAGGATTTGGTTTTCCTTCCTTGGCAGAGGAACAAGGCCTCGAGAGCAGGATGGGTGTAAGTTCTGAGCCCACACCTTCATGCTCGGAGAAGAGGGCCTTTCCTCTCTCTGCCACAGGATGATCCCAGAGAGGGAAAGCAGCTGTGAGTGCCACCGAAGGGCATTCCTGCTGTGGCCCGGCTGCGCCAAAAGAGCAGCACCAGTGCCTCAGTGAGGCGGTGAGGAGGGCAAGGCTGGGGAGCACAGGCAGAGGAGCCTGCTGCTGGCTGGGCTCTCTGAAGAAGAAGAGCTGGGGAGGAATGCCCCAGTTTCAGCAAGCTATAAGCACCAATAGGCGAGCAGAAAGAGCACAGCTGTACAAGGAATGTGGGGTCCTTCTGGGGGAAGACAAGGGCTCCCTGATGTTATTCCCCCTGGAGACTAAGAACAGAGGTGATTGGTGAGGCCAGAGGCAAGGCTGGAAGGCAATGGAGAGGACGGGCACACCTCTAGCTTTCCTCTAGAACAAAAAGCTCAAATCACTGTCATGAGATGAAGTGAAATTCAGAATGCAGCGAAGTCCAAAAGCCCAGAGAAGCAGTCGGCCCCATGGCGGCCCCCTCTTCCTGGTGTCTGACTGACAGGATGAAGGGACAGCCCCCCGCTAGACTTGGCTGTTCCCTTGAGATGACAGCACTCTGTGGAGTGGATCCCTAAGAACATGGCTAGCAGGTGCATCCTGCATCTTGGCAGGAGGGCTGAATGGCCTCTACCAAGGTGCTCAGTTCTCCAAGGACGCATCCCAAGCCCATGTCCACGCCAGATCTTCTGTGGGGACCAGCAGCCCTCAGAGCAGGCCTCCAGGAATGTCAAAGATGGGTATAAACATTCCATTTTTCTGAGTTGGGAGTGGGGACTGTCAGGAAACCAGCTGCATAGTAGGGGGGATGGGACTTGTGCTCCAGGGCCCAAGAGCCAAGTGACAGCCATTAGGCCAGGATGAACTGCGCAGTCGTCCTGCCAGCTCCTTCACAGTACGTCCTTGCAGCCCTTCCTGGCACTCTGCTCTTCCAGGAGAGCGGTGGCAGGTAGCTTGGACCACTGCTCCCCAGAGTCCTGTGCCCTTACGGAGCCGTCTGGCACAGGCAGGGCTGAAGAAGCCACAGCTGAGGTACCTGGCAAGTGGCATGGGACCAGGGGAGAAGGCAGGCCTCGGGAGATAGCATTTGTACTTGCTCGTGGCTCTGGGAGTTCAGTGGCAGCAGCCACCACAGTGACCACCTGCGTGGGAGTGCTGGCTGTCCCCGAACTTGGTCCTCCGGCTCAGGATCTCATAGGAGCAATCCTCCCCACAGCAACCAGACATGCTGGGGGAAGAGTCATCGATTTCAAATCTGCAAAGGAAACAGGAGAAAAGCGCTGGGTGCTGGCCACTGAACACCTGCTGGGACCCTTCAGATGCAGGGGGCTCATCTCCTCTCACCGAACTCAAACCCCACAGGCATGAGGATTAAGTAGGGACCAGGACCAGAAAAATGGCATCAGGACAGCACCTCCTACCACCCAGAAGGACCACACCAACACCAGCTCCTTACTGCAGCGCTTCTCTGAAGAACTGGTAGGCGCCATGATTGTGTTTAAATACTGTTAACATCACCTTCTTCATCTGTGTGCTGGAAGAAAGAGGAGCAATCGTTCCTTAGAAAGAGAAACACGAGTCCAGGCCTTTTCTTCCTCCTCTAGCCTGAGAGGCACTGACACCATGGCATGTAAGGGATCCTTGCCACTTCCTCAGTGGCACCAATCTGCAGGTACAGAGGTTAGCTCACACCAGGCACTCAAAAGATGCTCTGAGCTCTGCACCGGTGGCTCACCCCTGTAATCCTAGCTACACAGGAGGCTAAGATCTGAGGACTGAGGTTCAAAGCCCACCCAGGGAGAAAAGTCCCCATAAGACTCTTTACCTCCAATTAACCACCAGGAAATCAGAAGTGGCACTGTGACTCAAAGTGGTAGAGCACTAGCATTGAGCAAAAGAGCTCAAGGAGGGTTGGGAAGGTGGCTCAGTTGTAGATTGATTGCCTCGCATGCATGAATGAGGCCCTGGATTTGATTCCTCGACACCACATAAGCAGAAAAAGCTGGAAATAGCACTGTGGCTCCAGTGGTAGAGTGCTAGCCTTGAGCTGAAGAGCTCAGGGACAGTGCCCAGGCCCAGAGTTCAGGCCCCACACTGACAAAAAAAAAAAAAAAAAAAAAAAAAAAAAAAAAAGCCGGGCACTGGTGGCTCACGCCTATAATCCTAGCTACTCAGAAGGCTGAGATCTGAGGATCACGGTTCAAAACCAGCCTGGGCAGGAAAAGCCGGTGAGACTCTTATCTCCAATAAACCTCTAGAAAACTGGAAGTGGCACTGTAGCTCAAGCAGTAGAGCACTCACCTTGCGCTGAGGAGCACAGGGACAGCGCCCAAGCCCTGCCCAGAGTTCAAGCCCCACGAGCAACAACAACAAAAGATGCTCTTTGCACCCAGCATAAGGGCAAAGCTTGAGGTCATATGCCCTTCTCCCCTAGGATTCTTCCAATGAGGAAAAAAAAAATAAACAGTGAACTTGCTGAAGGCCAGTGGTTTACACCTGTAATCCTACCTACTCAGGAGACTGACATTTAATGGTTGAGGGTGTAGTCCAGCCCCAGGAGGGAAAGTCTGTAAGACTCTTATCTCCAATTAACCAGCAAAAGGTATAAAGTTACTGCCTAAAAAGAAATGTAGCTGGCCGGCGCAGGTGGCTCATACCTGTAATCCTAGCTACTCACGAGGCTGAGATCTGAGGATCACGGTTCAAAGCCAGCCCAGGGCAGGCAAGTCCATGAGACTCTTATCTCCAATAAACCACTAGAAAACCGGAAGTGGTGCTGTGGCTCAAGCGGCAGAGTGCTTGCCTTGAGCTGAAGAACTAAGGGACAGCACCCAAGCCCAGAGTTCAAGCCCCACAACCGACCAAAAAAAAAAAAAAAAAAAAAAAAAGAAATGTAGCTGGGTACCCAGTGGCTCATATCTGTAATCCTAGCTACTCAGGAGGCTGAGATCTGAGGATGGTAGTTCAAAGCCAACCCTGTCAGGAATGTCTGTGACTCTTTATCTCCAATACACTACTCAGAATAAGCAGAAGTGGCTCAAGTGGTAAAGCGCTAACCTTGAACAAAGGAAGTTCAGGGATAGTGCCCTGGCCCTGAGTTCAAGCCCCAGGACTGGCCAAAAAAAAAAAAAAAAAGAACAGGACTCCTTAAGGGTCCTACTGAGCAGCAGCTCTTTCCAGCTCTGCTCTAAGGGAGTCCTTCCTTACCTGTTGGCCATGAGCTGCAGGATCTGAATGAGGAACTTCCCCAGGCCTTTCCGCCGCACTTTGCTTTCCAATTGCACTTCGTAGCTGGGTGGAGAAAGCCAAGGGTGAATGTTCAGGTAACCTGTGAAGCTGTGGCAAGGCCCACCAGAGGACCCTGCAGCCATAGCAGCCCCTAGACCTAGAGGCCCACTGGGCTCTGCCACTTGGCCTCCCTCCCACAATACCCCACTCCAAGCTCTTACCAGTACAGGACTTCATCCCCACATTCCACATCAAATCGGAAGTGAGAAAAGGCAACAGGAACAGAACTGTTCTCCCAAGCAATGAGGTACCAGGCCCGGTCATCTGTCATTTCTTCCCGTTTCTCTCGGTCCTTCCAGCCCCATTCACTTTGCTCATACCTGGGAATTTGGGGAGCAATCAGGTCAGGATAAGACTAGGAGAAAATTTGGCTGGTGAGTAGACTACCCTCTAGCCAGGCCATGCTTACATGGTTTGCATATTTGTTTTGGTCAGGTCGAAGGCCCAATCCACAGTGGCAGGCTCCAGTCCAGATACTCGCTTACACTCAATGGAGACATTCAACCTGAGAACACAGGAGGGCATTAGCTGGTCAGGGGTCCAGTGTTCCAACCAGAGCCTAGGGCTTCTTCCTGAGAAGTCTGACAGAGAAAGGGAAACGTCCCTGTCTCAATCACTCTATCAGGGAAAGGTAAGTTTCTGACCCAACTAGGGAAGGTGCCGAGCATGTTGGGCCAAGATTAGCAACCACCACTGCACAGCCCACCCCTAAAACACAGGGATGGCTTCCTGCCTCCCAAGCCTCCCAGCACTGTCCACATCAGATTTAGCACCCACCCATCTCATCCATCTCAGCTACTTTTGTGCTCTTCTCTATGTTCCAACTTTTCTGTATTTTCTTATAAACACTCAGTCTTCGGGGCTGGGAAGGTGGCTCAGTGGTAGAGCGCTTGCCTTGCATGCCTGAGGCCCTGGGTTTGAATCCTCAGCACCACATAAGCAAAAAAGCCGGAAGTGGCGCTGTGGCTCAAGTGGTAGAGTGCTAGCCTTGAGCTGAAGAGCTGAGGGACAGTGCCCAGGCCCAGAGTTCAAGGCCCCACAACTGGACCCAAAAAAATAAAAAATAAAAAATAAAAAAAATAAACACTCAAGTCTTTTTTGTCTCTCTTCTTGCCCTTAGGCATTTTTTCCTGTTGCTTCCATTTCTGTACTATAGCTGGGCTCCCATGAGACCTCTTCCCTCTTAGCTACCAATCTTATTTTCAAAACCACATAGGTGACCTGGGGCCCTTCAAAATCGTAGCTTCACACAAGGACCCTAGGGACAACCCCAAAAACCCTGCCTGCCTCTCCCCTTTGACACTCAGTGGGTGATCTGAGCTCATTTAACAGCGGAGCAGTATTTAATGCACCACTCTGTTCCTAAAGTGAAAAACAAGAGATATCTGCTCTTAAGGAAATTTAAGTACAATAAAACTCCCCAGGGAGTCTAAAATCACATTCTCTACATAGGACCACATTCTGAAAAAGACTATATAGGCAGGGGCTGGTGTCTCACACCTGTCATCCTAGCTACTCAGGAGGCTGAGAGCTGAGGATCGCAGTTCAAAGCCAGCACAGGCGGTAAAGTCCATGAGACTCTTATCTCCAATTAACCACCAGAAAACCAGAAGTGGTGCCATGGCTCAAAGTGGTAGAGCACTAGCCTTGAGTGAAAAAGCTCAGGGACAGCACAGAAGCCGAGTTCAAACCACCATGGATAAAAAACAAACAAAAAACTAAGATATCACAGGATGGGGGTCTCTAAATCATGTCAAAGAATGTTAGAACAGGTACCAGTGGCTCACACTGTGATCTTAACCACTCAGGAAGCTAAGATCTGAGGATCCCGTTTCAAAGCCAACCTGGGCAGGAAAGTCCGTGAGACCCTTATTTCCCATTAACTACCAGAAAACTGGAAGTAGCACTGTGGCTCCAAGTGGTGGAGCACTAGCCTTTAGCTCAAGAGCTCAGGGACAGCACCCAGGCCCAGAGTTCAAGCCCCACAACCAGACCCAAAAAAAAAGAAAAGAAATGTTCTCATGGGCTGGGAACGTGGCTCAGTGGTAGAGTGCTTGCCTTGTATGCATGAGGTCCTGAGTTCGATTCCTCAGCACCACATAAGCAGAAAAAGCTGGAAGTGGTGCTTTGGCTCAAGTGGTAGAGCGCTAGCCTTGAGCTGAAGAGCTGAGGGACAGTGCCCAGGCCTAGAGTGCAGGCTCCATGACCAAAAAACAAAAACAAAAACAAAAAAGAAATGTTCTCATTACCCGACTTACGTAATTGTAACCCCTCTATACATCATCTTTACAATAAAAATGAGAAAAGGAAAAAAGAAATACCATATAAGACTCACCCATTCCGGTCATATTTCTTGAACACTGGGAATGCCTCCAGAGGATCTCCAAGCTGTGGAGGGAAACAGAAGCAGCTCAGATAGGCAGTTGCAAGAGCCGACCCTGTCCAAAAGCCCTGCTGCTCAGGCTGCCAGGGCCCAGGCTGGAGGTAACCCTCTCTCACAGCTGAGGCCTCTGTCAGCCTCCACTGGCCTCAGCTCTGAACTCACAGGGACAATGGAGGCTGGTGAGGAGGCCCAAGACAGTTACAGTAGATCCCTAACATGTGCTGAATGGGACGGGAGACTGAACGAGAGAACTGTATGCCATATTTGACATAACTGTATGACGTATTTGAGCTTTCCTTCTCAAAATGCAAATTCCCAGCTAAAGTTTCCCCAGCCTCTGTACAAGCAGTGAGGAGTCACTTTCCCTGGAATGCACCTTTAAGGGAGCACCAAAGTCAATTACTAGCCCACATTCAGCCTTAGGGCAAGGAGGCAGAGGCTGGGTGGGTAGTGTCACAAGTCTGCCACAGGGTGGCGCTGAAAGAAGTCAAATGAAAAACCCAGCTGAAGTTCCAGAAGGCAGGAAGGGGAAAGGAGAATCACCCTGTTGGCAGCGTCTACTTTGGCACACACAGCATCCATAGCTGCTCGCTCCTCCAACCGCTTCTGCTTCTTCTCCTTTGCTTTGCTGGACTTTCTCTGCAACAGGGAAAAGCAACACTGGCTGGAAGGGCTGGGCTTACAGAGCACTTGACATTCCCTCTGAAGAATTCAGGAAGCCCTGCATCCTTGCCTGCTGGCCCAGGCTGCCAGTGAGCACTTAGTGTGTGATCTAAGCAGGAACACTGGTTCCTCATCCTGAGCTCTTGGAGGTCACCAACCTTTCAGCCTCCATCACTGAGAGGCCCCAGCAATGGCCAACAATGCCTGCAGCGCAGAGCTGAGCCAGCAAGGATAGCTTCACCAACTGTAGGCCCGATTAGGGCAGCTTTCAGGAAGGAGGTGGCACCTTAGTTCCATCTGACTGTGTTCTGGCTGCAAGGGACAAAGACCCAGCCAGGCAGTCCTGCAGGAGCTGGATACTGGCTCTAAGCCAATACCAGGGTGCACAGATTAAAGAACTGGAAAAGCAGCTCTGCTCAGCCAAGGCAACAAGTGACAGGCACATTGCAGAGGCAAGGACAGAGTAGACAGGTGAACCAAGGGGTCCACCTCAGGACAGAGGAGCCACAGGTCCAGAAAGACCAAGTTGCAGGCCTGCAGGGGCAGGGGCAGGGACAGGGCAGAGGAAGGTCCTTGTACTGGGGGAAGGCACTAAGTTACTCACAACTGCATCTAGATCAGCTTTTATTTTGTTGGAGGCTAACCTGGGGTTCTTTTGGCTTCTGGTTAGAAGCTAAGCTAAGTAACCTAGGGAAAAAGCCAGGCTGGGTGTCTGACAGAATTCAACAAAGTGTCTTTGTATTCTCCATACCCAGAAAGTCCTAGGACAAGACACAGCCCTTCTCTGAGCCTCCTGACCTAAGTGAGGCCCCAATGCCATGGTGGTGTAAGCCCAAAGGGTTATTGTGACAAATGCCCAAGAAATGACAGTTCGGTGGCTCATGCCTATAATTCTAGCTACTCAGGAGGCTGAGCTCCAAGGACCTTGGTTCTAAGCTAGCTTGGGCAGACAAATCTGTGAGACTCCTATCTCCAAATAACAACAAAAAAAAAACGTGGCTCAAGTGGTACAGTGTCAGCCTTGTGCTGCTAAGCAATGCATGCAAGGCTCTGAGCACGCACACATTCAGTTCTTATTCTCCCTAGGAAGACCAGACAGCACAGGCAGGCAGAGATTCTGGTCCATACAGCCCAAGCTCCCAAAGTCATGGGGCAGCTGGCTCTGCTTTTACCAACAGTAAGTACTTCCTTTCCAGAGTTGACTGGACAGAGGACTGACAACCCTCAGTTATACCTGGCCCCAAAGAAGGGAACTCTGAACAATTAATATTTGCATGAGCTAAAAAAATCCAGCTGCTGGGAATATTTCTAAGAATAAATCCAAGCCAGGCTCGGGTGGCTCACGCCTTTAATCCTAGCTAGTCAGAGGCTGAGATCTGAGAATCAAGTTTCAAAGCCAGCCCAGGCAGGAAAGTCTGTGAAACTCTTATCTCCAATAAACTACCAGAAAACCAGAAGTGACGCTGTGGCTCAAGTGGTAGAGCACTAGCCTTGAGCTGAAGAGTTGAGGGACAGTGCCCAGGCCAAATTCAAGCTTCATGACCAACTAAAAGAAAAAATAATAAATCCAGCCTAAATGTTCTAAAAAATGACATTCCTACCTCAAGCAACCAGAGGCAAAGAGTTCAGATATTGAGAACTCACAAGGCTGGACACCTGTAGCTCACACATGTAATCCTAGGAGACTGAGATCTGAGGATTGCGGCTCAAAGCCAGCCTGGGCAGAAAAGTCCATGAGACTTTTATCTCCAATTAACTACCAAAGTGCTGGAAATGGTACTGTGGATCAGAATGATAAGAGTACTTGAGCACAAAAGCTCAGGGACAGTGTCCAGGCCGATTTCAAGCTCCAGAAGGGGCACCAAAAAATAGAACTTTCAGGGGTTAGTTGATCTTTTTTTTTTTTTTTTTTTTTTGTCGGTCGTGGGGCTTGAACTCTGGGCCTGGGCGCTGTCCCTCAGCTCTTCAGCTCAAGGCGAGCGCTCTACCACTTGAGCTACAGCGCCACTTCCGGTTTTCTGGTGGTTTATTGGAGATAGGAGTCTCACGGTCTCTCCTGCCCGGGCTGGCTTTGAACCGCGATCCTCAGATCTCAGCCTCCTGAGTAGCTAGGATTACAGGCGTGAGCCACCAGCGCCCGGCTATGGGTTAGTTGATCTTAAGAGACAAAACTACCTGCACCAGCTAGTAAGCATCCTCTAGCTAAGTGGGGTGCTAGAAGCCAGGCTGGATCCTATTTCTCACCTCCCTAGAGGAGGTGTCAAACAAGAGAACACACTGTCTTCAGAGGCTCTGATCTAGACAGCAGGTTTGTTTTCTCTGGGAATTTAGGTTTCAAGACAACACTGAGAGATTGCTCACAAAATTGTTCTCTGGGCTGGGAATGTGTCTTAGTGGTACAGTACTTGCCTAGCATACATGAAGCCCAGGGTTTGATTCCTCAGTACCATAGAAACAGAAAAGGCCAAGTAACTCAAGTGGTAGAGTGCTAGCCTCAAGCAAAAGAAGCTCAGGGACAGTGTCTCCAGACCCTGAGTTCAAACCCCAGGACTGGCAAAAAAAAAAAAAAAAAAAAAAAAATTGTTCTCACAAACACTGTGTGGTTCAGTTCTCAGAGCAGAAATTATCTCCTTCCTTTACACTTTAGGAAACAGAGGCTCAAAAGGATGATACAACTCATGCAGAGTTCCCCCGCACTGTAAGTAGCCAAGAGAAGAAAGAAGCAAGTGTGTGTTCCACCAGCCTGCTGTCTCCAGTGGGCGAACCCTGCTTTAGCATGCTGCTGAATTTCCACTGGGTCACCAAAGACCTCCTCACAGCCTGCCAAGCTAGAGGTCCCAGAAGCCTCAGGACAACCATCCAGCAACTCACTTGTTATTGTCCACATACCTGGTAACCACTTGCCACGACAGTGCCACCCCAGCCTCCACACTGAGGAAGAGGTGGGGGAAAGAAAAACCCCACAGAGAAAAATTCATGGGCTGCCAGGTTCCAGAGGCTCACACCTGTGATCCTAGCTACTCAAAATGCTGACATCTAAGGATGCAGTTCAAAGCCAGTGGGGCAGAAAAGTCCCAGTGAGACTCTTACCTCTTACTCCAACTAACCACTCAAAAACAGGAAGTAGAGCTGTGACTCAAAGTGGTAGAGTGTTAGCCTTGAGCAAAAGAGCTCAAGGACAGTGCCCAGACCCTGAGTTCAAGCCCCACAACCAACGAGAAAGCGAGAGAGCCAGAGAGGGAGAGAATGAGAGAGCGAGAGACAGAGACAGAGAGGTAGAACAAGAAGACAGGACAATGCCCTTCCTGCCACCCCATGAAGCTATGGCTGCAAATGCTGGCCACACACCTGCGGGAACAGTCAGCACCTAGCACAACTCCATGGTAGCTGTAAGCCCTGGCCCTCTCTGGGTGCCTCTCTCTCTCAACAATGAGCAGAAAGACTGAAGGTGTTTCAAAGCCAGTGTGACTCCCACGACCCAGAAAGCAATGGAAAACTGGATTCTGGCTATAGCACCTCATCTCTAGGCTGAAGCAAGCAAACCTAAGCACAAGCAGGAGGGCCAATCCCAGCCTCCAGATTTACAGGCTCATTCCTACAGAGGAACTGGCAAGCCAAGTAAGCCGCAGTGAGGCCTTGGGGCTGCCATGGCTGGGATAAAGATAATAAAAGCAAGCGCCCCTTAAGTCTTCCCCTGCCAGCATGCAGGGTGGAGAGGTAAGGAGGAGGCTGTGCAGGCTGGGCTGCTCCCTCTACCAGAAAGAGTGGTCCCCTGCTGCTCCAATTAACCTCACTCAGCTTGGTGGAGGTAAGGCTGTCCTGCAGGGACATGGGGGAAACTCTTCTAATTAAAATGGGAAATAAGCACAGAGAACAATAAAGCTCATTGTGGCTAAGTGTCATTCCCCAGGGAGCTTTATATAATAAAGTGTGGGCTTTTCACTCAAGAGACCTGAATTTGAGTTAGGTCTTTCACTTAATAGCTCTGTGACTTTAGGCAAGTGACTTAAATTCTATCTCATCCAGTTACTCAGTTTCTCTGAACCTCAGTTTGCTTATCCATAAAATGGGACTAATATGTCAGGCATTGGTGGCTCACAACTGTAATCCTAATTACTCAGGAGACAAGAGAGATCTGAGGGTCACTGTTCAAAATCACCTCAAGCATGAAAGTCTGTGACAGTCTTGTCTCCAATGAACTACCAATTAACTATCTCCAATTAAAAAGCCAAAAGTGGAGCTGTGGCTCAAGCAGTAGAATGCTAGCCTTAAGCCAAAAAGTTCAGGGATAGTGCCCTGGTCCTAAGTCTAGGATTAGAACACTGCCCCCCTCCAAAAAAGAGGACTAAAATACTTATATGAATAATCATACTCTAAAGATTGTTAAGGACAAAAATCTTAAAATGTACTAGACATAAAAAACATTACTGTAAATTCATTTTTTTGTTTGTTTTTGCAATGCTGGTGTTCAACCAAACTTACTAGGCAAGCACTCTACTACAGTTCCAACTCCACCCTAGAAATGGCTTTTGTTTATAAGGATACACTAATGTCAAACCCTCTGCCAGTGCTTTCTTAAAGATGATCTGCTTTAATCTTTCCAAAACCAGTAAGATGTACACACCCACATTTTCAATGAAAACTCCGAAGTACAGAAGGCCACTTGTCAGTCTCAGAGCCAGCAGGCAGAAAAGGTCTTCCTACACCCCACCCCCACCCCATCCCACACTTCCAAGGCATCACTCTCCCTTAGCATTTTTTTGCACTCTACAACTTGAGCCACAGCTCCACTTCTGGCTTTCTGGTGGTTAATTGAAAATAAGATTCCTGACTAAGCCTGTTGCCGGTGGCTCACGCCTGTAATCCTAGCTACTCAGAAGGCTGAGATCTGAGGATCGAGGTTCAAAGCCAGACCAGACAGGAAAGTCCCTGAAACTTTTATCTCCAATAAACACTCAGAAAACTGGAAGTGGCGCTGTGGCTCAAGCGGTAGAGTGCTTGCCTTGAGCAGAAGAGCTGAGGAACAGCGCTCAGGCCCAGAGTTCAAGCCCCATAACTGACAAAAAAAAAAAAAAAAAAAAAAAGATTCCTGACTAAACTTCCTTTAAATCGTGAAGTAGCTACCTGAATAGCTAGGAAAACAGGCTTAATTCACCGGCACAAGACTCCATAAAGTGTTTTTGATAAATGCTATTTTCTTTTGCACTGCAAAACTCCTCTCTATTTTTTTTTTTTTGTCAAAGCAGTAATTCTACACAGTGGAATTAAGTCTATATGTCTGTTAGGGTCTCAAACAGAAGTGAAAAAAAAAAAAAAAACAGATATGACCAAGCACTGGTGGCTCATGCCTGTAATCCTCAGGAGGCTGAGAACTAAGGATTGCAGGCAGGAAAGGCCATGAGACTTACTTTCCAATTAACCACCAGAAAACCCCATTACTGTGGCTCAAAGTGATAGAGCACGGAAGTGGCTCTGTGGCTCAAGTAGTAGAGCACTAGCCTTGAGCCGAAGAGCCAAGGCCCAGAGTTCAAGCTGAAGTGTTCAGGCCCAGAGGTCAAGCCCCATGACAAACAAACAAACAAACAAACAAGAAAGAAATGCTTTCTATTCACGCCTGTAATTCTAGCTATTCAGGAGACTGATATCTGAAGAACAAGGTTCAAAGCCAGTCCAGGCAGAAAAGTATGTGAGACTCATCTCCAATAAACCACCAGAAAACCGAAGTGTGCAGCCTTGAGCTGAAGAACTGAGGGACAGCGCCCAGGCCCAAAGTTCAAGCCCCATGACCGACCAAAGTTTTAAGAAATAGCGGTAGAGCACTAGCCTTGAGCAAAAAGACCTCAGGGACAGTGTTTTAGGCCCTGAATTCTGGACAAAAACAAACAAAAAGGGCTAGGAAGCTTGGCGCTGGTGATGAATGCCTGTAATCCTAGCTACTCAGGAAGCTGAGATCTGAGGATCCTGGTTCAAAGCTAGCCCAGGCAGGAAGGTCCTTGACTCTTATCTCTAATTAACCACCAGAAAACTAGAAGTGGCGCTGTGGCTCAAGTGGTAGAGCACTAGCCTTGAGCTGAAGACCTTAGGGATGGTGCCCAGGCCCAGAGTTCAAGCCCCACAACTGACCAAAAAAAAGGGGGGGGCTAGGAATGTGGTTCAGTGGTAGAGCACTTGCCTTGCATGCCAGAGGCCCTGGGTTCGATTCCTCAGCACCACATAAGCAAAAAGAAAAAAGCCGGAAGTGGCGCTGTGACTCAAGTGGTAGAGCACTAGCCTTGAGCTGAAGAGCTGAGGGACAGCACCCAGGCCCAGAGTTCAGGCCCCACGACCAGACCCAAAAAAAAAAAAAAACAAAAAAAAAAAAGAGTGTTTGTCTAGCATGCATGAAGCAGCCCTGGGTTTCATTCCTCAGTACCACATAAACAGAAAAGGCCTGAAGTGGTGCAGTGGCTCAAATGGCAGAGCACTAGCCTTGAGCAAAAAGAAGCTCTGGGACAGAGCCCAGCCTTGATCAAGCCCCGGAACTGGCAAAAAAGAAAAAAGAAAAAAAAGAAAAGAAAACAGAAAACAGAAATGGAGGGAGGCACCTTCTAAAAAAGGAATATGACATTGCTCAGATTTCCAGTATCATGCCTCTAGTCTAGTGTTTGGGATATAGAAAAGAACCTATTTTCAGTGGAGTGAGATACAAACAGCAGCTGGGGCAAAAGTTCTTTGAAGAGAAGGCACCCATCTGACACCACTCTCTCAGCCTGACATCAGAGCCTCTCTACTAGAAATGATAACTTCCCACTACCCAACTGAGGCATCCATAACCCCACTGATGAGGAATGAGGGCAATGAGAGGATCAAGATCTGACTCAGGGAGAATGAAAATCTCTCCACTGGTAGAAGAGGCCATTCAGAGGAACACATCTGTATAGTGCATGAGTGATGAGATGGGGTCTTGGGCTGGGAAGGTGGCTCAGTGTAGAGCGCTGGCCTCGCATGCATGAAGCCCTGCGTTAGGTTCTTCAGTACCATATAAAGAGAAAAAAAAAAACCCACATTTGCCAAGATGGGCCTAGTGGAAGCACATTTCGTGGTACCTCTGGGCCCTGCTGACAGCTCACCTGATGAGGAAATTATTGAACATGTTATGCTTCTTATCAGTGTGCAGTGACTGAGTCTGGGTAGAGGATTAGAGTGACATAAATTCATTACTTAGTCACAACAACCCAGGGGGCCTGACATCTTTGACTAAAATCATATGCAAAAGGTGCTGGGCATTGGTGGCTCATGCCTATAATCCTAGCTACTCAGGAGGCTGAGATCTGAGGATCATGGTTCAAAGCCAGTCCAGGCAAGAAAGTTGTTGAGACTCTTTTCTCCAATTAGCCACCTGAAAACTGGAAGTGGGGTTGTGGCTCAAAGTGGGACAGCATTAGCCTTGAGCAAAAAAACACAGGGACAACAACCAGGCCCTGAGTTGAAGCCCCACAACTGACAAAAAGAAAAAAAAAGAAAAAAAGAAAGTAAGTTTCTAAACTTGATTTTCTACATATGAAGGACATAGTACCCAAATTTTCTGGTTGAAACATGACATGTTTGTTTCAGAGATTGAACTCAAGGCTTGGAATATGCTAAGCACATGCCCTACCACTGAGCTATACTTCTAGACTTTGTTCTACCATGGATTATCTCAAGTGTTTTAACTCAGGTTGGGCAACTATTTTTGTCTAGTAAGTTGATTTGTTCAGTCACTAAATTTTTTAGTAAAAGGGGGAAAAAAATCTAGGTTAGAAACAGCTGGGACAAACCCAGTGTATTAAAAATAGCACAGATCTATTTTGGATCACTAAAGTGAAGGCTGACAATACAGGCAAAAATAATGGGCACCGGGGCTGGGAAGGTGGCTCAGTGGTAGAGCGCATGCCTTGCATGCCAGAGGCCCTGGGTTCGATTCCTCAGCACCATATAAGCAAAAAGAAAAAAGCCGGAAGTGGCACTGTGGCTCAAGTGGTAGAGCACTAGCCTTGAGCTGAAGAGCTGAGGGACAGCGCCCAGGCCCAGAGTTCAGGTCCCATGACCGGACCCAAAAAAAATTAAAAAAAAAAAAATAATGGGCACCTAAGAGGCTACAGACATCCACTATCTCATTAATCTTCACTCTTGTCCTAAAGGACAGGTATCATCCTTATGGGTGAGAACATGAAAATTTGGATGGAAGAATTACTCAAGTGGTAAAGCACTTAGTGAGCAAAACAATAGACCTGAGTTCAACCCCCAGTACTGATTTAAAAAAAAATTTTTTAAGAAACAAAAATCCAGAAAGGCTATAACAGTGACACACCGATTTGTTGGGAGCTGGTGAAGACAAGGTAGCTTTTAAGTTAAAGGGGGTGGAAGGCGGGTGTCAGTGGTTTACACCTGTAATCCTAGCTACTGAGACTCCCAGTTCCATCAGGCTGAGCAAATCCAAGACTCCTATTTCCAATTAGTTATAAAAAGCGGAAAGTGGGGGTGTGGCTTAGTGGTAGAAGGCCAGCCTAGAGCAAAAATGCCAAAGAGGGGCCCAAGCTCCTGAGTTCGCGCCCTAGAACCAGCACGGAGAATACGTAGTTAAGTAAGTTGTTGCCCATAAGTACTAACAAGCCAGGACCAGGGAAAGGCAATTATCTTTTTTTTAGCAGTGACCAGTGCTTCTCCGCTGGGACTCAGTCATTCCAGCAAAGGACACTAAAATTAAACGCTCGTTCCCACGGCCGGCACCAAACAGGTGGTCGGTATCCACCTAAGCTGGGGGGCCACGACCGGTGGCCCCGGCCCTCCCGCCCAGCTGTACAGCTGGGAGGAACTTCTAGGAAGGGACGCTCCCCGGGGCCGGGGCCGGGGCCGGGGCGGGGGCGGGGGCGGGGGTTCCGGAGGGCAGGGCGCCGCGCCAGGCGGACGCTCCCCGGGAACCCAGCGCGGCCCACCGCGACCCGCCGAGCCGCGAGGAGGGGTCTTGGCGCCCCCGCCGCGGCGGTGTGACCTTGGCCTCGCGCCTTCCTGGCTCTCGGCCTCGGTTCCCTCCGAGCCCGCGTTGGCTCGGCCGCGGGAAGCCGCGGGATGGTGACAGCCGGGGGACGGGTGACCCCGGCAGCGGCGGGGTCACGTCGAGGACTGCGCGGGAGCGGGGAGGCGGGGAGGCCCGGGACGCATCCCGGAGGCAGGAAGGGGCGGCGGGACACGAGGGGCGGGGGACGCCGGGGGGAGGCGCCGCGGAGGAGGCTCCCCGGGGGTTCCGGGGTTAGGCCGAACGTGGGGTCCCTAAGAATGGGGGAGTCGGGTCATGTGGGGGCTGGGGGTCACGTGAGGTCGGAGGGGGTCGGGGTCACGTGAGGGGGCTCAAGGAACAATGGGGGAGAGGGGGAAGAGGGTAACGGGAAGCACCTCTGGACCTCTCGCTTCCTTTCCCTGCCTCACTCACCCCCATGGCGGCGGCGGCGACCCTCGGCTCCTCTTCAGCTCACCCGCCGGCAGGGAGGCGGCAACGGCGGCACCGGCAGCAGCGACTCTGAAGCGGCGGGCCCCACACAGCGCATGCGCCTCGCGGGCTCCCCGCGCGTCCTGGCGAGCACTGCGCCGGCGCAAAACCGGGCAGCGGGCGGAGAGGGGCGGAGAGTGCAAGCGGGGAGAAAGCGCGCAGGTGGAGCGCTCCCGGAGCGGACAGAGGGTCTCGGACCAGAAAGGCGGGAGGCCCTGACGAGCGTCGCGCAGAGAATGACGTCTCAGGCCTGGCCACGCCCCCTCCCTAACCAGGCTGCGTCTGTAGCTATGGTAACGGTCGCGCCGCGCTCGCGCCCCAGCCGGAGGCGGCTCCCGGCTGGGCAGCCGGTGGGTGGCCGCGCGGCCTCCCCGCCCAGCGCGCCTGCAGCCACCTTCCCCGACGACGAATGGCGACGAGAACTCTGGAACACCGGCTCCTCCGGAGTCCTCACGGGCGCCGAGAGTCTCTGGAAGGGTTTGGAGATTTTGACTTTGGGAATTCCTTTTCTTCCGCGGAGCCGCCGAAGAAAGGGGGGCGGGGTCGGATCAAAGGCACCCCAAGCCGAGTCCGGCCGCGGCCCCTCACCGTCCCGTCAGCGCACGAGCCCTGCCCAGCGCCGCGCCGAGCGCAGCCCACGGCCCTCGCCTCCCAGACTCCGCGGTCGGGAGCCGGGCGCCGGGCGCCTGACGCTGCTCAGCCCAGCTAAGATGCTGATGCTCACATAAGAGCTCATCCGAGGATCATGGTTCCAAGCCAGCCCGGGCAGAAAAACTCCCCGTGAGACTCTTATCTCCAATTAACCACCAGAAAGCCGCAAGTGGCGCTGTGGCTCAAGTGGGAGAGCCTTGAGCTGAGGAACTGGGGGACAGCGCCCAGGCCCAGAGTTCAAGCCCCACAACAACAACAATCTAAAATCTCTTAGTTTCTTAGTTTAAGGCCCAGCACTAGGCGCACTCACAAACATACATACATACACATCACTATGAAGAAAGAAAAGTAGCTACTCAGGAGGCTGAGATCTGAGGATCGCGGTTCAAAGCCAGCCCGGGCAGGAGAGACCGTGAGACTCCTATCTCCAATAAACCACCAGAAAACCGGAAGTGGCGCTGTAGCTCAAGTGGTAGAGCGCTCGCCTTGAGCTGAAGAGCTGAGGGACAGCGCCCAGGCCCAGAGTTCAAGCCCCACGACCGACAAAAAAAAAAGAAAGAAAGAAAAGTAACAAAGAAACCTAGGAGACAATATTTCAGAAAGGTTCCAGGTTCAGGGAGTGATGAAGCGGATGAAATTCACAGGAATACACTATTAACCTGTACAGAGAGTAACAGGGAAATTTCCCCCTCTCCCTACATCCTGTAACTGTTATAAACCAATTAAAAGACAAAAGGAAAGAAGCCAGGCCCTGGGGGCTTATGCTTTCTGAGATCTGAGGATCTCAACTTGAACCCAGCCCAGGCAGGAGACGCTTATCTCTAATTAGCCGCATAAAAACTGAAAGTGGAGCTGTGGCTCACAGTGGTAGAGCTCTAGCTAGCCTTGAGCAAAAAAGCTCAGGAACAGCATCCAGGCCCTGAGTTCAAACCCCATAACCTACAAAAAAAAAAAAAAAAAAAGGAAAGGAAAGAGACCTCAGGTGTCCCAGGTAATACTCATGCCAATCTATCAACAGATGAGTTTACAGTGTGACCCCCCACATGACCTGCATCACTTAGGGAGGTGTCAGTATGCAAGCCCCTGGGACTGCCCAGAATCTCCAGAGGAGCCAGAGTCTTTGCTTTCTAGTATGCTTGTGTGTGTGTGTGTGTGTGTGTGTGTGGTTTTGGTTTTTGGGTTTGTTTTTTGTCTGTCATGGGGCTTGAACTCAGGGCCTGGGCACCCTGAGCTTTTCCCACTATGGCTAGTGCTCTACCACTTTGAGCCACAGCACCACTTCCAGTTTTCTAGTGATTAATTGGAGATACAAGTCTCATGGACTTTTCTGCCCTGGCTAGCTATCAACCTCAGATCCTCAGATCTCAGCCTCTTGAGTACTAGGATTACAGGGGTGAGTCACCAGTGCCTTGCAAAAAAAAAAAAAAAAAAAAAAGTATGTCTGCCAGTACCCTCTTTCCTCCTCCTCACCCTTCAGGCTCCAGCTTAGATAGTGGCCACCTCCTCTTACTCCCCATCACTGGCCTGTGCACATCTCTAGATGCTTCTCAATGGCCTACCATCCTCCCCATTAGACTGTTGGCTCCCTGTAACTAGGCACTCTCTGCCCACTGCTGGTGGAAATACAGATTCCATGCACAGGACAAACCAACTCACTTCTTATTAAAATCACATTAATGAAGCCGGGCGCTGGTGGCTCATGCCTGTAATCCTAGCTACTCAGGAGGCTGAGATCTGAGGATCTCGGTTCAAAGCCAGCCCGGGCAGGAAAGACCGTGAGACTCCTATCTCCAATAAACCACCAGAAAAACACCGGAAGTGGCGCTGTAGCTCAAGTGGTAGAGCGCTTGCCTTGAGCTGAAGAGCTGAGGGACAGCACCCAGGCCCAGAGTTCAGGCCCCACCACCGGACCAAAAAAAAAAAAAAAATAACTTAAAATCACATTGTGTCCCTGGTTTTGGTTTTGGTTTTGGTTTTCAGTTTCTTTGTCCATTGTGGGGCTTGAATTTAGGGTCTGGGTGCTGTTTCTTCAGCTCTTTTTGCTCAAGGATAGTGCTCTAACACTTTGAGCCACAGCACTATTTCCAGTTTCCTGGTAGTTACTGCTGGCTTCAAACCACGATGCTCAGATATCAGCTTCCTGAGTAACTAGGATTACAGGCATAAACCAGCAGTGCTTGGCGTTCCTATATTTTTTATGTGCTAAGTTTGGCAACCCTAACTGCTGTACCCCTGGGGCCCTGGCAGAGACTAGGCATTCAGTAAACATTAGTTGGAGGAATGACAAGCGGGGATGATGGTGGGCACAGGTGCGGTTATGGAGCACGAAGGAGAGATAGAATGCTCCCTAGGTGAGGTGACACCTTAGCCAAAGCAGATCTCCCCCATGGTGATTTCTCCTTGGTGGATTGAGTAGAGCCTTCCCCCCCCCCCAAAAAAAAAAAGATAAATGCAAGCTGTAACCCTCTGATACCTGTGAATGTGACCTAATTTGGAAGGGAATCTTTTCAGATTTCCTAGATTAACAAGGGTTTCAGTTGGTCCCCAAAGGGTTTATGTTTTGGAAGCTTGGTCCCCAGTGTGAAAATACTGGAAGCAGGTGTGACCTTTAAGAGGGGTAGCCTAAGCTAAGCACTGGTAGCTCACGCCTGTAATCCTAGTTTCTCAGCAGACTGAATTCTGAGGATCCAAATTTGAAGCCTGTCCAGGCAAGAAAGTCCCTGAAAGCTGGGCGATGGTGGCTCACGCCTGTAATCCTAGCTACTCAAGAGGCTGAGATCTGAGGATCGCGGTTCAAAGCCAGCCCGGGCAGGAGAGACCATGAGACTCCTATCTCCAATAAACCACCAGAAAACCAGAAGTGGCGCTGTAGCTCAAGTGGTAGAGCGCTCGCCTTGAGCTGAAGAGCTGAGGGACAGCGCCCAGGCCCAGAGTTCAAGCCCCACGACCGACAAAAAAAAGAAAAAAAGAAAAAAGAAAGTCCCTGAGACTCTTGTCTCCAATTAACTACCAAAAAAGCTGCAAGACTCAAGTGATAAAGTGCTAGCCTTGAGTTGAAGAGCTCAGCGACGGCGCACAGGCCAAGTTCAAGCCCAACAACTGGCAAAAAAAAAAAAAGCATCTTGGGATGATTTAGGGTAAATACTAAACCTATTGGCTTGTGTTTATCAGAGAAAAGAAAGATGTCTCTCTCTCTCTCTCTCTCTCTCTCTCTCTCTCTCTCTCTCTCTCTCTCTCTCTCTCTCTGTCAAACACACACACACACACACACACACACACACACACACACACACACACACAATGGTAATGTGAAAACTCCTCCCTTTTACAAGCAAAGGAAACAGTATCCAGACTTTCCCTCAAATCCTTCAAATGGAACCAACCTTGCTGACCACCTACCCTCCAGAACCAAAAGAAAACGAAATCTTGTTTTGTGGTACTTCATTATGGTAGTCCTTGAAAACTAATCCATGCCCCAAGTTCTATTTCCCAAACTCAGTTTATAATATTCTTCCTTCATGATCTCTGGCCCCCAGAAACCCCTGATCTCATATCTAGCCCATGACAACCAGTCACAAAAATAGCCCTAGTGACTCTCTCCTCCTGGTATTCACACCGGGTTTCCCTTACCACCTGAGATAGAGCCAACCTGTGTAACAAAAAATACTGCAGCAGTGAAGGTGCAAAGTCACCAAGATTAGGTCATTTAAAAAGCATTGTGTTGGGACTGGGGGAATGTGGCTTAGCACTAAAGTGCTTTCTCGGCATACATGAAGCCCTGAGTTCAATTCCTCAGTGCCACATAAACAGAAAAAGTCAGGAGTGGCACTGTGGCTCAAATGGTAGAGTGAGCTGAAGAGCTGAGGGACAGCACCCAGGTCCAGAGTTCAAGCCCTGGACTGGCAAAAAAAAAAAAAAAAAAAGGCAGGCGCCAGTGGCTCACGCCTGTAATCCTAGCTCCTAGCTACTCAGGAGGCTGAGAGTTGAGGACCACGGTTCAAAGCCAGCCCGGGCAGGAAAGTCCATGAAACTTATCTCCAATAAACCACTAGAAAACCAGAAGTGGCGCTATGGCTCAAACGGTAGAGTGCTTGCCTTGAGCTGAAGAGCGCAGGTACAGCGCCCAAGCCCAGAGTTCAAGCCCCACAACTGACCAAAAAAAAGAAGACAAAGTTAATCTGATTTATCTGCTCAGGCTCATTTCAAACTCTGATCTTCAGATCTCACCTCCTCAATAGGTAGAATTACATACTACAGATGTGAGCCCCCAGTGCCCAGGCACTTAGCAACAATACCCTTATGGGAATCCCAAGTCAGGACCACCCAGTTAAAATGCTCCCTGAGTGGGCTGGGAATTTGGCTCAGTGGTAGAGCGCTTGCCTAACATGCATGAAGCCCTGGGTTCAATTCCTTGGTACCACATAAGCAGATAAAAGCCTGAAGTGGTGCGGTGGCTCAGGTGGTAGAGCGCTAGCCTTCAGCCAAAGAAGCTCAGAGATAGTACCCAGGCCGTGAGTTCAAGCACCATGAGAGGCAAGAAAGAAAGAAAAAAAACAAACCCTCCCTGAGATCTTGACTTACAGATTAGCAGTGATAGCCACTAAGAGAAAGCCCAGCTAAGCCACGCACTGTCTTTGAGACAGTGTCCTCAGGCCTCCCCGTGGCATGACAGCCCAGCAGGAGACAGCGACTGCTGGCTGGATATAAAGGTGACAGCTGCTCCTACTGGCCTCATCTAAGAGATCACTGCGCTAGTCACCTCGTCCTAGCCGCAACAAATACCTGAGAAAAGCAACTTAAGGGAAAAAAGATTTACTTCAGCTCACACATTCAGAGAACCCAGTGCAGCGTCTGCTTCCTCCATTGCTTTTAGGCTGGGGTGAGGCAGGGAGAATGTGATAGAGCCAAGCTGCTCACCTCGAGAAAGTGGAGAGGGAAGTGAGGGGAAGGAGAGAGAGAGAGAGAGAGAGAGACAGAGACAGAGAGAGAGAGAGAGAGAGAGAGAGAGAGAGAGAGAGAGAGAGAGAGAGAACATGTGCACTAGTACCCTCACTGGGTACTAGAAGCTCACAACTGAAATCTTAGCTACACGCTACACGGGAGGCTCAGATCTGAGGATCACAGTTGAAAGCCCAGGCAGGAAAGTTGGTAAGACGGGCTGGGAAGGTGGCTAGTGGTAGAGTGCTTGCCTAGCATGCATGAAGCCCTGGGTTTGATTCCTCAGTACCACATATGAAGAACGAACCTCGAAGTAGCACTGTGGCTCAAGTGGTAAGCAAAAGAATCTCAGAACAGTGGTTCAGGCCCTGAGGTCAAGTCCCAGGACTGACCAAAAAAAAAGTCTGTGAGACTCTTACTTGCAATAAACCACCAAAATGTTGGAAGTGGAGCTGTGATTCAAGTGGTAAAGCACCAGCCTTGAGAAAAAAATAAGCTAAAGGACAGCACCCAAGCCTTTAGTTCATGTCCCAGTACTGAGACATGATTCTTACAGACTTTTCTGTTCAGGCTTTGCTTCAAACCTCAATTCTCAGATCCTGAGTAGCTAGGGTTACAGGTTGAGCCACTAGCACCTGGCTCAACAATTTAGGCTTTGTCAAGGTAATTAATTCGTGTCCAATCTGAACATACCTCAGGAGCATAGACCACAGGTACAGGAGACCATTGCAGCAGGTCTGCTGGAACCAGGTAGCACAGACTTGTCTCACAGTTCTACACACGAGGCATGGCAGGTCAGGAGACAGGCAGGGCTGTGAGGGAGGGGGCTGTTCCTGCCTCTCTCCTGGGCTGAGAAAGGGCAGTCCTCAAGCTCACATGGCATACTTTGTACACACCTACCTGTGCCCAAATTTCACCCTTTCCTAAAGACACCAGTCTGACTAGATTAGCAGTGCCCATCCCGGTCCCTCCCCCCCCACCCCCCCCCCCCCGCAACAGCCTCACTTTAAATGGTTGCCCCATATCTAGGGCTGGGTATACAGTGGTGCAGAGCCCAGAAGTTTGGGGGGGAAAAAAAGGTCAAGGGGGCTGGGAAGGTTGCTAGTGATAGAGTGTTTGCCTTGGATGCATGAGGTCCTGGGTTCGATTCCTCAGCATCACATAAGCAGAAAAAGCTGGAAGTAGCCTTGGAAAGGACATAATTCAACATATAAAACCCAAGGACTCCATCTTTAGGGACCCAGGTTTTTCTGCACCAAATTTGTCCTGTTTCCAGCCTCTCTCCTCCTGTCTGTCTCCTGCCACCCTATTTCGTGCCTGTGGCAGACATTACTAATCCCTCTGGCAGCCTTTCTTGCTGAAGCAAGCTATAGACTCAGAGTCCTCATCAGCACAGATTCAAGGCAATCTGCCAGCCAATATCCGCTGGATAAGACTTTGCAGAGGAAAGGAGACTGGATAGACACTGGACAGGATGTGTTTGTTGAAGAAATGACTAAATATGTCTAAACTACTATTTGAAATCCATCCATTGGCCAGTCTATCCTGGATTATCTGTCCCTGAACACTCACTGTAAGGTCTAATATTTCTGTTTCCCATCAGGAGTTGATTTTGGCTGGGTGCTCGTAGCTTATGCCTCTCATCCTTGCTACTCAGGAGGCTGAGATCTGCGGATCACAGTTCCAAGCCAGACCAAACAGGAAAGACTGTAAGACTTTTACCTAATTAACCACCAGAAAACAGGAGGTGGCACTGTGGCTCAATGTGGAGCACTAGCTTTGAGCAAAAGAGCTCAAGGACAGAGCCCAGGACACAACCTGAAACCAACAATAACAACAACAATAACAACAAAAGCTGGTCACCACCGGTGGCTCACATCTGTAATCCTAGTTACTCAGGAGGCTGAGATCTGAGGCTCACAGTTCAAAGCCAGGCTGGGCAGGAAAGTCCATGAGACTTTCATCTCCAACTAACCACTAGAAAACCAAAGTGGCACTGTGGCTTAAAGTAGTAAAGTGCTAGCCTTGAGCTGAAGAGCTGAGGGACAGCGCCCAGGCCCTGAGTTCAAGCCCCATACTCTAAACCAAACCAAACCACTTGAGGCACACCTCCAATCTGGCATTTTTGTTATGTAATTGGAGATAAGAGTCTTACAGATTATTATTCTATGTAGGCTGACTTTGAACCATGGACTCAGCCTCCTGAGGAGCAAGGATTACAAGCAAAGCTGAGCTTTGAGCTTTTTTTTGTTTTGGTCGGTCGTGGGGCTTGAACTCTAGGCCTGGGCGCTGTCCCTCAGCTCTTCAGCCCAAGCTCTACCACTTGAGCTACAGCACCACTTCCCTGAGCTTCTTTTTGAAAGGTAAATAAGGACTAGTCAGCAGGAAAAGGATTAACTGTGATTCAGAAACTAAGACCCATACCTGTAATCCTAGCAACTCTGGAGGCTAAGAGCTGACGATCTTGGTCCAAAGCCAGCTCTGGCAGGAAAGTCCACGAGCCTCTTATATCCAGTTAACCACTAGAAAACCAGAAGTGGCAGTGTGGCTCAAAGTGGTAGAGTGCTAACCTTGAGCAAAAGGAACTCATGGACACCCAGGTCCAGAGTTCAAGCCTGAGGAAGGGCAAAAATAAAAAATAAAGAGACTCAGTGAGTGCTTGGAATTACAGATTAAGTGTGGGTGAACCATTTGAAACATGGGATGTTCTGAGGCTGTGGTGGAAGCAGACAGAAGTGAATAAGGTTCAATCTAGGAAATGTATTGGCTCAATATTTACTTAGGTGGAAAAGCTTAGAGGTGGGGCTGGCAAGTTGGCTCAGGGGTAGAGCGCTTGCTTCACATGCATGAGGCCCTGGGTTCGATTCCTCAGCACCATATAAGCAGAAAAAAGCCGAAAGTGGCGCTGTGGCTCAAGTGGTAGGGCACTAGCCTTGAGCTGAAGAGCTGAGAGACAGCGCCCAGGCCCAGAGTTCAGGCCCCAGGACCCACCAAAAAAAAAAAAAAGTTTAGAGGTTTAGTGGCTTCAGGTGAGTTTGGCCCATGAGGTCAATTATGTTGCTGAAAAAACAAAACAGGTTTATTTCTTCAGCGTCCTCTGCAGCACAGCATCTTCTGGTATCTTCTGCAATGATGTGCGTCATCCCCCCCTCCCATCCCTCCTTATCTTCTCTCTCCCCTCTTTTCTCTTCCCTCCCTTCTTCCCTCCCTTGTCCTGGGGGTTGAACTCTTGGCCTCCTGCTTAGAGCTCTATCATTAAGCCTTGACCCCGGCCCTTTTGCTGTTGTGTTTTTCAGATAGGGTCTCGTGCTAACTTTGGGCAGGGAGGCTGGCCTGGAATCCCTGTGGACCACATGTTATATAACCATACCAACTGTGTGTGTGCATGTGCACACATAACACATGTACAGGTGCGCATGTGTGCACATGTACTAAGGCTTGAACTCAGGGCCTGGGCGCTGTCCCTGAGCTCTTCTGCTTGAGGCTAGCACTCTACCACTTTGACCCACAGCTCCACTTCTGGTTTTCTGGTAGTTAACTGGAGGTAAGAGTCTCACAGACTTTCCTGCCCCAGCTGGCTTCAAACCACGATACTTGATCCTCAGATATCAGCCTCCTGAGTAGCATGAGCCATCATCACCTGGTCTTTTTTCTTTTTTTTTCTTTTCTGAGCTGTATCCACAGCTCAGGCTGGCCTTGAACTATTGGTCCTCTGGCCCCAGTCTCCTTTATTGGCCCACACCTACCTAGCTAGCTGGCTATTCTTGAAAATCAAAGATGGCAGCTAACTCACCTGGGTTCAACTTCCTGTTCTTGGTCCCATATTTGCAGCCAGTTAATTGGGCTTGCTCAGATCTGTAGGCTTCTTCTGAGTCAATCTTGATGTCCAGGGCCTGGGGGAAGGTTGACAGTGGATGCCAGAGCAAGAAAGGGGAAGGGGAGAGGGACTGAAGGGGAACAGATTTTCAAGGAAATTAATCCTACTAAGGAGCTTGGTGAGTAAAAGATGCATCGGATCAGGTCTGGGTTTTGGAAAGTTCACCCTGGCTGTCAATAAAGAACAAGTTAGAAGCGGGGAAATTAGAAGAGGCTCAGGAATAGGGTAAGGCCTGAGAGTGGCCCTGAGAGGCAGGACAGGAGCAGGAGACTGGAGGACCCCAACAAGGAAAGGAGAGGGAGGGTCGGCCTTACCAGGCATGGGGCTAGGGAGGGCTGGCTGAGCTTGTAGTGATGTGAGATCAGTTTTGTACAGACTCGAGAGACAACTAGAGACCAGGAGGCATTTGGTTGGATGTGGGGACCAGAGTCTGGAGCTGGGGGCCTCGGATAGATGGATGGGGGTGGCCAGGCTTTGAAAGTCTGGAGACTTGAGGGATGTGGATAGAGCCTAGAGGATAGGACCAACACTAAGGGTTTGGAGCCCATAGGGAGTGGATCCAGGGAGAAGCCAGCATCCAGTGCTGCTGTGGAGTGGGGTGGGACCAGGCCCAGCAAAGCGATTTTGAGTTTAAAGATAAAGAAGCCCATGGCAGCAGGTGCAGATTCTGAGGAGTGGTTGGAGAGGGAATGGGAGGCAGGGACAAGGATGTTGGGGGGGCGGTGAATATGGATGTGACAAGGTACTGGAACTTGAACTCAGGGCCTGGTCCCTTAGCTTTTCCCCTTAAGGATAGTGCTCTACCATTTGAACCACAGCCCCCACTTCCAGCTTTTTGGTGGTTAATTGGAGATAAAAGTCTCACAAACCTTACTGCCTAGGCTGACTTTGAACCTTGGTTCTCAGATCTTAGCCTCTTGAGTCGCTAGGATTACAGGTGTGAGCCACCAGCCCTGACTGCTGACTGTGAACAAGTCTTTGGAAAAGCCAGCTTTAGCAGAAAGGGGATGGGCTTGGAGCCATGTTGGGTAGGAGGGGGAAGTTAAAGATGGAAGAAACTAGACAGACTTGTCTGCTGAGGGGAAGGACAATGGGGTGCTGAGGTGAAGGGGGACCAAGGCATTGGGGGGAAGGGGGCTGGGAGGGAAGTCCTCTTCAAGTGGGGAAAGGTAGTCTAGAGGCTGAATCTGAGTGGGGGAAGATTCTGGGGTTTTCACAGATGCCACAGGGTCATGGGGGAGTAGTGGAGGTGGATCTTGGGGTGAGGTGTGGGGTGGGTACTCATTTCTGGCTCTGAAGCCCTGAGTGTGTCCTGGCAGAGGTCATAGGCTGGGTCCAGCCATCTGGTGGAAGGGGCTGGGCATGGAGATAGGTGGGGCCAGGGTTTTCAAGGTGTGGGGGTCCCAGTAGACGCTGAATGGATGTGTTAGGCTGGATCCAATGCAGGCTAGAAAACCCTGGAACCCGGTGCCAGTGGCTCATGCCTGTCATCCTAGTTCCTCAGGAGGCTGAGATCTGAGGATGGCGGTTCAAAGCCAACTCAGACAAGAAAAGCCTGTGAAACTCTTATCTCCAATAAACCACCTGAAAACCAAAAGTAGCACTGTGGCTAGCCTTGAACTGAAGAGCTGAGGGAGAGTGCCCAGGCCCCGAGTTCGAGCCTCACAACCAAAAACAATAACAAAAAGAGAATCTGTATTTAGCCAGTTAGTGTGCAGTTAGTAGATCTGAGGAACCACACTGAGGTCTGATCTGAGGCACCTGAGAGTTTAAATGGAGGATGTCATGGAGGCGGAGCTTCTTGCTCCAGAGTTCAGACCCAGAAGCCCATCTGCTTAGGGCTGCAGTACAGTGCTGGGACACAGAGGGGAACAAGGAACTCACCTATAGCCACACAGCACAGGGCACAGAGCTAGGACTCACTCTAGAACTAAGCTTCTGGCTTGCTTTCGTCCAGGCTGTGCCTTTGTCTCCACTATGGTCTCTAGACTACCCGGAACTTTGCTCTGGAAGGTTCTTGGTAAATCTAGGGACAAGACTTAGCTGGGGGCTAGGGACAGATTGAAGGCTCAGTGATTCCAATGGCCTGGGATTGAATCGGGAAAATTTCAGGCATTCATCTCCAAAGCTTGATCACTTCAGAGTGCCAGGAAGGCTCAGCTTTACTCAAAAGGACATGTGTCCAGACTAAGGTGGGACCCTCCAGTCTGCGCTGTTACCACTAGAGGGCGCAGTTGTTGCCCAGGTGAGGGAAGAGGAGCCCCCCCCCCCCCCCTTCCCAGCTTCCTGAGAAAGGAAGGTGGGTCTGGGTCTTGAAGCCACCTCTTAAGAGATTCAGAGAGGCCCCATTGCCTTCCTATCAAGGGAGGTCTTTTGGACCTCTCCTCCCCCTATTCCTGCCTGGCTCAGGAGTCAGATTTCCAGGCCACTAGCCTGGTGGGGTGTCAGGAAGCCTGGGGGCTCCTTTTGCTTGCGGCCTGGCCCTGGACTTCCCCAGCTCCCCCAGCGCCATTCCCAGAGCCACCCCCCCCTGCAGATTCCTTTAGCCTCAGTGCTGAGCTGGTGCCAAGCACCGGATTGCCACCTCTATCACCTCTCAGCCTTTTTCTTCACAACTGGGAGGCTGGCAGAGCTGAGTGGAGGGCAGGGGCTGAGTGGAGGGCAGGGCTCACCAGGGCACAAGGACTGGTAGGGCAGCACCCTGAGCCCCACTGCCTGCGGGGGGGGGCTGTGGGTGGGAGGGCAGAGGGGGAGCATTAGGGGGCCCTCGGGGAGCTCCCCCAAGTTCCTTCCATTCCTGTCTAGGGGAGCATACATCACCCCTTAACTGCTCACCCAGGTTTCTAGCTCTCTCCCCAAGTTTAGCCTCCTTGGCTGTGGTCACTGGGGGTCCCAGGCCCCACCCCACAAAGATCAGCCTTGCTCAGGACAGTCCCAGTCTGTGTGGCAGGACTGGCAGTTTCTAGATTGGCTGGACCCCCCCCCCCATTTGAGGGGGAGGAAGAGGGGGGAGGAGGAGGGAAAAGGGAAGGGGAGGGGGAGGGGGAGGGGGGAGGAGGAGGGAGAGGAGGAGGAGGAAGGCCTAAGGCTCACCAAAGGTCACTCTCCTTTTCTTTCCCACCATTCCAGGGCGATCTTTGTACCCCTGCCTCACCTTGAACCAGAAGAAGGCCAGCAGGGCTGAGAGCTCTAGCCAAGAGAAAAGCTGAGGCTCAGCCTCCTGACAGTCACGCTGTCAGCAAATGCCGAGCGCTTGCTGTATGCCAGGCCCCGGGAACACAGCCGCCAACACAGTGGCACAGTCATACAAATCAAGTGCATGGGTGTCCGTGAGTGGTGTGGCAAATCGCCCAGAGGGGCTAGACTGGTGATCTTGGGGACCTGAGGAAGGGGGCACCTTTAGTGCCAGAGGCAAGGGAGACAGGCTTTGAGGCAGAGGCTTGTGGGGCCAAGCCCAAGCCTCAGTTTCCTCATCTGGAAGGACAGGGGATAAAGGCAGGGATTCGATCTCATCTCGGGCAGCTTGGACTGAAGCCCAAGGAAGATGAAGATGCACAGGCGCCCTCCTTCAGTCATTCTCCCTCCCTGCGCATGAATAGAACTCATCAGTCAAAATGGAGGACATTCCCCAGAGACCCGCACTCTCTCCAAGCTCCCAGGTGGCCCCAGGGAGGCAAGCCCCCCCCCATTCTCCAGCTGGCCACCAAGCTTCCATAGGCTGGAGGAGAGGGAGGGGCTGGTCCCAGGCGGCCTCTCCTCTCCCCTCCCACACCCTATGCTGCGGGCCACGTGGCATCTCTGCACCCCCAGGCCTGAGGAGGGCTGACGTCCAGGTCTGGGGGCACAGGCATTTAGGGGAAGGTGGGTGAGATCTGGGGTGCTGATTTGATGCGGGTCCTGTGACACCGCCGCACCCCACAGCCCCGGGGCAGCAGGGAGGGGGTGCTGTCTCTTTAAGAGCCTTCAGGCTGCTGGGAGCAGATGGCCAGGCCGGCCGGGGCCCCTTGTCCTTTGTGTGCCTTCGCACAAAAGAGGGGGCCAGCTGGGGAGGGGGTGGGTGAAGCAGGTGGGAGGGGTGGGGCTTTGCCCCTCCCTGCCAACCCTGCACCCTGGTCCCTAGAGGAGGACGTTGCTTGGGGAAAACGCGTCTCCTGACTAGACCCTGTGGCCCCCCACGGGCACCCTCCAACCCCGGTGATGGCCCTCCTGTGTGGGGGTGTCACCTCCGCAGAAGCCTTACCCAGGGCCTGAGATGGCTCCACCCAGGGGAGAAGCCTCTCCCTTCCCCCGACTTCCAGAGAGCAGGATCTTCTTTTTGCCCCAGTGTTTGGTTCCAGGGAGAGAACTGAGAACAGAATTAGGTCCTGGCGGGTGGGGTTGGGGTTCTGGGGTCAGCAGCTGAGGAATCCCCACTAGGTAGTGAGTGTGTGACTGCTGTGTGTGTGTGTGGGGGTCCCTTGTGCAGCCCTGGTGGAAGGAAGCAAAGAAATAAGCATGATGCTGAAGTCTAGGGTGGGGGTGGAGGGGTGCTTGACTGAGCCCAGGATCCTAGGTGTAAGAAGGGATGGAGTGAGTGGGGGATGGGGACCCCGCCGAGGTCCTCCTGCCTAATGGGCTCCAGCCACAAGATGAAAGACCACCGCCATCACTGAAGAGGGTGGGGTGCGCCCTGGTTGCCAGCCAGGCAGAGGGGATGGATGAGGGGCGGCAGTGGGGGGGGGTACCCTGCCACTCTGAGGGGTGGCTGGGGAGAGGCTTTGCATCTTGGAGAAAACCCCCCCTCCTTGCACTCAGAATGCCTCTGGGTCTATGCAGTTGCCTCCTCCTTTGTCCAGACCTGTTCACCCCGGGGTTTTATACCCCCAAACCCTTGATAGAGAAGGAAAAAAGGCCCTGGAGCAGTGACCCAAGGTGTGGCGGGCAACGTGGCCGCTGGCTGGGTGGCCCTCTGTGGCCCGACGGGCCCGCAGCCGGGTGGGGTCGTGCCTGACTGGCCAGGCCCGCCCTCGAGGAGCCCCCACGAATGGGCGGACCCCGGCCAGGTCGTGGCCTGACCGCAGGACCCCGGCCAGGCGGCCGGCCGGGGTGGGGGCGGGGATCCCTGGCTGGGCCCACGGCTGCTGCTAAATTTAGGAATCTGATTACAGAGTGGCCGAGCAGGGAAGGGAGTGGAGGGTGCAGGCTGGGCTCGATCTGGGCACGGCGGGGGGCCCCGTGTCCGGGTGGCTGCTGGCGCTGCGTCCGGGGGCCTCGGCCGGTGTGCTGGGCCGCACGTGCCCGGGCGGGCGGCGGCGGCGGCGGCGGCGGGGACCGCAGGGGCGCAGCGCGGGCTCCGAGCCGCCGCCGCCGCCGCCGCCGCCGCCGCCGCCGCCGCCGCCGCCGCCGCCGGTGTGTGCGCTGGCTCTTTGTGTGCCTGGCAGGGTGGCTGGGTCTGGCTCTGGAAGCCTCTGCCCACCCCCTCCCCCTCCCCGTCTGTGCCTCCCCGCCCGCTCCCCGGTCTGTCTGTCACTCTGCCCGTGCTTGTCCGCGGGGGGGGGGGGGTGACAGGGAGCCCCCGGGGAGGAGACCTCCCCCCTCCCCGCACCTTCCACGCGCATCCCTCAGCTATTCATGCCACCGGGTTGGTTTTTTTTTTGGGGGGGGTGCAGGCTGCAGCAGTGAAGGGGAACTGAGGTGACCCGCTGGGAACCCCACCAGAAGTCAGGCTCTGGCCTAGTAGCTCTTGGAGGAATTCATTGCTCGCCGGTCCTGTCCGGCTTCCCATCCGCTTTGGCCCCTAAGGGCGCATGGAGGGGGGGGTGTCCCCCTGCGGAAGGGGGGGCGGGGAGTTCCTTGGCAGGAAGGGAAATGGAAGGAAAAGCTGGGCTCCACCCGGACGGGCGGGCAAGCGGCCTCGGGGCTCCGGGGCAGGCGGCGGTCGGCAGAAACCCGAGCCCACGGGTGTGGGGGGACCCGACCCGCGGCTGCCCCTAGGGGAACATGGGGGAGAGACGTGTGTGTGTGGGGGAGCATGAGGTCTCCCCCGGGGGCCAGTCCGGGAGAGGGGGGGGACGCCCCAGGGATGCAAAGGGGCCCCGCGGAGGGACGCGCGCCCCACCCGGGGCCTGACCCCACCCCCTGGAGGTCTAGCCCCGGCCCCGGCCCCGCCCCCGGCCTCCCTCCCACCCCAGGGCCAGATGTTCAGCTGGCGGAGGCATCGGCTGGGGGAGGGGTGCTGAGGCCGCAGCCGGCACTACTTCCCTGCCAGCAGCTTCATTGTGTGCGCGAGGAGCGGGCGGAGAGCGAGCGGGCGGCGGGGAGCGAGCGGCGGGCGAGCGAGCGAGCGAGGAGCGCGCCGGGGAGGGCGCGAGGCGAGGCGGCGCCCGCGGCTGCGCTCCGCCCGCCTCCCGGCAACTCTGCCCCCGGCGCCACGCGCGGTGCGGTGCGGTGCGGTGCGCGCCGTCCCGCCGCCGCCGCCGCCCGGCTGCCGTCGTGCGCTGGGGTCTGGTCGGGACCGGGGGTCCCCGCCCGGGCACCCCGGGCATCCCTGGCTCAGCCTCGAGGCGCGAAGCCCACGGCGGGCGTAGATCGCGCTGCACCGCTCGCCGGCTGGAACGACGTGGGCAGGCGGCCGGCAGGAGCTCCGGGGCGCCCCGAGGACAGGCGCCCCCCGACTCCTCCGGGGGAGCCCCAGCCCCGAGGGGCGCACAGCGAGCGCGCCCCGCCGCTGCGGTCCTGGCGCGCACCCCCCGCACACCCCACTTTTTTTTTTTTTAACAAACTTTTCCGACGCCGCCGGTGAGGGTCGCCCGCGCCGCCCGGCCCGCCGGCCCCGGGCCCCTTCTGCCGCCTCCGCCTCAGTGGCGACCTCTCCAGGCCGGGCCGGGCACGGCACGCGGAGCGAGCGCGGCCGCCGCCGCAGCCCCCCGAAGGCTCCCGCGCCCCCCCGGGGCAGCGGAACGGGGTCATGCCCTCGGTGATGGAGAAACCCGGGGCGGGTTCGGGGATCCTGTCCCGCAGCCGGGCCAAGACGGCTCCCAACGGTGGACAGCCGCACTCGGAGGATGACAGCAGCGAGGAGGAGCACTCGCATGGTGAGCCTGGCGCGGCCTGGGGCGGGGGGGGGGGGGCGGTGCAGAGGGGCAGGATGCGGGGAGAAGAGGTACACAGACCTGGGGTCTGTCATGACGCTGCCTTTCCCTCCCCTTCGGGATGGGAGCGTCTGCCTCGCTCCTCTCCGCAGCCCAGGGCTGCCAGCACAGGAATCTGGCCTCTCTCCACTCTGCCCTTTGGCTGAGGAAGTTTAGGGGTGCCACCTTTCCACAATGAGGTCCCTCCTGCACCTTGCCACCTTGTAGGAGACAATCTGGCTGGGGCTGGGGCTGGAAAGACACCTCCTCACCAAGCTTGTGAGGACTTCCGTGGAGGGGGGGTTGGGGGGGGGGCTGCCGTCCAGGGCCTGGGGATGCCCTCCAGGCCCCACTCCCTGCCAGAACAAAGCACTCCGCTTTGACCTGAGTTGTAAAACTGCCCTCTTGTCCCCCCTCCCCCCTTTTTAGGTCCATATGTAGGTGGGGGGTTCACTTCTTGTCCCTTCTTTAGCTGGGGAAAGAGCCTCCTAGAAGGTGAGGGCCTTGGGTGGTCAGGAAGGAGAAGTCCAGGCCAGCCACCTCCCCCACCACATCCTTCCCCCCCCCCCCTTCCCTCCCTGGAGTCCTGATTCCCTCCCCCTGCCTCCACAGACAGCATGATCCGCGTTGGAACCAATTACCAGGCCGTAATTCCGGAGTGCAAGCCTGGTGAGTGGCAGGACAGGCGGTGAAGGGGAGGGGGAGGAGGAGGCCGTGGCCGGTGGCTTGGCCTGCAGCCCCACCTGGGGAGCCCTTGGCTGGCTCCTGTGGGCGGGTGGGTGGGGGTGAGTGGCCCAGTAGCATGGTTGGTTTTCCTTCACTGCCTTCCTGTCTGGGGCTCTGCTCCTCCTTCCTCCTGGGCCTCACCTCCCAGGCCCGGCTCCTTTGCTGTCTGGGGGCCTCAGGTCTGGGCCAGCATCATCAAGCTGATCTGAGTTATTCTCTCCTGCTTCTGTGTCTTTTAGAGAGCCCGGCCCGCTATAGCAACAAGGAGCTGAAGGGGATGCTGGTGTGGTCACCCAACCACTGCGTGTCTGATGCCAAGCGTGAGTGGGGCTGGCGTATGGTTAGGCTGAGCTCTGGGGGATGGGGACTCAGGTTCATCTCCTGAGGTCCCCCCACCCCAGTCTTGGGGCTTGAACTCAGGGCCTGGACACTATCCCTGAGCTGCTGCTTCTTTTTTTTTTTTTGTCGTTTGTTTGGCCTGAACTCTGGGCCTGGGTGCTGTCTCCCAGCTCTTCAGCTGTAGACTAGCGCTCTGCCACTTGAGCCTCAGCCCTACTTCCGGCTTTTTCTGCTTATGTGGTGCTGAGGAATTGAACCCAGGGCCTTATGCATGCAAGGCAAATACTCTACCACTGAGCCACCTTCCCAGCCCCTCCCTGAGCTTCTTTTGCTCAAGGCTAGCACTCTACCATTTGAGCCACAGCACTGGCTCTTTCTGTTTATGTGGTACTGAGGAATCAAACCAGGGTTTCATGCATACTAAGCAAGCACTCTACCAGTAAGCCACATTCCCAGCCTCATGAGGCCTTCTTAAGATTCAGAAAGCTGGAAGCCAGCTCTGTGGCCCCAACTACTCTCTAGGTTGAGGCCGATAGTTTGCTTGAGTCTAGGAGCTCCTAGACCAGCCTGGGCAACAGCTCAAGTTCAGCTCTGCCTGTGGGATGTCGGCCTAGGGGCCTTGCCCCTTGCACCTGGGTTAGTAGCTGTAACCTTTTTAGCCAAGACCCTGTTCCTCTTCCTTGCAGTTGACAAATACATTGCGATGGCCAAGGAGAAGCATGGCTACAACATTGAGCAGGTAAGCCGGGGTCCTGAGGAACTGAGGGGTAGGAAGGGGACTATGCAGGGGTGGCCAAGCCTGAGTTGCCCGTTGTCCCGGGCCAGGCCCTGGGCATGCTCCTGTGGCATAAGCATGATGTGGAGAAGTCACTGGCTGATCTGGCCAACTTCACTCCGTTCCCGGACGAGTGGACCGTGGAGGACAAGGTGCTGTTTGAACAGGCTTTCGGCTTCCATGGCAAGTGTTTCCAGCGGATCCAGCAGATGGTAAACTTCTCCCTGGCCCCTCTGGTGCTTCTCAACCCCTCCACCCCAGCCAGCTTATGTGGGGCTGAGTCCCAGGTGGGCCCCCACCTCTGGCCTTGCCTCTCTAGCTACCTGACAAGCTGATTCCCAGCCTGGTGAAGTATTACTACTCTTGGAAGAAGACTCGAAGCCGAACTAGTGTGATGGACAGACAAGCACGGCGGCTTGGTGGCCGCAAGGAAAAAGAGGACAGGTGGGGGGGTCTGGGTCTGCTGGGGAAGGGGAGGGCGGTATTTCTGGCCCCTGCCTCATACCCTCCTTGGCCACTGTGTCAACAGTGATGAACTTGAAGAGGGACGAGGAGCTGTGAGTGAAGGAGAGCCTGATGTGGGGGATCCTAAGAGAGAGGTGAGTCCAGGCTGCTCTGCCCTCTCCAGGCCCTTATCCCTCTGCCTCTCTCTGTGCTACCTACCCCCTCCTCTCCTTTTTCTGCAGCCTCTGCCTTCTCGACCTCTGAATGCCCGTCCTGGCCCTGGGAAGAAGGAGGTCCAGGCATCACAGTACCGCCACCACCCATTACGAACCCGCCGACGCCCACCCAAGGGCATGTACCTGAGCCCTGAGGGCCTCACTGCAGTGTCGGGGAGCCCAGACCTTGCCAACCTCACACTTCGAGGTCTTGACTCACAGCTCATCTCCCTCAAGCGCCAGGTGGGGGCCCAAGAAAAGGGGAAGGGGGAAATCAGCTGGTAGGAACTAGTTTGGGACCACCTGAGGTATAAGGGGAGGTGGTACCTAACTCAGTCCCGTTGTCTGGGCTTTGTTAAGAAAGCTGTCTGCAGACAGGAGAGGCGCGTAGCATCTGCTGCCAGGTGGCTGTGAAGGAGTGTACTGGATTGTGGGGGCAGAGAGCTTTGTTGGGGAAAGTGTCTCTCGTATCTATTAAGTAGGACCCTGGGAGGGGTGGGGCACGGCGGCCTCCTTGGGATGGCAAGTTTGATATCCCTCCCTCCTGGCCTTCCTAGGTGCAGAGCATGAAGCAGACTAACAGCAGCCTCCGCCAAGCCCTAGAGGGTGGCATTGACCCCCTCCGCCCCCCAGAGGTAAGACTGTTTCTGCAAGTTTGGGTGCAGAAGGGGGCTTTCTGGAGGTGGAACAAAAAGTCTGCTTTGTAAATGGGTGCTTGAATGCAGGATCTCATGCTCTCATGGCTGGCACTCTACCACCTGAGTTGTGGCTCCAGGTTGGCATTTTGCCAGTTAATTGGAGAGAGAATCCTGCAGATTTTTCTGCCCAGGCTGACCTCAAACCACAACCTTCTAGGTCTTAGTCTCCTGATTAGCAAGGATTACAAGCATGAGCCACTAGCTAGTTCCTTTTTTTTGGGCCAGTTGTGGGGCTTGAACTCTTGAGCCTGGGCATTCTCCTGAGCTTTTTTTTTTTTTGGAGGGTCTGTTCATGGGGCCTGAACTCTGGGCCTGGGCGCTGTCCCTCAGCACTTCAGCTCAAGGCTAGCGCTCTACCACTTGAGCCATAGAACCACTTCCGGCTTTTTTCTGTTTGCTTATGTGGTGCTGAGGAATCGAACCCAGGGCCTCAAGCATGCAAGGCAAGCGCTCTACCACTGAGCCACCTTCCCAGCACCTAGCTCCGTATTTTTGAGACTAAAGATAATTTATGTTGTTTGCTTGCTCCAGGCAAATATCAAGTTCAACTCCCGCTGGACTACAGATGAGCAACTTTTGGCTGTACAAGGTGGGCGCTGCAGGGGAGAACCAAGGACCCCAAGGAGTTGAGGGTAGAGGGAAGGGTCAGAGAACTAATTATTATTAGCAAAGGGGCATTTACACTTCCCTGCCCTTTGACCTCTGCAGCTATCCGCAGATATGGCAAAGACTTCGGGGCTATTGCCGAGGTGATTGGAAACAAGACTCTGACCCAGGTGAAGACCTTCTTTGTGAGCTACCGGCGACGGTTCAACCTGGAGGAGGTGCTGCAGGAATGGGAGGCTGAGCAGGATGGGGCACCTGCAACTCCCGCCCCCATGGAGGAGGCTAGGCGAGGGGTGCCAGTGCCTGCTCCAGCCCTAGAAGAAGATGATGAGGTGAGGGAGAGGGAGGGTGGAGGAGGGAAAAGGTGTCGGCTGGAGGCGGCTGAGAATGTGCAAGAGCAGCTTTCTTACTCTTCTTTCCCTCAGGTCCAGATCACATCTGTCTCCACATCTGCGCCTCGATCTGTACCCCCTGCGCCACCCCCCCCTCCACCACCCACCTCACTGTCTCAGCCACCCCCGTTGCTGAGGCCACCTCTGCCCACGGCTCCTACCCTGCTCCGCCAGCCACCCCCACTGCAGCAGGGCCGATTCCTGCAGCCCCGGTTGGCCCCCAACCAGCCCCCACCTCCTCTCATCCGCCCAGCCCTGGCTGCCTCTCGCCACACTGCCCGCCCTGGCGCTCAGCCCCCACCCACCCTGATCGGAGCATCTCTGGAGCCTCCCGCACCCTCACTTTGAGTCCTGGTCTTCTAAACCCTGCCCCCCCTTTTGCTGGACACCACTGAGGACACAAGGGATTAGGGCTCTTGCTAGATCTTTTGAAGCACTAGAGCTACCGGGTGGAATAGCTGGGACCTGTGTCCTGGCAGCTAAGCCAGTCAACACCCGGCTAGGGGCTGGGACTCGGGGCCCTTTGGAGCTGGCCCAAGGGTACTCCGCTTCCTGGGCTTCTTGGCTGGGACTGGAGTAGCTGCCTGCCTCCCTGCAGGGGCCTTGGCCTTTGGGCCTGCCTTTTGTGGGTACGGGGTAGTGACCTTAGCGTGGGGGGTCTCGTGGAAAAGATAGTTTGGGGTGTTTGCCGACCTCATTCACCTTGCCCTTCTTTCAGCAATAAGTCTGGGGTGAGGCGGGGACGGGCTGAGGGAAGGTGGGCAAAGGCCCCTTGCAGCCTCCCGGCAGCCAAGGCTGGATGGGGGGCTGTGTTCAAGACCAGATGGCAGTGCTAAGCAGCAATGAATTAGGTGCCCACTTTGCCCCCCTCCCCCCAAAACTTGGTGGGTTGGGAACTTATGCAGACATGGGTTTATTTTTCAACATTTTTTAAGAAGAAATAAATACAACCTGCTAAACTGGCTAAGTCTGTCCTTCTGTGCCCAGAGGGAGCCCTGTCCACTCGGCACCGGCTCATCCTGCCCCAGACAGCAATCGCTGCTTCTCCCTGGCAAGGTAGGCTGGGCCACACTGTGCCCAACAGGGACTGGGTCTCTAGCCAGCTGGGAGGAGAGACAGGAGGAGGCGGCTCAGGTTCCAAACATTCTCTTTATTACGTGTTTGATCCAGAGGAGAAACTAAGTGCAGGGTGGGGGGAGGGGCTAGGTGGGGAGAGACCACCTTGCCTGGGTGCCCCTGGCCCCTACCCCCTTTGGGGCCCAAGCCATGCCCTCCCAGCCCCCTTGGAGCACCCGGGCTGTTCTACAGGGTGGGAGGGGGAGCCCTTGGTCTGAGCCGGAGCCAGTGGGAGCACAGGGCTGGAGGGCTGAGGTTGGCGAGGCCCCTTCCTGGGACCCAAGGGCTTGACGTGGCTGAGCCTGGCCTGGAAGCAGGGGTGATAGGGGCGGAGTCATCATTAATCAGAAAAAAATAAAAATAAAATAATAAAAAATAAAACCCATCACAAAAAAAAAATGTACAACTCAAGTGAGGGCAGGGGCGGCCTCTGTGGGACCCCCCAATTTCTCAAGAACTGAAACAGCAGAGAAATAAATTAAGGGATGCAGTGGCCACCACCAGCCAAGCGCCCACAGCCACCCACTCCCACACTGGCCGAGGTTAGCAGGCGGGAGTCACTTCACCCATCTGTCGGGACAGATGCTCCCGGCCCTGCCGCCCAATCCAGCCTTCCGCCAGGCGGCCCCGTGGAGGCCCTGGGCAGTCTCCTGAGAGGAGGGGCGACAGTGTCAGGAAGAAAAGGCAAGGCCGAGAGATGAGAATGGTGCAGGAAGTCTGCTACAGACCGAACTGGTGCCCAGATTAATGCCAATGAAGGGGAGGGGAGTGGGGGGGGGCGGGGGATGGGCGAGGGGCTGTGCTTTCAGACAAAGGCTCTCCCAGAATGGAGGAGCCGCCATCCCAGTTCGGGGACTGGCAGCGCAGGCCGCCCCCTGGGGGCTGAGGAGCCTGTGCGCCGCGCTGCCGGCCTCTCCCCTCTCCCAGCTCTGGGGTCAGCCCCGCCTTCCACGGAGGGGTGGGTGGGAGAAGATGGCACAGACTTGAGGAGGGGAGCGAACGTCCCCACAGCAGCTCATGGAAGGAAATGCCGGGCTCTGGGAAAGGTGGGGCAGAGGATACAGTATGGGGAGGCCAGGGCCCCCGCCGCGCCCCACCTTCGCCAGCCCCAGCGCCCAGGCCTGCGGCCCAGGGGCCTGAGGGCAGGGGAAGGCCACCTCTGGTGGGTTGATAGGAGGGGAAGGAGGGGAGGAGAGGGGAGAAGCCCAAAGTGGGCCTGGCGGAGGGCCTGCCAGGGAACTCCACCACTCTTGCCTGAGAGTGTTCCAGCCCTGAACCACCCTCCCGGGAAACCCCACAGATCCAGTCTCGACTGTCCCAATGGGGCAGGGAGGAAAGGTGGCCGCTGGGATTTTTTTTTTCTTTTTTCTTTTTGGTAATAAAAAATTTCTTGGTTTAGGCGAAATACTCTGTGCAACCGCAGTACCTGGGGGAGCCCTGCCCCCACCGCCCCTCCCCTTCCTTTGCCTCCTGAAGGGAGAGAGGTGAAGGGGGGATGGGGGCAGGGGTCACTGTGCGAGGAGGGGAGTGCCCTCTCCCAACCCTCACAAACATGGAAGAAAAAAAACCAAACAAACCGGAGAAGGGCCTGGGAGGGGACAAGTGCCAGCAGGGGAGACATCCATCCCTCCTGCAGTCTCACCCAGGTGGAGCGCAGGCTCGGCCCCAGCAGCCAGGTCTGCTGGCGCAGGCGGGTCTCTGCTGCCCCCCTCCTGGCAGCCTGTTAAAGCTTCAGCTCGTTGGCTATTTTGGAGGCAATGTTTTTGAAGGCCATGGAGGTGCCTGATATCCGCTTAAACCGAACACCATTGAGGGAGAGCCGCGGCAGTTTGCACACCTCCATCTCCCACTGCACGAAGTTCTCGTGGCCCGGCGTGCCGTGCATGCACAGCAGCATGTACTTCTCGTGCAGCTCGCTCTGGCAGCTGTTTGCGTCCAGCACCTTGCGGATCTCCCGCATCATCTCGTTGGGCTCCATGGAGCTTGTGGTCTTCATGCTCCACGTGAAACGGAGCGAGCGGGGCTTGGCCTCCCGGAACTCTTCCTTTTCTTTGTCATTGCCTCCACTGCCTACCACGTGAGGTCTGTGGAGGGCGAAGAGGTGTCAGGGAGAGGCCGAGGCACCCACCCACAGGAGAGCCACCCTGGCAGACAGACCCTGAAGCCAAAGACAGCAGGAGGGAACACAGAGCAGCGAGCTGGAAGAGGGAGCGGTTAGACCCCGGACTCGGGTGCAGGGGTTAAGGGACCCTCATGGCTCAGGACGGAGGGGGTGAGGAGAGGCCAGCTGGGGCGGGGGGACAGGCAGGGAACGAGTGCACTCAGCAGCACGGTGTGCACAGACTTCCCCAGGACGAAGCCAAGGCGAGGAGACAAGGTGGTCAGGCCAGGAACCTCAAGCCTCAACTGCCCAACCTGGGGCTCTGACTTCCGGAACACGTTAGGATCCGAGAAGGGCCTGGGAAAGGGGAATCCTCTGAGGAATGGGGAGCAGGGCCATCAGAGGAAGAGCCAAGTGGCAGGAAGAGGAGAGGAGCAGGAGGCTGTGGCAAGCCCGGTGGCCTGGGCAGGGCCAGTGCTGGCTCCGGCCCCCTCACCTGAGCGTCTCCACTCGGTCTTTGCTTTCAGGTTCATTCAGGTTCCTCAAAAAACAGAGCGAGGGAGAGTTTAGTGCTTGGATCTCTCGCTCCTTCCACCGCTGCAGACCCCGGTCGGGGAGGGGTCTGGGGAGGTGCCACCAGTGGGTGGCGAGACCTCAGCCCAAAAGCCACTTACCCATCACCTGCAGGCCAACAAAGCTCTGCAGCCCTCGCACTGGCAGCTCAAGCGTCCCTTTCCAACAGGGAATCCCACACGAGGCATGCCCCCCTAGTTGTGCTGGAGCCTCTGCAGGTGTGTGTGCGCACACGTGTACGTGCAGATTGAGGACCCAGCACCAGTAGCAACCCAGTCAGAACCACAGCCGGGCTCCCATTCTATGGGATGGGGTGGGGGCTAGAAGCGGGTCCTTGGGGGCCACTACACTGGATGTTAGGATGAAGTCCCCCTGGAGGGAGGGACTGGGCCATTTGGAAGCCTCTTCTCCTAAGGCTCAAGGTGCCAAGGCCCAGACCTACACAGCAGACCTTGGGGGGACTGGGATCTGGGCCAATCTGAAAAGGCCACTGTGCTTCTAACTTGCCCACAGCTGGCCTCCAGGCCGATTGCGAGCACAGGAGGAGACGGGGTTGGAGAGACACCGGGGTGGGGAACAGGTCTGGCCCTGCTGAGCGGCTTCTCCAGCTCCTGCCTGGGGGACGAGTGCCCGGAACTGGGAAACTGGAGACTACAGAGGAGGGGAGGGACGAGAAGGGAGAGAGCAGCAGCAGCACATGTAAAAGAACACGGACACATAGACACATGGATGCCAACAAGCACACTGCAAGCAGGCCCGTCTGTGCAAGGGATGAGCCTGGCTGCTCTCCCCAAGCCCTGCCAGCCATGCAGGGAGCCAGGGGAGTGGAGCAGGGCGCCGGGAGATCCATCTGGTCAGTCTCTTCCTCATTTGGGGTACTGTGCTCCCAATCTAGCCCTTGGTCTGCCACCCCAGGCCTGCCAAGGATACCGGCTGGGCTGACCCTGGGAGGAGCTGCAGGAGTGAGGGCGCAGGCCTACCACTGTTGCACCAGGGGCTGGGGAGCAGCTCGGCCCCGTGGCTATCAGGCACAGGCCACATCTGGAGGAAATAGTCTAGTGGAGAGGTAGCAGGCCATCGCGAGGCTGCTGGAGGCGGGATGCTGGGGAGGGTGGGCACAGCCGGTTCTGCAGGAGCTGCCAGAAGGGGGTGCTGTGCCCCACTCATGAGGCAAAGGCTCCCTGGGTTTACAGGGTCAGACTTTAGCCTAGGAACCATGGCGTCCCTGAAGCACCTCCAGAGTTCTATCCTGTGCGCCCAGGGGAAGAGGCCACACAGCCCTGAAGCTCAGCCAGCCCAGGAGATCCCCGATGAGATGCCGTCCCAGACCCACTCGGACCCAGCGGAGCCTCCTCGGAGCACATGCACATGACAGGGGGAAAGGGCCAGAGAAGGAACCCAATGCTTGGACCGAAACCTGGGTGGTGAGAGGAGACGATCTTAAAGGGAGAATCCCTGAGGTCTCTCTCCTCTTGCCTGAGGATAAATCTGCCAGTGGCTTAAGGAAGGCCCACCCCTCCCCAGGTTTGACGCCATTTGTCCTGAGGGGCCCCAAATGACCTCTTCAAGGGCCGTGTGTTCCAAGCCCTGCCAAGGTGAAATGGGCAGGGAGGTGGGCGTGGGGCTGAGACCCAGCCAAAGCTATCTTCATCCCTTTAAGATGGCAGAGAGGAGGGCCACACAGACTAGGTCAGCAGATGGAAAAGGAGCAAGAGCCAGAACAGGGGAATTAGTGATGGAGGCAGGACACAGACACGGGACACACATACACACACACATACACACACATCGGGCTCAACGCCTACCTTCTGGCAAACCTGAAAGACAGATTTCTAAAAAAAAACAAACAAAAAAAGACAAAATAAAAAAAGAAATAAAACAAAAACAAAAACAAAACCAACAAGACGGTGTGTGGATAAGCAGGTGGGAACGGACTGTCCAAGGTTCAAGGGTGGCCCCAGTTTTGGAAGAGCCGCTCAGCGAGACTAGAGTGCTGGACCCGGGGTCTGCCCCCACCCGCTCAGCCTCCACGGCTGCGTCCCGGGGCTCGGTGGGCGGTGTCTGTGCAGCAGTGAGGAATGCTGAGGAGGTCACACGGGCCTATTTCTGAAAGCTGCAGCTTCCTGAGCTGGGACTCCGAGTAGGTGTGCTAGGGACAGAGCAGCCTAGGGGCCGGCTGGCTGCCCTCTGTAGTGGTTGTGGGGCTTAGACATGAGAAGCCCCTGGGACTGTAGGAGCGGCCACCATAGGCCTTCACTGGCTATTCCTTTTATGGGCTTCCACCCGCCCTCTCCCCGCCCCGGAGCCCTCAGGTAGAACATGGCTGCAGTCAGACATACCAACTTGATAGAGGAGGTCAAAGGGGGCAAGACAAGAGACTAAGAAAAATTTTCCTTATCGGCCCAGCCTGGCTCATGCCTCATGACTTTGCAGCTGCGTCACCAAATATGTTTCCATGGGAACCCAGGAGAGAAGAGGGGGGCTTTTATTTTAGCATCTGAGTTCACACTCCCCTAGAGAGGAGGCGGTATCGCCCATCTGCTTGGGGCCAGAGAATGAGGTGACTGTGGGGAGTTTGGGAGAGGCCTAAGAGGAGGTCTGGGCATGTAAGGTATCGACAACAACTCAATTTCTTAGCCTTCCTGAAGCCCAGAACCCAATCTTAGTTTCCACCCCTGCCCCCAGGCAAGCAAAAAGTCTGGCCCCACACTCTGTCTCATTTAGCTCCCTGCTCACCTGCGGACAAATTTGGAGGTGAACTTGCTGAAGATGCTCCCGGAGGCCCCCCGCCGGCCCTGGCTATGGCCAGAGGGAGAGGCTGGGGTCACGCCGTAGGGCAAATTCTGTTGGTCCCGCACCTGTCGGAGCTGCCCAGCGTGGAAGGTGCTTCGACTGGACACACCCCGGGGAAAATTAGTTCGATCTGGGGCTCCACCACTGCTGCTGATGTTGTGGGCGGAGGGGGAGGCGACAGGGACACGCTGGGGGGCTGTGCTGTGGGAAAAGAGGTGGGGGCGAGGGAACGTGTCAGGTGCAGGGAACAGCACCACGGAGCACCTGGAACGCCCTGTGGTGGGGACAGGGAGGGGGACGCCGGGGCAGAGGCAGCCATCACAGAGGACACAGAAGGAAGGAGTGACCACTGGGGACAGCAGTGAGGAGTCTTGTGGAGGTGGAGATGGTCTAGGAGGGAAGGAGGGAGGGAAGGAGACAAGGAAGGACCCAGGTGTGAGAGCAGCACAGGCTGGAAAGAGCCGGGCCAGGCCCCTCCAGCGCGGTGGGGAGGAGCTCTAAGGACTGAGGGCCCCTAAGGAAATCCAGGAAGGTTCCGAACAAAAAGACTTCCTTTCGGAGCTTCAGGACAGCTTCCTGCATACCTGTTCTGAGAGGGAGAATTGGAGGAAAAGAGGGGCATTAATGCTGTTTTTATGCCCTTCACTTTCTAACTACAGGGAACAGAGCTACTCCTTGTGGCGAACACAAGACTGGAGCAGGCCCCCGGGGTGGGCAGAGCCTGCAGGGGCAGGGGTGGGGCAGGCTGAGGGCAGCAGGTGTGCCAGCCGCCCCAGCACACTTGCCTGGGCCGCGGCACCTCACAGTTACTCTCCGTGGGGGGCAGCCCAGAGGCCTTGTTGGGGTGCACGGAGGCCGACATGGATTTCTGGTGCTGGCGGGGCCGGGCCGCAGAAACTGCGGCAGAAGCAGAAGCCGTGGAGGCCCGGGACCCTGGCATGGTTAGGCTAGGAGACAAAAGCAGCGGAGAGGCCCAGGTTAGGGGGTAGAAGAGGCAGGAGCCTGGATTAGGAAGCAGGAGCAGGGCCAAGGCCGGAGCTGGAAGTACCAACAGGACCAGCTCAGGCCCAGGGAGCAAGTCAGGCTGAGGCCGGATGGGGTGGGACGTGGAGGGCAGGTTGAGGAGCAGCCAGGTGAGCCGGAGCCCCAAACAAGGAAACCACAAAGGGAGTAGCTCTACAGGAGCCCACCACCCTTAGGCCACACTGGGCTCTAGGAATTTGAAGAACAAGGGCGTTTCTTCTACAGAAAGAGCAAGGAGTTGCTAAGGAAAAGCTTTCATGGGTGCGGAAGAGGTGGAGCCAGAAATGTGACACACCAAGAAAGACCACAATCAAGGCTAGGTAGGTGGGGGCCCTTCTTGAGGGCACCACTGGAGCCCCTTGGTGTGGAGCCCCTCCGATGGGCAGGGGATCCCGGGAAGCTCAGGCCTGGCTGAGGTCCAGAAGCAGAGAGCATTGCGTGTCCATTGGAGCCCTCCCCCTGGCAAACAGTGAGGAGCAGTCAGGAGGACAGGGAGGGGGGATGGCATGGAGCAGGGGGGGGGGGATGGCCAGACTCAACAGCCAGGACAGGACTCCAGGGAATAGGACTAGAGCTGTGGCGGGACAGAAGACAGTGATACCGACAGACAGCGCCGCCCCTGTGACAAGGAGCTCCCCTGAGTAGGGGAGGTGCCCAGCCACTCACCTGTCTTTTCCATTCTGGATGGAGGCCTGGCCGAGGCTGGCTCTCTCCAAGAGCGGAGAATTCCTGCTTCGGTTTGTGCTGGTGGAGAGGACGCTGTTCTGTGGAGATGAAGGGCAGGGGCTGTTGCACAGGAAGCTGTGTCCTCTGACAGCCCTCCCTCCTCAGCCACCTGTGGCCAGCTTGGCCTTAGACGAGGCTCTTGCTCGGGGGCTAGGTCGGGACCATGGCTCACCGTGGAGGGGGTGGGAGTGGTCTTCTTCCTCTCCAGGCCTGGCAGAGGGCTGGCAGGCACTTTGGCAGTGCTGCTGGCCTTCCGCCCTGACTCCCGGTCCTCCTCAGGCCGCTTATTTTCTGCGTTGTTACTCTGAGTCTTCTTAGAGTAGGAATTAGAGGTGGGAATGGCAGGGCCAGCTGTGGGGCCAGAGGAGGGAATGAGTGGGGCTGGGAGCCTGCGGAGGACCCACGACACGCTCAGCGCTCTCCTACCACCAAAGCCTTGGTTCACCACGGTGGTAGAAAGTTGGTGACTTGTTCATGGCCATGCTATTAAGAAGTGGCTGAACCAGGACTGAAACTCAGCTGTCACCCAAAGCCCCTTGAGCTTGGGAGGGTGGCTCTGGAGAGAGGTGGCCCCAACTTGGGTCCACGAAGCACATACCCTGGTCGCTGAAGCGCCGCTGCTTGGGGTTGGCGGAGACACTGCGCTGTACCTTGTGGGACGGGGATGGGGCACTGCTGTTGGTCAGATCAGCTGAAGGTCGGGGCTTTAAGGTGACAGTGTCACCTTCCAGCTGCAAGAACAGAACACAGGGCATCAAGGGAAAGCAGGAGTCAGGCAGAGATCCCGCTAGTGGACATGGTGGCATAGGCTGCTAGGGCAGTACCGATGCACTGACACACAGACAGGCTACACTCAAACAAAACATTATACACCTCATCTAGACACACACTCAAACATGCTTCCACATTCACCTGGGGACAAACCAGCAAAGATGCTCTGAACTCAGAGTCATAAACACCCACCAGAACACACACGATCAGAATTAAGAGACCTACTACCTTACTCCGTCCCCACAAGAAATCTGGACCTATGCCAATTACCACTAGACACCTCTTAAATAGACTGAAGTGATAACCCGGTGGACCCTGCTGCCTTGACCCAGGGGGATCGGGGAAGGATGTGAATGTATATGGGTACTCAAATGATGACCCAAACCCAACCAGAGAGCCTCAGACCCACAGCCAGGCCAGATACACATACACGGAAACATCCAGACAAAAACACTAGGAAGAAGCTGCTGTATCAGCACAGAGCAAAGCTTCCAAGACAGACACAGATACAGACCTCTAGACACAGATACCAAGACAACTAAACCTACATATAACACAAGCCAGATGACCTTGGCTTGTTCTAATGGGCACAGAGCTAGCTAGCTCACCTCACCCCCATGGAGCCTGGCCTCAGGCTCAGGATCCCCTCCTCCCCTCCACCTTTCTTACTTGTTCACTGAGGAAGACCAGCAAAAGGCCTCAGACATCAAGGCCAAGGCTTCACTCTGGTCAGCAGAAGTGAGACCTACTTGGAAATGCGCTTCTGTCCACAGCTGGCACTAATGGCTGGGTGCTACCTACAGTGATGGTGGCCAGGCGAGCGCATGGGGATAGGGAGCACGCACCTCGGAGCTCTTGTAGCCCAGGAGCAGATAGGTGGCCATCACCTCGTTGTACCTCTGGCCCACCAGGGAGTCCTGGATCTCTTCCCGTGTGTAACCCATAGACACCATTAACTCTGAGGGAGGGGAAGAGGAAACAACACAGTTTCAGCTGGACTTACATCTTGGATAGGCTCAAGCTTCCAGCCAGCACAGCCTTACCTGTCCGCCGAGGGTCTTTGTAGTCAGGAAGTGGCTCCACATAAGGCTTCAGTTCATCATCTTCATGCCCCACATTCATCCACCGATCTTTCATGATTTGCTGGGGATCAAGGGAAGGGAAAATAAAAGGGCAGAGTGAGAGGAAACTCAGCTTGCAGTTCTCATGGAGATTCCAGGACCTCTGGCTATCTGGGCTTCAGGCAGCTCACCTCTAAAGTGCCTCTCTTGCTGGGATTAAGAATGAGAAATTTCTTAAGCAGGTTTTCACAGTCCGTGGACATGTAGAATGGGATCCGATATTTTCCCCTTAGAACTCGCTCCCGTAGCTCCTATGGTTAGAAAGTTTAAATCACCCCAAGGATGATATCCACGCTCCTGAGAGGTAAAGACTGGCTAAGAAGACAGAAATGAAGCCCAGTGGAAAGAAGAAAGCCTGTTAAAGCAATTCACCAGAAGGGAAGGGAAATCATACACCTTGTACTGTCACTTGACCAGCCAGGGGCCCTGCGGAGGCCAGAGGGCCAGGGATGAACACGTACACAATTGTGTGAATGTGTGTGCGTGTGTGTGCTGGTACTGGGCTTGAATCTATAGCTTCATACTCTCACTCTGCATTGTCGCTCATGGCTGGTGCTCTACAACTTAGGCCATGTCCTCAGTTCTGGCTCTGGGTTGGTTTAATAGAGATAAGAATTTTGAGGATTTGTCTGCCCAGGGTGATTCCAAATTTGATCCTCAGATATCAGCCTTCTCTGTAGCAAGGCTTATTGATAAGGACCAGTGCCTGGCTCTCTCACATACAATTTATCCTATCTTTTCATATAGGAATTGAGAAGTGAGGTATTAATTCCTACATATGGAAGGCCAAGGCTATCTTCCAGCCTGCTCATCCTACCTCAGCATTTCAAGTGCTGGGATTCTAGGTATGCATCATCACACTAGGCAGGGCTGCTCCAGCAGGCCCTTCTCTGAAGGGCTTAAGAAAAATGTAGACAGGATAGACCTAAGACCAGAGGAAGAGCAGAAATGGAGAAGTAGTAAAACAATCTAAGCCTGCATTTCACTCCACCTTGAGGTTCTGTCCATCAAAAGGCAGGGATCCGCTGACCAGTGTATAGAGGATGACTCCCAGGCTCCACACATCTACCTCGGGGCCATCATACTTTTTGCCCTGGAAGAGTTCTGGGGCAGCATAAGGGGGACTACCACAGAAGGTATCCAGCTTGTTCCCAAAAGTGAACTCATTGCTAAAGCCAAAGTCTGCAATCTTGATGTTCATATCAGCATCCAAGAGAAGGTTTTCTGCCTGGGAGACAAGATGGAAAATATCAGGGCCTCAAGTGGACCACACTCATAGGTACGGGTGGGCAGGCAGGCAGGCAGGAGCTGAAGGGGATGGGAGAACTAATGGTAAGCCATCGTGAGTCTCAGAACTTTGCTCCACTCCGGGCCGGGTTTTCAATCAGCATGAACAAGTGGAGCCAGAGGCATGCAGGCTACCCCTCATACAGGAGGCACAGGAAAGCTGAGATTTGCAGGTCCACAGACCCTGGGAGCTGTGCAAAGCTATAGGGTCAGGCCCCGGTTTTACAGTCATGTCTTTGAGGACTTAGTGGCTGGGAGACTCATAGGTAATTTCTAACTCAAGTACCTTGGTTACAGAGATGGGGTGTTCCCTGAGCCTTCAAAGCAGCTGTGACACAGCTGAAGCACACTCAAATTGTTTCTTTGGCTGGCCATTAGGCCACCCGAAGGGACCAGGACCAGGAAATGGTGGAGTGCTCATGCCACGCCCAGCGTTATAGAAAGGCAGAGCCCTTTGGTGGGACTGGGGCTGGGCATAAGGCCTCTATCAGAAGCATTCCTAGGGGTCCCTGGTCATTTTTTTTTTTTGTCGGTCGTGGAGCTTGAACTCTGGGCCTGGGCACTGTCCCTCAGCTCTTCAGCTCAAGGCGAGTGCTCTACCACTAGAGCTACAGCGCCACTTCCGGTTTTCTGGTGGTTTACTGGAGATAGGAGTCTCATGGTCTCTCCTGCCCGGGCTGGCTTTGAACCGTGATCCTCAGATCTCAGCCTCCTGAGTAGCTAGGATTACAGGCGTGAGCCACCAGCGCCCGGCGACCCTGGTCATCTTGAAAAGGCCAAAGGCTGGAGTTACCTAAATTTAGGGCTCCATCAAGGAGGCCGAGGAGAGAGCACTCAGTCTTACCCAAGGCACAAGAGGTAAGAACATGCCTCACCTTTAGGTCTCTATGAACGATAAACTTCTGGTGACAGTACTGTACAGCAGACACTATCTGAAAGGAAGGAAGAAGGGTTAGTGCTGGGACACTTGAGGGGAGGACATATGGGCTGGAGCTGTGTGACCCATGACCTGGTTCTAAGTTAACCACAGAAAAGCAGAGCTCCAAATACCCTCCCTAAGGCTCCGCCTGGAGCCACGGGAGATGGGCACACCCACCTGACGGAATTTGGCTCGAGCCTCTTTTTCTTTCATCCGGCCATGAGCTACTAGGTAATCAAATACCTCTCCTGCAAGAGATGGTTGGAGCGCAGTGAGAGCTGGCTGGGGCTAGGAGAGGCGGGATGCAACAGGAAGAGGCAGGTCTCCACCTACCTCCACTGGCATACTCCATGACAAGGTAGAGTGTCTTCTCAGTCTCGATGACTTCAAATAACTTAACTGAAAAAGAGAAAAGGCCTAACTTAAGACTCCAGACAGGAACAAGGTCACTTGTGTCACCCAGTGTTATCAGGAGGTAGGTAGGCTAGGGAGCTGTGGTCCCATTTTTACTACCTCCTCTCTCCAGGACAAGCTCCTCTTGTACAAGCCAAACTAGGATAGTATGGGTAGAGCTGGACTTTAAGCTGGGCCTGTCCACAGGTATCCTTGGCATCCTCCTTGATACAAACTCCGAAAGTCAAGGCCCCAGGAAAGAAGTAAATGGAGACTTGCTATGGGGGAGGAAAAAAAGGGGTAGCAACTGTTCTCACCTATGTTGGGATGATTCAAAACCTTCATTATTCTCACTTCACGGAAGAGCTGCGAAAGAAAACACACAGGGTCAGGCTTGTTCAACATGGTCCCATTGTTAGGTCCTTTCAAACCAAACCCCTGTTGGGACATTTGCCCCAAAAAACAAAAAGATAGGAAAACCAAAACCAGGTAGGGAGGAGAGAGGCAGTGGGCCAGCTCACCATCGCCCTCTCATGGCTGGGAGGGAGGGAAGGGGAGGAGAGCGGAAAGGGTTGCTGGAGTAGATCTGGCTCTGTTGACTTGCTATCCAGGCTGCCAGCCATGCCCTGGTCTACACCATCCAAATCTAGCCTCAAAACAGCAGTGGGGAAAGGGAGCTACCTATCTGTGAATATTCTGTGCCCACGCTCCTTCCCCAGGGCAGTGACCAAACATGCTCCATCTGGCTTGGGACAGGATGGGCGCACATTGCTTTCTGACCCATAGAAGTTAGAGGGCCTGCGCTAGGGTAGGGCTCTTTTCTCCTGGGCTTCGAGGTGGTGACAGAAGAAGCCACTCCTATATATAGCTGATGCCAATTTTAATCAAATCCACCTCCACACACTCACGCTCTCTTTGTGAAACAAAATCAGGGGCTGCAAACCATACATTTCCATAAAGAAAGATGACAGAAATGAACTCCTTCCCCCTTGCGGGGGCCAGAAAACTGAAGGTGAGGGTTTTTAACTTACAGGCCTCACCACATGCACAAAGAGCAGTTCGGGGGGAAAAGGTAGGAGGGAGAGTAAGGGAAGGGGGCGTCTAATCAGGGCACACTGGACACATCTATGACATGTCAAAATATAGCCTCCCTTGTACAACTAATTTATGCTAATAAAAATGCTAAAAAAAAATCCAACAGAACAGAACTGGGTATTTGGTCTTATTTATTTTGCTTTATAATTATTTATTTATTTATTTTTGTGGTAGGAGAGGAGGGATTTTCTCGAGATCAAATCCAAAATACAAGATATAAAGTGAATGTCCCCAAACTTTTGATGATATACAAGAGTTTTTATGAATTGGAAAAGAAAAATAACTGGCTTTCCAATCTATTGACCCAATTTGGACCTTAGCTCCTTTTCTTAGGATCTAGGTTTTTGGTGCTTCATTTCTTGGCTCAATAGTTACTTTGACTGAAGAAGCAATATTTCCAGGCTTCTAGCTCAGGAAGAGTAATGGGGAACAACACTAAAATCAGGCCAGAGTCAGGGATCAAGGTTCTGCCAAGTGGGCACCACTTGGTCTAGAAGAGCATTCCAAAGGGCCTAGAGCTTCCCAGGCTTGCCTAGAACCCTAAAGGACCAGAGTCATCGACGCTTGTTCTTTATGAACCATTCTAGGGTCAATGTAAACTGAGATTGGCCAGTCAGACTGGTTCTACTAATAAGTTTGTTTAGAGGTTTAAAATGGCTGTATGTCTGGTATAGGTATAGCTTAGTCAGAGAAAAGAAGGGAGAAATCAGAGGGAGGAAATAGGAACAAGATGGCTTGGCTGACCCCGGTGATAAACATAATGACAGGCTATAATATACCAAGAACTAATGGCCTGCCCCACGTTGGCTTCACTTTGCCAGATGGGAGCCTCTGTCCCTTCCTGGAAACTCCTAGCACAAAAGCCTTTATGGCGGCAGCAATAGTTCCTTGGAAGTAGACCCCTGCGGGAACACGGTGGCTCTAGCTGTCAGCACATCAGGGGAATTCACTCCATGTGCTCTAACTCTGGGAGCACCTCCTCCCATAACCTCAGCCCCTCCTTCTCAGTCTTCTCTCACCACTATACTGTGGTACTGTGTGGAGTCGGGCCCATTCATTCAGTCATTGACCACAAAGTGATAAAGAAATTAAAAATTCCAGCTGAGCTGAGCGCTGGTGGCTCACGCCTGTAATCCTAGCTACTCAGGAGGCTGAGATCTGAGGATCAATTCAAAACCAGCCTAGGCAGGAAAGTCCATGAAACTCTTATCTCCAATTCTGGAAGTGATGCTGTGGCTCAAGTGGTAGAGCGCTCACCTTGAGCTGAAGAGCTCAAGGACAGCACCCAAGCCCAGAGCTCAAGCCCTACAACCAAGAAAAAAGATAATTCTAGCTGAGTACTGGTGGCTCATGCCTGTAATCCTAGTACTCAGGAGGATGAGACCTCATTTAGAGCCAAGAAGCAGCATCCTTCTTCCCTTAACTGAAGCCCGGGATGGGGAGATAGGAGATGGAGTTAACAGCTTCAGTTCTACAACTAATGGTCACCAGCAAGGAGGCTTCCTGCTGCAATTGAAGGTCTCCCTCTCTCCCTTTTGTTCTTCTTTCTGGTACGGGGGCTTGAACTCAGAGCCTCAGGCCTTGAGCTTGCATGGCTTGCTTGGCCAGACACTTAAGTCATGCCTCCAGCTGGCTTTTTGCTGGTTAATTGGAAATGTAATCTTGTGATTTTTTTTTTTTTGTCAAGGTGATGTACAGAGGGATTACAGTTATATAAGCAAGGTAGTGAGTACATTCCTTGTCAAACTTGTTACCCCTTCCCTCATTTTTCTCCCACGTTCCCTCCCCCCCAACCGCCTCTTCATCTTATGGACTTTTTTGTCCTGGCTGGCTCTGAACCACAATCTTCCAGGTCTTCACCTTCTAAGGCATGAGGATTACAGGATTACAGGCATGAGCCACCCGTGCCCAAACTTCTCTTCTTTTTTGTTCCTATCACTCTGTTAATAGTTCCTGCCTGAGGGTTCAACCTCACCTAGCAGAAACCACATGCAAATGATTTTGTGATATCTAGCCAAATGAGAAGGAATGAGAAGGAAAAGTGGGATTATCTATCCTTTTTTTAAATTTTTTTTTAATTTTTTTAATTTTTTTTTTTTTTTATTTTTCTGGTCGTGGGGCCTGAACTCTGGGCTTGGGCACTGTCCCTCAGCTCTTCAGCTCAAGGCTAGCGCTCTACCACTTGAGCCACAGCGCCACTTCCGGCTTTTTTCTTTTTGCTTATGTGGTGCTGAGCAATCGAACCCAGGGCCTTGAGCATGCAAGGCAAGCGCTCTACCACTGAGCCACCTTCCCAGCCCGGGATTATCTATCCTTAATCTAAACACTTTGTTAGAGACTTAGAACTGGAGTTCAGCTTCTAAAAACTGCAGTCCTCCATACCTGTTCTCCAAGATGGAGCTGGCATAAAATCCAGTGGCAAGTTCCCTTGCTCCTCATCCCTGTACCTGTAGAACTAGTCCCCTGATCACTGCACATCTTGGAGTAGTTGCCAGTGTTTCTAGTAATGCTAAGAACATGGTTTCTGCACAGGGCTGGCCACAGGCCAGATGATAACAAGATACAGGAAGTAGGTCAGACAGGTAGGCCAAGTGGCTGGGAAGGGGCAGGAACTTCAGAAGAGTGGTGCCTATGGCCAGGAGGCCCACCCAGGTGGAGGCATCACAGGGGACCCCAACTAAAGCCCTGGAGGGAGCACAGCACAGAGTAGGAGTGGTAGAACCATGCACTGGCCAGAGATTTTAGGGTCAGGTTTAGAGTCAGTATATTAATGAGCTGGGGGAGGATTGGAAAGGGACAAGAGTACAGGACACTTACTTTCTGAAGGCTGGAGGAGTTCAGTTGAGTCTTGTCAATAATCTTCACAGCTACCTGAACATAAGACAAAAATCCCAAGATCACAATCTACGACTGAGCTAAATTGAGGATCTGACTCCATTTCATGCTTTTCACCTCGTGGCTCTCAGCATCCCTGTCTGCTCTGCGTTCTGCTCACACGGAAGAGGCTGGCTGCAGAGTGCCACCACTATCTACTGGAGTGCCCAGAGGATGGGAGCTGCTGCCATCCCAACCCCAGTGCTCACCTCTTTCCCAGTCAGGATGTGCCGGGCCAACTTCACCTTGGCAAAGTTACCCTTGCCAATGGTCTTAAGGAGCCGGTAGTTGCCAATATGGGGCTGCTCGTCAGCAGAAGTGGCTGAGTTGCGGCCCCGCAGCATGTTGGACTTACTGCTGGGCTTGGAATCAAGGTGTCCCAAGGTGGGCTGCAGGATGGAAACAGAGACCCTTACATGCTGCCCTTCCTTCCAGTCCCCTCAGCCCCTGCCCTCAGCTCTCTGCAAATACTGTTAAGAGGGTAGAGATGTAGAGGCCGTCTCCATGAATCTGGTAAGCATGCAAGCAAGTGTACAGTAGGTAGAACAAAAAGGAACAGGGAGGACACGGCCGTCTTTACTGCAATGGAGCACAGATCAAATCCAGTGTCAAGAACTCAGGACCAGAGCCAGTCCATCCCTGGGGTACAGGGCTCCTCTGCCTCCGCTGGGAGATCCAATCTCCTACATCCTCATGTTTACACTGTGAGGATTGCAGGAGCAGCACAGTCAGAACCTCACTGCCACACAATCCACTGCATTCATCTGTACTATTTACCACTATGAATCTGCTGTGACTCCCAGTGAGAGCGAAAGCCCATGGAGGCCAGTATGTGTCCTTTATTGACTTACTCATTTCTGCATCTAGAGACTGAACTATGGTCAGTGTTCAAAGAATCCTTGTACAACAAATGAACTAAATGACTGGGTCTGAGGTGAGGTAGCAGTCTATCCTGCTCTGCTCTCCTTACACACACAAGGCTGGGAGGACCCAGGAGTTACGACTGGCTCTGAACAGGCATATTAACAGAAGTTAAAAAGCACGTGTTCAGATGAAAACATGGCTAGAAGACTTGCACGTTCCTCACAGTGCTAAACATAGGGACTATGTGACCCAGCAATTCCATTCCTAGATCTATTCCCAAGAGGAATGAGGACCCATGTCTTTACAAAGTTGTGTCCACTAATGTTCATGGCAGCATAATCCATAATAGCCAAAAAAAAAAAAAAAGTTCACCAACTAACAAGGAGGCACACCCATATAATAGAATATTAGTTGGCTATAGAGAGAAATAAAGCCAGGTATGGTGGTACATGTCTATAAGCCTATTTAGGAGGTAGAGACAGCAGAGTCTCAAGTTCAAGGTCAATTTATAGTTAGGTATAGTGCTAGCCTAATGTTCATGAGGTCCTGGGTTCAAGACCTAACACATGCAGCTGGGCGCTGGTGGCTCACACCTGTAATCCTAGCTATTCAGGAGACTGAGATCTGAGGATCACATTTCAAAGCCAATCTGGACAGGAAAATCTGTGAGACTCTTTTTTTTTTGGGTCCAGTAGTAGGGCCTGAACTCTGGGCCTGGGCGCTGTCCCTCAGCTCTTCAGCTCAAGGCTAGCGCTCTACCACTTGAGCCACAGCGCCACCTCCGGCTTTTTTCTTATGTGGTGCTGAGGAATCGAACCCAGGGCCTCAGGCATGCAAGGCAAGCACTACTACCACTGAGCCATCTTCCCAGCCCATCTGTGAGACTCTTATCTCCAATGAACCACCAGAAACCTGGAAGCGGTGCTGTGACTCGAGTGGTACAACACTTGCTTTGCGCTTCAGAGCTCATGGACAGTACCCAGGCCCAAGCCCCATGACCGAAGGGGCGGGGGATGGGGTTGGTGATGGGTGGGTGGGGTGGAGAACTGACATGCTACAACATGGGACAATTCTGAAGACATCAAGTGAATAGAGTTGGTCACAAAGGAGCATGTGTTGTATGATTCACTTGTTTAAATGTCTAGAAAGACATATCTGTAGACAGAATATAGGTTAGTGACTATCTCAGGCTGAGGAGGGGGACTTGTAGGAGAATCTTTTTTTTTTTTTTGGGGGGGGGTCCAGTTGTAGGGCCTGAACTCTGGGCCTGGGTGCTGTCCCTCAGCTCTTTAGCTCAAGGCTAGCACTCTACCTCTTGAGCCACAGCGTCACTTCTGGCTTTTTTTTTTTCTGCTTATGTGGTGCTGAGGAATCGAACCCAGGGCCTCATGCATGCAAGGCAAGCACTCTACCACTGAGCCACCTTTCCAGCCCTTGTAGGAGAATCTTTAAGTAGCTGGGTGCTGGTGGCTCACGCCTATAATCCTGGCTACTCAGGAGGCTGAGATCTAAGGATCACAGTTTGAAGCTAGCCCAGGCAGGAAAGTCTGTGAAACTCAGAAAAGCTGAAAGTATCAGTGTGGTTCAAGTGGTAGCCTTAAGCAGAGAAAGGCTCAGGGACAGAACCTAAGCCCTGAGTTCAAGCCCCAGGACTAGCAAAAAAAAAAAAAAAAAAAGGATCTGTACAAAGAAATTTCAACTCAACAAATGTGGTTTCTTCTCAGAGTAATGAAAATTTTCTGAATCAATAGGGTGAAAGATACACAACTCTAATAAAAGTCAGCAGAACTTCAAAGATGGAGTTGTCTAACTGCCATTTCAAACCCACTGCTACAGCACACTAAGACTAAGCTGGTGCCAACGCCCCATCCCAGAATCATCTAAAGCTGCCCTGGAAACTTTGAGGGAGACAGTTTGAACAGCAGGGCAACCAGAGGCATGTGAGTCAGGATTCTTCCTTTCAAGGCCCCTCCTGACTCCAAGGGAAGACCTCAAAACCACAGACAAAAAAGCATGACTTGCTACAACCCAAGGAACTGTCCAGGGTCCCTTGGTGAGCGTCTGTGGGTTCCACATATGCTCCTTAAACAGAAACAAGTAGGCTGATTCTGATTTTCTCTTCCCTGATGTGTCCACGGAGGGCTTCTGCACAGTTACTATAGTTTTCCAAAAGTCCCTTGGAGGCAAAAGACCCTATAGATGCCAGATTAGTTTCTCCACTATAAGTTTCCACTGTCCCTCATCCCCAACCTCTCCCCCCCCACCCCCCGCCTCCCCAACCCGACTCTGTTCACATCAGCTGCAGAGTTCTCTGGCCCTTTTTCTCCACACATCCTGCAGCTCACCTAACCCTGGCCAGTCCTCACCCAGCGTTTGTTAGACACTTAGATTTTCAAATACCTGCTCTTCTCAAGGGAACTCAAGGGCTCACAACTCTTGGTGTTTCAGGTGGACTGGCTTCCTGAAGGCTCTCTAAGCCTATCCACAGGTCCTGAAGGCCTGGCCTCTACCTCTTATTAGCACCATCCTCCTTCCTGACAAGCTGACACTCTCCCAGGAGCCTAGGACAAGAGAATCCTTCCCTCTGCTCTGACTCTCATGAAAGATAGCCAGGGAAGTTTTCATAGTAATCCCTTCCTCCTTTCTTTTCTTTTGGTGGTACTGGGGGTTTGAACTCAGGGAGCGCTGAGCTTGCTAGACAGGCACTCTACCACTGAGTTATACCCTAATCCCTTTCTTTGGTAGCTGATGAGTCTGCTAATATTCTTTTTTCTTTCTTTTCTTTCTTTTTTTTTTTTGTCAGTCATGGGCCTGAACTCTGGGCCTGGGTGCTGTCCCTCAGCTCTTCAGCTCAAGGCTGGCGCTCGACCACTTGAGCTACAGCACCACTTCCGGCTTTTTCTGCTTATGTGGTGCTGAGGAATTGAACCCAGGGCTTCATGCATGCAAGACAAGCACTCTACCACTGAGCCACCTTCCCAGCCCCTCTGCTAATATTCTTGACAGAGTCCTTTTCTGAGGGTACAATCCAAAGGTGGCTGGAGCTTGGCAAAGTCCAAGTCCTGAAAACCTGGAACAGGGATTTAGCATCCACCTGGGAGTTTGGGCCCTTTGCCTCTCTGAAGCTCAATCTGAGAGTGCCATAGCCCATCCCTCTTGCTGTGTCTAGCCATCCAGAGGCTGATCCAATGAGATATAGCAGGATGCTATTTCCTGCCAGTGGCTGCATGCTGGACTTCAAGGAGCATCAAGCAGCATCACGGAGTTGGGAAGGTAAGGGGAAAGGGATGGTAGCGAAACAACAAAGAAGGGGGTAACAATGTTCGATAGGAAATGGACTCATTACATTGCTCATGTTATTGTAACCCCTCTGTTCAGTATCTTTACAATTAAAAAAAAAAAAAGAATTAGAAGACTGAACCTGTCCCCCTAATGCCACAAAAGCCATCTTGGAGAAAAATCAGGGAAATCCAAGATAAAAAAAAATAAGAAGAAAAAAAAAGGAGCATCAAGCAGCCATAAGTGGGACTTAACAATCATCGTCTTCCTTATTAGTATTAGACGTGTAGACACCAGAGACAAACTGCCAGAGCTCAAATCCTGCCACTTAGCTCATATTAATGCTATTATTATCAATATCTTCCTTCAGATGGAAGTGGGGTAGGGGGAATAACCACCCTATAGATGACTTGTGTGGAGTGTTCAAGAAGGTTCCTGGTTCACAGAAAGAGATTTATGACTTGGCTCCCAACTACTAGCTTTAGGTTCCTCATATGTAAAGTGACTACTTCTCATAGGTATAGGAGAGAATACAAAGAAAATGCTTTATCCAACATTCAATAAAGAGTAATCAAGCCAGATACCAATGGTTCATGCCTGTAATCCTAGCTGAATCTGAGAATCAAGGCTAGAAGTCAGCCCTGGCAGGAAAGTTTGTGAGACTTCTATTTTATTTTGTTTTTGGTCACTCATGGGGCTTGAACTCAGGACCTGGGTGCTGTCCCTGTGCTCTTTTGCTCAAGGCTAGCACTCTACCACTTGAGAGGCACTCGAGTATCTTGGCCACTGTTCTGGTTAACTGGAGATAACAGTCTCATGGTCTTTCCTGCCCAGGCTGGCTTCAAATACAATTCTCAGATCTCAGCCCCCCTGTAATCCTACCCTAAGTAGGTAGGATTACAGCCCTGAGCCACCATTGCCTGGCCTGTGAGACTCTTACCTCCAATTAACCACGGAAAAGCCTAAAGTGGAGCTATGGCTCAAGTGGCTAGCACTAAAATGCTAGCCCTGAGCAAAAAAAAGCTCAGGAACAGCACACAGTCCCAGAGTTCAACACCTAGTATCAGCACAGAGAGAGATGGGCAATAATTACGTCTTTAAATGCTACAGTCCATTAAACTAGAAAGTCCGGTAGTCAACAAGCTCCTGCATCTTAGCTGAGCCAACTGCAGGGACAAGGGTTCAGGCTAAGCCTCCTACTGGCTCCTGCCAGGCCTCAGCCTCTACAATCTTTGCAAGGGTGAAGGGGACTCAGCCACCCTGGCTGTGAGGGCTGGTCCCAACCTGAGTGCCCAGCAGAGAGAGAGGAGGTATTGTTTGTTCAGGGCCCTGGAAAGCAGCGAGCCCTGGCTTCTGCTCTTTGATTACCTGTTCCAGAGCCACCAACTCCCTTTTCAGGACTGTGCTATCCAACTCCTCAGACTCAAAATACAGTCTTTCTCTTACTCCCAGGTCTCATGTTTTCCACAGGACAGATGTAGGGCAGGGTTTGGAAGTCCACTGGGAAGAACAGACAAAGAAGGAAGTACAGAAAGGGAGAGACTCCCACAGACAATGCCTCTTAGCCAAGGTCCCAGGGGAGGCCACTCTTAAAGTCCCCCTTGCTGCTCTGAAAGATGAAGAGGTAAGACTACAGGGTGGCTGTTACAGGGACAGTGTTTCTCTTCTATGGTGCACACCACATCCATTCATGTTGGCCTCAGACTCAACCAACAGGCTGGTAGGCTCAGAGGCCTGGCCACTGTTCTGGACCAAAGAAACAAGATCTGGCTAAGGCACTGCTCTCTCTTCACCTCCAGCCTTCCTGCTCACAGGAAGGCGTACAACAACATACTCCAGGCAGACTCCCAAGGTCCCCTCAGTGAAAGCAGCTTTCAAGAAAAATAAGGATACTGCTGTTAGGTCATATTTGAACCAAATGGCAGGCCACAGAGGTTCCTAAGCAGGCTGAGGGACAAGCAAAGGACAGGAGAGAAGGCAGGGTGTGGAAGGGAAAAGAGAGAGGTGTGGATCTACTGGGTCTGAGCCCTTCAGCCTGGGGATCTCAGAACCCGGCCTAGGCATAGTGCCAAGCTCACCCGGAAGACAGCCTCCACCCTGAGAGGCCTGGCGCTGACTCAGACAGACAGTCCCCAGCCCTGAATGCTGGAGGCTCTACCAACTGTTCTCCCCTCCAGAAGGGGGGCTCTAGGGATCTGCATTCAGACTGGCTTCCAGAAGCCTGAGGTTTCCTCATGGCTGGGACAGATGACAGGCAGACAGAGTAATCCCAGGCCAGCAGTGTAAACGAGAGAGAGTATTCCTTGGGCACTTACCCAGCTGGGTCCTCACCCATAGCACCTAAGAGCCCTCCAGGCTTGTTTGCCGCCAGCCTCTTTGGCCTCCGCCTGTCCCAGAAGATCAGAGTTGAGCGAAGACTCTGGGCTCTAGGTTCCGGCTTTCTTTTCCTAGCTGAAGCCTCCTAGACCCTGGACTGCCCTTCCTGTGAATTTCACTACCCCATACTAGTACCTGGGGCGCTCAGCAATTCTTGAAAGATCTGGTGTTTGAGGAGGGAAAGAAGAAAAGGGCAGTCCCAGAGGAAAACATACCCGGCTGGAGAAAGGGACAAGGACTACCAGCGACTTCCATTCAGCAGAACCTGTCAGGCAGCAAGGGCAAAGTACAGGGGCCGAGAAGGGCCAGGCCCAGGGCGGAGGCTGCCGGCTCAGCCAGCCACCCTTACTCAGCCGGTGCAGGCGACACCTTCTACCACCTCCTCAGTGAAAAGGTGCAAAGCAGCCGGGCCAAGAGGTTCCTGCCTGGGAACCTGGGCTGTGTCGCAACCGAAACCACCACTAGCAAGGGGGGGGGGGGGGGCAGTGGATGGCAAGGAGAGCAATGGGGGGGGGGGGGGACAACCAAGACTTCCCGAGGGACAGGAAGCCTGGTGGTCACAGAAGCATGAAACTGTAGAGCAGTACACCTGAAGTAAGGGGAAGAAAGGGGTAGAAGAGGAGGGAGCAGGAAGAGAGAGAGAAAGAGGCGGGTTTAGATCAACTTCCTTTTCTCCCCTCCCCTCCCCCCTTCCCTCCCCGGAAGTGGGCTGCCCCACCCACCTGAGGTACTCTGCTGGGTAACAGCTGGAGAGGGTGAGGAGGAAACTCAGTCCAGCTCAGGCTATCATAAAGCTCTTATCTCACCCGGGGCAGGTAGGACCAGGGTAGGGGAAGATCCTTCTAACAAGGCCTTAAACATGGCTCAGAAGACCTGCTGTGGACCTTGCTGTAGGCCAGCAAACCATCTTTGAGACCAAAGCAGGGAGGGTACAAGTAACTCCATAGTGGTTTTTAACAAAAACAGCATTTAACCTTAGAAAAACGTCTACTGCTAAGGCACCAACTTTTTAGATATAACTTCAGGGGGCTTGGGGACCCTGAGAAGTCCTTTGGAGGTCTATAGGCACAAGAGCTTTTATGACTGTTAAAGAGAATGAGATGTTTAATCCTAGCTTATGCCTGGTAACAACCCAAACACACTTTTTAAGCCCTTACCAGTCCTCCAAAATGTGTGTCTTAGGGTCCCACTACCTTGTCCCCAAATAATACTGCTTCTCTGGGAGCCCAGAGTTTCCTCACCCCACCCTCCTGCAAAGCACTGAAGTCCTGGCATGTGATGAGTGTTTGTAGTCAACTTTAAGCCAGTGACCCATTTGTCCTGTTCCCAGACTTTTCTTTTTCTTTGTCAGTTGTGGGGCCTGAACTCTGGGCCTAGGCGCTGTTCCTCAACTCTTCAGCTCAAGGCCAGCTCTCTAGCACTTGAGCCACAGCGCCACTTCTGGCTCTTTTCTGCTTATGTGGTGCTGAGGAATCGAACTCAGGGCCTCATGCATGCTAGGCAAGCACTCTACCACTGAGCCACCTTCCCATCCCAGCACCTTACTTTTACTGAGGGTGGTGGGAGCTTCAATTTGAACTTTAGAACTTCCTGTTTGCTAGGCAAGCACTAATACAGAAACTGCCCTATGCCCCTTTTGTATTTTAGTTATTTTTTGGATTGGGACTCATGTCCTGCCCCCTCCTATTCTCCGCCCCCCCACCTCAGATACTAACTATACCTCCAGCACTGCTGGAAATATAGGCATGATCCACCACACCCTGCATTCCTCAACCTTTCTTGATGTGAATTAACTATTTTCCATAGTCTTCTACTACACAGATAGCAGGAGGGGAGACAGAAGCTCAGGCAAGTCACCTGCTTACAGGAACAATGCAGTTGTTCCACTGAGGCCAGAGGTGAGTATTGCCAGAGGGGTGTCACACTTTCTACCCCTTCATAGTAGAAAAAGTCACGGTTTATCTGGATACTGGACTCAGGCCCCCTGGGACACCTGCCTCTTCACTCACTAGCAGACTCAGACGCCAGAACAGGATTGAGGATTATATAGCTGTTTCCAGTTTCCAGGGTGACAGGATTCTTTCCTCAATCCAATGTGTGTGGGGTCAGTATGGAATATTGTAAAGTGAGGAAGGAGCAAACACTGACCTCATAGAGAGGAGGCTAGGGAGGACTCAGGTACAGTCATAGGGCTGAAGCCAGTCCTTCAACCTTTCCTCCACCTCTCCCTCACTTCATCTACTAGCCTTCCTCACATCTTTTGATCCTCAGCAACCATCATTCTCAATTGCCACAGGTCAATAAACCTGGAGCATTCTGGGTACGAGAGAACTTGAAAACCGCTCTGCGCTTACCAGCAGGAGGGCCTCCAAAATTAACCGGGATGGTTTCACATGGAGAATATCAAGAGTCCCCTAATATTCCACTGTAGAAGAAGCACAAAGGGCTGTCCCCTGTTTTCTAGCCAGAGTGAAGTGCCTCCCAGATGAAAGATAGCAGCACAACCTGCAACTTAAATAAACAAGGTGGTTTGCTCTCCTTTACCCTCAAAGCTGCAACCGTCACCTAAGGGCAAGGAGACCAGCAATGCAGCCCAGCATTGCAGCAATGCAGCACCCTGCAGGAGAAGGGAACCTGCAGGCCCTTAAAGCCACAGGAGCCAGAGCCTACCTGGGAAAGTAGAAAGCAAAGACTGAGAGATAGGAATAGTTTACCGTCTTCATGTCTGGAAGCCACAAAGCAATAGCACTCATCAGCCTCCAGTCTTCAGAGTCACTGCAAGTGCTGAGAATCCCTGGTCCTGGTTTCTAGCTGTTGCTCCAGCAAATAGGGAAGAGGGAGGTGCTTTGTGGAGCATCTGACTATAACCAGGGCCAGTTGCAAAGTTCAGTGAGATCTGGTTCAGAAGGGAAACTGCAGAGAAGATGGCTAGGATAGCAGGCAGAGCTCTGGAGCCTTAGAGCAAGCACACCTCTGCTACTTAGCTGACTGAACCTGAGCAACATTATGTGACTCCTCCAATGTGGAACATGAGAACACCAGCTGTAGTAGCCATTTCAAGGGTCAGAGTGAAAATTAAAGGGGAACAAGCATCCATGCATGCTCTGTCACAGTGCTTGATGCTCAGTGCTGTCTTGATGATGATTTCTATAATCTCTCCACTTGTTTCCCACTCACAGGCTTCTCTGGACGCGAAGGAGAGTTGTAATCTTCAGGAATTTAACTCTAAGTGCCAGTGTACCTAAGCTGTGGTATTCCTTTGAGAACAAGGCAATTCCTGCCATGACTAGGCTGTCAGTCAAAGAGAACCCTTTCCCTAACATGAAGCCACTTTGCCATGGGGCTGGGGGTGGGAGGACATCTGCACAACTGCTGGATATGTAGCCCAAAGGAGGATGAAGGTGGTCCTGCCAGGTCCTGCCTGCGCTCTTCTCATTAATAACTTAACTCTTTCTAGATAGGGCCCAACTAACAGCTGATATACCACATACCGTACCACATGGTGCCACGGGCTGGGGGAAGCTCACATTGCCAGCCTTGCGCTTCATTTGGCTCCTCCCGTACCAGTGGGTTACTGTAACCATGGAGACCAGTGAGTTCCTCCATATCACAGGAGAGCCAGCCTGCCAGCAGCCCAGGCTCTGGGGATGGGGGTGGTGGGGGGAGGCAGAAAGCAGCCTGCAGCATAAAGGTTTGGCTCACTTCACAGGACTGACTGTGGGGAGGGGATGTATACCAATGAGCCCTCCTCCCAATCTAACCTCATTCTCTTTGCTTACTAGTTTGTTTTGGGCATGTTCTCTGGACTCGGCCTCACTGTTATGTACTGGGAAGCTGGATGTGGCATGGTGGCTGGACCTGGGGTTGGGATCCTGACTCCACTAGGCTGGCTTCCACAAAGAATGGGGAGGAGACATGCAGAGGCACACACACTGCAGGTCATCTCTCATACAACGCTTTCTGCTTTCTCTTCAGTGATCCGGGGAAGTGAGTGCTCATCTCTCTATTCCTCTCAAATCTGGGCATGTTCTTAGCTAGGAGCAGCTACTCTCTTCTCAGAACTCTCACAACCCACTCTTATTATTTATTTCTTCTGTGTCCCTATACCTTAACTCCTTCATCTTCTAGAGATCTAAGTGTCCTTAGTGCCCAATGGTAGGTGCCCACACCCAACTAGTTTATGTTAAAATGCTTGCAGAATACAACAGGTACAGCTTTTTGATCCTTAAAAGTTGCCCTCTCCTGACCTCCAAGGGATTAGACAAGGACAGAGGAAATACCACCAAAACTTCTTGTTGGGACACCCATTTGTCCTCTTTCAAGGTACTTGTTGCCCTTCAAGCAGGTAAATTAATAGTATCTGTCAAAAGGAGGACTACAATCTGTTTTATTCTTGGCCAAAACAACGCCCAGAACAGCATCTGGTAAAGTCATGAACAAATAAACATTCATAAATGAAAACATGTGTTAGGGCCTGGGCACTGGTGGCTCACACCTGTAATCCTAGCCTCTCAGGAGGCTGAGATCTGAGATTGAGGTTTGAAGCCAGGCTGGGCAGGAAAGGCCATGAGACTTTTATCTCCAATTAACCACCAGCATCAGAAAACCAGAAAGCGGCTCTGTAGCTCAAAGTGGTAGAGCCTAGCCTTGAGCGGAAAAGCTCAGGGACGCGCCTGAGCCCTGAGTTTAAGCCCTGCAACTGACCATCTTTGGGACCTACATTGACAAATCATGTAATCATGTCAAGGTACAACTCATCAGACAACATCCAAGTCACCTTCCCCTACTTCCTCACAAAGGGGAGCCCTCTTACCTATGACTACCACTAGGCCTTCTCCTAAGACAGTCCCCACTCACTATCTTCAATACCTTCGATTCTTTGCCAACAGAACTGTCATGTAGTAAACTGGGCATTGATAGTTTACACCTGTAATCCAGCTACTCAGGAGGCTAAGACCAAGGATCACAGTTCAAAGCCAGCCTGGGTAGGAAAGTATGTGAGACTATTATGTTCAATTAACTACCAAAAAGCTGGAAATAGCACTACAGTTCAAAGTGGTACAACACTAACCTTAAGTACAAAAGCTCAAGGACAGGGGCTGGGAAGGTGGCTCAGTGGTAGAATGCTTGCCTTGCATGCATGAAGCCCTGGGTTCAATTCCTCAGCACCACATAAGTAGAAAAAGCCGGAAGTGGGGCTGAGGCTCAAGTGGTAGAAGAGCTGAGGGACAGCTCTCAGGCCCAGAGTTCAGACCCCAGGACCAGCATATACTAACAACAAATCAAAACAAAACAAAAAACCTGTCATGTGGCCAGGTGGGTTCTGGTAGCTCAAGCTTGTAATCCTAGCTACTTAAGTGGCTGAGATCTGAGGATCACAGTTAGATGACAGCTCAGGCAGAAAAGTCCATGAAACTTTTTTTGTGTGTGTGCCAATCCTGGGGCTTGAACTCAGGGCCTTGGCACTATCCTTGAGCTTTTGTCCTCAAAGCTAGCACTCTACTACTTGTGCCACAGCTCCACTTCTGGACTTTCCTGCCCAATCTGGCTTTGAACTGCGACCCTCAGATCTTAGCCTCCTGAGTGGTGAGGATTATAGGTGGGAACCACTAGTACCTAAGTCCGTAAGATGCTTATTTCTAATTAAAGGACAAAAAGTCAGAAGTAGACCCGTGGCTCAAGTAATAGAGTGCTAGTTTTGAACTAAAAAGCTAAGAGACAATGCCCAGGCCCTAAGTTCAAGCTCTACTGCTGGTACAAAAAAAAAAAAAAAAAAATCCACCCCCCCCCCCAAGAAAAAAACTAAAATAAGCAAAAACCAACCAACCAAAACAAAACCCATCATGTGTTGCTGAGTGAATACAATGAAACACAAGCTAGCCATTCCAGAAGCTACTGATTGGGGAAGTGGCAATGGATTGTATAAGGATCACAGGAAACATTTATTTACCATCTGCCACACTCAGACCTCTACTGTAGTATTTCCTCCTTGAACCAATGTGCTGATTTTAGTGCCTGTTAACCCTAGGGTACTCAAAAAATGCATTCATACCTACCTGCCTCTTGTCTTTCTGCAGTGAGCAACATATCTACCCTGCCCCCTCCCCAAAATGTCTCCAGTTATAGCCAAGCAAAGGAACTAAAAACAGCAGCAGTGGGGAGCTCAGTGACTCACTCAGCACAACCATCTCCTCCCTGAATCTCCTGTCTTCTCCTGGGGCTTTTGCCAACACAAAGTAACAAAGAAGCATGAGATCTTTAAAACACGCACACACACACACACACACACACACACACATACACACACACACACACACACTTGGAATTTATGCAACACACACACACACACACACAGAAGCATGAGATCTTTAAAACACACACACACTTGGAATTTATGCAACACACACACACACACACGGAATTTATGCAACACACACACACACACACACACACACACACACGGAATTTATGCAACACACACACACACACACACACACACACACACACACGGAATTTATGCAACAGTCTTTCTACCTGGGTGCAAACTTAACCCTTTGTTCCTGCCCTGCCCCTAATAGCACTCTTAAAGTAGTCAGTAACTCTGTGGCTAAATAAGTAGCAAGTGAGCTGGAAGCTAGTAGGTGCCTCTTTCCAGTGCATCTGCCCCTTCTCCTCCAGGTTCAAAGAGGAAGCCAAACCAGGAAGAAGAAATGTCAGAAAAAACACTGGGACTAACTTTGCTGTCCTAGAAGTCACCATGGCCAGAGGTCAGAGCATGAGCAGGAGAAAAAGTAACAGAAACCACCCAAGGCCATCAGTGACACCCTGGCCTTTTTTTTTTTGGTCTGTTGTAGGGCTTCAACTCTGAGCCTGGGCGCTGTCCCCTCAGCTCTTCAGCTCAAGGCGAGTGCTCTACCGCTTGAACCACAGCACCACTTGCGGTTTTCTGGTGGTTTACTGGAGATAAGAGTCTCACAGACTTTCCTGCCCGGGTCGGCTTTGAACGGTGATCCTTAGATCTCAGCCTCCTGAGTAGCTAGGATTACAGGTGTGAGCCACTGGCACCCGGCTACCCTGGCCTTTTTAACAGTCCCTGTTAGGCCAGGCATTCGGCAATGCAGCTGCTCCATTTAACTGATTTTAAAATTCCACTGGCTGTTCTCCAGAAGCAAAGTCCCCTGGGCTGCTCCCACTCATGAGCAGAGGTGCTTTCTGCCCATCTGAAGCAGTTGCTTACCCACAGGGAACAAGAAAATCATGTGACAGCGAGTGCAGCACTCCTGTAACAGCCCTGGGTGGAAGAGGGTGTTTTTCATTTTTGTTGTCTGGCATCTACAACAGCTAGTACAATAGAGAGTGCCAGGATGACCAAGTAGAGACCACTTCTATAAGCCCATGTCAATCTGCTACAACACCCCTTCTTTTAGGAGGTGGCAGATAGCTCAGTAGTATTATACTTGCCTACCATAAGCCAGGCCCTGGGCCCATTCCCAGCACCACCAAAGAGTTCCCTTTTAAGAAGAATTAAACTCCCACAGAAACAGGCTATCAATAGAGATTGTGTTCTCAGGCTAGCCCATGAGGGAGTCCAATGGATGTAAAGTAGAATATGAACTGAACTAAAGTGAAATCACAGTCTAGTATAAGAAAATGAATTCCAAGTTCCAACTTGGAACCTTGTGATCCACTAGTGCCACGGATCTTGTGGTGCCAGTCTGGGTTAGGCTATGGTAAGAAGTCGCACAGGAGGGCTTTAAAAGCACTTAGGGTCACTAGAGTTTGTGGTGGAAAGAGGGTCTGAAGACATCCAACCCAGATGGAGATGAAGTTGGAGAAAAGGAATCTTGAATGACTATTGCCTTCCAAGAGAGGGCAAGGAAGCCAGGGAGGAAGATTTGTGGCTACAGAGAAGAAAAAAGGACCCTGTGACATTGTCCTGACATAGCTGGTACCAATGTTTTTGAAGCTGCTTACAGTGTGTGCCACTAAAGCAGAGATTTGGCTCCCATCCACTTTCTAGGCTTGCTGCTACCTCCACAATTCAACCCTAGGCTGCAGGCAGGGACTCTAGACCCTGTTACCAAGCAGCCATGGCCACAGAAGGGTCCCTGGCTCACCTGCCTGAGAAGTGGAAGGTTCATTTGTCAGCAGTTAGGTGAAGACTGGAAAGTCCAAGCTTCTCAGCATGCACTAGGCCTTGGGTGCCCTTCCAACCAAACACTGTTGTTTAATTACTGGAGCAATGACAGTTGTGCTCTAGGGGCCCTAGCCGTTTGTACTCTCAGCCTAGAATGAGTTTTGAAACAGATGATTTCTATTGTAAGTGATTTTTTACTCAAGGCTTTTTTACTCAACATTTAATCCACAGCTCCATTTCCAGCTTTTGGTGGTTAACTGGAGAGAAGAGTCTCACAGACTTTCCTGCCCGAGTCATCAGTAGACTTTGAACAGTGATCTTCAGATCTTAGCCTTCTAAGCAGCTAGGATTACAGGTATGAGCCACTGATGCCTGGCTATAAGTGACTTTTTTTTTTTTTTTTTTATTGCCAGTCCTGGGGCTTGAACTCAGGGTCTAGGCACTGTCCCTGAGTTTCTTTCTGAGCTCTTCAGCTCAAGGCTAGTGCTCTACCACTTGAACCACAGCGCCACTTCCAGTTTTTTCTGGTGGTTTATTGGAGATAAGAGTCTCATAGACTTTCCTGCCTGGGTTGGCTTTCAACCGTGTTCCTCAGCTCTCAACCTCCTGAGTAGATAGGATTACAGGCATGAGCCAATGGTGCCTGGCTTACTTACCAGCTTTGAAGAGAAAAGAATGGTCCAGAGAAGGTTTAGCTCAGCCCTGGTCAGGGCTGCAGCCCTTTGTGATAGGATCTGAGGGCCCTGCTCTTTGATACCAATTATATGTTGGTGAAGGTCCTCGGGAACTATCAGACAACTAGAATTATCAATTTAACAGGTGGTATTGAGGAGGAAGGGGCGATTTGGAGACCCTGTTAGATGCACTATTACAAGACTATGAGCAAGAGAATGCTGACTGTTTGAAGAAGATAGGCAGCCAAGTCTAGCTTGAGAAGGTGGGCTATGAGGAATGCTGGGATACCCCCCACACACACTCACACACACAAGAAATCCTAAAGGGTATCTCTAATTGGCAGTAAGCACAGTGGTTTAAATAGGGTCCTGAGGAAAATGCCCTTCAAGGCCACCTCTAGTCAGAGTTGAGCAGGGCAGCAAGAGACCACTGTACCTCACCATCAGTCTCCCCAGTCCGTGCTAACCATCAAGAATAGAGGGGGCTATAAACACAGATCTTGAAACAGAAATACCAAATATCCAACAGCATCCAAAGCACTTGAAGCAATGACTCACACATACCAAATGCTTGTGACATACCAGGTACTGTGGGCTTTCCCTCATAGTCTGCCTGAACATCTTTAGGCACAATGTTTCCCATAAATGAAGATGGATCTTTCCAAACTGGCTCATGAAAGCGCTATAGTCAAATACTAAGTTCTGGTCATCTTGCACAGCTCAGATGTGGACTTGGGCTTCTTACAGACCTGCAAAGGCTCACTCATTTTAATTCCTTCCATAAAAGGCCACCCAGTCTACCCTGATAGAAAGCACTTTAAACACACCCCACCCCAGGAAAACCCAGAGTACATCACTGCTCCCCAGGCACAAAGTGTTAGCAATCTTGCTAGGGACTTTCTAAATATATGTCCCTGGAAGTTTGCACATTAGTAGTCACTGTGGGATATGTGACCAATCTTTCAGGCATACGTGTGCTAGTACATGTATGTACTTATGAGGTAAAGTCAGAACAAATACACTCTCCTATATTTACTGAAGCTCATGCTAAGTAAGGAGGGGGACCTGTAGGGAGAGTGAGGGGGTGGTGTGGGTAATGCTCAGCCACACTTCCAGCTCCTCAGTGTCCCTTCCTGGGGACTCAGTGGCCTTCTGCGGCAGTTAGGATATCACCACCAGCTGTCATTCACACAACCTAACATGTTCACTGGGAAGATGGGATTTGGTGTGTTGGGCTTTATATTCCAGAAACTAGCAAGTGTCTGACTCAGGGGGAGTTTCTTGAAATAGCTACATGTCCTGGGCCCCTAAACACAGGATCTGAAGACAGGAGAAGGTAAGTGAGACCCCAGAACTAGGAATACAGGGTTATAATAAAGGCAAGAAAGCCAGGTGCCAGTGGCTCACGCCTGTAATCCTACTCAGGAGGCTGAGATTTGAAGATCACGGTTTGAAGCCAGCCCAGGCAGGAAACTCTGTGAGACTCTTAGCTCCAATTAAAAAACCACTAGAAAACCGGAAGTGGCACTGTGGCTCAAGTGGTAGAGCACTCGCCTTGAGCTGAAAAGCGTAGGGATAGCACCCAGGCCCAGAGTTCAAGCCCCATGACTGACCATAATAATAATAATAATAATAATAATAATAATAATAATAATAAAGGCAAGAAAGAATGGAACTGCAATCTTCTCGCTGCTGAAGCTCTGCTCCATGGGCGATGACTTTTTCCACCTGTTCCTCACTAAGGAATCACATGCTCCAAGCTCCTGTGTATTCTCTTTGATAGACCTAAGCTTTACGTACAGCTCTACCATGTCAAGACACTGTGGCATCTAACACTGATGCTGCATACCCATTAAGAGATAACCAGATAACCAAGGTCATGTGAGCTGGGCCTACACATTCTGCTGCACTTGTTTATAGGCAAGAGGATTAAAGCAACCAGGGAACGGGAGGACAAACCTTCTGCACCGGGCAAGCATTGAGAACACAGCATAGAGGCATCCTGCCAAGAAATCTCTGCTCAAATATAAAGCAGAAATCTCTCACCAAACTTGAAACCAGCTACATATGCCAAATGCCACTTACAATCAAGTGACCTTCAGGCACTGCTTAATTTTCCCAATGTTCTTTGTATGAAAAGTTAATATTTGGGATTTACTAGGGGTGGGGGAAAGATGAGGAGGTTGGGCAATGGCAGGTCCTCTAAGAGCCCCCAAATGAATTAATACTCAAGCAAAGTCTTTGTGACAGACCAAGAATACATATGTAATGCTTAAGAAAGAGGATGCATTTCCCCCCCCCTTCCCCCCCCCCCCGCAGCCTTTTTTTGGTGCTGGGGACGGAACGTTGTATATGCTAGGTTAGCGCCTATCACTGAGCAACAGCCCCAGCTCAAAGAGTAGATATTCTAAGTGTACATTTGGATAAAGAAAACATTCAAAGCCAGGCACCAGTGACTTACACCTGTAACCCTAGCTACTCAAGAGGTTGACCTCTGAGGATCATGGTTCAAAGCCAGCCTGGGCAGGAAAACCCATGAGACTCTTATTTGCAATTAACTATCAAAAAAGCCAAGAATGGAGCTGTGGGGGCTGGGAAGGTGGCCCAGTGGTACAGCGCTTGCCTTGTATGCAAGAGGCCCTGGGTTTGATTCCTCAGTACCACATAAGCAAAAAGAAAAAAGCTAGAAGTGGTGCTGTGGCTCTAATGGTAGAGCGCTAGCCTTGAGCTGAAGAGCTGAGGGACAGTGCCCAGGCCCAGAGTTTAGATCCCACAACCGGACCCAAAAAAAAAAAAAAAAAAAAAAAAAGAATGGAGCTGTGGCTCAAGTGGTAAAATACTAGCCTTGAGCAAAAAAGCTCAGAGACAGGGCTGAGAAGGTGGCTCAGTGGTAGAGTGCTTGCCTTGCACACATGAGGCCCTGGGTTCGATTCCTCAGCACCACATAAGCAGAAAAAGCCATAAGTGGTACTGTGGCTCAAGTGGGAGAGTGTTAGCCTGGGGACAGCCCCCCGGACCAGAGTTCAGGCTCCACAACCGACAAAAAAAAAAAAAAGAAAGAAAGAAAAAAGCTCAGTGCCAGCACCCAGGCCCTGAGTTCAAGCCCAAGGACCAGCAAAAAAGAAAAAAAGAAAGAAAAGAAAGCATTCAGTTCTCAGGTATCTAATCTCCCAACCAGAAGTCAAACTGCCAAAACAGAACTTCTTTTTTTTTTTTTTTTTGTCGGTCGTGGGGCTTGAACTCTGGGCCTGGGCGTTGTCCCTCAGCTCTTCAGCTCAAGGCGAGCGCTCTACCACTTGAGCCACAGCACCACTTCTGGTTTTCTGGTGGTTTATTGGAGATAGGAGTCTCACGGTCTTTCTTGCCCGGGCTGGCTTTGAACCGCGATCCTCAGATCTCAGCCTCCTGAGTAGCTAGGATTACAGGCGTGAGCCACCAGCGCCCGGCCCAAAACAGAACTTCTACAACCATTTCTTGCCTTTAGCAATGTCAGAACCGGGAGGGAAAAGCTATCACCTTTAGGTACAGCCTCAGAGGAGAGGGAAGTCAGGCAGTGAAGAGCTTAGAGACCCCTCACCAAGAGAGGCTCATCCTCTCTAGTCAAAAGGTCGTCCTGACAGTGATAGTCACAAGCCCAAACACAGTTAGGGAGAGGGGAAGGCACTGTACCTGGAGCAGGGCACTTAGGGCTACACACAGCTGAAGCTGGCCTCTGACACTTTCTCTCCTCAGCTCCTCTTGAAAAACCATTTGTCACCAACAGATGTAACCAACCCTTCCTACTCAGCAAGCTCAGGCCTCTGCAGGGGTCTCTGCCTTGGGCATTCAATCCTGACAGGGAGAGGACATATCCATTAGGGTATCCCTTGGCTAGCCAGAGAGGTCCCAGGAAGGCTGAAGTGGAACCTTTACCCAGAAAGCCACAGCGGGAACCAAGACAACTACAGGCAACTTGCACTCTCCTTCCCACCCCAACCTGCTTTCTAGCAGAGCAGCAGCTACCACTCACCTAGCCTCCCACTGAGAGGCGGAAGATGCTACCATGCTAAGGACACAGAAAGAAGTCAGCCTAGGCCAGGCACCAGTGGCTCATGCCTGTCATCCTAGCTACTCAGGAGGCTGAGATCTGAGGATCAGGGTTCAAAGCCAGCCTGGGAGGGGGCTGGGAAAGTGGCTCAGTGGTAGAGCGCTTGCTTTGAGCTGAAGAGCTGAGGGACAGCATCCAGGCCCAGAATTCAAACCCCATGACCGGCAAAAAAAAAAAAAAAAAAAAAAAAAAAAAAGTCAGCCTAAGGAACGAACCTGGCTTCGAGAGGAAAAGGATCATCTATGGCAACAAGTTCCAAGAACAAGCTTTCCACACAGCCCCAGCTCTCCTAAAGAGCAGGGGTTTATTAAAAGCGCTTTTCAATTTGCCAACACATTAGCAAGCACCTGGTTGGGTCATGAGTCCACCCATAACAGTCTGCCACAGAAGGCTAGCCCAAGATGGCACTGTGAGCACGCTAGTACTCAACAGACTCACACATCCATTAATCTTCCTCCAGATCCCAGCTGTCATGCAGAGCAATGAGCTGGGCTGAGTCCTGCTCAGAGCTGGTCACTCGTTTGCCTGGGAGCATGGGGGTGGGGAGAAGAGGAGGAGGAAAGGAAGGAGGAGAGGAAGGGGGAGGGGGGAAAGGGGGAATGGGAGAAGGAAGGGAGATTATGATTCTCTATTTTCAAGCTCTGCCCCTAAAGCCAGGAAGGGAAGCAGCTGGCTTCCCGCTTCAGGAGCTCCAATCTCAGACCAGGACAGAGCCAACCAGCTGCCTCAGGAGAGCTCTGGGGGACTTGCACATCAAACGAGTTGGCCGAAGGAGAGAGACCAACCAGGACAGAAGTGGAATGGTCTTCAGCCAAGAATTCTGAATGGAACTCTTCTCAGTACTAGAACATAACAGGAGGTGGAAAAAAGCAGAAAGGGAAACAGTAAAGTCAGACTGGCATGAATCGCAACTTCCCTGGCTGAAGAGGGCCCGCCCATGTGGTAGGAAGTAAAGTGATATCCCATGAAGCCTCTCCTGGTCCAACAAGTCAAGTCTAATCACAGGCTGATCTCACCGCACTGCTGCCCTGCCCTGGCCCATACAGACGGAGTCAAGTCATTTGAACAACCCTGTCAGTTAAGACTCGCCACTCTAAGCACTTGTACCATAGAGGGCAGGGACTCACTCTAGATATTGTGTGATCCAGTCTGGAGCAAAGGTCACAGCAGAAGCCATTGCTTTGGCCTCCCACAGAGAGGTGATGTCTGGCAACAGAAATGTTGGACAGGAAAAAGGGGACAGCCACTAGACACTTCCTCTTTCTCACCAACTGTTATGGTCAGCCCCCACAGGATACATTAGAGTAGCCTGTAGAAGCTCCTGTGGCAGCAATGGCCTGTGAATCACTCCCTAACCAGAAAAGGAAAAGCAGGCCTGACCCTGAGGCCTGACTCAGCCCCAGTATCCCCCAGCCAGCCCCACCCACGAGGGTGAAATCCCTGCCAGCCTACTGTCCTCATCTACACTTGCACACACACACACAAAACCATCCGTTCTCCCACTCTACTATATGCTTATGGTGGTGGGATAGTACCAAGCATCCTTCTAGAAGGGTACTAAGCACTGAGAACAAGAGGTGACTTCATATTCAAAGCACACATCTATCTGTTTTTTGTTTTTTTTGTTTTTGTCAGTCATGGGGCTTGGGCACTGTCCCTGAGCTCTTCAGCTCAAAGCTAGTGCTCTACCACTTGAGCCATAGCACCACTTCTGGTTTTCTGGTGGTTAACTGGAGGTAAGAGTCTCAAGGACTTTCCTACCCCGGCTGTCTTTGAACTGTGATGCTCAGATTTCAGCCTCCTGAATAGCTAGGATTACAGGCATGAACCACCAGTGCCTGGCCTGTCTATTTTGATGGCACTAGGGATAGAACTCAAGAGTCTTGTGCTTGGGCTGGGAAGGTGGCTCAGTGGTAGAGTGCTGAGGGACAGTACCTAGGTCCTGAGTTCAGCCCAACTGGCCAAAAAAAAAAAAAAAAAAAAAAAAGTCCTGCGCTCCAACACTCTTGAGCTACATACACCTCCAGCTTAAGTCATGCCTTTAGAAGTTTACACACACAGACACACAGACACAAACATACGTACAATTATCTGAGTGCCTGTATGCCTGTTTGTGTCTGTGTCTATAGGCATACACTTGTAGGGTAGATTGCCAGACCAAATTCAATGTTTCGGGGTTGTCCTTTCAGCTGCATCACCCTGGCTGGCTCCCGTTCCTTGCCTGTGGCTGGGCTCCAGCCAGCTGTCTTCAACTATGGAGTGTTCTCCAAGACTTCCAGGTCTTTGCTGCAGCCTCCCATCACCTGAGACTCTTTCCCTCCATCCAGCTCCTCTTCCTTTTTCCTGATGAGCCAAGGCTCAGACATCACTTTAACCAGAAAGCCTCATGGACTCCCATCTGGCTCATTTTACCTAGGGGTCCCTCGAAGCAGTCTCCTGCTCAGTCTAGGACTCTACTGCTGTGCACAGCTGGTCTCCTCTGCAACTCTTAGTGCCTGTCTTATTCACCATAACAAAGCCAGAGAGCAGTTCCAGGGAAGTTTCCAAGACTTACTTCCTTTCGTGTCCTTAGTGCCTAGGCACAGTGCCTGGCACCTCAGCAGGCTGCTTAGAAATGCTTCCCTAAAGCTGGGCGCCGGTGGCTCACGCCTGTCATCCTAGCTACTCAGGAGGCTGAAATGAGGATCCCAGTTCAAAGCCAGCCGGGGCAGGAAAGTCCCTGATACTCGTATCTCCAATTAACCACCAGAAAACCTGAAGTGGCACTGTGGCTCCAGTGGTAGAGCACTCGCTTTGAGCTGAAGAGCTTAGGGACAGCGCCCAGGCCCAGAGTTCAAGCCCTACAACAAAAACGGAGAGAGGGGGCTGGGAAGGTAGCTCAGTGGTAGAGCGCTTGCCTTGCATGCCTGAGGCCCTGGGTTCAATTCCTCAGCACCACATAAGCAAAAAGAAAAAAGCCAGAAGTGGCGCTGTGGCTCAAGTGGTAGAGCGCTAGCCTTGAGCTGAAGAGCTGAGGGACAGCGCCAAGACCCAGAGTTCAGGCCCCACAACCGGACCCTCCCCCCTCCCCAAAAAAATAGCAAAGAGAGAGAGAGAAAGAGAGAAATGCTTCCCTAAGTCACCTTGCAAAGTCACAGGGTCAGAGTCTTCCTGCTCTGTTTAGAGTGTCTCCTCACCAAACAGCTTTTAACCCAACCTTGTCCGTGTGACCCCTTTGGCCTGTGCAAAGGCTGGAATGCTGCTGCCCACTGCTTTAAACCCATTCCCTAGGGCCTTCTGGCATCTCAATGGTCACAGTCTCTGGCAAAATTTCAGAGCTTATCACTGGTGTGTGGCACTGGGGCCTGCTGCCCTTCCACTTGTCCTTCCCTAGCTTGCCTCCTGCCATGAGGTCCACAGGTAGTCCCCACACAGGCTTTCTTAGCAGCAGAACTGCCCCTGAGGTGGGGGCAATAGGAGCACAGTGCCAAGGGCCTCAAGGGAGAGCTATTCTAGACTCAGCTCTGCCCAAACAAGTTATGTAACCCTTAACAAGTCATTTGCCCTCGTGGGACCTTCATTTCCACACTTGTAAAATGTGGGGCCCATACAAGCGCTGTGGGCCTGTCCTGTGTGGATATGAGAGCTTTCGGTGCATCTGTGCTCATAAGCCTTCCAACCTTGACCCAGAGACCGCAGCAGGAAGTGCGCACAAACTGTGTGTCCTGAAGACCACTTCCTGACCTTAAGTCAAGTCAACTTGCCTCAAAGCCAGGCTGCGTAAGTAACGGGCCTTGGACATCAGGCTCACAAACTGAAAAACTTCAGCCTAGGGCTCAAAATATTCAAGGTAACCAAGGTGACAGCTCCAGAAATTAAGGTATTAAACTGTAACACGCCTTAGAAACATTACCATCTAAATTTGCGATGCCCTAAGGAAGAATCCTTGCTCTCCCTAGATTTCATTTACCCCCATTCACAAGCTCCCCACCCTCTCAGCCACTCCAAGTAGCAGGAATGTGGCCACAGGCACAGGGACAAGGCGTGGGGAAACAATCTATTTCTCACAGGCCCCAGGGCTTGGCAGCCTCAGGAGAGCAGCTGAGTAGGCGCAGTCCCCAGTGGTGAGGCACACCTAGTGCCTAGCACCTGCCCCCACCCGCATGACTCCCACAGCAGCTGGCTGGCTCCTCTGCTGCTCCTGGGTGGGGAGCTGCCAGCCTGCTGTGAACAGGTAATCCGTGAGGAGAAACTGATTTGGCAAAGCCCAGCAAGCGGCAGTTTCAGTCTCCCTGCCCAGAGTTGGGGGAGGGGAGGCAGGCCCAAGCAGACCAGTTGAACAGGTCCTTCTTTCCACCACCCTACAGTTGTTGCCCTTTTCTTTTTTCTTTTTTTTAAGGGTTCAAAATGGAAGATATAGTCATAAAGCCCAGGAAATCAAGTAGAGAAAGTGATCTTTCTTAGTATGCCTTACCCACAGTGGTCCTTGGCAAACTGGCCCTGACCTCCTCCCAGCTCTTGGTCTGTTCAGAAAAGCTATGGACCCCTGAAGGTGCCTCTGATCTTGGAAGTTAAGCAGGTTTAGGTTTTAGTTAGTACTTGGAGGGGAGAAAAGCAACTGATCTCTGAGATGCTCAAAGGAAAATCTGGGTTCTTGTTGTCACCAGGCACTGAGCTGGTGTGAAATCAGTTCTTCCTGTGCCATGCTCCTGAGTTTTTCTCCCCTATAAATAACTACAGCCTTCTGACACAGAGCACATGATCGCTCCAACTCTGGACAAAATCCCAATACTAGGTGTACCTGTTCACCCACCACAATAGGGAACGACGATAAAGCTAGTTAATCAAAAGCAGCAGCACAAGCAGAGTGTGATCGTAAGCAGAACAGAACTTAGCCAAACCAAGAGGGCTTGGTTTTCTGGCTCTGGTTCCTACTTTGGGAAATCAGGAGGGGATCCCTTATAAGCATATTCTCTCCTGTGGTTTCCTCCCAAGTTCCCCATCTCAGCCCCAAAAACAAAAATCCTTCTTTTTTTTCTTAAAAAAAAAAAGTAATTATTGCACAAAAGTAACATACTGATTAAGATTTGTTACTTAAATGACCAAAAAATGGATAAAGACAGATGTCTAGCTTATAAACCAATATGGGTACACTTCCTCGAGGGTAGATGAAATGGAGAATGCTCATGTTACAATATCTCAGAGCCTCCATGAACTACACCCTCAGCACATTTCTTTTCTTTTTGTTCTTTTTGGCGGTACTGGAGGCTTGAACTGGGGACCTTGTGCTTCTGCCAGTCCTTTTCACTTACCTTATTTTTTAGATAGGATCTCACTTTTTGTCTGTGCTGGACTCCATCTTGATCCTCCTATTTATCTTCCCATGGAGCTGGGGTAACAGGTGTGCATCATCTGTGCCTAGCTTTTTGTTGGCTGAGATAGAAGTTTCTCAAACATTTTGCCTAGGCTATAGCTTCAGATCACAATCCTGCTCATAGCCTCCCAATTAGCTAGGATTATAAACGCAAGCCACCACACCCAGTATCCACTTCTTATTTTCTAGTCAACAAATAATTGAGAGATGATCTTGTATAAGCATAGTAATAGGTCAAATTGGGGGAACTGATACACAGAGGGATAAAATACACCACAGCCTTAAAAAGAATTGACAGCTAACCGGAGAGATAAGCACAAATCACACAATCCAGCTTGTGACAAAATCTAGAAACAGAAGTTAAAGTCAGCCTATGATTATTTATTAGTGGTCTATGGTCTTAATTTTTCAGAGAACAATGGCTAAGAGAGAGCTGAAGATCCAAGTTCTCATGCCTTCTGCCAGCACCTGTCTAGACCCTGGGGCTTCTCTGCATGGGTAGTGAGAAGCATGTAGTGCTGGACACCGGGGTAAGAAGACAATGCAGACTCACCCAAGGTTTAAGCACTTAGTCTTCCTTGCCTTTCATCACTGGCTGAAAACAAGAGTCAAGCACAACACATAAACAAAGATAATATAAGAAGGGCTGTGAAGGTGGCTCAGTGGTAGAGTGCTTGCCTCCCATGCATGAGCCCTGGGTTCGGTTCCTCAGTACCACATAAGCAGAAAAAGCGGGAAGTGGCGCTGTGGCTCAAGTGGTAGAGCGCTAGCCTTGAGTTGAAGAGCCCAGACCGGAAAAAAAAAAAAAAAGATAATATAAGAAGAACTTTAAAAAATAGTCTGTAATCCTAACTACTCAGGAGGCTGAGATCTGAGGAATGTGGTCCAAAGAAAGTCTGGGAAGGGCTGGGAAGGTGGCTCCATGGTAGAGCGCTTGCCTTGCATGCACGAGGCCCTGGGAGATTCCTCAGCACCATATTAAAAAAAAGAAAAAAGCCGGAAGTGGTGCTGTGGCTCAAGTGGTAGAGCACTAGCCTTGAGCTGAAGAGCTGAGGGACAGCGACAGGCCCAGAGTTCAGGCCCCACGACCGGATCCCCTCCCCAAAAAAAATTAAGTCTAGGTAGCAAAGTCCAGTAGACTCTTATCTCCAAGTAAACACCAAAATATAGCTAGAAGTAGAGCTATTATTCAAGTGGCAGAACACTAGCCTAGAGCACAAAAGCTCAAAGATAAGTACCCAGGCCCTGAGTTCAAACCCCAAGACTGGCACAAAATAAAGAAATAAGAAGTTATACAGGACTCTTTTTTTTTTTTTTTTTCGGTCGGTCGTGGGACTTGAACTCTGAGCCTGGGCGCTGTCCCTCAGCTCTTCAGCTCAAGGCGAGCACTCTACCACTTGAGCTACAGCGTCACTTCCGGTTTTCTGGTGGTTTATTGGAGATAGGAGTCTCAGGGTCTCTCCTGCCCGGGCTGGCTTTGAACCACGATCCTCAGATCTCAGCCTCCTGAGTAGCTAGGATTACAGGCATGAGCCACCAGCGCCCGGCTACAGGACTCTTGATATACAGTAAGACCAAAAGGGATACTCTTAGGAGGAAAACAAAAGTGCAATGTCTTCGTGCATCTGATCATATAAAATAGTATTTATTGAAATGAACTCAAGAAATGGAAACAGGTTATTTTCTTCATTGTTTTTGTTTTCTTTTCTGTCTTACTTGTTCATTTGACTTTGGGAGGGTTGAGGGGGGCACTGAAATGAAGGGACAAAGGGCGAACAAATACAACAGTGGTACTCACTAGATACTATGTTGAAAATAAACTATACAACTTGTAATTATGGACAGGTGAGAAAAATTAGGAAAGAGCAAGGGAAAGGGTGACAGCGTCCAAAAAGAAATGTACTCATAGCTAGGTGCTGATGGCTCATGCCTGAAATCCTACTCAGAAGGCTGAAATTTGAGGACTGTGGTTCAAAGGCAGCCCAGGCAAAAAGTCCATGAGACTCATCTCCAATTAACCACCTGAAAACTAGAAGAAGAGCTGTGGCTCCAAGTGGTAGAATGCTAGTCTTGAGCAAAAAAAGCCTAGAGACAACACCAAAGCCCCCAAGTCCAAGCCTTATGATCAATAACAACAACAAAAAAAGGAAATGTACTCCTTTATGTGCTGCCAAAGCAAGCACAAGAAACGTACTCATTAACTGACTTATGTAATTGTAACCCCTCTATATATCACCTTTATAGTAACAATTAAAAAATTTTAAAAGAAAGTGAGAGGAAGAAAGAAAGGTCTGGCTATCAGTGGCTCACACCTATAATCCTATCTACTCAGAAGGCTGAGATCTAAGGTTCACAGTTCTAAGTCAGCCTAGGCAGCAAAGTCTGTGAAGACTCTCCTCTCTAATTAATCACAGAAAAAAAGCCAATCCCAGAGTTTAAGTCCCAGGACTGGCGCCCCCCCCCAAAAAAAAAAAATAAGGAAAGGAAAGGAAGGAAGGGGAGGAAGCAGGGCACCTGTGGATCAAGGTTTGAAGTCAGTCCAGGTAGACTTTTTTTTTTTGACCAATCCTGGGGCTTGAACTCAGGGCCTGGGCACTGTTCCTGAGCTGCTTTTGCTCAAGTCTTAGCTCTCTTAGCACTTGAGCCACAGTGCCCCTTCTGGCACTGTGTATGTGTATGTGGTACTGAGAAATTGAACCCAGAGCTTCCTGTATGAGAGGCAAGCACTTTATCACTAAGCTACATTCTCAGCCACTAGGAAGACAATTTTTTGAGACTCCTTGTTTTGTTTTGTTTGTCGTGGGGCCTGAACTCTGGGCTTTTTCTGCTAATGTGGTGCTGAGGAATCAAACCCAGGGCATGGGAGGAAAACATTCTATCACTGAGCCAACTTCCTAGTCCCTTTTTGAGACTCTTATCTCTAATTAACCAGCAAAAAGGAGAATGTGAAGGTATGGCTCAAGTTGTAGAGCACCAGACTTGAACAAAAGAGCCAAATGTGAGTATGAGAACCTGAGTTCAAGTCCTAATACCAGTACAAAAACAAAACAATATAGAACGAAAGAAACAAATAGTAAAAATAAATAAATAAATAAATAAAGCTGTGTAGGCCAGGTGCCAGTGGCTCACACTTGTAACACTACTCACGAGGCTGAGATCTGAGGATCACTGTTGGAAGCCATTCTGGGCAGAAAAGTCACTGTGAGACTCTTATCTTCAATTAACTACTATAACTCCAGAAGTAGCACTGTGGCTCAAGTGGTAGAGCACTAGCCTTGAGCACAAAGAGACTCAGGGACAGTGCCCAGGCCCTGAGTTCAAGTCCTACAACCAACAACCACCACAAAATGTTGTTTAGGGCTCTTGGTCATAGAAATGAAATCAGGCCAGGAGCTAGTGGCTCATGCCTGTAATCCTAGCTACTCAGGGAACTGAGATTTGTGGATCACAGTCCAAAGCCAGCCCAGGCAGGAAAGTCCATGAGATTCTGATCTCCAATTAGCCACCAGAAGAAAAAAAAAAACAAAAAAAACTGGAAGTGGCACTGTGGCTCAAGTGGTAGAGTGTTTGCCTTGAGCTGAAGAGCTCGGTATAGCACCCAGGCCCAGAGTTCAAGCCCCATAACCAAACACACACACACACACAACAAATGAAGTCAGAAAAAGCGCCTAGCAACAGGAAGTAAAGCCAGTCATCTTAGTAAACAATTGGGGTACCCATGAAGTTCTGCCCCAGAATCCCCATCTCAATACTTGCTGTGACTAGGGAGGCATGTTTACTTTTTTGGGGGTGCAGGGGGAGAACAGGGGAGTAGAGGTGTTAAAGTCTGGGCCTGGCACTTGCTAGGCAGGTGACTTACTAATTAAGCCATGCCTCCAGCCCTAGAAATTGTTCTTTTATCTTCTAGTTGTTGACTGGCAGGTCAATTCCTCAATTCCTATTCAGCCATTGCTACAGCTCAGTTTTAAACTGTCCTCTATCCATCAAGTTTCTAGCAGTTTCAGAGATCTTTGGAAAGATGGTAGGGAGAAATGAATACCAGTCCTAAAAGTAACTAGAAAGAAAATTTTCTAGATAAAAGAGATCCTAAGTCCATGTACAAAAAGAAGTCAGGGCTGGGGTGAGCTCAGTGGTAGAACATTTGCTTAGCATATGAGATGTCCTGGGTTCAATATTCATTCCCCCCCCCCCAAAAAAAAATAGGGGGAGAGGAGGAGGAGAGGGAAGAGTAGGGAAGAGGAGGGGAGGGGAGGGGAAGGGAAGGGAGGGGAGGGGAGGGGAGGGGAAGGAAGGATATGGCGCACACTGGTAATTCCAAGGTTGTAAACTGAGGTAGGATGACTGCAAGTTTAAGATAAGCCTAAGCTATATAGAAAAGATCTTGGGGGTGGGTAGAGGTGGAGGTATTTTTAAAAAGAAAAAAAAAAATAGCCAGGTACCACTGGCTCACGCCTATAAAGCTAGTTACTCAGGAGGCTGAGATCTGAGGATCATGGTTCAAAACCAGCCCAGGCAGGAAACCCCGTGAGACTCTTAACTCCAATAAACCACTAGAAAACTGGAAGTGGTTTATTGTGGCTCGATGGAAGTGTGGCTTAGTGGTAGAGTGCTTGCCTAGCATGCATAAAGCCCTAGTTTCAATTCCTCAGTACCACATAAAGAGAAAAAGCCAGAAGGCACTGTGGCTCAAGTGGTAGAGTGCTAGCCTTGAGCAAAAGTAGTTCAGGGATAGAGCCCAGCCTGAGTTCATGCCCCAGGACTGGCAAAAAAAAAAAAAAAAAATCGGTTAATTCAGAGCTTGGAGGCAAAATCTTCTGTTGGAGGAAAAAGTAGAATTCTGGAATTCTGAAACTAGTTCTTCTATCTAAAAAACAGGAAGTGGCTCTCTGCTCTCTCTGCTCTTTTCTAGCTCTTTCCTTTATCTTTCCTCTCTTTCCCAGCTCTCTCTCATTCCCAGGCCTTTCCCAGCCACGTGGAGTGCCAACCTTGCCAGGTCTACTGAGTAAACCTACCCCTTACCTGAATACCGTGTGCGTGGTGCTGTTCTTACTCGGCTACCTCTTTTTAAAAACCTAACATAAATGGTGCCATGACTCGGATAAAGGGCTTAAAGTCAGGATAGGTGGGATTCCTCTATGGTTTTTTTTCCTCTTTTTTCTTTTTTTGTTTGTTCTTCCCTTTTTGCTCTGAGGAATACCCACAGTTCTGACGGCCTTTTGCGAACCCTGTCTTTGTCTGATGCGGACACAGCGCATCTATACCATTGCTGGCCTTCATGTCCACGTCCACACCACCTCTCTACTCTGAATATTTGTTGGCAATTCTTGATAAGGACCAGGTAAGCTCTACTTATTCTATTTGATTTCCTTGTTGCTTTAACTGGAAATAATAAAGGCTTTTGTGGCAAAGACTGCAGTTCAAAGCCAACCCGGGCTGAAAAATCCCTAAGACTCCATCTCCCAACTAACCTGCAAAGAGCCAGGCTGGAAGCATGGCTCAAGACTCTTATCTCTAACCAGCCAAACACTGGAAGTGGTTCTATAACTCAAAGTGGTTCAGTGCTGGCCTTGAGCAGAAGTGCTCAGGGACAATGCACAGGCCTTGAGTTCAATCCTCCTTGAATACCAACTGGGACAAGCCATCCCAGCAACGAGCACCTAGACTCAGCCAGTCTGGGGACAAGGGAACACGGAGAGGAGTAAGACGAGATGATGTCACATCAGCTACTTGGTGCCTGCCCTTTCAAAATTAACCAGAGCCGGGAGGTCAGTAGAAGTAAGAAGCCTGCCCATACAATGTCTATACCTGTCTACCTATTAACTGAACAGGAATTTATATTCTTGCCTTTGCCATCTGACTTTTCTACCCAGTCACCAGATGTCAGAGGTAGCTAGGGACATTTCTACCAACATTTTCAGCCCCAAGTCCTTCCTTTTGCCATTTATTTGCTCTCTAGTATTTTTTTCCAGCCCCTCAATGCTCATGAGACTTTTCCAGACTTCATCTAAGAACTCACGCCACCAAGGGACAGCTGCTGCTCACTGCCTTCTCTGGGAGGGAACCAAATTTCAGCCTTTTAACCCTACTGTCGACACCCCTTGTCAGCAGGAAGTAGCCAGAGAGAATCTGCGCCCTATTTCATGATTATTAAAAGGCTGGTATGTAAGGTCCACTCCTGGATGGCTAGCAGACTCCACCCTCCTCACAGCAAAGTCTCCACCCAGTACCTGCATTACCTAGGCAACTGGGACACCTGGAAGAAGTCACATCTGCATCCGCTGAGGTCACATCTGAATTTGATGTGGCCACAGCTTTCTCCGCCTGTACCCTAGATAAGGCCTAGCCCAGGCCCAGATGCCCTCTCTCTGCTCTCTCTCTCTCTGCTCTCTCTGCTCTTTTCTAGCTCTTTCCTCTCTCTCTCCTCTCTTTCCCAGCTCTCTCATTCCCAGGCCTTTCCCAGCCACGTGGAGTGCCAACCTTGCCTGATCCCAGCAGGTCTACTGAATAAACCTACCCCTTACCTGAAATAAATAAATAATAAAAAAAATAGGAAGAGAGGGGAAGGGAAAAAACAAATCGTTTAAATAGGGATATAGGTAGATCCATTGCAACAATGAGATGTACAAGTCGTTATGTGGAAAAACGAACTTTACAACTTTGGTGGGGGGGAGGGAGGATGGGAAGGGGAAACAAAAGAGGAGGCTACAATGCTTGATTAGAAATGTACTCATTATCTTGCCCATGTAATTGTAACCCCTCTGTTTTATTTTCACAATTAAAAAAAAAATAGGAAGAGGCTGGAACAGTGGTATATGTCTGTAGTCTCAGCTATATGGGGGGCTAAGTAGGGAGATCACTTCAGCCCACAAATATGAGACCAACCAAGGCAAAAACAAACAAAATATAGGAAGGAAACAAAATCCAGGAAGGATTGGTCCAAATTACCTCAAAAGTAAATCACCCTAGAATGAAGGTAAATAGGACTGGGTTTAAAACTCTTCCTTATAATACAGAGCAGATTATCTACTGTGCTGGAATGGATTACCATGAGGAATTTTATAATGTAAGCATTCTGAACGTGAAACTGGGAGTTCAGCATCTAAACATTATTGAGAAAATCCTCACACTACAATCATGATGATGGCTTAACTTCAGTGTTTGACATTTTATCACCAAGGGATTGGCTTTAACAGTCTGGATTTGGCAGTATGCCCTATCGGCTGCTTCAGTGTCTGGGGTTTCACAAAGGCAGGGTGTTTGCTTCTTAAACACTATCTTAAAAATATATTTCAGAATAGGGTTCAACCATTCCAAGACAGAAGGAAGGAATGAAAACCAAACCAAATAAAAGAATCTGGCACTGCCAAACAGAGAGGAGCTTGCCAGAGGAAGAGCTGGTAGGAAGACACTACTTACTCACTGCAAGCACCAACGAGAGAGAAGGCCTGGTCAGAACTGCTTACTACCAAGTCATAAAATGATGGGTCTGGCATGGAGTTCAGTAGTTAAACATGTCTGAGGCCCTGCATTCCATTTTCAACATCACAGTAAGAAAAGAATTAGAAGATGCTGGGCACTGCTGGCTCATGTCTGTAATCCTAGCTACTCACAAGGCTGAGATCCAAGGATTGAGGTTCCAAGCCAGCCCCGGCAAGAAAGTCTATTGAAACGCTTATCTCCAATTAACTGCCAGAACACTGGAAGTGGCACTGTGGCTCAAAGTGGTAGAATGCTAACCAAGAGCTCAGGATAGCACCCAGTCTCTGAGTTCAAGCCCCACAACTAAAAAAAAAAAAAAAATCATAAGAGGCAGCAGAAGCTTTGAGCTGAAGAGTTGAAGGACAGCGCCAAGGCCCAGAGTTCATGCCCCATGACCAGACCCCCCCCAAAAAAAAAAAGAGGCAGCAGAAGGGGAAGGGGGAAACATGAGGACTGAGAGTTAGAGGCAGCCTGGGCTACATGGCGAAAACCTGTCTTAAAAAAAAAAAGCTGGGCACTGGTGGTTCACACCTGTCATCCTAGCTACTCAGGAGGCTGAGATCTGAGGATCCCGGTTCAAAACCAGCCTGGGAAGGAAAGTTCATGAGACTCATCTCCTAGAATACCAGAAAACGGGAAGCAGCGCTGTGGCTCAAGTGGCAGAGCGCTAGCCTTGAGCTGAAGAGCTCAGGAATAACACCCAGGCCCAGAGTTCAAGCCCCACAACCGACCAAAAAAAAAAAAAAAAAAAAAAGGAATAAAGAAAATGTGGACTTGGAAGTAATATTGACAATATGAGATTAATAAAGGGAATTCCTACACAGGTCCTCTCTTGCTGATCAACTTACATGGTCCCCATCTATTTATTTGAAAAAGTAAATAAATAAAAATAATAAAACCGCTAGAACAGTTACACATCATGCAAAGGACTGTCTTCTAATCAATTAGCAGCCCCACCCCTATGCCAGCATTCCATTAGTAATTAAGGTAGATGGCTTTCTCCTGGGGAATTCAAGTATAAAAGGGCAGAGCCCCTAGGGACCTAACCCATTATGCCAGCCTTTTCATTAGCAGGGAAACCCTGCCACACTCTCTCTAAGGAAGAGCCAGCAGCATCACTGACGAACACCTGTGTGTGAATAGCAACCACCTCTGCGGAGAGATAAAAATGTGCTGGGGCTGAGGAGTGAAGAAGGGAGAACCACTTATAAAAAAATAAAAAATAAAAAAAGCCTACATTCTATGCTCTGCAAAACAATCCGTATGGACCTTGCCTTTCCACTCTAACAAAAAGAGATGGATTCTAAAGTTAAATTAGATATACCACATGACCGTGATTTTGAAGGAACTCAGTTTAGAACGCAAACAACCATATAGTCAAACTCCCTCTTTCACTGCTAGGGCAGCAAGAGGCTAAGTGACGCTTGAACCAAGGCATAGGCAGCAGCTCATGCTAGCATCTTTACCCCATGCTAGCATCTTTAAAAAAAGGCACATCACCAAGGTTAAATAAGTATAATCAAACCAAGTTTAACTAAGCTAAGCAACAACCACTCCTAATAAGAAACAACTGTAGATGTCTAGGAGGGTCACATGCAATTACAGAGACCAGCTTCAGGAGAGAGGCGTGAAACAAGAGAAAAGCAAATGCGAACAGAAAGTGGTGGCATATTACACAAGCAACAGGCTCAAGAGGACATAGTGAGATAGCCAGAGTTCAGCAAAAAGGATTGAATGTACAAGTCCCAAATGCATAGAATGGACTGGCACTACCATCTACAGTGCTCAGTGCTTTGGTAATCAGGCTTAAAACAAGTAAAAACAAAACTCCTTACTTTTTCTTTTGGGGAGGGGATGAGGAGATGTGCTTACCAAAGACTTCTAAAGTCCCAACTCTTCATTGTACCATAAAGCAGGACAAGCCAGCCAGGGCAGGAAAAGTCCCTGAGACTCTTATATGCAATTAACCACCAGAAAACCCGAAGTAGTGATGTGGCTCAAAGTGTTAGAGCGCTCGCCTTGAGTGAAGAAATGTAGGGACAGTGGCCCAGGCCTTAAGTTCAAGCTCCATAACTGACCAAAAAATGAAGTAATAAAAATTAAAAAGCAGGACAGTCAAATTGAGAAGCCTCAATTGTTCTAGGCATGAGGTTGCTTGTTACCAAGTTTTAGCTATCAGGGCTTTGGTTTCTTTAAAGTAGTTCCTGAAATTCCAGAAGATGGGAGAGATAAAGCAGCAAATAAGCAGCCAGGATTCAGTAAGGTCTGTCAGTTTCCCCGGCTCCTGTGGCGCACATGTGCTATGTAGGTCATTGCTCTATGTGTGCCACTTTTCTTTTGTACCAACACTAGAGCTTGAAGTAAGGGTGCTCTTGTTTAGTTTTTGGGGTTTTCTTTTCTTTTTTTTTTTTTTTTTTTTTTTACCCCCTGCTCCAGGCTGGAGCTCCACACTTGAGCCACACTTTCACTTCCATCTTTTTGCTGGTTGGACAAAGTTTCTGAGACTTTTCTCCCTGGATTGCTTTTGAATCATGATCCTCAAATTTCAGTCTCCTGAATAGCTAGGATTATGGGCATGAGCCACCAGTGACCAGCTTTTCAACTTTTTCATTTTTATTTTTTCCTGGTCGGTCATGGGGCTTGAACTCTGGGCCTGGGCGCTGTCCTTCAGCTTTCATCTCAAGGCAAGCACTCTACCACTTGAGCCATAGCACTACTTCTAGTTTTCTGGTGGTTTATTGGAGAAGAGTTTCATGGAGGGGCTGGGAAAGTGGCTCAGTGGTAGAGTGCTTGCCTTGCACTCATGAGGCCATGGGTTCAATTCCTCAGCACCACATAAGCAGAAAAAGGCGGAAGTGGCTCTGTAGTTCAAGTCCTAGAGTGCTTGCCTTGAGCTAAAGAGCTGAGGGACAGCGCCCAAGCCCAGAGTTCAGGCCCCACGACCAAGAAAAATTAAAAAAAAAAAATTAAAAAAGAGTCTCACCGACTTTCCTGCCCGGGCTGGCTTTGAACTGTGTGATCCTCCTTAGTAGCTAGGATTACAGGCATAAACCACTGGCACCCGGCTCAACTTTGTAAATGTTATTTGCTGATTTTGTGCCAGTAGTAGGGCTTGAACTCAGGGACTGGGTGTTGTTCTTTACCTTTTCTGCTCAAGGATACAGTTCCACTGGTTGTTTTTTTTATAATGAGGGATGCTTAGCTTGTACCTTATACTCTGTCGACATAACTAAGCCAGGACTAAAAGGCTTTCCACAGCCAAGAAAGGCTAATTCAAACAATGACTCAATCTGGACCATCTAGATTTATCCTGACTCAATATCTGTTTCCCATCTGTAAAGTAGGGGAAATAGTAAGAGTTACTATCTTACAAAAAGTAAATGAGCTAATGAATGTAAAACATTAAGTAAGTGCCCAGGACAAAGTAAATGCTCAATAAATATTTGTAGCTAAAGATACATAAACATCTGGCACTGGTGGCTCATAGTTGTAATCCTAGCTACTCAGGAGGCTGAGAACTGAAGAAAGGTTCTAAGCCGACCTGGGCAGGAAAGTCCATGAGACTCTTACCTCCAATTAACCACCAGAAAACTGGAAGTGGAGCTGTGGCTCAAGTGGTAGAGTGCTAGCCCTGAGCAAAAGAGCTAAGGAATAGCATACAACCCCTGAGTTTAAGTCCCATGACCAAAAAAAGAAAAAAGATATATAACCTTAAAGGCAAACCAGGCCAAGTGATTGGCAATGTATGGGGTGCTATCTATTCTTTTAAGTTCAAATTTCCCCACAACTAAGAAAAATGTATGGAACTTAAAAGCTCATCCAGAAAGTACTATCACATTCTTACACCACCTTAGTAAGTAGAGTGAACAAATAATAGTCTTTTTTTTTTTTTTCCTAGTACCAGTCCTAGAGCTTGAACTCAGGGCCTGGGCGCTTGTCCCTAAGCTCAGGGTTGTGCTCAGGGTAGTGCTCTACAACATAAGCCACACCTCCACTTTCGTCTATTTGGTAATTACTTGGAGTTAAGAGTCTCCTGAAATGAACTTTCCTGCCTTGGCTGGCTTTGAACTGCACTCCTCAGATCTCAGCCTCCTGAGTAGCTAGGATTACTGGCATAAGCCACTAGCACCAGGCTTAAGCTATAGCCTTTATCTTCTATATAGACCGTAGCCAAAGACAGAAAACAGCCTAACAAGCACAATTCTGGAACACAAATGAAAGCTAAATGAGTATCTGAAAAAATGCTTTGTGTAGAGGATTACAGGACTTGCTCAGCGACCGGCAACAGAACTGTAATCTTGAAGATCTGTATGTAGACTCAAATTGATACAAGCTAAACATGTGATTAAACAATTTTGTTTTTTAAAAATTATTCCAAGGGGATGTGATTGGGAGTAAATGATAGTTTAAAAAGTTTTTCTTGAAGCCCAGGAAGGTGACTATTTGAGGAGGCCCAGTCTACTGTGGTAGTAGCTCTTAAATCAGGGGTGCTTTGGAAATTGGTGGATTATGATGTACAAAGAATAAAGTCTGAGAATTATAGGCTAGTTTAGAAACTATATATATATATAATATATATTACAATTATATATATATAATATATATATTACAATTTTACCTGTCAAAGACATCAAAGACAAAATTCACACCCTGTTATCAGCTCATCAAATTTGCTGACCTCTTAGAGGAGAAAATACAATGTAAGTACATAAGTGTACTTTACAAAATGTTGGCAAGCCTATTTCATTAAAAAAACAAGAGGCAAGCTGGGCACTGGTGGCTCACACCTGTAATCCTAGCTACTCAGAGGCTGAGATCTGAGGATCGAGGTTCAAAGCCAGCCCTAGCAGGAAAGGCCGTGAAACTCTTATCTCCAATTAACCACCAGAAAACCAGAAGTGGTGCTGTGGCTGAAATGGTAGAACACTTGCCTTGAGCTGAAGAGCTGAGGGACAGCATATACAACAGACAAAAACAAAACAAAACAACGACAAGAGGCAGGGGCAGGGGGCAGGGAGCATGGAAGGTGCCTCAGTAGTAGCATGCTTGCCTTGCATGCATGAGGCCCTGGGTTTGAGTCCTTAGCACCACATAAATAGAAAAAGTCAGAAGTAGCACTGTGGCTCAAATGGTAGAGCGCTAGCTTTGAGTAAAAGCAGCTCAGAGACAGTACCCAGGCCCTGAGTTCAAGCCGCAGGACTGGCAAAAAATTAAAATTAAAATTAAAAAAACGAGATAAGACTGGGATTGTAGCTCACTGGTACAGTGGAGGGCCCCTGGGTTCCATCCTTAGCACTGGAAGCAAGGAAAAAGAAGAGGGGAAAAAAAATCTAACAAGAGTACAGAAAGCTGGGTGCTGGTGGCTCATGCCTGTAATCCTAGCTATTCAGGAAGCTGAGATCTGAGAACTGTGGTTCAAAGCCAGCCTAGGCAGAAAGTCCATGAAACTCTTATCTCCAATTAACCACCAGAAAATCAGAAGTGACACTGTGGTTCAAAGTGGTACAGTGCTAGCCTTAAGTAAAAGAACTCAAGGACAGCACCAAGGCCCTGAGTTCAAGCCCCATGACCAACCCTGCCCCCCCCCCCCAAAAAAGAGGAGAGTACAGTACAGTAGAAGAAAAGGGAACAAAAGTATGCAGGCTTGGTATGTATCCAACTGACAGAGTGTTGGGTGTGCTATGACCACAGCTACCCAGCCTTCAGCTATTGTAGGCAACAAGGTTCTTCAAGGATACAAGCCATGCAAGCTTTGCAGTTTTCAAATTTGGAACTGACCAATAGCCAACATATAAACTAAAAAAAAAAAAAAAAACCTACTGTGATGATGAAATTCAAGTAAGCCAAATGATCTTTTTAATGGAATAAAATAAGAAAAGCCAATGCTGTTTTCAAAGGAGAAATAAGCCAACTTTGATCCAAGTCCCTGAGGTCACTGAGAACCAGCCTTCTCAGCTAGAATGACTGCAAACCAAGGTGGCAAGTGCTTTCCTGAGTCTGGGCCAAACTCTGGGATGGCAAAAAAACAGGCTCATTATGAGGTCAAAGCAAGTCACCAACCAATCAAGGACAGTGCTGATGAACCTGATATTTACCCATAAGTGATTCTCACACTTCTGTTTGGGACTTCTCACCTTCCCCTTTACACTCTTCATTACTGATGATGTCAAATAGCTTTTGTTCATGTGGGTTATAGCTATTCATATTTACTATATTAAAATTAGAACTGAGACAAAAACTTTGAATTAAATTTTTTTTACTAGCTTAGTATGTTGGCACACACACTGGTAATCCCAGGACTCAGGAAGCTGAGGCAGGAGGATCTCAAATTCAGGCCCACCTGGGCTACTCAGCAAGGCCATGTCTATATATAAATTAATAAGTAAAATTTTGCTGATCCCATTACAACTATGCTTTTTTTTTTTTTTTTTGCCAGTCCTGGGTTTTGAACTCAGGGCATGAGCACTGTCCTTGAGCTTCTTTTGCTCAAGGCTAGCACTCTACCACTTGAGCCAAAATACCACTTCTGGCCTTTTCTGTTTATGTAGTACTGAGGAATCAAACCCAGGGCTTCATGCATGGAGGCAAGCAGTTTACCACTAAGCCACATTCCCAGCCCTGTATGCATGATATTTTTAATGAAATCCATATTTTCCAATGAATCAATTTAATATATATAATCAGTAAAAATACAAATATACTAACTTCAAAATGGAATTCGAGCTTTTACATTAACCTCGAAAACATTATGCTATGTGAAATACACCAGACACAGAAAGACAAATATGCAACATGATTCTACTTTTTTTTTTTTTGGTCAGTCATGAGACTTGGGATCTGTCCCTGAGCTCTTCTGCTCAAGGCTAGCACTCTACCACTTTAAGGCACAGCTCCACATCTGGTTTTCTGGTAGTTAAGTGTATATAAGAGTTTCATGCGGGGCTGAGAATGTGGCTCAGTGGTAGAGCACTTGTCTTGCATGCTTGAGGCCCTGGGTTCAATTCCTCAGCACCACATAAACAAAAAAGAAAAAAGCCAGAAGTGGCGTTGTGACTCAAGTGGTAGAGCGCTAGCCTTGAGCTGAAGAGCTGAGAGTCAGCGCCCAGGCCCAGAGTTCAGGCCCCACGACTGGACCCAAAAAAAAAAAAAAAAGTGTTTCATGGGGATTTTTCTGCCTGGGCTAGCTTTCAATGGCAATCCTCAGATCTCAACCTCCTTAGTAGCTAGGAATACAGGCATGAACTACTAGCGCCTGTAATTCTCCTGAATTTCTGATTCCACTGATATGAAGAATAGGCAGATTCAGGGCGGGGAATGTGGCTTAGTGGTAGAGTGCTTGTCTAGTACACATAAAGCCCTGGGTTTGATTCCTCAGTACCACATAAACAGAAAGAGCCAGAAGTAGTGCTGTGGCTTAAGTGTAGAGTGCTATGCTAGGCTTTAGCACAGAGAAGCTCAGGGACAGAGCCCAGCCCCTGAGTACAAACCCCAGGACTGGCCAAAAAAAAAAAAGACAAATTCATAAAGACAACTGGTAAAATAGAGTTTTTCAGGGGCTCTGGGAAGGTGGATGTTATTGTCTAGTTTGTACAACTTCCATCTTGGATGATGAAAATCAATGAGACTTAATTTAATGGCACTGGTCTAACTTGACAATTAACATAAATTTTGTTAAGTTATGTATATTACAATAAAAAATGGAATTAGAACACAAGGTCACAGAGAACTTTAGACCACCATAATTGAGCAACATTCTATAAAAATTTGGAACAGTATTCTTTAAACTATCAAGGTCACTAAGCACCAGTGGTTCAGACCTGCAATTCTATCTACTCAGGAAATTGAGACCTAGAGGATCACATCCAAAGCCAACTCAGATAGAAAAGTCCAAGAGACTTCATCCCTAATTAGCCAGCAAAAACCCAGACTGGATATAGATAGCTAGGCAACAGTGGTTCACACCTATAATTCTACCTTCTACTCAGGAGGCTGACAAGGAAGATCACAGTTGGAAGTCATCCCAAAGAGAAAAATCTGAGAGACTCTTATTTCCAATTAACTAGCAAAAAGTCAGGCTGGATACGAGGCACAGGTGGTAGTTCATGCCCATAATCCTAGCTACTTAGAAGGCTAAACTCTGAGAATCCCAGTTCAAAGCCAGTTTGGGCATACAAATCTGACACTCTTTAATAAAGCAGCAAAAAAAATCTGGAACTGGAAATGTAGCTCAAGTGGTAAACACCAGCTGAGCAAGCAAGCCAGCAAGAGTAAGATTCTGAGTTCAAACCCCAGTACCAAAAAAAAGGGAGAGAAACTGCTGAGATCCCAGTTACTGGGAAAGCATAAAAAGAATGATGGTATAGGTCAGCCAAGCAAAAAGCAAGACATTATTTGAAAAAATAATGTAAGACAAAAAGACTGGAGGAGTGGCCCAAGTGGTAGATTTCCCTTAAGTTCAAAACCTCAGTATAAACAAACAATGGTAGACCAAATAAAACAAAAACAAAGAATAAGCTCTAACAAAACAAATAGGGCTGGGAAGGTGGCTCAGTGGTAGAGCGCTTGCCTTGCATGCCTGAGGCCCTGGGTTCGATTCCTCAGCACCACATAAGCAAAAAGAAAAAAGCCAGAAGTGAGGCTGTGGCTCAAGTGGTAGAGTGCTAGCCTTGAGCTGAAGAGCTGAGGGACAGCGCCCAGGCCCAGAGTTCAGGCCCCACAACCAGACCCCGCCCCCAAAAAAAGAAAGAAATAAGGCTAGGTGCTCTGGCTTACACCTAACAATTCCATCTACTCAGAAGCCAGTCCATGCAAAAAAGTTAACAAGACCCCATACAAGACTCTACCCTCAAAAACTAAACTGAGGGGCTGGGAAGGTGGCTCAGTGGTAGAGCGCTTGCCTTACATGCCTGAGGCCCTGGGTTCAATTCCTCAGCACCACATAAGCAAAAAGAAAAAAGCCAGAAGTGGCTCTGTGGCTCAAGTGGTAGAGTGTTAGCTTTGAGCTGAAGAGCTGAGGGACAGCGCCCAGGCCCAGAGTTCAGGCCCCACGACCAGACCCCCCCCCAAAAAAAATAAATAAATAAATTGAATGAGGGAAGGGATGACACTGCTCAAAAAGAAATGTACTCTTTACAACTTATATAACTGTAACCCCTCTGTACATCACCCTTTATAATCACAATAAAAAATTTTACTGGGGGCTGGGAACGTGGTTTAGTGGTAGAGTGCTTGCCAGGCATCCATAAAGTCCTTGGTTGATTTCTGAGTACCACATAAACAGAAAAGGCTGGAAGTGGTACTATGGCTCAAGTGGTAGAGTGATAGCCTTGAGCAAAAGAAGTTCAGGGACAGTGCCCAAGCCCTGAGTTCAAGCCCCAGGACTGGCAAAAATAAATAAGCTTGTCTTTTTGGGGGAAGGAGAAAGATGGTCTCGCTGTGCTGCCCAGGCTATTCTAAACTCCTAGACTACCGTCCTCAACCACCTCAACCACTAGACTACAGGTTCATGTAACCTCACTAGACAAAAGGAATTTCTTGGGGCTGGGAAGGTGGCTCAGTGGTAGAGCGCTTGCCTTGCATGCATGAGGCCCTGGGTTCGATTCCTTACCACCACATAAGCAGAAAAAAAAAGCCGGAAGTGGTGCTGTGGTTCAAGTGGTAGTGTGCTAGCCTTGAGCTGAAGAGCTGAGGGACAGCACCCAGGCCCAGAGTACAGGCCCCATGACTGGACCCAAAAAAAAAAAGAAATTTCTTGCTACTCAGGAGGCTGAGATCTGAGGATCTCGGTTCAAAGCCAGCCCAAAGGAAAGTCCGTGACACTCTGATCTCCAATAAACCCCTAGAAAACCAGAAGTGGCGCTGTGGCTCAAGCGGTAGAGTGCTCGCGTTGAGCTGAAGAGCACAGGGACAGCGCACAAGTCCAGAGTTCAAGCCCCACAACCAACCAAAAACAAAAAAAAAAAAAGAAATTTCTTAAAATATTTATTCATTCAAAATAATATTAAGCCTGGCACTGGTAGCTCACACCTGTAATCCTACCTACTCAGGAGGTTGAGATCTGAGGATCTCGGTTCAAAGCCAGCCTGGGCAGGAAAGTTTGTGAGTTTCTGATTTCCACTAGAAAACTGGAAGTGACGCTGTGGCTAAAGAGATAAAGTGTTGCTGGGCGCCGGTGGCTCACGCCTGTAATCCTAGCTACTCAGAAGGCTGAGGATTGCGGTTCAAAGCCAGCCTGGGCAGAAAAGTCCATGAGAGGGCTGGGAAGGTGGCTCAGTGGTAGAGCGCTTGAGGCCCTGGGTTCGATTCCTCAGCACCACATAAGAAAAAAGAAAAAAGCCGGAAGTGGCGCTGTGGCTCACGTGGTAGAGCGCTACCCTTGAGCTGAAGAGCTGAGGAACAGCGCCCAGGCCCAGAGTTCAGGCCCACGACCGGACCCAAAAAAAAAAAGAAAAAAAAAGAAAAAAGAAAAGTCCATGAGACTCTTATCTCCAATAAGCCACTAGAAAACCGGAAGTAGTGCTGTGGCTCAAGCGGTAGAACGCTCGCCTTGAGCTGAAGAGCTGAGGGACAGCACCCAAGCTCAGAGTTCAAGCTTCAGGACCGACAAAAAAACAAAGAGGTAGAGTGCTCGCTTTAAGCTGAAGAGCACAGGGACAGCACCCAGGCCCATAGTTCAAACCCCATGACCAACAACAACAAAATAATAGTAATATGAAACAAATACACATTTATGCAACCTATTTTTAATGGAAAACTGTTTTCCTAAACAAACTAAAATTTGATAACAAGAGTTGCATTCTTTTACCTCCTTGCATGTCTCCTTAATATCTGAATTAATGGACTACAGCTGACTTCAAATCTATGTCTGCAATCAATGTTTCAACACCTTGTTTGGAAGTATGTGAAAACAACCCGACTTCATATAGGCAGTTAGAAAACAGTTTACAGCCTTCCAGATACAGAGGATTTTCTTCTTTGATACCAGGCCAAAACTGGGGAGCTGTGAATATGGCTTAGTAATAGAGTGCTTGCCTAGCATGCAAGAGACCCTGGGTTCTATTCCTAGGTACAACATAAACAAAAATTTAAAAAAAAATGCGGGCTGGGAAGGTGGCTCAGTGGTAGAGTGTTTGCCTTGCATGCATGAGGCCCTGGGTTTGATTCCTCAGCACCACATAAGCAGAAAAAGCTGGAAGTGGCATTGGGGCTCTAGTGGGTGGGTGTTAGCCTTGAGCTGAAGAGCTAAGGGACAGCGCCCAGGCCCAGAGTTCACGCCCCACAACCAACAAAAAATAAAATAAAATTGAAACAGTGGTAGCTGCAAAGTAGATTCTTAAATTTTACCAATAAACCTTTTTTATATACTCGTATGTTAAAATTCATTGGTTAGCTTGTTCTTTGAATGGCTCTTTTACCCACTGAAGAATATCCCTACACTGAATTAAGCAGAATTTCCAAATTCTAATACTTACAGTATCAAAAGTCATGTTATCTTTACACTGTTCTCACCACCTCTTTGATAGATACAAAGTTCCCAAAATTCCAATTTTCACTTGAAAACTTGAATTTTATCATTCTGACATCAGTGAAAGCTACTTTATTAATTTCCAAGAGAATGTCCACTGAAGTTGTCCAGTTTGGTCCATCAGTTGTTATTTTTTTTTTTTTTTTTTTTGGCCAGTCCTGGGTCTTGCACTCAGGGCCTGGGCACTGTCCCTGAGCTGCTTTGCTCAAGGCTAATACTCTACCACTTGAGTCATAGTGCCATTTCTGGCTTTTTCTGTTTATGTGGTACTGAAGAATTGGACCCAATGCTTCATACATGCTAGGTAAGCACTCTACCTCTAAACACATTCCCAATCCCAGTTGGTATTTCTAGTTAAAATGATCCATGCAGCTGGTTCAGCTCTGTCACACGTGCTCTTCCACCAAAATGTGGCTCATAGCAGTGATGTTTCGTGGGTATGGCTCAGTGACGCTTCATGATCCACAAGATTAAAAGCACTTTTGTTAATGGGGAAGATAAAATGAAAATTGTTTCTAGCTATTCATCCAAGATGTTCTTGAGTGGCAGCAACGAAGACCACGACTTTGATCACTGGTGGTCTAGTATCTTGATTCGATTTTGGCGCCAGCAGTTTTTTCTGTCATTGCTTCTGTGCCATCAGTGTAAATGGAAATGAAACTGTTCCAGGGTAAATCAAGAGATTCAGAAGTTATTCAATCCTTTGAATATTTATCACCACTTGTGTCTGTGGCTGAGCATTCACATAAATTATTCTTTGACGAGTCAATGCTGGTGAAGCATGGCAAGCCATGTCTGTACATTCGCTTGTGTTAGGTGAGAGTGAACATTCTGAAAATAAGGTATTAACTTGGTCTTCATGACTACAGTTACCTCTTCTATTCACCAAGTACCAGAAACATCTCAAGTGACGATGCCCTGAATTCTACTGATTTTTCATCCAGTGGGCACTCAGGAATGTTAGCTGTCTAAGACCTGCTTAGCCTCTCAGCTACTGTGCAGGTTTCTCTTGCCAAAGCAAAATGGTCACTTGGCTCATAGGAGGCTTCAGTGACTCACCTCCAGAGTGAAAAACTAGAAGATCCTTTGACTTTTAAAGTACTCATAGTATGAACACTTAAAATAATTCAATTCTAGATGAGGTTGATCTGGGTGCAGTTTACAGATATGGATAGATATGCTACAATAGCCCCTCCCCTTTTTGTGGCAGGAGGAGGGAATGGGGGATGTGTCTATCATGGGGCTTGAACTCAGGACCTGGGCACCATTCCTGAGCTCTTTTGTTCAGGGCTAGAGCTCTACCACTTTGAGCCACAGCACCACTTCTGATTTTCTGGTGGCTAATTGGAGATAAGACTCATGGACTTTCCTGCGTGAGCTGGCTTTGAGCTACAACTCTCAGATCTCAGCTTCCTGAGTAGCTAGGATTAGAGGCATGAGACAACAGAGCTCTGTTATGAAACCCATTTGTATGATTATGTATGCTAATAAAAATATTCAATTCTCAGCTGGGCATCAATGGCTTGTGCCTAGTACTAGCTACTCTGGAGGGGGAGATCTGAGGATCATGATTCAAAGCCAGCTTGGGCAGGAAAGTCTATGAGACTCTTATCTCCAATTAATCACCAGAAAACCAGGAGTAGTGCTGTGGCACAAAGTGGTAGAGCACTAGCCTTGAGCAAAAGAGCTCAGGCACAACGCCCAAGCCCTGAGTTCAAGACCGACGATGGACCACCCCCCAAAAAAAAGAAAAATTCAGTTCTCTTTTCTTTAAATTACTATTGACATTGCAACAATGATGCACCTTGGGTGGTAATACCAGACAAAAGTGTTTTGTTGCTGAAGATATACCAAGGCACATTATTAACATCTATAATATTGAGAAGACAGTTTCATTATAACTTTTTTCCTTCAAATTCTTATTTGTACTTCTGCCCGATTTCTTTGAGGTGGAATCCCCTCTTATACTTGTTGAAATGTTCATTTTAGTATCTTTAAATGGATGTTGCAGCTATACTTTGAAAAAGCTAATCTAATCATCCCTTTTAAGATAATACTCATACTTAAATAAGAAAAATACTATAGGGGCTGGGAAGGTGGCTCAGTGGTAGAGCGCTTGCCTTGCATGCTCGAGGCCCTGGGTTCGATTCCTCAGCACCACATAAGCAAAAAGAAAAAAGCCGGAAGTGGCGCTGTGGCTCAAGTGGTAGAGCGCTAGCCTTGAGCTGAAGAGCTGAGGGACAGCGCCCAGGCCCAGAGTTCAGGCCCCACGACCGGACCCAAAAAAAAAAAAAAAAAAAAAAAAAAAAAGAAAAATACTATAAACTGCCTTCTAGCCGGGCGCTAGTGGCTCACGCCTGTAATCCTAGCTACTCAGGAGGCTGAGATCTGAGGATAGCGGTTCAAAGCCAACCCGGGCAGGAGAGACCGTGAGACTCCTATCTCCAATAAAAAACCACCAGAAAACCGGAAGTGGCGCTGTAGCTCAAGTGGTAGAGCGCTCGCCTTGAGCTGAAGAGCTAAGGGACAACGACCAGGCCCAGAGTTCAAGCCCCACGACCAACAAAAAAAAAAGAAAAAAAAAAAAAAAACTGCCTTCTATTTTAGAATGAATAGTATACATTAATTGTATTAATGCATGGTATTCCTTTGTAACAGTTCCATGCATACAACTTATGCTGATCAACCACACCATCTCTATCATTCTCCCTTATACCTTGTTTCCCCTTTCCCAAAACAATTTCAACAAGTTTCATTGTTCTATTTTCTTTCTTTCTTTCTTTTCTTTTCTTTTTTTCTTGCCAGTCCTGGGGCTTGAACTCTGGGCTTGGGTGCTGTCCCTGAGCTTCTTTTGCTCAAGGCTGGCACTCTACCACTTGAGCCACAGCACCACTTATTTTTTTTTTTTTTGAGTAGTTTACTGGAGATAAAAGCCTTATAGACTTTCCTGCTCAGTTTCAAACTACCATCCTCAGAACTCAGCTTCCTGAGTAGCTAGGATTACAAGTGTGAGCAATCAGCACCTGGCTCATTATTCTATTTTCATACATGCAAACAGTTTCCATCATTTATATCTTCATATACCTCCTCCTTAGCCCTCTCTGCTCCTGCTGCCACCTCTACCCGAACAAAGTTGCTCCACTTTCATGTCAGTTGTTTTCTCATTGTGGGTATTAATTGCACCAAGAGGCTCCACCATGGTGTTTTAGGTAAGACATTACCCTACTTTGCTCAGAACAATCTTTTCTACTGCTTTCTCAATCCTAACCTCCCCAACCCCTATTAAGACTCTTTATGCTGACATCTCATATAGTTGCAATGTATTTCTAGGTTTTTTGCCATTCATCTATTTTCCCTCTCCCCTTCCCTCATCCTCTTAAATAGTTCAGCAGAAATATATTTTTTTAAGTTAGACTTTTGACTTTTTTCCAAATACTTTTTGGTATTACAAGATATACATACTCCTTGCAGTTTCCTAAAAGATAGGAAAATACCAGAATTTCAAAATAATGACCTATTAGACAATAATGAAGTTTATGAAAACTCTAGCAGGAAAACCAAAGAGAGCTGGGAAGAGAATAACAGAAGTTCCAAGAACAAAAGTTCCAAGAACAAAGTAAGTTCATCACTAAAAACGTCATATTTGTATGTAAAAGGATGTAATAAAGAAGCCCACATCTCATTAGCTGGTGATGTGATCACATATTATATAGCCCTTGAAAATCACCACCATCCAGGTAAGAACCTGAAAGTGAAAAACAGCATGTTACAATAAAAATAACTGATACTGACTGTATGTACCACTTGAAAGGGCCTTAGTGATTCCTATGGCCCCAACATCACAGAGAACTAATTCAACATCATACCATCAAAATTAGCAAAATCTTCCCAGGTCTCTCTCAAGACAGGGTCTGGACTTATTTCTGATAAGGAAAAGAGTCTATCAGAACTGGCTGTAAGGTCAGAGGAAACAGCCAAGAATCGGCTTGGATTAGCTTCAGTCACCACGGAAACCAGAATACGGTCCCTAATAAGTTGTCAGGTTGAAAGGCCTAGCTTTACTAAGGAAGGTAGCTCTAGAGACACAAAAAGAACTGAATTTTTGTTTTCTTCTGAAACAAGGTCTCACCATTTAATTGAAGCTGGCCTCTAACTGGTCAGCTTCCTGCCTCAGCCTCCCAAGTGCTGGGATTAAGACAAGCAAGCACCAGCAAACGAGAATGAACTTCTTTTCTAAAGTAGCCAACTCTTAACTTTATAGAAACCAGAGGAATGGGAAAAGAAAAGGAGTGGGTGGTTCTAGGATTCCATGCATGAAGGAGCTCTCAGACTGTCAAAATTCCTCTCCTGTCTGGGTGCCAGTGGCTCATGCCTATAATCTTAGCTACTCAGGAAGCTGAGATCTGAGGATTGTGGTTGGAAACCAGCCCAGGCAGGAAAAGTCCATGAGACTCTTATCTCCAATAAACCATTCAAAACAAAAAACAAAAAACAGAAGTGGTGCTATGGCTCAAGTGGTAGCTCAGGGACAGAGCGTAGACCTTGAGTTCAAGCCCCAGAACTGGTACACACACACAAATCCTTCTTCTGAGCCATGCCACAGATACAGGAGAGTGAGATAAGTAAATGAAAAACCCAATATGGAGAGGAACATAGATAGATGGGGCAATAAAGGGAGTTCAAAGACACCAAACAGGAAAAGTAAAGTGGTAGAGTATGACACCTCAGCAGAGAGGTCAAAAGAAAGAGAAAAATACAATGAAAGAAAATAGAGCGCCTGATGCGCTAGCTCTGAAGCTACTCTGTTACCTTCCTCCCTGATCACGGCTGCACAGTGAAAAGCCCCATCAGCTTACTTGCTGTTCTGACAAGGCATTTGGGCTCCACAGATGGCAAGAGATGAAGATAAACAAGGAGCCGACAGAGCCCACGATCTCAGTCCCAGATTCAGACCAAAATTCACAGGAGCAGCTGAGAAATGGCTGCATCCCTTCATGCCTTTGAAAGAGGAGTAACAAGAACCTGCCCTTGAAGGCAATTCTGCTAGGGACAAAGGAACCTTCATTCCTGTACTGCTAAGCCCCATGTGGTCTATAAGAGAAACAGAGAGCTTTCTCTTGTGGCCAAAGGGCTGATACAGCGCATAAAGAGAGACTTTGGTAAAGGAAATCCCTGCACTTGGTGGGGCCTTACCAAAAGGAACCCTTGACATCTCCTCTAAAACTGGAGTCCCTGCTCACAAAATCGATGGCCTTCTGGTTATCAATGAAACTGCACATCCATCATTACCAGCATTCGTAACACTGAAATATGGACAGGCAGCAGGTGGTGTTTTTTCCTTTAATCAAAATTGACTAATATTGAGGCTTTATTTAAAATAAAATTGTTATGAGGAGGAGGAGAAGGAGGAGAAGGAGAAGGAGGAGAAGAAGTAGGAGAAGGAGAAGAAGAAAAAGAAGAGGAGGAGGAGGAAGGGAGGGAGAAGGGAGGGAGTAAGGGAGGGAGGGAGGGAGGGAGGGAGGAAGGAAGGAAGGAAGGAAGGAAGGAAGGAAGGAAGGAAGGAAGGAAGAGAAGGAAGAAGAAGAGCTGCTAGTGGCATAAGCCTATAATTCCAATACTAGGATCAGTTCCAGGCCAGCCTGGGTACACAGTGAAACCTCATCCCCTCCTCCCAAAAAATTATATGAAATTCTCCAACAATATTCTATTTCTTTTATATAGTAACTGGTAAAGGGAAAAAAGGAAGGAAAAGAGAGAGAAGATAAGAGGGAGGGAGCACTGGTGTCTCACACCTGTAATCCTAGCTACTCAGGAGGCTGAGATCTGAAGATCCCGATTCAAAGCCAGCTAGAGCAGGAAAGTCCATGAGACTGTTCTGTCTAATAAAACCACCAGAAGGGGCTGGGAAGGTGGCTCAGTGGTAGAGCACTTGCCTTGCATGAAGCCCTGGCTTCGATTCCTCAGCACCACATAAGCAAAAAGAAAAAAGCCGGAAGTAGCACTCCAATGGTAGAGCGCTGGCCTTGAGTTGAAGAGCTGAGGGACAATGCCCAGGCCCAGAGTTCCAGCCCCACCATGGACAAAGAAAAAAAAAAAAAAGAAGGAAAGAAAGAAACATTAAAAGGCTGGGCACTGGTGGTTCACACCTATAATCCTAGCAACTCAGGAGGCTGAGATCTGAGGATCGCAGTTCAAAGCCAATCTGACCTGTAAAGTCTAGGAGATTCTCATTACCAGCTGACCAGCAAAAAGCTGGAAGTGGAGCTGTGGCTCAAGTAGTAGAGCACTAGCTTTGAGGGAGAGGGAAAAAAGTGTGCATGCCTTAAAACTTCCAGGGAAGATCGGTCACTCTGAAGACAAAGGTACATGGGGTGCAAAAAAGCCCCTTTTCAAGAATGAGGTCCGGCTCCCAGACTCATGGGTATTTGGAGAAGGAGAGGGGTTGTTTACACTTTTCAAACTCATGCCTCACTGAACACAGCCCGGAGAAGGCAGACCTTTGTATTGCCAACTTCTCAGAGAACACAGAGAAAAATAGGCCGAGGCTGCTCAAAACCAGCTTGACTGGTTCTACAGAACAGACTATGGGCTGCTTATATTAAAAAGAAAAAAAACCAAATAGGTGGCTTGGAGCCAGTCACTGAACCTACCCCTTCTCTTTCTCCTCATCTTCAATTGTCCCTGGGATCCCTTAGCCAGTATCAGTGTTCACCTTACCCTCTCTTCTATCAAACCTCGTGTGATCTTACAGTTTTTTAAGCCTAAAACTAATAATTTGGTAGGTAGGAAATGCTCCCCCATCTTGGGAGGAATGGGATCACATTTTGCCATCTTCTCATGAGAAACATAAGGAATAACTGGAAATAGGGAAATAAGCGATAACCCAAAGACAGGCATCTTGGAACAAATTCCTCACAGAAATCCAGAAACTTCAAATACACTAGACATACAGACCAAGGAATCTAGCCTGTTTACACCCAAAAAGGAGAAAGTGGTCCGGTGGGTGTGGGAAGGGACAGGGGTGCCTTCTCTTTGGAGAGATAAGTGGAAAACAAGAGGCCAGATTCCCTCTAGGCAGTGCTTCACAATCATCTGCCCCACCTCAGCCTAAAGGATAAGCAAAGGCACTCCGTGGCCTTTACCGAAAGGCTGTGGTAGAATGGAGGTAAAACTTTTAGGGTTAAGCCAGGGTGGCCTGGGTGCTTTCCATGCCCACCTGAGGAAAGGATGATTTCCTTCCTCACAAGGTTTGTAAAAGGCTTACTCTTCCCTGTGCTGAGACAGAAGGGGAAAATGCACAGCTAATGCTTCAATGACTCACTCGTGTTTGATAAAGGCTGGGAGAAAGCCTGGAGAACCCAAGCTTCCAGTGCAAAACATACAAACACTGGAATCTCCCGTCAAGAGAAGCAAATTCAGCCACCTATCCTGTTTGTCATTTTGCTGAAACTCAGAAGAGGAAGGAAAAGGGGCCATGTTTAAATTCCACCACATTTTCCATATGCCTCTCAATTTTTGCTTTGCTAAAGAAGCAGTGAACATGGCAGCACCACCCTTGCTAAAAGGGAATCAAACCCTCTGTGCACAAAGGCCTAATAACAGAACCTAGCTTAACCAAGCAGAGGGAATCAGGGCTGGGCCTGGGTACTACAGGAAGCCTTATGAGGCAGTCTCAAGAAAGGGAGATGACCACCCTACTGGCCCTTTCCATCTGCCGAGGTTACTTCATCCCAAACCATTAATGGGCTTCAAAGTGCTGCTGGGAGGGAATCCATTTAGCAAAGACACTATCAGGGGCCAAAGGTGGTACCCAGCCCCCACCCTGCTTGTCGATAATGGGCCACAAAGTCTGAGGCTTGGCTGCACTCTAGGTATAAAATATTCATTTGAATAGACATAATACATATATAGGAACGTCATGGAAGCTCCTGAGGGAAGAGAAATGCCAGCCAGGTGGCTAAGTGCTCAAAATGGGAAAGAGTTCATGAAGGCCTGGGTTAGTCCTGGTCAAATGTCCACTGAGAATTGGGTTGTTCTGTCCAAAGGGGAAAAAGTCTAGCCAGAGAAGTTCTGATTCCCAAAGAGATCTCATCATGCAAATCTCTCAGACAAATTTTCCATAGACATCGACTCTGCCTAAGACATTCATGCTGAAAAAATCTCCAGCCCATTGTTTGGTCACAGTCTGAAAGATTCAGCTACCCCTGTGCAAACTGGATTTCAATCTGAAGCAAGCCAATTCTCAATGACTGACTTGTTTCCATCTGTTCAGCTACATCCTACAGTCCACAGACAGAAAGCATAGAGAGACATTATTACAATGTGTAAGGTGGCTACTTTTACCAGGTGCAAAGGGTACACATGGCAACTCTACAGATTCTGAGAGCCCTTAACCCAATCCTCATCTGAAATCTCTAGGGCATAGCAGCAGGTAAGTGAGGATATGTGATCAACATTCACCCACATCCCCATCTAAGAGTACTTTCATCCCACCTCTACCCCACCCCCACCTCACTGCCATGTCAAAGCAAAGAATCAGTGCTAGCACCCCAAGCACAGTACAGCACAGCTCCCAGAGCTGGAAGGTGGCACCCTAGCTAACCCAGTTATTGACCCAGAGGGTATCACAAACTTTTTAGTACAGAAGTGATCAGAAGCCTGGGCAGAAAAGAACGCTACACTCTTATCTCCAATTAACCACCAAAAAGCCAGAAGTGGAGCTATGGATCAAGTGGTAGAACACAAGCCTTGAGCAAAAAAGCTCAGGGACACTGCCTAGGCCCTGAATTCAAGCACCAGGACCGGCACAAAAAAAGGAAGAGGAAGAGGAGGAGGAGGAGGAGGAGGAGGAGGAGGAGGAGGAGGAGGAGGAGGAGAAGGAGGAGGAGGAGGAGGAGGAGGAGGAGGAGGAGGAGGAGAAAGAAGAAGAGGAGAAGGAGGCGGCAACAGCAGCAGCATCCAGATTGACACTGGATACAATGTGCATGGAGAAGCTTATTTGTTCTTTACAGCATCCTAAAATTAAGATTTTCCTCTTCATCAATCTTCCAAACTTCTTCTTCTAGAATTCTGAGAAAATGTACATTCCCTATTCCCTAAAAATGTGAAGGCAACTGGGCACCTGTAATCCTAGCTGTTCAGGAGATTGAGATCTGAGGATCATGGTTCAAAGCTGGCCCAAGCAAGGAAGTCTATGAGACTATTTTATCTCCAATTAGCCACAAGAAAACCAGAAGTGGTACTGTGGCTCAAAGTGGCAGAACATTAGCCTTGAGCAAAACAGCTCAGGGAGAGTGCCCAGGTCCTAAGTTCAAGCCCCATGACCATCACCCCCCTCTCCCCACCAAAAAAAGTGAGGGCAGCATTGTGCCTCGTCTAATGGCCAGAAACCTGATGGGTGGCAAGAGGCTTCTATTTTCTTTTGGGAGTTCTTTCAATTTCTAGGCCTTAACGTGAGGCAGGTCCAAAGCCATGTGGACCTTCCCCAGGTCCTAACCAAAGTGCTAGCCAGTGGCAGGTGAACTCTGGAAACTGGACCATCTCCACACTTGCCTGACTGTTGCTGCTGGCTAGAAGACAAACAGTCATCTTGCTGATTGCTTTCAAAGCTGCCAAGCCTCCAGGCCAGCAGAGCCATTTGGAAAAGAAGCTTACAGAAAGCTCAGCTCACAGACTAAGAAACTCCAAAACTACCAGACCCAGGTCAGAATCCTCCTTCAGAGGAAGAAGTCTATCACCATAAAAAAAGCACATCTAGAATCAGGTGTCACAAAAAAAAAAAAAAAAAATCATCTTAAAGACAGAGCTTGACTTTCTTTTATCTCCTACTTTCACTGTTAAGAAGCAAAGTTGACAGCAAACAGGCAATCTCTCTGCAACATAAGGTTTATTTTTAATGCTTCAACGTTTTCTTCTGTGTGTGTTTCAGATGTGATCAAAGAGCACCCAGAAACAGTTCCTTATCAGCCACATTAAAAAAAAAAAGGGGGGGGGGAGAAAAGAGCAAGTAAAAAAGATTGGAGACAACCACCAGAGTTTGTTTACCTATTTTCTGGGAAAACCAGTTTAAATAATTTAAATCTACTTAAATAAGGTGAGAGTGGACCTCAGGAGAGAGGGAAGTGCCCAACCAAATCTCTTGCTTTTTATTTCTTTTCATTAAGGCCACTGCAATGACTGAGCCTCTATGGCCATTTCAGCCAAAACTACAACAGGACCAAAAAGCAGGTACCTACTTCACCTGACAGAAAGCATGATCAATTCTAAAGGAGGCCATCATTGGCCTTATGAACAGAAGACTTGTTGCTGAACTTTTTTTTTTTTTTAACAAGCTTTAAAGAACATAGCACTGGACTGGGATTGTAGCCCACTGGCAGAACACTCGCCCAGCATGTGTAAGGCAGGGCTCTGAGCACCATTCCCAGTACACACACACACACACACACACACACACACACACACACACACACACACACACACACGCACACACACGCACACACGCACACACTTCACAAAGAGTAAAGAGGATAAGTAACTCTTAAATTTGGAAGAGAATGACAACATATGCAGCCACTGGACTAAACAAAGTTAGCACAGAGGAGCTTATCCAAAATTGATCACTTGCTATCACAAAATCAGTAGACATCTTCTGAGTCTCCACTACTTGCTCAGTAGTACTTGAGGCAAATAAGAGAGGAAATCAGTGTACAGAATACAAGAAAAAGACAGAGGCAATAATGCATTTACATTTAGCAGAGCACAAAGAACCCACACTGAGGCAGTCTTCTACTCTCTGGAGCACAATGCCCCCACAACCTCACAGAGAAAGTAGGCACTCCAGCCACTCCCCGAATGCCTGAGGGTGCCAGTCACTTGGCCTCCTCCTACCAGCTCATAATCAAGAGTCTGGGAAAGTTCTCTGGTCAGGCAGGGTCTACCTGCTAAAACAAAGATCTTGAGAGGAAAGGGAACAAACAAGCAACAACCTCAAGAGAACCTAGAGAAAGTGGATCCCAGTAGGAAAGAACCAGCTGGCAAGCGAGGGGCTATGGGCACCCAGATCAAGACCTCTGTCCCATGTCAACCCAGCCACCAGACCAGTGATGGGACAAATCAATCACCCCTCACTCACAGCCCCTACTTCACCCCAAAAGCAAACAGTCCATATGAAATAAGGGTCAACCATTGCAGAGAAAAGCTCTGTCTATACTCCTCTTGAACCCCTACGTGCCCATGTGACAAGAAGGCAAGAAGGTTAACAAGACAGAAAAGCAAAATAAATGAAAGGAAGTTAAGATTTCTCAGAGGTTAACGTGCGAGAGAATGGAACATCACTCTACCCCACCTGACTACAAAGAACACAGAGAATCAGGAAAACAGAAAAGATGTAATGAGGGGAAAGAATGCAAAAAGCACTGCAGCCTCAGGGTAGAAGTCTCTTTTTCTGGACAAGGTGCATTTATTTATTTAGCCTAGTAAAGTTCACCAAGAAAGTTCAGATAGGCAGGGGAGAGGATGAAAGGAAAGGGAGGGATGGAAAGTGGATGCCTCTGGGCTGAGGCCAGATGATGACAGAAAAGGCAAAGGCTTGGGTGACAAGTGTAAGCACTGATTGCCAGGTTGGGAGAGAGTGAGCCTGTAGAATTCTGAGGCTGACCAGCAGTGGAAGAAATGCACGTGCAAAATGCGTGGATTTCCTGGGAATCACAAACACTAGCCAATAGGAAGGGAATGGACAGGAGGGTGGCGGGGGAACTATATACTGTGCAGAGGACAGGAGACTCACTGGACATGAAAGGCAGCTCTGATTAAGAAGCATAGTAAGGAAGACAGGGTAAGGTTGTGCAACAGGAAGCAGCAAGCAAGGAGGAAGACACTAAGAGAAGTGACAGCCACTGTTGAAGAGAGACAGAAAGCATCCTGCTTTGTATTGCAGCGTGAGAAGGCAGAAAGGCAGGCAGAGATGGTGATACGTGTGCGGCCGGGGAAGGACCGAGCAACAGGTTAGGTGAATACAACAAGAATACAACAGCTTCTTTTTTCCAACAAGACGACCGAGTTTGAGCCCAAGGAGAAGCTGGTTGAACACTCACAGCGGGGGGGGGGGGGAGGGAACCCCGAGAGGCTCAGAGACTTAAAAGCCAAACCCCAAGGGGAAGGTGGGGGGAGGGAGGGGGGGGAGAAGAAGTAGGATCCAAAGACTCCGAGGCAGTGGTGACTGAATCCCCAAAAGCAACCTGTGGGAAAACTATGCGCATGACAGCTATATGGGAAACACGGAAGCGACACACATGCCAGCTCCGGGAACCAGGGAGCTAGCTAGCTCTTGGCGAAAAGAAGGGAAAGTGATGAGCAAAAAGAGTAGGCGCACGATTTGGAAAGGGGATGAGGGAGGAGCGGGTGGGTTGCAAGCAAGAGGGAGAGCCCGATTTGGAACGAAACAGGGTAGAAAAAGCCGCTGGGAAAGTGAAAGGGGGACGGGGTATCGAAAACACACTCCGGGGCAAAGACCCCGAGGGCGATAACCGAGGACTGGGAGAACCGGTGCGGGCGACGGGGGAGCAAGGCTAGAGGAGAGGCAGGAAAAGGTGGACAACCATCCGTGGCAAATCGCGGGATGTTATTCGAGGAGCCGGAGGGTGGCTACTCGGAGCGTGGGTGGAAGAAGACCAGAAAGGCCCCTGGGGGGGGGGGGGGGAAGGGGAAGAGAAGGGGAGGCCGGGGAGGTAACACGGAAGAGAGCAGGAGGGCGGTGAGGGGAGAGGGGAGTTGGCAGAAAGACAAGTGTGCAGCTCCGAGTCAGGACAAGGTGGGTCCCGGGTCAAGACTCGCAAAGGTGATGTGCGGGGACAGTAGCCAGATGACAGGGCAGCCGAGGTCTGCGGGATGGCAGTAGGAGAGCAGAGGGAGGAGGCTCCGCAAGGTGCAGGGGGCCCAGCCAGAGAATTCGGGGAGCCCTCGGGGCTCCTTACCTGCTCCGTGTCCCTCTCGTTCAGCGTGGGTAGGGGGGTCCGGGCGCTGGACATGGCGCCGGTACCTCAGGGGAGGGAACCGAGAAGCTTGGAGGAAGGGAGGAAAGGGAAGGCGCGGAGCCCGGCCGGGCGGGGCTTCTCACAGCAGGAGCACCCGCCGCATGGGCCCCGGCCGGGGGTGCGGGGAGGCCGGACAGCCGCTCACGCCAGCCCGGGGATGCGCCGCTCGGGCTAGGCCGCGCCGGCTCCGAGCGGCTCCGGACCGCACCCCCCCGACCCCCGGCTGGGCTGTGCCGCCTTTCGGCCGGGCCGCGCCGCTCCGCCTACTCTCTGCCGCCGCAGCCGGCCGCCCGCCTCGCTCCTCCCCTGCCCTCAGCCGCACTGCTCCGCGCCCGGCACACAGGCAGCCGCCACCGGACCTGCTGCTCCCAACATGGCCGCCACCACCGCTGGCCTTCGGCTCTTTCCGCCGGCCGCCGCCGGAAATCTCCGAAACAACTAGGAACGGGAGGGGGCGGCTCCTTCTCCTCCCCACTAGGGACTACCGGTGAATGCCGGAAACAGCCGAAGACGGTAACCCCCGGGGAACGCGCACACCTCCACGACTCCGAATGCCGAGCTTCGGCTCTGTTTACGGAAATCCACGAAGCAACTCCCGGCCCTCCGGAGCCACCGAGCCACGCCCATCAGACAGGCCACGCCCGGCGACGTAGCCACGCCCACTTCCAGTTAGTTTTTCGGCAGTTTCCGGAAACACTCGAGAGACTCAGCGTGCGAAGTCGGCCACGCCCCCTTCCCCGGCAGCCCGGCGGAGGACCGCCGCCGAGAGCCATTTCCGGCAACACCCGCGGGCCCGCCGCACACGGAGTCGTTTCCCGGTGCGGTTCGCCAAGGGCTGGCGAGTCCTCTCGTTTGTTTCCGTCAGTTTTCGGGTATTTTCAAGCCTTGAGTAGGAAGCGTGGTATTTCACTGGCAAATAAAGCTGATCGTCGCCTCTAGGATCTTGGGTTCTTCTTCCTGCCTTCTGCGGTCAGTAAGCTCCGTATCTACTACTGTTTCTCATCCAGACTTGTACACGCGAAATGCGGTGTTAGTCTGTCAGGTGTCTACCTGCCGTCCAACACCTGTCACCGTCTGTCTTCTGCTTACCTAGTCCGCACACTAGCTTCTTGTCCACAGGTTCTCTAGAAGACCCGGACAGTGCCCCGCACTCTGCCACCAGCGTCCAGGACCTGCATTTCACCATTTATTTATTTTTGAGGCTGATCCTGGGGCTTGAACTCAGGGCCTGGGAGCTTTCCCTGACCTTTTCTCTCAAGACTAGTGCTCTACTACTTGAGCCACAATTCCACTCCCAGCTTTTTTTTTTTTTTAATTTTAGTGGAGATAAGACTTGTCTCACAAGTGTATGGGCACCGATGGCTCGTGCCTGTAATTCTAACTACTCAAGAAGCCGAGATCTGAGATTCACAGTTCGAAAACAGCCCAGTTCAGGCAGGAAAGTCCATGAGACTCTCATCTCCAATAAACTACTCAGAGCCAGAAGTGGCAGTGTGGCTCAAGAGTACAGTGCTCGTGCAGAGCCTGAGTTCAAGCCTCTGCACCACAGCAAAAAAAAAAAAGAGGGGCTGGGAAGGTGGCTCAGTGGTAGAGCACTTGCCCTGCATGCATGAGGCCCTGGGTTTGATTCCTCAGCACCACATAAGAAAAAAGAAAAAAGTCGGAAGTGGTGCTGTGGCTCAAGTGGTAGAGTGCTAGCCTTGAGCTGAAGAGCTGAGGGACAGGCCCAGAGTTCAGGCCCCATGACTGGACCCAAAAAAATAAAAAAAGAATCTCACAGACTTTCCTGTGCAGGCTGGTTTTGAACCCTGATCTTCAGATATCAGCCTCCTGAGTAGCTAGGATTGCAGGCTCCTGAGCAGATAGGATTACAGACATGAGCCACTGGCACCCTGCATTAGCCCCTTTGCTATCTGATAAAAAATGCTTCTGTGAAATCACATAACATTTTCCTACATTTGAAAGATACATGTTTTTGTTGCAGGGTTGCCATTTGAGATAACTGCTTCAGCTGGGCACAGGTGGTTCACATGTGTAATCCTAGCTACTCAGGAGGCTGGGATGTAAGGACAAGGTACAAAGCCAGCCTCTTATCTACAACTAACCAGCAAAAAGCTAGAAGTGGACTTTATGCCTCAAGTGGTAGAGTACCAGCTTTGAACTTTTGAAAAAGCTCAGGGACAGCACCCAGGCCCAGAATTCAAGCCTCAGTACTAGAACAATAGAAACAAAAAGAAATAGCACTGCCAGGCACCAGTGGTTCATGCCTGTAATCCTAGCTATTAAGGAGGCTGAAATCTGAGCATTGCAGTTCAAAGCCAGCTTTGGAAGGAAAGTCCATGAGACTTTTTTTTTTTGCTAGTCTTGGGGCTTGAATTCAGAGTCTGAGCACTGTCCCTGGGCGTCTTTGCTCCAGGTTAGCACTCTACCACTTGAGCCATAGTGCCACTTCTAGCTTTTTCTGTTTATGTAGTACTGAGGAATCAAACCCAGGGCTTCATGCATGCTAAGCAAGCACTCTACCTCTAAGCCACATTTCCAGCCCTTATGAGACTCTTAATCGCCAATTAACCACCAGAAAAACCTTGAGCCATGGCGCAAGGGGTAGAGCACTAGCCTTGAGTGGAAAAGCTCAGGGATAGTGCCCAGACCCTGCGTCCAAGTGCTACAACTGACAGAAAGAAGGAGCGAGGGAGGGAGGGAAGGGAAGGGAAGGGAAGAAAGCAGGGAATGTGGCTTAGTGGTAGTGTTTGCCTAACATGCATGAAGCCCTAGGTTCAATTCCTCAGTACTACATAAACAGAAAAAACCAGAAATGGCACTGTGTGCTGGGCGCGCCAGTGGTTCATGCCTGTAATCCTACCTAGGAGGCTGAGATGTCAGGATCACAGTTCAAAGCCAGCCCAAAGGAAAGTCCATGAGACTCTCATCTCCAATACACCACCAGAAAACCAGAAGTGGTGCTGTGGCTCAAGTGGTAGAGCGCTAGCCTTGAGCTGAAGAGCTCAGGGATAGTGCCCACGCCCAGAGTTCAAGCCCCATGACTGAGGGCGAAAAAGAAGCCCTGAGTTCAAGCCCCAGGACTGGCAAGAAAGAGAGAGAGAGAGAGAGAGAGAGAGAGAGAGAGAGAGAGAGAGAGAGAGAGAGAGAGAGAGAGAGAGAGAGAGAGAGAGAGTGATACATTTCCTGGCTACCTTTAAATACTTTATAAAGTAAGTCAGGTGAGATCATTTCAGGTTAACTCATAATTCTAAAACAGAAACCCATAGAAAAAGCTGGGCACCGGTGGCTCATGCCTGTAATCCTAGCTACACAGGAGGCTGAGGTCTGAGGATCACTGTTCAAAGCCAGCCCGGGCAGGAAAGTCCGTAAGACTCTTATTCCCAATAAACCACTAGAAACCAGAAGTGGCACTGTGGCTCAAGAGGTAAAGCTCTCGCCTTGAGCTGAAGAGTGCAGGGACAACGCCCAGGTCCAGAGTTCAAGCCCCACAACTGACAAAAAAAAAAAAAAAAACATAGAAAAGGGAAGAACAATTCAATGAAAGTAATGACAACCTTCCTTGGAGCTATAGCTCAGTGGTACAGATCACACTTAGAATACAGAAGGCCTTTGGCTGGATTCCAGCACCAATAAATATATGCAAACATGGGCTGGGAAGGTGGCTCAGTGGTAGAGCGCTTGCCTTGTATGGCTGAAGCCCTGGGTTCAATTCCTCAGCACCACATAAGCAAAAAGAAAAAAAGCCGGAAGTGGCGCTGTGGCTCAAGTGGTAGAGCACTAGCCTTGAGCTGAAGAGCTGAAGTGCCCAGGCCCAGAGTTCAGGCCCCACGACTGGACCAAAACAAACAAACATACAAACACACATACACACATGCACACATACATACATACATACATACATACATACATACATACATACATACATACAAAATATTTCCTCAGAATGGCACAGAGAATGGACTGATAGAGATATTAATTTTCCTTCCTTCTCTTGTGCTCAGTTTCCTTATTAGTAAAGTGAGGTTAACATTGAGTATCAGTGACTCATGCCTGTAATTTTAACAACTCAGGAGACAGAGATTTGAGAATCAAGGTTTGAAACCAGCCTGGATGGGAAAGTTTGTGAAACAATTTCTCTCCAGTTAAACACCCCAAACCCAGAAGTTGAACTGTGCTCAAGTATAGAGTACTAGCCTTGAATGAAAAGAAAGCAAAACATAGTTCACCATCCAGGCCCTGAGTTCAAGCCTTACTACCAGCACAATAATTAATTAGTTAATGTTTTTTGGGGGGGTCCGGTTGTAGGGCCTGAACTCTGAGCCTGGGCGCTGTCCCTCAGCTCTTCAGCTCAAGGCTAGCGCTCTACCACTTGAGCCACAGCGCCACTTCCAGCTTTTTTTTTTTGCTTATGTGGTGCTGAGGCATCAAACCCAGGGCCTTATGCATGCAAGGCAAGCGCTCTACCACTGAGCCACCTTCCCAGCCCTAGTTAGTTAATTTTTAAAAATGATGTTTTAGACTCATAGGCTTTGAGGTCCTTTGGAGAGCCAATGGCTTCAACAAGAATTCCATGGGTGTACTCTTCACTTCCCTCCAGACTGTCCCATCAAGGAGAAGCAATCACCTTGACAATTTTTCCAGCTCCAAGCTAGCCCCTTCCAGGTACCCTGGATGTGTTGGAACTTGCCTCCAGTAGGACTTAAGGTGGGTAGAAGCTAGAAGCCCTGCTGGAGCCAGCTAAAGACCAGACTCAGATAATAGGTCCCCAAAGGTACAGAAACAGAGAGGCTCCTCGGGGATTGGGAAGAAAGTATTAGTTGTCAACTGATGTCCTTCCAGCTACTACTGAACCTTGAGTGACAGCCTTGGTCTGGTGGCCTCCATCAGAGAAAGTACCAGGGAGAGGTGCTGTGGCTCAAAGTGGTAGAGCGCTAGCCCTGAGCAAAAGAGCTCAGGGACAGTGCACAGGCCCTGAGTTCCACCAACAACAAATCATCTCACCAACCAGACACCCGTGGCTCACAGCCGTAATCCTACATACTCAGGAGACTGAGAGCTGAGGATGGCAGTTTGAAGCCAGACTGGGCAGGGAAGTCCATAAGACTCTTTTCTTGTTTGTTTTTTGTTTTGTAGGTTGTAGGGCCTGAACTCCAGGCCTGGGTGCTGTCTCTCAGCTCTTCAGCTCAAGACTAGCCCTCTACCACTTGAGCCACAGCACCACTTCTGGCTTTTTCTGGTTATGTGGTGCTGAGGAATTGGCCCCAGGGCCTCATGCATGCAAGGCAAGCACTCTACCACTGAGCCAACTTCCCAGCTCTCCATAAGACTGTTATCTCCATTTAATCACAGAAAAAGCCAGAATTGGTAGAGCACTAGCCTTGAGCAAAAGGAGCTTAGAGACAGTGCCCAAGCCCAGAGTTCAAGGCTCAGGACTGGTAATAAAAACAAAACAAAACAAAACACCAGCCGGGCACCGGTGGCTCCTGAGCTCTTAGAAGATAGAATAGTCCAGGTGGGTGCCAGTACCTCATGCCTGTCAATCCCAGCTACTCAGGATCTGAATGCCTGAGGATCAAGGTTCAAAGCCAGCCTGGGCAGGCAAGTCTGTGAGACTCTTATCTCCAAAAAACCACCAGAAAACCAGAAGTGATGCTGTGGCTCAAGTGGTAGAGTGCTAGCCTTGAGCTGAAGAGCTGAGGGATAGCACCCAAGCCCAGAGTTCAAGCCCCACAACTGACAAAAAAAAAAAAAAAACAGAGAAAATACCAACCAATGAAGAGTATTTCCTACAACAACAGGCACCATGCTCGGACTCTTGAGACACCTCACCATGCCTCACCCCAGCTTCTTCAGCTGCAGAAGAAGTCGGTGAAGACTTATCCAATGAGAAGAAAGAAAAAGAAAAGATGAAGACAAGAGTACATGCCATTCCCCCACCCCAAATTCAAATTGAAAATCCATAAGAATGATCTGCCCCCTGGTGGCCAAAGGGAGACATATTGCTGATTCCTCTATTAGTGGTACTTCTGCGGCCAAGGTCTAGAAAGCAGGAAAAAGAAAAGGAGCTGAAGGTCAGCATTACCTCCTCCAAGCTTCACACTCAAGATCTAACCCCAGCCCCACCCCCTTCTTCTTCTCCCTTCCCCTGCTTGGCCTTTCTTTTTTTTTTTTTTTTTGGTCCAGTCGTGGGGCCTGAACTCTAGGCCTGGGCGCTGTCCCTCAGCTCTTCAGTTCAAGGCTAGCGCTCTACCACTTGAGCCACAGCGCCACTTCCGGCTTTTTTCTTTTTTCTTATGTGGTGCTGAGGAATCGAACCCAGGGCCTCATGCATGCAAGGCAAGCGCTCTACCACTGAGCCACCTTCCCAGCCCCCCTGCTTGGCCTTTTTCTCTCTCTCATTAACCACTCTCCCCAGCAGACTTCCTCCATCCCACCACCAAACTTGCTATAATAATCTTCCTCGAGTCAAGCTCTGATTATATTTCTGCTCTTCTAGAATGGGATCTCCAGTGAGTCACAGACAGGGCTGCCTTTGTGGGCATATGACCTATACAGATATATAGAAGATCTTTATACTCTGAAGCTTCTGGAGTCTGATTTAATGCAAGCTGTCTTCTCTCTCTTACACACACACACACACACACACACACACACACACACACACACACACACACACACACACGTATATATTTTAAACCAAGAAGGTCTTTCTTTTAATTTTGCACTGTGCCCTACAACTTATGTAGCTAGTCCTGGCTATAGAAGAAGTCTTTAGCCTGCATTCACAATTTTGTTCAATCTGGCCTCAAATGACCTTGCTAATATCCAGCTAATATCACTGGCTGATACGTCTTTCTCCCTCCTTCTTGCCCAGCCACTCACTAACTGATCTCATGCTTATGCCTCTCTGTTCAGGGTGATCCTACTTCAGCTGCCAGATGTACTGCCAAGTCCAGTCCTGCTGCCATATACTCACATCCTTAAAGCCACCCATTTCGCCTCAAAGATAATGACTGTCACACATTCAGTGCCCTTTAAAGTTGGCCAGCACGCCTTTATTGGTCACTTACTATGTGCAAGGCACTGTTCTAGAAACTTCAGACTTATAGGTGAACCACTAGGCAAAGTCTCCCCTAGGAAGAAATTTGTTTGTTTTGCTGATCCTGGGGCTTGAACTCAGAGCCTAGGAACTGTCTCTGAGCCTCTTTGTGGTCAAGGCTAGTGCTCTACCATTTGAGCCACAGAGCCACTTCCTGCTTTTTTGAGTAGCTTATTGGAGAGAAGAGTCTCATGGGGACTTTTCTGCCTGGGCTGGCTTCCAACCATGATCTTCAGATCTCAGCCTCCTGAATAGCTAGGATGACAGGCGTGAGCCACCAGCGCTGGGCCCCAAGATATTTATTTATTTAGGCCGGTCCTAGAGCTTGAACTCTGGGCCTGAGTGCTGTCCGTGAGCTTCTTTTGCTCAAGGCTGTGCTCTAGTGCATGAGCACATTGAGTCCACAGCACTACTTCTGTTTTTTTGTTTGGTTAGTTTTTGCTAGTCCTGGGGCTTGAACTCAAGGCCTGAGTACTAGCCCTGAGCTTCTTTTGTTTAAGACTAGCACTCTACCACGTGAACCACAGCGCCACTTCTGGCTTTTTCTCTGTGTGTGGTACTGAGAAATCAAACCCAGGGCTTCATGCATGCAAGGCAAGCTCTCTACCATTCAGCCACATTCTCAGCCCCACTGCCAGGATTTTTTCAGTAGTTTATTGGAGATAAGACTCTCAGGAATTTTCCTGCCCTGGCTGGCTTTGAGCTGCTATCCTCAGATCTCAGCCTCCTGAGTAGAAAGGATTATGGGCACTTGGCTAAGAAGATAATTTCATTCTTACCCCTTGGAGACATTGTAGCTCTTTTTCTTCTTAACCCATTCCTGTCTGGGGACATGCACATTCTGGATAGATGTCCCCTTGCAGCACCACACAGTCCAGAATTGTCCTTCGATGAAGAGTCAGATGAGACAAGACCCACTCTTGTCTTCTGACTCCAGACTCTCTGTCTTTTTTTTTTTTTTTTTGTCAGTCGTGGGGCTTGAACTGTGGGCTTGGGCACTGTCCCTCCACTCAAGGCGAGCGCTCTACTGCTTGAACCACAGCGCTACTTCCAGTTTTCTAGTGGTTTATGGGAGATAAAAGTCTTGCGGACTTTCCTGCCCAGGCTGGCTTTGAACTGTGATCCTCAGATCTCAGCCTCCTGAGTAGCTAGGATGACAGGCGTGAGCCACCGGCACCGGGCGACTCTCTGTCTTATGTCTAGATATCTCTTGAGTTTCTGTCATTTGCTCTGGCAGCACTGACCTGAGCCTTACCCAGCTAAAGGCATCTCAGAGATGTCAGAATGAGCCAACATGCACAATAGAATTGATGATGCAACATATTTATTATATTACCTAGACACAGCCGTGAGTAGGACCTAAGATACACAGGGAAGGAACTGTGGCTCTGTTTCCATTGTTGGTTTGGCTCTAGCATCTTTTTTTTGTGGGCGCTGGTACTGGGACTTGAACTCAGGACTTCTTATGTGCATTGACTTTTTTCACTTGAGCCACACCACTTCCAGCTTTTTTTTTTTTTTTTTTGCCAGTCATGGGGCCTGAACTCTGGGCCTGGGCACTGTCCCTCAGCTCTTCAGCTCAAGGCTAGCGCTCTACCATTGGAGCCACAGCATCACTTCCAGCTTTTTCTGCTTATGTGGTGCTGAGAAATCGAACCCATGGCCTCATGCATGCAAGGCAAGCGCTCTACCACTGAGCCACCTTCCCAGCCCACCACTTCCAGCTTTTAACTGGTTAACTGGAAATAAGAGTCTCTAACCGGGCTGGGAAGGTGGCTCAGTGGTAGAGCACTTGCCTTGCATGCATGAGGCCCTGGGTTCGATTCTTCAGCACCACATAAGCAGAAAAAGCTGGAAGTGGCGCTGTGGCTCAAGTGGTAGCGGGCTACCCTTGAGCTGAAGAGCTGAGGGACAGCGCCCAGGCTCAGAGTTCAGGCCCACAACCGACCAAAAAAAAAAAAAAAAAGAGTCTCTAACTTAGCCGGGTGTCAGTGGCTCATGCCTGTAATCCTAGCTACTCAGGAGGCTGAGATCTGAGGATCTTGGTTGAAAGCCAGCCTGGGCAGGAAAGTCTGTGAGACTATTATCTCCAATAAACCACCAGAAAACCGGAAGTGGTGCTGTGGCAAGTTGCTGACTTTTCTGCTCAGGTGACCCTCAGATCTCAAGCTCCTAAGTAGCTAGGGATTACGGGCATGAGCACTAGTGCCTGGCTGGCTAGTGTGTCTTGAGAGCTTTGTACCATGTAGTAATCTCACATTGAATTCTCAAACAACAAGCAGAGAGGCACCGTTATTTTCCCCCAGTTAGTAATAAGGAAGTGAAGCCCAGAGAAGCTTGGTTCTTTATGGTGGGTTTGGGGATGAAGAAAGTGAGAGGCAGAGCAGGACAGGGAAAGAACACACACCTGCATCCAGGCTCTGGGCTGGCCCTCAGCTCTCCTCTTTAGTAATTGTACAATTTTAGGCAAGCTGCTTAACCTCTCTCTTCCTGGGTCCTCCTATTGGCTGATTGGAGCCAATGATACCTCCAGCACACAGCTAATTTGTGGGAATACAATGAGTTCATATAGAAAACATGCTTAGGCAGAGCCTTGGTGCCCAGCCAACTTGTGCCAGCTCTTGTGCTCATGAAGGAAGTGCTGTTTGGTGTCCTCTGTCCTATCTTCCCCACTCCCTAAGGAACAGAACTAAATCTAGAAGTAGGAGAATGGGGCTAGGAAGGTGGCTCAGTGGTAGAGTGCTTGCCTTGCATGCATGAGGCCCTGGGTTCAATTCCTCAACCGAAAAAAGCCGGAAGGGGGCTGGGAAGGTGGCTCAGTGGTAGAGTGCTTGCCTTGCATGCATGAGGCCCTGGGTTCGATTCTTCAGCACCACATAAACAGAAAAAAGCCGGAAGTGATGCTGTGGCTCAAGTGGTAAGAGCACTAGCCTTGAGCTGAAGAGCTGAGGGACAGCGCCCAGGCCCAGAGTTCAGGCCCCCCCCCAAAAAAAAAAAGCTGGAAGTGGTGCTGTGGCTCAAGTGGTAGAGCACTAGCCTTGAGCTGAAGAGCTGATGGACAGTGCCTAGGCCCAGAGTTCAGGCCCCACAACTGAACAAGAGAAAAAAGAAAGAAAGAAAGAAAAAAAAAACAAAGTAGGAGAGTGTTGGCCAGTCACAGTGGCTCCCACCTACAAGCTCAGCTACTTAGGGGGCAGAGGCAGGAAGATCAAGAGTTTGGGGCCAAGCTAGGCACTGGTACCTTATACCTATAATCTTATCTACTCAAGAGGTCAAGATCTGAGTATCACAGTTCAAAGCCAATCTGGGCAGGAAAGTCTATGAGACATTTAATTCCAATTAACCACCAAAAAGCCAGAAGTGGTAGAGCATCAATCTTGAGGAAAAAAAAAATCCAAAGCAAAGTAAGAGCATTAGGCACTGAGTTCAAGCCTCAGTACTGTCAAATTAAAAAAAAAAAAAATTAAACTGGGTGGTAGTGACTCATGCCTGTAATCCTAGCTACTGAGGAGGCTGAGATCTGAGGATTGCAGTTTGAAGCCAGTCCTGGCAGGAAAGTCTGTGACACTCATCTCCAATAAACTACTCAGAAGTGGAGCTGTGGGTTAAGTGATAGAATGCTAGTAGCCTCGAGCAAAAGAAGCTCAGGGACAGTGCTCAAGAGCAGAGTTCAAGCCCCAAGACTGGCAAGAAAAACTAAAAAAGAGCCAGGTGCTGGTGGCTCACACCTGTTGTCTTAGCTACTTAGAAGGCTGAGATCTGATGATCATAATTCAAAGCCAGCCTGGGCAGGAAAGTCTGAGACTCTTATCTCTAATTAACCACCTGAAAACCGGAAGTGTTGTGTGGCTCCAAGTGGTAAAGTGTTAGCGTTGAGCAAAAGAGCTCAGAGACAGCACCCAAATTCCGAGTTCAAGACCCATAACATAGCATAACATAACATAACAAAACAAAAACCAACTTGAAAATAAAACTAAAGAGTGGGGTTGGGAATGTGGCTTAGTGGTAGGGTGCTTGCCTAGCATGCATGAAGCCCTGGGTATGACTCCTCAGTACCACATACATAGAAAAAGCAAGAAATGGTGCCGTGGCTCAAGCATTAGAGTGCTAGCCTTGAGCAAAAGAAGCTCAGAACAGTGCCTAGGCAAGTTTAAGCCCCAGGACTGGGAAAAAAGAAAAGTCTCATGGACCATCCTGCCTGGGCTGATTTTGAAGCACAATTCACAAATTTCAGTCTCCTGAGTAGCAAGGATTATAGGTGTGAGCCATTAGTTCCTGAAATTTTTGCTAAAATGTTTCTTCTTGTGAAAACTTCTCTAGTCCCCTCCCAGAATTTCCTCCTTCCTTAGATGACTCAGAGTGCTAAGCCAGGCTATGGAGCTACAATCAGCCACATCCAGAATGTAGGAGATTCTCCAGTGCAAATCACTGTACTAAAAAAAAAAAAAAAAAAAAGGAAAAAAGAAGGCCAAAAGCCAGGTGCTGGTGGCTCACACCTGGAATTCTTGTTATTCAGGAAGCTGAGATTTAAGGAGCACAGTTAGAAGCCAGCCTGGAGATAATAGTCTCCAATTAACGATCAGAAAACCAGCAATGGAGCTGTGACTCAAGTGGTAGCAAACTAGCCTTGAGTACAAAAGCTCAGAGACAGTGCCCAGACCCTAAGTTGAAGCCCCATAACTGACAAAAGGGAAGGAAGGAAGGAAGGAAGGAAGGGAGGGAGGGAGGGAGGGAGGAAGCGAGGGAGGGAGGGAGGGAGAGAAAAAGAGAGAGGGGGGAAGAAAGGGAGGAAGGAAGAAGGGCCATGTGCAGTGCAGTGGCTCATGACTGTAATCCCAGCTACTTGGGAGGCAGAGATCTGGAGGGTCATGGTACAAGACCAGCATAAGCAAAAAGTTAGCAAGACTTCATCCTGGCTGACAAGCTCGGGTACGTTGTTATGCATCTGGTGTCTCAGCAGTGAGGGAGGCCATAGCTAAGAGAATCACAAACTAAGGCTGGCCCTGGACAAAATGTCATGATCTGCCCTGAAAAAGCAAAAAGCAAAAATGGGCTGGAGGAATGGTGTAAGATGTAGAATGCCTGCCTAGTATGAGGCCTTGAGTTCAAACCCAGTACCAAAAGGAATAGGGAAAAAGAGAAAAGAAAAAGTCTAACAGATTATGAGAGGAATCATTACCAAATGCAAAGTGTGGACTTATTTGGATCCTGATTTAAACACACCAGCTGTAAAAAGACATTCGTGGGAGCATTCTGGAGATGAGTTCCACAACATTCCAAGTGAATGTATTGGTGCTTCACTGTGCATTTAAAAATGGTTAACATGATCAAGTACAGTGGTATGCTCCTATAATCCTAGCCCTCAGGAGATGGAGGCAGAGGACTAGAATTTGAGGCCAACATGGACTACATACAACACATAACAAAAGCAAAAGGTTAACATGGCAAGTTTTATGCATATATATTTTTAATTTTTTATTGTTACTATAAAGGTGATGTACAGAGGGGTTACAGTTACATAAGTCAGGTAAAGAGCACATTTCTTTTCTTTTTTTTTTTTGGGTCCAGTTGTGGGGCTTGAACTCTGGGCCTGGGCACTGTCCCTCAGCTCTTCAGCTCAAGGCTAGCGAAGAGCACATTTCTTGGCTGGGAATGTAGCTTAGTGGAGATAGAGTCATGCAGACTTTTCTGCCCAGTGCTGGCTTCAAACTATGATCTTCAAATCTCAGCTTCTTGAATAGCTAGGATTACAGGCATGAACCACTCATACAGACATGAGCCACAGAGTGTTGGGTGCCAGTGGCTCATGCCTGTAATCCTAGCTACTAAGGAGACTAAGACCTGAGTGAGGATGGTGGTTTGAAGTCAGCCCCTGGCAGAAAAGTCCTCATGAGACTCATCTCCAATTAATCACCAAAAAGCCAGAAGTAGAGCTGTGACTCAAATAGTAGAGCACTAGCCTTGAACAAAAAAATCTCAGGGGCCGGGCGCCAGTGGCTCACGCCTGTAATCCTAGCTACTCAGGAGGCTAAGATCTGAAGATCTAGGTTCAAAGCCAGCTCAGGCAGGAAAGTCCCTGAGACTTATCTCAAATAAACCACTCAGAAAACAGGAAGTGGTGCTATGGCTCAAGTGGTAGAGTGCTCGCCTTGAGCTGAAGAACTGAGGTGAGGGATAGTGCCCAGGCCCAGAGTTCAAGCCCCACGATAGACAAAAAAAAAACAAAAACAAATAAAAAACCTCAGGGATTGTGCCCAGGCTCTGAGTTTGAACCCCAGCACCAGCACAAAAAATAAAAAATTAGAGAAGTTGAGCATGGTGAGAACATATCTATATTCTCAGCACTTGGGAAACTAAAAACAAACAAACTAACATTAAGGGCTGGGAATGTGGCTTAGTGGTAGAGTGCTTGCCTAACATGCATGAAACCCTGGGTTTGATTTCTCAGTACCACATAAACAGAAAAGGACAGAAGAGGCGCTGAGGCTCAAGCAGTAGAGTGCTAGCTTTGACCAAAAGAAGCTTAGGGACAGCCACCAGGCCCTGAATTCAAGCCCCAGGACTGGCCAAAAACAAGAATAAAAAACCCAGAAATAAACAAATAAACAAAAACCATTAAGAAGCCAGGCACTGGTGGCTGTAATCCTAGCTACTTAGGAGGCTGAGATATGAAGATTAAGGTTTGACCAGTCTGAGAAGAAAAGTCTCCATGAGACTGCGAACTCCAATTCCACTCAAAAATGGAAGTGGAGCTGTGGCCCAGGCCTCTAGTTCATGTCCCATAATCGACCAAAACGATAAAAAAAATTAAAAAAAAAAAAAAAAAAAAAAAGGACAGGTGGTGTAACTCCACAATAGAGAGCTTGCCAAAGCATGTTTTTTTTTTTGTTGTTTTTTTTTTGTGTTTTTATTTTGGGGTCCGGTATGGGGCCTGAACTCTGGGTCTGGGCACTGTCCCTCAGCTCTTCAGCTCAAGGCTAGTGCTCTACCACTTGAGCCATAGTGCCACTTCCGGCTTTTTTCTTTTTGCTTATGTGGTGCTGAGGAATCGAACCCAGGGCCTAAGGCATGCAAGGCAAGCACTCTACCACTGAGCTACCTTCCCAGCCCCAAAGCATGGGTTTGATTTCCAACACTGAAAAAAAGAATCCCTAGTACTAAATAATAACAGTGATAGATTTGGAGAATGTATACAGACTAGACTAGATATTAGATAATAAGGAAATAACAGCTTTGAGGACTTTTTTCTTTTGAGACAAGATTTTGCACTGTGATTATAGCACAGTCCTACCACACCATCAAAGAAAACTAATGTGTGTGTGTGTGTAGGTCCTGGGGCTCTAACTCAGGATTTGGTTGCTGTCCCTGAGCTTTTATGCTCAAGACTAGCTCTCTACCACCTGAGCCACAGCTCTACTTCTTGCCTTTTGGTAGATTAACTGGAGATAAGATTCTAACAGACTTTCCTGTCCTGGCTGGCTTTGAATTGTGATCATCATATCTCGCCCTCATGAGTAGCTAGGATTACAGGTGTGAGCCACTAGTGTGCCGGCTGAAACAACTAAGTTTTAAAAGTGTGATAATATATTTTACTGAAGAGGCAGAATCTCAGAGATCCAAATGGAAGTATTTTCGAATGAAATGATATGTCTGCAGTTCACCTTAAAATAATCCAGAAGGAAGCAGGGCGTGGGGATATAAAGCTAAACCAAATTTGGCAGTCTTTGCTGAGGGTGGACTATGGGCTACATGGAGTTTGTTTTGCTGTCCTCTTTCTTTTCTTCTGGAAGTGTTTGAAAAAATCTCTATAAGCCATTCACTGGTGATTCATGCCTGTAATCTTAGCTACTAAGGAGGCTGAGAGCTGAGGATTGAGGATTGAAGCCAGTCTGGGGCAGAAAGTCTGGTCTTCAACTAATCACAAGGAGCTGTGGCTCAAGTGGTAGAGAGCTGGCTGTTAGCAAGAGCCGAGGGACAGCACCCAGGCCTGAGTTCAATCCTCAGAATCAATACACACACACACAAAAGATAATGTTGTGGCTGGGAAGGAAGCTTCGTGGTAGAGTGCTTGCCTAGCATGCATGAAGCCCTGCGTTTGATTCCTCAGTACCACATAAACAGCACAAGCCAGAAGTTGTGCTGTGGCTCAACTGGTAGAGAGCTAACCTTAAGCAAAAGAAGCTCAGGGACAGTGGCCAGCTCTGAGTTCAAGCCCCAGGACTGGCAGGAGCAAAAAAAAAAAAAAAAAAAAAAAGCCAGAAGTAAAACTGTGGCTCCACTATTAGAGCAGTAGGATTGGCACCAAGGCCCAGAGTTCAAGCCCCAGAACCAACCAAAAAAAAAAAAAGGAGAAAGAAAAAAAAAGCCATACTGAGCAGGAAACTCTGAGTCTTATCTCCAATGAACCATCAAAAAGCCAGAAGTGGCAGGGTGCCAGTGGCTCACACCTGTAATACCAGGAGGCTGAGATCTGAGGAGCTTGGGCATGAAAGGCCATGGACTCTTTTCTCCAATAAACTACTCAGAAAACCAGAAGTGGCACTGTGGCTCATGTGGTAGAGTGCTAGCCTTGAGCTGAAGAGCTGAGGGACAGTGCCCAGGCCCAGAATTCAAGCCCTGTGACAAAAAAAAAAAAAAAAAAAGCCAGAAGTGGAGTTGTGGCTCACATGGTAGAACACTCAAGGACAACATCCAGGCCCTGAGTTCAAGCCCAGGACTGAAGTATACATAGACAAAAATTAAAATCTCGGTTCACAGCACATGTGACCGCTATGACACTCCTGTACCAGGCTCCAGGAACGTTGTCAGCTCACCATTCATCGATAGGCTTTGCCATAATTACATCAGTAAAACTAAGTACACACCAGGCGACACGCTGGGTCTGGTAACAGGCATCTGAGGGACAGAGCCCTTAACCCATGGGGCTGCGCAACAGCAGCATCACAGGTTTGCCTGCAGACTTCACTGTCGGACTGGGTGAAGTGCACACCTGTGATGCCAGCGCTAGGAAGGTGGAATCCGGGATCAAGAGTCGGAAGCCAGCTGGGGCTACACAGTGACTCTCAAAAAAAAGTCCCCACAACCTTGGGCAGCCTCCCCCCCTCCAAAAAAAAAAAAAAATCAACACCAGACTAGCTAGACATGCTGTTTGACTTGAATAACTGGTGAATTTTGTGTTCAAAATTGAGGGCAGAAACATTTTTTTTTTTTTTTGTCGGTCGTGGGGCTTGAACTCTGGGCCTGGGCGCTGTCCCTCAAGGCTAGCGCTCTACCACTTGAGCTACAGCGCCACTTCCGGTTTTCTGGTGGTTTATTGGAGATAGGAGTCTCACGGTCTTTCCTGCCCGGGCTGGCTTTGAACCACGATCCTCAGATCTCAGCCTCCTGAGTAGCTAGGATTACAGGCGTGAGCCACCAGCGCCCGGCTCGAGGGCAGAAACATTTTTACTTTTTAGGTATCCATAAAGCTCTCCCTGACTTGTTTTTTTGCCAGTTGTGGGTGCTTGAACTGGGCCTGTCCCTCAGCTCTTCAGCTCAAGGCTAGTGCTCTACCACTTGAGCAACAGCAGTACTTCCGGCTTTATGTGCTTAATGTGGTGCTTAGGGCCTCGTGCATGAAAGGCAAGAACTCTACCACTGAGCCACCTTCCCAGCCCTTCTCCCTGACTTTTAACCCCAAGGACAGTGTGACAAGGGCGGAGGTGGCAGGGACAGAGGAGTTGGGCTGTGCTGGGGTTGGGATTCAAGACAGCAGAAAACTTTTCCCCACCACCATACTCGTCATGGCTGGGGGCTGGGAATGTGGCTTAGTGGTAAAGTTGCTTGCCTAGTATATGTGAAGCCCTGGGTTCAATTCCTCAGCACCACATAAATAGAAAAAGCCGAAGTGGTGCTGTGGCTCAAGTGGTAGAGTACTAGCCTTGAGCAAAAGTAGCTCAGGGACAGTGCCCAGGCCCTGAGTTCAAGCCCCTGGCCTGGTTTAAAAAAAACAAAAAAACAAAAAAACAACCATATTCCTGGGATCACTGTGCACAAGGAAAATGTCACACAGGAAGGAATACACACAAGTGGATAGTTGACATTTATTGAACACTATGTGCCGGGCCCTAGAGAAATGGAATCAATGCAGGTTGGTCTCTGCCCCAAAGGAGCTCACAGACTAGAAGGCTAAGCAATAATCACCCCACAGCAGCAAAGGTGCATATGGAATCACAACTTCACAACCAAGTCTTATGTATTTTCCCAAGTGTATAAACTCTCAGCAACACAACCATGCTGTCTTAAAAGTCATACCACTGAAAGGACAGAGAAGAAGCCACTATGATTAAGCTTGTGCCATCAGAGCCAGATTTTCAACATTATTTATCCTTCAGATTAGGCACACCTTAGGTTAGCTGATGTGCAGTGGTGGAGGCCTAAAAGGTTCATGGCCCCATCCTGCAGTGGTTGAACCATCCTAGACTCAAGACACCTGCACAATGTTTCTTCTCCACCCCCCCCCCCCACCTCTTTCTAGCCTCCCCTGGACGAGGTCCCCATATAATCAGTTCCTTCTCCAGAGCTTGTTGGATGGGGTGAACGGACGATGTCCCAAAAGCCCACCAAGCTATAAGACTCTCTCACACCTGGCCTGGCCAGCCCACAGCATATCCTCACCCTTCCCGACAGAGCTGAACTTCCAGTTGGAAGTGGTAATCTATCCTCAGCTTGTCCTTACCTCTCCCTACATGCCCCTGACCTCTTAGGAGCAGTGGGTGCTCAAACCTATGCCGGCCGGGCTGGGGAGGGGATGGACAGACCCCAGAAGCAGCCTGGGGTGGGTTAGGTCAAGACATGCATCTGTGAGATTTGAGGTGGGCCATCTCCTGATCTTGATCCCAAGGTCAAGGCAATATGGGCAGAAGACAAAGCATGGCTGAAGGTTAGGCTGAGGAAAGGGTGGGAGTGGAGTATGCCACAGAGGGTGCAGGCTGGAGGACTGCCTAGGCCCACGTGCTACTTCCCCAGCACCGGGTAAGAGGGGCTTGCAGGAAGGCCAGGATGATTCCACTTGAGAAATTCCCCAACTCTGTGCTCCGTGGATGCGTGCTCCTGACCCACTATGGTCTACTGAAGCCTAGTGAACAAATTAGCCACACAACAGTGTGTTTCTGATCTCCTTTCCAGAGTGGGTTAAAGGAGGGAAGCCACTCTTCCCTAAGTAACTGACAAGTCAAGACAGGCCCAGGGGTAAAGCAAATCTTGCCCTGGCGTTGCTCACTGCTCCACCCCCGGGACAGGCGGCCTCTGCCCAGCACTGTCTTCCAGCCCTCATGGCGCTCACGTTGGCCCCAGGAGGTCCTTGTCCCCAAAGATGGCCCAGACTGAACTCTTAATAAAAAAAAATAATTTATTGTCAACAAAGGCAATATATACAACAGGACAACAGGTGAAAGGAAGAATGGGTGAATGGATGACTTTTCAGGGACAGAGTGGGAAGAGGTAATGGAGGCTTCCTGGTGGAGAAGCCTGAACAAGTTGGGGAGAAGGTGTCCCCCGAGGTAGTGGGACTCAGTTCAAACCCCGCTGTGACCACCTCTGCGTAAGGCACTGCGCCAGGGGAGAATGGTAGGGGGCTAAACATGGGTGGGAGGAGGTGGAGGGGTCACAAATGATTGGGATGGGTGTTCTCCACAGGCCCAATGCCCCAGCTCACAATAGCGCCAGCCACCACTGCCTACCTCGGGAGCCTGGCCTCAGACCCCGCGAAGGGCCCACACCTACCAGTACCCCAAAGTGATGGAGATGATGCTGCCCGCCTGCCCCTCCACCCTGCCTGATATTTGGTGTTAAAATTCTCTATCAGGTGGCTGAGATGATAGCTGAGTGGTAGGCCAAAGGGAGATGCTGCCTTTCTTCCCTCTGCCCCCCAGGAAAGCAAGAACTTACTCCCCACTTTCCGCTTCTGGCTGTCCCCGCACAGTGGCACTGGATTCTGAGAGAACTGTGGGCCAGTCTGAGCTGTCACCTGCTCCCACCCCCTTGGTGCCCTGGGGGTGCTTGGACCAGTCTTGCAAGAGGCTGACAGCTGGGGGCTCCTCCATCCGCACTCGGATAACCTGGAGATCCAGTGTCCCTCGAAGCCCCGGAGGGGGAGCTAGGCAGGGACAGAACAGAAAGTAAGAGGAAGGCCCTCCAGAGCCGGGAAATGTTCCTAACAGCTGTTTAACCATCCTCCCAGTGCCTATGTGAGCAGAAGCAGAGGGCATTGGGAGGTAGCAAGCTTGACTGGCATAAAGTGTTACCCTCTCAAGCAGGCCAGGCACTGCCATGAAGGCTTCCTCCTGCTTAGTGATATACATCACCTCTTCAACTCCTACCGCCAGCTGACTCCATCTCATATAAATCCCACTGAGACACCTGGCCCCAGGACTGACTAGGAGTTAAGGTGGCAATATAGGATGTTGCTTTGTCCCCACAGAGCTGTGTGTGCAGAGACAGAACCCTGGAGAGCATAGCAGCTTTGCAGCTTGAGCTGGGTTCTACAGCTACCTTTCAGGATCAGGGGAAGCTACTCAAAATGGCAACATGGGGCTTCCAGATAGCGAGGGCAGAATGTTGTGGTTACCGTGTAGCTACCATGTCTTCTGTGACATGGGCCCATTAAACCGGACTACGGGAGGCTCAACAGTAGAGCAAGCATAAGGTCCTGAGTTCACACCTCAGTTACCACAAATTTCATTACATTGGAAAGCAAAACCAGGAACATCAATGGGAACTGCATGGCCTATATTCAAATTCTTTGCAGTGTTGTTTTTCCATTATTTTTAGACACAATTATGAAAACACAGCAGAGAAAACAGGTACCATTTTGCCATATAGCTTGGAAGCATTTAAAATGACTCCTCAAGTTTAAAACCACTGGGTTGCACAACTGGGCCAGCTGTTTTGTGTTTGCATAATCTGGCTTGTGTTTCTGGTGAACTATAAGCCCCTTGGGGAAAGACAAAACCCTACTCATATGCTCATCAACTCAACAATAACTTAGGGCATGGGCAACTCCCATGTTCCCCATACTGTTCCACAGTTGCTAGGGACACAGCAGCAAGTGGAGCCAACCATGCTGACTTCTTGGGACTGACATGCTATTGAGAGCCAACTAAGAACAAAACCAGGCCAGGAGCCAGAGGCTCACGCCTGTATTCTTAGCTACTCAGGAGGCTGAGATCTGAGGCTTGTGGTTTGAAGATAACCTTGGTAGACAAGTCCATGAGACTCTTATCTCCAATAAACTACTCAGAAAAAGCTGTAAGTGTGCATTGGCTCAAGTAGTAGAATGCCCAGGCCCTGAGTTCAAGCCCCAGGACTAGCAAAAAAAAGGAAGGACTGATAAGTCAAAGATACTCATGTTATCCACAGGCAGGAGCAACACCACAGCACACATGACAAGGAGTGGGAGAGCCAGCAACTGCAGAGCAGAGATGTAGAGGGAGCTGAGAGGCGGCCATAGAGCTGGCGGGAGATAGAGGAAAGAGCAAATGCAGATGCTGCCAGATACCATAGAACAGCAAGGCAAGGCCAGCCCTGCCAGCAGGTCAGGCATGTGGGGAAGGACACCAGCCTTCACACTGACTGACTTTCGCCAAGTGAGAGCAGCAGTGTGAGGAGCCCAACAGTGACTGGTGTGTTTTAGTAAGAACACTGACTGCTTTCAGAGAACAGCTGGCAAAGCTCAAAGGACAGAGACTAGTTAGAAAGTTGCAGGTCCTGGGGCTGGGAAGGTAGCTCAGTGGTAGAGTGTTTGCCTTGCATGCATAAGGCCCTGGGTTCAATTCCTCAGCACCACATAAGCAGAAAAAGCCGGAAGTAGCGCTGTGATTCATGTGGTAGGATGCTAGCCTTGAGCTGAAGAGCTGAGGGACAGCACCCAGGCCCAGAGTTCAGGCCCCACCTCTGACCAAAAAAAAAAAAAAAGTTGCAGGTAGCAAGCATGGGGAGTGGCAATGAAGGAGGTAGGAGGTAACTCTGTGCTCTACCACTTGAAAGCCATGCCCTCACCCTTTTTGTTTTATTTTCCAGATGTAATAAGAGCTTATTAAGCCTCACTGCCCTAGAGTCTACCCTTAGCTTCTATAACTCCATTTTGCTTTTATGACTCCTTAAAAGATAGGACTGCACTCCTAGCCGTGAGACTGGTTCCTTATGGTTTAACATTTAAAATATATATATATATTTTTTTTTTGGGGTCCGGTCGTGGGGCCTGGACTCTGGGCATGGGCGCTGGCCCTCAGCTCTTCAGCTCAAGGCTAGTGCTCTACCACTTGAGCCACAGCACCACTTCCGGCTTTTTTCTTTTTGCTTATGTGGTGCTGAGGAATCGAACTCAGGGCCTCAGGCATGCAAGGCAAGCACTCTACCACTGAGCCACCTTCCCAGCCCCAACATTAAAAAGTATGTCCACTGTTCCGTTTATGTTCCTGGCTTCTCTTAACTTCCCATTTGGCTTGGACCTGCCGGGAAGAACTATTAGGAACTTTCCTCCCCTGAGCAAACAAGGATGTAAATTTATGTGTCCTGAAAGGGGGCTCAGGACTGCATTTTGGGGCACACGAATGCACAATGTAGGCACTGGCCAGCTAATAAAGACTTTTTATCAACTACTGTGTGTGTGGTTGATATCTCCTGGTAGTTTACTTCATAACACAGATACTTTTTGTCCAGGGCCAGTACATTTTCTGTTCTCCAAACTCTCCTTGTCAAGGTGCATACCACCACACTTAGCTTACAGGCCTGAGTCAACTACACCCAACTCTAAACTCTGAACCTCTTTTAGAAGCTTACTGATATGGGACTGGAGAAGCAGGACAACTTTGGAGTTTGACCAGAGCAAATGGAAAGATGGGGCTGCCAGTTTCCTAGGAAAGGGTAACTGGAATAAGTGGTAGAGACTAATTAATGCCAGACTAGTCCTCTACCACTTGAGCCACAGCAGCACTTCCAGCTTTTTCTATTTATGTGGTGCTAAGGAATTGAACACAGGGCTTTGTGCATGCTAGGCAAGCACTCTACAACTAAACCACATTCCCAGCCCTGGATGTTGATCTTTTAGTCAATCCAAAAAAAAAAGAGAAACAGAAGTGCCAGGTGGTGGCACATGTTTATAATCCTAGTACTTTGGAGGCCTAGTTGAGGCCAGCCCAGAGTCTCATTGTGAGTGTGTGTGTGTGTGTGTGTGTGTGTAAGTTGTGAGGGAAGGGGCCCCTGCAGTGTGCAGTGCACATGCACACCAGGGAGAGAAAAAGGAACACATGGAACAGCCAGGGAAACAAAGTTGTTGCTAGGAGGAAAGCACGAGCGACAGGTCTACTCCCTGGTGCTGCCACAGCAAGAATGAAAGACCAATCAATGGATTGGGGATGTGGCTCAAGTGGTAGGCTCAAGCTAGGTCTTAAATTCATTCCCCAGTACTGCAAAAGAAAAAAAGAGAAAAGAAGAAAAGAAAGGAAGGGAAGGACATAAGAACTGACCACTGGGTTTAATTTTGAAGAAGTCAGTGAATCCTAACAAAAAACAATTTCAGGCTGGACTGTGGCAGATAAAACTAAGTGATTCAAGTGGAGTCCACAAAGAGATGACAGGCAGTCAGTAAAGAAAAGGCCTTCAGGATCCAAAGATGCACTGACAGTGGAAAGAATAAGAGGTTAAGAAAAGACAAATTACAGCTCTGTGCAGGTTGATGGGGAAGATCTGAAGAAGACAGGGCAACAGAGGAGAGACCCCATTGGCCCTAGACCTGGGGAAAAGGGCTAGCCTTGGCTGAGGGCAGCTCAGTCCTGTGCCAGAAGAAATGGAGACAGTGGCAGGGAAGGGGGGAAGGAATGGCTGCACACAGCTTGCAGATGGGCTTAGTGGAAAGAGAGACATAGCTTAGTAAGCAAGTGCCCTAGATGAGGTAATTAACCTGCCTTAGGTCTGCTGCTTGGCAACCTTGGACTGAGATCCCTCCTACTTATACCTCTCATATAGATGGGATTACAAGTCAGTACCACTATACCTGAGCTTGTTGGCCAAGATGGGCTTTTTTTCCTGCCAGGGTTTGCCTATACTTCACTTCCTAACCAAGAGGATGGGATTACAAGTGGGCACTACCACACCCAGCTTTTTTTTCTTCCCTAGTGCTAGGGATCAAATTTAGAACTTCATATATATGCTAGGCAAGTGGTCTACCACTGTCTAGTCCCCATATACCCCTTGTTTTATTGTTTGTCAGTTGTGGGGCTTGAACTCGGCCTTCCCTGAGCTTTTTTGCTCAAGGCTAATACTGTACCATTTTGAGCCACACCACACTTTGTTTTCTGGTGGTAAATTGAACATGAGACTTTTCTGCCTGGGCTAGCTTTGAACCCCATGGTCCTCTGATCTCAGCTTCCTGAGTAGTTAGGCTTACAGGCCTGAGCCACTGGCTCCTGGCCATACCCCTTGTTTTTTTTTTTTTTTTTTTTTATTTTTTTTTTTGGTCCGGTCGTGGGGCCTGAACTCTGGGCCTGGGCACTGTCCCTCAGCTCTTCAGCTCAAGGCTAGCACTCTACCACTTGAGCCACAGCGCCACTTCCGGCTTTTTTCTTTTTGCTTATGTGGGGCTGAGGAATCGAACCCAGGGCCTCGAGCATGCAAGGTAAGCGCTCTACCACTGAGCCACCTTCCCAGCCCCCATACCCCTTGTTTTTTAAGCCAGGTACTTGGTTATACTGCCCAGGTTGGCCTGTACTCTTAAGCTCAAGTAATCCATATGCCCCAGTCTCCAGAGTTACTGGGTCATTGGGGACCCCCACACCTGACATAGTTTCCCCTCCTGGAGAACAGAATCATAATACTTTCTATAGCTTATTTTTAGGAGATAGCATGCCAGGGAAGTTCAATATGTAGTAAGCGCTGGAGAGGCGGGGAGCTGGGAATGTGGCTTAGTGGTAGAGTGCTTGCATCTCATACATGCAGCCCTGTGTTTGACTCTTCAGTACCACATAAACAGAAAAAAGCCAGATGTGGCACTGTGGCTCAAGTGGTGGCACACTTGAGTAAAAAGAAGCCCAGGAACAGTGTCCAGGCCTTGAGTTCAAGCCTAAGGAGTAGCAAAAAAAAAAAAGAAAAAGAAAAAAAGAAAAAATAAAAAGTCCCTGGTTTCTCTTAGCTCTATGTTTTTTTTTTTGTGCCAGTCCTGGGGCTTGAACTCAGGGCCGGGGCACTGTCCCTGAGCTTCTTTTGCTCAAGGTTAGTACTTTAACCACTTAAGCCACAGCACCACTTCTTTCTGTTTATGTGATACTAAGGAATTGAACCCAGGGCTTCATGCAAGCTATACAAGCACTCTACCACTGAGCCACATTCCCACCCCTAGGGACTTCCTGAGTTACCATGGTCAAGTGTCAGTTCTTGCTGGAGGTGAGAAGGCAGATGTATGGGGTAGGGATTCAGAAGAGTGAAGCATGGGACATGGGCAGGAGAGCCCCATCCAGAGGTATAAAAAGCAAGCTGGGCTGGGTGCTAGTGTTTCACACTTATAATCCTAGCTACTCAGGAATCTAAGATCTGAGGATCATGGTTTGAAGCCAGCCTGGGCAGGAAAATCCATGAAACCCTAATTAATCAGCAAAAAGAAGCTAGAAGTGGAGCAGTAACTCAAGTGGTAGAACACTAGACTTGAGTCAAAAAGCAAAGGGATAGGGCTCAAGCAAGTTTAAGCCCCAATACTGGTTAAAAAAAAAGAGAAAGAAAAAAAGAAAACTGGGGGCTGGGAATGTGGCTTAGTAGAGTGCTTGCTTAGCATTCATGAAACCCTGGGTTCGATTCCTCAGTACCATATAAACAGAAAAAGTCAGAAGTGGCACTGTGGCTCAAGTGGTAGAAAGCTAACCTTGATCAAAAGAAGCTCAGGGACAGTGCCCAGGCAAAAAAGCAGCTCAGAGACAGTTCAAGTCCCAGGACTGGCACTCCCCTTGATCCCCCCGTCCCTCAAAAAGAAAGAAAACTGGGAGAAGTTACCTGTCTTTGGGACAGACTAAGCCCCTTTAGGCCCTGGCCTAAACACTCACCAGCCCTGCCCAAATGCCCTATCATTTCACACTCTCCCTTGGACTAATGCATCTGTGTGTGTATGTCTGTCTGTGTGCGCCCACAGATGCACTGTTCCTCTAGCAGAAGCTGCGGCCAACCTCTCCTCAGGGACTCTGGAAATGCCAACACTTGACCGACAAGCAAAGACAGGCATGGTCATCTGTCTGAGTTGTCCTTTTGCCAGGCACTGTTGTAGGTACTGAGGACATACCAGTGAGCAGAATACAGGGCCTGTGTGAGGCTACCAGTCCCATGGATGCCACACTTGCCCACTACACTCCTGCCAAGTTCAGGTTACAAGTCCCTGTGCCTCACTCAAGCATTCTGACTAAGCCCCCAGGTACTACTCAAACCAATGTCAGCACAACAAAAAAGCCTTCTCCCTCTGTGACTTACGAGTGGACCTTCCAGCTCACTTCTCTTCTGTCCTAGACACTGTATCTACAACTCCTCCTACAAAGGCCTTGGAAAACTCTAGAATCTTCCCAGACAGCCTCATATCCAGCTCCCTCAGCTTGGTTAACTTATCCATAGGAACCATTTCAACAACTAAAGCCTTTTTTTTTGGGGGGGGGGGGGAGAAGCCTGGTCCTGGGGCTTGAATTCAGGGCCAGGGCACTGTCCCTGAGCTTCTTTTGCTCAAGGCTAGCGCTCTACCACTTGAGCCACAGTGCCAATTCCAGCTTTCTCCCCCCCTCCCTTTTTTTTTTTTTTTTTTGGTCAGTCATGGGTGCTGAACTCTGGGCCTGGGCGCTGTCCCTTAACTCTTCAGCTCAAGGCTAGTGCTCTACTACTTGAGCCACAGCGCCACTTCCAGCTTTTTTCTGCTTATGTGGTGCTGAGGAATCGAACCCAGGGCCTCAGGCATGCAAGGCAAGCGCTCTACCACTGAGCCACCTTCCCAGCCCGTCCACTTCCAACTTTTTGAGTAATATATTGGCAATCAGTCTCATGGATTTTTCTGCCCAGGTTGGCTTTGAACCGTGTGTGATCCTCAGATCTCAGCCTCCTGAGTAACTAGGATTACAGGCATGAGCCAAGGGTGCCCAGCTCCAAAGCCATTTCTTTTATTTATTTTTTTGATCCGGTCCTAGGGTCTGAACTCTGGGCCTGGGCGCTGTCCTAGTGGTAGGCTAGCGCTCTACCACTTGAGCCATAGCACCACTTCCGGCTTTTTTTTTTTCTGCTTATGTGGTGCTGAGGAATCGTTTCTAAGCGCTAAAAAAATAAACTTTTTATTATTTTTTTTTAATGATAGGATCATTCCTCCCAATCTTTTAGAGAATGTCACCACATACACAAGCATACAGAAAAGAACCTTCTCTGGTTTGAGAAATCTGTCCAGGCTCTGGGTTCCTCCAGCATGGGGCCTCCCTACCACCAGTGAGTTAGCTCCCAACAGACTTGAGTTTTCTGGACCAAAGCCTGCCTTGTGCCTCTTATTCTCCACAACTTCCCTTGGGAGCAAGTGCCATGACCTTTGTCATTGTATTACTTAAGTGTACCATCTCCAAGCCCCACAAATCATGCTGTTGCCAACAACACACAGCTACCCTCCTCTGGCCCTCTCCTAACATTTGTAGGCTTATGGAGCCCCATCCCTCCACTGTACCCACTCACCCCAAACAAACTTAAACCTCAAGGATTCTCTGCTCCTCTACTCACCACCCCAGACAGGTAGAGTTTGGGCACAGGGCACCCTGGGACAGGAAACGAAGGCCCGCTTCAAGCATGAGACTGGAAGATCCATTACACAGTGGAGAGGCCAGCCATCTAGGAGATCCATGGGTGAGCGGAGACTCGGAAACACTCAAGTCCAAGTGGGCCAAGTGAACCCAGGGAGGCAGCATTGGAACGTGACTCAAGCTGAAACTTGAGACAGTTAGAACTGTGATCTACGTGAAGGGGTGAGGCCTGTCTTGAGAGGAGAAAAGGGGGCCTGTTTTGGTAAATAAGTAAACAAAAGCAAACACAAATACAGACACATGGAGCTTTGCGAAGAAGCAGAAGAAAGCAATCCAACTGTTAAGAGCCAATGCCAGTGAATCCTCAGAACCTGCAAATGTCTTATTATACAGCAAGGGGGAATTAAGTTGAACATATAATTAAGGTTGTTAATCAGCTGACTTAGAAGAAGAAATGGGCACTTGCCTAGCCTGTGCCAGACTCTGGGTTCTATGCTCCAAACTACAAAAATGGATAGATAAATAGATCTGCCTGGATTATTTGAAAATGTTCACTGTAAACACAAGGGTCCTTAAATGAGGAAGAAAGTTAGATGACTCAAAGATGGCATCTTGAGAACCTCTACTAGCCACTGCTGGCTTTGAGAATATGAAGAGGCCACAAACCAAGGAATACGGGAAGACTCCAAAAGTTAGGAAGGCAAGAAAACAGATTTTTCCCTACAGCTTCCAGAAATAAACACAGCCTGCCAATACCTTACGTTTAGCTTAGGGAGACTCATTTTGGTCTTCTGACTATAAAATAAATATGTGCTGTTTTAAGCCACTAAGTTTGTAGTAAGTTATTTCAGCAGCAAGTGGGAAACTCATACAGTGGACTCTGGGGAGGAATGAGCCATCTTTTTGAAACTCAGATTCTCCCTTTTCATATTAAGTTTTTGTTTTGTTGGGCTGGGAAGGTGGCTTAGTGGCAGAGCGCTTGCCTTACATGCCTGAGGCCCTGGGTTCGATTCCTCAGCACCACATAAGCAAAAAGAAAAAAGCCGGAAGTGGCACTGTGGCTCAAGTGGTAGAGCGCTAGCTTTGAGTTGAAGATCTGAGGGACAGCGCCCAGGCCCAGAGTTCAGGCCCCATGACTGGACCCAAAAAAAGAAGTTTTTGTTTTGTTTTGTTTTTGAGATAAGGTCTCACTAAACTCATTCACAATCCCTCCATTTTAGCTTCTTGAGTGCTAGGATTATAGACTGTGCCACCATGCCTGCCTTTACAAAGCATTTTTGTGAGGCCCAAATGAACTGTACAGAAGCTTCTTAAAATCAGTGGACAGATGCAAACACAAGCACTTGCCATCATAGAACTGGTATCTCTAGGGAGTATCTATGTGGTCTTCTTACCTATTTCTTCCATACCTTATGGTTTCTGAAACAGGTCTCACTACTTAGCCCAGGCTAGCCTTGTACTCTTAATCATCTTGCCTCTCAGCCTCCCAAGTACTGTGATTACAGACACATACATCTAGTTTAACATTTGTGGGAATTGCCAAACACCCCATCTGGGCTGCTTCTGCACCATGGTGAAGGTAAGGTGGGTTCCTTTTGGGCTCCAGCTGGAGAGGGCTTTATGAGTACAACTGGAGGTCAAGGCTTTTCAGGAGATGCCCAACCTAATGACCATCTCCAGAGAAGTCCTGAGAACACTGGGAAATGCTCAGTTGTTTAGCCTAGGCTGTACTACAGAGCAACTTCAGAGGTTGGAACCCAGGATACTGCCTGCCCTCCTCCCTTATGGTCCCCTCAGAAGGGCTCACCTGAAGAGGGGCTTACTGCCTGGGGTAGGCCTTCTCCTGCTGCCTGGCCCTCTTTAGGACAGTCCTTGTTGTCTGTGGCTCTAAGCTGGGTATGAGAAAAGAGCTGGAGGACGAAGCCAGGAGGGAAGGTGCCATCAGTGAAGTGGCGGACCTCGGCTGGTGCTGCGAATGCCTCAGCTGGTGAGTCTGGGGATGGAGGGTCTGGGATGGAGGACAGCAAGAATGGTCAGCTTTTACCCCCAGAGAGCTGCAGATGCCCCCTGCCTGGCCATGCCTACACTATGTGGCCAGGGCCAACACTTACCTGGGTCAGGATCCAAGTTTTTGGTCACTGGCCTTCCTCTCTTCTTTCTCACAGGCTCTTCCCCAGAGGGTTCCTTCCATCTCTGAGTGCGGGACTTCTTATTATTATTTCCTGGCTCTGTAGCAGGGGCAGCTGCAAAATAAAAGATGAGGCCACCATGCCTGAACCCCACAGCCTCAGGCTCCTAACAACACCTTCCTGCCCCAGCCTAGATCATAGGGCTTGTGCTTCACCCCTCACCCCCGCCCACACCACCTTCCCAAGGTCCCCTGTTGACTGACCAAGCAGCTCAAGGGGGCGGAGTCCTCTAGGCCGGCTCCTTTTAGGGAGAGGGTTGTCCTCGGAGTCCAGGAGGACCACGATCTCTGCTGGCATCCTGGCAGTGTTCGGGTTGGAGTCTGGATCTGGCTGGACATCCTGGCCTGATTCTGAAGGGGCAAAGGCCCACTGAGCTCCCAGGGCTCCCACGGGCCCTGCTTCTCCCTCGGCCCCCACCCTCCCTACCTGGGCTCGGTAGGGATGGCTGCTCAGCTTGGACATCTTGCAAAAGGGCCACTCCTTCACTCCAGGCCTCCAGGATGTTGTTCTTCTCAGAGCGGCTCAGATCTAGGGTGTGTGGATGCTGCTCCAGAATGTGCATGCGTGCTGTTTCGGCCGAGGGGAACCGGATCTCTGACCCACACACCATGCACAGTGTCCGCCCACCGCCTCCAGGGCTGTTTCCCACCAGGAACTCCTGTTCCCAAGACACTTGCTGCTTGGGCTCTTCACAGCCATCTCCACCTGCCTCCAAAAGGTTGGGCCGAGGTGGGGGGGTCTTCTCCTGTTGGGTTACTGAGAATGGAAGGAAAATGTCTGTAAAGATGCCCATGGCTGGAAATGATGCTTAGAACACATCTATGTGGGACAGGTGAGGGCCATGCAGTGTTCTTCCCACCAGATCTCACAAAGCTCCAGGCACGTGCACAAAGCCTAATATCTCTACACCTCTTATCAGTCCTGGGTCTTAGGCTCCATGTTTCCCAGGTTGCCAGTCTCTGGACATCTGCCCAAAACTCTTGACTACTTGGTGACATCATTCCTATGACATACTCCTCATGGTTGGCTGTAACTGTACTTGATTTTCGTGACACTAAATTTTATCATCTTCTGGTCCCCATGGGGGAGAAAAGATATTCTGTCAGTGGCTCACCTGCTGGTTCCTCTACATGTTGAAGAACAGGTCTTCAAAACACGCTCTGGCCCCCTCACAACTAGCCTTGACCAGTGCTCCCCGAGTATTTGCAGTGATGGCTTTGCCCCTACTGAACCATATGCCACCTGTTCTACCTGCTCTGTGTTCTTGAACTAGCACTGCACAGGTCAACCATGGTGGCATAAACCTGTAATTCTAGCCATTCTCCTGTATGAGAGGATCATTGTTCAAGACTAGCCTAGGAGCTGGGCAGGTGGCTCAATGGTAGAGCGCTTGCCTTGCATGGATGAGGCTCTGGGTTCGATTCCTCAGCACCACATAAGCAGAAAAAACCGGAAGTGGCGCTGTAGCTCAAGTGGTAGAGCACTAGCCTTGAGCTGAAGAGCTGAGGGACAGCGCCCAGGCCCAGAGTTTAGGCCCCACAATTGCTTCCCCCCCAACCCCCAAAAAAACTAGTCTGGGCAAAAGTTAGCAAGGTTATATAAAAGACAAGCTGGAGTTGGACTGGGGATGTAGCTCAGTGATAGAACCCTTGCCTAGCATGCATAAAGCCCTGCATTGTTCTCCAGCACCACCTCCCACCTGCAAAAAAAAAAAAGTTAAGCTAGAGCCAGGTACCAGTGGCTCACATGTGTAATCCTAGCTACTTAGGAGGCTAAGATCTGAGGCTCTCAGTTTGAAGCCAGACCTGGGTGGCAAAGTCCGTGAGACTTTTTTTTTTTTTTTGGTCGGTCGTGGGGCTTGAACTCTGGGCCTGGGCGCTGTCCCTCAGCTCTTCAGCTCAAGGCGAGCGCTCTACCACTTGAGCTACAGCGCCACTTCCGGTTTTCTGGTGGTTTATTGGAGACAGGAGTCTCACGGTCTTTCCTGCCAGGGCTGGCTTTGAACCGCGATCCTCAGATCTCAGCCTCCTGAGTAGCTAGGATTACAGGTGTGAGCCACCAGCGCCCGGCATGAGACTTTTTTTTTTTTGGGTCCGGTAGTGGGGCCTGAACTCTGGGCCTGGGCGCTGTCCCTCAGCTCTTCAGCTCAAGGTTAGTGCTCTACCACTTGAGCCACAGCGCCACTTCCAGCTTTTTTTTTTTCTGTTTATGTGGTGCTGCGGAATCAAACCCAGGGCCTCATGCATGCAAGGCAGGCGCTCTACCACTGAGCCACCTTCCCAGCCCTCCATGAGTATCTTATCTCCAACTAACCACCAAAAAGCTAGAAGAACTGTGGCTCAAGTTATAAAGCACTATCCTTGAGAGAAAAAGCTAAGGGACAGTATCAAGGCCCTGAGTTCAAGCTCCAGAATTGGGACTGCCTAAAGCTGGCCCGGTACTGCATAACTGTAGTTACAAAGCAGAGAAGGACCTTGGTCTAAGGCTAGTTCCAGATCCCACAATAACAAGATAAAAAGTTGAGGGCCGGGAATGTAGCTTAGTGATAGAGTACTTTTTTAGCATGCATGAAGCCCTGGGTTCAATTCTTCAGTACCACATAAACAGAAAAGGCCAGAAATGGCACTGTGGCTCAAGTGATAAGAGTGCTAGCCTTGAATAAAAGCAGCTCAGGGACAATGCCCAGGCTTCGTGAGTTCAAGCCCCAGGACTAGCATAAAAAAAGTTGGGTGCTGGTGGTTGACGCCTACAATCCTAGCTTCTCAAAAAGCTGAGATCTAAGGATCATGTTTCAAAAACAGCCCAGGTAGGAAATTCCATGAGACTCATCTTCAATTAACCAACAGAAACTGGAGAGAGACAAAAACAGCAAGAGAGAGAGAGAGAGACAGAGAGAGAGACAGAGAGAGAGACAGAGAGACAGAGACAGACAGAGAGACAGACAGTCAGTCAGAAGAGGGAAGGGGACAAAAAGGGAAGGGGAAGACAGAGAAGAGGAAGGGAAAGAGAGAAGCTCTGATGGGAGAGAAACCCTTTACAGCTCACCAAGTGTCTTAAGACCGATCTTAGCTGGATAGGTCACTGTTTCTGGCAAGGGTCTATGGTGGCTCTTTGACCTCTTACTTGCACCAGAAAGGATGAACAAACACAAGCTAACACCTAGGAGCTGTATCCAGAACAGACCTGAGCCTTGGCCTGGGCCAATCTAGGGCTCAGGTGAACTGTACTCACTTCCCATGAGACAGGACCCCTGACCTCTCAGTGGTCATCCATTCTTTCCCACCACTCCCTCAAACCAGCTCTCCTAAAGGTTACCAGTGAACCCAGCAGGAAGTTCCTCAGCCTGTCAGCTTTCCAGCTAGATTTTTAACTCCAGATATATACAGGGCACCAATCAAGCTTCTTTTTCTGCTTTTCCACTGCTGCTTCTCAGGCACCCTTGCAGGGTTCTCCCCACAGTGGGGTATGTGTGCAAACCCTGAGGGTTCAATTCAGGGTCTCGGTGCTGTCCCTGAGCTAATGCTCTACCACTTGAGCCACAGGTCCATGTCAGGTTTTATTGGTTTTTGTTTTGATAATTAGAGATCAGACTCTCGGGGACTTTCCTGCCTGGGAGGACTTTGAACTGTAATCCTCAGGATTCAGCCTCCTGAGTAGCTATGGGTTATAGGTGTGAGCCCCACCTTTTCACCTTCCCTCCAAAGCATGGCACCTTGTGTCCTCTGCACACTGCAAGCCGAAATTTAGTCTAAAATCTCCAACACCAACAGAGCTTACCAGTGATAAAGGACTGAATCAATCTCTACCCTCCCTTCCATCCAGGACTCCGGTCCTTGGACTTCTTGCTTGGCCTCTTCCCTCTGATTCTTACCTTTATTATTGCCTCTTAATGATGCTCATATATTTACACTTCCTACCAGAATGCTATATGGCCCAGACTGGCCTTCTTGTGATTCTGCCTCAGTCAAGATTATAGGTATACACCATCAAACTTGCTCGTAATTGGCATCTTGAATTTACCATTTTCAAAACTTAACTTCCAATATCCCAACTCTACATATACCCAGTCTCCTTCCTTCTCAATACAGGAAAGCATCCTTCAGTTGCTTAGGCCAAAAGCCTGAAATTCACCTTCTCACATACTTAAATTATCTACACTTGATCTTTTCTCTGCCTAAAAGGCTCTTCCCTCCAGCTATTTCCAGGGCTGGCTCTCTAACTTCCTCTATGTCTGTGGCTCACACCTGTAATCCTAGCTACTCAGGAGGCTGAGATCTGAGGATCATGGTTCAAAGCTAGCCCAGGCAGGAAAGCTGGAGACCCTTGTCTCCAATAAACTACTCAGAAAAAGCCAGAAGTGGCGCTGTGGCTCAAGAGGTAAAGCACTAGCCTTGAGCAAAAGAAACAGTGCTCAGCTCAGGCCCAGAGTTCAAGCCCCAGCACCAGCCAAAACAAAAAATAAAAAACTCATTACCTGACTTACACACTTTATTTTTTATTTTTTTGGGTCCGGTCGTGGGGCCTGAACTCTGGGCCTGGGTGCTGTCCCTCAGCTCTTCAGCTCAAGGCTAGCGCTCTACCACTTGAGCCACAGCGCCACTTCTGGCATTTTTCTTTTTGCTTATGTGGTGTTAAGGAATCAAACCCAGGGCCTCATGCATGCAAGGCAAGCGCTCTACCACTGAGCCACCTTCCCAGCCCAACTTACACACTTTAATAACAATAAAATTATATTTTTTTAAAAGTCACCTTTGCAGGGAGCTGGTAGCTCACACCTGTAAACTTAGCTACTCAGGAGGCTGAGATCTGAGGTTAGTGGTTCAAAGCCAGCCTGGGCAGTAAAGTCTATGATACTCTTATCTCCAATTAACCACCAGAAAACCACAAGTGGTGCTGTGGCTCAAAAGTGGTAGAGCATGGCTGGGAAGGTTGTAGAGTGTTTGCCTTGCATGCATGAGGCCCTGGGTTTGATTCCTCAGCACCACATAAGCAGAAAAAGCTGGAAGTGGCACTGTGGCTTAAGTGGTAGAATGCTAGCCTTGAGCTGAATTGCTGAGGGATAGTGCCCAGGCCCAGAGTTCAAGCCCCACAACCAACAACAAGTCACCTTATTGAAGAAGCTTCTCCTTTCTAACTACTCAATAGAAATTTCTTGTTCCTCCCCTTTCTTACCAAGCTATGTCGTGTGTGTGTGTGTGTGTGTGTGTGTGTGTGTGTGTGTGTGTGTGTGTGTGTGTGTGTGTGTGTGTGTGTGTGTGTGTGTGTGTGTGTGTGTGTGTGTGTGTGTGTGTGTGTGTGTGTGTGTGTGTGTGTGTGTGTTTGAGGTACTAGAGTTTGAATTCAAGGGCCTTTCATTTCCCTAGCCTGGTGCTATACTCACTTGAAACATTATCTCCAAGATTGCTTTCTGCTGGCTGTTTTGGAGATGGGAGTTTAAGGAATTTTTCTGCATGGACAGGCCTCTAGCCTCTATCCTCTATATCTTAGCCTTCCCAGTATCTAGAACTACAAGTGAAAGTCAGTAACACCTAGCTCAATATACTTGTTTACTTATCATTGCCATATATATATGTTCAAGGCAAGGTTTCACCAGACTTGTTTACTGGGTTGTTACCCTATAAACACTGGTTGATGAATAAACCTCTCTAGACTTCTGTTTCCTTCCTGTTAATGGGGATGAAGCCACCCTTACAGGGTTGTTGGGCAGATTAATGGAGATGGGTTAGTAATAACGGAGGATGGGCTAAATGCTAAATATTCTCAAAGAGAGACCCTTTCACTCCCCTGTTTATCACCTGCTTGTCTCCAATAAGGTTGAGAAATGGTGATACATCTAGGTTTGGGTGGAATTACAATGAATGGCTCACCCTATCGGAAAGAGGTATTGGACAATGAAGAAATATTTGCATTTTCATGAATATTAAGTCTTCCACAAAGGTGGCTCTTTTGTTTTCCAACGGTTTGCAAACCCCTGAAGACTAAACCAATTGGTAGAGGGAGAAGGGAGAGCGCGTGCTCCCAAATTGCCCCTCACCTCCCATTAGAGGCTTCTTGATGCCTTTTAGATGGCTGAGGGGGGGGGGCGGGGGGAGACCTAGCCAGCGCTTCTTTTTTCCTCCTACTAGGTGTTGGACGCAGTTCATTCATCGCACTTGCTGGAGAACCTGACACCTGTGGCTCCAACAAGGGAAGGCCTGGGGATGGGTGGGGGCGGGAAAGCCTAATTCTTGGAGGGGGTCTTAAAATTCTCCTTTTGGAGGTCGACCCGATACCTCCCTCCACCCTCTGAGTCGCTACCGCGCCCAGTCTCGGGCCTAGAGGCCTCGCCAGCCCCTCGGCCTAAGACACAGCCGGGCCCCGGCGTAGTCAAGGCAGAGCCCGCGTACAGTCGGCGCCCCTCCCGGGGATCCAGTCTCCGCGCTGGGCCCCGGCGAGGGGGCGCCAGGCACCGGAAGATCCGTTTAGCGTCGGGTGTGGATCGAAGTCTCCAGACCCGGGGCCGTGGTGGGGGAGGGGGACTCGGAGAGGCCGGAGATTCCAGACCCGGCGGGGGAGGAGCGCGCGCGCGCCGGGCCCGGACCGGAGGGGGAGGGGCCGCGGGCCGGGGCGCCAGGCCCGAGGGTGCCGGGAGGGGGGGGGCCTCCCGGGGGACCCAGCCCGCCAGGCCTCGGGGGTCCGAGCCTCCCCCCACTCCCACCCCGGCCGGGAAGCCAAAACGGGGTCCCCGCCATCCTCACCTCTGAGCATCGGCTCGGGGCGCGGTATGACCGCCACCACCACGGCCTCATCGTCGTCCTCCCCTTCCTCACACTTGAGTGTCACCTCAAAGCAGTCGAGCGCGGCGCCCTCCGCCCTCAGGGCCATGGCGCGGCCGGCCGGGGGCGACAACGGGGACCAGACTTCGGAAGAACGGCGCGCAAGGCCTCGTTCGGCTGGTGCAGCAAGCGGGCGGCTGCTCCCCACCAGACACCACGCCGGGCCCCGTAGCGCAGGCCCCGCCACGCGCCGCCCGCCCGCTCACTAGCTGGGCCAGCCACAGAACTCAGAGACCCGCGACCCCGGGCGGGGAGGACTCAATCCGGGGCCCCGGGCCCCACGGGCTCCCTTTTATAGAGGCTCATTGTCGGTGCCCGCCCGCCAGGCCCGCCCCCTGGTCCTGATTGACCAATCACGAGAGGCCCCACGCAAGCCCCGCCCCCGGGCACGCGGCGTTGTTAGAGTCTTGGAGACCGCGGGCGGCCGGGTGGCTGGCGTGGCGGGGAGGCCCCTGCTTCCCCCGGTGCGGGCCTCGGGATGGTGGGCCGACTCCACGGAGACAATGCCTTGCTGGGCATTGTTGCTGGTGCGCCGACAGCTAACCGGGGCTCCAGGATTTTTTTTTTCCCTCCCGTGCACGAGCCAGCCAGGAGGTGTCCCAAGGCGGGAAAGGCACTGTGGACCAGAGGAAAAGGACCTTAGCCCGGAAGCGCATTCCTTCTGATCTGGCGACTGTGACCTTGAGCAATTTGAATAGCTCATCTTTTCTTCCAAAATGCATTTCGGACCCTTCTGGCAAAGGAATGGAGAATGAAGAGGATGTGACCCAATGGATAGGACTTTGGTGGTGGTGGTGGTGGTGGTGGTACTGGAGTTTGAACTCAGGGCTTTACACTTGCTAGGCTGTCACCCTACCACTTGAGCCACACATCAGTCCAGCTTTTTGCAGAGTACTTTGGAGACAGTGTCTCCCAGACTTTTCTGTGTGGCCTGGTGTGGAAACCAAGATCCTCCCCAGCTCAATCTCCTGAGGAGCTAGGATTACAGGAGTGAGCCACCAGTGCCTGCCTATGTTTGTTTACTTATTTCTTTGTGTGTTGGCTTGAACCCAGGGCCTTACACTCCCACTTGGCTTTTTTGTTCAAGGCTGGCTGGGGCAACCTGGGCAGGAAAGTCAGTAAGACTGGGGCTGGGAAAGTGGCTCAGTGATAGAGCGCTTGCCTTGCATGCATGGGGCCCTGGGTTTGATTCCTCAGCACCACATAAACAGAAAAAGAAAAAGCCGGAAGTGGTGCTGTGGCTCAAGTGGTAGAGCGCTAGCCTTGAGCTGAAGAGCTGAGGGACAGCACCCAGGCCCAGAGTTCAGGCCCAGGACTGGACCCCAAAAAAAAGAAAGAATTAACCGCCCCCCCCCAAAAAAAAACCCTGAAAGTGGAGCTGTGACTCAAGTGGTGGAGTGCTAGCCTTCAAGGACAGTGCCCAGCCCTGAGTTCAAGCTCCATGATTGGCACATACAAAAGTCACCCAGACTTTCCTGCCTGGGCTGTATTTGAACCACAATCCTCAGATCTCAGCCTCCTGAATATCTAGGATTACAGATGTGATCTAACCACATCTGACTTACCTTTTTATAAATTTAAGTCTATAGATTGTATGGCTCTACCCTAGGGCACCCAGCTATCTCAAGAGATTCCCTAGATCATAGTCCAGTTGCCCTGAAAATGCTGTTACAGTCATGCACTGAGTGAACTTTTACTCTGTCACATAAAGTGGGTGCTTCTGCTTCTACAAAGATCTTCAGGAGAGATTTCACTGCAAAAACTGACACTGAAAATCCGTCTGATACCATTGTATTGGCCAGGTACAGAGGTTCAAGCCTGTAATCCTTGCTACAAAGAAGGCAGAAATCAGGAAGACCATACTCCAGGCAAGTCAGGGCAAAATGTTTTTGAGACCTCATCTCAATAATAGCTAGTATGATGGACTGGATCTGTTACCCATCTAAATGGGAGCATAAATAGGATCTCTGTCCAGGCCTTCCTGGGCATAAATATGAGATTCTACTTGGTTTATTTATTTATTTTTGGGTCCAGTCATGGGACCTGAACTCTGGGCTTGGGTGCTGTCCCTCAGCTCTTCAGCTCAAGGCTAGCGCTCTACCACTTGAGCCACAGCGCCACTTCTGACTTTTTTCTTTTTGCTTATGTGGTGCTGAGGAATCGAACCCAGGGCCTCATGCATGCAAGGCAAGCACTCTACCACCGAGCCACCTTCCCATCCCATGAGATTCTACTTGGAAAATAACAAAAAAACAAAAAAACTGGGCGCCGGTGGCTCACACCTGTAATCCTAGCTACTCAGACTCTTGTTTTTTTGTTTTGTTTTTTTTGCCAGTCATGGTGCCTGAACCCTGAGCCTGAGCACTGTCCCTCAGCTCTTCAGCTCAAGGCTAGTGCTCTACCACTTGAGCCACAGCACCACTTCCAGCTTTTTCTGCTTATGTGGTGCTGAGGAATTGAACCCAGGGTCTCATGCATGCAAGGCAAGCACTCTTCCACTGAGCCACCTTCCCAGCCCCAATCCTAGCTACTCAGGAGGCTGAGATTTGAGGATCACAGTTCAAAGCCAGCCCAGGCAGGAAACTCCATGAGACTCTTATATCCAATAAGCCACAAGAAAACTAGGAGTGGGGCTGGGAAGGTGGCTCAGTGGTGGAGTGCTTGCCTTGCATGCATGAGGCCCTGGGTTCAATTCCTCAGCACCACATAAGCAGAAAAAGCTGGAAGTGGGGGCTGACTCTTAAGTAGTAGAGTGCTAGCCTTCAGCTGAAGAGCTGAGGGACAGCGCCCAGGCCCAGCTTTCAGGCCCCACAACCGACCAAAAAAAAAGAAAACTAGGAGTAGTGCTGTGGCTCAAGTGGTAGAGCACATGCCTTCAGCTGAAGAGCACAGGGACAGTGCCCAGGCCCAGAGTTCAAGCCCTATGATTGACAAACAAAAAAAAGAGTACCTACCTAACAATCACAAATTCAAAGTATAATACTGAGGAACTGCTTAAGTGGCACAGACACACACACACACACACACACACATACAGAGTATAGTATTGAGTTGGAGCCTTAGTACTACCCATCTTAAAAAAAAAAAAAAATCAGGGCTGGGAAGGTGGCTCAGTGGTAGAGTGCTTGCCTTGCATGCATGAGGCCCTGGGTTCGATTCCTCAGCACCACATAAAGCAGAAAAAGCCAGAAGTGGTGCTGGGGTTCCAAGTGGTAGAACACTAGCCTTAAACTGAAGATATGAGGGACAATGCCCAGGCCCAAAGTTCAGGCCCCACGACCAACAGAAGAAAAAACAAAAAAAAAGAAGAAGAAGAAAAGTTGAAGCCAACTGGTAGCTCATGCCTGTATTCCTAGCTACTTGGGAGGCTGAGATCCCAGGGATCACAATTCAAAGCCAGCTTAGGAAGAAAAGTCTGTGAGACTCTATCTCTAAAATAACCAGTAAATGGGTGGGGAAGGATGGACAGGGTGACACTGAACAAGCTTCACTGTATATAAAGGGACATACTAAGTTGAAACTCCTTTATACAACTATTTGGAGCTAATATTAAAAAAAAAAAGATTAATATACTGGAGCTGAGAACCAGTGGTTCATACCTGTAATCGTAACTACATAGCTGAGATCTGATGATCCTAGTTTGAAGTCAGCCTCTGACAGACAAATCTAAAAGACTTTTAAATCTATTAAACTGGAGATATGGCTCAAAGGGTAGAGCATCAGACTTGAGTTAAAAAAAAAAAAAAAGCCAAAGAGAGCACAAGAACTTGAGTTCAAGTCTTTAGAACTTGAACACCAAAAAAACTAGACGTGGAGCACAAAAAGACTGGAGGCGTGTTTTAAGTGGTAGAGTGTTAGCCTTGAGCTGAAGAGCTGAGGGACAGCACCCAGGCCCAGAGTTCAGGCCCAATACCAGCAAAAACACACACACACACACACACACCAACAACAACAACAACAACAACAACAAAACAGAAGCCTTACTTAACAAGTCCTGAGTTCAATTCCTAGTACCTCAATTTAAAACAACAACAACAACAACAAAAGAGAAAAACCCAAAAAGCTGGATACATGGTTCCTTGGTAGACTATACCAGTCTAACAAGCACAGTTCAAACCCTAGTACAGGAAAAAAAAAGAAAATGTAATATTATATATCCATGTTTTTGTCTAAGTAGCTATTAGGACGGCCCCGGAGAAATGACCCCTTCCCTTGATTCTCTCCCTGTGCACCCTAGAAATCCCTGCCTAGGACCTGTAACCCAGGCAACTGGCATGCCTGGGGGCAGTGGGAGGTCATTTCCTCATCCTCTGAGGTCACTTCCCCAACTGCTGTGACCACACCCCCACTCCTTCCCCCTATATAAACTCTCTCCTCCACAAGCTCTCTTACTCTGCACACCTCTCTCTTGTGCTGGTCAGGAGTTTGGTCATTCTCACAATAAACTCTCTTCCCTTGGCAAGCCTTACAGTAGCCTTATTAGCAAGAGCCATCCAAATTAGGCACTGGTGGCTCATACCTGTAATCCTAGCTACTCAGGAGTCTGAGATCTAAGGATCACAGTTCATAGCCAGCCTGGGCAGGAAAGTTCATGAGACTTTTATCTCTCACCACCGAAAAGTCAGAAGTGGAGCTGTAGCTCAAATCCTGAGTTCAGGGACAAGTGCCTTGGCCCTGAGTTCAAGCCCAGGACCCCCCACCCCCCATCCCCACAAATGTGGATAGCTAGCCAGTCACTGCTAATTTGGTCCCAGCGGGGCCCTGGTGACTCACATGTGTAATCCTAGCTATGCCAGAGGCTGAGATCCGAGGGTCAAGGTTCAAAACCAGGAAAGTCTGTGAGATTTTTTTTTGGGGGGGGGTCAGGTTGTGGGGCCTGAACTCTGGGCCTGGGCGCTGTCCCTCAGCTCTTCAGCTCAAGGCTAGCACTCTACCACTTGAGCCACAGCACCACTTCCGGCTTTTTTCTTTTTGCTTATGTGGTGCTGAGGAATCGAACACAGGGCCTCAGGCGTGCAAGGCAAGTGCTCTACCACTAAGCCACCTTCCCAGCCCTCTTTTTTTTTTTTTGTCTGTCCTGGGACTTCAACTCTGGACTTAGGCACTGTCCATCATCTCTTCAGCTCAAGGCTAGCGCTCTACCACTTGAGCCACAGTGCCACTTCCAGTTTTCTGGAGGTTTATTGGAGATAAGAATCTCACAAACTTCCTGCTCGGGCTGGCTTTGAACCTCAATCCTCAGATCTCAGCCTTCTGAGTAGCTAGCATTAGATGTGTGAACCACGATGCCCGGTTTGTGAGACTCTTATCTCTAATAAACTACTTAGAAAAAGCTGGAAGTGGTGCTGTGGCTCACATTGTAGAGCATTTGCTTAGAGTCAAAGGAGCTCAGGGATAGTGCCCAGGCCCAGAGTTCAAGCCCCAGGACCAGCAGAAAAAAAAAAATTCAGTCTTTACAATTTAGAGAGGACTGGAGATAGTAGAGTATTCCTCTAGCAAACATAGACTCTGGCCCATTCCCAGCACCACTAACAAAAGCTCAGCAGACCATCATTTTTATGTGAAGTTTTATTCAGTCTCAGTGTGTCATCACAAGTCCCGTTCTTTTGGCTTCTGCCTCAGGTATGAAAAGCAGCACACTAGCTGGGTGCTTGTGGCTCAGACCTTCAATCCTAGCTACTGAGAAAGCTGAGAGATGAGAACTGAGGTTCTAAGCCAGGCAGGAAAGTCCATGACTCCTTTCTCCAATTAATCAGCAAAAAGTCAGAAGTAAAACTGTGACTCAAGTGGTAAAGCACCAGCCATGAAAGAAAAAGCTAAGGGATGGGCTGAGAAGATGGCTCAGTGGTAGAGCGCTTGCCTTGCATGCCTGAGGCCCTGGGTTCGATTCCTCAGCACTACATAAGCAAAAAGAAAAAAGCCAGAAGTGGCGTTGTGGCTCAAGTGGTAGAGTGCTAGCCTTGAGCTGAAGAGCTGAGGAACAGCGCCCAGGCCCAGAGTTCAGGCCCTACGACTGAACCCAAAAAACAAAACAAAACAAAAAGCTAAGGGATAGTGCCCAGTCCCTGAGTTCAAGTCACAATACTGCCAACAAAAAAGAAAGCAAGAGGTCTGGGAAGGTGGCTCAGTGGTAGCGTGCTTGCCTTGAATGCATGAGGCTCTGGGTTCGATTCCTCAGAACCACATAAGCAGAAAAAAGCCAGAAGTGGTGCTGTGGTTCAAGAGCTAAAGAGCTGAGGGACAGGGCCCAGGCCCAGAGTTCAGGACACACACACACACACACACACACACACACACACATACACACACACACAGAGAAAGCAAGAAAGAGTAAGCCAGCACACACACACACACACACACACACACACACACACACACACACACACACACACACAGAGAAAGCAAGAAAGAGTAAGCCAGCACATGGTGCTGCAATTATTTGTTTGTAAATTTTTATTTATTTTTAGTCTGTTGTGGGGCCTGAACTCTGGGCCTGGGCGCTGTCCCTCAGCTCTTCAGCTCAAGGCAAGGCTCTACCATTTGAGCCACAGTGCCATTTCCAGCTTTTTCTGTTTATGTGGTACTAACTAATTGAACCCAAGGCCTCATACATGCAAGGCAAGCACTCTACCACTGAGCCACCTTCCCTGCCCCCTTATTTGTAGATTATAGTCCCTTTTCTTGTTTTTTTTTTGTTTTGTTTTGTTTTTGGGGTCCAGTCATGGGCCTGAACTCTGGGCCTGGGCGCTGTCCCTCAGCTCTTCAGCTCAAGGCTAGCGCTCTACCACTTGAGCCACAGCGCCATTTCCAGCTTTTTTCTTTTTGCTTATGTGGTGCTGAGGAATCGAACCCAGGGCCTCATGCATGCAAGGCAAGCGCTCTATCACTGAGACACCTTCCCAGCCCTATAGTCCCTTTTCTGTGGCTGCCAAAAGGCAAGCCTGACTCTTGACCATCTTTATGATTCATATTTATTTATTTATTTATTTATTTTGTTGGTCATGGGGCATGATTTCTGGGCTTGGGTGCTGTCCCTATACTCTTTGGCTCAAGGCTAGCGCTCTACCGCTTGAGCCACAGCAGCACTTCTGGTTTTCTAGTCGTTTATTAGAAATAAGAGTCTCGGGCTGGGAAGGTGGCTCAGTGGTAGAGTGCTTGCCTTGCATGCATGAGGCCCTGGGTTCAATTCCTCAGCACCACATAAGCAGAAAAAAGCTGGAAGTGGCACTGTGGCTCAAGTGGTAGAGCACTAGCCTTGAGCTGAAGAGCTGAGGGACAGTGCCCAAGCCCAGAGTTCGGGCCCCACGACTGGCAAAAAAAAAAAAAAAAAAAAAGAGTCTCACGGACTTTCCTGCCTGGGCTGGCTTTGAACCTTGATCCTCAGATTTCAGCGTCCTGAGTAGCTAGGATTACAGGCATGAGCCACCGGTGCCTGATACTTTTATGATTCTTAGACTCGTCCTTAGTTATAGTGTCAGCACCAGCTTAGGGCCCAAACTTCCAGCCTTTCTTTTTTTGTGCTCGTCTTGGGGCTTGAACTCAGGGTTTAGGCACTTCCCTGAGCTTTTTTGCTCAAGACTAATGTTCTACCACTTAAGCTACAACTATGTTTTAGATTTATGATGAAAGTCTCAGGCTGGGAAGTTGGCTCAGTGGTAGAGTGCTTGCCTTGCATGCATGAGACCCTGGGTTGGATTCCTCAGCACCACATAAGCAGAAAAAAGCCAGAAGTGGTACTGTGGCTCAAGTGGTAGAGCACTAGCCTTGAGCTGAAGAGCTGAGGGACAACGCCCAGACCCAGAGTTCAGACCCCACGACCGGACCCCCCCCAAAAAAAAATTTAAAAAAAAGCCTCACTGACTTTCTTACCTTGGCTGGTTACAAACCACGATCCTCAAATCTCAGCCTACAAAGTATCTAGGATTACAGACATGAGGTACAAGTGCCTGGCTCATTTTATCATTCATTGATTCATTTTTCCTTTCTTTTTTTGCCAGTCCTGGGGCTTGAACTCAGGGCCTGGGCACTGTGCCTTAGCTGCTTTTGCTCAAGGCTAGCACTCTACCACTTGAGTTATAGCACCACTTCTGGCCTTTTCTGTTTATGTGGTACTAAGGAATCAAACCCAGGGCTTCATGCATGCTGGGCAAGCACTGTACCACTAAACCGCATTCCCAGCCCTTATCATTATTTCTATTCATTCCAGCAATCCTGATTACATTCATTTGAGTATCTGAGATTTTTCTGCCTTCCTCTGTTTTTCTCTTCATGTCAATGGAGATGGAGTGGGTCCAACTGACATTTTTTTTTTTTTTTTTTTTTTTTTTGCCAGTCCTGGGACTCAAACTCAGGGCCTGGGCACTGTCCCTGAGCTTCTTTTGCTCAAGGCTAGCACTCTACCACTGGAGCCACAGTGCCACTTCTGCCTTTTTCTGTTTATGTGGTGCTGAGATATTGAACCCTGGACTTCATGCATGCAAGACAAGCACTCTAGCACTAAGCCACATTTCCAGCCCCCAACTGGCATTTTCTAGTTGAGTTCAGTGGTATTTGATTGGTTCAGTGGTGAGTAGTTTAGTCCTAGTGGTTTTCTGGGATAGCCTGGCTACTTCCTACACAGTTATTGACAGTCATCCCGTGGCTTCCAGAAATTCTATTATTGTCCTCAAGCTGACTCATCTAGTGACACTAGGTGCAGAGCCAAAGCCACTTGGTGAGATGAGATTGTCCTATGGCGTCCAGCTCTGGATATGGATGTGGCAGTGGAGGAGAAAGACGATTTGAAATGTACAGAGCAGGAAGGGTGTCTGGGGGGAGAGGACAGCTACTTTTCCTGCTTTGCAATGAAAAAACTCCAGTCTGTACAGAAAAACTAAGGCTGGTGCTCAGCACATCCAGGATGGAAAGAATTGGCCTAGAAGCACTCAGGGCCTATGTCGAATTATTCTTTTTTTTTTTTTTTTTTTTTTTTTGTCGGCCGTGGGGCTTGAACTCTGGGCCTGGGCGCTGTCCCTCAGCTCTTCAGCTCAAGGCGAGCGCTCTACCACTTGAGCTACAGCGCCACTTCCGGTTTTCTGGTGGTTTATTGGAGATAGGAGTCTCACGGTCTCTCCTGCCCGGGCTGGCTTTGAACCGCGATCCTCAGATCTCAGCCTCCTGAGTAGCTAGGATTACAGGCGTGAGCCACCAGCACCCGGCTTGTCGAATTATTCTTTAGCTTGCTTGTGTCCTGACCCTTCACAACATTGGGCTTCAGCCCTTCCTTAAATCTCAGGATCAATGAACCCCCAACTTTGGTGGAGCTATTTCAAGATGAGAGTTTGGGCACAAGAACCCTGAAGTGTCAGGCACTGGTGGCTCACACCTACAATACTAGCTACTCAAGAGGCTGAGATCCAAGGATCTCAATTCAAAGTCAGCTCAGGCAGGAAAGTCTATGAAATTCCTAGCTCCAGTTAGCCAGCAAAAAGCCAAAAGTCCAGGGGTGGCTCAAATGATAAAGTGCCAGATAAGAGGCAAACCTCAAGCTATGAGTTCAAGCCCCAGTACAGCTCAAACAAAAATACCTTTGGCTGGGTGCTAGAGGCTCATGCCTCTAATCCTAGCTACTCAGGAGGTTGAGATCTGAGCATCAAGGTGCAAAGCCATATCTCCCTTTAACCACCAAAAAAGCCAGAAGTGGAGCTATGGCTCAAATCATAGAGTGATAGCCTTGAGCAAAAAGCCGAAGAATAGTGTCCAGACTCTGAGTTCAAGCTCCAGGATGTGTCACACACACACACACACACACACACACACACACACACACACGCACGCACGCACGCACGCACGCACGCACGCACGCACACGCACACGCACACACGTACCACAAAACCTTTTATGGCTTCCAGTTCACCCAGGATGATATTCCAATTAATTAACCTTACATTTAAGTTCTTTATTTATGACCTGGCTCCTGCTTGTCTCCTATATTATTTGAGATTTTTCAGTGGAAAAGGGAGCAACCACATGCAAGTTGAGTCAAGTAGACAAGAGCAAGTTTTGGCCCATATACCTAGAAGGTATATGGGCCATATACCTACCAGCATCAGGCACAACCTGATGCAACAGATCTTGATTCACAGGATGTTACCTGATGTGGCCTTCCTTTCCACCCTTTAGATCTGTCTCTTACTGGCTTCCTTTTCAGGTAGAATTCACTACTAGGTGGCAAATGTCTCAGATTTGCAAGCCTCAAAGTTTAGCTCCAAGTAGATGCATCTTGTTGAATAAATCCTAGCACATCACAGAGGACGCATGATATTAGTTTTGGCTAGATCATTTGCCCACCTTTGACCATTACTTTGACTCTTTTTTCTTTTTGGGTTGGTCTTGGGGCTGAACTCTGGGCCTGGGCGCTGTCCCTCAGCTCTTCAGCCCAAGGCTAGCGCTCCACTACTTGAGCCACAGCACCACTTCCGGTTTTCTGGTGTTGAGTTTTCTGGAGATGAATCTCACAGACTTTCCTGCCCAGGCTAGCTTTGAACTGAGATCTTCAGATCTCAGCCTCCTGAGTAGCTAGGATTACAGGTGTGAGCCACAGGCATCTAGCTTTCTCTCTCTCTCTCCTCTCTCCCCCCCCCTTTCTTTCTTTCTTCCTTTTGCCAGTCCTCCTGGGGCTTGAACTCAGGGGCTGGACACTGTCCCTGAGCTTCTTTTGAGTCAATTACTTTGACTCTTATTGTTCATTCCTGAGACTTAATGAGGGGTTACCCCACTTGAATCTCTGAGAAAGGTGGGCATAGATGACTTATGCCTGTAAATCTAACTACTCAGGAGGCTGACATCTGAGGATTGTGGTTCAAAGCCACCCAAGCAGAATAATCCATAGGACTCTAATTTCTAATTAATCACCAAAAGGCTGATAGAGGAGCTGTGGTTCAAGTGGTAGAGTCTCAGTCTTGAGCAAAAAAGCCAAGCTGGGAATGTGGCTTAGTGATAGAGTGCTTGCTTCTCATGCATGAAGCCCTGTGTTTGATTCCTTGGTACTACATAAACAGAAAAAGCCAGAAGTAGCACTGTGGCTCAAGTGGTAGAGTGCTAGCTAGCCTTTAGCAAAAGAAATTCAGGGACAGTGCCCAGGCCCTGAGTTCAAGCTCCAGGACTGGAAAAAAAAAAAAAAAAAAAAAGGATTAGAGACCCTGAGTTCCATCAAGCCCCAGTAACAACACACACACACACACACACACACACACACACACACACACACACACACACACACACACACACACACACACACACACAGAGGGAGTGGCTATTTCCAAATGATATTTGAGAAGGTAGAAGAAGGATATGGCAAATGCCATGACTTAACAAAAAGTTGTGCCCCTTTTCCTGCTGGTAAAGTCCCCCAGCCAGGCAGTGATACTGAAATGAAAGTGGAGACTCTTGTTCCTCCCCAGGAAATAGGAGATAGATACTATCTTTCCCCCTTCCCTCCTCTCCCCTCCTTCCCTCCCTTCCTCCCTCCCTCCCTTCCTTCTTTCCTTCCTTCCTTCCTACTTTTGCCAGTACTAGAGTTTGAACTTAGGGCCTGGGCACTGTTCCGTCTCTGAGATTTTTTTCTCAGGGCTAATGATCTACCATTTAAGCCACAGCTTCATTTTTGGCTTTTTTTTTTTTTTTTTTTTTAGAAGCTTATTGGAGATAAGAGTCTTTTGGAGGTGTGGGAAAGCTCAGTGGTAGAGTGCTTGCCTTTCATGCATGAGGCCCTGGGTTCGATTCCTCAGCACCACATAAAGCAGAAAAATCTGGAAGTGGTGCAGTGGCTCAAGTGGTAGAGTGCTAGCCTTGAGCTGAAGAGCTGAGAGTCTCTTGCATTTTCCTGTCCAGGCTGGCTTTGAACTTTGATCCTCAATTCTCAGCCTTATGAATAGCTAGGATTACAGGTGTGAGCCACCCCCAAGCACCCAACTAATTGTTTCTTTCAAAGTGATTGGTTTGTGGGTTTGCACATGACATAGCTCCACCAATAATAAGAATGTAACAACTAAGGCACACCTCCAGCCTGCCTTCCATTGGTTAATTGGAGTTACAGCGCTCTACCACTTGAGCTACAGCGCCACTTCCGGCTTTCTGGTGGTTTATTGGAGATAGGAGTCTCACGGTCTCTCCTGCCTGGGCTGGCTTTGAACTGCAATCCTCAGATCTCAGCCTCCTGAGTAGCTAGGATTACAGGCGTGAGCCACCAGCGCCCGGCTTGACTTCTATTTTCATATTTTAGCCTCCTGAGTAGTTAGGATTATAGGTGTGAGCCATGAGTGTCCAGTTTTTTGTTGTTTGTTTTGTCAGTCGTGGGGCCTGAACTTAGCCTGGGCGCTGTCCCTCAGCTCTTCAAGGCAAGCGCCCTACCACTTGAACGACAGCACCACTTCTGGCTTTTTCTGCTTATGTGGTGCTGAGGAATCGAAGTCAGGGCCTCATGCATGCAAGGCAAGCACTCTACCACTGAGCTACCTTCCCAACCCAAGGGTGTCCAGTTTTTTTTTTTTTTTTTTTTTTGGGTCCGGTCGTGGGGCCTGAACTCTGGGCCTGGGTGCTGTCCCTCAGCTCTTCAGCTCAAGGCTAGCGCTCTACCACTTGAGCCACAGCGCCACTTCCGGCTTTTTTTTCTTTTTGCTTATATGGTGCTGAGGAATCGAACCCAGGGCCTCTGGCATGCAAGGCAAGCGCTCTACCACTGAGCCACCTTCCCAGCCCCAGGTGTCCAGTTTTTAATGGACAATTAAGGGGCAAGAAAGAAGACAAAGTTGCAGAAGATCCGAAGAAAAATTAAAGAAAGGGTAGAGGACTCTTGTCTAGCTGTCTGCCAAGGACAGGGCAGGGAATGAACCTTGAATGGGCAAGTGACAAATCAGAGTAGACCCTCACCCTCAGGTAGCATCTCCTCCTCTTTGCCCCAAAACATTTGTTGAATAAGCTTGAATCCTAGCAGAAAGCCCTAGTGGCGCACACATGTAATTGTAGCAAGGCTGAGATCTGAGAATTGTGGTTCAAAGCCAGTCTGGACAGAAAAAAAAAAAACAATCAGCAAAACGCTAGACTGGAGGTGTGGTTCAAGTGATAGAGTACCAGCCAAGTAAGCTGAGCAAAAGCAAGTTTCTACAAGTCAGAAGCTAGTGGTTCATGTCTGTTCTGATCTGAGGATCCAGATTCAGGATCTAATCTGGACAGGAAAGGCATGAGTTTTCTTTTCTTTTATTTTTTTGGTTGGTAATGGGGCTTGAACTCTGGGCAAGCACTCTACTACTTAAGCCACAGCACCATTTCCAGTTTTCTAGTGGTTTATTGGAGATAAGAGTCTCATACTTTCCTTCCTGGCCTGGTTTTGAACCTTGATCCTCATATCTCAGCCTCCTGAGTAGCTAGGATTACAGGCAGGAGTCACGGGCCCTGAGCTGAGCTTGAGACTCTTATCTCCAATTAATCACTAAAAGTCAAGTGTAGAGGTGTGGCTCAGTGGTAGAGCACTAGACTTTCGCAGGAAAAGCCAAGGGAAAGTGGGAGGCCTAGAGTTCAAGTCCAGTACCAGCACATCAATACACACACACACACACACACACACACACACACACACACACACACACACACACACACACACTGTTCTATTTAGAAGGGGTATACTTATAACCTGACTTATGGAACTGTAACCCCTTTGTATAACTATTTCATAACAATAACAACAACAAAAATACCCTACCTATAAATTTTTATGAACAAGGCCAAGTTATGTGGTTGGCTGCACATGAATTTTGTAGGAGACACAAAGTGTCTAGTGACATTAGTGTTTATACTAATATCCTTTCTGGCTCTATGATCCAACCTTGGACACCCAGTGACATTAGGAGTGTCTGTGGGGTTGGATTCAGTCTGAATTTCCAAGAATCTGAACCTGCTGTTTTCCTAGTCCCGTGTTAATGGCATTTACAGGTAAGTCTTTGAGATGTGCTTGGTTCTTGAGGCTTCACCCTTATGGAGGGCTATACCCATTCAGAGACTAATGGGTTGAAATAAGGATACTGGGTCTAACTAGTGCCATCTTGGCAATGTGATGGATAATAGGGAATCTAACCAGGTGAAGCCCCACCCCCAGGAGATGGTCAAGCCTAAATTCCTAGAGGCAGGGTGGTTCAGCCGCCATTTTGTACCTTGCCTCTTTTTTTGCTTCTCTCCTTAGGTCACCATGGCATCTTACTTTGGCTCTGCACTGGAGTTGACCTGGTTTGTTGGGATTGTTTTTCTCCTCTTTTTTGCTTTACTACCCTCATGGCTCAGTTTTCTAAGTGTTAAGTGTATTTGAGGTTGCAAGCTTTCTGGGTACATGCGTCTACCTACCTACAGTCACTGGCTTTTTTTTTTTTTTTTTTTGAACTCTGGGCTTGGGCACTATTCCTCAGTTCTAATTAAGCACCAAAAGAGCTGAAAGTGGAGGTGTGGCTCAAGTGGTAGAGAGCTAGCTATAAGTGAAAAAGACAGCGCCTAAGCCAAGTTCAAGCCCTTTCTCCTCCCAAAACAGTAACAATAAAAATCCAGACTCATGAATTTGCCCTCACTGGGTGCTTGTTCATGGCTAGCACTGAGTCAAGCCTCTAGCCTGGTTAATTTGAGATGGAGTCTCTAAAAGCCCAGGATTTTTCTACCCTGGCTGGTTTCAAACACTGGTCCTCTGATCTCAGCCTCCTGAGTCCTTAGAATAGGTTTGAGCCGCTGGCACCTGGCTAAAATGACCTGGCTAAAATAACTATATTGATGGACAGGTACCTAGTCTCACAGTGGCTGGCCCTGTGTGCCTAATATGCACAACTAGATAGTAAATTGAGATGAAATGTAAAGTTCCTTAGTTCTAGAGGAACAGATTTCTTTCACTCTGGGTAGTTGGGTTGCTTTTGCCTTTGCCTTTTCAAGGGGATAAGACCTCATACTTGCTAGGCAAGTGCTCTACTTCTATTGAACTCTACCCTTTCCTCTCTTCTACCTCCCTCCCTCCCTCTTTTTCTCCTCTCTTCCTTTTTTTTTTTTTGGGGGGGGGGTGTCTTTTGTTGGACTTGAACTCCACCTGAGCACTTTAGCTCAAGGCAACCAAGTGCTCTAACACTTGAGCCACAGTGCCACTTCAGGTTTTCTGGTGGTTATGTGGAGATATGAGTCTCATGGACTTTCCTGCCTGGGCTGACTTTGAACTGTGATCTCACAGCTCAGCCTCCTGAGTAGCTGGGATTACAGGCGGGAGGCACCAGTGCCAGGCCTCCCTGTTCCTTTTGAGAAAGTCTATGTCCTCCAACACTCGGATCCTTTTGTCTCAGCTTCCTAAATGCTGGGATAAAGGCTTGGTACACCCTAGAAGCACATGTAAAGACCAGTCCCTGTTATTTTCTCTTGGTATCCCTGGGCTTGGCAACCCTCCACCTCAGAGCCCCATTTGACACCCACACCTGGAGCATCCCCACTCTGGGCCCATCAGAACAGATAAAAGGAAAGACAGCAGCTCTGAGAGCTGAGAGCAAGGCCAGCCCTGGAGAGAGCAGAGCTGTGGGCCCGGGACTCTGTTTCCCTCAGGTGATGTCTCTTTCAAGTCATCCCTGAGATTGAGGAAGGGATGGGCCGTTCTCTCAACAATGACAGAGACCTTGTGTGCTTGGGTCGAGCTTACTTCCTGTCTCCTGGGAAAGCTTTCCTGTGTTCTGTGCACTTCCATGTTTTCCCATGGACACCAAAGGGCTGGAGTTGTTTCATGTTTATAAGTTATTGGCACCTAAGTTACCCGTAGTTAAGTCCAGCGTATTAAATGCAGGCTGGCACATAGTAGGTACTGTGTTCTGGAGGCAATCTGTCACCAGTGAGCGACTTCGATCACAGTACCGCCCGGAGAGAGGAATACGCTACACACACACCGCTAGCTAATAAGACCCTGCATGGCTTTCTGCACCCTGTAATTTGGATCTCCAGGAATCGCCTTTGTTGTGGGCGACCAACCACAGGCAAAGCAAGCACCTGCTTCTCCAGCTGGTCCTCGAAAGGAGGACCTCCCGCCGGCGCGACCCCGCTGCCTTTCGGGGACCCTGTGCTGCGCTTCCCGGGATCTTGGGAACCGGGAGGCGCCCCCGGGCCCGCAGCCAGGGTCCGCCCCGGCAGTTCCCAGCCGCGGGAACGTGCGTGTCCCCAGATGTCCCCGGCCGGGGCCAGCATTCTTTGTCCCTTCGGACTGTGTGTGTGTGGGGGCCGAGGGCTGCGCCCGGGACCTCGTCCGGCACCCCGGCCCGCGGGACCCGGGGCCTGAGTCACGGCTGCCACCCCGGGGCCACCTCCTCTTCGCAGGGCCGGCCTGGGCGCAGCCCGCTTTCGGCCCCGCGTACCGGGCGCTCCCCCTCCCTTCCCCGCCGGCGCCTCCGCGGCCGCCGCCCTCACCCCGGGGCCGGCTCCGGCGGAGCCTCGCCCGTGCGCCCCTCCCGAGGAGAGGCCCGGGCTCCCCGCGCTCCGCGGCGGCTCCCGCGGGAGGGGGCGCGGCCGCCCCCGCGGCTCCACCCTCTCTGCGGGGCCGCAGCCATCTGGGGCTCCGGCCAGTCGCTGGGGCTCCGGGGCCCGCGCCGACCTCGAGCAGAAGGAGGCAGAGCTCCCGGTCCGCAGCGCCGGGCGCCTCACCGGACGGCCCCCGGCCCGCGCCGCCGCCGAGAGCCCCGCACTGGGATGCCCCGAAGGGGCGGTGGCCGCGAGCCCAGCCCGAGCGGGAGCGCGTCGCAGCGGACACGGGCGCCCCTCGCCACCTCGGAGACCCCTCGGGAGCCGGGAGCCGAGGCGCGGAGGCGGCGGTGCGGGCCCGCCGGGCGGCGAGGGCCCTGCTCCAAGCGTCGGTGGCGAGCGCCAGCTGCGCGCTCGTCGCCTCCTGCCTCTTTCCCCCCCAGCCCCCCGCGAGCTGGCAGGAGGAAATAGCACGCGGCCCCTTTAAATTTACCCAGGAGCCCTTAAAGGAGCCCCAGGGGCCCCAGACAGGAATCCCCACCCCGGTCCAGCCCGCGCCGCCGAGCGAGCAGCCAGCCGTCCGTGCGGCCGGCCGCCCCGTGCATGCGCCCCGCGCCCCGGAGCCCCGCGCCCCGAGCGCCCCGCGCGGGCCGCCGCCGGCCCCCGCGGCCCCGCGCCCCGCCGCCCCGGGGCCCCGCTCCGCAGCGCAGCTCATGGAGCCCGGCGGAGACCACCGGAGCCGGAGCGGCGGCGGCGGCAGGGGCGGCCCCGGGCCAGCAGCGGCCTCGGCACGGAGCCGACGGCTGCCCCTGGCGGCATCCAGCGGCGGCGCGGAGCCCGAGGAGGACGACGGCGGTAAGAGCTGGGGGCCGGTGGGCCCGGGCGGGGGCCCCGGCGTGGGGGAGGGGAGGCTGCGGCTCCGGGCTCCGGGCTCCGGGCCCCTCTCCGCCGCCGAACAAAGGGGGGGACGTGGGCAGGGCGGCCGGGGGCGCCACCTGGCGGGCGCGGGCCGCGATCGCAGGGCTAGCGGGAGAGCCCCCCGCCCAGCTCCCGGGGCCGGCCCGCCCGCGGGGGCTCGGGCGGATCCCCGTCCGCTTAAAGGGCCCCACGGCGGGCGCCCCGGTTTGGGGGGCCCCGGTGGTGGGGCCCCGCGCCAGCGCCACGGGGCTCGGGGCGATTGGACTTGCGCCCCCGCCCCCGCCGCCGCCCCTTCTCTTCCAGACATCCTGGTGGTCTTTCTTATCCAGCCGTCTTCTGAAGGGCCGCGCTGACCCCCAGCCCCTTCCCCTCAGGGTCCCCCCCCCCCAATGGATTTCGGCATCCCGCTGGTCTCGGGCGGGCTGCCCCTTGTCGTGGCCTGGTGGAAGACAGGAACTCTTCCCCACGTTTCCCTTGGGAAGGGGATAGCGCTCTCTCGCGCTCTCTCTCTCTCTCTCTCTTTCTCTCTCTCTTCTCCCCCTCCCCCCCGGGGGCCACTACTACCCACATCCCCTACCGCGGGCAGGTTTTAAATAAGGGATGGGTTTGCCCACAAAGGCGGACGCCTCCTCGCGCCTGCCCGGTGCCTTCTCGTCCCTTTCTCAGGGTGTATTTGGACCCCAATTTGTCAGCTGTTCACGGGACCAGCTAGGCTTCTTGGCACCGAAATCAGAGGCTTTCATCATTTGCCTGCTTGTAGGGTCCACGCCTTAGGACCCTGGAAAGGTCCTGTCCCGGGTCGGGGAGACCTGCCTGCACCTCTCTGGGATCTCTTCCCAGAAACTCCCCATCCCCTTTTGTTTTTAAAAAAATCTCAGCTCCTCCTCCTCCCTTTTTTTTTCGGCTCTTAAAGGGCCAGTCTGCCTTAGACAAGCCTAATTTCAGCGCTGGAAGGATGCTTAGAGAGACCCCCACTAGCTACCCTGTGCCTTGCCAGACAAAGACTCTCAAGCCCAGAGAGCAGACGTGACCTACCAAAGGTCACAGAGCAAATGATCAGTGAAACCAGCACTCCCCCACCCATGGATCTCCTTATAACAGAAGGAAAAGAAAACTAAAGCAAACAAGCAAAACTCCACCAATGTCACCGGAGCCCTCTCAGATCCTGCCTTTTGTTTGCCTGACCCTGGGATTCTCTACTAGGAGGATGGCCAAAATGTGCCAGTTCCGTCTCTATGGCCAGGTCTCCTGGCCATTTGCTCAGAACTGTAGGGAGGGTGGGTGTCTGTGTGACAAAGGGATGGTCAAAGGGCTCCTCCAGTGTGCCCACCCTTCTGATTGCCAGGCAGCAGTCCGCTCCCTGCCACAGCAGAAAATAAATGCCCAGAAAGACTTCACCGGCTCCTGTGGGTGGTAGCTCCTTGATGCTGTATGTTCCGGGGCCAGCCCCTTGCCATCCCTTTTCAGGGTCACTGACCCTCCCAGATTCTGGGGAAGGCCAGGTCTCAGAAACTCCTTTTCCCTGGAGGTAGTGACAGCTTCTTCTTGAGGGTCCCTCTAGTGGGGGACCTTTATTTGGGGGAACTAACTGCATACCCTACCTTCAAAATAGACCCTCAGTATGTATTTGAAGCATTATTGGAAAAGAGAGAAGACCTTTGGGTGGGGGCCTTCCTGGCTTGAGCCCCAGGTGGGTGGATCCTGGGCCCAGCTCTGGCTGCAGACAGATGCCCCCTTTGTTCCTCTCACCCCACTGCCTGTTCTGCTCTGGTTGTAACCGCTCCAGTCTGCTGCTGCTCGCCTGGCTTTATCCCTACCGCTTTCATCCAAAAAGGGCACCTTGCAGAGCTGGCGGCCTCCTTGGCCCTCACCTTATTTCTCAAAAGTCACAGCTAGTCCGTGCAGCGTCCTGTGTCCTTTTGTTCTTGAGCCTTTCTCACTGGGTCCTTGCTCTTGGTAAAGGGTGCTTTGACTCCCTGCTTCTCCCACATCCCTTGTCACTGCCCTTCCCTCACTGCCATGCATCCTTTCATTTGGCTTTCTCATGCTTCCAAATCAAAGCCCCAGGTTCTTTTCCCTGGACACAGGAGATTGAACAACTGTCTCCCTTTCCCCTTCTTCAGGACAAGATCTTCAGCTGGAAGGGGGTGCCTTGGGGTCCTGGGGGAGTAACCCCCTCCCCTCTCCCAGGGCCAGGGGACCAGCATCTTCAGGCAGGAAATACTCAGACCATTGTGAGGCCCGGGCCTCCAGGCCTGGAAAGAGCCGCATCCCTGGCCGTGATCACCGGCGCTACTACCACGACCACTGGCGGCTGGAGTACCTGATGGATTTCAACCCCGCCCGGCACGGCATGGTGTGCATGGTGTGCGGCAGCTCCCTGGCCACCCTCAAGCTCAGCACTATCAAGCGGCACATTCGCCAGAAGCACCCCTATTCCCTGCACTGGAGTCCCCGGGAGAAGGAAGTCATCAGCAACAGCTGGGACGCCCACCTGGGGCTGGGGGCCTGTGGTGAGGCTGAGGGCCTAGGGGCCCAGGGGGCTGAGGAGGAGGAAGAGGAAGAGGAGGAGGAGGAGGAGGCAGGCAGCCTCCAAGCGTGCCCACCCAAGGCCCCAGGTAATGCAGGGCAGGCCAGAGGCAGGAGTTGGTTCGGGGGGGTGCGGTGGGGAGGCTGGGGCCAGCAAAGCTTTCAGCCCCCTTAGATGATGGTTTTCTGGAGGATGTCACTGCTCCTTCCAGTGGGGTCTGTTAATTGCCTTCCTGTCTGGTTGTGGGTGTGTGTGTGTGGGGGGGGGTGGGTTGGCTGGGGGTGGTCTCCAGCATCCTTGATAGCAGCCATAGGCTTGGAGGAGCTGGGGCTGGTGTGGGGATCCGAGGGCTTGAAGGATGGCTGGCAGCTTTCCTGAATCTGAGCCTGGGGAGACTTAGACTGTGTGCTGTGCTAGAAGATGTGAGGGGGAGAAGAGAAGGGCAAAGGTCAAGGGCGAGGCTGTGGAGAGCCTGGCTGTGGCGGTGGGGCTGCCCACAGGGCCCAGCACCTTAGTTGCTTCCCTCCAACCCTTTCAGGCAAAGCCTCAGCTGGTGGGGGCTGCCGGCGCCAGCATCGAGGGGTGCGAGGGGGCCCAGTGGCACCCTGGCGCCGGCGCCTCTCAGCCTCCCGAAGGGCTGGGGGCAGCAGGGGGCTGGGGGCCCGGCGCCTGGAGCGGAGGCTGAAGGAGTCCCTGCAGAACTGGTTCCGCGCTGAGTGTCTCATGGATTATGACCCGCGGGGGAACCGGCTGGTGTGCATGGCCTGTGGCCAGGCACTGCCCAGCCTGCACCTGGACGACATCCGTGCCCACGTGCTGGAGGTGCACCCCAGCTCCCTGGGGCTCAGCGGCCCCCAGCGCAGTGCCTTGCTGCAGGCCTGGGGTGACCAGCCTGAGGCGCTGTCGCTGTCCGAGCTCACCCAGGCCCCACCAGGTGCGAGGCTCTCTTCCCAGGGCTGAGATCCCCCCACCGAAGGGCTGCAGCGCGTGGTCTCTGCCACCCTGGGAGGCAAGGCAGGGACTCCTGGTTGAGTGCTCAAGGCCTGCTCACCTTCCACTCCTGCACGCGCGCGCACACACGCACACACACACGCACACGCACACGATGGCTGGGGCTGCTAGTTTGGGGCTGGGGTGTGGAGCAAGGATGGATGCCCCCCTCTTCCCCCTACGTGGGTAAGGGCAACCCCGCCAGCGGGCTGAGCCCCTCTCCACCCCTTCCCCAACAGACGATGACCTCATCCCCCAGGACCTGACCAGAAAGAGCCGGGACTCCGCCCCCAACGCTGGCGCCCCCTCCTCTCAGGACCTCAGCCCCCCAGACGTAAAGGAAGAGGCTGGCTGGGTCCCTGAGGGGCCCGGGTCCGCAGAGGAGGAGGAGGGCGAGGGCGAGAGGGCAGGGGTCCCGGGCCGGTCGCCTGGGGGCCGCCCGCGCCGCCACTACCAGGAGCGCTGGCGGCTGGAGTACCTCGTGGAGCTGGATGGCTGCCGGCGCGGCCTGGTGTGCATGGTGTGCGGGGGCGCGCTGGCCTCGCTCAAGATGAGCACCGTCCAGCGGCACATCCGCCAGCACCACCCGGGCTCCACGCGCCTCAGCGGGCCTGTGAAGGCCCTCATCGCCCGGGAGTGGAGCGAGAAGGCCGCCCGCCTGCTGGCCCTGCGGCTGCCCGGCCCCGAGTCCCCCAGGGGCCCAGCCGCCGCTGCCGCCGCCGCCTCGGAGCAGGGGGGAGGGGCAGAGGAGGCGGAGCCAGAGGAGGAGTGGTGGGGTGAGCCGTGGAGGGCCAGCGTGGCGAGGGAGACGGGTCAGGGGCCCCCCCACCCCCGGCAGGCAGGGAGCGAGGTCCGGGGCCGGGCCTGGCGCGGATGGGTGGGTGGGATGCAAGGAAGGAAGGACGGACGGACGGATGGATGGATGGGAGATAGGGGAGGTCGGGGTCAGAGGACAAAGGGGACCGGGACGATGGAGATGCCAGGTGGCACCCAGCCTGATTGCTACCCCCCACTTTTGCTCCTTTGTCCCTCCCTAGGCGACGTCCCGCCGTCCCCGGGGACCCCGTTGGAGCGGCCGGCCGAGGAAGAGGAGGATGAAGAGGACGGCCAGGAGCCGGGGGGCTTAGCTTTCCCACCGCTGCCCCCGCCTCCGCCGCCACCCCCGCCGCCGCCGCCGCCGCCGCCGCCGCCGCCGCCGCCCCGCAGCCGGGAGCAACGGCGGAACTACCAGCCGCGCTGGCGGGGCGAGTACCTGATGGACTACGACGGCAGCCGGCGCGGCCTGGTGTGCATGGTGTGCGGGGGCGCGCTGGCCACGCTCAAGGTGAGCACCATCAAGCGGCACATCCTGCAGGTGCACCCCTTCTCCATGGACTTCACCCCCGAGGAGCGCCAGACCATCCTGGAGGCCTACGAGGAGGCGGCGCTGCGCTGTTACGGCCACGAGGGCTTCGGGCCACCGGCCCCGGCGCCGCGTGACGGCGGCGCTGAGCTCAAGCCGGGCGCCGTGTGTCGGGCATAGCGGACTTGCGGGCCTCCCCGCCCTGTGCTCGGCCCGACTGGGGATCGCGGGGCGGTGGGGTGGTGGAGCCCCGGGTCCCACCACCCTGGGCCCGCGGCACAGCCTTGCCCGCTCCCCCGCAGGCGGGGCCGGGCGCGGGCTCGGGGCTGGGTGGGGCCCGGTGCCATTTCCACGTGCGCGCCAGTGGGTGCATCGTGCGCGGCGCCCTGCTCGCCTCGCGCGGGGCCCCCACGTCTCCCGACGAGCCAAAGCCGCGTCCCGGGAGCTCGCTCCGAGCCGCGCTACCAGTCCCCGGCCGCGCCCGGGGAGGCGCTCGGCTGCTGGGCGGGCTCGGGCGCCGTCTGTCAGTATTAGGCCGAAGGCGGGGCCCGGAGGCCGCGCCGGCCCCTTGCCCTGGTGGAGCCCAGGTCTCTGCGCCAGCGGGCGCGGCCCCGCGCTCGGGGGAGGAGGGGAGGGCTAGGCTGCCCGGTCCCCATTGGTATTCCTTGGCCTCTCGGAGGCCCCGGGCGCGGGAGGCGGGGAGGCGGGCGGCCCTGCGGTGGGGCGGAAGCGCTGAGCCAACCGCGGGCGGAGCGAGCGAGGCCGGGCCCGGGCCAGCTGTGCCAGCCTCCTGGGCCACTGTCATGCCCGCCCAGGCAGATCGGGTAGCGGAGAGGGATTAGCACTTTTTTTTCCTTTGCTCCTCTCCTGCCCGGAAGGCACCCCCCCCATTTACCCCTAAGCGGAGCGAGGAGCCCCTGGCCCGCCCCGGGACACTGGCGGTCCCGGCAGTTGGCTTAGAATCCCGCCTCCTCCCCAGGCCGCTTACGTCCTTGGTGGATGCAGGGTGGATGGCCACGTTCTCTGCTCCCAGGGCCTGGGCCGAGCCTTGGCCTCCCCTTCTCTTTCCAGGCTCTGTGGGGGTGGGGAAGCCGCCCCCCCAGCCCCCCGCAGCCCCACGAGATCTCCCAGGCAGGTCCGAGAGGGATGTGTAGATTCATTCTCCCGTGGAGAACTGGTGGCCCCGAGATCAGGCCCGATTTTTGCTCTTTGTATTTTATTTTGAAACTGTATTTAATGCTTTTATATGAAAGGGGGAGGGGCGGGGAGAGAGCTGACCCAATCACCCTCATGTGCAAAATGTCTTATTTATTATGCGTGTATCAGAGATAAGCTGTGAGGTGGTGGAGGAAGGACCCGAAAGAATGGAGGACAGACATGCAGGGATGGGAGGACACAAAACCTCCTCTCCTCTCCTGGCCCCAGGATCTGCTCTTCATCAAGAGAAGCCATTGGGAGAACAGGGCCCTCAGTTTAGAGTCAGGTGGAGAGGTCAGGGGAGCAGACCTGCCACTTGGGGCCGGTGCTGCTGCCTTGGTGGGTGAGAACAATGCCTAAGGCCTTCCCTGCCTCCCTCCACTTCCTCCCTCAGGCCAGAACCCAAGGTTCAAGTGCCTCAGGCCCAGTCTCCTTGACTCCTGATTGGGAGTTGGATTTTATACCACGGATTTTGTATCATTTTTATATAATTCCAAATTGTCTGAGTGGGAAGACACCCTGGAGATCACTAGTAGTACCATACCTCCTCCATCACTAGGAAACTTCTCAAGGCCAGAAACTGAGATTGATTACACAGCCAACTAGAACAGGACAAAAAGTAGCATAAAAATGTCAACTTCCAATTCATCGATTTTTGCACTATACCACACTGCCTCCCAGTGTCTGGGAAATTATTGAGATTTCTCTTATGTGTTAGTTCTGCCAAGCAGTGGCATGTGCTGGGCACTGCAAGCCATCACGGTGCATCTGTAACTTGTGAGCATGGAAAGACTTGACTTCCTCGGATGAGGATGCTGGGCTCTTCTTTGGGGCAGCCCTTGCCACGGGGCCTCAGTTGGAAAGGAGCAGTGCCTGCTTTATCTGTGATGCCCAAGCTCTCCCAGCAGGCAGAGCTCTGGCTTTGCATTCTTTACTTTTGAGGCCATCAGGAGTTCAGGACCCGGCATTCAATTTACTAAGATGAACTTCCAGTGACTTTTCACCTTTCAGGGTTTCTAAGACAGTATTAAAATAATGAGGACAGAGATTATGAATGGTACCCAAATGGGTACTAGTATTATTTTCCTTCATGCACATTCTCAAACCCAGAATGAGTGTTCCACTCCCTCCCCACCCCCACCTGAAGTTCAGGTTAAGTGGGACAGAGCAGGTTAGGAGTGATTCTACCTTTTGGTAGGACAGGAAGCACTGTCTTCATGGAGACAGCTCAAGCACTTCAGTGGCCTACAGTGTGAACCAGCAGCAGCAATCTTAGGAACTTGCTAAATCTAAACATTCCTAGGCCCATATACATTTAGGTTTCCAGAATTAGTGTTGGGATGGGGCCAGCCATGCATTTTGAAGTAAGCCCCCAAGGGTCCTGATGCAGCTGAGGTCCCCAGCCAAGGTCTGATATCACTGTGGGGATTCCCATGGTGACCAGTCCTCATCCCTGCCATGCCTCCTAGTCTCAGATCGTCATTAACAGGTGAAGTTTCTTCATGATTTTTTTTTTTTTTGTTAATGGTATGCTTGCTATTATGGCCAATATGTAAATGTTACTATGAATACATATTTATATGCCATGTTACTTAGTGACATTATTCAAACATTTGTATGCGTATTTGTGAAGTTGTATGCATTCAGTCATTAAAAAAATATTTCCGCCTAAGTTTTCTAAGAGGTATGTTGAATAAAATTTTAAACTTCAGATCAAGTCCCAGCAGCCTTTGTGTGTGGGGGGGGAGATAATTCAGAGGAAGGGGTCTTGGAGCAGAGACCTGGTGCATGTGATCAACTCTGAATTTCAGCATTTGTGGCTGTGGCTGCAGGTGATGGTAGGTAGATAGGCTGCTTCACATTGCAAGCCGGGAACCTCCAGGGTTGATGGGTTGCCCAGGACCTTCCCATGCTCCTGCAAGGATCCCCTCTTGGGGTGTGTCTCAGTTCCTGCACAGCTGTGCCTTATGCTATGGAAATCCCACGGTCTTGGGAACTGATTTTTTTTTTTTTTTTTGGTGGTGGCAGCAGTCCTGAGGCTTGAACTCAAGGCCTGGACACTGTCCCTGAGCTTCTTTTGCTCAAGACTAGCGGCTCTACCACTTGAGCCACAGCACCACTTCTGGCCTTTTGTTTCTGTGGTACTGAGGAATTGAACCCCAGGCTTCATGCATGCTAGGCAAACACTCTACCACTAAGCCACATTCCCCAGCCATACATTTTTTTTTTTTTGTCGGTCGTGGGGCTTGAACTCTGGGCTTGGGCGTTGTACCTGCGCTCTTCAGCTCAAGGCAAGCGCTCTACTGCTTGAGCCACAGCACTACTTCTGGCTTTCTAGTGGTTTATTGGAGATAAGAGTCTCACAGGGGGCTGGGAAGGTGGCTCAGTGGTACAGTACTTGCCTTGCATGCCTGAGGTCCTGGGTTCAATTCCTCAGCACCACATAAACAGAAAAAAAAAAAGCTGGAAGTGGTGATGTGGCTCAAGTGGTAAGAGTGCTAGCCTTGAGCTGAAGAGTTGAGGGACAGTGCCCAGGCCCAGAATTCAGGCTCCAGAACCGGACCCCCCCCCCCCAGAAAAAAAAAAAAGTCTCACGGAGTTTCCTGCCCGGGCTGGCTTTGAGCCTCCATCCTCAGATCTCAGCCTCCTGAGTAGCTAGGATTACAGGCATGAGCCCCTGCCATGTATTTTGTTTTTGAAAGTCCCCAAGTAGACCAAGGGTCAGAAAACCTTGTCTGGTTCTTACTTTACCCATACTATGTAGAAAGAATAAAGTTAGCAGAACGATACCACAGTCATTGCGTTCTTTATTTAATTAATACCACATCAATTTGCAGTTTTACAGGAACCAGGATTCAAGCTCCTTGGGCGCTACTGTATTTTTTATGTTGCACGCACAGACACGTACACAGTTTCATTAGTAATTTTTTCATCTATATTTTTCTTAAAAAAAAAAAAAAGATCCTGGCACACATTAAAAAAAAAAATCCAATTATTTAAACACAGCAGCAACACAAAAGAAAAGAGCCAGACGCGGAGGCTTCCAGTGCAGAAAGGGGCCCGTTGGCGGAGATGCCTGTGACTGTCAATGTGCTGACCTCGTAAGACAAAGGACGTGGATGACAAAGTGAGTTAAAAAATTAGAAGGGAAGAGGAAAATAGAGAAAAGAAAATGGAGAAAGGTTACAGCCTCTTTTACCTATCTAAATGCAAGTAATTTTCCAGAGTAGAAATAAAGTTCCTCTCCCTACTTGTAAGAAGGTGCATGAAACACCACAACTTGTACTTCAAAGTCGCCAGCTCACATTCCTCCTTGAGGGGTGGGACTCATTTCTGCTTGCTTTCCCAATGATTGGATTCCCACCCACTTCATGTAGACTTGGACTTGGAGATTCCTTATCACTCACTCTCCAGCACACAGCCCATCAATACAATGTGGCCCTGCTTACTCGAGCTTACCTAAAGTGCTCTCCACAGGAGCACCCTGGGCCACAACCAGGTGTTGAGCCAGTTTACCTGTCTTAAACACAGCCACAAGCCAGCCTCCAAGCAGCTCAACTCCACATAAGCCAGGAGACACATTTCCCTTCACCACAGGTGGTGCAGCCTCTCAAGCTAGTGCAGCCTGGGTCCGCAGGCTAAATGGATGAGTGCAGGTTAAAGATGCAGCATGTGAAGAGAAGATAAAGAAAATGGGCCTCTGTATTTCTGGAGTTCACCTCTTGAGGACGTTCCCTCCCCCCCACAGACAGGTAGGATTACAATTACTCAATTACTGAGGAGCCCACATGCAGGTTATGTTTTCTCTAACAAGTTTGCAGCAGTGTACAGCAGTTACAGACATTTATTTCATAATAAAAGTACAACCATATTTATTAAACTTGAGGTAAGGTGGGCAGGAAGAGGGGAAGCACATTCTGGAATGAATTCCCAAACCAATGCTCAAACTGGTGTCCAAGACAGCTGGGTAGGACACTCCCTCCAGCCTGCGGAGCCCTTGCTGACTTCCTTTGCTAGCATGGGTGGCAGAGGGCTGGCAGCCAGGCGTGCTCCCTCCACACCCTCTCCATCCCACCCTCCGTTCCCACTCTCCTTTCTTGGATGGTGTTCTGAGCACTAGGAATCACCTCTATAAGTTACTCGATTCAAAGAGGAATATTAGGAATAGCTGCTTATGGTGCAGGGCAGGAAGGTGGAATTAGAGGAAGGAATCCCACTTCTGCCCCAAACAATTTCTTCTTCACAAGTTACTCATTATTTAACTTAAAAAATAGGGATAAAAGTATAATGGGAGCTGGGTGAGACTTGTCCTTGAATACGGAGAGTGGACCCGACATGTGTTCAACCACTCGCCTTCTTCAGTGCCTTCCCCCAGGTAAGAGCTCCATTACCACTAGGGACTGACCCTACCAATTTGATTCTTTATTCTTTTGGGTTCTTAGAGCAGTTTTTTTTTTTTTTTCCTTCAGTCCAACACTTCTTGTGCTTGATACTGAGGGTAAGGGGGAAGGAGAGGAGAAAACACCAAATTAAAAAAAGCTTGGAATGCAGGCTCAAGCCGACACTGAGCATGTGCCTTCACGGTACAAGTAACAACATTATTTTATAACTATTAAATGGTGTTTTAGTAACTGTTGTGTTTCTGGTTTCCATATGCTTATTCTGCCTTTTTTTTGGCGATTCCAGGGACTTTTGCTTGGATCCTATTGGGGAAAGAAAAAAAAAAAAAAAAAGGTGAGTAAAGGTATGAGGAACAATTGCTAGGTTTTAAATTTTTTTTTTTAAAGTTTTTTTTTTATTTTTTTTTTGGTCGGTCGTGGGGCTTGAACTCTGGGCCTGGGCGCTGTCCCTCAGCTCTTCAGCTCAAGGCGAGTGCTCTACCACTTGAGCTACAGCGCCACTTCCGGTTTTCTGGTGGTTTATTGGAGATAGGAGTCTCACAGTCTCTCCTGCCCGGGCTGGCTTTGAACCGCGATCCTCAGATCTCAGCCTCCTGAGTAGCTAGGATTACAGGCGTGAGCCACCAGCGCCCGGCGCTAGGTTTTAAATTTCACAGTAATGCCAGCAGTCCATCATGGACTGCTTAAATCACATGGAACACAGTCCTGTTTTCACAAGGATGGGTGAAGACAGCCAGAGGCAGGGGTATGAGCTGTTCTGTTCTATGCCTGGCACAAGCCCAGGGTCCACAAAGCCCACTTTACCTGCCTGCTTCTCTCCTCTGCCAGAGCCTCTTGGCCCCTCACTGGGGTTCCAGAGAGGAATGAAGGTATAAGGCATAGTGCCTGCTGATGACGCAGGATGCCACAGCCCATTTCTCTGGCTCTGGCAGGCACAGAAAAATGAATGCCAGGTCCCTCACTAATACTAGACAGGTCATTCAAACTCCCTCAGGATGTCAAGGCTACTTTCCACATCTAACAGCAGGTGATTCATGTCAACTAACACTAGTGATCAAGAAGACACCAAGTCCAAAACTGATCTATGAGTATATTTTGCAAATTAATAGAAATAACCAGGCATCAGTGGCTCACGCCTGTAATCCTAGCTACCCAGGAGGCTGAGATCTGAGAATCACGGTTCAAAGCCAGCCCAGGCAGGAAAGTCTGTGAGACTCTTATCTCCAATAAACCACTAGAAAACTGGAAGTGGTGCTGTGACTCAAGCAGTAGAGCGCTTGCCTTGAATTGAAGAATGCAGGGACAGCGCCCTGGCCCAGAGTTCAAGCCTCCCTGCGACTAACAAAAAAGTCAAATTTTTTTTTTTCTTTTTCAGCATGAAAATTACTTACCTTTGGCTTTAGCATTTTCTGTGGGGGTTTAAAATAATTGGAGGGGAAAAGAAATCACATGAAAATAGTGCTGAAAATGGCCTGAGTATACATACTTTTCAACAATGGACTTGGTCTGATCCCGGACAATGCCAACATAGTGATCAATCTGTGTCTGTAAGGAAGGAAAGAAGACTCAGTTGTGGCCATACACAGATGAATAACTTTCCCAAAGGCACTTTCCTTTATGTATTTTACCCATTTTTAAAAACATTATGAATATGCTGGAAAATAAAAAACAAAGCCTAGTTTTTCAAAGTATTGTATCAACTTCTGATTTTAGACTTAATCTTTTGCAGAGGTAAGCCTTACTTAGAGACCCTGATGTACAGCGTTTTCTGAATATTAATCTGTATTCTGTAGTTTTGTTATAGCTCCTGGCTAAGTCTTTAATAGCAGAAGAACTAGAGATCTGTGATGTTTGCTTAATCCACATAGAAAGTACACTGCACACACCACCCCACTGACCATTTCCTTCCCAGCCCACAGTTTAAGCTTTTATTTAGGCACTTAACTTTTATTCATTAAGCATTTTTGAACTTTTACTGGAACAGATCATACATATGGTAAAAAGCCAAAATGCATATAATAAGGCATCAAATATCTCTTTCCTCCTTGATCTGTTCTATATATCTAATTTCTCTTGCTGGAGGAAACCAGTTACTACATTCTTTTTTGTTTTTTGTTTTTTTTTGGGTCCAGTCGTGGGGCCTGAACTCTGGGCCTGGGCGCTGTCCCTCAGCTCTTCAGCTCAAGGTTAGCACTCTACCACCTGAGCCACTGCGCCACTTCCGGCTTTTTTCTTATGTGGTGCTAAGGAATCGAACCCAGGGCCTCGAGCATGCAAGGCAAGTGCTCTACCACTGAGCCACCTTCCCAGCCCCAGTTACTACATTCTTACAGGCACTTGACTCAAAATGAACTAAACTAGTCAAACTAGCCAGCACATCTGATTGGAAACAAATAGCCTACCTTGTACTTCTCATACACAATTGGGACACTGAACACCAGCAGATCGGCTGGAAGACAGAAGGAAAAGACAAGAAAAGAGCAAGTGTGAGAACAAGTCTCAAGATTCAAGAAGTGCAATTTTGTCCCCATGAAGCAGATTTTCCTTAAAAATGAGGAATCCTGGCTAACGGTCTCAACAAAGGACAATTAGGGTAGTCTAACAACCCAAAGACCTCTTCTGGTACACAGGCTGCATTCTTTGTACCACATACACCCATTTCCAAATTAAAAAAAAATGGTTTCTTGAAGTAAGTTTCCTGTATTCAACCTATACAACTCTCCCTTGCAGCTGTCTGGTTCCTCCATGTCCAGAGCGCATCACTGATGGCTGCCAAGTGAGGGGAACCATGCTGGGCATCTCTATACTTTTACTCAAGAAGCTGGGACACTTTCCTTGCCACCTTACCAAGAATCAGAAGGGTGATTCCATTAAAAACCGCACCCACATAGGTCATCAGCCACATGAAGACAGCGAGCTGTGAAGGAGAACGAGCAGGAATCAAAGTAATGCAGACTTCAGGTCACTCATACTATAAATGGGTGATGAACATTCCCACTTGAACTAGGGTGAAGAGAATTCTGCCCACCTCTTAGGTCCAAGATGGACTAGTAAGTGCACAGATAAAACCCTAACACAGTGTTGTCACTCTGAACCATACTCCACGTCAGACTCACCCCCAAAAGCTACAGAAACAACTAACCTTCAAGGAGTCAACCAGATCTTCCACGAGAAAGAGACGAATAATGAACTTCAGGGCCTTGTTGACGTGCACCATGGCTGCATTCATGTAGTTGTGGAAAGCTTCTGAGGACAGGGTAATGTCCAAGTCCAGGTACGCTCTTCCAGAGGAAGAAACAACAGTCACACATGTCACACAGGAGGGAAGATTCTGTCAGCACAAGGGTGAAACTGGCCCCTGAATGCATTTTAGGAATTTATAGGGGAATTTTTTTTTACGATCATGTAATGGGCAGAGGCAAAGATGTCAGGTGGCTGCAAAGTGTAGGATTGTCACAAGAAAAAATTGTCTTATAGTCCTACATAATTAAAAAAATTTTTTTTACCCAGTCCTGGGACTTGAACTCAGGGCCGGGGTGTTGTCCTTGAGCTTTTTCTGACAGTTTCTTGGAGGAAGAGTCTCACAAACTTCTTTGCCTGGGCTTCAAACCACATGACCCTCAAATCTCAGTCCCCTGAGTAGCTAGGATTATAGGTGTGAGTCGTTGGTGTCTGGCTCCTGCATAACTTTTATTCCATTGTTGTATATATGTATGCATGTATACACATGTTATATACTTGTTTGTATTTATTTATTTAATTTATTTTACCCAGTCCCGGGGCTTGAACTCAGGGCCTGGACACTGTCCCCAAGCTTCTTTTTACTCAAGGCTAGAACTCTACCACTTTGAGCCACAGCTCCATTTCTGGCTTTTTGGTCATCAACTGGAGATTTAGAGTCTTACAGACTTTCCTGCCTGGGCTGGCTTTGAACCGCAATCCTCAGATCTCAGCCTCCTGAGTAGCTAGGATGACAGTCAGCCACTGAAGACAGGCTCCCAACAATTTTTGCATGCAAGGCAAGCACTCTACCACTGAGCCACCGTCTCAGCCCCTGGCTCCCAACAATTTTTAACAGTCCCGAATCTCTCTTTATCTTTTGGTGGTAATGAGGCTTGAATTCAGGACTTTCAGTTTGTTAGGCAGTTTCTCTACCATTTCAGCCATGCCCTGAGCCCTTTTTTGGCTTTAGTTATTTTTTTAGTTAAGGTCTCAAAATTCTTTCCCTGGGTCTGGTCTTAGACTGAGATCCTCTTGCCTATGGCATCTTTAGTATCTGGGAATCAGAGACATATACCACTCATGCCTGTTTACCTGGGCTGGCTTTGAACCAGAATCACCCAGGTATCTGTCTCCTGGCTTGATGGGATTAAAAGTATGCGACAGCCTCAATTTGCCCTTATTCTGATTTTCTTTTTTTCCTTTGTGCCCAGCACATTATGAATTTTCTCAAGTCATATTTTGTTTATACTACAACTTTTTTTTTTTTGGTGGTGTTGGGTATTAGACCTAGGGCCTCATGAATGCTAGGCAAGCACTCTTATTATCAAACCAGTCCATAATTTGCATAAAATTTCAAACTACATATGATTTTAACTGTTTTATTTCACCAAGAGAAAGAATAGCCCAGCCTGACAGCCAGAGCCTGTTCTATTGCAAGCCTGAGAGGATCACAAGAAACATAAAAAATTTAAGAATTCTGGCTGGGAATGTGACTCAGTGGCAGAGTGCTTTATTAGCATGCATGAAGGCCTGGGTTTGATTCTTCAGCACCACATACACAGAAAAAGCTGGAAGTGGCGCTGTGGCTCAAGTGGTAGAGTGCTAGCCTTGAGCAAAAGAAGCTCAGGGACAGTGCCCAGGCCCTGAGTTCAAGACCTAGGACTGCCCCCCACCCCCCCGCCAAATAAATAAAAATAAGTAAAATAAAATGAAGAACCCTGGCATTTATTAACCCACTAAGTGTGGGTTAAAAATGTTAAAAGAGTAAAAATGTGAAGAAAGCATTTGTTAAAGTTACATTATAATCAGAAAAAATAGAAATCAGACCCTAGAGTGTATGACCTCATTTATTAAGATTTGCCTGTGGGGAAGAAGGATGAAAGACAATGAATATGGTCAAAGTACACTGTGCCTATAAAAACTGAACAATAGGGGGCTAGGAAGATGGCTCAGTGGTAGAGCGCTTGCCTTGCATGGATGAGGCCCTGGGTTCAATTCCTCAGCACCACATAAGCAAAAAGAAAAAATCCAGAAGTCCAGAAGTGGTGCTGTGGCTCAAGTGGTAGAGCGCTAGCCTTGAGCTGAAGAGCTGAGGGACAGCGCCCAGGCTCAGAGTTCAGGCCCCACAACCGGACCCAAACAACAACAACAACAAAAAATCGGAACAATAAAACCTGTTGATATTATTTTGGAAAGGAGGCAGGGACAGTAACAGAGGAGGTGATATTGATTAGAATATATTATAAACTATGTAGACATGTAAAAATACTTCTGCCCACCCCTGGCATAATTAATATAAACTAAGAAAAAAAATCCTCTGAGATTATGAAAACTAAATGACAGCTAAGAAGGAAATCAGAAATAAAGCTAAGAGAAAACACAGAGCACAGCCCCAATGCCAGGATTTCAAAGCCACTTCCAGCACTGGGAGCGTGGGTCAGTAGTACAGGTACAGGGCTAATAAGCAAAGGCTCTCGGTTCACATGCTATTATTGCCCCCAAAATGCAGTTTCAACATGAACATGGCTGTCTGACTAGGTGCTCTGGGTATGTGGTGTGAACCCCACCCAGGGTTCACAGTGTGAGCCTCTAGTTTGTTGAAAAGTTCTCAGATCCTAACCTGGCCACTTCTTAGGGTGACTGACTGTAAAGTCTGTATGGGCTGGTTTGTATCATCATTCTTTTTTTTTTTGGTCAGTCATGGGGTTTGAACTTGGGGCCTGGGCATTGTCCCTGAGCTCTTTTGTTCAAGGCTAGTGCTCTACCACTTTGAACCACAGCTCCACTTCTGATTTTCTTGTGGTTAACTGGAGCGAAGAGTCTCATGACCTTTCCCGCCTGGGCTGGCGTTGAACTGTGGTACTCAGATCTCAGCCTCCTGAGTAGCTAGGATTACAGGTGTGAGCCACCTGTGCCTGGCTAGGGCTGATTTTTTTTTTTTTTTTTAGAGCTGATCAGACCCAGAAAACCCTTCCAACTAAAATGTGGACTATCATTTTAACTTACTTGAATGGATGGCCTTCTTCTGACTTCTGCACAGCTTGGATGACAGATTTGTAGACTCTGAAGCTGATGGTGACAGAAAGAAGGGCCAGGATGAGGTAAGAAACCACACTGATGACACTGAAAGCTGCCAGGGAGAGCAGCATGATCAGCGTGGCGCCAAAGACAAAGCCAGTCTTCTTCACGTCTCGCCAGAAAATCAGATCGTGCACTGCCAAGAGAGGGGAGGGGGATTTTAAGGTATAGAAGCCAAGACTGCTCTCTATTGTGTCTTGCATGCACCCCACTAGCACAGACATGGCTACAACCCATTTCAAGAGTATCTGATACTTAAAGAGTTTATTTTGGCTACTGAAGTCCATATAGGTAAAGTGTCTTTGGCAGAAAGGATTACAGCTGACAATACAGTATCTTTGTAACTGCTGACTAAAACTACAATCAAATCAACGACAATGGCTTATGCCTGAAGCACCAGCATTGTGGAAGCACAGGCTGGAGGATCCCAAGAGTTACAGACTGGCCTGAAAAACAGAACTGTACTTTTTTTTTTCCAAGTGAAAGTAATTTTTTTTTTTTTTTTTGCCAGTCCTGGTGCTTGAACTCCGGGCCTCGGCACTGTCCCTGAGCTTCTTTTGCTCAAGGTTAGTACTCTACCACTTGAGCCACAGCGCCAACTTCTGGCATTTTCTGTTTATGTGATACTGTGGAATCGAACCCAGGTATTCATGCATGCTAGGCAAGTACTCTACCATTAAGGCACATTTCCAACTCGTGAAAGTAAATCTTTAGCTCCCATTTCCTGCATGGTGAACAGGAAATATTTTTCTTTTTTTCCATTTCTCATTTAATCTCATTTTGCAAAAATAAATCCTTGCTAAATTAAAAAAAAAAGTGAAAGTACAGAAGGGTTATAAATTGATTTAGACTATAAACCCAAAGCTAACTGGAAATGTACAAAATGGAACGAGGGCAAAGAAAGTAGCAATAAAAGCTAGCCAATACCCATAAGTGCTAGTTACAATGATGTCAGTCTATTATAATCTGGAGAACTCAAGGATTATGCTTAGGAGGTCGTACTGTTATGCGAACTGTAATACGCGCGCGCGCGCGCGCGCGCGCGTGCGTGTGTGTGTGTGTGTGTGTGTGTGTAGAAATTGAAGTCAGAGCCTGTGCAAGTGATTCATGACTAACCTACCCCCTCCTTTACCTGGTGCTTTGTTTTATTTTTGTGATTGTACTGGGGCCTGAACTCAGGGCTAGAGTACTCTATACTTAGCTTTCTCACTCAAGGCTGAGAGGCTCTACTATTTCACTTTCATCTTTTTGCTGGTTAACTGAAAATAAGAATCTTATGGACTTTTCTGTCTAGGCTGGTTTCTAACCTAGGTCCTCAGATCTCAGCCTCCTGAGCAGCTTGGATTGCAGCTACTGGCATCCGATTTGCCTTTTGAGAAAAGGTCTAGTTAAACTGCCTAGGCTAGCCTCAAAATTCTAATTCTTTTGCCTACCCAGTAGCTTGGATTATAAGAATGGGCTACCATGCCAGCTAATTTTTAAGAGCCTGGGTCTCACTATGTTGTCCAGGCTGGCATAGAACTATTCAAGGGATGCTTCTAACTCAGCGCCTAGGCAGCTGGGACCATAGACAGGAACCAGAACATTCTGGCCATCCACAATACTTTTTTTTTTTTGGTCGGTCGTGGGGCTTGAACTCTGGGCCTGAGCGCTGTCCCTCAGCTATTCAGCTCAAGGCAAGTGCTCTACCACTTGAGCTACAGTGCCACTTCCGGTTTTCTGGTGGTTTTGTTGGAGATAAGAGTCTCACGGACTCTCCTGCCCGGGCTGGCTTTGAACCTAGATCCTCAGATCTCAGCCTCCTGAGTAGGTGTGAGTCACTAGTGCCCGGCTTCCACAATACTTTCAAAGTAAGTAGGGCACTATTAACAATGGTGTTAGAAAGCACGTGTAAAGCAGACCATTGAGGAAACAGGGTTTTTTATGGCTGGGCTATCTAAAGTAGAAAAAAAATCTTTTCTTTCCTCTGCCTCAACAACTGGATGGCATATGTTGACAAGCACTTCCAATCGAGACACCAAATGTGCATTTCAACTTCTAAAGACCAACACTTAACACTTGTCGCTCCAGTGAGACTCTCCCTCTACTCTGCTCACAAAAAAGAGCAAGGTACTGGTGACTTACGCCCATAAACCTAGCTTCTAAGGAGGCTGATACCTTTGCATTGCAGTTCGGAACCAGGCTGGGTAGGAAAGTCCGATACTCTCATCTCAAATTAACTACCAAAGCTTCAGGACAGGCTCACATAAAGAGCAAGGCTCTGAGTTGGAGAGACAAAGTTTGAGAACTAGGTGCGGGGGGCTCATGCCTGTAATCCTAGCTAACTCAGGAAGCTGAAATCTGGTCATTACAGTGGGAAGCCAGCTCGGGTTAGAAAAGTTCCCCTCAGCTGGGCGCTGGTGGCTCACGCCTGTAATCCTAGCTACTCAGGAGGCTGAGATCTGAGGATCACGGTTCAAAGCCAGCCTGGGCAGGGCAGGAGAGACCGTGAGACTCCTATCTCCAATAAACCACTAGAAAACTGGAAGTGGCGCTGTAGCTCAAGTGGTAGAGTGCTTGCCTTGAGCTGAAGAGCTGAGGGACAGCGCCCAGGCCGAGTTCAAGCCCCATGACCGACAAAAAATAAAAAAAAAAAGAAAAGAAAAGAAAAGAAAAGTTCCCCTCAGATTCCCATCTCCAATTAACCACTCAAAAACCAAAATTGGGGTGGGGGGAGGGGGGAGGCTGGGAAGGGAGGTGAAGGGTAAACAAAGGAGGAGGCTGCAATGCTTGGTAAGAAATGTATGCATTATCCTGCCCATGTAATTGTAGCCCCTCTGTACAGTATGTTCTCAAATAAAATAAAATAAAAATTAAAAAAAACAAAAACAAAAAACAAAAAACAAAATTGGCCGGGCACCAGGGGCTCATGCCTATAATCCTAGCTACTCAGGAGGCTAAGATCTGAAGACCGCGGTTCAAATCCAGCCAGGGCAGGAAAGTCCCTGAGACTCTTATCTCCAATAAACCCCATAGTGGTGCTGTGGCTCAAGCGGTAGAGCACTCGCCTTGAGCTGAAGAGTTCAGGGACAGTGCCCAGGCCCAGAGTTCAAGCCCCATGACCAACCGGAAAAAAAAAAAAAAAAAAGACAAAGAACAAAACAAAACAAAAAAACCCAGAAGTGGAAGTATAGTTCAAAATGGTAGACTGCTAGCCTTGAACAAAAGAGCTCAGGGACTGAGCCCAGGCCCTGAGTTGAAGCCCCACAACTGAAGGGGGGAAGGAAGGTAGAGTGTGAATCCTGGTAATTTCTTTTTCTTTTTGGGTCCAGTCGTGGGGTCTGAACTCTGGGCCTGGGTGCTGTCCCTCAGCTCTTCAGCTCAAGGCTAGCGCTCTACCCCTTGAGCCACAGCGCCACTTCCGGCTTTTTTCTTTTTTCTTATGTGGTGCTGAGGAATCAAACCCAGGGCCTCAGGCATGCAAGGCAAGCGCTCTACCACTGAGCCACCTTCCCAGCCCCAATCCTGGTAATTTCTAAGCATCTTACTTTAACCTTTCTAAAAGCATCCATATTTTTACCTTTATGAGGAAAAGATGTTTCTAGGACTACATAAAGCTAATACAGGGAGGTTACACTGTAGACATTAAAATTTTAGTAGTACTCAAAATATGGTTAGCCTAAAAGACTATGATTTTAAATAAAGTGAATTTGAAACTGATCCCAACTGACCAGATGGCACCCAGTTCTTCCCCATGGTCATCTGTAATACTCTCCTCTGGACCCAACCTAAAACCAGATTTTGCCAAAATCTAAAAGAAAACACTAAAAATATGCTGAATGTATAGAAGAAATAACTGCTGGTTCAGAAGCAGCATCCTGATTCCCAATGGAAAACTAAGCATTGTTGCAAAGGTGAAAGACAAGTGGAAGGCACTCAGACTCACCTGACTGAACAGGAAAACCAAACAGAGCCTACTAGAGAATGAGTGCTAAGTAGGAGTCAGGGCTGGAGTTCATATGCTACAAGAGGAACTAAGTGTCACTGACAGAGAAACAAACAGGTGCCACAAGCCTCAGAATGGAATGCATGGAGGAGAGTGTTGTATCCATGGTATTCCTGCCTCAAATACAACTTGATTCTAAAGAGAAGACACCATGCAAAGTCAAGAAGACCTATTTCTAATACTATCAATGGCGAGACATGTCAGTGCATAAATGCTAAGTGTGATCTTGGACTAGATGCTGCAAATAGGGGTAAAAATCATTAAAGACACCATTAGGCTGAAAGTGGTAGCCCATTCCTATTATCTAAAGCCTTAGGAGGCTAAGGCTGTAAGAGTTCAAAGCCAGACTGGGCTACACATAGCAAGATCCTCCTCAAAAAACAAAAAAGCAACCAATCATCTAACCAACCAAATCTTCACGCTGCACAAATGACAAAATCCAAATGTGAATAGACTAGAGTACTGCATTTTTTTTTTTTTTTGGTCGGTTGTAGGGCTTGAACTCTGAGCCTCAGCGCTGTCCCTCAGCTTTTCAGCTCAAGGTGAGTGTTCTACCGCTTGAGCTACAGCACCACTTCCAGTTTTCTAGTGGTTTGTTGGAGATAAGAGTTTCATGGACTTACCTGCCAGGGCTGGCTTTGAACCGCGATCCTCAGATCTCAGCCTCCTGAGTAACTAGGATTACAGGCATGAGCACTGGTGCCCAGCCTGCACTTGGTTTTATGCGATTAAAGAAGGGCTGGGAATGTGGCTTAATGGTAGAGTACTTGCCAAGCATGCATGAAGCCCTGGGTTCCATTCCTCAGTACTACATAAACAGAAAAAGCCAGAAGTGGTTCTGTGGCTTGAGTGGAGTGGTATGCTAGCCTTGAGCAAAAGAAGCTCAGGGACAGTGCCCAGGCCCCAGGACAAAAAAAAAAAAAAAGTTAAAGCCAGAAACCAGCAGCTCATACCAATAATTCTAACTACTCAGGAGCCTGAGATCTGAGGATCATGGTTCAAAGACTCTTACCTCTAATTAATCACTCAAAAACCCGAAGTGGAGCTGAGGCTGAAAGTGATAGAGCAAAAGAGCTCAGGGACAGCACCCAGGCCCTGAGTTCAAGCCCCTCAACTGACCAAAAAAAAAAAAAAAAAAAAAAAAGGAAAAGAAAAGGTTCCTATTTCAAGGAATATGTATCAACTATCAATGGTTCAGGGAAAAAACATGTATGTGGACAGAGAAGGAGGGAACACCAAAGCACATACAACCAAATGTTAACAGTGAACAAGCCAAGTCATGTGCAAGTTTCTTGCCCTATGCCCTTAGTTTTTAAGTCTTAAATATCTGAGGGGTGTGTGTGTGTGTGTTTGTGTGTGTGTGTGTGTGTGAAGCAAGCTAGAGGACAAGGCTAAGGCCTACACAGAAAGGAACTTTATGCATCAGAGATGGAGAAGGGTGAACAATGTGAAAACAAATTAGAAATTTCATTCATGTGCAAGTTGTCCTCATGAACTCTACTGTCACCTGCTGGAAAACTATGACAATAGTCAAGTCTACAATGCTAACTCATGTGCCTACAAGAGAGCAGTACACAACCTGCACCAAGAAGCGCCCCTCCCAGCTTTAAATTAAACAGTGAAATAATGTATTTTCAACTGAAAGGGTACATACTGGTTGAAAGGGGGAAGAGTAGAGAAAGAGCTTGGGCAAAATGGCCCAATGCATCAAATCTTGAATCCTTGCTCAGAGGTTATTTCCTCCTCTGCTCATCCTACCTGACATCCCTTAAGCAGCCTTATTTCTTTTCACAGCACCAACCATTTTAGTGATATGTAAGAGGCTTCTCGTATCTCTAAGTGAATGTTCCACCATGGGCCTATCTGCCAAGATGGCATAAGTACATCTTCCACTTCTGTCCGCACAGTGCTGCATGCACATCAATCAGCCCTGGGCAGGAGAGATGGAACAGTAGAGGAAGCACGAAGTAGCAAAGGAAGGAAATTGGCATGGAATGTGGAAACTTCTCCTTCTCTAATCCCTGGGGAAATGAGGAGGAAAAGAAAAAAAAAAAAAGCAAGAAATGGGATAGTTGCCAAAAGTTTAAAATGTAAAACCACTAGAGAGAGAGAGAGAGAGAGAGAGAGAGAGTGTGTGTGTGTGTGTGTGTGTGTGTGTCCGTGTCCTGGGGCTTGAACTCTGGGCTTAGACACTGTCCCTAAGCTCTTGAGCTTGAACCACTGAACAATATTGAACAATTAGTGTTTATTTCGTAAGCACAAAATGATTATAAAAGATTGTGTCCATAAATTTTTGTATTCTACTTTCATTCATCTGTTCCTGGTACAACAGTAGTATAGTACTATTTGCACTCCTGTGTGTGTGCCTATGCACATGTGTACGCGTACTCCAGTGCTGTGGCTTAAACTCAAGGCCTCATGCTCTTGGCTTGGCTTTCTTGCTCACAGCTACTGCTTTACCACTTGAGCCATACTTTCATTGGGCATTTTTGAGTAAATGGAGTCTTGAAAATTTTTCTGCCTGGGCTGGTTTCGAGCTTTGACCCTCTAGGTCTTGCTCTGATCTTTTAGGTTACAACTAAGATTCTACATTATCAAAACACTTATCATATTGGATGCTGGTGGCTCATGCTTTTCTTTCTTCTTCTTTTTTGTAGGTTGTGGGGTCTGAACTCTGGGCCTGGGCACTGTCCCTCAGCTCTTCAGCTCAAGGCTTGCGCTCTATCACTAGAGCCACAGCACCACTTCCGGTTTTCTGGTGGTTAATTGGAGATGAGTCTTAAGGACTTTCCTGCCCGGGATGGCTTTGAACTGAGATCCTCAGATCTCAGCCTCCTGAGTAGCTAGGATTATAGGCATGAGCCACTGGTGCCCGGCTATAACTAGCTTTATCTTCAATAACATATTATATATTTTTTTCAGCTGAAAGACCTTTTTCCTAATTGTACCATAATATGTTGCAACAAATTAGTGTACTGTACAAATAATGCCTTGTCTTAAAGTCCATTTCAACATTTAATATTTTACAAGAAAAATCAGTAATTTTTTTTTGGGGGGGGTCTGGTTGTGGGGCCTGAACTCTGGGCTTGGGCACTGTCCCTCAGCATTTCAGCTCAGGGCTAGCGCTCTACCACTTGAGCCACAACACCACTTCGGCTTTTTTTTTTCTTATGTGGTACTGAGGAATCGAACCCAGGGCCTCATGCATGCTGCATGCAAGGCAAACGCTCTACCACAGAGCCACCTTCTCAGCCCCAGTAATTTTTTTTTTGGTCGGTCCTGGGGCTTGAACTCTGGGCCTGGGTGCTGTCCCTCAGCTCTTTAGCTCAAGGCTAGCAGTCTACCACTTGAGCCACAGCGCCACTTATGGTTTTCTGGTGGTTAATTGGAGATGAGTCTCACGGACTTTCCTGCCCAGGCTGGCTTTGAACCGTGGTCCTCAGATCTCAGCCTCCTTAGGAGCTACGATTACAGGTGTGAGCCACCTGGTGTCTGGCAAAATCAGGAATTTGTTACCTTATTTTACTAATGGCAGACGAAAATTCTAACATAGAGGGCCTGTATTTGCCAAGTTTTTATACTGCTGGCAAAATAGCAAATAATTCCTTGTCCTTGTTTTTCAAGTAGTCTTTAATGCGGCAAATTACTTATTGTAAAAACATTTAAGGCTAATAAGCCTTAATTTGCAGTTGCAGCAGCCACAATGCACCACAAGAGGGCATTAGCACATTCATAGACAATCTTAGAATAAAATCCCTATGTGCCAATTCTAGAACAGCAGTGAACCTGTGGACACCCTACCCATTTATTACTGCACTTAGGGAAAAGAACTTGGTTTGATCCTAAGCTCAACCATTCACAAAGAATTAATCTTCTCTCTCAAAAGTTGTTCAAATGCTTATTCTGAAAAGAAATAACTTGAACGAATCTTTAAGATTTAGTATTCAAGTTAAGCTTCATTAATTTTTTATTAGGCACAATTAGGTGGCCCCATTGTAACACACACATGTATAAGATGTATCTGATCAGCCTCATCTCCTCCACATCTCGCTTACCCCACTGGTTTCCGCCCCCCCCCCAAAAAAAACTCTAACACATTTCAACTGGTTTCAAGCAGATAAACTTCAACCATAGCATTCATGCTCCTCACTGCTACCACCTCTGTGATGTATTCTAGCTTCAATCAGTGAGTATCAGGGAGCTCACTGACTCCTGATATAACTGGTTCCAGGGAGGAATGACAAAGGGGATGGAGAATCAGAGTCCCCATACCCTTTATGCCACAATCCAGTCTGTTTTACATCTTAGTCAACCTTCTAGCATCAGTATCTATCATCCCAGACAGCTGCTTCTCTATGGTCCCTGTGCTCCTGACCAGAACTCAGTATACTACTGGGCCTCAAGTGACTCAATGGGGAGGGGGGGGGGGGCGCGGCAGCGCAAAAAACCAGTTAGATATGTAGTTTATACCTGTAATACCAGCACCTGAGAAGCAGAGGCAGGATTTAACTTCATTTTTAATATGTTTGTGGCACTACTGGGGATTGAACTCTGGGCCTCAAACACTTTATCACTCAAGTCATGCCCTCAGTCCTTTTTGCTATTTGGGGAGGAATGTTAACTGGGGTTTGAACTCAGGGCTTTATATATTTGCTGGACAGGGGTTCTACCACTTGAGCCAGGCTTTATCTAGCCTATTTGTTTTTATCGATAGTGCCTTTTGCTTTTCTTCCCCAAGACTCTTTGGATTGCAACCTTCCTATTTCTGCCTCCTGACCAGTGGGATTATAAGCATGCACTATGCCATGTTTAACCAAACTTAATTTAAAAAATTCTTTTGTTATAAAGGTGGTGAACAGAGGGGTTACAGTTATGTAAGTCAGGTAAAGAGTACATTCCTTTTTGGATGTCATACCTTCCCTCACCAAACTTAGTATTTCTTTCTTTTCCCTTGTTAGTCCTTGGGCTTGAACTCAGGACCTGGGCACTGTCCCTGAGCTTTTTTTTTTGGTCAGTCCTTGGGCCTGAACTCTGGGCCTGGGCGCTGTCCCTCAGTTTTTCAGCTCCAGGTGAGCCCTTTACCACTTGAGCCACAGCACCATTTCTGGATTTTGTGTATGTGGTACTGAGGAATTGAGCCCAGGGCTTCATGAATGTTAGGCAAACACTCTACTACTAAGCCACTTTCCCAGCCCACCAAACTTAATTAAAAAAATAAAACTTACTGTTTTTTTTTTTTTTTTTTGCACTTTCTTTTTCTTTTCTTTTCTATTTTTTTTTTTTTTGGGTCAGTCGTGGGGTCTGAACTCTGGGCCTGGGCTCTGTCCCTCAGCTCTTCAGCTGTAGGCTAAGCACTCTAGCACTTGAGCCTCAGCCTCACTTCTGGCTTTTTCTGCTTATATGGTGCTGAGGAATTGAACCCAGGGCCTCATGCATGCAAGGCAAGCACTCTACCACTGAGCCACCTTCCCAGCCTGTTATTATTAAGATGATGTACAGAGGGGTTACCACTTTATAAGTCAGTTAGGAAGTATATTTCTTTTTTTTTTTTTTTTGGTTGGTCGTGGGACTTGAACTCTGGGTCCTCCCGCTCTTCAGCTCAAGGCGAGTGCTCTACCACTTGAGCCACAGCACCAATTCCGGTTTTCAAGTGGTTTTTATTGGAGATAAGAGTCTCATGGACTTTCCTGCCCAGGCTGGCTTTGAACCAAGATCCTCAGAGCTCAGCTTCCTGAGTAGCTAGGATTATAGGTGTGAGCCACTGGCGCCCAGATAGGAAGTACATTTCTTTTTCTGAATTTATGTGCACAGTACATTTTATTTGTTAATATTTAACACATGTATGAACATTTAAATACATTTGAAATAACTAAAATAAACAAAAGCCAGGCTTGATTTAGTTGTTATTATTATTATTTTGTGTCTGTCTTAGGCTTGCACTCAGAACCTGCACACTGTCAACTGAACATTTCTGCTAAGGCTAGTGCTCTACCACTTTGAGCCACACTACATTTTCAGTTTTTCAGTAGTTAATTGAAGGTAAGAAAGAGTCTCACAGATTTGCCTACCTGGGCTGGCTTTGAATAGAGATCCTCAGATCTTAGCCTCCTGAGATGCTAGGATTACAAATTGAGCCACCAGTGCCTAGCTATTATTACTATTATTTTGTCGGTCTTGGGGCTTGAACTCTGGGCCTAGGTGCTGTCACTCAGCTCTTCAGCTCAAGGCAAGTGCTCCACCATTTGAGCCACAAAGCCACTTCTGGTTTTTTGGTGGTTTACTGGAGATTAGAGTCTCATGGACTTTCTTGCCTGGGCTGGCTTTCAACTGCGATCTTCATATCTCTGCCTGCTAAGTATTTTTTTTTCAAAATTTGCTAGACCAGCTTGTGATCATCCATGTAACCTGTCCACTCCCCAAGTCCTAGGACCATACCAGACTTTCCCTACAAAAGGGAAAATTGTAGGGGAGGATCAGGGATGTAGCTCAGTGGTACAGTCTGTGTCTGACATACAAGCACTGATATCCCAGCACATTAAAAACAAAAACAAAAATTTTAAAATGTGAACTAGGCTTTTAAAATATGAATGATTAATCTGTGAGAAAACTAACATTTCACATGGATTCTTCTTAGTTTACCCTTTCTTTCTTCTTTTGTTTGTCATTGTGGGGCTTGAACTGGGCCTGGGCAGCTGAGCTCTTTAGCTGAAGGCAAGCGTTCTACCACTTGAGCAACAGCTCCATTTCCTGTTTTCTGTTGGTTAATTGGAGAAAAGAGTCTCACAGACTTTCCTCCTGGGCTGGCTTTGAACTGTGATCCTCAGATCTCAGCCTCCTGAGTAGCTAGGTTTAAAAGCATGAGCCAGCCGGGCGCTGGTGGCTCACGCCTGTAATCCTAGCTACTCAGGAGGCTGAGATCTGAGGATCGAGGTTCAAAGCCAGCCCGGGCAGGAGAGACCGTGAGACTCTTATCTCCAATAAACCACCAGAAAACCAGAAGTGGCGCTGTAGCTCAAGTGGTAGAGCGCTCGCCTTGAGCTGAAGAGCTGAGGGACAGCGCCCAGGCCCGGAGTTCAAGCCCCATGACCGACAAAAAAAAAAAAAAAAAAAAGCATGAGCCACTGGCCCCTTTTTGGGGAGGGGTTCAAGGTGTAACAGGGCCTCATTATTTGGCCCACCTAGGCTGGCTTGGAGCTCACTATCCTCCTCTTTTAGCCTCCTAGTGCTGGAATTGTTCATGTGCCACCTTGCCTGGTATGGACACTGGCTTTAAGCCCCCCCACTCCCTCTGGGTTTAGTGCTCTACTACTTGAGTCACAGGCTTCATTTCAGCTTTCTGGTAGTTAATTGGGAGATAAGAGTCTCATGAAGCCTGCTTGAGGTGAGCCACTGGCTCCCAGCACAAAGCCTTTTGTTTGATTTGCAAAATTCAAGTCCCAATTTTATGACTACTGAAATGGGTTAATAGTCTGCTTTGCTACAGACTTTTTTTTTTTTTTTTGCTGGTCGTGGGGGCTGAACTCTGGGCCTGGGCGCTGTCCCTCAGCTCTTCAGCTCAAGGCTAGTGCTCTACCACTTGAGCTACAGTGCCACTCTGGCTTTTTCTGCTTATATGGTGCTGAGGAATCGAACCCAGAGCCTCATGTACGCAAGGCAAGCACTCTACCACTGAGCCACCTTCCCAGCCCCCCGATTTACTCTTAACTAACAAAATTCCCCCCAAAATGGCACAGAAAGATCACTGATACAATACAAAGCAGTCACTGTCAAACAGACACAGGCTTTTGGCCACAGACAAGTCTGGCAGTAAGTCAAAGAAATTTGTAGGAACTCCTTTCAAAGTAACATTTCTCTCAGGCTTTCAGAAAAAATAGTTTTTCATTCATTAAAATAACCTAACATCACCTTTGCCCTGAATTTTTTGATTTATAAAACACAGAAAACAAAACAGCATTGACTATCCTGCCAAATGAATAGAGGGTGGATCTGAAAATGTGAACTTTTGACCTCAGTTATCTAAATGGTATAATTAAGATAACAACCTTGGCCAGCCCAGTGGCTCACGCCTATAATCCTAGCTACTCAGGAGGCTGAGATGTGAGGATTGAGGTTCAAAGCCAGCCTGGGCAAGAAACTCTGTGAGACTCTGATCTCCAATAAACCACTAGAAAACCATAAGTGGCACTGTGGCTCAAGTGGTAGAGCGCTAGCCTTGAGCTGAAGAGTGCAGGGACAGCGCCCAAACCCAGAGTTCAAGCCCCACAACCCCCCCCCCAAAAAAAAATCTAGAAGTAGACCTTTGGGCTCAGGGCTCAAGTGGTAGGAAGCTTGAGCCCCAGGATCTATACAAATAGAAAATAAACTAAATCTTTATCAGAAGTAAATAGTAATGTACATAAATGGATTACTATACTGCTATTAGATATATAAGCTGTGTGTATTTCAATATAAAAGGATTTGAGCTAGGCACTGGTGGCTCACGCCTGTAATCCTAGCTATTCAAGAGGCTGAGATCTGAGGATCGTTGTTCAAATCTAGCTTGGGCAGAAAGTCTATGAGAATCTTTTTTTTTTTTTTTTGGCCTGTCCTGGGGCTTGAACTCAGGGCCTGGGCACTATCCCTGAGCTTTTTTTGCTCAAGGCTAGCACTCTACCGCGTAAGCCACAATGCCACTTCTGGTCTTTTCTGTGTATGTAGTACTAAGGAATTGAACCCAGGGTGCAGGCTAGGCAGGCACTCTACCACTAAGCCACATTGCCAGCCCCCTGTGAGAATTTCATCTTCAATTAACCACCAGAAAAACCGAAGTGGCGCTGTGGTAGAGTGTTAGCCTTGAGCTGAAGAGCTCAGGGGCAGTAACCAGGCCCAGATTTCAAGCCCCGTGGCCGATTAAAAACAAACTGAAAAGTTGTATAATAAAGACAAGGGGAGTAAAGGGAAGTTAAGTGAAGCTCAGAGGTATGTTCCTTGCTCAACATGCACAAGCCTTAGGTTTAATTCCCATTATAGCCTTAGGTTTAATTCCCATTGTAGAATGCAAAGTAAAAAGGCTGGGAAGATGGCTCAATGGTAGAGTGCTTGCCTTGCATTCATGAGGCTCTGGCTTCCATTCCAAAGTACCACATAAGCAGAAAAAGCCAAAGTGGTGCTGTGGCTCAAATGGTAGAGTGCTAGCTAGCCTTGAGCTGAAGAGCTGAGGGAAGTGCCCAGGCCCAGAGTTCAGGCCCCATGACACGCCTCCCCGCCCCCGAAAAAAAGAATACAAAGTAAAACACTGAAAAACCTAAAATACTAGAAGCACATATCTATGTAAAGTAGAAAGATGAACCTGGGTCATGATGGTGGTTAGTGCTGGGGAACGGGGAGGAAAAGCCAGCAGGCTAAATAGCGGTGATGAAGGGCCTTTAGCTGGAAATAAACCTGACTTCCAGGGTTAACAAGTACTAGAAATTACTTTTTATGAATACAAGTGTGCATCTATGAAAAATATATACTTGTATTTGGTGGTACTGAAGTTTGAACTCTGGTCCTCATGCTTGCTAGGCAGGTGCTTTACCACTTGAGCAGTGCCTCAGCTCTTTTTGTTTCAATTATTTTTCAGGTAGGGCCTCACAGCTTTTGCCCAGGGCCAATCTTGGATCATGGATACTACTTATAAGTAGTATCCTCCTGCATAGCTGGGATCACAGATCCATACTGTCATATCCAGTTGATTGGGTGAGATGGTGTCTCACCAACTTTTTGTCTGGGTGGTTATCAAACCATGATTCTCCCAATCTCTATGTCCCAAGTACCTAGGTTCACAGAGGTTCACAATGACTAGCCTGGCTCTGCGCATGGGTGCACATGTGTGTACACACTGAGGTTTGAACTCATCAGGACTTTACTCTCTGGCTCAGATATTTTTTGCTTACAGCTGGTACCTAACCACTTGAGCTACTTGAGCCACACTTCCAGTTTTGGCTATTTGCTGGTTATTGGAACTAGGAGTCAAGGTTTTGTCTGCCTTGGCTGGCTTTGAACCATGATCCTCAGATCTCAGCTTCCTGAGTAGCTAAGATTATAGATATGAGCCATCAGCAGCTCCTGATTGGCCTGGCTTTTTGTTGTTGTTATTGCTGAGATATGGTCTCACTAAGTTTTTTTGTAGGGGCTGGCTTCAAACTCCAATCTTCCATCTGTGTTTGTGTCTCTGGGCAAAAGATGTATGCTGCCATACCCAATTATATTTTTTCCATTTCTCAAAAACAAATACCTTTAACAACATCAATGACTGCATAATAGTGTAATGCATTGTTATGTCATCATGTACTCAACCAATCTGCCATTATTATAAACAGGACTACAATGAACAATTTCCTTGTACATAAATTTCTTAAATTGCTAGGGCAGTTCAATTTACATACCAGTCACCAAGCTATATGCCTGTCCATCTGGTTGCATTCTTCCTGATCTGAATACTCAAAAACTATTAAGTGTGAGAGGTAGGAATCTAATTTCCTCCCAAACTATTAGAGAATACTGTACCATAATTTTTCAGTAACCTATAATATCAACATGAAGACCTCATTATATACTGGTACATAATACTAGGCAGCAGAAAAACAAAATACCATCAGTTTTTTGTTTTTGCTTATTTCCACCCAACAATGTTAGGCAAAACATAACTATGGAACTTTATTTTAAGTGAGAAGGATGTTATTTACTGAAATATTTTACATTTTTAAAGATTTAGTCACAGAGAAAGATAATTTTAAAAAGCTGTTTGAAACTTGTGAAGAAAAACCTTCGGCTTATGCTTAATAATATCAATCTTCTTTAATTATTCTCTAAAAATACCTTCTAATAGAATTTGGTCAGTGATGAATATACAGAACCTCCTGGCCCTTTTCATCTTTCATACTAAATAAAATAATGTAGTTAGGGATGACTAGTAATTAGTACTTATATTCTTCTTTGCTTCAACAACACTATAAAAAAACATGCAAAACAACCACCATCATCCCATTAACAAAAGAAGATGCTGAACCAGTTAGGCTAGTTGTCTCAGCTCACACTAATACCCCAGAGCACTGGGATTTCACCCTGGAGGCTTTGTAGTCATTCCTATATACCTCATGACTCAAAAGTAACTATCTTTAAGAATTATTACAACTTAGGAAGAAATCTAGAATGTATCAGAGAATTATAAAAATGAGAATCAACTTCAAGCATCTTAAACTTACAGATAATGAAAACACTCCAGAAGTTTAGTGAACTAATTGTTCAAAATACTACTTTAAGGGGCTGGGAAGGTGGCTCAGTGGTAGAGCGCTTGCCTTGCATGCTCGAGGTCCTGGGTTCGATTCCTCAGCACCACATAAGCAAAAAGATAAAAGCCGGAAGTGGTGCTGTGGCTCAAGTGGTAGAGCGCTAGCCTTGAGCTGAAGAGCTGAGGGACAGCACCCAGGCCCAGAGTTCAGGCCCCACGACCGGACCCCCCCCCAAAAAAAAAAAAAAAAAAAGAAAATACTACTTTAATGTGCAGTTATCACCAGAATTAGAACCTAGTATTCCTTAATCCAAGCTCCACAATCTTCAATTATTATGTTATGTTACTCTTTTTTTTTTTTTGGTCAGTAGTGGGACTTGAACTCTGGGCCTGGGTGCTGTCCCTCAGCTCTTCAGTTCAAGGCTAGTGCTCTACCATGTGAGCCATAACGCCACTTCCGGCTTTTTCTACTTATGTGATGCTGAGGAATCAAACCCAGGGCCTCATGCATGCAAGGCAAGCGCTCTACCTCTGAGCTAACCTTCCCAGCCCTTAATTATTTAAATTGTGGGAGAGGGCTGAGGATGTAGTTTGGTAGTACAGCACTTGTTTGAGGGGAAAGAGGTTTGCAAGAGTCCATTTTGACCAATAACAGCACAATGGTGTATAATTATCATTCCAGTGAAGGAAGCATAAATAAGGATTGAAGTCAAGGCTGGCCTGAGCATGAAGTGAGAATTCTATTTCAAAACAACCAATACAAAAAGGCTGGCAAGCCAGGCTCACACCTGTTAATCCTATCTATTCAGGAGGCTGAGACCTGAGCATCACAGTTCAAAGCCAACCCAGGCAGGAAAGTCCGTAAGACTCTTACCTCCAATTATCTACCAGAAAACCAAAGGGGGCATTGTGGCTTAAGTGGTAGAGTGCTAGCTTTGAGCTGAAGAGCTCAGGGACAGTGCCCAGGCACAGAGTTCAAGTCCCATAACTGACCAAAAAAAAAAAAAAAAAAAAGGCTGGCAAAAGTGGCTCCAGTGGTAGTTTTGACAGCCTATCAAGTATGACCTGAGTTCAAATCCCAATAGCTCCAAAAGAAAAAGTTCAGCCATGCACCAGTGGCTCACACCTATAATCCTAGCTACTCAGGGGCTGGGAAGATGGCTCAGTGGTAGAGCGCTTGCCTTGCATGCATGAGGCCCTGGGTTAGATTCCTCAGTACCACATAAGCAAAAAGAAAAAAGCCAGAAGTGGTGCTGTGGCTCAAGTGGTATAGCACTAGCCTTGAACTGAAGAGCTGAGGGACAGCGCCCAGGCTCAGAGTTCAGGCCCCACGACCGGACATCCCCCCCCCCCCAAAAAAAATCCTAGCTACTCAGGAGGCTGAGGATCATGGTTCAAAGCTAGCCTAGGCAGAAAAGTCTGTGAGACTCTGATCTCCAATAAACCACTAGAAAACCGAAGTGGTACTGTGGCTCAAGAAGTAGAGCACTGCCTTGAGCTGAAGAGTGCAGGGACAGCGCCCAGGCCCAGAGTTCAAGCCCCAGGACCAACAAAAACAACAAACAAAAAACTTAAAAAAAAAAAAGTTCACATTAACTAAAATATTTTAATTGTAAATATCACCATACCATGTTATGATTTCATTAGGAAAAAAGGACCATGAGAAACATCTGAGTTCATTAGACACTATATTGCAAATGAACTACACAACTTGTGGGGGAGGACAGAAGGGAAAAACTGAACAGCAAGGGAAGAGATGACATTGTCCAGAAAGAAAGGTACTCTTTACCTGACTTAAGTAACTGTAATGTCTCTGTACATCACTTTTATTTTATTTATTTATTTATTTGGTCGGTTGTGGGGCCTGAACTCTGGGCCTGGGCACTGTCCCTCAGCTCTTTAGCTCAAGGCTAGCGCTCCACCACCTGAGCCACAGCACCACTTCTGGCCTTTTCTGCTTATGTGATGCTGAGGAATCAAACCCAGGGTCTCATGTATGCAAGGCAAGCACTCTACCACTGAACCACCTTCTCAGCCCTGTATATCACTTTTATAATAACAATAAAAAATAAACCTGAGCCCAGCACAGGTGGCTCACACTAGTAACCCTAGCTACTCAGGAGGCTGAGATCTGAGGATCACAGTTCAAAGCCAGCCCGGGCAGGAAAGTCCATGAAACTCTTATTTCCAATAAATTGCCAGAAAAGTGGAAGTGGCACTGTGGCTCAAATGGTAGAGGGCTAGCTAGCCTTGAGCTGAAGAGCTCAGGGACAGTGCCCAGGCCCAGAGTTCAAACCCCCATGACCAAAACACACAGACACACACACAGACACACACACAGACACAGACACACACACACAGACACACACACACACACACACACACGAAACATCTGATTATCCTTATACAATAAGGGAGGGGAGGGGTGAGGTAGGAGAGGGGGATTTGTGGAGGGCTGTGAACATGCTATTTCCATGTATTTTTCCAAGGGCCCAGAATAGACAGCATTTGAAGTAGTCTTACTAAGAGTCAATGCAAGGAAAGTGATAATTTTAAATAAAAAGAACAGGAAGGATGTCTGGTACCACCTAATGAGCTGTGGCCTAAAGATTATTAAATAAGGTTCAAAGCAGAAAAATGTGTGAGTTTCTCTTAAGTATCATTCCAAAATAGTACTCTAATAATACTGGTTACCTACTTTCAGAGCATTAAGTTCTCTGTGGAATATGATCAAATTAATTATAAGTTTCATTTACTGTGTTTCCCAGAAGGAATTCTGTATCTTTGACTGTTAAGTAGATTTCACAAAGTCCCTATCAAAAAAATCCAGGACGGTAATTATGTAAAAAAATTTAAAAAAATAAGTATCATGATTTATTTTAAACCAGTCCCACCCTCATGCTAACCTATAAGGATCTTGAAATATAATTGAAACATTAAACAAATTTTAGGAGATTAATTTTATAAAGTGGCCTGTTTGGAAAATACTGATATAAGGAAGCCAAATCAGGCAATCATTAAAAAAAGATAAAAGGGGGGGCTGGGAAGGTGGCTCAGTGGTAGAGTGCTTGCCTTGCATGCCTGCAGCCCTGGGTTCGATTCCTCAGCACCACATAAGCAAAAAGAAAAATGCCGGAAGTGGCGCTGTGGCTCAAGTGGTAGAGTGCTAGCCTTGAGCTGAAGAGTTGAGGGACAGAGCCCAGGCCCAGAGTTCAGGCCCCACGACCGGACCCCCCCCCCAAAAAAAAATAAAATAAAATAAAAAATAAAAGGGGGATAGAAGGGGAAATAAAGGCGGCTACAATGCTTGATAAAAAATGTACTTATTATCTTGCCTATGTAATTGTTACCCCTCTGTACAGTATTTTCACAATAAAAATAAAGTTAAAGAAATAAAAGGAATTTGCCTGTCCCCATCATATAGTGTTTTTGTATAGCTATAAATTTATAGCTAAAACCCAGAGACAAAAAATAGCACTGCTAAGTAATCACAGCAGAACTAACCACATGCAGCATTTCTAACATAAAGGGTTACCTGAGAAGTCTGTGAGGAGTCTTGCTAGGGCATGCTTGGTTACCAGGTCAGTCTTGCTAAGGTTGGGAAGAGTATCTACCCTATTTTCTCTGATAATAGTGGGCTCTTTGGAAATCCCAAGATCAGATCCAGTTTTGGCATCTGTGTGTTCCAAAGTGCCAGATGACTGCTGTGGAGTGCATGTTTGTTCAAATCTTCCTTCAGGAGATTCTCCTTCAGCCTGCACAAAGGTGGACTTCTCCGTCTGTCTTTCACCTAATTCTGTGAGGGCTCTGATTGTGAGTTGCTCTTGTTCTAAATCAAGAGATGCCACAGGAGGTCCCTGGGAAGAATAGGCTTCTAGAAGCTCCCTTCCATTGATTTCTTTGCTTGGTTCACTGCATTTGCTTTTAATGTCTTTATGTTCAGGCTCATTTGCCTTACTTTCACGTAAGACTGTTTCCACAGAAAAAATTCTTTTATAGTCAGTTGTCTGTTCTAACATGGCTTCAGAGACATTTCCTTCCCCTTTGTCTACTATACCTTTCTGTGTGGTCTCTGTAAAGGCAGCCATCAAGTCCTCTGGGGAGGAATCATCTGTATCTCCAACATTGCCTTGTAATGACTTCAAGTTGGCAAAAGCTGTTGTATTTAGTGAAAATTCTGTTCTATTGAAAACACTAGGAGGTACTGCTGAAGGAACTTTGGAGTCACCATCAATTGTAACAGGCTTTTCAGGAGCAACTTCTGACACACTGGTATCTGGACTTCTTTCAAGAGTATCAGACTGAACCTGACGTGGCTCAAAGTCATTGACTGGCTCTTCAGAGTTTGCACATATTTTCTTTTCCACTGTTTCACAACTGGGAATCTCTTTGATTTCCTTCTCACCCATATTTGTAGCACTTGAAATGGAAACAGGCTTTTCAGCTTGAATTTTGTTATTTTCTAGTGTTAAATCTGTTGTGATGTCTTCTATGACTGTGTCATCAGATTCACCAGAACTATCAGCCTCTGTGATTTCTCCCAGCGCAGAGCTCTGCCAGTTCACATCATACTTCAAGTGCTCATCAGGTAAAGCTACGTTCACTGTGGCCATTCTGGAAACCATGGAGACATCTTTCTCTAACTCTGAAAGCATATCCTCTTGTTTCTCTGTATCACCTTGCACCCCTTTGACACTGACTTCTTTTGTGGGAGAATCTCTTCCAGCCTTCCCAATGAGAACATTGTCTTGTGGGACAGATGTCTCTGCCCCATCACCTGTGGATTTGGTGATGGTAGTGTTCCCACTAACAGAACATACAGGGACCTTCTGATGATTACTCGTTTTAAGATTTATAACTGGAATTTCTGAATGATACTCGCTCCTACCAAGTCCTGTACCTTTTGGGGTGTAGTCAGAAGACTTACTGGTCTGTTGTTTCGGTTGGGGAACCAAATCCCAAGTCAGTATTTCATTAGTAAAGTTATGCATATCATTCACACATCTGGACACCTCTTCCAATGCTGCAGTGGTATGTGAAAACTGTCTAGTGAGCAATGCAGAGGTTGGGTAACGCCCAGCCTCTTTACTTCTCAGTGGAAACACTTTGTCATTAGTCTCTGTCATATCTGCAGATGATTCTCCATCTGTGTGTACCGCCCAACCACCCAAATTATCTGTGCTCTCCTTATAGGAGTCCTTGAATTCTCTGTCAAATGCTGCTTTGTCAATAATCACTTCAAATGGTGATTCAGGGGAATCTTTTTCTGTGCTAGCCCCTCCTGAAGTGTCAGATGGGGACAAGAAGTATGCACCAGTGACTTCTGCATTAGGTGGCTTAATGGGTGACTTCTGTGCTGGCAGCAAAGTAGGCCTGTATCCAACATCCAGTGCAGTTCTATCCTCCCTATTTGGTGCCTCACTTGGGTTCCTGGGCTCCAGGTGTGTTTTTATTTGCTCTTCTACTGGAGCAGCTTCCTTGCTGGTTGGAATGGAGGGGCAAATGCAAGGAATTCCTGCTGCAAGAGAAACCAGGGAGTCTGCTCCATCCTTGCTGGTTCCCTGAAGCTTTCCCACCTCTTTCATATCTAGAAGAGTCAAATGGTCTTTTCCTTCTTTGGCTATAACAGGCTGGCTGCCTAACACTTGGCTTTTTTCTCCATGCAGTGCTGAAAGGTCAGGGTTATGTATTTCAGAGGATGAAAGAAAAGAGGAAGTCATAATTTCTGAAGGTGGCTCATGAGAGCTAAGGGAGCTCAGTCCCTCTATGGTCAGAATTTGAAAGAGAACTTGTTTACCAGATACAATTGCACATTAGCTAGTCAGGCCAAGCAGCATGCTTTACATTTTAAAATTATACACATATACACACAGGATGTGTGCATATATACATATATGTATATATATCTCACACATATACACACATAAATATGTAACAAAATAGTAATCAAAAGTTCCTATAAGACATGCATAAAACTGCCAACAGTAAACTAGAGAAGCCATATCATGCCACAAATTGCAAATAACAAAGAAAACATAAGGATAGATTAAATGGTCTACTTTTTCCATTGTAAAGCTAAAGAATAAACAAGGATAGTTGGGCCAGATATTACATACTAGATGCTCCTAGATACTAAGGAGGCTGAGACTTGAGGATCATAGTTTAAGCCTGTAGGGCAGGAGAGCCCATAACTACCAAAAAGCCAGAAGTGAAGCTGTGGCTCAAGTGGAAGGGTAGTGGTACTGGGAAATTTGAGGGAGTTCCTCTCCCTGCCCTGTTTTTTTTTTCCCCCCTAGGAGCTGTTACACAGAAATACTCCATATAAAATAAACAAGTTACTATGAAGCACCTTGACACCTGTGCAAGGGGAAACTCCAGTACACAATGGCTCTTAAGCCCACTGTTAGTCAAGAAGAGGTAGCCAGAAGTTGAGCACTGGTGGCTCACACCTATAATCCTAGCTACTTCAAAGGCTGAGATCTGAGGTCCCGAGGACTACCGTTTGCGGCAGCTAGAGCAGAAAAGTCTGTTCAACTTCATCTCTAATAAAATAATTGGGAGGTGGAGGTGTAGCTCAAGTGGTAGGAACACCAGTCAAGCAAGCAAGGAAGCCAAGAGAGCAAGAGGCCCTGAGTTAAGAGCCCAATACTCCCTACTTCAAAAGAAAAAAAAAAAAAAAAAAGGTAAAGGTAGCCTGCTCCAAAATCTTGTCCTAAGGTGTCATTTAAAAAAAAACTGAAGCCGGGCACTGGTGGCTCACGCCTGTAATCCTAGCTACTCAGGAGGCTGAGATCTGAGGATCGCGGTTCAAAGCCAGCCCGGGCAGGAGAGACCGTGAGACTCCTATCTCCAATAAACCACCAGAAAACCGGAAGTGGCGCTGTAGCTCAAGTGGTAGAGCGCTCGCTTTTGAGCTGAAGAGCTGAGGGACAGTGCCCAGGCCCAGAGTTCAAGCCCCACGACCGACAAAAAAATAAAAATAAAAAAAATAAAAAAAAACTGAATGATGCAAACTGGCTTCTCTGGTTAAGATATAATTCCTTTTAAAATAGCTAAGTCTGGGCTGGGAAGGTGGCTCAGTGGTAGAGCACTTGCCTTGCATGCATGAGGCCCTGGGTTTGATTCCTCATCACCACATAAGCAAAAAGAAAAAAGCCAGAAGTGGCACTGTGGCTCAAGTGGTAGAGCGCTAGCCTTGAGCTGAAGAGCTGAGGGACAGCGCCCAGGCTCAGAGTTCAGGCCCCACAACCGGACCCCCCTCCTCCCCCAAAATAGCTAAGTCTTATCAGTTATGAATACTACAGTACTCATTAATTTATTACATCATTCTCTAGTTTTCCAACCTAACAAACTTTAATAGGGAAAAGATTAAAACCACCATCTCAAGGGAAAGCACATGGTTATATGTCTGAAGCTGGAAAAAAGCTGATCTTAAATAGTCCCAAATCAATCAAACAATCAGTTATTCAGGTCAGACGAAACCTAAGCAAGCTCAGGATAACTGCCTTGAGTACAAATGAGTCATTGGGAAGATGCAAAGAAATGTTCCTTGCTGGGTGGGAAGTGTCTTTCCTTAGTATCTGTTCTCTTTTTCATGTGAGAGCTGAATAATAACCACAATAGATAAAAGCAAATTTATAACTTCATTCAAATGTATCTTTTTTTTGTACTTGTCCTGACCCTATTCCTTAACTTTTTTACTCAAAGCTAGCACTCTACCACTTGAGCCTCAGATCCATTTCAGGCTTTTTTGGTGGTTAATTGGAGATGAGTTTCACAGATTTTCCTGCCTGAGCTGGCTTAAAACTGTGATCTTCAGATTTCAGTCTCCTGAGTAGCTGGGATTACAGATGTGAGCCACTGGCGCCTGATTCAGAAGTATTTTTCAAAAACAAGCAATAACAACTTATTACAATAAGTTGTTATTACAATAAGCAGCTGTACTCACTATACATATTATGTTGAAAATGAACTGTACAACTTGTGGATGGGGATAGGAGGGAAAAACTGGGAGAGAGCAAGGGAAGGGGTGACACTGTCTAAAAGGAAATATACTCTGCCTGGCTTGTGTAACTGCAACCTCTCTGTACATCATCTTTTTTATTTTATTTTATTTTTTTGGGGGGGGCGTCGGCCGTGGGGCTGAACTCTGGGCCTGGGTGCTGTCCCTGAGCTCTTCAGCTCAAGGCAAGTGCTCTACCACTTGAGCCACAGTGCCACTTCCGGTTTTCTGAGTGGTTTATTGAAGATAAGAATCTCATGGACTTTCCTTCCGTTGCTGGCTTCAAACCTTGATCCTCAGATCTCAGCCTCCTGAGTAGCTAGGATTACAGGGGTGAGCCTCTGGCCCCCAGCTCTAAACATTATCTTATATAACAATTAAAAAAAATAAAGTTTCCATATGTCATGTAAAATTAGATTTTGACACATCACTGAAAAGTGACATGATAGGATCTAAGCTTTTGAATAATAAAACTATAACATGGTTATTGTAAACAAACAAAAACACCTTTTAGTAGATGAACTCAAGTTGTTAAAGTCTGGTTGTAAACTATTATTAGGAGAGAAAACCAATTGAAGCAAGCTGTAACTCATTTAATTCTAATGCAGTTATTAGTGACTATTGCTTGTATCCATCATTATATAGTTGAGATATTCAGCATGACTAGATTAAGGGTACAAGATAAATAAAAAGGCCCAGCACTTTGGGGGTGAAAGATGTAATTACTGTAGACTACCCCAAAATCATAAATATTCTAAAACTGGCCTGCTATTGGATTTACTGGTCATTGTTTCTATCCGAAACCATCCAATGGATCAAAATCTGGGTTAAAGTAAAACTGTCTGGGAACCCCTTCCTTCAAGAAATGAACTCTAGTTTTGAATTAGAGGTATAATAACTTAAGGTAAAGCTATGAGACTAAGTTAGAAGTCCTCATCTCAGAATACCAACAGGTCTTTTAACTTATACAATCCTCTTCAATCTTCAGGAAAACTACTACTATTTCATAGGTTTTAATCTCTGACCTACTAATACAGAATCCCCAAGAATAGAGCTCAGATCAGTACTGTAAGTTTCATAGTCCACAGCTTTACCATATTTGATGTTTTGGAAGGTAGAAAGACAGAATCATATTTCAGAACTCTAGCTCTGTAAGAATCTTTTAAGAGGAGGCTGCCACTCTTCTCCATAGATCATTCCATCTAGCAACACAATTCTGCAGTAGCAAGGCAAGGACAGTCCTTTAGAATCTGCTTTAATACTCCCATAGGGCCCGGATGTGTATCTTACTGGTAGAGAACTTGACTAGCATGCATTAGGCACTTGGTTCCATTCCCATACCCAGCACTGCAAGCAAAACTAAACCAAACCACTTTTAAGACTAACTTTAAAATACAGTAATTGATTGGAATCAACTGACTAGGGAATCTGGTATGGAAACTGAGGAAGATTTTTCTCTATTTTATTCTTAGAATATTTTGTCTTACAAGGAGTTAAAATGGAGTGATGAAGCTAGGTGTTTGTAGCTCACACCTGTAATCCTAGCTGCTCAGGAGGCTAAAATCTGAGGAGCAAAGGTTCAAAGCCAGACTGGGCAGTTAATTCCCCATGAGGCTCTTATCTCCAATTAACCCCTCAAAAACAAGTGGAGGTGTGGCTCAACATGGTAGAGCACTAGCCTTCTTGAGCAAAAGAGTTCAGGGACAGAGCCTAGGCCCTGAGTTCAAGCCCCATGATTGACTAAATAAATAAATAAACGAACAAGTAAGCAAGCCAGCCTAAGAACAGCACCTGTGTCCTGGGTTCAAGCTCAGGATTGGACCAAAAAAACCCCAAAACCTCCCACTAAACAATAACAACAAAACCAAGAATGACGAAAAGCAATTTTGACGTGAATTCAATGAACTTATCAAGTAAATAGCTTTGAATTGGGAAAAAGAATCTTTCATCTACCATTTACTATATCCTTCAAAATAATATCTCTTCACTTTTTTTTTTTTGGTCAGTCGTGGGGCTTGAACTCTGGGCTTGAGCGCTGTCCCTGTGCTCTTCAGTTCAAGGCAAGCGCTCTACCGCTTGAGTAACAGCACCACTTTCGGATTTCTAGTGGTTTATTGAAGATAAGAGTCTCACGGACTTTCCTGCCTGGGCTGGCTTTGAACCTAGATCTTCAGATCTCAGCCTCCTGAGTAGCTAGGATTACAGGCGTGACCACCGGTGCCCAGCTTCTCTTCACTTTTTATCTACCCAAACTCTGAAGGTGTAACGATTTAGTATTTTTCTATGTATTTCTCACTTAGTTACTGAAAACATGTGATTCAGAAATAAATAAGCAACAATGAATATTATATCTAGTATCAGAGTTCTTCCTAAAGGGTGAATTAATATGTTAAATTAACTTAAAATTATGTTAAGAGCTGCAACTTAGCTCAGGCCAATTCAATACATGTAATTAAAAGGAGACCTGTAACATGGAAAACTACACTATCAAAGGAAGAAAAAATGAGAGATTATAGTAGCCATTCACTTTTTCACATAAATACTATGTATAGTTATACAAGGCTTGGAATATTCAGGTATAGGTTTCCCTACACTTGAATTTTCTCATGTTCACAAAACAAAAAGAGACAAATTATCGTGCAAAACAGCATCAGCAACTCAGCCACAGCATCAAAATAGGAAGTTAGCCAGCAGACAATTTGCAGCCAAGCTAGGTTCTAAACAGTTTCTTTTTGTACAAAGAAAAATGTTTTACTTTTTTTTTTTTTAAAAAGGCTGTAACTGGCAAATTTTTTTCTCAATGCTTGCCCCAAAGTTCAGTGTTGTAACTTCCTATTCTAGATGCCAACTGCATTAATCAAATTGAATGCAAACATTCATTAATGAAAATGTGCTTCCAATTCCAGATGGTGGGTGGATCCCCTTTCCAATCTAATTTTTTCTCCCCCTCCCCCCAAGTCCTGGGGCCTGAACTCAGGGCCAAGTGTTGTCCCTGAGTTTATTTTTTGCTCAAGGCTATACTACTGAGTGGTTTAAGTCTTATGGACTTTGCTGCCCAGGCTGGCTTCAAACCATGACCTTCGGATCTCAGCCTCCTGAGTAGCTACGATTACAGGCATGAGCCACCAGCACCTGGCTTTTTCCTACTTAACATGTTTTCTGAAGGAAATCAAATATTTTCCAGCCTTTTTAAAGATTTCAAAAAGAGAAACCAAATTTCACTTTGATTTATGTCTTTTTTTTTTTTTTTTTTGGGGGGGGGGTCCGGTCGTGGCAGGAACTCTGGGCCTGGGTGCTGTCCCTCAGTTCTTCAGCTCAAGGCTAGCGCTCTTCCACTTGTGCCACAGCGCCACTTTCCGGCTTTTTTCTTTTTGCTTATGTGGTGCTGAGGAATTGAACCCAGGGCCTCATGCATGCAAGGCAAGCGCTCTACTACTGAGCCACCTTCCCAGCCCCACTTTGATTTATGTCTAACAAAGGGAGCACAGACCCAGAAAACGTAAATTGTACATATGGTCCAGTCATTTCTATCTATTTGCTTTCATGCTTCAAAATAGTATCTCTAAGAAAATCTCTAAACTCTAAAATATAGCTGTTCTATCCAATGGTATAGATTACAGGTACACAGTCATATGCATGGACTTTGGAGTCCTTGGTCTGTCATTTACTGTCACCCTGAATAAGTCATTTCATTTAAATGTTTCCTCAACTGGTAAAAGAACTAATATTTTTCCTCCACAAAACAGGCTGTGAGGATTAAATGAGATGATTCACATGAAGTACTAAGCATAGTAAAAGCTCAATAAAAATTAGCCACATTCAAGATCTCTGGCAATGTTTATGCCTTCTATTACACAGGAAGACATTGAAGTTATTCTCTCAGGGATTCGGTTGAAATATGACTTTGCTTAGTGGAAAAGGAATTCCTAAGCAAAAGATTCTAAGGACTACTTCAGAGTATAACTTACTTAAGAAGCTGATAATTCCACTCACACTTTCATATAAAAAGCTTATCTACACAGAAACTATACAACTTTGGATGAGGATGGGAAGAAAAAAACTGGAGAGCCAGGGAAAGAGTGACACTGCCCAAAAAGAAATGTACTTTTTGCTTGATTTTTGTAATTGTAACCCCTCTGTACATCACCTTTATAAGTTAAAAAAAAAAAGAAAAACAAAAAAGTTTAACTTCCTACCTGTATGTTACAATAGTACTACCTAGAAGTTATTTAATACAACTATCACACAATTTACTTTTGAAAAATGTGACTACCTTTTACTCAGTCTAATCCAGTTTTTACACATGCATTTTCCTGAAACCCAATAATGGTAAACATATATTTTAGGATTAAAAATACAAGTTCCATGAAGCTGGGAATGTGGTTTAGTGGTAGAGTGCTTGACTGCTATAGCATGCATGAAGGCCTGGGTTCAATTCCTCAGTACCATATAAACAGAAAAGGCTGGAAGTGGCGCTGTTGGTTCAAGTGGTAGAGTGCCAGCCTTGGATAAAAATAAGCTCGGGGACAATGCCTAGGCCCTGAGTTCAAGCCCCAGGACTGGCCAAAAATAAGTTTCAGCCGGTGCCAGGGGCTCATATCCATAATCCTAGCTAATCCGTGGAATGAGATCTGGGGATTGTGGTTCAAAGCCAGTCTAGGCAGGAGAGTCTTTGAGACCTTTATCTCCAATCAACCACCAAAAACTGGAAGTGAAATTATGGCTCAACTATGAGTGGTAGAGAGCTAGTCTTGAGCAAAAAAGAGCTCAGGGACAGTGCCCAGACCGCAAGTTTAAGCCCCCTCAAAAACAAACAAACAAAAAACCAGCAGGGTACCAGTGGCTCATGCCTGTAATCCTAGTTACTCAGGAGGTTGAGATCTGAGGATCTAGCATGGGTAGAAAGTCTGTGAGACTTATCCCCAATTAACCAGCAAAAATTCCAAAGTGGAGCTGCGGCACAAGTGGTAGAGTACTAATCTTGAGCAAAAAAGCTCAAGGACAGTACCTAGGCCCTAAGTTTAAATCCCAGACCACCCCCCTTCTCACCATACACAAATAAATAAAATTTCCTTTTTTTTTTGTACTTTTCACTGTAGGGGACTGAACCCAGGAACCTTGCACATGCTTCTAAGGCAAATACTCTATCACTGAGTTACATCTCCAGCCTACACTTAATTCTGAAATCTAAAATGTCCTTTTTAATTATTACTACACATCGCTTAGTATGGTATAGGTAAACAAAGGTATAACTGATGAGAGATAATGGAAGAGATTAGCTGGGTTAGTGGAAGTTTATGATCTCAAGATTCATGCTGGTGGCAGCATGAAAAACCTATATGGGGCACAACTGGTCCAAATATCCCACCCCCTTCCCTGAAATTTTCATACAATTAACCAAACATACCAACTTCCTCTTCCTTTATTTTTAACTCAGACAAACCAGAAGCTGTTAATCTTGGCTACACCCGAACCCACCTAACCATCTGCCAAGGTGTTCCTTCAAGTAACTGAGTAAGTTGATTTCCAAACTGCCAATGAAGCAGAACCCTTCAGGACTAATTTTCCTTCAAGATTTCCCCCTAAGAGAAAATGGTACTAATAGAGGTTAAATTGGAACATTTTAAAGGTTATAGCATTTTTAACTGTGTCTTTGTGATAACACTATCCTGAATCTGCACTAATCAAAATATTTTTTCTTGTAAGCAACAACTTAGAATGATAAATGTATGTTCTTTAAAAACACTGTACTGGAATTTGAGTTCATGGCTAGGCAGGTGTTTTATTGCTTCAGCTATGCCTCCAGGCCAACAGATATTTTGGGGAGTGGGGTATTAAGGTTTGAATGGAGGCCATTGAATGATGGCTAGGCTGGCACTCTACTACTTGAACCAATCTTCAGACCTGCTTTTTTCTGGTTACTTTGAAGATGGGAGTTTAGCAAACTTTCCTACCTGTGTTAACTTCTAACAACAATACATCTTAATCTCCTGAGTATCTAAGATTATAGGCTTGAGCTATGAGTGCTCAGCTCTAACATTAATTGGAGAACGACAGATTTAAGAATGACTTGCCTGGCGCCGGTGGCTTACTCCTGTAATCCTAGCTACTCAGGAGGCTGAGATCTGAGGATCTTGCTTGAAAGCCAGCCGGGGCAGGAAAGTCCCAGAGACTCTTATCTCCAATAAACCACTCAAAAACCGGAAGTAGTGCTATGGCTCAAGTAGTAGAGGGCTTGCCTTGAGCTGAAGAGCACAGGGACAGCGTCCAAGGCCAGAGTTCAAGCCCCACAATGGATCAAAAAAAAAAAAAAAGAATGACTTTCAGGCCAGGGAGGTAGCTCAGTGGTAGGTAGATCACTTGCCCAGAAGCATGTACAAGGGGCTGGGCTCAATCCCCAATACTGGAAAATACCAAAAAAAAAAAGGGGGGGGGAACACTTTATTTTTGTATTGGGGGTGGGCAGAGGAGGAGTGTGTATGCTGCTCATAGGATTTAAACTCAGGACATATATGCTGTCCTTGATTAGAAAAACCCTTTTTTTAATCTGTTTTCCTTGAGCGCTAGTGTAATTTTTGCCAGCAGGAATTAAAACAAAATTCAATCCATTTTATCTTTTTGACATTATCTGTATTAGATATGTTGTGCATGGGTTTCCTTATTAAGATTTAGGTTATCAACTATCCCCTTTCTATATGAAAACTTAAATAGATTTTTTTTTTTGGTCGGTTGTGGGGCTTGAACTCTGGGCCTGGGAGCTGTCCCTGCGCTCTTCAGCTCAAGGCAAGTGCTCTACCTCTTGAGCCACAGCGTCACTTCAGTTTTCTCATGGTTTATTGGAGATCAGAGTCTCACGGACTTTTCTGCCTGGGCTGGCTTTGAACCTTGATTCTCAGATCTCAGCCTCCTAAGTAGCTAGGATTATAGGCGTGAGCCAGCGTGCCTGGCTAACATAGATTTTTAAATATCTGAAATACAACAGCAGATAGTTGCATATTCTGTTTATATTTATCCTTTCTTGCAGAGCAGAATAAATGTTAACACCTATTTTCTAAATGATTACATTTCTCATGAAGTGGAAAAAAAAAATCCTTAAAAACATAAAATCTGATCAGGTGCTAGAGGTTCACACCTGTAATCTTAGCTACTCAGGAGGCAGAGATCTGAGGATCATGGTTCAAAGGCAGCCCAGGAAGGAAAGTCCGTGAGACTCTTATTTCCAATAAACCACTCATAAAACCGGAAGTGGCACTGTGGCTCAAGTGGTAGAGGGCTTGCTTTGAACTGAAGAGCTGTGGGACAGCACCGAGGCCCAGAGTTCAAGCCCCATGACCGACAAAATGATAATGATAGTAGTAGTAGTAGTAGTAGTAGTAGTAAGTTATCGGGAGCTGGTGGCTCTTGCCTGCAATCCTAGCTATTCAGAAGGCTGAGATCTGATGATCAGGTTCAAAGCCAGCCCAATGCAGGTAACCACCAAAATGCCACAAGTGGAGCTGTGGATCAGGTGGTAAAACACTAGCCTTGAGCAAAAAAGTGTTGAGACAAAGGCTAGGCCCTGAGTTCAAGCCCAGGACAGGCACAAAACCAAAACAAAACAGAACATGTTTCCTAAGAAGGAAATTGTGTCAGAGGAAAAGTTTTACTCATTTGTTTTATCCCATTAGTCTGGCTTGCTAGCTTACTTATTTAGTTCAGTTGTATTTATTTGTTTTGGTTATTTGTTGTGAGTGGGGTACTGAGATATTGAACATAGGGCCTCACACATGTTACTAGATAAATGTTCTAACACTGAGCTATATCCTAACCCTAGGTTTTTATTTTTTTGCAGGGTCAAAGTCTTCCTAATCAGCATCTAGACTTGGAAGTTAAGAGAATTCTAGCTGTGACAATAAATTGTTTATATAGAGCTTTCACAACTGTCTAATAATCTTTATTATTATTTTTTCTGTAGTGCTAGGCTAGGGAACCCAGTGCTTCACACATGCTAGTCAAGAGCTCTATACTGAGCTAACCCCAGTAATTCTGTCCCTCCTTTCCTTCCTTCTTAAAAAAGTTTTTTCCCACCATTTGGGGTCTAGGACCATAATACAAATGGAATAATGCTTCATAAATAGTATAAACCAATGAAACATACAGTGCACTTTCCACCAGACTCACGACCTGCAAACTTATATGCCTTTCTCCAGGGGGGGAAAAAGCCACAACTTAATCTCTAAGACAAGGAGCCTTAATTACCAAAGGCCAAATAACCTGTTCTATGTTCCTAGGCACTCTGGAACTAGCCTTGAGACAAATCTCACATTAAACTCTACTGCCTACATTAGTATTTTTGTAATTGATGGAAGTATACTGTAATACCGTTTAAATGAATTGAGGGTATTCTATCTGCTGTAAATTCTGTAGGCAAGTTCTCATTTTTAAAGATACATTCAAAATTACATTTAAAGTTTACACTATGTTAAATTATCCACCCAGCCTCTATTTTAAGCTTTACAGAAAACCCATAGGCAACTGCTAACTAAAAAGGACTGGTTTACAATTAGTTTTTGTTTTAAGAGATGTGGGGCAATAGACTTTTACCCCATATCCCCAGTTACAGCCTCTTTCTCAACATTTTTCTTTTAAAATGTGCAAAAAAAGTTACAGACTTGCCTTGTGAGGTCGAAAATAGAGATACAGGCTGAGAGGAAGAGGAAGAAACAAAGGAATCTGAAAGAAAATATACAGCATGAGAATTTGACAATCTCACACAGGAATTTTAACTTTAACTTTTTATTTTGGTGGTGAGAAGGGAAGACAAGCATTACAAATGTCATTGGGCTTAGCAAGAGGAAAACTCAAAATCTTTATTTCCAATAATTTTCACTCACCTGCCATAAAACCTCATTTCATTTCCAAGGTGTATTTCTACAAGTTAACTGACTCAGCCTTATTAAGCTAAACATGATCACTTTCAGAGGAAGAAGGGAAATTCCTAGCATTTCCCAAGAGCTACAACCTTAATAGATGCTACTACTCTGCTGCTCTGCTATGAGAAAGGGAAAGCAGGAATCTAAACACTAATTTAATTTTTGCTTTTACACATTTTTAACTTCATTTTGAAGCTTTAAGTCAACATTATTTAACTAGCAAATATGCAAGGATGGCCTTTTCTACTTAAAAAAAAAAAATCACAGCTGGTGGCTCACACCTGTAATACTAGCTACTCATGAGATGGAGATACAGGAATCGAAGTTTGAAGCCAGCCTGAGCAGCAAAGTCCATGAGACTCCTATCTCCAATTAACTACTAAGATGGAGCTATGGCTCAAGTGGTAGAGCACCAGTTTTTAAGCAAAAAAGCTAAGTAACAGTGTCCAGGCCCTGAGCTCAAGCCCCAGTTATCTACCCCCACCAAAAAAAAAAAAAAAGAGTACTGCTTTTAAGTTATTTAAAATGAAGCATTATACTTTTACAAATTTCTAAACAGCTCTCCTTTTCTTTCCTTTAAAAAAAAGAAACGTTTACTTACCTCTTTAATGTTTCCAGATGTGTTTATTTCTAGATGCATTTACTATCAACACTAAATCTGTGAACTGCTGAGTTTAAATCTGAACAAACCTGAAAAACCAAATGCCTTTAAGCTCAATGCCAGAAAAGATCTTCTGCACCTGCCAGCTGTGTGCCTTCTTTTCACCCTAACACCCCCTCCAAATGGAAAATTTCAACATGCTAGTTTTTATGCATGGTATCTATTCTGATATAGAGTATAGATAGCCAAATGTTTGCAACAAGATTGCAGGAGTTTCCACATGGTACTGATACTCCATATTTCTCAAATGCTAATAATGAAAATTTTGTTAAGTAGGTAGGTCTACTCAATCATGGTGCCCCAAAGTAGCTGAAGAGTAACTACAAATGGTGCAGTGAGCTGTGGGGATGCAGCAGAGGCAGCCACCATGGCAAATGGAACAGATGTAGGCCTGGTCAGGGAACAAGGTAAGGGAAGGCACTCTAGAGAAAGTACTAACCAGCCGGGTGCCAATGGCTCACGCCTGTATACCTAGCTACTCAAGAGGCTGAGATCTGAGGACCATGGTTCAAAGCAGCCTGGGCAGGAAAGTCCATGACTCTTATCTCCAATTCACCACCAGAAAACCAGAAATGGTGCTGTAGTTCAAGCTGTAGAGGGGAGCCTTGAGCTGAAGAGCTAGGGACAGCCCCCAGGCCCAGAATTCAAACTCCATGACCGATAAAAAGAAAACAAACAAACGAAAAAAACTAACCAGATTTCCAAATGGCTTAAATGTTTTGGAGTAAAAGCTGGATGATATTCTCTATGCAGTGAGAAAAACTACTGAAAGTTTTTTGGTAAAATAATAATACTATCATATGTGTTTGTTTTTCCTTTGTGCCAATCTCAGGTCCTAGGCACTGTCCCTGAGTTTTTTTTTTTTTTTTCCCAGTCCTGGAGCTTGAATTCAGGGCCTGGGCACTGTCCTTGACCTTTCTGTGCTCAAGGCTAGTGCTCTACCACTTGAGCCACAGCACTACTTCCGGTTTTCTGATGGTTAATTGGAGGTAAGAGTCTCACGGACTTCCCTGCCTGGGCTTGAGCGATCCTCAGATCTCAGCCTCCTGAGTAGCTAGGATTATAGGCCTGATCCACTGGTACCTGGCCTAAATAACTATTTAAAGGAGAGAAATAATGAACTAGCAAAGGAGACAGAAAGGAGCCAAAGTCATTGATTGGTTAAGGTATTAAGACTTATGAAAAAAGCCACAAGAATTAATAACCAGGCAATTTGGCATTGACAATTCTATAAGAGTGATAAGGTGGCTCAGTGGTAGAGTGCTTGCCTCGCATGCATGAGGCCCTGGGTTGGATTCCTCAGCGCCACATAAACAGAAAAAGCCGGAAGTGTCAAGTGGTAGAGCCTTGAGCTGAAAAGCTGAGGCATAGTGCCCAGGCCCAGAGTTCAAGCCCCACAACTAAACCCTGCACCCTCCCCCAAAATAAATAGTGATAGAGGTACAGATACTGAAGACTAAGAAATAAATAGGAAGCCGGGCACCCGTGGCTCATACCTGTGATCCCAGCTACTCAGGAAGCTGAGATCTGAGGATCATGGTTCAAAGCCAGCAGGGACAGAAAAGTCCAAGAGACTCTTATCTTTAATAAACTACCAAAAAGGGGCTGGGAAGGTGGCTCAGTGGTAGAGCACTTGCCTTGCATGCATGAGGCCCTGGGTTCAATTCCTCAGCACCACATAAGCAAAAAGAAAAAAGCCGGAAGTAGTGCTATGGCTCAAGTGGTAGAGAGCTAGCCTTGAGCTGAAGAGCTGAGGGACAGCGCCCAAACCCAGAGTTCAGGCCCCATGACCGGACCCAAAAAACAAAAAAACAAAAAATAAACTACCAAAAAGCCAGAAGTGGAGCTGTAGCTTAAGTGGTAGCTTTGAGCAATGTTAGCCTTAAGCAAAAGAGAGCTTAGAACAGTGGCCAGGCCCTGAGTTCAAGACCCAGAACTCACATAAAAAAACCAAAAATACTAAAACCTGAGCAACAGCCAGAAAGAGGTTTTTGGCATTTAGAGGAAAAAAAGGTGGTAGTGGGTTTTGTTTTCTATCAATAGGTGGTACTGGGGGACTGAACTCAGAGGCTCATGCTTACTGGACAGATGACTGACCTCTAGCCTTTTTGTGTTGGTTATTTTTGAGACAGAGTTTTGCTTTTTTTGCCCAGGCTGGCTTGGACTGCAATTCTTTCCCTCCTCAGATAGGACAATAAGTGTATGCATTCATACCCAGCAACTATTGACTGTGATGAAGTCTTGAACTTGTTGCCCAGTTGGCTTCAACTGTGATCTTCCTGGTCCTTACCTCCTAAGTAGCTAGGATTACAGGCGTGATCCACTATGTCTGGCTTATGGAAGGGTTTTTAGGAATAGAAATGAGAATTAATCATATTTGCAGAGAAAGGAAAAAGCCAGTTAGAAGAAAAAATTGAAGATGCTAAAAAGAAACAGTATTTGCTAGAAATTGCTAGAAGGGACCAAAATTTATGAGTAGACCTCAAAATTTATAAACACTCATGGGCAAAAATGTAGCTATTAAACTCTTCATCATAATACTCGTTATAATGCCTTTTTTGTGTGTGTCTGACAGGGTCTTGCTATGTACCCCAGGTTGACTTAGTGATCATTATAAATCAGCTCCTAAGTATTAAGGTTACAGGAGTATGCCACCAGGCCTATCTTCTTATTTTTAAAGAAACAACCGTTATCTTGCTATATTTTCCAGGTTGGTAGTGAACTTCTTTTTTTTTTTTTTTTTTTTTGGTCCGGTTGTGGGGCCTGAACTCTGGGCCTGGACGCTGTCCCTCAGCTCTTCAGCTCAAGGTGAGCGCTCTACCACTTGAGCCACAGCACCACTTCCGGCTTTTTTCTTTTTGCTTATGTGGTGCTGAGGAATCGAACCCAGGGCCTCAGGCATGCAAGGCAAGCGCTCTACCACTGAACCACCTTCCCAGCCCCTGGTACTGAACTTCTGAGCTCAAGTAACACCTCTGCTCATGCCTACAATCCTAGCTACTTGGGAGTCTGACAACTAGAGGATTGTGGTTTGAGATCAGCTTAAGCAAAAAAGTTTGAGAGACCACAATGGCACATACCTCTCATCTCAAGCTACATGGGAACTGAGATTGGGAAGATGGTGTGCCAGACCAGGCTCAAAAGTCTGTGAGATTCTGTTTCCATGGAAGGGACACGAGATAAAGTGGCACATGTCTATCATCCCAGGGATGACAAGAAGCTTAAAAGTAGGCAGACAATGGCTCAGATGAAAACTTGGGTAGGAGGCAAGACCCTATCCTAAAGAAGATCAGTAAAAAAAGGGCTACAGGGGTGGCTGAATGGTATCATGCCAGCCTACCAAGCTTGAGGTCCTGAGTTCAAATCCCCAATACCATTAAAAAAGAGAGACAGCCAATCTCCAACAGAGATATATTGATACAGTTTTGAAGGCTTACACAACAACTGTCGTTCCTTTTGTTTTTTTGTATTTTTGGTCATGGGGCTTGAACTCATGGCCTGAATTCATCCCTGAACTTTTTTTTTTTTCTTTTTTGGTCGGTCGTGGGGCTTGAACTCTGGGCCTGAGCGCTGTCCCTCAGCTCTTCAGCTCAAGGCTAGCGCTCTACCACTTCAGCTACAACACCACTTCCTTCCCTGAACTTTTTTGTCCAAGGATAGTACTCTACCACTTTTAAGCCACAGTTCCACTTTCAGTTTTCTGGGGGTTAACTGAAGATAAGTCTCTCACAGATTTTCCTGTTTGGGCTGGCTTTGAACCATGATCTCACTGTCCTGAGTAGCTAGGATTACAGGTGTGAGCCACTGGAGCAAACCAAATACTCTTAACTTGAGGTTCATGAACTCTGTAAAAGTTCATGCAATACTTTGTCTATATGTATATTTTTCTGGGAAGAGTTTCTCCATTCATTTATTCATTCCATAAATACTTATTTTATGAGCCAAGAACTTGTTTTATTTGCTGAACAAAACCAGTAAAGTCTCTTCTATTACTCACTTAAAGCTTATGAGGGACTTCTTCAAGCCAGGTACTAACAGGAATTAATGCAGTAAGGGAAACAGCATTACCACTCTAATGGAACTTATATTCTTGAGGGAAATCTGGTTCATGGTGAGCACCTTCTAGCTATGTTCTCACATGAAGGGGCTGAGCTTGCTGGGTCTCTACTATAAGAACACTAATCTCACCTGGGTGCCACTGGCTCACGCCTGTAATCCAAGCTACTCAGGAGACTGAGATCTGAGGATTACAGTTCAAAGCAGCCCAGGCAGGAAAGTCCATGAGATTCTTATCTCCATTAAACCAACAGAAAAACTGAAAGTGGAACCATGGTTCAAGAGGTAGAGTACTAGGCTTGAGCTCAAGAGCTGAGGGACAGCGCTCAGGCCCAGAGTTTAAGCCCCACGACCAACATATATATTAAAAAAGGGGGGGGGGGGCGGGGGAGGGGAGGATAGGAAGGGATGGGAAGGGGAAACAAAGGAGGCGGCTACAATGCTTGATAATGTACTCATTATCTTGCCCATGTAATTGTAACCCCTCTGTACAGTATTTTCACAATTAAAAAAAAAAAAAAGAAAAAAAAAAAGCCTTCCGGCCGGGCGCTGGTGGCTCACACCTGTAATCCTAGCTACTCAGGAGGCTGAGATCTGAGGATCGCGGTTCAAAGCCAGCCCGGGCAAGAGAGACCTTGAGACTCCTATCTCCAATAAACCACCAGAAAAATGGAAATGGCGCTGTAGCTCAAGTGGTAGAGCGCTCACTTTGAGCTGAAGAGCTGAGGGACAGCACCCAGGCCCAGAGTTCAAGCCCCATGACCGACAAAAAAAAAAAAAAAAAAGCCTTCCTTCCTAAGGCCATCACCTTAGGTGCTACATTTTACTGTATGAATTTGAATTGGGACATAAACATTTAGTCCACTGTAGCACAGCAAGAGTATTCCAGGCAGAGTGACCAGCAAATCAAGTACTAAGGTGGTATGTGTATGTTGGGGGGGGGGGGGGGGGTGTTCCTGACATGAAACACAAGAAAGCCAATGTATTTTTTTGGCATTTTCTGAGTGTGACAGGAAGCCATTGGAACATTCTTTTTTTTTTTTTGGGGGGGGGGGCGGGGAGGTCTGGTCATGGGGCCTGAACTCTGGGCCTGGGTGCTGTCCCTCAGCTCTTCAGCTCAAGGCTAGTGCTCTACCACTTGAGCCACAGCACCACTTCTGGATTTTTTCTTTTTGCTTATGTGGTGCTGAGGAATCGAACCCAGGGCCTCATGCATGCAAGGCAAGCGTTCTACCACTGAGCCACCTTCCCAGCACTCACTGGAGCATTTTATCCATGAGTGTCATACTAGCTTATACCAGCTGCCATATGGAGGACAGATCAAAGAGATGCAAAGAAGAAATGGAAAAACCAGTTCTCATATGGGAGAGACAACAGTCTCTCCAAAGAGCTGCCATGGCCTCCACCAGAGGGGAGATTGGGAGAACTGGTCAGACTTCAGATACATTTTGAAGACAGATTCAAAGGACTTCTAAAGTAATTTTGCTTACATAAAGTTTCCAACATACCTGTTCATACATCCTGAAAAGCAAGGTGTTGATGAGGACTATGTTAAAAAGCTTACTTGCTCTCCTGGTTAGGTTATGAAGGTGTGCTTATAGGAAGTAGTAAGTCAGTTGATTTGAAAAAAAAAAAATACAAATACTGCTTTGAAATTGAAAAAAACAAAAACCAAAGAATTAAAAACAAACAAACCAACAATTAAAACCAAGCACTGGTGACTCATGCAATCCTAGCTACTCAAGAGGCTGAGATCTAAGTATCAAAGTTTGAAGCCAGCCTGGGCTTCAACATCTGTGACTCTTATCTCCAATAAATTACTCAGAAAAAGCCAGAAGTGGTGCTGTGGCTCAAGTGGTAGAGTGCTAGCCTTGAACAGAAAGAGGCTCAGGAACAGTGCCCAAGCCCTAAGTTCAAGCCCCAGAACCAATAACCAAAATTAAAAATTTAAGTATCACAACAGGCCTTCTGCTGATAATTTACCTTCTCACAATGTAAAATCAAAATACAAACCTAATACATTATTTTAATTTTCCCTGAGGTTGCAATATGATAACCTAGTTAAGTGACTTAGGTAATTCACTCATACCCAGTAAAGACTTCAATGATGCTATCATTATCATGGGACAGGGACTATAGCTAAACTTACTGTAGCATGTACACTCTTTCAAAACATCTATAATATATCCTATGATCTAAAACAACTCCAGAATTAGTATTCACTATTATAAGTGAACAGAAAAAATGTAAATCAGTTCTCTGGTAACTTCTGAATGAGTTCATTAGATAAGCAAATTTCAACTTGACAATTTATCTAAAAAGTTAGCTCTTCAGCTCAAGGCTAGCACCCTACCACTTGAGCCAAAGCGTCACTTCTGGTTTTTTGGTGGTTAACTGGAGATAAGAGTCTCACAGATTTTCTAGCCAGGGTTGGATTTGAAACTGATCCTCAGATCTCAGTTTCCTGAGTAGCTAGGATTACAGGCTTGAGCTACCAGCACCCGGCTAAGTCTGTGAGATTCTTAACTCCAATTAACTACCAAAAAGCCAAAAATGTTGCTGTGGCTCAAAGTGGTAAAGCTCTAGCCTTTAGCACAAAAGCTCTAGGGACAGTGCCCAGGCCCTGAGTTAAGCCCTAGGATGGGCACTAAAACCAAACAAAAACATCCAATAAAGCTGAATACAGAACATAAGCTAAATACACACATTAACATGCATATTTAATAACATTACAAAACTTAATTTGGGGGCTGGGAAGGTGGCTCAGTGGTAGAGCACTTGCCTTGCATGCCTGAGGCCCTGGGTTCGATTCCTCAGCACCACATAAGCAAAAAACAAAAACAAAAACAAAAACAAAAAAACAAACTTAATTTGGAGCCATTTAAGTTCCTCTTGGAAAACAGTAAGTAAATTCTAGAAATATAAGCTAATCTAAAAAGAAAAGAATACAACAGACCCTTTCATTACCAAATTTCATTTTTTTCATTTTTTGTATGTGCATGACAGTACTGGGGCTGAATACAGGGACTCATGTTCTTGATTAGCTTTTTGCTCAAAACTGGCACTATAAACAAGCTACACTTCCACTAATAGCTTTTTTACTATTTAATTGGAGATCAGAATTTCAAAGATTTGTCTGCTCTGGCTGATTTCTAACCATGATCCTCACAACCTCCTGAGGTTCTGAACCATCAGTGCTGAACCAAACTTCATTTTATAAGTGCTTTAAACATGCGCAGGTGTAAACACAGGAGACTCCTACAGCAGAATTTAATAAAAAGCAGTATTAGCCAGGTACAATGGCTCAGGCCGGCAATCTTAATTTTATTTGGAAGGTGGGATGGAGGACAAGTGATTTGAAGATAGCACTGGTATAAAAGCGAGACTTCATTTCAACAAATGGCTGGGCACCGTAGCACCTACTAGTTATTTCTGTAATGCTTGGAAGACACAAGTAGGAGAATCCTACCTCAAAGAAACCAATGGCTGGGCGCTAGTGGCTCATGTCTATAATCCTAGCTACTCCGGAGGCTGAGACCTGAGAATCGAGGTTCAAAGCCAGCCCAGGCAGGAAAGTCCATGAGACTTTAATCTCCAATAACCACCAGAAAACCAGAAGTGGAGTCATGGCTCAAGTGGTAGAGTGCTAGCCTTGAGCTGAAGAGCTGAGGGACAGAGCCCAGGCCCAGAGTTCAAGCCCCACGACCAACAAAAAAAAAAAAAAAAAAAATTGTGGGGGGGGAGGGGGGAGGCTGGGAAGGGAGGTGAAGGGTAAACAAAGGAGGAGGCTGCAATGCTTGGTAAGAAATGTATGCATTATCCTGCCAATGTAATTGTAACCCCTCTGTACAGTATGTTCTCAAATAAAATAAAATAAAATTTAAATTAAAAAAAAATTGGCTGGGAATATAGCTTAGTGGTAGAGAGCTTGCCTAGTATGCATGAAGCCCTGGGTTCCATTCCTCAGTACCACATAAACGGAAAAAGCCAGAAGTGGTACTGTGGTACTGTGGCTCAAGTGGTAGAGTGCCAGCCTTGAGCACAGAGAGGCTTAGGGACAGAGCCCAGGCCCTGAGTTCAAATCCCAGGCCTACTGGAAGCTGGTGGCCTATAATCCTAGCTACTCAGGAGGTGAGATCTGAGGATTGCAGTTGAAAGCCAACCCAGGTAAGAAAGTCTTATCTCTAATTAACCAGAAGTGGCTCTGTGGCTCAAGTGGTAGAGCTGGCTCACCTTGAGCTGAAGAGCTCATGTTCGGCGTCCAGGCTGAGTTCAAGCCCCACAACTTACCAAAAAAAAAAAGAATTTTCTTGGGCCAGGCTCAGTGGTTCATGCCTGCAGTCTCAGATTCTAGGGCGGCAGAAATAGAAGGATTACATGTTTCAGGCTAAAACCTGGGCAAAAGCTAGCAGTCTTAGCTATTTGGGAGGCATAGGGAGGAAGATCATGGTCTGAGGCTAGCATAGGCAAAAACAAGACACCCCATCTGAAAAGCAAACCAAAAAGCAAAAGAATTTGAGCCATGGCTCAAGTAATAGGGTGCTTACCCAGCAATTGGGAAGTACTGAGTTGAATATATAGCATCACCAAAAATTATTTTCTTAGTGGCACTGTAGCTCAAGTGGTAGAGCGCTCGCCTTGAGCTGAAGAGCTGAGGGACAACGCCCAGGCCCAGAGTTCAAGCCCCACGACCGACAAAAAAAAAAAAATTATTTTCTTGTGAAGAAGACTGTGCTTTCTAGCTTGTAATTCAACTGTTATGTAGTGTCTGTGTGAAAACAGCTTTTAACTTGCAAATATTATTAATTAGGTATTGTTATTTAATAAGTCAGGACTTAAGGATACAAGGACAATGTCTATATTGTATCTGTATCTTATTCCTTCATACTACTAGTACTACTATTTTCTATGGAAAAAAGATTTTCAAGTATGTTTAATAATTTGTATTCAAACAATTATCACCATTTTAATATTTTCTTAGAAAATGAAGGCTCAGAATTTGTACAAGGTCATTCAATTATTAAGAGACAAGGCTAGGATTGAAATCTAGGTGATATCATGTATCACCATATCATAGTACCCCTGAGAATCTGACATGTGTAAAGCACAATGTCAATGCTGAGCAGGTGGTCAGATTCCTTTTAGTTTTGGTCTCTAAGCATACATACTATGTGCTAGCTTGTACTAGTACCTAAAACACTGGACCAGAGAGGGCCATCATTCATTTCCTATCTATACACTGAAACTAACATGCTAAAATTAATTTCTGGATAGGTCAATTAAGACAAATTGTCAGACCCCCATAGCTCATGTTTGTAATTCTGGCTCCTCAGGAAGCTGAGATCTGAGAATCTCGGTTCAAAGTCAACTCTAGCAGTACAGTCCATGAGACTCTCATCTCCAATTTAACCACCAAAAAGCTGGAAGTAGAGCTGTGGTTCAAATGGTAGAGTGCCAGTCCTGAGAGAAAAAGCTAAGGGACAGTTCCTAGGACTCTACTTCAAACCCAATACTGGTATACACACACAAAAATTTTTTGGGGGCTGGGAATGTGGCTTAGTGGTAGAGTGCTTGCCTAGTATACATGAAGCCCTGGGTTTGATTCCTCAGTATCACATAAACAGAAATGGCTGGAAGTAGTCTGCCTTGTGTAGAGTGCTAGCCTTGAGCAAAAAAAAAAAACCTCAGGGACAGTGCCCAAGCCCTGAGTTTAAGCTCCAGGACTGACTAAAAAAAAAAAAAAAAAAAAAAAAAGAGGGCTGGGAAGGTGGCTCAGCGGTAGAGTGCTTGCCTTGGATGCACGAGGCCCTGGGTTTGATTCCTCAGCACCACGTAAGAAAAAAGAAAGGGCTGGGAAGGTGGCTCAGTGGTAGAGCGCTTGCCTTGCATGCTCAAGGCCCTGGGTTCGATTCCTCAGCACCACATAAGCAAAAAGAAAAAAGCCGGAAGTGGCGCTGTGGCTCAAGTGGTAGAGCACTAGCCTTGAGCTGAAGAGCTGAGGGACAGTGCCCAGGCCCAGAGTTCAGGCCCCACGACCGACAAAAAAAAAAAAAAAAAAAGACTCTTCAATATTTAACATCTATCATAGCAGGCCCCACGACCGACAAAAAAAAAAAAAAAAAAGACTCTTCAATATTTAACATCTATCATAGATAGAGCACAAAAGACCAATTCCTAAAACTTAGGTCTGAATCAAAATTGAAAAACAAAAATAAGCAAAAGGAGCTGGGCACAGGTGGTTCATGCATATGATCCTACCTAGCTACTCAGGAGGCTGAGATCTGAGGATTGTGGTTTGAAGCCAGCCCTGGCAGAAAAGTCCCTCTTATCTCCAATTAACTACTCAAGAACAAGAAGTGGTGCTGTGGCTCAAAGTGGCAGAGTGCTGGCCTTAAGCAAAAGAGAGCAGGGACAGTGCCAAGGCCCTGAGTTCAAGCCTGACTACCAACCTCCCCCTCCCCCCAAAAAGAGCAAAAGGGACACATAAAAAGGCTAAAAAGACAGTAAACATTAAAGCCAAGTTATTATGTTATAGGGATGCTGCTGTTCAGTTGGATTTTAGTCCAGAATATAAAAATCTGGAGGAGAAATGCTGGTGATTTAAAGGGAGTGAAGGTTCTAAATCTGCTGCCTCATTCCTTCATCTGCAGAAGCTTCCTCTAATACTATGTCTACACAAATGGCCATGACCACCCTGGAAAATCCAATAGAGTACTGAAGCTCTTAGACAGGTGGCAATCCATTGTTTGGAAAAAATGAAAAGCAAAAATGTAGAGAATATATTGAAGGGTAGGATCAGGAATATTATGTTCTTTACAATGATCAACCCAAGATTCTGCCAAAGGAGGCAATGAAATATTTTTAAACCTCTAAAAATCCCTCCTTTGACAAATCCCTTTTTTTTTCCTTCAAAGGCTCAGTTCCTTTAAGAACCACCACCTGCCAGGGGTGCATACTTTTCCTCCAGAAGGCATCTGCACTGCAGCTCTGCACAAGGAGCTTGCCAGTCAGCTCCCACCAGCAGGCAGACGCATATACAATAGAAACTAAAGGAGGCCCAAGCTTCCCCCCTAGCTTTTCAGAAATCGAAGAAAGGGGCTCAACCAGCCTTTGGCTTTGTCTGAATTTTTCTCCCCTTTCCCCCTCCCACCCCCACCCTGCTTCTGCAGTAAACACCCTCTTTTGTTATATATCAATACCAGCACATAGAAAATATGAAATCAAAACATGTGGATGGCTTGGCATGATTCTCTTTATTATCTTCTAGAATATAAGCAATGCGTGTCCCCAGCCCCCACGCTGCGCCAAGGAAGAGCCGGCTGTGGTGCAGATACAGCCAAGGATCCATCTTGGACCATCAGCAGCTCCCTCCCAAACCTTCCTGAGCTATTCTCATCACGCCTCCTCTACCTCAAAACCTTACCCGCTCCCCACCCCCCGCAAAAAAAACCACCCAAAACCCAAGCCGAGTCTAGCCGAAAATAGTAAAGTAATAGGCTTCCATTAAACTTCCTCATCCTCCCCACAGGCAAACAAAAAACCATTTTTTTGAAGGATCATCAGGCCTGTCTAGTTATGTCAATACCTGTTTGCAAACCTGCAATGCAACCCTTTCACCACCAATCCCCCCAAAATTGTGACGAGTCATTTTTTTTCTCTCTCTCCCCCACCACGACCCACCTGTCACAATCCTCTCAACCTCGCTAATCCTCAGCTACTAAATCACCCCAGCTCCACCGAGGGCTCCTGAGCCTCCCCCGAACACGATCCCGTCTCCAGGCGTCGAGCAAATTCTCCATTTCACCCGGCTCTCCCCACGAGCGGCTGTTCCCCCCACCTGCCGGGGCTCGGCGTCAACGCCCACTCTCTACATTACCTCCCCGCCCCCAACCTGTTTTGTTAACACCCCGTTATTTCCTCACCGCCTTGCGCTTCCCCACCCCCACTTTTTCCCTAACGTCGGTTTCCCGCACCCCCCCACCCCCGCCCCGGGGCTGAAGCCACCGGGCCGGCCGGGGAAACTCGCTGCCCCCCCCCCGGCCCGCCCAGACCCCGGGCCCACCGACCCGCTCACCCTCCCACCGCGGTGAAAGGGGGAGGGGATCCCCACGCGCCTCACCCGCACAGAAGGAGCCGCAGCTCTTGGTCCCTAGGGTGGGGCAGGTTCCCGAGCTCCCGCTGCCGCCGCCGGGCGCGGACGGCTCGGCCCCGGAGGACGACGAGGAGACTGACGGGGATTGAGTGGCCGCCGACGAGTCCGCCATGGCTGCTCGAGCAAAAGCGGGAGAAGGGTGAAGAGAGATGTGGGGCGGGAGAGAGGGAGGGAAGACAGAATAATCGGGTCGCTGGCTTTCCGTAGCGCCTTCAAGTGCCTACTCCGAGGACAGACTCCCGCAGACTGACTGACTGAGCCGAGCACGGCGACTGGGACGGAGCACAAGTGCGCATGCGCACAAGGAGCTTTCGGGCGCGCGGCAGGGGCGGGCGGCGGCCGCGGGGGCGCGCAATAACGCACTGCGCAGACGCAAGAACTATCCCTGCGCTTCTGTGGAGAGGGAGGGGCAAGGCCGGTCTCTGGCGGCCCGGGTGGGGCGCGCCCCAGGGGGGTGGGGGGGGGGGAGGAAACCTGACGTAAGGGGCGTGGCTACGCGCCAAAAAACCGCGCACCACTGCGACCGAAAGCCAGGCGCTGCGGGTAGAATTCTTTTCATAGATCGCGATGTGAATGTTTTCTTGTTGGCATAATTCGTATTTTAACAATGGAAGTTTCTTTGTGCTTCCATTAGCTGGAAAGGCTCTTTACTTTTGTCGGATGCGCGTGCCCCCTTTCCTGTGAAAGTGAAAACCCCGTGGGAGACTAGGCCCCAGGTGCGTTCAGAACTGATCTGGATGTGTCGTAATATCGGCTCACCGCGAGGCAGAGGTGGCACCGGCCCGAGTTTGGGAGGTGGAGAATGATGTTAGAATGAAAAGCTATTACTCATTCCGAGCACACCGCAATGCAGTCACACAGTGGCTTCACATTTTTATCTCGCTACTGTTCCCAAAGAAGGGGTCCACCTTGGGTGGTCAGGTTAGCTTTTCCTTCCAAATAAGCTCTGAGATAGAGAAGACGTACCTCGAAGGGAGGGAAAAATGCTGAATTAATAAGGAAAGAAAACCTGGAGGTAAGAATATCCTGGTTATTATTCTTGTGGTGATGAAATATTAAGAAAAATTTCAGAACAAGGCACAAATACACATTATTGAATTTTATTCACAACCTAAGAGGGGTCTTTAGCAGGAAATGTATTTAAAAGTAAATTTAGCTCATATTGAGTTCTGTTTTGTTTGTTTTTTTCTTTTGAGTTAGCTTGTCAAAGTCAGAGCCTCCCTGCAACCGGTTAAAATATCTGAAAGGTGCATAATCCTGTTATTGTTTATTTTTAAGGGGATGTGTTTTAGAAATAATAAAAATCAAGGCTTTTGGCTTTGTTATTGTTAAAGCAGCAATGGATGACCCAAAGTGCAGTTGTGGTTTCAGCAAATCCTACAAAGATGCAGCCTCAGGATGGGGGAGGTAGTCAGCCAGGCTGCTGCAGAGAGGAAAAGTGATCTGATCAGTGGAAATCTTCTACAACTACATCTGCCCTTGACAGTTTTTAAGGTCAAGTGAAGCCCAAACAACATCCTGGCATTGCATTGCTCTCCAAAAGGCACTGGATATTTCCCAAAATAACTCCATGGCAAATATCTTATCTTGGCACTTAAAGCATGAGTGGATAATGCAGCAAACTGTCCCTTAGATGGCAAAAGAAAATATAAGCCAATATCATAACCAAGTCAATTATCTCTGTGTTCTGATGTGAGTTTGCTTTTTTAAAAAATCTGTTATTAAGTGCTGGATCAGGAAATAAGTAATGCTGGTACTTAAAACTAACAGCCCTTTTTAAAAACAGAAGACCCCTTGATTAAGCACCAGTGGCTTAGGACTGTCATCCTAGCTATTCAGGAGACTGAGATCAAGGATTGTGCTTTGAAGCCAGTCCAGGCAGAGAAGTCTGTGAAATTTTTATCTCCAATTAGCCTCATAGAAGCCAGAAGTGGAGCTGTAGCTTAAGTGGTAGAGCATTATCCTTGAACACAAAAGCTCAGGGGTAGTACCTGGGCCATGAATTCAAGGCCTCCCCCCACACACACAGAAAACCTGTAGACCCCACTGGAAAGAAAGCCCATTTCTGTGACACCCAGAAACAGAAAAGCCAAAAAATCAAGAGGCATTGTTGGTCCTGGCGATCCCTTCAGACCAAAATACATACATGTCACATGTGTCTATTTCTAATGTATGTCATTTGCTTTTCCGTATATATTTAAATTATATGTGTGTGTATCCACACACATCTCTAGCCTTTGTACTAGATCTAATTCTTTTTTTTTTTTTTTTTTTTTTTGGTCGGTCGTGGGGCTTGAATTCTGGGCCTGGGCGCTGTCCCTCAGCTCTTCAGCTCAAGGCTAGCGCTCTACCACTTGAGCCACAGCACCATTTCCGGTTTTCTGGTGGTTTATTGGAGATAGGAGTCTCACGGTCTCTCCTGCCCGGGCTGGCTTTGAACCGCGATCCTCAGATCTCAGCCTCCTGAGTAGCTAGGATTACAGGCGTGAGCCACCAGCGCCCGGCCTAGATCTAATTCTTGAAGCTGTTTATCTTCATGCTTCCCTTACTAGCTGTACTGTCAGCTTCCCTGAGATTAATTTTTCCTTGGAATGTTTGTGTATGTATACATATGACTTGTTTGGTAAGTGTTTCTTGGTCACTAGTTGTGTGTATGACACTATTCTGGGAACTTTAGAGGAACCCCAATTATACTATAATGTTTATTCTATCTTCAATGAGCTTACAAACTAGCTTGGGTATAGCCACAGGGGGGGAAAAAACAAGATAAGTGTGGCGAGGTTTTAGGAAGAAGCTCTGAGTAGAATAGAAATGAGGAATAAGGTTGTTAAAGGTAAAGAAGCATGATGGTTTTAAGCAAATGAGGGGGTTGCTTTGTGTGTGTTCATGCCTGCGTGTGCACCAGTATTGGGGCTTGAACTCAGTGCTTGGATCCTATCCTTTAAAAGTTTCATTCAAGGCTGAAATTCTAACATTTGAGCTATAGCTTTACTTTTGACTTTTGGCTGGATAATTGGAGGTAAGTCTCATGTACCTTACTGCCTATGCTGGCTTGTAACCAGGATCCTCAGATCTCAGCCTCCAGAGTAGCTAGGATTATAGGCATAAAACACCAGCTTCTAGGTTGTAGACTCTTCTCTCTCCCCCTCAGGCTGGCCTGTAACTAAGATCCTCCTCTCCTACGTAGCTGGGATGACAGAGAAATACCATCATACTCATCTATTGGTTGAACTTTTTACCTGGGCTGGCCAAAAACCATGATTCTCCCAATTTCACCCTCCTAAGTAGCTAAGATTATGAGTGTGCCCCAACATCCTGGGATATACTATATTTTCCTTGTCTGTTCATTAATTGATGGACTTCTTGGTTAAATCCTTCCTTATCTGAGCTCTTGTGAACAAAAGTGAAAGAGACATGGGAAGCCAGATAGAGTAGTTCACACCTGCAACCTCAGCACCCGGGAGGCTGAGGCAGGAGGATCTTGAGTGTGACACTAGCCTGGGCTGAATAGAAAGCTTGAAGCCAGGGGCTGGGAAGGTGGCTCAGTGGTAGAGCGCTTGCCTTGCATGTATGAGGCCCTGGGTTCGATTCCTCAGCACCACATAAGCAAAAAGAAAAAAGCTGGAAGTGGTGCTGTGGCTCAAGTGGTAGAGTGCTAGCCTTGAGCTGAAGAGCTGAGGGACAGCACCCAGGCCTAGAGTTCAGGCCCCACGACCGGACCAAAAAATAAATAAATAGGGCTGGGAAGGTGGCTCAGTGGTAGAGCGCTTGCCTTGCATGCTCGAGGCCCTGGGTTCGATTCCTCAGCACCACATAAGCAAAAAGATAAAAGCTGGAAGTGGTGCTGTGGCTCAAGTGGTAGAGCACTAGCCTTGAGCTGAAGAGCTGAGGGACAGCGCTCAGGCCCAGAGTTCAGGCCCCACCACCGGACCCAAAAAATAATAATAATAACAACAACAAGCACAAACCATAAGAGTGCAGCTGTCTTAGATTTTGCATCCTTTGGATATATAGCCAATAGTAAGATAGCTAGATCATAATACAGTTCTGTTTTCAGTTTTTGTTGTTGTTGTTATTGTTTAGGTAAGTTATGGGGCTTGAACTCTGGGCCTGTCTCTCAGCTCTTCAGTTCAAGGCTAACACTCTACTACTTGAGCCACAGCACCACTTCTGGCTTTTTTTCTGTTTATGTGATACTGAGAAATTGAACCAAGGGCTTCATGCAGGCTAGGCAAGCACTCTACCACTAAGCAACATTCCCAGCCCTCATTGTGGTTTTGATTTATATTTTCCTGATATTTGGTGATTATGTATGGCTTCTTTTCTTGTAGTAATCTCATTTAGGTCTTTGATCTATTCTGCATTGATTTCCATGTATGATGAGCAGAAGTGATCTAGTTTCATTCTTCTTCCTATGTATATGTATATCCCCTTCTCACCATTTGTTGAAGAGACTGCCTTTCCCCTATGTGTGCTCACCTGACATCTTTTTTTTTGTTTTTTTATTATTATTAAGTAGTTGTACAAAGGAAGAGTTGCAATTCCATTAGTCAGGTTATGAGTACAATTTTTCTTGGTCAATGTCACTCCTTCCTTTAGGTTCTCCTTCTTTTCCCCCCTCCTAGCCCTACCCTTAAGTTCCATAGTTCATTTTTGCATAATGGAAATTGAATATGACTGCAAGTGTTCACCCTTTCTCCCTCCATTTCTGTGCCTCCCTTTGCCCATGCCCTCAAAATGTATTTCTGTTTCCTGTTATTCATTTTGATAAACAGCACTTTAGTTGTTCTGAGATGTTTTGCCTTTGGACTTGTTCCCTAAGTATACTGTCCTTTAATCAGTTTGTTTGTATGTAAATGCATTGTGCCCTGTTTATGTTATCATACATAGTTGTATTTTAGATCTAGCTTCTGCACATAAGAAAACATGCTCTGTTTGTCTCTTTGATCTTGGCTTGCCTCACTTTGCATGATTTGTTCTAGGTCCATCCATTTCCCTGCAAATGACATAATATTCAAATGGATGAACAAAATTCCATTGTGTATATGTACCATACTTGTTGTAGGGCATTTGGGCTGTTTCCATAATTTGGCAATTGTGAATAGTGCAGCAGTGAACATGGATGTGCGAATGTCTTTACCATGTCCTGACTTGCAATGGTCTAAGTAAATGCCCAAGTATGGTATAGCTGGACCATAGGAAAGTTCTGTGTTTAGTTTTTTGAGGAATCTTCAAACCATCTTCCAGAGTGGTTGTACTAGTTTACATTTCCATCACCAGTGTAATAGGGCTCCTTTTCCCCCACATCCCTGCCAGCATTTGTGTTATTTGAATTATCAATACTAGACAATCTTACTGGGGCATGAGGGAATCATGATATTGTTTTGATTTGCATATCTTTTATGGCCAGGGATGTTGAGCATTTGTTACTTCTTCTGAGAAGTCTCCATTTAACTTCTTTGCCCATTTGTTAATTGTGTTATTAATTTTGGGGGAGATTAGTTTCTTGAGCTCCTTTACATGACATCTGTGTGTGTGTGTGTGTGTGCGTGCGTGAGCGGTACTGGAGCTCGAAATTCAGGGCCTCAAGCTCAAGCTTCTACTTGGCTTTTTGAACAAGCACACTTGAATCATACTTCCATTTCTGGTTTTTTGCTGGTTAACTGGAGATAAAGAGACGCTCATATTTATTTTCTTTCTTTCTTTCTTCTTTATTTTGTCAGTTGTGGGGCCTGAACTCTGTGCCTGGGTACTGTCCCTCAGCTCTTCAGCTCAAAACTAGTGCTCTACCACTTGAGCCACAGTGCCGCTTCCAGCTTTTTCTGCTTATGTGGTACTAAGGAATGGAACCCAGGACCTCATGCATGCAAGGCAAGCACTCTACCACTAAGCCAACTTCCCAGCCTTCATATTTATTTTCTTAGGCTGTTTTTTTTTTTTTTTTTTGTCGCTCTTGGGCTTGAACTCTGGGCCTAAGCTGCCCCTTAGCACTTCAGTTCAAGGCTAGTGCTCTACCACTTGAGCTACAGCACCACTTCCGGTTTTCTGGCGGTTTATTGGATATAAGAGTTTCATGGACTTTCCTGCCCAGTCTGGCTTTGAACTGCGATCTTCAGATCTCAGCCTCCTGAGTAGCTGGAATTACAGGCGTGAGCCACCAGCACCCGGCGTCTTAGGCTGGTCTTAGACCATGATCCTCAGATCTGAGCTTCTTGAGTAGTTAGGATTGTACATAGGAGCCACCAATGCCCAGCTTCACATGGACTTTTGTTCTTTTTGTTGTTGTTGTTGTTCTAAGACTAGAACTCAAACTCAAACTCAGTTCCTGACATTTTGCTCATTGGCTGCCACTCTACCAACTGAGCTACACGTTCAATCCTTCACTAGAGATTTTGAAGGTGCTCACTGGAGCTTATTTCTCAGGAGTTTAACTTTTACTGCTGAGATATTATACGAGGCCTTTCCTTCCTGTGTCTTGTCTTTTTTTTTTTTTTTGCCCATCCTGGTGCTTGAACTCAGGGTCTGGGCTCTGTCCCTGAGCCATTTTGTGCCCAAGACTAATGCTCTACCACCTGAACCACAGCCCCACTTCCAGCTTTTTCTGAGTAGTTTACTGGAGATAAGACTTTCACAGACTTTTTCTGCCTGCACTGGCTTCAAATTCTGATCCTCAGATCTCAGCCTTCTGAGTAGCTAGGATGGCAGGCGTGAGTCAACAGCCCAGCTTATCTTGTCTTTTTTGGGACTAGGATTTCGATAGGTATTTTCTCATCTCAACGTTTTTATTTTGGGGATTGAACCCAGTGTTTTTCCTTGTCATAATAAACACATGTTCTACTGCTGAGCTATGCCCCTACTCCTTCTTCATTTTAGAAAACAAGGACATATATTGAAAAATTAAATTAGTTGAGAGTACAGTTGAGAATATAGTATAGCGGTTGACTGTGTTTCCCATGTTTGAAGCCCTGGTTTCAATCTCAAATACCAGAGCACTGGTGGCTCATGCCTGTAATCTTAGCTACTCAGGAGGTAGAGATCTGAGAACAGAGATCTGAGAAAGCCACCCCTGGCTGGGCGCCAGTGGCTTAAATCTATAATCCTAGCTACTCAGGAGGCTGAAATCTGAGGATCACAGTTCAAAGCTAGCCTGGGCAGGAAAGTCCATGAAGACTCTGATCTCCAATAAACCACTAAAAAACCAGAAGTGGCGCTGTGGCTCAAGTGGTAGAGCACTTGCCTTGAGCTGAAGAGCACAGGGAGAGTGCCCAGGCCCAGAATTCAAGCCCAGGACAGACCAAAAAAACAAAAACAAAAACAAAAAAAACAGCCCTGGCAGCTGACTTTGAGAAGAGTCCATGAGATAAGAGTCTATGGCAAGGAGGGTGGGAGTGTGTGTGGGGGGGGAGGATGGGAAGGGATTGGAAGGGGAAACAAAGGAGGAGGCTACAATGCTTGATAAGAAATGTACTCATTATCTTGCCCATATAATTGTAACCCCTCTGTACAGTATTTTCACAATAAAAAAAAAAAAAAGGTCTATGGCAGGGCTGGGAAGTTGGCTTAGTGGTAGAGCACTTGCCTTGTATGCATGAGGCCCTGGGTTCGATTCCTCAGTACCACATACGCAGGAAAACAAAAGCCGAAAGTGGTGCTGTGGCTCAAGTGGTAGAGCACTAGCCTTGAGCTGAAGAGCTGAGGGACAGTGCCCAGGCCCAGAGTTTAGGCCCCACGACCAGACCAAAAAAAAAAAAAAAGAGTCTATGGCACTCATAGACTGTTATCTCCAATTAACAACTAGAAAACCAGAAGTACCACTGAGGCTCAAAGTGACAGACTGCTAGCTTTGAGCAGAAGAGCCCAGGGACAGAGCCCAGACCCTGAGTTCAAGCCCCATGGTTGACAAAAATAAAAAATGAGAGGCTTGACATCATGGTACAGACCTGTAAGCACAGCACTCCAGAGACCTGAGGCAGGACTGTGACTTCAAGACCAGCCTAGGCTATATAGTACAATCCTTCTAAAAAACAAAAGAATAGGGACTGGGAATGTGGCTTAGTGGTAGAGTGCTTGCCTTGCATACATGAAGCCCTGGGTTCAATTCCTCAGCATTACATAAACAGAAAAAGCCAGAAGTGGCACTGTGGCTTAAGTGAGCAAAAAAGCTCAGGGACAGTGCTTGCTTAGGCCCTGAGTTCAAGCCCCAGGATTGGCAAAAACAAAAACAAAAACACCCAAAAAAATACATTTACATGTAATTTATATACATACAAACATATACATATAGATCTGGGGTCTAGCTCAATGCTAGAGTGCTTTTTTTTTTTTTAGCATGCAGAAGGTCCTAATTTGATCCTTAGCACCAATATAAATAAATCAATAGTGTATATACACTGATGAGTCAATGATAGGGATATGTTTTGAGAACTCTGTCATTAGGCAATTTCATCCTCATGGTAACAGCTTAGAATGTACTTTCATAAAACTCCACTGAACATTCCATGTGGTCTGTTGATGCAATCTATAAACATAGGATGCATAAAGAACTGCTGGTATAAGAGAGTGCACCTTTTTTTTTTTTGGTGCCCATCCTTGGGCTTGAACTTATGGCCTGGGCCTTTCCCTTAGCTTTTTCACTCAAGGATAGTACTCTGTCACTTGAACCACAGGCTAGGGGTAAGACACAGGGCCTTATTCATGCTAAGCACGTGCTCTAGTACACCCTAAACTGTAGGTAGATGTTTAAATGGTGTCCAGGGAGATAACTTCTGTTCTAAGTTGTTTTGTCCCAGTACAATCATGGGGAGTGATATTTACTTGTTATAAGACATTGAGTCTTTGGGAGGACAGGAATGTGTTTTATGCAGATTCATTATTGCCTAGCACAGTGTCTGGGACATAAATGCTCTGTTTTTGGAAAGCTTTGGAACCTGAGTCACAGTGGGCATCATTGTAGAAAATAATTTTGCTATTTGGTGCTTTATAAAATATGAAGTTTGACTATTTATGGCTTTGTTTTGAACATGATGATAACTATTCAGCATTATCCGCACATAAGTCATCAGTGCAATTTTGTGGGTATTTGTTATTTTGTGAATGACGAAGCAGAGACTAATGAACTCATCCAAGCTTGCACAGCTAATGAGCATTAGAGCCAAAATTCATTTCCAGGTTAGTCTGACCCAAAGCCAATAGTTTTACCCATTCAAATGTGTCTATGTGTCATCTCTTAGTAGAACACAAGGACAGATCAATCCCTGGTCATGCCATGGAATCCAATTCAAAATGAGATGGCTGAAGGCAGCTATAATCAATTTAATCAATATTTAGCATTTTATTTGTTTGTTTTTTGTTTTTTGCCAGTCATGGGGCCTGAACTCTGGGTCTGGGTGCTGCCCCTCAGCTCTTCAGCTCAAGGCTAGAGCTCTACCACTGGAGCCACAGCGCCACTTCCAGCTTTTTCTGTTTATGTGGTGCTGAGGAATCGAACCCAGGGCCTCATACTTGCAAGGCATGCACTCTACCGCCCGCTGAGCCACCTTCCCAGCCCCATCAATATTTAGCATTTTAAATGTCCTTTGTTGTTATGATTCTGGATACTTGAAAATAAGTAAAAACAGCAAAATATGTTTCTCATGTGGGAGGGGGTTGCTTTCTAAGCTGTGACTAATCCTAAAATCCACCTAAAATGTAATATATTGTTTCAAATGCTACAAGCTTCTTCCAGGTATGAGGAAGGCTGATGCCCCTTGTGACATTGAAGATGTTGTGCCAAGACTGCTATAATGCCAGTATTTTCTCTTTACTTCCTGTGCAGCTTTATTGGGAGTCCTTAACATAGAACAGGGAGGATTGTTCCATAGAAAAAGTTAGGTATTTGGGCTGGGAAAGTGGCTCAGTGGTAGAGTGCTTGCCTTGCATGCATGAGGCCCTGGGTTTGATTCCTCAGCACCACATAGCAAAAAAACTAAAAAGCCGGAAGTGCTGTGGCTCAAGTGCTAGCCTTGAGCTGAAGAGCTGAGGGACATTGCCCAGGTGCCCCCCAAAAAAAAAAAGAAGAAAAAGTTGGGTATTTAATTTTAAAGAAGCCAGAAAGCGAGTAGTTAGATTTAACACTTCTTCATTTGTTTGTTTTTTGCTGGTCCTGGAGCTTGAATTCAGGGCCTGGGCACTGTCCTTGAGCCTCTCTCAAGGCTAGTGCTCTACCACTTGAGTCACAGCATCACTTCTGGCCTTTTCTGTTTATGTGGTACAGAGGAATAGAACCCAGAGCTAGATGCATGCTAGATAACCACTATGCTGCTAAGCCATATTACCAGCCCCCATACTTCTTCATCTATCAATTCAGAAGAAATTTTAGCCTCTACTATCTGTGGACACTAAGGCTATGGGTATATAGCTGTTTTATTCAAAGCAGATAATAATTCTTTTCCATTTAGAATTTACATGTTAGTGGGGAGAGAGGAAACCTAAACTCTTAAGTCAGATGGTAAAACATCTCATGGAGAAACCAGGTGCCAGTGGCTTACACCTGTAATCTTAGCTACTCAGAAGGTTGGGATCTGATGATTGCAGTTCAAAGCCAGCCCAGACAGGAAAGTTTGTGAGACTCTTGTAACTATCAAAAAAGCCAGAGGGGGCTGGGAAGGTGGCTCAGTGAGGCCCTGGGTTCGATTCCTCAACACCACATAAGCAGAAAAAAAAGCCGGAAGTGTGGCTCAAGTGGTAGAGCACTAGCCTTGAGCTGAAGAGCTGAGGGACAGTGCCCAGGCCCAGAGTTCAGGCCCACGACCGGACCCCCCCCCAAAAAAAAAAAAAAAAAAGCCAGAGGGCCAGGTGCCGGTGGCTCATGCCTGTAATCCTAGTACTCAGGAGGCTGAGATCTGAGGACCATGGTTCAAAGCCAGCTCGGGCGTCGTGAAACTTTTTTTTTTTTTTGGGTCCGGCCATGGGGCCTGAACTCTGGGTCTGGGCGCTGTCCCTCAGCTCTTCGGCTCAAGGCTAGCACTCTACCACTTGAGCCACAGCACCACTTCCGGCTTTTTTCTTTTTGCTTATATGGTGCTGAGGAATCGAACCCAGGGCCTCTGGCATGCAAGGCATGCGCTCTACCACTGAGCCACCTTCCCAGCCCCCCGTCGTGAAACTCATCTCCAATAAACCACCAGAAACCAGAATTGTCGCTGTAGCTCAAGTGAGCACTAGCCTTGAGCTGAAGAGCTGAGGGATAGCCCTCAGGCCCAGAGTTCAAGCCCCAGGATTGACAAAAAAAAAAAAGCCAGAGGTGGGACTGTGGCTCAAGTGGTAGAGAACTAGCTTGGAGTGTGGAAGTTCAGGGACAGTACCCAGGCCCTGAGTTCAAGCCCTAGGACTGCCACACGTGTGCAAGCCCATGCATGCATGCAAACACACACACACACACACACACACACACACACACACACAATGTCTCATGGAGAACTGTAGTGCAGAGAAAGAGAATAGAGAATGCTGGGATATGTAAGAAATTTCAAATTCTTTTTTTGTTTTTTTTGCTGTCATGGGGCCTGAGCTCTGGGCCTGGGCGCTGTCCCTCAGCTCTTCAGCTCAAGGCTAGTGCTCTACCACTTGAGCTACAGCACCATTTATGTGGTGCTGAGGAATCAAACCCAGGGCTTCATGAATGCAAGGCAAGCACTCTACCACTGAGTCACCTTCCCAGCCCTTCTTTTTTTTTTTTTTTTTGTTGGTCATAGAGGCTGAACTCTGGGCCTGGGCGCTGTCCCTCAGCTCTTCAGCTCAAGGCTAGCGCCCTACCATTTGAGCCACAGTGCCACTTCCAGGTTTTTTCTTCTTATTTGGTGCTGAGGAATCGAACCTAGGGCTGCATGCATGCAAGTCAAGTACTCTACCACTGAGCCAACTTCCCAGCCCCAATTTCAAATTCTTTTTTTTTTTTTTTTGGGTCTGGTCGTGGGCCCTGAACTCTGGGCCTGGGTGCTGTCCCTCAGCTCTTCAGCTCAAGGCTAGCACTCTACAACTTGAGCCAAAGCACCACTCTGGCTTTTTTCTTTTTGCTTATGTGGTGCTGAGGAATCGAACCCAGGGCCTCAGGCATGCAAGGCAAGCGCTCTACCACTGAGCCACCTTCCCAGCCCCCAATTTCAAATTCTTATACAATGAGTTGTAATTATGTCAAGTCATTGGCCTTTGGCCTTTCTTTTAGAGCATGCCCTTTATTTGTGTAATTTCTTAATGCTTTCTACACAGCAATAACCTCTTGCCCTGATGTTCATTCACTTCTCTAGTTTCTTGTTGTCTCTAGTTGGCCTAGATCTGACTTAGATTTAATTTTTAAAAATTTATTTATTTGCTGGGTGCCAGTAGCTCACGCCTATAATCCTAGCTACTCAGGAGGCTGAGATCTAAGGATTGTGATTTGAAGCCAGTGCGAGAAAAACTCCCCGAGACTCTTATCTCCAATAAACCCCTCAAAACTCAGAAGTAGTGTTTCGGTTCAAGTGGTAGCACAAAGATGCTTAGGGACAGCACCCAGGCCAAGTTCAAGCCCCACAACTGACCAAAAAAAGTTATTTATTCTCATCCTAGGGCTTGAACTCCACTTCTGGCTTTTGTTGTTGTTGGTTAATTGAAGATAAGAGTCTCATAGACTTTCCTGCCTGGGCTGGCTTCAAGTTATGAGCCTCAGATCTCAGCCTCCTGAGTAACTAGGATTGCAGGTATGAGCCACCAATGCCTGGCATAGATTTCCCAAACAATCTTGCAGAGTGTTAGGATAATCAGAAAGCCAGGGGGTGAGGGTGAGGGTGGGGAGATGGGACTAAAACAAGTTCTCTTTAGATAGGATAAGGCAGAATTACTTCTACTTTTCTACCTCAGGCCAATCACTTAGGAAGTTAAAAAAAAAATATAGCTCAAGGGCTCAAGGTAGCTGAATGAGATTCAGGTTAGGCTGTAGGCTGTAATAGTTCCAAGTTGAGGCTGAAGGAAGAAAGTACAACCATTTGTTGAGTGAATGAGGTCATAGTAATGTAGTATTGGCCCTGGGATGTTTTAGTTACCCATAATTTTCACCAGGTACTTATACCCAAAAACTATCCTCATCCCCAAATCATTTTTCTATAGTGGCAAGTGATACCTTCCCTATTTTGTATGAAGTATCAGTAAAATCTTTCTCAGAGAACTTCATTTTGTACTAATCTTGTCCTTCGTTTGGGAATGTTCGAAAAAACAGCTTCTAAACAAGGTTCTGGGTAAGCTTGAGGTTTACAAAAGATGAGGGGGGTTGGGAGGGAGGAAGAAAGAGAGAAAGGGAGAAGGAGAGAGAAAGAAAGGGAGGGAGACAGAGAAGGAGGAGGGAAGGGGGAAAGAGAGAGAGGGAGAGAGGAAAGAGAGAGAGGCTGGCTACATAGTTCAGGCTGGCTTTCAACTTGCAGTGTAGTTTAGACTGGCCTTGAACTCTCGATCCTTTTTACCTCGGTATCCCCATTGCTGAGATTACAGGTGTACACCACCCCACATTATCTATCTCAGCGGTGATAGTGTACATCAGGCTTGACATGAGTCAGGAAAAGGAGGCAACGATGATAATGGTGGTAATGAAGTCAGGGCTGCCGGTCCTTGTGAAGTCAAAATCATCGAAAACGTTCACGTCATCCGGGATTGAAGCCTTCCCGTCGCTCATCTATGATTTCGGCTAGCGTTGGTGGTTTGGGGGTTCGCGGAAAGAGCCTCCCCCCGGCCTCCGCCCGGGCCTGGTCTTTACGCTAGGCACCGGGCGGAGTTATCTGCAGGAAGGGTCCCTCCTTTCCCGCTCCCTTCCCCGCACGGCCTTGTGGGAGTTGTAGTTCAGTAGCGTGACACCCTCGCCCATCCCACCCAGCCCCACCCTCTCCCCGCCCCGGATGAGTGAGCAGAATGAGGGCCGCGGGCCGCGCCCTGAAAGCTCCGGACTACAATTCCCAGCGGACCGGAGCCTTCAGTACATTGCTACAGGTAGCCTGCGCGTGCGTACTCGGCGGTGCGGTGGCGGGACCGGGCCGCGTGCGTTTTCCCGCCCCGTGCCGCCTGTCAAGTCGCGTCCACACGTCCCCGGTTCTCCAGTGGTGGCAGCTCCGCGAAGCCCCTCCTTCTCCCCAAGTTTCTTCCAGAGCTCAGGCCACGCCCGTTTCCCGCCTCCAGGGCCCGGTTCCCGCCCGCCTCAGCCCGCCCCTCTCTGCGCCCCTTCTGCTGAAGGCAGAGGCTCCATGTTGTCCCCTCAGCGACCTGTAGTGGCGGCCTCGAGAGGAGCAGGTGAGGCGTCCGCTTCCCCCCACTCCCCGACCCGCTCCGTGGTCGCCCCCGACGCCTTCCCTGCTTTGGTTCCCTGCCGCTCTCTGCTCTTCCTGGTGCTGGAACCCGGATCCCTCGCTCGTGAATCGAGGCTGGGGGGGCTCCTGGCGGGGCCCTGGCGCCGGGGCAGGCCGCCCGCGCCCCCGGGGCCCGGTGGTCTGCGGGGGGAGCCCGGTGTCCCTGCGGTTTCGGCCCGTGGGCCCCGCCCTGCGCGGGGCCGGGTGTCCCGGGCGTCGCGGGCGGCGGTGGCGGCGGCCAAGTCCCCGTCGCCAAACCGGGACGGAAGGGCTCGGCTGGCGGGGAAGGATGCCTTGGCGGCCAGTCCTGCGGGGCTGGGATGGAGTTGAAGTTTTATTTTTATCTTGACGACCTTGAGGCACCGACAAGTATTTGGAAAGTCCATTTTCAGACCACGCTTGAAGAGAAAAAGCATTGGCCTAATACCACGTTTAAGCAAATTCTTCGAGTAGTTCGGGGAACGTGGACGTTGTCCTTTTGGGTTCTTGAAAGCATAAACTGTGGTTAAAAAAAAAAAGCTCAATGAAAATCAAATAGGGCATCCTTATAAATTCACGTCGAGGGTTCCCGGCTTTTTATTCTCGTTGTCCTATTCTTGCTTATTGCGCGAAGTTTCTCTTCGGAAATCGAAAAGCAAAAAGGTAAACCGTGTTTCCAGAATCTGCTAAGCCCTCGAATTTAAATACAAAGAGGATGTAATAGTTTTGTGGAAAACTAACGGGCTGTATTTTTTTTCCTTCTGATATTTGGAGAAGCCGACTTAAGCAACACCTGCCAAGTATTTGACATTGCAAGATATTGTACTGAAAATTCAAACTTTTTTTCCAATTTCCACAGACATTAGCTCGTATTGTAGAAATTCCTGTTGCTGTGTTCACACCTGTAAAGGAAACATTTGATTGGGAGAGATCTAAGATCTCTAGGCTAGTCCAGCATGGTTTTTTTTTTTTTATTAGTTATGGCTTTACTCTCTCCTGTAATCAAAGTTTAAAGAAAAAGAAAATAGCTTAAATGATAGGTGCTAGAATTTTTTTTTTTTTAACTTTTCAGGAAGGCCTGTTTATTTTTGTTTGGGGTGTAGAGACTGAACCCAGTATGCTGCATTCATGAGCTCTATCCACCAAGCACAAACTTTTTAAAAGTCAGTTTTTTGGATTGGGAATGTGGCTTAGAGTGCTTGAAGCCCTGGGTTCAATTCCTCAATATCACATAAACAGAAAAAACCAGAAGTGGCGCTGTGGCTCAAGTGGTAGAGTGCTAGCCTTGAGCACAGAGCCTCAGGGACAGTGCCCAGGCTGTGAATTTAAGCCCCAGGACAGGCCAAAAAAAGAAGAAAAAAGTTTTCTCTGGGGGCTGGTGGTTAACTCTACTCAGGAGGCTGAGATCTGAGTATTGTAGTTCAAAGCCACCCAGGACAGTAAAGTCCTTCAGACTCTTACCTCCAATTAACACAGAAAAGCCAGAAATGGGTGGTTAACTCTACTCAGGAGGCTGAGATCTGAGTATTGTAGTTCAAAGCCACCCAGGACAGTAAAGTTCTTCAGACTCTTACCTCCAATTAACACAGAAAAGCCAGAAATGGTGCTGTGGCTCAAGTGACAAAGCGCTAGCCTGGAGCAAAATGGCTCAGGTACAGCTCCCAGGTCCTGAGTTCAAGCCCCAGAACTGGCACAAAAGTTAATTTTCTTCAGTTTAACGTGCGTTTTTCTTTGAGGGAGGTAGCATTTATAGAAAAAGTTATAGTAACACTAATTACTTAAAAAGGAAATAATAGAGCTCAGTGTGGTGTTGGTGTTTCATGTCTATAATCCTAACACCCAGCCCTAGAGAGACTCAGTTAAGGAGGATCCAGAGTTAGAGGCCAGCCTAGCTACATAGAGAATCTGTCTTATCCTACCCTCTTCTTTCAACCCTCCAACCCAAACAAAAACAAAAATGAAATAGAGTTGTATGAACAAGAAATACAAATTTTCCACCTCCCCAGTCTCCTTAAGGTAGTCATAAGTAGACTGATCACACATTCTTTTTAAGATTTTCATAAAATACCTTAGGGAATCCTAGATGTGTGTGAACTTCTTTGAGAACTATTTAAGGATTTATCTGTAATAACTTGCATGTCCATTATGGCCTTGAGTTTCATATAAAGTATTCAATATTTTATCTACATCTTAAAAGTTTGTCTGAATATTAAAATAATTTCCAAAGTTGTCTTTGAGATGTTAGGGGCATACTAAGAATTAGCAAGGGGAAAATGTGAGGAGAAATCATAAAGAAAAACAATCATTCAGTTGCTTTAGAGCTGTGATACATTAGAATTGCCCAGAGGCTCTTGTGTTTTTCTTTTGGCTTCATTTATTTTTGAGCTGGTATTGCTATATAGCCAGGCTGGCTTGGATCAGAAGATCTTTCTGCCTCATCCTCCCAAGTACTGGGATTTAGTGGTGTGAACTACCAGTCTGGTTCCCAGGAACTTTGAAAACCTGCCCGTGCTGGGGTCATCAATTCGGTTTTAATTCTATTCAGGGACCAGGAAACAGTATAAAAAATATTTTCAAAAAAATTTTTTTTGCATCTGGGCACTGGTGGCTCATGCCTGAAATCCTAGCTACTCAGGAGGCTGAGATCTGAGGATCTAGGTTCAAAGCCAGCCCCAGCAGGAAAGTCCGTGAAACTCTTGTCTCCAATAAACCACCAGAAAACTGGAAGTGGTGCTATAGCTCAAGTGGTAGAGCACTTGCCTTGAGCTGAAGAGCTGAGAGACAGCCCTCAAGCCCAGAGTTCAAGCCCCATGACCAACAACAAAAAACCCAAAACATTTTGCAGTAATTCTGCTTTGCCATACTTCTCTATAATCAAATTGCCCTATAGGTGATTACTGACATTTGGTTTTGGTTTGTTTTTTGTTGGATGGGGCTTGAACTCTGGGCCTGTCTTCAGCCCTTTAGCTCAAGGCTAGCGCTCTACCATTTGAGCCACTGCACCACTTCCAGTTTTTGGAGTGGTTTATTGGAGATAAGAGTCTCACGGGGCTGAGAAGGTGGCTCAGTGGTAGAGCGCTTGCCTTGCATGCCTGAGGCCCTGGGTTCGATTACTCAGCACCATGTAAGCAAAAAGAAAAAAAAAGCCGGAAGTGGCGCTGTGCTCAAGTGGTAGAGTGCTAGCCTTGAGCTGAAGAGCTGAGGGTCAGCGCCCAGGCCCAGAAGTTCAGGCCCCACGACCGGGCCCCCCCCCAAAAAAAAAGAGTCTCATGGATTTTCCTGCCCGGGCTGGCTTTGAACTTCAATCCTAGATCTCGGCCTCCTGAGTAGCTAGGATTACAGGTGTGAGCCACTGGTGCCTGGCTTAGTTATTACTGACGTTTGGATTGACTTATGAGAAATAAAATTTGCTAAGTATCTATGTTGAGAAGATATTGCTCTTTTTTATGTTTTTTATTGTAAAAATACTGTACAGAGGGGTTACAGTTACATGAGTAAGGTAACAAGTACATTTCCTATCAACCTTGTTACCTCCTCCTTTGTTTTCCCTTACCATCCCTTCCCTACTCACCTCCCCAACTCTTCCCTCCCCCCAAATTGTAAAGTTCATTTTCAACATCTTGATATTGCTCTTTTTTTATTAAAAAGTTTTAATTGTTATTATAAAGGTGATATACATGGGGATTACAGTTACATAAGTCAGGTACTGAGTTCGTTTCTTTTTGGGCAGTGTCACCCCTTCCCTTGCTCTCTTCCAATTTTTTCCATCTCTCCCCACAATTCATTTTCTTTTTTTTTGGGTCCGGTTGTGGGGCCTGAACTCTGGGCCTGGGCGCTGTCCCTCAGTTCTTCAGCTCAAGGCTAGCGCTCTACCACTTGAGCCACAGTGCCACTTCCGTCTTTTTTTCTTTTTGCTTATATGGTGCTGAGGAATCGAACCCAGGGCCTCATGCATGCAAGGCAAGCACTCTACCACTGAGCCACCTTCCCAGCCCCCACAATTCATTTTCAACATAGTGTCTAGTGGGTACTGCTGCTGCATTTGTTTATCCTTTTCCTTCCCATTTCTGTATCCCCCCTTACCCTCCTGAGGGATATTGCTGTTTTGAACAGATTTTTTTTTTTTTAGTCAGTCGTGGGGCCTGAACTCTGGGTCTGGGCTCTGTCCCTTAGCTCTTCAGCTCAAGGCTAGTGCTCTACCACTTGAGCCACAGTGCCACTTCTGGGGTTTTTCTGCTTATGTGGTGCTGAGGAATTGAACCCAAGGCCTCATGCATGGAAGGCAAGTACTCTACCACCGAGCCACCTTCCCAGCCTTGAGCAGATTTTTTTTTTTTTTTTTTTGGGTCCGGTCGTGGGGCCTGAACTCTGGGCCTGGGCTCTGTCCCTCAGCTCTTCAGCTCAAGGCTAGCGCTCTACCACTTGAGCCACAGTGCCACTTCCGGCTTTTTTCATTTTGCTTATGTGGTGCTGAGGAATCGAACCCAGGGCCTCATGCATGCAAGGCAAGCGCTCTACCACTGAGCCACCTTCCCAGCCCTTGAGCAGATTTTTGAAATGCTTTTTGTTTGCATTTATGTTGAGTATGAGAACATGCTAGCTATATTTTATTGCTAAAGTATTATAAATTAGGAGATAAGTTTTATTAGTATAGCAGGCAAGCTTTTTTTTTTTTTTTCCTCCTCATCTGGGTACCAGGTGGCTGGTGCCAGTAGTGCTAGCTACTCAGGAAGCTGAGATCTGGAGGGTCTTGGTTTGAAGTTAGTCTGGGCAGAAAAGTTCTCAGGACTACATGGCTAACCAAAAAAATGGGCTGAAGATTTGACTTAAGTTTTAGAGTGCCAGCCCTTCAGCCCTAAGTAATAAAACCAAGCAGGCATGAGACCCTGAGTTGAAATCTTTTTTTTTTTTTGTCGGTCGTGGGGCTTGAACTCTGGGCCTGGGCGCTGTCCTTCAGCTCTTCAGCTCAGGGCGAGCGCTCTACCACTTGAGCTACAGCACCACTTCCGGTTTTCTGGTGGTTTATTTGAGATAGGAGTCTCACGGTCTCTCCTGCCCGGGCTGGCTTTGAACCGCGATCCTCAGTTCTTAGCCTCCTGAGTAGCTAGGATTACAGGCGTGAGCCACCAGCGCCCGGCTCAGGAATCATTTTTAAACTTGATCCTGTATCTGCATTATCCTGAATATTGAATACTGGTTGGTCATAGTTGATCTTCATAAACATAAACTGAGGCACTACGAAATGGAAAAAGTGTGATTTTGTTCAGCATTTTGTGCTAAGGCACAAGATTTTCTATGAGAGATAAACTGGAAAGAAATCTTCCTCCTAAACTCTTTAATTAATTAAAGGGTTTTCCTCTGGTTAGTTGAGTTTAACTAGTATTTTTAGTAAAAATATGTTATCGACTGGCACATTTACTGCCTAAGCCCAAATGGAATATATTAATTCCTATTCCCCCAGCACCAAAAAGAGTCATGACCAGTGCAAGAGAGTTGGGAGAGGTTTTGGTATACTTATCCTGGAGTATGATAGTTTTTCCTTGGCTTGCTTTAGGAACTTCAGTGACTGCCAGAAAAGACAGGCATGAAAATGGCATGCCTCTCTTTTTGGGTATGTTGTTCTTGCTCTGTGGTATTTCTAAAGAGGACGGAAAACTCAGGTCATAATTCTACCATGAGTCATACAATTTGCTTCATAAAGTGTTTTTATAACTTTGGTTATTTTGCTTTTGGGACTTCTATAGACAGTAAGGATGAACAGTGAGGCTGGTTCATAACCCAGTGTGTTTATACCTATGAGATTTTAGAAATGGTTGGAGACATTTTGGGATGTCATGACCTATAGGGAACATTGCTTAAATATCTTGGTATGTAGTGGGAACAGGCCAGGGAGACTGTAAAATATCCTATAGTGCCCTTCTCCACCTGCCCCCCCCCCCCCCCCCCCAGCAAAGAGTTCTGTGGCCCTAAATGTCAGAATGCCAATGTTTTGAAACCTTGATACACACTGTTAAATTAATGAATGAATACTCTTTGGATTGTTTTTTGCTTGTTTGCAGTGCTGTGGATGGAGGCCAGTGGTCTACCATTGAGCTACATTCCCAACTCTGAATTTCTTTCTCTCTCTCTTTCTTTCTTTCTTTCTTTCTTTCTTTCTGTCTGTCTGTCTGTCTGTCTTTCTTTCTTTCCTTCCTTCCTTCCTTCCTTTCTTTCTTTTTTTTTTTTGTTGGTCCATGGGGCTTGAACTCTGGGCCTGGGTGCTGTCCCTCAGCTCCAGGCTAGTGCTCTACCACTTGAGCCACAGTGCCGCTTCCAGCTTTTTCTGTTTATGTGGTACTGAGGAATTGAACCCAGGGCCTTGGGCTTGTGAGGCAAGCACTCTACCACTGAGCCATCTTCCCAGCAGCTCTGAATTTCTAAAGGAACAATAATAACTACTTTCATCACTGTTTGGATGGTCTCAAATATTTGAGGTGATATTTATCATTTTCGTGTGTGTGTGTGTGTGTGTGTGTGTGTGTGTTATGCTGGGGTAGAGTCCAGGACCTTGTGCATGCTAGGAAAGTACTTTACTACAGAGCCTATACCTTTAGCCCACACCATAATGATTTTATGACAGAGCTTACTAGATTTATGTTCATGTGTAAGACAGAAAGACCAACTATAATTAGTTGTGCAGTTCACTTTTATTCAGCAAGTATAGGTAGCTCCGTTTTCTGTTGTGGAGATTGACCCCAGGCTTCTTGCGTTTCAATCATGTGCTCTACTGCTGGCTTTTTTTTTTTTTTTAAAGGACTATAACTCTAGTGAGAATCAATGTTGTAATTTGCACATGGTCTCTGTAATTCTTCCCAGTAATCAATTTGATCTGTTGTTAGTCTTTCAACTTCATTCACTTTGGGTTGTTGTCATTTTAGTGTCGAGCTAGTCTGTGGAATGAAATTACTGTAGCGATTACTTAAACAGTCATATGAAACCTGTTAGTCTGGTTAAGATGTGTCAAAAGTAAAGGATGAATCAATACTTTAAGTAATTAGGAAAAAGTTTGTAGTTTCCACATAAATTGTTAGGTTGTTTTGTAATTATCTAAAGGTTGTAACATTTTCTTCCTTTCTTCCTTCCTTCCTTCCTTCCTTCCTTCCTTCCTTCCCTCTCTCTCTCTTTCTTTCTTTTTGTCGATCGTGGGGCTTGAACTCTGGGCCTGGGCACTGTCCCTCAGCTCTTTAGCTCAAGGCAAGTGCTCTACCACTTGAGCCACAGCGCCACTTCCTGTTTTCTGATGCTTCCTGTTTTCTGGTCTCACGGAAACCGGGCATCGGTGGCTCACGCTTGTAATCCTAGCTACTCAGGAGGCTGAGATCTGAGGATCACGGTTCAAAGCCAGCCCGGGCAGGAACGTCCATGAGACTCTTATCTCCAATAAACTACTAGAAAACTGGAAGTGGTGCTGTGCTCAAGCAATAGAGCGCTCGCCTTGAGCTGAACAGCCCAGGGACAGCGCCCAAGCCTGGGGTTCAAGCCCTACGACCGACCAAAAAGAGTCTCATGGACTTTTCTGCCCAGGCTGGCTTTGAACTGTGATCCTCAGATCTCAGCCAGAATTCTGAGTAGCTAGGATTACAAGCATGAGCCACCAGCGCCCGATGGTTGTAACATTTTCTAAATAGATGAAATGATGGCTAGTATAGTATTGTACCAACTATTTACAGTAATAGGAATTAGCAATATAGTGTTTCTACTTTTTTTTTTTTTTGTGCATGTGGGGATTGAACTTGGGGCTTGGGCGCTGTCCCTGAGCTCAGGCTAGTACTTTACCACTTTGAGCCACAGCTCCGCTTTTGGTTTTTCTGATGGTTAATTGGAGATAAGAATCTTGTAGATAGGCTGCAAAGGTGGCTTAGTGGTAGAGTGCTTGCCTAGTATGAATGAAGACCTGAAGTAGAACTGTGGCTCAAGTAGTAGAGTGCTTGAGCAAAAGAAGCTCAGGGAGAGCGCCCAGGCCCTGAGTTTAAGCCCCAGGACTGGCACACACAAAAAATCTTGTCGACATTAACTGCCTGGGCTGGCTTTGAACTGAGATCCTCAGATCTCAGCCTCCTGAGTAGCTAGGATTACAGGTGTGAGCCACCGGTGCCTGGCTTCCATCTTTTTATAAAAGCATATATTTGGTGGTTGTTTTCTGGTCTACTGGGGCTTGAACTCTGGGCCTCCTCACACAGGCTTTCTCACTGCTAGCACTCTACCACTTGAGCTATGCCTCCAGTCTGGCATTTTGTTGGGGTATTTTAGAGTTCTGGCCATAGTCTGGTAGATCTTAACCTCCTCAGTAGTTAGGGTTATAGTAAAACATACGTTTTAAAAGTTTATTTTATTGCATATGGATGCTACCTATAACTCTAGATAGGCCAACTCTTTGTATATTTGTAAAAATGTCATATCTGTTATTCGTATTCTTTTTTTTTTTTTTTTTTTGGTCCGGTCGTGGGCTTGAACTCGGCCTGGGCACTGTCCCTCAGCTCTTCAGCTCAAGGCTAGCGCTCTACCACTTGAGCCACAGCGCCACTTCCAGCTTTTTTCTTTTTGCTTATGTGGTGCTGAGGAATCGAACCCAGGGCCTCAGGAATGCAAGGCAAGCGCTGTACCACTGAGCCACCTTCCTAGCCCCTATTCATATTCATTTAAATGCAGGTGATATAGCACTAACTGTTTTCTCAGTCTGCAGTTGCAGATCTGGGAAAATAATTACTTCCCTAAAGAAAAAAGGCTTGTAGGGGCTAGGAAGGTGGCTCAATGGTAGAGTGCTTACCTTTGTATGCATGAGGCCCTGGGTTCGATTCCTCAGCACCACATAAACAAAAAATGCTGGAAGTGGCACTGTGGCTCAAGTAGTAGAGCACTAGCCTTGAGCTGAAGACCTGAGGGACAGTGCCTAGGCCCAGAGTACAAGCCCTACGACTAGGGGGAAAAAAAGGCGTGTAAGGTTGCCATTTAAAGGTACTATCCCTGGAGATTAGGTAAAATGTTCAGACTTTAAGATTTCTGGAAGCCGAGTACTAGTGGCTTTGCCAAAGCAGGAATTTATATTATGGAAAGAAGAGGGTAGACTGGGTGGATTATTGCATCTAAGAAGATAGAAATGACCTGGGTACTGGTGGCTCACACCTATAATCTTAGCTATTCAGGAAGCTGAGATCCTAGGATCATAGTTTGAATCTAATGGGTAGGAAAGTCCATGAGACTCTTTTTTTTTTTGTCGGTCGTGGGGCTTGAACTCTGGGCCTGGGCGCTGTCCCTCAGCTCTTCAGCTCAAGGCGAGCGCTCTACCACTTGAGCTACAGCGCCACTTCTGGTTTTCTGGTGGTTTATTGGAGATAGGAGTTTCACGGTCTCTCCTGCCCGGGCTGGCTTTGAACCGCGATCCTCAGATCTCAGCCTCCTGAGTAGCTAGGATTACAGGCGTGAGCCACCAGCGCCCGGCTCCATGAGACTCTTAACTCCAATTAAACAATAAAAATGCTGTTAAGTGGCGCTGTGGCTCAAATGGTAGAGCACTAGCCTTGAGCAAAAAGCTCAAGGACAGAGCCCAGGCCCTGAATTCAAGCCCTAGGACTAGCACCAAAAGAGAGAGAGAGACAGAGAGAGAGACAGACAGAGAGACAGAGAGACAGAGAGACAGAGAGACAGAGAGGATAGATAGAACTGGGAAAATGTAGAAGTGTTGAGAGATTTGAGAGAAGTAACTGAGAGCATATCTTTGACAATACAAAACGTAGACTTGTAAATGTTAAACCCTTGACTCATTTTACTGAAGACTGGACATGCCCAGGATCACATAGGCTGTAAGTGGTATAACTGGAATAGGAACTTGTCTCCTGACTTCAAGTTCGTAGATTTCCAAATATCCTTCTTGGGAGTGAGGTGGGTGGAACATCTGGATGAATCTTCTTTGTCAGTTAAACATTTGAACATTGAAGTGCACGTTAGAGAGCTAATAAAGTTTTATCATCAAAATAGAGGTATTAACCAGTACTGGTGACTCATGCCTGTACGGTAATCCTAGCTACTCGGGATGTTGAAATCAGGATTGCTGTTCAAAGCCAGCTGAGGTAGGAAAGTCCTTGAGACTTTCACTTATTTATTTATTTATTTATTTATTTATTTATTTATTTATTTATTTATTTATTTATTTATTTTTGGTAGTAGGGCTTGAATTCTGGGCCTGGGCGCTGTCCCTCAGCTCTTCAGCTCAAGGCTAGTACTCTACCACTTGAGCCACAGTTCCACTTCGGTTTTTTGGTGGTTAAATGGAGATAAGTCTCACACACTTTGTTGCCTGGGCTGGCTTTGAACCATACTCCTCAGATCTCAGCCTCCTGTATAGCTAGGATTACAGGTGTGAGCCACCAGCCCTCGGCTCCTTGAGAGGTTTTTTTTTTTTTTTTGTCGGTCGTGGGGCTTGAACTCTAGGCTGGGCCAGGGCGCTGTCCCTCAGCTCTTCAGCTCAAGGCTAGCACTCTACCACTTGAGCCACAGCGCCACTTCTGGTTTATGTGGTACTGAGGAATTGAACCCAGGGCCTCATGCAAGCAAGGCAAGCCACTCTACCACTGAGCCACCTTCACAGCCCCTCCTTGAGACTCTTTTGTGGATCATGGGGTTTGAACTCGGCTTGGGCGCTGTCCCTGCGCTCTTCAGCTCAAGGCAAGCGCTCTACCGCTTGAGCCACAGAGCCACTTCCAGTTTTCTAGTGGTTAATTGGAGATAAGAGTCTCATGGACTTTTCTGCCCTGGCTGGCTTTGAACTGTGATCCTCAGATCTCAGCCTTCTGAGTAGCTAGGATTACAGGCGTGAGCCACCAGGTGCTCTGCTTGAGACTCTTATCTCTAACAAACTACCAAGAAGCTGGAATTGGAGCTGTGGCCCAAGTGATAGAGTGCTAGCCTTGAGCAAAAAAGTTTAGCAACAGTGCCCAGGACCTGAGTTCAAGCCCCAGGACTAGCACACAAAAAAATAGAGGTATGGTTGCAATGATAAGAATAAGAGCTCATTAAGGGAGTGAATAATTGGAAGGGGTGGGAGGGGTGGGAGCTGGGAAGGGGAAACAAAGGAGGAGGCAACAATGCTTGATAAGAAATGTACTTATTACCTTGTCCATGTAATTGTAACCTCTCTGTAAGGTATTTTTACAATAAAAATTGAAAAAAAAAGGGAGTGAGTAAGAATTGGAAGAGACTGAAGCACAGCCTTAGTGTATATCCACCCACTGGAGGCTGAAGAAGAAAAATCTAGTGAAAGGAAGGGCTAGGAGGCTAGATTGCCTTTTTTTGTTCTAGGCTGTACTAGGATCTAAACTTAGGAACTTGTGCATGCTAAGCAGTCACTTTATCAATTGAGCCAAGTCTTTACCTTTTGTATTTGGTGTCAATCCTGGAGCTTGAACTCAGAGCCTGAGCACTGTCCCTAACCTTCTTTGCTCAAGGCTAGCATTCTACCACTGGAGCCACAGCTCTACTAATGGCTTTTTGGTGGTTGATTGACAGTAAGAGTCTCATAGGCACCTGGGTTGGCTTCAAACCGGGATCCTCAGATCTCAGCCCCCAGTTTAGCTAGGATTACAGATGTGAGCCTCTAGCATCTTTTGCTTTTTTTAGTTTTATTTTTTTCTTATAGCATCTCATACTTTTGTACAGGCCAGATTCAACCATGAACCACCACCTATGTCTTCTGAATAACTAGGATTACAGATAATGCGTGACCATATATGTTTCTTTTGCCTGGGCTGGCCTCAAACCTCAGTCCTCATCTCTGTCTTCTGAGTAACTGGGCTTAAAGGTCTGTACCATACACCTGGTAGGTAGGTTGGTTGATCTCTACCTACTTACCAACCTACTTACCTATCCACCTATCTATACCGTATTTCATTCTGTAGCCCAGATTGGCCTTGAACTGTATATCCTTCCTTCTGCCTTAACTCCTCTCACTGCTAGAATTACAAGGTTATAAACATATGCCAGGTTTAGAAGTAGTTGGCAATTTGTGTTTTGTCAAAAAGAGGCAGTTTTGTCAAAGAAAGGCAGAGTTCAGTAAGAGTCGAAATGGCCACTGGCTTTGGTAAAAGAGGTCAGTGGTAAATTAGGGAATGATTTCAACAGAGAGATTAAGAGGCAAGCCAAATTTCCAGATGTAAAGGGAATGGGTAGATAACGAATGGATGAAGACATACCTTTCAAGGAGTTTAGCAATGAATAAATGGGAGGACGAAGGGAAGAAACCATTTTGTATGAGATACTGGGGCTGAATATGACAGTTTCTCTGATCCCAGACTAAGAAGTCTGGCTGGTAAATCCTAATTACAGTAGGATAGTTAGGATGAAAGCTAAAAGTATGTACCAGGTTTCAGTGGGAAAAAAAGCTTGTGGAAGGAGAAACTTCCTTTCAGTTCCTAGAAATGACTCAGATGCTGTGCTTTGACATGGGTATTAAGTTTATAAATGAAGATGAAAGTAGTTAGAAATTTCTCTAGAGTCACATTGTGACTATTTTGAAATTTGACTAATCTACATTTTTTTTTATTGTTTACTTCATGAGGGTATTGCTCTGGAAACATGGAGGATATATTATTGAATAAAAAAATGACAAAAATGCTGGGCACCAGTGGCTCATACCTGTAATCCTAGCTACTCAGGAGACTAAGATCTGAGGATCACAGTTCAAAGCCAGCTCGGGCAGGAAACTCCGTGAGACTCTTATCTCCAATAAACTACTCAGAAAATTGGAAGTGGTGATGTGGCTCAAATGGTAGAGTATTAGCATTGAGTTGGAGTTGGAGAGCTGAGGGACAGCGCCTAGACTCAGAGTTCAAGCCCCACGACTGACCAAAAAAAAAAAAAAAAAATCCTGTCCTTTTAAACTTACATTTGGAGGGGAGAAAGCCAGGATTTAGGCCCAGGTCCCTCAGCTAAACAAAATCTGTCACTGTCTCTTTCTCTCTCCCTCTCCCTCTCTCCCTCTCTCTTTCCCTCTTTCCTTCCCTCTCTCTCTCTTTCTCTTCCTCTCTCCCTCTCTGTTAGTCCTAAGGCCTGAACTCTTGGGCCTAGGCGCTGTCCCTGAATTTTTCAGCTCAAGGCTAGCACTCTACCACCTGTACCATAACGCTACTTCTGACTTTTTCTGCTTATGTGGTGCTGAGAAATCGAACCCAGGGCCTCATGCATGCAAGGCAAGCACTCTACCACTAAGCCACCTTCCCAGAACTCTTTCTCTTTCTTTTGGTGACAGTCCTGGGGCTTGAACTCAGGATCTAGGTGCTGTCCCTAAGCATTTTTTGCTCAAGGCTAGTGCTCTACCTCTTGAGCCACAACTCTACTTTCAGCTTTTTGGAAGTTTAGTAGAGGTATGAGTCTCATGAACTTTTCTGACTCTGCTCGCTTTGAACAGTGATTCTCAGATCTTAGCCTACTAAGTGGCTAGGATTATAGCTGGCACTTGATGTAGGCAGACATTTTTCATTTATATAAAAGTGAAGCAGTATGGCAGTTCTGCTGCAATAAATCCTATGCCCTGCCTTTTTTGTGGGTTTAGGGTGTTGCCCTCATGTTCCTGAAGCAGAGTGACTCACTCTTACTTAGCCAGCAGCGAAGGGGGAAAAAATGCCTGATCTGAAAGTTGCCTATGTCTTTTCAAATCATTGATGTAGGTCAGAACTTGGTCAATGGTTATTCTACAGTTACATGATTGTGTTGGAAGCCAGGTACTGATGGCTCATCTCTATAATCCTAGCAACTTGGGAGGCTGAGATCTCAGAATCAAGGTTTGAAACCTGCCCAGGCAGCAAAATCAATGAGTCTCTCTTACCTTCAATTAACCACACAGATCTTGTGGCTGGAGTGCTAGAGCACTAGCCTTGAGCAAACAAGCCCAGGTACAGTGTCAGGTCTTGAGTTCAGGCTCTAGGATTGGCACCAAAAAACTAAAAAAGATTGGGTTGTTAATAGGCCTAACTAGCCGTGCCCTTGTGGCTTACACCTGTGATCCTAGCTACTCAGGAGGCTGAGATTTGAGGATTATAATAGGAAGCCAGCCTGGTCAGGAGGAGACTCTTATTTTTGTTTGTCTGTTTTGTTTTTTGGGTCCGGTCGTGGGGCCTGAACTCTGGGCCTGGGCGCTGTCCCTCAGCTCTTCAGCTCAAGGCTAGCTCTCTACTACTTGAGCCACAGCGCCACTTCTGGCTTTTTTTCTTTTTTGCTTATGTGGTGCTGAGGAATCGAACCCAGGGCCTCATGCATGCAAGGCAAGGGCTCTACCACTGAGCCACCTTCCCAGCCCCAGGAGGAGACTCTTATCTTCAATTAACTACCAGAAAACTGGAAGTGGTGCTGTGGCTCAAAGTGGTAGAGCATTAATCTTGAGTGATCCCGGGCCCTGAGTTCAAGATCCTTGACCACCACCACTACCAACAAAAAAGCCCAATTAGAAACCTATTACTTAATAGGAAGCAGAAATGAATATTGGAAAATTATCAGCCATCACTCAGGACTTTTATTTGTGCTTCTTTTTTTATTTTTTGTTGGTCGGAGGGCTTGAACTCAGCTTGGGCACTGTCCTTGAGCTCTTCAGCTCCTTGAACTACTGCTCTACTTTCAGCTTTTTCTTGGCTAACTAGAGATAAGAGTCTCACAGACTCCTGTCTGGGCTGGCTTGGAACCTTGATCCTCGATCTCAGCTTCCTGAATAGTTAGGATTACAGGTGTGAACCACTGGCTCCTGGCTGTCATTGTTTTAAAACTTGGAATGCTTATTTGTTTCTTGGGGATTTGTTTTTTGTTTTTTGTTCATGTGGAGCCTGAACCCTGGGCCTGGGTGCTGTCCCTCAGCTCTTCACCTCACTCTACCACTTCTAGCACTCTACCACTTGAGCCACTGTGCCACTTCTGGTTTTCTGGTAGTTTATTGGAGATAAGAGTCTTACAGGCTGTCTTTGAACCATGAGCCTCAGATCTCAGCCTCCCGAGTAGCTAGGATTACAAGTGTGAGCCACTGGCACCTGACTCTTGGGGATTTCTTCTTCTTCTTTTTTTTTTTTTTTTTGTCGGTCCTGGGGCCTGAACTCTCGGCCTGGGCTCTGTCCCTCAGCTCTTCAGCTCAAAGCTAGTGCTCTACCACTTGAGCCACAGCGCCATTTCCAGCTTTTTTCTGCTTATGTGGTGCTGAGGAATCGAACCCAAGGGCTCATGCATGCAAGGCAAGCACTCTACCATGGAGCCACCCTTCTAGCTCCTATTGGAGATTTCTATATTGATTCTGGATGTGAGTCCTTTGGAAATAGGTATTGTGAACATTTTCTCTGAATCTATAGCTTGCCTTTTAACTCATTGTCATCTTACTAGTCAGGTGATGTATAGAGGAGTTACTATTTCAAGTAATGAGTACATTTCTCTTTGGGCAATGTCACCCCTTCTTTTGCTTTCTCTTCTTCCCCTTCTGGTTCTTACTCACACATTGTATATATAGTTCATTTTCAGCATAGTGTCTACTGAGTACCAAAGCTGCATTTGTTCACTCTTTGTTCCTCCATTTCTATGTCCTCTCTCACTCCCCCCAAAAGATAGATAAACAAGCAGGACAAAAAAAAAAAAAAAAAAAAAAACCAAGAAATAAACAAAGAGGAAAAACAAGCAACCTTGTTTCTATTTTCTGGAATTCATTTTGATAAATATCTTAATATTCCAGAGGTGTTGTGCCTTTGGGTTTCTCCCTTGAGAGTATTTTCCTTGCTGGCCGGGCCCTGGTGGCTTACGTCTGTAATCCTAGTTACTCAGTTACTCAGTAGGCTGAGATCTGAGGATCACAGTTCAAAGCCAGCCGGGGCAGAAAAGTTGGAGACTCTTATCTCCAATTGACCAACAGAAAACTGGAAGTGGTGCTGTGGCTCAAAGTGGTAGAGTTCTTTTTTTTTTTTTTTGTCGGTTGTGGGGCTTGAACTCTGGGCCTAGGCACTGTCCCTCAGCTCTTCAGCTAAAGGCGACTGCTCTATCACTTGAGCCACAGCTCCACTTCTGGTTTTCTAGTGGTTTGTTGTAGATAGAAGTCTCATGGTCTTTCCTGCCCCGGCTGGCTTGAACTCTGGGACTGGGCACTGTCCCTGAGCTCTTCAGCTCAAGAGAGCACTCTACTACCAGAAACACAGCACTACTTCTGGTTTTTTAAGTGGTTTAGTGAAGATAAGAGTCTCACAGACTTTTCTGCCTGGGCTGGCTTTGAACCTCGATCCTCAAATCTCAGCCTCCTGAGTAGCTGGAATTACAGGCATGAGCCACCAGCGCCCGCTGTAAAGTGGTAGAGTTCTAACCTTGAGCTGAAGAGCTCTGGGACAGCACCCAGGCCCATGGGGAAAAAAAAGTATTTTCCTTTAGTCTTAGAGTGTGTGAATGCCTAGAGACCAATGTATTTTATATCTAGCTTTCACATATAAAAGAAAAGATGTGTGTCTCTGAGCTTGACTTAGGTCACTTTACATGATTTTTCCTAGGTCCATTCGTTTCCCTGCAAATGACATATTATTTTAATGGCTGTATAAAATTCTATTGTGTATAAGTGCCACAGTTTTTTGATCCACTTATCTATTGTAGGGCACCTGGGATGTTTCCACAACTTGGCTATGGTGAATAGTGCTGCAGTAAATATGGATGTACAAGTGTCTTTATGGTATCCTGGCTTATGACATTCTGGGTAGATGCCCAAGAGTGGTATGGCTGGATTGTAGAGAAGATCTATGTTTCATTTTTTTTGAGGAACCTCTAGACCATCATTGGCATCTTATAATGAAAAGATATTTTTAATTTTAATGAAGTCTAATTTGTATTTTTCCCCTTTAATAGTGTATTTGTGCTCTATTTAAAAAAGGTTTTTCTTAATCAAAATGAACTCCGGGAAATGGAAACAAGGTTTTTTTCCTTTGTTGTTGTTTTCTTTTTGTCTTGTTTGTTTATCTGTCTTTGGGAAGGCAAGGGGCAGGCACAAAAATAGAGGGACAAAAGGTGAACAAATGCAGCAGTGGTACTTACTAATTATACAACTTGTAGGTGAGGACAAGAGAGAAAAACAGAGAGGGGAAGGGGTTACATTGTCCAAAAAGAAATATAGTCATTAGGGGCTGGGAAGGTGGCTCAGTGGTAGAGCGCTTGCCTTACATGCCTGAGGCCCTGGGTTCGATTCCTCAGCACCACATAAGCAAAAAGAAAAAAGCCAGAAGTGGCACTGTGGCTCAAGTGGTAGAGCGCTAGCCTTGAGCTGAAGAGCTGAGGGACAATGCCCGGGCCCAGAGTTCAGGCCCTATGACTGGACCACCCCCCCCCCAAAAAAAAAATAAAGGCACACAACCAACCACGTGTTTAAAAAAAAAAAAAAAAAGAAATATAGTCATTACTTTTCTTAACCCCTCTGTATACCACATTTACAGTAATTTAAATAAAAGAAGGTTTTTGCTTTTTCCATGTTCAAAAATAATGTAGTCCATGTGCTGATGATTTAGGTCTGTAATCCTCACTATTCAGGAGGCCTAGGTTTAGAAGATTGTTCTAGTCTAGGCAGAAAAGTCCTTGAAACTGTTGTCTCCAAAATAATTAGCAAAAAGCATGACTGGAATCAGTGGCTTAAATGGTTGAGTGCCAGTTGAGCAAACAAGTTGAGTGAGCACAAGGCCCTGAGTTCAAATATTAGTACCACCACCACCAAAAATTGTGTGTGTGTTTGTATACTGTTGAGTATAGAAAATGTTAAGTACATAAAATGTTCAAAACTAGCTGGATAAAATGTGTGAAACTGGCTACACAGGAGGCAGAGATCAGAGGATTGTAGTTAGCCCTAGCAGGAAGCAAGACTGACCTCAATACAATAGTTGGGCATGGAAATATTGCCTGTTACCTCAGCTTTGTAGGAAGCATGAGTAAGAGAATTGTGGTCCAGACCTGCTGGGGCAAAAGGCTTGAGACCCTATCAGAAAAATAAAGCAAAAAGGGATGAGGAATGTGGCTAAAATGGTAGAGCCCCTGCCTAACAAATGCAAAGCCCTAAGTCAAACCCCAATACCACCAAAATAAAAAATATTTTTGAAATTAGTTTTTTCTTTCCACATTGACAGGTGATGCCATGGAAAACGGAAAGCCTGGTCCAGTGCAAGTTGTTTTGGTTCACAAAGAACAACATTCCTTTGAGCTAGAAGAGAAAGCTTTGGCTAGCATCCTTCTACAGGAACATATTCGAGATCTTGATGTGGTGGTGGTGTCAGTGGCTGGTGCCTTCCGAAAGGGCAAATCCTTTATTCTGGACTTCATGCTGCGATACTTGTATTCTCAGGTAAGGAAGAATGAGTTTGTTACAAGGTAGAAAAGAGCAAAAAACAGCCAGGTGCTAGTGGCTCATTCCTGTAATCCTAGCTACTCAAGAGGGTGAGATCTGAGGATTGCGGTTTGAAGCCAGAAGCTAGCCAAGGCAAGAAACTCTTACCTCCAATTAATCACAGAAAAAGCCAGAAGTGGTTGTGTAACTCAAATGGTAGAGGGCTAGCCTTGAATAAAAGGAGCTTAGGGACAACACCCAGGCCCAGAGTTTAAGGTCCAAGACTGGCAGAAAAAGAAGAAAAGAGGGGGCTGGGAAGGTGGCTCAGTGGTAGAGTGCTTGCCTTGCATGCCTGAGGCCCTGGGTTCGATTCCTCAGCACCATATAAGCAAAAAGAAAAAAGCCAAAAGTGGCGCTGTGGCTCAAGTGGTAGAGTGCTAGCCTTGAGCTGAAGAGCTGAGGGACAGCGCCTAGGCCCAGAGTTCAGGCCCCATGACCGGACACCCCCCCCCCCAAAAAAAAGAAAAAAAAAGAAAAAGCATAAAAGCTTATGAATTGTCCTTGATGTATAAAATTGCTTGTTTAAGATTGAATGTGAGGGGGCTGGGAAGGTGACTCAGTGGTAGAGCGCTTGCCTTGCATGCATGAGGCCCTGGGTTCGATTCCCCAGCACCACATAAGCAAAAAGAAAAAAAAGCTGGAAGTGGTAGAGTGCTAGCCTTGAGCTGAAGAGCTGAGGGGCAGCTTCCAGGCCCAGAGTTCAGGCCCCACGACCGGACCCCAAAAAAAAAAAAACAAAAAGATTGAATGTTGGGGTGATTGAGACGGGGAGGGGTAAGAAAGTTCAAAGGGGTTGGGGCTGGGAAGGTGGCTCAGTGGTAGAGTGCTTGCCTTGCATGCATGAGGCCCTGGGTTCGATTCCTCAGCCCCACATAAGCAGAAAAAAAAAGCTGGAAGTGGCACTGTGGCTCAAGTGGTAGAGCGCTAGCCTTGAGCTGAAGAGCTAAGGGACAGCGCCCAGGCCCAGAGTTCAGGCCCACGACCGGACCCAAAAAAAAAAAAAAGAAAGTTCAAAGGGGTGACATTGACCAGATGCATGGTATTCATAAACTGCTTTGTTGAATGGCAACTCCTGTGTACAACTGCTTAAAAATTAAAATAAAAAAAAAAAGATTTAATGTGGGAGCTGGGAATGTAGCTTTGTTTTGGAGCTTACCATGCTTGAGGTGTGGTTTGATACCTAGTACTTTACAAAAAATAAGTGCCAAGGATTTAGTGAGTGTGTCTCATTTCTTCTGTAGAAGGAAGGTGGCCATTTAAACTGGTTGGGTGACCCAGAAGAACCATTAACAGGATTTTCGTGGAGAGGAGGCTCTGACCCAGAAACCACTGGAATTCAGATATGGAGTGAAGTTTTCACTCTAGAGAAGCCAGGTGGGAAGAAGGTAAGGATGAAAAGACTTAGAAATCATAGCAAGAACGTACCATAAGAATCTTCATGTGGGGGCTGGGAAGGTGGCTCAGTGGTAGAGCGCTTGCCTTGCAATGCATGAGGCCCTGGGTTCAATTCCTCAGCACCATATAAGAAAAAAGCCGGAAGTGGCGCTGTGGCTCAAGCGGTAGAGCGCTAGTCTTGAGCTGAAGAGCTGAGGGACAGCGCCCAGGCCCAGAGTTCAGGCCCCACGACTGGACCCAAAAAAAAAAAAAAAAAAAAAGAATCTTCATGTGTACTGTGCTAATCTAATAAAAGTAATTTTTATCAAGCTGATGTAGGCACGCAGTTTAAAAGTGATGTGTGTTTTAAAAAAATATATGTTGGGCCAGGTGCTGGTGGCTCATGCCTATAATCCTAGCTACCCAAGAGGCTGAGTTCTGTGGATCATGGTTCAAAGCCAGCCCTGGAAGAAAAGTCCGTGAGACTCTTATCTCCAATAAACCACTAGAAAACAGGAAATGGTACTGTGGCTCAAGTGATAGAGCCCTCTCCTTGAGCTGAAGAGTACAGGGACAGTGCCCAGGCCCAGACCAGAGTTCAAGCCCCACAACGGGGGGAGGGGGAACAGGGAGTGGAGAATAAAAACATACATATTTTTAAATAAATATGTGTGTGTGTGTGTGTGTGTGTGTGTGTGTGTGTGTGTGTGTGTGTGTGTGTGTGTGTGTGTGTGTGTGTGTGTGTGTGTGTGTGTGTGTGTGTTGATAAATGTTGGGGTTGGAGAAGTGGCTCAGAGCATCAGCCAACGAGTGAAAGTATTAGATACTGAGTTCAAGTCTCTGTCTCTGACCAAAAAAAAAAAAGAAAACCAAACAAGCAATGAATGACAGCTGGGCCCTTGTGGCTCATGACTATAATTGGTTCTAGCTATATATAATTTGAAGATTGTGGTTTGAAGCTAGCTTGGGCAGAAAAGTCCATGAGACTCCATCACCAGTTAACCATCAAAAAGTCAGACTAGCCAGGTACTGCTGGCTCACACCTGTAATCCTAGCTACTCAGGAGGCTGAGATCTGAGCATCATGGTTCAAAGCCAGCCTGGGCAGAAAAGTCTGTGAGACTCTTATCTTCACTAAACCACTTAAAAAAACAGAAGTAGTGCTGTGTTTCTGGTAGTAGAGTGCTCGTCTTGAGCTGAAGAGCTCAGGGACAGTGCCCAGTCCCAGAGTTCAAGCCCCATGACCCATTTTTTTTTTACAAAAAGGGCTGGGAAGGTGGCTCAATGGTAGAGCGCTTGCCTTGCATGCATGAGGCCCTGGGTTCGATTCCTCAGCACCACATAAGCAAAAAGAAAAAAGCCGGTAGTGGCGCTGTGGCTCAAGTGGTAGAGCACTAGCCTTGAGCTGAAGAGCTGAGGGACAGCGCCCAGGCCCAGAGTTCAGGTCCCATGACCGTACCCCCCCCCCCAAAAAAAAAAAAAGTCAGACTAGAGGCATGGTTTTTAAGTAGTAGAGTGCTAGCCAAGCAAGCAAGCAAGCAAGGCAATATAAAGCCCCTGAGTCCAAACCTTGGTAACATATAATAATAATATTAATAGTAGTAGTAGTAGTATGTGAATATAGTATAAAAGGTCAGATACTTCGTGATAGAATTTTAACAGAATGTAGCTGTCAGTATGGTTGTCTTCTCTCCACCCCAGTTTTCACTTCCCAGAGTCTGGGCTCTCAGTCTGGGCACTGAGAGATCTCATGTTTGGAAGGTAGTCAATTATTTCCCACAGCCTTACCAGTGTATACTGGTTGCAGCTATACCTCTATTTCTGGCTTTTTAATGGTTAATTGGTAGTAAAAGTCTTGTAGACTTTCCTGCCTAGGCTAGCTTCAAACTGTGATCCTCAGACCTCAGACTCCTTTGTACTTAAGATTACTGGCGTGAGCCACCAGTGCATAGCTAGTCTGGCATTTTTGCTAGTTAACTGGAGATAGGGTGTTGGGGACTTTGTTGCCTAGGCTGATTTTGAACCTCTTTCCTCAGATCTCAGCCTTCTGAGAAATTAGAATTACCAAATGAGCCCACTAGTGGCCAAATTTCTTTATTTAAGATTTTTTTTTTATTGGCATGTATTAAGTGTATAATGAGGAGGGCGTTTTACTGTGACATTTCTATACATGCAATAGTATACCCCATCAACCTTACTCTTCTGTCACTCTCCCTTTTTTTCCCCTTTCCACTTCTTGAAATAATTTCAATTGGTTTATTATTCTGTTTTCATATATGCATATAAAATATTTTGACCATATTTACCCTCTTTCACTCTCTCCATTAGCCTTCTTTCTTCCTGTTCATATCTGTTAATACCATAGAACCTGTTTTACTCTCCTATCCATTTTTTAAGTGTATATTAATTGTATCAAGAGATTTTAATATAGGGTATTTTTCTTATGTATATATTAATCAGAATAATTCCTCTGTTGCTGTGTGTGTTTTGTGTTGTGTATATGTATATTGCATGTGTACTAGTACTGGAACTTGAACTCAGGGCATGGGCACTGTCTCACAGCTTTTTTTGCTCGAGGCTGGCACTCTACCACTTGACACAGCTCCACTTCTGGCTTTTTGGCGGCTAATTGTACTTTGCTGCCTGAGTTGGCTTTGAATTGTGATCCTGTAATCTCAGCCTCCTGAGTATCTAGAAGTGGATCCACCAAGCACCTGGCTGGTTTTTTTCCTCCCATATCTGGCCTCATCAGCCCCATGCTCTCATGGCCCATCTGTGATGTAGCATTCATCAGTTCTTGGCTCCCTTTCATAGCTAAACATTTTATTGTGTGTACGCATGTGCGCATGAGAGTGCACACACCCACACACCCACATACACACATACACATACACGCTAGGTGTTGGTGGCTCACACCTGTAATCCTAACTACTCAGGAGGTTGAGATGTGAGGATTGTGGTTCAAAGCCAGCTCAGGCAGAGAGCCTGTGAGACCTTAATAAACTACCAAAAAACTGAAAGTAGAGCTAGAGATAAAGTGATAAAGAATGTTAGCCTTGAAGCTAACAAGGAAGCTCAAGGTCAACACCCAGACCCTGAATTCAAGCCTTAAGACCTGCAACAAGAAACAAAACAAGAAACAACAAATTTGCTAAAACCAACCTACATTTTTCTTTTTTTGGGGGGGGAGGTGTAAGGGTTCGGTTGTGGTGCATGAACTCTGGGCCTGAGTACTGTCCCTCAGCTCTTCAGCTCAAGGCTAGTGCTCTACTACTTGATCCACAGAGCCTCTTCTAGTTTTCTGGTGGTTTATTGGAGATAAGAGTCTTAACCTTGAGCTGGGAAGGTGGCTCAGTGGTAGAGTGCTTACCTCTCATGCATAAGGCCCTGGGTTCACTTCCTCAGCACCACATAAACAGAAAAAGCTGGAAGTGGCGCTGTGGCTCAAGTGGTAGAGCGCTAGCCTTGAGCTAAAGAGCTGAGGGACAGCACCCAGGCCTAGGGTTCAAGCACCATGAGTGACCAAAAAAAAAAAGAAAAGAAAAAAGTCTCACTGTCTTTGAACTGTGATCCAGAGTAGCTAGGATTATAGGCCAGCCTACATTCTTATCAGCCACGCATAAAGCTCAAGTTTCCACATCCTGGCAAGCACCTAATATCATATCTGTTTTGATACAGGGTCTCACTATGTTGTTTAGGTTGACCTCAAAAGCCATGATCTTTTTGTTTCAGTCTTTTGAGTGTTAGGATTACAGTTGTGCATCATTGTTTCCTGTGTGTGTGTGTGTGTGTGTTTTGGGTCCGGTTATGGGGCCTGAACTCTTTGTTTCAGTCTTTTGAGTGTTAGGATTACAGTTGTGCATCATTGTTTCCATTGTGTGTGTGTGTGTGTGTGTGTGTGTGTGTGTTTTGGGTCCGGTTATGGGGCCTGAACTCTTTTGTTTCAGTCTTTTGAGTGTTAGGATTACAGTTGTGCATCATTGTTTCCAGTGTGTGTGTGTGTGTGTGTGTGTGTGTGTGTGTGTGTGTGTGTGTGTGTGTGTGTGTGTGTGTGTGTGTGTGTGTGTGTGTGTGTGTGTGTGTGTGTGTGTGTGTGTGTGTGTGTGTGTGTGTGTGTGTGTGTTTTGGGTCCGGTTATGGGGCCTGAACTCTTTTGTTTCAGTCTTTTGAGTGTTAGGATTATAGTTGTGCATCATTGTTTCCAGTGTGTGTGTGTGTGTGTCCAGTGTGTGTCCAGTGTGTGTGTGTGTGTGTGTGTGTGTGTGTTTTGGGTCCGGTTATGGGGCCTGAACTCTGGGCCTGGGTGCTGTTTTGCTTATGTGGTGCTGAGGAAACGAACCCAGGGCCTCAAGGCAAGCGCTCTACCACTGAGCCACCTTCCCAGCCCTCCATTCTTTTTTAATATAGCCAACCTAGTAGATGTGAAGTAATACTGTTTTTTTTTTTTTTTTTTTTTTTTTGCGGTCCCAGGGCTTGAACTCAGAGCCCAGGAGCTGTCGCTGAGCCTCTTTGTGCCCAAGGCTAGTACTGTACCACTTTAGCCATAGTGCCACTTCCAGCTTTTTCTGAGTGGTTTATTGGAGATAGAGTCTCATGGACTTTCCTGCCCAGCTGGCTTTGAAATGAATCTCTGTAGTTTGGGATTACAGGTGTGAGCCACTGGTGCCTGGCATGAAGTAATATTTCCTTGTGATTTTGAATATATTTGAGTGTATTCAATGTTTGAGTGTTCAAATACTAAGTACATTTGAAAATACAATGTATTTTCCGAGTGACTAATGATGTCTAGTCTCTTTTTACTTGCTTACTACTCACTCGTATCTTCTTGGGAGGACTTATCTAGTGAAATAAATCCATTTCTTTTTTTGGGGGGGTTCGGTCGTGGGGCCTGAACTCTGGACCTGGGTGTTGTCCCTCAGCTCTTCAGCTCAAGGCTAGCGCTCTACCATTTGAGCCAGAGCGCTACTTCCGGCTTTTTTCTTTCTGTTTATGTGGTGCTGAGGAATCGAACCCAGGGCCTCATACATGCAAGGCAAGCACTCTACCACTGAGCCACCTTCCCAGCCCAAATCCATTTCTTTTTGCAGTGGTTGAGGGGATCAAATCCAGGCTTTATACATGCCAGGCAAGTGCTCTACCATGACCTATAATCTCTTTTTTTTTTTTTTTTTGCTGGTCGTGGGGCCTGAACTCTGGGTCTGGGCGCTGTCCCTAAGCTCTTCAGCTCAAGGCTAGCGCTCTACCACTTGAGCCACAGCGCCACTTCCAACCTTTTCTGCTTATGTGGTGCTGAGGAATCGAACCCAGGGCCTCATGCATGCAAGGCAAGCACTCTACCACTGAGCCACCTTCTCAGCCCCCTATAATCTCTTTTACACATTTCCTCCTCCCCTTTATTTTACCTCTGGTGCTGGGATTTTACTCCATAGCCGGGTAGTGAGTGAATTAGATGGCTACTACACATTAGGTCTTTTTTTCTTTCTTTCTGTCTTCCTTTTTTTCTTTGTCTTTCTGTCTTTTTTTTTTTTTTTTTTGTCAGTTGTAGGGATTGAACTCTGGGCCTGGGTGCTGTTCCTCAGCTCTTCAGCTCAAGGCGAGCGCTCTAGCACTTAAGCCACAGCACCACTTCCAGTTTTGTGAGTGGTTTATTGGAGATATGAGTCTCATGGACTTTTCTGCCCGGGCTGGCTTTGAACCTAGATCCTCAGATCTACACCTCCTGAGTAGCTAGGATTACAGGTATGAGCCACCAGGGCCTGGCTAACATTAGGTTTTTCTATGCTGTTTTGTTTGTATACCCTTGTTTTGTATTGTCTTACCAGGTCAGAGAAGATAATTGTCTTCAGCAAATCCTCTCAGCACAATGCTGATAGAACCTATGAGCTTACAGAGTTTTGAATTTCTCACTTACACTTTCTCCTTCCTCACTTTAACCTGTTTGCTTGGTTTTCTTTAGGTTGCAGTTATTTTGATGGATACTCAAGGGGCGTTTGACAGCCAGTCAACTGTGAAAGACTGTGCTACCATCTTCGCTCTAAGTACCATGACCAGCTCTGTTCAGGTAAAACTTTGTACTTGGACATAAGAAGAAATACAATAAAGGAAAGCATCTAGTTTCAGTTATTGTTCTGTTAGCAAAATTCTTGTGATGCTATAGAACTGTTTCTTTCAGATTGTTGATGTAATTAAGCTGTTAGAAGGCCAGAAGGAGCTGAATTATTTTTCTACTTTTATAATTATATATAATGTATTCTGAGCAAACTCAAGTCATTATAAATTGATAAGAAGAGTTTGTGATTTCAGCCATATATTCATAATTTTTGCAGAAGACAGATAATATTACTGTTTAAACTGCCCCCATAATCTTTTGTTTTTTTGGTTGGTCGTGGGGCTTGAACTCTGGGCTTGGGCACTGTCCCTCAGCTCTTCAGCTCAAGGCTAGTGCTCTATCACTTGAGCCACAGCACCACTTCTGGTTTTCTAGTGGTTTATTGGAGATAAGAGTCTCATGGAGTTTCCTGCCCGGCTGGCTTTGAACTGTGATCCTCAGATCTCAGCCTCCTGAGTAGCTAAGATTACAGGTGTGAGCCACCGGCGCCTGGCTCCCCATAATCTTATATGTAATAGTTTAGTAGTATAAAACTTATGTTCAGTGTGTTAGGTTTATTTGGGATTTGTTTGACGAAAGCTAGAACAGTATAAATTTGGATTTTTGTTTTCTAGATTTACAATTTGTCCCAGAACATTCAGGAAGATGATCTTCAACAGCTGCAGGTATATATTCTTCACAGACATTTTGATATCATAATACATCATTTAAAGTTTTCAGTCTAAGAGGTTGAGTATATTGCATATGCCTAGCATATGCAAGACCCTGGTTACTATAAAAATAAGTTTTAAGAGAGGAAAATTTTAGAGCTGAGTAGGTTTTAGCAAATGATTGCAATATGGAGAAAGATTTTTTGTTCATAGTAATTCTCTATACTCTGTGTATTTGTTGCTGAGGTAGAGCAGGGGTGGCTGGGAATGGCCTTTGTCATTTGAGCAAAGAATGGAAGAAAGTGGACAAGGTGTTTTTTGTTTTTGTTTTTTTTTTGGTCTGGTTGTGGGGCCTGAACTCTGGGCCTGGGCGCTGTCCCTCAGCTCTTAGGTGAGCACTCTACCACTTGAGCTACTGCGCCACTTCCTGTTTTCTGGTGGTTTATTGGAGATGAGTTTCATGGAAAAAAAAAAGCTAAAAAAAAAAAAAAGTTTTATAGAGGCGCTGGGAAGGTGGCTCAGTGGTAGAGCACTTGCCTTGCATGCATAAGGCCCTGGGTTCGATTCCTGAGCACCACATAAGCAAAAAGAAAAAAGCTGGAAGTGGCGCTATGGCTCAAGTGGTAGAGCACTAGCCTTGAGCTGAAGAGCTGAGGGACAGCACCCAGGCCCAGAGTTCAGGACCCATGACCAGACCCAAAAAAAAAAAGAGAGAAAAAAAAAAGTTTCATGGACTTTCCTGCCCTGGCTGGCTTTGAACTTCGATCTTAAGATCTCAGCCTCTTGAGTAGCTAGGATTACAGGCGTGAGCCACCAGCGCCCAGCTGATTGATGGTTTTGTACTGGTATTTGATTCTGTGGTTGAACACAGTGGTTCTGTGGAACATTTCCTATCCAAACTTGACCAGACTCCCTTGCCCCAGTCTTACTATGCAGCCTAGGTTGGTCTTGAGAGCCTCCTGCCTTAGCCTCCTGGGTGCTGGGATTGGTTACTGTGCTTAACTCATATCAAAATCTGGATATGCCACCAATTTTTTTTTGTTTGTTTGTTGGAGGTGCTAGGTATCAAACCCATGTTCTACATGTTTATTTTTGTGCTTATATTGGGACTTCAACTCTGAGCCACATTCTCACTCTGCTTTTTTGCTCATGCTTAACATTTGACTATATGAGCCACACTTCCAGTTCTGGCTTTTTGTTGGTTGGAGATAAGTGTCACATCAATTTTCCTGACCTGGTCGGCTTTGAATGTTAATTCTCCAGTCTTAGCCTCCTGAGTAGCTAGGATTACAGGTGGGAGCCTATGTCTGGCTTTTTTTTTTTTTTTGTGGTTGTGGGGTTTGAACTCAAGGCCTGGGCTTTGTCTCTGAGCTCTTTTGCTTAGGGCTAGCACTCTACCACTTTGAGCCACAACTCTACTTCCAGTTTTGAGTGGTTAATTGGAGATAAGACTTTCACAGGGACTTTTTTGCCTGAGCTGGTTCAAACTGTGATCCTCAGATTTTAGCCTTCTGAGTAGCTAGGATTACTGCTCCCACCAGCACCTAGCTTTTTAAAAAATCTGAAATGTATTCCTTTCTAAGCTTCTTTCTTTCTCAAATTTTTCAAATGCCTCCTTTTTTTTTTTGGTTGGTTGTGGGGCTTGAACTCTGGGCTTGGGCGCCGTTTCTCAGCTCTTCAGCTCAAGGCTAGCGTTCTACCACTTAAGCCACAGCACCACTTCCAGCTTTTTTTTTTTTTTTCCGCTTATGTGGTGCTAAGGAATCGAACCCAGGGCTTCATGCATGTAAGGCAAGCACTGTACCACTGAGCCACCTCAAATACCTACTTTGTGTCAGACTGAGGATCAAGTGCTATAGGAGATATCAAGTGCTTGAGATGGTAATGGCTCACATCATCATAGGTTTTACAGTGAGATATATAACAACAGAACTGGGTGATATATTAGATCTCTAGGACTGTTGTAATGGTACTACAAAGGTGAGTGGCTTAAAGGAACAGAATTGTTTTATAATTCTGGAGGCCTTAAGTCAGAAATCAAAGTGTTGACAGGCCAAGCTCTCTTTGAATCCTTGAGGGGAGAATCTCTTCTTGCTTCTTCATAGCATTTCAAGGTTTGTTGGCAATCCTTGGCATCCTTTGACGTTCAGTTGCACATTTCAAACTCTGCCTGTCTTCACATGGCCGTCTGCTCTCTGTGTCTGTCTTTATATAGCATTTTACTCCTTGTGTTTCTGTTTTTCTTGTAAGGACATACTTCATGACCTCATTTTAACTTAGTTACATCTGTAAAAAATCTTATTTCCAAATAAGGTCATATTCATAATTTAATACACGTTAGAACTGCAGCATGTTTTGTTTTGTTTTTGTTTTTGGGTGCTGGTCCTGGGGTTTGAACTTATGGACTGGGCACTGTCCTTGAGCCACAGCTCCACTTCTAGCTTTTTGGTGGTTAATTGAAAGTAAGAGTCTCAAGGACTCTTTTGCCACACTCCTCAGATCTCAGCCTCCTGAGTAGTTAGGATTACAGGCATTAGCTACTGGTGTCTGACTAGATTGGTTTTTGAAGGCATAGGCACAGCTGTCATCCAGCAGCCTTCCTTTGCTATCATATTGACATTTCTTTTCATTTTCCACCTTAGTCTCATTGGTTGTTTCATTGACTCATTATCTCATTGACTGTTTTTTTCTTTTTGTCTTGTCATTCCTTCACTCATTCTCTAGTAGCCTCCTAAGAAAGGATGCCTAGGAGACTTAAATTTTTTGTTTTGTTTTGTTTTTGTTTTTTTTGGGTCCAGTCATGGGGCCTGAATTCTGGGCCTGGGCACTGTCCCTCAGCTCTTCAGCTCAAGGCTAGCGCTCTACCACTTGAGCCACAGCACCACTTCTGGCTTTTTTTTTTTTTTTTTTTTTTGCATCTGGTCATGGGGCCTGAACTCTGGGCCTGGGCGCTGTCCCTCAGCTCTTCAGCTCAAGGCTAGTGCTCTACCACTTGTGGCTTTTTTCTTTTTGTTTATGTGGTGCTGAGGAATTGAACCCAGGGCCTCAGGCATGCAAGGCAAGCGCTCTACCACTGAGCCACCTTCCCAGCCCCTGAGAATATTTTTATTTTATTCTAGGATTAAAGAATGGAACTAATATTTTAGAATTCTGAAGGTATTGCTTCCTTGTTGTCCACCTTCCAATACAGCTGCTGAATTTTCACTGTGATTCCTGATGCTGTTTATGTAACCTTTTTGTTTCTGAAGCTTTAAAGGTCTTATTCTTGGCATGCATTTTTCATGACTTAGTGTTGGCTTTTTGCTTATTCTGTGTAAACTCCTTTCCTCATAGATAAGATGCTCCGACTAAGCAATAACAAGATTCTGTTAAAAACAGAAAATAAGAGGGGCTGGGAAGTTGGCTCAGTGGTAGAGCGCTTGCCTTGCATGCCTGAGGCCCTGGGTTCGATTCCTCAGCACCACATAAGCAAAAAGAAAAAAGCCGGAAGTGGCGCTGTGGCTCAAGTGGTAGAGCACTGGCCTTGAGCTGAAGAGCTGAGGGACAGTGCTCAGGCCCAGAGTTCAGGCCCCACAACCGGACCAAAAAAAAAAAAAAAACAGAAAATAAGAAAAGAGCTAGGCATTTAAACTCTTAACAGAAAAATGGAAAATTCAGTAGGGACAAAGTTAAAATATAAATTGGAATGTCTAGTGTGGACATTGGCCCTGGGATGGAGCTAGCTGCCAGGCAAGGAGGAGCATCAAACAGAGATGGAGAGCGAGCCCTGGTTGCGTGAGTGCTAGGTAGGCCTACCAAATCCATAATTGGGGGACTGCAGGGTTCTGCTTATTGAAAGATTTTTGTGGCACTTTTCTCTCCTCTGTGTGCTGAAGAGATGGCTAACAGGGTCAAACCTTTCTCCAAGATTGTGGCGGGGGAAACAGACTCATCTGGGCTATTTGTACCATCTTAAAGCTAGATGCTCAAATCTAGCATGAGAGAGAGAGGAATAGCAACAAAGAAAGTCAAATAGTATCCTGGCCCTGGAGAGAGTCCCAAGTATAAAGGATAGAAAGAAAGCGAGAGTGAGCCATATACTCTTGGTAGGCTTTTCCAGTGCAGAGTATTCTGGTTCAGTCTCCTCTTGTTTTAGTTGTAACAGCATGAATTATTGGTGATCCATCACTACATGGAGGTGTTTGTTGTGTCTGGAATTCTTGGGTGCTTTTTTTTTTTTGGGGGTCTGGTCGTGGGGCCTGAACTCTGGGTCTGGGCACTGTCCCTCAGCTCTTCAGCTCAAGGCTAGCACTCTACCACTTGAGCCACAGCGCCACTTCCGGCTTTTTTCTTTTTGCTTATGTGGTGCTGAGGAATGGAACCCAGGGCCTCAGGCATGCAAGGCAAGCACTCTACCACTGAGCCACTTTCCCAGCCTCTTGGGTGCTTTTTTGAGTGCACTTCGTGTTTGTGCTTAGCGAAGTTGTGAATGGCATTTGGTTTCAAGATACAGCTGATGACATTTGAGGTATCAAGAAAGAAGTCTCACCCATTCCTTATTGTCAGTGAAATCATTGCTGACATGCCCTTCAACCTTTTGCTACAGTCTCTTTTCCTTATCCAGGGGATATTTAAGTCTCTTTTACATCCATCTTTTTGGTCAGCTGCTTACTCTGCTGCATATGTTCCTTCTCTATTCACTGTGTGCTTTGAGTATGGTTGGTTCAGTAAAGGAATTGTCAAACATAGAAAGGAACTGGCCGTGCTACTTTAGATTTGGTTTGCCCTTGCCTTTTCCTCACAACAATGCAGTTCTTATACATTATTCGTGGCTGCCTCTTCTCTATCATCTTTCCTTTGTTCATTATCAGTGTCAGTGAAGGAAAGACCCTGGAAAAATGAACCTTTTCCAGTTGTGCCTCTTCTTCATCTTCTTAAGCAACAGTCTCTTCCACAAGATAGTCTGCCTGCAGTCTGCCCTGGTCAGCTCAACTTCTGCAGAGAAGTTCACTGCATCCATATCCTGCCAAACTTAAGGCTGCTGCTTGCTGTCTGTTGCCTGCAGTTCTGTCAGGAGGGAAAGTGGGATTGGATGAAAGACAAGGCAACTCTTTTCTCTGTTCTCCTTCCCCTGCCAGGGAAGTTGGGACACCTTCTGCCCAGAGCCCTTTGCATAGTCTCTTCTGTTTGTGGAATTAGAATTTTTGACTCTGGTGTATGTGAGACAGAATCTTCTTGACACTAGTATATGGTATGAGTCTGAAAGGACCACAGCTATTTTATAGCATTTGCTAGCCTCTGCTTGGGCTTATCTGAATGCTTTTATTTTTCTGTCTATGCCATTTACTCCCCCTGGCCCCATCTCTCCTTCCTGCCTTCCAGAATCCTTGAATGAATGGTTTTGTAATGCTAATGTATATAAAATATACAATATAATACATAATACAATCTAATTTTGACATAATATATATCAATATATTGTTCAATCCTCAGTTCAGTCCTCAGTGCTGCAAAATTTTATTTTTATTTATTTATTTTTTTTGGGTCTGGTCGTGGGGCCTGAACTCTGGGCCTGGGCGCTGTCCCTCATCTCTTCAGCTCAAGGCTAGCACTCTACCACTTGAGCCACAGTGCCACTTCCGGCTTTTTTTCTGCTTATGTGGTGCTGAGGAATCGAACCCAGGGACTCAGGCATGCAAGGCAAGCGCTCTACCACTGAGCCACCTTCCCAGCCCTGCAAAATTTTTTTAAAAGCCACTAAAAATTTGAGTAAGAACTGGCTGTGATCCCAGCTACTCTGGAGCCTTAGTCAGGAGAATCCCCAGTTCAAGGTCACCTTGAGCAGTGTAGTAAGATCTTTTCTTTCTTAAAAAATTTTATTTGCTTGAAAATAGTAATATATATATATATATATATTAGTTGTATGAGATTTCATTGTGATATATACAATGTATTGAAGTCAGCCTCACCTACTCTCTCACTCTTCCTACTTTTTTTTTTTTTTTTAATTGTGAAAATACCATACAGAGGGGTTACAATTACATGGGCAAGATAATGAGTACATTCCTTATCAAGCATTGTTGCCTCCTCCTTTGTTTCCCCTTCCCATCTCCCCCCCTCCCGCCCCCCCCTCCTGCCCCCCCCCCCTGCCAAAGTTGTAAAGTTTGTTTTTCTTTTCTTTTGTTTTTTTTGGGTCCGGTCGTGGGGCCTGAACTCTGGGCCTGGGTGCTGTCCCTCAGCTCTTCAGCTCAAGGCTAGCGCTCTACCACTTGAGCCACAGCGCCACTTCCGACTTTTTTCTTTTTGCTTATGTGGTGCTGAGGAATCGAACCCAGGGCCTCATGCATGCAAGGCAAGAGCTCTACCACTGAGACACCTTCCCAGCCCCTAAAGTTCGTTTTTCCACATAATCACTCTTCCTTCTCTTATTCCCTACTTAAAACAATTTCAGTGGCTAAGAGATCTTAGAAAAGGTGGGCCTTATGTACCAGTGTGGGGGAGTGTAGTGATTGGGAAAGATTGTCTATTTTGTTACCAACTCCTAAATGTCAGTATTTACACAAAAGTTTATTCTTGGGCAATCACTTCCACCAGATATTTCTTTCTTTCTTTATTTTTTTTGGCGGTTGTGGGGCTTGAACTCTGGGCCTGGGCACTTGTCCCTCAGCTCTTCAGCTCAAGGCGAGCGCTCTACCACTTGAGCTACAGCGCCACTTCCTGTTTTCTAGTGGTTTATTGGAGATAGGAGTCTCACGGTCTCTCCTGCCCGGGCTGGCTTTGAACCGCGATCCTCAGATCTCAGCCTCCTGAGTAGCTAGGATTACAGGCGTGAGCCACCGGCGCCCGGCTCAGATATTTCTTTAAATTAAGCATGGTGAGAAAGTTAAGGAACTTGCTGTTCAATATGTATACTTGGATTTGAGTACTTTCCAATAAAAGACAGTGGGCATCTAACCTTAGTAGAGTTTGGTATCCAAGGCTGTATTATATTTGTATATATGTACTCACTTTTTGGGGGTGTGTGTGGGGGGGATCAGAGGGGATTGAATTCAGGGCCTCATGCTTACTAGGCATGTATATGTTCTACCATAGACTTGTCCTGCCTCTGGTCCTTTTGTTTTTTGCTTGTCTAAAGCTTTTGCTGGAGCTGGCCTGGGATGGCAGTCCTCCTTTGCCTACTAAGTAGCTGAGATTACAGGTCTGCACTATCATGCTTGGCTTGTTTTTGAGAAAGGGTATTACTACCTGGCCTTGAACCTTGATCCTCCTAGCTTTGCTTCTCAAGGAGCTTGGATTATAGGCATGGTACTAATGCACTGCCATGTCTGGCCGAGACTGTTTTGGTTGTGGTACTAGGATTTAAACTCAGGGTCTCACTATTGTTATAGCTGGAGCCATGTCTCCAACCCTGGATTTTACTGTGTGGGTGTGTGTATTAGTGTGTACATGTATGGTTGTGGGTGCATGCCAGTACCAAGAATCTTGCACTCTTGCTCTCCACTTAGCCTTTTTTCTTTCACTTTTGGCTGGCTTTCTTCTATTTGAGCCTCACCTCCACTTCTGGTGTGTGTGTGTGTGTGTGTGAGTGTGTGCACGCGCGTGCATGCACACTTTCTATTTGAGCCTCACCTCTACTTCTGGGGTGTGTGTGTGTGTGTGTGTGCGTGCTGACTTTCTTCTATTTGAGCCTCACCTCCACTTCTGGGGGGTGTGTGTGTGTGTGTGTGTATGTGTGTGTGTGTGTCTGGGGTGTGTGTGTGTGTGTGTGTGTGTGTGTGTGTGTGTGTGTGTGTGTGTGTGTGTGTGTGTGTGTGTTGGGCCTGGAGCTTGAACTCAAGACCTGGGTGCTGTCCTTGAGTTTTTTGCTCTAGCCATAGCTCCATTTGTTTTTTTTTCTCTCTTTTTTTTTTTAACAATGGTAACACTAGACATTTTACTTAAAAAAACACATATTTAAAAGTGACCATGCTTCACAAAATGATACATGATATATCCCAACTGAATAATCTATATAAAACATAAACACAATCTAAAAAATGCTGGGCTTCAATTTTAGGAGGGTTACTATTTCATTATTAGCTGTATTTCTTTAGAGTCAGGGATGTGTTCTCTAAGTGTCCTTTCTCTTCCTTGGTGAAATGTTGCATTTCTTTTTTTTTTTTTTTTTATTGTAAAGATACTATACAGAGGGTTACAGTTACATGAGTGAGGTAATGAGTACACTTCCTCTTGAACATTGTTACCCCCTCCATTGTTTTCCCCCTACCATCCCCTCCCTCCCTCCCTTCCCCAGGTTCTTTTTTTTATTGTGATTAAGTGATTGCATAATTTCCGGAAATTCACAGTATTGTGGAATAATGATGCTCATTTAAAGTCACAAGTTCATTCTAACTTTCCTGGAGCAAATTGTCTATCACAGTCTGTAATATATAACAGTGCTCACATGTTATATACCATATATGTGATCAGCAGCATGGGGATATTTGGTCTCTTTTTTTTTTTTTTTTTGAGGTTAATTGGAGATAAGAATCTCATGGACTTCCCTACTCTAGGCTTGCTTCAAATCATACTCTTCAGATCTCAACCTCCTGAGTAGCTAGGATTGTAGGTATAAGCCACCAGCACCTGGCATTTCTGGCTTTGTTGCTAGTTAATTGGAGGTTAGAACTGGGATCCTCACCCCCCCTGAGTATCTTAGGATTGTAGACATGAGCCATTAGTGCCAATCTGTTATTTTTGTTGTTAGAGACTCACTTATCTCAAGTTGCCTACTTTTTATTGCTGAGATGACAGGACAGGTGTATAAACTTTTCTTGACTGCATTGGTCTACAACCTCAATCTTTCTTTTTTTTCTTTTTCTTTTGGTCGGTTGCGGGGCTTGAACTCTGGGCCTGAGCACTGTCCCTCTCAGCTCTTCAGCTCAAGGCAAGCGCTCTACCACTTGAGCCACAGTGCCACTTCCTGTTTTCTGTGGTTTATTGGAGATAAGAGTTTCATGGACTTTCCTGCCCAGGTTGTCTTTGAACTTTGATTCTCAGATCTCAGCCTCCTGATTAGCTAGGATTACAGGCATGAGCCACCAACGCCCAGCTTGTCTTTCTTATTTCAGCCTCCCAGATTACAGACCCAAGTCACTGGTACCCTGCTTTAGTGTTTTGTTTTTCTTTGGTCTTTCTAGTCCAACATTTCTGTGAGGGCAAGAAGAAGATAGGGCTGAGAGGTTAGGAACCTGGGGGTGCAGGTGGTCTTCCCAGAGAGTCACAAACATTTCTCATACCTATGATGCAGGGTACTGGGCATTTATTATTTCCCAGACTTCTTTTAGAGATTCTGCTGAGAGAATGTTATATTCTGGTCTATTCTATTCCATTCCATTCCCCCCACTTCTCTCTCTACCTCTGCCTCTGCCTCTCTGTCTTTCCCTCTTTCTCTCTTTCTGTCTCTCTCTCTTTCCCTCTTTCTCTTTGAGGCAGTATATCACTTTGTAATCTAGACTGACCTCTGTCACCTTACTGTTCTCGCCTCCTGAGTGTTGGGATTACAGGTATGTAGCAGCATGTCTGGTAGAGAATTTACTTGTTTCTTGACATTTCTTGCCTGTTCATTTTCCTTTCATAGCATTCGTGGCTTTTCCTTTCTTCCTTGTCCTTTGATTGTGTAACATTTAAGCTTTGTTTTTTGTTTTTAATGAGGTTTATGAAGAAAAAGGTGATGATACATGTACATTATAATCTTAATGAATCCATTCAAGAATCTGGATGGGGTAAATATTGTGGGCTCAGAGTGAATAAAAAGGCAAATGTTCTTGTCCTGTGGGACTTAAATGCTCACGGAGAAAATTGACACTAGTCCCGACAAGTAAAGGTGGGAGTATATTAGGTGACAGGGTTGAGGAGGTGAGTCTGACCAAGTTACATGTGTGCATAAATGGACATATCAAAATGAATTCCCTGTGTTTAACTAGTTGATGCTAATAATACTTTAAAACATGATGGAGGTAGGAAATACTGTCTAGAAAATTGTAATCCTTTAAGTAGATGGTCATGGGAGGGTTCATTGAGAAGGAGCCATTTGAATAAAGATGTGAGAAAATGAGTGAGCTGATTCCAAGTCTGTTCTTGGGAAGAACACTATATAGGCAGAAGGAGAAGCCAGAACAAAGGCCCTCAGGCAGCTGCAAGTCCACTTGTTTGAGGCACAGTGATCCATAGTGGCTGGAGACTGAATGAGTGTGTAATGTTGTGAGCAGAAGTGTGCTGTGTTCCAGCAACCATGTTTTTGTAACAGAACCACTGTGGTAGCTGTCTTGAGAATAGTCTGTGGGAAGGCAGAGCTGAGGTAAGGACATTTAGGATGCTGTTGAGTATTCCAGGCTATGTGGAACTGATGAGTGGTTGGATTCTGGATTTGCTGATGAATTGGGATGTGGAAAATAGAGAAATAATCAAGACGATTTTAAGGTTCATGACAGTTTAAGCTCCTGTGGGCTTTTTAAGCTATGGAACTGTGTTTTTAATACTAATATCCAGTCTGCTAAATAAGTACTTTACTAAAGAATAGCACAGAACTATATTAACTAAATTTCCTTACAAACCATAACTCTTGTTGTTGTTGTTTTTATAGCTCTTTACAGAATACGGTCGTCTGGCAATGGATGAAATTTTCCAAAAACCCTTCCAGGTAATGTATTAGCTCTGAACATAATGCATGTCTTGGTTTTGGCTCACAGATCAGCAAACCATAGCTCACAGGTCAAACCTGGCCTGCTGCCTATTTTTATATGGCTTGAAAGTTGAGTTTTTTTTGTTTTGTTTTGTTTTTTTTGTCAGTTGTAGGGCTTGAACTCTGGGCCTGGACACTGTCCCTCAGCTCTTCAGTCCAAAGCAAGCGCTCTACCACTTGAGCCACAGGACCACTTCTGGTATTCTGGTGGTTTATTGGAGATAACATTCTCATGGACTTGCCTGCCTGGGCTGGCTTTGAACCTAGATCCTCAGATCTCAGCCTCCTGAGTATCTAGGATTATAGGTGTGAGCCACTAGCACCCAGAGAGTATTTTATTTTCTTATACTGTTCCTGGGACTTGGACTCAGAGCTTGAGTGCTGTCCCTGAGTGTTTTTGTTTTTGTTTTTTGTTCTTTGTTCTTTGTGAAAACCACAGCTTAACTCCTAGCTTTTTGGTGGTTAATTGGAGATGAGTCTCATGGACTTTCCTGTCCAGGCTGGCTTCAAACTGTGATACTCAGATCTCAGCCTCCTGAGTAGGATTGTAGGGCTGAGCCATCGGCACCCTGCAAGTTAAGTGTTTTTTATTTATTTATTTATTTTTTATTTTATATATATATATATATATATTATTGTAAAGATACTGTACAGAGGGGTTACAGTTACATGAGTGAGGTAATGAGTCCATTTCCTATTGAGCATTATTACCCCCTCCTTTGTTTTTCCCCTGCCATCCCTAAAAATATGGAACACTTCATGAATTTGTGTGTCATCCTTGCTCAGGGGCCATGCTAATCTTCTCTGTATTGTTCCAATTTTAGTATATGTGCTGCAGAAGTGAGCACTGTTTTTTATTTTTGTAAGATAGAATCTCACTGTAGAGCACAGGTTGGCTTTAAACTCCTCCTGCCCCACCCTTCTTAGTGGTGGAATTACAGGCATGCACCTTTAGGTCTGACCAGGATGTTGTATGCACATGTACATATATACACATATATATATATATATATATATATATATATATATATATATATATATATACATATATGTATACACTTTGTGTGCCTGTTGTGGGTAATGCAGGGCCTGGATGCTGCCCCTGAGTTTTTTAACTCATTGCTAAGACTATACCACTTGAGCTCCACTTCCACTTTTTGGTGATTAGTTAAAGATAAGAAACTCAGGGAGGCCGGGCGCTGGTGGCTCACGCCTGTAATCCTAGCTACTCAGGAGGCTGAGATCTGAGGATCTCGGTTCAAAGCCAGCCCGGGCAGGAGAGACTGTGAGACTCCTATCTCCAATAAACCACCAGAAAACCGGAAGTGGCGCTGTAGCTCAAGTGGTAGAGCGCTCGCCTTGAGCTGAAGAGCTGAGGGACAGCGCTCAGGCCCAGAGTTCAAGCCCCACGACCAACAAAAAAAAAAAAAAAGAAACTCAGGGACTTTCCTGCCTAGGCTGATTTTGAACCACAGTCCTCAGATCTCATCCTCGTGAGTAGCTAGGATTACAGGTGTGAACCACCAGTACCCAGCTTTTATTTTATTTTATTTTTTGAATATGGAACACTTCACAGATTTTCATGTCATCCTTGCTCAGGGGCCATGCTAATCTTTTCTGTGTTGTTCCATTTTAGTATATTGGCTTGACTATGCTCTTGCTTGATGTTTTTGCTCAACACTGGCATTCTGCCACTTGAGTTACATATCCATTTCTGGCTTTTGCTGATTAAATGAAATAAGAATCTTAATGGACTTTTCTGCCCAGGCTGGCTTTGAACTGTGATTCTCAGATCGCAGCCTTCTAAATAGCTAGGATTATAGGTATGAGCCACTGACACAGGGCTGTATGCCTATGTTTTTATTGTTTGATCATTTTTACCATGTTGAGAGACGTGGAGGAGGACAATGGAAGAGGTGACATTACACTCATAAACTGGTATGTTGAATTAGAAATCCCTTTGTATAACTACTTAAAGATAATGTTTAATTAAAAAATTTTAAAGTATATTAAATAAAAACAAGCTGGAGCAATGCAGTAAAGGACACGAGAGAAAACATGACACTGCCAAACTGGGGCCTCACATATGTTAGGCAAGTGCTTGAACAGTTGAGCTATGTTCACCTCCTAGTTTTTGTTTTTTACCCTCTTTAATCTGAGGCTTTGACATAGTCCATGCTTAATGCTGTCCATGTTGTTGCTTGGCTTTCTTGCTCTTGGCTAGCACTTGACCACTTGAGCCACACCTCTAACCTGGTTTTTATTGCTCCTTAACTCTGAAGTAATTGGGATTAGTGTGTGTGTGTGTGTGTGTGTGTGTGTGTGTGTGTGTGTGTGTGTGTGTGTGTGTGTGTGTGTGTGTGTGTGTGTGTGTGTGTGTGTGTGTGTGTGTGTGTGTGTGTGTGTGTGTGTGTGTGTGTGTGTGTGTGTGTGTGTGTGTGTGTGTGTGTGTGTCAGTACCAGGGCTTGATCACAAGGCCTGAGTACTGTCCCTTAGCTTTTTTTTTTTTTTTTTTTGCTCAAGATTAGTACTCTACCACTTGAACCACAGTTCTATTTCCACTACAAACCTACTTCTGTTTTTTTCTTCTTGTTTTTTTGTTGTTAATTGGAGGTAAGAGTCTCACAGATATTTCTGCTGGGGCTAGATCCTCAGATTTCAGCCTTAGCTTCCTGAATAGCTAGGATTACAGGTGTGAACTACCTGTGAGTGACCTGTGATTTTTTTTTTTTTTTTTTTTAAAGACAGGATCTTGGGCTGGGAATGTGACTTAGTGGCAGAGTGCTTGCCTAGCTTGTATGAGGCCCTGGGTTCAATTCTTCAGTGCTACATAAACAAGCAAACAAAAATATTATATATGTGGTAGAGTGCTTCAGAGAAATAAATAACTTAGAATTAAAAAAAAAAAAAGACAGGATCTTGCTATGTATGTAGCCCAGGCTTAGAATTAAAAAACAAAAAAGACAGGATCTTGCTATGTATGTAGCCCAGGCTGACCTTGAGGATTACAGGTATGTGTTGTCATGCCCAGTTCTATTTTTTCCCTCTCTTTTCCCTCTCTTTTCTTTATGCAGAACTAGCAATCAAGCCAGGGGCCTCAAACATGCTAAGCAAGTCTGAGTTATACAGCCATTTATTCAGCCAGCTATACAGTTATGTAGCTCCATGGCTTCCTTTGTACTACAGCAACAGAGTTGAAGAACTGTTTAAACTCTTATTCTCTAGTTCAGTACAGAAAATATTTACTGGCTCATGCTTTACTTATTTCTTGAAGATGAAAAGCATAGTGATTTCAGTAAAGCTTAGAGGTGCCTTAATATGTGAACTTTTTTGGGGGGAGGGGAATCCTAGGTTTTTGAACTCATAGCCTTGAGTCAGTTGAGCCATTCTCCCAGCCAATGAGCATTATCTCCCATCCTCCCTTTTATTTTTCTATTCTGAGACTTAGAGGCATGCTCCAAGCCTGACTATATCTTCTGCTTTATAATGTGAATAACAGATGTGGGTTTTTTTTTTTTGTTTTTTTTTTTTTTGTTTTGGTCGGTCATGGGGCTTGAACTCTGAACCTGAGTGCTGTCCCTCAGCTCTACAGCTCAAGGCTAGCACTCTACCACTTGAGCTACAGCATGACTTCCAGTTTTCTGGTGGTTTATTGGAGATGAGTTTCATGGAGGGGCTGGGAAAGTGGCTCAGTGGTAGAGTGCTTACCTTGCATGCATGAGGCCCTGGGTTCGATTCCTCAGCACCACATAAGCAAAAAAGAAAAAAGCCGGAAGTGGCGCTGTGGCTCAAGTGGTAGAGCACTAGCCTTGAGCTGTGGAGCTGAGGGACAACGCCCAGGCCCCGAGTTCAGGCCCCACGACCTGATCCCCCCCCAAAAAAAGAGTTTCATGGACTTTCCTGCCTGGGCTGGCTTTGAACCTCGATCCTCAGATCTCAGCCTCCTGAGTAGCTAGGATTACAGGCGTAATCCTGGCAACAGATGTGATCTTATGGTTTGACAGTGTCATGTTTTCTCTCGTGTCCTTTACTACGTTGCTCCTGCTTGTTTTTAGGGTAGAACCCTCTTTTTAATATACTTTAAAAATTTAAATTAAATATTATCTTTAGTTATACAAAGGGATTTCTAATTCAACATACCAGCTTATAAGTGTAATGTCACCCTTCCATTGTCCTCCTCCACCTCTCCCAACCTCACCCATCCCCTTCAATTTTTTTTCTAAACAATCTGTTCTATTCCTGTTAACTTGTGGGATTCATTCCCACAAGTAGCAGGTGGGCCTATTGACCTCATCTTGGACTTAAACACATCCATAGAGTTTTTTATAAAGTTTCTAAGACATGGTCGTTTAGGTAAGTCCTTCATCACATGTGTTTGCCTCCTTTAAAGAAATTGGCATTATGCAAAGAAGTATTTCAGTTATTACCTTTAAATATGTTTATGCTGTATTATGTCCTACTTTTTGCTGAAATAGACACTGATGTTTCTAATTCGAGACTGGAGTTTCCCTTATGAATATAACTATGGACTACAAGGAGGAATGGCATTTTTGGAGAAACGTTTACAGGTAAGTGGGAAAATAATCCAGAGGAATTTTCTAAAAGTAGTAAAAATTACTCATTTGCCTTTGGCTATGGAATTTAAGGCAGATTATTGACGATGACACTCAGTATATTGAACTTGTAGGAATCTTAAGCATAAACTTACAATATTATTATTTCAAATTTTAAAAACCTGGAGCTGGGCACCAGTGGCTCACGCCTGTAATCCTAGCTACTCAAGAGGCTGAGATCTGAGGATTGTGGTTCAAAGCCAGCCCAGGTATGAAAGCCCATGAGACTCATATCTCCAGTTAATCACCATAAAACCAGAAGTGGTGTTGTGGCTCAAATAGTAGACTACTTGCCTTGAGCTGAAGAGCTCAGGGATAGTGCATAGGCCCAGAGATCAAGTCCAACAACCAACAAAAAACAAAACAAAAACCTGGAAATGTAAAATACTGGGACTTCGGAGAAGAATTCTGGGTAAAGCCCAAGTGTGGTTATAATTTTCATTTCACATTTTTAAGCCAGGTTTTATGTGTGCCTTTAGAACAGTTCAGAATTTTAGTTCTGTTCCTATTCAGTAATCTCATTTGCTTTCTTTGGCATGAATATAAACAGGTTAGGCCCATTTATATGGCCTCACATAAGAGTCCTTTGTTAGTCACTACTCACTGGGTATATTTTCCTTCCAGCCCACAAACCTTCTCTTGTTCTTAAACATTATGCAATACACATTTTAAACAAATTCTTTAATACCTGTGCATTTTAGCTATGGAAATTAAGCATGGCTAGTCACACTACGCATTCATTGCTTCTTGAAGTTCTGAGTTTTCTCATTGGCCATTGTGACCCATCAGAGTTGGAAAGTTTTTCCTTTGTCCTCATAGTAGTGATTTCTGCCAAAGAAAACCAAATAGTTTTTGGTTGGTAAAATGTTGGTCTTCGTTGGCAGGTCAAGGAACATCAACATGAAGAAATTCAGAATGTTCGAAATCATATTCACTCATGTTTCTCGGATGTCACCTGTTTTCTCTTACCACATCCAGGACTCCAAGTGGCCACAAGCCCTGAGTTTAATGGGAAATTGAAAGGTGTGTCCCATATGTTGTTACCCTATATGTGGTTGATCTTTGAAATTAAATAATAACCAGTAAATATCAATTATGAATCAAATGAATGCTTAAGAGAAGTTGTATTCTGTTAGAATAATACAGTTTCTTGTTTAAATTTTTCTCTGACTTGCTGTGACCAGCTAGCTTACCTGTTTCTCCATCTAAAAATGTGTAACAGGCAACATAATCTTTGAGAGGGATTTTATAGTTATTGGTTTACAAGACTAAAACTGTTAAATAAAGGAAGACCAAACCTAAACTAGCTACTATTTATCAAGTAAAATTAGCGGTACCATGAGGTATGGCCTAGCTGTTCTTTCCATCTTATGTGTGATTGTAGCAGACCTGGTGCTGGATCATGTGTTACTGTCAGGAAGTGCTGAGAGCATGGTTCAATTTGGAGGGACCAATCAGCTAGGACTCTTAGGTTCCATATCTTATTTTTGTTCCTCCTCCTTGAGTTATTAGATGGCTGATCCTGGGTATGTATGTTAAGCTGCACTTTGTATATAAGCTTATCCGAGTTTCTCAGGTTCTCTATAGAATGAAGATAATAAATAGCTGCCAGTTTTGTAGACCCAGCTGAGTTCCAGTGTTGTCCAAGCTGCTTTCAAACCTAGGTTCCCAGAAATCTTCATGAAGTTGATATCATTTCCTTTATCTTACAGACGAGGAAACTGTCAAAAATGAGGAAGGTTAAGTAACCCACTCAGAGTGTTCAGTTAGAAGTGAGGAGATTCACATCTAGATCTTGGTGCCCTAAAGCCTAAAGCTAAAATGTTCCTTTGTTGTTTGGAGGAAGTCTTTTAGAAGATGTGTACTGTTTTGTTAGTGGGAATCTTGCTGTTCACAGTGGAAGCTTTCCATAGCCTCATTAAATATGAAATATATAATTTTCACTGTGATTCTGTTGATTCAATAAAACTCCTTATCCAATTTAAGATTTATATTTTCACTGGTCTCAGTATTGCCGAATAAATGGAGTTTGAAAGACTGAACCTTTACCTTCTATGTGCCACTTGTATATTTCTAAGTGGTTGACAGCTTTCTTGAGGACGATACTTCCAGCTCGATCTATGATGATTGAAAAATACACGACAGGCCTGGTTTGGGGAAAGAAATCTGTTTTGGCAAATAGTAGAGCTAGAATCTCTCACCTAAAAAACAGTTATGAGGGAATTTTCAGCTTTTCATAAGAGAAAGTTGAGTATGAATTTGCATGTGTATGTGCATAGGTAATAAGTTCTTTGAGTGTTAATAATGCTCCATTGTTACCCATACTTTACCAAACCCATTCAGTGGTGATGTTTGGGAGAGAATGAATTAGAGTGATTTTTCATGTCCTTGCCTCATGGTCTCAGGTTATCAGGTAAAAGGCAATTCCCTTATTTTTAAGTATTTTAATGATTTCAAAGTATTCTGCTTGGAAATTCAGTTCTTTTTTATTTTTTCAGAAAATAGTTTGTTTGTTTGTTTGTTTTCAATTCTGTCACCACAAATTGGGTGGCTCAAGACAATGGAAATTATTCCCTCACAGGTCATGAGACAGAAATCAAAGCCATGGGGCTGGGAAGGTGGCTCAGTGGTAGAGCACTTGCTTTGCATGCCTGAGGCCCTGGGTTCGATTCCTCAGCACCACAGAAGCAAAAAGAAAAAAGCCAGAAGTGGCACTGTGGCTCAAGTGGTAGAGCGCTAGCCTTGAGCTGAAGAGCTGAGGGACAGCGCTCAGGCCCAGAGTTCAGGCCCCACAACCAGACCCCCCCAGAAAAAGAAATCAAAGCCATGGTTGGTTCTCTGAGTGAGAACAAGTGTCATGCCTCCCTCCAAGGCTCTGGTAGTTGCTGGCAATCCTTTGCATTTTTGCTTATGGCTTCACTCCAATCTTGATTCATTGTGGTGTAGTTCTCTGTCTTTTCCCTTCATGGAGTCAGCTCACTAGGCTTTGGATGTGAGGCCACTCTAATCCAATAAGACCTCACTTTAGCTAATTACATTTGCAGGGACTATTTCCAAATAAGGTCACAGTCTGAGTCTCCATATGGATATACATTTGGAGATGTAGGCACTGTTTAACTGACTGTACAGATTGTGAATGGTTTAGTCACTAAGTATGGAGTGTGCTATTTCTTGCTTATAACATTTAAAGACTACACTCTTTTTTTTGGGGGGGGGGTCCGGTCGTGGGGCCTGAACTCTGGGCCTGGGCGCTGTCCCTCAGCTCTTCAGCTCAAGGCTAGCACTCTACCACATGAGCCATAGCGCCACTTCCGGCTTTTTCTTTTTGCTTATGTGGTGCTGAGGAATCAAACCCAGGGCCTCAGGCATGCAAGGCAAGCGCTTTACCACTGAGCCACCTTCCCAGCCCAAGACTACACTCTTTAGTCCCTTCACTATGTACTGTTTGGTTCCCTTGTCCAAGATGTAACTATAAAATACATTTATAACAGTTGGGAAGGTGGCTCAGTGGTAGAGTGCTTGCCTGGCATGCATGATGCCCTGGGTTCAATTCCTCAGCACCACATAAACAGAAAAAGCCAGAAGTGGCACTGTGGCTTACGTGGTAGAGCACTAATCTTGAGCTGAAGAGTTGAGGGGACAGTGCCCAGGCCCAGAGTTCAGGTTCCACAATCAAAAAAAACAAACAACCCCCCCCCATTTATAAGGTTTAATTCTTTCTTTCTTGCATGAAGAGCCAAATATAAAAACGAATACAGGTCTAGTGTATAAAGCTCAGTAGTACAATGCTTGTCTAGAATTCTCATGGCCCTGGAGTCAGTTTCTAGTATCACAATGAAACCAACAAAAAGGTCAGCATATATTAATGAAAATATGTGAAGCGTTATAATAACCAAAAAGGCACAAATATATTGATATGTTTTTTTTTCACAAGAATGTTGCAGTATCAGAATTTAAAATATTTACATTCTTTGATCAAGTATTTTGCTTTTAGGAGTTTATCTAAGGAACTGTCTAAATTGCTAGATAAAAACATACATCTAAGGATATATACTTTGGCATGATAGTGTTATAATATGGAATAATTGGAAATAGTCCAAATGTGTTTATGAGGAATTGGCTAAATTATCATGCCCAAAGTTAAAATTCCAGTACTGCTAGTTCTCTGTATAAGGTATTTTTTTCTTCTTGGTCGGTTGTGGGGCTTGAACTCTGGGCCTGGGCACTGTCCCTCAGCTCTTCAGGTCAAGGCTGGCCCTCTATTACTTGAGCCACAGCACCACTTCTGGTTTTCTAGTGGTTTATTGGAGATAAGAGTCTCACAGACTTTTCTGCCTGGGCTGGCTTTAAACCATGATCCTCAGATCTCAACCTCCTGAATAGCTTGGATTACAGGTAAGAGCCACCGGCACCCGGCTTATATGAAGTTTTTTTTTTTTCCTTGGGTCCGGTCATGGGGCCTGAACTCTGGGCCTGGGCGCTGTCCCTCAGCTCTTCAGCTCAAGGCTAGCACTCTACTGCTTGAGCCATAGCACCACTTCTGGCTTTTTCTGCTTATGTGGTGCTGAGGGATCAAACCCAGCTCCTTATGAATGCAAGGCAAGCACTCTACCACTGACCCACCTTCTCAGCCCCTAGAACCAGAATATTATGTATATACCATTTTATACTTTTCTAATATACAGTTATAAAGAATTTATTCTACTTTTTTTTTTGAGATTTTATGAGCTGGTTGCTGGTGGCTCATGCCTATAAGGCTAGCTATTCAGGAGGCTAAATTCTGAGGACTGCAGTTCAAAGTCAGCATGGGCAGGAAGGTTCATGAAATTCTTTTTTATTTTTTATTTTTGCCAGTCCTGGGGCTTGAACTCAGGGCCTGGGCACTGTCCCTGAACTTCTCTTTGGCTTAAGGCTAGTACTCTTACTACTTGAGCCACAGCGCCACTTCTGGGATTTTCTGTTTATGTGGTGCTGAGGAATCAAACCCAAGCTTCATGCATGCTAGGCAAGCACTCTACCACTAAGCCACATTCCCAGCCCCTGAGACTCTTATCTCTATTACACTATCAAAAAAAAAAAAAAAAAAAAGCCAACCAGCCCATTCCTGCTACCCCCCCAAAAAAAATACTTCATGAGTTTTTTTTTTTTTAATATGCAAGTAGGTTTGTGGAGTGTAAGGAGTTTTACTTTGATAGGAGTAAGAACTTTTCCAGGAAGATGTTAGATGATACAGAAATCAGCTTTCAGGTATTTTAGTTCTCCTGTGTTAGACCTGCTCATTCTTACATTGAGAAAAGAGCTCTTATATAGTGGTTCTCTCAAACTCTTGTGGAACCTGCTTAGACCCTGTCACTTTTTCTGTCATCTTCATCTTCATCTTGAGGCCTTTGAGGACTTACCAGGAAATAAATACCACGAGGGAACATGTTCCTCTACTCTTAACATTCAACTATTAGTGGGAAAAAAAAAAAAAGCAAAGCTGGGTGCTGGTGGCTCATGCCTGTGATCCGACCTACTCAGGAGGCTGAGATCTGAGGATCAAGGCTCAAAGCCAGCCCAGGCAGGAACGTCTGTGAGACTTTTTTTGGGGGGAGGGCGGGGGGAGTCTGGCCGTGGGGCCTGAACTCTGGGCCTGAGCACTGTCCCTCAGCTCTTCAGCTCAAGGCTAGCACTCTACCATTTGAGCCACAGCGCCACTTCTGGCCTTTTTTTTTTTTTTTTTCTGCTTATGTGGTGCTGAGGAATCAAACCCAGGGCCTCATGCATGCAAGGCAAGTGCTCTACCACTGAGCCACCTTCCCAGCCCTCCGTGAGACTCTTATCTCCAATAAACGACTAGAAAACTGGAAGTGGCACTGTGGCTCAAGCGGTAGAGCGCTCACCTTGAGCTGAAGAGCTGAAGGACAGTACCCAAGCCCAGAGTTCAAGCCCCATGACCGGCGAAAAAAAAGCAAGCTGGTGCTGGTGGCTCACGCCTGTAATCCTGAGATCTGAGGATTGTGGTTCAAAGTCAGCCTAGGCAGGAAAGTCCCTGAGTTTCTTATCTTCAACTAACCACCAGAAAAGTGGAAGTGGAGCTCATGGTTCAAAGCCACCCAGGCAGGAAAGTTCATGAGACTTTTTTTTTAATTTTCTTTTTTTTATTGTGAAAATACTGTACAGAGGGGTTACAATTACATGGGCAAGGTAATGAGTACATTTCTTACCAAGCATTGTTGCCTCCTCCTTTGTTTCCCCTTACCATCCCTTCCCATCTTACCCCCCTCACCCCTCTCATGAGACTCTTACCCCAATAAACTACTCAGAAAAAGCTGGAGGTGGTGTTATAGCTCACATGGTGAAGCACTGTCCTTGAGAGACTCAGGAACAAAGTCCAGACCCTCAGTTCAAGCCCCAGAACCAGCAAAAAAACAAAAACAAAAACAAAAAGCTAATGAATGGTGTTTTCCATTCTCTAAAAAGTGAAATTTCCTTGGAATACACAGATAGGAGACTTAGAAGTTCAAGGACAGCCTGCACTACATAGTGAGACTTGGTAACAAAGTAACAAAGAAACAAGTCAACAACAACAAATCCTTCCCCAGCAAAACCAATTCTATCCCCCAAAATTTCATTGAATTTTCTTTTTTCTTGGTGGTGCTCCTGGGGTTTGAACTTAGGACCTGGCATTCACTTTCTTTCTTCCTTCCTTTCTTTCTTCCTTCCTTCCTTCCTTCCTTCCTTTCTTTCTTTCTTTCTTTCTTTCTTTCTTTCTTTCTTTCTTTCTTTCTTTCTTTCTTTCTTTCCTTCTTTCTTTCCTTCTTTCTTTCCTTCTTTCTTTCTTTCTTTCTTTCTTTCTTTCTTTCTTTCTTTCTTTCTTTCTTTCTTTCTTTCTTTCCCCCAAATTCTTTATTGTGATTAAGTGATTACATAATTTCACGAATTTCACAGTATTGTGGGATAGTGATGCTTAGTTAAAGTCACAAACATTCTAACTTTCATGGAGCAAATTGCCTATAAAGTTTATGAGTTCTATGAGCTTTGACAATACATTTATTTCTTCCAAGTTGGGTGATATGTACATTCCTTTCCTTTTGCATAGAGTCAGCTGTTCCCTCTTTCCCACTCATTCCCTCCCTCCCATTGCTATCACTGAGTTGCTTAGTTCATTTTGATCAATGTCCAGTGCAGCTGATGGGTCCCACTGTTGTATGTTTTTCCCTGATTCCCTCTGGTTCTGTGTCCTCCTAGTTCCCCCTGGTGTGCACATATATACCATATATGTGATCAGCAGCATGGGGTATTTAGTAGTGATTCGACCAGATGGATTGGAGGCCCTTTGTTTCTCAAGTCTTGTTAACTTTGTCGTATCACCTTACGTTTTGGATTTAACATCCACTCATCGGAGACCATGTGCTGTTTGTCTCTTTGCTCTTGGCTTACCTCACTCAACATTTCTTCTAGTTCCATCCATTTCCCTGCAAATTCCATTATTTTGTCCTTTCTAATGGCTGCATAATATTCCATTGTGTATAGATACCACAGTTTTTGGATCCATTCACCTGTGGTGGGGCATCTGGATTGTTTTCATATCCTGGCTATTGTGAACAAGTGCTGCAATAACGATGGAAGTGCATGTGTCCTTGTATACGGGTTTCTGTTGTTCAGGATAGATTTCTAGGAGTGGTATGGCTGGGTCATAGAGGAGGTCATTATTTGGCTTTCTGAGGACCCTCCAGACTGCTTTCCAAAGTGGTTGTATAAGTGTACATTCCCACCAGCAGTGTAATAGGGTTCCTCTTTCTCGGCATCCCCTCCAGCATTTGTCATTGGCTGCCTTTAGGATGTAGGCCATTCTGACTGGGGTAAGGTGCTAACTCAGGGTTGTCTTTATGTGCATTTCCTTTACAACCACGGATGGTGAACAGTTCCTCATGTTTCTTTGTAATTTTTATCTCTTCTTTTGAGAAGTCTCTCTTTAGTTCCCTTGCCCATTTAGTGATTGGTTTGTTGGGTTCGGGAGCAATTAGTTTCTTGAGTTCCCTGTATATACTGGATATTAACCCCTTGTCTTGATATATTGCTGGTAAATATTTTTTACAGTTAGTTGGTTGTCTTTCTAGCTTGATTGGTATGACTTTAGCAATCAAGGTAGTTCCATTTGTCGATTCTCTTCCCATTTTGTTGTGACCCTGGGACTCTGTTCAGGAAGTTCCTGCCTGGGCCTATAAGTTCAAGTGTCTCTCCTACTCTGTCCTTCAGTAGTTTCAGAGATTCAAGTTTGATGTTAAGGTCTTTAATCCATTTTGAGTTGATGTTAGTACATGGTGACAGGCTGGGGTCCACTTTTAGTTTTCTGCATATGGCCACCCAGTTTTCCCAGCACCAGTAGTGCATTCACTTTTCTTGCTTGCTCAGTGGTACCCTTAGCACTTGAGCCATATCTCCAACCCTACTTTTTGCTGGTTATTTTGGAGATGAAATCTAGTAGACTGGAATCTAGTAGATTTGCTGGGTCTAACAGCAAATCTCCAGATCTCAGCTTCCTGAGTAATTAGGATTATAGGTATGAGCCACTAGTGCACAGCTAACAAAATTGAAATTTCTTTAAAGACTAGGTAATAGATTAAATATCTCAGAATGAAAAATAGGATAATATATTCTTTTTTTTGGGGGGGGGGGCTCCGGTCATGGGGCCTGAACTCTGGGCCTGGGCACTGTCCCTCAGTTCTTCAGCTCAAGGCTAGCACTCTACCACTTGAGCCACAGCGCCACTTCTGGCTTTTTTTTCTTTTTGCTTATGTGGGGCTGAGGAATTGAACCCAGGGCCTCGAGCATGCAAGGCAAGTGCTTTACCACTGAGCCACCTTCCCAGCCCCTAGGATAATATATTCTACACATTCTTTTTTAAATTAGAGATGACTTTGTATGATAAGAGGGAAGGAGACAATGGTACATCAAGACAGAGACCTATCAGCAACCTGGTCAGAGCTAGAAAGTACCAAACATAGTCTAGCACTACCCACTTCCCTGCCTCTACTTTGAACTAGCAAATGTTATAATTGTATATACTGTAAGGATTGATTTTTATGCTGACCTTGGTTGAATAAGACTGTTTGACTTCTTGTTTCCTCTTCATTCTATAAACAGATATTGCTGGTGAATTCAAAGAGCAGTTGCAGGTACTGATACCATATGTACTAAACCCATCTAAGTTAATGGAAAAGGAGATCAATGGCTCCAAAGTCACCTGCCGGGGACTACTGGAGTATTTTAAGGTAAATATGAGTCTTAATTTTGAATTGTTTGGTTTTTGGTGAAACTAGTTAAGATTGTAAACCATCCTGAATTCACTATTCAAAGTCTCCTGGGGGATATTTTGAGGCATCTTGTGTGAGATCTTAGTGTCCTTCCAAGTATGGGCCACTGGGTGGCAGTATGTGCCTAAGAAGCAAATGGCTGTTTTTTTGCACTCTCTTAGAGGAGTGATTACTGTGGCTAAAGGAAGATTGGTCCTCAAGGAAGATGGTGTGGACAGGAGATGGTTAGGAAGTTGCTGTGAGTAAGAGATGGCATCTAGATGTGACACAACTACCCCGGGTGGACAGCCTCTGCCCACGGGTCGTGGTGAGGCCAGTGTGCATGGGGAGTCTAATGGGAGTCCTAGCCTTAGGAGGCTTGTGCTGCTTGAGAATATTTTAGATAACTAAAAATGCTAACATGCCCTTTTCAAAGGTGTGTTGTGTTTCTGCTAATTCCCGATTGTTTTAGGTCCTTTGGAAAATGTAATTGTATGACCGCTGTTTCCAAAATTTAAAGTATGAATAAAGTATATTAGAGTGTATTTTCATAATGATTTTTATGTTTATATTTTAAGGCATATATTAAAATTTACCAAGGAGAAGATCTGCCTCACCCCAAATCCATGCTTCAGGTAATCAGTTTTTTGATATCCTAAATGACAATCTTTTTAAATTGAATTGAACCCAGATATGAAAAAGCCAAGTACTCTAAGAAGACAGTAAGCTCACTGTCCTTGCTCATTATGCAAAGGTCTTTTGCTTTCAACACTTTTTGTGGCAGTGGAGCACCTCTCATAGTTTTTTTTTTTTTTTTTTTTTTTGGGGGGTGGGTTTTTTGTTGTTGTTTTGTTTTGCCATTCCCTGGGGCTTAAACTCAGGGCCTGGGCACTGCCCCTGAGCTTCTTTTGCTCAAGGCTACCACCCTACCACTTGTGCCACAGCACTTCTTCCAGCTTTTTCTGTTTATGTGGTACTAAGGAATTGAATCCAGGGATTCATGCATGCTAGGCAAACACTCTACCACTAAGCCACATTCCCACCCTGCACCCCTCGTAGTTTAACAGCTTCTCCTCCCTGGGCCTGTTCTTGCCTCCAGACACACTTTGGAAAACACTGCCTCCATTATACCTATGTGAAATTTATCCCAGTAGCTTCCAATCATCTGCACTTACTTTAGTGTAGGATGTCTATTTAGATTCACTGGTTAGGTTTTTTATTTTCAACGAAAACATCTCATTTGATGAAAACATACTTTCTGACTTGCTGAATATGAGGGTTATATATTGCCAAAATAACAATTTCTTTAGTAGCAAAAAAACATTTTCACCAAAGTTAGTAGATCCTGGCATTGAGATCATAAAGATAATTCCCACCTCTGTTTTGTTTTAAATTTATTTTATTTATGTGGTATGGAGGAATTAAACCCAGGGCCTCATGCATGCTTGTCAAGCACTCTACCACTAAGACACACTCCCAGTCCCTGCTTTTATTTATTTGTTTGTTTGTTTGTTTGTTTTTGTTGGTCATGGGGCTTGTAACTCTGGGCCTGGGTACTGTCCTTCAGCTCTTCAACTCAAGGCTATTTGCTCTACCATTTGAGCCACAGCATCACTTCCAGTTTTCTGGTGGTTTATTGGAGATAAGAGTCTCACGGGCCGGGCGCTGGTGGCTCACGCCTGTAATCCTAGCTACTCAGGAGGCTGAGATCTGAGGATCTCGGTTCAAAGCCAGCCCGGGCAGGAGAGACTGTGAGACTCCTATCTCCAATAAACCACCAGAAAACCGGAAGTGGCGCTGTAGCTCAAGTGGTAGAGCGCTTGCCTTGAGCTGAGCCCAGGCCCAGAGTTCAAGCCCCACGACCAACAACAAAAAAAAAAAGAGTCTCACGGACTTTCCTGCCCCGGTTGAACCGTGATCCTCAGATCTCAGCCTCCTGAGTAGCTAGGATTGAAAGCATGAGCCATCAGTGCAGGCAATTATGTACTCATTTTTACATCTTTTTTGCATATCCTGAGGCTTGAATCTGGGGCCTGAGTGCTTTCCCTGAGCTCCTTTTTTTTGGGGGGGGGGAGGGGTCCAGTCGTGGGGCCTAAACTCTGGGCCTGGGCGCTGTCCCTCAGCTCTTCAGCTCAAGACTAGCATTCTACCACTTGAGCCACAGCGCCACTTCCGGCTTTTTTTTTTTTTTGCTTATGTGGTGCTGAGGAATCGAACCCAAGGCCTCAGGTGTGCAAGACAAGCGCTCTACCACTGAGCCACCTTCCCAGCCCCTCCCTGAGCTTCTTTTTGCACAAGGTTAGCACTGTACCACTTGAGTCACAGAGCCAGAATAGTTTATTGGAGATAAGAGTCTCATAGACTTTTCTGCTCAAGCTGGCTTCAAACTGCAATCCTCAGTCTCAGCACCCTGAGTAGTTAGGATTACAGGTGTGAGCCACTGGCAGGTTTTGTTTTTGGGTTCTTTTGTGGTGCTTGGCATTGAATGTGCCAAGGCTTGGTACATCTTAGGTAATCATTCTACCATGGAGCTATATCACCAGCCAAAACTTTGCATATATTTTATGCATTTAAAATTGAAGCAAGGAGGGGTTGGGAAGGTGGCTTAGTGGTAGAATGCTTGCCTTGCATGCCTGAGGCCCTGGGTTTGATTCCTCAGCACCACATAAGCAAAAAGAAAAAAAAAGCTGGAAGTGGCGCTGTGGTTCAAGTGGTAGAGCGCTAGTCCTGAGCTGAAAAGCTGAGGGACAGCGCCGAGGCCCAGAGTTCAGGCCCCACAACTGGACCCAAAAAAAAAAAAAAAAAAACTGAAGCAAGGAGCCAGGTGCTGGTGGCTCACACCTGTCATCCTAGCTACTCAGGAGGCTGAGATCTGAGGATCGCAGTTCAAAGCCAGCCCAGGCAGGAATGTCTGTGAGACTCTTATCTCCAGTTAACCACCAGAAAACCAGAAGTGGTGCTGTGGCTCAAGTGGTAGAGCGCTAGCCTTGACTTGAAGACTGAAGGGACAGCGCCCAGTCCTGAGTTCAAGACCATGACTGGCCAAAATAAAAAAAATGAAGCAAGGAAATTGTATTTTCCTTAAGTTTTGGAACTTAATTTTTGCTAAAGATTCTAAGGTTTGAGAACAGATGTTTTGGTAGAAAAATTGTGTTTAATCTGTTGAACTTTATTGGAAACCTAAAAGAAAAATGCCAGAAAGTTTTAGGATGAATGGAATGTAGATTGAGAAAAGGTTTTTACTTCACTATTTGTGGGAAAATGTTTTCCTTTTTTTTTTTAAAGGCTACCGCTGAAGCCAACAATTTAGCAGCTGCAGCCTCTGCAAAGGACGTTTATTATAACAACATGGAAGCGGTATGAGGCATCTGCCTTTTCTCTGATTTACCTGTAGACCTGACATTGCTGCAGGCTTCAAAAGCCTGAACTTGATCCTCTTTAAAGTATCTGAAGATGATATGGTAACAATGTGTTTTCAGGTTATCTTTTGTTTGCAGTCTCCTAATGATTACCCTTTCTAACCAGGCTTTCTTAGAATGTTCCTGATTTTCTGATTAATGTAACCTGGTTATTTAAGTATGCTTATTAGAGGAAGTGAGCTCAGACTTCATTGGACTTGGCTATCTTTGGATTGTGTGTGCATGGATCTGTGTGTGTGTGCCTCTAGTTAACATCTAATATCTTAAAACATTCTAACCCTTTCTGTATCTTTTTACTTGTTTGGCACTTGAAGGGGATGCTCATAGCATATCTTTGTTATTTTTAGGTTTGTGGGGGAGAGAAACCTTATTTGTCTCCAGACATTTTAGAACAGAAGCACTGTGAATATAGGCAACTTGCTTTGGACCAATTTAAGAAGACCAAAAAGATGGGCGGGAAGGATTTCAGCTTTCGTTATCAGCAGGAGCTGGAGGAAGAAATTAAGGAGCTGTTTGAGAACTTCTGCAAGCACAATGGTAGCAAGAATGTCTTCAGCACCTTCCGAACGCCAGCAGTGCTGTTCACAGGCATTGTGGCTTTGTATATAGCCTCAGGCCTCACTGGTTTCGTTGGTCTGGAGGTTGTGGCCCAGCTGTTCAACTTCATGCTTGGCCTACTGCTAATAGCCCTCCTCACCTGGGGGTACATCAGATATTCCGGTCAATATCGTGAACTGGGTGGAGCTATTGATTTTGGTGCAGCATATGTGTTAGAGCAGGTAAGTGGTGCTGGTTGAGGAGGCTGGGTGGATGATGGGCAGATATTTATTTGTGCTTTTGTTGTAAAACATCTCAGATTGGGGAAGGGGATGTAGCTTAGTGATAGAACACTTGCCTAGCTTGCATGAAGCCCTGGGGTTTTTTATTTGTTTGTTTGTTTTTTGTTTTGTTTTGTCAGTCATGGGGCCTGAATTCCGGGCCTGGGTACTGTCCCTCAGCTCTTCAACTGAACTCTACCACTTGAGCCATAGCACCACTTCTAGCTTTTTGCTGCTTATGTGGTGCTGAGGAATCGAACCCAGGGCCTCAGGCATCCAAGGCAAGCACTCTACCACTGAGCCACCTTCCCAGCCCCCCACCCCAATCAGTTTGGAAAAATTTTATAGTGTAAGAAGGTAGGAGAAGCTTACATTGTTTATTTTTTATTTATTTATTGGTGGTGTGGGGCCTGGGCGCTGTCCATCAGCTCTTCAGCTCAAGACTAGTGCTCTACCACTTGAGCCACAGCGCCACTTCCGGCTTTCTCTGCTTTTATGGTGCTGAGGAATTGAACCCAGGGCCTCATGCATGCAAAGCAAGCATTCTACTGCTGAGCCACCTTCCCAGCCCCTACATTGTTTATTTTTTATTTATTTATTTATTTTTTTGGTCCGGTCATGGGGCCTGAATCTGGGCCTGGGCACTGTGCCTCAGCTCTTCAGTTCAGGCTAGTGCTCTACCACTTGAACCACAGCGCCATTTCCGGCTTTTTTTTCTTTTTGCTTATGTGGTGCTGAGGAATCGAACCCAGGGCCTCAGGCATGCAAGGCAAGCGCTCTACCACTGAGCCACCTTCCCAGCCCTACATTGTTTATTTTTATCCTGATGAGCTTTACATTTTATCTAGACTATTTATATTTGTTCCTAATATCTTGTTAACATCCCTAAAAATGCAAGAGAGGTTCCAGATGTTTCTTCATGAGAAATTTCTGATTAAATGCTCTTAACACTTAATATTGATATTAGTCTCCCCATCTCTATCCCCTTGCTTATTTGCTTCCCTGAACATCAAGAGCTTGAAAAAAAGTAAACTTAATGAAGTGTTTTATTTTAATCCTACTGGGTTAGAAAATGGATGCCATCTCCATTTTAAGTCTTCTAAAAAACCAACAGCTTTTAACATTCATATGATCCCCTGTTTTACAGTTTTGAGCCTAGTTTATTTCTTTTTCTGTGAAAAGATCAGTTAGGTCAGTGTGCAAAGCCTGTGAGCAGATGTCCCACTGACTCTTAGTCAGCTGCGGCCACAGCTCTCCTGCAGCCCTCCTTCTCACGCCTCTGCTTCTATAGTGGGCTGATGATGATGGAGAGGATACTTGAGCATTATTCCCAAGCACTTGCTTTCTTGGTACTGTTATATTATTAACTAATATGTTGAATAAATGGAATTTTGCAGGCTTCTGCTCATTTTGGTAATTCTACTCAGGCTGCTGTGAGGGATGCAGTTGTTGGACGACCACCTGTGGATAAAAAATCTCAATAGCATCTTAACTACAAGATTCAAGAGCCCTGCTGGCTCCTAGTTCTCTGGTTTCTGCCACTGCCACCACCGGTCCAGGTCCAGAGGAATGGCAGGTCTGGGACTGTCTGGGAAGAGCTGAAACAGGGAACTGTAATAAATGATGTGACCTTTCCTGTGTTTTCAAATTCTTAAGCACACTTCCATTCCTCTTGGAAGCACTTCCACATCTATGTCTATTGCTTACCACTTTCTGCTTTGTGCACTTTATGGGGAAAGGCTACAGGAAAAAATGGAAATGTAGCCTGTAAGGCTTCTGTGTGCCACGTAGTGCCTTTTAAGATTGAATCTATGCTTTCACAGACATGAAGGGGAAGAAGTGCAGTGGAGGCTCTTCTGGGGTAAAAGTTCTTAGTTCTTTATAGCTTGCCTTCCCCCCCACCCCCACCCCCTTTTTTTAATGCTGGTTCTAAGGCTTGAACTCAGGGCCTGATTGCTGACCCTGAGCCTTTTTGCGCAAGGCTAGTACTCTTATTAGTTTAGCCAGAGCTCCACTGCTGGCTTTTTGGTGGTTAATTGGAAATGAGAATCTCACAAACTTTCCTTTACAGATCGGCTTCAGACTGCGATCCTCAGAACTCAGCCTCTGAGTAGCTAGGATTACAGGTGTGAGCCACCAGTGTTCAGCCTATACCTTATTCAGAAAGATTCTTTGTTTTTAAAGTTTACATAATTTGGGAAAGCTTCAAAACTAAAGAACAGCTGAAAATTATGCTATCATGCTATTAAACTTTTGTAGTATTTGAATTGTTTGCTGTAAAACCTAGAAAATTTATGTAATTTAATATGCCATACTCTGGAATGTAAGGTCTTTTACCTGATAGGCCAGTGGTTTTGTCAAACTTCTTTTTCTTTTCTTTTTTTTTGTCGGTGGTGGGGCTTGAACTCTGGGCCTGGGCACTATCCTTCAGCTCTTCAGCTCAAGGCTAGCACTCTACCACTTGAGCCACAGTGTTACTTCTGGTTTTTTGGTGGTTTATTGGAGATAGAATCTCATGGACTTTCTTGCTCAGGCTGGCTTTGAACTGCGATCCTCAGATCTCAGCCTCCTGAGTAGCTAGGATTACAGGTGTGAGCCACTGAAGCCCACCCAGCTGAACTTCCTTTTCTTTTTCCTTCCTTCCTTCCTTCCTTCCCTCCCCTCCCCTCCCATCCTCCTTTATTTCTTTTCTTTCTGTTGTGGGGCTTGAACTTGGGCTGTCCCTGAGCTTTTTGCTCAAGACTAGCAATCTACCATTTGAGCCACAATGCCACTTGCGGTTTTCTGTTGGTTAATTTGGAGGTAAGAGTCTCATGGACTTTCCTGCCCCAGCTGGCTTTGAACCATGTCCGTTAAAGCACCAGTGCCCGCTTTTTTTTTTTTTTAATAATTCTTATAGCTTCTTTCTAGAAAAGAGGCATATATGCCTTAAAAGGCCAGAGTGGCTCAGAGGAAAACTTTGAGCTGAATACCTTAAGGAAAAAGCTGAATTTAAATAAACGATGTGACCTTTGAGAAGTCACTGGAACTTGTGTCATGGTCAGATTTACTAGAGGTTTATATACTAGATATGTAAGCCAGTACTCACCCTCTCACAGATTGTTCTTTGAAAAGTTCTGTTTTTGAGATTTTGCATTTTTACAACTTCATTAAGGATTAATAACCTTCCTGAATATTGCTGTCACCATGTTCAATTCTGTATGGCCTATCAACAATTGATAATTAAATAGCTGATTTAGGGTCTTTATGCCAACTGTTTGTATCCTATGCATTGTTTTATGTTTATAATATTGAAGCTAAAATTGCTCATTTTATTTACTCTTTATTTAATTTTTCTTTTGTTTAGTTGTGTAGCTTTAAATAACTAGGGCTTACCCAAATATAGACTATATCTAGAATTACCTAAGAATTCTTTTGTTTTACTTCACTTTGATTATATGATGGAAAAGTTTTATCTAATAGTTGCTTTTTCCTTTGAGTTACCATGGATTTTGGAGTTTAAAAGGTGCCTACAAGTATTTATATATACATTTATATATACATTAATATTTGAAATAATTTGATTTTGGAGGGAAGTAGAGTTTAGTCAGTCTAAGTAAAAATTTTATACATGTGAAGTATGAATAGAAGATAGAAAGATAGACCTTTCTTGCATTTAAGATCTCTATCAGAGAATTTTCTTTTGTTTAATACTTTACTACTCAAGTATTTTGCTAAGTCTCAAATTAATTCCAGACATTTTACATACTTTTGTACCATCTTGTTATCGTTCCCCCACCCCCACCCCCACCCCCAGTTGTGCCTGAACTCTGGGCCTGGGCGCTGCCCCTCAGCTCTTCAGCTCATAACGCTCTACCACTTGAACCACAGTGCCACTTCCGGCTTTTTCTGCTTATGTGGTGCTGAGGAATTGAACCCAGGGCCTCATGTATACAAGGCAAGCATTCTACCATTAGAGCCACCTTCCCAGCCCCACCATCTTGTCTTTTAAGTCCTTGCTATTTTATTTCCTTTCCTTACATTTTAGAAAAATTCTAGCTTGCTTCATAAACAATTCACTTGCTTATGATTGATGCCAGGCTTTGACTAATAAATTGAAGCCTTGTTTCCAAAATTTTGGCGTATTTTCAAAGGTGGCCTATATTCTCTACGGGTTCAACCCTTCTCACAGGCCTTACTGACACAGAGATGCTTAGCTTTTAATGCATTTTACAAGTGGATACATAGATTCCAGTATAATTGTCCAAAGTAACTGCTTTTCATGGTGAGATCTCTCTGTCTCTCTCTCTCTCTGTTTCTCTCTTCTATGAGTTAATAAAGTGTTAGGATTTTATATTTTATAAAGGAATCACTTTGGTTTAATTACCCTGAGGAAGTCCAAATATTTCTTTGGGGGTTCTTAATTTTCTTTGGTCTCTTTTCTCTCTCAATAGTAAATTGGTGATTTTATGTCAGTTCCCCCCCCCCCCCGCCCCCAATAAAAGATGCCTTTTACTGCTGGCTATAAATAGTCCTGGGGAAATTTGTGGCCAGGTTTCAAAAAATATCTTACTTGTTACCTTCTCCTGCCTTCTGTAGGTCAGCCACACGTGTGGGAGTCAGCTTTCTGCTCAGCCTTTCCCCTCCCCTCCCTGTTAATTTGCACATTCCAGATGGCATGCAGAGCACATTCCTGTTAACATACTTTCCAAAACCTCCTATTAACTCATTTTACAAGAAGTTAAATGATGCCAAGTTTGAAAATACTTCAAAGTAATGAAATTAAATTTCTGAGTGTTTTTTTCTGAGAAGCCTTTCTAGTACACTGTGAGAGCAATCTATCATGTATGTTGATAAAGCATCTGTGGAGTCATCCTCTTTTTTAGCAGTATACAAAACAAAGGTTTGTTGTTGTTTGTGCTAGAAATGGAACCCAGGGCTCTGCATATGATAGACAAGTGGTCTTCCACTGAACTACCCCCACAGCCCAAAATTTGTTTTAACACAAACATTATATACATTATAAAATTGCCTGAATATATTGTTTATGCTTTATTCTCTTTGGTCTTTTTTTCCTTTTACTCACTTTGGACCAACAGGAACAGAACCACTGCTTTGTACTTGTAGTCAGTTTTGTTAGCAGGTTCCACACAGTGTTTTACTTTATAAAAATGGTGCCTTGAATAGAGTGAGTTTGGATGAATGTGTAAGAATGGATGACTTCTAGAGAAAGCAGGTTGAATTCTGCCCAGGAGAAAGCAATAGAATACAAAGGTTGTTTTTTTTTTTAATGTTAAAAAAAAAATGATGTGTAACTTACATGAGAGTATTCATAGACCTCTTCTTTTTTTCTGTAGAACTTTGGAGTGTAATTCAGGAAGATTTAAGGTTTTCATCAAAGATTGTCAGTATGGGCTGTGTTATTCTAGCTTACAACAAACTTCTAGTCAAGGGATAAGGAGTATGACGAAGACAGATTTGTTATGATTATTTGTGATCAGTTTTTTAAAAATAAGATTATAATAGTGGACATTTGCAATGAAATAGTTTTTCTTAAAGTCAGTTGTACTGTAGCTATATTTGGAGCAGTGGCCTTAGCTACGTTTGAGTACATAAAACAACCTAAGGAGGTTGTTTAGAAAGTGGTCAGATTCCCAGCTTTATACCCAGTTTATGCCACAGTTTATCTGGACAGTGACTGGAATCATCACTTCTGTAACTCAAGTTGTAGGTGATTCAGGGACCAGGGAGAGAGACTGTCCCATGAGATGGGACTACCAGTAAGCATTGTTTGCAGATGGGGAGAGCTTTGCCTGCGGTTCAGAATAGGTGGTCTTCTGCCAGGTACAGTCACCAACTTTACTGCATTCAGAGTCAGAAGGGTCCCTTCAGTCCAGAGGATTGTCTAAGTGCTTTTGAGCTGCTTTTCCAAATTGTCATGGTGCCTTCTCTAAAAGAATGAATGTAGCAGGTGTCCTAATAACAGGTGTATAATTAGATTTTTTAAAAAACAACTTTGATAGCTATTTTTCTTTTGAAAAGGTAAATTTAGCACTGTGGTTTGAATCCCATGCAAAAAGCCTTAATTCATAAATGCCAGTAATGATTTTTTAAAAAGGAAGGATAGGATTATAACTTTTACATACCTCCTACCAGGAACTTTTTAAGATAGCTCTGGAAACAGAAAGGTTTTGGGGAAAAAATTGTTTTTAAAGGATTTCATGTAACAGAAGTAAAGCTTAAATTTAGTGGTTTTATGGCTAAAAGAAGGGTGAATTGATTCCTAAATTTTTCTAATACAGGTGACTAAAGGCTGTCATGGATGGAGCTTTACAGGTGTTAAATCTAGAATATATAGAGTTTTTTTCTCTGTATCCTTTCATTTTCTTTTTTAAAATGATTTGCTAAAAGTACTTTCTGCTAGGCCCTGGCCTTTGAATGGCTTTAAAATTTAATAATAGATTTTTAAAAAGAGCATTGGGATGATACTATGTTATTAGTATATTAAAAGCATGTTTCTGTACCAGTCCTAATTGTAACATGTAAATGAAATAAAGATCACAATACAATGTCATCTGTGAGTTTTTCTGTTGTTATCAGCACACATTAGCTATACCAGGAGGGATTTCTTTTTCTTTCTTTCTTTCTTTCTTTCTTTCTTTCTTTCTTTCTTTCTTTCTTTCTTTCTTTCTTCCTTCCTTCCTTCCTTCCTTCCTTCCTTCCTTCCTTTTCTTTTCTTTTTTTTTTGTCTTGGGGCTTGAACTCGGCCTAGACACTTTCCCTTCGCTCTCCAGCTCAAGGCAAGCACTCTACCTCTTGCGCCACTTTGCCACTTCTGGTTTTCTGGTGATTAATTGGAGATCAGAGTCTCACAGACTTTCCTGCCTGGGCTGGCATTGAACTGTGATCCTCAGATCTCAGCCTCCTGAGTAGCTAGGATTATAGGCATGAGCCACAGTGCCTGGCACCAGGAGGGATTTCATAGTGACATAGAGGATGGATTCCAGTCAATCCTCTATCACTCTTCCTTATCCCACACCCTATTCCTTTTTTTTTGGGGGGGGGGGGTCCAGTCGTGGGGCCTGAACTCTGGGCCTGGGCGCTGTCCCTCAGCTCTTCAGCTCAAGGCTAGTACTCTACCACTTGAGCCACAACGCCACTTCTGGCTTTTTTTCTTTTTTGCTTATGTGGTGCTGAGGAATCGAACCCAGGGCCTCAGGCATGTAAGGCAAGCATTCTACCACTGAGCCACCTTCCCAGCCCATTCACACACCCCATTCCTAACACAATTTCAGAGCAGAGGTTTTCATTGTTCTATCTTCACCCTTGCTCTGTGTGTGTGTGTGTGTGTGTGTGTGTGTGTGTGTGTGTGTGTGTGTGTGTGTGTGTGTGTGTGTGTGTGTGTGTGTGTGTGTGTGTGTGTGTGTGTGTGTGTGTGTGTGTGTGTGTGTGTGTGTGTGTGTGTGTGTGTGTCCTGGGGCTTGAACTCATCTGGGTGCCATCCCAGAGCTTTTTTGCTCAAGGCTAGCACTTTATCACTTGGCTAGCACTTTATCACTTGAACTGCAGCTCCATTTCTGGCTTTTTTGTGGTTAATTGAAGATGAATCACCTGGACTTTCCCCTGCCCAGGCTTGCTTTGAACCATGGTCCTTAGATCTCAGCCTCCTGAGTAGCTGGGATTATAGGCATGAACCACTGCCCCCCTGGCTATCCTTCCTTGCTGTTGCTTAGTATGGGAAGATTGATGGCAAAGAGAATGAAATCTTTAAGGTGGTAGAGGCAGTGTAGTTCAAAATCAGCCAACTTTGTTGCATGAAACAGTACTGCAAGTTCACACAGCTGGGGAAGGCTGTGTTGTTGGGGCTGCTTAAAAGTATATTAAAAACTTCAAGATAGGGGCTGGGAAGGTGGCTCAGTGGTAGAGTGCTTGCCTTGCATGCATGAGGCCCTGGGTTCGATTCCTTAGTACCACATAAGCAAAAAGAAAAAAGCCAGAAGTGGTGCTGTCGCTCAAGTGGTAGAGTGCTATCCTTGGGCTGAAAAGCTGAGGGACAGCACCCTGGACCAGAGTTCAGGCCCCACGACTGGACCCACCCCCACCCCACACCCCCCCCCCCCGCAAAAAAAAAAAAAACAAAAACACTTCAAGATCAACTTGGAGGATTTTTTCTTTTTATTTGTTGTGTTTTCATTTGGTGACCTGTCTGAAACTGAAACCAGCTAGTCAACTGTGGGAAGGTGGAGCTCTGCTGAGAATTCCTTTTTGCTGGTGACTTTAGACAGTAGGATAGGTTGCATTGTCCCTACATTAGGAAGTCCCTAGTTCAGACTCACTGGGTATGGTCAGCAGCCTTCACCCATCATCCCTGATGGTGATCACATGTCAGGTACTATTCTGGGTGATGCACTGCAGTTCATCTCAGGTCATCAGGGGAAGGGTGAACTCGGAAGGTTGATGTGTGCAGATGAGGGGTACACACAAGGATCTAGTACTTGCTGATAGCAGTGTTGATGCCCTCATCAGCATGATCTGGAGAAAGGAAAGACAGGTGTGTGAGGTGCGGGTCTGCAGTGTTGAGAAGTAGAGCAGATGTTGCCTGGCTTTCAGTGTGTTAACATTCTGTTGACATTGCGAAAGACTGAGGGAAACTTTTTTGTACCTAGTAACTAGGGACAAAACTGGTGTCAAACACTGGAGAAACTCAAAAGTCTACAGGGCTCTTATTAATGTACAGGGACCAGATTGCTATTGCAGTTGGGTTCCTGCATGCCCTAGGGGAGGGCAGACAAGAGGTTCTGGACTTACATCATCACCTTTAAATGTCCCCAGGAGATGGAAACTTTTTTTTAACCTCCTGCCTCTTAAAATATATGGATAGATAGATAGATAGATCTATATCTACCTGCATTTATAGATATAGATCTATCAATATAGTTCCATCCCAGAGATGCTTCTGATTGGTATCTTGAGTCATAGCCTTTGTGGAATTAGCACTAGCCCAAGGGCTGGACACTGAAACCCTGTCAGGTCCAGGTCATAGGTGCCTATAGCCAGTGTGATAAGAAATACTGTAACTAGCAGCTCTACTAGATTCAGAATTACCAAATGGAAGACTGCCTTGTTTAGTAAACAGGATTGAGAGTCTCGGGGATGTTCCCCAGATTAGAGGCTCTTATGCTTTTCTAAGGACAAGTAGAGAAGGTTGTGCTGCACACTTATGCAGAGCATTTCACCAGGGATTTTTTCTCTCATCTTCAGTGACACTCCAGGGATTTCTGAGAGGGGGATTCAGAAGAAAGTTACACTTTTTTCTTCACATAAAATCAAAATAGGGGCTGGGAAGGTAGTTCAGTGGTAGAGTGCTTGCCTTGCATGCATAAGGCCCTGGGTTTGCTTCCTCAGCACCACATAAGCAGAAAAAGCTGGAAGTGGTGCTGTGGCTCAAGTGGTAGAGCGCTAGCCTTGAGCTGAAGAGCTGAGGGACAGCGCCCAGGGCTAGTGTTCAGGCCCCATGACCGACAAAAAAATAAATCAGAGTAATGGCCCGAACACAAACTCCTGTATGCAGTTGGTGAAAGGACACTTCCTTTGAGGAATACTCCCATCCTGAATTGCATTTAGGCAAGAATCCTCCATGCCATCATGGAATCTGTGCTCTTTGTTCTTTGGGTGTAAAGAAGCATGATGGATTCCCCTTAACCACAGTTCTCTCTCTCTCCCCATCTCTTGTCCTGGCCGCCATCTTCCCTTTCCCACCAACCTGCTCAGATTCTCTCTAAAGCTTGCACAGACCTTTAGCCATGTGTCTAATTCCCACTCGTTCAGGAAAGCAATGGATTCTCCTTCAAGGAAGAAGGAAGAGCTGGGTGCTGGTGGCTCACGCCTGTAATCCTAGCTACTTAGGAGGCTGAGATTTGAGGATCATGGTTCAAAGCCAGCCTGGGCAGGAAAGTTGATGAGACTTATCTCCAATTAACCACCAGAAAATAGGTGTGGCTCAAAGTGGCCAAAACAGTAGAGCACTAGCCTTGAACAAAGAGCTCAGGGACAGCACCTAGATCCTGAGTTCAAGCCACATAACCAACAAAAAGTGAAAAAGGAAGAAGGAAGAGAGAAGAAAGAGAGCAAACATAAAAACATTTTCTCCTTTCAGATTGGGGCTCCATAGCTAAGATATGCAGAAAAGCCTAGAGATTTTGGAGTCACACACTAATTGGGTCCTGTTCACCTAATTCTCCCTTTGTATGTGGTACTATGCTTTATCTATGTTCTCATATATGCAATTGGGAGAACCATATCCCCAAACTTTAGATCTTAATGATATTTGAAAGATGGAAATTTGGTGCTAGTCCTGGGGTTTGAACTCAGAACCTGGGTACTATCCCTGACCTTTTGTGATTAAGGCTAATAAAGCTCTACCACTTGAACCACAGTTTCACTCCCAGCTTTTTTGGATGCTTAATTGGAGATGAGTGTCAAGGACTTTTCTATCTGGGTTGGCTTCAAATAGTGATCTGCAGATCTCAGCCTTCTAAGTAGCTAGGATTATAGGTGTGAGTGACTAAGGTGGGAACTCTGGAAGGTGAAGAGCAGAGTCCTTAAGAATGAGTTAAACTGTTCCTAGGTTAATAGGTTGTGGAAGGAAATTTGTTATGTAAGTAAGCTCTCTGTAGAATACTTGTCTTGCTATGTGATGCTACTGCCATGTTACCAGATGCTAAGCCAGGGCCAACTTGTTGGTCTCCCCAGTCTTTAGAACTGTGAACCTAGTAAGGTTTTCCTGTATAAATTACTCAATCTTAGGTATCTGTGAGGAAGCAACAGAAAACAGATGAAGACAGGAATATAGTATTGGCCTCAGATGGAAATTTCTATATCCTGGGCTCTCTTACAGAACTCTTCAAAGAGAATGTGAAAGTAAAAACAGCTTGTACACTGCACTCCACCCTCCAGAATACTTTCAATTTTGTTTGGCTTTTTTTTTTTTTTTTTGGTTGTGGGGCTCACAGACTTTCCTGCCTGGGCTGGCTTTGAACTGTGATCCTCAGATCTCAGCCTCCTGAGTAGCTAGGATTACAGGCGTGAGCCACCGGCGCCCAGCTTTGTTTGGCTTTTGTCTACTACAGCATTAAGAAAAAGTAAGAAAAGTAATACCTGAACCTATTTGAGAGCAGAGGGTGAAGGGAACCAGAAGTCACTCTGCTCTCAGACTGGAACCTCTTGGGCTGGAGATGTAACTCAGCGATAGAGCACTTGCATTAGCATGCACAGTACCAGTACCACCACAATAATGGGCCCTCCATTTTGGATTTGAATGACCTTACAGGCAGTCACTAGCTCAATGAGCTCAGCAATGGGTTGGTTGAGTAATGGTGAATGTAAAATTCTGGTATTTACATTGTCTCTGACTCTTCCAGAAGCTGATGAGTGTATATGTGATAATGATCATGTGCCCCTCACACTATTAACAGCCCACACATCCTGTTGGGCTCAGTATTTTATTAGCATCATTACTCTCCTTTTGGGGAATGTGTATTCCTGTATATCATCTGATATCACCATTACCCCATCTTAAAGATGAGTAAATTGAGGCGTGGAAGAGGAAACGTACCATAGACCCTATAGCAAGCATCCTGACTCTTAGACCCAGGACTGGCACAGAGTGGTGGGAATAGAGGGAGGATTCTACTTCTCAGGTAGGTTCTACTCAGAATCGGAGCCCAGTACAGGGGAAGAGCCTGTGTTTGGTTATTCATTCATTGTGGAATGCCTGCTGTGTGCCTGGTGTGCTGGAAACTATTGGTTTAAAGTACTTTCTTTTTTCTTTTTGGTCGGTCGTGGGGCTTGAACTCTGGGCCTGGGCACCGTCCCTCAGCTCTTCAGCTCAAGGCGAGCGCTCTACCGCTTGAGCCACAGCACCACTTCTGGTTTTCTAGTGTTATTGGAGATAAGAGTCTCACGGACTTTCCTGCCTGGGCTGGCTTTGAACCGTGATCCTCAAATCTCAGCCTCCTGAGTAGCTAGGATTACAGGCATGAGCCACTGGTGCCCAGCTTAAAGTACTTGTTAAAAGTACTTTTAAACAGTAGTTTGAAGTTTTGTTTTTTGTTTTTGGGTCCGGTCATGGGGCCTGAACTCTGGGCCTGGGCGCTGTCCCTCAGCTCTTCAGCTCAAAGCTAGCACTCTACTACTTGAGCCACAGTGCCACTTCCGGCTTTTCTTTTTTCTGCTTATGTGGTGCCGAGGAATTGAATCCAGGGCCTCATGCATGCAAGACAAGTGCTCTACCACTGAGCCACCTTCCCAGCCCCTGAAGTATTTTCTACTAGACCCTCTTGCCTTTTTTTTTTTTTTTTGATTGGTTCCAGGGTTTTGGACTCAGGGCTGTTGACCTACCACTTGAGCCCTGCCTCTACCTTGGTTTTCTGCTGGCTAATTGGAGATGGAGTCTTGTATTTTCTACCTGGGCTAGCTTCTAACCATGATGATCCTCCGGATCTCAGCCTCCTGAACAGCTAGAATTGTAGATGTGAGCCATTGGTGCCTGGTCCTTTTCTGATTTTCCTTTCCCCTTTGAACATGGGTCTCTATGTTTCCCAGGCTGGCTTGGGCTCAAGTGACTTTCCTGCTTCACTTGGTCATGTGAGTGGCTGGGTCTACAAGCATGGATCCCATGCCTGGTGCCGGTGGCTCACACCTGTAATCCTAGCTACTCAGGAGGCCGAGATCTGAGGATCATGGTTCAGAGCCAGCCGGGGCAGGAGACTCTTATCTCCAATAAACCACTAGAAAACTGGAAGTGGTGCTGTGGCTCAAGTGGTAGAGCACTAGTCTTGAACTGAAGAGCTGAGGGATAGTACCCAAGCCGAGTTCAAGCCCCATGACTGACGAAAAGAAAAAGAAAAAAGAAAAAGCATGAATCCCTATGTCCTACTGTCCTACTCCATCTTTTTCTTTGAATGTTTTTTTTAATGACATTTTTTTTTAATCTTAAGTAGTTGTACAAAGGTATTTCAGTTCAACATGTCAGCTTGTGGAGTACTATGTATCTTGATCAGTGCTACCCTTTTCATCATTCTTCCCACTTTGAATCACTTTTAAGTGTTTTAGGATAGTTTTGTAGAGAGAAGTGAGATACCACCTCTACCATCTCAGGGTCCTGATTGGGCTTGACAATTCAGTGGACATTAAATAAGATCAGCAGGAGAAAAGCGTATAAAGGACAAGCCTGTCTCCTGCTATTTTCAGATGGGAATTTTCATTCTCATTTTGAAGGAATAACAACAAAAAGACCAGAATAATTTACTTGCACCTGGTATTTTTTTAAGGCCCATTATCAAAAATGCCACAGTGGTGTGTATACTCATTATCAAGAAGCTAGGGTGGTGTGTTTTTTCCCCCCAGTCCTGGGGCTTGAACTCAGGGCGTGGTCACTGTGCCTGAGCTGCTTTTTGCCCAAGGCTAGCACTCTACCACTTGAGCCTCAGTGCTACTTCTGGTTTTTTCTGCGTATGTGATACTGAGGAATTGAACCCGGGGCTTCATGCATATGGGCTTCATGCATCAGTCTACTACTGAGCCACCTTCCCAGCCAGGTGGTGTATCTTTTAACCCCAATTTTTCAACTCAGCTTACTCTTGGGCGGAGGAAATCAGTATATGGATCGCAATCGTTGCGACAGTGCACGCAAAGATCAAATGCAATGAACCCAACAGAGTTCTTAAATATTATCACCGTAAGATCGCCGTGCCCGCCCTGCTGGGGTGAAGGAGGAGGCGAAGCCAGAGCGCCCCGGGGCGCGGCCTCGGAGCAGGCCTTGGGGGAGCCAGGCCTCCAGCTGTCCCCAGTGGCCCGGAGCGGGAGCGGGAGGCCCACACCAGCCAGTCGCACGGGGCCGGGGCGGAGCGACCTGGCGCTGGCCCAGGCGCTGCGGCCATTAAGCCGGGCCCGAGAGCGGAGATGGTGCGCCAGGTGGGCGCAGAGGTTCTTCCTGGGATCTAAGGACAGGTGAGCCTCCGGGGTGTTCCCGCTGTCCCAGAGGGCGCCCGGGAGGTGAGGTTGGAGGCGGGGTGGAGGTAAACAGGCTGGACGAGCTGCTGTGGCCTCCCCGCCCTCGGCGCTCCTCCCTCCACCGGGCACCGGGGAGGGGACAGAGGAGGAGCCCGGGGAGCGCCCTGTCACCCGCGGCGCTCCAGGAAGCCGGTCCTGAGTGTGAGCGCACTGCTGAAGCATCAGGTGAGACATCCTTGCTCTCCTACAAGGGGGTTGCGGGTGCCAGGCCCGGTGCAGGGCAGGGAGGGAACGCGGTCCGTGCCCGATTCTCCTTGCCAGGAGGAGAGGCCGTGTGTGTGTTAAGAATGCTCTTTCTGTTTCCCCCCTGCTTCAGGCATTTACGCCGTGGATAAAGTGAGACCCAGCTTGTCCTTCACCCAGGACCCCCTTCGCTAAAGATGATGCACGTGCCCTTTGTGAGTGTGGGGAGAGGTGGGGCGGGGGCGGGGCCGTGTTTTAAGGGTGGCTGTCGCCTTGGAGCCTCTATGGAGAGGTAGTTTGGCGCCACATCTCCACCTGCTGCTGCTGGGTCTCTGGTGTGGGTCGCTTACCACCTGTTGGAGGAAGTTGTCTCATTACCCATCCATGCCTGGGCAGAGCCGGAGGCTGGGCAGGTCTGTCTTACCCAGGCTCAGTAGAAGGCTGGCTCCCCAGGAAGAGAGAGGCAGTAAGGGGCAGAGGTCTTTCCATAGAATGCTGCCCTCCAGAGTCAAAAGGCGCCTGGGGCTCAGTGTGGGAAGCTGGACTGCTGTGTGTGGCCTTTTCTGGGGTCAACTGGTTCACCTCATGACCAGCCCTCCCAGCAAATTCCTAGCTCTGGCTTCTCATTCTACCCTACAGTGAGGATCAGACATCATCATGAGGGCTAGGCAAATGTCTTTATCCAGCCTGGCAGGACCACAGGTTCGAGTATAGGATGTTGAGGTAGACTTATGGAAGCTGTGATCACCTCCATGTGCGATCAAGTTCAAGTTCACTCCCTTCTCCAGAATGAAGATTATGCCACTTACAACTTAGAAGTGCTTAAAACAGTACTGGGCACCCATACTGAGCACTCTACAGTAATTTATTTCCCTTGTTATTGCAATCCCTGAAAGAGCTTATCACAGAGTGCCAGATGGCTTATTTGCCATCTGGAGTGGCCATTCTTTCTTTCTTTGTCTTTATTAATTTTTTTTTTTTTTGGTCGGTCGTGGGGCTTGAACTCTGGGCCTGGGCGCTGTCCCTCAGCTCTTCAGCTCAAGGCGAGCGCTCTACCACTTGAGCTACAGCGCCACTTCCGGTTTTCTGGTGGTTTATTGGAGATAGGAGTCTCGCGGTCTTTCCTGCCCGGGTTGGCTTTGAACCGCGATCCTCAGATCTCAGCCTCCTGAGTAGCTAGGATTACAGGCGTGAGCCACCAGCGCCCGGCTGTCTTTATTAATTTTTGTGCTAGTATTAGTCCTTGAAGGCAGGGCCTGCGCTCACTGTCTTGAGCTTTTCTGCTGCAGGCTACACTCTTCCCACTTGAGCCACAGTTTCACATCTGGCCTTTGGTGGCTAATTGGAGATAAGAGTCTCATGGACATTCCTTTCTAGGCTGCTTTAGAACCATGATCCTCAGACTTAGCCTACTGAGTAGCTAGGATTACAAGTGTGAGCCACAAGCTCCCAAGTGTGGTCACTTTTCAATATACCCCTCCTCTATCTGGTAACATTGTTCTTAGCAATGGAATGAATAGTAAGTATGTCCAGAAAGGAAATGAAGACAGTGAACTTAATATATGTAATCATGCCAGTAAAAATAAAAATGAAGCTGAGTTTGGTGCCTGTAATCTCAGCTATTTGGAAGATGAAAGCAAGAGGATCAAGAATTCAAGGCCAGCCAAAGTTGGAGGGATCCTATTTCAAACTAACAAAACTGAGCAAAAATAAATGTCATCATGTAAAAACAAAGAGTAATGTATTCATAGCTTGTAATTGCATTAATATACTTTGGAAAATTTTTATGCACATGGAGGTCATCTATAGTAGTGAATAATTATAATGCTACTGTTTCTCTTTTGGAGACTTCTGAAAAAGTTGTCTATGACTTTGTCAGAATTGACAAAGTCAATTCATATTCATATTTAATATTCACTAGAGCTAGATTTGCCAGTCTGTATTTGTTTGCTCATTTGATTGGAGAATGCTTATTGCTAATTTTATTTTTGAAAGCTGCTTTCATACGAAAAACAAAGATAGTTTGGAATAGTCCTTAAAGCATTTGGATTAGCTTGGCACAGATTCACAATATAGCCTGTGGTCTTAAAAGAAATCAGTTCTAGTGGCTTTTAAATATCTCTACATTCAAAACATTTTCATGGAAATATCTAACAGAGAAACTTCATTGTACTTTTTAGTTTCATTTGCCAGAACTCCCCCAATTTTTCTTTTCCTTTAAGAATATGGCAGATAGAGAGTAAACTTTGACATTTATTTTCTCCACTGCTTTTAGAACAAGTCTAGTTCCTGGTTTTTCTTTCAGTTTCTTCTGGCACTAGGAGAAGGAACTGTTGAAACAGTGTGCTGACACTGAACAGAAGACAAGATGTTCTTTTTTTTTTTTTTTTTTTTGTCGGTTGTGGGGCTTGAACTCTGGGCCTGAGACTCTCAGTGTAGCTAGTTAGGGGAGCTAGTGTAGCTAGCAAAGGGGAAGAGAAAGAAGACCTTTCTCCAGTAGAAGGCGGGACTTGAGGTCGTATGAGGCTTTCTCCTCACTCTGGAGGGGCCACAGGCTGAGAAGGACTCCAGGAACAAGCCAGCACATTCCTCTTCTGAGAATGTTGTATGTGCTGCACTGAATGTTGGAGAATTAGCCTTGTTCTGGTCCTCAGTTTGCTGCCCAAGACTAGCTGTCAGGCTGGGTGTGGGGGGCATCCATGTGGGCTCAGCCCAACAACTGCAAATTCCGGTCCTCTCATCAACAGGTTGTTGCTGAAACAGCAGAACTCATGCTGCAGGGGGCAGAGGCCTCAGGGGCTCAGGGAGGCATTCAGGAATGCAGACATTGACACTGACATGGAATCCTTCTCTCCCCTCCCCTCCTCTCCTCTCCTCTGTCTCTCTCCTTCCTTCCTTCTTTCCTTCCTTTTCTTCCTTCCTTCCCTTCCTTCCTTCTTGTTGGTCATGGGGCTTGAACTCTGGGCCTGGGCACTGTTTCTGAGCTCTTCAGGTCAAGGCTAGTGCTCTGCCACTTGAGATACAGCACCAATTCCAGTTTTCTGGTGGTTAATTGGCAATAAGAGTCTCACAGACTTTGCTGCCCCAGCTGGTTTTGAACCACTATCCTCAGATCTCAGCCTCCCCAGTAGCTAGGATTACAGGTGTGAGCCACTGGGTCCTGGCTTCTTTCCTTCCTGCCTGCCTGCCTTCCTTTCCCTTCCCTCCCTCCCTCCCTCCCTTCCTTCCTTCCTTCCTTCCTTCCTTCCTTCCTTCCTTCCTCCCTTTCTTCCTCCCTCCCTCCTCTCTCTCTCTCCAGGCCTGGGTGCTGTCCTTGAGCTTTAATTTTGCTCAAGGCTAGTGCTCTACCACTCCAGCTATAGCTCTACTTCCAACTATTTTTTTTTTTTACGTAAGTTTTTTATTGTGAAGCTTGTTTTGTTTTGTTCTTTTTTTTTTTTTTTTTTTGTCGGTCATGGGGTTTGAACTCTGGGCCTGAGCGCTGTCCCTCAGCTCTTCAGCTCAAGGCGAGCGCTCTACCACTTGAGCTACAACACCACTTCCGGTTTTCTGGTGGTTTATTGGAGATAAGAGTCTCAGGACTTTCCTGCCGGGGCTGGCTTTGAACTGCAATCCTCAGATCTCAGCCTCCTGAGTAGCTAGGATTACAGGCGTGAGCCACTGGCTCCCAGTGCTTTTTTGGTTTTTAATTGGAGATAAGAATCTCATAGACTTTCCTGCCTGGACTGGCTTTGAACCTTGATCCTCAGATCTTAGCTTCCTAGGATTACAATCATGAGCCACAGATACCCGGCTAAGTGTGTGTGTATGTTTAATTTCCAAAAAGTCAGGCTTCATTTTTTTTTTCTTTCATGTGTTCCACCACTGAATTATACCCTAGCTGTGAACCCGAGTTGAGGTTGAGTAGGGGTTTGCAGGTTAACACTGAAGGAAAGCCTTTCAGAGCTGAGGCAGAAGTAGGCAGAGGTGAGTCTTGATGTTGAGGCCCTGGAGCTGAGCGTTATCTGATACTCTGATACCAGTACCTCCGTGTGAATGACTTCACACAGGAACTCTTTTGTGTATATGTGGTACTGAGGGTTTGAATCCAGGGTTTCCTGTTTTCCAGGCAAGCCTTCTACCTCTACTACCTTTTTTTTTTTTTTTATCAAGAAAGGAAAATTAATGTAATGGTATACCTATATGCCACAATTTGTGCTATTTTCAAATATTTAGTTAATATATGCTATTCTACAGGGAAGTGGTATGATTATTCACTTTAGGCATGTGAGAAAAAGTGCTGGATAAAACGGGTAGTGTTTCCCAGTGTCATAGATACAGAGGTACAGGTGGGACACAAGTGTAGAGCGGTGGGCTTCCATTAAGACTGTGGTCTCACAAAGGCCCATTTGGGGAACTTCTCATCTTCCATATATTTTGGGTTCCAAATCAATGGACTACCTTGATACAATTGTATGTTTTGTCTTCTTTCATGTTTTGCTGTCCTAGGGCTTGAACTCAGGGCCTGAGTGCTGATTCTGACCTTTTGCACAAAGCTAATGCTCTACCACTTAAGCCACAGATCCATTTCTGGCTTTTTTTGGTGATTATTTGGAGATAAGAGTCTCACAGACTTTTCTGCCTGGGCTGGCTTCCAACCATGATCCTCAGATCTTGGCTTCCTGAGTAGCTAGAATTATAGGCATGAGCCACTGTTGCCTGTCCAATTGTGTGTGTGCACATTTTATTTCCCAAAGAGCCAGGCTTCACTTTTTGTTTTTCTTTCATGTGTCTATAAATCCCAACACTTTAGATCTTAGGATTCAGGCAGATCCACGGCAGAAACTTGACACTATTTTGTAGACAGCTCTGAGACCATGAGCAAATTCATTTCCACTTCGAAGCTCAGTGTCTGGGTCTGAAAAAATGAAGCTGGGTTTTATTGGGAGGGCTGGGAAAGTGGCTCAGTGGTAAAGTGCTTGCTTTGCATGCATGAGGCCCTGGGTTCGATTCCTCAGCACCACATAAGCAGAAAAAGCCAGACATGGTGCTGTGGCTCAAGTGGTAGAACGCTAGCCTTGAGCTGAAGAACTGAGGGACAGCACCCAGGCCCAGAGTTCAGGCCCCACGACCGACCAAAAAAACCCAAAACAAAACGAGGCCCAATTAGTAGATACTATCCTTTGCCAAATGCCTCCTGTCTGCTATTTTGTAGCTGTTGATGATTTTTTAATTATTATTATTATCATTATTGTTATTTTTTGTGCTGGTAGTGGGACTTGAACTCAGGGTTTGGGTGCTATCCCTGACCTGTTTTGATCAAGGCTAGTGCTCTGCCACTTGAGCTACCACTTTCAGTTTTGGGTAGTTAATTGAAGGTAAGAGGCTCATGGACTTTCCTGCTCAGGTTGACTTTGAACCATGATCCTCATATCTCAGCCTCCTGAATAGCTAGGATTACAGGTGTGCCCAGCTTTACCTGCTATTTCATAGCTGTTGTATTTGATCCTCAACATAATACAATGAATCAGGAACTCTCTATAGTTCATCCTGTTTTCATAAGGAAACTGAGGCTGGGAAAATTTAGGTAAACTGGCTAGACAGTGAATAGCTTCTGGGTTTGAACACAAGTCCAAAATGGAATCACTATTGTGTTTCTGAAAAAGAAAGTATCTCTCTCTCTGTCTCTCTATCTCTCTGTCTCTGTCTCGTGTGTGTGTGTGTGTGTGTGTGTGTGTGTGTGTGTGTGTGTGTGTGTGTGTGTGTGTGTGTGTGTGTGTGTGTGTGTGTGTGTTAGTACTGAGGTTTGAACTCAGGGCCTTGGATTTGCTAGGCCAGCACTCTACCACTTGAGTCATATGCCCAGCCCCAATGAAGTCCATCTTGGATTGAACAAATAGAACAGTCATGCTCATTCTCCTACTTCCTGTATTTTTGATAGTCTTGAAATATTTCACAGAAAAAAACTTAAACGCCGAAGACACAAATGGGGCGTGGGTGGGTAGCATGGTTTCCAAAGTGGCCTTGAGTGCAGAAAAACAGTTTTTTGTTTTGTTTCAACCTTTGGGTTGCAAACTGTTCCCAAAGTGGCCTTATTTTCCATCTTGGTCCTGCCTAGTGCCCAGGCTTTGTGTGTGTGTGTGTGTGTGTGCTGCCTAGTGCCCAGGCTTTGTGTGTGTGTGTGTGTGTGTGTGTGTGTGTGTGTGTGTGTGTGTGTGTGTGTGTGTGTGGTCAGGGATCATTCTGTAATAGGTCTCCCTGGAGGGCCAGGCTGCCTCCTTCCTCCTGGCAGGAGTGAGGGAGCCGTTGTTCACATTCCGGCTTTGCTAGTCTTAAGCTAATGTTGGGCAAGTGGCTTCTTCTCCTCTAGCCTCAGTTCCACTGCCTCATTTTCACTGTGAAAAGGAGATATGTACACACATCTTAGACTAACTTTTCAGCCAGATGCTCTCTGCCTTTTATTTTACTTATTTATTTTTGTTTGTCATGGGGCTTGAACTCTGGGCCTGGGTGCTATCCCTGAGCTCTTCAGCTCAAGACAAGCTCTCTACCACTTGAGCCACAGCGCCACTTCCGGTTTTCTGGTGGTTTATTGGAGATAAGAGTCTCATAGACTTTTTTGCCTAGGTTGGCTTTGAACCATGATCCTCAGATCTGTCTCCTGAGTAGCTAGGATTACAGGCATGAGCCACTGACACCTGGCCACTCTCTCTGCCTTTTATTAATATAATTTGTTTATTATGCTGGTATTGGGGCTTGAACTCAGGGCCAGGGTGCTTTCAATTAGCCTTTTTTTGCTCAAGATTGATGTTTTAGCCTTTGAGACACACCTCTCTGCATCTGACTTTTTGCTGGCTAGTACTAGTAGAGGTAAGAGTTTCACAGACTTTTCTGCCTGGACTGGCTATGTACCTTGATCCTTAGGTCTCAGCCTCCACAGTAGCTAGGATTTCAGATGTGAGCCACCAGCTTCTGACGCCTCTTTGCCCTATAGATACTCTCTTTCCTGTGGTGTCACGCTGGGCAGACAATGGAATCATGGAAGAACTTTGAAAACACACAGACTTGGGATGTACCCCAGGAATCCTGTTCTGACTACACTGTAAAAGCAGCCTGAGATGTCTGCCCACCTGAGTGCTCCTTTGTAGCTTGCTGTCCTTCTTCCTTCTCCTTCCTGCCCATATTCCTGTCTCCATAGCCCTGTTACTAACCACATCTTCTTCCTCAGCACTTCTGATTGGAGTGCAGAGTGTAGGATTTGGGCATCTTTTAACCTGGGTTCAAGTTCTCTTTTGCCATATCTCATTCCCCTTATACTTTTAGGTTCTCAACAGAAACCTCATGTGCTGTGCCTTCTGCCTCAGTACTCTTTTTTTCTGGGGAGGGTAGTACTAGGCTTGAACTCAGGGTCAGGGTCCTCTCCCTTGGCTTGTTTGGTCAAGGCTGGTGCTCTATACTTGAGCCATAGGTCTACTGCTGGCTTTTTGCCAGTTAATCAGAGACGAGTCTCAGAGACTTTTCTGCCTGGCCTAGCTTTCAATCTACTCAGCCTTCTGAGTAGCTAGGATTATAGGTGTGAGCTGCCAGTGCCTGGCCTCCAATTCTCTCTTAAATCCATTTCAGCCAGGCCTTAGTCTCCAGCATTCAATTCATACTCATTCCAGACTACTCTCTTGAGCTCAGGCCCCCAGTGTGCCTCCCTGCCCTCTTCATGTGACTGCCTAATGTGCCTTTCAGTCCAACCTGGCCTAACCTGAGTGTCTGGTCATCCCTGGCCCACTCACCTGCAGCCTGCTACATCCCAGCCTCCCAGTTCCTCTTGCCTTCACATCCCTCCTCATTCCATCTGTGAAAGCTGCTGACCTTTAAAGTGGGTCCAGCTTCCATTACCTCTCATCACCACCCTTTCCCCACCTGTCTGGGCCATCATTACCTCTCCTGCCCTGATTGCCTAACAGCCTGCTTCCCTCAGTGCCCTTTGCATGACCTCTTCCCAGGTAGTAGCCTGAAGGACCCTTTAAAATCCTACATGAGATCATGTTCCTCCTATGCTGGGCACCTTGCAGCCATGCCTGTTAGTCAGAGTCAAAGCCAAAGGCCTCATACAGGGTGGCAGGTGCTGTACTAGCTGCCCTTCGCCACTTCCATATAACCTCTGATCCTTCAAGCTACCAGTGTCCTCTCTCCCTCACCCATGCTGGCTTCCTTGCTGCTCCTGAGCACCTGGGGTGATTCTCTCTGCCAGGAGGCCTTAGACATCTGCAGACTTCATTCCCAGATCTCCTTCAGGCCCAGTGAGACCCTCTCAGGTCCTCTAGACCCTCACTGACCTAGACCCTCCCTGACCACCTAGACTTCCCTTGCCTCCCCTCCTCCCCTGCTTTGATTTCTCTTTGCCTCCTAGTTAACATTACATCTCACACCCACCTTACCTGCACTCCAGCCCCAACATTGGGAATGTTCTTTCTTTCTTTTTTTTTTTTGGTCAGTCATGGGGCTTGAACTCGGCCTGAGTGCTGTCCCTCAGGTCTTCAGCTCAAGGTGCACTCTACCACTTGAGCTACAGAGCCACTTCCGGTTTTCTGGTGGTTTATTGGAGATAAGAGTTTCACGGACTTTCCTGCCCGGGCTGGCTTTGAACCTCCATCCTCAGATCTCAGCCTCCTGAGTAGCTAGGATTACAGGCATAAGCCACCAGCACCAGGCTCTAAGTTATTTTTTATTTTTTAACCATTTGGTTTTTTCCCTTGCTATTGAACAAAATTTCGGCCTTTGTTTTGTTCAGGAACAGCTCAGGTGCTCAGGTGGTGCCTGGCAGGCAGCTCAGTGAGTGTCTGCTGAGCATCAAGGGAATGACCCATGGGCCACCCGGGGTGAGGGGACTTCCAAGAAGTTTCCCTTGCCCTCTCCCATCCTGTTGGGGTGGGGAAAGGGAATTGTTAAAATAACAATGGTCAGCAAGTCCTGCAAGTGAGGCTGGGTGATGGCTGCGGGTTTGGAGTCCAGATCCTCAGTAGCTCTGCAGCACACACATAACGCATCACACCCCAGTCCTTGTGTGCACATACACAATGCATCACATCCTAGTCCTAGTGTGCACACACACATCACATCACACCCCAGTCTTCATGTGCACACACACACATCGTATCACACCCCAGTCCTCATGTGTGCATACACATCACATCACACCTCAGTCCTTGTGTACTGCACACACAATGCATCACACCTGCAGTCCTCGTGAGCACACATACACACAATGGATCACATCCAGTCTTGGTGTGCACACACAGAGAACTCATCACACCCCAGTCCGCATAATGCCTTCAGTGTTTCCTACCTTGCAGGGCTTCAGCTTTTAGATCACTAACAACAACAAAACAACAAACCCAGCACTGGCTGTGTAGCTTTTTTGTTCTTTATTTATTTTTGCTTTAGTGGTCCTGGGGATCAAGTCCAGGGCTCCAGGCTCCCGAAGCAATCTCAACCACCGAATAACACCTCTCAGTCCCAGGGATGTCTTTTTTAGGGGGGGAGGGGAGTGATTTCCATGTCTATTTGTGTAACGAGACATGAAAATGACTATGTATGCATGGATGTTGGCTAATCCATTTAATGAGTTTCACTAAGGTTGTTTGGGTTGTTTTCTTGCATGAATTTGAGAGGCCAGAAATTGCTTGGCAGTTTGCTTGCTAAGGAAAAAAAGGTGTCACACAGCCTTCTGTAACTTGCCTTTGTAGGGAGATAAAAGCTTTTTGTTCTGAAACTCACAGGCGGGTGGTTACAAAGTTTCAGCCTTGCTATAAATTTGTCACTGCCTGTGCTTTGTAAGAGTCTTGATTGGCTAATGTGCTGGCTGGGGTTCCTGAGTCCCAGTCCTGCCCTGGAGGAAGTAGCCTGGGGCTGGGGCTGGGGCTGAGGCTGGGGCTGGGGCTGGGGCTGGGGTTGGAAGGCTCTCTGCCAACCCAAGGTTTTATGACAGGGGGATGGCCAACTTTTTCTGCCAAGGACCAGCTAGTAAACATTTTAGGTTCTGCAGGTCTCCGTCACAATTTCTTAACCCTGTTGTTGTAGATAGACAGCATGCATACAAGGGCAACAACCAATTTGGCTGTGTTCCAGTCAAACTTTATGCACATTGAAACTTGCATTTTCACCAGGCACTGGTGGCTCACACCTGTAATCTTACCTACTCAGGAGCCTCAGATCTGGGGATTGCAATTCAGAGTCAGCCCAGGCAGAAAAGTCTGTGAGACTCCTATCTCCAATAAAACTACCAAAAATCTGGAAATGGATCTGTGGATCGAGTGGTAGAGTGTTAGCCCTGAGAAAAAAAGCCCAGGGACAGTGCCCAGGCTCTGAGATCAAGCCCCAGAACTGGTACAAAAAGGAAAAAGAGAGAGACAGAAACAGAGAGACACAGACAGAGACAGAGAGACAGAGAGAGAAACTTGCATTTCACACAATTTTCATGTGTCAGAAAATATTCTTGTTTGACTTTCCTTTTGTAAAATCCAATCTGAATTTGAAAGCAGGCTAGACAAAAGCAGGCGGGTAGGTCTTTTAGTAATGGACTATAATTTTCCTGTTTGTAGATTGGGCACATGAATTTTTACATTCTTAGTTTTGATCCAGCGGAGTTGGAGGATGTCTGTCATTAAGTAATTGCTTTTCTAGTTGGATTTTAGTGGCAGAGTATGAATTATTTATCATAGCCTTCTTTCATGGTTCTCTATCATTCTCACTGGTCCTTGTAAGACCCCCCCTTTTTGTGTAGGTCTGACTCAAGCTGTAATTCTGGCTACTTGGGAAATAAGAATCATCAGGCATAAAAGTTCATCAGACTCTGTTTCACTCAATAGCTGAGCGTGGTAGTTTTTTGTTTTTTGTTTTTGTTTTTTAAATCCCAGCTACACAGAAGTCCAATAGCTAATGCAATGACAGAAGCCTGTCATCCTCAGTGACACAGGAAAGCACGTATAGGAGGATTGCAGTCCGGGTCAGACCCAGTATAAAGTGAGACCCACCTCAAAAATAATACAAATAATGCAAAAAGGGGCTAGAGGTATGGCTCAAGTGGTAGAGAATTTGCCTAGCAAGTGTAATGCCCTGAGTCTCATCCTCAGTACCATTAAAGAAGAAAGAAAGAGAAGCTGGGAAGGTGGCTCAGTGGTAGAGTGCTTGCCTTGCATGCATGAGGCCCTGGGTTTGATTCTTCAGCACCACATAAGAAGAAAAAGCCAGAAGTGGTGCTGTGGCTCAAGTGGCAGAGTGCTAGCCTTGAGCTGAAGAGTTGAGGGACAGCACCCAGGCCCAGAGTTCAGGCCCCACAACTGACCAAAAAAAGAAGGAATTCAAGGACAGTGCCCAGGCCCAGAGTTCGAGCCTCAGGACTGACAAAAATAAAAGTAAATTAAAAAAAAAAAAGCGAGATACAAATAGCCAGTCATGGTAGCACACACCTGTAATCCCAGCACTGGAGAGGCTAAGGTAGGAGGATCACACTCGTGTATACTTTCAGGTGCCCTCTTCAGCTCAGTTCACCCCTATACATTCTCTTGCACACTTGCCTTCCCACCCCTTTCTGTGGTCCTGAAATAATAGCTGCATGTTACTACCAGACAGTAATAGGAATTATCTGCTAGGTGCTAGGCCAGGTTGGCGGTATCTGTGAGATTCCCTCCAGGTTTGCCAGCTCCTGTTAAATGCTATGGGTCTGCCTGGTCGATGGTCAGGGTGTAGTTAAAGCACTGGGCCTGGGAATCAGCCAGCCAAATGTTGATTTCTGGTCTGCTGCTCATGAGCCATGGACTTTGTGCCAATTCATCCACCTCTCTGAGCCTGATTTCTTTTTTTTTTTTTTTTTTGGTCTGTCATGGGGCTTGAACTCTGGGTTTAGGCCCTGTCCCTCAGCTCTTCAGCTCAAGGCGAGCACTCTACCGCTTGAGCCACAGCATCACTTCCAGTTTTCTAGTGGTTTATTGGAGATATGAGTTTCATGGACTTTCCTGCCTGGCCTGGCTTTGAACCACGATCCTCAGACCTCAGCCTCCTGAGTAGCTAGGATGACAGGCATGAGACAATAAGGCCATGAAGAAGTTCTTTGGTTTGTATTTTGCAATCCTAATGACTGGAGGCAGGTATGGGGTCCCTGCAGGCCTGAACACAGGCTTGTGAGCATGTGTCTGCCTGTGTATTGCTAAGTTGATGGTTTCCTAACAGATTCTTACCCCTGGTCCCTGGGCCTCATACGGCTTCTAACAGTCTTGTTATTGGTCTTGCAGCCAGAGCCCAAGCCTGGAGACCTGATTGAAATTTTCCGCCCTTTCTACAGACACTGGGCCATCTACGTTGGCAATGGATATGTGATCCACTTGGCTCCCCCAAGTAAGAGCAATAGGGTCCCAGCTGTTCTGGACCCAGAGGCTGGGAACTGGTGGTGAACTGCGGCCCTCACTTTGCCCATGCTCCCCACTGGCAATTTGTTCTTAAATTTTACAAACAGAATGTGGTATGGGGTAATGTTTTTCAGATTCTGCTCCTTGGAACACCAGGTGGGTTATTTTTCTTTTCTTTTCTTTTCTTTTTTTTGCTGGTCGTGGGGCCTGAACTCTGGACTTAGGCTCTGTCCCTCAGCTCTTCAGCTCAAGGCTAGCTCTCTACCACTTGAGCCACAACACCACTCCCGGCTTTTTCTGCTTATGTGGTGCTGAAGAATTGAACCCAGGGCCTCATGCATGCGAGGCAAGCTCTCTGTCACTGAGACGCCTTCCCAGTCCTCCCAGGTGGGTTCTTTTTTTTTTGGGGGGGGGTCCGGTTGTGGGGCCAGAACTCTGGGCCTGGGTGCTGTCCCTCAGCTCTTCAGCTCAAGGCTAGCGCTCTACCACCTGAGCCATAGTGCCACTTCTAGCTTTTTTTTTCTGCTTATGTGGTGCTGAGGAATCGAACCAGGGCTTCATGCATGTAAGGCAAGCACTCCACCACTAAGCCACCTTCCCAGCCCTCAGGTGGGTTCTTGTAAGGGTTGAGGTGGGTATTCAAGGGCACTCAAGTTCTGCTTTTACTGTGTATGTGTGTGTGTGAGTGTGTATGTGTGTGTATTGGTTGGTTGTGAGGCTTGAACTCAGGCACGCTACACTACGTAAGCTTTTTTGCTCAGGGCTGGTACTCTACTGCTTTCACCACAGCTCCAATAAAGGCTTTTTTTTTTTTTTTTTTTTTTTTTTGTTGTTGGTCATGGGGCTTGAACTCCAGGCCTGGGCGCTGTCCCTCAGCTCTTCAGCTCAAGGCAAGCGCTCTACCACTTGAGCTACAGCGCCACTTCCGGTTTTCTGGTGGTTTATTGGAGATAGGAGTCTCATGGTCTCTCCTGCCCGGGCTGGCTTTGAACCGCGATCCTCAGATCTCAGCCTCCTGAGTAGCTAGGATTACAGGCGTGAGCCACCAGCGCCCGGCTCCAATAAAGGCTTTTTTGATGGTTAATTGGAGATAAGAGTCTCACAGACTCTCCTGCCCAGACTGGCTTTGAACTGGCTTTGCAATCCTCAGATTTCAGCCTCCTGTTGTTGGTTATGGGGCTTGCACTCTGCACTTGGGTGCTGTCCTTCAGCTCTTCAGTTCAAGGCAAGCGCTCTACCACTTGAGCCTTAGCACCACTTCTGGTTTTCTGAATGGTTTATTGGAGATAAGAGTCTCATAGATGGGCTGGGAAGGTGGTTTAGTGGTAGAGTACTTGCCTTGCATGCATGAGGCCCTGGGTTCAATTCCTTAGCACCATATAAGCAGAAAAAGCCGGAAGTGGTGTTGTGGCCCAAGTGGTAGAGCACTAGCTTTGAGCTGAAGAGCTGAGGGACAGCACCCAGGCCCAGAGTTCAGGCCCCACGACCGACAAAAAGAAAAAGAAAAAGGAAAAGAAAGCTTAGAGATAGTCCCCAGGACCTGAGTTCAAGCTCTAGATCCAGCACATGCGTGTGCATGCACGCGCACACACACACACACACAACCACACACACTACTATGAGACTGATACTGGGTGGTTCTTAACTTTTGATGTGTATTTATGGGGAGGGGAACTTATGCCCTGCAGTCCAACTATAGATTCTGTGCCTTTAACTATGGCACTGTCACCTAGTCTGACATTTCCCAGTGTTATCATAAATTGTCTGATATATCCATGTGTCCTTTCTATGATTGGTTACAGTATTTTGTATTTTCTTGGATAGACTATGTGTATTTCAGGTTGGGCATGGTAATCCACATTTGTAATCCCTGCCATTTAGGAAGCGGAGGTAGGAAAATCATTGTCCAAAGCAAGCCAGAACAGAGTCCCAAGTCCTAATACCACTAGGAAAAAAGAAAAGAAAAAGAAAGAAAATGTGTATTTTTCAGTATTGGCTCAGCAAGGTTGAGCGACATGTGTGGAACATTCCAGGTGGTCCATGATAAAATCATGACCAGAGCCCTGACCTTCTGAGTGTCAACCTGAGCCCAGTGCACCTTCCACCAGACTTAAGGAAGCTCTTACTCTTAGGTGTTGACTCTGCATGTGCACAATGCTGCAAGTTGGTGTGTCCTTAAATTTTGTGCCCTAGACAACTTGCTTGACTCACCCTAGGGCCAACCTTGCCACCTGCCCTATCTGAGGGCTGCAGGTAGATGGGCCTCAGGACTCACTCTGTGAATTTAGGCCTTACAAGAGGATGCCTGTCTTTTATTTCAATGATTCTGTCAAGCACCACCAGCCCTATTACTGGCAACTCAGAATTCCCTGATTTTCTAATATCTCCAACTAACTAGAGGCAGAGGGCTTTAGTCCTCTCCAGAAAGCCAGGTAAAGCAGGATCTGGAATCTGACCTCCCTGCCATTGCTTACTGGCTGTCACAGTTGAAGACTGGTCCTGCCTGATGTGTTGGTGTGCTATTACTGTTGGGGTACTGTGTCCTGATTCTGGCAGGGCACAGTGGCCCTCTGATAATGAACCTTCTTTTATGATGTTCTAAGTACCCATTTCAAACATCATGTGCTCTACCTTGACTGCAGGTGGACTGGGAGGGAGACTCAGCCTTTGTTCTGACATTGGCTCTCCTTTACTGCCCTCCTGGCCCTGCTTTGGAGCCCAGACTCCTTTTCCTTTATTCCAGGTTTGTTTGTTTGTTTGTTTGTTTGTTTGTTTATCTTGTCAGTCATGGGGCCTGAACTCTGGGCCTGGGCTCTGTCCCTCAGCTCTTTAGCTCAAGGCTAGCGCTCTACCACTTGAGCCACAGACCACTCCTAGCTTTTTCTGCTTATGTGGTGCTGAAGAATTGAACCCAGGGCCTCATGCATGCAAGGCAAGCATTCTACCACCGAGCCACCTTCCTAGACCTCCAGGTCTTTTTGTTTGTTTGTTTATTTATTTATTTAAAATATCTGTTCTTGCTTGTAGCCAATGGGACTTGGTCAGGGCTGCTGGCCTATCTCTCAGATTTCCTGTGCATCATGTCTAAGGAAAGCAGTCATGGCTTATATTTGCACAATCAAGAAAGATACAGGTGTCACAGGGTGCAGTAGATCAGCTTCTCTAGGGTAAAAAAAAACAAAACCAAAAAACAACAAACCAACAAATCAGAGAACTTTACTAATATTATTTTTTTCCCCTTACACTTCTTGCTCAAGTTCATTTCTGAGTTGGTTCTTTATGCAGGCATAAAGATGCATGAAAATCCCCAAGATCCCTTTGATGCCGTTTGTATATTGCTAAGTTGGGAGATGACTAAATCCTCCAAGCTCATACACCTAGCAAAAGACAGGTCCCAGATCAGGCTAAGGTTTGCCTGACTTCAAGAAGCTTAGCTTGGGGCTGGGAAAGTGGCTTAGTGGTAGAGCACTTGCCTTGCATGCATGAGGCCCTGGGTTCGATTCCTCAGCACCATATAAGCAGGAAAAAAAAAGCCGGAAGTGGCATTGTGGCTCTAGTGGTAGAGTGCTAGCTTTGAGCTGAAGAACTGAAGGACAGTGCCCAGGGCCAGAGTTCAGGCCCCACGACCAGACACCCCCCCCCCCAACAAAAAAAAAAAAAAAAAAAAAAAAGGAAGACTAGCTTTTGACTACCACATTGGCCAAGGAAAGCCAGATTGGATCTTTGAGATAATCTTTTTAACTTCATCTGATTGAGAGACACCTAGGATATTTGCAGAGCACACCTGTGTGTGTGTGTGTGTGTGTGTGTGTGTGTGTGTGTGTGTGTGTGTGTGTGTCACAGCAATGACTTGTGATGGTACTCAGGCTGGATACCTTGCTGGAAACAGCCCTGAGCCCCAGGCTGTGCCCTGGACCAATTCCTTTGTTTTCTCTTTGTGGATGTACAGGTGAAATGGCAGGAGCTGGTGCAACCAGTATCATGTCTGCCCTGACTGAGAAAGCTATTGTGAAGAAGGAACTGCTGTGTGATGTGGCTGGGAGAGACAAGTACCAGGTCAATAACAAACACGATGACAAGTACACCCCACAGCCTCCCAGCAAAATCATCCAGCAGGCAGAGGAGCTAGTGGGGCAGGAGGTCCCCTACAAACTGACCAGCGAGAACTGTGAGCACTTTGTCAATGGGCTGCGCTATGGAGTTGCTCGCAGTGACCAGGTACGTTCTCAGATTGTGTCCTCTTTCCAGGAACCAGCCCATTCCCCCACCTGACAGTGGCTAGACATGGTGAGGGTGGAGACAGAGCATGAATAAACAAGAGAAAGCAGTAGAGAGATGCACTTCCTGTCTTCCAGGATGTCAGAGGAAGCACAGCTCACTGTATTTAGCACAGCAGTGGCCAGAAAAGGCAGCCAACCACAATGACCAAGCCTGTTGTTGAGCCTTCCTTGGCCACTCACCTCTTAGATGACCATCAATGGCTCTGGACACAGGCTTTATTCTACCCTCTCTCCCCTGAGAGAGTCTTTCAGAGTTGAAGCAATTTGTGGCCATTCATTTCCTCCAACAAATCTTGGCCTTCACATCTATATTGGTTATTTCCTGGGTGTCAGACGCAGCTGTGCTGAGTACAGAGATGGAATTTAAAGCCCAGGTGTTTGACCAGCTTCTGGGGTTTACAAACAGCACCATCATCAGCCCTGCCAAGACCCCAGAAGTGATCCCAGAGCCCCCAGGGGAATGTAGTTTGTTAATTTATGTCTGATTTTTTTTGTCATACACTTCTTCTTCTCCTTCTCCTTCTCCTTCTCCTTCTCCTTCTCCTTCTTCTCCTTCTCCTTCTCCTTCTCCTCCTCCTCCTTCTTCTCCTTCTCCTTCTGCTTCTTCTTCTGCTTCTGCTTCTTCTTCTTTCTTCTTTGTCAGTCGTGGGGCTTGAATTCAGGGCCTGGGTGCTGTCTCTAAGCACTTTTGCTCCAGGCTAGTACTACCACTTTGAGCCACAGTGCCACTTCCAGATTGGAAATAAGAGTCATGGGGACTTGTCTGCCTCCCTGGATTGGAACTGTGATTCTCAGATCTAAGTCTCCTACGTAGCTAGGATTATAGGTATGAGCCACCAGCACCTGGCACACCCCTTCTTTCATTTGCAGTTTAAAAAAAAAAAGCCAGTCCAGGGGCTTGAACTCAGGACATGAGACCTGTCCCTGAGCTTTTTTGCTCAAGGTTGGTGCTGTATCACTTCAGTCACAGTTCTACTTCCAGCTTTTTGGTGGAGAGGTAAGAGTCTCTTGGATTTGTTTTCGCTGGCTGGCTTGGAACTGTGATCTTCCCACCTCAGCTTCTTGAGTAGTTAGGATTACAGGTATAAGCCTCTGGTGCCTAGTTTGGCATTTCTAATGAAGAATGACTTTTTTCCCCTTTCCACAATATTCTGATTTAAGATCTGTGATGCACATGATGTAGCCACTTTCACCATCAGAATTCCTATAATACAAGCACAGAAGCGATCCTGGATCTATGAGTTATAAAACAAGAAGATTCCCAAGCTAGCACTAACTTTTGGACAGATTGCTTATCCCCAAGAGTTTGTACCATCAGGACTGAAACTAGATACCATTTTCTTGTATTTGATTGCCCTCTTTGACTGCATACAAAGCATGACCACCATCAATGAGGTGATTATTGTTTACCTTGACAAAGTATCTTTTGTGTGAACTAGTGGGCTCAGCATTCTTTCTTATGCTGTGAGGTTCTGTAAAGATCTAGGACCATATTGTTTCTCCTCCATTATCTGTACCATTTTCCCTACCCTACCACAGAGCTTAGCAAGGAAACCACTGGATACACTGACTTAATGTAGGTTTCCTAGTGAGAGTAACCCGCCCCAACATGTTGACTACAAAACCCTATGTAATCCCCCCCCCTTTTATTTGTTGGTTGTGAGGCTTGAACTCAGGACATATGCCTTGCTCAAGGTTAGTGCTCTACAACTTTGAGTCATAGCTCCACTTCCAGTTTTCTAGTGATTAACTGGAGACAAGGGTCTCATGGACTTTCCTGCTCAGGCTGGATTTGAACTGTGATCTTCAGATCTCAGCCTCCTGAGTAGCTAGGATGACAGGAGTGAGTCATCAGTGCCTGGCTTCTAATTCCCTTTTAGAGGAAGGTTTAAGGCTAGCTACCAGTAGCAAACTTGCAGATAAACAAGAGAGGAAGTGAGGAAAGAGGGCATGAGATGCAGAAGATAGGTACTTTAGTTCCAGGGAGAGTTTATCATATGACCATCCAGTGCCTAGTATTTTTGTTTCTATATGAGATGTCCAGAATCTCTACCAGATTCTTGTAGGCAGGGCAAAGTTCTGTGAACAGAGAAAAGTCTAAAAGACTTTTTCTTGTTTGGGGTCTGCTATACCTTCTCCCTTTGTAGGCTCACAAATCTATTTCACTCTGTTGGGGTGAGGGATTGGTTCAAGGATCTGACTACAGCTCTCCCTCCAGTCCTACTTCTAGAGGTACCTGGGGTCATCAATCTGAACCTTTTGTGAAACCCTTAAGAAAAAGTTCCTGCCGGGCGCCGGTGGCTCACGCCTGTAATCCTAGCTACTCAGGAGGCTGAGATCTGAAGATCATGTTTCAAAGCCAGCCTGGGCAGGAAAAGTCCGTGAGACTCTTATCTCCAATAAACCACCAGAAAACCAGAAGTGGCACTGTAGCTCAAGTGGTAGAGTGCTAGCCTTGAGCTGAGGAGCTGAAGGACAGCATCCAGGCCCAGAGTTTAAGCCCCACGACCGACAAACAAACAAACACAAAGGGAGCCTGGATGCTGATGGCTCACACCTGTAATCCTAGCTACTCAGAAGGCTGAGTCTGAGGATCACAGTTCAAAGCCAGCTCATGCAGGAAAGTCTGTGAGACTTATCTCCAATTAAATACCAGAAAACCAGAAGTAGTTCTGTTGCTCTAGTGGTAGAGTGCTTGTCTTGAACTGGAGCTGAGGGACAGCACCCAGGCCCAGAGTTGAAGCCCCATGACTGAAAACAAAAACAAAAAACCCCACAAAGGGAACCCAAGAGAAATCTAGGTGTGATGGTGCACACCTGTCATTCTAGTACTGAGAAGTTTTGGGCAGGAGGATCATGAGTTCAAGGTCAGCCTGGGCTCTCTAGTGAGATCTTGTGTCAGAAAAGGATCCTTAAAATACAAAACCTGCCAGGTGCCAGTGTCTCATGCCTGCAATCTTAGCTACTCAGGAGATTGATATCTGAGGATCATGGTTAGAAGCTAGCCTGGACAGGAAAGTCCAGGCTTATCTCCAACTAATCTCCAACTAATATCAAAAAGCCAGAAGTGGAGCTATAACCAGAAGTGGTAGAGCTGGGAAGGTGGCTCAGTGGTAGAGCGCTTGCCTCACATGCCTCTGAGGCCCTGGGTTTGATTCCTCAGTACCACATAAGCAAAAAGAAAAAAAAGCCAGAAGTGGGGCTGTGGCTCAAGTGGTAGAGTGTCAGCCTTGAGCTGAAGAGCTGAGGGACAGCCCCCAGGCCCAGAGTTCAGGCCCCATGACTGGACCCCCCCAAAAAAAAGAAGTGGTAGAAGGCTAGTTTAGAGGGCTGGGAAGGTGGCTCAGTGGTAGAGCACTTGCCTTGCATGCATGAGGCCCTGGGTTTGATTCCCCAGCACCACATAAGCAAAAAAGAAAAAAAAGCCGGAAGTGGCGCTGTGGCTCAAGTGGTAGAGCGCTAGCCTTGAGCTGAAGAGCTGAAGGACAGTGCCCAGGCCTAGAGTTCAGGCCCCCCAACTGGACCCCTCCCCCCCAAAAAAAGGCTAGCTTAGAGCAAAAAAGCTCAGGGAGAGTGCTCATGCCCTGAATTCAAGCCCCAAGATGGGCATAGAACAAAACAACCCAACCCAAACCCAAAACAAAAGACAAACAAAACAACAATGGCAAAACAGAATCCCTGCAAAGAGAGCCCAGCATGACTGGAGGGATGGGGCGGGTTGTACAGTGAGGAGTTGAGTCACTGCTCTCATGGAGATCACACCTAATGGAGTTCTCAATAACATCTCCCTGACTTCACGCTTTCCCATTGGCTGGCCCAGAATCTTGACCATCCTGCCATCATTGTCCCATTCTTTCCAAGGTCGCCCTTTAAGAGTGTTACATGCTTTAAATAGCCACAGGGTGAATCCATTTTCCCTGGATTATGGTTGCATCATGTAAATTCCAGGCCAGATGGCTTCATGCTGTGAATCTTTTCCAAATTTAGCCCTCTCCTCCATACTTCCCTGCCAATATGTATTGACTGAGGTTGGCCAGGGGAGGCCAAGAGGCATGGGAGGCATCCTGAGCTCAGTGATCCTGCCGAATGTACAGCGTGTTCTCAGATTCCTGATATAGAGTATGACTCCGTGCCTTCTTGATTGCAGGTCAGAGATGTCATCATGGCTGCAGGTATAACAGGACTGGGTTTGGCCACCTTGGGCCTCATTGGAGCCATGTTCTCAAGAAACAAGAAGCAAAAGCAATAGATCCTGTCAAGGACATCTTTGTTGATGGGGAGGTGGGAAGGCTCTTTTGCTAAAAAGTTTCATTATGTTTTGTGATAAGCCTTATTTTCACAGAATAAAATAAAGCACAATAAGAGAGGCCTTTATTAGGGGAAATGCAGCACAAACTGCCTGGTGTGATGTTTGTGAAGGGAACTAGACTGTGTACCTGGTGACCCCCCCTCCCCCCCCTTCCCCGCAACCTCTTACTAGTTTGTGTACTTTGTACTGCAGAAAACAGAGTCTAACTCCAGTCATCTCAAATTATCTTAAGACTGTTCTGGTTATTAGCATATGTCTGGGGCCACCAGGGAGACAGGCAGTCCATGTATATGGAAAAAGAAACCATCAGATAACAAGGGCTGTTGGCATGGAACTTAATCCATCAAGGTGCCTGAGATTCTAAAGTTCATGTGTGTAGATATTCAGTGGAGTTGGGAAAAAAAAATCCTCTGCCATAAATAAATTCAGTATTTGCTTTGGCCAAACTTTCTAAAAAGTTTGCTAATCCATGTCTGTCTTCTGCCTTATATGTTCCCTCTCTTCATGCTGCTTCTTTACCACTTCTGTGTGCTACAACTCCATGTCTCTGAACCCACATTCCCACCTGTTCTTCTCAACTCCATCCTCTCTTTGTCCTTAACTCTATTTCTGAGATTTTTTTTTTTTTTTTGCCAGAGCATCAGGAATTTCTAAAGCACTTTCCATCCCCCAAGCACACCAAGCAGGCCTGTTCTCCATACAGGACCCCCGCACCTTAGCAGGGCAGTCGGAGCCAGGCTGGGGACACAAGGGATGGGGTAACAGAGGTCAGAGGCTTCTGGCTGGAAGTCCTGGATCCCCCATATAAAGGGAGGGAATAGAAGGGCTAGAGGGGGAGAAGGAGGTCAAGTGGAGAGCAGGCTGGGGGGGGAGACCACAAGACACGCATAACTAAAAGCATAAAACCAGCCCTTGAGATGAAGCTTGTCCTGCGTAGTGGACCCACATATGTGCGTACACACACACACACACACACACACACACACACACACACACACACACACACACACACACACCTACATGCACAAGACAAAATGATCTTGGGACAAGGGGCTGAGTCCCAAAGGACACCCACTCCCATCAGAGGTAAAAATTGGGAGGGATCAAACCAAGGCTGTCAGGAAGCCCCATGCTTTACCAGCAGGGCAAGTTTGGGGGTTGTTTGTGGGGTTTTTTTTTTCCCTCTTCAAAGGGGAAGTTTAAAAATCTACAACAAATCATGCTGAATACATTAAGAGAGATTAAAAACCCGTAGGCTATCCCCTCCTCACCTGAGCTACCCCCTCCCCCCACACACAAGCTAAACAATGAATAAAGAAACATGCCCAGGTGAGGTCTCCCCACCCAGATACAAGTCCCAGAGTGGGAAGCTATGTACAAGGACAGTCTGGGCAGTCCCAGCTGCCAGGATTGATCTGTGCGAGCTGGGCACGGAGGGAACCAGGGTAAGAACCCACCCAGGGGAAGAACAGGTTTCCAAGGACAAATTTTAAAAACATCAAAGATGGGAGCAGATGGTGTGGGAGATGTTGGGGGTCCTGGGCGGCAGCAGACAGGGCACCAGGGAACTGACATCACTGCTGCTCCAGCCCTGGTGGCGGGAAGTCCAGATGCCGGTTGCTGACCTTCATGTGTCGCCGGCCCTCCAGGTCCATGAGGACCATGTCCTGGCAGACGGCACGGAGCAGGAGCCTCTCAAAGCTACTGTCCAGCATGGCTGTGTATACAGCCTGGGGGACACAGAGAAGGCCGTCAGCAGCCTCCTCCCAGCTCTCCAGTGTCTCCATGGGGAAGCGGATCTCGCTCGGGTGTGTGTGCTGGGTCCCCCCCGCGGCCCGGCCCCTCCTCCTGGGCTCGCGCTGGCCCTCGTCCTGCTCTCCGCTGAGCGGTGGGTTCACGAAGTCAGGTCCACATGGGTGGCAAGGATGCCCGGGGCTGCAGGGGGTGCAGGTCCCCGTCCTCCAGACCCGGTGGACCTCCATCTGCTTCCACCGGGTCAGGAGGTGCTGAGCGTTCTCCAAGCGCTGCGGGCTTCTCCGCCGCTTGGCTTTGGGCACAAGGCCTGAATTCCGCACAGCCTGGTTGATGGCTCGTTGCTTGCGCCTGGATTGCTGGACGTCTCTTCACCTGGGAGGTGGTTAGTGGGGACAGGCCCTCCGCGGGCCGCCCCGGCCGGGCCCCCGCCGCCGCCTCCGGGCCGCCCTCGGGTCCTCCAGGGCGATCACCACCCGGGCAGCCGCGCAGCTGCGCCCGGCTGGGCCTGCTGCGCCCGGCCTATCTCTGAGAATCTTGATTGGCTCAGTGTACCACCTGGCTCAGCCTACCCAGTGGCTGCCTTTGAGGGAGGTGACTTCCATTAGGCCAATCAGCTGTGCCTTTGGCCCAGCCTCTTGGTGCAAAAGTTGCCACTTAGTGTTTCCTTCCTTTCTCCTCCATTTTCCTAAACCCCAGAGGGAAGAAGTGCCAGGAGGAACTGGGCCCCTCCACCTGCGTCTCATCAAGCCGTTCAACTCACTCTCTTCCCCAGGCCTCTCTCCACTGGGAGCACAGAGCTCCCCGTGCCTCTTTCCCTCCATCTTCCTCTTACTATTACCTCCCTTTTGACCCCGGACTCCCGATCTCCAGGCAGGAGGCTCTTTGCCATTTGATGACTGAGTCCATCCACCACCCAAAAGGTAACCAGCTGTGGTCTGTGGTGGAGGGACCCCAACACAGACCGGGGGACTCCTGAGAAGTCCCCCACTCCCTGTGGGGATCCCTCGAGACTCCCAAGAGCCTCTCACACTTTGCTGACCCCTTGACACCTTTTAAGACTTTGGGAGCCGGGCGCCGGGGGCTCACGCCTGTAATCCTAACTAATCAGGAGGCTAAGATCTGAGGATCAAGGTTCAAAGCCAGCCTGGGCAGGAAAGTCTGTGAGACTCTTATCTCCAATTAACTACCAGATAACCGGACGTGGGGCCTGTGGCTCAAGCGGCAGAGCACTAGCCTTTAGCTGAAGAGCTGACAAAAGAAAAAAGAGAAGAACAAAAAGACTCTGGGGATGCCCTCTTCTAATTATTTTATTATTTTGAATTTATTTTATTTTTGTCGGTCGTGGGGCCTGAACTCTGGGCCTGGGCGCTGTCCCTCAGCTCTTCAGCTCAAGGCTAGCTCTCTACCACTTGAGCCACAGTACTACTTCCGGCTTTTTCTGCTTATGTGGTGCTGAGGAATCAAACCCAGGGCCTCATGCATACAAGGTAAGTGCTCTACCACTGAGCCACCTTCCCAGCCCGCCTTCTCCTAATTATTAGGGTCTGTTCATTTGCCTTCCCAAAGCGACAGGACAGGCCACTCCATAGTCCTACCAAATTTTCCAAAATGCACTCTAAATTGTCTGTTCCCAGAGACATCCCATTGTCTTGCCTGTGGTCTAATCTTAAGGCTCTCCGGCTGATTGATTTGCAGTAAAAACAAAAACAAAACAAAAAGAACCTGACATGTTTGTCTACTGCAATCTGGCCTCACTATCATTTAAACAATGGTCACCCTTGGCCTAGATTTGGAAACTTTGGTTTTAAAATTCTTACTGATTTAACCAATTCACCAATAAAACGGCAATAGGTCCCAGGCCCCCTAGACCGCAGCTCCCACCTCCCAGACCCAAGGCTTCTTCGTTAACCTCTGCCTCCTTGCTCAGACCATAGAAACCCAGCTCCTGTCCCACCTCTTTATAGTTTCCAAGCTCCCAGGAAGGCTGCTTTATCTCAACAGTCCTTGCCTGTGGAAGATCGAGCCCAGCCTGTTTCCTTCCTTTCTCCTCCATTTTCCTAAGAATAACAATGTGAGATGTTTGATTTTTCTGTGTGTTTCTGTACATCTTTACATACTCTTCTCTGCTGGGTGCAGGCTGTGGAGATCACATGATTTTAATCTGTGGTGGGGAGATCCCTCAGCAGTTAGCACATACAGTGGGGGGTAGAGGGTGGAGGGGTGGGGGAGGCCCTGGACAGGGCCCAAAGGCCCTGTCATTTGAAGTGATTTTTTTTTTTTTTTAAGCCTGAAAGAGTGGAGCCACAGACAGCTGCCTCACTCCTTTGCCTTCAGGGTCCCGGCTGGGTCTACTGATGCCTCTGTTGTGTGATCCAGCAGGCAGAAATTGTTGCCTCCAATATCTCAGCCACCTGTACTGGCAGCCTTTGGGGGTTAAGTGACTCAGAAATCCTTAAGCCTTGACTGGTTCCTAGCCTCCAAATCTCATGGTTGTGTCCATCTGAAAGCCTGTTTAGCCACAAGCTGCTTACAATCAGCCCATTAAGCGAATCACTCTGTGGTGTCAGGCCCATTTCCCAGTGGAGGCTAAGGTATCATGGAAATGTGAACAGACTATGGACAAACCAAGCAAAATAGTTGGAATAGTAGAAGAAGTAACTCAGGTTTATTTCATGCCAGATGTTGGTGGACAGAGAGGAGTTCCTTTCCAATGAGAGAGCATTGATGTAAACACAGGGATTTAATAGACAAGTTTAAGTTGGGGAGGGTGTAGATGTGGGGTAGTCAAGTAGGCTGCAGTTGGGACAGGGGTTTACAGGATACAGGAGCAGGGCAGCCATGTAGGCTGTGGCTGGATCAACAATCACAGTTTCTGGGAAATCATGTCAGACTCTGGGTCAAAAGACAACAGCAGGGCTGAGAGCGAGTGGCGCTTGCCTGTAATCCTAGTTCTTCAGGAGGTTGAGATCTGAGAATCATGGTTTGAAGCCAGCCTGGGCAGGAAAGCACTTGAGACTCATCTCCAATTAAACACTAAACAAGCTGAAGCAGAGCTGTGACTCAAGTGGTAGAGCACTAGCCTTAAGCAAAAGTGCTCAGGGACAGTGCCCAGGCCCTGAGTTCAAGCCCCAGGTACATGCGCATGTGTGCTTGCACACACAAACACACATACAGTAGGAATTTACAGCCACCGGAGGTTCCGTTTTACAACCATGATATCTGGAGTTCAGGAGATAACAGTAGCTTTTACTACTATGGCAGTTTCTCATCATTTTCTGTATTGTATTTCTACTAAGCTCCCTGACAAAGAGAGTTTTCTGAAATGGCCCCAGAGAATGACGTTGATGGGTAGGGAGGCCAATCTCTGGCCAGTAATCAGTATAAATTGATCTTTCAGTAAGTAGACCTCTCATTCCTCAGAGACTATGGTCTTTTGTAATTTGGACAAAAGAGTTGATGCTATCTGGGGGTATTTTCATTTTCTCTGCCAATTTAAGAACAAAAAGGCATGGCAGCCTATCCTTGTGGTGCATGCCTGTAATTCTAATTACCTGGGAGGTTGAGATCTGAGGAGCATGGTTTGAAGCCAGCTAGCACAGAAAACTACATGAAACCTCTTTCCTCCAATTAAATGCCAATAACAAGTTGGAAGTGGTGCTGTGGCTCAAGTGGTAAGAGTGCTAGCCTTGAGCAAAAAAGCTTAAGGACAATGCCCCAGGCCCAGAGATCAAGCTCCAGGACTGGCACCAAGAAAAAAAAAGGCAGCAAAATATTTGAAGTAAATAGTGCAAATTTATTTGAAAGTGAAAGGAAAGAAAGAAAAGTTGGGGGAAGCACACTATCTGAGAATGGAGAGGGGAATTTTCTAGGGGAAAACACCAAGGAGTTTTTATCTGGTTGTGCTATTGGGTCCATAGACCCTTCCTCCTGGGGATTGTATCTTGGTTGGACTGGGTAAGCAGTGGTCACTTGTTGCTGGAGAACTTTCTGATTGGATCCCCCCCACCCCACCCCCCAACCAGAGGTATAAATTTCTGATTGGACTTTTCTCACCTTGTAGCAGAAATCGAGAAGGGGGCGGGCTTGTCTGCTGCTTGGCCTTTGTAAAACACTTTCTAATTGGATCTCCTGAGCAAGGGGTCCTTCTGATTGGATCCCTTCCACCTCAAAACAGGAGAGCTTGTTTTTGTTTTTGTTTTTGTTGGTTGTGGGGCTTGAACTCTGGGCCTGGGCGCTATCCTCAGCTCTTCAGTTCAAGGCAAACACTCTACCACTTGAGCCTTAGCCCCACTTCTAGTTTTCTGAGTGGTTTATTGGAGATAAGAGTCTCATGGATGGGCTGGGAAGGTAGCTCAGTGGTAGAGTGCTTGCCTTGTATGCATTAGGCCCTGGGTTCGATTCCTCAGCACCATATAAGCAGAAAAAGCTGGAAGTGGTGCTATGGCTCAAGTGGTAGAGTGCTAGCCTTGAGCTGAAGAGCTGAGGGACAGTGCCCAGGCCCAGAGTTTAGGCCCCACAACCGGCAAAAAAAAAAAAAAAAAAAAAAAGTCTCATGGAGTTTCCTGTCCGGGCTGGCTTTAAACCTTGATTCGCAGATCTCAGCCTCCTGAGTAGCTAGGATTATAGGCATGAGCCACCAGCACCCAGCTTCGCGTTCCACTTTGTATCTTGTTAACACCTGTTCCAGTCTTGGAACCCATGGTCCGAGGCCCACCAGGAACAAGTAAGGTATTTTGTGCTGCTCTGTTGTTCCCACCAGATTGGCCTTTGCCTCAGCTGCCCTTTATCACCCCTCTCTAGCTAAACAGTCAGTTCACTGTTTCTCTCCTTGTTGCTGGAATAATGTCCCAGTTGGCATTCTTGCTTTTTGCTAGATAAGATTTCCCAACCAGTTGGTCTGATTCCATATTGGAGGGAAGTAACTAGTCAGGGACTCTGTCTGCCAATAAGACATTTCAAGCAAGGGAAATCAATTAGAAATAGCTCCTAAGCAGGGTTTACCTAGAGCCCATTAAGATTAAAAAGCTAAGTCTGACAAATAAGTACTTGTAAAAGTTGTCCCTCAATGGGTCTGACAGCAAATACTCCAGAGGACCAAGTCTGTCCCAAGTCTCCTTGAGCCATGATTGGTTCTTGTTTTCAAGGCCACAAACTATCTCAGTCTCAAACTGATTCAGTTCAGCTCAGGTATTGTTTAGAATCCTTTGTCTTGTAGAATTCCATGAATGAAAAATCACCGGTGAGGGGCTGGGAAGGTGGCTTAGTGGTAGAGCGCTTGCCTTGCATGCCTGAGGCCCTGGGTTTGATTCCTAAGCACCACATAAGCAAAAAGAAAAAAAGCCGGAAGTGGTGCTATGGCTCAAGTGGTAGAGCGCTAGCCTTGAGCTGAAGAGCTGAGGGACAGCGCCCAGGTCCAGAGTTCAGACCCCATGACTGGACCCCCAAAAAAACAAAAACACCAGTGATGAAGTGTGAGAGCAAAATACTGAAGTTTGTATATGTAGAAAGAAAAGCAAAGAAATACTTGCAGAGCAGGGAGAGGTCTTAAGAGTCCATTGTTGCTTGCAATCCTTTCTTTCTGGGTCTTTATGAAATTATGAGCCAGTTGGGAAGTTGGTCATGCATTTCACTGAGGTCACACAGTGCCTACTGGAGAGGGGCTTATTGGCACATTTTCCTTTTTAGCCAGAGGGCAAGTTCTGTGCTGTTCTTTCACATACCACCTGCAGCCTACACAGCCTGCTGGCCCTGTGAGTGCAGCCTGGGTCCATGAAGGTTGGCACAGATAAACGCCACATTCCTAGTAGGACTCAAGAGTTGGAGCAACTTTTGGACCTGCTATCTTCCCTCTGTTGTGTGGACCCAACCTCCCTGCAGCCTCAGGATTGTGACCCACAAGTGACCTGGGCCCTGAGACAGGTTGGTGGTTCAACGAAGGCCAATGGACTAGGGCTGTACAGTGGAGTTCTGGCACAGACTGGTTTTTCTTTTGCCTGGTTGGAGTAGCGCCGGACTCCCCTTCCTCAGATGTGGACACAGTAGAGCTGGACACTTCCACTGATTCGGAGCTCCCGTAATCGCTCTAGCACTTGCTGGTCCAAGCTGGTGGCTCCCAGCCCCTGCCCATTGAGTGCCAGTTTCAGTCCTCCTTCCTGGCATAGAAGCAGCACCTGGCGAGGAGAGTCTGAAGAGGTGACAAGCTTTCACACATATCTCCCTCTGACTGCCTGATGTGCTACTCATGGAGACCCTCCTCCCCGTAGAGGACACAGAGAGAGGTCCCACAGTGGCCTTTGAATCTTCCCAGCCCCAGGCAGGCCTCAGTTTCCTTACCTGCAACTGGGGTTGCTTCCCATTAGAAAGTGGCTGTACATAGGAGCTTTATAATAGGGGAGCTTTATAATAAAGCTGATGCTTGAGCCCCCACTTCATTTAATTATGCTTGGGTTTCATCAACATGGAGGTTTGAGGGCCAATGCCTGGACGATCTCTGCTCCCTTTGGCATCCAGCTTCATACCATCTTCCCCGCTCACCCTTCCCCAGATATGCTCCCTGGTCTTCCAGATCAATATGGGACTCTGCTGTGCACTCTCTCCCAGGATGTGGCCTACCTCGAAGAATCGCTGGGGGTAAAAGAGGAAAGGGGCTGGGATGAGCTTCTTGCGTCCCCAGTGGGAGATCCAGGCCAGCGTCCGGTCTGCGAAGGAAGCCCTCAGGGTCACAGGCACGCGGGCAGCCTCATCTCTCAGGCTCAAGGTGAAACTACAGAAAGCAGGCCAGAGAAGAGGATCAGCCTCCACTGTCCTCCGGCCCGTGCACAGCCCAAGGGAGGTAGAACAGCAGCTGGAGGACTGGCAGTTTCCAAGCGCTAATGACTTAGGTGCTAAGTCCTTAGGAGCACCTAAGTCCTGAGAAGTCAGCACCTAAGTCAGGTGCTCTAGGTAGGTGCTTGGACACATACTAGCTCAGAGAAGTGGAAAGAGCAAGTGTCGCTGGCTGGAGGCTCATGGTGGAGGCCATTATCTAGCTGAAGCCTCAGTTTCTCTTCCTGAAAGGGAAAACTGTGATATTGATAATAGTAGCTAACCCCTCCTTCCCTCCTTCCTTGCCCCATTCTTCCCTCCCTCGCTTCCTCTCTCCCTCCCTTTCTTCCTTCTGTCCTCCTTCCCTCCTCTCCTTTCCTCTCTTCTTTTCTTCCTTCTGTCCTTCCTCCTTCCCTTTCTTTCTCTCCCTCCCTCCCTTTCTCTTTCTTTCTTTCTCTCCCTCTCTTTTCTTTCTTTCTTTTCCTTTTCTTTCTTTCTCTCTTTCTCTTTCCCTCTCTCCCTCCCTCCCTCTCTTTCTTTCACTTTGTAGTCCAGGCTGACTGGCTCCAGCCTCTGGAATGCTATGATTAAGCTAACATTTACTAAGTGATAACTATATTGCCTTAACTATTTTGTACATCATTTAAAGGTTAGAATCAGATTCCAAGGGTTTGACTCTGGCTCTGCTACTTGCTGTGACCCTGGGGGGGAAAAATCACTTAATTTCTCTGTGTTGGTTTCCTCAGCTGTCATTGAGGGGTAATAACAGTACAACATCTCTCTTGTGGGGTTGTTGTTAAATGAATTAGTACAAATAAAGTGATTGGGCAGGACAGTGCTTGGGACATCATAAGCACACAGATGCTACTTGTGTCTAAAAAATAATGCAATATGTATCTTATAAAGCCAGCCCCCCCACCACAAGGAAAAAATAGGAATGAAGGAGTTAATGGGAGTGAAAGATAGGAAGGATCCAGTGCACAATAAGGGTGTTATAGAAATCAGGATCCTTAATCCTCACAGAAAACCTCAGGTGTCATGAAGTTTATCAGCTCATTTAACTAATGAAGGCAGGAAGTTAAATGATTTCTTCTGCTATTCTCAATAGCTTGTCCTAGTGTGTGAGCCAAGATTCATGACTAGACGGAGGGAGGTCTTTCTACTGCCTGGCATCCACCTCTCAAGTAGGGTCCCTAGACTCTGTTCTGTGTCTCAGAAGCTTCTCGATACCTTCTTTGAGGCAGCTGAGGATAAGTGGAGACAGAGGATGCAGATAGTGGGGCCAAGTGGAGGGGAAGCCCACTCTGGTGGGGGGGGGGGGTTTCAGTGGCTCCTATGGATCCCTTCCGGCACTGGAAAGGAGACTTTCAGGTAGGAAGGAAGGTTGGAAGGTAAGGCTGTGGGAGAATGGATATGCATGGAGATGGATATGCATAAGAACATACGGGGCTTCTACACTGTGGCTGGGCCTGTCTCCAGCTTCCTGTCCCACCAGGCACCCATCCCAGACAGGGCTTACAGTCTTCCCACCAGCCTGGGAGCTCTGAGCAGTCCCAGTGTCTCCCTCACCTCACTCCGCAGGACTGGCTAAAGACTCCCTCTAGATGCTCTACAGACTCTGTGCAGCTCTTGGAGGTTGTGGCCAGGCGTCCCACTCAGGCTAGAATGGGAGGGAGGGACAGACCCGCACTGCCAATGAGCTCCAGGGAGCCCGCTTTTGTTTTCTCAGTCCAATGTATTGTTTCTGAAAACAGCAGCAGCATTCATGGCGTGCCTCGCCAAGTGCCAGGCATTGTGCTGCGTCTGCAGGCCTGTGGCCCACAGCTGAACTGGCCTATAGGAATACTGTTCAATCTCAACACCAGATTCAAAAGCTGAGTTATTAAAGGATGGTTTTCAACTTCTCTCTTATTTCTTTATTTTTTGGTTGGTTGTGGGGCTTGAACTCTGGGCCTGGGCACTGTCCCTCAGCTCTTCAGCTCAAGGCGAGCGCAATACCACTTGAGCCACAGCACCACTTCCAGTTTTCTGGTGGTTTATTGGAGATAACAGTCTCACGGACTTTCCTGCCCTGGCTTGAACTGAGATCCTCAGATCTCAGCCTCCTGAGTAGCTAGGATTACAGGCGTGAGCCACCAGTACCGGGCTTCAACTTCTCTTTCAAAAATTGCCAACCACTGGTGGCTCCTGCCTGTAATCCTGTAATCAAAGTTCAAAGTCAACCCCAGAGGAATGTCTGAGACTTATCTCCAATGTACCACCAAAGAGCAGAACCTTAAGTACAAAAGCTCAGGGATAACACCCAGGCACAAACAAGAACCAGACGATGGGACATGACCAGACTCAGGGAAATATTCTTTCTTCCCAACTTGGCACCTCAGCATTTCTGTGAGCTGTGTGGTCTCTGAGTTCGTGTGTATTCCCTCGTTGTGAACTATGCCACTGAGCTACAAGGGCAGGGAAGTGTTCTTTTGATCACTGGCATCTCTTCATTTCCCCTTATCAGATTGGGATTACTTTCCTATTTCTTTTTCCAACAGAGAAACAGAAATAGACTTTTAGAGAGACCTCATGACTTTGTAAGCATTAAGCCCACCTTTGCTGCTCAGCTCCACCCAGACCTGAGCTCCTCCCTGCCCAGGAGTTCCTGCCATACAGCTGGCCCCTCCCTCTCTCCGCCCAGACCCACCTGAACTTCCACCTACCTCACTTCCAACCCCCAGACCCTGCTGCTACCTAGATAGTAGAGGGCACCATGCGCTCTCTCTCCGAGGGAGTATGGCTCCTCTAATAAACCTTGTAATAATCTTGTCCTGTGCCTCCCTGCCTCCACATGGTCCCCTGGGATGGATGTGATGGCTCCTTCCACACTTGCTCAGACAGGTGAAGTTTACAAGAAATCAAGAATCTAACCAGTCATGCCTGGTTTTGGAGGATCATGCTATCCAGGTCTGTGCTTCATGCCTGCCCCCAGAATTCACACAAGGGATCAGTCAAAGGGTAGAGAGGTCAGTGACTTAAACATTCAAACAAAACAAAACAAAGTGCCGGGCACCATTGGCTCACGCCTGAAATCCTAGCTACTCAGGAGGCTGAGATCTGAGGACCCAGGTTTGAAGCCAGCCTGGGCAGGAAAAGTCCCTGAGACTCTTATCTCCAATTAATCACAGAAAAAGTCAGAAGTGGTGTTGTAGCTCAAGTGGTAGAATGCTAGCCTTTAGCCAAAGGACAGCTCCCAGGTCCAGAGTTCAAGGCCCAGGACCGGCAAAAAAAACACAAAAACAGGAAGAACATAGTGCTGTTCCCACTCTCTCCTCTCCTGTCTTCTCTGAGATAATTCTGATACCACCCCACTGTGGAGTACTTACTGTGTACCGCCAGGTACTATCCTGAGTACTACCTCCCACCCCCCAACAAGCATTATCATTAATGTTCAGATAAGGAAGCCCAGGCACAAAGAAGAAAAGCAATTACCCTCAGGTTGCCCAGATCAGTACATTTCCTGAGCAGATGACAACCCAGTCAACTTAGCCTAGATAAGGAAAAAAAAAAAAAAGTCCACTAGTTTTCTTTAAAGTAGCAGGAGGGGGGCTGGGAAGGTGGCTCAGTGGTAGAGCGCTTGCCTTGCATGCTTGAGGCCCTGGGTTTGATTCCTCAGCACCACATAAGCAAAAAGAAAAAAGCCAGAAGTGGCGCTGTGGCTCAAGTGGTAGAGCGCTCGCCTTGAGCTGAAGAGCTGAGGGACAGCGCCCAGGCCCAGAGTTCAGGCCCCATGACCGGACCAAAAAAAAAACAAAAACAAAAAACAAAAAACAAAGTAGCAGGAGGCAGTGGGGCAATCTGGTCTAACAGGATTTCATCCACAGGTCTTGGTTTTAGCACCCCCTGGAGGAGACGTCAGGTAGTACCCATTTAGTAATTGTCCAGGTACCAGCCCCTTCACCCTAGGGCTGTTCCCTAAATTAAGCATGGTAGGAAGTCAGTACCCTCTCTGGGCCTCACCCTGTGCCCGCAAAACTCTTTCCTGGGATCTGGGATGTGGGCCTCGTTGGTCTGAGGAGAGATCAGCTACTAATCCCAATCTCAGCCTGACTTTCATAAGCTCTGTGACTTTAGGCAAAGTACTTCTTTCTGTTTTCTCTTCTGTTTTTTTCTTTTTTGGTCAGTCATGGGGCTTGAGGGGTACTGTCCCTCAGCTCTTCAGTTCAAGGCAATCACTCTACCACTTGAGCCACAGCACCATTTCTGGTTTTCTGGTGGTTAATTGGAGATAATTGAACCATGATCCTCAGATCTCAGCCTCCTGAGTAGCTAGGATTACAAGCGTGAGCACTGGCACCTGGCTTTGTTTTCTCTTCTGTAAGAAGTTAGATGGTGTGCTGGGAAATGAAAAGAAGGGAATGTTTCATTGAATAACTTACTCCTTCGGCTCTTGAATGACCAGTCCTCGAACTATGATGACTTGTCCAGGCCAGAGACCTCGAGAAAGAGCACGTGAGCAGGGCAATTCCTGGAGAAAATAGGAGATCACCGAGTAGGGCGGTTACAGGTGTTCAGGATGGGCTCCACCAGCTACCCTTGGGGACCTGGCTAGCACCAGGGCAGGCAAATTTACCTGTTTGCTTGAAGCTAGGAGATTCAGCTCTGCCCTCTTAAGCACCTGCTGCATGCCTGCAGGAAGCTCCCTCTAACCATTCATGCTGAGCTCAGTATGTGAGCACCATGACTGCTCTCTGAATTGTCAGAACTATTCAGTGGCTTACCCTCCCCCAGCCTGTGAGTAGCTACAGGGCCAGGGCTGGCGTGTCCCTCTGTTCTAATACCTGGTCCTGGGTCTGTGCACAGGGTAAATGGAGAGAAGGTAAACTGAGGCTGCTTGGGGCTTGAGCCTGGAGCTGTGCAGCCCACCCACAGCAGCAGTATTCCAAAAAGAAAGGGAAACTGCTGAGCACTGGTGGCTCATGCCTGTAATACAAGCTGCTCAGGAGGCTGAGATCTGAGGATCATGGTTGGAAGCCAGTTCAGACAGGAAAGTGGGTGAGACTCTTATTTCCAGCAAAAGGTTGGAAGTGAAAAACCAGAAAGCAGGTACTTAAAAGGAGTCAGGTGTGGTCAAAGGGAAAATGAATGAAGAGGAGCAGGGGGAAATGCAAACAAGAATTTAATGTATTGCCTACAAAATTAAGAAGAGTGAGGGAAGGGGTAGGCAGAGGAGGAATGCGTGAGTATAGGGAAAGGGGTGACATTGTTCAGGATATACTCTATTCATAAACTGCTTTGTTAAATAGCAAATCCTTTGTCTAACTATTTAAAGATAATTTTTTTTAAGCCAGAAGTGCAGCTGTGGCTCAAGTGGTAGCATGCTAGTCTTGAGCACAAAAGCTCAGGGACAGTGCCCAGGACCAGCAAAAAAGAAAACCATGGGGACAGAGGGAGCCACGAGTGGACCACAGGAACGTCACTTACCAGCCGAGCACTGTACAGCAGAAAGGGCTGTCGGGAAAGAAGGAAGCAGGATGAGGCTATTGGTGTTTGCTTGGGGGAAACTTCCTCATGCCATTCTTACATACTGGGGAAACTTGGGGTGTGAGCTTCTTATAGCAATGAGAGAGTCCTTGGGGCCCCAGTAGGGTCCTCTTTTTTTTTTTTTTTTTTTTTTTTTTTTTTTTTTTAATTTTTTTATTGTAAAGATTCTATACAGAGGGTTACAGTTACATGAGTGGGGTAATGAGTACACTTCCTCTTGAACATTGTTACCCCCTCCATTGTTTTCTCCCTACCATCCCCTCCCTCCCTCCCTTCCCCAAGGTTCTTTTTTTTTTTTTTTTTTTTGATTGTGATTAAGTGATTACTTAATTTCCGGAAATTCACAGTATTGTGGAATAATGATGCTCATTTAAAGTCACACGTTCATTCTAACTTTCCTGGAGCAAATTGTCTATCACAGTCTGTAATATATAACGGTGTTCATATGTTATATACCATACACGTGATCAGCAGCATGGGGATATTTAGTAGTGGTTCAACCAGATGAGTGGGAGTTCTTTGTTTCTTAAGTCCTGTTAGTTTTGTCATATCACCTAACATTTTGGATTTATCATCCGCTTATCAGGGAGACCATGTACTGTTTGTCTCTTCGTTCTTGGCTTACCTCGCTCAACATGATTCCTTCTAGCTCCATCCATTTCCCTGCAAATGCCATTATTTTGTCATTTCTAATGGCTGCATAATATTCCATTGTGTATAGATACCACAATTTTTGGATCCATTCATCTGTGGTGGGGCATCTAGGTTGTTTCCATATCCTAGCTATTGTGAACAGTGCTGCAATAAACATGGAGGTGCACGTGTCTTTGTATATTGGTTCCTGTTGTTCAGGGTAGATGCCTAGAAGTGGTATGACTGGGTCGTAAGGGAGGTCAATCTTTAGCTTTCTAAGGACCCTCCAGACTGCTTTCCAAAGTGGTTGTATGAGTGTACATTCCCACCAGCAGTGTAATAGCGTTCCTCGTTCTCCACATCCCCTCCAGCATTTGTCGTTGGCTGATTTGTGGATGTGGGACATTCTGACTGGGGTAAGGTGGTATCTCAGGGTTGTCTTTATTTGCATTTCCTTCACCACCAGGGATGATGAACATTTCCTCATGTGTTTCTTTGCCATTTTTATTTCTTCATTTGAGAAGTCCCTCTTTAGTTCCCTTGCCCATTTAGTAATTGGTTTGTTAGGTTTGGGAGGGATTAGTTTCTTGAGTTCCCTGTATATACAGGATGTTAACCCCTTGTCTGATATATTGCTGGTAAATATTTTTTCCCAATTAGTTGGTTGTCTTTCTAGCTTGGTTGCGATAGCTTTATCTGTGCAGAAGCTTTTTATTTTAAGGTAGTCCCATTTGTCGAGTCTCTCTCCAATTTGTTGTGACCCTGGGACTCTGTTCAGGAAGTTCCTTCCTGTGCCTATTAGTTCAAGTGTCTCTCCTACTCTGTCCTGCAGTAGTTTCAGAGATTCAGGTTTAATGTTAAGGTCTTTAATCCATTTTGAGTTGATGTTGGTGCATGGTGATAGGCTGGGGTCCACTTTTAGTTTTCTGCATGTGGCTGCCCAGTTTTCCCAGCACCAGCGGTTGAAGAGGCTGTGTTTCTTCCATTGTATGTCTTTGGCTCCTTTGTCGAATATCAGCTGGCTGTAGGCCTGTGGATTTATTTCTGGGTCTTCTATTCTGTTCCATTGGTCTTCGGGTCTGTTTTTGTGCCAGTACCATGCTGTCTTTGTTATTATAGCTCTGTAGTAGAGTTTGAAGTTCGGCATGGATAGCCCTCCCATATTGTCTTTATCCCCTAGAATTGTTTTGGCTATTCTAGGTCTTTTGTTGTTCCATATGAATTTTTGGACTGTTTTCTGTATTTCAGAGATGTACGTCATTGGGATTTTAATAGGAATTGCGTTGAATTTGTATATTAGTTTTGGAAGTATTACCATCTTTACTATATTAAGTCGGCCTATCCAGGAGCATGGGAGGTCTTTCCATTTCCTAGTGTCTTCTGCAATTTCTTTCTTTAACTTTTTATAGTTCTCATTAAATAGTTCTTTTACATCTTTGGTTAGGTTAATTCCTAAATATTTTATTTTTCGGGAGGTTATTGTGAATGGGGTTGCTCCCTTTATTTCCCTCTCTTCCTGTACATTATCAGTGTATAGGAAGGCAACTGATTTTTGTGGGTTTATTTTGTATCCTGCTATTTTGCCAAAGTGATTTATGATTTCTAAGAGTTTGGGGATGGAGTTTTTGGGATCTTGGAGGTATAGTATCATGTCGTCTGCAAAAAGGGATAGTTTAACTTCTTCTTTTCCTATGCGGATCCCTTTAATGTCTTTTTCTTGCCTTATTGCCCTGGCTAAGGGTTCTAGGACTATATTGAAGAGGAGTGGAGACAGTGGGCATCCTTGCCTTGTTCCTGATTTTAGGAGAATTGGTTGTAGCTTTTCCCCATTAAGTATAATATTGGCTATTGGTCTGTCATAAATGGCTTTTATTGTTTTTAGAAATGTTCCTTCTATTCCTATTTTCTCCAGAGCTTTTAGCATGAATGAATGTTGAATTTTGTCAAAGGCCTTTTCTGCATCTGTAGCGATAATCATGTGATTCTTGACCTTGGCTCTGTTGATATGTTGGATTACATTTATTGACTTACGTATGTTAAACCATCCCTGTGTCTCTGGGATGAAGCCTACCTGGTCATAGTGAATTATTTTTTTTATGTGTTTCTGGATTCTGTTAGCTAGAATCTTGTTAAGGATCTTTGCATCTGTGTTCATCAAGGAGATTGGCCTGTAATTCTCCTTTTTGGTTGGGTCTTTGCCTGGTTTGGGGATGAGTGTGATATTGGCTTCGTAGAATGAGTTTGGGATAGCTCCTTCCTTCTCTGTTTCTCTGAAGAGCTTGAGGAGTATGGGTATTAGTTCTTGTTTGAAGGTCTTATAGAATTCTGCTGTGAATCCATCTGGTCCTGGGCTTTTTTTTGTTGGAAGACTTTTGATAGCTTCCTGTATCTCATTATAGGATATTGGCTTATTTAATTGGTTAACTTCTTCTTTGCTCAGTTTGGGCAACTTGTATTTCTCTAAAAATGCATCCATTTCTGCCCGATTTTCTTCCTTTAGAGAGTATAGCTTTTGAAAGTAGTCTGTTAGAATTGTTTGGATATCTTGGGTACGTGTGGTGATGTTTCCCGTGGCATCCCTAATCCTATTAATATGGGTTTCCTCTCTTCTTTTTTTAATTAATCTAGCCAATGGGCCATCAATTTTGTTTATTTTTTCAAAGAACCAGCTTTTTGTTTGGTTTATTTTGGTTATGGTTTTCTGATTTTCTAATTGGTTAATCTCTGCTTTTAATTTGGTTATCTGGCTTCTTCTAGTAGCTTTAGGTCCCATTTTTTCCTGTTTTTCTAGCTGTTTTAATTGCAACATGAGATTATTTACTTGGTCTGTCTCCATTCTCTTGATGTGGGCACTGAGGGCAATAAATTTGCCCCTCAGGACTGCTTTTGCTGTGTCCCACAAGTTTCTTTGTGAGGTGTTTTCATTTTCATTGAGTTGTAGGAAATGCTTTATTTCTTCTCTGATCTCTTCTGTTATCCAGGCATTGTTAAGGAGTGTGCTGTTCAATTTCCATGTATTGGAGAAATTTCTGCGGTATGCTTTGTTATTGAGAGCTAGCTTGATTCCACTGTGGTCAGATAGGATACAGGGGATTATGTCGATCCCTTTGTATTTGCTTAAGTTCCTTGCATGAACTATGATATGGTCTATTTTGGAGAAAGTTCCATGAGCTGCTGAGAAGAATGTGTACTGTGTTGTTTTAGGGTGAAATACTCGGTAGATGTCAGTTAATTCCGCTTGCAGTATGGCCTCTCTTAATTCGGTAGCTTCTTTGCCAATCCTCTGGTTGGTAGACCTGTCCTTTGGTGAGAGTGGTGTGTTAAAGTCTCCTAGTATTATCGTATTGGGATCTATTTTATTCTGTAAGTTTGAGAGCATTTGTTTGACATATCTGGGTGCACCAATATTTGGGGCATATAAGTTGATGATGGTTATATCCTCCTCTTGGATTGTTCCCTTTATTAATATGTAGTGTCCGTCCTTGTCTTTCTGTACTGATTTTAATGAAAAGTTTATTTTGTCAGATATCAGGATAGCTACACCTGCTTTCTTACTGGGGGCGTTTGATTGGTAGATCCTTTTCCACCCCTTCACTCTGAGTTTGTTTGTATGTTTGGCTGAGAGGTGGGTCTCCTGAAGGCAACAGATGGATGGGTCTTGTTTTCTTATCCAGTCCTCAGTTCGTTTTCTTTTAATTGGTGAATTCAGCCCATTTATATTAAGAGAAAGTATAGAGAGATGCATTGTTGTCCCTGCCATTCCGTTTTCCTAAGTTTTTCTTTTTTCCTTTCCTCCTGTGCTTGCTCAGTTAGACTTTGAGTAACGCCTGTTTGGGGCAGGCCCCAGTTCCTGGCTGCTTTCTTCAGGTTGTGTCCCCCCTCTTAGAATTCTTTGTAATGCTGGCTTAATGTTTATGTATTCATTTAGTTTTTCTTTGCTATTAAAAGTTTTCAGTTCTCCATCAAATGTGAATGCTAGCTTTGCCGGGTAGATCAGTCTGGGTTGGCAGTTATTGGCTCTCAGGGCTCGTATGGTGCTTTCCCAGGCTTTTCTTGCATTCATTGTTTGTGTGGAGAGATCTGCAGTAATTCTTATTTTTTTCCCATTGTAGTATAGCTCCTTCTTCATTTTTGCTGCATGCAGGATTGTTTCCTTATTATTCAGATCTATCATTTTTACTATAATGTGTCTAGAAGTGTTTCTCCTGGGGTCTTGCTTGTTGGGTGTTCGATAAGCTTTTGTGATGTAGTTAAGATGGTCGTTTTTGAGGTGGGGAAAATTTTCATTGATTATATTGTTAAATAGGTGGTGCATTCCCTTGCTCTGGAATTCCTCACCTTCGTCCACTCCAATTATGCGAAGGTTAAATTTTTTAGCATTATCTGCTTGCTCTTGAATATCCCTTTGGTTTAATTTGAGTAATTTTTCCATATCTGTCACTTTTTGGTCCAGTTGGTGTATTCTGTCTTCTGTATCTGACACTCGACCTTCCATTTCATTCACTCTGTTGACAGTGGCTTCTATTGTGGTTTGCATGGAGGAAATGGATCCCTTTATGGATTCAATGTTGGTTCTCAGAGTACTGATCTCACCTCTCAATGAGGTATGCATTACCTCTAATTTGGCGTTTATCTCACTTCTTACTGAGGTTTGTGCAGCTTCTATTTTTGCATGCATCTCTTGTTTGATACCCTGTATCTCTTTGGATAGATCATCCTTGTGCTCTTTCAATTTCTGATCAATTTCTCGCTTTATTTCTTGAGTCATTGCCTCCAGCAACCCTTGGAAGTAGCCTTTGTCTTCCATTCCTGCTTTGCTCCCACTGGGGCTCTCCCCTGTGTGGCTGCTGGCTTTTGAGGTGAGCTTGCTGTCCTGGGTGGTAGTAAACCTTGTGATTTTTCTCTGTGATTTTCGCATGGAGGTTCAGGAGACTGCTCTTCAATTTTGTTTTGGTGTGTCTGTCTTTGCTTGGTTGCTGATTCTGTATTGGTAGAGAGAGTCTGTGCCTGATCTGGGTTCTGTTGGGAGCCTATTTCCAGCTGCTATTCTGTCTTACTTAGGATTCTCAGCTCTCTGCTGTAGATTGCTGGCAGTTCCCGCCTTTGGAAGGGTTGAGCAGCCTAGACTGCTTGTGTTTGCTCCTACGGGTGCTCTTGTGAAGAACAGATGCTCTGGATGCACTCTCCCAAATGCTGGAGTCTGCTATGGGCTCCTGATGTGTTTTTGTTTGTTTGTTTTGGGCTGGTTGTGGGCTTGAACTCTAGGTTTGGGTGCTGTCCCTCAGCTTTTCAGCTCAAGGCTGGCACCCTACCGTTTGAGCCACAGCACCACTTCTGACCCTTTTTGCTTTTGTGATGCTGAGGAATCAGATCCAGGGCCTCATACATCCAAGACTATCACTCTATTGCTGAGCCGCCTTAACAGTCTGAGCTCCTGCTTACTATCAGGTGCTGGCAGCCTGTGTTGCCCAATTCCCAGTCTAGGGTATATGGGTGGAGTTTTGGTGGGGTTTGGGCTTCTCTTGTCCTGGGCCTCCAGGTCTTTTGTTGTCACAGGCGTGCTTCCCGGGGGAGTGTTGTTTCCTGGTTTTCTCCCCTCTGTTGAGGCGTATGCTCAGCTTTTTACTTCAATTGGGAGGAGTTGGTTGTGTTGTTCAGGCGCCGGATCCCCGGGCCTGGTTCCGGCCCCAGCCTGGAGCGCGCTTGTTAGGCCTGTGCTGATGTGTATACCACCTAGGTTATGCAGCCTGGAGCGCACTCGTTAGGCCTGTGCTGATGTGTATACCACCTAGGTTATACAGCCTGGGGGACACAGTTCAAATTTCTTCTACTGTTGGTAGTCTTGACCCAGGGGCGCTGTTCCTGGCTTGGGCATTTAAGCTCCCTTCCAGGGGTGCTCTTGCTCTAGCCTGGCCAGCTGAGTGTGCTCCACGGGCTGGTGGAGCTCTCAAACAGTTCCCAGTTTTAGTGGGTCCTGTGGTCCGGGTGTTGGGGTAGGGAGTCTAGGTCAGGGTCTGGGGATTCCCTCCAGCTCTGGTCTCCCTTGAGGGATACACTTCCCCTGTGGGGTACTCACCCTGGAGCTGGTTGTTTCTGTGTGGTGTAGGTCGTCAGTTGTTGTTGCAATCCGGGCTGGGTTGGGCGGTGGTGGCTCTGTGTGATTCTTTTCTGTCTCTGCCTCTGTCGAAGCTGTCGGGTCAAGAGTGTCCCCGCTCAGACAGCTTCTTCGCGGTACCTCTGGGGCCCGAGTGGCCCCGCCGGGTCGTTGCGATCGTGATCGGGCGGGCGGGTGGGTGGTCTGCAGACAGTTCCCTTTGCGCGCTGCTGGCGGTTTTGGCGGGATGGAACCTCTCTGCTCGGGTGGAGAGTGCCGGGTCGTTGCGATCGCGATCGGGCGGGCGCGCTGCTGGTGCCGAGCGGCTTTGGCGGGATGGAGCCTCTCTGCTCAGCCCAGTAGGGTCCTCTTAAATGCAGAGACCCAACATCTCTGGATTACATCGTGGGGGGGGGGCATGTGCCTCATCTCCCCTTCGGTGAGACCAATCTACCCATGTGTACAGGGCCGTTCTGAGAACCACAAACTCCAACAGAAACGCATCTTCTGATGGGACTCACAGATTCTGGGAGCCACCCTCATCTACTTTCCCAAGCTGGTCCCAGACAGGGGCTGGGAGAGGTAAATGCAGGTTCTCTAGGGGCTGATGGGAGCTGGGCAGATCCATGGCCATGTGAGCAGAGAGAGAAGGGTCAGCCGAGCCCGGTGCTGAGAGTGGAGGGGCAGAAGAACCCGCCTGTCCCAATAGTGTGGTTGTCCAATGCTCAACGGCAAGGACCAGCCTTGCTGCCAGGAAACTCACATGTCCGGCTGGATATTCTTTGCTGCCCTCTGCAAATGGCTGTTTGGGAAGAGGAAAAACAAAGACAAGCACTGGCAATATTCAGGATTATTGGAAGCCTTACGAGCCATTTATTTGACCCTGGCCTTCCCTTCCTCCAGCCCACACAGCTTGTCGTGGGTCCTAAATCTGGAATTTTGAAACTATGGATTCCTGGCCTTGTCTCTGACAGGACAAACCACAACCTCCAGGGGCTGACTCAAACGCCCGAACTTGGAAGGATTTTCTTAGCCAGCTTGCTGGAGCTATGTGGCTTTATTTATTTTGTCCATTGTGAGGCTTGAACTCAGGGCCTAGGCACTGAGTACTTTTGCTAATGCTCTACTACTTTGAGCCACAGAGCTACTTCCGCTTTTCTGGGGGTTAATTGGAGATAAAAGTCTTACTGACTCTGGGGCTGGCTTTGAACCGCAATCCTCAGATCTCAGCTTCCTGAGTAGCTAGGATGACAGATGTGAGCCACTGGTGCCCAGCTTGCTACATGGGCTTTAATAAGCCAAGTCCTTCCCTGGCTGGCCATAGCTCCTCCAAGTTGTCCAGCCCCCCTGCAGCCAGGACAGACTCCTGCCTGTGGCTCCTGCACACCTTTCTGCTGTCACCTTGCCTCCCTCCTCCCCCGATTCACTTCTGACACTTCTGTGGCTCTTCCTCTTAGGTGATTACTAGTGTCCAAGGTTTCCTTTGTCTCGTGGTCTGTGGTGGGTGATTGGGCCCCAGGCTTGTGTGGGGATCAGGCGAAGTCAAAGGCCATTAGCACGCAAGCCAACTTACATTGATGTTAAGGAATCCAACCGCTTTCACCAAGATGTCGCCATAGATACCCAGAGTATTTACCCGGCACAGCGGGAGCCGGTAGCGGAAGTGGAGAAAGTGCTTTCCATTTACGCTCACCTGGAGAGGCAGAGGGCTTGGCTTGATGGAGTCTAGTGTTCACTGGATCCATTAGCTCATGCCAGGCATCAGTGAACATGACTCCCTGGCTTTGTACCTATTTCGCTTCATACCAAACATATGATGAGCTTAAGTAACTAACCTAAGGTAGCTGGGCGACCTCACCCCCACCCCCGCCCTCCTGGCTCACTGTAATCCTAGCTACTCAGGAGGCTGAGATCTGAGGATCACGGTTCAAAGCCAGCCCGGGCAGGAAAGTCTGTGAGACTTTTTTTTTTTTTTGGGTCCGGTTGTGGGGCCTGAACTCTGGGCCTGGGTGCTGTCCCTCAGCTTTTCAGCTCAAGGCTAGCACTCTACCACTTGAGCCACAGTGCCACTACCGGCTTTTTTCTTTTTGCTTATGTGGTGCTGAGGAATCAAACCCAGGGCCTCAGGCATGCAAGGCAAGTGCTCTACCACTGAGCCACCTTCCCAGCCCTGTGAGACTCTTATCTCCAATAAACCACTAGAAAACTGGAAGTGGTGCTGTGGCTCAAGTGGTAGAGTGCTCACCTTGAGCTGAAGAGTGTAGGGACAGCGCCCAGGCCCAGAGTTCAAGCCCCATGACTGACAAAAAAAATAAAAAAAAATAAAATAAAAAATACATTTAAAAAAATAACCTAAGGTAGCAAATGTTGTTCTAGGGCTTGAACTCAGAGCCTGGGCACTCTCCTTGAGCATTTTTGCTTATGGCTATCCCTCTACCACTTGAGCCACAGCACCTCTTCTGGCATTTTTGGTGGTTAATTGAGATAAGAATCTCATCTGGCTTTGAACCAGGATCCTCAGATCTCAGCCTCCTAGTGGCTGGGATTATAGGCATGAGTCACCCAGCTCCATGTCCTCCTTTTATCTATGACAAAGCATTGCTTTTACTTAGCAGACATGAAGCATTCCCATCATCCCACCTACAGATGAGGAAACTGAGGCCCGAGAGGCTGAGGGCTCACTCAGACCCCCGGCCGGCCCCTCACCAGCTGCCTGGTCCTCTGGAGCTGTCAGAAGGTCCCATCATGTCTGATACGTTCATATCAGAAGTCAGAGTGTTGAGGTCAAGTTCTCTTTCTCTGACCCCTGTAGCCTCAGCTGGCAGATAATCATGAGAGCACCTGCCTTGGAGGGTGTAGTAAGAACTAAATGAGCTGATGCATGCAAAGGGTTTAAAACAGTGACTGGCAGGTACCCTGAGCGCTTGTTACCACTAAGACATTAGATCTCTCTCTAGAGTCAAGCACTATAGAGTTCTCTTTGTGTGTGCCCACACACACACATACCAGTCCTGGGTCTTGAACTCAGGGCCCGGGCACTGTCCCTGAGCTTTTGTGCTCAAGGTTAATACTCTACCACTTTAGCCATAGCTCCACATCTGGCTTTTTGCTGGTTAATTGGAAAAAGTCTCATGAACTTTCTTTCAGGCTGGCTTTGAACTGTGATCCTCAGATCTCAGTCTCCTGAGTAGCTAGGATTACAGATGTGAGCCACCAGCGCCCAGCCAGAGAGCTCTTTTGCTGCCAGCCTGGAACAAGGTATGGCAGGTCCTTGGTTCTCTCCCTACAAAGCTGAATGGTCCAAGGGAAGGGAGAGAAGAGGGGTTCAAGTTCTTGATTAGTCAACAATGATGGTGTCTACTCACCTTCATCTCCTCGTTCTCAAAGAGAAAGAGGATGACGAAGCTGGCCCCTCTCTGCAGGTCCAGGCCAGGCCAGCGGACCTCTGCCTGCCACTGTCCACTGTGCAGGCTGTTGCAGATGACATGGGGCGTGGTGGTGTGGAAGCGAGGGTTGAAGTGGATGGCAATGTCTGGCCGGGGACTCAGGCTGCAGCCACACTGAAAGTCCACCTGAAACCTAGGGTCAGTGAGTGGCATCTGGCTGTGCCACTCTGCTCATAACCCACAGAGATCCCCAAGGCAAAGATCAGCCCTCAGCCCAAACCCTCTCACTTTGAGTTCCAGCACTGCCCACCTGCACCCCCCTTCCCCGCACTCCCTTCCCCGCATCCCCCTTCCCCGCGACCCCCCCTTACCTGCGGGCGTGCAGAGGGACCACACCCTGAAGCATGACCATCTTGCCTGCATACAGACCGCCAAAGATTGTGGTGACATAAGGAATTACCTGAACAAAAAGGAATGAAACCTCCACATGCAGGCCGGAGAGAGAACCCACGGCCTAGCTGTTTGGGATGTGGAAAGGGAAGAACAAGAAACTCAATGTCCTCACCCCAAATAGAAAAAGAAAAAGAAAATGCAAACTAGGATTTCATTAGAAATTTTTTTTTTAATAAACCATGTAAAAAAATCAGTTTTCCCTGGGATAGTCTCTCCAGCCTATTACCTTTCTTTTTTTTTTTTCTTTCTTTTTTTCACTTATGTGGTGCTGAGGAATCAAACCCAGGGCCTCTGGCATGCAAGGCAAGCACTCTACCACTGAGCCACCTTCCCAGCCCCTCCAGCCTATTACCTTTCTTTGGGATGTACACATATCAAAGCCCTGAGGACGCATGGTTCATCCCCACTGCCTGCTTAGAGCGCCAGCCAATTGGCTCTCCCGAGTCCTAGGCACAATGGGCTGTGTGAGCCAGTGAGGCGGGCACGGCCTGGATGCGACACTGGTCCCCTACAGGCTTGGTGTGGAGGCTTCCTGAGGCCTGTTTAAGAATCAGGATCTGGGAACTGAGAGCTGGCCTTGACTGGGACTCTTGGAGAAATACCTAGCACTGATCAGCTACCCACCTGGCCTACCTTTCTTCTCTTTCCTGAACCTCAGTAGAGAAGGGCTAGCTGGCTGTTTTCCCTGTGAGATCACCTGCCTCTCAAAGCTAGAACTCACTACCCAGGAAGGAGGCTGAGATCTGAGGATCGTCCTTTAAAGCCAGCCTGAGCAGGAAAGTCCATGAGAGTCTTATCACCAATCAACTATCAAAAAGCCAGAAGTGGAGTTGTGGCTCAAGTAAGTGGTAGGGTACCAACCTTGAGCAAAAAGCTAAGCAAGAGTACTGGCCCTGAGTTCAAGCCTGAGTACCGGCAAAAAGCACAACATAAAAATGTTAAAAAGCCCAGTGCTGGTGGCTCATGCCTATAATCCTAGCTACTCAAGAGGCTGAGATCGGAGGATCACATGGTTCAAAGCCAGTCTAAGCAGGAACGTCCATGAGACTCTTAGCTCCGATGAACCACCAGAAAATTGGAAGTGGCTCTGTGGCTCAAGTGGTAGAGCACTCGCCTTGAGCTGAAGAGCTGAGAGACAGTTGCCCAGGCCTAGAGTTCAAAATCCATGACTGATTTTTTAAAAATTGAAAAAAAAAAAAGGGTTGAGCTTTGCTTTTCCCCTTTGGTAGGCTCAGCACCTGTCAGTTGACACAGCATGGGCTTGGTGGAGATGTTTGCAGAAGGAATGTAAGTAGAACAGCACATACACTTTGGACAGGATCACAAGCTTGCCAAGCTGCAGTGGCAATCAGAAGCCCAAGATCACCTGGAAAGAACGGAGATCTCAGCATCGCCTTCCAGGAGAGCTTCCAGCAGGGATCTTGATTCCTGAACCTTCTTAGGGATCTTGATTCCTGAACCTTCTCTCCCCACTAGACCGATCCACCTTTCCTGGCCTAAGGGCATTTCAGGAGGAACCTTAAAGGTTCCAGGCTAGGGTTTCCATATGTCAGTGCAGCTCCTGGCTTTCCCTTCCCACACCCCTGCTCCTTGCGGAGTATGTGATTGACTGGGCTCATGCAGCCTCTGGGAGCAGAGGGCCAAGTAAGGGAAAGGGATCTTCAGTGCTCACTAGTTGCGGAACTAGTGCTGGGAGTTTAGTACTCTGTAAAGCCTCTGTACCTTCAGAATATCTCCCAGGCACTAGAACAGGAGGAGGGAGAGTGGACCCCCTCCCCCATCCCTGATCAGAAGGCTCCCCCAAGCCTCCCTCCCAGGCTAGAGATGAAACTGCTTTTCTTAATAATCAGTGTTCCCCCTCAATGACCCCCCTTACCCCAAACCCCATTTTTCCAGCCACCCAAAGTAGTAGGAGCACAGCACTGGATTTCTTTCTAAGGCTAAATAAAATTCAAGGACCCAGCCAGGCACTGGTGGCTCACGCCTGTCATCCTAGCTACTCAGGAGGCTGAGATCTGAGGATCAGGGTTCAAAGCCAGCCTGGGCAGGTCAGTCCCTGAGTCTCTTATCTCCAATAAACCACCAGAAACCTGGAAGAGGCGCAGTGGTTCAAGTGGTAGAGCACTATCCTTGAGCTGAGGAGCGCAAGGACAGCACCCAGGCCCAGAGTTCAAGCCCCATGACTGACAAAAGAAAAAATGAAATAACATCCAAGGATCCAGGCACACCTAAGTGGGGATTTGCGGATCAGCCACTTTGCTAAACTCAAAAAGAATCATCTAGAGCCCCAGGCAAGCCCTAGGAATGCAGGGTCCAAGACTCAAGTGGTCTCTGTCCCAGGAAGTTGTGGGCCGGAGGGGGGGGTGCCCTGAGACAGTTCAGGGTCCCAGCGCAGGGTCAGCGGCTCACCGGGTGGAAGACGGGCGGCTGCAGGATGAAGCTGTCAGGAATTGGGTCCAGGGCTTCTCCAGGTGCCATGAGGGGTGGGGCAGCTGCGCCTCGGGCTGCGGATCTCAATTCCAGGAGCTCTGCGTGCACTGGACTCGCCCTTTCCCAGCCAGCCTCCTCCGCCCCGCGCAGCTCTGCCAGCTGTTAGCCTGACCTGTGCCCTGAAGGCTCCTAATGCTGTTTGCGGGAGACCTGGGAGGGGAGCTGCCACCTCAGGCCCACACAAGGAAGGCCCCAGCTGCGGGGGTGCAAGCAGCTCCGGGGAGACTGGCGCTCTTTCCAGAAACTCTGTGTTCAGGGGCGTGTCACTGGCCCTGGCCATCCAACTGGCTCCTCTGGGACTGAAGCACATGGCCAAAGCAGGAGGAAGCCAGGGGCCGGCTCCTCAGAAGGCCAGGGGGATTTGTGTTTCCAGAGGCTTCCCTGACCCCCCCCTCCCCCCATCAGAGCAGGGGGTGGTGTAGGTCAGAGCTGGAGAAATACTACCACACCTCCAGCTTCTGGGATCCTCCTACTCACATTAATCTGTCTCATTTCCCTGTCACCTTCCCCTTTCCCTCCTCCTCCTCTTCCTTCTTGTCTTGTGTTCCCGGAAGCTCCATTTCAGCATTAGTTGGAAATGTCAGGGCCCAGCTGGCATCACAAGAAACTGGAATGAGCAGAAAGGGGGTTGGAGGGTCCCCTGAGGCTCAGAAGAGGCAAGCCATGGGCCGTGGGATCACTGGGCTTCAGAGGAAAGAGACCCGGATGCTGGCATGCTCAGCCTCTGCTTGAATGAACTTTGTACTCTTGGACAAGCCGCTTCCCTCCTTTGGCCTCCTTGGTGTAGCTCCACGTGGAGAGGGTAACCATAACAACGTCTTTCAGGAGGTCTGTGGCTGAGAGTGGGGTAAGATCAGAGTCTTGGGAGAGTCCTTGCAGTTCTGGTTCCAGCTCCAGTGAGGCTTTGTCTTTGAAAGTTGTACAACTTCTCAACTCTGGCCTGGGTTTGGGAGGTCTCTGGATCTGACCATGCTGTTGGACTTGGCAGGGAGCAGGCTGGGCACACGGTCAATGCAGGCGAGAGTGTATGAAGGTCCTGGAATGAGGAATCAGGAATGCCAACGAGAAAGCTTAACAAAACAAATACCAAGGAAGCGGAAATGTGATTTGTCAGGAGAGGTTCAGGGACAGGAGGGGGGCAGATGAATGGAAAGAGGCAGGAGGTAATCTCTAGAGTTCAGGTTCATTTTCACTGCCAATTAAAGGACAAAAGAAGGATGGAAAGTAAACAAAGCAAGCTTATTTGAGAGTGAAAGGAAAGAAGCGCTTAAGGGAGCAGATCTCTGAGAATGGATTTCCTGGTGAAGGGAAAACTCCCTCCCCATCTTTGTCTGGTTCTGTTAGATATTAGTCCTCTCCTCCTTGGATTCTTGTGGGGAAAGTGTCTTCGGATGCCTTCCGTCTGGGACCCCAAGCACAGAAGTTCTTGTCTTATTGGACTCTTCCTACCTTGGAACAGAAGGGCAGAGGTGAGGGTTTGCCTTCTACTTGGCCTTTCCTAGCTTTTGCTTGGGTCATCTGAGCAAGGAAGTGTGAAGGATTCTAGAGCTGATCTGTGAGACCTGGAAAGGGTTACGAGCTTGGAAAGCCATCTCTAACAGCATGAGCACTGAGCCCTAGAAGGCTCAGTCCAGGCAAGATAGAGGTATAAGTTACTACCCCGAGTGTGTTTAACTGAGGGCTGTTTGGACACTAAAAGCTTAAGACCTTGGAGCTAAGGTGGATGTCTGTGTTACAGTTGCAATGTTTATTGCTTCCTTCTGCTCCCCAATGACTCCCTAAAAATAAGAGAGTCAATTATCGCTTTGTACACAAGCTATACCTTATCTAAATGGTTGTAACCACTAGATAGATGCCCTAGTACCTACCTGTAACTTCCCGCCCCACCGTTCCTATCATTTTTCATTTCTTTGGCTTGTACCCTGTGTCACGCTGTTCCACGGTCACAGTGGATTGAATCTCCTCCCATCTTGGAATCCAAGGGCGGAAGTGGGAAAGTCTTTCCTTCCTGTGTGTCTGGGCAGTAGGCACATAGGTACAGGTTTTAGAACCCACTGTTCAGAGCCTGATGGGAATAAAACAGGTGATCTGTACTATTCCATTGCAGCTGGCCATATTGGCCTTTGCCTCGGGTGCCCTTTTCTATCCCTACAACATAACCAGGGTCAGACAGGTGTTCCTCAGGTGAGTGAATACAGACATTCAATTCCATGTATGTATTTGGAAATGGGAACACATAATTTGAGAGTATAGGTGGGTTTGGGATAGATAAGGGAGAAGAGACACTCTAACAGAGTGTGGAAGTTTTCAGAGAAAGGCCTAGCTGTTTGGCTCTCAGGGGTATTTATATGGTAAAGGCAGGGAGGGGTCTTGCCATATGTGGAGAAAACAGAGAAGCCATCTTTTTGAAGGATCGAATCTTCGAGTCTTTATTAAGGGCTGGTGGACTCCTCCTGTCTCAAAGACCAGCAGCCAGCAAATACATGTAACACTGGTGGGAAACTAACCCATGAAGGACAGAGAGGAAAGAAAGAACAACAAAAAAATACAAACAAACCAATTCAGCTCCAATGGAGAGCTGAAGTGGTGAGCAGAGAAGATAGGAGACGGACATAAACGCAAAGACATGTGGCTTTACGGACATAAACGCAAAGACATGTGGCTTGTCCTGACCTAATAGGGTCAGGTCAGGGGGCAGGGTCAAAGGAAACTCAAGTCCCAGGCATTGGACTGACAGCTTTAGTAACCTATCATACAAGTCTCCACCCCTGCCTTCAGGGATTTGGGCTTGCCCATCACCTGGGAAGTGGGGCCTCAACTTTCCCCAATATGGAGACAAGATAACAGATCCTACCATCCACTCTGTGGTCAAGATGGCAGCCCAGACTTGATCTCCTACTTCAGTCTGACTTAAAGATAGGAAAAGATACTTTGGGGCTGGGAAGGTGGCTCAGTGGTAGAGCGCTTGCCTTGCATGCCTGAGGCCCTGGGTTCGATTCCTCAGCACCACATAAGCAAAAAGAAAAAAGCTGGAAGTGGCGCTGTGGCTCAAGTGGTAGAGTGCTAGCCTTGAGCTGAAGAGCTGAGGGACAGCGCCCAGACCCAGAGTTCAGGCCCCACAACCAGACCCAAAAAAACAAAAACAAAAACAAACAAACAAACAAACAAAAAAAGAAAAGATACTTTGCATTGTTACACTTACTAAGTTCCTGGTCTTGTTTACCATTCTAGCTGTTTACATTTTGGGTCAACCCTAAGGTTACTTTGGGGGAACATTTCTCTCAGGAAGGGATACATGGTGCCAAACAAATGTTAATTCTTGGGGTGAGAAACACATCTCTGAGGAAGAAATGCGTCCTGTTGTCTCTCTTTGAAGCAAAGATAGTGCTTCTGTTTCTAAATACCTTCTTTCTGAGTTGCTTTCACTAGGCCTCATTTTCAAGTGTACCTCTTTTTCCTTATTTTTTGGTGCCAGTCCTAGAGAGCTTAAACTCAGGGCCAGGGCTATGTCCCTGAGCTTTTGTGCTCAAGGATAGTGCTCTACCACTTCAGCCACAGTTCTACTTCTGGCTTTTTGGTGGTTAATTGGAGATAGGAGTCTCACCAGCTTTCCTGCCCTGGCTGGCTTTGAATCAACGATTCTCAGACAGCTGCCTGAGTAACTAGGATTACAGGCATGAGCCACCAGCACCTGGCTGCACTTCTTTTAAATGTTTTATGGGTTTTGTTTTGTATTCTACTAACTAATTATTGCTGGTAAAGTAAATGCCTTGCATTTATTTGTTTGGAGTGACATTGTCCAAAAAGAAATGCACTCATTATCTGACTTATATAACTGTAACTCTTCTGTACATCACCTTTATAATAACAACAACAAAATAAAAATTACAAAAAAAAAAGGAAGGGCTGGGAAGGTGGCTCAGTAGTAGACTGCTTGCCTTGCATGCATGAGGTCCTGGGTTCGATTCCTCAGCATCACATAAACAGAAAAAGCCAGAAGTGGCACTGTGGCTCAAGCGGTAGAGCGCTTGCCTTGAGCTGAAGAGCTGAGGGACAGCGCCCAGGCCCAGAGTTCAGGTCACGACCGGCAAAAAAAAAAAAAAAAGAAAAGAAAATATGAATTGAGTCTCTACCTATGGAAGAAGGGCTCTCTGTGGATGAGGACCAGGAATCTACCTTTACACATGCTCTCCAGACATGCTGATGAATGAGAATGTGTGAGAAACTCTGACTTAGTTCATAACTGGTTGCTGAGCCACGGTTGTTGAGATTCTGCTGGGTAGATGGAGCTGGGTGGTATAAGGTGCTTGTGAAGGGTAACTTGCTTAGGAAGAGTAATCTAAGTAGGGGTGGCAGTAGAGAAACCAAAAGTGGAGAGACCAGTTGAGCAGGGGTGTGAAGCTTGCACTGGGATTAGATCAGGGGCCCTTCCCAGTCCCAGAGCTGGGCAGATCTGTGGCCTGAGGCCTGTGATGCCCCCTACTCAGACCTGGCCCTGCAAGGGCTGTAAGGGAAGGGGAGTACCTGTGCAAGGCTTGCCTTAACTGAGGACCACAGGGAAACAGCAGCAGAGATCTGTTTTCTCACTATTCTGGAGGCAGAAGCCCAGGATGAAGGCACTGGCAGGTTTGGATTTCCCCGAGGCCTCTTCTTGGGCTTGCAGAAGGCTCACTTTGTGCCCTGATGTGGTTGTCTCTGGTGTTTTTCTTTTTGCCAGTTCTGGGGCTTGAACTCTGGGTCTGGCGCTGTCTCTGAGATCCTTTGCTCAAGGCTAGCACTCTACCACTTGAGCCACAGCCCCACTTTCTGGCTTTTTCAATGATTAATTGGAGATCAGAGTGTCACAGACTTTCCTGCCCTGGCTAGCTTTGAAACACAGTCCTCAGATCTCAGCCTCCTGAGTAGCTAGGATTACAGGCTTGAGCCACAGGTGCCTGGCTTCTGGTCTTTGTATTTGTGAGTGGTAGGTCTGCCAGGAGAACAGCCCCCTCCCCCATTCCTCTTCACCTGCCTAAAACCACTAATCACCTGACTGTCAAACACCTGACTGTGAGTCAGCAAAGAACCCCAGACTCTGAGGTCATTTCCTCATCTGCTGAGGTCAGTTCCTGAACTGCACTGGCCACGCCTCCTTCTGACAATGAGAAGTTCCCCAGGCTCTGAGATCACTTCCACATGCGCTGTGGTCCTGCCTCCCACCTTCCCTATATGATCACGCTCAACACAGGGCCCTCCCTCTTTTCTTCCCTTCGCTCTCCATAGGCCTCCATCTTGCGGATGCTGGCAGTTTGCTCTCCTCCAATAAACTCTTTTCTGCATGAAGTGAACCAAGTGGCAGTTTCCTTTCAGTGACCTTTACAGTGAGCTTCTCTCTTCTTATGTAAGGATTGGTGGACTCATGTATTTGGATGTAAGAAAAGCCATCTTTTCTATCAAAGTAGGTTGCTTAAAAGTTCTTGCTTTGACCTGATGGCTTGGTTCTTGTTTATTCTGCAAGAAAGGAAAAGAGGAAATGCTTTGGGATCAGGAAGGAGTTTTGAAGTAGAAGGTTTTTTATCTTAACTGAACTGATGGGTCCTCGGTGGAAATGTGACATACCTCAGAAGACTAAGAAATGAGAGGGATTTTTACAATTAAAAAAAATATATATGGAAAAGAAGAAAAACAAAAAAGAAATGAGAGGGGAGCAACTGATAGGAGCTCAAGATTTATGGGTACAGACTTGCCGGGCTGTTCCAAGTGGGAATGGAGGCAGCAGCAGTGGACAGTGAAATGTAAACAAAGTTTAGGGGGTGGTCATAGATTACGTTAGGTAGGCTGCAGGAACTGGAGGGAAAGTCAGCTCTGAGAAGGAAGTGCTACATGGACTACGGGAATTGGCGGAGTCACGTTTGGAAAAGGAGTGTACTGACACTGTTGGAACGGGGACAGGATTTTGTAGGTCACGCCAGGGAAACAGTATAGCAGTGGGGAGATAGAAATGCAACCTTTTTGTAAACAGGTAGGGACATAGGGTGGGGACCTAACTGGCAAGCTGACTCTTGAGACTGTAGAAAGACACACCTCAGATTGTTCAAAAAAGAGCCGAGGCTGTGGATATGCTTTGAGATTGCTGTGTAAGGTTAATCTTAATCTTTTGGTTACCTTATGTAAATGCATCTTACCTCCTTCCAACTGGCCAGTCTTGAGCAGATTGTGAACATGAGCAGGGCCAATGAGAGCAGAGGGGCGGAGCCTGCTGAGTTAGAAATAAAAAGAGAATAGCTTGCCTGCTCTGGGTGCTTTCCTGCCAAAAGTTTGGCTGGTGGCACACCTTTCTGTAGAAGTAATTTTGCCTTGCTGAGACAATTCTGTTTTTTTTTTTTTATGTTCTTTTTTTTTTGGGTCCGGTTGTGGGGCCTGAACTCTGGGCCTGGGCGCTGTCCCTCAGCTCTGCAGCTCAAGGCTAGCGTTCTACCACTTGAGCCACAGCGCCACTTCCGGCTTTTTTCTTTTTGCTTATGTGGTGCTGAGGAATCGAACCCAGGGCCTTGAGCATGCAAGGCAAGCGCTCTACCACTGAGCCACCTTCCTAGCCCACAATTCTGTTTTTGTGTCTGTTGTTGTGACTCTGGTGGTTCTTGGAGAGTATATATATATATAACAGTGAGGATTTAGCACATAATTTTTGGAGGGTCACAATTCTGCCTTGAATACAAGAATAACTAGGAATCGTTAATTTCCTGCATGGAGAAGTGGGATATGTTACTCTTTCTTCACTATTTCTCCCTATTTTAACCCCGTTTTACCAAATAAATCCATGCTAAAACTTGAAAAATAAAATAGAAGATTTTTTAAACTTCTTTTTTCCCCAAATGCCAAGTTTATTTCAACAGCTTGTAGTTTAAGAAAGAAAGATATTGGATTGCCTTTTTCTTTTTCAAAAGCTCTGGTTTTGAACATCTAGGAAGGATGTGAGTAAGCTTAAAACAGAAACAAAAAAATGATAGTTCGTAGAAAAGCAGACAGGCAGGGAATTAAGGTCTGTACAACTTGCAGATGGCAGGAAAAGCTGATAAACCAAAACCTGAAGTGGGAGTAAGGGGCTACAAAAGAAGTAAAAAGGACAGAAGAAGGAGAAAGTAAGGATGTGGCACTAAATCTTTGGTGCCTGTCCATACCAGGAACAGAAAAGACACCCACCATTAGCATTTTTCAAGGGCCCCATTCTTCCTATTTAGTCCACTGAAAAGATTGAAATATTGTCTTCCTATGGCATATCTATGTCACATGTTCTATTTCCCTGCCTGCTTGCTTGCCTGCCTGCCTGCCTGCCTGCCTTCCTGCCCCCCCCCCCCCGCCCCCTGCCTTTCTGCTTGTACCCTTGAGAGTGAGATGCAGGCTGGGTCCTAGGGACCCCCTTTAGGTTCTCTCTCTAAGACTAGCTGTCCTGGACTGGAATTCTGTTAGCTATAACTGTCTGTCTGTCTGTCTGTCTGTCTGTCTGTCTATTCTTCAGGGTACCCACACTCTGCTAGAGTGTACCCCAGCCTTTCTGCTTGTCTGTCTGTTTGTTTGCTTTCTTGTTTACATAGTAAAGCTCCACCAAGTTTTCTTACTATTGTGACTTTTCTAGAAATTCACCATCTTGGCCATGTGGTGGGTTTTCTTGTGTCCCCCTACTCCTCTAACAACCATTCAAAGGTCAATTTGTATGCTAATGTGTCCTCTCACCAAAATTATTTTAAATGTTTTCTGATAATTGGCTCTACAGGCCACAAGTAAAAAAAAAAGGGCTGTTTTAAACTCAAGCCGCAAAGATGCTCATCAGATTTGGGTGTGGATAAATGTGTCTAAATGTCTGTTTCCCAAGTATGTAAGCCACCTTGGATACAGAACTGACAATGGTTTCAATCTTGAGTAATATCTTAAAGTACTGCATTCAGTTAATCAGTTGCTGTTTCAAAACTCTCATCATATCTACTATTGAGTTTTGTCATTACAAATTTTATCCTCTGCATCATTTAGTCAGACACACAGAGGTATAAATAACTTTTCTTTCTTCTTTCTTTTTTTTTTGTCAGTTGTGGGGCCTGAACTCTGGGCCTGGGCACTGTCCCTCAGCTCTTCAGCTGTAGACTAGCACTCTACCACTTGAGCCTCAGCCCCACTTCTGGCTTTTTCTGCTTATGTGATGCTGAGGAATTGAACCGAGGGCCTCATGCATGCAAGGCAAGCACTCTACCACTGAGCTACCTTCCCAACTCCATAAATAACTTTTCCAAGTATTTGTTGATCAAATTTCTATTTTTAACAAGTTCCAAGTAAGCTTGGTTAAAAACTATTTCTACTAATCTCCTTGTTGCTCCAATTGAAAATAAAAAGTGTCTTGTGGCAAAAAGATTTCTTTGATCTGAGATTTGAGGTTTGAAGCCAGCCTGGCCGGGGCAGAAAGGTCCCTGTGAGATTCTTATCTCTCCCTAACCAGTAGAATGTTGAAGTGGTGCTGTGGCTCAAAGTGGTAGAGTGCTAGCCTTGAGCAAAAGAGCTCAGGGACAGTGCCCAGGCCCTGAATTCAGGCCAGTAACTGACAAAAGAAATGCCAACTGGGTCAAGCTCCCTAGCAACAAGCACCTAGACCCCTGGGACAAGCTAGTCCTGGTGACAAGGGATAATGGACAGGAGTTAAGAGGGGATGTGTCAGATCTTAAATGAAATCACTTTGTGCTAGCCTTTCAAAATTAACCAGAGCCAAGAGTCAAAAGAAAATAGTTAATAAGCATGCCTATCTAATGTTCATACCTGTTTTTCTTCTAAGTGTCTTGGTACCTTCCTGGGTCTCCCATCCATATTCCATAGTCCAGACATCTATAGTCCAGCTACAGGAAATGTTCAAGGCCTCCTACTAGTCCCTTAACCACTCCAATCCAGCTCCAGCTTCTGACTAGTTTTTTTTTTTTTTTTTTTTTTTTTTTTGTGGGTCATGGGGCCTGAACTTGGGTCTGGGCGCCGTCCCTCAGTTATTCAGCTCAAGGCTAGTGCTTTACCACTTGAGCCACACAGCCACTTCCAGCTTTTTCTCTTATGTGGTGTTGAGGAATCGAACCCAGGGCCTCATACATGCAAGGCAAGCACTCTACCACTGAGCCACCTTCCCAGCCCTGACTAGTTATTCTTTTTTTGTCGGTTGCGGGGACTGAACTCAGGGCCTGGGCACTGTCCCTCAGCTCTTCAGCACAAAGCTAGTTAGTGTCCTACTACTTTAGCCACAGTGCCACTTCTGGCTTTTTCTGCTTATGTGGTGCTGAGGAATTGAACCCAGGGCCTCATGCATGCAAGGCAAGCACTCTACCACTAAGCCACCTTCCCATCCCTGACCAGTTTTTCTTAACTAGTCCAATGCTCCCATACCTACATGCCAGATGTTAATCAGTTATAAGTAGGGACATGAGCCAACAGGAACTAGTTCTGAACTCTTCCTTCTGCCTTTTGTGTGCCCTCTAATAATAGTTTTTCTTATTGCTCAGCCCCTGCTCCTAAGGCTTCTTTTATAAATTTCACCCATACCTATGTTCATGACCAAGGAACTCTTAACTGCTGCCTTCTCCCAGACCAGACAATATCTCTGCCTTCTACCTCTAATGTCAACGTCCCTTGCCTGCAGGAAGTAGCAAGAGAAAATCAGTACCCTTTATAACTATCAAAAGGCTGGAATGTTAGGTCTACCCAGGAAAAATGGCTTCTTCCCTTTGTTCTCCCATGGTGTACAAGTGGCCCTTTCCAAAAAGTCCCGCCCAGAACTTGCAAGCCTCCTGACTGGCACCTGGAAGCAGTGGGAGGTCTCCCAGGCCCTGAGGTCAAGCTGCAGCAACTCCTTCCCACACCTCCTCCCTGCCCCCTACACCACCCATCCTTAGTCCCCCCACCCCCACCCCGCTTTTCACTTCCCCTACATTCCTTGTGTCACCAGACAGGTGAAGTTTAGTGAAGCTTCCCTTTAAATATGGGAACTCTTCACTTAGGGTTCTTGACTTCAATTGCAGAATAAGAATTTCTGGACAAGTCACAATGGTAAGAAAACTTGGCAGAGCTTTATTAAGTAAACAAGGAAATAGACAAAAAAGCAGACAAACCGAAGGGTAGGGGCGCCCTCTAGCAGAGTGTGGGTGCTCTCATAGGGACACAAAGACACAGACACAGATAAGGAGACACCCAGAGAGACACCAGCTCCTTGGGCTGTTGAGTATTTATAGGGGAAAGGTGGGGGGGAAAGGGAGTCTGGCTTTAAGTTATGCAAAGCTAGGTGCTTTGTCTTTGCTTTAAGGACATCTGGTGTTCCAGGTAAGAATGCATCCTGCCATAAAACATCCTTATCATTGAAAGGAGGAGATACCCTGCTATCTGTATTTTGGGGCATCCTATCAGGCAGTTGTGAATTCTTGGGTGAGAAATGCACCCCTTGGGAAAGAATGCATTCAGTTGCCTTTATTTGAAGCAAAGAAAGCATTTCTAAGTTTTTAGGTAACATACTTCTGAGCTCCCCGCACCGGGCCTCCGCTTCCATGTTATCTGCTTCATTTCCCCCAAAATGACTTGTTACCTCAATCTTAAGGGAAGTTCGCGAAGGAATATCTCCTGTAGTTGCTATTAGCTGAGCATACCTCATTTTCCCGATTCTATCCAGTGACACTTGAACCTCCTGCTCCCTCTTGCTCGGTGCAGCCCAACAATATGCTCTTTCCCCCAATAAACCCTCTTCTGCCAGAACCCTGGCGGTCTCTTTTCTGTGAGCCTGGAGTGAGAAAGCCAAGTTAGAAGGGTAAAGTTCAAGCCTCAATATTGGGAAATATTGGGGAAAAAAGATTTTAAAGTTGTTCTCCCATCAACTTTGGGCTACTGGGTTATAGACGTTTGGGCATCTGTTTATAGAAAGCATGAGCTCTGCCAGAGGCTCCTTCAAGACAGGTGTGCAGATGTGAGATGAGTATTTCCTTTGCAAACACTGGTGCCCAGAGTTCTCCAGGATTTTTTTCCTTTTTATTTTTCTTTTCTTTTTAAATGAAGACATTCTTACTCAGTTTAAGGAGCACTCTAATTAACTGTGCCCACGGACAACCATGGCGGAACAGAGCTTCCTTTTCCTTTTTTTTCCTTTCCATTCAACTGCGTTCCGGGGAGGTGGTAAGGCTAGAAGCAAACAGCGCCTGCGCGCTTTGCAGCGAGCGCTTCTCCAGCCAGGGTCGGTCTCTGAACGCCCGGCGCCGCCGCCCCTGCCGCGCGTGCGCGTGCGCGTGTCACACTGGGGAGCGTGGTGCACTTCGGCCTAATTTTATTGTCATGCTTGGTAACTTTGGGGACGGGGGAGCAGCCAGGAACCGCAGGCTCCCTTCCTGCTCGAAGTTCCTGGATGCTTTCAGCAGGAGGACCTACGCAAGCCAAACCGCCGCTCCGCGCGTCCCGGCCCCACAGCACGCTCTGGCCTCCCTCTGCACGCCCGGCCCCGCTCACTACCTCCCCCGCCGCGCGCCCCCGCCGCGCGCGCTTCGCCTCGCGTGCCCTCACCGCGCCCCCGCCCCGCCGCGCGCTCTTGCCCCGCGCGTTCTCGCCGCGCGAGCCCCCGCCCTGCCGCGCGCGCTCGCGCCGCGCCCTCACCGCGCCCCCGCCCCGCCGCGCGCACTCTCGCCGCGCCCCCGCCCCGCCGCGCGCTCTTGCCCCGCGCGCTCTCGCCGCGCCCCGCCGCGCGCGCCCCCGCCGCCGTTTGCGGCGTCCTCTCCCCTCCGCAGTTCCCCGGCGCCGCCCCAGCGCCCCGGATCCCGACGCTCGGGGCCGCGCCCACTGCGATCTGCGTGGCGCGCCGAGCCTAGGGGACCGGCGGGATGAGCCTGCGCCCGTTCTCCCGCAGGGCGCCCCTCTCGAGAGCCTGCAGTGCGCGGTCCCGGGATGGCCTGCCGGGTCCGGGACGCTCAACCGCGCCCCTGCCGGGCCCGTCCTCGGAGCGGGGCCCGGCCCCGCGGGGCCGCCGGGCGCGGAGGCCGCCCTGGCTGGCGCTGCGCTGGCCGGCCCTGAGGAGACTATGGGCCTCCGGAAGAGGCACGTGGGGCGCCGGGGAGCCCGGGAAACGCGGGTTAGGCCGGCGGCCGGGGGTTTGTCAGTGTCAGCGACGGACCTGGCGTCCAGCCCTCCCGCCCCCAGAACCCGGCCCCAGGACCCGGCCCCAGCATCTCAAGCATCAGCCGGGCGCTGGTGGCTCACGCCTGTCCTCCTCGCTACTCAGGAGGCTGAGATCTGAGGATCGCGGTTCAAAGCCAGCCCAGGCAGGAAAGACTGAGAATCTCATCACCAAGAAACCACCAGAAAACCGGAAGTGGTGCTGTGGTTCAAATGGTAGAGCGCTCGCCTTGAGCTGAAGAGCTGAGGGACAGTGTCCAGGTCCAGAGCTCAAGCCCCAGGACACACACACTAATGTGGCATTAATTAGTTGCACCAGGAGGTTCAGGTATACATACAATATATCTTAAAGTCATTGTGTGTCCTGGGGCTTGGCACTGCCCTTTAGCTTTTTTACTCAAGGCTGGTGCTTTACCACTTGAGCCACAACTCCACTTCCGGCTTTTTGGTGGTTGATTGGAGATGAGAGTCTCCAGGACTTTCCTGCCAGGGCTGGCTTCCAGCTTCCACCTTCAGGTCTTAGCCTCCTGAGTAGCCAGGAATACAGGTGTGAGCCACCTGCCTTGGCAAGGGCTGACTTCCCAGTCTGGAAGATGTTCTAGAACACAGCTTCCAGCCCGCCTTTGCAAAACCATCAGGGTGCAGGCTGGAGCTTCCCGTTTACCTGTGAGGGCAATTGTGAATTAAATAGCTCTTCCTACCACTTTCCCCTTTTATTAGCAGAGTCCTCGGGATCCCAAGCGTTGGTCCCGCTTCAGCCCCAGCAGCCGCCGCAGAGCACCGTAGAACAGAGCCAACCCGTCCAGCAGGGGTGAGATGCTTTATGTAAGAACATTGGGTCTTTGGGAGGGAGGAGTCTTTGCAGAACTGACTTGGACGGCAGCTTGTGAAACAGCTCCTCTGGCGCGTGCCCGTGTGGGCAGGAGGCTGATGTGGGTCTGTAATGGATTGCACTAGGCTTGGGATTTATGGGTTAGAGGATGGATGCCTGGTCCTTGCAGCTGCAGACTGACAGCCACACTCCCGGAAACCGAGTTTCGTAGGAGGCTGTTTATGATACTGTTGGTTGAGCTTAGTAACGAATGAACAGTGTAGTTTTCTGGACATTTTCTCAATGCACTTTCATTAAAAGCCTGATGGTTGCCTCTTCTTTAAAAAATTGGAAGGGCAGCCGGGCCCTGGTGGCACATGCTTGTAATCCTAGTTACTCAGGAGGCTGAGATCTGAGCATCACCGTTCAAAGGCAACCCAGGTAGGAAAGTCGGCAAGACTTACCTCCAATGAACCCCCAGAAAACCGGAAGTGGAGCTGTGGCTCAAAGTGGTAGAGTGTTAGCTTTGAATGGAAGAGCTCAGGGACAGTGTTCAAGCCCCATAACTGACCAGAAAACCAAACAAAAAAAATTTTTGAAAGGGCTAAAATTTTGAAGAAAAGTGCAATACAGAAAATACTTTTGTAGCAGAGTTAAAGGGAAAGCAAATGGGCATTTTTGAGTTGATGGTGCTTCAAATGTACATATGCTTTCAATTTTATCTTTTGACAACTCTACAAGACAGTATTATTTCTGTTTCAAAGATAAGGTCCGGACAGATTACTCTACCAGCTCAAGGTTGGACAGCCCCAGAGTTAGGATTTATACCTAGGTCTTTGGCACTAAAATGATTTCACTCTAGCTGGGCTCTGGTAGTTCATGCCTGTAATCCTAGCTACTCAGGAGGGTGAGATCTGAGGACTGTGGCTTGAGGTCAGCCTAGGTAGGAACATCTGTGAGACTTACCTGTAATAAACTACTAAAAAATTGGAAGTGGATCTGCTGTAGTTCAAGTGGTAGAGTGCTAACCTTTAGCTCAGAGACAGTCAAGCCGCAGGACTGGCACAAAAAGAAAAAAAAATCACTCTACCAGATTACGTCATAGGCTTATTTCTTCTTGCTTTCCATTTTAGTCCTCTTCTGTAACATTTTGTTTCAATAACATTTTGTTTCAAGGGACAGACTATACTGATGTCTTTTACATAACTTGGTTACAATGCTATGATTCAAGAAGATTTCTAGAAAATATGGAAGAAACAGCTCCAGATTTAAAGGGCTTGCCTCTAGGCAGTAGCATAGGGTGGAAGGGGTAGGACACAGGTGCCTTGCATTTCATTATGTTTCTATGTGTTGGTACTACTATTCCTTCCTCCCTCCCTTCCTTCCTTCCTTCCTCCCTTCCTTCCTCCCTTCCTCCCTTCCTTCTTTCTCCCTTCCTTCTTTCTTTCTTTCCTTCCTTCCTCCTTCCTTCCTTCCCTCCCTCCCTCCTTCCTTCTTTCCTTTTCTTCCTTCCTCCTTCCCTCCTTCTCTCCCTCCCTGCCTCATTTCCTTCCTTTGTTCCTTCCCTCATTTCTTTCTTACTTTTGTGTGTGTGTGTGCTGATCCTAGGGCTTGAACACAGGGCCTAGGTACTGTCCCTGGACTTTTGTGCTCAAGGGTAGCACTCTACCACCTGAGCCATGGTTCCATTTCTGTCTTTTTGGTGATGAATTGGAGATAAGAATCTCACAGAGGGCTGGGAAGGTGGCTCAGTGATAGAGCACTTGCTTTGCATGCTCAAGGCCCTGGGTTCGATTCCTCAGCACCACATAAGCAAAAAGAAAAAAGCCGGAAGTGGCGCTGTGGCTCAAGTGGTAGAGCACTAGCCTTGAGCTGAAGAGCTGAGGGACAGTGCCCAGGCCCAGAGTTCAGGCCCCACGACCGGACCCCCCCCCAAAAAAAAAAAAAAAAAAAAAAGAATCTCACAGACTTCCCTGCCTGGTCTGGCTTTGAACTGTAATCTTCAGCCATCAGCCTCCTTAGTAGCTAAGATACTGGTGTAAGCAGCCCAGTCTTCTTTCTTTCCTTTTTTAACCAATGTGCAACCATCATTTTGATAAATATTGTAAGGGAGTAATTAACAAGTTAAAACCAGAGAGAGAGATAGAGAGAAAGACAGAGAGACAGAGACAGGGAGAGAGAGGCAGGAGGTGGAAAAAGAGGTGCTTTCTAAATAATTACGTTCCAAAGAAATAAAGTAGGAATTATTACAATTTGAAATGCATATGTTATAAAAACCATGTGTGTATTCCAAGGAGAGGGGTAAAGGGAAATGCTTAAAGGCAAAATGAGGATTATAGAAATCGTTTTGGGACTATCATCTTTAGCCACAGGATTAGTAATAAAGGTGTTCAAGAACCAATAAGAAATGGAGCTCTAGCCACAGGTGCAGAGTCCTTGGAGAAGTATTCTCTGTGCAAGGTTTCAAGATCCTTGTGTGAAGTTGTGCTCTTAAGGGATGATTATAGTAGACCTTGTGACCACGCCATCTGTCTACCAAAAGTCCTCCCTTCTGGCCCTCCCTCTGGCTTCATTTCCTCCGGTTGACATCAGCAACTCCATTTTGAATGTGGCAACTTTTGCACAACTCATTAGCATTTTCGAAACAACTGGCAGAAAATCAGGAAGCGGCACTCACTTGATATAAAGTAAATACAGGCTTTATATGCTCCGCCAATGTCCAATCTCAAGAATCACAAATCTGAAGTCATCTGTAGCACAGATTTTCCAAGAGTTGTGTTATTATTAATGATATGATTACTAAATCCCTTAGAGAGAAGCCCATAATTACCTTGGAGTCTGCAGTCAACCAGAAGAGGGTGGAGTTGAAGTCAGCACCGAAGCCTGAGAGTGAAGGCAAGTTAGTAAAGCAAGCAGATGAGGTAGGTGTAGCAAGAATTAGATGGAGTGTTGTTGTTGTTGTTTTTGGGTCCAGTCGTGGGGCCTGAACTCTGGGCCTGAGCCCTGTCCTTCAGCTCTTCAGCTCAAGGCTAGCACTCTACCACTTAAGCCACAGCACCACTTCTGGACTTCTGGATTTTTTCTTTTTGCTTATGTGGTGCTGAGGAATCGAACCCAGGGCCTCATGCATGCAAGGCAAGTGCTCTACCACTGAGCCACCTTCCCAGCCCTAGATGGAGTGCTTTAACCTCTTGGTGACTTCTCTACTTATTTGGCCTGTGTCTAAAAAAATATCCACACTGACTTAGGATATTGGTTGGGTAGCATGTATTTAAGTTCTTTAAAATGTGCTAATTGATACATTGTAACATATATACGTGTGTGTGTGTGTGTGTGTGTGTGTGTGTGTGTGTGTGACTGTGAAACCATTGCCACAGTCATTATAATGAATAATAATGAGCATCTCTCTCAAGTATAAAAGTTACTGGGGCTTAAACTCAGGGCCTGAACACTGTCCCTGAGCTTTTTCACTCAAGGCTGGAGCTCTACCCACTTGAGCCACAGTTCCACTTCCAACTTTTTGGAAGTTCATTGGAGATAAGAGTCTCCCAGACTTTCCTGTCCAGGCTGGCTTTGAACTATGATCCTCAGATCTCAGCCTCCTATGTAGCTAGGATTACAGGCCTGAGCTACTAGTGCCCAGCTGAAACAAGACTCTTAATCTCTTTAATGAGTTAATAATTTGAAAAGTCATAGGTTTTTATTTCTTACTATATGATAGAAGAGGAAGGTATACAATTGGTTTGACAGACCAGTTTTTTTAAATGATTTTAGAGATGTCAATTATTACAACTTTATTATCCAACCAGTGAATTACCAAATTGAATAATGATAAGAATTTCAGGTTCTCCTTAACGTATATTTTCACAGAATACAGGAACAATTTCTAGAATGCTTCAGGACCATGTGTTCAAATTATATTTCCAAAAGACAGATTTGTGCTAGAGCACAGAGCAAGTTAGAAGTCCTCATGAATATATATATATGCATATATAAAGTATATATATAGTTATACATAAATAAATAAATATATATATATATATTTTTTTGTCTATTGTGGGGCCTGGGCGCTGTCCCTCAGCTCTTCAGCTCGAGGTGAGCACTCTCCCGCTTGAGCCACAGCGCTACTTCTGGCTTTCTGGTGGTTAATTGGAGATAAGAGTTTCACAGACTTCCTTGCCCAGGCTGGCTTTGAACCCTGATTCTCAGATCTCAGCCTCCTGAGTAACTAGGATTATAGGGAAGAGCCACCAGTACCTGGCCACTCATGAATATTTATAAAGCTTCCATACTGTAGTACAGAGCAAGGTTACTGTTTCTGTGAATGTTTTCAATTTAACACTTTGAAGTAGATTTTTTTTTTTTTTAACAAGTGGTATGCTGCACAGAGTTACTGTTGCCTCTGTAACTGGATCGCCATTGCCCTCGATACTTTAGAAGCCTCCTTTACAAAATGTTTATGACGACTTGCATTTCCTTCCTTCCTTCCTTTTGTCGGTGGTGGAGTTTGAACTCTGGGCCTGGGCGCTGTCACTCAGCTCTTCAGCTCAAGGTTAGCTGATCTATCACTTGAACTACAGCACCACTTCCAGCATTTTCCCTTTATGTGGTGCCGAGGAATCGAACCCAGGGCCTCATGCATGCAAGGCAAGCACTCTACCCCTGAGCCACCTTCCCAGCATGACTTGCATTTTAAAGGGTGGGCTCTGGTAACCTTATAAGAAAAAGGCAGGCCTGTAGAATTCAGCAGTTACTCCCAAAACTGAAGAGAACAGAGTAAGATGTTTTATTTTTTTGAGTGAGTATGCCACGTGCTGGGGCTTGAACTCTGGGCCTTGTGCTTTCACTTGGCTTTTTTTTGCCCAAGGCTTGGTGAGCCACAACTCTTATTTCTGGCTTTTTGCTGGTTAATTGGAGATAAGAATCTCTTAGTCTTTTCTGTCCATGCTGGCTTTGAAGTTTGATCCTTAGACCTCAGCTTCCTCAATAACTAGAACTGCAGTTGTGATCTGCCAGCTCCAGGCCAGAGTAAGGATTTTATTTAATACTGAAACAAGGAGTCGGCCAGAGTAAGGATTTTATTTAATACTGAAACAAGGAGTCGGGCACTGGTGGCTCAAGCCTGTAATCTTAGTTACTCAAGAGGCTGAGATCTGAGGATCTCCGTTCAAAGGCAGCCTGGGCAGGAACCTCTGTGAGACTCTTACCTCCAGTAAACCACCAGAAAAAAGCCGGAAGTGGCGCTGTGGCTCAAGTGGTAGAGCACTAGCCTTGAGCTGAAGAGCTAAAGGAGAGTGCCCAGGCCCAGAGTTCAAGCCCCACGACTGATGAACGAAAGAAAGAAAGAAAGAAAGAAAGAAAGAAAGAAAGAAAGAAAGAAAGAAAGAAAGAAAGAAAGAAAGAAGGTGTGTGTAGCATTGCTTCTTGGTAGTTTTGAAGTATAGCAGAGATGTGAAAGGGTTTTCTTATTCTTGCTCTCAAGGTCTTCCCAGATTGTTAAGAAGCATCATCAGCTCAACTTTTCATACCAATAATGCACACTGTTTAACTTGGTTTTCTCTATTTTAGACCCTGATAGCAAAACCTGCCTTGCACGATTTATTTCTCATGTTCTGTGCTCATTTGAACCTCACTGCATGACAGGCTTGTTTGTTTCACCTTTCTTTTTGTTCTCCCAGGTCATCTGAGTGGACCCTTTGCATCAATTAAGTCCTATTCTCTGAATAGACCCAGAATTAGCTGGGCACTGGTGGCTCAGGCCTGTCATCCTAGCTACTCAGGAGGCTGAGATCTGAGGATCACAGTTCAAAGCCAGGAACCTCAGCAGAAAAATCTGTGAGACTCTTATCTCCAGTTGACCACCAAAAAGTTGAAAGTAGAACTGTGGCTCAAATGGTAGAGCACTAGCCTTACAAAAGCTCAGGGAGAGCTCACAGGCCCTGAGTTCAAGGCCCAGGCCTGGCACCCACACAAAACACAAAAGTGTTATTTATTGCTTTATATAACTCATGAAATGCTGCCAAGAGCAAAGATGAAATAAATGCCTCTTGAGCTCCTAGCATGCGAGGAACACCAGCTTTTATCCTAAAATGAGGCCTTAGATAGCTGAACACAGATAGAGGCCCACCCCCAGCCCGCCTACATTCTCTCTTTTCCTTTCTATTCCCTGTATCCATCTGTCATTTCCAAATTCATCCCCTGATTCACTGTGTGTCAGCCATGACTGCCTCGTTTCTGTTTGTCTGTTTCCTTCCTCAGGGCCTTGTACTTTGTAGATCATCAGGTCTGCTCTTTCCTGGGTTTTCAAATCCAGCCCATGTATGATTCCATGGATTAGATACCTCTCCAAAGTCATCTGTGGGCAGCCCTGACCTGCAGTGTGGTTGTATTAGGTGCTAAGAAGTAGTTAAGGTTAAATGAGGTCATGAGGGTGGGACTCCTAGCCGATAAGGTTAGTGGGAAGAGACCTCCTGGAATTCTTTTCATTCTCTCTATCTTTACCCCCACCCTGTGAAGACACTCAGAAATCACAGGTCCAACTGGCAATGGTGGCTCATGCCTGTAATTCTAGCTACTCAGGAGGCTGAGATCTGAGGATCATAGTTCAAAGCCAGCCTGGGCAAGAACGTCTGTGAGACTCTTTTTTTTTTTTTTTCTTGGTCCAGTCGTGGGGTCTGAACTCTGGGCCTGGGCGCTGTCCTTCAGCTCTTCAGCTCAGGGCTAGCGCTCTACCACTTGAGCCACAGTGCTACTCCGGCTTTTTTCTTTTTGCTTATGTGGTGCTGAGGAATCGAACCCAGGGCCTCTCCATGCAAGGCAAGTGCTCTACCACTGAGCCACCTTCCCAGCCCTGCTGTGAGACCCTTATCTCCAATAAACCACCAGAAATCCAGAAGTGTTGCTGTGGCTCAAGTGGTAGAGTGCTAGCCTTGAGCTGAAGAGCTGAGGGACAGTGCCCAGGCCCAGAGTTCAAGCCCCAGGACCGACCAAAAAAGAAAAGAAAAGAAATCACATATACACACAGTCAGATGGTGGCCACCTACAGGCCAAGAGTCCTTGATCCGGGTCTTTGCAGCCTCCTGAACTGGGAGGATGTTTAATGTCGATCAAGTCAGCTCATAGTCGGTGAGGTTTGGGTCACGTTGGCCAGAGCAGACAAATACATGAATTTTTGGTGGGGCTCCCCTTGACCTCTCTAAGGGCTGACCCCTCATCAGTGGGCTCCCGATCTTCACTGCTCCTGTGTTTTTTGCCAGGACTCCTTTGTTGCTGATTAATCTCCTTTTTTTTTTTTTTCTGCCATATTCCATGTCTCCCTCCTTGCTAGAGCCTCAGCACCAGAGTTTACGTGTGCTGTTTTCTTCCCTGCCTAGGTCATGCCCTCCCCAGACCCCAGGAACCCCTTTGTTTTGTTGTACTTGGACTTGAGACCCCACCCCACCCCCAAGACCACCAGAGACCAAGATCAATGTGAACAGCAAAAGAGTCATTTATTGCAAGCTCGAGCCTGGTCCTCCGTGCACCAGGTAACTGGCGCTGAGCCCAGGGTTAGAGCACTTTTTATACACTTTTTAGGGAGGACAGGGACTTTGCATACATCATAGCATCTGTAACACATCACTACACATCGCGGGAAGGTCATTAAACAATTCTATAGTATAATTGGCGCACTACCAAGCGGGAAAGGACCAGAACAGGTTGTTGGTTAGATCAAAGGGCTGATGTACTTTAAACTGGCTGGCTCGAACCACAGGGCAGTGTTGAGGAGACACGTGCTGAACTGCAGGGTTCTTTTCTCAAACAAACACCACCTGTGGTCTGACTGCTGGGTCACCCTCCAGCACCTGCCTGCGGTTTTCCCAAGGATTGTTTGTGTCCTTAGTCACCCGGAAATTGCTTTTTTTCTGTTCGCATTCCCAGGTCGGGCTCATGGTCAGCTGCATAACTCATACCTCTCAGTATGGTTACTAGCTTAAAGATGGAGACACTCAGGCACCAGGCTCTTCAGTTTTCCCTCCTTATCCATCTCCTCGTGGCCAGACCAGTGCCTTCAGAGGTGCCTGCGTGCCTCTGACGGCGTCAGAAAGGCCTGGGCCTCTGTCGCAGCCTGGCCTCTTTTCTTCTCCCACAGCCTTGTCTGATGTTTGATGTCCTCTTCCTCAGTCTTCCTTTGGCTACATAAAATATTCCCATTGAACCATCTGTAACAGCCTCCTGGTGGAATGATCCAGATAATTTTCTTCTTCTTGTCTCTGAGATCTCATCCTAGATCCTACTTCTTGGAGGAGGTCTCTTCTGACCACAGGGCCCAAACTTAACATGGTAACCCTCCCCTGCCCGGACCCTACCCTGTTATTGGGAGTGTAGAACTCTCCCCCCCACCCCCACTTAACCTAGTATCACTGGCGTGACTTAAAAGTCAGGACGAAGCTGGGCGCCGGTGGCTCACGCCTGTAATCCTAGCTACTCAGGAGGCTGAGATCTGAGGATCACAGTTCAAAGCTGCCTGGGCAGAAAAGTCCGTGAGACTCTTATCTCCAATAAACTACTAGTAAACCGGAAGTGGCACAGTGGCTCAAGCAGTAGAGCGCCTGCCTTGAGCTGAAGAGCACAGGGACAGCACCCAAGCCCAGAGTTCAAGCCCCACCACCGACAAAAAAAAAAAAAAAAAAAAGAGTCAGGACGACTCACTCTGTAGATGAGAACTCCTATCTAGGTTCTTGTCAGTGTCCTTGACCCCTTGACTAGCCACCTCTCCTTTGGGCTGCTTTGGGACCGATGGCCTCACAATCTTCTCTATCAGACAGTTTCCTTCATGGGGTTTAGGGAAGGGATACCCAGCTTATTTTATCCAGGGAAGTAAACGATCTCTTCCTTTGTTTTATACATCCAAATCCAAGGGAAGGACTCTGATTGGCCCAGCTTGGAGTGGGGCGCAGTGATTGGCCAAGTCTGTAGCATCTTCACTGGAATCATAAGGATAGAGGTTATTCAAAAGAAAATGAAAAGGGTTATTTTCAGGAAAATCTACATCATATACCAAGGCTACTGTCCAACAATTCTATCTCAGACTTTCCCCAATCAAGCAACATAACACCAATCATATACCTGTGTCTTTTCCTTTAATATTATGAAGCCATTTTGCTTATTGATTAACTGTCTCCTTTCAACCTGAGGGCAGAGAACTTGTCCTTATATGCCGCTATGTTCCCGGTGGCTAAAACAGCCAGTGCTTGATAAATACTTGCCACCTGCGTGGGGGGAGGGGGAGAATAAAGCCATCATATATTCACTTTAAAGGCTTAGAAACTAAATAATCACGGTTTCAGATCAATATAGAGATGTGATATATTCCGTGAGGGCATGTAATAATCTTTGGACATTGAACTTGTGTGTGTTAATATTTGAGAGTCCCGGTTTCATTCCTGAGCTGTCTCTGTCAGGGCCACAGCTAGAAGCAGAGTTGCTAGGTAATGTTCTCCCGTCTTTCCACATCTGATCCACTGACTGACCAGGGACTCACTCAGTATGTCTTGGAAGTGGTCTGGGAGCTTCACTTTTTTTTTTTTTTTTCTTATGGCAGTTGTGGGTCTTGAACTCATGGCCTGGGTGCTGTCCCTCAGCTCTTCAGCTCAAGGCAAATGCTCTACCACTTGAGCCACAGCGCCACTTCCGGTTTTCTGGTGGTTTATTGGAGATAAGAGTCTCATGGTCTTTCCTGTCCAGGCTGGTGTTGAAGCTCAGATCTCAGCCTCCTCTGAGTAACTAAGATTACAGGCCTGAGCCACCGGCCCCAGGCGTGTGTGTGTGTGTGTGTGTGTGTGTGTGTGTGTGTGTGTGTGTGTGTGTGTGTGTGTGTGTGTGTGTGTGTGTGTGTGTGTGTGTGTGTGTGTGTGTGTGTGTGTGTGTGTGTGTGTGTGTGTGTGACCTGGGGCTTGAACTCCGGGCCTAGGCATTGTCTCTGAGCTTTGGTGCGCAAGGCTAGTTCTCTACCATTTGAGCTACAGCTCCACTTCTGGCTTTTTTTTTTTTTTTTGGTGTTAATTGGAAATACGAGTCTTATGGACTTACTTCCCTGCCCTGGCTGGCTTTGAACTGACCCTTGAGTATATAGGATTACCAGCAGCTGCTCCCAAGGGTTGAAAGGTAACGCTGTTTTTTTTTTTTTTGTGACCTTTCTCCTGTTTCTTTGCCACCTGCAAATTCTAACCACTTCCCTGCACCATGCCTGTTAGGCTTATTAATGCTTTCAGAGTCTATTATTACCCATGGAGGCCTTCTGAGAGAAGTTCTTCCTAGTGGGTGCTGGGTCTGGGAGAAGGGCCAGAGCTGGGCTGTCAGCCTGTGGAAAGGAAATAAACAGCAGATGGATGGGGAGGTTTTGAAGTAACAGCTTCTTCTAAAGGGAGAGGAAAAAGTTTTTTTTAAAAAAGCCTTACCCTGAGATGGAAGCCTGGCGTTGGTATTGGAGGTCTGTGAGGGAGGTTCCCGTGGTCCATGGAAGACTGGGGGGATGGGAAAGGGGAAGGGTGACTGTATCACCTGGTGAGTGCTTAGAACTCTGGCACCCAGGCCACAGACCAGACCACTCTAAACTTGTCAGAGTTCTGTGGGTGATCTCAGTGTGTAATCAAGGCTGTTGGCCTGTGCTCAGTGTAACCAATTTATGGGGAGAAATTTAGAGTGTGTGACCCTGCCACATGTGGCCAGAGGAACAGATGTGACCATCTGCCGGCGTGGTAGCTGTGATGAAGGAGAAATGCCACTGGGCAGGAACCCCCAGGTTCTGTGATCTGTGCTCAGGTAGATGAGATGGAGTTAGGTTTGTTCAAGGATAGCTTGACTGCTTAAGAAAGTTTCCTCTCTGCGCCTTCCCTCCCTTGGCTTGCTCTTTTACCTGTTTGCTGGCCCTCCAGAGCCATTTGCTGTTAGCGTATTCTGTGTGTGTGCCCTGAGCCTTCATTTATGTTCTGTCCTTACAGTACTTAACGCTTACCACCTTGCAGGTTTCAGAGAGTTGCATAGACACTTCTCTCTGCCCCTGCAGCAAAAGAAAATGAAGTCCAATTTTAATTCTGTAATGCCATTTTGCTTTCTGGATTTTGAATCCTGGATTGGGGCGCCCTCTAGTGGATGGTCAGCTACTATTACATTTCGCTTTTAAGGTGGAAAGAGAGTTGCTTGGGTAAAGATCTAGTTCTGCCGCGGACTTGGTATGGAAACTTCAGGGTGAAGAAATAATAATGATCTCTCTGTTCTTCAATTCCACCTGTGAAGTGTTGGGGCACAGATAGTTTGTTTTGTGTCCATAGAAAGAAATTACCACAGTGAGTCAGGATATGCAGAACAAGTACAGGTTTCCTCACAAGCTCTCCTCCAAAAGCAAAGATAAAGCTCGAAGGAATTGCCTAAGCCAGTCATTTAAAGAACCTGGGGCCAGGCACTGCTGGCTCACGCCTGTAATCCTAGCTTCTCAGGAGGATGAGATCTGAGGATCATGTGCGAAGCCAGCCCAGACAGAAAAGTCCCCTTGAGACTCTTATCTCCAATAAACTACTCAGAAAGCTGGAAGTGGTGCTGTGGCTCAAGTGGTAGAGCAGTAGCCCTGAGCACAAAGAAGCTCAGAGACAGTGCCCAGGCCCTGAGTTCAAGCTCCAAGACCAACCCCTCCCCCCCCAAAAAAAAAAGAGTCTGGAAATTTGATCAAGGTAGACAGTGAACTAAGAAGTGATTTGCAGAGTCCCAGAAAGTCTACGGAGTCCCAGAAAGAACAGTGGAAGTCTACAGTGTTTCAGGTGCTGGGGTGGGTGGGACAGGACTGGAACACTGACAGCATGGAAGACAATGAATGACTTTACTCCACACGGGAGAACAATGCCCACACAGCGGCGCAGTCACTGGCTCAGCCACACATCATCATGGAAGGCCAGAAGCACCGGCAGCCTGTGGTTGACACATAGGAGACCAACAGGCCAGTCAGAAATACAACATGGAAATGTAGGCAATGCAATCGCTATGGGTCTTGAGATGATCACATGTTGTCTGACACACTCAGGGCCAGACAAGGGGACCTTAGTGAGTCAGTTATTATTAGGTGAACACAGGACTTGTAACCAGATTCCATCTTATCAACTTCTGGGCCTTTGAATGAATTCTCCAAGCCACATGGAGATCCACAAAGGTGAAGCCTTACTGGCTTTAGGAGTTGTGCTGTCTAGGGGTATGGATCCATTTCTCTGCCAGATAAGAATTCAGTGGCAGAGGGGCAGAGAAGTAAAGCAGCACATTTGTTAAAGCAGCACATTTGTTAAAAGCCAAGGTAGGCTGCCAGTTCTCTGTGGAGAGGGGTCTTAGAGCCACTGAAGTCCCTCAAGGAAGTGGCCTTTATTGATTTTCCTCCTACCTGGGAGGAATTGGGCAGTGAGGGCCCACGTGCCTGCTTGGTTTCCTGTTTAGTTTCTGCCACAGGGCACAAGCAGGGATTAAGCCCCATGGTCGTGTACTGCTGTGCACAGGTACAGCAGTGCATGTGCTTGGTCATGCCAGGTCATTCACGAGGCATTATCTCCTTACGTAGGATTTTGAACATTGCGGGAAGAGGAGGCGCCACTTTGAGCAGGCGATTGAGGCACTGTGGGAACAGGAAGCGCTACGATGGGTCACATGTTGTCTGCTACCTGTCATATCCACCAATTCTCCTTCCTTCCTTCAGGAGTGACAGTCTCTCATTGGTCACTGGCTGACCATTAAGCTATGCTGGTCCAAGGAGTCTGGCTTAAAAGTAAAAACAAGGGAAAAAGCCCAAGTAGATACATTACCTAGTGTGGCACAATTACTGTAAGTGGATAACTTACCAAATAAACAGCAACAACTACCAGCTGGGTGGGGAGCAGGAATCGGAATCCAGTGTAACTACAATATATTGCCTAAAATGTCTGGGTTCCAACAACTTATTATGATATACACAGAGAGCCAGGAAAACTACCTATACACAAGAAAAAGGGTAACAAGTAGGGACGGTTTCCTAGTGGGCCTAGATGTTGGGAGTTAGCAGATACCTATTAAGATAGGTTTAAAGATGTAAATGAGCTAGGCGCTGTGGCTCATGCCTGTCATCCTAGTTACTCAGGAGGCTGAGATCTGAGGATTGTAGTTCAAAGCCAGCCTGGGGAAGGAAAATCCGTGATATTCTTATCTCCAATTAATCCCCCCAAAACTGGAAGTGGCACTGTGGCTCAAGGTATAGAGCATAGGCTTGAGCATAAAAGCTCAGGGACAGTGCCCAGGCCCCGAGTTCAAGCCCCATGACTGACAAAAAAAAAAAAAAAAAAAAGGAAACTGGTTGTGAATTTGGTATAAGGGGCATGGTACAGGGAAGCAAATGGGCATGCGGGGTAGCTGGTAGTCTCCATGGCTGTGGCTTCCTCTTCTCTCCCTGTCTCCCTTCCCTTCCCTCCCCTTCTCCCTCTCCCTGAGATACAGATTATGCTTCAAAGCTAGCCAGGGCAGGTATATTCCTCCCTCCCTCCCTCCTTTCCTCCTTCCTGCCTCTCCCCCCCTCCCCCCCACAGAAGCACACAGTGAGTTGGTAGAAGTGTTAAGCCATGCTAAAAGACTGCTTTTAGGACAGGGGGAGGAGCCTCCACGGGGTCTCCCAGGGCTGATGGCGAGGGCTCAGAGGACATGCTGGGAAGAGGTCTGGGCGTCCTTGGAGACAGCAGAGCTCCACTGATTGTTCCAGTCTGGAGTTGATCCATAGTCTCTCATAGGTTGGAGTGGCCCAGCCCCTGGTGTGTGGGGGTGCAGAGAAGGGGGGCTCTCTAGGCGGCAGGTGGATCCTTCAGCAGACTGGCAGAGGGATCAGGGACCGTAAGGAGCAGCAGGATTTGGGGCCCTGGTAGCCCCTGTCAGGCCCAGGGAAGGCTAGGTCTGGGTGAAGCCTGCAACATTTTGTGCTGAGACAGAGATCTTCACACCGCACCGCTGAGCACCCCCCCACCCCAGCTGACCCTCACCCCTGCTGTGACTGCACGGGTCCCTTCCTCTTGCAGTGCCCCTCTGGTGCCCCACACCCGGAAGGCTTACCATGTGGGGGTGAAGAGGTTCAGACCCTCCTCACTGGCACGTGTTGGTGCATCCTGAGCTGAGACACAGTGTGTTGTTGGCTGGCACAGCCGTGGCGGCTGCCGCTGTGCAGGGGAAGCGGGAGAGACCGCTCTCCAGTTTGGATCTGGTTCTGTCAAGGGAGGAACCTTAGCGAGATCCAAAAGCTGGGCTGCCACGGCTCCCCGGACAGATCGGTGCAGTTCATCCTTATCTCCTCTTCTTCTCCCCCCGCCGCAGATCAAACCACGACCTAGACCTGGAGACCTGATTGAGATTTTTCGAATTGGCTATGAGCACTGGGCCATCTACGTGGAAGACGACTGTGTGGTCCACCTGGCCCCCCCGAGTAAGAGGGACGCGCCCCGGAAATAGCCACGGGCAAGTTCTTAGCAGAGGAGCCAGGAGCAGAGTTATCACTGTGCTCCCCGCAGCCGCGGCCCTTCCCGGGCCTTGGTTTACTCTGTGGGTGGAAGAGCTGGGTCTCTGTTCACCAGTAGCCAGTGAGCTTCTAGCGGGAGTGGCACACGTGTACAGTGTCCCCTAAGCTCCCTGGCCTTTTAACCACCCTTCAAAAATAAAAACCTAGGGGCTGAAAATGCGACTTCCTGGTAGAGCGCTTGCGTAGCAGGCATGAAGCCCTGGGTTCGATTCCTCAGTACCACATGCATAGAAAAAGCCAGAAGTGGCGCAGTGGCTCAAGTGATACAATGATAGCCTTGAGCAAAAGAAGCCCAGGGACAGTGCCCAGACCCTGAGTTCAAGCCCCAGGACTGGCACCAATAAATAAATAAATAATAAATAAATAATCTAGCCGGGCACCTATGCCTCACACCTGTAATCCTAGCTACTCAGGAGGCTGAGATCTAAGGATTGCAAGTTGAAGCCAGCCTGGGCAGGAAAGTCTGTGAGACTCTTTTTAATTAGCCACCTAAAAAAGCCAGAAGTGGACCCGTGATTCAAGTGCTAAGACACTAACCTTGAGCAAAAACACTCAGGGACAGCGCCCAGTCCCTGAGTTCAAGTCCCAGAACCAGCACCCCCGCCCCTCTTTCCATTACGAATCTAAGGATTCCGAGCCTTCATGTTGGTACTGACAACTGAGCACCCTTTCCATATTTCTGGAGGTCCCATGGGTGGGGTGTGGGCAGTGTTTCCCGGTGTCCTCAAATCTTGCTAGGGCCTTCCTCCTCATCCTGCAGGCTGCTTCACCGCCATGCAGGCCCAGTCCTCAGTCCGTTTCTCAAGGCCCAGGTGACACGAGGCTTGGCCTTGTGGAGAAGTGATGGGGGAGGAGGGGCACATGGTACGTGGGGGCACAGGATGTCAAGCAATTGAAAATGGTTATCAGGAGCCGCAGCTCCCAGAGCTTGCCCGAGGAGCTGGGCCTGGGAGGATTTCTTTTGAATTTTGTATCCTGGGCAAGTCTTGAGCTTTCGGAGTAGAAAGCCTTTGACCAGAGCTGGTTCACAGATCACCTCTGTGTGCAGTCCTGTTCCGTGACAGCCGGTCTTAGAAGGAAGAGAACAGCACAGTGTGGAAGAGCTTATAATGAGATGCGAGACACCTGTGGGCTCCCTCCCCCATCATGCTAAGCCCAGGGGTAAGCCCTTTGCACTCAGCTGCCACTTCCAATAATTAGCTCCCCCTTTCCCCAGAAATCTTAAAATCATACCTCTGTCACTTCAACTAATGTAAAAGACATCAGTATCGTTTCTCTCTCTCTCTCTCTCTCTCTCTCTCTTTCTCTCTCTCTCTCTCTCTCTCTCTCTCTCTCTCTCTCTCTCTCTCTCTCTCTCTCTCTCTCTCTCTCTCTCTCTCTCTCTCTCTCTCTCTCTCTCTTTTGTTGTTGTTGGTCGTTGGGTTTGAACTCTGGGCCTGAGCACTGTCCCTCAGCTCTTCAGCTCAAGGCTAGTGCTCTACTACTTGAGCTACAGTGCCACTTCGGGTTTTCTGGTGGTTTATTGAAGATAGGAATCTCAGGGTCTTTCCTGCCTGGTCTGGCTTTGAACCCGATCCTCAGGTCTCAGCCTCCTGAGTAGCTAGGATTACAGGTGTGAGCCACCAGCGCCTGGCTGATAATTTGTCTCTTGAAACAAAATGTTACAGAAGAGGACTGAAATGGAAAGAAGAAATAAGCATTTGATTTAGTCTGAGTGAAGTGTGTGTGTGTGTGTGTGTGTGTGTGTGTGTGTGTGTGTGTGTGTGTGTGTGTGTGTGTGTGTGTGCGTGTGTGCGCACGTGTGTGTGTGTGCGCTGGTCCTGGGGCTTGAACCTGGGTCCTATCTCTGCACTTTTTGTTTTGTTTTGTTCATGGTTAGTATTCTACCACTCATGGAGCCATAGCTCCACTTCTGGTCCTTTTTCTTGTTTTTTTTGGTGGTTAATTGGAGAAAAGAGTCTTACAGACTTTTCTGCTCTGGCTGGCTTTGCACTGCCAAGCTAACTTCTCATTTTTTTTTTTTAAGGGACGACACTCAGAAATCATCTAGTGGTTTCTAAATGACTACCCACCAGGCCTTGGGTCTCTCTTGCTTTTTGTTCTTCAGCTGAAGGAATTGGGGCCCGTAGCATCACTTCGATCTTCAGCAACCGCGCAGTGGTAAAATACAGCCGTCTGGAGGATGTGCTCCATGGCTGCTCCTGGAAGATCAGCAACAAGCTGGACGGGACGTACCTGCCCCTCCCTGTGGAGAAGATCATGCAGCGCACCAGAAACATGGTCAACAAGATAGTGCAGTACAGCCTGATGGAAGGGAACTGCGAGCACTTTGTCAATGACCTCAGATACGGCGTGCCCAGGAGCCAGCAGGTGCGGTTCCTCGGGCCAGTCCCTCGTGATCAAACCAGGCATCGCTGGGCTGTGCTACCAGGTCTTTCATGTATCATAGAGTGTGCAGTTTAGGAGGTATCTTTACCTCTCTTCTGGGCTAGGGTGATCTCCTTGGTTAAGTTACTCTATTTCTGAGACTTTTTTTTTTTGTTTTCATTTTTTTTTCTTAATTTCCTTTACAAAATAGGAGACTAAAAGTAGACATTTCCTTGTTAAATTGAAAACTAGCAGTCTGGGCTGGGAAGGTGACCCAGTGGAAGAGTGCTTGCCTTGCATGCGTGAGGCCCTGGGTTTGATTCCTCAACACCACATAAACAGAAAAAAGCAAGAAGTGGCGCTGTGGCTCAAGTGGTAGAGCACTAGCCTTGAGCTGAAGAGCTGAGGGACAGAGCCCAGGCCCAGAGTTCAGCCCCCACGACCAGCAAAAAAAAAAGAAAAGAAAACCAACAAAAAACAAAACAAAAAAACCCTACCAGTCTGTGGGCCACATCTTGGATTTATTACTACTACTATTACTACTACTACTATTATATTGTTTTATTTAATTTATTTATTTTTGTCAGTTATGGGGCTTGAACTCTGGGCCTGGGCGCTGTCCCTCAGCTCTTTAGCTCAAGGCTCGCGCTCTACCATTTGAGCTACTGCACCACTTCCAGTTTTCTGGTGGTTTATTGGAGATAGGAGTCTCAGAAGGTCTTTCCTTCCTGGGCTGGCTTTGAACCGAGATCCTCAGATCTCAGCCTCCTGACTAGCTAGGATTACAGGCGTGAGTTACCAGTGCCTGGCATTATTATTATTTTAAAAGTTGAGTTACTACCAGCATTTAAAAATACAGAAATGTTACATAAGAAAGATCTGGATTTGCAGCTTTTCCTCATCCAGGCAACCAGCCTTTGGCCAGCATCCCTGTGTCTGACCCTCTGAAGGGCCAGGCTGTGCCTACAGGTGGTGGGCAGCGGTTGCAGTGCTGTTGGCCGGCTCTGTGCACATCCCCCCCCCCCCCCCCCCCAGTAGGGCAGCACGATCAGCTTAATGTGTTAGAGACTTGAAAAGCAAAATATCTGCAACAGTTTGAGCTGTTCTTGTTAATAACTATCCTTGCTCAAACTCCACAAGATAAGCAGAGGGAGTGCATATATTTATCTCCTTTTAAATAGGTGGGGAAAAAAATCTAAGGATTAAAAGTGGATTGTTCTATTGTCCTAGCTTTTGCTCTATGTTTCTTTTTTTCTTTCTCATCTCCTTCCTTCCTTCCTTCCTTCCTTCTTTCCTATTTCTCTCTCCTTCCTTCCCTCCCTTCCTCTCTTTTTTTTTTTTTTTTTTTTTTTGGGTTCCGGTCATGGGGCCTGAACACTGGGCCTGGGTGCTGTCCTTCAGCTCTTCCGCTCAAGGCTAGCACTCTACCACTTGAGCCACAGCGCCACTTTCCTACCACTGAGCCACCTTCCCAGCCCCCCTTCCTCTTCCTTCCTTCCTTCCTTCCTTCCTTCCTTCCTTCCTTCCTTCCTTCTTTCCTTCCTTCCTTCCTCCCTCCCTCCTTCCCTCCCTCCCTCCTTCTCTCTCTCTCTCTTTCTTTCTTTCTTTCTTTCTTTCTTTCTTTCTTTCTTTCTTTCTTTCTTTCTTTCTTTCTTTCTTTCTTTCTTTCTTTTTCTTTCTTTTGTGCTAGTCCTAGGGCTTGAACTCAGAGCTTGGGCATTGTTCCGGAGCTCTTTTTACTCAAGGCTGGCATTTTACCACTTGAACCACAACTCCACAACTCCACTTCTGGCTTTTTTGTTAGTTAATTGGAGATGAGATTCTGATAGACTTTCCTACCCAGGCTGGCTTTGAACCATGATCCTCAGATCTCCACCTCCTGAGTAATTAGGATCACAGATGTGAGCCACTGGTACCTGGCTTCACCTCTGTTTCTTATGTTCTCTAAACAGAGTGGATTCAAACCTGGTTCTTGGTCTCTCTGTTATTCCTCACCTTTTGGGAGCACTGGCAGGTCTTCCCCAGCCTCCCTCTCCCTCCTTGTCTGTCTACATCTTCCCTCTCAGTTCTCTGCACCTGTATCTCTGTATCTTGCATCCTTGGTGTGCCTATAGTCCATTCTTGTGAGGCTTTTTGCCAGTGCCAGGGTTGGTGGGCCGTGGTACAAGGGACCTCTCATTTGCTGCACACTTGTACATGAAGAGAAGACCCCAAGGGCACAATGAAAGGCTTCTCAAGACCCCTAGCCCCAAAAGTCACGAGCACCAAGCCCAGAGCCATGCTTGTAGACGAATTCACTGTGCAATTCCGCTCAGGTGAGTTCCCTTCCAGGCCTCTCAGATTCCCTGTTCGTTGGGCGAGGACTTCAGTGGCTGTGGCCCATCCTCTGCCGAGATCAGTTGCTTCTGAGCCCGTTGGAGTTTAGACCCTGTCCTGATGGCTCTGAGGAAGACAGAACCAGAATCTCTGGATGCTTTCCTGGGGGAAGGGAGCCCATCTGCCTCGGGGGTCTTGTCTCCAGCATGCCTGGCTGCTTGGGGCTCTTGCCGCTCTAGGATTTTGTGGAAATACAGCCTGGCATAGGCTGGCTCTTCTAGGGAAAGCCTCCCCATGGCATAGGTGTAGGAGGGAGGGCAGAAGGCCTAGATGGGGACTGATGGGCTGTGACCGCTGTGCTTTCAGGTAGAGCACGTTCTGCTGGAAGGCGCCAGGGCTGCAGGCGTCGTCATTTCGGCTGTTGTGGATGGCATAAAGCCCAAATCGGTAACTGCCCAAGGCCTGCTAACCCCCCAGAGAGGAGGAGCTAGTGACACCAGCATGGATGCCATGCCTCCTTCTTCCCTCCCCCTGTCTTCCTCTCTCGACGGCCCTCATTCAGAAAATCAGGAGCCTCTAGAACAATCTAGAATGTTTCTCCTCTAATATATGTGATAAGAGATGCATGGACTGGCAGGAGAGGAAGAACTACTGTGTTTTGCCCATCAGTTAAGAACCACCCACAGTGCTAAGTACTTCCTATACTTATTTAAGTTTCCTCTCTTTGCAGGAAGGAGCCTTGCTTGCTTCTTAGGCCAACTCTAGTCTGCAGTGCTGGGAAAGCTTCAGGAACATCATGGAGAGCTTCTGTTTAAACATTTGCAATAATGAAGAACTCTTTGCAGAAGTTCTTTCCATTCAGTGAAAATGTCTCCAGTTTCTTTCCATATAACAACCTCTCCCTTTTGGGCCCACAGTGTAGTTTGTGGGAGGGGGAGGAAGGGTTCGCTCTCAGTGCCAACGGTGCTTTAATCGGATAACTCATTGCCAAGGACTATTTTATTTCTAAAGTTGTACATTAACTTTATTCTTTTTTTTTTTTTTGTCAGTCATGGAGCTGGAACTCTGGGCCTGGGCGCTGTCCCTCAGCTCTTCAGCTCAAGGCTAGCGCTCTACCACTTGAGCCACAGCATCATTTCTGGTTTCCTGGTGATTAATTGGAGATAAGAGTCTCATGGACTTTCCTGCCTGGGTTGGCTTTGAACAGCGATCCTCAGGTCTCAGCCTCCTAAGTAGCTAGGATTATAGGTGTGAGCGCCCAGCCATTAACTTTATTCTTTATTGCTTAAAAATATCCAATTTAAAGTGTAATTGATAAGATCCCTCCTTCTAGTTTTTTTACCTGAGAATTAGCAGAGAATTTGAGATTTTTATTCTGATTCCAGATGAATTTACATGTTGACTTCTGCTGTGAACGAACAAGAGGATAGACTCATTTTTTAACATGTGTTGTCTACTATATTACTTATTAATTTGCTTACTTATTATTAGCATTACAGGAATTTGAACTCAGGGATTTGTGCTTGCTAGGCAAATAGTTCACTACTTAAGCCACCCCATCAACAAGAAAGTGTTATTTTTCCTAGTCCTGAGGCTTGAATTCTGGGTCTGGGTGCTGTCTGATTCATGTTCTAGTTCCAGTCACTCTATTGTCATTGTTTATTTTGAGCCCACTACTTAAAGACAGGACTTAAAAAACATTTGTAGGGATGGGAGACACATTGAGTGGCCAAAGTGAACTGTGTTGATTCTGAGCCCTTATTAATGTCCTTGAAGCATATGGGTGGAGCTGAGCCTGCAGAGAGCAGGGTATCTGCGGTATGGCTAAGCGATCAACGTCCATGCAGAACAGAGCTCTGACAGGTGATGTAATAAAAATGTGCAGACTTGAAGCATACAGATTCATGATGAAAATGGAACAGCTATTCAAAACATATTTTTTTCAGTTAGGGGAATTTTCTCACGTGAAGAATTTAAGGCAACCTGTGCCTAGGGAAGGTAAAATGGAGGCCAACTTCTGTCATGACTTTCACATTCTCTACATAAATATGCCGTTTCAAATCCTTGCTTTCTTATGGAGTGGGGCAGTCTGTCCTTTCTATTTGGGATGACCATGCATACACCTGACCAAAAGTGTTTACCCACCCCTGATCTTCTCAGAGATACTTGGTCTTCAGTGGAATGACTGGGTAAATGAGAGGCTTAGTAAACCAAACATTTGGACAAATGTTTGTGAACCCAAAGTCAAATATTTGCCTGTTTCACTTGGACATTTCCCTTCCAGTGGCATGCGGACTCCTGTGTAGGTTTAATAATTCATTTGACCTGGAAAGAGCAGCTTTCCTTAGGATAACCATTAGACAGACAATGAGGCATTTATAATAGAGAAAGAGGACCCTGTTATAATCATGCTCAGATAACAGCTCTAAACTATTTCCATTGGAGGCTATGTAAGATGGTGGTCATCTTCGTGCATAAGTGAAGAAATTAAATGGAGGGGGGTGAGGGAGAGAGAAATGAAAGGGGGAAGGGAGGGAGATGAGTTAATATTTTAAAATACTGTCTCCATGTAAACATTTTAACATGTAACACCACTGATAAGTACCATAGATCTTTTGTTGATGGTACATCATCAAAAAAATGATGTTGGTGATCCTCAGATCTCAGCCTCTTTTTTTTTTTTTTTGGTCAGTTGTAGGACTTGAAATCTGGGCCGGCCTGGGCGCTGTCCCTCAGCTCTTCACCTCAAGGCTAGAGCTACACCACTTAAGCCACAGTGCCACTTGTGCTTTTCTAAGTGGTTTATTGGCTCTAAGAGTCTCACAGACTTTCCTGCCCAGGGTGGCTTTGAATCTTGATCCTCAGATCTCAGCCTCTGAGCTATAGGGGTGAGCCACCAGCGCCCGTTTTCATAATGCCTGATGATTTTCTTCTTTCCTCAGCAATAATTTTCTGAGACCAACAGCTTATCTCCCTCCCTCCCCCTTCCTTCCTTCCTTTCCTCCTTTTTCCTCCCTCCCTCCCTTTCTCCCTCCTTCTTTATACATTTTACATTTTGCACTCACTTCTGTAAAATTATTTGTTGCCTAGTAATGTTGTTAGCCATCTTTTCACATATCAGTCCCTGCTGACATTCCTTAACTCAGAGCTCACTAAGAAGGTTGGATTCTAAAACAAACATTGTCATTCAACACATTTGTTTTTGTGCCCTTTAACTTGAGACTGTACTTGAGTTATCCCTTTTCCCCATTTTTTTTCCTTTTTTCCTTTTTCTCCTGGGGCTTGAACTCAGGGCCTGGGCACTGTCTCTGAGCCTCTTTGTGCTCAAGGCTAAATGCTCTACACTTGAGCCACAACACCACTTCCAGCTTTTTCTGAGTAGTTTGTTGGAGACAAAGAGTCTCACGGACTTTATTGCCCAGGCTGGCTTCCATCTGTGCAGGGTTATAATAGCTAAGCAGACAGGCAGGAAACACGGAGGGAGCTTTTAGATGGAGAAAATAGCAAATTCCCTTGGTCTCTGGTCATGGCTGAATAACCACAAACTACATTGATGTGTTTTATGATGTATCTTTGGCCTTAGATTAGCCATTCACGGTTAAGGAGGCAGGAATAGAAACTGTGTAAGGTTCTGAACGAACAGTTCTCTCCAAAGAATTTAAGACTTGGCTGAAGGAGAGGCATTGAGGAAGAGCTGACTGGGCTGGGTGATTTTAATGGATTCAGAGAGGTTTCATATTCCTTCTGCTCAGGCCTCTGAGATTCCCTTGTCCCTGCCTTTAGCTGGTTTCATCTAGAAGAGTCCAACACACATAAATCTTGTTTGATTGATCAGGAATTGCTTCTCAGCTATCAGGGAGACTTCCTTTCTTCCTGGAGGAAACCCGTAGTGAACCAGTCTGTGATTGGCCTGTGTTCTCAGAAGATGTCTAGATCTGCTATGGAACACAAGGGTGTTTTACTCACCATGTACAAAAGGACAAGAGAATCAAGGACATGTCTTGGGGCAAGGAAAAAGATTTATTCAGTAAGATTTATTCAGATCTGAGGATCACGGTTCAAAGCCAGCCCAGGCAGGAAAGTCTGTGAGACTCTTATTTCCAAAAAACCACCAGACTAAGAAGATGGTGAACCAGAGCATTAAGCACAAGATTTTAAAGCTCTTTTTTCTTTTGTAAAAATCTGTAGGCGGCTATTATGAAACTGGTATCTGGTAACCTGCTTCTTTGCATTCAAACCAAACAGATAAATCTTGTGTATCTGGTTTAAATGATGAGCAAGGACTGTGTATCCAGGGAGTCATAGACTTATTTTTTTTTTTATAACAATATGGATAGAACTGGGGAAATATAGATGAATATATTATTCTGATAATCTTGATTGGTTCATAGGATCCAATATCCCCAATTGACAAAACTCTTCATGCATGATAGCAATCTGCCAATTGAAGCTTTCTTAACCTCAAAAGGGAAATCCATAAAACTCTGAAAATAATGTATTTCATGATGAATGGCTAGATCAGGGGCAAGGCAGCATATGAAGAAAATTCTACAGAATCTCCAAATACACTCTTATAGGATGATAATTAGATATGTTCAGTAAGGCTTCCTATATAAGAAGTCAATATGGTATTTCTATGTATTAGCTATAAACTATCTGAACATCTTTAGAAAAAAATAATTCCATAAGAACCTAACAACTCAGGAATAAAGTCATACAAAAAAAGTGAGACTACAACATATTGGTAGGAGAGATGAAAGAGGATTTGAAATGTTAACTTCCTTTATAAATCCCATTGGGTGTTGGTGGCTCATGCCTATAAGCTACTCAGGAGGCTGAGATCTGAGGATCACGGTTCAAAGCCAGCCCAGGCAGGAAAGTCTGTGAGACTCTTATTTCCAAAAAACCACCAGAAAACCAGAAGTGGCGCTGTAGCTCAAGTGGTAGAGCACTTGCTTTGAGCTGAAGAGCTAAGGGATCAGGACCGGAGTTTAAGCCCAACTGACCAAAAAAATAAAATAAAAAATTCAGGGACAGTGCCCAGGGCCTGAGTTCAAGCCCTATGATTGATAAGAATATAAATCACGTTGTGAATTAAATGATATATTCATTGATATATTTTCCAGACAACTATATTATCTAAGAGATGACCTTCCTGCTTGCTACTTGTGATGACATGCTGCAGGAAGCAGGGAATTCACCGTGGCCAGCTGTGATTATGTGTGCACCACACTATCTTTTCCATATTGAAGCCAAAAGAAGGCTATTGTCTCCCTTCAGAAAGAACGGCAAGGGGCTGGGAAGGTGGCTCAGTGGTAGAGTGCTTGCCTTGTGTGCATGAAGTCCTGGGCTCGATTCCTCAGCACCAAATAAGCAGAAAAAGCTGGAAGTAGTACTGTGGCTCAAGTGGTAGAGCACTAGCCTTGAGCTGAAGAGTTGAGGGAGAGCGCCTAGGCCCAGAGTTCAGGCCCCATGACTGACAAAAACAACCGCCCCCCCCCAAAAAAAAAAAAAAAAAAACTAGGAAGATATTGAGCCATTCGATTGGACTGTCCCAATGGAAAATCAGTAAGTTCCCTTTACATTAAGTCCAGCCGCTCCCAAATGAGGCCTTTGACATCTTCATCCAACACAATTACCAGCAAATACTTTATACCAGATGAGATACAGTGAACGTGGTAACAGAAGGAAAGCTTTCTGTGTCTCCCAGGCTGGCTTTTAACTTCTGGACTCAAGTGAACTTCTCATCTTTTTTCTGAACACCTGGCACAAGGACTCATGCATTTCACTTAGCTAATGTTTGTTTTATGATAGTCTCCCCCCATCCCTGGTTCTGGGGCTTGAACTCAAGGCCTGTACTCTGTCTTTGAGCTTTTTATGCTCAAGGCCAGCCCATACTATTTGAGCTACAGCTCGACTTCTTGGCTTTATAGTGATTTAATGGAGATAAGAGTCTGATGAGGGCTGGGAAGGTGGCTCAGTGGTAAAGTGCTTGCCTTGCATGCATGAGGCCCTGGGTTCGATTCCTCACCACCACATAAGCAACAAGAAAAAAGCTGGAAGTGGCGATGTGGCTCAAGTGGTAGAGCACTAGCCTTGAGCTGAAGAGCTGAGGGACAGTGCCCAGGCCCAGAGTTCAGGCCCCATGACCAGACCCCTCCCCCCCCCAAAAAAAAAAAGTTTGATGAGCTTACCTGCCTGGGCTGGTGAGTAGCATGAGTCACATACACCTGGCTTCAGTGTATTTTCTCTTACATTTTTAATTAATTTTTTTGTTGGTCATGGGGCTTGAACTCTGGGCCTAGGCGCTGTCCCTCAGCTCTTCAGCTCAAGGCTAGCACTCTACCCCTGGAGCCACAGCACCACTTTTGGCTTTTTTTTTCTGCTTATGTGGTGCTGAGGAATTGAACCCAGGGCCTCATGCATGCAAGGCAAGCACTCTACCACTGAGCCACCTTCCCAGTCCTACATTTTTAATTATTATAAAGGTGATATACAGACAAAGGAATTGCAGTTATGTAAGTCAGGTAAAGAGTACAGTTCTTACATTTCTTTTTTGGACAATGTCACCCCTTTCCTAGCTTGCTCTCAGAAGATACTGATTTTTTTTTTTCATGTGATTATTGACCATTTGTAGTTTTTTTGCCAGTCCTAGACTTGAGCTCAGGCCTAGACACTGTCCCCAAGCTGCTTTTGCTCAAGGCTAGCACTCTACCACTCGAACCACAACACCACTTCTGGCTGTTTTTGTGTATGTGGTACTGAGGAATCGAACCCAGGGCTTCATGTATGCTAGGCAAGTACTCTACCACTGAGCTACCTTCCCAGCTTCCATTTGTAAATTTTTTGAAAAGTGTCTGTTCAGTTGACTTGCTCATTTTTTGATTGAATTGTTCAGTGGCTTTTTTTTTTTTTTTTTTTTTTTTTAGTTCTTTATATATTTTGGATGTTGGGTGGATAAATGGCAACTATTTTTCTTTTCCTTTTTTTTTTTTTGTTCATTGTGGGGCTTGAACTCTGGGCCTGGGTGCTGTCCCTGAGCTCTTCAGCTCAAGGCAAGTGCTCTACCGCTTGAGTCACAGCACCACTTCTGGTTTTCTATTGGTTTATTGGAGATGAGTCTCATGGACTTTCCTCCCCGGGCTGGCTTTGAACTGTAATCCTCAGATCTCAGCTTTCTGAGTAGCTAGGGTTATAGGTGTGAGCCACCGGAGCCCAGCTGAGTTGATTTTTTTGAATGAGGTTAGAGATAGGATCTAATGCTATTCTTATACATGGGAATATCCAATTTTATTGCTTATTACAAAAATTACTTTCTCCAATGTATGTTTGTGGCAACTTTGTTGAGAATGACATGAGATGGCAGTAGATTCCTAGGTTTTTGTTTTTTTTTAACATTCATTTTTTGCTAGCCCTTGGGCTTGAACTCAGGGCCCGGGCACTTGTCCCTGAGCTGCTTTTGCTCAAAGCTAGCACTCTACCACTTGAGCCACAGCTCCACTTTCAGCTTGTTCTGTTTATGAGGTACAAAGGAATCCAACCCAGGGCTTCATGCATGCTAGGCAAGCACTCTACCACTGAGCCACGTTTCTAGCCTCAGTTTTTAACATTTTAATCAGTTTTCTCATTTAGAATCAGGCTAGTTTCTAGATATTTATACAGATATTTCATATTAGTTTTCTTAAAGAACTATAATTATTTTCAAACTTTTTTTGTGTCCTGGTCATAGGGATTTCTTTTTGTGTATCAGTCCTAGGGCTTGAACTCAGGGCCTGGGCACTGTCCCTGAGCTTTTTTGCTCAAGTCTAGCATTCTACTACTTACACCACAGCTCCACTTCCAGCTTTTTTTTTTTTTGTTTATTGGAGATAACAGTCTCATGGACTTTCCTGCCTGGGCTAGCTTAGAACTATGATCCTCAGATCTCAGCTCTTGAGTAGCTGGGATTACAGAGGTGAGCCACCAACACTTGGCTTCATTCATAGGGATTTTACATTTAGTACTTAGTATCCCAATTGTAATTTTTTTTGGGGGGGGTCCAGTCATAGGGCCTGAACTCTGGGCCTGGGCGTTGTCCCTCAGCTCTTCAGCTCAAGGCTAGCGCTCTACCACGTGAGCCACAGTGCCACTTCTGGCTTTTTTCTTTTTGCTTATGTGGTGCTGAGGAATCGAACCCAGGGCCTCAGGCATGCAAGGCAAGCGCTCTACCACGGAGCCATCTTTCTAGCCCCCCCAATTGTAATTTTAAATGTCCTCTTTTCCATTATTTATCTTATTTATTCGTTTTCCAGACTTTACCAGTCGCTATGAAAGATTCTTTTACTTAATCAGCAGCCAGTTCTTGGAATTGGTTAAAACCGTGTCACCTTGATGAAAGTATCTTTCTGTTTTGCTTTTCTGGAGGCTTGTGTCCTGGGACAAACACAAAGAAATTAACAAAGCAATAAACACACATGAAAATTCATAGAAAATATACATGCACACATGCATAATTTAGAGTGTGAAGATCACCACCAGCTTGGGTTAAAGCTGTGGATTCTGCCAGAAAGACACAGCAAAAGGCCTCCCACACAGGTCAGGACTAGGAAAGGTAGCTTTGCTGCCCTAAATTCTAGGGCATTGGCCAAAGGGGTCTTTGGAAAAGAAAAGGGATGCATACAATATTTTTAAAATCCTTTCCCACTATTAAAAAAAATCACTCTCTTTGCTACACCTCCCTCCTTTTCACTCCCTCCCCCTCAGGGTTTTCATTCTAGAAGGCAACGCATACCATCCAAGATGTGTTGTCATTTGTGAGAGGGGTTTTAGTTCTGTCTCCAGATTCTCGAGAGGCCAAGACTGTCCTCAGGCCTTTAATACTTGGCAGTACCATGAGTTCACTGGGTGGAAGGGTGCTGGGTTTGGTGTGTGACACATGAGGGCAGAGGAGACCTAATTTTCTCCTGTTTTACACTAAACTTACTGGTACAGGCTGCACAGAGGTAGCCTGTGTGGGTCTCAGGGTACACATGAGGCCATTGTTCAAAAAGGATGAGACTATTCCAAAGGCACTGAGTGCTGGAGAGAGCCTGGGTCCGAGCCTGCGTAGGAGACTGTGGCTCCAGGTTCCATTTTGTCTTCTCACCACAGAGCATTAACACACAACTTCTGTAGGGGTAGCTAGTGGTGTTACTCACTCATTTTCGATGTCTTGGATGGAGTCAGGCAGCAGCTGATTTCTGGTCTCAGGAAGGAGGAGGACTGCAAGGCTGGCCAGGAGGGAGAAGCCTCCATAGATGAACCAGGGCCAGGATGCAGAATATATCGTCAGCATCATCAAGAGGGGAGCCAGGGCCGACCCAATGCTCCCAGTAAACCCAATGATTCCTGAAGCTGTTGCCCTTAGAGCACAGACAATACAAAAATAAAAGTCAGGCACCTGGGGCTCACGCCTGGAATCCTAGCAACTCAGAAAGCTGAGATATGAGGATTACTCTTCGAAGCCAGCTTGGGCAGGAAAGTCCATGGGACTCTTATCTATAATTAACCACAAAAGAGCCAGAAGTGGAGTTGTGGCTCAAGGGGCAGAGTGTTAGCCTTGACCAAAAAGAGCTCAGGGATAGCACCCAGGTCCTGAGTTCAAGCCCCAGGGCCAGCACCAACCAACACAAACTCATACTTTGTGACTTTGTGACTTACCAATTTGCATCAATCATGAGAGATATCACAACTAAGTATTTAGAATCAGAATGCTTAGAATACAATTGTGCATTTGAAATATTCTTCCTTATTTGCTAGCATATTTTCTCAAGTTGAGACTTTTTTTGTGTGCTGTTCCTGGGGCTTGAACTCAGGGACTGGGTGCTGTCTCTGAATTATTTTTTGCTCAAGACTAGTACTCTACCATTTGAACCACAGCTCCATTTCTGGCTTTTTTTTGGTGACTAATTGAAGATAAGAGTCTTATGGACTTTCTTGCTCAGGCTCACTCTGAGCCATGATCCTCAGATCTCAGCCTCCTCAGTAGCTAGGATGACAGATGTAAGCTACCAGCACCTGGCTGAAAATTCTTTGTCACTTAACTACTACATTACTCCTAGCTCCTACCTTATTAGTCCCTCGTAAGATAATAAGAGATGTATATTAATGGTACGTAAATGGACTTAACACCAGAAAAGTATTTGGAAACTTGGGCTATCATATTTTTTAGAAAAATCACAAGGGAAGGCACAGAAATGGAGCGACAAAGGGCAAACAAATTCAGCAGTACTCATTAGACACTATATTGAAAATATAACTTCTAGGTAGAGGAAGGAGAAACTGGGAGAGAGTGGGAGAGGGGTGACATTGTCCAAAAAGAAATGCGTTCCTTACCTTACTATAATCATTCCATATCACCTTTATCATAACAATGAAAAAACACCAACCACAACTGATTGCGTTTGCTAACTACCCAGTACTAGTTTTCTTCCTTTGATGAATCCATGATCTGAGAAAGGTGTTTGGATCCTAACAGGAAACACATGAGGTTCTGTACCTGATTACGGTGGGGAGTAGTTCATTTGAATGCGTCAGACAACAAGTAATGGAAGCATACAGAAGGCATCCTCCTAAAGTTGACAGAATCAGGCGCAGGGTCAGCATTTCTGGAGAGAGGAAGAACCGGGAGAGTCAGGAAGTCCCAGCTGCTGGAATCCGCATTCGCATCACCCTTATTGGAGTGGGCACAAGTACAATATACATAGTAGAGAAGCTATATAGAAGCAGTGCCTGCAGCGGCTAATAAGGTAAGACACGAGACATCTGCTTATTTTGATAATGGTAAAGCAAAGGTTCTAAATAAATGTATTCGTTCTTCTTGCACCTGGATAAAGATGGAGTGAGATATTCAGAACTTCACTATCTTTTCCTTCCTTCCCTCCCTCCCTCCCTCCCTTCCTTCCTTTTGTCCTTTTCTATTCTTTTCTTTCCTTTTTCTTTTTGTTGGTCGTGGGGCTTGAACTCTGGGCCTGGGTGCTGTTCCTCAGCTCTTCAGCTGAAGACTAGCGCTCTACCACTTGAGCCACAGTACCCTTCCAGCCTTTTCTGTTTATGTGGTGCTGAGGAATCAAACCCAGTGCCTTATTCATACAAAGCAAGCACTCTACCACTGAGCCACCTTCCCAGCCCTTTTTCATTTTTTTTTTTTTTTTTTTTTTTTTTGTATGTGTGCAGGTCCTGGGGCTTGAAATCAGGGCCTGAGCACTGTTCCTGAGTTTCTTTGCTTAAGGCTAGCACTCTACCACTTGAGCCACAGCTGCACTTCCAGCTTTTTGGTGGTTAATTAGAGATAAGTTTTACAGATTTTCTTGCTGGCTTTGAACTGTGACCCTCAGATCTCAGCCTTCAGAGTTGCTAGGATAACAGGCATGGACCATTGGTGTCCAGCTTTGTTTTTTCATGTCAAGATAATTCCAGAAACCAGGGTTGCATTTGTGTTGACCTAAAAAGGAGACCCATGAGTGGACACACAAAGAATTCAGGAAGTAAATTTGTACCTAAAGCTAGAGTAACAAGATAAAGCTGGACGGAGGAAATGCCAGCATGCTAGACTCTACCCATCTGCTTTGACACGTGTGACTAACATAAATTTTAGACAGCAATTTGTCCTATTTATTTATTTATTTTGTCAGTTGTGGGGCTTGAACTCTGGGCCTGAGCCCTGTCTTTGAGCTCTTCAGCTCAAGGTGAGCACTCTACCACTTGAGCCACCGCACCACTTCCTGTTTTCTTGTGGTTAATTGGAGATAAGAATCTCACGAACTTAGGGTGAGGGTGGCTCAGTGGTAGAGTGCTTACCTTGCATGCATGAGGCCCTAGGTTTGATTCCTCAGCACCACATAAGCAAAAAGAAAAAAGCCGGAAATGGCACTGTGGCTCAAGTGGTAGAGCACTAGCCTTGAGCTGAAGAGCTGAGGGACAGCGCCCAGGCCCAGAGCTGAAGCCCCATGACCGGCCTCCCCCCCCCCCCCCAAAAAAAAAAAGAGAATCTCACGAACTTTCCTGCCCAGACTGACTTTGAACCTCGATCCTCAGATCTCAGCCTCCTGAGTAGCCACCGTCACCTGGCTCTTTCTTCTTTGTTTTCTTTTCTCTTCTTTCTTTTTTTGGTATGGGTCCTGGGGCATGAACTCTGGACTTAGATGCTGTCCCTGAGCTTTTTTTTTGGTGGTTTAGTGAAGATAAGAGGCTCAGAGACTTCCCTGCCTGGGCTGGCTTGGAACGGCAATCCTCAGATCTCAGTCTCTTGAATAGTTAGGAGTACAGGTGTGAGCCACTGGTGCCCTTCTTAGGCCTATTTATTTTCTTTTCTTTCCTTTTTTTTCTTCTTAGGCCTATTTCTTATAGAGGTGATCTGAGGGAAAGGAGAGAACGTTTTCCTTTTTTATCCTGTGTGTTTTCCTCACCTTGAGGCACAAAGATGTTGGCCAGAATGGATATTCCCGCCAGGGACGTGAAAAGAACTTGACTTATTCGACGGCCCAGGTGATTCATTGCAAGAAATGCTACATAATTGGCTGGTAAATTCAGTACACCAAAGAGAATCTGCAGGAGGAAAACATTACTCCCCAAGTCCTGGAGGTTGAGAAACAGGCCAAAAAAGGACACACATATTGCACATCTGTAGTGAACAGAGAGAAAGAAGTTTAAAATTGTACAACTGATTGTCGTATTGGCCCAGGCAGCCAGCTGTTGCTGTTAAAATAGAAATGTATGTTGGGTGCTGGTGGCTTGTGTCAGTAACCCTAGATACTTAGGAGGCAGACATCTAAGAATCACAGTTCTAAGCCAGTCCAGGCTTAGATAAGAGTCTGTGAGACTCTTATCTCTAGTTAACTACCAAAAAGCTGGATAGCTGGATGTGCAACTTTGGCTCAAGTGATAGAACACTAGCTTTGAGCACAAAAGCTCATAGATATGCCCAGGCCTTGAGTCCAAGACTCAGGACCATTGGACAGATGAACGGACACACACACACACACACACACACACACACAAATATATGTATAGATAAATGTATATCTTTATATGAATGTTCCTTTATAAGTAGTAATGTTAGGTTTGCCATACAATGGTTATATGATAATGAGGTTCTCATTGTTATGGTTTTGTTGTTTTGAGGGGGAACATATATTGTGGAGGATACATTTGATCTGATTTTGATCTTACTGATGGTTATTTACATATGGAAGCATTGTTGAGCCGTACTTACTTTTCCTTTGCTATTTTGCCTTCATTACAGTGGACACAAACAACAAAGCTATCATGGTCTACACCTTAATTGTAGTTCTTAGAATCGACTGCTAGTGATCCAGAAAACTCAGCATAGTGAATTCTGTGTCTGTGCTTCAAAACCCTCTCACCGCTGGGCACCATTGGCTCATACCTATAATCCTAGCTACTTAGGAGGCTGAGATCTGAGGATCACAGTTCAAAGCTAGCCCAGGCAGGAAAGTCTGTGAGACTCTTTTGTCCAATTAACCACCAGAAAACCAGAAGTGGCGCTGTGGCTCAAGCAGTAGAGTGCTCGCCTTGAGCTGAAGAGCACAGGGACAGCGCCCAAGCCCAGAGTTCAAGCCCCATGACTGACAATGCCCCCCCCCCAAAAAAAAACCCACAACCCTCTCACCACCTCTAACCCAAGCGATACACCTTGTACCCTTGGAAGGGAGGCATGGCGTTCCCTCTCTGCTGTACTCATAGGAACTGTGTGAGGCCCACCTCGTAAAACACAGGAGGCAGATCCGCTTACACAGGTTGAGGTTGTAGAACAAATCACTCAGAGCACATTTCATCTGTGCGGCCTCCAGCTCCTCCTTCATGGTGGATCTCAAAACCTGCGATGACCATCACAACAAACTTGAAATTGTCTCAAAATGGTGGACACTGTAGGGAACACCAGGCACCCATGGTGGACAAGATTGGTGACTATTATTTCTGCCCAGTGGGATGTATAGACATTGAAGAGTCATACAATTGGTGTAAAATGTGAACACAGTAAATTCTGTCACAAAGTCAAATGACCAGGAGACAATAGAGAAGAAAAGAGAGTATAGGTTTGTTTATCTAGCTACAAAGAAAATGTCAGCTGGTGGCTCACACCTATAATCCTAGCTACTCAGGAGGCTGAAATCCTAGGATCATGGTTCAAAAGCCAGCCTGGGCAGGAAAGTCTGTGAGACTCATCTCCAATGAACCACTCCAAAACCAGAAGTAGAGCTATGGCTCAAAGTGGTAGAGTGTTAGCCATGAGTAAAAGAGCTCAGGGAAAGCACACAGGCCCAGAGTTCAAGCCCCAGGACCAACCAAACAAAAAAACAAACTCCAAAGTTCCTGCTTCACACCCAATCATGAGGATTGTGTGTGGCTTACAGGGAGAGGTAATCACTTCAAGAAGGCTTTCAACTGGGGGACTGAATACAACTCCATGTCATTGATTTCTGAGCCTTGAACTAACCAGAGATGTTGCCCATGTCTGTTTAACAGGATCACAGAAAACATCTGATTTTTTCAGTTATAGCATACCCAGAAAACTGAACAATTTTCACCCAAATATTTAAGTGCCAGAAATGATTTCCATCTTATAAAACATGAAGATCTTGGATTGTCTGTATTACACACAGGGCAGACTCCATTAACTACACAGTCCAAAGCTGGTCCTTAATTACTCTGCACACAATTTCCAATTTAAGTATATTTTCCCTCATATGTGGAAGATAGACCTAAATGATATACATATACACACATATATGTGTATACCTATATAATATAAACATAAAATATATGTATATATGTATATACATAGATACACACATGTATCAATGTATATCTATGCACACATATATATGCATAGATCATGTTTGTAATTGTAGGACTATTTGAGGGCATTAGGGTGTCAAGGAAGGATAAGAAGAATGATAAAGTGAATAAAATCAAAATACATTATATCTCTGTGTGAAGATGGCATAACAAACCTCACTGTAAGATGTTGAATTAGAGAGTTAAGGGGAGAGGTAAGAGGACAGAGAGGATTCATGTGATTGAAATACAACATATGCATGTTTGAAATGTCATGAGGGGTCACCTTTGAGCAACCAACATACACTTAGAAGCAAATGAGAGGGGTGTAAAACAGGCCCTGTTCAGGGGTGGGCCCTGTGGGAGGGGGAGGGGCTACCAAGGAGGGTAAAGGAGAGTTGATATGGTGGAAGCACTTTACCTACATGTATACATTCAAGAATGGGGGTATTGAAGGAGTGTGGTGACGTGTGTGATTGGTGGGGTACAGTACGCATGCATGGAAAGTGACAATGAAGCCCTTGTGTACAACTAATGTATGCTAATAAAAATGTGAAAATCAAGGATAAAATCATGGCGGGGGGGGCATGTACACACTTTATGGCTAGGTGAAAGGAATGACATTATGTTAAGTGAAACAAACCAGATACAGAAAGATAAACTGCCACAAGATGTCACACTCATCTGTGAAATCTAAAAATATTGACTTCACGGGGGTGGAATATGCTGGAAGTTACCAAAGCCTGGAGTCATGAAGGGAGTATGAGGGTATTGGGGAGAACTTGGTCAAAGGATGCATAATTATAGTGAGATAGGAAGAGTAAGTTCCAAGGAGGCCCTTCTACAGTCATATGACTGTTACCAATGTCAATTACTGTGCTCTTAGCAAATGTAAAAGAAGTGGTGTTCTGTGCTCTCACCACAAAAAGGATATGTGAGGGAATGAATTTAATTAGCTAGATTTGACCATCCCACCATATAAATCTACACACACATACACACACTCACACACACACACACACACACACACGTTTCTAAACATGTTGTTGTAACAAAACAACATTACCTATCAATTAATAAACAATGAAATAAATATAAAGCCTATAATCCATGCTGGAATTTTTGGAGATTAAATTCAAAGGAGCAAAAGGAAGAAAAAAAGAATCAAATGTTGTTTCTTTGGAATAAAATACATGTCCAGTATTCTTTACTGATACTACATTGAGCTTCTGGACACCAAGTAATACATATGTGTGTGTGTGTGTGTGTGTGTGTGTGAGAGAGAGAGAGAGAGAGAGAGAGAGAGAGAGAGAGAGAGAGAGAGAGAGAGAGAGAGAGAGAGAGAGAGAGAGAGAGAGAGAGAGAAAGAGAGGGAGAGAGAGATGGAGAGGAGAGAGGGAGAGGGAGAGGGAGAGGTTAAGTCTTTCCTCTATCTCATAACAGCCGCTGTCCAGCCCACTCACCTCCACAGTTAGCGTGTCTCTATAATTCTTCACTCCATTTATGCGCGCAGCTCTCCACAGCTCCTTTAAGGCTTCCTGGGGTTTATTGGTGATAATCAGCCACCGAGCAGACTCTGCCAGACACCTGATCAAAGACGCCATGGAAGTGCAGCCAACTCTTACCTGCTCATTTCCCCATTACCTTTAACCTGTGGGCTCCATTTCTCTTTAAAATCAAATCCATCACTTTCTCAGTTACATCAGGAAGTATCACTTTATGTTGTTTGTCACCATAACGAGGAAATGGAAACAGAGATCTGCAAAGGTCTTGGGCTCCTATCGGAGTTGGATACAAATTTACTGTGGAGATCAGGAGCTGGAGTCTGAGGGATACCTACAGGTATAGACTTTACCAACTTCCTTGCAGGAGCAAAAACATAAACATTCATAGTTATAAGTGAACCAATTCTGCCTTCTTTTTTTCTGAAATAAGAACCTCCCACACAGAGAGACCAAAGGAGGATACTCTTAGGTTAGGAACAAAAAGGCACAAAAACCTATGTGCATCTGATCCTACATATTGAAATGAACTCCAGGAAATAGAAGCTAGAGGTTTATTAGTTTGTAGCAACAACCTTTTTGTCTTGTTTATTTATCTCTGTCCTTGGGAGGGTAAGGCGGGGACATAGATATGGAGGGACAAATGCAGCAGTGGTACTCACTACACACTATGTAGAAAATGAACTGGACAACATGTAGGTCGAGACAGGAGGGAAAAACTGGGAGAGACTGAGGGAAGGGGTGACATTGTCCAAAAGGAAATGTACTCTTTACCTGACTTATATAACTGTAACCCCTCTGTATACCACCTTTATAATAATAATAAAAATTAAATAGTAATAGGGGCTGGGAAGGTGGCTCAGTGGTAGAGTGCTTGCCTCGCATTCATGAGGTCCTGGGTTCAATTCCTCAGCACCACACAAATAGAAAAAGCCAGAAGTGGTGCTATGGCTCAAGTGGTAGAGCACTAGCCTTGAACTGAAGAGCTGAGGGACAGTGCCCAGGCCCAGAATTCAAGCCCCACGATGACCACCACTACCAACAACAAAATAATAATAAAAAAGAACCTACAAATTATTTTTGTACATTGTTAGATGATGGACTGGAAATCACTTCTGTTCCTAGCAGTTGGGAGGTATCTGGCTACCAGAGCAAGCAAAAATCTTCTTAGATTTTTTGTCTGTGTGATGGGACAGCAAGGTCACAAAGTTGGTAGATCTGTTATGAGGATGAAATGATGTACTAGATAATTCTACCAGCGGTACATTCTGCTTGTCCTAACTCATGTCACTATATTATATCTTAATTGTTTCTCTGGAAGTTCTTTTTTTTTTTTTTTTTGGTCGTGGTAATTGAACTCAGGGCCTCTACTCAAGGCTATTTCTCTACTACTTTGAGCTACAGCTCTACTTCTGGTGGTTCATTGGAGATCAGTGTCTCATGGACTTTACTGTCTGGGTTGACTTCAAACTGTGATCCTCAGATCTCAGCCTCCTGACTGGCTAGGATTACAGGTGTGAGCCATCAGCGCCTGGCTTTCTGGAAGTTATTTCTAAGCAAATAGTAATCTCACGATGACTTGACCTTGTTGAAGTACAGCATATTCCTTCTTGAGGAACAAAAGGGAGGATCCACACAATAGATGTAAACTGTCCAATTTGACCCAAATTTTAAATAGGGGAAACTGTGCTGCTCTTTCACTGAATGGGTCTTGGCAATTTTCTTCTGTTTCTCATGTGTATCACTTCCAAAATGAAAATCACTAAAATATTCTCCACTGAGTATTTCCTTGCAAAGCCATATGGAAGATGCAATTTAATCTTCAAAATATTTTTCTCTGTGAAGGGAAACACTTCCTCTTATCATCTTACCAATAAAAACGTACTAGCAAGGGCGGTTAGAAAGATCGAGGAAAACAGGAGAGGGTACATTGCTGGAGTCTATTTTTAGGGCTACTTAGAGTGTACTTAGTTAAATTTTAATATTAATTATATATTTACATATATACTATTTTAATTAGGTAGTTGTTCTAAAGAGTTTCAAGTCTAGAAATCAGGTTATGAGTACAATGCATCTTGATCAATGTCATTCTTTTTTTTGGGGGGGGTCCAGTCATGGGGCCTGAACTCTGGGCCTGGGTGCTGTCCCTCAGCTCTTCAGCTCAAGGTTAGCGCTCTACCACGTGAGCCACAGCGCCACTTCCGGCTTTTCTTTTTCCTGCTTATGTGGTGCTGAGGAATCGAATCCAGGGCCTCAGGCATGCAAGGCAAGCACTCTACCACTGAGCCACCTTCCCAGCCCTGAATGTCATTCTTTTAATCATCCTCCCCATGGTTCCCTCGCCCATCCCTACCCTCGTTATGTAGTTCAGTTTTTACATAATGTACACTGAATATAATGACTGCATTTGCTTCCCCTTTCTCCCTCCAATATGTCCCCACTCATTGCTTTCTATTGTAACTGTATCATATGGAATGTTTGGGGGTACAATAAGACTTAAATTACTTGTTATTTATCAAAATATATGAATGTAATGGGATAAAATACATGCTATGCTGTTACTAAATAAAATGCAGAAATCTCAGTTCAGTGGAAATTTCCTATGAACACTGGATAGTTTTCAGTATGATGTCTATTGCAATATCTGGATATAAGTTTATCAAAATATTTGTTGGTTATCTTTTTTTTTTTTTTTGGGTCCGTCGTGGGGCCTGAACTGTGGGCCTGGGCGCTGTCCCTCAGCTCTTCAGCTCAAGGCTAGCGCTCTACCTCTTGAGCCACAGCTCCACTTCTGGCTTTTTTCATTTTGCTTATGTGGTGCTGAGGAATCGAACCCAGGGCCTCGAGCATGCAAGGCAAGCGCTCTACCACTGAGCCACCTTCCCAGCCCTTTGTTGGTTATCTTACATTGAGATTTGCTTCATTGTTTTGATTTTCACATGACAGCTCTACTTGGTCTGCTTTTAAAATGATACATAGACACATATTGGGCCCATATTGATCAGGTATTGGTTCAGGATCAGATGAAGTTCTTGTTTCCTAGTCCCATCAACATCCTTATCACAAAACCCCATAAGACAAAGAAAGGAAGTTCATACCTTTTAGACATAAATAAGAGAAACATTGGTACTGATATCACCAGCTGGAGGATGTACCAATTTCGAATAAGAAAAGCCACGCTGCCCAGGACTATCTGTCCAAAACTAGTGGCACAAACTGCCAATGCTATTCCCAGGGCTTGGAATTGGGGCTTTATCCACTCTATAACTGAGAGACAACATGAATCACGTCTTGACATCAAATAAAGATGGAATATCAAAGGTCAGATTCAAGGTCAGTGTCCAGGATGGAAGGTTTGACTTACGGAGCATAGGGACAATTGTCATTAGGCCGGAGGTTGACGTCCCAACCAGGGAGCGCAGGAAGCAGTAAGCTATGAAGTTAGGAGCAAAGGCTGCACACATTTCAAAAACAGTCAGTGTCAACAAACAACTCACGATAACTAACCTCCTCCCAAACCTAAGAGAAAGGAAAAGACTACATTATGGAAACAATAAAGGCATCTGTGTTAATTAGCACAAAAAGAAGGGCACTGAAGTGATTGAGAGTCAAATAATCAGCAGCAGATATCCTCAATAACAGCTCTGTACACACAAGCAACTCTGTGTCTGGAAATAGAGATTGGAGGTTTTAAAGCTGCTTCTCCACAAATGGTTTGCCTGGCAATCTGGGGCCTGGGCACTGTCCCTGAGTTCAAGCTCTATCCCTGGAGTGGAGGGGGGGGGGTAGGGGTAGGGGTGTGTGTGGAGGAATTATTTCCTAGACTAGATGATTTATGTTGTAATCTCCTTCTCCCTCTCTTTCTCTCTCCCTCCCTCCCTCCCTCCCTCCCTCCCTCCCTTCCTTCCTTCCTTCCTTCCTTCCTCTCCTCTCTCCCCTCCCCTCCCCTTCCCTCCCTTTCCCTTCCCTTCCTTCTTTTCTGTACTGGTACTGGGACTTGGACTTAGGGCCTGGTTGCAGTCCTGAGCTTTTTCACTCAAGCCACAGCTCATTTCTGGCTTTGTTCTGGCAAAATGGAGATGAAGATCTTATGGACTTTTCCTGCTAGCTACCTTCAAACTGATTCTTTTTTTTTTTTTTGTCTGTCATGGGGCTTGAACTCTGGGCCTGGGCGCTGTCCCTCAGCTCTTCAGCTCAAGGCAAGCGCTCTACCACTTGAGCCACAGTGCCACTTGTGGTTTTCTGGTGGTTTATTGGAGATAAGAGTCTCATGGACTTCCCTGCCTGGGCTGGCTTTGAACAAGATCCTCAGGTCTCAGCCTCCTGAGTAGCTAGGATTTACAGGGGTGAGCCACCGGTGCCCCACTCAAACTGAGAATTTTAGTTCTCAGCCTCCTAGTATACTGGATTACGGGGATGAATGTTTTTCAATTCACTAACTTTTGTTGTGTGGTACTGAAATCTGAGCCTGCTGGGCATGTGTTCTTGGCCAACGACTCCAGCCCTTAGTGACTGACCCCTGAGCTTGTTTGTTCCCATCTTCTGTTGAATCTCCATAGTCAAAAGTTCAATTCTGTGATTGCAGTTTTCATCTCTAGATGTCTGGTTAGCTCTTTTATTAAAATAATTCTTATCTTTTTTGATATTATCATTTAAAAATATATTACTTTCTATTTCTCTTAGTTATTGTCCATGTTTTTGTTCATTTTTGAAGCATATTTAAGACATTTCTTTTAATGTGTTTGCCTATTAAGTGTTTGGGTTTGCTTGGAGATTGTTGCCATGGTATTTTCTCTTTGAATGAATCGTATTTCCTTTTTTCTTTTCATAAGTTCATGCTTTTGTAAATCCGGTCACTTGAGGACCATAATGTGGAAGTTCTTGAATTAAGATTCTTTATAGTTAGCTGGATTTTCTGACTTTTTTTTTTTTTTTTTTTTTTGGTCAGTCATGGGGCTTGAACTCTGGACTTGGGCACTGTCTCTGCACTCTTCAGCTCAAGGCAAGTGCTCTACCACTTGAGCCACAGTGCCACTTCTGGTTGTCTATCCTTTTTTTTTTTTTTGACTGCTGGGGATCAAAGCTAGGCCTTCATGTGTGAGGTAAAATCTCTACTCTTGAGCTCTATATCTCCAGCCCAAAGACTACCTTCGTCATGCGCCAGCACTGAAACCTCTGTTCTTTTATATCAGTTTTTTTCTAATGTTCTAACACATACTTTTTGAATGCCAGAAGATCTTCCAGTTTTTTGCATCTTGACTTTTTTTCTGTGATGCTCCTTCAAGGCTCAACTTATTTTGCTCTGAGGCTAGAGCTCATCCTGATGTACAAAGTTAAAAGGCTCAGTGTTTTTATGAATATGCGCCTTATATGGCCATACATATGACGCTCTACATTCCTGCTTAACTCTGATGACTTTTTTGTGTGTACCAGTCCTGGGGCTTGAACTCAAATCCTGGTAACTGTCCCTGAGCTTTTTGAGCTTGTCTGTTGCTCTCCCACTTGAATCACAGTCCCACTTTCAGTTTTTTGGTGGTTTATTGGAGATGACGTCTCACAGACTTTCCTACCCAGGCTGGCTTTGAATCATGATCCTCAGATTGAGAGGATCTTGAATAGCTAGGATTACAGGTGTGAGTCACTGGTGCCCAGGTCTAATGGCTCTTGAATACCTTAATTCCCCAGAAAGTGACACTCAAGCCTTTCCTTTGGCCATCAGGTGTTACCTATCTTCCCTCCAAATCTCTTGCCTTTGGTGCTTGTGGGAAGTTATTTATCACACAACTTTTAGGAGTATTGCCTGATACACTGATGCCTAGGACCCAATTCTTTCTAAACAGGACTAGATGTTTGGTGTCATTCCTTCAGATGTCTCTCAAGTTAGAATACATGTGCATAGCAATTGCAAATAAGATCTCTTGTTCATATTTGGAGGAAGGAACTGGGTCTGAGCTGATACTTCAAGACCAAGGATTGTTACTGGGATAGGATGCGGTGTGACAAGCTTAAGGAAAAGATGCCACAGCATTTTTCCCCCCAATTTGAGGATGAGTCCCCTCCCCCTACTTTTAACTTGACATTCACTTGGTTGCTGTAATTTGTTGGCAGTTTTTCAGGTCACCAACATAAAGTTATACCATTTCTACTTGTTTTATGATCCTCCTATAGTGGAAGGAGAGTTTTCCATTTCCTTTTTTTTGGCGGTTGTGGGGCTTGAACTCTGGGCCTGGGCGCTTGTCCCTCAGCTCTTCAGCTCAAGGCGAGCGCTCTACCACTTGAGCTACAGCACCACTTTGGTTTTCTAGTGGTTTATTGGAGATAGGAGTCTCACGGTCTCTCCTGCCCGGGCTGGCTTTGAACCGCGATCCTCAGATCTCAGCCTCCTGAGTAGCTAGGATTACAGGCGTGAGCCACCAGCGCCCGGCGAGTTTTCCATTTCCTACATTCAAAACATGTTTTTATATGCTTAAAGTACATTGTTAACTATAAAAAGTTAATGATAAATTACTGAAAGTCTATGTGATCAAGAGTGGTTAAAAACCAACAAAGGAATCAAAATAAAAATATCCTATATTCTAATTATTCCCCTCCAAAATTAAAAAAAAAAAACAGAATATAGGACCAAATAAGAGAAGTTTAGTAAATCAAAATACAAGCAAAATGATAGAGCAAATACAACCATATCAGAAATTATATCATATATGAATGGACTGAAATCTCTAATGAGAAGGTAGAAATTATTAGATGGAACTACAACACAAAGACCCAAATTTGAGCATAGTTCATTGGCTAATTGAAAGTAAATGGAAAAAAAAGAACATGTAATTAGAACTGTTCTCTCACATTTTTTTTTTTTTTTTTTTTAGTTGGCCATGGGGCTTGAACTCTGAGCCTGGGCGCTGTCCCTCAACTCTTCAGCTCAAGGCGAGTGCTCTACCACTTGAGCTACAGCGCCACTTCCGGGTTTCTGGTGGTTTATTGGAGATAGGAGTCTCACGGTCTTTCCTGCCCGGGCTGGCTTTGAACCGCGATCCTCAGATCTCAGCCTCCTGAGTAGCTAGGATTACAGGCGTGAGCCACCAGCGCCCGGCTCTCACATTTTTTTCTACCACTTTTTCCCCATCCATAATCCTTCTTACATATTGATATCCTTAACAGGTACCTAGATTGCATGAAAAACAAAAGAGTTGGATAATGGAGAGTGATAGAGAGGATTTGTTTAATTGGACATACATTGTATACGTATAGTATGGAAATTGTAATTGGGAACCCTCCTTAGACAAGTAATGTATGCTAAAAAATCTTAATGACATTAAGTAAAAAATAAAAAGGAGTATGTAATACAATCTGTGTATATTTGCTCACAAAATATTGCTTTGACTAAAGCAAAAATAAAGAGGATGATGTGACTTCCCGATACACCACTAATGTATGCAAGTCTATGGCCTCAATGGTCTAATTGGCTATTCCATCCATCATATCTGGATGATTAAGAATAATGCCCATTCCCTGGGCACCATGGGCATTCAGTGCAGTGTCTGGGAGGGACTGAGCATAGTATTCCTGGTCAAGAGTGATCAAGCTATTTTTCAGTTCTGTGCATTCAAATAGAATCAGCCTGATGCAGTGATACATTTTTGGCTTCATTACCACAGTTAACTGTCATCTTAAAAAAAACTTTAAGTTGTAGCAACTTCTCTCTTTTTTTTTTTTTTTTGTCGGTTGTGGGTCTTGAACTCTGGGCCTGGGCGCTGTCCCTCAGCTCTTCAGCTCAAGGCGAGCGCTCTACCACTTGAGCTACAGCGCCACTTCCGGTTTTCTGGTGATTTATTGGAGATAGGAGTCTCACGGTCTTTCTTGCCTGGGCTGGCTTTGAACCGCGATCCTCAGATCTCAGCCTCCTGAGTAGCTAGGATTACAGGCGTGAGCCACCAGCGCCCAGCTGTAGCAACTTCTCTCTAAACCCTTTCTACAAACACCCCCATGCCTTGTGGGGATGACATTTCATTTCTTCACACAGGACTCAATCTTCTAAAAATAGCACTCTTGACACAGGCCAGGGATATTTCCATGTGTGTTTGTCTTTCCCCAGTGGCAAAGGTATACACACCCAGGGAAGGATAATTGGCACCAACTACCATGGATGAACAAGTCACTCACAGGCTGGTGAAAATACCCACTCATAGAACTGTGGATCAGATACACTTACTTGTCTGATAAACGGCCATAGAGTATGCTTCCTATTAGCATTCCAGCCATGAATAGGAATTTAGCTACTGAAATTAGTGACTGAGAGTCACATACCAGGTCCCACTGGAAGAGAAGGAAACCAACACAGGACAGCTTATAACCCTTCAGTGTACCTGATTGAAATCCCTAAACATAACCTATGCGTTTCATTAACTTACGTGTTTTATTATATCTGGCTCTTACCATCTTTTACAGCTTCCCTTTTCATCATTATCTGATTTCTACCTCAGTGGTACCCGGGTTTGCTTGCTAGGATGGTGCTCTACCACTTGAGTCACACCTCTGATTCTGTTGCTTTTGACTAGTTATTTATCTAGATAGAGCCTTGTGAACTTTTCTGGCTGTCTGTGCTGGTCTTCAATGACAAGCCTGTTGTTCCCAGCCTCCAGAGTTGATAGGATTACAGGCATTGACCTAGTGCCAGGCTGATGACTATTTAACCCCAATGGGAAGTTTTCAAACATGGTCATACATGGCCATCATGGGAAAGACAGGGGTGAAGGATGAAAGGGGGGGACACTGAACAAAATGCATGGAACTCATAAACTGACATGTTGAATTGAAACACTTGTGTACAACTACTTAATGATACTACTAATAAAACAATGTATAAGTCCTCATTATCATGCAGACTCATAGGACTCTACTGTGTGTAGAGTCTGGGGATTATGGATTTTTTTTTTCCTTTTTAAAATTACTTTTGTTATTAGCTGGTTATTGTGGCTCATTCTTCTAACACGAAGTATGTGATAGAGAAAGAGAGAATTGCAGTTTGAGGCCGGACTAGCCCCAAAGTTCACAAGACCCTCCCCCCTCAACCAAGAAAAAGCTGGGAACATAGGGGTATGTTTGTCATCCCAGCTGTGTGTGAAATGTAAATAGAATTCAGACCAGTCTAGCCTGGAAATAAAGGCAAGATACTATCTGGGTAATGGTGGCTCACATCTGAAATCCTAGATACTTAGTAGGTTGAGATGAGAAAATCATGGTTTGAAGCCAGCCTAGGCTAAAAAAAAAAAAAAAATCCATCTTCAACTCTCTAGCAAAATTCTAGAATGGAGGTGTGGCTCAAGTGAGCACCAGCAATGAGAAGGAACGTTGAACAAGAGTTAGAGACTTTGCCGGGCGCTGGTGGCTCATGCCTGTAATCCTAGCTACTCAGGAGGCTGAGATCTGAGGATCGCTGTTCAAAGCCAGCCCGGGCCAGCAGGAGAGACCATGAGACTCCTATCTCCAATAAACCACCAGAAACCGGAAGTGGCGCTGTAGCTCAAGTGGTAGAGTGCTCACCTTGAGCTGAACAGCTGAGGGACAGCGCCCAGGCCCAGAGTTCAAGCCCCATGGCCGACAAAAAAAAAAAAAAAAAAGAGTTAGAGACTTGAGGTGAAACCATAGTACTGATAAAAACAAAACAAAACAAAAAAAAAAACCCCTAAAGCCACAAGGGCTTGGGGCATGGTTCAGATAGTACAACAGCTCTCTATAGGTAGTACAAAATCCTAAGTTCAAATCCTTGTATCCTTCTCTATAGTTTATAAATGTGGATTAATAATACAAAGTGAAAAAACTGTGGTATTTCTGTATGTGCATATAATGTATTGTAATCATATTCATCTATCACTTCCTTTTTAAAATTTATTTTTGAAACTTATCTTTAAACAATTGTACAGAGGGCTGCAATTCAGCAAATCAGTTGCATCTTGAGCGATGTCATTCCTTCCATGATTCTCCCCAGCCTTCCCAGCCCTCACCCACACTCTTGAGTTTTGTTTTTTATTGCTTAAAAAAAAATTCTTCTTCTCCAAAGTTTCGATCAACCAGAAACTTAAAAATATCCATGATATTTCCAATTTAAAACCAAGCTGGATACTATTGGCTTTGTGTAACATTTGTATCAAAGCCCATGCACTAATTGTTTAAGCTATGGTTCTCTGAAGAATGAGAGCTCTATGAGTTTAGGGCCTCCTATGTGAACTTAGCAGATTCATCAACTATCTCTCTATCTGGTATTTAATATTGAAGCTAGAAGACTAAAAAATAAGCCTCTACCTTGTGACGAAAGGTTTGGAGCACTTCCATTACTTGTGTTATTTCTAAACACAATTTTCTCATTTCTAAAACAAAGCTTCCTACCTCGGTCACGATGGTAGAGACGAAGGAGCTGCGGTCATACACCCAGCCGTCCACACAGGGCTCTGTTTCTGCCTCACTCAGGTTCCAGAAGGTGCTGTTCAGGTGGAGGAGCTGCCATTGGGGATGGACAAAGCGCCGGCACTTCTCTGGCCTGAGGTTGGAGTCGAGTGGGATGGAGATTCTCAGGAGGTCCTCCTGGCTGAGGAGCCCAGTGCCATTGTCAGAGAGCGTGCCATTGTCGAGGATGCGCACCCAGCAGCGGTGCTCAGGCACGGCTGCCGTGAAGTTCTCCAATAGAACATGAATGAAGGCCAAGAAATTACACATCATAAGGAAAGCCACTTGAAGGATCTGGAATCTTCCCAGGCTGCCAACTTGCTCCAGAAGGTCGTGAAAGGCCATTGAACAATGACTATTCCCAAGAGGAGGCAAAATGTGAGTAGATAATCTCAAGGGGAAAAACGTTTCTTTTCTCTGAGGCTCACCACAGGGGCTTGATCCCGGCCACACTGGTTCACTGGGAGGCCCAGCAGAGTGCAGGAACTTGTTTCCCCCACATACTCGGAGTTAGGTAAGTTGTATTTTTACTTCAGAGTCACAAGGAAAAAAGATTTGGTAATACTTAGAATAATTCAATCTGTTAAAGATTTACTTTTCTGAAAAGGTTCATTGACTCCTACAGGATGAACCCTGGTCACCTGTGGACTTTGATGTGAAATTTTCTGTACCCAAACTAGTGTAAATTGACTAAGGGATTTTTTAGGCTATACACAGAGAAGTGATAGTGCTGGATCATACTGTACGGAGTTCTAGTTTTAATTTTTTTTTTTTTTTTTTGGGTCCAGTCATGGGCCTGAACTCTGGGCCTGGGCGCTGTCCCTCAGCTCTTCAGCTCAAGGCTAGCACTCTACCATTTGAGCCACAGTGCCACTTCCGGCTTTTTTCTTTTTGCTTATGTGGTGCTGAGGAATCGAACCTAGGGCCTCATGCATGCAAGGCAAGCGCTCTACCACTGAGCCACCTTCCCAGCTCTAGTTTTAGTTTTTTAGGGAAACCACCCATAGACTTCTTTAGAGACTTACATGTCCATGAACACTGCATAGTCTCTGGTATATTTACCCTTCCTTCCTCCTTCTTTTCCTCCCTCCCTTTCACTTTTTCTTTCTCTCATCTTTTTCTTTTTTCCTTCCTTCATTCCTTTCCTCTCTCCCTCCCTCCTCTTTCCTTTCTTTCTTTCTTTTTTCTTCCTTCCTTCCTTTCTTTCTTCCTTCCTTCCTTTCTTTCTTTCTTCCTTTTCTTTCTTTTTCTTCCTTCCTCCCTTCCTTCCTTCCTCCCTTCCTTCCTTCTTTCCTTTGTTCTCCCATCTTTCTTTCTTTTACTTCCTTCATTCTTTTCTTTTTCTTATCCAAAGAAATCCATTTTGTTTCCTCAATTCCTCTCCCAAGACTCTTTTTTTCTTCTTCTGATTTTTCTCTTTCTTTACATGTGTCTCCATACTGGTGTTCTCTATCCCAGCTGGCTAGGAGCAGAGCTGGGTCTCATTCCTTTTACTACTTCCCTTGATCCGGACTTTTCCTTTTAACAAGCAGCATACTATCTCCTTTCACACAAGATTTATAATTGCAGTCAAGGAACATAAATTTCAGGATGTACCAGTACCAAAAAATAGAAAAGATTACTTTTTTACACTATGATGGCAGTTTTTATGTAGTACAGTGTGATTACTTTGAACGTGTTCACATACACACACACACACACACACACACACACACACACACACACACACACACAGAGTTTTGCACAAAAGGTTTCAGGCTCACTTAGGTTTTAAACAATGAAAATTAACCATACATTTTTTGGAATTCTCTTAACCATGCCAATCCAGTCCTAGTTTCTGACTGGTTTTTCCTAACTAGACCATCATGCTCTCCCCTACCCAGCTGCCAAAATCTCTAGACACTCCCTTCCTATCCCCATTCTGGTTACGTGGAAATTCCCTGTTCCCTATAATGAGCTATAACCTATAACGGGCTCATGCTCCAAATGGAACTTTTCTGGCACGTGCCCAGGGTGTGTTTTCCTGTGCCACTCATATCAACTGGTCCTTCCTTCAGCCTTTTGCTTGATCTCACCTTTTTCAAGTTTCTCTTTTTCTTTTTCTTTTTTTTGGGGGTTCAGTCATGGGGCCTGAACTCTGGGCCTGGGCACTGTCCCTCAGCTCTTCAGCTCAAGGCTAGCACTCTACCACTTGAGCCACAGCGTCACTTCCGGCTTTTTTCTTTTACTTATGTGGTGCTGAGGAATCGAACCCAGGGCTTCATGCATGCAAGGCAAGTGCTCTACCACTGAGCCACCTTCCCAGCCCCCGAGTTTCTCTTTAATAGGATAACAACCCTCACTCAGGACACTATCTGGCAGTGTCAAGGCCATTCTGTTACTGCAGGCAACTGGAGCCTTCACTTACACCACCCTGACCTGCCCAATACAGACCTGGACCCTGAAGACTCCAGCCCCAGAGACTCCTCGACTGCCCCCATGTCAGTAGGAAGTAACCAGAAAAAACCATGATGCCCCTCAACTGTTTATACTCCTTCAGGGTTTCAAATGATGGCAATCTGCCTTGTTTCTCATAACTCCATGTTGCTTACTTCTCAGCCCATTCTTTTTATGTAGCCAAAGACCCTATATGAAAGACTTGCCTCTCCCTTCTTGGCCAATTCTTTTTTTCTTTTGGTCGATCGTGGGCCTTGGACTCTGGGCCTGGGCACTGTCCCTCAGCTCTTCAGCTCAAGGCTAGCGCTCTACCACTTGAGCCACAGCGCCACTTCCGGTTTTTCTAGTGGTTTATTGGAGATAGGAGTCTCATGGACTTTCCTGCGTGGGCTGGCTTTGAACTGTGATCCTCAGATCTCAGCCTCCTGAGTAGCTAGGATTACAGGCGTGAGCCACCGGTGCCTGGCTTTGGCTAATTCTTTCTATGTATGCAAAGCTGGAATATGAAAGATTGACTCCCATCCTGTTTTCCCAGGTGCATACAGATGCCAGGCAAGCCACCAAAGATACGTGCAGACTCTGTTGCTAGCAGAGAAATCTATCTAAGCCCACATTGCATTGTGGGACCAGTCAAAAAGTCCCCCCACCCTTCTACTAATGGCTTATTCATTAATCTCTGCCCCTTGCTCAGACCTCATAAAAACCCCACTCTTAACCCAGCTCTTTGCACAGTCTCTAAGCCCACAGGAAGACAGTGCCCCTTGCTGCTCTATCTCAATAAACAGTCCTTGCCTGTGGAAGATTGAGTCTGGCCTGCTTCCTTCCTTTCTCCTCCATTTTCCTAACAAGTGTGACCTACACACATTGAATGGGATGTAAGGATAGAAGATGGAGTCAGCTACGGGTTCTCATCATTGTGAAAAAGAAGATACCTGGTAAACAAATGAAAGGCATAAAGTGTTTATTTTGGGACACAGTTGCCTAAGTTTTTGTCTATCATCCTTGATTTTATTGGCTCCATTCCAGGGTGAAAAAACACTACCATCATGTGAGTACATGTGACAGAAGTTTCTTTAAAATTTTTTTTTAAAAAAGTATTTGTGGGATGGGGAGGTGGTTCAGTGGTAGAGTGTTTGTCTTGCATGCATGAGGCTCTGGGGTTTGATTCCTCAGCACCATGTAAGCAGAAAAAGCTGGAAGTGGGCCGGGCGCTGGTGGCTCACGTCTGTAGTCCTAGCTACTCAGGAGGCTGAGATCTGAGGATCGCGGTTCAAAGCCAGCCCGGGCAGGAGAGACTGTGAGACTCCTATCTCCAATAAACCACCAGGAAACCGGAAATGGCGCTGTAGCTCAAGTGGTAGAGCACTCGCCTTGAGCTGAAGAGCTGAGGGACAGCGCCAGGCCCAGAGTTCAAGCCCCATGACCGACAAAAAAAAAAAAAAAGTATTTGTACAGAAGGGCATCAATTCCACATGTCAGTTTATGAGTCTAACACATCTTGATCACAGAGACTTCTTTCAATGGCAGTATTCACTTCAGAAACTGTGCTTTCCTTAGTCCCAACTTGATAGGAGTCCTAACTTTCTATGTTTTTTCCAGTCTGTCTTCATTTTGCTCCTGATTTTCATTAAAAGCCTGATGGAAAGCAGCCAGTGACCATACCACAGCCCAAATGGGGTGGTGATTAGAAATTTCCTGTACTAGATTAATTTCTACATCACCTTTAAACTCCACCTTTTTGGGCCCAATTCCCAATAAAATCCTTCTAAACTGACATCTCATAAGCAGACCCTGTGCATTTATGTTGGAATTCTGGTCTTCAGGGCACCCACCAGAGTAGCTCATTAAGCTGAGTTTACAGTAGAGGGATTCTCTACATGACATTTCCCAACCACTTCCAATTTTCTCCGCAGGAGGAAGGCAGCTAAGCAACTTAGATTTAATTATGGCAACAACTTCACATTTCTGGCACCTTTTTTTTTTTTTTTTTTTGCACTTCTAGGACTCACAGGAGGTTTTATTTTCATCTCAGCAGTTCAGAGGTCTCAATCTACACTCCTTGGCTTTATTGATTGTGGCTAATAGTATCACAAACAGTGTGATACACATTACTAGCTTTTGATTTTGATTTGTAATACATTAGCTATTATAATTTAGATGTTTCTGCTTATCTCACCTTCTTTCAGTCTGCCTCAACCTTGATGCATGTATCTCAATTTCTTTTTTTTTTTTTTTTTGGGTCCGGTCATGGGGCCTGAACTCTGGGCCTGGGCGCTGTCCCTCAGCTCTTCAGCTCAAGGCTAGTGCTCTACCACTTGAGCCACAGCACTACTTCCAGCTTTTTTTTTTCTTTTTGCTTATGTGGTGCTGAGGAAGCGAACCCAGGGCCTCATGCATGCAAAGCAAACACTCTACCATTGAGCCAACTTCCCAGCTCGATGTATCTCAAGTTCTGAGTCATCTTATAGTTTAGCTCTTAAATGTTCTTTTTTTTTTAAATAACATGTATCTTTTCTTTTTCTTTTTTTTTTTTTTTTGGGTCCGGTTGTGGGGCCTGAACTCTGGGCCTGGGCGCTGTCCCTCAGCTCTTCAGCTCAAGGCTAGCGCTCTACCACTTGAGCCACAGCGCCACTTCCGGCTTTTTTTTCTTTTTGCTTATGTGGTGCTGAGGAATCGAACCCAGGGCCTCATGCATGCAAGGCAAGCGCTCAATCACTGAGCCACCTTCCCAGCCCCTGAATCATCTTATAGTTTAGCTCTTAAATGTTCTTGACAGTTGATGGCACTGCTGGGAGGTGGTGGAGCCTTTCGAAGGTGGGACCTATCAAGGAAGTGGGGTCATTGAGATTGTATTCTTGATGATATTGAGATCCCAGCCTTTTCTTCTCTCCTTTTTGCTTCTTGGATGCCATGAATTTCACAGCTTGCTCCACTATGTGCTCCCGCCAATGTTTGGTCTCACCACTAGCCAAATAGAACTAGGCCAAGTGATTATGGACCAAAAACTCTGACACAAAATTACCCCCTCTCCCCAGTAGGTTGTGTATTTGTTTTCTGTTATTATTATTATTATTATTATTATTTTTTTTGTCGGTCGTGGGGCTTGAACTCTGGGCCTGGGTGCTGTCCATTAGCTCTTCAGCTCAAGGCGAGCACTCTACCACTTGAGCTACAGCGCCACTTCCGGTTTTCTGGTGGTTTTATTGGAGATAGGAGTCTCACGGTCTCTCCTGCCCGGGCTGGCTTTGAACCGTGATCCTCAGATCTCAGCCTCCTGAGTAGCTAGGATTACAGGCGTGAGCCACCAGCGCCCGGCTTCTGTTATTATTATACTCATAAAAATCTATCTGGTGAAGGGAATTTCAAGAAAACATGGTATTCAAGCAATAGCAAGGGCACTGCTGGCAGATTCTAAGATTTACAGTGAGAACTGGGAATCATAAAGGATGTGAAAGACTTTGGAGTGTACAGCATTCCACTATGTGCTCCAGTTATTGCACAAGGAGTCATAGGAGTTCATGTCTACCCTGCTCTGTTTCTGTCACCTTTTAGCTCATCCCTCTTTTCTTTCTTTTTTTTTTTTTTGGGTCCAGTCGTGGGGCCTGAACTCTGGGCCTGGGCGCTGTCCCTCAGTTCTTCAGCTCAAGGCTAGCGCTCTACCACTGAGCCACCTTTCCAGCCCCTCATCCCTCTTTTCTGTTCACATATTCTTCCCTTTTAGAATCAGGAAGTTCATGTTGGTCCTGTCTCACCACGGTCTCTTAGAAATATGTAACTTTTTACTTTTTGATTTTCAAAGGGGCTCACAGTCAAGAATTTGCCTAGCGTTTCAGTAGGAAAGTTTAGACTTAGACGTTTGAGCAATACAGGGACTGTTTACTCTATGAGGACTCAATGATAAACTTGTGAGGTAAACATGAACTTTAGGGTGCTGGGTGGAATGTTAAACTCATCAGGGGTGTCCTACAAAGACTCACGAGTTACAGGCTCGGCTTCCACTTGGTGGCATTATTCTGATATGGTAGAAACGTAGGAGACAGTATTTTGCTGAAGGAGGTTTGGTCATTATGTAATGGAGATTCTGGTCCATTCTCTGCTTTCTGTCCATCATGAAGTCAGTAGCTTAGCTACATTTGATGCTCTCCCTTTTCAGTGGGCAAGATAGTTGATTTTTTTTTTTTTTTTTTTGCAAATGACAATAGTAATTCTATGGATCCAGTGGCCTCTGAGGCCAAGTTCTTTGGCTTCATACTTGCATTTGAAGTGATGTAGGTGGCTGCACACAGGTTATTCTGAACTGGGAGGGGATCCCAGACTGTGAGCTTAGCCCTGTCCAAATTTGTAAATGCACAGAGAAGTTTCTTTGCTTTATCAGAGGACATTTTGATAACTTTTTTGGCAAAGTGGAGCAGCTGTTTTTTTTTTTTTTTTTTTTTTTTGCAGTTGATTTTGTGTGTTCCTCCAAATAGCTTGCTTCCTGAAGATAACCGCCAGGAGATGCATCTTTATAGTGAGGAAGGATTTCAGCTTCTCCCAAAAGAAAAGCAACTGAAGAGTGACAAGTATAAGACTGAATTATGAACTAATCAGGCCCTTCTTACTAAATTAGGAGGGCAAAAATTCAAACAGACCTTAACTTTAGTTAGATGAGCTTGAGAGTGTTGGCAGAGATCATGGGATTAGTGATTTTAGGGAGAATTTGGTATCCCTGGTCCAAAACTCCAGAAAACTGAAGGACCTCAGAGATAATGTAGAAAACAAAAACCTGGAAACATCTTAATTTCTCAATCATAAGATCTGTAAAAAATTAGATTTTATATGTTTGCTCTTTTATGTGTTCCACATCGTTTGTGATCCACTCTTCTGAAGCATCTATGTACTGCCTTGAACTAGCCTTGGAAGAATTTGTTCATTAGTGGCCTCTGATAGGTGAGATGGGATTCTTGATTTGACTCATGGCTTCTCTGGAGGCCTCATGAAAGTCAAAGCATCACCCAAGTTTTTGTGCAGGTGTGCCTTGATCATAAGTCCTTTGTGATACTGGTCTTTGTTGGTTGAGATGAGAACACATGAGAAAAGCGTTAAAACAGGTGACTATTAACCACTCATTGCTCTATGGGCCTGCCAACACAGGGTGCTTGTGCTCAGCCGTAACTCTCCTTACATGAGGAAGTTGGCAACTTGCTGGAAGAAGGAGACCCTCCCAAAAGGCAACTTTGAGTTTTGGTAGAGAAGTTGGCTTTGTTTCCAAAGTAACTTTCCATAGACAAGGCTTTGACTACATTGCAATCTAGCAGGAGAAGACCTGGGACAACAAAGAAATAGATCCCACTGGAAGAAGAAAGCAAGCAGGTGGGATACCCCAATCATGAAATGGATAGGTACTAACTTGGGTTGATACCAATAATTTTTTAATGCTTTAGTTAATTGGAATCTGCCTTGTATTTAACATTTACCTTTTGCTGTTGTTGTTGTTGGTTATGGGGCTTGAACTCTGGGCCTGGGCGCTGTCCCTGAGCTCTTTAGCTCAAGGCTAGCATTCTACCACTTGAGCCACAACACCACTTCTAGCCTTTTCTGCTTATGTGGTGCTGAGGAATTGAACCCAGGGCCTTATGCATACAAGGCAAGCACTCTACCACTGAGCCACCTCCCCAGCCCCTTAACATTTACTTTTTGACACTCATAAGCATCAACTATTTAATACCCTCCAGCCACCCAAGGAAGAGGAGAATGGTAATGATCACTCTTAAGGTATCACTTTGCCCTCTGCACCATCCCAAAGAACAGGATTTGGAGTTTTTCCTGTACGCATACCAGGAATAAGAATATTAACATTAGCAATTCAGTATTAATTGGTTTTAGCAAAAAATATACCAGATGCTTTGTGAATGTGACAAAGGTGACTAACTTGGAACTATTTTTTCAAGTTGTCACAAAAGTGGCTTTAAAAATTTGACCCCATCCACATGTTTTTAAGCCTGCTCTATCTTGTTACAGTTTGGATCTGGAATATCCTCCAAAGTCTCATGTGTAGAAACCTTGTTCTCTTGTTAGAGGAAGTAGGTCAGTATGTGTGTGACTTTTTTTTTTTTTTTTTGTCTTTTGTGGGACTAGAACTCGGGGTCTAGGCACTGTCCCTGAGCTCTTTTGCGCAAGGCTAGTGCTCTACCACTTTGAATCACAGTGCCATTTCCGGTTTTCTGGTTGCTAATCCCAATCTCATCTCCAGATGTGAGTCTCATGGACTGTCCTCCCTGAGCTGGCTTTGAACTGTGATTCCCAGATCTCAGCCTCCTGAGTAGCTAAGATGACAGATGTGAACTACCAGTGCCTGTTGTGCGTGACTTTTAAGGGTACATTTTGTTCGGGGACTCTTCCTCATTGTCTCCTTCTCTCTCTCACTCTCTTTCCCTCTCTCTACCCCTCCTGGTCACTATGAATTCAACAGCTTTCCTCCAGGACACTCTTCTGCCCTGAAGTACTACCTCACCCAGAAATAATACAGCCAAGGGACTGTGGCCTAAAACCCATGAATAAGACTTTCCTTCAATGAGTGTTCTCATAGGCATTTCTCAGGGCAGAGCAAATGGAAACCTGAATAACCATATCACAAGCAGAAACAGAATTGATGCATACAAACATATTTTCTATCAGGATTTCTTTCAATGAATTTTGGTTTCCTTCAAATATCTTACTGTGATATAGGCATTTTACATATACTAATTTAGAATCAAAATTTCAAATGTGGTTCTTATTTTCTTGTATGTCAAAAAATAAATCAGCCAGGCGCTGGTGGCTCAGTCCTAGCTACTTAAGAGCTGAGATCTGAAGATTGAGGTTCAAAGCCAGCCAGGGCAGTTATATTCATGAGACTCTTATCTCCAATTAACCACTACAAAGCAGAAGTAGAGCTGTGGCACAAGTGGTAGAGAGTTAGCCTTAAGCACAAAAGCTGAGGGCCAGTGGCCAGGCCCTGAGTTCAAGCCCCAGGATAAACACAAAGAAACAATGAATCTCTAGAAATGATCCTGATATTGTTTTCTTTATGCTGTTCTTTCAGTAGAGGTCAGTTACTGGAATTCCTTAAAATTGTGTTACTTTGATGAAACTATCTTCTTGCTTTGCTTGTCTCGAACCTTTGTTCCTGGAAAAGATACAGTAAAAACAGCAAAGAAACACATAAATTAAAGGACATCAAGAAAACATGTTATCTTTTGCATTCTTTAGAGGAAACTTGTGTTTCACCATCCAGCTTTGACCAAAACTATGTCCCCTGTGTAAAGATTTGAGACCAACTTCCCTGAATGTACTTAGGAAGGCAGTTCTGATAAATATATTTATATGTTAATATTTATGTTAATTATATATAATTATTTACAATACTTATGCTAATTATATTTATATTAATATCACATGCATAGTTATAGCTTATAGTTATAGTTTAGTTATAGTTATATAATTATTTACTGCAATTTTATACATCATGGCATTCTCCAAAGGGTTTTATTTTGGAAAAAGGGAGGTATACCAAAGTTTTAAAATCCTCCCAATTTTTCTTCATTTTAAAATACCTTTATTTATCATTCCTTTTTTTATCTTTTGAAAAAAACCTCATTCATAGTTAATATCACAGGCAACAGAATAAATATTTCCAATAAGTGACACTGTCATCTGTTGAAGGCCCTGAATGCAATCCCTCCCAAGTTCTCCAGTTCCAGGGCAGACCCAAAAACCTACAGGAACTGTCAGCAACAGGCATCTTAGCAGCGCTCCCTCGGCTGAGGAGTACTTGTGTCTGGAGAGTGAAGTATGGGATTGGTGGTATCCACGTTTTTGCAATACCTTTGGGTTCTGGTGTGTAATTTAGCAAGTGTCATGGATAGCAAACCTGAAGTCACTGATGCAATGGATGTGACACTTCCTAAACCAAGGACATTGACCACTTGGAAAGAACCTTCCACTGCCAGCCTGGGAGACTCTAACTCTGAATGGTGTTTGCCTTTCTCACCACAGATCTCTAGCACCTGATTCCCCGGGGAACAGCCAGAAGTTTAACTCACTCATTTTCCACATCTTGGATGGAGTCAGGCAGAGGCTGGTTCCTGGTTTCAGGAAGGAGGAAGACCGTAAGGCTACCAAGAATAGACAAGCCTCCATAGATGATCCAGGGCAAGGGAGCAAAATAAACCACGAGAATCATCAACAGGGGAGACAGCGAGGACCCAATGCTACCAGCAATTCCAATGATTCCTAGAGCTGTGGCCCTTAGAGCACAAAGCACAATACAGAAATAGTATGTTAAAGATATACTCATGAGCTGGGCACTGGTGGTTCATGCCTATAATCCTAGCTACTCAGGAGGCTGAGATCTAATCGCGATTCAAAGCCAGCCCGGGCAGGAAAGACTGTGAGACTCTTAGCTACAATAGAACACCAGGAAACTGGAAGTGATGCTGGGGCTCGAGTGGTAAGCACTTGCTTTGAGCTGAAGAGCCCAGGGACAGCGCCCAGGTCCAGAGATCAAGCCCAACGACTGACAAAAAAAAAAAAAAAAAAAGATGCCCTCATGGCATTTGAAACATGTGACTTATCATCTTACATACACTATGGGATATAGCAATGCAGGGAGATTGCAGACTGACTCTTACAAATTTTTGCTTTTTTGGTTAGACATTTGTATGGCATTTAACGATATTATTTTTGGTGCCTATGTTTTGGGTGACTCCAAAGATTGCATGAGGTATAGATTAGTGACATATGAGTGCTTTTTTTTTTTTTTTTGTCGGTCGTGGGGCTTGAACTCTGGGCCTGGGCGCTGTCCCTCAGCTCTTCAGCTCAAGACGAGCGCTTTACCACTTGAGCTACAGTGCCACTTCCGGTTTTCCGGTTGTTTATTGGAGATAAGAGTCTCAGGGTCTCTCCTGCCCGGGCTGGCTTTGAACCGCGATCCTCAGATCTCAGCCTCCTGAGTAGCTAGGATTACAGGCGTGAGCCACCAGCGCCCGGCTCATATGAGTGCTTTTAACAGTACTGTAGAAAACTGGGCATCGGTGGCTCATGCCTGTAATTCTAGCTACTCAGGAGGCTGAGATCTGAGGATTGTGGTTCAAAGCCAGCCTGGGCAGGAAAGTCCGTGAGACTTTTATCTCCAATTAATTACCAAAAACTGGAAGTGGAGCTGTGGCTCAAGTGGTAGAGCACTCACCTTCAGCTGAAGAGCTGAAGGACAGCACCCAGGCCCAGAGTTCAAGCCCCACGACAAAAAAAAGAAAAAAGTACTGTAGAAAAACCTAGCTGTCACTAAACTTCAGTTGTAACTGTTTCATCAGAATGGATGGATGTTGATAACTATTCAGTCCTTTTTCTCTTCTCTTCCCTCATTCAATCAGTGAGCTGAGACTAGGCTGTTGGATCTGACAGGGAATGGTTTTGTACCTGATTATGGTGGGGATCAGTTCATTTGCATGGGCAAGAGACGCATTAGCAGAAGCAAACACTAGTCCTCCTCCCAACGTTGACAGAACCAGGCGGAGGGTCTGCATTTCTGGAGAAAGGAAGACCAGGGAGAGTCAGGAAGTCTGAGATGCTGGACTCAGCATTCCCCGCAGTACTAGTGGAACACAACCTTGATGGAATGGTGGACAAGTGCAAAGCACATAGTAGAGAAACTGTAAAGAGGCAGAATTCCTATATGGCAATTAAGCCAGGAAATATACCTTACCAATATGTTTTGGGGTTTGATGAATAAGGGGCTCTGAATAATGGTATTCGCTCTCCTTGTAGCTCCGACATTTGCCAAAGAAGGAAAGCAAGATGAATTCAGGAGTTCTTTTAAATTATTTTGTCCCCTGCCTTTTGAGCAGAATGTAGCAATATCATGTGGGAAATTTTTTTTATTGTGAAAATACCATATAGAGGGGTTACAATTACATGGGCAAGGTAATGAGTACATTTCTTATCAAGCATTGTTGCCTCCTCCTTTGTTTCCCCTTACCATCCCTTCCCATCTCCCACCCCACCCCACCCCCACCCCATGTGGGAAATTATTAAGCTGTATCCAAGTACTCTAGGGGTTTAAAAATCATGGTTGAAGTACATTGCTAACCCAGAGCTAATATTAGTGGAGTCTGACACAGATGGGCAATCTTGAAGGAATCCTCAAGATTGAGTCTCAAGACTTAAGAATAAGACCAAAGAATTCCTCTTTTAGGAAACAATGTCAGATTTTGGAAACAATTGAAGGAATTAAACAGTTTTTCAGTTTAATTAAAAAATCATAGGAGAGCTTTAAACACTGGAATGGACTTTGAGGTAAAGCAGAAAACTGATGTCACTGCTGACAAATAAGAAGACTTGAGCCCCTCAATTTGGGATATTGTAAACACGTGACTATACTGCAAATGTAGAAAAACATGTGCTTGTCCCCACAGGCCCGATTTCAAGCCTGCAGAAATGCAGAAGTCAGCTCTATAATGACTGTCTAACAAAGTAGTAGGTCCAATCTTTTCTGAAGAGTTGTGGACTGCAAATTTAGAAAAGCATGTGCTTGTCCCCACAGACACAGACATAGACAGACATAGATATAGACAGACATAGACATAGGTCCATTCCATTTGTGGGATTGATTCTAAGAGTCTTCAGTGATGAATATATTAATATATTATGACTTCTGCATAAATCTTTATCTAATGACAAAGAATGTTCCTTTTTTTTTCTTGTCAGTCATGGGACTTGAACTCAGGGCCTGGGTGCTGTCCCTGAGTTCCTTTTGCTCAAGGATGGTACTCCACCACTTTGAGCCCCAGCACCACTTCTGGTTTTCTGGTGGTCTACTGGAGCTTAGAGTCTCATGGACTTTCCTGCCTGGGCTGGCTTTGAACCTTGATCCTCATAGTAGCTAGGATTACAGGAGTGAGCCACCAGTGCCCTGCTTGGAATGTTTATTTTCTTGCAAGGTAATTCTCCAAACCAAATTTGCATTCATCACGACTTAATATGAGATTCATGAGTGGCTATATCAGAGTTCAGGAAATATAGCCACTGAAGACAAAGTAGTAAGACAAAGCTGGAAAGAACAAATGACAGCATAGTCTAATCTGAATAGGACACAAACACAAGGCTCAACAAACTCGCTATAAAATGTGACTGACAAAGGAGCAAATGATCCACTGCTGACATAGAGTAGCTTGGGAATAAATGACATACTTTTCACATGAAGACAATTATATCTTAGAACAACAACAACAACAAAAATCCTGACTTTTGGCTTTCCTCCAAGTACCTCAATGTCAAAATGTATCCCCAATGCCTAGATTGCTCTTAGGGAATTGTTAGAAAAAAACTTCTTTTTCTTATGATTTCAAAAGAGTGTCATCTAAACAAAGTCAAGTAAGGAGAAGATATTTCTTTCCCGCTCTTCGTGTTTTTCCTCACCCTGAGGCACAAAGATGGTGGCCAGAATGGAGATGCCCATCAAGGACATGAAAAGGAATTGACTTATTTGGCGGCCCAGGTGATTCAGCGCAACTAATGATGCACAATTGGCTGGAAAGAACAGGACACCAAGGAGAATCTGAAGCAGAGATATATTACTACTCAGGTGCTGGAGGTTGAGTAGTAGACCGAAAGTGCATGTCCAAGTTGTAAATCTGTAGTGAACAGAGAGGAAAAGCACATGTCATAAGGTTTAGAGAGTTCTAGAGGTTGGCACTGGCAGTTTTAGTCATTAAAATACAAAGGCATACTTATTTTCCATATTTTCCCTGGTAAGTGATCATATTATAGTCATTAAAAAGTAATCCCACGATATTTTGGAAGGTATAGGGTCTTGTTGAAGACACATAATGAGTTCTTTCTAGGGTTTTAGATCTTCTGAGTGAAAAGTTTAACTTTATGTATATAAATATTTGTTAAGCCATATCTCTTTTTATTGTTATTATAAAGGTGATGTACAGAGGGGCTATAGTTAGATAAGTCAGGTGAAGAGTATGTTTCTTTTTGGACAATGTCACCCCTTTCCTCCTGTCCCCACCCACAAGCTGTATAGTTCATTCTCAACATAGTGTCTAGTGAGTACCACTGCTGCCTTTGTTCACCCTTTGTCCCTCCATTTCAGTACCCCCTTACTGAGAAAACTGACAAAAAGAAAACAACAACAGCAGCAAAGCAAAAAACCTCTTGTGTCCATTTCCTAGTGTTCATTTCGATAAATATTACTTTATATGATCAGAGACACATAACATTGTGCCTTTGTGTCTCTCTCCTCAGAGTATCCTCCTTTGGTCTCTTTGTGTGTGAATGTCTAGAGTCCTTCTGTATAATTTATCATTTCCTTGGGTATTTTAGGTCAGTTTCTGCATATGAAGCTACATTTCTTTGTTCTTTTTTTGTCTTTTCTTTTTTGGTACTGGGGATCGAACCCAGGACATTGCACTTGCTAGGCAAGTGCTTTGCCACTGAGCTACATCCCAGCCCTGAAGCTACATTTCTTCATGCGTTTTACTGTTTGAAAATTTACTTCTGTTAATGGAAAAAATGAATGGAGAAACTCAGAGCCAAAATCTGTACCATGACTCAAATTCTCAGCTTTCAGTCTCCCAGGAAGAGTTTGGCAGGGGAATGTGAAAAATACCAACACCTCACTGTGTCATTAGTTCTGTATCAGTGTTTTTAAAGCCCTCTGGATACATCTAGTCAGAGCAACTGTGTGCAGTCTCTGGTGTCTTTTATTTCTAAATCTACCACACACATACTTGAGCCATTGAAGATAAGAAATACAAATCATGCCTCTTGAAATGGTAACGGGGCGAAGCCTACCTCACAAAGGCCAAGAGACAGATCCGCTTACACAGGGCGGGAGCATGGAGCAGGTCGCGCAGAGAAGCTTTTTTCTTTGCCACCTCTAGCTCCTCCTTCATGGTGGCTCTCACCACCTTCAACCACAAGAACAACAAGAAACTTTTCAGTTGTCAGCAAATGATAGGCATTATGGGGAGCACCAGGCCCTCACAAAGGACAAGTTTAATGAAAACCCTTTCTGTGCAGTGGGAAAATGTAGACATCAAAGAAGAAATGGTAGACATTGAAATATGGATGCTGGGTTTAAGGGGGCCGACTTGGCATCTTGGTGGATGATGGGGACTCTAGACGTGAAATTCCACTTCCTACCCTCTCCCTCCCCAGGTGATAGGCACCTGAATTCCTAGAGTCAGGGGCAGGACTTGGACAATAGGTTCCTGGACCTGGCAGACCTGCACCATGGACTTGAGAGACTTTGAACTCTCAAGCTCTTGTGACCCTGCCCTCTAGCCATGACCCTGCGTATGGCCACCTCAGTGGACATTGTGACATGCCTCCTGCCTCTCCTCAGATCATCATGGTGTCCCTCTTCAACTCTCCATTGGAGTTGATCTGGTTTGTTGAGATTTTTTTTCTACTCTTTCTTTACTCAGTTTCCTAATAGTATTAACTGCCTTTGAGGCTGCAAGTCTGGGACGTGAGTCTGCTTGCAGTTGCTGGCTTTCCAACAAAGACTTCTGATTCAACCTCTCAAAATGTGGCTTCTGGGGCTGCGAAGGTGGCTCAGTGGTAGAGCGCTTGCCTTGCATGCATGAGGCCCTGGATTTGATTCCTCAGCATCACATAAACAAAAAGAAAAAAGCCGGAAGTGGCGCTGTGGCTCAAGTGGTAGAGGGCTAGCCTTGAGCTGAAGAGCTGAGGGACAGCGCCCAGGCCCAGAGTTCAGGCCTCACGACCGGACCCCTCCCCCCCAAAAAATGTGGCTTCTTTGTATCTTGGGATTGAATTCCTGTATAGCAACATCAGAGAAGAAATAAAGTGTTGGGAAGTGTAACACAGCAGGTGAAGGAAGCTCCGGAAATTCTCCAGTGAGGAAAAACTAAGCAGGAGACAGAGAAGGGCTACAGAGCATTGGAAAGAGTATGTTGGTTAGAGAAAAAGAGAAGGAATGAAACATAGTACGGTCCAAAGTGTCAACTATATTAAAAATTATGAAAACTGTAGCAACTGGACTTGATTCTCTACTGATGCTTGTGGTAGAAATTGGTTTGTCAGTTTCAGGAAGGAGATTAATTTCGTGATAGTTATGATTGTAGAATTTTTTTTTCAGTTGTGGGGCTTGATCTCTGGGCCTGGGCACTGTCCCTCAGCTCTTCATCTAAAGGCTAGTGCTCTACTACTTGAGCCATAGCTCTACTTCCGATTTCCTCATGGTTTATAGTAGATAAGAGTCTCATGGACTTTCCTGCCTGAGCTGGCTTTGAACTGTGACCTTCAGATCTCAGCCTCCTGAGTAGCTAGGAATACAGGTATGAGCCACTGGAGCCTAGCTGTGATTGTAGATTTGAATTCTCCTTTTTCAGGGAAATCTGGGATGGCGTGTCCTATTAATGTGTTGGTTCAAATGAATTCTGACAACAGAAGTGAGGGTGGGTTTGGTGCAGGACAATTTATACTCCCAGCATCACCTGGAATTACACAATGACTGTGCTACTTGTTAGGTAGGTAGAGACTTTGAAGAAGAAAATGGAATATCTCTATGCTTAAATATAATGGCTAGTAAAAGGATGAAAATGATATAGAAAAATAAGCAAAAGGACCAGAAGAACAAGAAAAGAAGGTATTTCTCACCAAGATTTCGTTGGGCATTCAGGCTGTCACAAATGTGCATATCAAACTACTGGTAGAGCTCGGGGCTCTTACTAGTGAATACTTATTATAAATTATTAGCTTTGGTGTCATTCCACCTCTGTAAATGAAGCAATGGTATAAACACCATTAAAAGAATTTCGTGATGAAGGAATTTAGGGAAAAGATGTCACTCGAGATAAGCTTTTAGACTATGAGGCACGACCTTTCTAGTCTGGCTTTAAATACTTAGCCATCTTAGATTTCTCAGGCACATGTTTTCTCAGCCTGAGAAGAAAAGTCCACAAGAATGAATCTTGAAAACAGGAAACTAGCCTGGGAAGGTGGCTCAGTGGTAGAGTGCTTGCCTTGTATGCATGAAGCCCTGGGTTCGATTCCTCAATACTACATAAGCAAAAAAAGCTGGAAGTGGCACTGTGGTTCAAGTGGTAGAGTGCTAGCCTTGAGCTGAAGAGCTGAGGGATAGCGCCCAGGCCCCACAACTGACAAAAAAAAGAAAGAAGGAAAGAAAGAGAGAGAGAGAGAGAGAGAGAGAGAGAGAGAGAGAGAGAGAGAGAGAGAGAGAGAAAGAAAGAAAGAAAGAAAGAAAGAAAGAAAGAAAGAAAGAAAGAAAGAAAGAAAGAAAGAAAGAAAAAAAGAAAACAAGAAACTAGTCCGGATGCAGCTGTAGCTAACGGGGTAGAGTGGTAAATGAAGAAAGGAGCATACAGAAGAAGCATGAAAGACCAATCCTAACGCTAGAACCATTCTCCCTCACCCTCCCCCCCGAAAAAGAGTGCTTTCTTAGTTTGCAGTCCACAACTCTTCAGAGAAGATTGGTCCTACTACTTTGTTAGACAGTCATTATAGAGCTGGCTTCTGCATTTCTGCAGGCCTGAAATCAGGCCTGGGCACTGTCCCTGAGCTGCTTTTGCCCCAGGCTAGCACTCTACACTTTGAGCCACAGCTCTACTTCCAGCTTTTTTTTTTTTGTAGTTAATTGAAGAGTCTCACTGACTTTTCTGACTGGGCTGGATCCTCAGATCTCAGCCTCCTGAGTACCTGGGATTTACAGGTCTAAGCCACTGGTACCCAGCTCTTTTCAGATATATATATATATATATATATATATATTATATACAATATGTAATATATGTAATATATATATATATATATATATATATATATATATATATAGTCTTTAAGTAGTTCCACAAAGGAGTTACCACTCAACAAATCTGTTTATAAGCACAATGCATCTTGATGACTGTCACCCCTTTCATTGTTTTTGTCCATCCTTCCCAAGCTTCCCCTATCCCTCAATTTTCTTAGTTGCATAGGATATACATTGAATATTATAACTGCATTCCCCCCCCCCCTTCATTCCTCTCCCTCCCTCCCCTTGACCCTCCTGCATCTTTCAAGTGCCAGTTTCCTGGTATTCGTTTTACTGGACAGTGAGTTAGTTTTCTAAGGAATTACACTGTTCCAATTCTCCCCTGAAAATACCCTACTTCAGTTAATTCACTTGGGTGTATTTACATACAACTTTGTGTACTTGTACATTTATAAATTAGTTCCAGCTTCCAATTATGAGAGAGAACATAGATCCTTTTCCTCTCTGGCTCTGAGTTACTTCAATAAATATACTGTTTTTTCCAGGTCCATCCATTTCTTTGCAAATGATGCAATATAGTTCCTTCTTTTTAAAAATTATGATAAAGGTGATATACAGAGCACTTAAAGTTACATGTCAGGTAAATAGTACATTTCTTTTTGGATGATGTCACCCCTTCCCTCACTCTCCCAATTTTTCTCTCCCATCCCCATCCACAAGTTACACAATTCATTTCCCACATAATGTCTAGTGAGCACCACTGCTGCATTTGTTTGCCCTTTATCCCTTCATTTCTGTGCCCCTCTTACCCTCCCAAAGACAGATAAATTAACATGCAATACAAAAAGAAAACAAAAAAGCAACAAAGAAAAAACCTTCTTGGTTCTACTTCCTGCAGTTCATTTAGATCAGAGGCACATAGACACGGCACCTTGGGTTCCTCCCCTAAGAATATTCTCCTTCAGTCTCACTGTACGTGAATGCCTAGAGTCCTGTATCTTTTATTATGTCCTGGCATATTTTAGGTCTAGCTTTCACACATGAGAGAAAGCATGACTGTTTGTCTCTGAGCTTGGCCTACCTCACTTAACAGGATTTGTTCTAGGTCCATCCATTTCCTTGCAAATGACATATTATTCTTTCTAATGGCTGTATTAAAGTTCCCTTGTATATAGGTACTGCATTTTTTGATCCACTCAACTATTGTAGGGTATCTGGGCTGTTTCCATAACTTGGCTTTTGTGAATAGTGCAGCAATGAACATGGATGTGCAAGTGTCTTGACAGTATCTTGGTTTGTGATGTTCAGGGTAGATGCTAGGGAGTGGTATGGCTGGGTCATAGATAAGATCTATCTTTAGTTTTTTTTTTTTTGGGGGGGTCCGGTCATGGGGCCTGAACTCTGGGCCTGGGCGCTGTCCCTCAGCTCTTCAGCTCAAAGCTAATACTCTACCACTTGAACCACAGCACCACTTCTGGCTTTTTTCTTTTTTGCTTATGTGGTGCTGAGGAATCGAACCCAGGGCCTCATGCATGCAAGGCAAACGCTCTACCACTGAGCCACCTTCCCAGCCCTCTTTAGTTTTTTGAGGCACCTCCAGACTGCTGCCCAGAGTGGTGGTACTAGAGTTCCTTTTTCCCACATCCCCACCAATGTTTATTATTGTTTGACTTAATGATGTTGGACAATCTAACTGGGGTGTGATGGAATCTCAGTTGTTTTGATTTATATTTCCTTTATATTCCTTTATGGCCAGAGATGATGAGTATTACCTCAAGTGTTTCTTTTTTTAATTAATTAATTTTTTTATTTTTGTTGATCGTAGGGCTTGAACTCTGGGCCTGTCCCTCAGCTCTTCAGCTCAAGGCAAGTGCTCTACAGCTACGGCCCCACTTCTGGTTTTCTGAGTGTTTATTGGAGATCAGAGTTTCATGGACTTTCCTGCCCAGGCTGGCTTTCAACCCGATCCTCAGATCTCAGCCTCCTGAGTAGCTAGGATTACAGGCGTGAGCCACAGGTGCCCAGCCCTCAAGTGTTTCTTTGCCATTCTTACCTCTTCTTCAGAGAAGTCTCTCCTTAGCTCCTTTGCCCACTTAGTGATTGGTTTATTAGCTTTAGGAGGGGTTAGTTTCTTGAGCTCTTTGTATATTTTGGATATTAGGCTGTTGTCTGATGTATTGCTGGCAAAGATCTCCCAGTCTGTTGGCTGTCTTTCTAGCTTAGTAACTATGTCCTTTGCTGTGCAGAACTTTTTATTTTGATGTAATCCTCTTTGTCAAGTCTCTCTCCTATTGACTGTGCCCCTGGGACTCTTATTAAGTTTCTTCCTATGGCTTATTGCACTCCCTGTTGCAGTAATTTCAGAGTTGCAGGTCTGAGGTCTTTGATCCACTTTGAGTTGATATTAGTGCATAGTGGCAAGTAGGGATCCACTTTCAGTTTTCTGCATATGGATGCCCAGTTTTCCTAACACCAATTATCGAAGGGGCTACCTTTTTTATTGTATATCTTTGGCTCCTTATCAAATATCAGATAACTGTAAGTATATGGTTTTATTATTGGGTTTTCTAGATTGTTCCATTGATCTTCAGGTCTATTTTTGTGCCAATATCATTTTTTTTAAATTTTATTATTATAGCTCTGTAGTAGAGCTTGAGGTCTGGCATTGTGACACTATCAGCATTATTATTATTAGTATTATTTTGCCTAGAATTGCTTTGGCTATTCAAGGTCTTTTGTTGTTTCATATGAATTTTCGGATTTTTTTCCCTAGCTCGGTAAAGAACATCATTGGGATTTTGATGGGGATTGAGTTAGATTTTTTTTTTTTTTTCAGTATGGCCATTTTCACAATATTAGTTCTATCTATCCATGAACATGATGTTGTCGTTGATTTCTTTCTTCGCATTTTTATAGTTTTCACTATAACAGTCTTTTGCTTGATTAGGTTTATTCCCAGATAAATTTTTTGAGGCTATTGCAAATGGAGTTGTTTCACAGATTCCCCTTTCTGTTTGTACATTGTTGGTATACAGAAAGGCTATTGACTTTTGCCGGCTAATTTTGTATCCTGCTACTTTGCCAAAGTCATCTATAAGCTCTAGGAAGTTGAGGATGGAGTCTTCTGGGTCCTTTAGATATAGGATCATGTTATCTGCAAATAGGGATAGTTTGCCTTCTTTTCCCATGTGAATCCCTTTTATATCTTTTTCTTAGCTTACTGCTCAGGCTAGGAATTCAAGAACTATATTAGAGGAGTGGAGAGAGTAGACAGCCTTGGTTTATTCCTGATTTTAGAGGAAATGGTTTTAATTTTTCCTCATTCAGTATGATGTTGGCTGTTGGTCTGTCATATATAGCCTTTATTATTTTGAGGTATTGTTCCTTTTATTCATTGCTTCTCCAGAGCTTTTTAACATGCTTAGATGTTGGATTTTGTCGAAGGCTTTTTCTATATCTAATGAGATGATCCTATGGTTCTTGTCTTTGGCTCTGTTAATGTGATTTATTACATTTATTGAGTTAATATGTTAAACAAACCTTGCATCTTTGATAAAACCCATTTGATCATAATGTATGAATTTTTTATTACTTGCTGAATTCTGTTGGCTAGCACTTTATTGAAAAGCTTTATGTCTGTGTTCATCAGAGAGACTGGTCTATAGTTCTTTTTTCGTTGGATCCCTTCCTGGTTTTGGGATTATTGTGATGTTGGCTTCATTAAATGAGTTTGGAAGTGATCCTTCTGCTTCTATTTCATGGAAAAGTTTGAGGAGTACCAGTGTTAGTTCAACTTTAAAACTCTTATAGAATTTAGCTGTGAATCCATTGGGACCTGATTCCTTCCTTAATTTTACTGAATGGTATAGGCCTGTTTAAGTGCTTTATATCCTTTCATTTCTGCTTAGGCAGTTTGTATGTCTCTTGGAATTTATCCATTTCTACTAGATTTTTATCTTATTTGAGTTTAGGTTTTGAAAGTAGTCCTTCCTAATCTTTTGGATTTCTTGGATGTTTATTGTAGTGTTTCCTTTGGCATCTCTAATTTTGTTGATCTGAGTCTCTTCTTCATCAATTTAGCTATTGGTCTGTCAATTTTGTTGATTTTTTTTTTTTTTAAAAGAACCTGCTTTTTGTTTCATTGATTTTATGTATAGTTTTTTTTTAAAGTCTCTATTTCATTAATTTCTGTCCTAATCTTTGCTACCTTTCTCTGTCTAGTCGTTTGGGTTTGGTTTGTTCCTGTTTTTGTTTTTTCCTTGCAGCTTCAGTTGCATCATTAAGTTATTTTCTTTTGCTGTTTCTGTTTTCTTTATGTGCATACTTAGAGCTATAAACTTTCCTCTCCGGGCTCGGAAGGTGGCTCAGTGGTAGAGCGCTTGCCTTGCATGCCTGAGGCCCTGGGTTCGATTCCTCAGCACCACATAAGCAAAAAGAAAAAAAAGCCGGAAGTGGTGCTGTGGCTCAAGTGGTAGAGCGCTAGCTTTGAGCTGAAGAGCTGAGGGACAGCGCCCAGGCCGAGAGTTCAGGTCCCATGACCGGACCCCTCACCCCCGCCCCTCGCCAAAAAAAAACAACAACTTTCCTCTCAACACTGCTTTTGCAGTATCTTAGAGGTTCCAGTATGATGTGTCTTATTTTCATTGAATTGTAAGGAATTTCTGGTTTCCTCCTTTATTTCTTTGGTGACCCATATGTTGTTCAGCAATGCGTTATTCAGTCTCCATGTGTTGAGTGTTTTCTGCAGTATGTTTTGTTGTTGAGAACTAGTTTGGGTCATTGTGCTTAGATAGGATACAAGAAGTTATTGTGATCCATTTGTATTTGCTCAGACTTGTTGTGTGTCCTAGGATATGGTCAATTTTGGAGAATGTTCCATGGGCTGCTGAGAAGAATGAATTGTGTGGTTGTTGGGTGAAATACTTTGTAGATGTCTGTTAAGTCCTTTTGGGGTCATTTAATTCAGAAGCTTCTTTTCTTTGGTTGATCTGTCTTTTGGTGATAGTAGAGTGTTAAAGTCTCCCATATTTTTTTTTTGTTTTTGTCGGTCGTGGGGCTTTAACTCTGGGCCTGGGCACTGTCCCTCAGCTCTTCAGCTCAAGGCTAGCTCTCTACCACTTGAGCCACAATGCCACTTCTGATTTTCTGGTGGTTTATTGGTGTTAAGAGTCTTACGGACATTCCTGCTTAGGGTGGCTTTGAACTGTGATCCTCAAATCTCAGCCTCCTGAGTAGCTAGGATTATAGAAGTAAGCCACTGGTTCCCAGTGTCTCCCACTATTTTTGTGTTCGGTTGATCATGTTGTATAAGTCTAAGAGTATTTGTTTAATGTATTTAGTTGCTCCACTGTTTAGTGCATAAATAATAAACACTGTGATTTCCTCTTTGTGGATCATTCCCTTTATTTCGATGTAATGACCTTCCTTGTCTCTTTATGCTGATTTTAATGAGAAGTATATTTTATCAGATAACAGTATGGCATCCCGCCTTCTTGCAGGATGCATTTACATGAAAGATCTTTTTCCATCCCTTCACTTGGAATTTGTGTTTATCTGTGACTATAAGAGGAGTTTTTTAGAGACAACAAGTTGTTGGATTTTGTGTTTTGATCCAGTCTGCTATTCTACATCTTTTGGTTGGGGAGTTGAACCTGCCTGCTGATGTTTAATGTTACAATAGAGAAATGTGTTGTGTTTCCTGCCACTGTTTTTCCTATTGCTTGTTTCTTTCCTCTTGTGTTTACTAAACGAATTGATTTATATTCAATGCTGTGTTTCCTCGACTTTTGATTATTTTCTTCAAATGTATGTATGCTCTGCTTTGTAATGCTGGTTTAGTGTTCATGAATTCCTTTATTTTTTATTTGTTGTGAAAAGCTTTAGCTTGCCATCCATTGGGAATATTAGTTTCACTGGGTATACTGGTTTGAGTTGGCAATTGTCATTCAGAGCTTGAATTATACCACTTCAGGCTCTTCTTGAATTCAGTTGGTGTGGAGAAATCTACAGGAATTCTAATCTTTCTGTTGTAATAAAGTTCCCTCTTTGATTTTTCTGCATTTAAAATTAATTCCTTGCTTTTCTATTCAATTTTTATTGTTATTATAAAGGTGATGTACAAGGGGTTACAGTTACATAAGTCAGGTAAAGAGTACATTTCCTTTTGGACACTGTCACCCCCTTCCCTCACTCTCCCCCAGATTTTTCCCTCCTATCCCCTAATTCCTTGTTTTTTAAGTCAAAGTTTTCACAACAATGTGTCTAAAAGTATTACTTTTCAGACCTTGTCTGCTAGGAGTTCTATGTGCCTCTGTCAGGTGGGTGAGATTCTCTTTCTTGAGACTGAGGAAGTTTTCTGTTATTATTTTCTTAAATAGGTTCTCAGTGCCTTTAGTTTTTATTTCTTCTCCTTCATTTATCCCAATTATACATAGATTCAGTATTTTGTTCAGATTTGCCAATTCTTGGATGTCTTTGGTATGTTTTGAATGTTTTTTTCCATGTCTTTGATTTTTTTGTTCTAATTCCTCTGCTTTATCCTCAACTCTTGATACTCCTGTTTTCTACTTCACTTATTCTATTGTCTGTGCTTTTAACTGTGCTTTGCAATAGGGATATAGAGCCTTTCCTATTTCCTAGCTCTGACATCGACAGAGTGCTAATTTCACCTTTCATTTCCTTCATGTTATATGCTTTCCTTTTCTTCATCATTTCCTCTCTGTATTCTTTTTTTTTTTTTTTTGTTCCGGTTGTGGGGCCTGAACTCTGGGCCTGGGCGCTGTCTCTCAGCTCTTCAGCTCAAGGCTGGCGCTCTACCACTTGAGCCATAGCGCCACTTCCGGCTTTTTTTTTCCTGCTTATGTGGTGCTGAGGAATCGAACCCAGGGACTCAGGCATGCAAGGCAAGCGCTCTACCACTGAGCCACCTTCCCAGCCCTCCTCTCTGTATTTGTTTTTATATTTGTTTATATTTGTTTTTGGATCTATTCTTTTATTTCATCTGCCAATTCTCACATTATTGCTTTAATGGTTCCTTTGTTCTCCCTCCCTTCTTTGTTGCTCTCACTAGAGTCCTTCCCTGAGTTGTTTTTTTTTGTTGTTGGTCGTGGGGGCTGACCTCTGGGCCTGGGCGCTGTCCCTCAGCTCTTCAGCTCAAGGCTAGCATCCTTCCACTTGAGCCACAGTCCCACTTCTGGCTTTTTTATGCTTATGTGGTGCTGAGGAATCGAACCCAGGGCCTCATGCATGCGAAGCAAGCACTCTACCACTGAGCCAACTTCCCAGCCCCTGAGTTGTTGGGTTTTGAGAATGGCATGTTGTCTTAATTGTTCATGAATTTCGTAATCTTTTGCTGTGATTTATTAATGGTGTTTGGTGTTTGTGTGGTCTTCTTCCTGGGTTTTGCCAGTGTAATAGTTTTCTCTGTTGTAGTGCGGCTGCAGTCTTGCCAGGCTGGCTGCTCCAAATGGAGATCTGTGTTGAATGGAGATTGCTTGAGCAGTGGGCTGCTCCAAGCAGAGATCTGCACCAATCTGTGAGCTGTTCACTGCAGCAGTTCCCAAAGTGGAGGTTATTGTTATTATAAAGGTGATGTACAAAGGGGACACATTTACATAAGTCAGGTAAAGAGCACTGAAGGTGGTTTTGTTCTGAGTGGGGTTCTTTACTGTGTAGATGGCTGCACAAAGCTGCAGTCTACACAGAGCTGTAGGCTGTGATGGGACCTGGTTATGTGTACTTATCTTCCTGAGTTATAAGTTTTGATGTTTTCTGAATAGCACTAGGCTCTGACTGCTTGCTTTTCCCTGGCATCCACTCTTCAGCATTATTTCTAGGTTAGCATTTTATATTTCTTGCTGAGAATACAGAGCTCTGGTATTACCTTCTCTCTAGTCCTCTATCTTGCATCTGGAATCCTGTGTGATATTCTATCAGTATTCTTGCATATGGCACTGAACATCCCAGACAGCCTTGTACTATTGAGCACAAACAACGTATATTCTAATGTCTTTCTAAGCTGTGGTGTTTGGCAGGTTATGTGCATTAAATACATACCCACAATGTGATAGTATTTATCTATATGAAAGGATGAAATTCTGTCACTTTTAACAAGATGGATTAACCTAGGTAAAATGAACCTAGTACAGAAAGATAAATACCCATAAACTCATTCATCTGTGGTACCCTAAAAGACTGATCTGTTACAAGTAGAGACTATTGCCAGGCTCCAGCACTCATGACTATAATCTTAGCTACTAAAGAGGTTGAGATTTGAGAATTGAGGTTCAATGCCAACTGGCCATACAAACTTGAGAGACTCTTATCTCTAGCCAGCAATAAGAAAGTTGTATGGTTCTAATGGTAGAACATCAGTCATGAGTGAAAAAGCTGAGCAAGAAAGAGACCCTGAGTTTAAGCCTCAATACCAACATACCACAGACAAAAGGATTAGAGAGTATGGTGCTGCTTACCAGATGATGGTGAGTTTTAAAGAAATGATATGAGATAGGCTGATTTCAGTCAAAGTACACATGATGACAGTAAGATAGGAGAAATAAATTTCGAGAGATCTATTGTATAGTGATATACTGTATTTGTTAGAAATATAGAGAAGGGATCTATATACTCTCACCACAAAAAGGATATGTGAATAATGCATTTGTTAATTATCTAGCTGAAACCATTCTATTATACACTACATGTAATTGCATATATGCATATATTGAAAGGTAAAATTATATATATGCAAATGGCAAAATATATATTCCAAAACATATTGTGTTGACAAAAACATACAATGTATTTTTCAATTAAAAAGAGAATTATGAGGGCTGGGAAGGGGGCTCAGTGGTAGAGCATTTGCCTTGCTTGCTCGAGGCCCTGGGTTCGATTCCTTAGCACCACATAAGCAAAAAAAGAAAAAAGCCGGAAGTGGCGCTCTGGCTCAAGTGGTAGAGCGCTAGCCTTGAGCTGAAGAGCTGAGGGACAGCGCCAGGCCCAGAGTTCAGGCCCCACAACCGGACCAAAAAAAAAAAAAAAAAAAAAAGAGAGAATTATGAGACACATACAATGCATTTTCCAACTAAAAGGAGAATTATAAGCCAGTGCCAGTGGCTCATGCTTATACTCTTAGTTACTTAAGAGGCTGAGAGCTGACGATTGCTATTTTGAAGAAAGCCTGGGAAGGAAAGTCCATGAGATTCTTATATTCAATTAACCACTCCAAACAATGCTGGAAGTGGATCTGTCACTCAAGTGGTAGAGCACTAGCTTTGAGCAAAAAAAGTCAGGCATAGTGCCCAGGCCTTGAGTTCAAGCCCTAGAACCTGCACACACAACAAAGTGAATTATGGTGGAGGGGGCAAAGTTGCTCAGAGTACACTCTGTGCATGCATGGAAATACTACAATAAAACCCCCTCACACTACAAATGCGTGTAAAGTCAAAAAATTTGAAAAATGAGTTAAATATAAGGAATAAAATTCTATGGAGGAACTTTTATGAAATAGATTCAAGGAGGAAAGTAAGGCAATGGATAATGATAGGCATCCAAATCTTTTAGCATATTGCACTTTGGGATACCAATACAGACATATATACGTATGTATGTATATATATATGTTTTTACATATATATGTCAAGTTAAGTCTTCCCTCTGCCTCATAACCAGCTGCTATCCATCCTGCTCACCTCCACGGTTAGTGTTTCTCTATAATTCTTCATTCCATTTATGCGCGCAGCTCTCCACAGCTCCTTTAAGGCTTCCTGGGGTTTGTTGGTGATAATCAGCCACCGAGCAGACTCGGCCAGACACCTGACCAAAGACGATGATGGAAGTGTAGTCAACTCTCACACGCTCACTTCCAGTCCCCCTTTAACCCTCAGATTCCTTTTGCCTTTATGTTATTACTTACAAATTTAATCAGTTGTAAGGACATGAGAAATATTTATTCATAATTTGTTCTTTTTTTCTTAAAATAAAGATCCTCAACTTATTTTTTCCCCTAAGTATCTCATATGGGTTTGAAACCACTCCTGAGCCTAGCAGTGGTGATGGCTTTTGGCCACACAGTCAAGTTATATATGCCTCAGGTTCAATGAGGGCAGAGAAATACAAAGTTCATAGATATGTTACATTAGTTTAAACTAAGGAGTACTTGTTGTTTGGACTCTTCTCCCTATACTAATTTAGTCTGTAATCACTTCTGAGGGTCATTCCTAACTCAACAGGCCTTCTGTCGCAAACCAACATCATGGTTTATAAACCTTAAGTCTTATTTGTTTATTTATAACACTGGTTCTGGGGCTGAACTGAGGGCTTGGACACTGTCCGAGAGCTTTTTTTCTCAAGGCTAACACTCTACCACTGAGCCATAGTTCTACTTCAGGCCTTTCGGTGGTTAACTGGAGATGAGAATCTCACAGACTTTCCTCTTAGAGCTGGCTTTAAATTGCAATCTTCAGGTCTCAGCCTCCTGAGGTGCTAGGATTATAGGCAGGAGCAAGTTACACCCAGGTACACAGGAGAAGATATGTTATCAGACATCTCTCATCCCAAGATCCCTTAAGAAAGAGGAAGAAAGCTCATACCTTGTGAATAGAAGTAAGAAAAAGATGGGTATAGACAGCACCAGCTGAAGGATGTGCCAATTTTGAACAAAATAAGCCAGGCTTCCCAATAATATTTGTGCTAAACCAGCAGAACACAATGAAAGGGTCACCACCATGGCTTGGAATTTGGGTCTTGTCCATTCTACAACTGAAAGACAACACAAACTGAATATTCATCTCAAACCAAGGTAGAGCATTAAGTTCACATTCAAGGCGGGGAAAATGCACATGGTGGGAAGACGTACTTACGGAGCATGGAGCTGTTCGTCAGGATGCCCGTGGTGGACATACCAGCCAGGAAGCGCAGGACACAGTAAAGGAGGAAGGTGGGAGCAAAGGCTGCGCATGTGTCAGCAATGGCCAGCTTCAGCACACAGATGATGATAATTAGCCTCCTTCCAAACCTGAGGAAAAGATAAAGTTCAGATGGTGGGAACTGGAACAGCTGTTGCACAAAGAAACAAAAGAGAATTATTTTTTTTTTTTTTTTTTTTTTTTTTTTTTTGTCGGTCGTGGGGCTTGAACTCTGGGCTTGGGCGCTGTCCCTCAGCTCTTCAGCTCAAGGCGAGCGCTCTACCACTTGAGCTACAGCGCCACTTCCGGTTTTCTGGTGGTTTATTGGAGATAGGAGTCTCACGGTCTCTCCTGCCCGGGCTGGCTTTGAACCGTGATCCTCAGATCTCAGCCTCCTGAGTAGCTAGGATTACAGGCGTGAGCCACCAGCGCCCGGCTGAGAATTATTTTAAAACTATAAATAATCAGAAACCAACAGCAGATATTTCAAAAGCCATGCTTCTTGTTTGTAAACCTGACCTGTGTATACTACAGGTAACCATTTCAAACCATGAAAGATGAGTTTTAATTCTGGAACTTTTAGTACCTTTAATACAAGTATTTAAATACATAGATTTAGCCTAACAGAGAGTCTACACAATATATAAAGTATCAAGTCAGGTGCCAGTGGCTCACATCTGTAATCCTAGTTACTCAGGAGGCTGAGATCTGAGGATCATGGTTTGAAGTCAGCCAGGGCTGAAAAGTCCCCGTGAAACTCTTATATCCAATAAACCACTAAAAAACCAGAAATGGAATGTGGCTCAAAGTGGTAGAACACTAGCCTTGAACAAGAGAGCTCAGTGATAGCACCCGGGCCCTGAGTTCAAGCCCCACAATGGAGCAAAAACAAAATTATCAAAATCAAATGTTGAGGCTGTACATTTCTTTTCTTTTTTTTGTCGTGGGGCTTGAACTCTGGGCCTGAGTGCTGTCCCTCAGCTCTTCAGCTCAAGACTAGTGCTCTACCACTTGAGCTACAGTGCCACTTCTGATTTTCTGGTGGTTTATTGGAGATAAGAGTTTCATGGACTTTCCTGCCTGGGCTGGCTTTGAACTGCAATCCTCAGATCTCAGCCTCCTGAGTAGCTAGGGTGACAGGCGTGAGCCACTGGTGCCCGGCGAGGCTGTACATTTCTTGATTATAGCAATGGGAACACTGGTGAAACAACATGTGGAATTTGCTGATATGTAGTGTAAGAACTATTTGCTGCTGAATTTAGATGTGTTGGTGGTCTTGGCCAGCATGCTACTTTCAAGTACAGGATGTAATAAAGCCCCAGTTTAAATAGAACTTATAGAAAGTTCTCAGTGTAAAGAGCCAAGGAAGATGGGGGATGAAAGAATACAAAAGGAAAAGACCTAAAACAAAACAAAACAAAACAGAAAAATGGAGTTCCCATTTCTGCAAGACTTCTGTGCCAGATTCTATACCTTTTTGTTTCTTATGGCAGCAATTGGTAGTAATCTGATTGATCAATTATAAAAGGAGGCTCAGCCACATTGTAAAGGAATCCAGTGATAAGCACCAGACAGCAGTTCTAAATCTGATTCCCAAGTACAAATATAGAAACAAATATATATCCTAAACACACAGTGGTACTGGGCACTGGTGGCTCATACCTATAATCCTGGCTCCTCAGGACGCTGATATCTGAGGATCACAGTGCAAAGCCAGCCTGGGCAGAAAATCCCCTGTAAGACTCTTATCTCCAATTAATTACCAGAAAACCTGAAGTGGCACTGTGGCTCGAAGTGGTAGAGTGCTAGAGTGAAAAAAACTCAGGGACAGTGCCCAGGCCCTGAGTTCAAGCCCCATGAACAACAAAAAAGTTATTTAGTCTTCAAAAAGTGATTAATTTTTTTTAAAAAAGGAACTTCAGGCATTCAAAGAATCACGGGTCAAGAGCTTTCTTTTGTGCATCTGCCACTGTCTATTTTTTATTTTTCCTGTCAGTCACGGGGCTTGAACTCAGGGCTTGGGTACTGTCCCTGAGATCTTTTGCTCAAGGCTAGCTCTCAAACACTTTGAGGCACAGCTCTACTTATGGTTTTTCTGGTAGTTAATTGGAGATAATAGCTTCATGGACTTTCCTGCCTGGGCTGGCATCGAACTGTGACCCTTAGATCTCAGCCTCCTGAGTAGCTAGGATAACAGGCATGAGCCACTGGTAGCTGGAAGACTAAACAAATTTTGAGGCTAGAGATACCCCAATGTGTAAGCTTAAGATCTCAGTGTTTTTTTGTCTTAGTGATTTTTTTGGGGGGGTCTGGTCGTGGGACCTGAACTCTGGGCCTGGGCGCTGTCCCTCAGCTCTTCAGCTCAAGGCTAGGGCTCTACCACTTGAGCCACAGCACCACTTCCGGCTTTTTTCTTTTTTCTTATGTGGTGCTGAGGAATCGAACCCAGGGCCTCATGCATGCAAGGCAAGCGCTCTACCACTGAGCCACCTTCCCAGCTCCTTGTCTTAGTGATTTTTGAACGTGTCTTACCTAGTCATATGTGTAACTTCATACATCCACACACATATATAGCAACTGTCTTCTCTGGCGGTACTGCTGCTTGAACTTGGGCCCTTGTGCTTACTGGGCTGGTGCTCTACCTCTTGAGCCATACTTCCCAGACCAGCTTTGTGCTGGCCATTTTGGAGATGAAGTTTCAGCCTCCAGATCAATTACAATCCTCCAGATCTTGAGTAACTAGATTTATAGACCATCAGGCAACTTTTTAACATCCCAATAATCCAAAACCTTTTTGGACTTCTAATATATTACATATATTCACCCTCAAACCCTTGCTCTAGGGGTAATAAGCCTTTATTCCACTTGAACATGTTAGGATAAATACCTGTAGAATTAAAATAGGAAACACACAGGAGAGGCTGCAATAGTAAAACAATAAAAATGAAGTGATAAAGTAAATACAAACATGTATTTATGTATATATACATAACATGTAAAGACTAAAACTACAGTGAGAATTTGAAATAAATAACTGAGTTGGAACATGGCTTTTTGAAGCTGGCTAATTTTACTGGCTAATTGAAACACAATGCAAAACAAGCATATTGTACAAATTAATTATAAGACTAGAGTGATTAGAGAGACCATACTATAATAAATACATTGCTCTTTTTGGTGGCACATGCTTTTAGTCTCAGCACCCAAGGACCTGAAGTAGGACAATCATGAGCTCAAGGCAAGTGTGGGCTGTACAGTGAGACTCCATCTCAAAACTTCACTGCTATAAAATAACTAATAAAAGATTTAACTGTGATTAAATGGAATAGCTTATGTGCTACAGTCAAATTTTCATTCATATCAACGAAATGATTCAAAGTACACAAAAACAGAGAACTAAAGGAAAAACAGTTCTACATAGCAGGAGATTTTTAACATCATTTTCTCAATAATCAATAAAACAAGCCGAGAACATGTCACAACAGTTAGAACACATTAATGAACAAAATGCCCACTCATAAGATTTAAAGGTATTTACATAGCACTGATCTCATAACCAGGAGAAAAAGTATTTGCTAGATCTGAATGTGTTCTTCTAAATTTTAGACTTTATACATTAATAGTTAGTGTGACAGTATTAAGTGCTGGGAGCCAACAGTAAAGCTCAAAGGTCATCTTGACCCCTGTGCTCGCTTGAAGGCACGTACAAAGAACTGGCTTACTTGACAGACACCAGCTGCCCGGGATTGCTTTGCTATGTCTGCAGTTTGTTTTACTTTCAACCAGTTGACCTTGTCTTGTTTTTATTGCAGTCTGTTTTTTAACAGAAATTTTCCTTGTTTTTCTGGACTATAGTAACCTTATGCTACTTCTTGACTTCTAACAGAATAAATTAGGGAAAGTTAAAAATAAATGGTGCTAAATCAGCCAACGACAAATGCTGGAGGGGATGTGGAGAATGAGGAACGCTATTACACTGCTGGTGGGAATGTACACTTATACAACCACTTTGGAAAGCAGTCTGGAGGGTCCTTAGAAAGCTAAAGATTGACCTCCCTTACGACCCAGTCATACCACTTCTAGGCATCTACCCTGAACAACAGGAACCAATATACAAGGACACGTGCACCTCCATGTTTATTGCAGCACTGTTCGCAATAGCTAGGATATGGAAACAACCTAGAAGCCCCACCACAGATGAATGGATCCAAAAATTGTGGTATCTATACATAATGGAATATTATGCAGCCATTAGAAATGACAAAATAATGGCATTTGCAGGGAAATGGATGGAGCTAGAAGGAATCATGTTGAGCGAGGTAAGCCAAGAACGAAGAGACAAACAGTACATGGTCTCCCTGATAAGTGGATGATAAATCCAAAATGTTAGGTGATATGACAAAACTAACAGGACTTAAGAAACAAAGAACTCGGGTTCAAGGTGGCTCAGTGGTAGAGCGCTTGCCTTGCATGCCAGAGGCCCTGGGTTCAATTCCTCAGCACCACATAAGCAAAAAGAAAAAAGCCGGAAGTGGCGCTGTGGCTCAAGTGGTAGAGCGCTAGCCTTGAGCTGAAGAGCTGAGGGACAATGCCCAGGCCAGAGTTCAGGCCCCACGACCGGACCAAAAAAAAAAAAAAAAAGAAACAAAGAACTCCCACTCATCTGGTTGAACCACTACCAAATATCCCCATGCTGCTGATCACATATATGGTATATAACATGTGAGCACCGTTATATATTAAAGACTGTGATAGACAATTTGCTCCAGGAAAGTTAGAATGAACTTGTGACTTTAAATGAGCATCATTATTCCACAATACTGTGAATTTCCGGAAATTAAGTAATCACTTAATCACAATCAAAAAAAAAAAAAAAAAAAGAACCTCGGGGAAGGGAGGGAGGGAGGGGATGGTAGGGGGAAAACAATGGAGGGGGTAACAATGTTCAAGAGGAAGTGTACTCATTACCTCACTCATGTAACTGTAACCCTCTGTATAGTATCTTTACAATAAAAAAAATTAAAAAAAAAAAAAACGGTGCTTTGTGGGGAAGCCGACCTTGGAGAGCTGAGCTGCGGCCCGCCGGGCGCGGGCATCTGGAGTGGGTGACCTTCGCCGAGTGCCAGTGGCTCAAGCTTGCGTCCCTGCTCCCATGTAAAAAAAAACAAAAAATGGTGCTGCAGTCTTGAGCTGCAGACCTCCTGACGCCATCCTTTGCTCATGTCTTTTTTTTTTTTTTTTCTCATCCTCGCCCACTAAATCAGGATTCCCTTTCGTTGCTGGCAGGCTCCGGCAATTAAGAAGAGAGGTCCTAGCCGGGTGCCAGTGGCTCACGCCTATAATACTAGCTACTCAGAAGGCTGAGGTATGAGGATCACAGTTCAAAGCCAGCCCAGGCAGGAAAGTCCATGAGACTCTTCAATAAACTACTCAGAAAAATCCAGAAGTAGAGCTGTGGCTTATATGGTAGAGCACTTGTCTTGACAACAAAGAGGTTTAGGGACAGCACCCAAGCCCTGAGTTCAAGCCTCAGGATGGGGGTGGGGGGAGTGGGGGGCGGGGAAGAGAGGTCCTGCCCATTGCTAATGGTGCATGCCTGCCATCCTCACTATCCAAGAGACACAGTTGTGACACATTCAGATCTCATAGATTTTAGTTGCTCAACAGTTGACATCATGTTGGAGGATGGAGAGAGACATCTTGTTCTTCTCTTCAGCTTCAGAAGACACATAACTGTGTGGTGGCAATTATTATCTGTCCATTTCAAAGGAGATACTTTTAGGCACAGGATCTACATTCTTTTACTGCAGTTGACATTGGATTATTTAGAAAGCTGGCCTGGTAAAAACAAATTTAAATAAAGGGGACGCCATAAGTTCCCAACACACCAGCAATGGCATATTGCTATGTACTCCATGATACCATATTGCCTTGTACCTTCATGTTTGAGCCACTAAGACAGAATAATGACCATTCTCTAGAGACTACCAGAATCCAGGGAAGTGTCCAGGAGGAACTCAGCATGGTGCCTTTGCCCAAGGGAGACAGTGCTGTTTTCCATTTTAGCATATTTAGGATGATTGTGATGTGGCAATGTTTTTTATTTTTGGTGTTGGTCCTGGGGCTTGAACTCAGGGGTTGGGTGGTATCTTTGAGCTTTTTATTTTTATTTTTGCTCAAGGCTAGCACTCTACCACTTGAGCCATAGCTCCATTTCTGGCCTTTTGGTGATTAGCAGGAGATAGAATCTCATGGTCTTTCCTTCCTGGCTTCAAACCAGGATCCTTGTATCTCAGCCTCCTGAGTAGCTGGGATTACTAGCACTGGTATCCAGCAATACATCTTTTACTATGTTCCAGTAGGGAACTTCCTTATCTTTTAAAACCTCGTGTTAGGGCTAGGAAGGTGGCTCAGTGGTAGAGCGCTTGCCTTGCATGCATGAGGCCCTGGGTTCGATTCTTCAGCACCACATGAGAAAAAAAAAGCCGGAAGTGGTGCTTTGGCTCCAGTGGTAGAGTGCTAGTCTTGAGCTGAAGAGCTGAGGGACAGCGCCCAGGCCCAGAGTTCAAGCCCCACAACAAAAAAAAAAAAAAAAAAAAAAAAAAAGTTAAAACCTCATGTTATAGCAACTTCTTTCTAATTCTTTTTTTTGGTTATTGTTGGTCATAGGGCTTGAACTCTGGGCCTGGGCACTGTCCCTAAGCTTTTCAGCTCAAGGCTAGCGCTCTACCACTTGAGCTACAGTGCCATTTCTGGTTTTCTAGTGGTTAATTAGAGATGAGAGTCTCATGGCCTTTCCTGCCCAGGCTGGTTTTTAACTGTGATCCTCAGATCTCAGCTTCCAGAGTAGCTAGGATTACAGGCATGAGCCACTGGCACCTGGCTTTTTTCTAATTCTTTTCTATAAACATTCTCACTTATTATGGAGATATCATATTTGTGTCCTGTATACAGTATGCTATTTTGCAAAATATTATTTAGGACACTGACTGAAAATTCCCATTTGTGTTTACAGATCCCTTAAGGTAACAGTACATCTGGGACAGTGTTATTGTGAGTAACAACTTATTTGTTTATTTATTTATTTGTGGGTCACGGGGCTTGAACTCAGGGCCTGGGCACATCCCTGAGCTCTAGAGGCAGTGCCCCGCCACCTTGAGCCACAGCTTCACTTCCTTGAATAACAACTTCATACAAATGACTGTTTCATAAGCTGATAAAAATACAGTATTCACTAGTAGAGAGGATAGACACTCACCTGTCTGTTAAATGGCCATACATTAAGTTTCCCACCAACGTCCCGGTCAGCGTTAGGAATTTACTTATTGAATTCAGAGACTGAGAGTCACACACCAGGCCCCACTGAAAAAGAAGGAAATCAGCACAACAGGGCTTATAATCTCTCACAGTACTCTGAGCAAAGCTTCCTAACATGACCTAAAGGTTTATGTTTCATCCGAGTACTCTCTTCCCACATCTATCAGTACTCCTTTTCAACATTACCCATCTTCTACCATCAGGTCTTAACTGAAACAGAACTTTCTCCAGGAAGCTGTCTTTAAACCTGTAGGTTATACTAGGGTTATACTAATGAGCTTTTTGTTGTTGTTGTTGCCAGTGTTGGGGCTTGAACTCGGCCTGGGAACTATCCTTGAGCTTCTTTTACTCAAGCCATAGCTTTACTTCTGTTTTTCTTTTCTTTCCTTTTTGTTTTTGAGTAGTTTATTGGAGATAAGAGTCTCACAGTCTTTCTTGCGCAAGCTGGCATTAAAATGTGATCCTTAGGGCTGGGAAGGTGGCTCTGTGGTAGAGTGCTGGCCTAGCATGTGTGAGGCCCTGGGTTTGATTCCTTATCACAACATAAGCAGAAAAAGCTGGAAGTGGCGCTGTGGTCAAGTGGTAGAGTGCTAGCCTTGAGCTGAAGAACTGAGGGACAGCGCCCAGGCCCAGGCCCAGGGTTCAGGCCCATCACACACACACACACACACACACACACACACACACACACACACACACACACACACACAAATGTGATCCTCAGATTTGAGCCTCCTGAGAGGCAGTGGCAAGTGGCTAACAAGCTTTTAAACCCAAGTTCTCTTTAAACTTGGCTACACACTACATTGTAGGGCCCTGAGGCATTAACTAAATCCCAAATGTCACAGCTGACTGTCATATAAATGCACAAGCGATACAGTGTGGACATTACAGACTTGGCCAATCTCCAAGACATTTCTAATTTTCAATCAAAGTTGAATATTTACTGACTGGACATAGCACTTGTAACAAAACACAAGCATTGTTTGCTTACACCTTTGTCTTACCAAAAAATGAAAACAACATAAAATAGGAGTCTATCTACTGTCCAATTCACTAGACTCATTGAATATGGTTACTAACAATGTAATCAATGTTGGCTGAAAGAAAGAAGATTTGCCTTAAAGTGTAGAAAGGACTTGTGTTATTTTTAAACACCCAAATCCTGAGCTCGCACATGAGAAATGAAGCTTCCTACCTTGGTCACGATGGTGGAGACGAAGTAGCTTTTGTCATACACCCAGCCGTCCACACAGGGCTCTGTTTCTGCCTCACTCAGGTTCCAGAAGGTGCTGTTTGGGTGGAGGAGCTGCCATTGGGGATGGACAAAGCGCCGGCACTTCTCTGGCCTGAGGTTGGAGTCGAGTGGGATGGAGATTCTCAGGAGGTCCTCCTGGCTGAGGAGCCCAGTGCCATTGTCAGAGAGCGTGCCATTGTCGAGGATGCGCACCCAGCAGCGGTGCTCAGGCACGGCTGCCGTGAAGTTCTCCAGTGTGAGATGACAGAATGTTATGCTGCAGAAGATTGTAAGGAAAGCCAACTGAAGGAACTGGAATCTTCCCAGGCTACCAACTTGATCCAGGATTTCCTGAAAAGCCATTGAATACAAATGATTACTCTCAATAGGAGACAAAATGATTAAATCTGTATACTCTCAAAAAAAAGAAAAGAAAAGAAAAGAAAGAAAGAAAGTGCCATTTCCATCAGATACACCACAGCAGGGCATAGAATGAGTGTGCCCTAGCGATTTGGTGCCAGCTAGATAGCTGTTGTTCTTAAAGCTATTCAAGAGAATTTTCTGCTGATTTGCCTTCTTTAAGAATGAGTTACCAGGCTACCTTGTGTAAAATGTTATACCAGGTTATAGCTCACATTCAACAGTGGACATTGATCTCTAGGTTTGAGGAAAACAAGCCAGAGAAGCACCGCTACAGAGGATTGGATTTTCTTCAGTGGAAAGGAGAATTTCTATTTAAGGAGTTTCTAAATCAGTAAGAAGTAAGTACATATCTAACTTACTCTTCTATTATAAATGTCTTACATAAATCCATATTTACAAATATGTATATGTATGTTTTTATATATATTTATATATGTAGGTTCATATATACCTATAATTACAAATGTGTATATGTAGGTTTAAATATGTGTAGGTTTATATACATATCTGTAGGCTTATATATGTACATATGCATACATATGTGTGTATATAGCACATACCTGTGAGGATACATGATGTACAATGCAGTATGGAATGGAAGAACTAAAAATAAAATATGGGAGCAAAAGTCACACTGATGAGGACTAAACTGTCTTCTAAAAATTATGCCTCCAAGGAAGTTTAGAATAAGCATTTTGTTGGTAAGTTCTAAATTTTATCAGAAGAACCCATGGAAAAAAAATCTCAAGTAGAATAAATGGATGTGAAGTATGGTGTTCTCCTTTCTGGTTTATAACGACTTTGTGCTGCTGGTTGAACAGTAGCAAAAATTCCCACTGAAACTGTTGCTGAGGGTGTGAAGAGCGACTTGTGATGGACAGCGAGCTGAGTGCCAGCCTCACCCAGAAGTTTACTTTTTCTTCCTTCTAGATAAGAATTGTGAGGATCTTTCTGTTCTAGTAGTAAAAATGCAGTAAGCTGAAAATGCTCTGTGACTGTGTGTGTGTGTGTGTGTGTGTGTGTGTTTGTGAGTGTGTGTGTCATGTGGGTACCACAGCTTGAACTCAGGGCTTCATGCATTGTTTGGCTTTTTTCTTTACTACTGGTGCTTTAAAACTTCTAGTCTGGCCTTTTGCTGGTTTGTTGGAGATGGAATAGTACAATCTACTAGCCAGGCTCACACCTGTAACCCTAGCTACTCAGAAGGCTGAACCTCAGGAACCAGAATTACAGGTATGAACCTGGCTAAGACATGCTTTTGTTGGTTGTGGGACTTGAACCCAGGGCCTCGAGGTTGTTCCTGAGCTCTTTTGCTCAAGGCTAGCACTCTGACACTTTGAGCCACAGCACCACTTCTAGTTTTCTGGTGGTTTGTTGGAGATGATAGTCTCATGTACTTTCCTGCCCTGGTTGGCTTTGAACCATGATTCTCAGATCTCAATCTCCTGAGTAGCTAGGATTACAGGTGTGAGCCTTAGGCCAGTGCCTGGTCTAAGACACGTTTTAAGGAGTTTCTGTGGCAGTGAGAAAGAAGTACATCAATAATTATACTCTTCTATATAAATTGTTTGCATAAATCTGTATGGATATCTCTGTGGTTATATATGCATACATAATATTACATTCATGCACTAGTTATAATAGACTTCTATATATATAGTTATATATATGTATATATATACATATATATATGTATATATATATACATATATATATGTATATATATACATATATAAATTTCCCAAAGACTCCATCTGCTTCCACTTTTCCTGGCATCCTCCCTTAAGCTGACTTTCCCTGTGTGAGCCCTCAACCACCTGTTGATCAGAGGATACACTGAATTTTGTCTGTCAGCCATCTGCCATGTTCCTAACACTTGACTGGCTACCTTTGGGATAGACTCTCATTAACTTTTTGACTCAGATTGGCCTCAAACTAGGATCAGTGCACTCTCAGCCTGCATATTAGTTTGGACTACAGGTGTGAGACACTGGTACCCAGATTACAGATTATTTTTTTAAACAAAAAGTAGAAGTGCTGGCTTAAAACTTTAGAACTTAGGTCATGAACACACCTGTGGCTAATATATTAGAAGCTTTCTCCCTCTGTCTCTCTGTCTCTGCCTTGCATGGCTAATTATATTGAATATATCCCTTAGGAGAAATCCTCATGGTCTGTGTATATACTAGCCAATGAGGGCTCTGTGCAGGAAATAAATGCTGTGGCACTAGTGAAGCCTTTATATAACTATCTTCTGCTAAGGGCTTCGTAGGAATTCTCAATGCACAGAAACCATGTGAGATAATACAAAATGCTTGCTTTTTAGATGATTTGTTTTTGTTTTTGTCGGTAGTGGGGTCTGAACTTTGGGCCTGGGCACTGTCCCTCAGCTCTTCAGCTCAAGGCTAGCGCTCTACCACTTGAGCTGCAGCACCACTTCTGGCTTTGTTAGATGATTTGTAGCTAAGTTGGAATTTGATCTCAGCAATGAGGTACTATCATAATAAACATTAAAAAGTATTTACAATGCTGGGCGCTGGTGGCTCACGCCTGTAATCCTAGCTACTCAGGAGGCTGAGATCTGAGGATCGTGGTTCAAAGCCAGCCCGGACAGAAGAGACCGTGAGACTCCTATCTCCAATAAACCACCAGAAAACCGGAAGTGGCGCTGTAGCTCAAGTGGTAGAGCGCTCGCCTTGAGCTGAAGAGCTGAGGGACAGTGCCCAGGCCCAGAGTTCAAGTCCCACGGCCGACAAAAAAAAAAAAAAAAAAAAAAAAGTATTTACAATTCAATGATGAAATAGACAAAAGGCAAGAACACAATGTTTCCAAGAAAATAGACATATGATCAAGAAAACCCATATGAAGTCATTAAAAATTAAAGCTACATAATAAGCTAGAATGTAATTGCTTAAGCTTTCCAGAAGACTAATTGTGCTAATTATCAATGAGAGGATATCAAGGAAAGGGCAGCAATGAGAGGGTTATGAGAGGGCAATAAAACCAACATTGATTACCTGATGTTGAGATTACCAAAAGATACATGCTATAAGCTCTTGAAAACACAAAATGGTGTTATTATCAGAAACTTTAAACTGTTTAATTCAATGAGCAATCGTTCTACATGAGGAATGAAACAACAGAAAAATAATGCAGACAAAGGCATCAAATAATGTGTGCAGATGTGTGACATGACAATTTTAGTTTCTACCAGCAACAAAACTTTATTTTGGGCTTCCTTTTCAGTCCGGATTGGTGGGAATGCAAATTGATTAGTTTGGTAGATTATTTCTGCAGCTCTTTTACAAGCAAAGACATATGGATTCCAGAGACAGCAAGAGACAGGATGGTGTAAGACAAATACCATTGTCATCAGCTTTCTGGTTAGAAATTTCCAGAAAACTTACCTGAAATTTGGTTCCGCCTGCTGAGCTCTTAGCAATTACACTGCTTGAAGTCCTCTGCTTCTGTTGAAGTTGAATGCTCTGGTACTCAACTTATGTACCCTGTAAACTTTAGCTTTTGACAAACAAACAAAAAAAAAGACAATGACGAAAAAAAAAACAAAACAAAAAACAAAATAACCTCATGGGCTGGGAAGGTGGCTCAGTGGTAGAGTGCTTGCCTTGCATGCATGAGGCCCTGGGTTCGATTCCTCAGCATCACATAAACAGAAAAAAAGCTGGAAGTGGTGCTGTGTGGCTCAAGTGGTAGAGTGCTAGCCTTGAGCTGAAGAGCTGAGGGATAGCACCCAGACCCAGAGTTCAGGCCCCACGACCGGACCCAAAAAAAACACACCAAAAACCAAAAAGACGACGACGAAGTAATGTGGAATGTAGAAGAGAGACAAAGGGAGACGGGCCCTGGTAGCTCAGGCCTGTAATCCTAGCTACTCAGGAGGCTGATATCTGAGGATCTCTGTTCAAAGCCAAACTGGGCAGGAAAGTTTGTGAGATTCTAGAGAGATGGCGGAGGAGAAGCTGGAGTCTAAACAAGCTCTCACATAGAAAGCAGTTTTAGAGTTCCAGTGAACAGTCCTAAGCCAGAGAATCACACCAAGTGTGCCATCACAGGACAGAGAGTCAGGCCAGAGAGGGAAAATCCAGGCAAGGAGACACTTCTGAGCTCTTGCCAGCAGCCGCTGCGGCGGCGGCAGTGGTGGTGGCAGTGGCGATCGCAGGCGCCATACCTGAGCCACAGAGAGTCCGGGACGAAGGAGCCAGACGCAGCGGGTGAGCGGATTCTACTCAACACCAGCAAGAACCAACAAGGAGTGGACATCTTCATCCTGCAGTTCGCAGACCAGAGACGACCCAGGAACCAAGACTGGCCGTGAGTAGAAGCCTGATGGCCTCACTCCTTCTCAGGGAGCAGAGGAGGGAAGGCCACCCCTCCACCCCCCAGTACCGGGGAGATCTCCATCTTGGATACCGACAAAGCTCGGCGGAGCTGCTAGTTCCAACTCAAGCCTTGGAATAAAACGAGTCATTTAGCAGGTCACAAGAACTTAACGGCGGCGTGACCTGCCAGACTCAGCTTCACCCAGGGAAAAGTCACCCAGCTCGGGCGCCAGCCCTAGGAGTGGCTTTCTTCACTGGGTAATGAGAGCCAGACGCTGCCCCTCCCTCTAGCAGCCTCGACAATCAATTGAAATTCAGTAAACAGAAACCCTGAGAATGGCTCCAGGCTGGGCTCTGTGAGTTTTTCACAAACTAGCCCCTGGGAAAAGCTACTGTTCGTTGAAAGGCCTCAACTCTACCCAGAACCTAGCCTCATCACTGCATCCCCCTCTTTTGTGATACTCAAAGCAGATCTGCCTCCCATTGAACTAGCCTGGGAGGAGGATCGCAAAATCCTGGGTAAAGCAGAGCATTTTTCTGCCTGTTTGAACAAACTGACTTAAGAAACCAACCAAGCCACAGGACCACAAGCAGACCAGAGACTCCAACAAGAGGCTGGTTACGGACACAAGGGAGATACAGGATTTTTCCCACCCCTCCCAAAAAAATCAAAGAACTACTTCTTCTTCTTTTTTTCTTTCTTCTTCTTCTTCTTCTTCTTCTTCTTCTTCTTCTTCTTCTTCTTCTTCTTCTTCTTCTTCTTCTTCTTCTTCCTCCTCCTCCTCCTCCTCCTCCTCCTCCTCCTCCTCCTCCTCCTCCTCCTCCTCCTCCTCCTCCTTCTTCTTCTTCCTTATATAAATTTTTTTTCTTTTCTAAAACTTTTTTTAATCTTTAATTTTAGCCTTTTTTGAAAAAAATTGTTTTCCAGTAACTGTTTTTTCCTCTTATAATTTTTATTTTAGGGATACGTGAGTGTGCGTTTTTCTTTCTTTTTTTGTTTTCTTTCTCTTTTTTCTTTTTTAATTATCTTTTTGTTTTTTGTTTAGCTCTACTGAACTTCTGATCTTTTTTCTTCCTTTCTTATCCTTTTCCTCTCTTTCGTTCTTCTTTATGTGACTTAATTCTTGTCCTGCACATCCTCAGATAAACCCGTAGTTGACTATTAGACCCTATCCCCCATTGTGTACACACTTAATCCACAAATTTATTACTCAATTCAAAACCTCTGAGACTTAAATTCCTTAATAGCAGTACTACCTCTTTATACCTATATAATATTTTAAGCATTTTTATTTTTAAGTTTTTCACATCTCCTTTATATCCCTCCCCTTCTCTCAATATATTCACGTTCTTCTCTAAATAGATTGTTTTCGTCTGCATAATATTATTAATTTTTACTTTTCTATGTTTTCTGGTCTCTTTTCCCTTTCTCTTTTTCCTTTTTTCCTCTCCCTCTACTTTCATCCTACCCAACCTATTTCCTGCTTTGAGATTAGGACTTAGTTAACTCTCCCTGTGCCTCCCCACATCAATCTATTCCTATTTTTTACCCACATCTCTCCCTAACCCTAATAATTTCTGGTTTTCCAAATTCTTCTTTGAGGTTCGTAGCCCATTAACATATAGTTGTTTGATGTTGAATAGATGTATCTGTTGAACTAGATTGTATCTGTAGACTATTGACTGTGCAAATTCAGATTTTGGTTGATGCTTGCCTTAAGATAGTGTTCTAGCACAAAACTGGTGCTATTTTCATCTCAAATGGGCAGAGTAAGCTGGAAAAACACAAGAAAAATGGCAAATCCGGGTATCTCAATTCCCAATCTTGATAATCAGGGGACAGAACAGATAATGAATAATCCAGAGGAGAGTTCCCAAATAGCTCTACAAACACTGCTGGCAAACATGATAAATGAAAAGATTGAAAACATACAAAGAACTCTGTATGAGCGTGATAGGGAGAGAGAGGAGGCAATCCAAAAGTTTATACCAGAATATCATAAGTGTGAGGAAGCTACTCAAAAGCTGATACAGGATTTGCGTGAGCAGCTTGAGTATACTCAAAGAGAAAGGCAGGAATGGTGTGAGCAGGCTGAAAACACTCAAAGAGAACTACAGGAATCCCATGAATGGGAGGAAGCTAATCAAAGAGTAATACAGGAATTGAGAGAGCAGGAAGAGAATATACAAAGATCACTAAAGACATTCATGGAATCCATTAACAAAGAGCTGAAGGAAGTCAGGGAGACCACAAAGGGAATGCTGAATGGAACCCAACAGAAGGAATGGGAGTCCAAGGAAACCATAACCCATCAACTAAGTGATTTGAGAATAAACACTGAACACCAAATTAAGGAAGTAAAGAAGTTCATACAAGATCTAAAACAAAGCTTCAACAAAGAATTTGAAGCCATCAAAGCTGAGCAATTAGAAGGAAAAGAGATAAAAAACAAAGTAGAAAGTCTTGACAGCAGGTTAGACCATGCAGAAGATCGAATCTCAGGGATTGAAGACAGCCTAGATATTATATGTTGAGAGCCCTGCAGGGAGTCTCTCTGCTGATAAGCTTGACTATCTCGCTGGAACATCTCTCGAGGCTGTTTACAGAATCTGGTCCTTTCATCCTGCCCCAAACAAAGACCAGGTAGCTGCTATCAACCACCTTTTCACATTGCCCTAAGCAAACATCCTGCAGCTGCTATGGCCAATGAAAAAGCTTCCTTATTTTAAGCATATAAATACCCCTGTGTGAAAAATAAAATTTGGCAGCTTGATCAGAATCCTTGTCTTGCTGTCATTCTTCATGTCTCTTGTCCCTTCATTCCTTCTCGCTTAGGTTCATTGCCCTCGTTGAAGTCCTGCGGGTCGGGACAATTATAGAGAAAGAACATACAACCATCCAAGACAAGTCCAAGAAATATGATAGATCTATCCAACACTTGGAAGACACCATCAGAAGGCCTAATCTAAGGATAATAGGTGTAGAGGAGCACCTAGAAACAGAAGTTAATGGTCTAGGAAATTTGTTTAACAGGATCCTAGCAGAGAACTTCCCAAACATGCAAAAAGATAGGCCTATTCAGATACAAGAAGCTTTTAGAACCCCAAATAGACCAGACCAGAATAGGACATCCCACCGTCACATTATAATCCACACAGACCAAGATCCTTAAAGCTGTCAAGGAGAAAATATTAATCACCTATAAAAGGAAACCAATTAGAATCACCTCAGATTTCTCAGCAGAGACAATCAAGCAAGAAGAGCCTGGAATGATGTATGCCATGCCCTAAAAACAAACAACTATCAACCAAGAATACTGTACCCAGCTAAACTCTCCTTCATAACTGAAGGCCAAATAAAAACCTTCCATAGCAAAGAAAAATTGAAACAATACATCTCCACCAAACCAGCCCTACAAAAGATTCTTAAAGATGTCCTACACATAGAAAACCAACAAGACCACAATAAAGGCCAAGAAACTGCACCCAAACTGAGAATCCAAGAACCACAGGAAGAACCCAGTTTTCGCAGCCCCCAAGAAGGTGGATAACATGTCAGGAACTCCCAAATACCTCTCAGTCCTATCTCTTAACATTAACAGACTTAACTCTCCAATTAAGCGACATAGACTGTCTAGTTGGATTAAAAAGCAAGACCTTTCTATTTGCTGCCTTCAGGAGTCACATCTTGCCCGTAGAAACAAACACATTTTCTTTTTTTTTTTATATATATATATATTTTTTGTCCGGTCATGGGGCCTGAACTCTGGGCCTGGGCACTGTCCCTCAGCTCTTCAGCTCAAGGCTAGTGCTCTACCACTTGAGCCACAGCGCCACTTCCGGCTTTTTTTCATTTTGCTTATGTGGTGCTGAGGAATCGAACCCAGGGCCTCAGGCATGCAAGGCAAGCGCTCTACCACTGAGCCACCTTCCCAGCCCAACAAACACATTTTCAATGTGAAAGGCTGGAACAAAATCTACCAAGCAAACGGTCCCCATAAACAGTCGGGAGTTGCAATCCTAATATCAGATAAAATAGACTTCAAATTAAAATTCGTGAGAAGAGATAAAGAAGGTCGCTACATACTAATTAAGGGATCTCTCCTTCAGGAGGATATTACAATTCTAAATATCCAAACAATGGAGCACCCAAATTTATCCAAGAAACACTACTTTCCCTCAAATCCCATATAGATCCAAAGACATTAATTGGTGGGGATTTTAACACACCACTCTCCCCACTAGATAGATTAACTCGGCAAAAACTCAACAGAGAAACCGCAGATCTAAACAGCTGCATAGATCAACTAGATTTAACAGACATCTACCGAATATTTCACCCAGCAGCATCAGAATACATGTTTTTCTCAGCAGCACATGGAACATTTTCTAAAATAGACCACATTTTAGGCCACAAAGCAAACTTGTCTAAATTCAGAAACATTGAAATTATACCTTGCATTCTCTCTGACCACAAGCAAATAAAATTAGAACTCAACACGAAAAGCCACCAAAGAAAGTCTGGTATCACATGGAGGCTGACCAACACACTGCTGAATCACAAGTGGGTCATGGAAGAGATTAGAAAGGAAATTCAAATGTTCATGCTATTCAACAAAAATGAACACACAAATTACCACCTCCTCTGGGACACAGCAAAGGCAGTACTCAGAGGCAAGTTTATAGCTCTGAGCTCGTACATCAACAAATTGGAGAGATCTGAAACCAACAATTTAATGACACATCTAAATCTCCTTGAAAAAGAGCAGCAAGATAAACCCCAATCCAGTAGACGGAAAGAAATAATTAAAATTAAATCAGAATTAAATGAATTAGAATCCAAAAAAACTATAGAAAGAATCAACAAAACAAAGAGTTGGTTCTTCGAAAAAATTAACAAAATTAACAAAATTGACCCTTAGCAAATCTTATCAGAAAAAGAAGAGAACACACCCAAATAAATAAACTCAGAGATGAGAATGGAAACATCACCACGGAAACAACCAAGATTCAGAACATTATAAGGGAATACTTCTCAAAACTTTATGCTAATAAGTTTGAGAACTTGACAGAAATGGACCTTTTCCTAGCAAACATTGACATGCCAAAACTAAACCAAGATGAGTTAAACCATCTTAACATGCCCATATCAAGCATTGAAATAGAAACAGCAATAAGAGACCTCCCAGCTAAGAAAAGTCCAGGACCAGATGGTTTTACAGTGGAATTTTACAAGGCCTTCAAAGCAGAGCTCACACCAATACTCTTCCAACTCTTCAATGAAATTGAAAGAGAAAGTTCACTACCGAACACATTCTATGAAGCCATCATAACCCTCATCCCAAAACCAGGCAGGGACTCATCAAAGAAAGAGAACTATAGACCCATTTCTTTGATGAACATTGATACAAAACTTCTCAACAAAATTTTGGCCAATCGACTTCAACAATTCATCCAAAAAATCATACACCACGATCAAAAGGATTCATTTCAGGGATGCAAAGCTGGTTCAATATATGCAAATCAATTAATATTATTCATCACATCAACAGGAGCAAGAATAAGAACCACATGGTTATCTCAATAGATGCAGAAAAAGCATTCGACAAGATCCAACACCCCTTTATGATGAAGGTTTTGGAAAAATTAGGAATCCACGGAACATTCCTCAATACAATAAAGGCTGTATATGACAAACCTACAGCCAGCATTATACTTAATGGTGAAAAACTAAAGCCATTTCCTCTTAACTCAAGAACAAGACAAGGATGTCCACTCTCTCCACTTCTCTTCAATCTAGTATTAGACTGCCTAGCTACAGCAATAAGACAAGATGCAGACATAAAGGGGATCCAAATAGGGAAAGAAGAAATAAAACTCTCCCTCTTTGCAGATGACATGATCTTGTATTTAAAGAATCCCATAGATTCCACTCCCAAATTACTCAAGCTGATTCAAAACTTTGGCAAAGTAGCAGGGTATAAAATTAACCCCCCAAAATCAATGGCTTTTCTGTATGCCAACAATGAGAAAAGTGTGGCTGAAATTAGGAAAGAAACTCCATTTGTAATAGCCCCACAAAAAATAAAATACCTAGGAATTAACCAAAGAAGTGAAGGACATCTATGATGAAAACTTTAAAATCTTGAAAAAGGAAATCAAAACAGAACTTGGAAAATGGCAAAACCTCCCATGGTCCTGGATTGGAAAGATTAACATGGTGAAAATGGCAATACTTCCCAAAGCTATCTACAAATTCAACGCGATACCTATCAAAATTCCAACCTCATTCTTCAAGGAAATAGAAGAGGCAATCCAAAAATTCATATGGAACAATAAAAGACCCCAAATAGCAAAAACGCTCTTCAATGGAAAGAACACTGCTGGAAGAATATCAATACCAAATTTCAAACTCTACTTATAAAGCCATAGTAATCAAAACAGCTTGGTATTGGCATAAGAACAGACCCCAGGACCAATGGAATAGAATTGAAAACCCAGAAATGAACCTACAGACCTATAGCCATCTAATCTTCGATAAGGGAGCTAAAACAATAGAATGGAAGAAAGACAGCCTCTTCAGTAAATGGTGCTGGCAAAATTGGTTAGCTACTTGTAGAAAACTAAAGCTAGATCCTTATATATCACCCTGCACCAGAATCAACTCCAAATGGATCAAAGACCTCGAAGTCAAAGCAGACACTCTGAAAACATTACAGGATGGAATAGGAAAAACCCTAGGTCTCCTTGGCTCAGGCCGAAATTTTCTGAATAGAGACCCGGAAACACAACAAATCAAAGAAAGGTTGGACAAATGGGATTGCATGAAGTTGCAGAGCTTCTGCATGGCAAAGGACATAGCTAGCAAGATCAATAGAAAGCCCACGGATTGGGAGAAGATCTTCACTAGCCATACAACAGACAAGGGTCTCATATCTAAAATACACTTGGAACTCAAAAAATTAAATCCCCCAACAACAAATCCTCAAAGAAACAACTGCCCAATAAATAAGTGGGCTAAAGACTTAAAGAGAAACTTCTCTGAAGAAGAAAGAAGGATGGCCAATAGACACATGAAGAAATGCTCAACATCCCTAGCCATAAAAGAAATGCAAATCAAAACAACATTGAGATACCACCTCACTCCATTTAGAATGGCAAAAATCAAGAACTCTAACAACAACAGATGCTGGAGGGGATGTGGACAGAAGGGAACCTTACTTCATTGTTGGTGGGAATGTAAACTTGTTCAACCACTTTGGAAAGCAGTATGGAGGTTCCTCAAAAGACTTCACATAGAGCTCCCCTATGACCCAGCAATCCCACTTTTGGGCATTTACCCAAATGTTTACAAACAAGACCACACTAAAGCTACCAGCACAACTATGTTTATTGCAGCATTATTTACCATAGCTAAGATATGGAACCAACCCAGATGCCCCTCAGTAGATGAATGGATCAAGAAAATGTGGTATATATACACAATGGAATTCTATGCCTCCATCAGAAAGAATGACATTGACCCATTTGTTAGGAAATGGAAAAACTTGGAAAAAATTATATTAAGTGAAGTAAGCCAGGCCCAAAGAAACATAGGTCCCATGGTTTCCCTTATTTGCAATATCTAGTATATGTATGAGTCAAGCGGAAAAGGTCAGATAATGTGATGTTAGGAAAATGAATCCTTAGATATGTATTTTAATGTTTTTTTCTTTCATGCATTTGTTTCTAAAGCATTTATAAGATTATCTCTTTGTTGCTTTGTATGTCCCTCCCCCACAGTATAACCCCTGCTTTCACTATATTTGATGTCAGTATAACTTGTGGAAGAGATGGGGAAAAACAAGTCGTTTAAGGATACAGGTGGACCTGTTGCAACAATGAGAAGTACAAGTTGTCATGTCGAAAACGAGCTTTACAACGTTGGTGGGGGGGGAGGGGGGGAGGATTGGGGGGTGGGGTGGGGGGGGAGGCTGGGAAGGGATGTGAAGGGTAAACAAAGGAGGAGGCTGCAATGCTTGATAAGAAATGTATGCATTATCCTGCCCATGTAATTGTAACCCCTCTGTACAGTATGTTCACAAAAAAAATAAAATTAAATTAAAAAAAAAAAAGTTTGTGAGATTCCAATAAACCACCAGAAAACTGGAAGTGGTGCTGTCACTCAAGTGGTAGAGTGCTCACCGTGAACTGAAGAGCTAAAGGACAGTACCCAGGCCCAGAGTTCAAGCCCCACGACTAATAAAAACAAAACAAAACAAAACAAAAAAAGAAGAGAGACAAAGGGAACGCCAGGAAATTATTCATAATGAAGATGATTGGTTTCTCCTTCCTCATAATGTTGTGTGTGTGATGACCCATTATGAAAAGGACCACACAGAATCAACTATTCTCTTCCACTTCAAAGAGTACTAGCCAGCAAATGCAATCTGTTTATTCAGAGCAGAGAAGGTCCCATAGGTTCTCAGGCCTTTGAGATTACAAATAGAAGGCTTGTTAAAGAAACCCTTCAGCCACCCCACTGAAATATAGTGAGATTGAGAAGTGGATGGATGTAGAACTAAAAATCTAGTTCAGGTGGATCTGTCCTGGAATTGATTTTTTAAATTGATTTTTTTAAAAAAGTTTGTGCTTGTGTGGTGTTTGTGTGTGTATTTTACTTTGCCAAGAATTCTCTATGCTCCTTGGCAGAAAGCTCAAGAGGACTTTATTCAGTCCTGTTCATTAGTCTATTTCTTCCAGAGCTCAAAGGCAATGGTTCTTCATTAATCATAAACCTGAAGAAGTTTCACAGTCACCATGAACAAGTGTTCATGCTCCAATAGAGTGGGAAACTACTCCTGTAAGAAGGTCACTATTATAGAGCGACGGATTTGCCCAAGTAAATACTGCTTGTTAATTTTGTGTTTAATGTCCCATTAAAAAAAAAAAAAAGAAATCAGGGTCAGCCAGTTATCTATGCCTGTGATCCTCGCTATGTAGGAAGTAGAGTTAGGAGAATCATGGTTTAAGGTTAATCCAGGTAGCGTTAGCAAGACAATTTGGGCAACCTAGGTTAATGGTTTGAATAAATGACTAATAAGTAGTATTAACTAGTTTATTATAGTTCAATGGTTAATAATTTGATCATGCGCTAAGCATAATGAAAAATGGGGACTCTTAGTGATGAACTGAATGTATAGTGCCTTGTGAGGTAGAATGAACTTTAGAGTCGGGGTGGAATGTTAAACTTCTCAGCTGGGTTGTCCCACAGTCTCATGAGCTTCAGGCTTGGCTGCCAGCAGGTGGCACTATTGGAATGTGGTAGAAATTTAGGTTGTGCCATCTGTTGGGGGAGGTTCCGTCGTTGGTGTGGTCTTTAAGGGACATGGGGACTCTGGCCCATTCATCTCTTTGCTTTCTGCTCTGTCTTTGCAGAGGACAAGACAATGGATCAAGTAACACTGGACTGAAACGTCTAAAACTGTGAGAAGTCAAACTTTCCTCTCAAGGTTTTTTTTTTTTTTTTTTTTTTTTTAAATCTTAGGTGTTTTAGCAATGTGACGAACACTGGACTAAAATATTAGTATCATCTTTAAATAAATGTGGAATTATTTTTCAATTTGTCTCAAAAAGTGTGACTTAAAAAACTGTCTTTACTCCATCAGTTTGAAAAGAAGACTTGTTTAAAAACCTCTCTTACGGGGCTGGGAAGGTGGCTCAGTGGTAGAGCGTTTGCCTTGCATGCATGAGGTCCTGGGTTTGATTCCTCAGTACCACATAAGCAAAAAAGAAAAAAGCCGGAAGTGGTGTTGTGGCTCAACTGGTAGAGCGCTAGCCTTGAGCTGAAGAGCTGAGGGACAGTGCCCAGGCCCAGAGTTCAGGCCCCCTGACTGGACACCCCCCCCCCAAAAAAAAAAAACAAAACTCTTACACAATGGACTTTTACACAGCCAGTAGAAAGAATAAAATAAAGTCATTTGCAGGGAAATAGACAAATCATGTTAAGTGAGATAAGCCAAGCTCAGAGAGACAAATAATTCATGTTCTCTCTGATATGTGGAAGTTAGATCTAAAATGCACTGGGAAATGACAAATTATACAGGATTCTAGATATGTACACACAGTAAGGCCAAAAGAGCATACACTTAGGAGAGAACACAAAATTACAATGCCTAAGTGCCTCTTTATCTTTATATAAAATAATAAATATACTGAAATGAACACCAAGATATAGAAACAAGAGACTTCTCCCCCCACCTTTTTTTTTTTTAGTTTTTATGACAACTGCCTTCTTTTCTTTATGTATGGCATATTCATGAGTACATCTTTGGGAGAGTTTGGGGCAGGGCGCAGAACTCGGGGGAAAAAGGGTGAAAAAGTACAGTATAGAGTGCACTGGACATTGATAAAAGTGAACTATCCAACTAGTGGACGGAGATGGGAGGGAGGGCCTGAGAATGAACGAATGAACAGAAGATACTGTATGAAAGGAAATGTACTCATTACCCGACTCATGTAATTATTATTTGTCTCAACCCGCCCGCTGGGACTGGGGATGAGGCAGTAATGGAGACCGGGCTATGGAATTGAGGATTGGGGTATTGGAATTGGGGTATCAGGGGATCTGTAGCCTTCTGCCAGCTTCAGATTCCAAGGTTTCATTCACCAAAGTTTTTATTGTGTTTCATACAGGGAAGTATGTGCAGATAGTAAGATATAAACATCAACATGACAATATTCTGTATGCAAGTGGTAGATGACTTCTTCATCTCCAGAACTAGAGCTAAACAGTAAAGAGCTTACAATTTGCATAAACTTTGGTCTACACCTCCAGGCTCTGGGGCAGTTTAGGGTCCAATTAGCCTACACCTAGGATAGAAATCTGAATTTTAGTTAAGCCAGGACTGATTGGCCTTTTCAGGAAACTGTCAGTGTCTGTGAGTATGTTGGAAGAAGGCTTTCCAAGCTTGCAATCCTTTCAGGTCTCACAGCTTGGTTTTACCAGCTCTCACAGTAATTCCTCTGTACATCACCTCTAGAATAACAATAAATTTAAAAAACAGAAACCTGTCCTATCTTCCATGCTATTTGGAATATCCCCCAAAGTCTCATTTGTTAAAAACTTCTCTAGATCTTGGTGTGACTGGGAGGGGAATGACATTTTAGAAGATGAAGTCTAGTAAGAGGAAGTAGATCACTAGGGGCACGCCTTGGAAAGGGACATTGAATCCAGTGATTCTTCTCATTCTCCTCTCCCTCTCTCTTTCCCTCCTTCCTCGCTCTTTCTATCCCCCTCTCTGTCTTTCAATATCCCTTTTTCCTTCCCTCCAACTTCCTCCCTCTCTCTTACTCCTCCTACCCCCCTCTCTTTCTCTCCACCCCCCCCCAGCCCTCCTGCCCACCATGAATAGAGCAACTCTTCTCCAGGACACCCTTCTGCTATGAGGTACAGACTCACCACAAGCCTGGAAGCAGTATAGTTGTAAGGTAAATTAAAAGTAGGTCCCCAATGAAGGACAACACCACTGTGGGATCCAGGCAGGAAGAGAAGTTATTTATTCCAAATTGCCTGCCCCACATGCATGGTGGAGAAGCACAGGGCTGAAAAGGGGCCTGCCACCCCAGGGCCAAGACTTATCTAGGACTTATCTGTGTGTGTGGGGGAGGGTAGGGAGGGGAGGTGTGGCCAGGTGTGGGAAAGGTGTGGAAACACTGGATTTGTATGAGATCTCAGAACCTGGGACCCACCCACATTCTGCTGGGAGGCAGGACCTGGGCAGCCCAGGATGTGACCTCAGAGGAGGGGAGGTGACTGCTACCAAGTATTCTAGTTACCTAGGTAACACAGACACTGGGCAGAGGATTATGCAGGAGGGGGGGAGATGTCTGCACAGGGCCTGAATAGTCAAGGGTCTATGGACTGAAAGCCCTGAATAACACTTTGCCCCTTTTCAGTGAGCTTTCTCAGGTGTTTTGTCACAGCCACACAAAGCTGAATTAACGGCACCTCACCTGGAAAAGCAGTACATAGCTACAAAAGTATTTCCTATCAGGATTCCTTTCAAGACATTCCAGTTTCCTTCAACTGTCTGATTCTGATTAAACTAGCTATTATATAGACAGTAGTTCAGTGTCAAATGTTTAAATGTGATCCATGTTTTCTAATATGTCAATTCATTAAAAAAAAATTTACTAGTACGTGGGAAGAATACTGATTTTGTTTTTCCTTTTTCTTGCTCTTTCAGTAGATCTAGGACAATTACTAGAATTGCTTAAAACTGCGTTACTTTGATGACGGTATCTTCCTGCTTTGCTTGTCTTGAGCCTTTCCTCCTGGAAAAGATACAAGAGAAACAGCAAGGCCACATGTAAATGAAAAGACACCAAGAAAACACATATCTCATGCCTTCTTTAGGAAAAGCTTATCTTTCATGTCTCCGCATTGGCCATATTAATGCCTTGCCCAAAGATTTGAAACCAGTCTCTCTGGAAGTAGTTGCAAAGGCAGTTCTGGTCATTTCTACTACAAATTGTATACATTTTGACATAGTCCAAGAGGAGTGGGGTGTGTGGGAAAATTGGGATGCATACCAAGGTCAAAATCCTCCTCATTCTTCATTTTTAAACCCTTTATAGCTAGTGCTGGTGGTTCATGCCTGTAATCCTACCTACTTAGGAGGCTGAGATCTGAGGATCCCATTTCAAAGTCAGCCTGGGCAGGAAAGTTGTTGAGACCCTTAGCTCCAATTAACTACCAGAAAACTGGAAGTAGTGCTGTGGCTCAATGTAGTAGAGTGCTAACTTTGAGCAAAAGAGTTCATGGACAGTGCCAAGACCCCGAGTTCAAGCACAACAAGAACAAAAAGAAAAAAAAAAAGAAATCCTTTATTCACCACTCCCTTCTGAAAGATTAAAAATTAGAGTTACATTTTACAATTGCTAACTGCTGATTTCGCTTTTGTAAACTTGCTCGTGCTAGCACCCCCCCTCCCTTCCCCCCCCTCCCGCCTTTCTGGAAATAAGAAATTGAGTAAAAAGTCTCGGAGTCCAGATGCGGCCCCGGGACAAGGTCTGTGGTCATAGATAAAGAACAAACAGGTATATGTTTTTCTAGTTTCTGTTTGGAAATTCCCTAAGTGGCCAAATGGGACCCAAGATAAGGACCACCTGTCCAGCAAACTAGGCCAAATGTTAATCAATCACAAGCCTGTAACCGCTGCTCGGGGCTCTCTCCCTTGCCAAGGCAGAGAGACCGTTTGCTGCGCAAACGCTGAATAAACTCCTCTTGCTTATTGCATCTCCCGGCCTGGAGTCTGAGTTTCTGGGGCGCCCTCCCGTTGACGAAAGTATCCTAAGGAACTAGGGTCTTTCACCTTCCTCTCTTTTGTGAACACCTTCATTCACAATGAATCGCACAGACAACACAATTAGACTTTTCCCCAACTCTACATAGTCATTTGCCAGAGGTTCTCTAGAGCTTTCTGTGATCTCCCCCAAGTGATGGAGCAGATCTGAAGCTACAGGAAATGCTGACTGCAAGCACCTTATCACCACTTACTAGGATGGGAGGTTCCAGTGTCTAGAAGGTTGTACAGGGTGCTAATGTTTGTATCTGCATGTTTGTACCATATTTAATGCGAGAAAAGCAATCTTTGCCATCAAATTAAAATGTCTCCATCTTGTTAGTATTATGCCCACCTTTGGTCTTCAGCTCCACCCAGACCTGAGCCCCTCCCATCCCTGGAGTTCCCACCATACAGCTGGCCCCTCCCTCTCTCCGCCCAGATCCACCTGGCTCCAATCTACCTCATTCTGACCCTCAGGCCTTCCTGCTGCCTGGATAGGGACATGCCATGTGCTTTCTCTTTGGGGAAATACGGCTCCTCTAATAAACCTTGTAATAATCTTTTTCCTGTGCCTGTCTGCCTCTGTGTGCTCCCGTGGGATGGATGTGTGGGACCCTTCATTCGTGGTGGCCCATACGGTGATAGGCTCCCCAGTGAATTTGCTCCCCCTCTACTTCAGAAGGAGGTCTGACCACCTGCCCCGGGACCTGTCCCAATATCCTATACTCTGGTTGCCAGAAGACCACCAAGGTAACTTTCTCCTGACCGAGTACTCTACCTGCCCATCCAACACTGCTAATTAAGTCCTACTCAGGTTAGTAACCAGTAACTGGAGTTCTGGGTTTCCAATTTCTGTAGTTCTGTCTGTAAGGCCACCTAGGTCTTCGTGGGCTAACCAAGCCCCACCCCTGCCATCTGACTGAAATCTTGGCCAAGTGCCCAGAACTCTCTGCTAGGGCCTACCGTGGCCAAGGGCGACATTTCTCTCTGGTGCCCCCCACCCCCTGCTATTACGAGCCAAATACCACAGGTGTGCAAGTGTAGAGACTGCATCTGTTGGAGATGGTTGTAAGACTAAGCCTTTTGTGTCTGTTTACAAAAATATCTGGTTAGTAAAAAAAGTTGTCATTTTGGTAAATTGTCCTGGGCTATTGTCTAAACAGTTTTAAAAACCAACGAGGCCAAAGCCTGCCAAGCCTATGTAATGTATCCTTAACCAGTCTGTGTAGAAATGTGCAGCCCAGCGCAAAGTGTGACAGTCCCTTGGAGCCACTGAGAGACCCTGCTTGCTGCTGCTGCTGCTGCAGCACACCCTAATGGGTAAAGTTCGATGACAGCCTGACAGTTACCTGGAGGAAATCTACATCGTCACCTAGACTACCTCCACCATGGTAAAAGTAGACTGAACTGCCTGGTTCCATCACTTGAGACTGCATCCTGGTTGAAAGCTGCTGAAACTGAAATCTTGTGGGACATTCTTTTGGGTGATATCCAGAAACCCTCTCTATTCCCATAGTGGACATTGGGGACAAGGATATCACTGGTTTGCTTGCCTTAGACACTTCAGTGCATAGTGACTGGAAATCCACTCGTATAGCCACAGCCTAGTTTGGCTCTGGTATGGTGATTACCTGCTGAGTGTGTTATCAATATAGGTAGTGAAAGGAATGAGACCCAGCCCTGCTCTTAGCCTTAAAATCTAGCAAGCTTCTGTATCACAGTGGTGCCTTGAGGCTGTTCTGAGATAACTTGGTTGGGGGGGGGGGGAGAAGCAGTTTTAAATTCTAGCCACAAAGAAGCTCAAGGAATTGTAAAGAAGAGGAGGGTAGTAAAGAAAGTCTTGGGAAAGATTTGGGAAGCAATTGTTATCCTCTGGATAAGAAGGGTTTTAAAAAGTAAGGATTATCTTAAAATGTTTATTAAAAAAGGAAGACAGACCTCAGAAAGTTTAAGTATGTAACAAATGGTATGAGTATGTCTAAAAAATTGGAGCTTACGAGTACAGCTGGTATAAAATTAAGTTAGCTGTGATATATGGAGTCAGGACTGGTGGAAAAAAAATGTAAGGGCCTTTGGTACTGTTAATTTTGTTACTCACGATCGGACCTTGTAAAAAAAGAGATGGTGCAGTCCATCTATTAGTTCTGAGATCCCAATACCAAACTGTAAATATAAAAGACTGTGCCAATTAGGGGACCATGATTGGTTCCTGATGCTCTAGAAGAATAGAGAATGGAAAATGAAAACCTAAGCAATTCCATTTTACTTAAGACCCCATCTCAGTTCTGTGACTTAACTCGTGGCCCACTTTAGCCACAATGCTAGGAATTTATGACAGAAAGCCATGCACAATTCTTGGCGCCATAGATGGCGTTTGCTTAAGGCAGGTGTTAGCTCCCAAGTGGCGTTGCCCCCAGCGACCTAGGGCTAAGAGTTTCGGTTCCGATAATTTTCTGATAAATTTCAGAGCCCAGGGTGAGACATGCCATGCATTCTGTTGGTCCAGGTGTGACTCAAAACTGTTTTTTTTTTTTTTTTGTCAAGCTATGGACCAAGGACATTTTTCTGTAAAGGTCAACCAATCATATTTGCCCAGCTTAGCTTGCTTTAAATGTTAACCAATCATGTAATTTCTTATGTAAAAGTTCCTTAAAGTTGTTTGTCCAATACTATAAAAACTGTGCTGTTTCTATGCTTGGGACCTCTTAGCATCATCGGTTAACGAGTGCGCGGAGGACCAAGCTCAAACTTGCAATAAACAACTCTTTGCTGTTTGCATTGATCGTGGTCTCTGGTGAGGGGGCATCCGAAAATGGGGTACTTCACCACCACATGGGATGCTCTGTGGCGAGCACTTGGCTCTTGGCCACTACTACCATGGAAAGGACACCAACTAAATTTCTTTACATTAAGGCCACCTGGACCTTGGGAGGGGGGTGCTGCTGAGCCCCCCATCAGAGTCAAATTTGGCCCCAAATGTAAAACTCCACTACTGTAAGCTCTCGGGCAAGTAAAACACTTTCTCCCCTTAAACTCTGCATTTGCTCTTCTAAAATTAGCTTCTGGTAACCTCTCTCTTCTTCCAACTAAAGGTATCCAAAGGTCAATTGATAGGTAAAATGCTCTAAACTATTGGTACAAAACTAGAGTTGAGTACTGGGTGGGTCAAAGGTGGTCAAATTTTGGGCCCCTGGGAATCCCCTCCCCCCCAGCACTCTTCCATACAATTATTAGATAAACTAAATGCCTTGGTAAATCCCTGAAAGAATGTAGCCCAGAAATAGTTGGTTTATACTCATTAAATTAAAAAAATGGATGAGTTTAACTTTAAATTCCATAAAAAGGTCAACAAGTTTGGATACTACCAAAAGTGTAAAAAATTATTACATTGTTTTAAACAATGATTAAATTCTGTTAAATCTTCTCACTAGCATTGAGCATGTGGTGGATGCACCATCTTGGCATCATGGTAATTCAACTGCTGTTTTGCACCTACTCAACTTGATTCTGTGACCCTCCCCACACTGACTTGTCCAGTGGCGCCATTATACTATGCCATGTATCTGTTCATGTCTCCTGTTTACTAGAAGTTTCTTGTTGTTGACAAAGTTTTGTATTTTAAACTGATCACATGGTTCCATCATAATTGGGCAAAGTAATACCACTAAAATTCCAAAACTTGAAACAGCCAATTTTATTTTTATTTATTTATTTATTTATTTTTTTGGTCCAGTTGTGGGGCCTGAACTCTGGGCCTGGGCACTGTCCCTCAGCTCTTCAGCTCAAGGCTAGCACTCTACCACTTGATCCACAGCACCACTTCTGGGTTTTTTCTTTTTGCGTATGTGGTGCTGAGGAATGGAACCCAGGGCCTCAGGCATGCAAGGCAAGCACTCTACCACTGAGCCACCTTCCCAGCCCTAGTCTTGCCTTTGTTACCTGCTATTTGTATTTATAGTAGCTTCTGACTGGTACTCCCAACCAGTCCATTATACTCTCTCTTACCCAGTTGCCCAAAAGACCCTAGATACCCCATTCCTGCCACCTTCCTGTCCTGAGCCCAGTTATTCCTCCTTCCCTGTAATGTGCCACAACGGGGCTTAACTTTTCCGGCCCATGGCCAATGTGTGTTCTCCTATGCCATTCATGTTTACTGACCGTGCCACCTTGTCAGCTTTTGCCTGACCTTTCTAAAAGTCTCTTTCGACAGGACCTGGACCCTAAAGACCCAGCTCCAGGGATTCCTTGATGCTCCCAGGCCAGCAGAAAGTAGCCAAAAGAGCCCAAGACACCTATTGGTTCTGGTGCCTTTAAATATCTCTCCTACCTCCTCCTCAGATTACTGTGATCCAAGCAGGAAAAGTCTTATTCTCCCTCCTCCAGGATGCCCGGAGTCAGGTACCATGCTATATTTCCAGTCCGAAACAGAAAAGGCAATTTCAGGTCTTTGATTGTCCCTTCTGGAAATCAATCCCTCCATGACATACTCCTCTCTTGGGGTACTGACAACAATTTTTTGCCTTTTATTAGTTCTGTCTTACATTTAGATAACTATTGTCTTTCAAAAAGGAGGATCTTTACCAACCATTGTCAAGCAGATGCTTCCTGGCCCAGCAATGAAAAAGGGACCTCTGACTACTTCACCCTTTTACAGCAGGAAGTAGCTCCAGAGGAAACAACCTCTGCCCATACCCCCTGGCCTGGTATCCCCTGTTTTTATTAAACAACACGGTGGGGAATGTTAGTATTATGCTCAACTTTGGTCCTCAGCTCTACCCAGACCTGAGCCGCTCCCATCCCTGGAGTTCCCTCCTTACAGCTGGCCCCTTCCTTTCTCTGCCCAGTTCCACCTGGGCTCCCCTCTACCTCACTTCAGACCCTCAGACCCTCCTGCTACCTGGACAGGGACAGGTGCCATGTACTCCTGCTTGGGGCAAATATGGCTCCTCTAATGAACCTTGTAATAATCTTTCTCCTGTGCCTGCCTACCTGCCAGTCCCTTGGGACGGATATGTGGGACCCTTCACTTGTAACCACTTTATACTAATATATTCTGGAATTATTTGCTTGTTCATTTCAATTGTAACTACCTTCTGTTTGTAAACAGCCAGCAATGTCAAAAGTAGGAGTCCTTACCAATGGAGTTGAAGATTAGACATTCTTCCTTAACGTGGGAACTCTGTGCTGACTTACCAGCCTCCTCCAACTGTGCCCATCAGCAGTGTCCCTATTCCCAACCCTATTTCCAGCCAGCTGTGATGAGAACAATGTATACCTTTGCCCATTCCCTAGCAGCGTTCTTTCACTGATGCCTAGAGTGTTCTCTAACTTCCTTGTATTTATTACCCCATCACCCTGATAACTGATTGTAAAGAAAATGTGAGCCTGACTCCTTAGCAAAAAGGAGAAGGGGCAGCATTACCCTTTGGGTTAGGCCAAACTGAGCTGGCCACTCTGCCCAGGGCACCGGCCTAGCTCTGGGGAGAGTGGCAGATCACCCTTGTATACAGAAGTAAAATGCCTTGACAAACTCTGTCTTTTGGGTATCTATTAATTTTGTGACACTGGAGGGGTATGCTTCCAACACTAAAATGGACAGGGTCATATTGGGATATATAGGGGAGAAGGAAATTTCCCTTACTTAGTACTTGTCTTGCTGTTACCCTCTGTGTAATCTAGAAAGCCTCCTAACACAAAACACATAAATGGATAAGATGAAACTAAACCATAATAGATATGATACTTCCTGTACCAATGGCACTGACTGGTTAGAAAGAGCCTCTCTAGGTCTGTTGGGAAACCATGGCCCTGAGTGGTGTTTGGCCTTCCTCCTCCCAGACCCATAGCACAGGACTTCGTGAGGAACAGCCAGAAGTTTAACTCACTCATTTTCCACATCTTGGATGGAGTCAGGCAGTGGTTGGTTCCTGGTTTCAGGAAGGAGGAGGACTATAAAGCCACCAAGAACAGAGAAGGCACCATAGATGATCCAGGGCAAGGGAGCAGAATAAACTGCGAGAATCATCAACAGGGGAGCCAGTGAGGACCCAAGGCTACCAGCAATTCCAATGATTCTTAAAGCTGTGGCCCTTAGAGCACAAAGCACAATACAGAAATAACATGTTAGAAATACTCACGTGGACTGTGGCACTTGTGACTTATGTTATGGGATTGAGGAAGCAGTGTATTTAGACATATGGAGATTGTGGACTGACTCTAGCCTTTGAAATTCCTGTTGCTTTGCTAGCATTTCCTCACAGCATACATAGACATCTGTGTATCATTTAGCAATGCCACTCTTCATGGCATCTACTTTTAAGAAATACCAAAGATTACAGGAGTGGGGCACCAATGGCTCATGCCTCTAATCCTAGTTACTTAGGAACATGGTTCAAGGCCAGCTTGGGCAGAAAAGTCCACATGAGACTCTTCTCTCCAATTAACCACTCAAAAACTGGAAATGGCACTGTCGCTCAAGGGGTAGAGCCTTAGCCTTGAGCACAAAGAGGCTCAGGGACAGTGCCCAGGCCCCGAGTACAAGCCCGACAACTGACAAAAAAAAAACAAAACTCCAAACAACACCAAGAAGATTGCAAGAGGCCTAGAGGAATGATATAGTCAGTGGATTTCACAGTACCTTGGCAAAAGCAAGCTTTCACTCAACTGTGGCTGGAGTTGTTTTCATTGCAATGATTTGCCTTTGTGAAATATCCTGCCCCCCTTTTTTATTTTTTTAATTAGTTTGAAGAATGAAGGTGCTGAGAAAGGTCTGATCCTAACAGCAAACAGATGAGGTTCTGTACCTGATTACGGTGGGGACTAGTTCCTGTGCATGGGTTAGCAAACTGGAAAGGGAAGCACTCCCAAGTCCTCCTCCCAGAGTTGAGAAAACCAGACGGAGGGTTTGCATTTCTGGAGAGAGGAAGAACCAGAGAGAGTCAGGAAGTCCCAGCTGCCACAACCAGCATTCCCTGCTCATAATGGCAAACACCTTGATTGGAATTGTGTACAGGGTTAAAGTGTATCACAGAGGAACTAAACAGAGGCAGAGTTCCTGCAATGGATAATAAGTGATAAATGTGCCTTCTCTACACAGTTTGGTTTAGGATGGATCACTGACTCTGAATGCTTGTACTCAGTCTCCTTGTATCTCTGACATTTGCTAGAGAGGGACAGAGGTTGAGGAATTGAAGCAGAGTTCACTTTTCTCTTTTCTGCCCAGTGTCTCCTCTGTCCTTAGCATAATGTTGAACTGTCATGTGAGAAACTGCTGAGGGTGTGTGCAGGATCTATCTTGGCCCTCAAGGAGTTTACAGCCATGACCCATGTGCCCACAACATGGGGTTAGTACTGTGCAAGTCCTACATGGATGGAAAGCCTGGAGAGTAGCTAGATCTATGATGATGTGTCAACAATCTTGAGTAAAGGCTTCTTTTAGTAAGAATTTCAGAGTTTAGAAACAATAGTTTTCTCCACAATAGGAGAGCATGAGACATTGGAGTCATTATTGAGGCAAAGCAGCACACTGAAGTCCAGGCTGACATGTAAGAGGATCTGAGCCCATCAGTTTGGGATTTTACAAAACGAATTACTATTCTGTGAGTTCAGAAAAACATGGTGACCACCTGCACTTTTCTTTCTCATTATATATGTCCATTTAATTTTGTAAAATTGACTCTAAGGTAGTCTGAAGTGATCCATAACTGTTACTTGTATTTTTTCTTTATTTGAAGACAAGTAGTATCTACTTTCTCACAAGATAATTCTCCAAACTGAATTTGCATAAATGGTGCCCTGTGATGATATTCATAAGTGGATAAACAGAGTTTAGGAAATATGAATTGTCAATGAAGAGCTGGACAGAGGAAAGGACAGTATAGTGTGGTCTTAGTAGGACCAAAATACAAGATGTAGACCTAATATGTCTATTGCTGGCCTAGAGGAAAGCTGACAGAAATGACAGCTGTACCTACATACTTATCAAATATAATGAAGAAAATTATGTTAGAACCAAAATAAATTATTCTTGGCTCCTCTCCCTGCACATAAATGTCAGAATGTCACCTCAATGCCCAGATTGCTTGCAGGGAATTGTTGGAACATTTTAGAAATGTGTCATCTAGATATTTCTTTTCTACCACGTGTGTTTTCCTTACCGTGAGGCACAAGCATGGTAGCCAGAATGGAGGTCCCGACAATGAACATAAAAAAAAACTGACTTATTCTACGGCCCAGGTGATTCAGTGAAATAAGTGATACAAAATTAACTGGAATGCTCAGTACAGCAAGGAGAATCTGCAGCAGAAAAGTATTAGTTCCCAAGTGCTGGAGGTTGAGCAGCAGGCCATATCTTGACAGGAATGATGCACATCTGTAGTGAATAGAGAATAAATCATATATCACAAAGTTTACAGACTATGTCCTGTAGATTACAACAACATAGGTTGAGGTAGTCAGTTTTGGAAAACAAAGACATATTTATCACTTTATTTTCTTTCTATTTTCTTTGTCACTTTCTTTTCTTCTCTTTTTTTTTGTCGGTCATGGGACTTGAACTCTGGGCCTGGGCACTGTCCCTCAGCTCTTCAGCTCAAGGTGAGCGCTCTACCACTTGAGCCACAGTGCCACTTCCGGTTTCCTAGTGATTTATTGGATATAGGAGTCTCATGGTCTTTCCTGCCCGGGCTGGCTTGGAACCGTGATCCTCAGATCTCAGCCTCCTGAGTAGCTAGGATTACAGGCGTGAGCCACCGGCGCCCAGCTTTATTTCTTTTCTTTCTAATAATAATTTTAATATTTATTATTATGTGCCAGTTCGTGGCTTGAACTCAGGACCTGGGCACTATTTTTAGTTTTTCTTTTTTTCTGCTCTTAAGGCTGGAGCTTTCTCTCATTTGAACCACAGCTCCACTTCTGGCTTTTTTGGTGGTTAATTGGAGAGAAGAGCCTCATAGACTTTCCTGCCCAGGTTGTTAGTGTAAGGTCCGCTCCTGGATGGCTAGCAGACTCCACCCTCCTCGCAGCAAAGTCTCCACCCAGTACCTGTGTTACCTAGGCAACTGGGACACCTGGAAGAGGTCACATCTGCATCCACTGAGGTCATGTCTGAATTTGATATGGCCACAGCTTTCTCCGCCCATACCCTAGAGAAGGCCTAGCCCAGGCCCAGAGGATCTCTCTCGCTGCTCTTTTCTAGCTCTCTCTGCTCTTGCTGCTCTTTTCTAGCTCTTTCCTCTCTCTTTCCTCTCTTTCCCAGCTGTCTCTCATTCCCAGGCCTTTCCCAGCCACGTGGAGTTCCAACCTTGCCTGGTCCCAGCAGGTCTACTGAATAAACCTACCCCTTACCTGAATACCACGTGTGTGCTGCTGTTCTTACTCGGCTACCTCTTTTTAAAAACCTAACAGTTAGGATGCTGGGTTTGCTGGTGCTTGCATACAAATGATTATATTTTTAAATCATCATAAAGTAGTTGTATGCAGAAGGAGCCCTTCATTATTGTTAAGCATTTTAGAGGGCAAAGGGACATGATGAGTCTTTCTAGGGTTTTAGATTTTTCCTGTATCATGTTCCAAGTGAATGGCTTAAACTTATCCATAGAAATATTTGTCAAGATATGTACTTCTCTATATGTCTATATATATTCACTTAGCTGTTCAAAAACTTATATCTAGTAATGGGGAAAAAAAGCAACAGAGAAACTCAGAATCAAAGTCTGGTTGTGCTTAAATTTCTTAGCATCAATCTCTGGTGACAAGCATGGCATGTCATATGATAAACAATATTTCGTGCTAAAATTAGTTTTGTATCTGTTTTCAAAACCTTTGGGTATACCTAGCCATAGCAATTGTGGGCATGTTGCCCCTGCCTTTTATCTCTAAATCGACCACTCCCAAACATTGAGCCATTGAACAGGAGAAATACAAATCACTCCTCTTGAAATTGGAACAGTGAGAAGCCTACCTCACAAAGGCCAAGAGACAGATCCGCTTACGCAGGGTGGGAGCATGGAGCAGGTCGCGCAGAGAAGCTCTTTTCTTTGCCACCTCTAGCTCCTCCTTCATGGTGGTTCTCACCACCTTCAACCACAAGAACAAGAAACTCTTCAGTTGTCAGAAACTGGTGGGCATTAGAGGGAGCACCAGGCTCTCACAAAGGACAAATTCAATGCAAAGCCTTTCTGTGCAGTGGGAAGATGTAGACATCAAAAAATAAATGGCAGGGGCTGGGAAGGTGGCTCAGTGGTAGACTGCTTGCCTTGCATGCCTGAGGCCCTGGGTTTGATTCCTCAGCACCACATAAGCAAAAAGAAAAAAGCCGGAAGTGGTGCTGTGGCTCAAGCAGTAGAGTGCTAGCCTTGAGCTGAAGAGCTGAATGACAGTGTCCAGGCCCAGAGTTCAGGCCCCATGACCGGACCCCCCCCAAAAACAAACAAACAAAAAATAAATGGCAGATGGACAATCATGGCTCACACCTGCAATCCTAGTTTCTCAGGAGGCTGAGATCTGAGGATCACAGTTCAAAGCCACTCAGGGCAGGAAAAGTCTGTGAGACTCTTAACTCCAATAAACCACTCAGAAAACCCGAAGTCACTCAAGTGGTAGAGTGCTAGCCTTGAGCTGAAGAGCTGAGGGATAGTGCCTAGACCCAGAGTTCAAACCCCACAACTGACAAAAAATAAAAAAAAAAAATTGGAAGCTGGACAATCATGACTCGCCTCTGTAATCCTAGCTACTCAGGAGACTGAGATCTGAGGATCATGGTCAAAGCCAACCTGCATAGGAAAGACCATGAGACTCTTTGCTCCAATTAACAACCAACAAGCCAGAAGTGGAGCTGTGGCTCAAGTGGCAGAGTGCTAGACTTGAGCAAAGAATCTCAGAGAAAAGCCAGGTGCCAGCAGCTCACACCTGTAATCCTAGCTACTCATGAGGCTGAGGGTTGAGGATCTGAAGATTGAGGTTCAAAGCCAGTTGGGGCAGGAAAGTCCCTGTGAGATTCTTATCTCCAATTAATGACTCATAAACCAGAAATGGAGCTGTGGCTCAAAGTAGTAGAGAGCTAGCTTTGAGCAAAAGAGGTAAGGGCAGTGCCTCGGCCCTGAGTTCAAGCCCAACAATCAAAACAAAAAATCTAAGGGATAGTGCCCAGGATCTGAGTTTAGCTCCAGGAGCAGTGCATGCGCGTGCGCGTGCACACACACACACACAGAGAAATGGCAGGCATAAAAGTGGTGGGAAGGGTAACATAGAGGGTGAAGGAAGCTCAGGGAACTTCTCAGTGAGGAAAACTAAACAATCTTGAAGACAATCAGCAAAAAGCCAGGTTGGATGATAGCCTAAGTGGTAGATGGAGGAAGGGAGTATGCCAAAGAAGCCTGAAGCACTGAGTTCTAACCCTACCACCACCAAACACTTCCAGCTCAGTGCCCAACAGACTCCAGAACAAAATACAGGACTTAATTTCATTAAGCGAGGTGGTATCTTCCACATTTGATTGTGAAATCCCTTGATGTTACTACTACTACTACTACTACTACTAGTACTACTAGTACTACTATTGTTGTTATTTGAGAATGGGCTCCTAAGGAGACCTTAAACTTGGGGGCCATCCGTTGGTTGCAGTGGATGAGTCTGGCCTTCAGATATATTCAATGTCAGAATCACATATCAGAGTGAGCTGGGATTGTTCTGTAGTGTTTACTCATTTTTGCTAGTTTTCTGGGGTCTAAGACAACATTAAAATTTTGAGATATTCAGAGTGTTTCAGATGATAGATTCCAACTAATTTTAAAGGAAACACCATTGTTTGAATTGCAACTGTCTGATCTAATTTTGTATTGAGGCTTTTAAATGAGTTTCTTATTTGCCTTAAACAATTTTTCAGGCTGGGAATGTGGCTTAGTAATAGAGGGCTTGCCTAGCATGCATGAAGCCCTCGGTTCAGTTCCTCATTACCACATAAACAGAAAAAGCCAGAAGTGGCACTGTGGCTCAAGTGGTAGAATGCTAGCCTTGAGCACAGAGAGGCTAGGCTCAGGGACAGAGCTCAGGCCCTAAGCTCAAGCCAGGACCTGCAAAAACAACAACAACAACAAACCAAACAAACAACAAAACAACTTTTCATTTTCAAAGTTTGAAGCTGTTTCAAAATTTTTTGACTTTATTATATTCCCATTTAATACATTATTTATTTTCCTTATTTCAAGGAGTTGTTTGTTCATATTCTAATTCATTCAGATGTGTTATCTGGATGCTCTTTGATTCCATTGACCAATCTTTTAATCATCCTTGTGAATTTTTAGTCTTGAATTCCATCAATTCCCGGCATTAGTGTCCTTTATTGTGGATTGGTTGACTTTTAGAGGCTTCATGTTGACAATCTTTCATATTTCTAATTTTTTGCTGCTTTGCATGTTTTTGCGCAATTTTAGGTTAGAAGATTTTAAATGGTTAAAAATTTTATTGTAAAGATGCTATACAAGGGCTGGGAAGGTGGCTCAGTGGTAGAGTGCTTGCCTTGCATGCATGAGGTCCAGGGTTTGATTCCTCAGCACCACATAAGCAGAAAAAGCCGGAAGTGGCGCTGTGGCTTGAATGGTAGAGCGCTAGCTTTGAGCTGAAGAGCTCAGGGACAGCGCCCAGGCCCAAAGTACAAGCCCCATGATTGGAAAAAAAAAGAAAAAAGATGCTATACAGAGGGGTTACAGTTACAGGTTAGAGGCTTTAATGTCCATTTTTCAGTTGAAGTATTTTCAGTGACAGGGCAGGATGGAGTGATAGCAGATTTCAGGTATAGTTTTTTACTACTGGACTGGGGGTGTAGCTCAGTAGCTGTATATTTGCCCCAAGTGGTGAAGGGACTTGGCCCAGTTTTGTGAGAGGGGAGAGATTGATCTGCTGAAGCAACTACAATGGATAGATAAAACCACTAGGGAAATACAATAATAAGTAATTAAAAACAACCACCACCAACTATACTAATCTTAGAGGGGGAAAGAAAGCAAAGAGACATTGAGACTATGAAGATACCAAATAAGGGTAGGAATGGAAGGAAATTAGGAGGAATTACAGCACTAAGTAGTGTAAGAAATACTGAGAAATAAAAATGGCAATAGATAGCCTGGTGGTGGTGACTCACACCTATGAGTCTAGCTACTCTGAAGACTGAAGTTCAAAGCCTGCCCAGGCAAAGTAGTTGGTGAGACTTTTATCTCCAATTAGCCACCAGAAAACTGCAAGTAGAGTTGTGAATTAAATAAATGTAACAATAAAATTCTGTGGTGGGCCTCTCATCAATTATGTTCAGGGGAAAGGAATAAAAAGTCAGAGTGCTTTTAACTTCTTTCAAATAGGAATATACATGTCCAATGCTTTTAGCACAGTTCATCTTTTGTAGGGAGCCAAAAGGGAGTCTCTCAACATGATAGGCTTGACTATCTCACTGGAACATCTTGAGGCTGTTTACAGAATCCCATCTTTTCATCCTGGCCAAGAAAACACCCTGTAGCCGCTAACGACCACCTTCTCACCCTGCCCTAAGCAAACATGCTGCAGCTGCTACGGCCAATGAAAAAGCTTCCTTAACAACCAATGAAAAAGCTTCCTTATTCTAAGCATATAAATACCCCTGTGTGAAAAATAAAAATCTGCAGCTTGATCAGAATCCTTGTCTTGCTGTCATTCTTCGTGTCTCTTGTCCCTTCATTCCTTCTCGCTTAGGTTCATTGCCCTCATTGAAGTCCTGCGGGTCGGGACAACTGGCACCCAACGTGGGGCACGAGCCTCTGACTAAGGAAGGAACGCCGTCCTCCGGGAAAACTTGGCCAAGTACAGTCCGAGATGGCCTCGACAGACCCCGCTGAGAGACAGATCCAGGAGGTAGTGAAGACGAAGCAAGGTGAGTGACCCACCATGGGACAAGCAATATCGTTACATGATCTATTTCTGTCAGACCTCAAGGAGGCCCTCAAGACACAGGGAACGCGGATTAAGAAAAAGGATTTAGAATTATTTTTCTCATTCATAGAGGACGTGTGTCCTTGGTTCCCCTTTGAAGGAATCATAGATGCAAAAAGATGGCAAAGAGTAGGAGATTGTTTAACAGATTATTATGAAATCTTTGGTTCGGAAAAGGTTCCTGCGACCACCTTTTCCTATTGGAATTTGATTAATGACATTTTAAAATGTTCTCTATTTGATAGTGGAATTTTAAAACTTGTAAAAACGGGCGAGGAGGTTCTCCAACATGCCTCTCGCCCCCCCCCCCCCGCCCCCGCGGCTTGCCCATCGGTTGTATTAGATATACCTGCTGGTCAATTTACTGAAAATCCTGTTCAAAAATCTAAAACCTCCCTAAAATATCTTGAAACTCCCTCTCAAAAGGTAGATGAACATTTTTATCCTGTACCCCAGGCTGCCCGTTCCCCTCAGGATAATTTAAATCCCGAGGAGAAGGCCACCCTGGAAGAGGAGGCGGCCCAATATCGTCAGTCTGATTGGCCCCCTTACTCAGTCACCCCCTACCTCAGACTAAATGCTCTATCCCAAATATTCCGCATCCTTCCTATGCGCCCCCTTCCTTTTGTAGCCTGGCCCTTCAAGGGCCCACTGCCCCTCCAGATCCAGATGTTTTTTCTCTCCCCGCTTTACCTAACCTGGCCCCTTTACGCGAGTCCCTTCAACATAGGCGTGAACACCTTCAACTTTTAAAAGAACTGCGGTCCCTTGATTATGAACTCTGCACACTGGCCTTGGCTGATATGTGTGCCCTTATTCTTGGAAGAGCCTCTGCTACCTTACAAGGTGTCCAAGTTTTTCCTGGTATTATTGATAATGATTATACAGGAGAAATAAAAATTTTGGCCATGGCCATTAATGGAATTGCAGTTATTCCAGTGGAACTAGGCTTGCACAATTGGTACTGCTCCCATTAAATTCAGGGGGTTCTTCCACTGCTCAGACCACACCGCGAGGAACTGCTTCTTTGGGGTCTTCTGATGTGTATTGGGTTCAGCCTATCACTCAAAAAAGACCCACCCTCACCCTATGAATTGAAGGAAAGGAGTTTCAGGAAATTTTGGATACTGGTGCAGATGCCACAGTTATTTCCCAAAAATATTGGCCACCAAGTTGGCCCCTTACCTTGTCCCTAACTGACCTTAAAGGTATAGGGCAGTCAAAAAACCCTTTGGTCAGCTCCAGGGTTCTTAATTGGACTGACAAAGAGGGCAATAGGGGAACTGTTACTCCTTTTGTTGTTCCTGACCTCCCTGTTAACCTATGGGGCCGGGGTATCTTGACCCAGATGGAAGTTATTCTTGCTAGTCCCAATTCTGTGGTTACACATCAAATGCTCCGTATGGATTTTGTCCCTGGTACGGGTCTTGGAAAATCAGGACAAGGAATCATTGAGCCCATCCAAACTACCCAAAAAACAGATAAACATGGGCTTGGGTATTCGGATTTTTAGTATCGGCCCCAAGGTGGCTGCCAGAACGCTTGATAAAACAGATGATTGGCTTATCACAACCCAGGGGAAACCTTTCTCCTCCCCCCCCCCCCCCCCCGAGAATGATGCCTTTTCTCTTACAGATGCAGGTAGAACTCCAGATGTGGACCCTCCGGTTTGAATTTATTAAATAACAGATTAATCTTTTGGCTTCTAAGCCCATACAGGTTCATCACCATTGCCTTGACATGGCAGACCAAGGCATTGAGATCTAGGATTTACCCCAGGCTTTTAATTAGTGTTTTGCCATGAGCTTGTTCCAGTGGGAACCCCTCCCTTCCTTTTTCTTATTTAGAAAACCCTTCTCCTTATTCATAACTCCTGACCATTCAATGGGCAAGACCTATTGCGCACTTGCCATAAGGGATAGGTTCGCCCCTCCTCCTATAGGCCCCTCCGCTTGGGGGAGGATGCACCTATGGGAGGAAGAAAAAATGCTCAAATCAAGGGTTCAGGTAAGACTGCAGGGGGATGGATCCGCGAGACCCCAAAACCCAAGACCCCTGAGTGGCAAGCTCTGGTGCATGACGGTTGGCATGCATACCCACAAGCCGTCTCCTCAAAAAACATGCCAGGGCCTGTAAAATTCCCCTCCCCGAGTGAGGACGCTCACTCGGGAGCAGAGAAAAACCCTGGGCCCTTAGAGGAATAGAGCCTCTGTCACCCCCTTAAAAAGAGCACCCTACAATTGATGGTAAACTTTCTAAATAAGAAAGGGGGAGATGTCGGAAGCCAAAAGGGAGTCTTTCAACATGATAGGCTTGACTATCTCACTGGAACATCTTGAGGCTGTTAACAGAATCCGATCTTTTCATCCTGCCCCAAGCAAACACCCTGTAGCTGCTAAGGACCACCTTTTCACCCTGCCCTAAGCAAACATCCTGCAGCTGCTACGGCCAATGAAAAAGCTTTCTTAACGGCCAATGAACAAGCTTCCTTATTCTAAGCATATAAATACCCCTGTGTGAAAAATAAAAATTTGCAGCTTGATCAGAATCCTTGTCTTGCTGTCATTCTTCATGTCTCTTGTCCCTTCATTCCCTCTTGCTTAGGTTCATTGCCCTCGTTGAAGTCCTTCGGGTCGGGACAATCTTTGTCACTAAGGAGTACACATGTTGGGCTATGTCTTCCCTGTGTCTTATAACCAACAGCCATCTCACTCACCTCCACAGTTAGCTTGTCTCTATAATTCTTCATTCCATTTATGCGCGCAGCTCTCCACAGCTCCTTTAAGGCTTCCTGGGGTTTGTTGGTGCTAATCAGCCACCGAGCAGACTCTGCCAGACACCTGACCAAAGACGATGATGGAAGTGTAGTCAACTCTCACACGGTCACTTTCACTCCCCCTTCAACCTTCAGATTCCTTTCTCCTTCATTCTCATCCCTTCCATTTATTCAGGTGGACCAAGAACTAGCATCATGCGTCATGTGTCATCATACCTCGGGAAACAGGAAATGACCTCTGCACATGATATGCTGGGCTTCCGGGAATGCAGGCCTGGAGTCATGCTGACTCCATGCTGAGTTCTGTGAAAACTGACTACCCAGCTCACAGAGCTGGTGTATGAGGGACACTCATATTTCCCTGAAATATGGATACCCCAATTAATTATTATTAATTTTTACTAAATGTCTCATTCAGATGGGAGCCAGTTCTGATCCTCATGGCTGTGGTAACTTTTGGAACACCAGCAAGATAAACCGGCCTTAGTTTAATGAGGGCACAGAATTACAAAGATTTGTGGAGGACAAATGTCACAATGGATGAGTTTGCTAAAGGACACATGCTGTTTATCTGGATTTTGCTCACAGTATTAATGAAATCTACAGTCACTTCTGAGGATCACTCCTAACTCAATAGGCTTTCTGTCCTGAACTAACACCATAACCCTTCCCTCCCCCCGCCCCCCATTCCCCCATTGGCTTGAACTCTGGGCCTGGGTGCTGTCCCTCAGCTCTTCAGCTCAAGGGTAGTGCTCTACCACTTGAGCCACAGTGCTGCTTCTGGTTTTCTAGTGGTTTATTGGAGATAAAAGAGTTTCAGGACTTTCCTGTCCATGCTGGCTTTGAACTGTGATCCTCAGATCTCAGCCTCCTGAGTAGCTAGGATTACAGGCATGAGCCACTGGTGCCCGGCTATGTGTTTATTTATTTTTATTTATCATCAGTTATGGGGCCTGAACTCTGGGCCTGGGCGCTGTCCCTGAGCTTTTTAGCTCAAAGCTAGCGCTCTACCACTTGAGCCACAATGCCACTTCCCACCATAGCTCTTTTTTTTTTTTTTTTGGGTCCGGTCGTGGAGCCTGAACTCTGGGCCTGGGTGCTGTCCCTCAGCTCTTCAGCTCAAGGCTAGCGCTCTACCACTTGAGCCACAGCACCACTTCTGGCTTTTTTTCTTTTTGCTTATGTGGTGCCAAGGAATTGAACCCAGGGCTTCATGCTTGCAAGGCAAACGCTCTACCACTGAGCCACCTTCCCAGCCCCCAATCATAGCTCTTTTTAAACCTTCTGAAATCTCTTTAAGGAGAGGAAAGGAAGGGATCCAAAAACAAAGGATGTAAGTTATCCATTCTGCCTATGGTTTTCAACTGAGGAATCCATATTGCTCCATAATTGAACAGTACTAGAGGGACATTTGCTTCTCAATTCTGTCACCTAATATCACCTCCAAAGACAATAATCATTAAGGTTTCCATTATGTTTTCCTTCCCAAACCACATATACAAATGAAAACTACTGACAATGAAATACCATCCTCAAATGTTTTCCCCATGAAGGAAAATACATTTGCAAAAGTTCAATTACCATCTTAACACTTTTGGTCCATAGAATTGCTTATTTTTTAGTAATTAGAGTATATTATTATAACCATACTGCATTTTATATGTGCTTATACTAAATTAAATTTTATAATTTGAAAATAGTGAGATATATTTTATCTATTACAGAATCTTCCATTATTTAGTTTTTTGAATTTTATTAGCCACAATCCCAGCCCTTTACACAGGAATTTTATCTCTTGAATCATTTTTTTCAGCATAAAACTTTTTTTTTAATTTTTAAATTTTTTATTTTATATATATATTTATTGTGAAAATATTGTACAGAGGGGTTACAATTACATGGGCAAGATAATGAGTACATTTCTTATCAAGTATTGTAGCCTCCTCCTTTGTTTCCCCTTCCCATCCCTTCCCATCTTCCCCATGCCCCCCCACCCAGTCTTGAATCATTTTTAGGATAACTGTATCTCTTGCAATATGCAGATACAGTTTCACAAAGGTATTTGCTTATAATAGTAAAGTGAAGTATAATACTTTTTTTTGTCGGTCCTGGGGCTTGAAATCTGGGCCTGGGCACTGTCCCTCAGCTCTTCACTCAAGGCCAGCGCTCTACCGCTTGAGCCACAATGCCACTTCCAGTTTTCTAGTGGTTTTTATTGGAGATAAGAGTCTCACAGACTTTCCTGCCAGGGCCGGCTTTGAATTGTGATTCTCAGATCTCAGTCTCCTGAGTAGCTAGGATTACAGGCATGAGCCAACCAGCACCTGGCTTATAATACTTTTTGTTCCAATGTTCAAGTCACACATAGCTATGAATAAGGAGAGTAAAATATCAGAAGTTGATCAAGAATCCAATTGAATTTCTTGTATCTCTCATCCAGGATCTCAGATCTCTTAAAAAAGAAAGTTCAGGGCTGTGAAGGTGGCTCAGTGGTAGAGTGCTTGCCTTGCATGCATGAGGCCCTAGATTCGATTCCTCAGCACCACATACACAGAAAAAGCCAGAAGTGGCACTGTGGCTCAAGTGGCAGAGCATTAGCCTTGAGCTGAAGAGCTGAGGGACAGTGCCAGGCCCAGATTTCAGGCCCTACAACCAACAACAACAACAACAAAAAAAAAAAAAAAAGAAAGAAAGAAAAAAAAAGAAAAATGGAAAACAAAAGAAAGTTCATACCTTGTGAACAGAAGTAGGAAGAAGATGGGTATAGACAGTGCAAGCTGAAGGATGTGCCAGTTTCGAACAAAATAAGCCAGCCCTCCCAATAATATTTGTCCTAAGCTGGCAGAACAGGTTAAGAGGACCATCGCCATGGCTTGGAATTTGCGTCCTGTCCATTCTACAACTGAAAGACAAGTGAATTTTCATCCCAAACCATGGTAGGGTATTAAGTTCACCTTCAAGGCAAGGAAAATGCTCATGGTGGGAAGACATACTTACCGAGCATGGAGCTGTTCATCAAGATGCCCATGCTGGACACACCAGCCAGGAAGCGCAGGACACAGTAAAGGAGGAAGGTGGGAGCAAAGGCTGCGCATGTGTCAGCAATGGCCAAATTCAACACACAGCTGATGATAATTAGCCTCCTTCCAAACCTGAGGAAAAGATAAAGTTCAGATGGTGGGAACTGGAACAGCTGTTGCATAAGGAAACACAAAGAAAGTTGGTTTGTTTGTTTGTTTGTTTGTTTGTTTTTGGTCAGTGGGGGCTTGAACTCTGGGCCTGGGCGCTGTCCCTGAGCTCTTCAGCTCAAGGCGAGCACTCTACCACTTGAGCCACAGTGCCACTTCTGACGTTTCTTCTTTATGTGGTACTGAGGAATTGAACCCAGGGCCTCATGCATGCAAAGCAAGCACCCTACCACGGAGCCACCTTCCCAGCCACAAGGGAAGTTTTTGTTATTTTTTGGTCAGTCATGGGGCCTGAACTCTGGGCCTGGGCGCTGTCCCTCAGCTCCTCAGTTCGACTAGCATTCTACCACTTGAGCCACAGCGCCATTTCCGGCTTCTGCTTATGTGGTGCTGAGGAATCCAACCTGGGCCTCATGCATGCAAGGCAAGTACACTACCACTGAGCCACCTTACCAAGGGAAGTTTTTTTTAAAACCACAAATAATGAGAAATAACCACATCTGACTTTTTGATGGTTAATAGGAGATAAGCATGCCATGGACCTTCCTGCCTGGGCTAGCTATGACCCACAATTCTCCAAGCCATGGGAATGGCTCTTTCATTGTGTTCTGCTGGCTTAGGACAGAAAATCTTGGGAGACTTGGCTTATTTTATTCGAGATTGACACATCCTTCAGCTGGCACTGTTTATGCCCATCTTTTTTTTTTCCCCTGACACTTGGGCATGAACTCAGAGCCTGGGAGCTTTCCCCAAGCTTCTTTTGCTCAAGGGTAGTGCTCTACCATTCTGAGCCACAGCGCCACTTCTGGTTTTTTTCTGAGTAGTTTACAGGAGATAAGCATGTCGCGGACTTTCCTGCCTGTGCTAGCTTTGAACCATGATCCTCTGATCTCAGCTTCATGAGTAGCTAGGATTACAGGCATGAATCCCTTGCACCCAGCTATCTTTTCCTTATTTCTGTTCACAAGGCATAAGCTTTCTTCTTTCTTCAGGGACCCTATGATGAGAGACACAAGAAATTTATTTTGATTCTTGATCAACACTTGATATTGTGTTCTCCTCATTCATATCTATGTGTGACTTAAGAAACAGGACAAATAGTACTGTCAGGTAAAATAGAGGAGGCTGAAGTAAGTTCAAATTTAAATTGCAAAAAGAAGTGCCACTGTCCATGTTTGTAAACATGACCTGTGTATATGAAAGGTGCTTCTCCCATTGGTAAACAGTAGTTTAACTACTCATTCACACCATCGGAGGTAAGTTATAATACTGGAACTTCTAATACATTTAATACAGGTACTTAAATACATGGACTTAGCCTAGCATATTGTCTACACAATAAAGTATCAAAATCAGATGTGGAACTCTAGGACTGTACATTTCTTGACCAAAGCAATGGGAACACTGGGGAAACAACACATGGGATTTTTTCTCATGAGTGGCATCAGAATCATCCTCTGCTGAATTTGGAGTTCTTGGTCGTGAACAACATGCCACTTTCAAGAACAGGAAGGAAGGAAGTCCCAGTGCAGAGCAAAGAATGCTCAGAAAATCTGCAGAGGAAAACACTAAATAAGATGAGGAATGAAGAACTATAACAGGGAAAGTCTGTAGAAAAAAAGAAAGGAAAATGGAGTTCTGACTTTCATAGACTTATAGGAAGTCACAAAACAGTTTCAGTCAAAATGCAAATATGTATAGATTCGCATGTCGATGACATACCTATACTTATGGCTGCTCAAGAGGCTGAGATCTGAGAATCACAGTTCAAAGCCTATCCAGCCAGGACGGCCCATGAGCCTATCTCTACTGATCCATAAAAAGCCAGAAGTGGAGGTGTGACTCAAGAGTAGAGCACTAAACCTTGAGCAAAAATAATGCTCAGGGATAGCATTCAGGCCCTGAACTCAAATCCCAGTGCCGTCATAAAAAAGCAAGCAAGCAAGCAAGCAAGCTATACTTGAGAAACTACACATTAGTTTAGAACAGCATAGGGAAAACACTAGAAGAACCCCTTCTTGAGAGGAAGAGGCTGGAATGCTTCTATGTTAGGTGATAAAGAGATTCAACCAACAATTTATTATATTTATTATATTACATATAATATATACTATAATGTATGTAATTATATGATATATAATAATATAATATATATAATATTTACTTTTTTTCTCATTCAAGATTCTGTCTTTAAGCTGGGCGCCGCTGGCTCATGTCTGTAATCCTAGCTACACTGGAGGCTGAGATCTGAGGATGGGGGTTCAAAGCCAGCCTGGGCAGGAAAGTCCGTGAGACTCTTTGTTTTTTTGCCGGGCTTTTTCTGTTTATGTGGTGCTGAGGAATCGAACCCAGGGCCTCATGCTTGCAAGGCATGCACTCTACCGCTGAGCTACCTTCCCAGCCCCAAGTCCAAGAGACTCTTATCTCCAATAAACTACTAGAAAACCGGAAGTGGTGCTGTGGCTCAAGTGGTAGAGCGCTACCCTTGAGCTAAAGAGCTCAGGGACAGCGCCCAGGCCCAGAGTTCAAGCCCCACAACCAACAACAACAAAAAGTTCTGCCTTTAATTTCTAATATTTTGCTTATAATATATCTCAGTGTAGGATATAGACATTATCTACTTAGATTTTATTGAGCCTCTTTGGATTTATTTGTGGTTTCCCACTGATAGGGCGCATTTTCTTCAAATCTCTATCCATTTCTCTCTTCTTCTGAGACTATCATAACATATATGTAGGTCTGCCTCATGCTATCCCTGAGTCCTTTGTGTGCTAGCCACCTTTAACCTTCTTTCGTGGATTAGCCTTCTTTTCTTTTCCTTTTTTTTTTTTTGGTCAGTCCTGGGGCTTGAAATTAGGGCCTGTACAATGTCCCTGAGATCCTTTTTCTCAAGGCTAGTGCTCTACCACTTGAACCACACAATACCACTTTGGCTTTTTCTGAGTAGTTTACAGAAGATAAGTCTCATGGGCTTTCCTGCCCAGGCTGGCTTTGAACCATGATCCTCAGATCTCAGCCTCCTGAGTAGCGAGGATTACAGGACACCAGCACCTGACATTAACTGCTTGATCATTTCTACTGCTTTGTTTTTTCATGTCTATCCCTGGATTCTTATACTGGGTCTCAGCTTCCACTGAATCTCTCTAGTGACAATTTTAATCGATTCATTTCAAGTTTTTGTTTTTTGGTCTGTTGTGGGGCTTGAACTCTGGGCTTGGGCGCTGTCCCTCAGCTCTTCAACTCAAAGCAAGTGCTCTACCACTTCAGCCAAAGCTCCACTTTCGTTTTCTAGTAGTTTATCGGAGATAAGAGTCTCACAGACTTTCCTGCCTGGGCTGGCTTTGAACTGTGATCCTCAGATCTCAGCCTCCTGTGTAGCTAGGATTACAGGCGTGAGCCACTGGCACCCAGCTTCAAGTTTTGATCTCAGATTCTAGTATATGCCTCTCTACAATTCCTAGCTTAGTACTGATATTATTACTTTTCATACATTATTGTCATAATGTCTTTATGTCTTCATACATCTTTTAGCTTATCTTTTTGAATATGCTTAAAATACTTGTTTGGAAGTGTTTCTCTAAGAAATTGGATGTCTGTGCTTTTCAGAGACCTTGGGGCATAGTTTTCATTGAATGGACTGTTTTTCTTCTTTATATATTGTGATTTGGTTGTTTTTGAAAACATTTGGTTAATATGATACAGAGATTTGGGAATGTTGATCCTCTATCTTTCACATAGTTTTCTCTCTGTCTCTCTCTGTGTGTGTGTATGTGTGTGTGTGTGTGTGTGTGTGTGTGTGTTTCCTATTGTGCAAACATGTAGCATTCTATATTGCCCGTGACTTTACCAGCCTTATTCTGCAGACTACTTTTTGTCATTTGTAGGCACTAAAGCCTTTGTGTTTCTGATCATGTTCATCTAAACTTTTGACACGTGTTTCTTTGAATGCTCAAAGACCTTTTGTGGCAGGCTGATTTTTTTTTTAAATAAGAACTTCTGGCGGACAAATTTACTCTGAGGCTGGAGCTTCTCCAATGTGTGCATTGAAAATCTTTTTTTTTCCCCATGGACCTTGAACTCAGGGCCTGAGTGCTGTCCCTGAGACTCTTTGTGCTCAAGGCTAGTGTGCTATCACTTGTGCCACAGTTTGCATCTGGCTTTTTCTGCGTAGTTTATTGGAAATTAGTGTCTCATAGACTTTCCTCCCTGAGCTGGCTTTTCTCAGTCTGCTAAGTAGCTAGGATTACAGGTATGAGCCACTCGCACCTGTGTTGCATTTAGGATCATCATACCCTGTAGCAGAGAGCACTGTGCACCAGATACTCACCTGTCTGATAAACAGCCACACAGAACATTTCCCACCAACATCCCAGCTGTCAACAGGAATTTATTTATTGAATTCAGTGACTGAAATTCACACACCAGGCCCCACTGAAAGAGAAGGACATGAGCACAACAGAGGTTATACTCTCAGCATAATCTGAGCAAAACTCACTAAGTTGATCTACAAGTTGAATGACACCACTTTTCGCTTTCGACCTAACAAGACTTCTCTCCTTTAGGTTACCACCTAACTTTCTCCAGCAAACTTACTTTAAATCAATAGGTTTCTTAAGGAAATGATTGCTTTGAATCCATGTTGAATTCATTGGGGGACCTTGAAGCATTTTCTGAATTCTGATTATCACAGGAGATCCTCCAGATGACTCCTCTAAAAGAAAATTGGGAGCATTGTGGATTTGCTCAATCTCCAGGAAGTTGCTAATTTGTAACCAAGTTCCTATAACATGGACTGAGCCAAATATTTAAAATGAAACACAAGTTATTTGTTTAAACACTTGTGTTTACAAAAATAAAAGCACTATACTAGGAGGGCTCTATCTGCTGTTGAATTCATTAGACGCATCATATATGTGTCTACGTTTAATAAAGATGCAGTCAATACTGACACAAAGATGAATCACTTTAAAGTGTTATTTCTAAACACCCAAACCCTGAACTCCCAACTGAAAATTGAAGCTTCCTACCTTGATCACGATGGTGGAGACAAAGGAGCTGCGGTCATACACCCAGCCGTCTACACAGGGCTCTGTTTCTGCCTCACTCAGGTTCCAGAAGGTGCTGTTCAGGTGGAGGAGCTGCCATTGGGGATGGACAAAGCGCCGGCACTTCTCTGGCCTGAGGTTGGAGTCGAGTGGGATGGAGATTCTCAGGAGGTCCTCCTGGCTGAGGAGCCCAGTGCCATTGTCAGAGAGCGTGCCATTGTCGAGGATGCGCACCCAGCAGCGGTGCTCAGGCACGGCTGCCGTGAAGTTCTCCAATAGAACATGAATGAAGGCCAATAAACTACACATCATAAGGAAAGCCAACTGAAGGATCTGGAATCTTCCCAGGCTTCCAACTTGATCCAGAATTTCCTGAAAGGCCATTGGGGCTAAATAAATATCTCTAGTGGGAGGCAAAAGTATAAAATCTAGACTGCTTAAGGAAAATTAGTGCCATTTCACAGGATACATGACGGGAGGTTGGTCCTGAACCAACTTCCTTTCTCTTCTGTAGCCAGGTGGTAGAATGAGTATCCTCTCATGATTATTTTTCAAGTCACCGAAATGTTTCACTGGTTGGCTTTCTCTAATTTTATCTGTTAAAGATCAACTTTCTGGAAAATAATTGTGTCCTGAGCAATGTTTCACATTCACCTGTGGACATTGATCTCCTGGTTCCCTGTAACAAACAGGCCTACTATTGATATGTAGTCTTTCACAAATAAATAATTTATAAGACTCAAATGTGAAGTGCTTTAAATTTTTATTTTTTATTTTTTTGTTGGCTTGAACTCTGGGCCTGGGTGCTGCCCCTGAGCTCTTCAGCTCAAGGCTAGCAGTCTACCACTTGAGCTACTGCGCCACTTCCAGTTTTCTGAGTAGCTCATTAGAGATAAAAGTCTCATGGACTTTTGTGCCCAGGCTGGCTTTGAACCGTGATCTCAGCTTCCTGAGTAGCTAGGATTACAGACATGAGCCATCAGTGCCCAGTAATTTTTAAAATAATTTTTAATATTTCTTAAATGGTAGAAAATGTTTTGAAAGGACTGAATTTTATTAAAAAGAGCTCATGAAAACAATCTCGAGGTACAATTCTTTCTGTTGAGAAATTAGCAAACAAAAACAACACTGAGTTTCCATTTCATCCCAGTTAGAATGGCCATCATCAAGAACATAGACAAAACCAAATGCTGGCATGGAGGTGGGGAAAAGGAACCCTAATACATTGTTAGTAGGAATGTAAACTGGTGTAACCACTCTGGAACACAGTTTGGAGATTCCTCAAAAAATTAAACAGAATTATCCTATGATCCCTTGATACTACTCTTGGGCCTTTAGCCAGAAGATTACAAATATGGATACAGGAAAGCAGCATGCACAACCATGCTCATTGCTGCATTATTCATGAGAGCCAAGATATGGAAACAAGTCCAGATGCCCTCGATGGATGAATGGATCAAGAAAACGTAGTATACATAGCTTGTGGAATTTTCTCATGCATAAGGAAGAATGATATTACATCATTTGCAACAAAATGAACAGACCTGAAAAAAATATGATGAGTGACATAAGTCAGGTCCAGAGAAACAAAGGGTGCATATTATTTTTCATATATGGAAGCTAGGTCTGATTGGTAAATATTAAGGGAAAACATATGGGATCATATGCACATGTATGCAAACACATAACTAGATTTTCGAGAATGGAAATGGTGGAACGCTTTAGAACCACTAACTCACACTCTAACAAAATGAATACCAGACAGCTAATACTTGAGATGTGTATGGGAGAGGTCAAAGGGAGGGAGGTAGATAAAGTCACACAGGAAGTGGGAGAGAATGCATTCATCATATTTAATGCATATTCTAGGAAACTAGGAAAATTGAGGGGAGGGATGAGGTTGAGAGGGATGAGAGAGAATGATGAAAAGAATATTACTGATCATGATGAATTATACTGAGAAACTGACCTGCTGAATCCTTTTATACTACTAAAGATAATAAATATATAATTTAAAAAATTCCTTCCCTATTGATAACTTACTTTCTGCTTCTGGTCAAACCATAGCAAAAAAATTTTTTGAAATTATGTTTCTCCCCATGTGGTAATATTGGATGATGCCAGAAGTTAGCCAATTCTAACTGCATAGTTTTTTTTTTATTATTAATCGATTCAAATAGTAATTTCAGTTTCTGTTCTAATAGCATAAATAGAGTAAGTTAAAGACACACTTTTTGTTTTGTGTAGAGCTTAAATTCAGGAATTCATACTCTCTCTCTTTTTTTTTTTGTCCGCCGTGGGGCCTGACCTCTGGGCCTGGGCTGTGTCCCTCAGCTCTTCAGCTCAAGGCTAGCACTCTACCACTTGACCCATAGCACTACTTCTGGCTCTTTCTGCTTATGTCGTACTGAGGAATCGAACGCATAGCCTCATGCATGCAAGGCAAGCACTCTACCACTGAGTCACCTTCCCAAACCATTGGCTTTCTTTATATAAATACTTTAATTGTTATTATAAAGGTGATGTACAGAGGTATTACAGTCATGTAAGTCAGGTACAGAGTACATATCTTTTTGGACAATGTCATCTCTTCCCTCACTCTCTCCCAGTTTTTCCCTCCTGTCCCCACACACAAATTGTATAGTTAATTTTCAACATAGCGTCTAGTAAGTACCACTGCTGTATTTGTTTACCCTTTGTCCCACCATTTATGTGCTCCCCCTTATCCTCCCAAATACAGATAAATGAACAAACAAGACAAAACGAAAACAAAAACAAAGAAAAAACTTTTGTTTTCATTTCTTGGAGTTCATTCAATAAATATTGTTTTATATGATCAGAGGCACATAGGCTCTGTACCTTGTGTTCCCCGCCTAAGAATATCCTCCTTTGATCTCACTGTGTGGCTCAGTATATTTTAGATATATCTAGCTTTTACATATGAGAGAAAACCATTTGTCACTCTGAGCTTGGTTTACCGCATTTATGATGTATTTTAGGTTCATCCATTCACCTTGCTTTCTTGCTCATGTCTGGTCCTTTTCAACTTGGCCATGGTTTCCAGTCTAACGCCACTTCCGGTTTTCCGGTGGTATATTGGAGATATGAGTCTCATGGTCTCTCCTGCTCCGGTTGGCTTTGAACCTCGATCCTCAGATCTCAGCCTCCTGAGTAGCTAGGATTACAGGCGTGAGCCACCAGCGCCCGGCCTTCAATTTCATTCTTAACAGGAACCAATAGTAATTTTTTAGACAGGTTGACTGCAGATTTATACTAGCCTCTAAAGAGCTAATAGATATGTCCCTTTCATAAAACAGGAAGGGAATAAGCTACCGGCCCATTATGTGACTTATTATTCTGATAGCAAAACTGTATAAGATCAGAACACAAAAAGATCAACACTTCTGATGAACATAGACATGAAAACTTTTTAATTTTGCATTTCTTTATATTAATTATAAAAGGAGGTTTACATTTTTGTACATCCAGATTTACCTTCCTTCCTTTTCTTTCATTTCTTTCCCTCTCTTCCTTCTTTTGCACTGTCTTTCTCCCTTCCTTTTTCTCTACCTCCCTCTCTTTATTCTTTCTTTGTATATCCCTTCTCTCTGCCTTTTAATCTCCCCTTCTTTTTACTTCCCTCCAACTCTCACTGCCTCTCCCCACCCTCCCTTCCTTCTTTCCTTTGCGGTCTCCCTTCCTCTCTCTCCCTCCTACTTCTTTCTTTCTTTCTTTCTTTCTTTCTTTCTTTCTTTCTTTCTTTCTTTCTTTCTTTCTTTCTTTCTTTCTTTCTTTCCTTCTTTCTTTCTTTCCTTCCTTCCTTCTTTCTTTCTTTGTATATCCCCTTTCTCTTTGCCTTGCAATCTCTCTTTCTTTTTATTTCCCTCCAACTCTCTCTCTTTCCATCTCCCGGCCCTTTTTCCTTCTAGCCTTCCTGCACACAATGACTTCAACAGGTTTTCTCCAGGACACCCTTCTGTTATGAGGTACAACCTCCCCAAAGCTCTGAAGCAGTATAACTGTAAGGTAAAATAAAGTAGGCCCCCAATGAATGATGCCACCACTGTGGAATCCAGGCAGGAAGAGAAGTTATTTATTCCAAATTGCCTGCCCCACGTGCATGGTGGAGAAGCACAGGGCTGAAAAGGGGCCTGCCACCACAGGGCCAGGACTTATCTAGGCCAGGGGACTGGGGGTCAGGGGAAGATGTGGCCAGGAGTGGGAAAGGTGTAGAAACACTGGATTTGGATGAGAACTCAAGGCCTGGGTCTCACTCACATTCTAAAAGGAAGCATGACCTCGGCAGCCCAGGATGTGACCTCAGAGGTCAGATACTACCAAGTATTCCAGTTACCTAGGTAACACAGACACTGGGCAGAGGATTATGCAGGAGGGGGGGAGATGTCTGGAATTGTGTACAGGGTTAAAGTGTATCACAGAGGAACTAAACAGAGGCAGAGTTCCTGCAGTGGATAACAAGTGAGAAATGTGTCTTCTCTACACAGTTTGGTTTAGGATGGATCACTGATTATGAATGATTAGACTCAGTCTCCTTGTATCTCTGACATTTGCTAAAGAGGGACAGAGGTTAAGGAATTGAAACAGAGTTCACTTTTCTCTTTTCTGTCCAGTGTCTCCTCTGTCCTTAGAATAATGTTGAACTGTCATGTGAGAAACTGCTGAGGGTGTGTGCAGGATCTATCTTGGCCCTCAAGGAGTTTACAGCCATGACCCATGTGCCCACAACATGAGGTTAGTACTGTGCAAGTCCTACATGGATGGAAAGCCTGGAGAGTAGCTAGATCTATGATGATGTGTCAAGAATCTTGAGTAAAGGCTTCTTTTAGTAAGAATTTCAGAGTTTAGAAACAATGGATGGAAATTTCATAGTTTTCTCCACAAAAGGAGAGCATGAGACATTGGAGTCATTAATGAGGCAAAGCAGCACACTGAAGTCCAGGCTGACATGTAAGGGGATCTGAGCCTATCAGTTTGGGATGTTACAAAACACACTACTATTCTTGAGTTCAGAAAAACATGGTGACCACCTGCACTTTTCTTTCTCATTACATATGTCCACTTGATTTTGTAAAATTGACTCTAAGGTAGTCTGAGGTGATCCATAACAGTGACTTGTATTTCTTCTTTATTTGAAGACAAGTAGTATCTACTTTCTCAGGAGATAATTCTCGAAACTGAATTTACATAAATGATGCCCTGTGATGATATTCATAAGTGGATAAACAGAGTTTAGGAAATATGAATTGTCATTGAAGAGCAAGTAAGAAGACAGAGCTGGACAGAGAAAGGGACAGTGTAGTGTGGTCTTAGTAGGACCAAAATACAAGATGTAGACCTAATATGTCTATTGCTGGCCTAGAGGAAAGCTGGCAGAAATGTCAGATGTACCTACATACATATCAACTGTAATGAAGGAAATCTCTCCCTGCTGTTGAATGTCAGAATGTCAGCTAAATGCCTAGATTGGTCGCTGGGAATTGTTGGAACTCTATTTTTACAATTACAGAAATACATCATCTATGAACCCTTGAGAAAATTGGTTAGATATTTCTTTTCTACTCTGTGTGTTTTCCTTACCTTGAGGCACCAACGCAGTAGCCAGAATGAAGGTCCCCATAAAGGACATGAAAAGAGGACATGAAAAGAAATTGACTTATTCGACGGCCCAGGTGATTCAGTGCAATAAGTGTTATACAATTAGTTGGGATGCTCTGGGCACCAAAGAGGATCATCAGCAGAAAAGTATTACTTCCCAAGTTCTGGAGGTGGAGTATTAAGCCATAAGTCTGCAAGTTTATTAAAAATCTGTAGTGAACAGAGAGTAAAACCTATCAATTTTACAGACTATGTCCTATTGGTTACAGCAACATTAGTGTAGATAGTTTTTGAAAACCAATGAAGGTATAATTTTTTATCAAAGCATTTCCTTGCAAGTGGTTATCATTTTTATAAATATAATAATGCTTATAATTATTGTTATTATTATTTTCTAGTTTGGGAGCTTGAACTCAGGAACTGGGCAATATTCTTGGGTTTTCCTTTTCTTTCCTCTCTGAAGGCTGGAGCTTTGACACTTCAGCCACAGCTCTACTTCTGGCTTTTTGGCTAATTGGAGATAAGAACGTGCCCAGGTTGGCTTTGAACTGTGATCTCAGCCTTCTGCGTTGTTAGGATGCTGAGTTGCTCATGCCCAGCTACTAGTGAATATTTTTTTTAAATCATCATAAAGTAGGTGTATGCTGATAGAGCCCTTCATTGTTGTTAACCGTTTTGGAGAGCAAAAGGCAGTATTGGGAACAGATGGATATTTTTCCTTTATATTGTTCTAAGTGAATGGCTTAAGCTTATATATATAAATATTTGTTAAAATATCTATATCTCTATATATCTGTATATATTCACTTACCTGTTCAAAAATTTACCTGGAGTAATGGAAACTAAGCAACAGAAAAACTCAGAATCAAAATCTAGTTGTGATTAAATTTCTCAGCATCAATTTCTGGTGACAAGCATAGCATGTCATATGATAAACATAAACATGAACATAATATGTCATCATGGTTATATAATCATGATAAACTTAATTAGTTTTATATTGGTGTCTAAAAAACCTTTGGGTACACCTAGCCATAGCAATTGTGGGCATGTTGCCCCTGCCTTTTATCTCTAAATGGACCACTCCCAAAGACTGAGCCATTGAACAGGAGAAATACAAATCATGCCTCTTGAAATGGTAATGGGGCGAAGCCTACCTCACAAAGGCCAAGAGACAGATCCGCTTACGCAGGGTGGGAGCATGGAGCAGGTCGCGCAGAGAAGCTTTTTTCTTTGCCACTTCTAGCTCCTCCTTCATGGTGGCTCTCACCACCTTCAACAACAAGAACAAGAAACTCTTCAGTTGTCAGAAACTGGTGGGCATTAGAGGGAGCACCAGGCTCTCACAAAGGACAAATTCAATGCAAAGTCTTTCTGTGCAGTGGGAAAATGTAGACATCAAAAAATAAATGGCAGATGGAAAATCATGGCTCACATCTGTAATCCTAGCTCCTAAGGAGACTGAGATCTAAGGAAAGTCTCTGTGAGACTCTTATCTCCAATTAAGCATTCAAAAAGTGGAAGTGGAGCTGTGGAGCTGTGGCTGAAAGCAGTGGAGAGCTAGCCTTGAGTAAAACAGCCCAAGGACAGAGCTCAAGGCCTGAGTTCATGGCCCTTAAGTGAAAAATAATTCAGTACAGTTTCCAGGCTCTGCTTTCTAGGTCAGGAAAGAAAAGTGCGTGCACGTGTGTGCATGCGCCCGCATGCGCGCGCGCGCACACACACACACACACACACACATCCACACACACACACAGAGAAATGTCAGGCATAAAAGTGGCAAGAAGGGTAACACAGAGGGTAAAGGAAGCTCAGGGAACTTCTCCAGTGAGGAAAAACTAAGCAGGAGACAGAAGGAGGCTGAAATTTGAGCATCATGGTTTAAAGCCAATCCAGGCAGGAAACACTTATCTCCAATAAACATTCTTATCTCCAATAAACCACCAGAAAACCAGAACTGGCTCAAGAGTTAGAGCACTAACCTTGAGCTGAAGAGCTGAGGAACAGCACCCAGGCCCAGAGTTCAAGCCCCATGACTCACAAAAGAAAAAAAGAAAAGAAAAGGAAAAAAAAAGAAAAGAAAAGATAAGGAAAAGAAGAGTATGTTAGAGAAAAAAATGAAGAATGAAACTTTATAGTCCAGTGTTCAATATACACTTGATAAGTATGAGGATGTGAAAAATAAACTTGATTTTCTACTGTAGCCTGTTGTAGAAATCCTTATATCTTTCAGTTTGGGGAAAAAAGAATAATTTTCTGAGGGGTATTATTGAAGATGTGAGTGTATATCAGTACTATTTCTAGTAGTGCTCAGGGCTCTTATTAGTTAATGCTTGCTACAAAATATTAGCTACATTGCCATCCCACCTCTACAAATAAAACAGTTAAATCATGGAGAGAATATCTGATGAGGCACTGTAAAGAAAAGATACTATCCTAAATTAGATTTTTACACTATCAGGAATGACTTCTTGAGCTGGGCATAGTAATACTAGTTACTTAGGAGTCATAGATTTATTTACAGGATCATAATTTCTGGGCATCTTAGGAAGAAAAGCCCATGAGACTGAATCTTGAAGACAATCCGGAAAAAGCCAGGTTGGAGGGTAGCCCAAGTGGTAGACAGAAGAAGAGAGTATGCCAAAGAAGCATGAAGCACTGAGTTCTAACCCTACCACCACCAAACACTTCTAGTTTGTAGCCCAACAGCCTCTTCAACAAAGTATTGGGCCATAATTCATTAGGGAGGAATTGTGGTGGTATCTTCCACATCTGGGCGTGAAAGTCCTCGACTGCCATTATTATTATTATTATTTTGAGAATGGGCTCCAAGGATACCTTAAACCTGGGCCATATGTTGGCTCCAGAGAATGAGTCCGGCCTTCAAACACATCCAATATCAGAATAATATATCAAGGTATGCTGGGGTTATTTTGTATTGTTTACTCAATTAAAAATTGAGATATTAAAGTATTTCAGATGATAGATTTCAACTAATTAAAAGAAAAGACCATTGTTTGCATTGTAATTGTCTGAAATTATATTTGAATTGTAATTTATCTTAAAGCAGGTTCTTTATGTTTTCCTCTAGTAGTTTCAAATTTAAGGGTTTACATGAACATCTTTAATGTACTATGTGTGTGTGTGTGTGTGTGAGAGAGAGAGACAGACAGAGACAGAGAGACAGAGAGACAGAGAGATATATAGAGTCCTAAAGCTTGAAATAAAAGCCTGGGTGTTGTTCTTGAGCTTGTTTGTTCACAGCTAGTGCTCTACCACTTACGTTACAGCTCCACTTCTGGCATTTTGATGATTACTTGTAGATAAAAAGTCTCATAGACTAGGCTGGTTTTGAATCACAATCCATAGATCTTAGTTTCCTGAGTAACTAAGATTAAAGGGATGAGCCATTGATGTCCAGCATCTTTTTGTTTTGTTTATGTGTGTGTGTGTGTGTGTGTGTGTGTGTGTGTGTGTGTGTGTACACCTGTCCTGTGACTTGAACTCAAGGCCTGAGTGCTGTGTCTGAGCTTTTTTTCCTCAAGGATAGCACTCTACCATTTTGAGCTATAGCACCTCTTCTGGTTTTCTGGTGGTTAATTGGAAGGAAGTCTCATGGACTTTCTTGCCTGGGCTGGCTTTGAACCTGGATCTTCAGATCTTAGTCTCCTGAGTAGCTAGTTAGGATTACAGGTGTGAGCCATCAATGCCTAGAGGTCATCATTATTTCATTCCTGGTTTTAGAGGATTTGATTTTATTGATTATAGGTTTATCATGCATTGCTTTTAGTATATTGAAGGGGAAACTATATTTCTACTCTTTTTGGGGATTCTTTCAGAAAAGGATATTAGATTTTGTCAGAGGCTTTTTTCCCAAGTGGAGATATCTATGTTACAATGCATTTGATTATGCCCTTTATTATATTTATCAATTCAAATTTATCTAGCCATTCTTACATTTTGAAATGAAGCCTATTTGATGATAATTTATCATGTTGTAAATTGTTTCTCAATTTGGTTTGCAAGAATTTTTTTGTGTGCCAGTACTAAGGCTTGAACTCAGGGGTACTACCCTTCAGCATTTTTGCTCAAGGCTAGGGCTCTACCATTTGAACCCTGACTATTTGGTGGTTAATTAGAGATAAGAGTCTCACAGCTTTCCTGCCTGGGATGGCTTGAACCTCAGGCCTCAGATCTCAGCCTCCTGATTGGCTAGGATGACAGTCATGGGCCACTGGTACCTAGCTACAAGAATTTTATTGACAAGTTTTCATCTATACTCATCATGGAAATTTCCTTGTAGTATTTCTTTTGTTTTATGCCCTTATCTATTTGAATCAGAGCAATATAAAATATGTAAAATAAACTTGAAGGTAATAATTTGTATTTTATGGAATAGTTTGGGGAATATTGATGTTAGTTTTTTAATGAGTGCATACAATGAAATAGTGACTCTATTCACTTGGGCTTTAATTTGTTGGGAGTTTTTTTCTAACTCTTTGATAATTCTTGCACATTATTGATCCATTTAGGTTGATTAGTTGTTGTTGTTGTTGTTGGTCATGGAACTTGAGCTCTGGGCATGGGCACTGTCCCTCAACTCTTCAGCTCAAGGCTAGCACTCTACTGCTTGAGCCCGGTTTTCTGGCGGTTTATTGGAGATAAAAGAGTCTCATGGTTTTTCCTGCCCAGGCTGGCTTTGAACCGTGATGCTCAGATCTCAGCCTCCTGAGTAGCTAGGATTAGAGGCATGAGCCACAGCATTTTTGTCTCCAATTTTTTAATGTGTTTCTCATTTTTTTGGTGCTCAGTTTTGTCAAGAGTCTGTCCATTACATTTATTCTGTCAAAGAACCAAAACTGTATTTCATCTGTCCCTTCATATATTTATTGCTTCCATTTCATTAATTTTATCTCTGATCATGATTCTTTCTATATTTCTACTAATTTTGGAACTGGTCTGTTCTTGTTTTCCCAAGACATTGAGTTTCCTCAACAGATTATTCCTGATTTCCCTGAATTTTTACTGAAGGCATTCATAAGTGTGAACTTCATTTATATAATGACTTGATATTTCTTTTTCTTTCTTTCTTTCTTTCTTTTTTGTTGGTTGTGGGGCTCAAACTCTGGACCTGTATGCTGTCCCTCAGCTCTTCAGCTCAAGGCGAGTGCTCTGGTACTTGAGCTACAGTGCCACTTCTGGTTTTCAGAGTGGTTTACTAGAGATAAGAGTCTCATGGACTTTCCTACCTGGGCTGGCTTTGAACTGTGACCCTCCAATCTCAGTCTCCTCAGTAGCTAGGATTACAGTCATGAGCCACTGGCGCCTGGCTTTGACATTTCTTTTCTTGAAGCCCTCAATATTTTTTCCTTGTTTTGTTTATGTAACACCTTTAATTACACTATGATATGGGAAGTTCTTTTCTTGTCATGTCTGTTTGGTGTCCTAAAAGCCCTTTCCCCATTGATAACCATCCTACCCAAAACTGGTAGAATGTCTTGGTATTGTTTTATTAAATGTGTTCTATGGTTTCAACTTGCACATCTTCTCCTTGTTATATGCTCATTTGTTGTTTGGCCTTTAAATGGAGTTCTTGTATGTTGTGTGTTCTTCTTTATTGTTGTCCAATGACCCGAAGGTACCAACTTATCTACAAGACCTGGAAATCTGTATTCTTCTGATCCAATTTGTATGGAGGCTCTTAAATGGGTTTCTTATTTGTCTTCATAAGACAAATTTGAAGCTGTTTCAGAATTATTACTTTATTACATTCATTTTGTAGATGATTTGTTTTCCTTCTTTCATGGAATTATTTATTCATGTTCTCTTTTGATTCATTCAGATGTTTATTTGTGAGTTGGTTGACTTTTGGAGGCTTCATGTTGACAATTTTTCATATTTCCAATTTTTTTCTACTTTGTGATGTGCATTTTTGTCCATATTAGATTGGAAATTTTTGTATCCACTAAGTTTTTCAGTTGACATATTTCCAATGACTGGGCAGGGAGTGATAGCAGGTTTCAGGTATAATTTTTTACTACTGGACTAGGGGTGTAGCTGAGTAGCTGCGCATTTGCCCCAAGTGGTAAAGGACCCAATTCTAGTGAGAGGCAAGAGAATTATCTGCTTAACAACTACAAGTGACAGATATATCCAATAGGGAAACACAATGTTAAGTAATTAAGGGGGAAAAATGCAAAGACATTGAGACTACAAATATACCAAATAAGGGTAGGAAAGGAAGGAAATTAGGAGGAATTACAGTACTCAGTAGTGTAAGAAATACTGAGAAATAAAAACAGCAACAGATAACCAGGTGATGTTGGGCTAGGTCTGTCATTGTAGCTACTCAGGAAGCTGAGATCTCAAAATCAAGCCTGCCCTGGAAGGATAGTTGGTAAGACATTTATCTCCAATTAACCATCAGAACACTCCAAGTGTACCTGTGGTTTAAAGTGGTGCAGTACTAAACTTGAGCAGAAGAACTCAGGGATAGCATTCAGGTCCTGATTTCGAGCCCCACAATTGAGAAAAAAAAAAGCCACTGATGTGGGAAATGTACTTAGAAGAAAGAAATGTAAGTAGAGAGACAAATCCAATAAGAATAAATTGACAATGAAAAACAAAGGAATAATAAAACTTAGCAAACAATGCATAATCAGAATGTGTGGTTATAGGGAAACTGAGCTGTACACCAGAGATGCAGAATGCCCCATGGGATGAGCTCTAGCCTGCAGTGTGTCCTCCTCCCAGCCCACTGCCCAGATGGGAAGCAATTTGTACCACCCAGTACAACTTTGACTAGCTTCCAATCCCGCAGAGCTCCCCGCCTCTCTGGCTTTCCTGTGCAGCTATGTTAGATTTCCCAGTCAGCACACAAATAAACAACAGCCCCCCCCCTACAATCCTTGCTGTGTTCTCTCACACCAAATGATGGGGGGGCGGGGGGGGGTTGAGATGTCCACACAAGGTCTTATACAATGGCTCTCTGACATTGGGTTGTGACCAAATGCCTGGGAGGTGAGAGAATTTTCTTTTTTGGTGGGTCCGGTTGTCTTTTTTTTTTTTTTCATATTACTTATGTGGTGCTGAGGAATCCAACCCAGGGCCTCAGGCATGAAAGGCAAGCGCTCTACCACTGAGCCATCTTCCCAGCCTCGAGATGAGAGAATTTTCTAAGTGTGTGTTTGCTATGCAGATTTCAGGACCTCTGTCCATATTACTGTTTATTTAGCCCAGTTTTAAATAACTCTTGTACTTTTTCTTCTGATTCCTCCTTTTGCGTCCCCTTTCTGCCAAGACCTTTTTCCCATTCTGTTCTCAAAGATTCTCTGTGGCTTTTTTCAAAAAATAAGGTACACTGCCCCTGAGCATTTTCTCTCAAAGCTAGTGTTCTACCACTTTGAGACACAGCAGCACTGCTGGTCAATTAGCTGGGGGCCAATTAGCAGCTTTGAATGATTCGATAATCAATACATGTATATTTATTCAGAATACAAAGGCCAAATGTATACATATATATTATTACATTGTAATAATTAAAAAACAAACAAGGTTATCTTTCAATTAAACATTGAATTATGTTGGAGGGTGAAGTTGTTCAGAGGACATCAGGGGCAGGTAGGAAAATAGCTCAAGGAAGCATCCCATATACAACTGCATTTAACTCGAAACATTTTAACTGAATTAAATAAATGTAACAATAAAATTCTGTGGTGGGTGTTTCATAAATTACATTCAGGAGAAAGGAATCAAGAGTCAGAGTGCTTTTAACTTCTTTCAAATAAGAATATACATGTTGGGACTGGGATGTAGCTCAGTGGCAAAGCGCTTGCCTAAGAAGTGCAACGTCCTGGGTTCGATCCCCAGTACCAAAAAAGAAAAGACAAAAAAAAAAGAAAGGAAAAAGAATATACATGTCCAACGCTTTTAGCACAGTTCCTCTTTGTCACTAAGGAGTACACATGTTGGGCTGTGTCTTCCCTGTGTCTTATAACCAACAGCCATCTCACTCACCTCCACAGTTAGCTTGTCTCTATAATTCTTCATTCCATTTATGCGCGCAGCTCTCCACAGCTCCTTTAAGGCTTCCTGGGGTTTGTTGGTGCTAATCAGCCACCGAGCAGACTCTGCCAGACACCTGACCAAAGACGATGATGGAAATGTAGTCAACTCTCACACGCTCACTTTCACTCCCCCTTCAACCTTCAGATTCCTTTCTCCTTCATTCTCATCCCTTCCATTTATTCAGGAGGACCAAAAACTAGCATCATGCGTCATGTGGCATCATACCTCGGGAAACAGGAAATGACCTCTGCACATGATACTCTGGGCTTCCGGGAATGTAGGCCTGGAGTCATGCTGACTCCACGCTGAATTCTGTGAAAACTGACTACCCAGCTCACAGAGCTGGTGTATGAGGGACACTCATATTTCCCTGAATACGGATACCCCAATTAATTATTATTAATTTTTACTAAGTGTCTCATTCAGATGGGAGCCAGTTCTGATCCTCATGGCTGTGGTAACTTTTGGAACACCAGCAAGATAAACCGGCCTTAGTTTAATGAGGGCACAGAATTACAAAGATTTGTGGAGGACAAATGTCACAATGGATGAGTTTGCTAAAGGACACATGCTTTTTATCTGGATTTTGCTCACAGTATTAATGAAATCTACAGTCACTTCTGAGGATCACTCCTAACTCAAGAGGCTTTCTGTCCTGAACTAACACCATAGCCCTTTTTAACTCTCTCAAATCTCTTTAAGGAGAGGAAAGGGAAAGGATCCAAAAACAAAGGATGTAAGTTGTCCATTCTGCCTATGGTTTTCAACTGAGGAATCCATATTGCTCCATAATTGAACAGCACTAGAGGGACATTTGTGTCTCAATTCTGTCACCTAATATCACCTCCAAAGACAATAACCATCCTGTTTTTTTCCCCAACCGTACATACAAATGCAAACCATAGACAAAGAAATACCATCCTCAAATGTTTTCCTCATGAAGGAAAATACATTTGCAAAAGTTTTATTACCATGTTACCAATTAAGTGTATTGGCAAGGACAGCCAAGAAAATCTGTAACATTCAGGAGACGATTCATAGCCACTTTTGGGTCATACAGTTGCTTATTCTAGTAATTAGAGTAAACACATTCACATTTGAAATTCAAATAGTCTATACTATTTTTTATAACGATACTGAATTTTGTATGTGCTTACACTAAAATGTTTTAATCTCTAATTTGAATATTGTGAGATATATTTTATCTAGTACAGAACCCTCCTGTGTTTATTTTTTAAATTTTTTTTGTTTATGTGTTATTGAAGAATTTAACCCAGGGCCTTATAAATGCTAGGCAAGCACTCTACAACTAAGCCTCAATCTTAGTCCTAGAACCCTCCTTTAAACAGGAATTTCATCTCATAAATAATTTTTAATATGACTGCATCTGTAGCAATTTGCTGACATAGTAACTTCAAACATAATTCAATTTCCTCAATTTTACCTAACAACACTTTTTGTCCCGTTGCTCAAGTCACACATTGCTATGAATAAGGAGAGCACCATATCAGAAGTTGATCAAGAATCCAAATGAATTTTTTATGTCCTTCATAAAAGATCTCTTCAAAAAGAACGCTCATACCTTGTGAATGGAAGTAAGAAGAAGACAGGTATAGACAGCACAAGCTGAAGGATCTGCCAATTTCGAACAAAATAAGCCAGGCCTCCCAACAATACTTGTCCTAAGCCAGTTGATTATAATAATAAGAGCACCGTTATGGCTTGGAATTTGCGTCCTGTCCATTCCACACCTGAAAGACAGCACCAGTGAATTTTCATCTCAAACCAAAGTAGAGTATTAAGTTCACATTCAAGGTGAGGAAAATGCACATTGTGGGAAGACGTACTTACCGAGCACCATACTGTTTGTTAGGATGACTGTGATGGATATACCAGCCAGAAAGCGCAGGACAGAGTAAAGGAGGAAGGTGGGAGCAAAGGCTGCGCATGTGTCAGCAATGGCCAAATTCAGCACACAGATGATCATAATTAGCCTCCTTCCAAACCTGAGGAAAAGACAAAGCTTAGATGGTGGGAACTGGAACAGCTGTTGCACAAAGAAACACAAAGTTTCTTAACACTACAAGTAATCAGAAATAACCAACAGCAATGGCTTTGTTGTTGTTCAAGGCTAATGCTAAGCTACTTGAGTCACATCTAACTTTTTGTTGGTTAATTGGAGATGTATGTCATGGACCTTCTTGCCTGCCTAGCTATGAACCACAATTCTCCAAGCCATGGGGATGGCTCTTTGTTGTGTTTTGCTGGCTTAGGAGAGATAATCCTGGGAGACCTGGCTAATTGTATTTGACACAACCTTCAGCTGGCACTGTTTATACCCTTCTTTTTTTTTTTTTTGCTGGCCTTGGGGCTTGAATTCAGGGTCTTTGAGCTGTCCCTGAGCTTCTTTTGCTCAAGGCTAGTACTCTACCACTTTGAGGCACAGTGCCACTTGGATTTTTCTGAGTAGTTTACTGGAGATAAGTGTCTCCTGGCCTTTCCTGCCTGGGCTAGATTTGAATCATGATCCTCAGATCACAGCCTCCTCAGTAGCTAGCATTACAGGCATGAGTCCCTGGCACCTATTGGGTCAGTGATTGCATTCATTCAATTGGTACTTAAGCCAAATTTCTAAGAAGTATAGATTTTTGTTTGTTTGTTTGTTTTGATATTGTCCAGTTGATACTGAGACCAAATTTCTAGGCAGACACTTTTCTTTTGATTTTAGATCTGGTTTCCAACCCCAAATTGCTAGCCTTTGAGAGGGAACCTAGAGGGGTGGGGGGTCCCTGGGATCCAGCCTGTGTTCCACTTTAGAAGGCACAACCCAAAAGACTGAGCCATTAAGACCAATTTTCTACCCTATAAGACATTTTGGCTTGAGAGAAGGAGACATCTCAAGAGTGTGTCCTGGCTGGAGCGTGACCGGTGGCACCCCAATGGAACCAGATGCTCAAGCAGGGAGTCTGGTGAGGATGTGGGGGGTGGGAGTTCCATAGAAGGTGAAAGGGAGTAGTCATATAGGATGTAGAGGGAAGAAGCCTTGTAAGACATAGGGGCGTGGCTCTGTGGGAAGGAGAAGGGGAAGAGTCTCTTAAGACATAGAGGGCCTGGTTCCATAGGACCATAGAGGGATGGAGACAGTAGAAAGGTGTGGTCTCCTAGGTGTAGGGGAGTGTGGTTCTGCAGCACTTAGAGCTTGAGGTCATGTAGACCACAGAGGGAGAGGATTCTGATGAGTGTTAAAACCCTTAGGAATGGCTGATGCCTGATCCATTCCCAGAGGCTTTTCCAAAGTGGGGCTCTATACACAGGTTTGAAGTTTCTTCCTCTTTCTTAAGGGATCCTGGGATGAGAGACTCAAGAAGTTTATTTTTATTCTTGCTCAAATCTGAATTGTACTCTCCTCACTCATTTCTTTGTGTGACTTCAGAAACAGAACAAATAGTACTGGCAGGTAAAATAGAGGAGGCTGAACAAAATTGGAAAAAAAAAACCCACACAGATCTTCATATATGTAAACCTGACCTGTGTATATCAAAGGCGCTTATCCCATTGGTAAACAGTAGTTTAACTACGTATTTACACCATAGGAGATAAGTTTTAATACTGGAACTTCTAATACATTTAATACAGGTACTTAAATACATGGACTTAGCCTAGCATATTGTCTACACAATAAAGTATCAAAATTAGATGTGGAACTCTAGAACTGTACATTTCCTGACCAGCAATGGGAACACTGGGGAAACAACACATGGGAATTTTTCTCATGAGTGGCATCAGAATCATCCTCTGCTGAATTTGGATTTCTTGGTCGTGAACAACATGCCACTTTCAAGAACAGGAAGGAAGAAAGTCTCAGTGCAGAACAAAGAATGCTCAGAAAATCTACAGAGGAAAACACTAAACAAGATGAGGAATGAAGAAATATAACAGGGAAAGTCTGTAGAAAAAAAGAAAGGAAAATGGAGTTCTGACTTTCATAGACTTATAGGAAGTCACAGAACAGTTTCAGTCAAAATGCAAATATGTATAGATTCGCATGTTGATGACTTATACCTACACTTATGGCTGCTCAAGAGGCTGAGATCTGAGAATCACAGTTCAAAGCCTATCTAGCCAGGAAGGTCCATGAGCATATCTCTACTGATCCATAAAAAGCCAGAAATGGAGGTGTGACTCAAGAGTAGAGCACTAACCCTTGAGCAAAAATAATGCTCAGGGATAGCATTAAGGCCCTGAACTCAAATCCCAGTACTGTCATAAAAAAGAAAGAAAGCAAGCAAGCTATACTTGAGAAACTACACATTAATTTAGAATAGCATAGGGAAAACACTACAAGAACCCCTTCTTGAGAGGAGGATGCTGGAATGCTATGTTAGGTGATAAGGAAATTCAGCCAACAATTTATTATGTAAGCATTTTTCCTCATTCAAGATTCTACGTTTAATTTCTAATATTTTTTTGCTTATGATATATCTCAGTGTAGGATATAGACATTATCTACTTAGAATTTATTGAGCCTTTTTGGATTTATTTGTGGTTTCCCACTGATAGGGCGCATTTTCTTCAAATCTCTATCCATTTCTCTTTTCTTCTGAGACTATCATAACATATATGTAGGTCAGCCTCATGCTATACATGAGTCCTTTGTGTGCTAGCCACCTTCAAACTTCTCTCGTGGATTAGCCTTCTTTTCTTTTCCTTTTTTTTGGTCAGTCCTGGGTTTTGAAATTAGGGCCTGTATACTGTCCCTGAGATCCTTTTTCTCAAGGCTAGTGCTCTACCACTTGAACCACACAATACCACTTTGGCTTTTTCTGAATAGTTTACGGAAGATAAGTCTCATGGACTTTCCTGCCCAGGCTGGCTTTGAACCATGATCCTCAGATCTCAGCCTCCTGAGTAGCTAGGATTACAGGTGTGAGACCCCAGCACTGGACATTAACTGCTTGATCATTTCTACTGCTTTGTTTTTTCATGTCTATCCATGGATTCTTATACTGGGTCTCAGCTTCCACTGAATTTCTCTAGTGACAATTTTAATCTATTCATTTCAAGTTTTGATCTCAGATTCTAGTATATGCCTCTCTACAATTCCTCCCTTAGTATTGATATTACTACTTTTCATACATTGTTATGTCTTTATGTCTTCATACATCTTCTAGCTTATCTTTTTGAATATGCTTAAAATACTTGTTTGGCAGTGTTTCTCTAAGAAGTTGGATGTCTGTGCTTCTTTATGAATGTTTTTCTTCTTTATACATTGTGATCTGGTTGTTTTTGAAAACATTTGGTTAATATGATACAAAGATTTGGGAATGTTGATCCTCTGTCTTTCACATAGTTTTCTCTGTGTGTGTGTGTCTTTGTGTGTGTGTTTCCTATTGTGCAAAGATATAGCATTCTATATTGCCTGTGACTTTACCAGCCTTATTCTGCAGACTACTCCTTGTCATTGTGGGCACTAAAGCCTTTTGTCCTTCTGATCATGTTCATCTAAATTTTTGACACGTGTTTCTTTGAAAATTCAAAGACATTTTTTGGCAGGCTGATATTTTTTTTAACATAAGAACTTCTGGCAGACAAATTTAACTCTGAGTTGAAGCTTCTCAAATGTGTGCATTTAAGATATCCTTTTTTTGGCTTATTCATGAACTGAGGGCCTGGGCACTGTCTCTGAGCTTGTTTTCTGAAGGTTAGCACACTACTACTTGAGCCACAGCACCACTTCTGGCTTTTTCTAAGTAGTTTATTGAAGATAAATCTCACAGACATTCCTGCCTGGGCTCTCTTTGAATTGTCATCCTCATATCTCATCCTTCAGAGTAGCTAGGATTACGGGCATGAACCATCAGTGCCCAGCTTCATGTAAGATCTTCATGTCCTCTAACAGAGAGTACTGTGAACCAGAAACTCACCTGTCTGTTAAATGGCCACATAGTAGGTTTCCCAACGAAATCCCAAGTATCAATATGAATTTACTTATTGAAGTTAGTGACTGAAATTCACACACCAGGTCCCACTGAAAGAGAAGGAAATGAGCACAACAGAGCTTATAGTCTCTCAGTGTAATCTGAGCAAATCTGCCTAACATGACCTACACATTTCCTTTTTCAACCTAACAAGACTTCTCTCATTTAGGTTAAAACTTAACTGTCTCCGGCAAACTTCCTTTAAATGAATAGGTTTACTATGGAAATGATCCCCTTTAATCCTTCTTGAATTCATTGGGGGACATTAAAGCATTTTCTGAATCCTGACTATCACAGTAGAGCCTCCAGATATTTCTTCTAAACAAAAATTTTGAGCATGTGGATTTGCTCAATCTCCAGGATGTTGCTAATGTATAAACACATTTGTGTAACATGGACTGAGCCTAACATTCATAATGAAACACATGAGTTGCTTATGCACTGTATTAATAGTGTCTATTTACTATCTATTGTCAAATTCATTAGACTCATTGTATATGTGTCTTATATTTAATAAAGATTTAATAAAGTATTGGCTAAAAGAAAGAAGAATCACCTTAAAGTGTGGGAAGGATTTGTGTTATTTCTAAACACCCAAATCCTGAACTCCTAACTGGAAAATGAAGCTTCCTACCTTGGTCACGATGGTGGAGACGAAGGAGCTGCGGTCATACACCCAGCCATCCACACAGGGCTGTTTCTGCCTCACTCAGGTTCCAGAAGTCGCTGTTCAGGTGGAGGAGCTGCCATTGGGGATGGACAAAGCGCCGGCACTTCTCTGGCCTGAGGTTGGAGTCGAGTGGGATGGAGATTCTCAGGAGGTCCTCCTGGCTGAGGAGCCCAGTGCCATTGTCAGAGAGCGTGCCATTGTCGAGGATGCGCACCCAGCAGCGGTGCTCAGGCACGGCTGCCGTGAAGTTCTCCGAGACAACGTGAGTGGAAACCAAGATATTACATATGATAAGGAAAGCCAACTGAAGCATCTGGAATCTTCCCAGGGTTCCAACTTGATTCAGAATTTCCTGAAAGGCCATTGGGGCTAAATAAATACCTCCAGTGGGAGGCAAAAGTATAAAATCTAGACTGCTTAAGGAAAATTAGTGCCATTTCACGGGATACATGACGGGAGGTTGGTCCTGAACCAACTTCCTTTCACTTCTGTAGCCAGGTGGCAGAATGAGTATCCTCTCGTGATTATTTTTCAAGTCACAGAAATGTTCGACTGGTTGGCTTTCTCTAATTTTATGTGTTAAAGATTAACTTTCTGGAAAATAATTGTGTCCTCAGCAATGTTTCACATTCACCTGTGGACATTAATCTCCAGGTTCCCTGTTTGTTTGTTAACCAGAACAGACCAACTATTGATATGTAGTCTTTCACAAATACATAATTTATAAGACTCAAAAGTGAAGTGCTTTAAGTTTTTATTTTTTATTTTTTTGTTGGCTTGAACTCTGGGCCTGGGCGCTGCCCCTGAGCTCTTCAGCTCAAGGCTAGCGCTCTACCACTTGAGCTACTGGGCCACTTCCAGTTTTCTGAGTAGCTCCTTAGAGATAAAAGTCTCATGGACTTTTGTGCCCAGGCTGGCATTGAACCGTGATCTCAGCTTCCTGATTCGCTAGGATTACAGACATGAGCCATCAGTGCCCAGTAATTTTTTAAATAATTTTTAATATTTCTTAAATGGTAGAAAATATTTTGAAAGGACTGAATTTTATTAAAAAGAGCTCATGAAAACAATCTCGGGGTACAATTCTTTTTGTTGAGAAATTAGCAAACCAAAACAACACTGAGTTTCCATTTCATCCCAGTTAGAATGGCCATCATCAAGTACATAGACAAAACCAAATGCTGGCATGGAGGTGGGGAAAAGGAACCCTAATACATTGTTAGTAGGAATGTAAACTGGTGTAACCACTCTGGAACACAGTTTGGAGAGTCCTAAAAAAATTAAACAGAATTATCCTATGATCCTTTGATACTACTCTTGGGCCTTTAGCCAGAAGATTACAAATATGGATACAGGAAAGCAGCATGCACAACCATGTTCATTGCTGCATTATTCATGAGAGCCAAGATATGGAAACAAGTCCAGATGGCCTCGATGGATGAATGGATCAAGAAAACGTAGTATACATAGCTTGTGGAATTTTCTCATGCATAAGGAAGAATGATATTACATCATTTGCAACAAAATGAACAGACCTGAAAAAAATATGATGAGTGACATAAGTCAGGTCCAGAGAAACAAAGGGTGCATATTATTTTTCATATATGGAAGCTAGGTCTGATTGGTAAATATTAAGGGAAAACATATGGGATCATATGCACATGTACGCAAACACATAACTAGATTTTCGAGAATGGAAATGGTGGAACGCTTTAGAACCACTAACTCACAGTCTAACAAAATGAATACCAGACAGCTAATACTTGAGATGTGTATGGGAGAGGTCAAAGGGAGGGAGGTCGATAAAGTCACACAGGAAGTGGGAGAGAATGCATTCATCATATTTAATGCATATTCTAGGAAACTAGGAAAATTGAGGGGAGGGATGAGGTTAAGAGGGATGAGAGGGAATGATGAAAGGAATATTTCTGATCATGATGAATTATACTGAGAAACTGACCTGCTGAATCCTTTTATACTACTAAAGATAATAAATACATAATTTAAAAAATTCCTTCCCTATTGATAACTTACTTTCTGCTTCTGGTCAAACCATAGCAAAAATTTTTTTTTGAAATTATGTTTCTCCACATGTGGTAATATTGGACGATGCCAGAAGTTAGCCAATTCTAACTGCATAGTTTTTTTTTTTATTAATCGATTCAAATAGTAATTTCAGTTTCTGTTCTAATAGCATAAATAGAGTAAGTTAAAGACACACTTTTTGTTTTGTATAGAGCTTAAATTCAGGGACTCATACTCTCTCTTTTTTTTTTTTTTGTCCACCGTGGGGCCTGACCTCTGGGCCTGGGCTGTGTCCCTCAGCTCTTCAGCTCAAGGCTAGCGCTCTACCACTTGACCCATAGCACTACTTCTGGCTCTTTCTGCTTATGTGGTACTGAGGAATCGAACGCATAGCCTCATGCATGCAAGGCAAGCACTCTACCACTGAGTCACCTACCCAAACCGTTGGCTTTCTTTATATAAATACTTTAATTGTTATTATAAAGGTGATGTACAGAGGTATTACAGTCATGTAAGTCAGGTACAGAGTACATACCTTTTTGGACAATGTCATCTCTTCCCTCACTCTCTCCCAGTTTTTCCCTCCCGTCCCCACACACAAATTGTATAGTTCATTTTCAACATAGCGTCTAGTAAGTACCACTGCTGTGTTTGTTTACCTTTTGTCCCCCCATTTATGTGCTCCCCCTTATCCTCCCAAATACAGATAAATGAACAAACAAGACAAAAAGAAAACAAAAACAAAGAAAAAACTTTTGTTTTCATTTCTTGGAGTTCATTTCAGTAAATATTGTTTTATATGATTAGAGGCACATAGGCTCTGTACCTAAGAATATCCTCCTTTGATCACACTGTGTGGCTCAGTATATTTTAGATATATCTAGCTTTTACATATGAGAGAAAACCATTTGTCTCTCTGAGCTTGGTTTACTGCATTTATGATGTATTTTAGGTTCATCCCTTCACCTTGCTTTCTTGCTCATGTCTGGTCCTTTTCAACTTGGCCATGGTTTCCAGTCTAGACTTTTCTGGCTAATTGGAGGTAAGAGTCTATCTCATAGTGTTCTACCCAGTCTGACACTGGATTATGATTCTCTACTCTCTCTCTCTCTCTCTCTCTCTCTCTCTCGGTAGCTAAGATTACAAGTGGGAACCACTGGAACTTGGCTAAGACACATTTTAAGGAGTTCATAATTTAGTAAGTAATGAAATACATAATTATTCTGTTATAAATATCTTTGCATACATCTATATATTTATACACATGCATATCTATGTATGTTTATATTTGTATATACATGTGAGTATATATTTCATGTCTGTATGTATATATGATATTGAATGCAGAATGGACTGGAAAGAGTTGGTGATAAAATACAGTAGAAAATGTCATTGAAAAAGACTAAACATCTATTAACAATTATATTTCCATTAGCTAGAATTGTTTTACTATACAAGTAACTCTTTGAAAGGTGTGAATGTATATATGTGTGTGTGAGCCCGCGCGGGTGCGTGTGCACACTGGTCCTGGGGCCTGAACTCAGAGTCTAGCTGCTGTTCCTGTCCATGAGCTTTTATATCCCTCAAGGCTAGTGTTTGAGTTAGAGCTACATCTGATGTAATAGCTTTTTGTAGAGACTTTGGAATTCAGATTTTATTGTTGATTCTGGAACCAAGGAAACGTTTGGAGGGGGTTAGGATCAAATCAATACATTTTGGGGGTAATTCAAATTCATGAATAACAGGTTATCTTTTTAAAATCTTCTTCATTTCATTCATCAGTGTTTCACCAATTTTATCATAGAAGTGCTACCTTTTAGTCAAATTAATTCCTAAATATCTTATATTTTTACAGCTGTTGCTTTGTTGATTCATTCTTTGGGTAGGTTGTTGCTGGTGTAGAGAAATTGCATTGATTTTTATAGATTGATTTTTTTGTGTCCTTTCACTTAAGAAAAATGACTTTTAGTTCTCAGAGGATTTAAAAAAATTGTTTTGTTGTATATAACATTACATCTACAAAGAGATACGATTTGACTTTTTGCTTCCCAAACTTGTATTTTTACTTTTCTCTCCTAATTACCCAAGCTATGAATATTCATTTTATGCTAAAGAGGTGAGTGCTCATCTTTTTCACATTTCAGACTTTAAGGAAAAAAAAACTATCAGTGTTTCAAGTTCAGTTGGTATTTATTATATAAATTCTGCTTCATCTGCACCCACTTTACCTACATTGTGTCCATTTGTACCTACTTCATTGAGAATTTAAAATATATAATTGTATTTTTATTTGGGCCTTGTACAGAGGCATTACTAAGTCAGGTAATGAGTGTATTTCTTTTTGGGCACAATGTCATCTTGAAAGACCCCAGACTCCTGGGATACTTTCGTCTAAGGGAGGGCACCCCAGAAACCAAGACTCCAAACCAGTAGATGCAACAAGCAAGAGGAGTTTATTCAGCATTTGCGCAAAGGGTCTCTCTGCCCTGGCAAGGGGCAGAGCCCCGAGCAGCGGTTACAGGCATTTTTAAAGGCAGAAACCCCAAGATTGTCATATAACACAAGGTGTCTGGGGATTGGCCCGTTTAGAGGTCACTATATACTCCAGCAATCATTTTTTAGGGGAAGTTTATAACACTCTTTGTAATAGAACAATTGGCGCGGGTGATGTAAAGGAGGTAATCACTCTGGGAGGTAAGGGTTAGGGGAGTTTACATAGTTACAGGCTTGTGATTGATTAACATTTGGCCTAGTTGGCTGGACTTGCCAGGTGGTCCTTATCTTGGGTCCTTATCTTGAGTCCCATTCTTGGGTCCTATTCTTGGGTCCAATTTGACCACTTGGGGAATTTACTTGTTCTTTATTTATGCCCACAGACCTTGTCCTGGGGCCGGCATCTGGGCTCCGAGACTTTTTACTCAATTCCTTATTTCCAGAAAGGGGATGGGGGTTAGTGCTAGGGCGAGCAAGTTTACAAAAGTGAAATCAGCAGTTAGCAATTGTAAAATGTAATTCTAATTTTTAATCTTTCAATCCTAGTGAAAGTCTTAATTATAATTTCACTGATTCCTTTTTTTCTGTATCTACTGAGATCTCCTTTATATTGTTTTCTTCAATCTGTTGATGACATTGGTCATACTTACTGATTTGCATATGTTGAACTGTTTTGAAAGCCTGGGATAAATCTCACTTGGTGTACATAATATGTGGTATGCTGTTTCATTCTGATTGTATTTTGTTTTTTAAAAAAGTGTTTCTGCTGGGCACTGGTGGCTCATACCTGTAATCCTAGCTACTCAGAAGGGTGAGATCTATGGGTTGCAAAGTCCTTGAGACCCTTGTCTCCAAATTAACCCCCAGAAAATGGGAAGTGGCACTGTGGCTCAAAGTGTTTGAGTGCTAGCCTTTAGCAAAAGGAGCTCAGCAACAACGTCCAGGCCCTGAATTCAAGACCCACAACAGAAAAAAAAGAAAAAAAGTTTCTGTCAGTCCAACCTACTGGGTTTGGGGTTGGACAGCTCACTTGTCAAGAATCATTGGTAAAGTTTGAGTGAACTTCTTCAAATACTTGGAGCTTGTTGCCTTTCAGAGGCATATCCAGAAAGCATGAGAAACTTCAATAAGGCAGACTTCAGCCTTCTGAGTAACTAGGATTATAGCATGAGCTACTGGTGCCCCCTGACTGAAATAGGCTTTTAAGCTACTTAGTGACATTAAAAAAAACAAAAACAAAAACTTCACACTTCTTTTCTGCTTACAAACAAAGGAATTTTGTTTCCTCCAAGTTATGAAGACTCCTGCAATACTGATGTCTTAACATCACATTTATGATGCATCGAGACCAGGGAGAAATGAGTCCCTAAAAATATCCTAATGTGAAAGACCCCACACACAAGAGAAGGGACCATCCTGTGGGAAATGGATACAATGCAAGCCCTAAACACTACATACTTCAATTTGTAGGGAACTCTAGAGTGGAGTTGTGAGACCTGGAAAGAGTTCAAAGCTTGGAAGGCCAGCTCAAACAGTACCCAGAAGGCTGAGCGCTGGGCCCTGGAAAGATTTTTTAAAATGTTTAAGCAAAACAAAGGATCAACTTTCTACCCTAAGTATGAGTTGCTTGGATACCAAAAGTTTAAGACTTTAGAGATAAAAGTCTCTGTTGGAGTGTTTATTGCTCCCCTCTGCTTCCTAAAATAACAGGGGTCACTTAACACTTGTATGCAAAACATTTCTCCTTAATGGTTGTAACTTCAAAAGATGCATTGAGGGCTGGGAAGGTGGCTCAGTGGTAGAGCGCTTGCCTTGCATGCCTGAAGCCCTGGGTTCGATTCCTCAGCACCACATAAGCAAAAAGAAAAGAGCTGGAAGTGGTGCTGTGGCTCAAGTGGTAGAGTGCTAGCCTTGAGCTGAAAAGCTGGGGAACAGTGCCCAGGCCCAGGGTTCAGGCCCCATGAACGGAACACCCCCCCCCAAAAATAATAGCGGGATATCAGGACTCAGAAGCTGGTAGTGAGTTCTGAATCCCATGGCCCATCCCCAGCTCCCTTTCCTATCCTTTCTGCTTTCTTATTTCTTTGGCTTGGTTGTTCTTTTAGCTCTATCCACACAAGAGTCACTCTCCTTGTTTGGTTGCTTGTCATAACAGTAAATAATTCCAGGACTTACCAATACCTAAAAATTTAATCACATAAAACATAGAAAAAGATAGAAAAGACTACTTTTCTCACACCATGACATTTATATATTAAAATGTCAGATTTGAACATGTTCACACACACATACACACACTTGTGAACATGTTCACACACACATACATACACTTGTTTACAAGAGGTTTACGGCTCACTTACGTTTTACAACTGAAAATTGGGGCTGCGAAGGTGGCTCAGTGGTAGAGTGCTTGCCTTGCATGCATGATGCCCTGGGTTTGATTCCATAGCACCACGTAAGCAGAAAAAGCCGGAAGTGGCAATGTGGCTCAAGTGGTACAGCACTACCCTTGGGCTGAAGAGTTCAGGGAGAGCACCCAAGCAAGCCCAGGGTTCAGGCCACACGACTGACAAAAAAAAAAAAAATTTTTTTTTAAAAGAAAAAAAAATTGGCTGTGTACATTTTCTGGATCTCCAGTGGCAAATGACATTGTTTTGCCCAATATGATAGAATCATGTGGTTAACCCTAGACAAATAAAGACTAAGCAACACAAATAGAAAACAAAACACAAAACACAAAATTGTTGCCAAGAACAACCAGGATCTTTTAGAGATAACCAAGAACAGAATATGTTTAGTCAACTTAGCTAGCAAGATATATTAGCTTATGAATTGACCTTTGACCATTTCCTAGAAGGGCCTCAGTCTCCAGGGTCTGTAAAGAGAATTGGGGAAAGGAAGGGCACCTCTCCTATATTCCTTTGTAACAGAAGTCTATAGAAGGGTCTAGCAACCCATCCTACACCAAGAGAGTAATTTAAGTTATACAGGACTCCCTGCGAGGAGTTTTTATTTTCTCAACAATTCCTTTAGATGTGCCCCATTATTCCATGTCCAAAACATTTTGTGTTTTTTGAGACCTGATTACTCAGGAGGCTGAGATCTGAGGATTGCCATTCAAGGCCACCCCTGGGTCAGAAAATCCCTGTGAGTCTCATCTCCAATTAACAACTCAAAAACCAGAGGTGGAGCTGAGGCTCAAAGTGGTAGAGCACTACTAGCCTTGAGCACAAAAGGTCAGAGACAGTGTTCAGTCCTTGAGTTTAAGCCCCAGGACTGGTACTAAAAAACAAACAAACAACAAAATCAATTCAAAATGGATCTGAAACTTTTTTTGTACTTTGCTGTGAAACTTTAGAACTACTAGAGGGAAATACCTGAAGATGTAAACAGAGGCCATGACTTTATGAATAGGACTAACATCTCAAAGAATAAAAAGTGAGGAATGGCAAACTGGAATGCATCCAATCTCTCTCTTTTCTTTGGATGTGTTTGTCTCTAGTGACTTTGGAATTTAGCTTTGGACTCTGGCACATGCTTTTCTCTAAATCCAGAAAGTTTTGAAGTATTACAGAAAGGAAATAATTAACAAATCAAGTTTATAGTATAATTACAAATTATTATTTAACACAAGGTGGAATTTGTCCAGATTGCTATATCTGTTGGTAACAGCTATTATGTTTCAATTTCATTCTTAACAGGAACCAATAGTAATTTTTTAGGCAGGCTCACTGCAGATTTATACTAGCCTCTAAAGAGCTAATAGATATGTCCCTTTCATAAAACAGGAAGGGAACAAGCTACCGGCCCATTATGCGACTTATTATTCTGATAGCAAAACTGTATAAGATCACAACACAAAAAGATCAACACTTCTGATGAACATAGACATGAAAACTTTTTAATTTTGCATTTCTTTATATTAATTATAAAAGGAGGTTTACATTTTTGTACATCCACAGATTTACCTTCCTTCCTTTTCTTTCATTTCTTTCCCTCCCTTCCTTCCTTTGCTCTGTCTTTCTCCCTTCCTTTCTCTTTCCCTCCCTCCCTCCCTCTCTTTTTTCTTTCTTTGTATATCCCTTCCCTCTGCCTTTTAATCTCCCCTTCTTTTTACTTCCCTACAACACTCACTGACTCTCCTCACCCTCCCTTCCTTCCTTCCTTTGGGGTCTCCTTTCCTCTCTCTCCCTGTTTCTTTCTTTCTTCCTTTCTTTCTTTCTTTCTTTCTTCCTTTCTTTCCTTCCTTCCTTCCTTCTTTGTATCTTTCTTTCTTTGTATTTCCCCTTTCTCTTTGCCTTGCAATCTCTCTTTCTTTTTATTTCCCTCCAACTCTCTCTCTTTCCCTCTCCCGGCCCTTCCTCCTTCTAGCCTTCATGCCCACAATGACTTCAACAGGTTTTCTCCAGGACACCCTTCTGTTATGAGGTACAACCTCCCCAAAGCTCTGAAGCAGTATAACTGTAAGGTAAATTAAAGTAGGCCCCCAATGAATGACGCCACCACTGTGGAATCCAGGCAGGAAGAGAAGTTACTTATTCCAAATTGCCTTCCCCACTTGCATGGTGGAGAAGCACAGGGCTGAAAAGGGGCCTGCCACCCTGGGGCCAGGACTTATCTAGGCCAGGGGGGCAGGGGAAGGTGTGGCCAGGTGTGGGAAAGCTGTAGAAACACTGGATTTGGATGACAACTTAAGGCCTGGGTCTCACTCACATTCTAAAAGGAGACATGACCTGGACAGCCCAGGATGTGACCTCAGAGGAGGTCAGATAATACCAAGTATTCCAGTTACCTACATAACACAGACACTGGGTGGAGGATTATGCAGGAGGGGGGAAGATGTCTGCACAGGGCCTGAATAGTCAAGGGTCTATGGACTGAAAGCCCTGAATAACACTTTGCCCCTTTTCAGTGAGCTTTCTCAGGTGTTTTGTCACAGCCACAAAAAGCTGAATTAACAGCACCTCACCTGGAAAAGCAGTACATAGGTACAAAAGTATTTCCTATCAGGATTCCTTTCAAGACATTCCAGTTTCCTTCAACTGTCTGATTCTGATTAAACTAGCTATTATATAGACATTAGTTCCGTGTCAAACATTTAAATGTGATCCATGTTTTCTAATACAGTGTCAAACATTTAAATGTGATCCATGTTTTCTAATATGTCAATTCATTAAAAAAATTACTAGTACGAGGGAAGAATACTGATCTTGTTTTTCCTTTTTCTTGCTCTTTCAGTAGATCTAGGACAATTACCAGAATTGCTTAAAACTGTGTTACTTTGATGACGGTATCTTCCTGCTTTGCTTGTCTTGAGCCTTTCCTCCTGGAAAAGATACAAGAGAAACAGCAAGGCCACATGTAAATGAAAAGACACCACGAAAACACATATCTTATGCCTTCTTTAGGAAAAGCTTATCTTTCATGTCTTGGCATTGGCCATATTAATGCCTTGTCTAAAGATTCGAAACCAGTCTCTCTGGAAGTTTTTGCAAAGGTAGTTCTGGTCATTTCTACTACGAATTGTATACATTTTGACATAGTCCAAGAGGAGTGGGGTGTGTGGGAAAACTGGGATACATACCAAGGTCAAAATCTTCCTCATTCTTCATTTTTAAACCCTTTATAGCTGAGTGCTGGTGGTTCATGCCTGTAGTCTTACCTACTCAGGAGGCTGAGATCTGAGGATCCCATTTCAAAGCCAGCCTGGGCAGGAAAGTTGTTGAGACCCTTAGCTCCAATTAACTACCAGAAAACTGGAAGTGGTGCTGTGGCTCAATGTAGTAGAGTGCTAATCTTGAGCAAAAGAGTTCATGGAGAGTGCCAAGACCCTGAGTTCAAGCACAACAACATGAAACCCTTTATTTACCACTCCCTTCTTCTCTTTTGTGAATACCTTCATTCACAATGAATCGCACAGACAACACAATTAGACTTTTCCCCAACTCTACATAGTCACTTGCCAGAGGTTTTCTAGAGCTCTCTGTGATCTGCCCCAAGTGATGGCACAGATCTGAAGCTAAAGGAAATGCTGACTGCAAGCACCTTATCACCACTTACTGCGATGAGGGAATCCAGTGTCTAGAAGGTTGTATAGGGTGCTAATGTTCATTATCTGCCTGAATGTACCATATTTAGTGAGAGAAAAGCAACCTCTGCAATCACACTAAAATGTCTCCATCTTATAACCAGTCACCATCTTTTAACCAGTCACCATTATATACTAATATATTCTGGAATTATTTGCTTGTTCATTTCAATTGTAACAACCTTCTGTTTGTAAACAGCCAGCAATGTCATAAGTAGGAGTCCTTACCAATGGAGTTGAAGATTAGACATTCTTCCTTAACGTGGGAACTCTGTGCTGACTTACCAGCCTCCTCCAACTGTGCCCATCAGCAGTGTCCCTATTCCCAACCCTATTTCCAGCCAGCTGTGATGAGAACAATGTATACCTTTGCCCATTCCCTAGCAGCGTTCTTTCACTGATGCCTAGCGTGTTCTCTAACTTCCTTGTATTTATTACCCCTTCACCCTGATAACTGATTGTAAAGAAAATGTGAGCCTGACTCCTTAGCAAAAAGGAGAAGGGGCAGCATTACCCTTTGGGTTAGGCCAAACTGAGCTGGCCACTCTGCCCAGGGCACCGGCCTAGCTCTGGGGAGAGTGGCAGATCACCCTTGTATACAGAAGTAAAATGCCTTGACAAACTCTATCTTCTGGTTATCTATTCATTTTGTGATACTGGAGGGGTGTGCTTCCAACACTAAATGGATAGGGTCATATTGGGATGTATAGGGGAGAAGGAAATTTCCCTTATATAGTACTTGTCTTGCTGTTACCCTCTGTGTAATCTAGAAAGCTTCCTGGGACAAGCAAAAACTACCACAAAACACATAAATGGATAAGATGAAACTAAACCATAATAGATATGATACTTCCTGTACCAATGGCACTGACTGGTTAGAAAGAGCCTCTCTAGGTCTGTTGGGAAACCATGGCCCTGAATGGTGTTTGGCCTTCCTCTTCGCAGACCCATAGCACAGGACTTCGTGAGGAACAGCCAGAAGTTTAACTCACTCATTTTCCACATCTTGGATGGAGTCAGGCAGAGGTTGGTTCCTGGTTTCAGGAAGGAGGAGGACTATAAAGCCACCAAGAACAGAGAAGGCACCATAGATGATCCAGGGCAAGGGAGCAGAATAAACTGCGAGAATCATCAACAGGGGAGCCAGTGAGGACCCAAGGCTACCAGCAATTCCAATGATTCCTAAAGCTGTGGCCCTTAGAGCACAAAGCACAATACAGAAATAACATGTTAGAAATACTCATGTGGACTGTGGCACTTGTGACTTATCTTACAATATGGGATTGAGGAAGCAGTGTATTTAGACATATGGAGATTGTGGACTGACTCTAGCCTTTGAAATTCCTGTTGCTTTGCTAGCATTTCCTCACAGCATACATAGACATCTGTGTATCATTTAGCAATGCCACTCTTCATGGCATCTACTTTTAAGTAATACCAAAGATTACAGGAGTGGGGCACCAATGGCTCATGCCTCTAATCCTAGGTACTTAGGAACATGGCTCAAGGCCAGCTTGGGCAGAAAAGTCCACATGAGACTCTTCTCTCCAATTGACCACTCAAAAACTGGAAATGGCACTGTGGCTCAAGGGTAGAGCCTAAGCCTTGAGCACAAAGAGGCTCATGGACAGTGCCCAGGCCTGGAGTTCAAGCCCAATAACTGACCAAAAAAAAATCTAAACAACAGCAAGATTGCAAGAGGCCTAGAGGAACGATACATTCAGTGGATTTCACAGTACCTTGGCAAAAGCAACCTTTCACTCAACTCTGGCTGGAGTTGTTTTCATTGCAATGATTTGCCTTTGCAAAATATCCTGTGCTTTTACTTATTTACTTTTTAACTTAGTTTGAAGAATGAAGGTGCTGAGAAAGGTCTGATCCTAACAGCAAACAGATGAGGTTCTGTACCTGATTACGGTGGGGACTAGTTCCTGTCCATGGGTTACAGAACAAGTAGTGGTAGCACATAGAAGTCCTCCTCCCAGAGTTGAGAGAACCAGACGGAGGGTTTGCATTTCTGGAGAGAGGGAGAACCAGAGAGAGTCAGGAAGTCCCAGCTGCCACAACCAGCATTCCCTGCTCATAATGGCAAACACCTTGATTGGAATTGTGTACAGGCTTGAAGTGTATCACAGAGGAACTAAACAGAGGCAGAGTTCCTGCAGTGGATAACAAGTGAGAAATGTGCCTTCTCTACACAGTTTGGTTTAGGATGGATCACTGACTCTGAATGCTTGTACTCAGTCTCTTTGCATCTCAGACATTTGCTAGAGAGGGACAGAGGTTGACGAATTGAAGCAGAGTTCACTTTTCTCTTTTCTGCCCAGTGTCTCCTCTGTCCTTATTATAATGTTGAACTGTCATGTGAGAAACTGCTGAGGGTGTGTGCAGGATCTATCTTGGCCCTCAAGGAGTTTACAGCCATGACCCATGTGCCCACACACGAGGTTAGTACTGTGCAAGTCCTACACAGATGGAAAGCCTGGAGAGTAGCTAGATCTATGATGATGTGTCAAGAATCTTGAGTAAAGGCTTCTTTTAGTAAGAATTTCAGAGTTTAGAAACAATGGATGGAAATTTCATAGTTTTCTCCACAATAGGAGAGCATGAGACATTGGAGTCATTATTGAGGCAAAGCAGCACACTGAAGTCCAGGCTGACATGTAAGAGGATCTGAGCCCATCAGTTTGGAATTTTACAAAACACAGTACTATTCTTGAGTTCAGAAAAACATGGTGACCACCTGCACTTTTCTTTCTCATTACATATGTCCACTTGATTTTGTAAAATTGACTCTAAGGTAGTCTGAGGTGATCCATAACAGTGACTTGTATTTCTTCTTTATTTGCAGACAAGTAGTATCTACTTTCTCAGGAGATAATTCTCCAAACTGAATTTACATAAATGGTGCCTGTGATGATATTCATAAGTAGATAAACAGAGTTTATGAAATATGAATTGTCAATGAAGAGCTGGACAGAGGAAAGGACAGTATAGTGTGGTCTTAGTAGGATCAAAATACAAAATGTAGACCTAATATGTCTATTGCTGGCCTAGAGGAAAGCTGTACATACATACATACATATCAACTGTAATGAAGGAAATCTCTCCCTGCTGTTGAATGTCAGAATGTCAGCTAAATGCCTAGATTGGTCACTGGGAATTGTTGGAACTCTATTTTTACAATTACAGAAATACATCATCTATGAACCCTTGAGAAAATTGGTTAGATATTTCTTTTCTACTCTGTGTGTTTTCCTTACCTTGAGGCACCAACGCAGTAGCCAGAATGAAGGTCCCCATAAAGGACATGAAAAGAAATTGACTTATTCGACGGCCCAGGTGATTCAGTGCAATAAATGTTATACAATTAGCTGGGATGCTCTGGGCACCAAAGAGAATCATCAGCAGAAAAGTATTACTTCCCAAGTTCTGGAGGTTGAGTATTAAGCCATAAATGAGCAAGTATATTACAAATCTGTAGTGAACAAAGAGTAAAACACATAAACTTTACAGTCTATGTCCTATTGATTATAGCAACATTAATGCAGATAGTCAGTTTTTGAAAACGAATGAAGGTATAATATTTTATCAAAGTATTTCCTTGCAAGTGGTTATCATTTTTATAAATATAATAATGCTTATAATTATTGTTATTATTATTTTCCAGGTTGGGAGCTTGAACTCAGGACCTGGGCACTATTCTTGGGTTTTCCTTTTCTTTCCTCTCTGAAAGCTGGAGCTTTGACACTTCAGCCACAGCTCTACTTCTGGCTTTTTGGCTAATTGGAGATAAGAACGTGCCCAGGTTGGCTTTGAACTGTGATCTCAGCCTCCTGGGTTGTTAGGATGCTGAGTTGCTCATGCCCAGCTACTAGTGAGTATTTTTTAAAAAAATCATCATAAAGTAGTTGTATGCTGATAGAGCCCTTCATTGTTATTAACTATTTTGGAGAGCAAAGGGCAGTATTGAGGACCAGATGGATATTTTTCCTTTATATTGTTCTAAGTGAATGGCTTAAGCTTATACATATAAATATTTGTTAAAATATCTATATCTCTATATATCTGTATATATTCACTTACCTGTTCAAAAATTTACCTGGAGTAATGGAAACTAAGCAACAGAAAAACTCAGAATCAAAATCTAGTTGTGATTAAATTTCTCAGCATCAATTTCTGGTGACAAGCATAGCATGTCATATGATAAACATAAACATGAACATAATATGTTATCATGGTTATATAATCATGATAAACGTAATTATTTTTATATTGGTGTTTTTAAAACTTTTGAGTACACCTAGCCATAGCAATTGTGGGCATGTTGCCCCTGCCTTTTATCTCTAAATGGACCACTCCCAACGATTGAGCCATTGAACAGGAGAAATACAAATCATGCCTCTTGAAATGGTAACGGGGCGAAGCCTACCTCACAAAGGCCAAGAGACAGATCCGCTTACGCAGGGTGGGAGCATGGAGCAGGTCGCGCAGAGATGCTTTTTTCTTTGCCACCTCTAGCTCCTCCTTCATGGTGGCTCTCACCACCTTCAACCACAAGAACAACAAGAAACTCTTCAGTTGTCAGAAACTGGTAGGCATTAGAGGGAGCACCAGGCTCTCACAAAGGACAAATTCAATGCAAAGTCTTTCTGTGCAGTGGGAAAATGTAGACATCAAAAAATAAATGGAGGATGGAAAATCATGACTCACATCTGTAACCCTAGCTTCTAAGGAGACTGAGATCTAACCATTCAAAAAGTGGAAGTGAAGCTGTGGCTGAAAGCAGTGGAGAGCTAGCCTTGAGTAAGATAGCCCAAGGACAGAGCTCAAGGCCTGAGTTCATGGCCCTTAAGTGAAAAATAATTCAGTACAGTTTCCAGGCTCTGAGTTCTAGTTCAGGACAGGCACGCGCGCGCGCACACACACACACTAACACACACACACACACACACACACACACACACACACACACACACACACACACACACACACAAAAATGTCAGGCATAAAAGTGGCAAGAAGGGTAACACAGAGGGTAAAGGAAGCTCAGGGAACTTCTCCAGTGAGGAAAAACTAAGCAGGAGACAGAAGGAGGCTGAAATTTGAGCATCACGGTTTAAAGCCAGTCCAGGCAGGAAACACTTATCTCCAATAAACATTCTTATCTCCAATAAACCACCAGAAAACCAGAACTGGCTCAAGAGTTAGAGCGCTAACCTTGAGCTGAAGAGCTGAGGAACAGCACCCAGGCCCAGAGTTCAAGCCCCATGACTCACAAAAGAAAAAAAGAAAAGAAAAGTTAAAAAAGAAAACAAAAGATAACAGAAAGAAGAGTATGTTAGAGAAAAATATGAAGAATGAAACTTTATAGTCCAGTGATCAATATACACTTGGTAAGTATGAATATGTGAAAAATAAACTTGATTTTCTACTGTTGCCTGTTGTAGAAATCCTTATATCTTTCAGTTTTGGGAAAAAAAGAATAATTTTCTGAGGGTTATTATTGCAGATGTGAGTGTATATCAGTACTATTTCTAGTAGTGCTCAGGGCTCTTATTAGTTAATGCTTGCTACAAAATATTAGCTACATTGCCATCCCACCTCTACAAATAAAACAGTTAAATCATGGAGAGAATATCTGATGAGGCACTGTAAAGAAAAGATACTATCCTAAATTAGATTTTTACACTATCAGGAATGACTTCTTGAGCTGGGCATAGTAATACTAGTTACTTAGGAGTCATAGATTTATTTACAGGATCATAATTTCTGGGCATCTTAGGAAGAAAAGCCCATGAGACTGAATCTTGAAGATAATTCTCAAAAAGCCAGGTTGGAGGATAGCCCAAGTGGTAGACAGAAGAAGGGAGTATGCCAAAGAAGCATGAAGCACTGAGTTCTAACCCTACCACCACCAAACACTTCTAGCTTGTAGCCCAACAGCCTCTTCAAGAAAGTATTGGGTCTAAATTCATTAAGGAGGAGTCGTGGTGGTATCTTCCACATCTGGGCGTGAAAGCCCTCGACTGCCATTATTATTATTATTATTATTATTATTTTGAGAATGGGCTCCAAGGATACCTTAAACCTGGGCCATCTGTTGGCTCTAGAGAATATGAGTCTGGCCTTCAAACACATCCAATATCAGAATAATATATCAAGGTATGCTGGGGTTATTTTACATTGTTTACTCAATTAAAAATTGAGATATTAAAGTATTTCAGATTATAGATTTCAACTAATTAAAAGGAAAGATCATTGTTTGCACTGTAATTGTCTGAAATTATATTTGAATTGTAATTTATCTTAAAGCAGGTTGTTTATGTTTTCCTCTAATAGTTTCATATTTAAGGGTTTACATTAACATCTTTAATCTACTATGTGTGTTTGTGTGTGTGTGTGAGAGATAGAGAGACAGACAGAGACAGAGAGACAGAGAGACAGAGACATATAGAGAGAGAGTCCTAAAGCTTGAAATAAAAGCCTGGGTGTTGTTCTTGAGCTTGTTTGTTCACAGCTAGTGCTCTACCACTTACGTTACAGCTCCACTTCTGGCATTTTGATGATTACTTGTAGATAAAAAGTCTCATAGACTGGGCTGGTTTTGAATCACAATCCATAGATCTTAGTTTCCTGAGTAACTAAGATTAAAGGGATGAGCCATTGATGTCCAGCATCTTTGTGTGTGTGTGTGTGTGTGTGTGTGTACCTGTCCTGTGACTTGAACTCAAGGCCTGAGTGCTGTGTCTGAGCTTTTTTTCCTCAAGGATAGCACTCTACCATTTTGAGCTATATCACCTCTTCTGGTTTTCTGGTGGTTAATTGGAAAGAAGTCTCATGGACTTTCTTGCCAGGGCTGGCTTTGAACCTGGATCTTCAGATCTTAGTCTCCTGAGTAGCTAGTTAGGATTACAGGTGTGAGCCTTCAATGCCTAGAGGTCATCATTATTTCATTCCTGATTTTAGAGGATTTGATTTTATTTATTTTATTTATTTATTTTATTTATTTATTTATTTTATTTATCATGCATTGCTTTTAGTATATTGAAGGGGAAACTATATTTCTACTCTCTTTGGGGATTCTTTCAGAAAAGGATATTAGATTTTGTTAGAGGCTTTTTTCCCAAGTGGCGATATGTATGTTACAATGCATTTGATTATGCCCTTTATTATATTTATCAATTCAAATTTATCTAGCCATTCTTACATTTTGAAATGAAGCCTATCTGATTACAATTTATCATGTTGTAAATTGTTTCTCAATTTGGTTTGCCAGAATTTTTTTGTGTGCCAGTACTGAGGCTTGAACTCAGGGGTACTACCCTTTAGCATTTTTGCTCAAGGCTAGGGCTCTACCATTTGAACCCTGACTATTTGGTGGTTAATTAGAGATAAGAGTCTCACAGCTTTCCTGCCTGGGATGGCTTGGAACCTCAGGCCTCAGATCTCAGCCTCCTGATTGGCTAGGATGACAGTCATGGGCCACTGGTACCTAGCTACAAGAATTTTATTGACAAGTTTTCATCTATACTCATCATGGAAATTTCCCTGTAGTATTTCTTTTGTTTTATGCCCTTATCTATTTGAATCAGAGCAATATAAAATTTGTAAAATAAACTTGAAGGTAATAATTTGTATTTTATGAAATAGTTTGGGGAATATTGATGTTAGTTTTTTAATGAGTGCATACAATGAAATAGTGACTCTATTCACTTGGGCTTTAATTTGTTGGGAGTTTTTTTTTCACTCTTTGATAATTCTTGCTCATTATTGATCCATTTAGGTTCATTAGTTTAATTTTGGTTATGCCATATGCATGTAGAAAATGATCTTCTTGTTGTTGTTGTTGGTCATGGAACTTGAGCTCTGGTCATGGGCACTGTCCCTCAACTCTTCAGCTCAATGCTAGCACTCTACTGCTTGAGCCTGGTTTTCTGGTGGTTTATTGGAGATAAAAGAGTCTCATGGTTTTTCCTGCCCAGGCTGGCTTTAACCGTGATGCTCAGATCTCAGCCTCCTGAGTAGCTAGGATTAGAGGCATGAGCCACAGCATTTTTGTCTCCAATTTTTTAATGTGTTTTCTCATTTTTTTGGTGCTCAGTTTTGTCAAGAGTCTGTCCATTACATTTATTCTGTCAAAGAACCAAAACTGTATTTCATCTGTCCCTTCATATATTTATTGCTTCCATTTAATCAGTTTAATCTCTGATCATGATTCTTTCTATATTTCTACTAATTTTGGAACTGGTCTGTTCTTGTTTTCCCAAGACATTGAGTTTCCTCAACAGATTATTCCTGATTTCCCTGAAGTTTTACTGAAGGCATTCATAAGTGTGAACTTCTTTTTCTTTCTTTCTTTTTGTTGGTTGTGGGGCTCAAACTCTGGACCTGTATGCTGTCCCTCAGCTCTTCAGCTCAAGGCGAGTGCTCTACCACTTGAGTTACAGTGCCACTTCTGGTTTTCAGAGTGGTTTACTAGAGATAAGAGTCTCATGGACTTTCCTCCCTGGGCTGGCTTTGAACTGTGATCCTCCGATCTCAGTCTCCTCAGTAGCTAGGATTACAGGCATGAGCCACCGGTGCCTGGCTTTGATATTTCTTTTCTTGAAGCCCTCAATATTTTTTCCTTGTTTTGTTTATGTAACACCTTTAATTATACTATGATATGGGAAGTTCTTTTCTTGTCATGTCTGTTTGGTGTCCTAAAAGCCCTTTGCCCATTGATAACCATCCTACCCAAAACTGGTAGAATGTCTTGGAATTGTTTTATTAAATGTGTTCTATGGTTTCAACTTGCACATCTTCTCCTTGTTATATGCTCATGATTTGTTGTTTGGCCTTTAAATGGAGTTCTTGTATGTTGTGTGTTTTTCTTTATTGTTGTCCAATGACCCGAAGGTACCAACTTATCTACAAGACCTGGAAATCTGTATTCTTCTGATCCAATTTGTATGGAGGCTCTTAAATGGGTTTCTTATTTGTCTTCATAAGACAAATTTGAAGCTGTTTCAGAATTATTACTTTATTACATTCATTTTGTAGATGATTTGTTTTCCTTCTTTCAAGGAATTATTTATTCATGTTCTCTTTTGATTCATTCAGATGTTTATTTGGATGCTCTTTCATTTCTTTTGGTCATTTCATTTCTTTTAATCATTCTTGTGAACTTTTAGTCTTGGATTTTATCACTTCCCTGGCATTATTGTGAGTTGGTTGACTTTTGGAGGCTTCATGTTGACAATTTTTCATATTTCCAATTTTTTTCTACTTTGTGATGTGCATTTTGTCCATATTAGATTGGAAATTTTTGTATCCACTAAGTTTTTCAGTTGACATATTTCCAATGACTGGGCAGGGAGTGATAGCAGGTTTCAGGTATAATTTTTTACTACTGGACTAGGGGTGTATCTCAGTAGCTGCGCATTTGCCCCAAGTGGTAAAGGATCCAATTCTAGTGAGAGGCAAGAGAATTATCTGCTTAACAACTACAACTGACATATATATCCAATAGGGAAACACAATGTTAAGTAATTAAGCGGGAAAAAAGCAAAGACATTGAGACTACAAATATACCAAATAAGGGTAGTAAAGGAAGATAATTAGGAGGAATTACAGTACTCAGTAGTGTAAGAAATACTGAGAAATAAAAACGGCAACAGATAACCAGGTGATGTTGGCCTAGGTCTGTCATTGTAGCTACTCAGGGGACTGAGATCTCAAAATCAAGCCTGCCCTGGAAGGATAGTTGGTAAGACATTTATCTCCAATTAACCATCAGAAAAATCCAAGTGTACCTGTGGTTTAAAGTGGTGCAGTACTAAACTTGAGCAGAAGAACTGAGGGATAGCATTCAGGTCCTGATTTCCAGCCCCACAACTGAGAAAAAAAAAGCCACTGATGTGGGAAATGTACTTAGAAGAAGGAAATGTAAGTAGAGAGACAAATCCAATAAGAATAAATTGACAATGAAAAACAAAGGAATAATAAAACTTAGCAAACAATGCATAACTATGACAATAAAGAGTTGTAAGAGGGTAAAACTAAAATAAGAAATAGAGAAAGAAAAAACATGTAATGAAATAAAAATGAAGGAAGGAGAGGAAGAAAGAAGGAAGAAGAGGGGATATATATATCTCTATATTTACATATAATACGTATCTAAATTTAAAAATATGTAACACACATATATTAATCCACACACCAGTGGCCTGTGCCTATAATCCTATTCAGGAAACAAAAATCAGAGGGTCAAGGTTAGGAAAGTCTGTGAGACCATTATCTCCAATTAACCACACACAAAAAAAAGGAAAAAAAGGAAAAAAGAAAAAAATAGGAAAAAAGTGGAGATGTGGCTCAAGTGATAAAGTATTAGCAGAAAGCTCAGGAAACAGTACTCAGGCCTTGAGTTCAAGCCCCAGGACCAGCTTACACATAAAATAACTAAGCGATCAAGAAAAAGGAGGAAGAAACAGAAGGGAAAAATTTGATGAAGAATATATTAGACTTCCAGGCCCCTAAGTATGCTAATGTCATGAGCCAGACAGCAATGTCTTCATTAGTACCAACTGTTCGTCCTTCCTTCCTTCCTTCCTTGCTTCCTTTCTTCCTCCCTCTCTCCCTCCCTCCCTCCCTTCCTTCCTTCCTTCTCACCTTTTGTCAGTTATGGGGCTTGAATTCTGGGCCTGGGTACTGTCCCTCAGCTCTTCAGCTCAAGAATACTGCTCTACCACTTAAACTACTATACCACTTCTACTTTTCTGGGGATTTATTAGAGATAAGAGTCTCACAGATTTTCCTGCCTGGTCTAGCGTTGAGCCGTGATCCTCAGACCTCAGCCTCCTGAGTAGCTAGGATTACAGGCATCAGCCACCAGCTCCTGGCCCAACTGTTATTTCTTTGCTTGGTGAGTTCAGTATGTGTGCTACTTCAGCTTGCTGTATTTTCTACCAACCAGAGTGTGTGGTTATAGGGAAACTGAGCTGTACACCAGAGATGCAGAATGCCCCATGGGATGAGCTCTAGCCTGCAGTGTGTCCTCCTCCCAGCCCACTGCGCAGATGGGAAGCAATTTGTACCACCCAGTACAACTTTGACTAGCTTCCAATCCCGCAGAGCTCCTCGCCTCACTGGCTTTCCTGTGCAGCTATGTTAGATTTCCCAGTCAGCACACAAATAAACAACAGCTCCCCCCCCCCAATCCTTGCTGTGTTCTCTCAGACCAAATGAGGCGGGGGCGGGGGGGGGGTTGAGATGTCCACACAAGGTCTTAGACAATGGCTCTCTGCCGTTGGGTTGTGACCAAATGCCTGGGAGATGAGCGAATTTTCTTTTTTGGGGGGTCCGGTTGTCTTTTTTTTTTTCATATTACTTATGTGGTGCTGAGGAATCCAACCCAGGGCCTCAGGCATGAAAGGCAAGCGCTCTACAACTGAGCCATCTTCCCAGCCTCGAGATGAGAGAATTGTCTAAGTGTGTGTTTGCTATGCAGATTTCAGGACCTCTGTCCATATTACTGTTTATTTAGCCCAGTTTTAAATAACTCTTGTTCTGTTTCTTCTGTTTCTTCCTTCTGCTCCCCCATTCTGCCAAGACCTCTTTCCCATTCTGTTCTCAAAGATTCTCTGTGGCTTTTTTCAAAAAATAAGATACACTGCCCCTGAGCATTTTCTCTCAAAGCTAGTGTTCTACCACTTTGAGACACAGCAGCACTGCTGGTCAATTAGCTGGGGGCCAATTAGCAGCTTTGAATGATTCCATAATCAATACATGTATATTTATTCAGAATACAAAGGCCAAATGTATACATATATATTATTACATTGTAATAATTAAAAAACAAACAAGGTTATCTTTCAATTAAACATTGAATTATGTTGGAGGGTGAAGTTGTTCAGAGGACATCAGGGGCAGGTAGGAAAATAGCTCAAGGAAGCATCCCATATACAACTGCATTTAACTCGAAACATTTTAACTGAATTAAATAAATGTAACAATAAAATTCTGTGGTGGGTGTTTCATAAATTACATTCAAGGGAAAGGAATCGAGAGTCAGAGTGCTTTTAACTTCTTTCAAATAAGAATATACATGTCCAACGCTTTTAGACAGTTCCTCTTTGTCACTAAGGAGTACACATGTTGGGCTATGTCTTCCCTGTGTCTTATAACCACCAGCCATCTCACTCACCTCCACAGTTAGCTTGTCTCTATAATTCTTCATTCCATTTATGCGTGCAGCTCTCCACAGCTCCTTTAAGGCTTCCTGGGGTTTGTTGGTGCTAATCAGCCACCGAGCAGACTCTGCCAGACACCTGACCAAAGACGATGATGGAAATGTAGTCAACTCTCACACGCTCACTTTCACTCCCCCTTCAACCTTCAGATTCCTTTCTCCTTCATTCTCATCCCTTCCATTTATTCAGGTGGACCAAGAACTAGCATCATGCGCCATGTGTCATCATACCTCGGGAAACAGGAAATGACCTCTGCACATGATACTCTGGGCTTCCGGGAATACAGGCCTGGAGTCATGCTGACTCCATGCTGAGTTCTGTGAAAATTGACTACCCAGCTCACAGAGCTGGTGTATGAGGGACACTCATATTTCCCTGAAATACAGATACCCCAATTAATTATTATTAATTTTTACTAAATGTCTCATTCAGATGGGAGCCAGTTCTGATCCTCATGGCTGTGGTAACTTTTGGAACACCAGCAAGATAAATTGGCCTTAGTTTAATGAGGACACAGAATTACAAAGATTTGTGGAGGACAAATGTTACAATGGATGAGTTTGCTAAAGGACACATGCTGTTTCTCTGGATTTTGCTCACAGTATTAATGAAATCTACAGTCAGTTCTGAGGATCACTCCTAACTCAACAAGCTTTCTGTCCTGAACTAAAACCATAACCCTTTTTAACTCTCTCAAGTCTCTTTAAGGAGAGGAAAGGAAGAGGATCCAAAAACAAAGGATGTAAGTTGTCCATTCTGCCTATGGTTTTCAACTGAGGAATCCATATTGCTCCATAATTGAACAGCACTAGAGGGACATTTGTGTCTCAATTCTGTCACCTAATATCACCTCCAAAGACAATAACCACCGTGTTTTTTTTCCCAAAGCACACATACGAATGCAAACCATAGACAAAGAAATACCATCTTCAAATGTTTTCCCCATGAAGGAAAATACATTTGCAAAAGTTTTATTACCATGTTACCAATTAAGTGTATTGGCAAGGACAGCCAAGAAGATCTGTAACATTCAGGAGACAATTCATAGCCACTTTTGGGTCATAGAGTTGCTTATTCTAGTAATTAGAGTAAACACATTCACATTTGAAATTCAAATAGCCTATACTATTTTTTATAACGATACTAAATTTTGTATGTGCTTACACTAAAATGTTTTAATCTCTAATTTGAATATTGTGAGATATATTTTATCTAGTACAGAACCCTCCTGTATTTATTTTTTTAATTTTTTTTGTTTATGTGTTATTGAAGAATTGAACCCAGGGCCTTATAAATGCTAGGCAAGCACTCTACCACTAAGCCACAATCTTAGTCCTAGAACCCTCCTTTAAACAGGAATTTCATCTCATAAATAATTTTTAGTATGACTGCATCTGTTTCAATTTGCTGACATAGTAACTTCAAACATAATTCAATTTCCTCAATTTTACCTAACAACACTTTTTGTCCCGTTGCTGAAGTCACACATTGCTATGAATAAGGAGAGCACCATATCAGAAGTTGATCAAGGATCCAAATGATTTCCTTATGTCCTTCATTCAAGATCTCTTCTAAAAGAAAGCTCATACCTTGTGAATGGAAGTAAGAAGAAGACAGGTATAGACAGCACAAGCTGAAGGATCTGCCAATTTCGAACAAAATAAGCCAGGCCTCCCAACAATACTTGTCCTAAGCCAGTTGAACATAATAATAAGGGCACCGTTATGGCTTGGAATTTGCGTCCTGTCCATTCTACACCTGAAAGACAGCACCAGTGAATTTTCATCTCAAACCAAAGTAGAGTATTAAGTTCGCATTCAAGGTTAGGAAAATGCACATGGTGGGAAGAGGTACTTACCGAGCACCATACTGTTTGTTAGGATGACTGTGATGGATATACCAGCCAGAAAGCGCAGGACAGAGTAAAGGAGGAAGGTGGGAGCAAAGGCTGCGCATGTGTCAGCAATGGCCAAATTCAACACACAGATGATCATAATTAGCCTCCTTCCAAACCTGAGGAAAAGACAAAGCTTAGATGGTAGAAACTGGAACAGCTGTTGCACAAAGAAACACAAAGTTTCTTAAAACTACAAGTAATCAGAAATAACCAACAGCAATGGCTTTGTTGTTGTTCAAGGCTAATGCTAAGCTACTTAAGTCACATCTGAGTTTTTGTTGGTTAATTGGAGATGTGTGTCATGGACCTTCTTGCCTGCCTAGCTATGAACCACAATTCTCCAAGCCATGGGGATGGCTCTTTGTTGTGTTTTGCTGGCTTAGGAGAGATAATCCTGGGAGACCTGGCTAAATTGTATTTGACACATCCTTCAGCTGGCACTGTTTATACCCTTCTTTTTTTTTGCTTTTTTTTTTTTTTTTTGCTGGCCTTCGGGCTTGAATTCAGGGTCTTTGAGCTGTCCCTGAGCTTCTTTTGCTCAAGGCTAGTACTCTACCACTTTGAGGCACAGTGCCACTTGGATTTTTCTGAGTAGTTTACTGGAGATAAGTGTCTCCTGGCCTTTCCTGCCTGGGCTAGATTTGAATCATGATCCTCAGATCACAGCCTCCTCAGTAGCTAGCATTACAGGCATGAGTCCCTGGCACCTATTGGGTCAGTGATTGCATTCATTCAATTGGTACTTAGGCCAAGTTTCTAAGCAGTTTAGGTTTTTGTTTGTTTGTTTGTTTGCTTTGATATTGTCCAGTTGATACTGAGACTAAATTTCTAAGCAGATACTTTTCTTTTGATTTTAGATCTGGTTTCCAACCCCAAATTGCTAGCCTTTGAGAGGGAACCTAGAGGGGGTGTGGTCCCTGGGATCCAGCCTGTGTTCCATTCTAGAAGGCACAAGCCAAAACACTGGGCCATTAAGACCAATTTTCTACCCTATAAGACATTTTGGCTTGAGTAGAATATCTAAAGAGGGAAGGAGACATCCCAAGAGACTGTCCTGGCTGGAGCTTGACCGGTGGCACCCCAATGGAACCAGATGCTCAAGCAGGGAGTCTGGTGAGGATGTGGGAGGTGGGAGTTCCATAGAAGGTGAAAGGGAGTAGTCATGTAGGATGTAGAGGGAAGAAGCCTTGTAAGACATAGGGGCGTGGCTCTGTGGGAAGGAGAAGGGGAAGAGTCTCTTAAGACATAGAGGGCCTGGTTCCATAGGACCATAGAGGGATGGAGACAGTAGAAATTTGTGGTCGCCTAGGTGTAGGGGAGTGTGGTTCTGCAGCACTTAGAGCTTGAGGTCATGTAAACCACAGAGGGAGAGGATTCTGATGAGTGTTAAAACCCTTAGGAGGAGGGGGACCAAGATGGCGATGGGGCAGTAGGGAAACGCCACAGCCCTCTCCAACCAAAAAGAGAGTTCGAGTTCCAACGCTTAATCTCCCCACGAGACCGACAACAACAAAAAGACACACTCAGAGAAAAACCAGAGGCGGAGAATAACAAAAAAAGAAAGAGAGGAAAAGAAGAATTTCAAAACAGAGAAAAGCGAAGACCCCTCCCCCAACCTTTACTGGCCGCGCGGCAGTGCGCCAAGCCGCTGGCCAGCCAGCCCGGCGGGGGCTGGGGGAGCCCCAAGAGACACAGCAGAGACACAGGGGGCCGCTTTCAGAACATCAGGTACTGGTTTGCAGAACAGCAGATCGCCAGGAACAGAGAAACCTACCAGCCAGGAGTCTCCACGAGGATCCCACCCCCACCCCTCACTCTCCACCCGAGCAGAGAGGCTCCATCCAGCCAAAGCCGCTCGGCATCAGCAGAGTGACAAAAGGACCTGTCGGCAGACCACCCGGCCCGCCTGATCGCGATCGCAACGATCCAGCACTCTCCACCCGAGCAGAGAGGTTCCATCCCGCCAAAGCCGCTCGGCGCCAGCAGCGCTGGCAAAGGGTCCTGTCTGCAGACCACCCGCCCGCCCGATCACGATCGCAACGACCCGGCGTGGTCACTCGGGCCCCAGAGGTACCGAGAAGAAGCTGCCTGAGCGTGGACACTCTTGACCCGACAGCTTCGACAGAGGCAGAGACAGAAAAGAATCACACAGAGCCACCACCGCCCAACCCAGCCCGGATTGCAACAACAACTGACGACCTACACCACACAGAAACAACCAGCTCCAGGGTGAGTACCCCACAGGGGAAGTGTATCCCTCAAGGGAGACCAGAGCTGGAGGGAATCCCCAGACCCTGACCTAGACTCCCTACCCCAGCACCCGGACCACAGGACCCACTAAAACTGGGAACTGTTTGAGAGCTCCACCAGCCCGTGGAGCACACTCAGCTGGCCAGGCTAGAGCAAGAGCACCCCTGGAAGGGAGCTTAAATGCCCAAGCCAGGAACAGCGCCCCTGGGTCAAGACTACCAACAGTAGGAGAAATTTGAACTGTGTCCCCCAGGCTGTATAACCTAGGTGGTATACACATCAGCACAGGCCTAACGAGTGCGCTCCAGGCTGCATAACCTAGGTGGTATACACATCAGCACAGGCCTAACAAGCGCGCTCCAGGCTGGGGCCGGAACCAGGCCCGGGGATCCGGCGCCTGAACAACACAACCAACTCCTCCCAATTGAAGTAAAAAGCTGAGCATACGCCTCAACAGAGGGGAGAAAACCAGGAAACAACACTCCCCCGGGAAGCACGCCTGTGACAACAAAAGACCTGGAGGCCCAGGACAAGAGAAGCCCAAACCCCACCAAAACTTCACCCATATACCCTAGACTGGGAATTGGGCAACACAGGCTGCCAGCACCTGATAGTAAGCAGGAGCTCAGACTGTTAAGGCGGCTCAGCAATAGAGTGATAGTCTTGGATGTATGAGGCCCTGGATCTGATTCCTCAGCATCACAAAAGCAAAAAGGGTCAGAAGTGGTGCTGTGGCTCAAACGGTAGGGTGCCAGCCTTGAGCTGAAAAGCTGAGGGACAGCACCCAAACCTAGAGTTCAAGCCCACAACCAGCCCAAAACAAATAAACAAAAACACATCAGGAGCCCATAGCAGACTCCAGCATTTGGGAGAGTGCATCCAGAGCATCTGTTCTTCACAAGAGCACCCGTAGGAGCAAACACAAGCAGTCTAGGCTGCTCAACCCTTCCAAAGGCGGGAACTGCCAGCAATCTACAGCAGAGAGCTGAGAATCCTAAGTAAGTCAGAATAGCAGCTGGAAATAGGCTCCCAACAGAACCCAGATCAGGCACAGACTCTCTCCACCAATACAGAATCAGCAACCAAGCAAAGACAGACACACCAAAACAAAATTGAAGAGCAGTCTCCTGAACCTCCATGCGAAAATCACAGAGAAAAATCACAAGGTTTACTACCACCCAGGACAGCAAGCTCACCTCAAAAGCCAGCAGCCACACAGGGGAGAGTCCCAGTGGGAGCAAAGCAGGAATGGAAGACAAAGGCTACTTCCAAGGGTTGCTGGAGGCAATGACTCAAGAAATAAAGCGAGAAATTGATCAGAAATTGAAAGAGCACAAGGATGAACTATCCAAAGAGATACAGGGTATCAAACAAGAGATGCATGCAAAAATAGAAGCTGCACAAACCTCAGTAAGAAGTGAGATAAACGCCAAATTAGAGGTAATGCATACCTCATTGAGAGGTGAGATCAGTACTCTGAGAACCAACATTGTATCCATAAAGGGATCCATTTCCTCCATGCAAACCACAATAGAAGCCACTGTCAACAGAGTGAATGAAATGGAAGGTAGAGTGTCAGATACAGAAGACAGAATACACCAACTGGACCAAAAAGTGACAGATATGGAAAAATCACTCAAATTAAACCAAAGGGATATTCAAGAGCAAGCAGATAATGCTAAAAAATTTAACCTTCGCATAATTGGAGTGGACGAAGGTGAGGAATTCCAGAGCAAGGGAATGCAACACCTATTTAACAATATAATCAATGAAAATTTTCCCCACCTCAAAAATGACCATCTTAACTACATCACAAAAGCTTATCGAACACCCAACAAGCAAGACCCCAGGAGAAACACTTCTAGACACATTATAGTAAAAATGATAGATCTGAATAATAAGGAAACAATCCTGCATGCAGCAAAAATGAAGAAGGAGCTATACTACAATGGGAAAAAAAAAAGAATTACTGCAGATCTCTCCACACAAACAATGAATGCAAGAAAAGCCTGGGAAAGCACCATACGAGCCCTGAGAGCTAATAACTGCCAACCCAGACTGATCTACCCGGCAAAGCTAGCATTCACATTTGATGGAGAACTGAAAACTTTTAATAGCAAAGAAAAACTAAATGAATACATAAACATTAAGCCAGCATTACAAAGAATTCTAAGATGGGGGACACAACCTGAAGAAAGCAGCCAGGAACTGGGGCCTACCCCAAACAGGCGTTACTCAAAGTCTAACTGAGCAAGCACAGGAGGAAAGGAAAAAAGAAAAACTTAGGAAAACGGAATGGCAGGGACAACAATGCATCTCTCTATACTTTCTCTTAATATAAATGGGCTGAATTCGCCAATTAAAAGAAAACGAACTGAGGACTGGATAAGAAAACAAGACCCATCCATCTGTTGCCTTCAGGAGACCCACCTCTCAGCCAAACATACAAACAAACTCAGAGTGAAGGGGTGGAAAAGGATCTACCAATCAAACGCCCCCAGTAAGAAAGCAGGTGTAGCTATCCTGATATCTGACAAAATAAACTTTTCATTAAAATCAGTACAGAAAGACAAGGACGGACACTACATATTAATAAAGGGAACAATCCAAGAGGAGGATATAACCATCATCAACTTATATGCTCCAAATATTGGTGCACCCAGATATGTCAAACAAATGCTCTCAAACTTACAGAATAAAATAGATCCCAATACGATAATACTAGGAGACTTTAACACACCACTCTCACCAAAGGACAGGTCTACCAACCAGAGGATTGGCAAAGAAGCTACCGAATTAAGAGAGGCCATACTTCAAGCGGAATTAACTGACATCTACCGAGTATTTCACCCTAAAACAACACAGTACACATTCTTCTCAGCAGCTCACGGAACTTTCTCCAAAATAGACCATATCATAGTTCATGCAAGGAACTTAAGCAAATACAAAGGGATCGACATAATCCCCTGTATCCTATCTGACCACAGTGGAATCAAGCTAGCTCTCAATAACAAAGCATACTGCAGAAATTTCTCCAATACATGGAAATTGAACAGCACACTCCTTAACAATGCCTGGATAACAGAAGAGATCAGAGAAGAAATAAAGCATTTCCTACAACTCAATGAAAATGAAAACACCTCACAAAGAAACTTGTGGGACACAGCAAAAGCAGTCCTGAGGGGCAAATTTATTGCCCTCAGTGCCCACATCAAGAGAATGGAGACAGACCAAGTAAATAATCTCATGTTGCAATTAAAACAGCTAGAAAAACAGGAAAAAATGGGACCTAAAGCTACTAGAAGAAGCCAGATAACCAAATTAAAAGCAGAGATTAACCAATTAGAAAATCAGAAAACCATAACCAAAATAAACCAAACAAAAAGCTGGTTCTTTGAAAAAATAAACAAAATTGATGGCCCATTGGCTAGATTAATTAAAAAAAGAAGAGAGGAAACCCATATTAATAGGATTAGGGATGCCACGGGAAACATCACCACACGTACCCAAGATATCCAAACAATTCAAACAGACTACTTTCAAAAGCTATACTCTCTAAAAGAAGAAAATCGGGCAGAAATGGATGCATTTTTAGAGAAATACAAGTTGCCCAAACTGAGCAAAGAAGAAGTTAACCAATTAAATAAGCCAATATCCTATAATGAGATACAGGAAGCTATCAAAAGTCTTCCAACAAAAAAAAAGCCCAGGACCAGATGGATTCACAGCAGAATTCTATAAGACCTTTAAACAAGAACTAATACCCATACTCCTCAAGCTCTTCAGAGAAACAGAGAAGGAAGGAGCTATCCCAAACTCATTCTACGAAGCCAATATCACACTCATCCCCAAACCAGGCAAAGACCCAACCAAAAAGGAGAATTACAGGCCAATCTCCTTGATGAACACAGATGCAAAGATCCTTAACAAGATTCTAGCTAACAGAATCCAGAAACACATAAAAAAAATAATTCACTATGACCAAGTAGGCTTCATCCCAGAGACACAGGGATGGTTTAACATACGTAAGTCAATAAATGTAATCCAACATATCAACAGAGCCAAGGTCAAGAATCACATGATTATCGCTACAGATGCAGAAAAGGCCTTTGACAAAATTCAACATTCATTCATGCTAAAAGCTCTGGAGAAAATAGGAATAGAAGGAACATTTCTAAAAACAATAAAAGCCATTTATGACAGACCAATAGCCAATATTATACTTAATGGGGAAAAGCTACAACCAATTCTCCTAAAATCAGGAACTAGGCAAGGATGCCCACTGTCTCCACTCCTCTTCAATATAGTCCTAGAACCCTTAGCCAGGGCAATAAGGCAAGAAAAAGACATTAAAGGGATCCGCATAGGGAAAGAAGAAGTTAAACTATCCCTTTTTGCAGACGACATGATACTATACCTCCACGATCCCAAAAACTCCATCCCCAAACTCTTAGAAATCATAAATCACTTCGGCAAAATAGCAGGATACAAAATAAACCCACAAAAATCAGTTGCCTTCCTATACACTGATAATGTACAGGAAGAGAGGGAAATAAAGGGAGCAACCCCATTCACAATAACCTCCCGAAAAATAAAATATTTAGGAATTAACCTAACCAAAGATGTAAAAGAACTATTTAATGAGAACTATAAAAAGTTAAAGAAAGAAATTGCAGAAGACACTAGGAAATGGAAAGACCTCCCATGCTCCTGGATAGGCCGACTTAATATAGTAAAGATGGTAATACTTCCAAAACTAATATACAAATTCAACGCAATTCCTATTAAAATCCCAATGACGTAAATCTCTGAAATACAGAAAACAGTCCAAAAATTCATATGGAACAACAAAAGACCTAGAATAGCCAAAACAATTCTAGGGGATAAAGACAATATGGGAGGGCTATCCATGCCGAACTTCAAACTCTACTACAGAGCTATAATAACAAAGACAGCATGGTACTGGCACAAAAACAGACCCGAAGACCAATGGAACAGAATAGAAGATCCAGAAACAAATCCACAGGCCTACAGCCAGCTGATATTCGACAAAGGAGCCAAAGACATACAATGGAAGAAACACAGCCTCTTCAACCGCTGGTGCTGGGAAAACTGGGCAGCCACATGCAGAAAACTAAAAGTGGACCCCAGCCTATCACCATGCACCAACATCAACTCAAAATGGATTAAAGACCTTAACATTAAACCTGAATCTCTGAAACTACTGCAGGACAGAGTAGGAGAGACACTTGAACTAATAGGCACAGGAAGGAACTTCCTGAACAGAGTCCCAGGGTCACAACAAATTGGAGAGAGACTCGACAAATGGGACTACCTTAAAATAAAAAGCTTCTGCACAGATAAAGCTATCACAACCAAGCTAGAAAGACAACCAACTAATTGGGAAAAAATATTTACCAGCAATATATCAGACAAGGGGTTAACATCCTGTATATACAGGGAACTCAAGAAACTAATCCCTCCCAAACCCAACAAACCAATTACTAAATGGGCAAGGGAACTAAAGAGGGACTTCTCAAATGAAGAAATAAAAATGGCAAAGAAACACATGAGGAAATGTTCATCATCCCTGGTGGTGAAGGAAATGCAAATAAAGACAACCCTGAGATACCATCTTACCCCAGTCAGAATGTCCCACATCCACAAATCAGCCAACGACAAATGCTGGAGGGGATGTGGAGAACGAGGAACGCTATTACACTGCTGGTGGGAATGTACACTCATACAACCACTTTGGAAAGCAGTCTGGAGGGTCCTTAGAAAGCTAAAGATTGACCTCCCTTACAACCCAGTCATACCACTTCTAGGCATCTACCCTGAACAACAGGAACCAATATACAAGGACACGTGCACCTCCATGTTTATTGCAGCACTGTTCGCAATAGCTAGGATATGGAAACAACCTAGATGCCCCACCACAGATGAATGGATCCAAAAATTGTGGTATCTATACACAATGGAATATTATGCAGCCATTAGAAATGACAAAATAATGGCATTTGCAGGGAAATGGATGGAGCTAGAAGGAATCATGTTGAGCGAGGTAAGCCAAGAATGAAGAGACAAACAGTACATGGTCTCCCTGATAAGTGGATGATTAATCCAAAATGTTAGGTGATATGACAAAACTAACAGGACTTAAGAAACAAAGAACTCCCACTCATCTGGGTGAACCACTACTAAATATCCCCATGCTGCTGATCACATATATGGTATATAACATATGAGCACCGTTATATATTACAGACTGTGATAGACAATTTACTCCAGGAAAGTTAGAATGAACTTGTGACTTTAAATGAGCATCATTATTCCACAATACTGTGAATTTCCGGAAATTAAGTAATCACTTAATCACAATCAAAAAAAAAAAGAACCTTGGGGAAGGGAGGGAGGGAGGGGATGGTAGGGGGAAAACAATGGAGGGGTTAACAATGTTCAAGAGGAAGTGGAAGTGTACTCATTGCCTCACTCATGTAACTGTAACCCTCTGTATAGTATCTTTACAATAAAAAAAATTAAAAAAAAAAAAAAACCCTTAGGAATGGGTGATGCCTGATCCATTCCCAGAGGCTTTTCCAAAGTGAGGCTCTATACACAGGTTTGAGGTTTCTTCCTCTTTCTTAAGGGATCCTGGGATGAGAGACTCAAGAAGTTTATTTTTATTCTTGCTCAAATCTGAATTGTACTTTCCTCATTCATTTCTTTTTTTTTAAATTTAATTTTATTTTATTTGAGAACATACTGTACAGAGGGGTTACAATTACATCGGCAGGATAATGCATACTCCTCATTCATTTCTTTGTGTGACTTCAGAAACAGACCAAATCGTACTGGCAGATAAAATTGAGGAGGCTGAACGAAGTTGGAAAAAAAAAAACCCCACACAGATCTTCATATACGTAAACCTGACCTGTGTATACCAAAGGTGCTTCTCCCATTGGTAAACAGTAGTTTAACTACTCATTCACACCATAGGAGATAAGTTATAATAATGGAACTTCTAATACATCTAATACAGGTACTTAAATACATGGACTTAGCCTAGCATATTGTCTACACAATATAGTATCAAAATCAGATGTGGAACTCTAGGACTGTACATTTCTTGACCACAACAATGGGAACACTGGGGAAACAACACATGGGATTTTTTCTCATGAGTGGCATCAGAATCATCCTCTGCTGAATTTGGATTCCTTGGTCGTGAACAACATGCCACTTTCAAGAACAGGAAGGAAGAAAATCTCAGTGCAGAACAAAGAATGCTCAGAAAATCTACAGAGGAAAACACTAAACAAGACGAGGAATGAAGAAATATAACAGGGAAAGTCTGTAGAAAAAAAGAAAGGAAAATGGAGTTCTGACTTTCATAGACTTATAGGAAGTCACAAAACAGTTTCAGTCAAAATGCAAATATGTATAGATTCGCATGTCGATGACTTATACCTATACTTATGGCTGCTCAAGAGGCTGAGATCTGAGAATCACAGTTCAAAGCCTATTCAGCCAGGAAGGTCCATGAGCCTATCTCCACTGAACCATAAAAAGCCAGAAGTGGAGGTGTGACTCAAGAGTAGAGCACTAACCCTTGAGCAAAAATAATGCTCAGGGATAGCATTCAGGCCCTGAACTCAAATCCCAGTACTGTCATAAAAACGCAAGAAAGAAAGCAAGCTATACTTGAGAAACTACACATTAGTTTAGAACAGCATAGGGAAAACACTAGAAGAACCCCTTCTTGACAGGAGGATGCTGGAATGCTATGTTAGGTGATAAGGAAATTCAGCCAACAATTTATTATATAAGCATTTTTCCTCATTCAAGATTCTATGTTTAATTTCTAATATTTTTTTGCTTATGATATATCTCAGTATAGGATATAGACATTACTGACTTAGATTTTATTGAGCCTTTTTGGATTTATATGTGGTTTCCCACTGATAGGGCGCATTTTCTTCAAATCTCTATCCATTTCTCTCTTCTTCTGAGACTATCATAACATATATGTAGGTCAGCCTCATGCTATACATGAGTCCTTTGTGTGCTAGCCACCTTTAACCTTCTTTGGTGGATTAGCCTTCTTTTCTGTTCCTTTTTTTTGGTCAGTCCTGGGTCTTGAAATCAGGGCCTGTACACTGTCCCTGAGATCCTTTTTCTCAAGGCTAGTGCTCTACCACTTGAACCACACAATACCACTTTGGCTTTTTCTGAATAGTTTACAGAAGATAAGTCTCATGGACTTTCCTGCCCAGGCTGGCTTTGAACCATGATCCTCAGATCTCAGCCTCCTGAGTAGCTAGGATTACAGGTATGAGCCACCAGCACCCAACATTAACTGCTTGATCATTTCTACTGCTTTGTTTTTTCAAGTCTATCCCTGGATTCTTATACTGGGTCTCAGCTTCCACTGAATCTCTCTAGTGACAATTTTAATCGATTCATTTCAAGTTTTGATCTCAGATTCTAGTACATGCCTCTCTACAATTCTTCCCTTAGTATTGATATTACTACTTTTCATACATTGTTATGTCTTTATGTCTTCATACATCTTCTCACTTATATTTTTGAATATGCTTAAAATACTTGTTTGGCAGTGTTTCTCTAAGAAGTTGGATGTCTGTGCTGCTTCAGACACCTTGGGGGATAGTTTTCTTTGAGTGGACTATTTTTCTTCTTTATACATTGTGATCTGGTTGTTTTTGAAAACATTTGGTTAATATGATAGAGAGATTTGGGAATGTTGATCCTCGGTCTTTCACATAGTTTTCTCTGTGTGTGTGTGTCTCTGTGTGTGTGTTTCCTATTGTGCAAAGATATAGAATTTTATATTGCCTGTGACTTTACCAACCTTATTCTGCAGACTACTCCTTGTCATTGTGAGCACTAAAGACTTTTGTCCTTCTGATCATGTTCATCTAAACTTTTGACACGTGTTTCTTTGAATGTTCAAAGACATGGTTTGGCAGGCTGATTTTTTTTAACATAAGAACTTCTGGCAGACAAATTTACTCTGAGTTGAAGCTTCTCCAATGTGTGCATGTAAGATTTCCTTTTTTTGGCTTATTCATGAACTGAGGGCCTGGGCACTGTCTCTGAGCTTCTTTTCTGAAGTTAGCACACTACTACTTGAGCCACAGCACCACTTCTGGCTTTTTCTAAGTAGTTTATTGAAGATAAATCTCACAGACATTCCTGCCTGGACTCTCTTTGAATTGTCATCCTCATATCTCATGCTCCTGAGTAGCTAGGATTACAGGCATGAACCATCAGTGCCCAGCTTCCATGTAAGATCTTCATGTTCTCTAACAGAGAGTACTGTGAACCAGAAACTCACCTGTCTGTTAAATGGCCACATAGCAGGTTTCCCAACAAAATCCCAAGTGTCAATATGAATTTACTTATTGAAGTCAGTGATTGAAATTCACACACCAGGTCCCACTGAAAGAGAAGGAAATGAGCACAGCAGAGCTTATAGTCTTTCAGTGTAATCTGAGCAAATCTGCCTAACATGACCTACACATTTCCTTTTTCAACCTAACAAGACTTCTCTCATTTAGGTTAAAACTTAAGTGTCTCCAGCAAACTTCCTTTAAACGAATAGGTTTACTATGGAAATGATCCCCTTTAATCCATGTTGATTTCACTGGGGGACCTTAAAGCATTTTCTGAATCCTGACTATCACATTAGATCCTCTAGATGATTCTCTAAAAGAACATTGTGAGCATATAGATTTGCTCAATCTCCAGGAAGTTGCTAATGTATAAACACATTTGTGTAACATGGACTGAGTCTAACATTCATAATGAAACACATGAGTTGCTCATGCACTGTATTAATAGTGTCTATTTACTATCTACTGTCAAATTCATTAGACTCATTGTATATGTGTCTTATACTTAATGAAGATACAGTCAATATTGACTAAAAGAAAGAAGAATCACCTTAAAGTGTGGGAAGGATTTGTGTTATTTCTAAACACCCAAATCCTGAACTCCTAACCTGAAAATGAAGCTTCCTACCTTGGTCACGATGGTGGAGACGAAGGAGCTGCGGTCATACACCCAGCCGTCCACACAGGGCTCTGTTTCTGCCTCACTCAGGTTCCAGAAGGTGCTGTTCGGGTGGAGGAGCTGCCATTGGGGATGGACAAAGCGCCGGCACTTCTCTGGCCTGAGGTTGGAGTCGAGTGGGATGGAGATTCTCAGGAGGTCCTCCTGGCTGAGGAGCCCAGTGCCATTGTCAGAGAGCGTGCCATTGTCGAGGATGCGCACCCAGCAGCGGTGCTCAGGCACGGCTGCCGTGAAGTTCTCCAAGGCAACATGAGCGTAAACCAAGATATTACATATTATAAGGAAAACCAACTGAAGGATCTGGAATCTTCCCAGGCTTCCAACTTGATCCAGAATTTCCTGAAAGGCCATGGGGGATAAATAAATATCTCTAGTGGGAGGCAAAAGTATAAAATCTAGACTGCTTAAGGAAAATTAGTGCCATTTCACGGGATACATGATGGGAGGTTGGTCCTGAACCAACTTCCTTTCTGTTCTGTAGCCAGGCGGTAGAATGAGTATCCTCTCGTGATTATTTTTCAAGTCACAGAAATGTTCGACTGGTTGGCTTTCTCTAATTTTATCTGTTAAAGATCAACTTTCTGGAAAATAATTGTGTCTTGAACAATGTTTCACATTCACTTGTGGACATTGATCTCCAGGTTCCCAGTAACAAACCAGAACAGATCTACCATTGATATGTAGTCTTTCACAAATACATAATTTATAAGATTCCAAAATGAAGTGCTTTAAATTTTTATTTTTTATTTTTTTGTTGGCTTGAACTCTGGGCCTGGGCGCTGCCCCTGAGCTCTTCAGCTCAAGGCTAGCGCTCTACCACTTGAGCTACTGCCCCACTTCCAGTTTTCTGAGTAGTTCATTAGAGATAAAAGTCTCATGGACTTTTGTGCCCAGGCTGGCTTTGAACCATGATCTCAGCCTCATGAGTAGCTAGGAATACAGATATGAGCCATCAGTGCCACTAAACATCTATTAACAATTATATTTCCATTAGCTAGAATTGTTTTACTATATAAGTAACTCTTTGAAAGGTGTGAATGTACATATGTGTGTGTGAGCCCGCGCGCGTGCATGTGCACACTGGTCCTGGGGCCTGAACTCAGAGTGTAGCTGCTGTTCCTGTCCATGAGCTTTTATATCCCTCAAGGCTAGTGTTTGAGTTAGAGCTACATCTGATGTAATAGCTTTTTGTAGAGACTTTGGAATTCAGATTTTATTGTTGATTCTGGAACCAAGGAAATGTTTGGAGGGGGTTAGGATCAAATCAATACATTTTGGGGTAATTCAAATTCATGAATAACAGGTTTTCTTTTTAAAATCTTCTTCATTTCATTCATCAGTGTTTCACCAATTTTATCATAGAAGTGCTACCTTTTAGTCAAGTTAATTCCTAAATATCTTATATTTTTAAAGCTGTTGCTTTGTTGATTCATTCTTTGGGTAGGTTGTTACTGGTGTAGAGAAATTGCATTGATTTTTATAGATTGATTTTTTTGTGTCCTTTCACTTAAGAGAAGTGACTTTTAGTTCTCAGAGGATTTAAAAAAATTGTTTTGTTGTATATAACATTACATCTACAAATAGATACGATTTGACTTTTTGCTTTCCAAACTTGTATTTTTACTTTTCTCTCCTAATTACCCAAGCTATGAATATTTATTTTATGCTAAAGAGGGGAGTGCTCATCTTTTTTACATTTCAGATCTTAAGGGAAAAAAACTATCAGTGTTTCAAGTTCAATTGTTATTTTATTTTATAAATTCTGCTTCATCTGCACCCAGTTTACCTACATTGTGTTCCATCTGTACCTACTTCATTGAGAATTTAAAATTTATAATTGTATTATTGTTTGGTCCTCGGACAGAGGCATTACTATTTCCTAAGTCAGGTAATGAGTCTATTTCTTTTTGGGCACAATGTCATCCTAGTGAGAGTCTTAATTATAATTTCACTGATTGCTTTTTTTCTGTATCTACTGAGATCTCCTTTATATTGTGTTCTTCAATCTGTTGATGACATTGGTCATACTACTGATTTGCCTATGCTGAGCTGTTTTGAAGCCTGGGATAAATTTCACTTGGTGTACATAATAAGTAATATGCTGTTTCATTGTGATTGCTAGTTTTTTGTTTTTTAAAAAATTTTTCTGGTGGCTCACACCTGTAATCCTAGCTACTCAGAAGGCTGAGATATATGGGTCGCCAAGTCCTTGACACCCTTGTCTCCAAATTAACCCCCAGAAAATGGGAAGTGGCAATGTGGCTCAAAGTGTTTGAGTGCTCGCCTTTAGCAAAAGGAGCTCAGCAACAACATCCAGGCCCTGAATTCAAGCCCCACAACAGAAAAAAAAGAAAAAAAAGTTTCTGTCAGTCCAACCTACTGGGTTTGCGGTTGGACAGCTCACTTGTCAAGAATCATTGGTAAAGTTTCAGAGTGAACTTCTTCAACTACTTAGAGCTTGTTTCCTTTCAGAGGCATATCCAGAAGGCATGAGAAACTTTAATAAGGCAGACCTCAGCCTTCTGAGTAACTAGGATTATAGCATGAGCCACTGGTGCCCCGTGACTGAAATAGGCTTTTAAGCTACTTAGTGACATTAAAAAACAAAACAAAACTGCACACTTTTTTTCTGCTTACAAACAAAGGAATTTTGTTTCCTCCAAGTTATGAAGATTCCTGCAATCCTGATGTCTTAACATCACATTTATGATGCATCGAGACCAGGGAGAAATGAGTCCCTAAAAATATCCTAATGTGAAAGACCACACACACAAGAGAAAGGACCATCCTGTGGGAAATGGATACAATGCAAGCCCTAAACACTACATGCTTCAATTTGTAGGGAACTCTAGAGTGGAGTTGTGAGACCTGGAAAGGGTTCAAAGCTTGGAAGGCCAGCTCAAACAGTGCCCAGAAGTCTGAGCGCTGGGCCCTGGGATGATTTTTTAAATAGTCTAAGCAAAACAAAGGATCAACTTTCTACCCTAAGTATGAGTTTCTTGGGTACCAAAAGTTTAAGACTTTAGAGATAAAAGTCTCTGTTGGAGTGTTTATTGCTTCCGAGGCTTCCTAAAATAACGGGGGTCAATTAACACTTGTATGCAAACCATTTCTCCTTAATGGTTGTAACTTCAAAAGATGCATTGATACCCTAGTCTCTGCCCCTTCCAGTGGTCACCTCCTCTGTACTGAACTAAATAAAAATACAAAAATAACGGGATCTCAGGATTCAGAAGCTGGCCGTGAGTTCTGAATCCCATGGCCCATCCTCAGCCCCCTTTCCTATCCTTTCTGCTTTCTTATTTCTTTGGCTTGGTAGTTCTTTTAGCTCTATCCATACAAGAGTCACTCTACTTGTTTGGCTGCTTGTCATAACAGTAAATAATTCCAGGAATTATCAATACCTAAAAATTTCATCACACAAAACATAGAAAAAGATAGAGAAGACTACTTTTCTCACACCATGAAATTTATACATTAAAATGTCAGATTTGAACATGTTCACACACACACACACACACACACACACACACATACACACACTTGTGTACAAGAGGTTTAAGGCTCACTTAGGTTTTACAACTGAAAATTGGGCCTGGGAAGGTGGTAGAGTGCTTGCCCTGCATGCATGAGGCCCTGCATTTGATTCTATAGTACCACATAAGCAGAAAAAGCGGGAAGTGGCACTGTGGTACAAGTGGTAGAGCGCTAGCCTTGAGCTGAAGAGTTCAGGGACAGCACCCAAGCAAGCCCAGATTTCAGGCCCCACGATTGACAAGAAAAGAAAAATTTTTAAAAAAAGAAAAAAAATTTGACTGTGTACATTTTCTGGAACTCCAGTGGCAAATGACATTGTTTTGCCCAATATAATAGAATCATGTGGCTAACGCTAGAAAAATAAAGACTAAGCAACACAAATACAAAACAAAACACAAAACACAAAATTGTTGCCAACAACCACCAGGATCTTTTAGAGATAACCAAGAACAGAATATGTTTAGTCAACTTAGCTAGCAAGATATATTAGCTTATGAATTGACCTTTGACCATTTCCTAGAAGGGCCTCAGTCTCCAGGGTCTGTAAAGAGAATTGGGGAAAGGAAGGGCACCTCTCCTATATTCCTTTGTAACAGAAGTCTATAGAAGGGTCTAGCAACCCATCCTACACCAAGAGAGTAATTTAACTTATACAGGACTCCTTGCTAGGACTTTTTATTTTCTCAACAATTCCTTTACATTTGCCCTATATTGCACGTCCAAAACATTTTGTGTTTTTTGAGACCTGATTACTCAGGAGGCTGAGATCTGAGGATTGCCATTCAAGGCCACCCCGGGTCAGAAAATCCCTGTGAGTCTCATCTCCAATTAACAACTCAAAAACCAGAGGTGGAGCTGAGGCTCAAAGTGGTAGAGCACTACTAGCCTTGAGCACAAAAGGTCAGAGACAGTCCTGGAGTTTAAGTCCCAGGACTGGTACTAAAAAACAAACAAACAACAAAATCAATTCAAAATGGATTTGAAACTTTTTATACTTTGCTGTGAAACTTTAGAACTACTAGAGGGAAATACCTGAAGATGTAAACAGAGGCCATGACTTTATGAATAGGACTAACATCTCAAAGAATAAAAAGTGAGGAATGGCAAACTGGAATGCATCCAATCTCTTCTTTTCTTTGGATGTGTTTGTCTCTAGTGACTTTGGAATTTAGCTTGTGACTCTGGCACATGCTGTTCTCTAAATCCAGAAAGTTTTGAAGTATTACAGAAAGGAAATAATTAACAAATTGAGTTTATAGTATAATTACAATTTACTATTGAACACAAGGTGGAATTTATCCAGATTGCTATCTGTTGGTAACAGCTATTATGTTTCAATTTCATTCTTAACAGGAACCAATAGTAATTTTTTAGGCAAGTTTACTGCAGATTTATACTAGCTTCTAAAGAGCTAATAGATATGTCCCTTTCATAAAACAGGAAGGGAATAAGCTATCGGCCCATTATGCGACTTATTATTCTGATAGCAAAACTGTATAAGATCACAACACAAAAAGATCAACACTTCTGATGAACATAGACATGAAAACTTTTTAATTTTGCATTTCTTTATATTAATAATAAAAGGATATTTACATTTTTTGTACATCCACAGATTTACCTGCCTTCCTTTTCATTTCTTTCCCTCCCTTCCTTCCTTTGCTCTGTCTTCCTCCCTTCCTTTCTCTCTCCCTCCCTCCCTCCCTCTCTTTTTTCTTTCTTTGTATATCCCTTCTCTCTGCCTTTTAATCTCCCCTTCTTTTTACTTCCCTACAACACTCACTGACTCTCCTCACCCTCCCTTCCTTCCTTCCTTTGCGGTCTCCCTTCCTCTCTCTCCCTCCGTCTTTCTTTCTTTCATCCTTTCTTTCTTTCTTTCTTTCTTTCTTTCTTTCTTTCTTTCTTTCTTTCTTTCTTTCTTTCTTTCTTTCTTTCTTTCCTTCCTTCCTTCTTTGTTTCTTTCTTTCTTTGTATTTCCCTTTTCTCTTTGCCTTGCAATCACTCTTTCTTTTTATTTCCCTCCAACTCTCTCTCTTTCCCTCTCCCGGCCCTTCCTACTTCTAGCCTTCATGCCCACAATGACTTCAACAGGTTTTCTCCAGGACACCCTTCTGTTATGAGGTACAACCTCCCCAAAGCTCTGAAACAGTATAACTGTAAGGAAAATTAAAGTAGGCCCCCAATGAATGACACCACCACTGTGGAATCCAGGCAGGAAGAGAAGTTACTTATTCCAAATTGCCTTCCCCACTTGCATGGTGGAGAAGCACAGCGCTGAAAAGGGGCCTGCCACCACAGGGCCAGGACTTATCTAGGCCAAGAGACTGGGGGGCAGGGGAAGGTGTGGCCAGCTTTGGGAAAGGTATAGAAACACTGGATTTGGATGAGAACTGAAAGCCTGGGTCTCACTCACATTCTACACGGAGGCATGACCTGGGCAGCCCAGGATGTGACCTCAGAGGAGGGGAGGTGACTGCTACCAAGTATTCCAGTTACCTAGGTAACACAGACACTGGGCAGAGGATTATGCAGGAGGGGGGGAGATGTCTGCACAGGGCCTGAATAGTCAAGGGTCTATGGACTAAAAGCCCTAAATAACACTTTGCCCCTTTTCAGTGAGCTTTCTCAGGTGTTTTGTCACAGCCACTCAAAGCTGAATTAACGGCACCTCACCTGGAAAAGCAATACATAGCTATAAAAGTATTTCCTATCAGGATTCCATTCAAGACATTCCAGTTTCCTTCAACTGTCTGATTCTGATTAAACTAGCTATTATATAGACAGTAGTTCCGGGTCAAACATTTAAATGTGATCCATGTTTTCTAATTCAGTGTCAAACATTTAAATGTGATCCATGTTTTCTAATATGTCACTTCATTAAAAAAAAACATTTACTAGTACGTGGGAAGAATACTGAATTTGTTTTTCCTTTTTCTTGCTCTTTCAGTAGATCTAGGACAATTACCAGAACTGCTTAAAACTGCGTTACTTTGAGGACGGTATCTTCCTGCTTTGCTTGTCTTGAGCCTTTCCTCCTGGAAAAGATACAAGAGAAACAGCAAGGCCACATGTAAGTGAAAAGACACCAAGAAAACACATATCTCATGCCTTCTTTAGGAAAAGCTTATCTTTCATGTCTCGGCCTTGGCCATATCAAGGCCTTGTCTAAAGATTCGAAACCAGTCTCTCTGGAAGTATTTGCAAAGGCAGTTCTGGTCATTTCTACTACAAATTGTACACATTTTCACATAGTCCAAGAGGAGTGGGTTGTTGGGAAAATTGGGATGTATACCAAAGTCAAAATCCTCCTCATTCTTCATTTTTAAACCCTTTATAGCTGAGTGCTGGTGGTTCATGCCTGTAATCTTACCTACTCAGGAGGCTGAGTTCTGAGGATCCCATTTCAAAGCCAACCTGGGCATGAAAGTTGTTGAGACCCTTAGCTCCAATTAACTAGCTCGAAACTGGAAGTGGTGCTGTGGCTCAATGTAGTAGAGTGCTAATCTTGAGCAAAAGAGTTCATGGACAGTGCCAAGACCCTGAGTTCAAGCACAACAACAACAACAAAAAGAAACCCTTTATTTACCACTCCCTTCTTCTCTTTTGTGAATACCTTCATTCACAATGAATCGCACAAACACACAATTAGACGATTCCCCAATGCTACATAGTCATTTGCCAGAGGTTCTCTAGAGCTTTCTGTGATCTGCCCCAAGTGATGGAGCAGATCTGAAGCTACAGGAAATGCTGACTTCAAGCATCTTATAACCACTTCTGGGATGAGGGGTTCCAGCATCTAGAAGGTTCTATAGGGTGCTAATGTTCATTATCTGCCTGAATGTACCATATTTGGTGTGAGAAAAGCAACCTCTGCAATCACACTAAAATGTCTCCATCTTATAACCAGTCACCATCTTATAACCAGTCACCATTTTATACTAATATATTCTGGAATTATTTGCTTGTTCATTTCAATTGTAACAACCTTTTGTTTGTAAACAGCCAGCAATGTCAAAATTAGGAGTCTTTACCAATGGAGTTGAAGATTAGACATTCTTCCTTAAAGTGGGAACTCTGTGCTGACTTACCAGCCTCCTCCAACTGTGCCCATCAGCAGTGTCCCTATTCCCAACCCTATTTCCAGCCAGCTGTGATGAGAACAATGTATACCTTTGCCCATTCCCTAGCAGCGTTCTTTCACTGATGCCTAGAGTGTTCTCTAACTTCCTGTATTTATTACCCCATCACCCTGATAACCGATTGTAAAGAAAATGTGAGCCTGACTCCTTAGCAAAAGGAGAAGGGGCAGCATTACCCTTTGGGTTAGGCCAAACTGAGCTGGCCACTCTGCCCAGGGCACCGGCCTAACTCTGGGGAGAGTGGCAGATCACCCTTGTATTCAGAAGTAAAATGCCTTGACAAACTCTATCTTTTGGGTATCTATTCATTTTGTGACACTAGAGGGGTATGCTTCCAACACTAAATGGATAGGGTCATATTGGGATGTATAGGGGAGAAGGAAATTTCCCTTACTTAGTACTTGTCTTGCTGTTACTCTGTGTGTAATCTAGAAAGCCTTCTGGGACAAGCAAAAACTACCACAAAATACTTAAATGGATAAGATGAAACTAAACCATAATGGATATGATACTTCCTGTACCAATGGCACTGACTGGTTAGAAACAGCCTCTCTAAGTCTGTTGGGAAACCATGGCCCTGAATGGTGTTTGGCCTTCCTCTTCCAAGACCCATAGCACAGGACGTCGTGAGGAACAGCCAGAAGTTTAACTCACTCATTTTCCACATCTTGGATGGAGTCGGGCAGTGGTTGTTTCCTGGTTTCAGGAAGGAGGAGGACTATAAAGCCACCAAGAACAGAGAAGGCACCATAGATGATCCAGGGCAAGGGAGCAGAATAAACTGCGAGAATCATCAACAGGGGAGCCAGTGAGGACCCAAGGCTACCAGCAATTCCAATGATTCCTAAGGCTGTGGCCCTTAGAGCACAAAGCACAATACAGAAATAACATGTTAAAAATACTCACGTGGACTGTGGCACTTGTGACTTATGTTATGGGATTGAGGAAGCAGTGTATTTAGACATATGGAGATTGTGGACTGACTCTAGCCTTTGAAATTCCTGTTGCGTTGCTAGCATTTCCTCACAGCATACATAGACATCTGTGTATCATTTAGCAATGCCACTCTTCATGGCATCTACTTTTAAGTAATACCAAAGATTACAGGAGTGGGGCACCAATGGCTCATGCCTCTAATCCTAGGTACTTAGGAACATGGTTCAAGGCCAGCTTGGGCAGAAAAGTCCACATGAGACTCTTCTCTCCAATTCACCACTCAAAAACTGGAAGTGGCACTGTGGCTCAAGGGTAGAGCCTAAGCCTTGAGCTCAAAGAGGCTCAAGGACAGTGCCCAGGCCTGGAGTTCAAGCCCAACAACTGACCAAAAAAAAAAAATCTAAACAACAGCAAGATTGCAAGAGGCCTAGAGGAACGATACATTCAGTGGATTTCACAGTATCTTGGCAAAAACAAGCTTTCACTCAACTGTGGCTGGAGTTGTTTTCATTGCAATGATTTGCCTTTTCAAAATATCCCGTTCTTTTACTTATTTATTTTTTAACTTAGTTTGAAGAATGAAGGTGCTGAGAAAGGTCTGATCCTAACAGCAAACAGATGAGGTTCTGTACCTGATTACGGTGGGGACTAGTTCCTGTGCATGGGTTACAGAACAAGTAGTGGTAGCATATAGAAGTCCTCCTCCCAGAGTTGAGAGAACCAGACGGAGGGTTTGCATTTCTGGAGAGAGGAAGAACCAGAGAGAGTCAGGAAGTCCCAGCTGCCACAACCAGCATTCCCTGCTCATAATGGCAAACACCTTGATTGGAATTGTGTACAGGCTTAAAGTGTATCACAGAGGAACTAAACAGAGGCAGAGTTCCTGCAGTGGATAACAAGTGAGAAATGTGCCTTCTCTACACAGCTTGGTTTAGGATGGATCACTGATTATGAATGATTGTACCCAAGTCTCCTTGCATCTGTGACATTTGCTAAAGAGGGACAGAGGTTGACGAATTGAAGCAGAGTTCACTTTTCTCTTTTCTGTCCAGTGTCACCTCTGTCCTTAGCATAATGTTGAACTGTCATGTGAGAGACTGCTGAGGGTGTGTGCAGGATCTATCTTGGCCCTCAAGGAGTTTACAGCCATGACCCATGTGCCCACAACACGAGGTTAGTACTGTGCAAGTCCTACACGGATGGAAAGCCTGGAGAGTAGCTAGATCTATGATAATGGGTCAAGAATCTTGATTAAGGGCTTCTTTTAGTAAGAATTTCAGAGTTTAGAAACAATAGTTTTCTCCACAATAGGAGAGCATGAGACATTGGAGTCATTATTGAGGCAAAGCAGCACACTGAAGTCCAGGCTGACATGTAAGAGGATCTGAGCCTATCAGTTTGGGATGTTACAAAACACACTACTATTCTTGAGTTCAGAAAAACATGGTGACCACCTGCACTTTTCTTTCTCATTACATATGTCCACTTGATTTTGTAAAATTGACTCTAAGTTAGTCTGAGGTGATCGATCTGTAACTGTTACTTGTATTTCTTCTTTATTTGAAGACAAGTAGTATCTACTTTCTAACAAGATAATTCTCCAAACTGAATTTACATAAATGGTGCCCTGTGATGATATTCTAAGTGGATAAACAGAGTTTAGGAAATATGAATTGTCAATGAAGAGCAAATAAGAAGACAGAGCTGGACAGAGGAAGGGACAGTGTAGTATGGTCTTAGTAGGACCAAAATACAAGATGTAGACCTAATATGTCTATTGCTGGCCTAGAGGAAAGCTGGCAGAAATGACAGCTGTACCTACATACATATCAACTGTAATGAAGGAAATCTCTCCCTGCTGTTGAATGTCAGAATGTCAGCTAAATGCCTAGATTGTTCACTGGGAATTGTTGGAACTCTATTTTTACAATTACAGAAATACATCATCTATGAACCCTTGAGAAAATTGGTTAGATATTTCTTTTCTACTCTGTGTGTTTTCCTTACCTTGAGGCACCAACGCAGTAGCCAGAATGAAGGTCCCCATAAAGGACATGAAAAGAAATTGACTTATTCGACGGCCCAGGTGATTCAGTACAATAAGTGTTATACAATTAGCTGGGATGCTCTGGGCACCAAAGAGAATCTGCAGCAGAAAAGTATTACTTCCCAAGTTCTGGAGGTGGAGTATTAAGCCATAAGTGAGCAAGTTTATTACAAATCTGTAGTGAACAGAGAGTAAAACATATAAAGTTTACAGACTATTTCCTATTGATTACAGCAACATTAGTGCAGATAATTTTTGAAAACGAATGAAGGCATAATATTTTATCAAAGTATTTCCTTGCAAGTGGTTATCATTTTTATAAATATAATAATGCTTATAATTATTGTTATTATTATTTTCCAGTTTGGGAGCTTGAACTCAGGACCTGGGCAATATTCTTGGGTTTTCCTTTTCTTTCCTCTCTGAAAGCTGGAGCTTTGACACTTCAGCCACAGCTCTACTTCTGGCTTTTTGGCTAATTGGAGATAAGAACGTGCCCAGGTTGTCTTTGAACTGTGATCTCAGCCTCCTGCGTTGTTAGGATACTGAGTTGCTCGTGCTCAGCTACTAGTGAGTATTTTTTAAAAAATCATCATAAAGTAGTTGTATGCTGATAGAGCCCTTCATTGTTGTTAACCGTTTTGGAGAGCAAAGGGCAGTTTTGAGGACCAGATGGATATTTTTCCTTTATATTGTTCTAAGTGAATGGCTTAAGCTTATATATATAAATATTTGTTAAAATATCTATATCTGTATATATTCACTTACCTGTTCAAAAATTTACCTAGAGTAATGGAAACTAAGCAACAGAAAACTCAGAATCAAAATCTAGTTGTGATTAAATTTCTCAGCATCAATCTCTGGTGACAAGCATAGCATGTCATATGACAAACATAAACATGAACATAATATGTTATCATTGTTATATAATCATGATAAACGTAAATAGTTTTATATTGGTGTCTTTAAAACCTTTGGGTACACCTAGCCATAGCAATTGTGGGCATGTTGCCCCTGCCTTTTATCTCTAAATCGACCACTCCCAAATATTAAGCCATTGAACAGGAGAAATACAAATCACGCCTCTTGAAATGGGAACAGTAAGAAGCCTACCTCACAGAGGCCAAGAGACAGATCCGCTTACACAGGGCAGGAGCATGGAGCAGGTCGCGCAGAGAAGCTCTTTTCTTTGCCACCTCTAGCTCCTCCTTCATGGTGGCTCTCACCACCTTCAACCACAAGAACAGAAACTCTTCAGTTGTCAGAAACTGTTAGGCATTAGAGGGAGCACCAGGCTAACACAAAGGACAAATTCAATGCAAAGCCTTTCTGTGCAGTGGGAAAATGTAGACATTAAAAAATAAATGGCAGATGGAAAATCATGGCTCACATCTGTAATCCTAGCTCCTAAGGAGACTGAGATCTAAGGAAAGTGCCTGTGAGACTCTTATCTCCAATTCACCATTCAAAAAGTGGAAGTGGAGCTGTGGAGCTGTGGCTGAAAGCAGTGGAGAGCTAGCCTTGAGTAAAACAGCCCAAGAACAGAGCTCAAGGCCTGAGTTCAAGTCCCTTAAGTGAAAAATAATTCAGTGACAGTTTCCAGGCTCTACGTTGTAGCTCAGGACAGGTACGTGCGTGTGCGAGCGCGCGCACACGCACGGGCCCGTGAACGCGCACACACACACACACACACACACACACACACACACACACACACACACAGAAATGTCAGGAATAAACGTGGCAAGAAGGGTAACACAGAGGGTAAAGGAAGCTCAGGGAACTTTTCCAGTGAGGAAAAACTAAGCAGGAGACAGAAGGAGGCTGAAATTGGAGCATCACAGTTAAAAGCCAGTCCAGGCAAGATACACTTATCTCCAATAAACATTTTTATCTCCAGTAAACCACCAGAAAACCAGTACTGGCTCAAGAGTTAGAGCGCTAACCTTGAGCTGAACAGCTGAGGAACAGCACCCAGGCCCAGAGTTCAAGCCCCATGACTCACAAAAGAAAAAAAAAAGAAAAGAAAAGATAGAAAAAGAAAAAAAAGAAAAGAAAAGATAACGAAAAGAAGAGTATGTTAGAGAAAAATATGAAGAATGAAACTTTATAGTCCAGTGTTCAATATACACTTGATAAGTATGAGGATGTGAAAAATAAACTTGATTTTCTACTGTTGCCTGTTGTAGAAATCCTTATATCTTTCAGTTTGGGGAAAAAAAGAATAATTTTCTGAGGGGTATTATTGCAGATGTGAGTGTATATCAGTACTATTTCCAGTAGTGCTCAGGGCTCTTATTAGTTAATGCTTCCTACAAAATATTAGCTACATTGCCATCCCACCTCTACAAATAAAACAGTTAAATCATGGAGAGAATATCTGATGAGGTACTGTAAAGAAAAGATACTATCCTAAATTAGATTTTTACACTATCAGGAATGACTTCTTGAGCTGGGCATAGTAATACTAGTTACTTAGGAGTCATAGATTTATTTACAGGATCATAATTTCTGGGCATCTTAGGAAGAAAAGCCCATGAGACTGAATCTTGAAGATAATCCTCAAAAAGCGAGGATGGAGGATAGCCCAAGTGGTAGACAGAAGAAGAGAGTATGCCAAAGAAGCATGAAGCACTGAGCTCTAACCCTACCACCACCAAACACTTCCAGCTTGTAGCCCAACAGCCTCTTCAACAAAGTATTGGGCCTAAATTCATTAGGGAGGAATTGCGGTGATATCTTCCACATCTGGGCGTGAAAGCCCTCGACTGCCATTATTATTATTATTATTATTATTATTATTATTACTTTGAGAATGGGCTCCAAGGATACCTTAAACCTGGGCCATCTGTTGGCTGTAGAGAATATGAGTCCAGCCTTCAAACACATCCAATATTAGAATAATATATCAAGGTATGCTGGGGTTATTTTGTATTGTTTACTCACTTAAAAATTGAGATATTAAAGTATTTCAGATGATAGATTTCAACTAATTAAAATAAATGTCAATTGTTTGCACTGTAATTGTCTGAAATTATATTTGAATTGTAATTTATCTTAAAGCAGGTTCTTTATGTTTTCCCCTAGTAGTTTCAAATTTAAGGGTTTACATGAACATCTTTAATCTACTGTGTGTGTGTGTGTGTGTGTGAGAGAGAGAGAGAGAGAGAGAGAGAGAGAGAGACAGAGAGACAGAGAGACAGAGAGACAGAGAGACAGAGAGACAGAGAGATATATAGAGTCCTAAAGCTTGAAATAAAAGCCTGCGTGTTGTTCTTGAGCTTGTTTGTTCACAGCTAGTGCTCTACCACTTACGTTACAGCTCCACTTCTGGCATTTTGATGATTACTTGTAGATAAAAAGTCTCATAGACTGGGCTGGTTTTGAATCACAATCCATAGATCTTAGTTTCCTGAGTAACTAAGATTAAAGGGATGAGCCATTGATGTCCAGCATCTTTTTGTTTTGTTTATGTGTGTGTGTGTGTGTGTGTGTGTGTGTGTGTGTGTGTGTGTGTGTACACCTGTCCTGTAACTTCAACTCAAGGCCTGAGTGCTGTGTCTGAGCTTTTTTTCCTCAAGGATAGCACTCTACCATTTTGAGCTATAGCACCTCTTCTGGTTTTCTGGTGGTTAATTGGAAGGAAGTCTCATGGACTTTCTTGCCTGGGCTGGCTTTGATCCTGGATCTTCAGATCTTAGTCTCCTGAGTAGCTAGTTAGGATTACAAGTGTGAGCTATCAATGCCTAGAGGTCATCATTATTTCATTCCTGGTTTTAGAGGATTTGATTTTATTGATTATAGGTCTATCATGCATTGCTTTTAGTATTTTGAAGGGGAAACTATATTTCTACTCTCTTTGGGGATTCTTTCAGAAAAGGATATTAGATTTTTCAGAGGCTTTTTTCCCAAGTGGAGATATCTATGTTACAATGCATTTGATTATGCCCTTTATTATATTTATCAATTCAAATTTATCTAGCCATTCTTACATTTTGAAATGAAGCCTATCTGATTACAATTTATCATGTTGTAAATTGTTTCTCAATTTGGTTTGCAAGAATTTTTTTGTGTGCCAGTACTAAGGCTTGAACTCAGGGGTACTACCCTTTAGCATTTTTGCTCAAGGCTAGGGCTCTACCATTTGAACCCTGACTCTTTGGTGGTTAATTAGAGATAAGAGTCTCACAGCTTTCCTGCCTTGGATGGCTTGGAACCTCAGCCCTCAGATCTCAGCCTCCTGATTGGCTAGGATGACAGTCATGGGCCACTGGTACCTAGCTACAAGAATTTTATTGACAAGTTTTCATCTATACTCATCATGGAAATTTCCCTGTAGTATTTCTTTTGTTTTATGCCCTTATCTATTTGAATCAGAGCAATATAAAATATGTAAAATAAACTTGAAGGTAATAATTTGTATTTTATGAAATAGTTTGGGGAATATTGATGTTAGTTTTTTAATGAGTGCATACAATGAAATAGTGACTCTATTCAATTGGGCTTTAATTTCTTGGGAGTTTTTTTTCTAACTCTGATAATTCTTGCACATTATTGATCTATTTAGGTTGATTAGTTGTTGTTGTTGTTGTTGGTCATGGAACTTGAGCTCTGGGCATGGGCACTGTCCCTCAACTCTTCAGCTCAAGGCTAGCACTCTACTGCTTGAGCCCGGTTTTCTGGCGGTTTATTGGAGATAAAAGAGTCTCATGTTTTTTCCTGCCCAGGCTGGCTTTGAACCGTGATGCTCAGATCTCAGCCTCCTGAGTAGCTAGGATTAGAGGCATGAGCCACAGCATTTTTGTCTCCAATTTTTTAATGTGTTTTCTCATTTTTTTGGTGCTCAGTTTTGTCAAGAGTCTGTCCATTACATTTATTCTGTCAAAGAATCAAAACTGTATTTCATCTGTCCCTTCATATATTTATTGCTTCCATTTCATTAATTTTATCTCTGATCATGATTCTTCCTATATTTCTACTAATTTTGGAACTGGTCTGTTCTTGTTTTCCCAAGACATTGAGTTTTCTCAACAGATTATTCCTGATTTCCCTGAATTTTTACTGAAGGCATTCATAAGTGTGAACTTCATTTATATAATGACTTGATATTTCTTTTTCTTTCTTTCTTTCTTTCTTTTTGTTGGTTGTGGGGCTCAAACTCTGGACCTGTATGCTATCCCTCAGTTCTTCAGCTCAAGGCGAGTGCTCTGGTACTTGAGCTACAGTGCCACTTCTGGTTTTCAGAGTAGTTTACTAGAGATAAGAGTCTCATGGACTTTCCTACCTGGGCTGGCTTTGAACTGTGATCCTCTGATCTCAGTCTCCTCAGTAGCTAGGATTACAGGCATGAGCCACTGGCGCCTGGCTTTGACATTTCTTTTCTTGAAGCCCTCAATAGTTTTTCCTTGTTTTGTTTATGTAACACCTTTAATTACACTATGATATGGGAAGTTCTTTTCTTGTCATGTCTGTTTGGTGTCCTAAAAGCCCTTTGTCCATTGATAACCATCCTACCCAAAACTGGTAGAATGTCTTGGTATTGTTTTATTAAATGTGTTCTATGGTTTCAACTTGCACATCTTCTCCTTGTTATATGCTCATGATTTGTTGTTTGGCCTTTAAATGGAGTTCTTGTATGTTGTGTGTTTTTCTTTATTGTTGTCCAATGACCTGAAGGTACCAACTTATCTACAAGACCTGGAAATCTGTATTCTTCTGATCCAATTTGTATGGAGGCTCTTAAATGGGTTTCTTATTTGTCTTCATAAGACAAATTTGAAGCTGTTTCAGAATTATTACTTTATTACATTCATTTTGTAGATGATTTGTTTTCCTTCTTTCATGGAATTATTTATTCATGTTTTCTTTTGATTCATTCAGATGTTTATTTGTGAGTTGGTTGACTTTTGGAGGCTTCATGTTGACAATTTTTCATATTTCCAATTTTTTTCTACTTTGTGATGTGCATTTTTGTCCATATTAGATTGGAAATTTTTGTATCCACTAAGTTTTTCAGTTGACATATTTCCAATGACTGGGCAGGGATTGATAGCAGGTTTCAGGTATAATTTTTTACTACTGGACTAGGGGTGTCGCTCATTAGCTGCTCATTTGCTCCAAGTGGTAAAGGACCCAATTCCAGTGAGAGGCGAGAGAATTATCTGCTGTAACAACTACAAGTGACAGATATACTCAATAGGGAAACACAATGTTAAGTAATTAAAGGGGAAAAAAACAAAGACATTAAGACTACAAATATACCAAATAAGGGTAGGAATGGAAGGAAATTAGGAGGAATTACAGTACTCAGTAGTGTAAGAAATACTGAGAAATAAAAACGGCAACAGATAACCAGGTGATGTTGGCCTAGGTCTGTCATTGTAGCTACTCAGGAAGCTGAGATCTCAAAATAAATCCTGCCTTGGAAGGATAGTTGGTAAGACATTTTTCTTCAATTAACCATCAGAAAACTCCAAGTGTACCTGTGGTTTAAAGTGGTGCAGTACTAACCTTGAGCAGAAGAACTCAGGGATAGCATTCAGGTCCTGATTTCGAGCCCCACAACTGAGAGAAAAAAAAAGCCACTGATGTGGGAAATGTACTTAGAAGAAGGAAATGTAAGTAGAGAGACAAATGCAATAAGAATAAAGTGACAATGAAAAACAAAGGAATAATAAAACTTAGCAAACAATGCATAACTATGACAATAAAGAGTTGTAAGAGGGTAAAATTAAAATAAGAAATAGAGAAAGAAAAACATGTAAAGAAATAAAAATGAAGGAAGGAGAGGAAGAAAGAAGGAAGAAGAGGGGATATATTTCTCTCTATATTTACATATAATACGTATCTAAATTTAAAAATACATGACACATATATATTAATCCACACACCAGTGTCCTGTACCTATAATCCTATTCAGGAAACAAAAATCAGAGGGTCAAGGTTAGGAAAGTCTGTGAGACCATTATCTCCAATTAACCACACACAAAAAAAGGAAAAAAAGGAAAAAAGAAAAACATAGGAGCCAGAGGGGAGCTGTGGCTCAAGTGATAAAGTGTTAGCAGAAAGCTCAGGAAACAGTACTCAGGCCCTGAGTTCAAGCCCCAGGACCAGCTAACACATAAAATAACTAAGCGATCAAGAAAAAGGAGGAAGAAACAGAAGGGAAAAATTTGATGAAGAATGTGTTAGACTTCCAGGCACCTTAAGGAAGCTAATCTCATGAGCCACAGAGCAATGTCTTCATTAGTACCAACTGTTCGTCCTTCCTTCCTTCCTTCCTTCCTTCCTTCCTTCTTCCTTCCTTCCTCCCCTTTTGTCAGTTATGGCACTTGAATTCTGGGCCTGGGTGCTGTCCCTCAGCACTTCAGCTTAAGGCTAATGCTCTACCACTTAAACCACTATACCACTTCTGGGTTTCTGGGGATTTATTAGAGATAAGAGTCTCACAGATTTTCCTGCCTGGTCTTGCTTTGAGCCGTGATCCTCAGACCTCAGCCTCCTGAGTAGCTAGGATTACAGGCATCAGCCACCAGCTCCTGGCCCAACTGTTATTTCTTTGCTTGGTGAGGTCAGTATGTGTGCTACTTCAGCTTCCTGTATTTTCTACCAACCAGAGTGTGTGGTTATAGGGAAACTGAGCTGTACACCAGAGATGCAGAATGCCCCATGGGATGAGCTCTAGCCTGCAGTGTGTCCATCTCCCAGCCCACTGCGCAGATGGGAAGCAATTTGTACCACCCAGTACAACTTTGACTAGCTTCCAATCCCGCAGAGCTCCCCGCCTCTCTGGCTTTCCTGTGCAGCTATGTTAGATTTCCCAGTCAGCACACAAATAAACAACAGCCCCCCCACCCACAATCCTTACTGTGTTCTCTCAGACCAAATGATGGGCGGGGGGTTTGAGATGTTCACACAAGGTCTTAGACAATGGCTCTCTGCCATTGGGTTGTAACCAAATGCCTGGGAGGAGAGAGTACTTTCTTTTTATGGGGGGTCCGGTTGTCTTATATATATATATATTACTTATGTGGTGCTGAGGAATCGAACCCAGGGCCTCAGGCATGAAAGGCAATCGCTCTACAACTGAGCCATCTTCCCAGCCCCGAGATGAGAGAATTTTCTAAGTGTGTGTTTGCAATGCAGATTTCAGGACCTCTGTCCATATTACTGTTTAGTTAGCCCAGTTTTAAATAACTCTTGTTCTGTTTCTTCTGTTTCCTCCTTTTGCTCCAACCTTTCTGCCAAGACCTCTTTCCCATTCCGTACTCAAAGATTCTCTGTGGCTTTTTTCAAAAAATAAGATACAATGCCCCTGAGCATTTTCCCTCAAAGCTAGTGTTCTACCACTTTGAGACACAGCAGCACTGCTGGTCAATTAGCTGGGGGCCAATTAGCAGCTTTGAATGATTCGATAATCAATACATGTATATTTATTCAGAATACAAAGGCTAAATGTATACATATATATTATTAAATTGTAATAATTAAAAAACAAACAAGGTTATCTTTCAATTAAACATTGAATTATGTTGAAGGGTGAAGTTGTTCAGAGGACATCAGGGGCAGGTAGGAAAATAGCTCAAGGAAGCATCCCATATACAACTGCATTTAACTCGAAACACTGTAACTGAATTAAATAAATGTAACAATAAAATTCTGTGGTGGGTGTTTCATAAATTACATTCAAGGGAAAGGAATAAATAGTCAGAGTGCTTTTAACTTCTTTCAAATAAGAATATACATGTCCAACGCTTTTAGCACAGTTCCTCTTTGTCACTAAGGAGTACACATGTTGGGCTATGTCTTCCCTGTGTCTTATAACCAACAGCCATCTCACTCACCTCCACAGTTAGCTTGTCTCTATAATTCTTCATTCCATTTATGCGCGCAGCTCTCCACAGCTCCTTTAAGGCTTCCTGGGGTTTGTTGGTGCTAATCAGCCACCGAGCAGACTCTGCCAGACACCTGACCAAAGACGATGATGGAAATGTAGTCAACTCTCACACGCTCACTTTCACTCCCCCTTCAACCTTCAGATTCCTTTCTCCTTCATTCTCATCCCTTCATTTATTCAGGTGGACCAAGAACTAGCATCATGCGTCATGTGTCATCATACCTCGGGAAACAGGAAATGACCTCTGCACATGATACTCTGGGCTTCCGGGAATGCAGGCCTGGAGTCATGCTGACTCTATGGTGAGTTCTGTGAAAACTGACTACCCAGCTCACAGAGCTGGAGTATGAGGGACACTCATATTTCCCTGAAATACGGATACCCCAATTAATTATTATTAATTTTTACTAAATGTCTCATTCAGATGGGAGCCAGTTCTGATTCTCATGGCTGTGGTAACTTTTGGAACATCAGCAAGATAAACCGGCCTTAGTTTAATGAGGGCACAGAATTACAAAGATTTGTGGACGACAAAGGTCACAATGGATGAGTTTGCTAAAGAACACATGCTTTTTATTTGGATTTTGCTCACAGTATTAATGAAATCTACAGTTACTTCTGAGGATCACTCCTAACTCAACAGGCTTTCTGTCCTGAACTAACACCATAGCCCTTTTTAACTCTCTCAAGTCTCTTTAAGGAGAGGAAAGGAAGAGGATCCAAAAACAAAGGATGTAAGTTGTCCATTCTGCCTATGGTTTTCAACTGAGGAATCCATATTGCTCCATAATTGAACAGCACTAGAGGGACATTTGCGTCTCAATTCTGTCACCTAATATCACCTCCAAAGACAATAACCATCGTGTTTTTTTCCCCAACCGTACATACAAATTCAAACCATAGACAAAGAAATACCATCCTCAAATGTTTTCCTCATGAAGGAAAATACATTTCCAAACGTTTTATTACCATGTTACCAATTAAGTGTATTGGCAAGGACAGCCAAGAAGATCTGTAACATTCAGGAGACAATTCATAGCCACTTTTGGGTCATACAGTTACTTATTCTAGTAATTAGAGTAAACACATTCACATTTGAAATTCAAATAGCCTATACTATTTTTTATAACGATACTGAATTTTGTATGTGCTTACACTAAAATGTTTTAATCTCTAATTTGAATATTGTGAGATATATTTTATCTACTACAGAACCCTCCTATATTTACTTAATTTTTTTTCTTTATGTGTTATTGAAGAATTGAACCCAGGGCCTGATAAATGCTAGGCAAGCACTCTACCACTAAGCCACAATCTTAGTCCTAGAACCCTCCTTTAAACAGGAATTTCATCTCATAAATAATTTTTAGTATGACTGCATCTGTTGCAATTTGCTGACATAGTAACTTCAAACATAATTCAATTTCCTCAATTTTACCTAACAAAACTTTTTGTCCCATTGATCAAGTCAGACATTGCTATGAGTAAGGAGAGCACAATATCAGAAGTTGATCAAGGATCCAAATGAATTTCTTGTGTCCTTCATTCAAGATCTCTTCAAAAAGAAAGCTCATACCTTGTGAATGGAAGTAAGAAGAAGACAGGTATAGACAGCGCAAGCTGAAGCATCTGCCAATTTCGAACAAAATAAGCCAGGCCTCCCAACAATACTTGTCCTAAGCCAGTAGAACATAATAATAAGAGCACTGTTATGGCTTGGAATTTGCGTCCTGTCCATTCTACACCTGAAAGACAGCACCAGTGAATTTTCATTCCAAACCAAAGTAGAGTATTAAGTTCACATTCAAGTTGAGGAAAATGCACATGGTGGGAAGACATACTTACTGAGCACTGTACTGTTTGTTAGGATGACTGGGATGGATATACCAGCCAGAAAGCGCAGGACAGAGTAAAGGAGGAAGGTGGGAGCAAAGGCTGCGCATGTGTCAGCAATGGCCAAATTCAGCACACAGATGATCATAATTAGCCTCCTTCCAAACCTGAGGAAAAGACAAAGCTTAGATGGTGGGAACTGGAACAGCTGTTGCACAAAGAAACACAAAGTTTCTTAAAACTACAAGTAATCAGAAATAACCAACAGCAATGGCTTTGTTGTTGTTCAAGGCTAATGCTAAGCTACTTGAATCACATCTGACTTTTTGTTGGTTAATTGGAGATGTGTGTCATGGACGTTCTTGCCTGCCTAGCTATGAACCACAATTCTCCAAGCCATGGGGATGGCTCTTTGTTGTGTTTTGCTGACTTAGGAGAGATAATCCTGGGAGACCTGGCTAATTGTATTTGACACATCCTTCAGTTCGCACTGTTTATAACCTTTTTTTTTTCTTTTTTTGCTGGCCTTGGGGCTTGAACTCAGGGCCTTTGAGCTGTCCCTGAGCTTCTTTTGCTCAAGGCTAGTGCTCTACCACTTGAACCACACAATACCACTTTGGCTTTTTCTGAGTAGTTTACGGAAGATAAGTCTCATGGGCTTTCCTGCCCAGGCTGGCTTCCAACCATGATCCTCAGATCTCAGCCTCCTGAGTAGCTAGGATTACAGGTATGAGACACCAGCACCCGACATTAACTGCTTGATCATTTCTACTGCTTTGTTTTTTCATGTCTATCTATGGATTCTTATACTGGGTCTCAGCTTCCACTGAATCTCTCTAATGACAATTTTAATCTATTCATTTCAAGTTTTGATCTCAGATTGTAGTACATGCCTCTCTACAATTCCTCCCTTAGTATTGATATTACTACTTTTCATACATTGTTATGTCTTTATGTCTTCATACATCTTCTCGCTTATCTTTTTGAATATGCTTAAAATACTTGTTTGGAAGTGTTTCTCTAAGAAGATGGATGTCTGTGCTTCTTCAGACACCTTGGGGCATAGTTTTCTTTGAGTGGACTATTTTTCTTCTTTATACATTGTGATCTGGTTGTTTTTGAAAACATTTGATTAATATGATACAGAAATTTGGGAATGTTGATCCTCTGTCTTTCACATAGTTTTCTCTGTGTGTGTGTTTCCTACTGTGCAAAGATATAGCATTCTACCTTACCTGTGACTTTACCAGCCTTATTTTGCAGACTACTCTTTGTCCTTGTGGGCACTAAAGCCTTTTGTCCTTCTGATCATGTTCATCTAAACTTTTGACACGTGTTTCTTTGAATGTTCAAAGATATTTTTTGGCAGGCTGATTTTTTTTTACCATAAGAACTTCTGGCAGACAAATTTACTCTGAGTTGAAGCTTCTCCAATGTGTGCATTTAAGATTTCCTTTTTGTTTGGCTTATTCATGAACTGAGGGCCTGGGCACTGTCTCTGAGCTTCTTTTCTGAAGTTAGCACACTACTACTTGAGCCACAGCACCACTTCTGGCTTTTTCTAAGTAGTTTATTGAAGATAAATCTCACAGACATTCCTGCCTGGACTCTCTTTGAATTGTCATCCTCATATCTCATGCTCCTGAGTAGCTAGGATTACAGGCATGAACCATCAGTGCCCAGTTTCCATGTAATATCTTCATGTCCTCTAACAGAGAGTACTGTGAACCAGAAACTCACCTGTCTGTTAAATGGCCACATAGTGTGTTTCCCAACAAAATCCCAAGTGTCAATATGAATTTACATATTGAAGTCAGTGATTGAAATTCACACACCAGGTCCCACTGAAAGAGAAGGAAATGAGCACAACAGAGCTTATTGTCTTTCAGTGTAATCTGAGCAAATCTGCCTAACATGACCTACACATTTCCTTTTTCAACCTAACAAGACTTTTCTCATTTAGGTTAAAACTTAACTGTCTCCAGCAAACTTCCTTTAAACGAATAGGTTTACTATGGAAATGATCCCCTTTAATCCATGTTGACTTCACTGGGGGACCTTAAAGCATTTTCTGAATCCTGACTATCACATTAGATCCTCTAGATGATTCTCCTAAAAGAACATTGTGAGCATATAGATTTGCTCAATCTCCAGGAAGTTGCTAATGTATAAACACATTTGTGTAACATGGACTGAGTCTAACATTCATAATGAAACACATGAGTTGCTCATGCACTGTATTAATAGTGTCTATTTACTATCTACTGTCAAATTCATTAGACTCATTGTATATGTGTCTTATACTTAATAAAGATGCTGTCAATACTGACTAAAAGAAAGAAGAATCACCTTAAAGTGTGGGAAGGATTTGTGTTATTTCTAAACACCCAAATCCTGAACTCATAACCTGAAAATGAAGCTTCCTACCTTGGTCACGATGGTGGAGACGAAGGAGCTGCGGTCATACACCCAGCCGTCCACACAGGGCTCTGTTTCGGCCTCACTCAGGTTCCAGAAGGTGCTGTTCAGGTGGAGGAGCTGCCATTGGGGATGGACAAAGCGCCGGCACTTCTCTGGCCTGAGGTTGGAGTCGAGTGGGATGGAGATTCTCAGGAGGTCCTCCTGGCTGAGGAGCCCAGTGCCATTGTCAGAGAGCGTGCCATTGTCGAGGATGCGCACCCAGCAGCGGTGCTCAGGCACGGCTGCCGTGAAGTTCTCCAAGGAAACATGAGTTGAAGACAAGATATTACATATGATAAGGAAAGCCAACTGAAGGATCTGGAATCTTCCCAGGGTTCCAACTTGATTCAGAATTTCCTGAAAGGCCATTGGGGCTAAATAAATATCTCCAGTGGGAGGCAAAAGTATAAAATCTAGACTGCTTAAGGAAAATTAGTGACATTTCACGGGATACATGACGGGAGGTTGGTCCTAAACCAACTTCCTTTCTCTTCTGTAGCCAGGTGGCAGAATGAGTATCCTCTCGTGATTATTTTTCAAGTCACAGAAATGTTTGACTGGTTGGCTTTTTCTAATTTTATCTGTTAAAGATCAACTTTCTGAAAATAATTGTGTCCTGAGCAAAGTTTCACATTCACCTGTGGACATTGATCTCCAGGTTCCCTGTAACAAACCAGAACAGACCAACTATTGATATGTAGTCTTTCACAAATATATAACACTCCAAAGTGAAGTGCTTTAAATTTTTATTTTTTATTTTTTTGTTGGCTTGAACTCTGGGACTGGGTGCTGCCCCTGAGCTCTTCAGCTCAAAGCTAGCACTCTACCACTTGAGCTACTTCGCCACTTCCAGTTTTCTGAGTAGCTCATTAGAGATAAAAGTCTCATGGACTTTTGTGCCCACACTGGCTTTGTACCGTGATCTCAGCCTCCTGAATAGCTAGGATTACAGGCATGAGCCATCAGCGCCCACTAATTTTTAAAATAATTTTCAATATTTCTTAAATGGCAGGAAATGTTTTGAAAGGACTGAATTTTATTAAAAAGAGCTCATGAAAACAATCTTGAGGTACAATTCTTTCTGTTGAGAAATTAGCAAACCAAAACAACACTGAGTTTCCATTTCATCCCATTTAAATGGCCAACATCAAGAACATAGACAAAACCAAATGCTGGCATGGAGGTGGGGAAAAAGGAACCCTAATACATTGTTGGTAGGAATGTAAACTAGTGTAACCACTCTGGAACACAGTTTGGAGATTCCTAAAAAAATTAAACAGAATTATCCTATGATCCTTTGATACTACTCTTAGGCCCTTAGCCATAAGATTACAAATATGGATACAGGAAAGCAGCATGCACAACCATGTTCACTGCTGCATTACTCAGGAGAACCAAGGTATGGAAACAAGTCCAGATGCCCTCAATGGATGAATGGATCAAGAAAAGGTAGTATATATATGCTGTGGAATTTTACTCAAGCATAAGCAAGAATGATATTACATCATTTGCAACAAAATGAAAAGATCTGAAAAAAATATGATGAGTGACGTAAGTAAGGTCCAGAGAAATAAAGGGTGCATATTATTTTTCATATATGGAAGGTAGGTCTGATTGGTAAATATTAAGGGAAAACATATGGGATCATATGCACATGTACGCAAACACATAACTAGATTTTCGAGAATGGAAATGGTGGAATGCTTTAGAACCACTAACTCACAGTCTAACAAAATGAATACCAGACAGCTAATACTTGAGATGTGTATGGGAGAGGTCAAAGGGAGGGAGGTCGATAAAGTCACACAAGAAGTGGGAGAGAATGCATTCATCATATTTAATGCATATTCTAGGAAACTAGGAAAATTGAGGGGAGGGATGAGGTTGAGAGGGATGAGAGAGAATGATGAAAGGAATATTACTGATCATGATGAATTATACTCAGAAACTGACATGCTGAATACTTTTATACTACTAAAGATAATAAATACATAATTTAAAAAATTCCTTCCCTATTGATAACTTACTGTCTGCTTCTGGTCAAACCATAGCAAAATTTTTTTTTGAAATTATGTTTCTCTCCATGTGGTAATACTGGATGATGCCAGAAGTTAGCTAATTCTAACTGCATAGAATTTTTTTAATTAATCGATTCAAATAGTAATTTCAGTTTCTGTTCTAATAGCATTAATAGAGTAAGTTACAGACACACTTTTTGTTTTGTGTAGAGCTTAAATTCAGGGACTCATACTCTCTCTTTTTTTTTGTTGTCCGTCGTGGGGCCTGACCTCTGGGCCTGGGCTGTGTCCCTCAGCTCTTCAGCTCAAGGCTAATGCTCCACCACTAGACCCATAGCATTACTTCTGGCTCTTTCTGCTTATGTCGTACTGAGGAATCGAACGCATAGCCTCATGCATGCAAGGCTAGCACTCTACCACTGAGTCACCTTCCCAAACCGTTGGCTTTCTTTATATAAATACTTTAATTGTTATTATAAAGGTGATGTACAGAGGTATTACAGTCATGTAAGTCAGGTACAGCGTACATACCTTTTTGGACAATGTCATCTCTTCCCTCACTCTCTCCCAGTTTTTCCCTCCCGTCCCCACACACAAATTTTATCGTTCATTTTCAACATAGCATCTAGTAAGTACCACTGCTATATTTGTTTACCCTTTGTCCCCCCATTTATGTGCTCCCCCTTATCCTCCCAAATACAGATAAATGAACAAACAAGACAAAAAGAAAACAAAAACAAAGAAAAAACTTTTGTTTTCATTTCTTGGAGTTCATTCAATAAATATTGTTTAATATGATCAGAGGCACATAGGCTCTGTACCTTGTGTTCCCCGCCTAAGAATATCCTCCTTTGATCTCACTGTGTGGCTCAGTATATTTTAGATATATCTAGCTTTTACATATGAGAGAAAACCATTTGTCTCTCTGAGCTTGGTTTACTGCAAATTTGATGTATTTTAGGTTCATCCATTCACCTTGCTTTCTTGCTCATGTCTGGTCCTTTTCAACTTGAGCCATGGTTTCCAGTCTAGCCTTTTCTGGCTAATTGGAGGTAAGAATCTGTCTCATAGTGTTCTACCCAGTCTGACACTGGATTATGATTCTCTACTCTCACTGTCTGGGTAGCTAAGATTACAAGTGGGAACCACTGGCACTTGGCTAAGACACATTTTAAGAAGTTCATAATTTAGTAAGCAATGAAATTCATAATTATTCTGTTATAAATATTTTTGTGTACATCTATGTATTTATACACATTCATATCTATGTCTGTTTATATTTGTATATACATGTGAGTGTATATTACATGTCTGTATGTATATATGATATTCAATGCAGAATGGACTGGAAAGAGTTGGTGATAAAATACAGTAGAAAATGTCATTGAAAAAGACTAAACATCTATTAACAATTTTATTTCCATTAGCTAGAATTATTTTACTATATAAGTAACTCTTTGAAAGGTGTGAATGTATATATGTTTGTGTGAGACCGCGCGCATGCATGTGCACACTGGTCCTGGGGCCTGAACTCAGAGTGTAGCTGCTGTTCCTGTCCATGAGCTTTTATATCCCTCAAGGCTAGTGTTTGAGTTAAAGCTACATCTGATGTAATAGCTTTTTGTAGAGACTTTGGAATTCAGATTTTATTGTTGATTCTGGAACCAAGGAAACGTTTGGAGGGGGTTAGGATCAAATCAATACATTTTGGGGGTAATTCAAATTCATGAATAACAGGTTATCTTTTTAAAATCTTCATTTTATTCATCAGTGTTTCAACAATTTTATCATAGAAGTGCTACCTTTTAGTCAAGTTAATTCCTAAATATCTTATATTTTTACAGCTGTTGCTTTGTTGATTCATTCTTTGGGTAGGTTGTTGCTGGTGTAGAGAAATTGCATTGATTTTTATAGATTGATTTTTTGTGTTCTTTCACTTAAGTGACTTTTAGTTCTCAGAGGAATTTAAAAATTATGTTTTCTTGAATATAACATTACATCTACAAATAGATACAATTTGACTTTTTGCTTCCCAAACTTGTATTTTTACTTTTCTCTCATAATTACCCAAGCTATGAATATTTATTTTATGCTAAAGAGGTGAGTGCTCATCTTATCCACATTTCAGATCTTAAGAGAAAAAAAACTATCAGTGTTCCAAGTTCAATTGGTATTTTATTATATAAATTCTACTTCATCTGCAGCCACTTTACCTACATTGTGTTCCAAAACTGTACCTAATTCATTGAGAATTTAATATATAAAATTGTATTATTGTTTGGGCCTTGGACAGAGGCATTACTATTTCCTAGGTCAGGTAATGAGTCTATTTCTTTTTGGGCACAATGTCATCCTAGTGAGAGTCTTAATTATAATTTCACTGATTGCTGTTTTTCTGTATCTACTGAGATCTCCTTTATATTGTGTTCTTCAATCTGTTGATGACATTGGTCATACTACTGATTTGCATATGTTGAGCTGTTTTGAAAGCCTGGGATAAATCTCACTTGGTGTACATAATAAGTAATATGCTGTTTCATTCTGATTGCTAGTATTTTGTTTTATAAAAGAGTGTTTCTGCTGGACACTGGTTGCTCACACCTGTAATCCTAGCTACTCAGGAGGCTGAGATCTATGGGTTGCAAAGTCCTTGAGACCCTTGTCTCCAAATTAACCCCCAGAAAATGGGAAGTGGCACTGTGGCTCAAAGTGTTAGAGTGCTAGCCTTTAGCAAAAGGAGCTCAGCAACAACATCCAGGCCCTGAATTCAAGCCCCACAACAGAAAAAAAAGAAAAAAAGTTTCTGTCAGTCCAACCTACTAGGTTTGGGGTTGGACAGCTCACTTGTCAAGAATCACTGCTAAAGCTTCAGAGTGAACTTCTTCAACTACTTGGAGCTTGTTGCCTTTCAGAGGTATATCCAGAAAGCATGTGAAACTTTAATAAGGCAGACCTCAGCCCTCTGAGTAACTAGGATTATAGGCATGAGCCACTGGTGCCCCCCGACTGAAATATGCTTTTAAGCTACTTAGTGACATTAAAAAACAAAACAAAACAAAACAAAAACTGCACACTTCTTTTCTGCTTACAAACAAAGGAATTTTGTTTCCTCCAAGTTATGAAGATTCCTGCAATCCTGATGTCTTAACATCACATTTATGATGCATCGAGACCAGGGAGAAATGAGTCCCTAAAAATATCCTAATGTGAAAGACCCCACACACAAGAGAAGGGACCATCCTGTGGGAAATGGATACAATGCAAGCCCTAAACACTACATGCTTCAATTTGTAGGGAACTCTAGAGTGGAGTTGTGAGACCTGGAAAGAGTTCAAAGCTTGGAAGGCCAGCTCAAACAGTGCCCAGAAGGCTGAGAGCTGGGCCCTGGAAAGATTTTTAAAAATGTCTAAGCAAAACAAAGGATCAACTTTCTACCCTAAGTATGAGTTTCTTGGGTACCAAAAGTTTAAGACTTTAGAGATAAAAGTCTCTGTTGGAGTGTTTATTGCTTCCGAGGCTTCCTAAAATAACGGGGGTCAATTAACACTTGTATGCAAACCATTTCTCCTTAATGGTTGTAACTTCAAAAGATGCATTGATACCCTAATCTCTGCCCCTACCGGTGGCCACCTCCTCTGTACTGAACTAAATAAAAATACAAAAATTACGGGGGAGTGGGGCTGGGAAGGTGGCTCAGTGGTAGAGCGCTTGCCTTGCATGCATGAGGCCCTGGGTTTGATTCCTCAGCACCACATAAGCAAAAAGAAAAGAGCTGGAAGTGGCGCTGTGGCTCAAGTGGTAGAGTGCTAGCCTTTAGCTAAAGCGCTGGGGGACAGCGCCTAAGCCCAGAGTTCAGGCCCCATGACCGGAACACCCCCCCAAAAGAAAATTATAACGGGATATCAGGACTCAGAAGCTGGCAGTGAGTTCTGAATCCCATGGTCCATCCCCAGGCCCCTTTCCTATCCTTTCTGCTTTCTTATTTCTTTGGCTTGGTTGTTCTTTTAGCTCTATCCACACAAGAGTCACTCTCCTTATTTGGCTGCTTGTCATAACAGTAAATAATTCCAGGAATTATCAATACCTAAAAATTTAATCACACAAAACATATAAAAAGATAGAAAAATTACTTTTCTCACACCATGACATTTATATGTTAAAATGTCAGATTTGAACATGTTCACACACTTGTGAACATGTTCACACACACACATACATACACTTGTGTACAATAGTTTTAAGGCTCACTTAGGTTTTACAACTGAAAATTGGGGCTGCGAAGTTGGCTCAGTGGTAGAGTGCTTGCCTTGCATGCATGATGCCCTGGGTTTGATTCCATAGCACCACGTAAGCAGAAAAAGCCGGAAGTGGCAAGGTGGCTCAAGTGGTAGAGTACTACCCTTGGGCTGAAGAGTTCAGGGACAGCACCCAAGCAAGCCCTGGGTTCAGGCAACACGACTGACAAAAAAAGAAAATTTTTTTAAAAAAGAAAAAAAAATTGGCTGTGTATATTTTCTGGATGTCCAGTGGCAAATGACATTGTTTTGCCCAATATGGTAGAATCATGTGGTTAACACTAGAAAAATAAAGACTAAGCAACACAAATACAAAACAAAACACAAAACACAAAATTGTTGCCAACAACAACCAGGATCTTTTAGAGATAACCAAGAACAGAATATGTTTAGTCAACTTAGCTAGCAAGATATATTAGCTTATGAATTGACCTTTGACCATTTCCTAGAAGGGCCTCAGTCTCCAGGGTCTGTAAAGAGAATTGGGGAAAGGAAGGGCACCTCTCCTATATTCCTTTGTAACAGAAGTCTATAGAAGGGTCTAGCAACCCATCCTACACCAGGAGAGTAATTTAACTTATACAGGACTCCTTGCGAGGAGTTTTTATTTTCTCAACAATTCCTTTACATTTGCCCTATATTGCACGTCCAAAATATTTTGTGTTTTTTGAGACCTGATTACTCAGGAGGCTGAGATCTGAGGATTGCCATTCAAGGCCACCCCTGGGTCAGAAAATCCCTGTGAGTCTCATCTCCAATTAACAACTCAAAAACCAGAGGTGGAGCTGAGGCTCAAAGTGGTAGAGCACTACTAGCCTTGAGCACAAAATGTCAGAGACCGTGTTCAGTCCTTGAGTTTAAGCCCCAGGACTAGTACTAAAAAACAAACAAACAACAAAATCAATTCAAAATGGATCTGAAACTTTTTTGTACTTTGCTGTGAAACTTTAGAACTACTAGAGGGAAATACCTGAAGATTTAAACAGAGGCCATGACTTTATGAATAGGACTAACATCTCAAAGAATAAAAAGTGAGAAATGGCAAACTGGAATGCATCCAATCTCTCTCTTTTCTTTGGATGTGTTTGTCTCTAGTGACCTTGGAATTTAGCTTTGGACTCTGGCACATGCTTTTCTCTAAATCCAGAAAGTTTGGAAGTATTACAGAAAGGAAATAATTAACAAATCAAGTTTTTAGTATAATTACAAATTATTATTTAACACAAGGTGTAATTTGTCCAGATTGCTATATCTGTTGGTAACAGCTATTATGTTAGAATTTCATTCTTTTTTTTTTTTTTTTTTTGTCAGTCCTGGGGCTTGAACTCTGGGCCTGGGCCCTATCCCTCAGCTCTTCAGCTCAAGGCGAGCCCTCTACCACTTGAGCTACAGTGCCACTTCCGGTTTTCTGGTGGTATATTGGATATAGGAATCTCATGGTCTCCCCTGCCCGGGCTTGCTTTGAACCACGATCCTCAGATATCAGCCTCCTGAGTAGCTAGGATTACAGGCGTGAGCCACCAGCGCCTGGCTGTCAATTTCAGTCTTAACAGGAACCAATAGTAATTTTTTAGGCAGGTTCACTGCAGATTTATTCTAGCCTCTAAAGAGCTAATAGATATGTCCCTTTCATAAAACAGGAAGGGGATAAGCAATGGGCCTATTATGCGACTTATTATTCTGATAGCAAAACTGTTTAAGAACACAACACAAAAAGATCAACACTTCTGATGGACATAGACATGAAAACTTTTTAATTTTGCATTTCTTTATATTAATTATAAAAGGAGGTTTACATTTTTGTACATCCACAGATTTACCTTCCTTCCTTTTCTTTCATTTCTTTCCCTCCTTCCTTCCTTTGCCCTGTCTTTCTCCCTTCCTTTTCTCTACCTCCCTCTCTTTATTCTTTCTTTGTATATCCCTTCTCTCTGCCTTTTAATCTCCCCTTCTTTTTAATTCCCTCCAACTCTCACTGCCTCTCCCAACCCTCCCTTCCTTCTTTCCTTTGCAGTCTCCCTTCCTCTCTCTCCCTCCTCTTTCTTTCTTTCTTTCTCTCTTTCTTTCTATCTTTCTATCTTTCTACCTTTCTATCTTTCTTTCTTTCTTTCTTTCTTCTTTCTTTCTTTCTTTCTTTCTTTCTTTCTTTCTTTCTTTCTTTCTTTCTTTCTTTCTTTCCTTCCTTCCTTCTTTCTTTCTTAGTATTTCCCCTTTCTCTTTGCCTTGCAATCTCTCTTTCTTTTTATTTCCCTCCAGCTCTCTCTCTTCCCCTCTCCGGCCCTTCCTACTTCTAGTCTTCCTGCACACAATGACTTCAACAGGTTTTCTCCAGGACACCCTTCTGTTATGAGGTACAACCTCCCCAAAGCTCTGAAGCAGTATAACTATAAAGTAAATTAAAGTAGGTCCCCAATGAATGACGCCACCACTGTGGAATCCAGGCAGGAAGAGAAGTTACTTATTCCAAATTGCCTGCCCCACATGCATGGTGGTGAATCACAGGGCTGAAAAGGGGCCTGCCATCACAGGGCCAGGACTTATCTAGGCCAGGGAACTGGGGGGCAGGGAAAGATGTGGCCAGGAGTGGGAAAGGTGTAGAAATACTGGATTTGGATGAGAACTCAAGGCCTGGGTCTCACTCACATTCTAAAAGTAGGTATGACCTCGGCAGCACAGGATGTGACCTCAGAGGAGGTCAGATACTACCAAGTATTCCAGTTACCTAGGTAACACAGACACTGGGCAGAGGATTATGCAGGAGGGGGGGAGATGTCTGCACAGGGCCTGAATAGTCAAGGGTCTATGGACTAAAAGCCCTAAATAACACTTTGCCCCTTTTCAGTGAACTGAATTAACGGAACCTCACCTGGAAAAGCAATACATAGCTATAAAAGTATTTCCTATCAGGATTCCATTCAAGACATTCCAGTTTCCTTCAACTGTCTGATTCTGATTAAACTAGCTATTATATAGACAGTAGTTCAGTGTCAAACGTTTAAATGTGATCCATGTTTTCTAAAATGTCAATTCATTAAAAAAACATTTACTAGTACGTGGGAAGAATACTGATCTTGTTTTTCCTTTTTCTTGCTCTTTCAGTAGATCTAGGACAATTACCAGAATTGCTTAAAACTGTGTTACTGTGATGACGGTATCTTCCTGCTTTGCTTGTCTTGAGCCTTTCCTCCTGGAAAAGATACAAGAGAAACAGCAAGGCCACATGTAAATGAAAAGACACCAAGAAAACACATATCTCATGCCTTCTTTAGGAAAAGCTTATCTTTCATATCTCGGCCTTGGCCATATTAATGCCTTGTCTAAAGATTCGAAACCAGTCTCTCTGGAAGTTTTTGCAAAGGTAGTTCTGGTCATTTCTACTACAAATTGTATACATTTTGACATAGTCCAAGAGGAGTGGGGTGTGTGGGGAAATTGGGATGTATACCAAGGTCAAAATCCTCCTCATTCTTCATTTTTAAACCCTTTATAGCTGAGTGCTGGTGGTTCATGCCTGTAATCCTACCTACTCAGGAGGCTGAGATCTGAGGATCGCATTTCAAAATCAGCCTGGGCAGGAAAGTTGTTGAGACCCTTAGCTCCAATTAACTAGCACAAAAGTGGAAGTGGTTCTGTGGCTCAATGTAGTAGAGTGCTAATCTTGAGCAAAAGAGTTCATGGACAGTGCCAAGACCCTGAGTTCAAGCACAAGAACAAAGAAACCCTTTATTTACCACTCCCTTCTTCTCTTTTGTGAATACCTTCATTCACAATGAATCCCACAGACAACACAATTACACTTTTCCCCAACTCTACATAGTCACTTGCCAGAGGTTCTCTAGAGCTTTCTGTGATCTGCCCCAAGTGATGGATCAGATCTGAAGCTACAGGAAATGCTGACTGCAAGCATCTTATCACCACTTGCTGGGATGAGGGGTTCCAGTGTCTAGAAGGTTCTATAGGGTGCTAATGTTTGTTATGTGCTGAATGTACCATATTTAGTGTGAGAAAAGCAACCTCTGCAATCACACTAAAATGTCTCCATCTTATAACCAGTCACCATCTTATAACCCGTCACCATTTTATACTAATATATTCTGGAATTATTTGCTTGTTCATTTCAATTGTAACTTCCTTCTGTTTGTAAACAGCCAGCAATGTCAAAAGTAGGAGTCCTTACCAATGGAGTTAAAGATTAGACATTCTTCCTTAAAGTGGGAACTCTGTGCTGACTTACCAGCCTCCTCCAACTGTGCCCATCAGCAGTGTCCCTATTCCCAACCCTATTTCCAGCCAGCTGTGATGAGAACAATGTATACCTTTGCCCATTCCCTAGCAGCGTTCTTTCACTGATGCCTAGAGTGTTCTCTAACTTCCTTGTATTTATTACCCCATCACCCTGATAAGCGATTGTAAAGAAAATATGAGCCTGACTCCTTAGAAAAAAGGAGAAGGGGCAGCATTATCCTTTGGGTTAGGCCAAATTGAGTGGCCACTCTGCCCAGTGCACTGCCCTAGCTCTGGGGAGAGTGGCAGATCACCCTTGTAGACAGAAGTAAAATGCCTTGACAAACTATATCTTCTGGGTATCTATTCATTTTGTGACACTGGAGGGGTGTGCTTCCAACACTAAAATGGATAGTGTCATATTGGGATGTATAGGGGAGAAGGAAATTTCCCTTACTTAGTACTTATCTTGCTGTTACTCTCTGTGTAATCTAGAAAGCCTCCTAACAAAAACACATAAATGGATAAGCTGAAACTAAACCATAATAGATATGATACTTCCTGTACCAATGGCATAGACTAGTTAGGAAGAGCCTCTCTAAGTCTGTTGGGAAACCATGGCCCTGAGTGGTGTTTGACCTTCCTCATCCCAGACCCATAGCACAGGACTTCGTGAGGAACAGCCAGAAGTTTAACTCACTCATTTTCCACATCTTGGATGGAGTCGGGCAGAGGTTGGTTCCTGGTTTCAGGAAGGAGGAGGACTATAAAGCCACCAAGAACAGAGAAGGCACCATAGATGATCCAGGGCAAGGGAGCAGAATAAACTGCGAGAATCATCAACAGGGGAGCCAGTGAGGACCCAAGGCTACCAGCAATTCCAATGATTCCTAAAGCTGTGGCCCTTAGAGCACAAAGCACAATACAGAAATAACATGTTAGAAATACTCACGTGGACTGTGGCACTTGTGACTTATCTTACAATATGGGATTGAGGAAACAGTGTATTTAGACATATGGAGATTGTGGACTGACCCTAGCCTTTGAAATTCCTGTTGCTTTGCTAGCATTTCCTCACAGCATACATAGACATCTGTGTCATTTAGCAATGCCACTCTTCATGGCATCTACTTTTAAGTAATACCAAAGATTACAGGAGTAGGGCACCAATGGCTCATGCCTCTAATCCTAGGTACTTAGGAACATGGTTCAAGGCCAGCTTGGGCAGAAAAGTCCACATGAGACTCTTCTCTCCAATTCACCACTCAAAAACTGGAAATAGCACTGTGGCTCAAGGGGTAGAGCCTAAGCCTTGAGCACAAAGAGGCTCAGGGACAGTGCCCAGGCTCGGAATTCAAGCCCAAAACTAACCAAAAAAAAAATCGAAACAACAGCAAGATTGCAAGAGGCCTAGAGGAATGATACATTCAGTGGATTTCACTGTACCTTGGCAAAAGTAAGCTTTCACTCAACTGTGGCTGGAGTTGTTTTCATTGCAATGATTTGCCTTTGTGAAATATCCCGTTCTTTTACTTATTTATTTTTTAACTTAGTTTGAAGAATGAAGGTGCTGAGAAAGGTCTGATCCTAACAGCAAACAGAGGAAGTTCTGTACCTGATTACGGTGGGGACTAATTCCTGTGCATGGGTTACAGAACAAGTAGTGGTAGCATATAGAAGTCCTCTTCCCAGAGTTGAGAGAACCAGACGGAGGGTTTGCATTTCTGGAGAGGAAGAACCAGAGAGAGTCAGGAAGTCCCAGCTGCCACAATCAGCATTCCTTGCTCATAATGGCAAACACCTTGATTGGAATTGTGTACAGGGTTAAAGTGTATCACAGAGGAACTAAACAGAGGCAGAATTCCTGCAGTGGATAACAAGTGAGAGATGTGCCTTGTCTACACAGTTTGGTTTAGGATGGATGACTGATTCTGAACGATTGTACTCAGTCTCTTTGCATCTCTGACATTTGCTAAAGAGGGACAGAGGTTGAGGAATTGAAGCACAGTTCACTTTTCTCTTTTCTGCCCAGTGTCTCCTCTGCCCTTCAAGCATAATGTTGAACTGTCATGTGAGAAACTGCTGAGGGTGTGTGCAGGATCTATCTTGGCCCTCAAGGAGTTTACAGCCATGACCCATGTGCCCACAACACGAGGTTAGTACTGTGCAAGTCCTACACGGATGGAAAGCCTGGAGAGTAGCTAGATCTATGATGATGTGTCAAGAATCTTGAGTAAAGGCTTCTTTTATTAAGAATTTCAGATTTTAGAAACAATGGATGGAAATTTCATAGTTTTCTTCACAAAAGGAGATCATGAGACATTGGAGTCATTATTGAGGCAAAGCAGCACACTGAAGTCCAGGCTGACATGTAAGACGATCTGAGCCTATCAGTTTGGGATTTTATAAAACACACTACTATTGTATGAATTCAGAAAAACATGGTGACCACCTGCACTTTTCTTTCTCATTACATATGTCCACTTGATTTTGTAAAATTGACTCTAAGTTACTCTGAGGTGATCCATAACTGTGACTTGTATTTCTTCTTAATTTGTAGACAAATAGTATCTACTTTCTCATGAAATAATTCTGCAAACTGAATTTACATAAATAGTGCCCTGTGATGATATTCATGAGTGGATAAACAGAGTTTATGAAATATGAATTGTCAATGAAGAGCAAGTAAGAAGACAGAGCTGCACAGAGGAAGGGACAGTGTAGTGTGGTCTTAGTAGGACCAAAATACAAGATGTAGACCTAATATGTCTATTGCTGGCCTAGAGGAAAGCGGGCAGAAATGACAGATGTACCTACAAAATTCTCAGCTGTAATGAAGGAAATCTCTACCTGCTGTTGAATGTCAGAATGTCAGCTAAATGCCTAGATTGGTCACTGGGAATTGTTGGAACTCTATTTTTACAATTACAGAAATACATCATCTATGAACCCTTGAGAAAATTGGTTAGATATTTCTTTTCTACTCTGTGTGTTTTCCTTACCTTGAGGCACAAATGCAGTAGCCAGAATGAAGGTCCCCATAAAGGACATAAAAAGAAATTGACTTATTCGACGGCCCAGGTGATTCAGTGCAATAAATGTTATACAATTAGCTGGGATGCTCAGGGCACCAAAGAGAATCATCAGCAGAAAAATATTACTTCCCAAGTTCTGGAGGTTGAGCATTAAGCCATAAGTGAGCAAGTATATTGCAAATCTGTAATGAACAGAGAGTAAAACATAAAAAGTTTACAGAGTATGTCGTATTGATTACAGCAACATTAGTGCAGATAGTCAGTTTTTGAAAACGAATGAAGGTATAATATTTTATCAAAGTATTTCCTTGCAAGTGGTTATCATTTTTATAAATATAATAATGCTTATTATTATTATTATTTTCCAGTTTGGGAGCTTGAACTTAGGACCTGGGCACTATTCTTGGGTTTTCCTTTTCTTTCCTCTCTGAAAGCTGGAGCTTTGACACTTCAGCCACAGCTCTACTTCTGGCTTTTTTGCTAATCGGGGATAAGAACGTGCCTAGGTTGGCTTTGAACTGTGATCTGAGCCTCCTGTGTTGTTAGGATGCTGAGTTGCTCATGCCCAGCTACTAGTGAGTATTTTTTTAAAATCATCATAAAGTAGGTGTATGCTGATAGAGCCCTTCATTGTTGTTAACCATTTTGGAGAGCAAAGGGCAGTATTGAGGACCAGATGGATATTTTTCCTTTATATTGTTCTAAGTGAATGGCTTAAGCTTATACATATAAATATTTGTTAAAATATCTATATCTCTATATATCTGTATATATTCACTTACCTGTTGAAAAATTAACCTTGAGTAATGGAAACTAAGCAACAGAAAAACTCAGAATCCAAATCTAGTGACAATCTCTAGTGACAAGCATAATATGTCATATGATAAACATAAACATGAACATAATATGTTATCATGTTTATGTAATCATAATAAACGTAATTAGTCTTATATTGGTGTCTAAAAACCTTTGGGTACACCTAGCCATAGCAATTGTGGGCATGTTGCCCCTGCCTTTTAGCTCTAAATCGACCACTCCCAAACATTGAGCCATTGAACAGGAGAAATACAAATCATGCCTCTGGAAATGAGAACAGTGAGAAGCCTACCTCACAAAGGCCAAGAGACAGATCCGCTTACGCAGGGCAGGAGCATGGAGCAGGTCGCGCAGAGAAGCTTTTTTCTTTGCCACCTCTAGCTCCTCCTTCATGGTGGCTCTCACCACCTTCAACCACAAGAACAGAAACTCTTCAGTTGTCAGAAACTGGTGGGCATTAGAGGGAGCACCAGGCTCTCACAAAGGACAAATTCAATGCAAAGCCTTTCTGTGCAGTGGGAAAATGTAGACATCAAAAAATAAATGGCAACCAGTTGTTTAAGGATACAGGTGGACCTGTTGCAACAATGAGAAGTACAAGTTGTCATGTCCAAAACGAGCTTTACAACGTCCGTTCGGCATGTGGGGGGAAGGCGGGGAAGGAGAAGGATTGGGATTGGGGGGGAGGGGGAAGGCTGTGAAGGGATGTGAAGGGTAAACAAAGGAGGAGGCTGCAATGCTTGGTAAGAAATGTACGCATTATCCTGCCCATGCAATCGTAACTCCTCTGTACAGTATGTTCACAAATAAAATTAAATTAAATTAAAAAGAAATGGCAGATGGAAAATAATGGCTCACATCTGTAATCCTAGTTCCTCTGGAAACTGAGATCTAAGGATCATGATCAAAGACAGCCAGAGCAGGAAAGTCCCTGTGAGACTCTTATCTCCAATTAACCATTCAAAAAGTGGAAGTGGAGCGGTGGCCTAAAGCAGTGGAGAGCTAGCCTTGAGTAAAACAGCCCAAAGATAGAGCTCAAGGCCTAAGTTCAAGACCCTTAAGTGAAAAATAATTCAGTGACAGTTTCCAGGCTCTCCGTTCTAGCTCAGGACAGACACGTGCGCACGCGCACACGCACACACACACACACACACACACACACACACACACACACAGAAATGTCAGGCATAAAAGTGGCAAGAAGGGTAACAAAGAGGGTAAAGAAAGTTCAGGGAACTTCTCCAGTGAGGAAAAACTAAGCAGGAGAGAAAAGGAGGCTGAAATTTGAGGATCACGATTTATAGCCAGTCCAGGCAGGAAACACTGTGAGACTCTTATCTCCAAAAAACCATCAGAAAGACTAGACGTGGCTCAAGAGTTAGAGGGCTAACCTTGAGCTGAAGAGCTGAGGGACAGCGCCCAGACCCAGAGTTCAAGCCCCATGACTGACAAAAAAAAAAAAAAAAGAAAAGAAAAGATAACGAAAAGAAGAGTATGTTAGACAAAAATATGAGGAATGAAACTTAATAGTCCAGTGTTCAATATACACTTGATAAGTATGAGGATGTGAAAAATAAACTTGATTTTCTACTGTTGCCTGTTGTAGAAATCCTTATATCTTTCAGTTTGGGGAAAAAAAGATTAATTTTCTGAGGGGTATTATTGCAGATGTGAGTGTATATCAGTACTATTTCCAGTAGTGCTCAGGGCTCTTATTAGTTAATGCTTGCTACAAAATATTAGCTACATTGCCATCCCACCTCTACAAATAAAACAGTTAAATCATGGAGAGAATATCTGATGAGGCACTGTAAAGAAAAGATACTAACTTAATTAGATTTTTACACTATCAGGAATAACTTCTTGAGCTGGGCATAGTAATACTAGTTACTAAGGAGTCATAGATTTATTTAGAGGATCATAATTTCTGGGCATCTTAGGAAGAAAAGCCCATGAGACTGAATCTTGAAGACAATCCGCAAAAAGCCAGGTTGCAGGGTAGCCCAAGTGGTAGACAGAAGAAGGGAGTATGCCAAAGAAGCATGAAGCACTGAGTTCTAACCCTACCACCATCAAACACTTCCAGCTTGTAGCCCAACAGCCTCTTCAACAAAGTATTGGGCCTAAATTCATTAGGGAGGAGTCATGGTGGTATCTTCCCATCTGGGCTTGAAAGCCCTCAACTGTTATTATTATTATTATTATTTTGAGAATGGGCTCCAAGGACACCTTAAACCTGGGCCATCTGTTGGCTCCAGAGAATATGAGTCCGGCCTTCAAACACATCCAATATCAGAATAACATATCAAGGCATGCTGGGGTTATTTTGTATTGTTTACTCAATTAAAAATTGAGATATTAAAGTATTTCAGATGATAGATTTCAACTAATTAAAAGGAAAGACCATTGTTTGCATTGTAATTATCTGAATTTATATTTGAATTGTAATTTATCTTAAAGCAGGTTCTTTATGTTTTCCCCTAGTAGTTTCAAATTTATGGGTTTACATTAACATCTTTAATCTACTATGTGTGTGTGTGTGTGGGTGTGAGAGAGAGAGAGAGAGAGAGAGAGAGAGACAGAGACAGAGACAGAGACAGAGACAGAGAGACAGAGAGAGACAGAGAGATAGAGAGAGAGAAAGTCCTAAAGCTTGAAACAAAAGCCTGGGTGTTGTTCTTGAGCTTCTTTGTTCACAGCTAGTGCTCTACCACTTACGTTACAGCTCCACTTCTGGCATTTTGATGATTACTTGTAGATAAAAAGTCTCATAGACTGGACTGGTTTTGAATCACAATCCATAGATCTTAGTTTCCTGAGTAACTAAGATTAAAGGGATGAGCCATTGATGTCCAGCATCTTTTTGTTTTGTTTATGTGTGTGTGTGTGTGTGTGTGTGTGTGTGTCTGTGTGTCTGTGTGTGTGTGTGTGTGTGTGTGTGTGTGTATGTGTGTACATGTACCTGTCCTGTAACTTCAACTCAAGGCCTGAGTGCTGTGTCTGAGCTTTTTTTCCTCAAGGATAGCACTCTACCATTTTGAGCTATAGCACCTCTTCTGGTTTTCTGGTAGTTAATTGGAAAGAAGTCTCATGGACTTTCTTACCTGGGCTGGCTTTGAACCTGGATCTTCAGATCTTAGCCTCCTGAGTAGCTAGTTAGGATTACAAGTGTGAGCCACCAATGCCTGGAGGTCATGATTATTTCATTCCTGGTTTTAGAGGATTTGATTTTATTGATTATAGGTCTATCATGCATTGCTTTTAGTATATTGAAGGGGAAACTATATTTCTACTCTCTTTGGGGATTCTTTCAGAAAAGGATATTAGATTTTGTCAGAGGCTTTTTTCCCAAGTGGAGATATCTATGTTACAATGCATTTGATTATGCCCTTTATTATATTTATCAATTCAAATTTATCTAGCCATTCTTACATTTTGAAATGAAGCCTATCTGATGACAATTTATCATGTTGTAAATTGTTTCTCAATTTGGTTTGCAAGAATTTTTTTGTGTGCCAGTACTAAGGCTTGAACTCAGGGGTACTACCCTTTAGCATTTTTGCTCAAGGCTAGGGCTCTACCATTTGAACCCTGACTATTTGGTGGTTAATTAGAGATAAGAGTCTCACAGCTTTCCTGCCTGGGATGGCTTGGAACCTCAGCCCTCAGATCTCAGCCTCCTGATTGGCTAGGATGACAGTCATGGGCCACTGGTACCTAGCTACAAGAATTTTATTGACAAGTTTTCATCTATACTCATCATGGACATTTCACTGTAGTATTTCTTTTGTTTTATGCCCTTATCTATTTGAATCAGAGCAATATAAAATTTGTAAAATAAACTTGAAGGTAATAATTTGTATTTTATGAAATAGTTTCGGGAATATTGATGTTAGTTTTTTAATGAGTGCATACAATGATATAGTGACTCTATTCGCTTGGGCGTTAATTTGTTGGGAGTTTTTTTTTCACTCTTTGATAATTCTTGTTCATTATTGATCCATTTAGGTTGATTAGTTGTTGTTGTTGTTGTTGGTCATGGAACTTGAGCTCTGGGCATGGGCACTGTCCCTCAACTCTTCAGCTCAAGGCTAGCACTCTACTGCTTGAGCCTGGTTTTCTGGCCTTTTATTAGAGATAAAAGAGTCTCATGGTTTTTCCTGCCCAGGCTGGCTTTGAACCGTGATGCTCAGATCTCAGCCTCCTGAGTAGCTAGGATTAGAGGCATGAGCCACAGCATTTTTGTCTCCAATTTTTTTAATGTGTTTTCTCATTTTTTTGGTGCTCAGTTTTGTCAAGAGTCTGTCCATTATATTTATTCTGTCAAAGAATCAAAACTGTATTTCATCTGTCCCTTCATATATTTATTGCTTCCATTTCATTAATTTTATCTCTGATCATGATTCTTCCTATATTTCTACTAATTTTGGAACTGGTCTGTTCTTGTTTTCCCAAGACATTGAGTTTTCTCAACAGATTATTCCTGATTTCCCTGAATTTTTACTGAAGGCATTCATAAGTGTGAACTTCATTTATATAATGACTTGATATTTCTTTTTCTTTCTTTCTTTCTTTCTTTTTGTTGGTTGTGGGGCTCAAACTCTGGACCTGTATGCTGTCCCTCAGCTCTTCAGCTCAAGGCGAGTGCTCTACCACTTGAGCTACAGTGCCACGTCTGGTTTTCAGATTGGTTTACTAGAGATGAGAGTCTCATGGACTTTCCTACCTGGGCTGGCTTTGAACTGTGTTCCTCCGATCTCAGTCTCCTCAGTAGCTAGGATTATAGGCATGAGCCACCGGTGCCTGGCTTTGATATTTCTTTTCTTGAAGCCCTCAATATTTTTTCCTTGTTTTGTTTATGTAACACCTTTAATTACACTATGATATGGGAAGTTCTTTTCTTGTCATGTCTGTTTGGTGTCCTAAAAGCCCTTTGCCCATTGATAACCATCCTACCCAAAACTGGTAGAATGTCTTGGTATTGTTTTATTAAATGTGTTCTATGGTTTCAACTTGCACATCTTCTCCTTGTTATATGCTCATGATTTGTTGTTTGGCCTTTAAATGGAGTTCTTGTACGTTGTGTGTTTTTCTTTATTGTTGTCCAATGACCTGAAGGTACCAACTTATCTACAAGACCTGGAAATCTGTATTCTTCTGATCCAATTTGTATGGAGGCTCTTAAATGGGTTTCTTATTTGTCTTCATAAGACAAATTTGAAGCTGTTTCAGAATTATTACTTTATTACATTCATTTTGTAGATGATTTGTTTTCCTTCTTTCAAGGAATTATTTATTCATGTTCTCTTTTGATTCATTCAGATGTTTATTTGTGAGTTGGTTGACTTTTGGAGGCTTCATGTTGACAATTTTTCATATTTCCAATTTTTTTCTACTTTGTGATGTGCATTTTTGTCCATATTAGATTGGAAATTTTTGTATCCACTAAGTTTTTCAGTTGACATATTTCCAATGACTGGGCAGGGAGTGATAGCAGGTTTCAGGTATAATTTTTTACTACTGGACTAGGGGTGTCGCTCATTAGCTGCTCATTTGCTCCAAGTGGTAAAGGACCCAATTCCAGTGAGAGGCGAGAGAATTATCTGCTGTAACAACTATAAGTGACAGATATACCCAATAGGGAAACACAATGTTAAGTAATTAAGGGGGAAAAAAGCAAAGACATTGAGACTACAAATATACCAAATAAGGGTAGGAATGGAAGGAAATTAGGAGGAATTACTGTACTCAGTAGTGTAAGAAATACTGAGAAATAAAAATGGCAACAGATAACCAAGTGATGTTGGCCTAGGTCTGTCATTGTAGCTACTCAGGAAGCTGAGATCTCAAAATCAAGCCTGCCCTGGAAGGATAGTTGGTAAGACATTTATCTCCAATTAACCATCAGAAAACTCCAAGTGTACCTGTGGTTTAAAGTGGTGCAGTACTAAACTTGAGCAGAAGAACTCAGGGATAGCATTCAGGTCCTGATTCGAGTCCCACAACTGAGAGAAAAAAAAAGCCACTGATGTGGGAAATGTACTTAGAAGAAGGAAATGTAAGTAGAGAGACAAATTCAATAAGAATAAAGTGACAATGAAAAACAAAGGAATAATAAAACTTAGGAAACAATGCATAACTATGACAATAAAGAGTTGTAACAGGGTAAAATTAAAATAAGAAATAGAGAAAGAAAAACATGTAAAGAAATAAAAATGAAGGAAGGAGAGGAAGAAAGAAGGAAAAAGAGGGGATATATTTCTCTCTATATATATAATACGTATCTAAATTTAAAAATACATAACACACATATATTAATCCACACACCAGTGTCCTGTACCTATAATCCTATTCAGGAAACAAAAATCAGAGGGTCAAGGTTAGGAAAGTCTGTGAGACCATTATCTCCAATTAACCACACACAAAAAAAGGAAAAAAAGGAAAAAAGAAAAAAGGAGCCAGAAGGGGAGCTGTGGCTCAAGTGATAAAGTGTTAGCAGAAAGCTCAGGAAACAGTACTCAGGCCCTGAGTTCAAGACCCAGGACCAGCTTACACATAAAATAACTAAGCGATCAAGAAAAAGGAGGAAAAAATAGAAGGGAAAAATTTGATGAAGATGTGTTAGACTTCCAGGACCCTAAGGATGCTAATCTCATGAGCCACAGAGCAATGTCTTCATTAGTACCAACTGTTCGTCCTTCCTTCCTTCCTTCCTTCCTTCCTTCCTTCCTCCCCTTTTGTCAGTTATGGCGCTTGAATTCTGGGCCTGGGTGCTGTCCCTCAGCACTTCAGCTAAAGGCTACTGCTCTACCACTTAAACCACTATACCACTTCTGGGTTTCTGGGGATTTATTAGAGATAAGAGTCTCACAGATTTTTCTGTCCGGTCTAGCGTTGAGCCGTGATCCTCAGACCTCAGCCTCCTGAGTAGCTAGGATTACAGGCATCAGCCACCAGCTCCTGGCCCAACTGTTATTTCTCTGTTTGGTGAGGTCAGTATGTGTGCTACTTCAGCTTCCTGTATTTTCTACCAACCAGAGTGTGTGGTTATAGGGAAACTGAGCTGTACACCAGAGATGCAGAATGCCCCATGGGATGAGCTCTAGCCTGCAGTTTGTCCTCCTCCAGCCCACTGCGCAGATGGGAAGCAATTTGTACCACCCAGTACAACTTTGACTAGCTTCCAATCCCGCAGAGCTCCCCGCCTCTCTGGCTTTCCTGTGCAGCTATGTTAGATTTCCCAGTCAGCACACAAATAAACAACAGCCCCCCCCCCCACACTATCCTTGCTGTGTTCTCTCACACCAAATGATGCGGGGGCGGGGGGAGGGTTGAGATGTCCACACAAGGTCTTAGACAATGGCTCTCTGCCGTTGGGTTGTGACCAAATGCCTGGGAGGTGAGAGTATTTTCTTTTTTTGGGGGGTCCGGTTACTTATGTGGTGCTGAGGAATCGAACCCAGGGCCTCAGGCATGAAAGGCAAGCGCTCTACCACTGAGCCATCTTCCCAGCCCCGAGATGAGAGAATTTTCTAAGTGTGTGTTTGCAATGCAGATTTCAGGACCTCTGTCCATATTACTGTTTATTTAGCCCAATTTTAAATAACTCTTGTTCTGTTTCTTCTGTTTCCTCCTTCTGCTCCCCCTTTCTGCCAAGACCTCTTTCCCATTCTGTTCTCAAAGATTCTCTGTGGCTTTTTTCAAAAAATAAGATACATGAGCCGGGCGCTGGTGGCTCACGCCTGTAATCCTAGCTACTCAGGAGGCTGAGATCTGAGGATCGCGGTTCAAAGCCAGCCCGGGCAGGAGAGACGGTGAGACTCCTATCTCCAATAAACCACCAGAAAACCAGAAGTGGCGCTGTAGCTCAAGTGGTAGAGCGCTCGCCTTGAGCTGAAGAGCTGAGGGACAGCGCCCAGGCCCAGAGTTCAAGCCCCAAGGCGGACAAAAAAAAAAAAAAAAAAAAAAGATACAGTGCCCCTGAGCATTCTCCCTCAAAGCTAGTGTTCTACCACTTTGAGACACAGCAGCACTGCTGGTCAATTAGCTGGGGGCCAATTAGCAGCTTTGAATGATTCGATAATCAATACATGTATATTTATTCAGAATACAAAGGCCAAATGTATACATATATATTATTACATTGTAATAATTAAAAAACAAACAAGGTGGGCTGGGAAGTTGGCTCAGTGGTAGAGCGCTTGCCTTGCATGCCTGAGGCCCTGGGTTCGATTCCTCAGCACCACATAAACAAAAAGAAAAAAGCCGGAAGTGGCACTGTGGCTCAAGTGGTAGAGCACTAGCCTTGAGCTGAAGAGCTGAGGGACAGTGCTCAGGCCCAGAGTTCAGGCCCCACAACCGGACCAAAAAAAAAAAAAAAAAAAAAAAAAAAAAAAAAAAAAAAAAAAAACAAACAAGGTTATCTTTCAATTAAACATTGAATTATGTTGGAGGGTGAAGTTGTTCAGAGGACATCAGGGGCAGGTAGGAAAATAGCTCAAGGAAGCATCCCATATACAACTGCATTTAACTCGAAACATCTTAACTGAATTAAATAAATGTAACAATAAAATTCTGTGGTGGGTGTTTCATAAATTACATTCAGGAGAAAGGAATCAAGAGTCAGAGTGCTTTTAACTTCTTTCAAATAAGAATATACATGTTGGGGCTGGGATGTAGCTCAGTGGCAAAGCGCTTGCCTACCAAGTGCAATGTCCTGGGTTAGATCCCCAGTACCAAAAAAGAAAAGACAAAAAAAAAAGAAAGGAAAAAGAATATACATGTCCAACGCTTTTAGCACAGTTCATCTTTGTCACTCAGGAGTACACATGTTGGGCTATGTCTTCCCTGTGTCTTATAACCAACAGCCATCTCACTCACCTCCACAGTTAGCTTGTCTCTATAATTCTTCATTCCATTTATGCGCGCAGCTCTCCACAGCTCCTTTAAGGCTTCCTGGGGTTTGTTGGTGCTAATCAGCCACCGAGCAGACTCTGCCAGACACCTGACCAAAGACGATGATGGAAATGTAGTCAACTCTCACACCCTCACTTTCACTCCCCCTTCAACCTTCAGATTCCTTTCTCCTTCATTCTCATCCCTTCATTTATTCAGGTGGACCAAGAACTAGCATCATGCGTCATGTGTCATCATATCTCGGGAAACAGGAAATGACCTCTGCACATGATATGCTGGGCTTCCGGGAATGCAGGCCTGGAGTCATGCTGACTCTATGGTGAGTTCTGTGAAAACTGACTACCCAGCTCACAGAGCTGGTGTATGAGGGACACTCATATGTCCCTGAAATACGGATACCCCAATTAATTATTATTAATTTTTACTAAATGTCTCATTCAGATGGGAGCCAGTTCTGATCCTCATGGCTGTGGTAACTTTTGGAACACCAGCAAGATAAATTGGCCTTAGTTTAATGAGGGTACAGAATTACAAAGATTTGTGGAGGACAAATGTCACAATGGATGAGTTTGCTAAAGGACACATGCTGTTTCTCTGGATTTTGCTAACAGTATTAATGAAATCTACAGTTACTTCTGAGGATCACTCCTAACTCAACAGGCTTTCTGTCCTGAACTAATACCATAGCCCTTTTTAACTCTCTCAAGTCTCTTTAAGGAGAGGAAAGGAAGAGGATCCAAAAACAAAGGATGTAAGTTGTCCATTCTGCCTATGGTTTTCAACTGAGGAATCCATATTGCTCCATAATTGAACAGCACTAGAGGGACATTTGTGTCTCAATTCTGTCACCTAATATCACCTCCAAAGGCAATAACCATCGTTTTTTTTTTTCTCAAACCACACATACAAATGCAAGCCATAGACAAAGAAATACCATCTTCAAATGTTTTCCCCATGAAGGAAAATACATTTGCAAAAGTTCTATTACCATGTTACCAATTAAGTGTATTGGCAAGGACAGACAAGAAGATCTGTAACATTCAGGTGATGATTCACAGCCACTTTTGGGTCATAGAGATGCTTATTTTAGTAATTAGAGTAAACACATTCACATTTGAAATTCAAATAGCCTATACTATTTTTTATAACGATACTGAATTTTGTATGTGCTTACACTAAAATGTTTTAATCTCTAATTTGAATATTGTGAGATATATTTTATCTAGTACAGAACCCTCCTGTATTTATTTTTTTAATTTTTTTTGTTTATGTGTAATTGAAAAATTGAACCCAGGGCCTGATAAATGCTAGGCAAGAACTCTACCACTAAGCCACTATCTCAGTCCTAGAACCCTCCTTTAAACAGGAATATCATCTCATAAATAATTTTTAGTATGACTGCATCTGTTGCAATTTGCTGACATAGTAACTTCAAACATAATTCAATTTCCTCAATTTTACCTAACAAAACTTTTTGTCCCTTTGCTCAAGTCAGACATTGCTATGAGTAAGGAGAGCACAATATCAGAAGTTGATCAAGGATCCAAATGAATTTCTTGTGTCCTTCATTCAAGATCTCTTCAAAAAGAAAGCTCATACCTTGTGAATGGAAGTAAGAAGAAGACAGGTATAGACAGCGCAAGCTGAAGGATCTGCCAGTTTCGAACAAAATAAGCCAGGCCTCCCAACAATACTTGTCCTAAGCCAGCTGAACATAATAATAAGAGCACCGTCATGGCTTGGAATTTGTGTCCTGTCCATTCTACACCTGAAAGACAGCACCAGTGAATTTTCATTTCAAACCAAAGTAGAGTATTAAGTTCACATTCAAGGTGAGGAAAATGCACATGGTGGGAAGACGTACTTACTGAGCACTGTACTGTTTGTTAGGATGACTGGGATGGATATACCAGCCAGAAAGCGCAGGACAGAGTAAAGGAGGAAGGTGGGAGCAAAGGCTGCGCATGTGTCAGCAATGGCCAGCTTCAGCACACAGATGATCATAATTAGCCTCCTTCCAAACCTGAGGAAAAGACAAAGCTTAGATGGTGGGAACTGGAACAGCTGTTGCACAAAGAAACACAAAGTTTCTTAAAACTACAAATAATCAGAAATAACCAACAGCAATGGCTTTGTTGTTGTTCAAGGCTAATGCTAAGCTACTTGAGTCACATCTGACTTTTTGTTGGTTAATTGGAGATGTGTGTCATGGACCTTCTTGCCTGCCTAGCTATGAACCACAATTCTCCAAGCCATGGGGATGGCTCTTTGTTGTGTTTTGCTGGCTTAGGAGAGATAATCCTGGGAGACCTGGCTAAATTGTATTTGACACATCCTTCAGCTGGCACTGTTTATACCCTTTTTTTTTCTTTTGCTGGCCTTGGGGCTTGAACTCAGGGCCTTTGAGCTGTCCCTGAGCTTCTTTTGCTCAAGGATAGTACTCTACCACTTTGAGGCACAGTGCCACTTGGATTTTTCTGAGTAGTTTACTGGAGATAAGTGTCTCCTGGCCTTTCCTGCCTGGGCTAGATTTGAATCATGATCCTCAGATCACAGCCTGCTCAGTAGCTAGCATTACAGGCATGAGTCCCTGGCACCTATTGGGTCAGTGATTGCATTCATTCAATTGGTACTTAGGCCAAGTTTCTAAGCAGTTTAGGTTTTTGTTTGTTTGTTTGTTTGTTTGCTTTGATATTGTCCAGTTGATACTGAGACTAAATTTCTAAGCAGATACTTTTCTTTTGATGTTAGATCTGGTTTCCAACCCCAAATTGCTAGCCTTTGAGAGGGAACCTAGAGGGGGGGGAGTCCCTGGGATCCAGCCTGTGTTCCATTCTAGAAGGCACAAGCCAAAACACTGGGCCATTAAGACCAATTTTCTACCCTATAAGACATTTTGGCTTGAGTAGAATATCTAAAGAGAGAAGGAGATATCCCAAGAGACTATCCTGGCTGGAGCGTGACCGGTGGCACCCCAATGGAACCAGATGCTCAAGCAGGGAGTCTAGTGAGGATGTAGGGGGTGGGAGTTCCATAGAAGGTGAAAGGGAGGGCTGGGAAGGTGGCTCAGTGTTAGAGCGCTTGCCTTGCATGCATGAGGCCCTGGGTTCGATTCCTCAGCACCACATAAGCCAAAAGAAAAAAGCCGGAAGTGGTGCTGTGGCTCAAGTGGTAGAGCGCTAGCCTTGAGCTGAAGAGCTGAGGGACAGCGCCCAGGCCCAGAGTTCAGGCCCACGACCGGACCCAAAAAAAAAAAAAAAAAAAAAGAAGGTGAAAGGGAATAGTCATGTAGGATGTAGAGGGAAGAAGCCTTGTAAGACATAGGGGCGTGGCTCTGTGGGAAGGAGAAGGGGAAGAGTCTCTTAAGACATAGAGGGCCTGGTTCCATAGGACCATAGAGGGATGGAGACAGTAGAAAGGTGTGGTCGCCTAGGTGTAGGGGAGTGTGGTTCTGCAGCACTTAGAGCTTGAGGTCATGTAGACCACAGAGGGAGAGGATTCTGATGAGTGTTAAAACCCTTAGGAATGGCTGATGCCTGATCCATTCCCAGAGGCTTTTCCAAAGTGAGGCTCTATACACAGGTTTGAGGTTTCTTCCTCTTTCTTAAGGGATCCTGGGATGAGAGACTCAAGAAGTTTATTTTTATTCTTGCTCAAATCTGAATTGTACTCTCCTCACTCATTTCTTTGTGTGACTTCAGAAACAGAACAAATACTACTGGCAGGTAAAATAGAGGAGGCCGAACGAAGTTGGAAAAAAAACCCACACAGATCTTCATATACGTAAACCTGACCTGTGTATACCAAAGGCGCTTCTCCCATTGGTAAACAGTAGTTTAACTTCGTATTTACACCAGAGGAGATAAGTTTTAATACTGGAACTTCTAATACATTTAATACAGGTACTTAAATACATGGACTTAGCCTAGCATATTGTCTACACAATAAAGTATCAAAATCAGATGTGGAACTCTAGGACTGTACATTTCTTGACCAAAGCAATGGGAACACTGGGGAAACAACACATGGGAATTTTTCTCATGAGTGGCATCAGAATCATCCTCTGCTGAATTTGGATTTCTTGGTCATGAACAACATGCCACTTTCAACAACAAGTAGGAAGAAAGTCTCAGTGCAGAACAAAGAATGCTCAGAAAATCTACAGAGGAAAACACTAAACAAGATGAGGAATGAAGAAATGTAACAGGGAAAGTCTGTAGAAAAAAAGAAAGGAAAATGGTGTTCTGACTTTCAGAGACTTATAGGAAGTCACAAAACAGTTTCAGTCAAAATGCAAATATGTATAGATTCACATGTCGATGACTTATACCTATACTTATGGCTGCTCAAGAGGCTGAGATCTGAGAATCACAGTTCAAAGCCTATCCAGCCAGGAAGGTCCATGAGCCTATCTCCACTGAACAATAAAAAGCCAGAAGTGGAGGTGTGACTCAAGAGTAGAGCACTAACCCTTGAGCAAAAATAATGCTCAGGGATAGCATTCAGGCCCTGAACTCAAATCCCAGTACTGTCATAAAAAGGCAAGCAAGAAAGCAAGCTATACTTGAGAAACTACACATTAGTTTAGAACAGCATAGGGAAAACACTAGAAGAACCCCTTCTTGACAGGAGGATGCTGGAAGGCTATGTTAGGTGATAAGGAAATTCAGCCAACAATTTATTATATAAGTATTTTATTCCTCATTCAAGATTCTATGTTTAATTTCTAATATTTTTTTGCTTATGATATATCTCAGTGTAGGATATAGACATTATCGACTTAGATTTTATTGAGCCTCTTTGGATTTATATGTGGTTTCCCACTGATAGGGCACATTTTCTTCAAATCTCTATCCATTACTCTCTTCTTCTGAGACTATCATAACATATATGTAGGTCAGCCTCATGCTATACATGAGTCCTTTGTGTGCTAGCCACCTTCAACCTTCTCTCGTGGATTAGCCTTCTTTTCTGTTCCCTTTTTTATGGTCAGTCCTGGGTCTTGAAATCAGGGCCTGTACACTGTCCCTGAGATCCTTTTTCTCAGGGCTAGTGCTCTACCACTTGAACCACACTATACCACTTTGGCTTTTTCTGAGTAGTTTACGGAAGATAAGTCTCATGGACTTTCCTGCCCAGGCTGGCTTTGAACCATGATCCTCAGATTTCAGCCTCCTGAGTAGCTAGGATTACAGGTATGAGACACCAGCACCCGACATTAACTGCTTGATCATTTCTACTGCTTTGTTTTTTCATGTCTATCCATGGATTCTTATACTGGGTCTCAGCTTCCACTGAATCTCTCTAGTGACAATTTTAATCTATTCATTTCAAGTTTTGATCTCAGATTCTAGTACATGCCTCTCTACAATTCCTCCCTTAGTATTGATATTACTACTTTTCATACATTGTTATGTCTTCATACATCTTCTCACTTATCTTTTTGAATTTGCTTAAAATACTTGTTTGGAAGTGTTTATCTAAGAATTTGGATGTCTGTGCTTCTTCAGAGACTTTGGGCATAGTTTTCTTTGAGTGGACTGTTTTTCTTCTTTATACATTGTGATCTGGTTGTTTTTGAAAACACTTGGTTAATATGATACATATTTGGGCACGTTGATCCTCTGTCTTTCACATAGTTTTCTCTGTGTGTGTGTGTCTGTGTGTGTGTGCTTCCTATTGTGCAAAGATATAGCATTCTACATTGCCTGTGACTTTACCAGCCTTATTCTGCAGACTACTCCTTGTCATTGTGGGCACTAAAGCCTTTTGTCCTTCTGATCATGTTCATCTAAACTTCTGACACATGTTTCTTTGAATGTTCAAAGATATTTTTTGGCAGGCTGATTTTTTTTTACCATAAGAACTTCTGGCAGACAAATTTACTCTGAGTTGAAGCTTCTCCAATGTGTGCATTTAAGATTTCCTCTTTTTTTGGCTTATTCATGAACTGAGGGCCTGAGCACTGTCTCTGAGCTTCTTTTCTGAAGTTAGCACACTACTACCTGAGCCACGGCATCATTTCTGGCTTTTTCTAAGTAGTTTATTGAAGATAAATCTCACAGACATTCCTGCCTGGACTCTCTTTGAATTGTCATCCTCATATCTCATGCTCCTGAGTAGCTAGGATTACAGGCATGAACCATCAGTGCCCAGTTTCCATCTAATATCTTCATGTCCTCTAACAGAGAGTACTGTGAACCAGAAACTCACCTGTCTGTTAAATGGCCACATAATAGGTTTCCCAACAAAATCCCAAGTGTCAATATGAATTTATTTATTGAAGTTAGTAACTGAAATTCACACACCAGGTCCCACTGAAAGAGAAGAAAATGAGCACAACAGAGCTTATAGTCTTTCAGTGTAATCTGAGCAAATCTGCCTAACATGACCTACATGTTTGTTTTTTCAACCTAACAAGACTTCTCTCATTTAGTTTAAAACTTAACTGTCTCCAGCAAACTTCCTTTAAATGAATAGGTTAACTATGGAAATGATCCCCTTTAATCCATGTTGACTTCACTGGGAGACCTTAAAGCATTTTCTGAATCCTGACTATCACATTATATCCTCTAGATGATTCTCCTAAAAGAACATTGTGAGCATATAGATTTGCTCAATCTCCAGGAAGTTGCTAATGTATAAACACATTTGTGTAACATGGACTGAGTCTAACATTCATAATGAAACACATGAGTTGCTCATGCACTGTATTAATAGTGTCTATTTACTATCTACTGTCAAATTCATTAGAATCATTGTATATGTGTCTTATACTTAATAAAGATACAGTCAATATTGACTAAAAGAAAGAAGAATCACCTTAAAGTGTGGGAAGAATTTGTGTTATTTCTAAACACCCAAATCCTGAACTCCTAACCTGAAAATGAAGCTTCCTACCTCGGTCACGATGGTGGAGACGATGGAGTTGCTGTCATACACCCAGCCGTCCACACAGGGCTCTGTTTCTGCCTCACTCAGGTTCCAGAAGGTGCTGTTCGGGTGGAGGAGCTGCCATTGGGGATGGACAAAGCGCCGGCACTTCTCTGGCCTGAGGTTGGAGTCGAGTGGGATGGAGATTCTCAGGAGGTCCTCCTGGCTGAGGAGCCCAGTGCCATTGTCAGAGAGCGTGCCATTGTCGAGGATGCGCACCCAGCAGCGGTGCTCAGGCACGGCTGCCGTGAAGTTCTCCGAGACAACGTGAGTTGAAGCCAACATATTACATATGATAAGGAAAGCCAACTGAAGGATCTGGAATCTTCCCAGGGTTCCAACTTGATTCAGAATTTCCTGAAAGGCCATTGGGGCTAAATAAATACCTCCAGTGGGAGGCAAAAGTATAAAATCTAGACTGCTTAAGGAAAATTAGTGCCATTTCACGGGATACATGACGGGAGATTGGTCCTGAACCAACTTCCTTTCTCTTCTGTAGCCAGGCGGTAGAATGAGGATCCTCTCGTGTTTATTTTTCAAGTCACAGAAATGTTTGACTGGTTGACTTTCTCTAATTTTATCTGTGAAAGATCAACTTTGTGGAAAATATTTGTGTCCTGAGCAAAGTTTCACATTCACCTGTGGACATTGATCTCCAGGTTCCCTGTAACAAACCAGAACAGACCAACTATTGATATGTAGTCTTTCACAAATACATAATTTATAACACTCCAAAGTGAAGTGCTTTAAATTTTTATATTTTATTTTTTTGTTGGCTTGAACTCTGGGCCTGGGTGCTGTCCCTGAGCTCTTCAGCTCAAGGCTAGCACTCTACCACTTGAGCTACTTCGCCACTTCCAGTTTTCTGAGTAGCTCATTAGAGATAAAAGTCTCATGGATTTTTGTGCCCAAGCTGGCTGTGAACGGTGATCTCAGCCTCTTGAATAGCTATGATTACAGACATGAGCCATCAGCGCCCAGTAATTTTAAAAATAATTTTTAATATTTCTTAAATGGCAGGTAATGTTTTGAAAGGACTGAATTTTATTAAAAAGAGCTCATGAAAACAATCTCGAGGTACAATTCTTTCTGTAGAGAAATTAGCAAACCAAAACAACACTGAGTTTCCATTTCATCCCGTTTAGAATGGCCATCATCAAGAACATAGACAAAACCAAATGCTGGCATGGAGGTGGGGAAAAAGGAACCCTAATACATTGTTAGTAGGAATGTAAACTGGTGTAACCACTCTGGAACACAGTTTGGAGATTCCTAAAAAAATTAAACAGAATTATCCTATGATCCTTTTATACTACTCTTGGGCCTTTAGCCATAAGATTACAAATATGGATACAGGAAAGCAGCATGCACAACCATGTTCATTGCTGCATGATTCAGGAGAACCAAGGTATGTAAACAAGTCCAGATGCCCTCGATGGATGAATGGAAGGTAGTATATATATGCTGAGGAATTTTACTCAAGCATAAGCAAGAATGATATTACATCATTTGCAACAAAATGAACAGATCTGAAAAAAATATGATGAGTGACGTAAGTCAGGTCCAGAGAAATAAAGGGGGCATATTATTTTTCATATATGGAAGCTAGGTCTGATTGGTAAATATTAAGGGAAAACATATGGGATCATATGCACATGTACACAAACACATAACTAGATTTTCGAGAATGGAAATGGTGGAACGCTTTAGAACCACTAACTCACAGTCTAACACAATGAATACCAGACAGCTAATACTTGAGATGTGTATGGGAGAGGTCAAAGGGAGGGAGGTCGATATAGTCACACAGGAAGTGGGAGAGAATGCATTCATCATATTTAATGCATATTCTAGAAAACTAGGAAAATTGAGGGGAGGGATGAGGTTGAGAGGGATGAGAGAGAATGATGAAAGGAATATTACTGATCATGATGAATTATACTCAGAAACTGACATGCTGAATCCTTTTATACTACTAAAGATAATAAAAACATAATTTAAAAAATTCCTTCCCTATTGATAACTTACTTTCTGCTTCTGGTCAAACCATAGCAAAAATTTTTTTTGAAATTATGTTTCTCCCCATGTGGTAATATTGGATGATGCCAGAAGTTAGCTAATTCTAACTGCATAGAATTTTTTTTATTAATCGATTCAAATAGTAATTTCAGTTTCTGTTCTAATAGCATTAATAGAGTAAGTTACAGACACACTTTTTGTTTTGTGTAGAGCTTAAATTCAGGGACTCATACTCTCTCTTTTTTTTTTGTTGTCCGTCGTGGGGCCTGACCTCTGGGCCTGGGCTGTGTCCCTCAGCTCTTCAGCTCAAGGCTAGCGCTCCACCACTTGACCCATAGCACTACTTCTGGCTCTTTCTGCTTACGTCGTACTGAGGAATCGAACGCATAGCCTCATGCATGCAAGACTAGCACTCTACCACTGAGTCACCTTCCCAAACCGTTGGCTTTCTTTATATAAATACTTTAATTGTTATTATAAAGGTGATGTACAGAGGTATTACAGTCATGTAAGTCAGGTACAGAGTACATACCTTTTTGGACAATGTCATCTCTTCCCTCACTCTCTCCCAGTTTTTCCCTCCCGTCCCCACACACAAATTGTATAGTTCATTTTCAACATAGCGTCTAGTAAGTACCACTGCTGTATTTGTTTACCCTTTGTCCCCCCATTTATGTGCTCACCCTTATCCTCCCAAATACAGATAAATGAACAAACAAGACAAAAAGAAAACAAAAACAAAGAAAAAACTTTTGTTTTCATTTCTTGGAGTTCATTTCAATAAATATTATTTTATATGATCAGAGGCACATAGGCTCTGTACCTTGTGTTCCCCGCCTAAGAATATCCTCCTTTGATCTCACTGTGTGGCTCAGTATATTTTAGATATATCTAGCTTTTACATTTGAGAGAAAACCATTTGTCTCTCTGAGCTTGGTTTACTGCATTTATGATGTATTTTAGGTTCATCCATTCACCTTGCTTTCTTGCTCATGTCTGGTCCTTTTCAACTTGAGCCATGGTTTCCAGTCTAGCCTTTTCTGGCTAATTGGAGGTAAGAGTCTGTCCCATAGTGTTCTACCCAGTCTGACACTGGATTATGATTCTCTACTCTCACTCTCTGGGTAGCTAAGATTACAAGTGGGAACCACTGGCACTTGGCTAAGACACATTTTAAGAAGTTCATAATTTAGTAAGCAATGAAATACATAATTATTCTGTTATAAATATTTTTGTGTACTCTATGTATTTATGCACATTTATATCTATGTCTGTTTATATTTGTATATACATGTGAGTGTATATTACATGTCTGTATGTATATATGATATTGAATGCAGAATTGACTGGAAAGAGTTGGTGATAAAATACAGTAGAATATGTCATTGAAAAAGACTAAACATCTATTAACAATTATATTTCCATTAGCTAGAATTGTTTTACTATATAAGTAACTCTTTGAAAGGTGTGAATGTATATATGTGTGTTTGAGCCTGCGCGCGTGCATGTGCACACTGGTCCTGGGGCCTGAACTCAGAGTGTAGCTGCTGTTCCTGTCCATGAGCTTTTATATCCCTCAAGGCTAGTGTTTGAGTTAGAGCTACATCTGATGTAATAGCTTTTTGTAGAGACTTTGGAATTCAGATTTTATTGTTGATTCTGGAACCAAGGAAACGTTTGGAGGGGGTTAGGATCAAATCAATACATTTTGGGGGTAATTCAAATTCATGAATAACAGGTTATCTTTTTAAAATCTTCATTTCATCCATCAGTGTTTCACCAATTTTATCATAGAAGTGCTACCTTTTAGTCAAGTTAATTCCTAAATATCTTATATTTTTACAGCTGTTGCTTTGTTGATTCATTCTTTGGGTAGGTTGTTGCTGGTGTAGAGAAATTGCATTGATTTTTATAGATTGATTTTTTGTGTTCTTTCACTTAAGTGACTTTTAGTTCTCAGAGGAATTTAAAAAATTATGTTTTCTTGTATATAACATTACATCTACAAATAGATACAATTTGACTTTTTGCTTCCCAAACTTGTATTTTTACTTTTCTCTCCCAATTACCAAGCTATGAATATTTATTTTATGCTAAAGAGGTGAGTGCTCATCTTTTCTACATTTCAGATCTTAAGAGAAAAAAACTATCAGTGTTTCAAGTTCAATTGGTATTTTATTATATAAATTCTACTTCATCTGCAGCCACTTTACCTACATTGTGTTCCAAAACTGTACCTAATTCATTGAGAATTTAAAATATATAATTGCATTATTGTTTGGGCCTCGGACAGAAGCATTACTATTTCCTAAGTCAGGTAATGAGTCTATTTCTTTTTGGGCACAATGTTATCCTAGTGAGAGTCTTAATTATAATTTCACTGATTGCTGTTTTTCTGTATCTACTGAGATCTCCTTTATATTGTGTTCTTCAATCTGTTGATGACATTGGTCATACTACTGATTTGCATATGTTGAGCTGTTTTGAAAGCCTGGAATAAATCTCACTTGGTGTACATAATAAATAATATGCTGTTTCTTTCTGATTGCTAGTATTTTGTTTTTTAAAAGAGTGTTTCTGCTGGACACTGGTTGCTCATACCTGTAATCCTAGCTACTCAGGAGGCTGAGATCTATGGGTTGCAAAGTCCTTGAGACCCTTGTCTCCAAATTAACCCCCAGAAAATGGGAAGTGGCACTGTGGCTCAAAGTGTTAGAGTGCTAGCCTTTAGCAAAAAGAGCTCAGCAACAACATCCAGGCCCTGAATTCAAGCCCCACAACAGAAAAAAAAGAAAAAAAGTTTCTGTCAGTCCAACCTACTGGGTTTGGGGTTGGACAGCTCACTTGTCAAGAATCACTGCTAAAGCTTCAGAGTGAACTTCTTCAACTACTTGGAGCTTGTTGCCTTTCAGAGGTATATCCAGAAAGCATGTGAAACTTTAATAAGGCAGACCTCAGCCCTCTGAGTAACTAGGATTATAGGCATGAGCCACTGGTGCCCCCCGGACTGAAATAGGCTTTTAAGCTACTTAGTGACATAAAAAAAAACAAAAACAAAAACAAAAACTGCACACTTCTTTTCTGCTTACAAACAAAGGAATTTTGTTTCCTCCAAGTTATGAAGATTCCTGCAATCCTGATGTCTTAACATCACATTTATGATGGATCGAGACCAGGGAGAAATGAGTCCCTAAAAATATCCTAATGTGAAAGACCCCACACACAAGAGAAGGGACCATCCTGTGGGAAATGGATACAATGCAAGCCCTAAACACTACATGCTTCAATTTGTAGGGAACTCTAGAGTGGAGTTGTGAGACCTGGAAAGGGTTCAAAGCTTGGAAGGCCAGCTCAAACAGTGCCCAGAAGGCTGAGCGCTGGGCCCTGGAAAGATTTTTAAAAATGTCTAAGCAAAACAAAGGATCAACTTTCTACCCTAAGTATGAGTTGCTTGGGTACCAAAAATTTAAGACTTTAGAGATAAAAGTCTCTGTTGGAGTGTTTATTGCTCCCCTCTGCTTCCTAAAATAAAGGGGGTCACTTAACACTTGTATGCAAACCATTTCTCCTTAATGGTTGTAACTTCAAAAGATGCATTGATACCCTAATCTCTGCCCCTACCGGTGGTCACCTCCTCTGTACTGAACTAAATAAAAATACAAAAATTACGGGGAGTGGGGCTGGGAAGGTGGCTCAGTGGTAGAGCGCTTGCCTTGCATGCATGAGGCCCTGGGTTAGATTCCTCAGCACCACATAAGCAAAAAGAAAAGAGCTGGAAGTGGCGCTGTGGCTCTAGTGGTAGAGTGCTTGCCTTGCATGCATGATGCCCTGGGTTTGATTCCATAGCACCACGTAAGCAGAAAAAGCCGGAAGTGGCAATGCGGCTCAAGTGGTAGAGTACTACCCTTGGGCTGAAGAGTTCAGGGACAGCACCCAAGCAAGCCCAGATTTCAGACCCCACGACTGACAAAAAAAGAAAATTTTTTTCAAAAAGAAAAAAAAATTGGCTGTGTATATTTTCTGGATCTCCAGTGGCAAATGACATTGTTTTCCTCAATATGATAGAATCATGTGGTTAACCATAGACAAATAAAGACTAAGCAACACAAATAGAAAACAAAACACAAAACACAAAATTGTTGTCAAGAACAACCAGGATCTTTTAGAGATAACCAAGAACAGAATATGTTTAGTCAACTTAGCTAGCAAGATATATTAGCTTATGAATTGACCTTTGACCATTTCCTAGAAGGGCCTCAGTCTCCAGGGTCTGTAAAGAGAATTGGGGAAAGGAAGGGCACCTCTCCTATATTCCTTTGTAACAGAAGTCTATAGAAGGGTCTAGCAACCCATCCTACACCAGGAGAGTAATTTAACTTATACAGGACTCCTTGCTAGGAGTTTTTATTTTCTCAACAATTCCTTTAGATGTGCCCCATTATTCCATGTCCAAAACATTTTGTGTTTTTTGAGACCTGATTACTCAGGAGGCTGAGATCTGAGGATTGCCATTCAAGGCCACCCCTGGGTCAGAAAATCCCTGTGAGTCTCATCTCCAATTAACAACTCAAAAACCAGAGGTGGAGCTGAGGCTCAAAGTGGTAGAGCACTACTAGCCTTGAGCACAAAAGGTCAGAGACAGTGTTCAGTCCTTGAGTTTAAGCCCCAGGACTAGTACTAAAAAACAAACAAACAACAAAATCAATTCAAAATGGATCTGAAACTTTTTTTTTTTTTTTTTTTTTTTTGTCCGTCGTGGGGCTTGAACTCTGGGCCTGGGCGCTGTCCCTCAGCTCTTCAGCTCAAGGCGAGCGCTCTACCACTTGAGCTACAGTGCCACTTCCGGTTTTCTGGTGGTTTATTGGAGATAGGAGTCTCACGGTCTCTCCTGCCCGGGCTGGCTTTGAACCGTGATCCTCAGATCTCAGCCCCCTGAGTAGCTAGGATTACAGGCGTGAGCCACCAGCGCCCGGCCTGAAACTTTTTTGTACTTTGCTGTGAAACTTTAGAACTACTAGAGGGAAATACCTGAAGATGTAAACAGAGGCCATGACTTTATGAATAGGACTAACATCTCAAAGAATAAAAAGTGAGAAATGGCAAACTGGAATGCATCCAATCTCTCTCTTTTCTTTGGATGTGTTTGTCTCTAGTGACTTTGGAATTTAGCTTTGGACTCTGGCACATGCTTTTCTCTAAATCCAGAAAGTTTGGAAGTATTACAGAAAGGAAATAATCAACAAATCAAGTTTTTAGTATAATTACAAATTATTATTTAACACAAGGTGTAATTTGTCCAGATTGCTATATCTGTTGGTAACAGCTATTATGTTAGAATTTCATTCTTTTTTTTTTTTTTTTTTTTTTTTTTGTCGGTCTTGGGGCTTGAACTCTGGGCCTGGGCCCTGTCCCTCAGCTCTTCAGCTCAAGGCGAGCCCTCTACCACTTGAGCTACAGTGCCACTTCCGGTTTTCTGGTGGTATATTGGATATAGGAGTCTCATGGTCTCTCCTGCCCGGGCTTGCTTTGAACCACGATCCTCAGATCTCACCCTCCTGAGTAGCTAGGATTACAGGCGTGAGCCACCAGTGCCTGGCTGTCAATTTCAGTCTTAACAGGAACCAATAGTAATTTTTTAGGCAGGTTCACTGCAGATTTATTCTAGCCTCTAAAGAGCTAATAGATATGTCCCTTTCATAAAACAGGAAGGGGATAAGCTACGGGCCTATTATGCGACTTATTATTCTGATAGCAAAACTGTTTAAGAACACAACACAAAAAGATCAACACTTCTGATGATCATAGACAAGAAAACTTTTTAATTTTGCATTTCTTCATATTAATTATAAAAGGAGGTTTACATTTTTGTACATCCACAGATTTACCTTCCTTCCTTTTCTTTCATTTCTTTCCCTCCCTTCCTTCCTTTGCACTGTCTTTCTCCTTTCCTTTCCTCTACCTCCCTCTCTTTATTCTTTCTTTGTATATCCCCTCTCTCTGCCTTTTAATCTCCCCTTCTTTTAACTTCCCTCCAACTCTCACTGCCTCTCCCCACCCTCCCTTCCTTCTTTCCTTTGCGGTCTCCCTTCCTCTCTCTCCCTCCTCTTTCTTTCTTTCTTTCTCTCTTCCCTTCTTTCTTTCTTTCTTTCTTTCTTTCTTTCTTTCTTCCTTTCTTTCTTTCTTTCTTTCTTTCTATCTTTCTTTCTTTCTTTCTTTCTTTCTTTCTATCTTTCTTTCTTTCTTTCCTTCCTTCCTTCTTTCTTTCTTAGTATTTCCCCTTTCTCTTTGCCTTGCAATCTCTCTTTCTTTTTATTTCCCTCCAGCTCTCTCTATTCCCCTCTCCCGGCCCTTCCTACTTCTAGCCTTCCTGCACACAATGACTTCAACAGGTTTTCTTCAGGACACCCTTCTGTTATGAGGTACAACCACCCCAAAGCTCTGAAGCAGTATAACTATAAAGTAAATTAAAGTAGGCCCCCAATGATGACGCCACCACTGTGGAATCCAGGCAGGAAGAGAAGTTACTTATTCCAAATTGCCTGCCCCACATGCATGGTGGTGAATCACAGGGCTGAAAAGGGGCCTGCCACCACAGGGCCAGGATTTATCTAGGCCAGGGAACTGGGGGGCAGGGGAAGATGTGGCCAGGAGTGGGAAAGGTGTAGAAACACTGGATTTGGATGAGAACTCAAGGCCTGGGTCTCACTCACATTCTAAAAGTAGGCATGACCTCGGCAGCACAGGATGTGACCTCAGAGGAGGTCAGATACTACCATGTATTCCAGTTACCTAGGTATCACAGACACTGGGCAGAGGATTATGCAGGAGTGGGGGAGATGTCTGCACAGGGCCTGAATAGTCAAGGGTCTATGGACTGAAAGCTCTGAATAACACTTTGCCCCTTTTCAGTGTGCTTTCCCAGGTGCTTTGTCACAGCCACACAAAGCTGAATTAATGGCACCTCACCTGTAAAAACAATATATAGCTACAAAAGTGTTTCCTATCAGGATTCCTTTCAAGACAATCCAGTTTCCTTCAACTGTCTGATTCTGATTAAACTAGCTATTATATAGACAGTAGTTCAGTGTCAAACGTTTAAATGTGATCCATGTTTTCTAAAATGTCAATTCATTAAAAAAACATTTACTAGTACGTGGGAAGAATACTGATCTTGCTTTTCCTTTTTCTTGCTCTTTCTGTAGATCTAGAACAATTACCATAACTGCTTAAAACTGTGTTACTTTGATGACGGTATCTTCCTGCTTTGCTTGTCTTGAGCCTTTCCTCCTGGAAAAGATACAAGAGAAACAGCAAGGCCACATGTAAATGAAAAGACACCAAGAAAACACATATCTCATGCCTTCTTTAGGAAATGCTTATGTTTCATGTCTCCGCATTGGCCATATTAATGCCTTGCCCAAAGATTTGAAACCAGTCTCTCTGGAAGTAGTTGCAAAGGCAGTTCTGGTCATTTCTACTACAAATTGTATACATTTTCACATAGTCCAAGAGGAGTGGGGTGTGTGGGAAATTGGGATGTATACCAAGGTCAAAATCCTCCTCATTCTTCATTTTTAAACCCTTTATAGCTGAGTGCTGGTGGTTCATACCTGTAATTCCACCTACTCAGGAGGCTGAGATCGGAGGATCCCATTTCAAAGTTAGATTGGGCAGGAAACTTGTTGAGACCCTTAGCTCCAATTAACTACCAGAAAACTGGAAGTGGTGCTGTGGCTCAATGTAGTAGAGTGCTAATCTTGAGCAAAAGAGTTCATGGACAGTGCCAAGACCCCGAGTTCAAGCACAAGAACAAAGAAACCCTTTATTTACCACTCCCTTCTTCTCTTTTGTGAATACCTTCATTCACAATGAGTCACACAGACAATACAATTACACTTTTCCCCAACTCTACATAGTCACTTGCCAGAGGTTCTCTAGAGCTTTCTGTGATCTGCCCCAAGTGATGGAACAGATCTGAAGCTACAGGAAATGCTGACTGCAAGCATCTTATCACCACTTGCTGGGATGAGGGGTTCCAGTGTCTAGAAGGTTCTATAGGGTGCTAATGTTTGTTATCTGCTGAATGTACCATATTTAGTGTGAGAAAAGCAACCTCTGCAATCACACTAAAATGTCTCCATCTTATAACCAGTCACCATCTTATAACCAGTCACCATTATATACTAATATATTCTGGAATTATTTGCTTGTTCATTTCAATTGTAACTAACTTCTGTTTGTAAACAGCCAGCAATGTCAAAAGTAGGAGTCCTTACCAATGGAGTTGAAGATTAGACATTCTTACTTAAAGTGGGAACTCTGTGCTGACTTACCAGCCTCCTCCAACTGTGCCCATCAGCAGTGTCCCTATTCCCAACCCTATTTGCAGCCAGCTGTGATGAGAACAATGTATACCTTTGCCCATTCCCTAGTAGCATTCTTTCACTGATGCCTAGCGTGTTCTCTAACTTCCTTGTATTTATTACCCCATCACCCTGATAACTGATTTTAAAGAAAATGTGAGCCTGACTCCTTAGCAAAAAGGAGAAGGGGCAGCATTACCCTTTGGGTTAGGCCAAACTGAGCTGGCCACTCTGCCCAGGGCACCGGCCTAGCTCTGGGGAGAGTGGCAGATCACCCTTGTATACAGAAGTAAAATGCCTTGACAAACTCTATCTTCTGGGTATCTATTCATTTTGTGACACTGGAGGGGTGTGCTTCCAACACTAAATGGATAGGGTCATATTGGGATGTATAGGGGAGAAGGAAATTTCCCTTATTTAGTACTTGTCTTCCTGTTACCCTCTGTGTAATCTAGAAAGCCTCCTAACACAAAACATATAAATGGATAAGATGAAACTAAACCATAATAGATATGATACTTCCTGTACCAATGGCACTGACTGGTTAGAAAGAGCCTCTCTAGGTCTGTTGGGAAACCATGGCCCTGAATGGTGTTTGACCTTCCTCTTCCAAGACCCATAGCACAGGACTTCGTGAGGAACAGCCAGAAGTTTAACTCACTCATTTTCCACATCTTGGATGGAGTCGGGCAGAGGTTGGTTCCTGGTTTCAGGAAGGAGGAGGACTATAAAGCCACCAAGAACAGAGAAGGCACCATAGATAATCCAGGGCAAGGGAGCAGAATAAACTGCGAGAATCATCAACAGGGGAGCCAGTGAGGACCCAAGGCTACCAGCAATTCCAATGATTCCTAAAGCTGTGGCCCTTAGAGCACAAAGCACAATACAGAAATAACATGTTAGAAATACTCATGTGGACTGTGGCACTTGTGACTTATCTTACAATATGGGATTGAGGAAGCAGTGTATTTAGACATATGGAGATTGTGGACTGACTCTAGCCTTTGAAATTCCTGTTGCTTTGCTAGCATTTCCTCACAGCATACATAGACATCTGTGTATCATTTAGCAATGCCACTCTTCATGGCATCTACTTTTAAGAAATACCAAAGATTACAGGAGTGGGGCACCAATGGCTCATGCCTCTAATCCTAGGTACTTAGGAACATGGTTCAAGGCCAGCTTGGGCAGAAAAGTCCACATGAGACTCTTCTCTCCAATTAACCACTCAAAAACTGGAAATGGCACTGTGGCTCAAGGGGTAGAGCCTTAGCCTTGAGCACAAAGAGGGTCAGGGACAGTGCCCAGGCCTGGAGTTCAAGCCCAAAACTAACCAAAAGAAAAATCGAAACAACAGCAAGATTGCAAGAGGCCTAGAGGAATGATACATTCAGTGGATTTCACTGTACCTTGGCAAAAGTAAGCTTTCACTCAACTGTGGCTGGAGTTGTTTTCATTGCAATGATTTGCCTTTGCAAAATATCCCGTTCTTTTACTTATTTATTTTTTAACTTAGTTTGAAGAATGAAGGTGCTGAGAAAGGTCTGATCCTAACAGCAAACAGATGAGGTTCTGTACCTGATTACAGTGGGGACTAGTTCTTGTCCATGGGTTACAGAACAAGTAGTGGTAGCGTATAGAAGTCCTCTTCCCAGAGTTGAGAGAACCAGACGGAGGGTTTGCATTTCTGGAGAGGAAGAACCAGAGAGAGTCAGGAAGTCCCAGCTGCCACAATCAGCATTCCTTGCTCATAATGGCAAACACCTTGATTGGAATTGTGTACAGGGTTAAAGTGTATCACAGAGGAACTAAACAGAGGCAGAATTCCTGCAGTGGATAACAAGTGAGAAATGTGCCTTGTCTACACAGTTTGGTTTAGGATGGATCACTGATTGTGAATGATTGTACTCAGTCTCTTTGCATCTCTGACATTTGCTAAAGAGGGACAGAGGTTGAGGAATTGAAGCACAGTTCACTTTTCTCTTTTCTGCCCAGTGTCTCCTCTGCCCTTCAAGCATAATGTTGAACTGTCACGTGAGAAACTGCTGAGGGTGTGTGCAGGATCTATCTTGGCCCTCAAGGAGTTTACAGCCATGACCCATGTGCCCACAACACGAGGTTAGTACTGTGCAAGTCCTACACAGATGGAAAGCCTGGAGAGTAGCTAGATCTATGATGATGTGTCAAGAATCTTGAGTAAAAGCTTCTTTTATTAAGAATTTCAGATTTTAGAAACAATGGATGGAAATTTCATAGTTTTCTTCACAAAAGGAGAGCATGAGACATTGGAGTCATTATTGAGGCAAAACAGAACACTGAAGTCCAGGCTGACATGTAAGACGATCTGAGCCTATCAGTTTGGGATTTTATAAAACACACTACTATTGTATGAATTCAGAAAAACATGGTGACCACCTGCACTTTTCTTTCTCATTACATATGTCCACTTGATTTTGTAAAATTGACTCTAAGTTAGTCTGAGGTGATCCATAACTGTGATTTGTATTTCTTCTTTATTTGTAGACAAGTAGTATCTACTTTCTCACGAAATAATTCTGCAAACTGAATTTACATAAATAGTGCCCCGTGATGATATTCATGAGTGGATAAACAGAGTTTATGAAATATGAATTGTCAATGAAGAGCAAGTAAGAAGACAGAGCTGCACAGAGGAAGGGACAGTGTAGTGTGGTCTTAGTAGGACCAAAATACAAGACGTAGACCTAATATGTCTATTGCTGGCCTAGAGGAAAGCCGGCAGAAATGACAGATGTACCTACAAAATTCTCAGCTGTAATGAAGGAAATCTCTACCTGCTGTTGAATGTCAGAATGTCAGCTAAATGCCTAGATTGGTCACTGGGAATTGTTGGAACTCTATTTTTACAATTACAGAAATACATCATCTATGAACCCTTGAGAAAATTGGTTAGATATTTCTTTTCTACTCTGTGTGTTTTCCTTACCTTGAGGCACCAACGCAGTAGCCAGAATGAAGGTCCCCATAAAGGACATGAAAAGAAATTGACTTATTCGACGGCCCAGGTGATTCAGTGCAATAAATGTTATACAATTAGCTGGGATGCTCTGGGCACCAAAGAGAATCATCAGCAGAAAAGTATTACTTCCCAAGTTCTGGAGGTTGAGCATTAAGCCATAAGTGAGCAAGTATATTACAAATCTGTAATGAACAGAGAGTAAAACATAAAAAGTTTACAGACTATGTCCTATTGATTACAGCAACATTAGTGCAGATAGTCAGTTTTTGAAAACCAATGAAGGTATAATTTTTTATCAAAGTATTTCCTTGCATGTGGTTATCATTTTTATAAATATAATAATGCTTATTAGTATTGTTATTATTTTCCAATTTGGGAGCTTGAACTCAGGAACTGGGCACTATTCTTGGGTTTTCCTTTTCTTTCCTCTCTGAAAGCTGGAGCTTTGACACTTCAGCCACAGCTCTACTTCTGGCTTTTTGGCTAATTGGAGATAAGAACGTGCTAGTTTGGCTTTCACCTGTGATCTCAGCCTCCTGCGTTGTTAGGATGCTGAGTTGCTCATGCCCAGCTACTAGTGAGTATTTTTTTAAAATCATCATAAAGTAGGTGTATGCTGATAGAGCCCTTCATTGTTGTTAACCATTTTGGAGAGCAAAGGGAAGTATTGAGGACCAGATGGATATTTTTCCTTTATATTGTTCTAAGTGAATGGCTTAAGCTTATACATATAAATATTTGTTAAAATATCTATATCTCTATATATCTGTATATATTCATTTACCTGTTGAAAAATTAACCTCGAGTAATGGAAACTGAGTAACAGAAAAACTCAGAATCAAAATCTAGTGACAATCTCTAGTGATAAGCATAATATGTCATATGATAAACATAAACATGAACATAATATGTTATCATGTTTATGTAATCATGATAAACGTAATTAGTCTTATATTGGTGTTCTAAAAACCTTTGGGTACACCTAGCCATAGCAATTGTGGGCATGTTGCCCCTGCCTTTTAGCTCTAAATCGACCACTCCCAAACATTGAGCCATTGAACAGGAGAAATACAAATCATACCTCTGGAAATGAGAACAGTGAGAAGCCTACCTCACAAAAGCCAAGAGACAGATCCGCTTACGCAGGGAGGGAGCATGGAGCAGGTCGTGCAGAGAAGCTCTTTTCTTTGCCACCTCTAGCTCCTCCTTCATGGTGGCTCTCACCACCTTCAACCACAAGAACAGAAACTCTTCAGTTGTCAGAAACTGGTGGGCATTAGAGGGAGCACCAGGCTCTCACAAAGGACAAATTCAATGCAAAGCCTTTCTGTGCAGTGGGAAAATGTAGACATCAAAAAATAAATGGCAACCAGTTGTTTAAGGATACAGGTGGACCTGTTGCAACAATGAGAAGTACAAGTTGTCATGTCCAAAAGGAGCTTTACAACGTCCGTTTGGGGTGTGGGGGGAAGGCGGGGAAGGAGAAGGATTGGGATTGGGGGGGGGGGGAAGGCTGGGAAGGGATGTGAAGGATAAACAAAGGAGGAGGCTGCAATGCTTGGTAAGAAATGTACGCATTATCCTGCCCATGTAATCGTAACTCCTCTGTACAGTATGTTCACAAATAAAATTAAATTAAATTGAAAAGAAATGGCAGATGGAAAATAATGGCTCACATCTGTAATCCTAGTTCCTCAGGAAACTGAGATCTAAGGATCATGATCAAAGACAGCTAGAGCAGGAAAGTCCCTGTGAGACTCTTATCTCCAATTAACCATTCAAAAAGTGGAAGTGGAGCAGTGGCTGAAAGCAGTGGAGAGCTAGCCTTGAGTAAAACAGCCCAAGGATAGAGCTAAAGGCCTGAGTTCAAGACCCTTAAGTGAAAAATAATTCAGTGACAGTTTCCAGGCTCTCCGTTCTAGCTCAGGACAGACACGTGCGCGCGCGCACGCGTGCGCACACACGCACACACACACACACGCACACACACACACACACACACACACACACACACACACACACACACACACACACATACACACACAGAAATGCCAGGCATAAAAGTGGCAAGAAGGGTAACAAAGAGGGTAAAGAAAGCTCAGGGAACTTCTCCAGTGAGGAAAAACTAATCAGGAGAGAAAAGGAGGCTGAAATTTGAGGATCACGATTTAAAGCCAGTCCAGGCAGGAAACACTGTGAGACTTATCTCCAATAAACCATCAGAAAGACTAGACGCGGCTCAAGAGTTAGAGCGCTAACCTTGAGCTGAAGAGCTGAGGGATAGCGCCCAGACCCAGAGTTCAAGCCCCATGACTGACAAAAAAAAAGAAGAAAAGAAAAGATAACGAAAAGAAGAGTATGTTAGACAAAAATATGAGGAATGAAACTTTATAGTCCAGTGTTCAATATACACTTGATAAGTATGAGGATGTGAAAAATAAACTTGATTTTCTACTGTTGCCTGTTGTAGAAATCCTTATATCTTTCAGTTTGGGGAAAAAAAGATTAATTTTCTGAGGGGTATTATTGCAGATGTGAGTGTATATCAATACTATTTCCAGTAGTGCTCAGGGCTCTTATTAGTTAATGCTTGCTACAAAATATTAGCTACATTGCCATCCCACCTCTACAAATAAAACAGTTAAATCATGGAGAGAATATCTGATGAGGCACTGTAAAGAAAAGATACTATCCTAAATTAGATTTTTACACTATCAGGAATGACTTCTTGAGCTGGGCATAGTAATACTAGTTACTTAGGAGTCATAGATTTATTTACAGGATCATAATTTCTGGGCATCTTAGGAAGAAAAGCCCATGAGACTGAATCTTGAAGACAATCCGCAAAAAGCCAGGTTGCAGGGTAGCCCAAGTGGTAGACAGAAGAAGGGAGTATGCCAAAGAAGCATGAAGCACTGAGTTCTAACCCTACCACCACCAAACACTTCCAGCTTGTAGCCCAACAGCCTCTTCAACAAAGTATTGGGCCTAAATTCATTAGGGAGGAGTGCCACGCCGACCCCAGTAGAGTCTGCTTAGCATGGGAAACCATCTATCAGACCATGATAGGGGCCTCGAGACCTATCTCTGAGTTTTGGGACTTCACCGAAGTCTACCTCAGAGAATGGGGCTTTACAGAAACCTATCTCCAAGTTTTGGGACTTCACTGAAGTCTACCTCGGAGAATAGGGCTTCTAAGAGGCCTACTCCTGGGAAAAGGCTGGCAAAAACCCCTGGAAAAGATGTGTTTCTGCCTATCTTTTCCTCATAAGAGTGCCTATTAATCTTTTACTGTTTCTACTGCTCATTGTACTTACTCATTGTCAACGTTCCCTTATTCAAAGCTCTTTCTTAAGAGTGTTGACGACTCCAATATCTGATGAGTGTCTTAAAAATATGACTAACTCACCAGAGTTAAGTGCTACCCTGAAACCCCTCTTATGGAGGCTAGTAGACAAGTTATAAGTAAATATAAAAGTATTGGGGGTTTCACAAAGTCACTTCAGCAGAAGGAATTGTTTGTAAGAGATTTACAAAAAGTTGTAGGCGCGGCTAGAACAGAAAGAATGTATGGCAATTGCTGAGATAACTACTTAGGAGAAAGAACTTCCTCATTTACTAAGAGACTTGCTAAATCTAAGTCTCCTTGATGCTTACTATTAAAAGAAGGAACAGGAAAGATCTTAATGGGACAGTTAAGGCCTCTATAGAAAAAAGTAGTGGTTAATTGGTGACAATCATCGAAACCCATTGTATTTCTTAAAAATAGAGGTAAAGCTGGAAACAAGTGCCTATCAGGCGACCAGTTGGTGACCACCCAAGGACGAAGCCCTGCAGCAAGGTTGTGTAACCTTTTGCCCTTTCAGGCGACCAGCTGGTGACTGCCCAAGAATGAAGCCCTGCAGCAAGATTATGTAACCTTTTGCCCTTTCTTATGGAGACTTTTGCTATAAAAGTTTGTTATCCTCTGCATTAAATCGCACTCAGCACTCAGCACTCAGCATCCACTCCTAATGTGTGTGAGTTGTCTGTTTGCCATCTCCCCGTCCTATTCCAGGTTCCTCCCCTAGGTATCCTCCATCGTCCCGACAGAACCCGGTCCGCGGCAGGTGGCGCCCAACGTGGGGCTCAGAGCGGGGCAAGAAGCAGTTTCTTCAGTCAAGGAACCTTGGGAGGTAAGCATCTATCTCTCTCTCTCTCTCTTTTCTTTTCACCTGGAATAGTAGTCAGAAGCTCGTTGGGGTGCTGCAGGCCCCTCAGTTGTGACTGAGAAAGATAACGAGCAAATCATGGGGAGTTCATCTTCTAAGAATAAGGATAGTTTGTCTCTATTTTAAAACATATACTCCACAGCAGCAGTGGGAGAACAAACTAATCCTTGGTTCCCGCAGGAAAAAGGAAACCATTGAAAAAGTGAATGTAACTCTAAGTTCCATAAAGACGGAACTCCTCCTTCGAGAGGAAACAAAAAACGGAAAAAGGGAACCATTGAAAAAGTGAATGTAAATCTAAGTTCCATAAAGATGGAACTCCTCCTTCGAGAAAAAAAAAAAAAAATGGAAAAAGGAAACCACTGAAAAAGTGAATGTAAATCTAAGTTCCATAAAGAGGGAACTCCTCCTTTGAGAGGAAACAAAAAACGGACAGAGGGGCAACCAGCCCCTCCCCAAGAGAATAAGAAACAGTTAGATCATTTGATACAATTTTCATATTTCAGGAATGGTGAAAGCCTGCCTGCAGGTGTGGTCTTGGGGCTGGCGGAGAGTCTTGGCGGACGCGCTATAAGACTGCCAGTGGGGCCAGTGGGAGACGTCCCCTGGACCCCTGGGTGGGGCTGTCCTCGAGATCGGGTAGAGGGGGTTCGAGTCCCCCCGATTGGCAGATTCTCTCTAGTTGGAAGCCCTTCTGGACAGACTGTCTGACCAGCAGTCTGACGCGCTTGCTGTCTGTCTTGAGTGTGCGTATATGTCTTCTGTTAACTCTAATTTGAATCTTAGGCACACAGCCCTGGGGCTGGTGGATGAGGGGCTTACTGATCCCGTAGACCAGAGGAAGAGTGCGCATTTCCCACTTAATTGCCCCTTCCACCCTTTTAGAATTCCAGGAGTGCCCGGACCAGATCGCCCACCTCCCCAGAGAAAGCGTGACCAAGTGCGCGTACATTACCAACCCCCGTATGCAGCAGTGTGTGTGTGGTGTGTGTGTGTGTGTAATTTTAACTTCTTTTTCTTTCTTATCTCAGTTTTATTAATTTGGACACTCCTTGTCCCAGAGATGGGGCAAGGACAAAGCAAGCTTACTCCTCTCAACCTCCTGCTCAATCATTTCAAAGAGGTAAAAGAGAGGGGGTATAATTTCAGTATAATTGAAAATCTCAGAAGAATCTAAAAAGAAAAATTCTCTAGAATAAGTAGAGGGGGTTCTAGTCCCCTGGTAAGTGGTGAGATGTCACCCCATTCACTGAGACCTAATTTTGTCTTTGTGGCCACTTGTTTGTCTTGTTTAGTGTGTGTGTTCGTTTTATGTTTTCTGAGGTAGGGAAGATTTGGGTGAGTGTGACAGGCTCACTCAGCAGACTCTGGATTCAGTTTGCTGAATGAGAACAGCACAGAGATTCAAAAGACTAATTAGTGAATTGCCTTGCTAGATAAGCAAGCTCTGGGAAAATTAAGCCCAACAAAGGTACCTAGTTTAAAAGAAATACTGTCTTAAATTTTTGTTTAAAACCTTTAGAAAGTGTACGTACAACTGATTTTGATTTTTGCGCGCTTTAAGATCTGTGTGTTTTGTGTGTGTTTGTGAACGTGTTCAAAGATAAAAAATTGTCAGCATGCTGTAACAATTGGGTGAGTTTTAATTTAAAAATTCAAAAGGTTATGAGGTTTGGACATTACCAAAAATTTTAAAAATCTTCACATTGTTTTAAATGGCTTTTTAAAAGGTTCTTTAACTTGCAAATTAGAAAATCTGGTATTTTAAAAACTAATATTTTAAAATGCATAAGACTGTTTATACTGTAATCAAGTTATCTGGCTTAACAAAAATGCATTGGCTGTTTGGGGTCTAATTCCCTTGGCTAAAATTTGGGGAAAAATAATAAAAATTTAAATGTAAAAGTTAGTTTAACACTGTCAAAGATGTTACCTGTTCTGTCTGTCTAAAACTGTGTATTTCATTCGAGAACCAAGAGAAGAGACAGGGGGAAAAACTTAGAAGCCAACAGAAGACCTATCTTTAGGGGTAAGGGGTGAACAAGCAGAAGTGCAGTTCAGCTGGTCATGCATGGTGGGACAGGCCCTGGGAGGAGTCCACCCATGGTGAGGCAAGCTGGCACAAACGCAGTTCATCTAACCCTAAAGAGTCGGATTGGGTGTGTGCCTGCCTATTCCATAGGAGGGGCCAAGTGGCCCATCGTTGTTCTGTCTCTTTTCCCTGTGGATAGCCACTGAAAACATGATTAAAATGAGTGATGTGATGATCTGATTAGTATTGCTAAAACTTCCCCTTGGATGTGTTAACATTAAAATTAGGAAGGCCTTAAAAAGAGGGTTAAAAAGTTATTTGTATAATGTGACTTGCTTTTAATGTTTACAATTAGGATGTTTTTAAAAGTCATAAAGACACTAAGTCTAACTTTTTGGTTCAGTTATGATAATTGTTATTTTCTCATTAAGGAAAAATTGTCATCTGAGTTTAAAAATCTTAATGTATGTCTGTTTTAAAACGAGCCAAGAGGCAATGAGTGACACTTGGCCTCAAGATTTCAAGGGATCTTTTCAAAACGCAAATAATAACTAAAGTATAAAATATTAAAGGTGGTTAATAAGAGGTTTAAAAAAATAGGGAATGGATTTTTGGATATATAGTTTAAATGTAAAATCATTCTTGACATTGGCCTCAATGTGCAAAAAAAAAAAAAAAATAGGATTATCAAAATGATTGCTATTCTAGTTTGCTCTTATAGGTTTTTTAAGTTTCCAGCAAGCCCAAAGCAAAGCACAGAGGATTCTTACAGTTTGTCAGATGTAACTTTGACTCTTAATAAGTGTCAGGTAAGTGCATGCTTAAAAGCTACTTCTATGTTGACCACCTTGTTGCTTTTAATTGGAGTAAAATGGCCTTTTATAAGACTCAGTGATCTGCAAACTGGTTCAAAGCCAGCCCGGGCAGAAAAACGTCCCTGAGAGGCTGTCACCTCTATTCAGCCAGCAGAGTACTAGCCCTGGACTGAAGAGTCAGGGGACAGTACTCAAGCCCCAAGCTGGAGACTCACAGTGGCAGAGTACTAGCCCTGGACTGAAAAGTTAGGGGACAGCATTCAAGCCCCGAGTCTGGGACTCAAAGTGGCAGAGTGCTAGCCTTGAGTTGTAGAGCTGAGGGACAGTGCTCAGGCCCCGAGTTCAAGTCCAACAACCAGCTAAGGAAAATGCCAATGAGGCATTTATCCCAATGTAGAGAAGACACTCCTGGGATGAAAGCAATGGAGGAGCATCCAGAGGCAGTAAGCCACTGCTTGGATGGCAGAAATGTCAGATCCTAGAGTCATTTGTGCGTGGCCCTTCAAAACTGATCAGAGCCGGGAGGTCATAGGAAGATAGTTTGGAAGCATGCCTAATGTTCATGACTACCTTGTAAGGGACAGGAACTTGCCAGTCCTCTGTGATAGTAAAAAGCTAATGTTATAAAATGTGGGAGATAGCTTAAATCTTAACCCCTTTATGTGCCAAAAGCTCTAATTGGCAGTAATATTGAGCTGACACCAGTAACATGAAATTCATCTTCTCAGGAAAAAGTTTGTAAACCTGAGAGTGTGTTTCTATTGATATCTGTCTAAAGGCCTGCAAAGGTAACTCAGGCATTGTGTTAGGGTCACTAGAGATCACATTCCTAAGTCATCTAAAAAGATGCTTTTTGCAAACCAGAGTGCTAAACAAGCTACACTGCTATAGCTGGAGAAAATGTCTGTGCAATTGTCAAAAGTTAAATATTGTTATTAATGACATCTAACCCTGATAGCCTCTTTGTAAAATAGGCTAAGGTTATAGGTTCTTGGCTAGGTAAGATCAACGCCCCTAAAGTCAGCTTGAAGAAGTTACAGAAGATTGACCTTCGCCCTTCTACCCCCATTTTAAGATCAAGAGTCCAGAGTCAGTTTTGAAAAAATGAGGCAAAATAGATAAAATAATTTTTTTTAGAAAAAGGCATAAAGAATAGTGTTAACAGCTGTAGGTGTGCAAGTGTGGAGACTGCATTTGTCAGAGATGGTTACAAGACTAAGCCTTCTGTGTCTATTTATAAAAAAAAAAAAAAAATCTGGTTAGTAAAAAAGTTATTTTGGTAAATTGTCCTGGGCTATTGTCTAAATGTTCTTAGAAACCAACGGAGTCACGGCCTGCCAAGCCTATGTATTACTTGCATCCTTAACCAGTCTGTGTAGGAATTTACAGCCCAGCATGAGGTGTGACAGTCCCTTGGAGCCACTGAGAGACCCGGCTGTTGTGGTTGCTGCTGCTGCTGCTGCTACTGCTGTACACCTTAATGGGTAAAGTTCAACGACGGCCTGACAGTCACCTGGAGGAACTCCTGCTTGATTCCATCACCTGAGTCGGCTTCCTGGTTGACTGCTGCTAAATCTAAGATCTTGTGGGACATTCTTTTGGGTGATATCCAGAAATCCTCTCTATTCCCACAGTGGATATTGGGGACAAGGATATCACTGGCTTGCTTGTCTTAGGCACTTCAGTGCATAATGACTGGAAATCCACTCTATGGTCACAGCCTAGTTTGGCTCTGGTATGGTAATAACCTGAGTGTGTTATCAATAGAGGTAATACTCTTAGCCTTAAAATCTAGCAAGCTTCTGCATCATGGTGGTGCCTTAAGGCTGTTCTAAGATAAAGGTTCCACAAGCCAAAGGAAAATTGGGCAGTTTTAAACTACAGCCACAAAGATGGTCAAGAGATTGTAAAGAAAGAGGGTGGTAAAGAAAGCCTTGGAAAGAGAATTGGGGAAATTTGAAAAGTAAGGATTGTCTTTAAGACAAACCTCAGAAAGTTTAAGTATGTCGCAAATGGTATGAGTATGTCTTAAAATTGGAGCTTACAAGGACAGCTGGTATAAAATTGATACACGGAGTCAGGACTGGTGAAAATTAAAAAAAAAAAAAAAAAAAAAAAAAAAAGGGGCAAATGCCACGCCGACCCCAGTAGAGTCTGCTTAGCATGGGAAACCATCTATCAGACCATGATAGGGGCCTCGAGACCTATCTCTGAGTTTTGGGACTTCACCGAAGTCTACCTCAGAGAATGGGGCTTTACAGAAACCTATCTCCAAGTTTTGGGACTTCACTGAAGTCTACCTCGGAGAATAGGGCTTCTAAGAGGCCTACTCCTGGGAAAAGGCTGGCAAAAACCCCTGGAAAAGATGTGTTTCTGCCTATCTTTTCCTCATAAGAGTGCCTATTAATCTTTTACTGTTTCTACTGCTCATTGTACTTACTCATTGTCAACGTTCCCTTATTCAAAGCTCTTTCTTAAGAGTGTTGACGACTCCAATATCTGATGAGTGTCTTAAAAATATGACTAACTCACCAGAGTTAAGTGCTACCCTGAAACCCCTCTTATGGAGGCTAGTAGACAAGTTATAAGTAAATATAAAAGTATTGGGGGTTTCACAAAGTCACTTCAGCAGAAGGAATTGTTTGTAAGAGATTTACAAAAAGTTGTAGGCGCGGCTAGAACAGAAAGAATGTATGGCAATTGCTGAGATAACTACTTAGGAGAAAGAACTTCCTCATTTACTAAGAGACTTGCTAAATCTAAGTCTCCTTGATGCTTACTATTAAAAGAAGGAACAGGAAAGATCTTAATGGGACAGTTAAGGCCTCTATAGAAAAAAGTAGTGGTTAATTGGTGACAATCATCGAAACCCATTGTATTTCTTAAAAATAGAGGTAAAGCTGGAAACAAGTGCCTATCAGGCGACCAGTTGGTGACCACCCAAGGACGAAGCCCTGCAGCAAGGTTGTGTAACCTTTTGCCCTTTCAGGCGACCAGCTGGTGACTGCCCAAGAATGAAGCCCTGCAGCAAGATTATGTAACCTTTTGCCCTTTCTTATGGAGACTTTTGCTATAAAAGTTTGTTATCCTCTGCATTAAATCGCACTCAGCACTCAGCACTCAGCATCCACTCCTAATGTGTGTGAGTTGTCTGTTTGCCATCTCCCCGTCCTATTCCAGGTTCCTCCCCTAGGTATCCTCCATCGTCCCGACAGAACCCGGTCCGCGGCAGAGGAGTCATGGTGGTATCTTCCCATCTGGGCTTGAAAGCCCTCGACTGTTATTATTATTATTATTTTCAGAATGGGCTCCAAGGACACCTTAAACCTGGGCCATCTGTTGGCTCCAGAGAATATGAGTCCGGCCTTCAAACACATCCAATATCAGAATAATATATCAAGGCATGCTGGGGTTATTTTGTATTGTTTACTCAATTAAAAATTGAGATATTAAAGTATTTCAGATGATAGATTTCAACTAATTAAAAGGAAAGACCATTGTTTGCATTGTAATTATCTGAATTTATATTTAAATTGTAATTTATCTTAAAGCAGGTTCTTTATGTTTTCCCCTAGTAGTTTCAAATTTATGGGTTTACATTAACATCTTTAATCTACTATGTGTGTGTGTGTGGGGGTGTGAGAGAGAGAGAGAGAGAGAGACAGAGACAGAGACAGAGAGACAGAGAGAGACAGAGAGATAGAGAGAGAGAGAGAGTCCTAAAGCTTGAAATAAAAGCCTGGGTGTTGTTCTTGAGCTTCTTTGTTCACAGCTAGTGCTCTACCACTTACGTTACAGCTCCACTTCTGGCATTTTGATGATTACTTGTAGATAAAAAGTCTCATAGACTGGACTGGTTTTGAATCACAATCCATAGATCTTAGTCTCCTGAGTAACTAAGATTAAAGGGATGAGCCATTGATGTCCAGCATCTTTTTGTTTTTTTGTTTTTGTTTTGTGTGTGTGTGTGTGTGTGTGTGTGTGAGTGAGTGTGTGTGTGTGTGTGTGTGTGTGTGTGTGTGTGTGTGTGTGTGTACATGTACCTGTCCTGTGACTTCAACTCAAGGCCTGAGTGCTGTGTCTGAGCTTTTTTTCCTCAAGGATAGCACTCTACCATTTTGAGCTATAGCACCTCTTCTGGTTTTCTGGTGGTTAATTGGAAAGAAGTCTCATGGACTTTCTTGCCTGGGCTGGCTTTGAACCTGGATCTTCAGATCTTAGTCTCCTGAGTAGCTAGTTAGGATTACAAGTGTGAGCCACCAATGCCTAGAGGTCATGATTATTTCATTCCTGGTTTTAGAGGATTTGATTTTATTGATTATAGGTCTATCATGCATTGCTTTTAGTATATTGAAGGGGAAACTATATTTCTACTCTCTTTGGTGATTCTTTCAGAAAAGGATATTAGATTTCGTCAGAGGCTTTTTTCCCAAGTACAGATATCTATGTTACAATGCATTTGATTATGCCCTTTATTATATTTATCAATTCAAATTTATCTAGCCATTCTTACATTTTGAAATGAAGCCTATCTGATTACAATTTATCATGTTGTAAATTGTTTCTCAATTTGGTTTGCAAGAATTTTTTTGTGTGCCAGTACTAAGGTTTGAACTCAGGGGTACTACCCTTTAGCATTTTTGCTCAAGGCTAGGGCTCTACCATTTGAACCCTGACTATTTGGTGGTTAATTAGAGATAAGAGTCTCACAGCTTTCCTGCCTGGGATGGCTTGGAACCTAAGCCCTCAGATCTCAGCCTCCTGATTGGTTGGATGGCAGTCATGGGCCACTGGTACCTACCTACAAGAATTTTATTGACAAGTTTTCATCTATACTCATCATGGAAATTTCCCTGTAGTATTTCTTTTGTTTTATGCCCTTATCTATTTGAATCAGAGCAATATAAAATATGTAAAATAAACTTGAAGGTAATAATTTGTATTTTATGAAATAGTTTGGGGAATATTGATGTTAGTTTTTTAATGAGTGCATACAATGAAATAGTGACTCTATTCACTTGGGCTTTAATTTGTTGGGAGTTTTTTTTTCACTCTTTGTTGTATTGATCCATTTAGGTTGATTAGTTGTTGTTGTTGTTGTTGGTCATGGAACTTGAGCTCTGGGCATGGGCACTGTCCCTCAACTCTTCAGCTCAAGGCTAGCACTCTACTGCTTGAGCCTGGTTTTCTGGTGGTTTATTGGAGATAAAAGAGTCTCATGGTTTTTCCTGCCCAGGCTGGCTTTGAACCGTGATGCTCAGATCTCAGCCTCCTGAGTAGCTAGGATTAGAGGCATGAGCCACAGCATTTTTGTCTCCAATTTTTTTATGTGTTTTCTCATTTTTTTGGTGCTCAGTTTTGTCAAGAGTCTGTCCATTACATTTATTCTGTCAAAGAACCAAAACTGTATTTCATCTGTCCCTTCATATATTTATTGCTTCCATTTCATTAATTTTATCTCTGATCATGATTCTTTCTATATTTCTACTAATTTTGGAACTGGTCTGTTCTTGTTTTCCCAAGACATTGAGTTTCCTCAACAGATTATTCCTGATTTCCCTGAATTTTTACTGAAGGCATTCATAAGTGTGAACTTCATTTATATAATGACTTGATATTTCTTTTTCTTTCTTTCTTTCTTTTTGTTGGTTGTGGGGCTCAAACTCTGGACCTGTATGCTGTCCCTCAGCTCTTCAGCTCAAGGCGAGTGCTCTACCACTTGAGCTACAGTGCCACGTCTGGTTTTTAGATTGGTTTACTGCAGATGAGAGTCTCATGGACTCTCCTACCTGGGCTGGCTTTGAACTGTGATCCTCCGATCTCAGTCACCTCAGTAGCTAGGATTACAGGCATGAGCCACCGGTGCCTGGCTTTGACATTTCTTTTCTTGAAGCCCTCAATATTTTTTCCTTGTTTTGTTTATGTAACACCTTTAATTACACTATGATATGGGAAGTTCTTTTCTTGTCATGTCTGTTTGGTGTCCTAAAAGCCCTTTCCCCATTGATAACCATCCTACCCAAAACTGGTAGAATGTCTTGGAATTGTTTTATTAAATGTGTTCTATGGTTTCAACTTGCACATCTTCTCCTTGTTATATGCTCATGATTTGTTGTTTGGCCTTTAAATGGAGTTCTTGTATGTTGTGTGTTTTTCTTTATTGTTGTCCAATGACCTCAAGGTACCAACTTATCTACAAGACCTGGAAATCTGTATTCTTCTGATCCAATTTGTATGGAGGCTCTTAAATGGGTTTCTTATTTGTCTTCATAAGACAAATTTGAAGCTGTTTCAGAATTATTACTTTATTACATTCATTTTGTAGATGATTTGTTTTCCTTCTTTCAAGGAATTATTTATTCATGTTCTCTTTTGATTCATTCAGATGTTTATTTGTGAGTTGGTTGACTTTTGGAGGCTTCATGTTGACAATTTTTCATATTTCCAATTTTTTTCTACTTTGTGATGTGCATTTTTGTCCATATTAGATTGGAAATTTTTGTATCCACTAAGTTTTTCAGTTGACATATTTCCAATGACTGGGCAGGGAGTGATAGCAGGTTTCAGGTATAATTTTTTACTACTGAACTGGTGATGTTGCTCATTAGCTGCTCATTTGCTCCAAGTGGTAAAGGACCCAATTCTAGTGAGAGGCGAGAGAATTATCTGCTGTAACAACGACAAGTGACAGATATACCCAATAGGGAAACACAATGTTAAGTAATTAAGGGGGAAAAAAGCAAAGACATTGAGACTACAAATATACCAAATAAGGGTAGGAATGAAAGGAAATTAGGAGGAATTACAGTACTCAGTAGTGTAAGAAATACTGAGAAACAAAAACAGCAACAGATAAGCAAGTGATGTTGGCCTAGGTCTGTCATTGTAGCTACTCAGGAGGCTGAGATCTCAAAATCTAGCCTGCCCTGGAAGGATAGTTGGTAAGACATTTATCTCCAATTAACCATGAGAAAAATCCAAGTGTACCTGTGGTTTAAAGTGGTGCAGTACTAAACTTGAGCAGAAGAACTCAGGGATAGCATTCAGGTCCTGATTTCCAGCCCCACAACTGAGAGAAAAAAAAAAGCCACTGATGTGGGAAATGTACTTAGAAGAAGGAAATGTAAGTAGAGAGACAAATGCAATAAGAATAAAGTGACAATGAAAAACAAAGGAATAATAAAACTTAGGAAACAATGCATAACTATGACATTAAAGAGTTGTAACAGGGTAAAATTAAAATAAGAAATAGAGAAAGAAAAACATGTAAAGAAATAAAAATGAAGGAAGGAGAGGAAGAAAGAAGGAAAAAGAGGGGATATATTTCTCTCTATATTTATATATAATACGTATCTAAATTTAAAAATACATAACACACATATATTAATCCACACACCAGTGGCCTGTACCTATGATCCTATTCAGGAAACAAAAATCAGAGGGTCAAGGTTAGGAAAGTCTGTGAGACCATTATCTCCAATTAACCATACACAAAAAAAGAAAAAAAAAGGAAAAAAGAAAAAAATAGGAACCAGAAGGGGAGCTGTGGCTCAAGTGATAAAGTGTTAGCAGAAAGCTCAGGAAACAGTACTCAGGCCCTGAGTTCAAGCCCCAGGACCAGCTTACACATAAAATAACTAAGCGATCAAGAAAAAGGAGGAAGAAACAGAAGGGAAAAATTTGATGAAGAATGTGTTAGACTTCCAGGACCTTAAGGATGCTAATCTCATGAGCCACAGAGCAATGTCTTCATTAGTACCAACTGCTCGTCCTTCCTTCCTTCCTTCCTTCCTTCCTTCCTTCCTTCCTTCCTTCCTACCTTCCTTCCTTCCTCCCCTTTTGTCAGTTATGGCGCTTGAATTCTGGGCCTGGGTGCTGTCCCTCAGCACTTCAGCTTAAGGCTAATGCTCTACCACTTAAATCACTATACCACTTCTGGGTTTCTGGGGATTTATTAGAGATAAGAGTCTCACAGATTTTCCTGTCCGGTCTAGCTTTGAGCCCTGATCCTCAGACCTCAGCCTCCTGAGTAGCTAGGATTACAGGCATCAGCCACCAGCTCCTGGCCCAACTGTTATTTCTTTGCTTGGTGAGGTCAGTATGTGTGCTACTTCAGCTTCCTGTATTTTCTACCAACCAGAGTGTGTGGTTATAGGGAAACTGAGCTGTACACCAGAGATGCAGAATGCCCCATGGGATGAGCTCTAGCCTGCAGTGTGTCCTCCTCCCAGCCCACTGCCCAGATGGGAAGCAATTTGTACCACCCAGTACAACTTTGACTAGCTTCCAATCCCGCAGAGCTCCCCGCCTCTCTGGCTTTCCTGTGCAGCTATGTTAGATTTCCCAGTCAGCACACAAATAAACAACAGCCCCCCCCCCCACTATCCTTGCTGTGTTCTCCCACACCAAATGATGCGGGGGCGGGGGGGGGGGTTGAGATGTCCACACAAGGTCTTATACAATGGCTCTCTGCCGTTGGGTTGTGACCAAATGCCTGGGAGGTGAGAGAATTTTCTTTTTTTGGGGGGTCCGGTTGTCTTATATATATATATATATATATATATATATATATATATATATATATATATATATATATATATATATATATATATATATTACTTATGTGGTTCTGAGGAATCCAACCCATGTCCTGAGGCATAAAAGGCAAGAGCTCTACAACTGAGCCATCTTCCCAGTCCCGAGATGAGAGAATTTTCTAAGTGTGTGTTTGCTTTGCAGATTTCAGGACCTCTGTCCATATTACTGTTTATTTAGCCGAGTTTTAAATAACTCTTGTTCTGTTTCTTCTGTTTCCTCCTTTTGCTCCAACCTTTCTGCCAAGACCTCTTTCCCATTCTGTTCTCAAAGATTCTCTGTGGCTTTTTTCAAAAAATAAGATACACTGCCCCTGAGCATTTTCTCTCAAAGCTAGTGTTCTACCACTTTGAGACACAGCAGCACTGCTGGTCAATTAGCTGGGGGCCAATTAGCAGCTTTGAATGATTCGATAATCAATACATGTATATTTATTCAGAATACAAAGGCCAAATGTATACATATATATTATTACATTGTAATAATTAAAAAACAAACAAGGTTATCTTTCAATTAAACATTGAATTATGTTGGAGGGTGAAGTTGTTCAGAGGACATCAGGGGCAGGTAGGAAAATAGCTCAAGGAAGCATCCCATATACAACTGCATTTAACTCGAAACATTTTAACTGAATTAAATAAATGTAACAATAAAATTCTGTGGTGGGTGTTTCATAAATTACATTCAGGAGAAAGGAATCAAGAGTCAGAGTGCTTTTAACTTCTTTCAAATAAGAATATACATGTTGGGACTGGGATGTAGCTCAGTGGCAAAGCGCTTGCCTAGCAAGTGCAACGTCCTGGGTTCGATCCCCAGTACCAAAAAAGAAAAGACAAAAAAAAAAGAAAGGAAAAAGAATATACATGTCCAACGCTTTTAGCACAGTTCATCTTTGTCACTAAGGAGTACACATGTTGGGCTATGTCTTCCCTGTGTCTTATAACCAACAGCCATCTCACTCACCTCCACAGTTAGCTTGTCTCTATAATTCTTCATTCCATTTATGCGCGCAGCTCTCCACAGCTCCTTTAAGGCTTCCTGGGGTTTGTTGGTGCTAATCAGCCACCGAGCAGACTCTGCCAGACACCTGACCAAAGACGATGATGGAAATGTAGTCAACTCTCACACGCTCACTTTCACTCCCCCTTCAACCTTCAGATTCCTTTCTCCTTCATTCTCATCCCTTCCATTTATTCAGGTGGACCAAGAACTAGCATCATGCGTCATGTGGCATCATACCTCGGGAAACAGGAAATGACCTCTGCACATGATACTCTGGGCTTCCGGGAATGCAGGCCTGGAGTCATGCTGACTCTATGGTGAGTTCTGTGAAAATTGACTACCCAGCTCACAGAGCTGGTGTATGAGGGACACTCATATTTCCCTGAAATACAGATACCCCAATTAATTATTATTAATTTTTACTAAATGTCTCATTCAGATGAGAGCCAGTTCTGATCCTCATGGCTGTGGTAACTTTTGGAACACCAGCAAGATAAACCGGCCTTAGTTTAATGAGGGCACAGAATTACAAAGATTTGTGGAGGACAAATGTCACAATGCATGAGTTTGCTAAAGAACACATGCTTTTTATCTGGATTTTGCTCACAGTATTAATGAAATCTACAGTCACTTCTGAGGATCACTCCTAACTCAACAGGCTTTCTGTCCTGAACTAACACCATAGCCCTTTTTAACTCTCTCAAGTCTCTTTAAGGAGAGGAAAGGAAGAGGATCCAAAAACAAAGGATGTAAGTTGTCCATTCTGCCTATGGTTTTCAACTGAGGAATCCATATTGCTCCATAATTGAACAGCACTAGAGGGACTTTTGCGTCTCAATTCTGTCACCTAATATCACCTCCAAAGACAAAAACCATCGTTTTTTTTTCCCCAACCGTACATACAAATGCAAACCATAGACAAAGAAATACCATACTCAAATGTTTTCTTCATGAAGGAAAATACATTTGCAAAAGTTCTATTACCATCTTACCAATTAAGTCTACTGGCAAGGATAGCCAAGAAGATCTGTAACATTCAGGAGACGATTCATAGCCACTTTTGCGTCATACAGTTACTTATTCTAGTAATTAGAGTAAACACATTCACATTTGAAATTCAAATAGCCTATACTATTTTTTATAACGATACTAAATTTTGTATGTGCTTACACTAAAAATGTTTTAATCTCTAATTTTAATATTGTGAGATATATTTTATCTAGTACAGAACCCTCCTGTATTTATTTTTTTAATTTTTTTTGTTTATGTGTTATTGAAGAATTGAGCCCAGGGCCTTATAAATACTAGGCAACACTCTACCACTAAGACACAATGTTAGTCCTAGAACCCTCCTTTAAACTGGAATTTCATCCCATAAATAATTTTTAGTATGACTGCATCTGTTGCAATTTGCTGACATAGTAACTTCAAACATAATTCAATTTCCTCAATTTTACCTAACAACACTTTTTGTCCCATTGCTCAAGTCAGACATTGCTATGAATAAGGAGAGCACAATATCAGAAGTTGATCAAGGATCCAAATGAATTTCTTATGTCCTTCATTCAAGATCTCTTCTAAAAGAAAGCTCATACCTTGTGAATGGAAGTAAGAAGAAGACAGGTATAGACAGCGCAAGCTGAAGGTTCTGCCAATTTCGAACAAAATAAGCCAGGCCTCCCAACAATACTTGTCCTAAGCCAGCTGAACATAATAATAAGGGCACGGTTATGGCTTGGAATTTGCGTCCTGTCCATTCTACACCTGAAAGACAGCACCAGTGAATTTTCATCTCAAACCAAAGTAGAGTATTAAGTTCACATTCAAGGTGAGGAAAATGCACATGGTGGGAAGAGGTACTTACCGAGCACCATACTGTTTGTTAGGATGACTGAGATGGATATACCAGCCAGAAAGCGCAGGACAGAGTAAAGGAGGAAGGTGGGAGCAAAGGCTGCGCATGTGTCAGCAATGGCCAAATTCAACACACAGATGATCATAATTAGCCTCCTTCCAAACCTGAGGAAAAGACAAAGCTTAGATGGTGGGAACTGGAACAGCTGTTGCACAAAGAAACACAACGTTTCTTAACACTACAAATAATCAGAAATAACCGACAGCAATGGCTTTGTTGTTGTTCAAGGCTAATGCTAAGCTACTTGAGTCACATCTGACTTTTTGTTGGTTAATTGGAGATGTGTGTCATGGACCTTCTTGCCTGCCTAGCTTTGAACCACAATACTCCAAGCCATGGGGATGGCTCTTTGTTGTGTTTTCATGGCTTAGGAGAGATAATCCTGGGAGACCTGGCTAATTGTATTTGACACATCCTTCAGCTGGCACTGTTTATACCCTTTTTTTTTCTTTTGCTGCCCTTGGGGCTTGAACTCAGGGCCTTTGAGCTGTCCCTGAGCTTCTTTTGCTCAAGGCTAGTACTCTACCACTTTGAGGCACAGTGCCACTTGGATTTTTCTGAGTAGTTTACTGGAGATAAGTGTCTCCTGGCCTTTCCTGCCTGGGCTAGATTTGAATCATGATCCTCAGATCACAGCCTCCTCAGTAGCTAGCATTACAGGCATGAGTCCCTGGCACCTATTGGGTCAGTGATTGCATTCATTAAATTGGTACTTAGGCCAAGTTTCTAAGCAGTTTAGGTTTTTGTTTGTTTGTTTGTTTGCTTTGATACTGTCCAGTTGATACTGAGACTAAATTTCTAAGCAGATACTTTTCTTTTGATTTTAGATCTGGTTTCCAACCCGAAATTGCTAGCCTTTGAGAGGGAACCTAGAGGGGGTGTGGTACCTGGGATCCAGCCTGTGTTCCATTCTAGAAGGCACAAGCCAAAACACTGGGCCATTAAGACCAATTTTCTACCCTATAAGACATTTTGGCTTGAGTAGAATATCTAAAGAGAAGGAGACATCCCAAGAGACTGTCCTGGCTGGAGCGTGACCGGTGGCACCCCAATGGAACCGATGCTCAAGCAGGGAGTCTAGTGAGGATGTAGGGGGTCGGAGTTCCATAGAAGGTGAAAGGGAGTAGTCATGTAGGATGTAGAGGGAAGAAGCCTTGTAAGACATAGGGGCGTGGCTCTGTGGGAAGGAGAAGGGGAAGAGTCTCTTAAGACATAGAGGGCCTGGTTCCATAGGACCATAGAGGGATGGAGACAGTAGAAAGGTGTGGTCTCCTAGGTGTAGGGGAGTGTGGTTCTGCAGCACTTAGAGCTTGAGGTCATGTAGACCACAGAGGGAGAGGATTCTAATGAGTGTTAAAACCCTTAGGAATGGCTGAATCCTGATCCATTCCCAGAGGCTTTTCCAAAGTGAGGCTCTATACACAGGTTTGAGGTTTCTTCCTCTTTCTTAAGGGATCCTGGGATGAGAGACTCAAGAAATTTGTTTTTATTCTTGCTCAAATCTGAATTGTACTCTCCTCACTCATTTCTTTGTGTGACTTCAGAAACAGAACAAACAGTACTGGCAGGTAAAATAGAGGAGGCTCAACGAAGTTGGGTAAAAAACCCATACAGATCTTCATATACGTAAACCTGTCCTGTGTATACCAAAGACGCTTCTCCCATTGGTAAACAGTAGTTTAACTTCGTATTTACACCACAGGAGATAAGTTATAGTACTGGAACTTCTAATACATTTAATACAGGTACTTAAATACATGGACTTAGCCTATCATATTGTCTACACAATAAAGTATCAAAATCAGATGTGGAACTCTAGGACTGTACATTTCTTGACCACAGCAATGGGAACACTGGGGAAACAACACATGGGATTTTTTCTCATGAGTGGCAACAGAATCATCCTCTGCTGAATTTGGATTTCTTGGCCGTGAACAACATGCCACTTTCAAGAACAGGAAGGAAGAAAGTCTCAGTGCAGAGCAAAGAATGCTCAGAAAATCTGCAGAGGAAAACACTAAACAAGACTAGGAATGAAGAAATGTAACAGGGAAAGTCTGTAGAAAAAAAGAAAGGAAAATATGATGAGTGACATAAGTCAGGTCCAGAGAAACAAAGGGTGCATATTATTTTTCATATATGGAAGCTAGGTCTGATTGGTAAATATTAAGGGAAAACATATGGGATCATATGCACATGTACGCAAACACATAACTAGATTTTCGAGAATGGAAATGGTGGAACGCTTTAGAACCACTAACTCACAGTCTAACACAATGAATACCAGACAGCTAATACTTGAGATGTGTATGGGAGAGGTCAAAGGGAGGGAGGTCGATAAAGTCACACAGGAAGTGGGAGAGAATGCATTCATCATATTTAATGCATATTCTAGGAAACTAGGAAAATGGAGGGGAGGGATGAGGTTGAGAGGGATGAGAGAGAATGATGAAAGGAATATTACTGATCATGATGAATTATACTCAGAAACTGACATGCTGAATCCTTTTATACTACTAAAGATAATAAATACATAATTTAAAAAATTCCTTCCCTATTGATAACTTACTTTCTGCTTCTGGTCAAACCATAGCAAAAATTTTTTTTTGAAATTATGTTTCTCCCCATGTGGTAATATTGGATGATGCCAGAAGTTAGCCAATTCTAACTGCATAGTTTTTTTTTTATTAATCAATTCAAATAGTAATTTCAGTTTCTGTTCTAATAGCATAAATAGAGTAAGTTACAGACACGCTTTTTGTTTTGTGTAGAGCTTAAATTCAGGGACTCATACTCTCTCTCTTTTTTTTGTTGTCCGTCGTGGGGCCTGACCTCTGGGGCTGGGCTGTGTCCCTCAGCTCTTCAGCTCAAGGTTAGCGCTCCACCACTTGACCCATAGCACTACTTCTGGCTCTTTCTGCTTATGTTGTACTGAGGAATCGAACGCATAGCCTCATGCATGCAAGGCTAGCACTCTACCACTGAGTCACCTTCCCAAACCGTTGGCTTTCTTTATATAAATACTTTAATTGTTATTATAAAGGTGATGTACAGAGGTATTACATTCATGTAAGTCAGGTACAGAGTACATACCTTTTTGGACAATGTCATCTCTTCCCTCACTCTCTCCCAGTTTTTCCCTCCCATCCCCACACATAAATTGTATAGCTCATTTTCAACATAGCATCTAGTAAGTACCACTGCTGTATTTGTTTACCCTTTGTCCCCCCATTTATGTGCTCCCCCTTAACCTCCCAAATACAGATAAATGAACAAACATGACAATAAGAAAACAAAAACAAAGAAAAAACTTTTGTTTTCATTTCTTGGAGTTCATTCAATAAATATTGTTTTCATTATCAGAGGCACATAGGCTTTGTACCTAAGAATATTCTCCTTTGATCTCACTGTGTGGCTCAGTATATTTTAGATATATCTAGCTTTTACATATGAGAGAAAACCATTTGTCACTCTGAGCTTGGTTTACCGCATTTATGATGTATTTTAGGTTCATCCATTCACCTTGCTTTCTTGCTCATGTCTGGTCCTTTTCAACTTGAGCCATGGTTTCCAGTCTAGCCTTTTCTGGCTAATTGGAGGTAAGAGTCTGCCTCATAGTGTTCTACCCAGTCTGACACTGGATTATGATTCTCTACTCTCACTGTCTGGGTAGCTAAGATTACAAGCGGGAACCATTGGCACTTGGCTAAGACACATTTTAAGAAGTTCATAATTTAGTAAGTAATGAAATACATAATTATTCTGTTATAAATATTTTTGCATACATCTATGTATTTATACACATGTATATCTATGTATGTTTATATTTGTGTATACATGTGAGTATATATTACATGTCTGTATGTATATATGATATTCAATGCAGAATGGACTGGAAAGAGTTGGTGATAAAATACAGTAGAAAATGTCATTGAAAAAGACTAAACATCTATTAACAATTATATTTCCATTAGCTAGAATTGTTTTACAAATAACTCTCTGAAAGGTGTGCATGTGTGTGTGTGTGTGTGTGTTTGTGTGTGTGTGTGTACGCGCATGTGTGCACACTGGTCCTGGGGCCTGAACTCAGAGTGTAGTTGCTGTTCCTGTCCATGAGCTTTTATAACCCTCAAGGATAGTGTTTGAATTATAGCTACCTCTGATTTAATAGATTTTTTGTAGAGACTTTGGAATTTAGATTTTCTTGTTGTTTCTCCAACCAAGGAAACCTTTAGAGGGGTTAGGATCAAATCAATACATTTTGGTGTAATTCAAATTCATGAATAACAGGTTATCTTATAAAATCTTCTTCATTTCATTCATCAGTGTTTCACCAATTTTATCATAGAAGTGCTACCTTTTAGTCAAGTTAATTCCTAAATATCTTATATTTTTACAGCTGTTGCCTTGTTGATTCATTCTTTGGGTAGGTTGTTGCTGGTGTAGAGAAATTGCATTGATTTTTATAGATTGATTTTTTTGTGTCCTTTCACTTAAGAGAAGTGATTTTTAGTTCTCAGAGGATTTGAAAAAATTATGTTTTCTTGTATATAACATTACATCTACAAATAGATACAATTTGACTTTTTGCTTCCTAAACTTGTATTTTTACTTTTCTCTCTTAATTACCCAAGCTATGAATATTCATTTTATGCTAAAGAGGTGAGTGCTCATCTTTTCCACATTTCAGATCTTAAGGGAAAAAAAACTATCAATGTTTCAAGATCAATTGGTATTTTATTATATAAATTCTGCTCCATCTGCACTCACTTTACCTACATTGTATTCCATCTGTACCTAATTCGTTGAGAATTAAAAAAATATAATTGTATTATTGTTTGGACCTCGAACAGAGGCATTACTATTTCCTAAGTCAGGTAATGAGTATATTTCTTTTTGGGCACAATGTCATCCTAGTGAGAGTCTTAATTATAATTTCACTGATTGCTTTTTTCTGTAACTACTGAGATCTCCTTTATATTGTGTTCTTCAATCTGTTGATGACATTGGTCATACTTACTGATTTGCATATGTTGAGCTGTTTTGAAAGCCTGGGACAAATCTCACTTGGTGTACATAATGTGTAATAAGCTGTTTCATTCTGATTGCTAGTATTTTGTTTTTAAAAACTGTTTGTGCTGGACACTGGAGGCTCACACCTGTAATTCTAGCTATTCAGGAGGCTGAGATCTATGGTTTGCAAAGTCCTTTAGACCCTTGTCTCCAAATTAACCCCCAGAAAATGGGAAGTGGCACTGTGGCTCAAAGTGTTAGAGTGCTAGCCTTTAGCAAAAGGAGCTCAGCAACAACATCCAGGCCCTGAATTCAAGCCCCACAGCAGAAAAAAAAGAAAAAAAAGTTTCTGTCAGTCCAACCTACTGGGTTTGGGGTTGGACAGCTCACGTGTCAAGAATCATTGCTAAAGCTTCAGAGTGAGCTTCTTCTACTATTTGAAGCTTGTTGCCTTTCAGAGGCAGATCCAGAAAGCATGAGAAACTTTAATAAGGCAGACCTCAGCCTTCTGAGTAACTAGGATTATAGGCATGAGCCACTGGTGCCCCCTGACTGAAATAGGCTTTTAAGATACTTAGTGACATTAAAAAAAAACAAAACAAAACTGCACACTTCTTTTCTGCTTACAAACAAAGGAATTTTGTTTCCTCCAAGTTATGAAGATTCCTGCAATCCTCATGTCTTAACATCACATTTATGATGCATCGAGACCAGGGAGAAATATCCTAATGTGAAAGACCCCACACACAAGAGAAGGGATCATCCTGTGCGAATTGGATACAATGCAAGCCCTAAACACTACATGCTTCAATTTGTAGGGAACTCTAGAGTGGAGTTGTGAGACCTGGAAAGAGTTCAAAGCTTGGAAGGCCAGCTCAAACAGTACCCAGAAGGCTGAGAGCTGGGCCCTGGAAAGATTTTTAAAAATGTCTAAGCAAAACAAAGGATCAACTTTCTACCCTAAGTATGAGTTGCTTGGGTACCAAAAGTTTAAGACTTTAGAGATAAAAGTCTCTGTTGGAGTGTTTATTGCTCCCTTTTGCTTCCTAAAATAACGGGGGTCACTTAACACTTCTATGAAAACCATTTCTCCTTAATGGTTGTAACTTCAAAAGATGCATTGAGGGCTGGGAAGGTGGCTCAGTGGTAGAGCGCTTGCCTTGCATGCCTGAGGCCCTGGGTTCGATTCCTCAGTACCCCATAAGCAAAAATAAAAGAGCTGGAAGTGGCGCTGTGGCTCTAGTGGTAGAGCGCTAGCCTTGAGCTGAAAAGCTGGGGGACAGTGCCCAGGCCAAGAGTTCAGGCCCCATGACCGCAACACACCCCACCCAAAATAATAACGGGATATCAGGACTCAGAAGCTGGCAGTGAGTTCTGAATCCCATGGCCCATCCCCAGCCCCCTTTCCTATCCTTTCTGCTTTCTTACTTCTTTGGCTTGGTTGTTCTTTTAGCTCTATCCACACAAGAGTCACTCTCCTTGTTTGGTTGCTTGTCATAACAGTAAATAATTCCAGGACTCACCAATACCTAAAAATTTAATCACATAAAACATAGAAAAAGATAGAAAAGACTATTTTTCTCACACCATGACATTTATATATTAAAATGTCAGATTTGGACATGTTCACACACACATACACACACTTGTGAACATGTTCACACACACATACATATACTTGTTTACAAGAGGTTTAAGGCTCACTTAGGTTTTACAACTTAAAATTGGGGCTGCGAAGTTGGCTCAGTGGTAGAGTGCTTGCCTTGCATGCATGATGCCCTGGGTTTGATTCCATAGCACCACATAAGCAGAAAAAGCTGGAAGTGGCAAGGTGGCTCAAGTGGTAGAGCGCTACCCTTGAGCTGAAGAGTTCAGGGACAGCACCCAAGCAAGCCCAGGGTTCAGGCCCCACGACTGACAAAAAAAAATAATTTTTTTAAAAGAAAAAAAAATTGGCTGTGTACATTTTCTGGATCTCCAGTGGCAAATGACATTGTTTTGCCCAATATAATAGAATAATGTGGTTATCGCTAGAAAAATAAAGACTAAGCAACACAAATAGAAAACAAAACACAAAATTGTTGCCAAGAACAACCAGGATCTTTTAGAGATAACCAAGAACAGAATATGTTTAGTCAACTTAGCTAGCAAGATATATTAGCTTATGAATTGACCTTTGACCATTTCCTAGAAGGCCTCAGTCTCCAGGGTCTGTAAAGAGAATTGGGGAAAGGAAGGGCACCTCTCCTATATTCCTTTGTAACAGAAGTCTATAGAAGGGTCTAGCAACCCATCCTACACCAGGAGAGTAATTTACTTGTACAGGACTCCTTGCTAGGAGTTTTTATTTTCTCAACAATTCCTTTACATGTGACCCATTATTCTACGTCCAAAACATTTTGTGTTTTTTGAGACCTGATTACTCAGGAGGCTGAGATCTGAGGATTGCCATTCAAGGCCACCCCTGGGTCAGAAAATCCCTGTGAGTCTCATCTCCAATTAACAACTCAAAAACCAGAGGTGGAGCTGAGGCTCAAAGTGGTAGAGCACTACTAGCCTTGAGCACAAAAGGTCAGAGACAGTGTTCAGTCCTTGAGTTTAAGTCCCAGGACTGGTACTAAAAAACAAACAAACAACAAAATCAATTCAAAATGGATCTGAAACTTTTTTGTACTTTGCTGTGAAACTTTAGAACTACTAGAGGGAAATACCTGAAGATGTAAACAGAGGCCATGACTTTATGACTAGGACTACCATCTCAAAGAATAAAAAGCGAGGAATGGCAAACTGGAATGCCTCCAATCTCTCTCTTTTCTTTGGATGTGTTTGTCTCTAGTGACTTTGGAATTTAGTTTGTGAATCTGGCACATGCTGTTCTCTAAATCCAGAAAGTTTTGAAGTATTACAGAAAGGAAATAATTAACAAATCAAGTTTATACTATAATTACAAATTACTATTGAACACAAGGTTGAATTTGTCCAGATTGCTATCTGTTGGTAACAGCTATTATGTTTCAATTTCATTCTTTTTTTTTTTTTTTTGTCGGTCATGGGGCTTGAACTCTGGGCCTGGGGGCTGTCCCTCAGCTCTTCAGCTCAAGGCGAGCGCTCTACCACTTGAGCTACAGCGTCACTTCCGGTTTTCTGATGGTATATTGGAGATAGGAGTCTCCTAGTCTCTCCTGCCCGGGCTGGCTTTGAACCACGATCCTCACATCTCAGCCTCCTGAGTATCTAGGATTACAGGCGTGAGCCACCAGCACCTGGCCGTCAATTTCATTCTTAACAGGAACCAATAGTAATTTTTTAGGCAGGTTCACTGCAGATTTATAATAGCTTCTAAAGAGCTAATAGATATGTCCCTTTCATAAAAAAGGAAGGGGATAAGCTACGGGCCCATTATGCGACTGATTATTCTGATAGCAAAACTGTTTAAGAACACAACACAAAAAGATCAACACTTCTGATGAACATAGACATGAAAACTTTTTAATTTTGCATTTCTTTATATTAATTATAAAAGGAGGTTTACATTTTTGTACATCCACATATTTACCTTCCTTCCTTTTCTTTCATTTCTTTCCCTCCCTTCCATCCTTTGCACTGTCTTTCTCCCTTCCTTTTTCTCTATCTCTCTCTCTTTATTCTTTCTTTGTATATCCCTTCTCTCTGCCTTTTAATCTCCCCTTCTTTTTACTTCCCTCCAACTCTCACTGCCTCTCCCCACCCTCCCTTCCTTCTTTCCTTTGCGGTCTCCCTGCCTATCTCTCCCTCCTCTTTCTTTCTTTCTTTCTTTCTTTCTTTCTTTCTTTCTTTCTTTCTTTCTTTCTTTCTTTCTTTCTTTCTTTCTTTCCTTCCTTCCTTCTTTCTTTCTTTGTATCTCCCCTTTCTCTTTTCCTTGCAATCTCTCTTTCTTTTTATTTCTCTCCAACTCTCTCTTTCCCTTTCCCGGCCCTTCTACTTCTAGCCTTCCTGCCCACAATGATTTCAACAGGTTTTCTCCAGGACACCCTTCTGTTATGAGGTACAACCTCCCCAAAGCTCTGAAGCAGTATAACTGTAAGGTAAAATAAAGTAGGCCCCCAATGAATGATGCCACCACTGTGGAATCCAGGCAGGAAGAGAAGTTACTTATTCCAAATTGCCTGCCCCATATGCATGGTGGAGAAGCACAGGGCTGAAAAGGGGCCTGCCACCACAGGGCCAGGACTTATCTAGGCCAGGGGACTGGGGGGCAGGGGAAGATGTGGCCAGGAGTGGGAAAGGTGTAGAAACTCTGGATTTGGATAAGAACTCAAGGCCTGGGTCTCACTCACATTCTAAAAGTAGGCATGACCTCGGCAGCCCAGGATGTGACCTCAGAGGTCAGATACTACCAAGTATTCCAGTTACCTAGGTAACACAGACACTGGGCGGAGGATTATGCAGGGGGGTGGGGGGAGATGTCTGCACAGGGCCTGAAGAGTCAAGGGTCTATGGACTGAAAGCCCTGAATAACACTTTGCCCCTTTTCAGTGTGCTTTCCCAGGTGCTTTGTCACAGCCACACAAAGCTGAATTAACGGCACCTCACCTGTAAAAACAATATATAGCTACAAAAGTGTTTCCTATCAGGATTCCTTTCAAGACATTCCAGTTTCCTTCAACTGTCTGATTCTGATTAAACTAGCTATTATATAGACAGTAGTTCAGTGTCAAACATTTAAATGTGATCCATGTTTTCTAATATGTCGATTCATTAAAAAAAATGTACTAGTATGTGGGAAGAATACTGATTTTGTTTTTCCTTTTTCTTGCTCTTTCAGTAGATCTAGGACAATTACCAGAATTGCTTAAAACTGTGTTACTTTGATGACGGTATCTTCCTGCTTTGCTTGTCTTGAGCCTTTCCTCCTGGAAAAGATACAAGAGAAACAGCAAGGCCACATGTAAATGAAAAGACACCAAGAAAACACATATCTCATGCCTTCGTTAGGAAAAGCTTATCTTTCATTTCTCGGCATTGGCCATATCAATGCCTTGCCTAAATATTCGAAACCAGTCTCTCTGGAAGTATTTGCAAAGGTAGTTCTGGTCATTTCTACTACAAATTGTATACATTTTCACATAGTCCAAGAGGAGTGGGGTGTGTGGGGAAATTGGGATGTATACCAAGGTCAAAATCCTCCTCATTCTTCACTTTTAAAACCTTTATAGCTGAGTGCTGGTGGTTCATGCCTATAATCCTACCTACCCAGGAGGATGAGATCTGAGGATCGCATTTCAAAGCCAGCCTGGGCAGGAAAGTTGTTGAGACCCTTAGCTCCAATTAACTACCAGAAAACTGGAAGTGGTGCTGTGGCTCAATGTAGTAGAGTGCAAATCTTGAGCAAAAGAGTTCATGGACAGTGTCAAGACCCTGAGTTCAAGCACAAGAACAAAGAAACCCTTTATTTACCACTCCCTTCTTCTCTTTTGTGAATACCTTCATTCACAATGAATCGCACAGACAACACAATTACACTTTTCCCCAACTCTACATAGTCACTTGCCAGAGGTTTTCTAGAGCTTTCTGTGATCTGCCCCAAGTGATGGAGCAGATCTGAAGCTACAGGAAATGCTGACTGCAAGCATCTTATCACCACTTGCTAGGATGAGGGGTTCCAGTGTCTAGAAGGTTCTATAGGGTGCTAATGTTTGTTATCTGCTGAATGTACCATATTTAGTGTGAGAAAAGCAACCTCTGCAATCACACTAAAATGTCTCCATCTTATAACCAGTCACCATCTTATAACCAGTCACCATTATATACTAATATATTCTGGAATTATTTACTTGTTCATTTCAATTGTAACTTCCTTCTGTTTGTAAACAGCCAGCAATGTCAAAAGTAGGAGTCCTTACCAATGGGGCTGAAGAGTAGACATTCTTCCTTAACGTGGGAACTCTGTGCTGACTTACCAGCCTCCTCCAACTGTGCCCATCAGCAGTGTCCCTATTCCCAACCCTATTTCCAGCCAGCTGTGATGAGAACAATGTATACCTTTGCCCATTCCCTAGCAGCGTTCTTTCACTGATGCCTAGAGTGTTCTCTAACTTCCTGTATTTATTACCCCATCACCCTGGTAACCGATTGTAAAGAAAATGTGAGCCTGACTCCTTAGCAAAAAGGAGAAGGGGCAGCATTACCCTTTGGGTTAGGCCAAACTGAGCTGGCCACTCTGCCCAGGGCACCGGCCTAGCTCTGGGGAGAGTGGCAGATCACCCTTGTACACAAAAGTAAAATGCCTTGACAAACTCTATCTTCTGGCTATCTATTCATTTTGTGACACTGGAGGGGTGTGCTTCCAACACTAAATGGATAGGGTCATATTGGGATGTATAGGGGAGAAGGAAATTTCCCTTACTTAGTACTTGTCTTGCTGTTACGCTCTGTGTAATCTAGAAAGCCTCCTAACACAAAACACATAAATGGATAAGATGAAACTAAACCATAATAGATATGATACTTCCTGTACCAATGGCACTGACTGGTTAGAAAGAGCCTCTCTAGGTCTCTTGGGAAACCATGGCCCTCAATGGTGTTTGACCTTCCTCTTCCCAGACCCATAGCACAGGACTTCCTGAGGAACACCCAGAAGTTTAACTCACTCATTTTCCACATCTTGGATGAAGTCGGGCAGTGGTTGGTTCCTGGTTTCAGGAAGGAGGAGGACTATAAAGCCACCAAGAACAGAGAAGGCACCATAGATGATCCAGGGCAAGGGAGCAGAATAAACTGCGAGAATCATCAACAGGGGAGCCAGTGAGGACCCAAGGTTACCAGCAAATCCAATGATTCCTAAAGCTGTGGCCCTTAGAGCACAAAGCACAATACAGAAATAACATGTTAGAAATACTCATGTGGACTGTGGCACTTTGTGAATTTCTTATGTTATGGGATTGAGGAAGCAGTGTATTTAGACATATGGAGATTGTGGACTGACTCTAGCCTTTGAAATTCCTGTTGCTTTGCTAGCATTTCCTCACAGCATACATAGACATCTGTGTATCATTTAGCAATGCCATTCTTCATGGCATCTACTTTTAAGTGATTCCAAGGATTAAAGGAGTAGGGCAGCAATGGCTCATGCCTCTAATCCTAGTTACTTAGGAACATGACTCAAGGCCAGCTTGGGCAGAAAAGTCCACATGAGACTCTTCTCTCCAATTAACCACACAAAACTGGAAGTGGCACTGTGGCTCAAGGGTAGAGCCTAAGCCTTGAGCACAAAGAGGCTCAAGGACAGTGCCCAGGCCTGGAGTTCAAGCCCAACAACTGACCAAAAAAAAAATCTAAACAACAGCAAGATTGCAAGAGGCCTAGAGGAACGATACATTCAGTGGATTTCACAGTACCTCGGCAAAAGTAAGCTTTCACTCAACTGTGGCTGGAATTGTTTTCATTGCAATGATTTGCCTTTGCAAAATATCCCGTTCTTTTACTTATTTATTTTTTAACTTAGTTTGAAGAATGAAGGTGCTGAGAAAGGTCTGATCCTAACAGCAAACAGATGAGGTTCTGTACCTGATTACGGTGGGGACTAGTTCCTGTCCATGGGTTACAGAACAAGTAGTGGTAGCGTATAGAAGTCCTCTTCCCAGAGTTGAGAGAACCAGACGGAGGGTTTGCATTTCTGGAGAAGAAGAACCAGAGAGAGTCAGGAAGTCCCAGCTGCCACAATCAGCATTCCCTGCTCACAATGACAAACACCTTGATTGGAATTGTGTACAGCGTTAAAGTGTATCACAGAGGAACTAAACAGAGGCAGAGTTCCTGCAGTGGATAACAAGTGAGAAATGTGCCTTGTCTACACAGTTTGGTTTAGGATGGATCACTGATTCTGAACGATTGTACTCAGTCTCCTTGCATCTCTGACATTTGCTAAAGAGGGACAGAGGTTGACGAATTGAAGCACAGTTCACTTTTCTCTTTTCTGCCCAGTGTCTCCTCTGCCCTTCAAGCATAATGTTGAACTGTCATGTGAGAAACTGCTGAGGGTGTGTGCAGGATCTATCTTGGCCCTCAAGGAGTTTACAGCCATGACCCATGTGCCCACAACCCGGGGTTAGTACTGTGCAAGTCCTACACGGATGGAAAGCCTGGAGAGTAGCTAGACCTATATTATGTGTCAAGAATCTTGAGTAAAGGCTTCTTTTAGTAAGAATTTCAGATTTTAGAAACAATGGATGGAAATTTCATAGTTTTCTTCACAAAAGGAGAGCATGAGACATTGGAGTCATTAATGAGGCAAAGCAGCACACTGAAGTCCAGGCTGACATGTAAGAGGATCTGAGCCTATCAGTTTTGGGATTTTACAAAACACACTACTATTCTATGTGTTCAGAAAAACATGGTGACCACCTGCACTTTTCTTTCTCATTACATATGTCCACTTGATTTTGTAAAATTGACTCTAAGGTAGTCTGAGGTGATCCATAACTGTGACTTGTATTTCTTCTTTATTTGTAGACAAGTAGTATCTACTTTATCACGAAATAATTCTGCAAACTGAATTTACATAAATAGTGCCCTGTGATGATATTCATAAGTGGATAAACAGAGTTTAGGAAATATGAATTGTCAATCAAGAGCAAGTAAGAAGACAGAGCTGGACAGAGGAAGGGACAGTGTAGTGTGGTCTTAGTAGGACCCAAATACAAGATGTAGACCTAATATGTCTATTGCTGGCCTAGAGGAAAGCTGGCAGAAATGTCAGCTGTACCTACATACATATCAGCTGTAATGAAGGAAATCTCTCCCTGCTGTTGAATGTCAGAATGTCAGCTAAATGCCTAGATTGGTCGCTGGGAATTGTTGGAACTCTATTTTTACAATTACAGAAATACATCATCTAGGAACCCTTGAGAAAATTGGTTAGATATTTCTTATCTACTCTGTGTGTTTTCCTTACCTTGAGGCACCAACGCAGTAGCCAGAATGAAGGTCCCCATAAAGGACATGAAAAGAAATTGACTTATTCGACGGCCCAGGTGATTCAGTGCAATAAGTGTTATACAATTAGCTGGGATGCTCTGGGCACCAAAGAGAATCTGCAGCAGAAAAGTATTACTTCCCAAGTTCTGGAGGTTGAGTATTAAGCCATAAGTGAGCAAGTTTATTACAAATCTGTAATGAACAGAGAGTAAAACATATAAAGTTTACAGACTATTGATTACAGCAACATAAGTGCAGATAGTCAGTTTTTGAAAACCAATGAAGGTATAATTTTTTATCAAAGTATTTCCTTGCATGTGGTTATCATTTTTATAAATATAATAATGCTTATTAGTACTGTTATTATTTTCCAGTTTGGGAGCTTGAACTCAGGAACTGGGCAATATTATTGGGTTTTCCTTTTCTTTCCTCTCTGAAAGCTGGAGCTTTGACACTTCAGCCACAGCTCTACTTCTGGCTTTTTGGCTAATCGGAGATAAGAACGTGCCCAGGTTGGCTTTGAACTGTGATCTCAGCCTCCTGAGTTGTTAGGATACTGAGTTGCTCGTGCTCAGCTACTAGTGAGTATTTTTTTAAAATCATCATAAAGTAGGTGTATGCTGATAGAGCCCTTCATTGTTGTTAACCATTTTGGAGAGCAAAGGGCAGTATTGAGGACCAGATGGATATTTTTACTTTATATTGTTCTAAGTGAATGGCTTAAGCTTATACATATAAATATTTGTTAAAATATCTATATCTCTATATATCTGTATATAATCACTTATCTGTTGAAAAATTAACCATCAGTAATCGAAACTAAGCAACAGAAAAACTGAGAATCAAAATCTAGTGACAATCTCTGGTGACAAGCATAATATGTCATATGATAAACATAAACATGAACATAATATGTTATCATGTTTATGTAATCATGATAAATGTAAATAGTTTTATATTGGTGTTCTAAAAACCTTTGGGTATACCTAGCCATAGCAATTGTGGGCATGTTGCCCCTGCCTTTTAGCTCTAAATCGACCACTCCCAAACATTGAGCCATTGAACAGGAGAAATACAAATCACACCTCTGGAAATGAGAACAGTGAGAAGCCTACCTCACAAAGGCCAAGAGACAGATCCGCTTACGCAGGGCGGGAGCATGGAGCAGGTCGCGCAGAGAAGGTTTTTTCTTTGCCACCTCTAGCTCCTCCTTCATGGTGGCTCTCACCACCTTCAACCACAAGAACAGAAACTCTTCAGTTGTCAGAAACTGGTGGGCATTAGAGGGAGCACCAGGCTCTCACAAAGGACAAATTCAATGCAAAGCCTTTCTGTGCAGTGGGAAAATGTAGACATCAAAAAATAAATGGCAACCAGTTGTTTAAGAATACAGGTGAACCTGTTGCAACAATGAGAAGTACAAGTTGTCATGTCAAAAACAAGCTTTACAATGTCCATTGGGGGGGTGGGGGAAAGGCGGGGAAGGAGAAGGATTGGGATTGGGGGGGAGGGGGGAGGTTGGGAAGGGATGGGAAGGGTAAACAAAGGAGGAGGCTGCAATGCTTGGTAAGAAATGTACGCATTATCATGCCCATGTAATCGTAACTCCTCTGTACAGTATGTTCACAAATAAAATTAAATTAAATTAAAAAAAAATGGCAGATGGAAAATAATGGCTCACATCTGTAATCCTAGCTCCTCAGGAAACTGAGATCTAAAGATCATGATCAAAGACAGCTAGAGCAGGAAAGTCCCTGTGAGACTCTTATCTCCAATTAACCATTTAAAAAGTGGAAGTGGAGCGGTGGCCTAAAGCAGTGGAGAGCTAGCCTTGAGTAAAACAGCCCAAGGACAGAGCTCAAGGCCTGAGTTCAAGTCCCTTAAGTGAAAAATAATTCAGTACAGTTTCCACACACACACAGACACACACACACAGACACAGACACACACGCACACACACACACACACACACACACACACACACACACACACACACACACACACACACACACACACACACACACACACACACACACACACACACAAATGTCAGGCATAAAAGTGGCAAGAAGGGTAACACAGAGGGTAAAGGAAGCTCAAGGAACTTCTCCAGTGAGGAAAAACTAATCAGGAGAGAAAAGGAGGTTGAAATTTGAGGATCACAGTTTAAAGCCAGTCCAGGCAGGAAACACTGTGAGACTCTTATCTCCAATAAACCACCAGAAGACTAGACGAGGCTCAAGAGTTAGAGTGCTAACCTTGAGCTGAAGAGCTGAGGGACAGCGCCCAGGCCCAGAGTTCAAGCCCCATGACTGACAAAAAAGAAAAGAAAAGAAAACAAAAAGAAGAGTATGTTAGAGAAAAATATGAAGAATGAAACTTTATAGTCCAGTGTTCAATACACACTTGTTAAGTACGAGGATGTGAAAAATAAACTTGATTTTCTACTGTTGCCTGTTGTAGAAATCCTTATATCTTTCAGTTTGGGGAAAAAAAGAATAATTTTCTGAGGGGTATTATTGCAGATGTGAGTGTATATCAGTACTATTTCCAGTAGTGCTCAGGGCTCTTATTAGTTAATGCTTGCTACAAAATATTAGCTACATTGCCATCCCACCTCTACAAATAAAACAGTTAAATCATGGAGAGAATATCTGATGAGGCACTGTAAAGAAAAGATACTATCCTAAATTAGATTTTTACACTATCAGGAATGACTTCTTGAGCTGGGCATAGTAATACTAGTTACTTAGGAGTCATAGATTTATTTACAGGATCATAATTTCTGGGCATCTTAGGAAGAAAAGCCCATGAGACTGAATCTTGAAGACAATCCGCAAAAAGCCAGGTTGCAGGGTAGCCCAAGTGGTAGACAGAAGAAGGGAGTATGCCAAAGAAGCATGAAGCACTGAGTTCTAACCCTACCACCATCAAACACTTCCAGCTTGTAGCCCAACAGCCTCTTCAACAAAGTATTGGGCCTAAATTCATTAGGGAGGAGTCATGGTGGTATCTTCCCATCTGGGCTTGAAAGCCCTCGACTGTTATTATTATTATTATTATTATTATTTTCAGAATGGGCTCCAAGGACACCTTAAACCTGGGCCATCTGTTGGCTCCAGAGAATATGAGTCCGGCCTTCAAACACATCCAATATCAGAATAACATATCAAGGTATGCTGGGGTTATTTTGTATTGTTTACTCAATTAAAAATTGAGATATTAAAGTATTTCAGATGATAGATTTCAACTAATTAAAAGGAAAGACCATTGTTTGCATTGTAATTATCTAAATTTACATTTGAATTGTAATTTATCTTAAAGCAGGTTCTTTATGTTTTCCTCTATTAGTTTCAAATTTATGGGTTTACATTAACATCTTTAATCTACTATGTGTGTGTGTGTGTGTGTGAGACAGAGAGAGAGAGACAGAGAGACAGAGAGACAGAGACATAGAGAGAGAGAGAGTCCTAAAGCTTGAAATAAAAGCCTGGGTGTTGTTCTTGAGCTTCTTTGTTCACAGCTAGTGCTCTACCACTTACGTTACAACTCCAATTGTGGCATTTTGATGATTACTTGTAGATAAAAAGTCTCATAGACTGGGCTGGTTTGAATCACAATCCATAGATCTTAGTCTCCTGAGTAACTAAGATTAAAGGGATGAGCCATTGATGTCCAGCATCTTTTTATTTTGTGTGTGTGTGTGTGTGTGTGTGTGTGTGTGTGTGTGTGTGTGTGTGTGTGTGTGCGCGCGCACATGTACCTACCTGTCCTGTGATTCAACTCAAGGCCTGAGTGCTGTGTCTGAGCTTTTTTTCCTCAAGGATAGCATTCTACCATTTTGAGCTATAGCACCTCTTCTGGTTTTCTGGTGGTTAATTTGAAAGAAGTCTCATGGACTTTCTTGCCTGGGCTGGCTTTGAACCTGGATCTTCAGATCTTAGCCTCCTGAGTAGCTAGTTAGGATTACAAGTGTGAGCCACCAATGCCTGGAGGTCATGATTATTTCATTCCTGGTTTTAGAGGATTTGATTTTATTGATTATAGGTCTATCATGCATTGCTTTTAGTATATTGAAGGGGAAACTATATTTCTACTCTCTTTGGGGATTCTTTCAGAAAAGGATATTAGATTTTGTCAGAGGCTTTTTTCCCAAGTGGAGATATCTATGTTACAATGCATTTGATTATGCCCTTTATTATATTTATCAATTCAAACTTATCTAGCCATTCTTACATTTTGAAATGAAGCCTATTTGATGACAATTTATCATGTTGTAAATTGTTTCTCAATTTGGTTTGCAAGAATTTTTTTGTGTGCCAGTACTAAGGCTTGAACTCAGGGGTACTACCCTTTAGCATGTTTGCTCAAGGCTAGGGCTCTACCATTGGAACCCTGACTATTTGGTGGTTAATTAGAGATAAGAGTCTCACAGCTTTCCTGCCTGGGATGGCTTGGAACCTCAGCCCTCAGATCTCAGCCTCTTGATTGGCTAGGATGACAGTCATGGGCCACTGGTACCTAGCTACAAGAATTTTATTGACAAGTTTTCATCTATACTCATCATGGACATTTCCCTGTAGTATTTCTTTTGTTTTATGCCCTTATCTATTTAAATCAGAGCAATATAAAATATGTAAAATAAACTTGAAGGTAATAATTTGTATTTTATGAAATAGTTTCGGGAATATTGATGTTAGTTTTTTAATGAGTGCATACAATGAAATAGTGACTCTATTCACTTGGGCTTTATTTTGTTGGGAGTTTTTTTTTCACTCTTTGATAATTCTTGCTCATTATTGATCCATTTAGGTTCATTAGTTTAATTTTGGTTCTGCCATATGCATCTAGAAATTGATCTTTTTGTTGTTGTTGTTGGTCATGGAACTTGAGCTCTGGGCATGGGCACTGTCCCTCCACTCTTCAGCTCAAGGCTAGCACTCTACTGCTTGAGCCCGGTTTTCTGGTGGTTTATTGGAGATAAAAAAGTTTCATGGTTTTTCCTGCCCAGGCTGGCTTTGAACCGTGATGCTCAGATCTCAGCCTCCTGAGTAGCTAGGATTAGAGGCATGAGCCACAGCATTTTTGTCTCTAATTTTTTAATGTGTTTTCTCATTTTTTTTGTGGTCAGTTTGCTCAAGCGTCTGTCAACGAACCAAAACGGTGTTTCATCTGTCCCTTCATATATTTATTGCTTCCATTTAATTAATTTTATCTCTGATCATGATTCTTTCTATATTTCTACTAATTTTGGAACTGGTCTGTTCTTGTTTTCCCAAGACATTGAACTTCTTCAACAGGTTATTCCTGATTTCCCTGAATTTTTACTGAAGGCATTCATAAGTGTGAATTTCATTTATATAATGACTTGATATTTCTTTTTCTTTCTTTCTTTCTTTTTGTTGGTTGTGGGGCTCCAACTCTGGACCTGTATGCTGTCCCTCAGCTCTTCAGCTCAAGGCGAGTGCTCTACCCCTTGAGCAACAGTGCCACTTCTGGATTTCAGATTGGTTTACTAGAGTCTCATGGACTTTCCTACCTGGGCTGGCTTTGAACTATGATCCTCGGATCTCAGCCTCCTCAGTAGTTAGGATTACAGGCGTAAGCCACCGGCGCCTGGCTACGACATTTCTTTTCTTGAAGCCCTCAATATTTTTTCCTTGTTTTGTTTATGTAACACCTTTAATTATACTATGATATGGGAAGTTCTTTTCTTGTCATGTCTGTTTGGTGTCCTAAAAGCCCTTTGCCCATTGATAACCATCCTACCCAAAACTGGTATGTCTTGGAATTGTTTTATTAAGTGTGTTCTGTGGTTTCAACTTGCACATCTTCTCCTTGTTATATGCTCATGATTTGTTGTTTGGCCTTTAAATGGAGTTCTTGTATGTTGTGTGTTTTTCTTTATTGTTGTCCAATGACCTCAAGGTACGAACTTATCTACAAGACCTGGAAATCTGTATTCTTCTGATCCAATTTGTATGGAGGCTCTTAAATGGGTTTCTTATTTGTCTTCATAAGACAAATTTGAAGCTGTTTCAGAATTATTACTTTATTACATTCATTTTGTAGATGATTTGTTTTCCTTCTTTCAAGGAATTATTTATTCATGTTCTCTTTTGATTCATTCAGATGTTTATTTGGATGCTCTTTCATTTCTTTTGATCATTTCATTTCTTTTAATCATTCTTGTGAACTTTTAGTCTTGGATTCTATCACTTCCCTGGCATTATTGTGAGTTGGTTGACTTTTGGAGGCTTCATGTTGACAATTTTTCATATTTCTAATTTTTTCTGCTTTGTGATGTGCATTTTTGTCCATATTAGATTGGAAGTTTTTATATCCACTAAGTTTTTCAGTTGACATATTTTCAATGACTGGGCAGGGAGTGATAGCAGGTTTCAGGTATAATTTTTTACTATTGAACTGGTGATGTTGCTCATTAGCTGCTCATTTGCTCCAAGTGGTAAAGGACCCAATTCTAGTGAGAGGCGAGAGAATTATCTGCTGTAACAACTACAAGTGACAGATATACCCAATAGGGAAACACAATGTTAAGTAATTAAGGGGGAAAAAAGCAAAGACATTAAGACTACAAATATACCAAATAAGGGTAGGAAAGGAAGGAAATTAGGAGGAATTACAGTACTCAGTAGTGTAAGAAATACTGAGAAATAAAAACGGCAACAGATAAGCAAGTGATGTTGGCCTAGGTCTGTCATTGTAGCTACTCAGGAGGCTGAGATCTCAAAATCAAGCCTGCCCTGGAAGGATAGTTGGTAAGACATTTATTTCCAATTAACCATCAGAAAACACCAAGTGTACCTGTGGTTTAAAGTGGTGCAGTACTAAACTTGAGCAGAAGAACTCAGGGATAGCATTCAGGTCCTGATTTCCAGCCCCACAACTGAGAAAAAAAAAGCCACTGATGTGCGAAATGTACTTGGAAGAAGGAAATGTAAGTAGAGAGACAAATGCAATAAGAATAAAGTGACAATGAAAACAAAGGAATAATAAAACTTAGCAAACAATGCATAACTATGACAATAAAGAGTTGTAAGAGGGTAAAATAAAAATAAGAAATAGAGAAAGAAAAACATGTAAAGAAATAAAAATGAGGGATGGGAAGGGGGCTCAGTGGTAGAGCGTTTGCCTTGCATGTTCGAGGCCCTGGGTTCGATTCTTCAGCACCACATAAGAAAAAAGCAGGAAGTGGCACTGTGGCTCAAGAGGTAGAGTGCTAGCTTTGAGCTGAATAGCTGAGGGACAGCTCCCAGGGCCAGAGTTCAGGCCCCAAGACCAGAACCACCCCAACCCCCCCAAAAAAAATGAAAATGAAGGAAGGAGAGGAAAAAGAAGGAAGAAGAGGGGATATAGATCTCTCTATATTAACATATAATATGTATCTATGTTTAAAAATTTGGAACACACATATATTAATCCACACACCATTGGCCTGTGACGATAATCCTATTCAGGAAACAAAAATCAGAGGGTCAAGGTTAGGAAAGTCTGTGAGACCATCATCTCCACTTAACCACACACACACAAAAAAAAGGAAAAAAGAAAAAAAATAGGAGCCAGAAGTGGAGCTGTGGCTCAAGTGATAAAGTGTTAGCAGAAAGCTCAGGAAACAGTACTCAGGCCCTGAGTTCAAGCCCAGGACCAGCTTACACATAAAATAACAAAGCGATCAAGAAAAAGGAGGAAGAAACAGAAAGGAAAAATTTGATGAAGAATTCATTAGACTTCCAGGCCCCTAAGGATGCCAATCTCATGAGCCACAGAGCAATGTCTTCATTAGTACCAACTGTTCGTCCTTCCTTCCTTTCTTCCTTCCTTCCTTCCTTCCTTCCTTCCTTTCTTCCTCCCTCCCTCCGTCCCTCCCTCCCTGCCTTCCTTCCTTTCTTCCTCCCCTTTTGTCAGATATGGGGCTTGAATTCTGGGCCTGGGTGCTGTCCCTCAGCTCTTCAGCTCAAGGCTAATGCTCTACCACTTAAACCACTATACCACTTCTGGGTTTCTGGGGATTTATTAGAGATAAGAGTCTCACAGATTTTCCTGTCCGGTCTAGCTTTGAGCCCTGATCCTCAGACCTCAGCTTCCTGAGTAGCTAGGATTACAGGCATCAGCCACCAGCTCCTGGCCCAACTGTTATTTCTTTGCTTGGTGAGGTCAGTATGTGTGCTACTTCAGCTTCCTGTATTTTCTACCAACCAGAGTGTGTGGTTATAGGGAAACTGAGCTGTACACCAGAGATGCAGAATGCCCCATGGGATGAGCTCTAGCCTGCAGTGTGTCCTCCTCCCAGCCCACTGCCCAGATGGGAAGCAATTTGTACCACCCAGTACAACTTTGACTAGCTTCCAATCCCGCAGAGCTCCCCGCCTCTCTGGCTTTCCTGTGCAGCTATGTTAGATTTCCCAGTCAGCACACAAATAAACAACAGCCCCCCCCCCACAATCCTTGCTGTGTTCTCTCAGACCAAATGATGGGGGGGGGTTGAGATGTCCACACAAGGTCTTAGACAATGGCTCTCTGCCGTTGGGTTGTAACCAAATGCCTGGGAGATGAGAGAATTTTCTTTTTTGGGGGTCCGATTGTCTTTTTTTTTTTCATTTTACTTATGTGGTGCTGAGGAATCGAACCCAGGGACTCAGGCATGAAAGGCAAGTGCTCTACCACTGAGCCATCTTCCCAGCCCCGAGATGAGAGAATTTTCTAAGTGTGTGTTTGCTATGCAGATTTCAGGACCTCTGTCCATATTACTGTTTATTTAGCCCAGTTTTAAATAACTGTTGTTCTTTTTCTTCTGTTTCCTCCTTCTGCTCCCCCATTCTGCCAAGACCTCTTTCCCATTCTGTTCTCAAAGATTCTCTGTGGCTTTTTTCAAAAAATAAGATACACTGCCCCTGAGCATTTTCCCTCAAAGCTAGTGTTCTACCACTTTGAGACACAGCAGCACTGCTGGTCAATTAGCTGGGGGCCAATTAGCAGCTTTGAATGATTCCATAATCAATACATGTATATTTATTCAGAATACAAAGGCTAAATGTTTACATATATATTATTACATTGTAATACTTAAAAAACAAACAAGGTTATCTTTCAATTAAACATTGAATTATGTTGGAGGGTGAAGTTGTTCAGAGGACATCAGGGGCAGGTAGGAAAATAGCTCAAGGAAGCATCCCATATACAACTGCATTTAACTCGAAACATCTTAACTGAATTAAATAAATGTAACAATAAAATTCTGTGGTGGGTGTTTCATAAATTACATTCAGGAGAAAGGAATCAAGAGTCAGAGTGCTTTTAACTTCTTTCAAATAAGAATATACATGTTGGGGCTGGGATGTAGCTCAGTGGCAAAGCGCTTGCCTAGCAAGTGCAACGTCCTGGGTTCGATCCCCAGTACCAAAAAAGAAAAGACAAAAAAAAAAGAAAGGAAAAAGAATATACATGTCCAACGCTTTTAGCACAGTTCATCTTTGTCACTAAGGAGTACACATGTTGGGCTATGTCTTCCCTGTGTCTTATAACCAACAGCCATCTCACTCACCTCCACAGTTAGCTTGTCTCTATAATTCTTCATTCCATTTATGCGCGCAGCTCTCCACAGCTCCTTTAAGGCTTCCTGGGGTTTGTTGGTGCTAATCAGCCACCGAGCAGACTCTGCCAGACACCTGACCAAAGACGATGATGGAAATGTAGTCAACTCTCACACGCTCACTTTCACTCCCCCTTCAACCTTCAGATTCCTTTCTCCTTCATTCTCATCCCTTCCATTTATTCAGGTGGACCAAGAACTAGCATCATGCGTCATGTGGCATCATACCTCGGGAAACAGGAAATGACCTCTGCACATGATACTCTGGGCTTCCTTGAATGTAGGCCTGGAGTCATGCTGACTCTATGGTGAGTTCTGTGAAAATTGACTACCCAGCTCACAGAGCTGGTGTATGAGGGACACTCATATTTCCCTGAAATACAGATACCCCAATTAATTATTATTAATTTTTACTAAATGTCTCATTCAGATGGGAGCCAGTTCTGATCCTCATGGCTGTGGTAACTTTTGGAACACCAGCAAGATAAACCGGCCTTAGTTTAATGAGGGCACAGAATTACAAAGATTTGTGGAGGACAAATGTCACAATGGATGAGTTTGCTAAAGGACACATGCTGTTTCTCTGGATTTTGCTCACAGTATTAATGAAATCTACAGTTACTGCTGAGGATCACTCCTAACTCAACAGGCTTTCTGTCCTGAATTATAGCCCTTTTTAACTCTCTCAAGTCTTTTTAAAGAGAGGAAAGGAAGAGGATCCAAAAACAAAGGATGTAAGTTGTCCATTCTGCCTATGGTTTTCAACTGAGGAATCCATATTGCTCCATAATTGAACAGCACTAGAGGGACATTTGCGTCTCAATTCTGTCACCTAATATCACCTCCAAAGACAATAACCATTGTGTTTTTTTTCCCCAAACCACACATACAAATGCAAACCATAGACAAAGAAATACCATCTTCAAATATTTTCCCCATGAAGGAAAATACATTTGCAAAAGTTTTATTACCATCTTACCAATTAAGTCTACTGGCAAGGACAGCCAAGAAGATCTGTAACATTCAGGAGATGATTCATAGCCACTTTTGGGTCATAGAAATGCTTATTCTAGTAATTAGAGTAAACACATTCACATTTGAAATTCAAATAGACTATACTATTTTTTATAACGATACTGAATTTTGTATGTGCTTACACTAAAATGTTTTAATCTCTAATTTGAATATTGTGAGATATATTTTATCTAGTACAGAAACCTCCTGTATTTATTTTTTTAATTTTTCTGATTATGTGTTATTGAAGAATTGAACCCAGGGCCTGATAAATGCTAGTCAAGCACTCTACCACTAAGCCTCAATCTTAGTCCTAGAACCCTCTTTTAAACAAGAATTTCATCTCATAAATAATTTTTAGTATGACTGCATCTGTTGCAATTTGCTGACATAGTAACTTCAAACATAATTCAATTTCCTCAATTTTACCTAACAATTCTTTTTGTCCCGTTGCTCAAGTCAGACATTGCTATGAGTAAGGAGAGCACAATATCAGAAGTTGATCAAGGATCCAAATGAATTTCTTGTGTCCTTCATTCAAGATCTCTTCTAAAAGAAAGCTCATACCTTGTGAATGGAAGTAAGAAGAAGACAGGTATAGACAGCGCAAGCTGAAGGATCTGCCAATTTCGAACAAAATAAGCCAGGCCTCCCAACAATACTTGTCCTAAGCCAGCTGAACATAATAACAAGAGCACCGTCATGGCTTGGAATTTGTGTCCTGTCCATTCTACACCTGAAAGACAGCACCAGTGAATTTTCATTTCAAACCAAACTAGAGTATTAAGTTCACATTCAAGGTGAGGAAAATGCACATGGTGGGAAGACATACTTACTGAGCACTGTACTGTTTGTTAGGATGACTATGATGGATATACCAGCCAGAAAGCGCAGGACAGAGTAAAGGAGGAAGGTGGGAGCAAAGGCTGCGCATGTGTCAGCAATGGCCAAATTCAGCACACAGATGATCATAATTAGCCTCCTTCCAAACCTGAGGAAAAGACAAAGCTTAGATGGTGGGAACTGGAACAGCTGTTGCACAAAGAAACACAAAGTTTCTTAAAACTACAAATAATCAGAAATAACCAACAGCAATGGCTTTGTTGTTGTTCAAGGCTAATGCTAAGCTACTTGAATCACATCTGACTTTTTGTTGGTTAATTGGAGATGTGTGTCATGGACCTTCTTGCCTGCCTAGCTATGAACCACAATTCTCCAAGCCATGGGGATGGCTCTTTGTTGTGTTATGCTGGCTTAGGAGAGATAATCCTGGGAGACCTGGCTAATTGTATTTGACACATCCTTCAGCTGGCACTGTTTATACCCTTTTTTTTTTTTTTTGCTGGCCTTGGGGCTTTAACTCAGGGCCTTTGAGCTGTCCTTGAGCTTCTTTTGCTCAAGGCTAGTATTCTACCACTTTGAGGCACAGTGCCACTTGGATTTTTCTGAGTAGTTTACTAGAGATAAGTGTCTCCTGGCCTTTCCTGCCTGGGCTAGATTTGAATCATGATCCTCAGATCACAGCCTCCTCAGTAGCTAGCATTACAGGCATGAGTCCCTGGCACCTATTGGGTCAGTGATTGCATTCATTAAATTGGTACTTAGGCCAAGTTTCTAAGCAGTTTAGGTTTTTGTTTGTTTGTGTGTTTGCTATGATATTGTCCAGTTGATACTGAGACTAAATTTCTAAGCAGATACTTTTCTTTTGATTTTAGATCTGGTTTCCAACCCCAAATTGCTAGCCTTTGAGAGGGAACCTAGAGGGGGTGTGGTACCTGGGATCCAGCCTGTGTTCCATTCTAGAAGGCACAAGCCAAAACACTGGGCCATTAAGACCAATTTTCTACCCTATAAGACATTTTGGCTTGAGTAGAATATCTAAAGAGAGAAGGAGACATCTCAAGAGACTGTCCTGGCTGGAGCTTGACCGGTGACACCCCAATGGAACCAGATGCTCAAGCAGGGAGTCTAGTGAGGATGTAGGGGGTGGGAGATCCATAGAAGGTGAAAGGGAGTAGTCATGTAGGATGTAGAGGGAAGAAGCCTTGTAAGACATAGGGGCGTGGCTCTGTGGGAAGGAGAAGGGGAAGAGTCTCTTAAGACATAGAGGGCCTGGTTCCATAGGACCATAGGGGATGGAGACAGTAGAAAGGTGTGGTCGCCTAGGTGTAGGGGAGTGTGGTTCTGTGGCACTTAGAGCTTGAGGTCATGTAGACCACAGAGGGAGAGGATTCTGATGAGTGTTAAAACCCTTAGGAATGGCTGATGCCTGATCCATTCCCAGAGCTTTTCCAAAGTGAGGCTCTATACACAGGTTTGAGGTTTCTTCCTGTTTCTTAAGGGATCCTGGGATGAGAGACTCAAGAAATTTGTTTTTATTCTTGCTCAAATCTGAATTGTACTCTCCTCATTCATTTCTTTGTGTGACTTCAGAAACAGAACAAATAGAGGTAAAATAGAGGAGGCTGAACGAAGTTGGAAAAAAAACCCATACAGATCTTCATATACGTAAACCTGACCTGTGTATACCAAAGACGCTTCTCCCATTGGTAAACAGTAGTTTAACTACGTATTTACACCATCGGAGATAAGTTATAATACTGGAACTTCTAATCCATTTAATACAGGTACTTAAATACATGGACTTAGCCTATCATATTGTCTACACAATAAAGTATCAAAATCAGATGTGGAACTCTAGGACTGTACATTTCTTGACCAAAGCAATGGGAACACTGGGGAAACAACACATGGGAATTTTTCTCATGAGTGGCATCAGAATCATCCTCTGCTGAATTTGGATTTCTTGGTCGTGAACAACATGCCACTTTCAAGAACAGGAAGGAAGAAAGTCTCAGTGCAGAGCAAAGAATGCTCAGAAAATCTGCAGAGGAAAACACTAAACAAGATGAGGAATGAAGAAATATAACAGGGAAAGTCTGTAGAAAAAAGAAAGGAACATGGAGTTCTGACTTTCATAGACTTATAGGAAGTCACAAAACAGTTTCAGTCAAAATGCAAATATGTATAGATTCGCATGTCGATGACTTATACCCATACTTATGGCTGCTCAAGAGGCTGAGATCTGAGAATCACAGTTCAAAGCCTATCCAGCCAGGAGGGTCCATGAGCCTATCTCCACTGAACTTTAAAAAGCCAGAAGGGGAGGTGTGACTCAAGAGTAGAGCACTAACCCTTGAGCAAAAATAATTCTCAGGGATAGCATTCAGGCCCTGAACGCAAATCCCAGTAGTGTCATAAAAAGGCAAGCAAGAAAGCAAGCTATACTTGAGAAACTACACATTAGTTTAGAACAGCATAGGGAAAACACTAGAAGAACCCCTTCTTGACAGGAGGATGATGGAATGCTATGTTAGGTGATAAGGAAATTCAGCCAACAATTTATTATATAAGCATTTTTCCTCATTCAAGATTCTACGTTTAATTTCTAATATTTTTTTGCTTATGATATATCTCAGTGTAGGATATAGACATTACTGACTTAGATTTTATTGAGCCTCTTTGGATTTATATGTGGTTTCCCACTGGTAGGGCGCATTTTCTTCAAATCTCTATCCATTTCTCTCTTCTTCTGAGACTATCATAACATATATGTAGGTCAGCCTCATGCTATACATGAGTCCTTTGTGTGCTAGCCACCTTTAACCTTCTTTCGTGGATTAGCCTTCTTTTCTGTTCCATTTTTTTGGTCAGTCCTGGGTCTTGAAATCAGGGCCTGTACACTGTCCCTGAGATCCTTTTTCTCAAGGCTAGTGCTCTACCACTTGAACCACACAATACCACTTTGGCTTTTTCTGAGTAGTTTACGGAAGATAAGTCTCATGGACTTTCCTGCCCAGGCTGGCTTTGAACCATGATCCTCAGATTTCAGCCCCCTGAGTAGCTAGGATTACAGGTATGAGACACCAGCACCCGACATTAACTGCTTGATCATTTCTACTGCTTTGTTTTTTCATGTCTATGCATGGATTCTTAAACTGGGTCTCAGCTTCCACTGAATCTCTCTAGTGACAATTTTAATCGATTCATTTCAAGTTTTGATCTCAGATTCTAGTACATGCCTCTCTACAATTCTTCCCTTAGTATTGATATTACTACTTTTCATACATTGTTATGTCTTTATGTCTTCATACATCTTCTCACTTATATTTTTGAATATGCTTAAAATACTTGTTTGGAAGTGTTTCTCTAAGAATTTGGATGTCTGTAATTCTTCAGAGACCTTGGGCATAGTTTTCTTTGAGTGGACTGTTTTTCTTCTTTATACATTGTGATCTGGTTGTTTTTGAAAACACTTGGTTAATATGATACATATTTGGGCATGTGGATCCTCTGTCTTTCACATAGTTTTCTCTGTTGGTGTTTGTCTGTGTGTGTGTGCTTCCTATTGTGCAAAGATATAGCATTCTATATTGCCTGTGACTTTACCAGCCTTATTCTGCAGACTACTCCTTGTCATTGTGGGCACTAAAGCCTTTTGTCCTTCTGATCATGTTCATCTAAACTTTTGACACGTGTTTCTTTGAATGTTCAAAGACATTTTTTGGCAGGCTGATTTTTTTTAACATAAGAACTTCTGGCAGACAAATTTACTCTCAGTTGAAGCTTTACCAATGTGTGCATTTAAGATTTTCTTTTTTTGGCTTATTCATGAACTGAGGGCCTGGGCACTGTCTCTGAGCTTCTTTTCTGAAGTTAGCACACTACTACTTGAGCCACAGCACCACTTCTGGCTTTTTCTAAGTAGTTTATTGAAGATAAATCTCACAGACATTCCTGCCTGGACTCTCTTTGAATTGTCATCCTCATATCTCATGCTCCTGAGTAGCTAGGATTACAGGCATGAACCATCAGTGCCCAGCTTCCATGTAAGATCTTCATGTCCTCTAACAGAGAGTACTGTGAACCAGAAACTCACCTGTCTGTTAAATGGCCACATAGTGTATTTCCCAACAAAATCCCAAGTGTCAATATGAATTTACTTATTGAAGTTAGTAACTGAAATTCACACACCAGGTCCCACTGAAAGAGAAGGAAATGAGCACAACAGAGCTTATAGTCTTTCAGTGTAATCTGAGCAAATCTGCCTAACATGACCTACATGTTTGCTTTTTCAACCTAACAAGACTTTTCTCATTTAGGTTAAAACTTAACTGTCTCCAGCAAACTTCCTTTAAATGAATAGGTTTACTATGGAATTGATCCCCTTTAATCCATGTTGACTTCACTGGGAGACCTTAAAGCATTTTCTGAATCCTGACTATCACATTAGATCCTCTAGATGATTCTCCTAAAAGAACATTGTGAGCATATAGATTTGCTCAATCTCCAGGAAGTTGCTAATGTATAAACACATTTGTGTAACATGGGCTGAGTCTAACACTCATAATGAAACACATGAGTTGCTCATGCACAGTATTAATAGTGTCTATTTACTATCTACTGTCAAATTCATTAGACTCATTGTATATGTGTCTTATACTTAATAAAGATACAGTCAATATTGACTAAAAGAAGGAAGAATCACCTTAAAGTGTGGGAAGGATTTGTGTTATTTCTAAACACCCAAATCCTGAACTCCTAAACTGAAAATGAAGCTTCCTACCTTGGTCACGATGGTGGAGACGAAGGAGTTGCTGTCATATACCCAGCCATCCACACAGGGCTCTGTTTCTGCCTCACTCAGGTTCCAGAAGGTGCTGTTCGGGTGGAGGAGCTGCCATTGGGGATGGACAAAGCGCCGGCACTTCTCTGGCCTGAGGTTGGAGTCGAGTGGGATGGAGATTCTCAGGAGGTCCTCCTGGCTGAGGAGCCCAGTGCCATTGTCAGAGAGCGTGCCATTGTCGAGGATGCGCACCCAGCAGCGGTGCTCAGGCACGGCTGCTGTGAAGTTCTCCAAGGCAACATGAGTTGAAGCCAAGATATTACATATTATAAGGAAAGCCAACTGAAGCATCTGGAATCTTCCCAGGCTTCCAACTTGATTCAGAATTTCCTGAAAGGCCATTGGGGCTAAATAAATACCTCCAGTGGGAGGCAAAAGTATAAAATCTAGACTGCTTAAGGAAAATTAGTGCCATTTCACGGGATACATGACGGGAGATTGGTTCTGAACCAACTTTCTTTCTCTTCTGTAGCCAGGCGGTAGAATGAGTATCCTCTCGTGATTATTTTTCAAGTCACAGAAATGTTTGACTGGTTAGCTTTCTCTAATTTTATCTGTTAAAGATCAACTTTCTGGAAAATACTTGTGTCCTCAGCAAAGTTTCACATTCACCTGTGGATATTGATCTCCAGGTTCCCTGTAACAAACCAGAACAGACCAACTATTGATATGTAGTCTTTCACAAATACATAATTTATAACACTCCAAAGTGAAGTGCTTTAAATTTTTATTTTTTATTTTTTTGTTGGCTTGAACTCTGGGCCTGGGTGCTGTCCCTGAGCTCTTCAGCTCAAGGCTAGCACTCTACCACTTGAGCTACTTCGCCACTTCCAGTTTTCTGAGTAGCTCATTAGAGATAAAAGTCTCATGGACTTTTGTGCCCAGGCTGGCTTTGAACCGTGATCTCAGCCTCCTGAATAGCTAGGATTACAGACATGAGCCATCAGCGCCCAGTAAATTTTAAAATAATTTTCAATATTTCTTAAATGGCAGAATATGTTTTGAAAGGACTGAATTTTATTAAAAAGAGCTCATGAAAACAATCTCGAGGTACAATTCTTTCTGTTGAGAAATTAGCAAACAAAAACAACACTGAGTTTCCATTCATCCCATTTGGAATGGCCATCATGAAGAACATAGACAAAACCAAATGCTGGCAAGGAGGTGGGGAAAAGGAACCCTAATACATTGTTAGTAGGAATGTAAACTGGTGTAACCACTCTGGAACACAGTTTGGAGATTCCTAAAAAAATTAAACAGAATTATCCTATGATCCTTTGACAGTACTCTTGGGCCTTTAGCCAGAAGATTACAAATAAGGATACAGGAAAGCAGCATGCACAACCATGTTCATTGCTGCATTATTCAGGAGAACCAAGGTATGGAAACAAGTCCAGATGCCCTCGATGGATGAATGGATCAAGAAAAGATAGCATATATATGCTGTGGAATTTTACTCAAGCATAAGCAAGAATGATATTACATCATTTGCAACAAAATGAACAGATCTGAAAAAAATATGATGAGTGACGTAAGTCAGGTCCAGAGAAACAAAGGGTGCATATTATTTTTCATATATGGAAGCTAGGTCTGATTGGTAAATATTAAGGGAAAACATATGGGATCATATGCACATGTACGCAAACACATAACTAGATTTTCGAGAATGGAAATGGTGGAACGCTTTAGAACCACTAACTCACAGTCTAACACAATGAATACCAGACAGCTAATACTTGAGATGTGTATGGGAGAGGTCAAAGGGAGGGAGGTCGATAAAGTCACACAGGAAGTGGGAGAGAATGCATTCATCATATTTAATGCATATTCTAGAAAACTAGGAAAATTGAGGGGAGGGATGAGGTTGAGAGGGATGAGAGAGAATGATGAAAGGAATATTACTGATCATGATGAATTATACTGAGGAACTGACATCCTGAATCCTTTTATAGTACTAAAGATAATAAAGACATAATTTAAAAAATTCCTTCCCTATTGATAACTTACTTTCTGCATCTGGTCAAACCATATCAAAAATTTTTTTTTGAAATTATGTTTCTCCCCATGTGGTAATATTGGATGATGCCAGAAGTTAGCTAATTCTAACTGCATAGAATTTTTTTTATTAATCGATTCAAATAGTAATTTCAGTTTCTGTTCTAATAGCATTAATAGAGTAAGTTACTGACACACTTTTTGTTTTGTGTAGAGCTTAAATTCAGGGACTCATACTCTCTTTTTTTTGTTGTCCGTCGTGGGGCCTGACCTCTGGGGCTGGGCTGTGTCCCTCAGCTCTTCAGCTCAAGGCTAGCGCTCCACCACTAGACCCATAGCACTACTTCTGGCTCTTTCTGCTTATGTCGTACTGAGGAATCGAACGCATAGCCTCATGCATGCAAGGCTAGCACTCTACCACTGAGTCACCTTCCCAAACCGTTGGCTTTCTTTATATAAATACTTTAATTGTTATTATAAAGGTGATGTACAGAGGTATTACAGTCATGTAAGTCAGGTACAGAGTACATACCTTTTTGGACAATGTCATCTCTTCCCTCACTCTCTCCCAGTTTTTCCCTCCCGTCCCCACACACAAATTGTATCGTTCATTTTCAACATAGCATCTAGTAAGTACCACTGCTGTATTTGTTTACCCTTTGTCCCCCCATTTATGTGCTCCCCCTTATCCTCCCAAATACAGATAAATGAACAAACAAGACAAAAAGAAAACAAAAACAAAGAAAAAACTTTTGTTTTCATTTCTTGGAGTTCATTCAATAAATATTGTTTTATATGATCAGAGGCACATAGGCTCTGTACCTTGTGTTCCCCGCCTAAGAATATCCTCCTTTGATCTCACTGTGTGGCTCAGTATATTTTAGATATATGTAGCTTTTACATATGAGAGAAAACCATTTGTCTCTCTGAGCTTGGTTTACCGCATTTATGATGTATTTTAGGTTCATCCATTCACCTTGCTTTCTTGCTCATGTCTGGTCCTTTTCAACTTGAGCCATGGTTTCCAGTCTAGCCTTTTCTGGCTAATTGGAGGTAAGAGTCTGTCTCATAGTGTTCTACCCAGTCTGACACTGGATTATGATTCTCTACTCTCACTCTCTGGGTAGTTAAGATTACAAGTGGGAACCACTAGCACTTGGCTAAGACACATTTTAAGAAGTTCATAATTTAGTAAGTAATGAAATACATAATTATTCTGTTATAAATATTTTTGCATACATCTATGTATTTATACACATGTATATCTATGTCTGTTTATATTTGTATATACATGTGAGTGTATATTACATGTCTGTATGTATATATGATATTCAATGCAGAATGGACTGGAAAGAGTTGGTGATAAAATACAGTAGAAAATATCATTGAAAAAGACTAAACATCTATTAACAATTATATTTCCATTAGCTAGAATTGTTTTACAAGTAACTCTTTGAAAGGTGTGCATGTGTGTGTGTGTGTTTGTGTGTGTGTGTGTGTGCGCACGTTTTTGTGTGTATGTGCACGTGTGCACGCTGGTCCTGGGGACTGAACTCAGAGTCTAGCTGCTGTTCCTGTCCATGAGCTTTTATAACCCTCAAGGCTAGTGTTTGAATTATAGCTAACTCTGATTTAATAGATTTTTTGTAGAGACTTTGGAATTTAGATTTTATTGTTGTTTCTCCAACCAAGGAAACCTTTGGAGGGGGTTAGGATCAAATCAATACATTTTGGGGTAATTCAAATTCATGAATAACAAGTTATATTTTTAAAATCTTCTTCATTTCATTCATCAGTGTTTCACCAATTTTATCATAGAAGTGCTACCTTTTAGTCAAGTTAATTCCTAAATATCTTATATTTTTACAGCTGTTGCCTTGTTGATTCATTCTTTGGGTAGGTTGTTGCTGGTGTAGAGAAATTGCATTGATTTTTATAGATTGATTTTTTTGTGTCCTTTCACTTAAGAGTAGTGATTTTTAGTTCTCAGAAGATTTAAAAAAATTATGTTTTGTTGTATATAACATTACATCTACAAATAAATACAATTTGACTTTTTGCTTCCCAAACTTGTATTTTTACTTTTCTCTCCTAATTACCCAAGCTATGAATATTCATTTTATGCTAAAGAGGTGAGTGCTCATCTTTTCCACATTTCAGATCTTAAGGGAAAAAAAACTATCAGTGTTTCAAGTTCAATTGGTATTTTATTATATAAATTCTGCTTCATCTGCACTCACTTTACCTACATTGTATTCCTTCTGTACCTAATTTATTGAGAATTAAAAAAATATAATTGTATTATTGTTTGGGCCTCGGACAGAGGCATTACTATTTTATAAGTCAGGTAATGAGTCTATTTCTTTTTGGGCACAATGTCATCCTAGTGAGAGTCTTAATTATAATTTCACTGATTGCTTTTTTTCTGTATCTACTGAGATCTCCTTTATATTGTGTTCTTCAATCTGTTGATGACATTGGTCATATTTACTGATTTGCATATGTTGAGCTGTTTTGAAAGCCTGGGATAAATCTCACTTGGTGTACATAATATGTAGTATGCTGTTTCATTCTGATTGTATTTCGTTTTTTAAAAAAGTGTTTCTGCTGGGCACTGGTGGCTCATACCTGTAATCCTAGCTACTCAGGAGGCTGAGATCTATGGGTTGCAAAGTCCTTGAGACCCTTGTCTCCAAATTAACCCCCAGAAAATGGGAAGTGGCACTGTGGCTCAAAGTGTTAAGAGTGCTAGCCTTTAGCAAAAGGAGCTCAGCAACAACATCCAAGCCCTGAATTCAAGCCCCACAACAGAAAAAAAAGAAAAAAAAGTTTCTGTCAGTCCAACCTACTGGGTTTGGGGTTGGACAGCTCACTTGTCAAGAATCACTGCTAAAGCTTCAGATTGAGCTTCTTCAACTATTTGGAGCTTGTTGCCTTTCAGAGGCAGATCCAGAAAGCATGAGAAACTTTAATAAGGCAGACCTCAGCCTTCTGAGTAACTAGGATTATAGGCATGAGCCACTGGTGCCCCCTGACTGAAATAGGCTTTTAAGCTACTTAGTGACATTAAAAAACAAAACAAAACTGCACACTTCTTTTCTGCTTACAAACAAAGGAATTTTGTTTCCTCCAAGTTATGAAGATTCCTGCAATCCTCATGTCTTTACATCACATTTATGATGCATCGAGACCAGGGAGAAATGAGTCCCTAAAAATATCCTAATGTGAAAGACCCCACACACAAGAGAAGGGACCATCCTGTGGGAAATGGATACAATGCAAGCCCTAAACACTACATACTTCAATTTGTAGGGAACTCTAGAGTGGAGTTGTGAGACCTGGAAAGAGTTCAAAGCTTGGAAGGCCAGCTCAAACAGTACCCAGAAGGCTGAGAGCTGGGCCCTGGAAAGATTTTTTAAAATGTCTAAGCAAAACAAAGGATCAACTTTCTACCCTAAGTATGAGTTTCTTGGGTACCAAAAGTTTAAGACTTTAGAGACAAAAGTCTCTGTTGGAGTGTTTATTGCTCCCTTCTGCTTCCTAAAATAACGGGGGTCAATTAACACTTGTATGCAAAACATTTCTCCTTAATGGTTGTAACTTCAAAAGATGCACTGATACCCTAGTCTCTGCCCCTACCAGTGGTCACCTCGTTTGTACTGAACTAAATAAAAATACAAAAATAATGGGATCTCAGGACTCAGAAGCTGGCAGTGAGTTCTGAATCCCATGGCCCATCCCCAGCCCCCTTTCTTATCCTTTCTGGTTGCTTATTTCTTTGGCTTGGTTGTTCTTTTAGCTCTATCCACACAAGAGTCACTCTCCTTGTTTGGCTGCTTCTCATAACAGTAAATAATTCCAGGAATTATCAATACCTAAAAATTTAATCACACAAAACATAGAAAAAGATAGAAAAGACTACTTTTATCACACCATGACATGTATACATTAAAATGTTAGAATTGAACATGTTCACACACACACACACATACACACACACTTGTGTACAAGACTTTTAAGGCTCACTTAGGTTTTACAACTGAAAATTGGGGCTGGGAAGGTGGCTCAATGATAGAGTGCTTGCCTTGCATGCATGAGGCCTTGGGTTTGATTCCATAGCACCACATAAGCAGAAAAAGCTGGAAGTGGCACTGTGGCTCAAGTGGTAGAGCGCTAGCCTTGAGCTGAAGAGTTCAGGGACAGCACCCAAGCAAGCCCTGGGTTCAGGCCTCACGACTGACAAAAAAAGAAAATTTTTTAAAAAAAGAAAAAAAAATTGGCTGTGTACATTTTCTGGAACTCCAGTGGCAAATGACATTGTTTTGCCCAATATGATAGAATCATGTGGTTAACCCTAGACAAATAAAGACTAAGCAACACAAATAGAAAACAAAACACAAAACACAAAATTGTTGCCAACAACAACCAGGATCTTTTAGAGATAACCAAGAACAGAATATGTTTAGTCAACTTAGCTAGCAAGATATATTAGCTTATGAATTGACCTTTGACCATTTCCTAGAAGGGCCTCAGTCTCCAGGGTCTGTAAAGAGAATTGGGGAAAGGAAGGGCACCTCTCCTATATTCCTTTGTAACAGAAGTCTATAGAAGGGTCTAGCAACCCATCCTACACCAGGAGAGTAATTTAACTTATACAGGACTCCCTGCGAGGAGTTTTTATTTTCTCAACAATTCCTTTTCATGTGCCCCATTATTCCACATCCAAAACATTTTGTGTTTTTTGAGACCTGATTACTCAGGAGGCTGAGATCTGAGGATTGCCATTCAAGGCCACCCCTGGGTCAGAAAATCCCTGTGAGTCTCATCTCCAATTAACAACTCAAAAACCAGAGGTGGAGCTGAGGCTCAAAGTGGTAGAGCACTACTAGCCTTGAGCACAAAAGGTCAGAGACAGTGTTCAGTCCTTGAGTTTAAGTCCCAGGACTGGTACTAAAAAACAAACAAACAACAAAATCAATTCAAATTGGTTCTGAAACTTTTTTGTACTTTGCTGTGAAACTTTAGAACTACTAGAGTGAAATACCTGAAGATGCAAACAGAGGCCATGACTTTATGAATAGGACTAACATCTCAAAGAATAAAAAGTGAGGAATGGCAAACTGGAATGCATCCAATCTCTCTCTTTTCTTTGGATGTGTTTGTCTCTAGTGAATTTGGAATTTAGCTTTGGACTCTGGCATATGCTGTTCTCTAAGTCCAGAAAGTTTGGAAGTATTACAGAAAGGAAATAATTAACAAATCAAGTTTATAGTACAATTACAAATTATTATTTAACACAAGGTGGAATTTGTCCAGATTGCTATCTGTTGGTAACAGCTATTATGTTTCAATTTCATTCTTAACAGGAACCAACAGCAATTTTTTAGGCAGGTTCACTGCAGATTTATACTAGCCTCTAAAGAGCTAATAGATATGTCCCTTTCATAAAATAGGAAGGGAATAAGCTACCGGCCCATTATGCGACTTATTATTCTGATAGCAAAACTGTTTAAGAACACAACACAAAAAGATCAACACTTCTGATGAACATAGACATGAAAACTTTTTAATTTTGCAGTTCTTTATATTAATTATAAAAGGAGGTTTACATTTTTGTACATCCACAGATTTACCATCCTTCCTTTTCTTTCATTTCTTTCCCTCCCTTCCTTCCTTTGCACTGTCTTTCTCCCTTCCTTTTTGGTTACCTCCCTCTCTTTATTCTTTCTTTGTATATCCCTTCTCTCGGCCTTTTAATCTCCCCTTCTTTTTAGTTCCCTCCAAGTCTCACTGACTCTGCCCACCCTCCCTTCCTTCTTTCCTTTGCGGTCTCCCTTCGTCTCTCTCCCTCCTTCTTTCTTTCTCTCCCTCCTTCTTTCTTTCTCTCCTTCTTTCTTTCTTTCTCTCTTTCTTTCTTTCTTTCTTTCTTTCTTTCTTTCTTTCTTTCTTTCTTTCTTTCTTTCTTTCTTTTAGTAAGAAGTTCAGATTTTAGAAAAAATGGAGGGAAATTTCATAGTTTTCTCCACAATAGGAGAGCATGAGACATTGGAGTTATTATTGAGGCAAACCAGCACACTGAAATCCAGGCTGACATGTACAAGGATCTGAGCCCATCAGTTTGGGATTTTACAAAACACACTACTATTCTGTGAGTTCAGAAAAACATGGTGACCACCTGCACTTTTCTTTCTCATTACATATGTCCATTTGATTTTGTAAAATTGACTCTAAGGTAGTCTGAGGTGATCCATAACTGTGACTTGTATTTCTTTTTTATTTGAAGACAAGTTGTATCTACTTTCTCACGAGATAATTCTCCAAACTGAATTTGCATAAATAGTACCCTGTGTTGATATTCATAAGTGGATAAACAGAGTTTAGGAAATATGAATTGTCAATGAAGAGCAAGTAAGAAGACAGAGCTGGACAGAGGAAGGGACAGTGTAGTGTGGTCTTAGTAGGACCAAAATACAAGATGTAGACCTAATATGTCTATTGCTGGCCTAGAGGAAAGCTGGCAGAAATGTCAGCTGTACCTACATACATATCAGCTGTAATGAAGGAAATCTCTCCCTGCTGTTGAATGTCAGAATGTCAGCTAAATGCCTAGATTGGTCGCTGGGAATTGTTGGAACTCTATTTTTACAATTACAGAAATACATCATCTAGGAACCCTTGAGAAAATTGGTTAGATATTTCTTTTCTACTCTGTGTGTTTTCCTTACCTTGAGGCACCAACGCAGTAGCCAGAATGAAGGTCCCCATAAAGGACATGAAAAGAAATTGACTTATTCGACGGCCCAGGTGATTCAGTGCAATAAGAGTTATACAATTAGCTGTGATGCTCTGGGCACCAAAGAGAATCATCAGCAGAAAAGTATTACTTCCCAAGTTCTGGAGGTTGAGCATTAAGCCATAAGTGAGCAAGTATATTACAAATCTGTAATGAACAGAGAGTAAAACATAAAAAGTTTACAGACTATGTCCTATTGATTACAGCAACATTAGTGCAGATAGTCAGTTTTTGAAAACCAATGAAGGTATAATTTTTTTTCAAAGTATTTCCTTGCAAGTGGTTATCATTTTTATAAATATAATAATGCTTATTAGTATTGTTATTGTTTTCCAGTTTGGGAGCTTGAACTCAGGACCTGGGCACTATTCTTGGGTTTTCCTTTTCTTTCCTCTCTGAAAGCTGGAGCTTTGACACTTCAGCCACAGCTCTACTTCTGGCTTTTTGGCTAATTGGAGATAAGAACGTGCCCAGGTTGGCTTTGAACTGTGTCTCAGCCTCCTGCGTTGTTAGGATGCTGAGTTGCTCATGCCCAGCTACTAGTGAGTATTTTTTTAAAATCATCATAAAGTAGGTGTATGCTGATAGAGCCCTTCATTGTCGTTAACCATTTTGGAGAGCAAAGGGCAGTATTGAGGACCAGATGGATATTTTTCCTTTATATTGTTCTAAGTGAATGGCTTAAGCTTATACATATAAATATTTGTTAAAATATCTATATCTCTATATATCTGTATATATTCACTTACCTGTTGAAAAATTAACCTCGAGTAATGGAAACTAAGTAACAGAAAAACTCAGAATCAAAATCTAGTGACAATCTCTAGTGACAAGCATAATATGTCATATGATAAACATAAACATGAACATAATATGTTATCATGTTTATGTAATCATGATAAACGTAATTAGTCTTATATTGGTGTTCTAAAAACCTTTTTGGTATACCTAGCCATAGCAATTGTGGGCATGTTGCCCCTGCCTTTTAGCTCTAAATCGACCACTCCCAAACATTGAGCCATTGAACAGTAGAAATACAAATCATGCCTCTGGAAATGAGAACAGTGAGAAGCCTACCTCACAAAGGCCAAGAGACAGATCTGCTTACACAGGGTGGGAGCATGGAGCAGGTCGCGCAGAGAAGCTTTTTTCTTTGCCACCTCTAGCTCCTCCTTCATGGTGGCTCTCACCACCTTCAACCACAAGAACAGAAACTCTTCAGTTGTCAGAAACTGGTGGGCATTAGAGGAAGCACCAGGCTCTCACAAAGGACAAATTCAATGCAAAGCCTTTCTGTGCAGTGGGAAAATTTAGACATCAAAAAATAAGTGGCAGATGGAAAATCATGGCTCACATCTGTAATCCTAGCTCCTCAGGAAACTGAGATCTAAGGATCATGATCAAAGACAGCCAGAGCAGGAAAGTCCTTGTGAGACACTTATCTCCAATTAACCATTCAAAAAGTGGAAGTGGAGTGGTGGCTGAAAGCAGTGGAGAGCTAGCCTTGAGTAAAACAGCCCAAGGACAGAGCTCAAGGCCTGAGTACAAGTCCCTTAAGTGAAAAATAATTCAAAGACAGTTTCCAGGCTCTGAGTACTAGCTCAGGACAGGCGCGCACACACACACACACACACACACACACACACACACACACACACACACACACACACACACACACACACACACACACACACACACACACACACACACACACACACACACACACACACACACACACACACACACACACACACACACACACACACACACACACACACCAGGCATAAAAGTGGCAAGAAGGGTAACACAGAGGGTAAAGGAAGGTCAGGGAATTTCTCCAGAGGGGAAAAACTAAGCAGGAGACAGAAGGAGGCTCAAATTTGAGCATCACAGTTTAAAGCCAGTCCAGGCAAGATACACTTATCTCCAATAAACATTCTTATCTCCAATAAACCACCAGAAGACTAGACGTGGCTCAAGAGTTAGAGCGCTAACCTTGAGCTGAAGAGCTGAGGGACAGCACCCAGGCCCAGAGTTCAAGCTCCATGACTGACAAAAAAAAAAAAAGAAAGAAAAGAAAAGAAAAGAAAAGATAACGAAAAGAAGAGTATGTTAGAGAAAAATATGAAGAATGAAACTTTATAGTCCAGTGTTCAATACACACTTGTTAAGTACAAGGATGTGAAAAATAAACTTGATTTTCTACTGTTGCCTGTTGTAGAAATCCTTATATCTTTCAGTTTGGGGAAAAAAAAGAATAATTTTCTGAGGGTTATTATTGCAGATGTGAGTGTATATGAGTACTATTTCTAGTAGTGCTCAGGGCTCTTATTAGTTAATGCTTGCTACAAAATATTAGCTACATTGCCATCCCACCTCTACAAATAAAACAGTTAAATCATGGAGAGAATATCTGATGAGGCACTGTAAAGAAAAGATACTATCCTAAATTAGATTTTTACACTATCAGGAATGACTTCTTGAGCTGGGCATAGTAATACTAGTTACTTAGGAGTCATAGATTTATTTACAGGATCATAATTTCTGGGCATCTTAGGAAGAAAAGCCCATGAGACTGAATCTTGAAGATAATTCTCAAAAAGCCAGGTTGGAGGATAGCCCAAGTGGTAGACAGAAGAAGGGAGTATGCCAAAGAAGCATGAAGCACTGAGTTCGAATCCTACCACCACCAAACACTTCTAGCTTGTAGCCCAACAGCCTCTTCAACAAAGTATTGGGCCTAAATTCATTAGGGAGGAGTCGTGGTGGTATCTTCTACATCTGGGCGTGAAAGCCCTCGACTGCTATTATTATTATTATTATTATTTTGAGAATGGGCTCCAAGGAAACCTTAAACCTGGGCCATCTGTTGGCTCCAGAGAATATGAGTCCGGCCTTCAAACACATCCAATATCAGAATAACATATCAAGGTATGCTGGGGTTATTTTGTATTGTTTACTCAATTAAAAATTGAGATATTAAAGTATTTCAGATGATAGATTTCAACTAATTAAAAGGAAAGACCATTGTTTGCATTGTAATTATCTGAATTTATATTTGAATTGTAATTTATCTTAAAGCAGGTTCTTTATGTTTTCCTCTAGTAGTTTCAAATTTAAGGGTTTACATTAACATCTTTAATCTACTATGTGTGTGTGTGTGTGTGTGAGAGAGAGAGAGAGAGAGAGAGAGAGAGAGAGAGAGAGACAGAGAGACAGAGAGACAGAGAGACAGAGACATAGAGAGAGAGAGAGTCCTAAAGCTTGAAATAAAAGCCTGGGTGTTGTTCTTGAGCTTCTTTGTTCACAGCTAGTGCTCTACCACTTACGTTACAGCTCCACTTCTGGCATTTGGATGATTACTTGTAGATAAAAAGTCTCATAGACTGGGCTGGTTTTGAATCACAATCCATAGATCTTAGTCTCCTGAGTAACTAAGATTAAAGGGATGAGCCATTTATGTCCAGCATCTTTTTGTTTTGTTTATGTGTGTGTGTGTGTGTGTGTGTGTGTGTGTGTGTGTGTGTGTGTGTGTGTGTGTACACCTGTCCTGTGACTTGAACTCAAGGCCTGAGTGCTGTGTCTGAGCTTTTTTTCCTCAAGGATAGCACTCTACCATTTTGAGCTATAGCACCTCTTCTGGTTTTCTGGTGGTTAATTGGAAGGAAGTCTCATGGACTTTCCTGCCTGGGCTGGCTTTGAACTTGGATCTTCAGATCTTAGCCTCCTGAGTAGCTAGTTAGGATTACAAGTGTGAGCCACCAATGCCTGGAGGTCATGATTATTTCATTCCTGGTTTTAGAGGATTTGATTTTATTGATTATAGGTCTATCATGCATTGCTTTTAGTATATTGAAGGCGAAACTATATTTCTACTCTCTTTGGGGATTCTTTCAGAAAAGGATATTAGATTTTGTCAGAGGCTTTTTTCCCAAGTGGAGATACCAATGTTACAATGCATTTGATTATGCCCTTTATTATATTTATCAATTCAAATTTATCTAGCCATTCTTACATTTTGAAATGAAGCCTATTTGATGACAATTTATCATGTTGTAAATTGTTTCTCAATTTGGTTTGCAAGAATTTTTTTGTGTGCCAGTACTAAGGCTTGAACTCAGGGGTACTACCCTTTAGCATGTTTGCTCAAGACTAGGGCTCTGCCACTTGAACCCTGACTATTTGGTGGTTAATTAGAGATAAGAGTCTCACAGCTTTCCTGCCTGGGATGGCTTGGAACCTCAGCCCTCAGATCTCAGCCTCTTGATTGGCTAGGATGACAGTCATGGGCCACTGGTACCTAGCTACAAGAATTTTATTGACAAGTTTTCATCTATACTGATCATGGACATTTCCCTGTAGTATTTCTTTTGTTTTATGCTCTTATCTATTTGAATCAGAGCAATATAAAATTTGTAAAATAAACTTGAAGGTAATAATTTGTATTTTATGAAATAGTTTGGGGAATATTGATGTTAGTTTTTTAATGAGTGCATACAATGAAATAGTGACTCTATTCACTTGGGCTTTAATTTGTTGGGAGTTTTTTTTTCACTCTTTGATAATTCTTGCTCATTAATGATCCATTTAGGTTCATTAGTTTAATTTTGGTTATGCCATATGCATCTAGAAATTGATCTTTTTGTTGTTGTTGTTGGTGGTGGTCATGGAACTTGAGCTCTGGGCATGGGCACTGTCCCTCAACTCTTCAGCTCAAGGCTAGCACTCTACTGCTTGAGCCCGGTTTTCTGGTGTTGTATTGGAGATAAAAGTCTCATGGTTTTTCCTGCCCAGGCTGGCTTTGAACCGTGATGCTCAGATCTCAGCCTCCTGAGTAGCTAAGATTAGAGGCATGAGCCACAGCATTTTTGTCTCCAATTTTTTTATGTGTTTTCTCATTTTTCTTGTGGTCACTTTGCACAAGGGTCTGTCAAAGAACCAAAATGGTGTTTCATCTGTCCCTTCACATATTTATTGCTTCCATTTCATTAATTTTATCTCTGATCATGATTCTTTCTATATTTCTACTAATTTTGGAACTGGTCTGTTCTTGTTTTCCCAAGACATTGAGTTTCTTCAACAGGTTATTCCTGATTTCCCTGAATTTTTACTGAAGGCATTCATAACTGTGAACTTCATTTATATAATAACTTGACATTCTTTTTCTTTCTTTCTTTTTTTTTTTTGTTGATTGTGGGGCTAGAACTCTGAACCTGTATGCTGTCCCTCAGCTCTTCAGCTCAAGGCGAATGCTCTACCCCTTTTGCTACAGTGCCACTTCTGGATTTCAGAGTGGTTTACTAGAGATAAGAGTCTCATGGACTTTCCTACCTGGGCTGGCTTTGAACTGTGATCCTCGGATCTCAGCCTCCTCAGTAGTTAGGATTACAGGCGTTTGCCACCGGCGCCTAACTTCAACATTTCTTTTCTTGAAGCCCACAATATTATTTCCTTGTTTTGTTTATGTAACACCTTTAATTATACTATGATATGTGAAGTTCTTTTCTTGTCATGTCTGTTTGTTGTCCTAAAAGCCCTTTGCCCATTGATAACCATCCTACCCAAAACTGGTAGAATGTCTTCGAATGGTTTTATTAAGTGTGTTCTATGGTTTCAACTTGCACATCTTCTCCTTGTTATATGCTCATGATTTGTTGTTTGGCCTTTAAATGGAGTTCTTGTATGTTGTGTGTTTTTCTTTATTGTTGTCCAATGACCTCAAGGTACCAACTTATCTACAAGACCTGGAAATCTGTATTCTTCTGATCCAATTTGTATGGAGGCTCTTAAATGGGTTTCTTATTTGTCTTCATAAGACAAATTTGAAGCTGTTTCAGAATTATTACTTTATTACATTCATTTTGTAGATGATTTGTTTTCCTTCTTTCAAGGAATTATTTATTCATGTTCTCTTTTGATTCATTCAGATGTTTATTTGGATGCTCTTTCATTTCTTTTGATCATTTCATTTCTTTTAATCATTCTTGTGAACTTTTAGTCTTGGATACTATCACTTCCCTGGCATTATTGTGAGTTGGTTGACTTTTGAAGGCTTCATGTTGACAATTTTTCATATTTCTAATTTTTTCTGCTTTGTGATGTGCATTTTTGTCCATATTAGATTGGAAGTTTTTATATCCACTAAGTTTTTCAGTTGACATATTTTCAATGACTGGGCAGGTTTCAGGTATAATTTTTTACTACTGAACCCAGGGCCTTATAAATGCTAGGCAAGCACTCTACCACTAAGCCACAGTCTTAGTCCTAGAACCTTCCTTTAAACAGCAATTTCATCTCATAAATAATTTTTAGTATGACTGCATCTGTTGTAATTTGCTGACATAGTAACTTCAAACATAATTCAATTTCCTCAATTTTACCTAACAACACTGTTTGTCCCGTTGCTCAAGTCACACATTGCTATGAATAAGGAGAGCACAATATCAGAAGTTGATCAAGGATCCAAAAGAATTTCTTATGTCCTTCATTCAAGATCTCTTCCAAAAGACAGCTAATACCTTGAGAATGGAAGTAAGAAGAAGACAGGTATAGACAGCTCAAGCTGAAGGATCTGCCAATTTCGAACAAAATAAGCCAGGCCTCCCAACAATGCTTGTCCTAAGCCAGTTGAACATAATAATAAGAGCACCGTCATGGCTTGGAATTTGCGTCCTGTCCATTCTACACCTGAAAGACAACACAAGTGAATTTTCATCTCAAACCAAAGTAGAGTATTAAGTTCACATTCAAGGTGAGGAAAATGCACATGGTGGGAAGACGTACTTACCGAGCACCATACTGTTTGTTAGGATGACTGTGATGGACACATCAGCCAGAAAGCGCAGGACAGAGTAAAGGAGGAAGGTGGGAGCAAAGGCTGCGCATGTGTCAGCAATGGCCAAATTCAGCACACAGATGATCATAATTAGCCTCCTTCCAAACCTGAGGAAAAGACAAAGCTTAGATGGTGGGAACTGGAACAGCTGTTGCACAAAGAAACACAAAGTCTCTTAACACTACAAATAATCAGAAATAACCAACAGCAATGGCTTTGTTGTTGTTCAAGGCTAATGCTAAGCTACTTGAATCACATCTGACTTTTTGTTGGTTAATTGGAGATGTGTGTCATGGACCTTCTTGCCTGCCTAGCTATGAACCACAATTCTCCAAGCCATGCGGATGGCTCTTTCTTGTGTTATGCTGGCTTAGGAGAGATAATCCTGGGAGACCTGGCTAATTGTATTTGACACATCCTTCAGCTGACACTGTTTATACCCTACTTTTTTTATTTTTATTTTTGGTGGCCTTGGGCTTGAACTCAGGGCCTTTGAGCTCTCCCTGAGATTCTTTTGCTCAAGGCTAGTATTCTACCACTTTGACCCACAGTGCCACTTGGATTTTTCTGAGTAGTTTACTGGAGATAAGTGTCTCATGGTCTTTCCTGCCTGGGCTAGATTTGAATCATCATCCTCAGATCACAGCCTCCTGAGTAGCTAGGATTACAGGCATGAGTCCCTGGCACCTATTGGGTCAGTGATTGCATTCATTCAATTGGTACTTAGGCCAAATTTCAAAGCAGTTTAGATTTTTGTGTGTTTGTTTGTTTGATATTGTCCATTTGATACTGAGACTACGTTTCTAAGCAGATACTTTTCTTTTGATTTTAGATCTGATTTCCAATCCCAAATTGCTAGCCTTTGAGAGGGAACCTAGAGGGGGTGGGGGGGCCCTGGGATCCAGCCTGTGTTCCATTCTAGAAGGCAAAAGCCAAAAGACTGGGCCAGTAAGACTAATTTTCTACCCTATAAGACATTTTGGCTTGAGTAGAACATCTAAAGAGAGAAGGAGACATCCCAAGAGAGTGTCCTGGCTGGAGCATGACCGGTGGCACCCCAATGGAACCAGATGCTCAAGCAGGGAGTCTGGTGAGGATGTGGGCGGTGGGAGTTCCATAGAAGGTGAAAGGGAGTATTCATATAGAATGTAGAGGGAAGAAGCCTTGTAAGACATAGGGGCATGGCTCTGTGGGAAGGAGAAGGGGAAAAGTCTCTTAAGACATAGAGGGCCTGGTTCCATAGGACCTTAGAGGGATGGAGACAGTAGAAAGGTGTGGTCGCCTAGGTGTAGGGGAGTGTGGTTCTGCAGCACTTAGAGCTTGAGGTCATGTAGACCACAGAGGGAGAGGATTCTAATGAGTGTTAAAACCCTTAGGAATGGCTGATGCCTGATCCATTCCCAGAGGCTTTTCCAAAGTGAGGCTCTATACACAGGTTTGAGGTTTCTTCCTCTTTCTTAAGGGATCCTGGGATGAGAGACTCAAGAAATTTGTTTTTATTCTTGCTCAAATCTGAATTGTACTCTCCTCATTCATTTCTTTGTGTGACTTCAGAAACAGAACAAACAGTACTGGCAGGTAAAATAGAGGAGGCTGAAAGAAGTTCAAATTTAAATTGCAAAAATAGTGCCTGTGTCCATATTTGTAAACATGAGCTGTGTATATGAAAGGTGCTTCTCCCATTGGTAAACAGTAGTTTAACTACGTATTTACACCATCGGAGAAAAGTTATAATACTGAAACTTCTAATCCATTTAATACAGGTACTTAAATACATGGACTTAGCCTATCATTTTGTCCACACAATAAAGTATCAAAATCAGATGTGGAACTCTAGGACTGTACATTTCTTGACCACAGCAATGGGAACACTGGTGAAACAACACATGGGATTTTTTCTTATGAGTGGCATCAGAATCATCCTCTGCTGAATTTGGATTTCTTGGTCGTGAACAACATGCCACTTTCAACAACAGGAAGGAAGAAAGTCTCAGTGCACAGCAAAGAATGCTCAGAAAATCTGCAGAGGAAAACACTAAACAAGATGAGGAATGAAGAAATATAACAGGGAAAGTCTGTAGAAAAAAGAAAGGAACATGGAGTTCTGACTTTCATAGACTTATAGGAAGTCACAAAACAGTTTCAGTCAAAATGCAAATATGTATAGATTCGCATGTCGATGACTTATACCTATACTTATGGCTGCTCAAGAGGCTGAGATCTGAGAATCACAGTTCAAAGCCTATCCAGCCAGGAAGGTCCATGAGCCTATCTCCACTGAACTTTAAAAAGCCAGAAGTGGAGGTGTGACTCAAGAGTAGAGCACTAACCCTTGAGCAAAAATAATGCTCAGGGATAATATTCAGGCCCTGAACTCAAATCCCAGTACTGTTATAAAAAAGCAAGCAAGCAAGCTATACTTGAGAAACTACACATTAATTTAGAACAGCATAGGGAAAACACTAGACGAACTCCTTCTTGAGAGGAGGATGCTGGAAGGCTATGTTAGGTGAAAAGGAAATTCAGCCAACAATTTATTATATAAGCATTTTATTCCTCATTCAAGATTCTACATTTAATTTCTAATATTTTTTTGCTTATGATATATCTCAGTGTAGGATACAGACATTATCTACTTAGATTTTATTGAGCGTCTTTGGATTTATTTGTGGTTTCCCACTGATAGGGCGCATTTTCTTCAAATCTCTATCCATTTCTCTCTTCTTCTGAGATTATCATATCATATATGTAGGTCAGCCTCATGCCATCCCTGACTCCTTTTTGTGCTAGCCACCTTTAACCTTCTTTCGTGGATTAGCCTTCTTTTCTGTTCCTTTTTTTTGGTCAGTCCTGAGTCTTGAAATCAGGGCCTGTACACTGTCCCTGAGATCCTTTTTCTCAAGGCTAGTGCTCTACCACTTGAACCACACAATACCACTTTGGCTTTTTCTGAGTAGTTTACGGAAGATAAGTCTCATGGACTTTCCTGCCCAGGCTGGCTTTGAACCATGATCCTCAGATTTCAGCCTCCTGAGTAGCTAGGATTACAGGTGTGAGACAGCAGCACCCGACATTAACTGCTTGATCATTTCTACTGCTTTGTTTTTTCATGTCTATCCATGGATTCTTATACTGGTTCTCAGCTTCCACTGAATCTCTCTAGTGATAATTTTAATCTATTTATTTCAAGTTTTAATCTCAGATTCTAGTATATGCCTCTCTACAATTCCTCCCTTAGTATTGATATTACTACTTTTCATACATTGTTATGTCTTCATACATCTTCTAGCTTATCTTTTTGAATATGCTTAAAATACTTGTTTGGAAATGTTTCTCTAAGAAGTTGGATGTCTGTGCTTCTTCAGACACCTTGGGGCATAGTTTTCTTTGAGTGGACTGTTTTTCTTCTTTATACATTGTGATCTGGTTGTTTTTGAAAACATTTGATTAATATGCTACAAAGATTTGGGAATGTTGATCCTCTGTCTTTCACATAGTTTTCTCTGTGTGTGTGTGTGTCTGTGTGTGTGTGTTTCCTATTGTGCAAAGATATAGCATTCTATATTGCTCGTGACTTTACCAGCCTTATTCTGCAGACTACTCCTTGTCATTGTGGGCACTAAAGCCTTTTGTCCTTCTGATCATGTTCATCTAAATTTTTGACACGTGTTTCTTTGAATGTTCAAAGACATTTTTGGCAGGCTGATTTTTTTTAATATAAGAACTTCTGACAGACAAATTTACTGAGTTGAAGCTTCTCCAATGTGTGCATTTAAGATTTCCTTTTTTTGGCTTATTCATGAACTGAGGGCCTGGACACTGTCTCTGAGTTTCTTTTCTGATGGTTAGCACACTACTACTTGAGCCATAGCACCACTTCTGGCTTTTTCTAAGTAGTTTATTGAAGATAAGTCTCACAGACATTCCTGCCTGGACTCTCTTTGAATTGTCATCCTCATATCTCATCCTCCTGAGTAGCTAGGATTACAGGCATGAACCATCAGTGCCCAGCTTCATGTAAGATCTTCATGTCCTCTAACAGAGAGTACTGTGAACCAGAAACTCACCTGTCTGTTAAATGGCCACATAGTGTGTTTCCCAACAAAATCCCAAGTGTCAATATGAATTTACTTATTGAAGTTAGTAACTGAAATTCACACACCAGGTCCCACTGAAAGAGAAGGAAATGAGCACAACAGAGCTTATAGTCTTTCAGTGTAATCTGAGCAAATCTGCCTAACATGACCTACACATTTCCTTTTTCAACCTAACAAGACTTCTCTCATTTAGGTTAAAACTTAACTGTCTCCGGCAAACTTCCTTTAAATGAATAGGTTTACTATGGAAATGATCCCCTTTAATCCTTGTTGAAACCACTGGGGGACCTTAAAGCATTTTCTGAATCCTGACTATCACAGTAGATCCTCCAGATAATTCTCCTAAAAGAACTTTGTGAGCATGTAAATTTGCTCAATCTCCAGGAAGTTGCTAATGTATAAACACATTTGTGTAACATGGACTGAGTCTAACATTTATAATGAAACCATGAGTCGCTTATGCACTGTATTAATAGTGTCTATTTACTATCTACTGTCAAATTCATTAGACTCATTGTATATGTGTCTTATATTTAATAAAGATTTAATAAAGTATTGGCTAAAAGAAAGAAGATTCACCTTAAAGTGTGGGAAGGATTTGTGTTATTTCTAAACACCCAAATCCTGAACTCCTAACTGGAAAATGAAGCTTCCTACCTTGGTCACGATGGTGGAGACGAAGGAGCTGCTGTCATACACCCAGCCGTCCATACAGGGCTCTGTTTCTGCCTCACTCAGGTTCCAGAAGGTGCTGTTCAGTTGGAGGAGCTGCCATTGGGGATGGACAAAGCGCCGGCACTTCTCTGGCCTGAGGTTGGAGTCGAGTGGGATGGAGATTCTCAGGAGGTCCTCCTGGCTGAGGAGCCCAGTGCCATTGTCAGAGAGCGTGCCATTGTCGAGGATGCGCACCCAGCAGCGGTGCTCAGGCACGGCTGCCGTGAAGTTCTCCAAGGGAATATGAATGACGGCCAGGAAATCACACATCATAAGGAAAGCCAACTGAAGGATCTGGAATCTTCCCAGGCTCCAACTTGATCCAGAATTTCCTGCAAGGCCATTGGGGCTAAATAAATATCTCCAGTGGGAGGCAAAAGTATAAAATCTAGACTGCTTAAGGAAAATTAGTGCCATTTCACAGGATACATGACGGGAGGTTGGTCCTGAACCAACTTCCTTTCACTTCTGTAGCCAGGTGGTAGAATGAGTATCCTCTTGTGATTATTTTTTGAACTCACAGAAATGTTCGACTGGTTGGCTTTCTCTAATTTTATCTGTTAAAGATCAACTTTCTGCAAAATAATTGTGTCCTGAGCAATGTTTCACATTCACCTGTGGACATGGATCTCTAGGTTCCCTGTAACAAACCAGGACAGACCAACTATTGATATGTAGTCTTTCACAAAATACACAATTTATAAGACTCAAAAGTAGCCAGGCACCCGTGGCTCACGAATGTAATCCTAGGTAGTTAGGAGGTTGAGCTCTGAGGGTCATGGTTAAAAGTCAGCCGGGGCTGAAAAGTCTGAGACTCTTATTGTAAGGTCCCCTCCTGGATGGCCAGCAGACCCCACCCTCCTCGCAGCAAAGTCTCCACCCAGTACCTAGGTTTCCTAGGCAACTGGCACACCTAGAAGAGGTTACATCTGCATCTGCTGAGGTCACATCTGAATTTGAAGTGGCCACACCTTTCTCCACCCATACCCTAGATCAGGCCTAGCCCAGGCCCAGAGGCTCTCTTTCCCAGCTATCCCTTTCCCAGCTCTTTCTTTTCCAGCTCTAGCTCTTTCCCAGCTCTCTCTCTTTCCCAGCTCTTTCCCAGGCCTTTCCCAAACATGTGGAAGGGCAAGATGGCCTGGTGCCAGTCAGAATGATGAATAAACCTACCATTTACCTGAATACCGTGTGCATGCGTGGTGCTGTTCTTACTTGGCTACCTCTTTTTAAAAACCTAACATTTATCTCCAATAAACTACTAGAAAACTGGAAGTGGTGCTGTGGTTCAAGCGGTAGAGTGCTCACCTTGAGCTGAAGAGCTCAGAGACAGCGCCCAGGCCCAGAGTTCAATCCCCACGATGGACCCCTCCTCCCCCCCAAAAAAAACTCAAAAGGAAGAGCTTTAAAATTTTTAAATAATTTTTAAAATTCCTTAAATGGCAGAAAATATTTTGAAAGGACTGAATTTTATTAAAAAGAGCTCATGAAAACAATCTCAAGGTATAATTCTTTCTGTTGAGAAATGCAAACCAAAACAACACCAAGTTTCCATTTGTTCCCAGTTAGAATGGCCATCATCAAGAACAAAACCAAGTGCTGGCATGGAGGTGGGATAAAAGGAACCCTAATACATTGTTGGTAGGAATGTAAACTGGTGTAACAACTCTGGGAAACAGTTTGTAGAGTCCTCAAAAAATTAAACATAGAATTATCCTACGATCCAGTGATACTACTGAAAGACCCCAGATCCCCTGGGGTGCTTTCTTCAACGGGAGGGCACCCCAAGAACCAAGACTCCAAACCAGCAGCTGCAATAAGAGGAGTTTATTTGGCGTTTGCGCAAACGGGCTCCCTGTCCAAGGCAGACTGGAAGCCCCGAGCAGCGGTTACAGGCACTTTTAAAGACAAAAGCCCCAGGATTAGCATAAGACCCCAGGTTCCCCGGGATTGGCTCAGTTTACTACACGGGGAAGTTTATAACACTCTTTGTAATAAGACAATTAGTGCAGACGGAGGTAGGCACTCTGGGAGATAAGGGTTAGGAGATTTACAGTGTTACAGGTTTGTGATTGATTAACAATTTGGCCTAGTCTGCAGAGCCCACCAGATGGCCCTTATCTTGAGCCCCCTAAACAGGGAATTTCTGCACAGGAATGCCGAGGAACATACTCTTTGTTCCTTATCTTGGGTCCCATTTGGCCATTTGGGGAATTTATTTGTTAGCTCTTTATTTACGACTATAGAGCTTGTCCCAGGGCCAACACCTAGACTCCTAGACTCTGAAGCTTTTTATATATCTCCAGGGAGGGGAAGGGTCAGTGCTAGCAAGTTTACAGAAGCAAAACCAGCAGTTAGCATTTGTAAAAATGTAACTCTAATTTTTAATCTTTCATTCCCCCGTTTTTTTCTTTGGGCTAATTTTAATCTTAAAATTTAGGGGCTATTATCTCATTTGCAAGTGTGTCACTTGCCTGTAACACTTGGTATTGTTGAGTTAATATGATGGCTTGTATGACGGACAGCCTTTTACGAATGAACTGCAATACCTTGTTAATGATGCAAGGACCAAAGGTGAGAAGCAACAATAAAATAATGACAGGTCCTGCTACTGCCAACAGCAGTGTAGTGAGCCTGGGGGATTTAGACCACCAACTCGCAAACCAGCTACCTTGCTCAATCTTGTCCCAATTTCGAGTGTCTAAACGCTTTGGAGTTCAGCCATGGAGTCGTGCGCTATCCCAGTATGATCAGTATAAAAACAGCATTCTTCTTTTAGGGCTGCGCTCAACCCACCATCCTTGATAGAGACTAAGTCTAAACCTCTACAGTTTTGAAGTACTACCTCTGATAGGGAGGTGAGGGAATCTGTTACTGCTGTGACTGAGTTTTGTATAGCTTTTTCTGGTTCAAGGCAGCTTTTAGTTGTCTTAGGCTTTGTTGACCTTCCACATATGCGGCCCATCCTACTCCTACTCCCACAATACCTGCGGCGGTCCCGAATCCCAAGAGGACAGCTAATGTTACACTGATGGGTTCTCTTTTGTATCTGCGGGGGGGGGGGGGGGGGGGGGGGCAGGCCTTCCGCCAGTTCTTCGAAGGATCGGGAGTCATGGTATATAACCCGGGGGGTAGAGGTGCAAGACATACTCATACCATTTGCTACATACTTCAACTTTCTGAGGTTTGTCTTAAAGACAATCCTTACTTTTTAAATCCTTTTTTTATCCAAAGGGGATACCAATTTTTCCCCAATTCCTTTCCCAAGGCTTTCTTTACTACCCCTTTCCTTTTCAGTTTATTACTTCCATTGATAACACACTCAGGTTATCACCATACCAGAGCCAAACTAGGCTGTGACCATAGAGTGGATTTCCAGTCACTATGCACTGAAGTGCCTAAGGCAAGCAAGCCAGTGATATCCTTGTCCCCAATATCCACTGTGGGAAGAGAGGGTTTCTGGATATCACCCAAAAGAATGTCCCACAAGTTCTTAGATTTAGCAGCAGTCAACCAGGAAGCAGACTCAGGTGATGGAATCAGGCAGGAGTTCCAGGTGGCTGTCAGGCCATCGTTGAACTTTACCCATTAGGGTATGCAGCAGCAGCAGCAGCAGCAACAGCAGGGTCTCTCAGTGGCTCCAAGGGACTGTCACACCTCATGCTGGGCTGTAAATTCCTACACAGACTGGTTAAAGATACATTGCATAGGCTTGGCAGGTTTTGATCCTGCTGGTTTGTAAGATCTTTAAACAATAGCCCAGGACAATTTACCAGAATCACAACTTTTTTACTAACCAGATATTTTTGTAAATAGACACAGAATGCTCAGAAGGCTTAGTCTTGTAACCATCTCTGACAGATGCAGTCTCCACACCTTGCACATCGACAACTGTTAACACTATTTTTTATGCCTTTTTTAAAAAAAAATTATTTTATCTATTTTGCTCATTTCTCCAAAATTTCTGACTCTGGACCCTTGATCTTAAAATGGGGGTAGAAGGGCGAAGGTCAATCTTCTGTAACTTCTTCAAGCTGACTTCAGGGGCGTTTATCTTACCTAGCCAGGAACCTATAACCTTAGCCTATTTTACAAAGAGGCCATCAGGGTTAGATGTCATTAAGAACAATATTTAACTTTTGACAACTGCACAGACCTTTTCTCTGGCTACAGCAGTGTAGCTTGTTTAGCACTCTGGTTTGCAAAAGCATCTTCCTAGATGGCTTAGGGATGTGATCTCTAATGATCCCTACAATGCCTAAATTACCTTTGCTGGCCTTGAGACAGATATCAATAGAAACACTCTCTCAGGTTTACAAACTTTTTCCTGAGCAGATGAATTTCATGTAGCTGGTGTCAGCTCAATATTACTGCCAATTAGAGCTTTTGGTACATAAAGGGGTTGAGATTTAAACTATCCCCCACATTTTATAACATTAGCTTTTTACTATCACAGAGGACTGGCAGGTTCCTGTCCCTTACAAGGTAGTCATGAACATTAGGCATGCTTCCAAACTATCTTTCTATGACCTCCCGGCTCTGACCTGTTTTGAAGGGCCACGCACAAATGACTCTAGGATCTGACATTTCTGTCATCCAAGCAGTGGCTTACTGCCTCTGGATGCTCCTCCATTGCTTTTGTCCCAGGAGTGTCTTTTCCACATTGGGATAAATGCCTCATTGGCATTTCCCTTTAGCTGGTTGCTGGACTTGAACTCGGGGCCTGAGCACTATCCCTCAGCTCTACAGCTCAAGGCTAGCTCTCTGCCACTTTGAGTCCCAGACTCGGGGCTTGAATGCTGTCCCCTAACTCTTCAGTCCAGGGCTAGTACTCTGCCACTGTGAGTCTCGAGCTTGCGGCTTGAGTACTGTCTCCTGACTCTTTAGTCCAGGGCTAGCACTCTGCTGCTGGCTGAATAGAGGTGACAGTCTCACAGGAACCTTTTTCTGCCCGGGCTGGCTTTGAACCAGTTTGCAGATCAATGAGTCTTATAAGAGGCCACTTTACTCCAATTAAAAGCAACAAGGTGGTCAACATAGAAGTAGCTTTTAAGCATGCTCTTACCTGAAACTTATTAAGAGTCAAAGTTACATCTGACAACTTGTAAGAATCCTCTGTGCTTTGCTCTGGGCTTGCTGGAAACTTAAAAAAACTTATAAGAGCGAACTAGAATAGCAATTATTTTGGTAATCCTAATTTTTCCTTTGTGCACATTGAGGCCAATGTCAAGAACAATTTTACATTTAAACTTTATATCCAAAAATCCATTTTTAACTTTTTTAAAACCTCTTATTAATCACCTTTAATATTTTATACTTTAGTTTTCATTTGCATTTTGAAAAGATCCCTTGAAATCTTGAGGCCAAGTGTCACTCATTGCCTCTTGGTTGCTTGTTTTAAAACAGACACACATTAAAATTTTTAAACTCAAATGACAATTTTTCCTTAATGCAAGAATTACAGTCACCATCACTATACCACAAAGCTAGACTTAACACCTTTATAACTTTTAAAAAATCCTAATTGTAGAACATAATTGAAAGTAAGCCACATTATATAAATAACTTTTAACCCTCTTTTTAAGGCCTTCCTAATTTTAATGTTAACACATCCAAGGGGAAGTTTTAGCAATACTAATCAGATCATCACATCACTCAATTTTAACCATCATGTTTTCAGTGTCTGTCTGCAGGGAAAAGAGAGAACAAAGATGGGCCACTCAGCCCCTTCTATGGAATGGGCACATACCCAATCTGACTCTTTAGGCTGGCATTTGTGCCAGCCTACCCTCTTTTACCATGCGTGGACTCCTCCCAGGGCCTGTCCCATCATGCATGACCAGCTGAAGTGCACTTTTGCTTGTTCACCCCTCACCCCTAAAGATAGGTCTTCTGTTGGCTTCTAGTTTTTCCTTTCTTATCTCTTGGTTCTCGAATGAAATACACAGTATTAGATAGACAGAACAAGTAACATCTTTGACGGTGTTAAACTAACCTTTACATTTAAATTTCTAATATTTATCCCAAACAGCCAATGCATTTGTGTTAAGCCAGATAACTTGATTACAGTATAGTCTTATGCATTTTAAAATATTAGTTTTTAAATACCAGATTTTCTAATTTGCAAGTTAAAGAAACTTTAAAAAGCCATTTAAAACAATGCGAAGATTTAAAAAAAAAAATTTTGGTAATGTCCAAACCTCATAACCTTTTGAATTTTAAATTTAAACTCACCCAATTGTTACAGCATGCTGACAATTCTTATCTTTGAACACGTTCACAGACACACACAAAACACTTACACAGATCTTAAAGCGCGCAAAAACCAAAATCAGTCGTACGTACACCTTTTAAAGTTTTTAAACAAAAATTTAAGACAGTATTTCTTTTAAACTAGGTACCTTTGTTGGGCTTCATTTTCCCAGAGCTTGCTTGTCTAGCAAGGCAATTCACTAATTAGTCTTTTGAATCCCTTCTGTTGGAGGAGGGCTGGGGGAGGGGGTCACCTAAAACTAAACTGGCCAGATTTTTTTAAATCCAATTTTAGACAAGGGCACTTTACAAATTGTTACATTGTCAGGACTAGCTGAAAAAGTCCAAACTAGGCACACAGCCTTCTACACCCTCCCTGCTGGCAGCCTCCGCTGGGAGAAGGTGCAGCCTGAGGCTTGTCCATGCCCTGCCTCTTGGCTGCTGTAACACAAGGGGCAGACTTAGCAGGTTTGTGACCAAGCCCAGTGGGAGGCTGGAACTTTTATTCCCCCAGAGATGTTCAAATAAATAACAAAAACACAGATAAACACAAAAACCAAGGATCCACATTTAAAACTGGTACCAATTGTAAAACAGAACTAGACAAGAACCAAAGGCTGAGTTGGGGACTAATGAGACCCAGTTTATCCCTACTGGAACTCTGTGCTGCTCCCACTCAGCAAGCTGAATCCAGAGTCTGCTGAGTGAGCCTGCCACACTCACCCAGAACTTTCCTACCCCATAGAACAAACACACACACTAAAGTAAACAAGACAAACAAGTGGCCACGAAGACAAAATCAGGTCTCAGTGAATGGGGCGACATCTCACCACCATTCACTTATCAGGGGACTCAACCCCCCCACTCACCTCCGGAGGATTTTTCTCTTAGATTCCTGCAGACGTTGACCCAGGGGCCTTCCAAGGTGGTGGAGAATTCCCAGTCATCTTGGGGCAAGGGAAAAGAAAAATCCCCAGCGGCCATCCCCTCAGACTGACAGGTTCTCTCCCACGCTCAGACCCCCCCAAGCCAAGGCCGGAGGCTGAGATCTAACTGGGGCCACTCGCAGGTGGTCAGTGGCAGCTTCATAATTGACAAGCAAGCAAGTTACAAAAGCAGAACCATCGGTTTTTGTTTTTAAACGAACTAGGACAAGGTCTCGGGTGTCCTAGGAGTGGACTTACTTGTTGTCCCATCTCTATAGAGAATACAAAACACACATTAAAAACGAGTAACACTAAACAGAAACAGACAGAACCAGACGCTGCGCGGCAACCGAGTGAATACAGATGAGGAAGGAAATTACAGATGGGAGTGGCCGGCCGTGCCTAACCTCCCCAGAACAGAGAGACACTTGGATCTCCTCCTTCCTCCAGACTACCCTGGAGCAGGACTCCAGGGCGGGACCAGGGTACTGGCACATCTGCTTTTCCCTCTGGCCCAAATACAGATTCAGATGACCCTGGAGCAGGGTTCCAGGGCGGGACTAGGGTACTGGGCACGTCTGCTTTTCCCTCTAGTCCAAATACAGATTTGGATCCCAGAACATAAAACGAAAACGACAAGCACGGAGAACACAGAAAATTAGAGCTCTGCCTTACCTCCAACTGGTCTTGAAATTTTGGGTCTGGGGGCGCCTTATCCCGGACGAGCCCCCACTGAAAGACCCCAGACCCCCTGGGGTGCTTTCTTCAACAGGAGGGCACCCCAAGAACCAAGACTCCAAACCAGCAGCTGCAATAAGCAAGAGGAGTTTATTTGGCGTTTGCGCAAACGGGCTCCCTGTCCAAGGCAGACTGGAAGCCCCGAGCAGCGGTTACAGGCACTTTTAAAGACAAAAGCCCCAGGATTAGCATAAGACCCCAGGTTCCCCGGGATTGGCTCAGTTTACTACACGGGGAAGTTTATAACACTCTTTGTAATAAGACAATTAGTGCAGACGGAGGTAGGCACTCTGGGAGATAAGGGTTAGGAGATTTACAGTGTTACAGGTTTGTGATTGATTAACAATTTGGCCTAGTCTGCAGAGCCCACCAGATGGCCCTTATCTTGAGCCCCCTAAACAGGGAATTTCTGCACAGGAATGCCGAGGAACATACTCTTTGTTCCTTATCTTGGGTCCCATTTGGCCATTTGGGGAATTTATTTGTTAGCTCTTTATTTACGACTATAGAGCTTGTCCCAGGGCCAACACCTAGACTCCTAGACTCTGAAGCTTTTTATATATCTCCAGGGAGGGGAAGGGTCAGTGCTAGCAAGTTTACAGAAACAAAACCAGCAGTTAGCATTTGTAAAAATGTAACTCTAATTTTTAATCTTTCACTACTCTTGGGTCTTCAGCCAGAAGATTACAAATATGGATACAGGAAAGCAGCATGCACAACCATGTTCATTGCTGCATTATTCATGAGAACCAAGGTATGGGAACAGCCCAGATGCCTTTCAATGGATGAATCAATCAAGAAAATATAGTATAGATACACTGTGGAATTTTACTCATCGGTAAGAAGAATGATATTACATCATTTGCAACAAAATAAGCAGACCTGAAAAAAATCATACTGAGTGAAGTAAATCAGGCCAAGAGAAACAAAGGGTGCATATTATTTTTCATATATGGAAGCTAATTCTGAATTGTAAACATATATAAAGTAAACATATACCAGAGTCATATGCACATGTACACAAACAGATGTACTAAAGTATGGAGAATTAAAATGTTTAACTCTTTAGAACTACTAACTCAAAGTCTAACAAAGTGGGAGAGGTCAAGGAGAAGGAGGTAGATAAATTCAGACAGGAAGTAGAAGAGAATTTAGTCATCATATTTAATGCATATCCTAGGAAGCTAGGAAAATTAAGGGATAAGTTGGATGAGAGAGTGAGGAAAGGCATGATACTGATCAAGATGCATTATACTCAGATACTGACATGCTGATTCCTTTTATACTACTATGTAACGATAATAAATACATAATTTAAAAAAATCCTTCACTATTGATAATTTACTTTCTGCTTCTGGTCAAACCATAGCTTTTTAAAAAAAATTATGTTTCTCCCCTTGTGGTAATATTGGATGGTGACAGAAGAAACAGAAGTTAGCCAATCCTAATACATATAAGTTTATTTTTATTAATTATATTTTATTTTTTATTGATTCAAATAGTAATTTTAGTTTCTTTCTGTTCTAATAGCATAAGTACAGTAAGTTGAAGACATTTTTTGTTTTGTGTTGAGCTTAAACTCAGGGCCTCACACTCTCATTTGGCTTTCTTTTTATAAGTATTTTTATTGTTATTATAAAGGTGATGTACAGAAGGGTTACAGTCACATAAATCAGGTACAGAGTACATACCTCACTCCCAGTTTTTTCTAGGTATTCTAATGTGTTTGCATGTAGTGCTTTGTTACAGGAAAATCAGAACTACTGCCAGCCTCATCCTTGCATCAGCAAGAGAAGAATTCAGGAATGATACAAGACATAGTGAAAGAGTGATAGGAAGATTTATTATGAAAGAAAAATGGCAGAGAAAGGACATTCTTTTTTCAGAGAGTGTGATGACTTGGCACTTCTGTATTGTGATGGTGATAATGTCCATAGCAGCACTACCAGAGCTTATTGCTAGACACACCAAAGACACACGCAGGATCTCCATCTCTGGGAAGAAGAAAGGACCAAGTGAAATTCTGATATGTGAGTTGAGGAATTAACAACCACCCATGTCAATCAGAAATAGATGCCATAGGGCAACTGCATGTTTGAAATATGTGCAACAAAAAATGTCCCAGGGGCAGAGAGGATGGAGTGGTAAATCCAGAGAAGCATAAAATTAGCCAATAGGTGGGAAAGGACAGAATTATCAACATGAATTGTAGCAAATCTCTTTGCAGAACAGAGATTTGTCAGTAAGGAGAAGAAAAATAGATATAGCAGGAATTTCTTCTGAGTCCTGCTATAACCTTTCTACAGAAGGTAAAAATAAACGACCATTTGACAATTACCAGAATCTAACATCACTTTACACTTGACAACTATTTAATTAATGCACAATTGGAACTGACTACTTATTCTAATTTTTCCAGGGAAGGGGGTATGAACAGTATAGGATTTCCATTTATAAAACCAAGAAATTTCCAGAAAAGCCTGGGAAGTTCAAGCCTGAGGTTTGAACACAGGGTCTGGTCTGGGCATTGTCCCTGAGCCTCTTTGTGCTCAAGGCTAGCGAGCCACTGTACCACTTGAGCTACAGTTGCACTTTGGCACTATTCAGAAGTCATGAATAAAACAGGAACAAAGATAAACTATATCTAAGATGAAGATACACATCGAGAATGGGGAGTTCTACTTGAAAAAAATGTCAGGAACGCTAAGATTTAGAAAGAGATTTCATGTTGAAAGAGGCCTAACTATATCTTTATAATATTGGAAATTATGGAGGTGCTATCACCTAAATATGAATCGCTGATATTCAGAAAAAGGTCTAGAAGCCACTACTCAGTACATTCTAGTGTAGTGTGTACGTGCAGTGAGACCACCCAGTCGCAGCGAAATGTAAAAGATTTTATTGAGTGGGGCTGGGAAGGTGGCTCAGTGGTAGGGTGCTTGCCTTGCATGCATGAGGCCCTGGGTTCGATGGTTCGATTCCTCAGCACCACAATAAGCAGAAAAGGCCAAAGTGGTGCTGTGGCTCAAGTGGTAGAGCACTAGCCTTGAGCTGAAGAGCTGAGGGACAGTGCCCAGGCCCAGAGTTCAGGCCCCATGACAAAAAAAAAAAAAAAAAAGATTTTATTGAGCAACAGGTGCTCACTCACCAAGACCACACCTAGAGTAGGGAATCCCAGAAAATGGCCCGGAGCACCAGTCCACCTTGGCCTTTAAGCATTTTTGGCTAGGGCGGGGAAAGGGGGAGGTTAGTGTTGGTTTTAGCCAATGAATGTTACAAGAAATTCACACTATAAGTTCAAATTTTCTGCCAAGGTTTTGCTGGTGGGAGGCTGGGGAATAGAACAAAGGATGGTTGAGGAAACTAAGCAACTCCATTTTACTTAAGACCCCATCTCAGTTCTGCGACTTAACTCGTGACCCACTTTAGCCCCAATGCCAGTAATTTATGACAGAAAGCCGTGCACAAACAATTCTTCGAGCCATAGATGGCGTTTGCTTAAGTCAGGTGTTTACCCCTGAGTGACTTTGCCCCTGAGTGACCTAGGGCTAAGAGTTTCAGTTAAAACCATATAATGTGCCCACGGTTCTTTAGAGCCCAGGGTGAAACATGCCATGCATACTGTTGGTCCAGATGTGACTCAACCATTTGTGGTCAAGCTATGGACCAAGGATATTTTTCTGTAAAGGTCAACCAATCATATTTGCCCAGCTTAACTTGCTTTAAATGTTAACCAATCATGTAATTTCTTATGTAAAAGTTCCTTAAAGTTGTTCAATACTATAAAAGCTGTGCTGATTCTATGCTCGGGACCTCTTAGAGTCAAGTGGTAGTGGTGCAGCATAACTTATGGAAATTGAGGCCTGGTGTAGGCAACTCAGAAATATGGTATCTAGAGAGGTGATTCTCCCAACCCCCATCCAAGCTACTGTTCACCTGCAGAAAAGTCCTTCCTGCTGTATAGCTATACTCCCTCTTGCTGCAAGGAACTTACCCCTCTCCCCTGAGCCCTCCTCCCTTGGAAGAGAAGCTCCCAATCGTAAGACAATTAATATTATCCATCATTTCCCCATTGAACTGCCAACACTTACTGTAAGGATAAGGTAGGCATTAAAAACAGACCTCTCAGTAGAAACTCCAGGTTAATTATTAAAGGAACTTTGGAGTGTAGTTTGATTTTGGAGATGATAAGTAAAAAGTTTGCAATCTATTGTGATAAAGGTCTGCTAAACCCATATCAGGAATGAAAGAAAAGGGAAGCCTGGAAATGTAACTTTTGCTTTGATGACTTCTGCCTTGTTTATTGAAACTGTTATTTGTAATCGCTAACTGCTAGCTTTGCTTCTGTAGATTTGCTTGCTATCACTTATCCTGCCACTTGTGAATGACCTGCCTACCCCTTTAAAATCCTGCCATGAGAGAGCTTGGTTGCTGGTCTTCACTGTCTCAATATAGTTAAGGTCAGAGGCCAAGGCTAATAAAGGTTCCGAACGCCCTATGACTGAGTGTTGGTGATTCCTTTCGCCAATTGTGGGTTTGAGTCCCACCTGCCTAGGGAAGTTGGGATACTTCATCTAGTAACTTAGAAATGCTATCTTTGCTTCAAAGAGAGGCAACAACGCATTCTTTCCTAAGGGATGCCTTTCTCACCTAAGAACTCACAACTGCCTGACAGGATGCCCCAAAATGCAGATAGGAGGGCTCTCCTTGTTTCAGGGATAAGGATCTGTTTTATGGCAGGATGCATTCTTACCTGGAAATTCAGAGAATAACACCAGATGTCGTTAAAGCGAAGACAAAGCACCTAGCTTTGCATAACTTAAAGCCAGACTCCTTGCCTTTACCCTATTAAATACCCAACAGCTCTAGGAGCTGTGTATTTCTCTGGGTATCTCCTTGTGTGTGTCTGTGTCTGTGTCTTTGTGTCCCTATAAGAGTACCCACACTCTGCTAAAGTGTGCCCCTGCCCTTCTGTTTCCTTGCTTGTTTACTTAATAAACTCTGCCAAGTTTTCACCATTGTGACTTGTCCAGAAATTCTTTTTCTGTGATCAAAGTCAAGGACCCTAAGTGAAGAGTGCTTGTATTTAAAAGGGAACTTCACTAAACCTCACCTCTGTCCGGTGACAGTAGCACTTGCCATTAGCATAAAGAGCCTTGGAGACAGTGCCCCAGCCCTGAGTTCAAGCCCCAGGAGCGGCAAAATAAAATAAAAATAAGGAAAGAAAAAAAAACCCTAAAAGATAAAATAGTAAGCGAAATATACTTTTGTGTGAGCGTGTGTATATGTGTATATGCATGCATGTGTGTGTGTGCTGATTCTGGGGCTTGAATTCAGGACCTGTCAATGAATTTCTTTTTGATCTAGGCTAGAGCTCTACCACTTCAGCCACAACTCCACAGGGGAGTCTCTAAAGGACATGTGCTAACCTGCAGGGTGTCTGGTTTAGATAATGGTCACCCAACCCCAGAAGGGGCAGTTCTGGAATTTCAGATACCTCGACATACTGTCTTAAAAACAATACCATCTGTGGTTCCGAGAATTGCTTGTGCAAGGCTCACTGTCCTAATTCCTAGCATTGGGGCTGAAGTGAGTCAAAGGTTAAGCTGCAGAACTGAAATGGAGCCTTAAGTAAATGCTTAGGTTCCTCAGTTTGAGCTCTTGGTGCCTTCCCCCGCCCCCCAAGGCTTTTAATCTATTTAGTGACTTTTAAAAAAAATATTGCACACTTCTTTTCTTCTTACAAAGGAATTCTGTCTCCTCAAAGTCATGAAGATTCCCACAAACATGGAATGCAATCCTAATGTCTTACCATCATTCAGGATGCATAGAAACTAGGGAGAATATGAGTCCCTGAAAATATCCTCATGTGAATGACCTCACACACAAGAGAAGGGACCATCCTGTGCCTCCAGTGGATACAATGCAAGCCCTAAACACTACACACATATTTGTAGGGAACTCTGGAGCCGAGCTGTGAGACCTGGAAAGGGTTAAGGGATTGAAGGCCATTTCAAACAGCACCCAGAAGGCTGAGAGCTGGGCCCTGGAAAGATAAAAGTCTAGGCAAAACCCTAAGTGAGAGCTGCTTGGGCACCAAAAATTTAAGACCTTGGAGATAAAAGTCTATATTAATGTTGGAGTGTTCATTGCTTCCTAAGATAAGGAGGCCAATTAACACTTGTATGCAAACTATGCTTCATGTTGATGTGAGAAGCATGATATATATAACCAGATAGACCTGTATTTGCCATTTTGTATTAGACCTGCTTGAAGAATGCAGCTGCTATTCTACCCAGACACTCCCGGATCTGGAGCTGAAATTAACAACCCTCCAACAGGGAGTACTTGACAAAGTACACATTCCAGACCACTTCCCTTCCCCAACCCCTCCCGGCCTAGGATCGGAGATAGTGGCTGCCTGGCAATCACTTCTCCTAAGTTACCCTAGAAGTACCATCTAATTAGTTAGAGCACAATAGCTTGCTAGCCTGACCAGTTATTAGCCCCAGCCCTTTTCCCGCTTTGTATTGCGCCAATCATCCGCTAGAATTATGATTTAAATTTCCCGCGTGGTGTATTGATTTGTTGCCAATACATACTGAGGCCTTACCCCTACCAAAGAACATATAAAAAGTGCTGTAACCCTGTGCTGGGGGCCGCTCTCTGCACTCGGACATCAGTGCACAGAGGGGTCCTTGCTCGAGCTTCTCAATAAACGACTCATTGCCTCTTGCATTGATCTTTGGTCCCTGGTGGTCTTTTCGGGTGCTCCAAGTCTCCGGGCATTATAGATGGTTGTATGTAACTTCAAAAATGGATTGATACCCTAGTCTGTGCACCTTCCTGTAGTCACCTCCTCTGTACTGAACTAAATAAACAGGCTTGTTAATGGGATTTTTGGGATACAGAAGCTGGCAGTGAGCTCTGAATCACATAGTGCACACCTGCACCCCCCCAGCTCCCCGCTTCCTATCCTTCCTTCTTTCTCTGTTCTTAGGCTCAGTATCCTGGGTCATGGTTATTGACATATATTGGAAAGTGGGAGTGGCCAAAGGTTGCATGATCAATTATTGTTACCCACAACCTGGGACAGGATACTGGATCCACAGAAGAAATGAAAAAAGAAAGAGAGAAAATAGAAAGACAGGGAAATGGGGGTGGGGTGGGGTGTAACAATGCTCACTAGCTATGGAACCCTGAGCTCCCATAAGCAAGCTTATTTATTTAGTTCAGTACAAGGGAAGTCACTACAGGTATATGCAGAAAACAGGGTATCAATCCATCTTGTGGCTACAACCATTAACATGAGATATAATTTGTACACATAGAGATAACTGACTCCCTGATCATTAGGAAGCAGAGGGAAGTGGTAGATTTCTCAACATGTGTATTCCATCTCAATCTATAAACCTCCCATTCCATGCCTTAAAAGAAAATATTTTCCAGGAGCTGGTGGTGGCTCACGTCTCTAATATTAGCTCCTCAGGAAGCTGAGACTCGAGGATTATAGTTGGAAGCCAGCTCAGGCAGAAAACTCCCTATGAGATTCTTATTTCCAGTTAACCACTCAAAAAAAAAAAAGTGAAATTGCTCAAAGTTAGAGCACTAGCCTTGAACAAAAGAGCTCAGAGGCAATGCCCAGGCCCTGAGTTTAAGCCCCACAACTGACAAAATATAAAGTATTATCACCAAGGAGACCATTGGGAAATCTTTTGGAAAATTATATTCTGATTAGAAAATCTAGAACAAATGAATAAATTCTAGATGTCCATGGCCTGCCAAAAAATGAAATAAGAGTATACACACCTTAAACAGATGTGTAAAAAACAATGAGATTACAACAGGAATACTCTATAAGCAAAAAGAAGTCCCCCAAATTGTACAGGTTCACTGCCAGCCTCTAAAGAGCTAATAGCAATGTCCCTTCCATAAAACAGGAAGATAATGAGCTACCAGCCCATTATATGATATATTATTCAGATAGCAAAACTGTATAAGAACACAACACAAAAAGAGCAACACTCTTGATGAACACAGACGTGAAAACTTCAATCTTGCATTTCTTTTTTTTTTTTTTTTTGGGTGTGGTCATGGGGCCTGAACTCTAGGCCTGGGCACTGTCCCTCAGCTCTTCAGCTCAAGGCTAGTGCTCTACCACTTAAGCCACAACACCACTTCCGGCTTTTTTCTTATGTGGTGCTGAGGAATCAAACCCAGGGCCTCAGGCATGCAAAGCAAGCGCTCTACCACTGAGCCACCTTCCCAGTCCTTCAATCTTGTATTTCTTTATATTCATTATTAATGGTTTTACAACCATTATTTTATACACGCACACATTTTTCCTTTTTCATTCTTTTCTTCCTTCCTTTTGTTTTCTTGCTTTCCTTCTTTTTTGCCGATAATGGGACTTGAACTCAGGGCTTGGGCACTGTCTCTGAGCTTCTTTCACTCAAGGCAAGTGCTCGACTTGATCCATAGTGTCACTTCTGGCTTTTTTTTGAGTAATTTATTGGAGTTAAGAGTCTCACAGAGTTTCCTATCTGTGCTGGCTTGAACCAGGACCCTCAGATCTCAGCCTTTTGAGTATCAGCTAAGATTGCAGGCATGAGCCACTGGCACCTGGCACAGATTTCTTTAAAAAACAGTTGCAATGTAGTCATGGTATTTAAGACCTGCAATCCTAGCTACTCAAATATAGAGGATCACAGTTAGAGGTCAGCCTAAGCAAAAGTTTGGTGAGACATGATCATAACTACTGAAAGATTAAAAATTAGAGTTATATTTTACCATTGCTAACTGCTGATTTTGCTTTTGTAAACTTGCTTGCGCTAACACCAATCCCCTCCCTCGAAATAAGGAATTGAGTAAAGTCTCAGAGCCCAGATGTCAGCCCCAGGACAAGGTCAGTGGTCGCAGATAAAGAACAGACAGTTCCCATTTAGAAATTCCCCAGACGGGACCTTGAGATAATGACCACCTGGCAGGACCAGCAAACTAGACCAAATCCCAACCAATCACAAGCCTGTAACTATGTGAACTCCCCTAACCCTTATTGTCCAAAGTAACTCCCCCTTGAATTCCCCCCCAGTCATTTTACAAAGAGTGTTACAAAATTTCCCGCGTAAAAAATGATTGCTAGGGTATATGGGCCAATCCCGGGGCGCCTTGTGTTAATCTTGAGGTCTTTGCTTTAAAAATGCCTGCAACCGCTGCTCAGGACTCTCTCCCTTCCCGAGGCAGGGAGTCCGTTTGTGCAAACGCCAAATAAACTCCTCTTGCTTGTTGCATCTCCCGGCCTGGAGTCTGAGTTTCTGGGGCGCCCTCCCGTTGACGAAAGTATCCTAGGGGACTAAGGTCTTTCACTAACCAAAGATAGGCATGGTTGTGCATCCAAGAATCATGGGGAGCATGAAAAGGACCGCGGTCTTAGCTGGCTCAGACATAAGTGTGAGACCTTATTTGGAAAATAAATAAAGGAAAAATATCTAGGAGTGTGGGTCAAGTAGTAGAGTGCTGGCATGGCAAGTATGAGGTCAGAATTTCAAATCCAATATCAAAAAAAAAAAAACACCAAAAAAACACTTTGTGCACTGTGTTTACAACACACAAGAGACAACTGACAGTAAGGGGGAAAATACTGACAAGCTATGCAACAGATAAAGATAACATGTCAAGGTTACACAAAGAGCTCAAAAATATATACAGTAAAGGAACAAATAATGCAATTTATAAATGGACAAGTAATTTGAACAAAATTCTCAGTCAAAAAAGAATTGCAAATCAAAACCACACAAAGGGCTGGGAAGGTGGCTCAGTGGTAGAGAGCTTGCCTTGCATGCCTGAGGCCCTGGGTTCGATTCCTTAGCACCACATAAGAAAAAAGAAAAAAGCCGGAAGTAGCACTTTGGCTCAAGTGGTAGAGCACTAGCATTGAGCTGAAGATCTGAGGGACAGTGCCCAGGCCCAGAGTTCAGGCCCCATGACTGGACCCCAAAAAACAGAAACAAAAACAAAAACACACACAAAGATTCTGTCTCACTTCAGTGGGGTTGAAATCACCAAAAACACAGACAACATTGCTGATGAGGATGGGGAGGGAGAGGAACTATCCTATACTATTAGTGGGACTCTAAACTAGAGCAATTACTATGGAAATCAAGGCAGAGATTCCTCACCAAACTAAAAATAGATCTTATGAACATGCTAACTACTCTTGCGCATGTATCCAAAGACCTGCAAATCAATATAGAAGAGATACCTACATACCCACGTTTATTGTAGTCATGTTCATAAAGCCAAACTGGAATCAGCTGAGGTGACAGTGAACAATGGATAGATGTGGCAATATGGTCCAAACATATCATGGAATAGTACTCAGTAATATAGGAAAATGAAATTGTGGCATTTGCAGGAAAATAGATGGTTCTGTAGAGACCAGCCTGCAGGGTGAGCCAAACTCACAAATCCAAATATCATATTTTTTGCTCACTGTGGAATCTATATATAGAAAGACACATAAATAGATACACAGAGATGAAAGTAGAGAGAGGGGGGGGCATAGATTAAAATTCTAACTATGGGACTACTTGTGGAGATGAAGGAAAGAGAAGGGAGGGAAAGAATGAGGAAGGTTGAATAACAGAGGCTACATTGTGTCTTTATACATAGATGGTATAAGAAGCCTCACTGAAGCCTGGTATATTAAGGGAGCCTAGGGAGAAACAGTAAAATCAGAGCCAAGGACAGCTCCCAGGCCTTAAGTTCAAGCCAAGGGACCAGCATACACACACATACATTATTTGTTTCCTCCCTTTTCTCTATCCTTATTTCCCTATTTCAAATGTCATAAAAGCACCATTACTAGAACAATTTAAAAACTCACAAAAAGTTAGCATTAATATTCAGCATTCAACTTTGCTTTACATTTAACTAGCCACATCTTTCATTTCTTAAGGGAAAATTCCACTCTGCTCCATTCTTTGCATAGAAACATAATAAACCAGTTAATTTCGGAGTGTTCAGAGTCCCTCTTCTGAAGAAGGGGAAAAAAAACAAGACCAGGGCTGGGAAAGTGGCTCAGTGGTAGAGTGCTTGCCTTGCATGCATGAAGCCCTGGGTTCAATTCCTCAGCACCACATAAGCAGAAAAAGCCAGAAGTGGCGCTGTGGCTCCAGTGGTAGAGCGCTAGCCTTGAGCTGAAGAGCTGAGGGACAGTGCCCAGGCCCAGAGTTCAGGCCCCATGATTGGCAAAAAAAAAAAAAAAACAAGACCATTGGACACATGCCTTTTAGGTTATGAAAGCAGTAAATTAAATAAGAAGTACAAAGATCACAGTTATTCCTGGAAACAACAAAACTACTAACTATCAGTAACTATTAAAGCCATGTAGCTGCCCAAACCCACAGGACCAGGAAATTCCTTCCCCAGGCATAGAGTGGTGAGACAGGGCCCAATGAGAAGACAGTCAGTTGGGACAAGTGCAGCACTGCTGGGCTAGTGGAGGGAAACGTGTTCCCCTCTCAATATATCTCATAGCAGCACTCACATTCCCCTTGGGGGAGACTTCCTGTTCAGTCCCAATGGGTTTTGAGGTCCTACTGGAGCATGTTGGAGTCCTAGGAAGATTCCAGATCCTTCAGCTACTTTTCTTTTACATCACTGGCTTTATAGCATATACTCATGTTCTATTAGAGAACTTCACGGCAGCCGTGCCTGAGCACCGCTGCTGGGTGCACATCCTCGACAATGGCACGCTCTCTGACAATGGCACTGGGCTCCTCAGCCAGGAGGACCTCCTGAGAATCTCCATCCCACTCGACTCCAACCTCAGGCCAGAGAAGTGCCGGCGCTTTGTCCATCCCCAATGGCAGCTCCTCCACCTGAACAGCACCTTATGGAACCTGAGTGAGGCAGAAACAGAGCCCTGTGTGGACGGCTGGGTGTATGACAAAAGCTACTTCCACTCCACTATTGTCACTGAGGTAAGAGACCCCATTTAAACCTTCTGTGTGTCTGCTCAAAGGTTTTTGCAGTAACACAGAGAATAGGCTTGCTTTATATATTCAATCCCCCCCTCTCCCCAGAGTATATTAGTCAGCAATTTGTATTTCCTATTCCTTCAGCAAGTAGCAACTGCTCATCTATACTACCACGATGATGAGTTACTAGTACTGAGGTCATGAATGAAACAATCTAAACAGACACCTGTTATTAAATAATTTGCTCTAATGAGAAAGACAGTTGTAATTTTAAAGAACAAGGGAAATACCATGAAGGAAAATATTATCCTAGGTCAGTGGTTCTCAATACTTATTATGAATTATTACCCAGAGCAAGTTAGTCAGAACCTTTGGGGCATAAATCTAGTCCCCAGCATTTGTATACTTTTTAACTGAATGGATGGGTATCCAGATGAGAGTTATTTTCTCAGTTGAATTATTCAGTGGTAAAAGAAATCAAACAAGACTTTGTATTAGTCCAAGTATAAAGGAAACCTTTCTTCCTAGGGAAAAAAAGAAGTTTTTTTTTTTTTTTCATTGTGAGAATACCATACAGAGGAGTTACAATTACATGGGCAAGATAACCAGTACACCGCCTATCAAACATTGTTGCCTCCTCTTTGTTTTCCCTTCCCATCCCATCCCATACTCCCCCCACCACCCGCGACCTGATTCCTCCCCCTCCACCCCGCCCCCTACCAAAGTTGTAAAGTTCGTTTTTCAAGATAAGGACTTGTACATCTCATTGTTGCAATGGGTCCACCTGTATCCCTAGTTATATGATTTGTTTTTGCCCTTCCCCTCCACAAATTGTACTAACATCAAATATAGTGAAAGCAGGGGTTATACTGTGGGGGAGAAAAAGAAGAGTTTTTGTCATATACTCTCCATTATGGTAACTCAATTTTCTTTAAAATACTCCTTTCTATGCTATACATTATGGTAACTAAAGAATATATGTGCTGGTGGCTCAGGACTGTAATCCTAGCTACTCAGGAGGCTGAGATCTGAGGATCATGGTTCATCAGGAAAGTCTGTGAGACTCTTATCCTTATTTAACCACTAGAAGACCAGACGTGGTGTTGTGACTCAAAGCTGTAGAGTGCTACCCTTGAGCAAAAGAGGTCAGGGAGAGTGCCCCGGCCCCTCAAGAACAACAAGATACATACATACATACATACATACATACATACATACATACATACATACATACATACATACATAAATGCTGAGGAAATAAAATTTTGACAAAGTAATGCATAGAACCAGGTATTGGTAGCTTATGCCTATAATCCTGTCTACGCAGGATTCTAAGATCTGTGCATCCTGGTTCAAAGTCATCCAGGCCAGGAAATTCCATAAGAAAACCTGAAAAGCATGTGGTTCAAGTGAAAAGCAGTAGACTAGAGAAAAAGAGAACCAAAAAACTCAGGGACAGCACCCAGGTCCCACCCTGACTTCAAGTTCCAGGATGGACACACACACACACACACACACACACACACACACACACACACACACACACACACACACACACACACACACACACACACACACACACACACACACACACACACACACACACAGAATGTGTGTAGAAGCTAATGCATGCAACAGATGGAGTTGGTCATCTGAGGAGAAGAATAGAGAGATAAAGCCATGGAAACTTTGAAGACAGAAACAGAACCTGAAGAGTTGAAAGTAGCTGAGTATTTGAAGGTGTGTGGCCTGGCAGAGGAGAGTGGCTGCAGAGGAAATGGACAGGAAGCAGGATCCACGTACCACAGCACATTTTCCCTCATGGGAAGGCGCTTACAGTCTGTTTCCACTGAAGGCTTCAACTCTCCTGACACCGCTCTCTCTTCCTTTCTCTTCCAGTGGGACCTAGTATGTGAGTACCAGTCATCCAAATCGATAGTTCAAGTAGTATTTATGATTGGGTCACTGCTGGGAGGTCTGATATTTGGCCATCTTTCAGACAGGTAGGTGTCATTGCACTTTCTCTCTGATGTTGATCAGATGGTATAGTCTTTTCTGTAGTCAAGAAATCTCAGCTGAGCTCTAACTTTGTGCTTTACATAGTAGTCCAGCACTCAGCAGAAAATTATCTTTTAGAAGACATTTAGAGAAATTTTAATTTGTATTGTACAAACTTAGACAATAGTGGGATCTGATGAACTGATGTATTCACAATCAACAAAATAAAAAGTGAGTATCTTTTCTATAAAACAACAACAAACCATCTACAAAAAAAGCCAGAAGAACCATTTCATTCTCAATGGCTTTGTCAAACTAAAATATTTAGGATTAAACTTGACCAAAGAAGTTAAAGACCTCTAGAATGAAAGCTATAAAACCCAAAAGAAAGACATTGAAAGCCAGGTATGGTGACTCATACTCCTAGCTACTCAGGAGACTGAGATCTGAGGATCAAAGTTGTACCCCAGTCTGGGAAGGAAAGTCCATAGACACTTTCCTTCAATGAGCCTGTAAAAAGCTGGTGTGATGTCCCAACCCACAGGACATCAAGAGGGCAGTGAACCTAACCGAGAAGGAATGAAGGGACAAGAGACACGAAGAATGACAGCAAGAGAAGGATTCTAATCAAGCTGCTAATTTTTATTTTTCACACAAGGGTATTTATATGCTTGGAATAAGGAAGCTTTTTCATTGGCTGAAGCAGCTGCAGGGTGCTTGCTTAGGGCAAGGTGAAAAGGTGGTCGTTACTTAGGGCAGGGTGAGAAGGTGAAACAGCCTCAAGATGTTCCAGTGAGATAGTTGGCTCCCAACATCTCCCCCTTTCTTATTTAGAAAATTGACCATCAATTGTTGGCTGCTCTTTTTAAGGGGGTGACAGAGGCTCTGTTCCTCTAAGGGCCCAGGGTTTTTTTCTGCTCCCAAGTGAGCATCCTCACTCGGGGATGGGAATTTTACAGGCCCTGGCATGTTTTTTGAGGAGACGGCTTGTGGGTATGCATGCCAACTGTCATGCACCAGAGCTTGCCACTCAGGGGTCTTGGGTTTGGGGATCTCACGGATCCATCCCCCTGCAGTCTTACCTGCACCCTTGATTTGAGCATTTTTTCTTCCTCCGATAGGTGCATCCTCCCCCAAGCGGAGGGGACCTATAAGAGGAGGGGCGAACCTATCTCTTATGGCAAGGGCGCAATAGGTCTTGCCCGTTGAGTGGTCAGGAGTTATGAATAAGGAGAAGGGTTTTCTGAATAAGAAAAAGGAAGGGGGGGTTCCCACTGGAACAAGCTCATGACGAAACACTAATTAAAAGCCTAGGGTAAATCCTAGATCTCAATGCCTTGGTCCGCCATATCAAGGCTATGGTGATGAACCTGTATGGGCTTAGAAGCCAAGAGATTAATCTGTTATTTAATAAATTCAAACAGGAAGGTCCACATCTGGAGTTCTGGCTGCATCTGTAAAAGAAAAGGCATCATCCTGGGCAGGGCCGGAAGGTTTCCCCTGGGTTGTGATAAGCCATTCACCTGTTTTATCAAGCATTCTGGCAGCCACCTTGTGGCCGCTTGTTCTTGATCTAAAAGTCAAAGAGTGGCAGGGAGTGGTCTACATGTAGCTTGGGAGGGCATTGCCCCTTGGCTTTGTTTGCCTAAGGGACATTCATGTGTGAAGTGACCAGGTTGTTTACTTTCTGCAGCCAAGTTAAGCCACAAGACAAAGTCACTGTAGGGTTCATCTGGCCCCTGTCTAACTTTTGTCAGGGAAGTAGTAGCCAATCCCTTTTGAGGGAGACGCTCCCAAGCATAAAGGCCAGCATTTTGAATTTGTGCCAAAAGTCCGGTAGGAAAGCGCACCTGTTTAGCATTGGTATCAAAGGGCGCATTTCCCAAAAGTTTAGTATAGGTCCAGGTTTTTGAAGATGTTTTAGCCAAATTTTTTTTTGCGTGGTCTCTCTACATTGTTCCTTAAAGTCCGCATTCCATAAAACCAAATCACCCCCACTAAGGGTGGCACGGGCCAGAAACTTCCAATCATTAGGGGTGAGCCAGCGCGCACTTTGGTTTTCTAACAAGGCTAATGTATAAGGGGCAGTCGGGCCATATTGGGCACATGCATTTTTAAGCTTTTCAACAAACCAGAGGCTAAGCCTCTTATACTCTTGTTGGCCTTTTCCCTGGGTGGGTTGTTCCTCTTCATCCCCAGTATCCTGTTCCTCATCTTCTTTTTCCTCCTCTTCTGATTCGTCCTCTTCACCCTCTGAGGTCCTATCTGTCTGGCTCCGAGTTACTGGAAAGGTGAGAACTGATTGATGGTGTGATCTAACCTTAATTTTATCAGGTGGTGTTGGCGTATTGGCCAAGGCCAGTATGAGGTGTTCATAATCACGGACCGCAGTTCTTTTAAAAGTTGGAGGTGTTCTCGCCTATGTTGAAGGGCCTCCTGTGTTGGGAGCCAACTATCTCACTGGAACATCTTGAGGCTGAGTTTACAGAATCCCACCTTTTCACCTTGCCCCAAGTAAACACCCTGCAGCTACTAGCGACCACCTTTTCACCTTGCCCTAAGCAAGCACCCTGCTGCTGCTTCAGCCAATGAAAAAGCTTCTTTATTCCAAGCATATAAATACCCTTGTGTGAAAAATAAAAATTGGCAGCTTGGTCAGAATCCTTGTCTTGCTGTCATTCTTCGTGTCTCTTGTCCCTTCATTCGTTCTCGCTTAGGTTCACTGCCCTCGTTGAAGTCCTGTGGGTCGGGACACTTATGTAAAGGGGCCAGGTTAGGTAAAGGGGGGAGAGAAAAAACATCTGGATCTGGAGGGGCAGTGGGCCCTTGAAGGGCCGGGCCACAAAATGAAGGGATTTTCAGTAAATTGACCAGCAGGCATATCTAATACAACGGATGGGCAAGCCGAGGGGGGCCAAGAGGCATGTTTGAGAACCTCCTCTCCCGTTTTTACAAGTTTTAAAATTCCACTATCAAATAGAGAACATTTTAAAACTTCATTAATCAAATTCCAATAGGAAAAGGCGGTAGCAGGAACCTTTTCTGAACCAAAGATTTCATAATAATCTGCTAAACAATCTCCTACTCTTTGCCATCTTTTTGCATCTATGATTCCTTCAAAGGGAAACCAAGGACACACGTCCTCTATGAATGAGAAAAATAATTCTAAATCCTTTTTCTTAACCCCCATTCCCCAGGTCTTCAATGCCTCCTTGAGGTCTGACAGAAATAGATCATGTGACGAATTGCTTCTCCCATAGTGGGTCACTCACCATGCGCCGTCCCCACTCTCTTCCTGGATTTGTCTCTCTGGGGGTCTGTCGAGGCCATCTTGGACTCTACTTGGCCAAGTTTTCCCGGAGGACTGCGTTCCTTCCTTAGTCAGAGGCTCGTGCCCCACATTGGGCGCTAGTTGTCCCGACCCGCAGGACTTCAACGAGGGCAATGAACCTAAGCGAGACCCGCAGGACTTCAACGAGGGCAATGAACCTAAGCGAGACCCGCAGGACTTCAACGAGGGCAGTGAACCTAAGCGAGACCCACAGGACTTCAACGAGGGCAGTGAACCTAAGTGAGAAGGAATGAAGGGACAAGAGACACGAAGAATGACAGCAAGACAAGGATTCTGATCAAGTTGCTAATTTTTATTTTTCACACAAGGGTATTTATATGCTTGGAATAAGGAAGCTTTTTCATTGGCTGAAGCAGCCAATGAAATTCTATATTTATCTAAATTATGTAATTATAATTATATAATTTACATAAATATAATTATTATATGTAACATGTATATCTTATATGTGTTTATATATGCTTATTTTAGGTCTAGCATGTACATATGAGAGAAAACATGTGAACTTTTTACTCTTAAACCTGGCTTACTTCATTTCATATGATGATCTCCAGTTCCATCAATCTCTGAAATTATGTAATTTCATTCTTTTTCTTAGCTTAATAACATTCATGATACATACATTTTCTTGATCCATTCATGGCCTGGGAGTAGTATTGATAGCTTGACCCTTGTGAATAGTGCTTCCATGAATATGAGCATATAGGGGCCTCCATAATAGTCTCATATACATCCTTTTGAATAAATGTCCAAGAGTGGTAGCACTAGATTGCATGGTAGTTGTTTTTGCAGTTTGTTAAAGAACATCTATACTGGTTTTTTCCAGTGCTCACATTTGTTTATGGTCCAAATGTAGTATATAAAAAAAGTGTGATTTCCCCAAAAAAATCCTTGCCTCCATTACTTGCTTACGTTTTTGATGATAACTATTCTGCCTAGAGTGAGGTGAATTCAAGTTTTGTTTCAATGACCATTTCTTTGTCACCAGAGATAGTCAGCATTTCTTCATGTATTGCTTGGCCATTTGTAGTTCTTTTCTTTTTTGTGGGGGAGGGGTGTCAACCATGGACTTTGAACCTAGGGCCTTAGTGCTGTCTTCTGAGTTCTCTGCTTATGGGTAGCACTATACCACCTTGAGCCACAAATCTACTTCCTGGGTTTTTTTGGGGGGTGGGGGAACGGATGGTTAATTGGATCTCAGAGTCTAACGATCTTTTCTGCCCATGATCCTCATATATCAGCCTCCTCAGTAGGTAGGACTACAACCACCAGCACCTGGCTAATTTGTACTCCTTTTGGAAAGTCTCTGTTCAGTTCTTTTGCCCATTTATTAATTCATTGTTGGTTCTTGGAAGTTAGGGGTTTTTTTTTTTCGAGGTTCCTGCATCTATGGAAACGATCATGTGGTTCTTGACCTTACCTCTATTGATATGATGATTACAACAATTGACTTGGAAATATTGAACCAGCTTTGCATCCCTGGAGTAAATACTGTTTGCTCATTATGTATGTTTTCTGATGAGTTGTTGAAGTGATTGGCCAGAATTTTGTTGAGAAGTTCTGCATCGATGTTCATCAAAAATAGATTTATAGTTCTCTCTCTCTCTCTCTTTTTCTGATAAGTCCTTGTTTGGTTTTGGGATTGAGGGTTATGCTGGCTTCGTAGAATGAGTTTATAAGTGAACATTTGCTTTGAATTTCATAGAAAAGTTTGAGGAATACTGGTGTCAGTTCTGCTTTGAAGGCCTTATAGAATTCAACTGTGAATCCATCTGGTCATGGGCTTTTCTTGTATGGGAGATCTCTTATTGTTTCATTGCCTGATATGGGTCTATTTAGATGGTTTAAATCTTCTTTGAGCCTTATTCTCTCTTCTGTGAACTTTCTATCCACTCCTGAAGGGAGAGGAGGTTTCTGAGTTGTCTATTGTTCATGATGAAACAGACTTTCCAAGGCACAAGAAGCCAGACACAGCTGAGAGAGGGTGTTAGCTATCTATCTGAAACGTTGATGGATTGTCTTCCCATTCTGTCTGTCAAACAAGATGGACATCCACCTTGACAGTGCACAGACACTAATAAAGATAGCAGAACTTTCTTGATTTCACTCCTCAGGACTCTAAGCATACATAACACACAAACCTGTCATCCCAAATATGTGTCTACTAATGAACACTACTGACAAACTCTCATATGTTATCTTCTTTTTTATATGGCTTGACATGGCACCAGAGTTCTTATGGTGACTTTGCGTGTCCTCACTGAGAGACTGTGGACATCGCATTCATTGTCAAATTTCTCAGCTTCTTCTATTTCAGCTGTTGGCTAATATAGAAATTGCAACAAATCTCAAGTATAATGTAGAAATAATATTTAGCATTGATTAATATTTAATATTTATTTAAAGAATAGCATATTTCAAATCAATGATACCTAATCTTTATAGAAGGATTTAGTATCTACCTTAAATTTCATGATGTGATATCTTTGGCTGTTTTTAGTGTTATTGTTTTTGGTCTTGAATTATCTCACATAGTCCAATATTTCTTAGGTTTGGGCGGAAAACCATCTTCAGGTGGTGTTTATTCCAAATGGCCATCGGTGACACCTGTGCAGCCTTTGCTCCCACCTTCCTTGTTTACTGTTCCCTGCGATTCTTAGCTGGGTTGTCTCTCGTGCCTATTTTAGCAAACTCTTCATTTCTCAGTAAGTAAGTCATTTGATCCTTTAATTTCCTTCTTGACTAGAAATGTCTTGAAAACATGATTTGGTAAAAATAATTATAACCATACAACTATAATTACAACTGTGTTTTCTTCCAGTTGTAGAGTGGACAAGACCTCAATCCCAAGCTATGGTAGCAATGTTGGCTTCCTACAGTACTGGGCAGATGCTCCTGGGAGGACTGGCTTTTTTCTTTCGCAGCTGGATCACCCTGCAGCTGATATTATCCATACCTCTGTTGGTCTGCTGCGTGTTATCAAGGTATGGACAATATGTGTGGCCTTTAACTCTAATGAAAGGGGAAATAGAGGCTTAGAGGGAGGACCTGACACTTGAGATCTGTGTAATCTCTAAATGATCCTGTCACCTCACCCATAGTCACCACTGTGCTATTGAGATACAAAGGAGAACAGAATGTACTCTGCAAGGAGGCTGCAGCTATGGAGTGAGCACTTTTCTATCTTAACCACAGAATTATTATGGAATCTTTTTTTCTTTCCTTTTTAAGCATATGTTGCTTGGAATAAGAGGGGTCTCAAGGAGCTATTTTCACGCAAGTAAATAATGCACTTTGAACATACTCACACCTTCTACTTGCTTTTCTTATGCCTTCTTCCCCTCTTTTTTAAAAAATAACTTTAATTAGTTTAACAAGCTTAACTGTGCAGTTTTTTACAGAATGCAGTTATATTTGCACTCCACCCCCATCAACTACTGACTTCAATCTCCCTGTGTTCCTATGGCTCCCCAGCAACTGGGCTCCTTTTACAGTCATAACATACAGGTGCCATATCATATAAAATATATTTAAGTCCAGATTTGCCGACAAGAGTATATGATATGTGCCTTTCAGAGTCTTGCTTTTTTCACTTAACTCGATGATCTCCAGTTCCTTCCACTTTGCTATAAACAACATAATTTTGTTTTTATTTTTGGGTAATAATATTCCAGTCTGTGGATTATTTCTAGGGCTTATATTCTATTCCATTGGAATACATATCTTTTTTTTTTCTTCCAGTACCATGGTGATTCATTACTCTGGCTTTGTAGCACAATTTGAAGCCAAATATTGTGATACCTCCAGCATTGCTTTTTTTGTCCAGGAATGCTTTGACTCGGCAGAGTCTGTTGCACTTCCCTATCTGTTTTAACATTGCCTTTTCTATTTACACAAGGCATGTCACTAGAATTCTGATGGGGGCTGTATTGAAGCAGTAGAAAGTTTCAGTAGTATATAAACATGAGAGGTCTTCCCAACTTTCGTTGACTTCTTCAATCCTTACTGCTTTGTACATTTTTAGTTTTGAACAAAATTGATAAAATTAGCAAACTCTACGACTTCAGCCAACAACTTTCCTTCTGGTTTTTGATCAGTCTATGGAATAAAATTTTCATGGACTTTGTTGCCCAGACTGGTTCAAACTGTGATCCTTAGACCTCAGCCTCCTGATTAGATATAATTAGAAGTCTGAGCAGCAGTTCCCAGTGTGTAGTATTTTATTGTGTATAAAATCACTGAAAAAAACCCTCTACAGAGATTAATTATATGGCATATAGATCATATAGGGATATTAACCATTGGAATGTCAATGGATACTCAGACTATTTGTTCATTCCTCCTTGTTGTCTATAATTACTTTCAACAAACAAACACTTAGATACCCTTCCTATAAGTCCACCAGAGAAGGCAGATTTAATCAGAAATGACTCTACTATGATATACAAAGTCTATATGAAATGGAGAGGAAAAGATATTTCAGATTAAAGTTATGTGTAAAATAAGAGGTTAGATGTTTACTGTAGCTGTGTTGTCTTCTTTTTCAGGATGCTGGTAGAGTCTGCTCGGTGGCTGGTTTTTAGCAATCAGCTAGAAAAGGGCTTAGAGGAACTTAGAAGAGTTGCACGTATAAATGGAAAGAAGAATGCTGGGGAGACCCTGAGCATTGAGGTGATCTGAGAAGGGGGCTGATTACTGGGAATGGATGATTTGAACTCACAACCCTACTATTCTGGGTCCTTTAGACATATCCCAAATTAGAATTTTCTAAGTGAGAAGTTTTTTTGTTTTTGTTTTTTCGGTCATGGGGCTTGAAGTCACCGCCTGGATACTGACCGTGAGCTTTTTCCATCAAGGCTACCACTCTGTCACTTTGAGCCACCATGCTACATCCGGTTTTCGGTTGATTGACTAGAGATATGAGTCTTGGGAACTTTCCTGCCAAGGCTGGCATTGAACTGGGATCTTCTGTTCTCAGCCTCCTGAGCACGCTGCTTCTAAGTGACACTTGCACATCACGGTCTTAGTTCCCCCACAGTCTTATTATTGTGTAGGGAAACAGGAACCAAATAAAAAATGTGTCTATCTTTTGTCAGAAATCACATCATTGTTTGAATAAAAGAGCAATTTCCCACACACGACACACATATGGGCAAGGAAGCAGTAACCCTTTCTCATTAGTTCAATCAATCATGGTTCACTTTAGGGAAAGCATTAAACATCATTTTAACTTCCATGCATTTCTTTCAAAAATTAAATACTTAGTAGGCAACAAATAGGAACTCTTCTCTAATCCAAGTGCTTTGGCAGTAATTATATAAAAGTCCTTCTTTCTCTGACATTTACACTGTCATTATCAGAGAGTACTAAGATGTTGCCTATGTAGAAAAGCTCTTTGAAAATCTTTTTTTTTTTTTTTGCATTTCTTTTCTTGTTGTGGGGTTTGTTGATGTTTCTCTTATTTGTTTTTCTCCATATTTCTAGAACCTAGGTCCTAATATGGCTGGCTTACTCATAGATACATTTTACTGACTCATTTTAAAATCTTTGTAGCAGGGCCCTAGTGATTCATGCCTATAATCCTACCTACTCAGGAGGCTGAGCTCTGAGGATCGAGTCTCAAAGCTAGCCCAGGAAGGAACGTTTGTGAGGCCCATATCTCCAATTAACCACCCAAAAGTTGGAAGTGGTGTTATGACTCAAGTGGCACAGTGGCAGCCATGAACACAAAAGCTCAAGGGCAATGCCTAGCCCCTGAGTTCAAGTCCCAGGAGCAACTTAAGTAAAGAAAGACTTAAATAAATAGCTTTGAATACATAAAGTGTGTCAGCACAGTGTTGGATATTACTAATGGAATTAACTTCATAGCATCTGTCTGCAAGAAACATTTTAAACTAGGGCTGAAAAAATGTGGGACAGTCTAATACAAAATAGGTGCTAATCCAGTCTATGTGCCAGGCATTGGTGAGAAAACCAAAAAGTGTTCAGCCAGCATTAATGGTCTAGAAAGGACTAAGGTGATAAGAGCTGGAGGAGGCCTTTGACACATCACCAAACTGGGTGGCAGTGGCACTGCGGACAAACGTGCCCACAGGCTGCTCTGAAAGACAGCAAATGCCACATAAGAAAACGCTAACCAAGGAAGACACAAAGGTTGTATGTTCCCCATCAAAGTAATGTCATCCCTCTGCTATATGAAATAGCAGTGTCTCCAAAAGTTTCCTTTCATTACAACCAACATATGCTCAAAGTTCAGAATCTATTTTTCCTAGTGCTGGGTACTAAATTAAGGGCCTCTTACATGCTACGAAAATGATTTCCACCTCTAGCCCACAGAATCTTAACATTTTAATGAGGTGTAAATGTGGATGGGACTACTTAAGCATTGTTCTCTGATTATAGAATCTTTGTATATAAATCTGTGAAACTACAGAGTAAAAAAAAAGTCCACCTGTCCCAAAATCATCCAAAATGCAATGATTATATGAGCACTGTGGAAATACTGTATTGTTTTTGTTCAAAAGGGAGAGGTAACATACAAAGGAATCCAGAGCCTAGCTGAATCCAGCTAGGCAAAGGTTAGAAATTCCTATTGTAGTTTTGAAGGCATAGAAAATTCTAGCAGACTGGTCCTCAGCAACAAATTCTTGCCTTTCAATCAGAGCTCTGAATTCTTCACATCTGTCATTAATGATAGATAACATTTCAAATAAACAGTATTACTAAATAGTGTCCCAAGAAACATTTCAGCAACACTTCCTCATTTTGTATTTTGTGTCTTTACTTGGATAATCTAAAATACTAACTCACTGATAGAACAGTCTGTCATATCCAGTATTAACTCTCCACAGGCCTAATGTAGTAAATGAATAAACTGTTATAAAAATAATAAACACAAGCCAGGCACATCTGTCTCACCCCTGTAATCCTAGCTACTCAGGAAGCTGAGAACAGGGCATCAAGACTCAAAGCCAGCCTGAGGCTCTTATCTCCCAAAAACCACACAGAAGAAGGCAAAAGAGGGCTGGGAAGGTAGCTCAGTGGTAGAGCCTTTGCCTTGCATGCATGAAGCCCTGGGTTGGATTCCTCAGCACCACATAAACAAAAATAAAAGAAAAACTGGAAGTGGTGCTGTGGCTCAAGTGGTAGAGCACTGGCCTTGAGCTGAAGACCTGAGGGACAGCACCCAGGCCCAGAGTTCAGTTCCCACAACCGGACCCCCCCCAAAAAATTTTTTTAAAAAAAGAAGGCAAAAGAGTTGCTACGGTCAAGTGTTAGAGTCTGGCCTTGAGCAAAAGCAGCTCAGGGACAGCACCCAGGCCCTGACTTCAAGCCGTAGGACCAACACACACACACACACACACACACACACACACACACACACACACTCACGCGCACACACACACACATACTCTTAAATGTCAAGGTTCTTTACTTGTCCTTGCCTCAGTATTTAAACAGGCTTTAATCTTATCTAATTCCCCTCTTCCTGTATCTTTCATGGTTCTTCCCACCTTAGATGGATTTAATGCCCAAGTCCCTACTCTGTAGTTTTCCTTGAGGATTCAACACACCATATGTGTTTCATCTTCTAGTATTTAGCAAAATAATTGGCACATTATTGACATCTCATGAATGCTTATGACTTTTGTTGTCCAAGTTTGTGAAATCCAACCTGCAGGAGGAGTTTGAGGACGCCAAGGCAAAAATACCCATTTTTCAGTTGCTCCACACACCCAGGCTGTGTATGAGAAGCTGCTGCCTGAGTTTTATCAGGTATGTTCCTTTAAATAAACTTATCAATATATTTTACCTCCAATATCTTATTAGAGAGGAACTACATTTATTCTTTCAAAAACAATAGCAACAGCAGGCCAGGGACTGGTATAATGCTTGAGTTCGGGATGCCCAAAAAGACCACCAGAGACCAAGATCGATGTAATCAGCAGTGAGGTATTTATTGCAAGCTAGCTAGGTTCTCTGGGCACACAACAAACAACTGGTGACGCTGAGAGGCCCGAGCCTGGGGTTTGCAGCCGTTTTATACACTCTTTGGGGAAGGCTGGGGCTTTGCACTCATCATATCATTCCTTGACAACTCAACACACACCGCGGGAAAATCATAAAACATCTCTAATACATGGTTCGTGGGTCCAATGGCGGGAAAAAATTTGGAAAGAGTTATTGGTCCGATCAAGAGGTTGATGCGCTTTAAAATGATTGGTTAAAGTCACAAGGGTGGTGCAAGGGAGTACATGCAGAACTGCAGGACTTTCTGGTTAGATATTGGTCACTACTCCTAGGTGGGGTGCTGTCTGGAATCTCAGGCAATTTGGCTTATCTTAGGTAAGCATCATCTGCAGTTTTCCAAGGACTGTTTCTATTTAACTTTCTGTGGAATTTTCTGCCTTTAGCACTGCAGTAGGTCAGAGGCTAAATTCCAGAATAAAATGAGGTCTCAGGTAAATTATTGGTCAGGTCTTTCACTGGTGGCTCATGCCTGTAATCCTAGCTACTCAAAAGGCTGAGATCTGAGGATCATAGTTCAAAGCCAGCCCAGGGTAGGAAAGTCCATGAGACGCTTATCTCCATTAAATGACTAAGAAAATACCAGAAAGTGGTGCTATGGCTCCAGTAGTAGAGTGCTAGCCTTGAGCACCAAGAGGTTCAGGGACTACATGCAGGCCCTGAGTTCAGGCCCCAGGATTCTCAAAAACAAAAAACAAAACAAAACAGTGGCAGCATTGTATACAACAGATCAATACATAAGATAAGAAAAATCATATTAAAGGGTTTATGTTTAATTACCTTATGAGATCTTAGTTATGCGATCTTAGTTATGAGATCTTTAGTTACCTTATGAGATCTCTCAGTGAGACTGAACTACAGAAAATATGGAAATCACATTCCAGAACAAAGTTCAGCACTGCATATTAGCATATGGAGTAGTCTACTGTGAAACATACTTGAACATTTTATCTTTTTAGTTTTTATTGAAATAGAACTTACATAAGGAAAATTGCAGCCAGGCTCAGAGTCTCACAACATGATTCTAAGTGTTCTAAGTGCTGATGTTGGGAGGATCACAGTTCAAGGCCAGCTTAGCCAAAAAGTTCACAAGACCTCATCTCAACCAATCAGAAGAAAGGGGTGGTGTCATCACAGCTATGCAGGGGCATATGTAGGCAGGTTTGGGTCCTGGATGGCCCTGGCAAAAAGCAAGACTCTCTTTGAAAAATAACAAAAGGAAAACGAGCTGGGGTTGTAGGTAAAGTAACAGAATCCAAGTTCTCATGCCTGAGATAAAACACCATTACTTACAAAAAAGAAAAAGGCATAAATTCTGTGTTCATCCAGATCCATTTTATAAATCCATAGGCCCATATGTTAGCCAACCAAATGAGCACATTTTCATTTCTTGAATCATTTCTCTTCTACCTTTATCTCATTAAGAAAAATAATAACCATAATTATTGCTCCCTTTCTGAGATTATTTTGCTTCTTAAAAAAAAAAAAAGTTTTTGTTAGCCCTTGAGTTCTGTTATGGGGAAAAGCGTCCACTACTCAGAGATAGCCTCAAGTAAAAAGATGACTTTACTGCCGAAGAGGAAAGCTGACCGGCCAGGGATGCAGCACACATGAAAACTCTGACCCTGAATGGCCCACAAGCTAGGGTTTTTAAAGGCAAAATCCATGTGGTCAAGCCTGGACACAGGCAGGTGGCCAAAATGTTTACAACACCCACATAAAGAGTGCATATTTATGTCAGTGGCCAGTGGAGTTAGAGTCCATCTCATACTATCTGTTCTAACTAATCTATCATTCTGGTTTGATTAGGCCAGTGAATTTGGGGGGGCCCACACAAAGCAAGCAGGTATTCTTTCTCCTGGGGGGCAGGATAGGGCTAGATGGCCTGGCTGTTCTACTATTGTTAACCAAACAGGGCTGATCTTATCTGGGCTATTGATAACCAAACAGAGCTGCAGATCTCACAACCTTACCATTGAAAGATTAAAAATTAGAATTACATTTTACAATTGCTAACTGTTGATTTTGCTTTTGTAAACTTGCTCGCCCTAGCACTAACCCCCCTCCCTTCTGGAAATAAGGAACTGAGTAAAAAGTCTCGGAGCCTAGATGCCGGCCTGGGACAAGGTCTGTGGTCATAGATAAAGAACAAACAAGTAAATTCCCCAAGTGGCCAAATGGGACCCAAAAATGGGACCCAAGAATGGGACCCAAGATAAGGACCACCTGGCAAGTCCAGCAAACGAGGCCAAATGTTAATCAATCACAAGCCTGTTACTATGTGAACTCCCCTAACTCTTACCTCCCAGAGTAACTACCTCCTTTAAATCACCCGAGCCAATCAATTTTACAAAGAATGTTATAAACTTCCCCGCGTAGTAAAAATGATTGCTGGAGTACATAGTGACTTCTAAATGGGCCAATCCGGGGGACACCTGGTGTTATATGCTAATCTTGTGGTTTTGCCTTTAAGAATACTGTAACCGCTGCTTGGGGCTCTCTCTCCCTTGCTGGGGCAGAGAGACCGTTTGCGCAAATGCTGAATAAACTCCTCTTGCTTGTTGCATCTACTGGTTTGGAGTCTTAGCTTCTGGGGCGCCCTCCCGTAGACAAAAGTATCCCAGGAGTCTGGGGTCTTTCAACCACAACAATCAGCAGGGCTTTCCACATTTCCTGGGGTCTCAACAAACATCATATTTCCTGACCCTGAGGGCTTATGAGAAACCAGTATTTTGATTTTCAGGGGTGGGGGGGAACTCCTGGTATATTAAAAAAGGATTAGTTTTGGCTTCCCCCAACAAATTCCAAGTTAATAAAAAAAAATGCCCTATGTGTATATCGGTGTGTGTTTGCTGATCCTGGGGCTGGAACTTGGGACTTGGGCACTGTCCCTTACCTTGTTTGTTCAAGGCTAGCACTTTTCCAGTTGAGGCATACCTCCACTCTGCCTGAGTCTCACAGACTTTCTGCACAGGCTAGCTTTGAAACTTAAACCTCAGATCTCAGCCACTCCCCCCCCCCCCTTCTCTCTTTTTCTTTTCGGTCATGGGGCCTAACTCTGGGCCTTGGCACTGTACCTCAGCTCTTCAGCTCAGGGCTAGCAATCTACCTCTTGAGCCACAGAGCCACTTCCAACTTTTTCTGCTTATGTGATGTTGAAGAATCGAAACCAGGGCTTCATGCATAGGAGGCAAGCATTCTATTACTGAGCCACCTTCCCAGCCCAGATCCCAGCCTCTTAAGGAGCTAGGATTACAGGTGTGAGTCACTGACATTCACCCAATATATGTACACTCTGAGCTATGGAGAGTGACAGAATTCCTTTGTGCTCCAGTTCTAGACTGCCCAACAAGAGTCACTATCACACCAAATCCCACATCCACACTGGGTTTCATGTTTGTTCCTGTGTCCAGGATGTCTACTCTGTGGTCCCCCAGCTTGCCTGGCAGCCCTTGTGGTAGTGGCTTTGGCATAACCTCCTTCAAGTATGGATGTTTTCTTCTTTTCTCTCCATGGCCTTTCTGCACCTCCAGGTGTTTAGCTGTCCTCTCTTTCACAGTTCCTAATGGTCTTCTTCTCTTTCTTTCCTTAGTATGTTGTCTTTCCCCTTACACACAGGAAGCTTCTAATCTGCTGAACCTTGGATCTTGAATGCTTCTGTTCACTCAAAACCATATTCTCCCTTTGGATATGAAGTAAGGTAGCTGAGCCTAAATAATTTCTTGCACATATCCTGGTACCTAAGCAGGAGATGGGGGTGGGGGGGAAAGGGGGGCTGGCCTAGAGGTGACACAAACCATCCTTTGAAATGCAGATGCTTAGTTCAAGGTGAGCTAGGAGGCTCTGCTTCAGAGAAATGCAGATGTTAACTTGCTTTCATTGTGGGGGAGGGTGATATCGCCAACCTTCAGGTAAGGGGCATACCTTGATCCCTGGAGATACTGGCAGGCACTTGGCTGATAGGTTGATGAACCTGTAGTCCAGTACCTGGGAAGTGTCCTGTGAACTTGCCCCCTGCATGGGCCCTACTTAGGCAGGGATGCTATGCCATGTGTCTCCATGATCCTGTCCTGTGTCCTGGCTCCTGGCTCATCCCTGGTCATTGTAGCATCTCAACTCACTCTCAATTGAAGCTGAATTGGTTTCTTGCTTTGTTTTTGTTCCTTCTTTGCTCTCTGGACTGTTTCCTAACTGTGTTATATGTACTTGGGAACTACAGGCCTTTGTAACAACTGGCTGCATGCAGCCTGCTGTGTAATAAAGACTCCAAAATTCTATCTTCCAAAATACGGCTTCTGGGATAATTCACTTACCACAGATGTGTTGGAACTTAGTACCTTCAGGGAGTTCATTGACCCACCCTGAATTCTTTGTCCTCTTAAAGCAGAGCAGTCAGGTCCCTGGGTTCCCCACCAGCATTTCCCATCTTCTATTTTGATATGGTTTGTTGCTGGTTATTGAAATTGTAGTGCCTTCCCAACTATGATTCCCCTCCAAAGGACAGTGACAGAAATAAACTCTTTCCCTGACTTATGGAATTCTAACACCTCTGTACATCATCTTTGTAACAACAATTAAAATTTTTTAATAACAAAGGAGAGTGCTCTCCAACAGTCTATTGCCCAGAGATGCTATTAATTGGTGTGTGACAATAGTTTTCCATCTGTATATTGAGCAACTAAAAGTTCCCTAGGCCAATATTGTCATGAATTTTAGCACAACATACAAGGAAAAATCCCAGTCAATGCTTCTTAAACACTAAGTATTATTAAATGTGTTTCTTTTAATTGCAAGTGAGTATATCATTTTAGAGCAAGTAGTCACAATCCTTGTATAGAAATAAAACACTCTCTTCTCTTTGTTATATTATAGTGGCATTGAGATACTTGGAGCAGGGGAAGAAAACAAGAGAAAATCTAAAAGACCATGAATTTCTATTATTAGAGAGAAAGCATTGGAAAGATTTACTGAAACAATTTTTTGGGCTTGGATTCACTTTCCTAAAGCCCACCGGAGTTCTGGCATGAGACACTAACCAGTATGATGCATTTTACATTGATTAAATTAAATGAAAAGTGCACACGACCTGGCATCAGTGGCTCATGCCTGTGAACCTGCCTACTCAGGAGGCTGAGATCTGACACCAGAAAGTCTATAAACCTCTTATCTCCAATAATCTCAGAAAAAGCCAGAGTGGCACTGTGGCTCAAGTGGTAGAATAATAGCCTTGAGCACAGAAGCTCAGAGACAGTGCTTCGGCCATTGCTCAAGCCCCAGGACTGGCAAACAAACAAAAAACAAAGCCCTATGACTGCTGGTGAAAATGCACATGATTCCATTGTATGTGTTTAATTTGAAAGTCAATTATACATACTTATTATATTCAAGATATATTTTAAACATATAAGCTATAGGTAACATACATAATACATAGCATATATAATATAAAGTATACACGTTATATATAAGATATAAGATTAGGGCTGGGAAGGTGGCTCAGTGGTAGAGCGCTTGCCTTGCATGCATGAGGCCATGGGTTCGATTCCTCAGCACCACATAAGCAAAAAGAAAAAAGCTGGAAGTGGCGCTGAGGCTCAAGTGGTAGAGCGCTAGCCTTGAGATGAAGAGCTGAGGGACAGTGCCCAGGCCCAGAGTTCAAGGCCCATGACTGGCCAAAAAAAAAAAAAAAGATATAAGATTATAATAGGTTTGTTTTGTTTTGTTTTGTTTTTTTGGTCATGGAGCCTAACTCTGGGCCTTGGCACGGTCCCTTAGCTCTTCAGCTCAAGGCTAGCGCTCTACCACTTGAGCCACAGTGCCACTTCTGGCTTTTTCTTGTCATATGGTGCTGAGGAATTGAACCCAGTTCCTCAAGCATGCAAGGCAAGTACCCTACCACTGAGCCACCTTCCCAGCCCAAGATTATAATATATTTTTAAATGCTGTATATGTTTTGAATACGTGTATGTTGAAGACATCTCTGACTAAATTTGCTAAATATCTCACATCTTATGAGACAAAAAGCATACAGTAATTGGAATGAACATTACAGAGGTTGAATGGAAGAGGGTTCCATACCAGTGCTGAGATACAGAACAAGTCACTTAATAGAGATTAATCTTATTTCTTCATCTAGTCCGTAGTGATGATGAAACAGTATTTTGAAGTTCATGAAGAATTTTTACCAAAATATGTCATAGGCAGGAAAGTATGAGTCACAATGATTTGAACCGAAATCTAATGTCTACTGTTACATTTGTGCTCACCTGCAGGGAATCTTGTACTATTTCCCCAGGGAAAGCAAGGAATTCAGTGATCTTTTTTTTCTTTTGGTCGTTCATGGGGCTTAAACTCTGGGCCTGGGCGCTATCCCTGAGCTCTTCAGCTCCAGGCAAGCACTCTACCGCTTGAGCCACAGCGCCACTTCCGGTTTTCATGAGAGTCTCACGGACTTGAACCAGGATCCTCACAGCTCAGCCTCCTGAGTAGCTAGGATTACAGGCGTGAGCCTCCGGCGCCCGGCTTCACTGATCTTCTTTTCCTTTGTATCTGAAATTAATTTGCTCTATCATCTTAAATGTGTTTTTATTCTTTTAACTTCAGAATGGCACTGGCCATACCCTTCTTCGGCCTGATACTCAACCTGCAGCACCTGGGGAGCAACATCTTTCTGTTCCAGATTCTCTTCGGCCTTGTCACACTCATCAGCAGATTCGTTGCCTTCTTGGTATTAAATTATCTGGGCCGAAAACAAAGTCAGATACTATTCATGTTCCTGACAGGACTTTCGATTCTGGTCAGCACCTTTTTGTCCCCAGGTGAGAAATGAGTTGGGGAAAAGTAAGTAATGTCTCCTATCTTCCAGAAATTTCTTTGGTTTACTCATCTGGGCCAAAAGAATGGCATCACCATGGATAACCGGAGGATCCCATGAAGTTAATGTGAAGGCTTAGAAGCTGTCCCTACAGCAGTTTTTGGCAAAACTTAGGCTCTTACTGAGCCAAAGTTCTTAAGGAGCCAATGTTCTTCAGGACCCGAGGCTGTCCTTATCAAATCTACGATAAATCTGAACATCAGTGCCACTGATACCTAACAATTTCTTCAGAACTAATTGCATGCATTGTGTTATCAAATATCTTGCAATTGTAAACCCAGGAAGACACACAATCCTCTCCCTGGAATTATTTTTTCCAATTTATCAAGTCTTTCTATCTTGGTCATTCTCTCCTTTGTTACACTCTAAATGCAACAGTTTAAGAAAAGAGGCTCATTGATTTGAATGAAGGGTTTTGTTGTTGTTGTTGATTTGGGGGGTTGGGGTCAGGGGTTCAGTCCTGGAGCTTGAACTCAGGGCCTGGTTGCTGTCTCTAAACTCTTTGGCTTGACTACCACTCTACCACTTTGAGCCATAGCATCACTTACAGTTTTGTGGTGGTAAATCAGTGATAAGGGTCTAATGAATTTTCCTGCCCAGGCTGGCTTTGAACTGCCATCCTCAGATCTCAGCCTTCTAAATAGCTAGAATTTCAGGCATGTACCAGAACACCAGGCCACTGGAATAAGATTTAGAAAAACAAAAACAAAAAATAAACAACAACAATAAAAAAAAACCTTGCCTTCAGGCAGAGAGTAAGAATACAACAGGAAAAAGACAAGACACTAACTTAAGTATGGTTTTTAAATTTATTCTTTCTATTTGGGGGGGGGGTCCAGTCGTGGGGCCTAAACTCTGGGCCTGGGCACTGTCACTCAGCTTTTCAGCTCAAGGCTTGTGCTCTACCACTTGAGCCACAGAGCCACTTCTGGCTTTTTCTTTTTGCTTATGTGGTGCTGAGAAATAGAACTCAGGGCCTCAGGAATGCAAGGCAAGCACTCTACCACTGAGCCACCTTCCCACTTAAATTTTTTTTCTTATAAAGGAGATATAAGAGGGGTTATGATTGTGTAAGTCAGGTAAGAGTACATTTCTCTTTGTCACCCCTTGAGTCCGTATATTCCAGCTTTTTTTATAATATATTCCTAAATAGCAACACAGCACAATTTACTATATTAATTGCATGACTTTAAGTGATGATTGTGGGTGAGAAAGTAAAAGAGCAAAAATAACTCTAGCAAAAACAACTTCATCTCACTCAGGGGACATTGATGCTAACCGCCCTGGGATGTTAACATCTGGTTACTGTCCCTTTGTAGCTTTTGGTTCTGTAACCCCCTGCTGATGCTAACCGCCCTGGGATGTTAACACCCAGTTACTGTCACTTTGTAGCTTTTGGTTCCATAACCTCCAGCTGATGCTAACCCCCCTGGGATGTTAACACCTGGTTAATGTATCTTTTTGTCACTTTGTAGTCTTTTGCCTTTATAAACCCTGCCTGCTTTCAGCTCAGGGCTCTCTGTTCCTGTGTATTCAGTGAGCCCCTTGCATGCTTGGTGAATAAATCCCCTTGCTCTTTGCATGAGAGAACTTCTCTTAGAGTCTTCCTTGTGTGCAGCGAGCTTCTCAACCCTTACAGTGGGGACTACATTGGTCCCCTCCATCATGTTCTCACGGCAGGAATGTATCTGAAGAAGCTAGAACTGTATACTCCCTTCTATCTCCTGCTGCCAGCCGGCTCTCCTCTGAAAGTACCTTCGTTTTTAATCATATCTTTGACTACTTTTATTAGGCTTCAAAACTTTTTTCATTTTCTGTGTCAGTGATTCCCAACACAGCACTAGCTTTCTCATAAGAGTCCTAATGTTAAGATTTTAAAATCCTGGCTTGTTATCTAGATCCTGCTTTCTTCACAAAGTTCACTCCCAACGGAATCCAGTTCGCTTGTTAGTACATCTGTTGGAATACCTGTCCTATGTCAAGAAATAATCTCCTGTTCTTAGTTCTAAACTGTTGAAGGCATGAGTCATTAATGCCTCGGATTTTTTTTGGGGGGGTCCGGTTGTGGGCCCTGAATTCTGGTACTGGGCGCTGCCCCTCAGCTCTTCAGCTCAAGGCTAGCGCTCTACCACTTGAGCCACAGTACCACTTCCGGCTTTTCTTTTTCTTGCTTATGTGGTGCTGAGGAATCTAGCTCAGGGCCTCATGCATGCAAGGCAAGCACTTTACCAATGAGCCATCTTCTCAGGCTCAATGCCTCAGATTTTTATCCATGTATTCCTACCACATCCTGAACAACAACAACAAAAAGAGCATTTCCTGACTTTCCCTGCCTCTGCCATGTCTGATAAAACTCAAATGGGCAGGGAGAGTTGCAGCAAATGTTTTCCATTCCTTCATTCAGTGCTTAAGCCCAAACATACTAGAGTCTGCTTTCACTAGCTCATCTGTTACACGGTTTCTGCTAGGTCCTGTTTGTTTATCACATGTTTCTTGCTAGCAAATCCCTCCAATAGAACTTCTCATAATTGTTTGGGGTAGACAGATTTCTCCAGTCAAGTATGCCTGCCTCTGATGTGTCTTCCTCTCCACAGAAACTCAGCAGACCCTGCGCATGGTTTTAGCAACTCTGGGAATTGGTGCTGATACCACTGGCCTCACAACCTATTCAATTCACTATATGGAGCTCATCCCAACTGTAGTGAGGTACTGTCTCTCAAGTTTAAGACATCCTGGGCTACATAACACTTAAAAATTACAAAACAAAACCTGGTCTGCTTCCAGAGAAGATTTTCTGAACTAATGACATTTATTGTGGGGACAAAATTAAAACTTCTCAACTTTCAAAAAATAATAAAACATTTAAATATTTAAAGGAGATATTTAGAAGGACCATACCTCTACATAATAAAGGCTATATGTCAAAATTGATAGGCAACACTGCATTAAGAAGGAAAAAATAAAGTTATTTCCTGTAAAGTCAAGGATCAGAAGTGGAACTGTGCTTTAAAGTGGTAGCCTTGAGGAATAGAGTCCCCAAACCACCACCACCAACAAAACAACAACAACAACAACAACAACCAGGAAAGAGGAAAAAGCAGTTGTTTTTCTGTTTACCAATAATACTGAGGGTCAGAAAGAAAAGAGTTGTACTTGCAATAGCCTCAAAAATTAAATCCCTGGAGTAAGCCAGCGCAGGGGCTACAAGAAAAACGACACATTTTAACAAAGAAGCCATGATCTTTTCATAGATGACCCATATCACTTTGATTTGTGGTGCTGGTCCTGGGACTTGATCTCAGGGCCTGAGTGCTGTCCCTGGGCTGCTTCTGCTTGGGGGGTGCTAATTTTTTTTTTTTGAAAGAAGCCAATGAAGATAAAAAGAAAATAGATCTCCCATGTTCATGAATCAGTAGAATAAATAAAGTGGTGAACTACTGAAGGGAATCTAGTTTCAATACAAGCTGTTCCAAAATTCCAATATCATTTTATACAAATAGAAAAAAATCAATCCTAAAATTCATGAGATTACACAAGATCTTAACTAGACAAAGCAATCCTGAACTAACAGGACACTGCTAGAGATGTCAAACTTCCCAACATCAAAATACACTATTGAGATACAGTAACAAAAACCACATGGTACCAACACAAAAAGTAGACACCTAGACTGATGGAAAAGAAGACACAGAAAAAAAAAACACACAAACTTCTAGCGATCTGATCTTAAACAAAGGGGAAAAACTTACATTCAAAAAGGATAGCCTCTTTAACAAATAGTTGGGGAAACACAATATATAAATAAATATAAGCAATTCAAAGTAGGTTACTATCTCTCACTCCCTACAAAAACCAATTCATTACAAAATGGATCAAGATATTAATTATGGCCTGAAACTGTGAAACTGATTGAGGTGATAGCTTTCTGAATAACACTCTAATTGATCAGCAAGTAGAATCAAGAATTGAGAACAAAAACTTCTGAATTGTGAAAGAAATGATTACCAGGCAATCAGAGGACAACAGAACGGAAAAGAAAGCATTTCAAAATGTTAATCAAATAAAGGATTAATATACATCATATAAAGATCTCAAAGAATTAAAAAGCAAAAGAACAATCCACTTAACAATTCATTCAATAATAATCATTAACGAGCAAACATTGGAAGCATAAAATGAGAAGGATATGGGGAGATTATGGCTGAAATACTGTGTATGTATGGAAACAAAATAGTGAAATGTGTTAAAATTGTTTCAAAAAGGAGAGAGGGAAGATAAGAAAGAATAAAACAGGGTAAATGAGATTAAGGTAGATTGTGTATATATCACATAATATAAGAATTATCAAAATACAAAATCCTTTTTACAATACACATGAATAAAAAAGGGAAGAGTATGACTTCATTAAAGGACATGGCACATTGCTAGACATAAAAATTAACTGAGGGGCTGGGAAGATGGCTCAGTGGTAGAACGCTTGCCTTGCATGCATCAGGCCCTAGGTTTGATTCCTCAGCACCACATAAGCAAAAAGAAAAAAAAAGCCGGAAATGGTGTTGTGGCTCAAGTGGTAGAGCGCTAGCCTTGAGCTGAAGAGCTGAGGGACAGCGCCCAGGCCCAGAGTTCAGGTGCCACAACCGAACCCAAAAAGACAAAAAATAAAAAAATAAAAATTAATTGAAAGCTGACTGTCAGTGCTCTTGCCTGTAATCCTAGCTGCTTAGGAGGCTGAAATCTGAAGATCACAGTTTGAAACCAGCTCAGGCAAGAGTTCATAAGTGTCTAATCTCCAATTGACCAAAGAAAGACATTAATGGAGCTGTGGCTCAAGTAGTAGAGGACTGGCCTTCTGAGAAAAAGCTCAGGGACAGTACCCACACCCTGAGTTCAAGCCTTGGACTAGAAGAAAAAGTTTAACTGTGGGTTGTAAGTTGAGTATATATCCTCTATTATGTTGAGAGAGGTGCTCCTTCTAAAACATTCATTTAGTGTTGTAGGTATCCCTATTTGAAGAATAATGAAACTAAGGGTTCTAAATCATTAGCAGTAAGTGTGACAATTGACAACTGGCTGCCAGAGCCTATGTGTTTAATAACTTTATTGTGTTGCTTCCAAAATGAAATGAAGACAATAAATAAAATTTACTTGATGCAGGCATGATGTCAGATACCTGAAATCCAAGAAGTTGTGAGAGCAAGTCAGGACAGTCTCCTCCTTGTCTACATAGGAAGATCAAGGCTTTAAAAAAAGAAAAGGAGGAAGTGGTACTGTGGCTCAAGTGGAAGAGTGCTAGCCTTGAGCTGAAGAGCTGAGGGACAGCGCCCAGGCCCAGAGTTCAAGCCCCACATCCAAAAAAAAAAAATTTTTTTTAAGAAAAAGAAAATATACAGGCTGGGAAGGTGGCTCAGTGGTAGAGTGCTTGCCTTGCATGCATGAGACCCAGGGTTCGATTCCTCAGCACCACATAAGTAAAAAGAAAAAAAGCCAGATGTGGTGCTGTGGCTCAAGTGGTAGAGCGCTAGCCTTGAGCTGAAGAGCTGAGGGACATGTCCGTCCCAGGCCCAGAGTTCAGGCCCCACGACCAGATCCAAAAAATGTAAAAAAGAAAAAGAAAATATACATGTAAAGTTCTTAAACATTTTCTTTATTATTTTGTTTGCAATCTAAGGTCAACCATTGCAGGAATCACTGAACTTTTCGGCAGAATAGGGGCAGTGATGGCGCCTCTCTTTATGACCTTAGCAGTGTATTCTCCCCACCTGCCCTGGATTCTCTATGGAGCCTTCCCCATCCTTTCTGTCCTTGCAGTCCTCTGCCTTCCAGAAACAAGAAATCGACCTCTCCCTAACACTATCCAGGATGTGGAAAATGAGTAAGTAAACACTCCAGTGGGCACCTGACTAGGCAGGGACTGTGTCCTGTATCTGTGACCAGGGATATTCTGTGTGTATACAAGTCACTTATTCATTATCAACCTCATCCCTAACCACAAAACTGTTTGTTATTGTTATTGTTCTTACTCTTTTTAAGTAGTTCTACAAAGGAGTTGCCATTTATCAAGGTATTTTGTGATATGATGAATCTTCATCAATGTCATCCCTTTCAGCATTCTCGCCTTCCCTCACTCTTCTTAATTTTGTAGGGTGGGATTGCATTCTTGAGTTTGAAAACTCCTCTGAGGCTCTCTAGATCACACCGGCTGCCTGTTGGTTTTTGATTTTTTATTAACATCGATTTGTTATACAATGATGCATAGTGATCAGAGTCACCTTCCTCCACTCTCCCTCCTCCTCTTTTCTCTTCCCAAATCAATCTCATCAGGTTGACATAGGCTGTCTTACACCAGTAAGTTTAGTGGTAGAAAGGTCCAATTTAGTCAAACTTATACATGTCATATAGTCTGTGCTTTTATGAGAAATACACATTTGCCAGGTAGTGATGGGTCATGCCTATAATCCTAGCAATTCAGGAGGCTGAGATCTGAGGATCTGAGGATCTGAGAATTGCAGCTCAAAGCCAGTCCAAGCAGAAATGTTCCCATAATATGGCTCTTGTCTCTAATTAACCACTCAAACACTGGAGGTAGAGCTGTGACTCAAGATGGTAGAGGGCTAGCCTTGAGCAAAAGAGACCAGGACAGGGGCTGAGAAGGTAGCTCAATGGTAGAGCACTTGCCTTGCATGTCTGAGGCCCTGGGTCAAATTCCTCAGCACCACATAAGCAAAAATAATAAGCTGGAAATGGTACTGTGGTTCAAAAGCTAGAATGCTAGCCTTGAGCTGAAAAACTGAGGGACAGCGCCCAGGCCCAGAGTTCAGGCCCGACCCGAGAACACGACCCAGGGACAGAACGCAGGCTCTGAGTTCAAGCCCCACAACTGACCCAAAAAATTTAAAAAAGAAAAGAAACATACATTGCTTATATTTTCTCATAAACGAGCTGAGACGTAAATTTCTTCTTCTCATATCCCTGATTTTATTACCCATCAGCCCAATGAGTGCTCAATATATTATGGGGAAAGGTGTGAGTTTATCACATAGATACAATCCTGGGTAGAATTTTGGAATTAAAACCAGGCAAAAAACAAACAAATCCTCTTCTTGCATAGTTGAACAAGTTCCTCAATAATTGGATCGTATAAGATTTAACCAAAGTTTCTGCCAAAGGCAATGGAAATTTTGAGGAAGAAGAATTTAAGAAATATGAAACTAACATATAAGGTGCACACCTATGGCTCACACCTATAGTCCTAGTCACTCAGGAGGCTGAAATCTGAGGATAATCATGGGTGGAAGCCAGCCTGGGCAGGAAAATCCAAGAGACCTATTCTCTCCACTTAACCACCACAAATCAAAATGGATATGTGGCTCAAGTGGTAGAACAGTAGCTTTGAGCACAGCAGCGCAGCCAAGGCCCTGAGTTCAAGCCCCAGGATACACACACACACACACACACACACACACACACACACACACACACACACACACACACACACACACACACACACACACACATAATTTAAAAGGAGGAAAAATTTGTGTTCCCCCTTTGATTTTTTTCCAAACACCAATGTCTAATTGACAATGTTACAAGAAGAAACGGTCAGTACCATCTCCTCCAGCATACGCTGGTGTCAAGAACAGTGTGAAGCCCTCTAATATTGGGGCACAAAGGTGCCAGGCAGAGACTGTCCTCAGGCATGCAGGAATTATGTGCTTAATCTACATCTTCTTTGTCTTCTGATTTTGTTTTTGTTTCGATTTTTTTACTTCACAGCAAAACTGCTTCAAGAAAAGTAAAGAAGGAAGATATTGCCGTGAAAATCACACAATTTTAAGGAATTCCGGAGAGTTGATCCAAACAAGCCCAAAATAGGGCTCACTCCAGTAGGGATGAAATCATCCAGAAGACAAGCAACCAATGCTGATGAGGATGGGGAGGGAGAGGAACTCTCCTGTACTATTAGTGGGACTGTAGACTAGTGCACTCACTATGGAAATCAGTGCAGACATTGAGGTCAGCCCAAGCAAAAGTGTGTAAAGACCTCATCATAACTACCAAAAGATAGGCATAGTTGTGCATGCTGTCATATGCTGTCATCCAGGAAGAAGGGAAGTATTAAAATGACTGGGGTTTAAGCTGGCTGGGGCATAAATGTGAGACCCTATTTAGAAAATAAAGAAAGAAAAATATCTAGGAGTGTGGTTCATAAAGTACAGAGCTTGCATGGCAAGTTTGAGGTCATGATTTCGAAATGCACAATAAAAGCCCAACAAGGAAGTGGCACTGTGGCTCAAGTGGTAGAGTGCTCTCCTAAAGCTGAAGAGCACAGGGACAGCGTCCAAGCCCAGAGTTTAAACCCATGACCGACCAAAAATAAACAAAATAAAACAGTATCATTTTTTTTAAAGCCCAACAAAAACCAAAGCACCAAACACCTTGTCCATTGTGTTTACAACACACAAGAGACAACCCCCAGAATGGGAAAAAGTTTTGACTAGCTATGCAATAGATAAAGATACCATATCCAGATTATACAAATGAAGCAGAATTGACTCAGGAATAATGATGGTCACCTAACAGCAAATACAGGAGATATTCCTTCATGTAGTTCCCTTAAAATTAAGGGAATAAAGTCATTTAGGAGAAAATGAGTGAGGATAACTTAAGGAAACAGAGTCGTAGTGAAGGAAACTGAGAAATATGGTATTTAAAAACACAGAAGTACCATCTTTGCTTCATAGAGAGATACCTCCCTTCCTTGAGGGATGCATTCCTTACCCCAAGAAAGAACACTTGTCTAACAGGATGTATGCCTTCCTGAGAAAAGTGCTTCTCCAAATGTAAGCCACCTCCTGCCTCAAAATGCAGATAGCAAGGACCTCCTTAACTCGGGATGCAGAACTACCTGCAAACTCAGAAAGTAAAACCATAACTTTGAAGCCAGACTCTGCCTTTACCGTATAAATGGCCCAACAGCCCAAGGAGCTGTCTGTGTCTCTCTCTACGTGGGTGTGTCTCTCTGTGTGTCCTTGTCTCTCTGCGTCTGTCTCTGGCTCTTTCTCTCCATGTTTGTCTCATTCTCTCTCTGTGAGGGCATGTACAGTCTAACAGAATGTGCCCTTGCCTTTCTGTTTGTCTGTCTGTCTGCTTTTTGTCTGTTTGTCTGCTTGCCTGATTCCATAATTACTCAGTAAAGCTGTGCCAAGTTTTCTTGGTGACTTGTCCAGAAATTTTTATTCTGCAATCGAGGTCAAAGGTCCTAAGTGAAGCAATCCTACATTGAAAGGGAAACTTCACTAACCCTGACCTCCCTCTGGTGACACAAAGAACTCAGAAATATATAAAGTAAAGAAACAAATAATGCAATTTATAAATGAACAAGTAAACTGAACAAATAATTTTCAGAATAATGTATGTTTCAAAGTCCTCAGTCAGAAAAGAAATGCAATGCAAAAATTACACCAAGATTCTGTCTCACTCCAGTGGGGTTGAAAACATCAAGAAGACAGACAACCATTGCCGATGAGGATGGGGAGGAGGGCAAACTCGCCTATGCTGTTAGTGGGACTGTAAACAAGTGTGATCGCTATGGAAATCAGTGCAGAGATTCCCCAACAAACTATAAATGGATCTTATGAACATGCTAACTATTCTAGGGCATATATACAAAGACCTGCAAATCAATATACAAGAGATACCTGTGTATATATATCCATGTTTATTCTAACTGTTTTATTTATTATCCCCACCTGGGGTCCTCAGCTTCAACCAGACTAGAACTCCTCCCTGCCCTAGAGGTCCTGCCAGACAGCTGGCCACTCCCTTTCTCCACCCAGACCCACCTGTGCCCCTGTGTGTGGGGACACACACACACACACACACACACACACACACTCCTCCCTCACTACCTGCCACAAGAGCTACCTGCCACTTGGATAGGGGCAGATGTCCTCTGCCCCCTCTCCTTGGAAATATGGTCCCTGTAATAAACCTTATAACCATCTTTCTACTGTGCCTGCTTGAGTCCACATGGTCCCCAGGGGTGGTTGGGAAGGATTATTATGCTCACAAAGTGAAACTGGAATTCTCAGTAGTCGGAGATGAGGTTTGGAGAAGCTTCCCTTTTAATATAGGAACTCTTCACTTAGGGTCCTTGACTTTGATCGCAGAATGAGAATTTCTGGATAAGTCAGAATGGTAAGTGAAAGTTTAACTGAAAGGTTATTAGATTTGCCAGAGAACCATGCACACATCCAAGTACAGAGAATAAAGAAAGGTTTATTGCCAGGAAAGGGGGCTATCAAGACTCCTTCTCACAGAGAGAAGTGAGAAAAGCACTGGCTATTGTCTGGGGTGACCTATATAGCATAGGAGGTTTGGAGGGACTAGAAAGGGCTACGAGGTGGAGACCCTGATGTGGATGTGAGGGCCAGGGGCTTCATCATGGCAAACTAGGATTTATGTCTGCTGTCCAAATAGTAGATGCAGGGTTCTGCAGCTGCCCTAACCTGAAGTCACTCTAAGGGGCTCTTGTTGCCTTCGATGGTGGTAGATGCCCCAGAGAACTGCCATCCCAAGGTAAAGGGGGTTGGAAGTTGATTATTTCCTGCCTTTACTATATGGGCCTAGTGTTGCCTGGGAAGGGAGCATGCTAAGCTGTGAGAATCCAAGGAGTGGACTAAGCTGTGGGAAGGAAGCTCATTTCACTAACAGTTAGAAAACTTGGCACAACTTTATTGAATAAATAAACAAACAAGCAAACAGGCTGACAGACAAAAAAACAAACAGAAGGACAAGAGCACACTCTAGCAGAGTATGCTTCTTTTTACAGGTTTATAGGACACACACATAGATAAATATGTAAACAGAAGGAGACACACAGAGAAATACCCAGCTCCTTGGGCTGTTGGGGTATTTATAGGGTAAAGGCAGGGGATCTGGCTTCAAAGTTATGTAAAGATAGTGATTTGTCTTTGCTCTAATCACACCTGTTGTTACTTTCTGAGTTTCCAGGTAAAATGCAGCCTGCCATAAAACAGATCTTTATCTTTGGCACAAAGAGGTACCCCAATATCAGCATTTGGGGGCTGGAAGGGGCTTACGTTTGGGGAAGCAGTTTTTCTCAGGAAGGAATAGTCCAGTCAGAAAAGAGTTCATTCTTGGGGTGTGGAATGTATCCTTCAAGGAAGGAATACATACCGTTGTCCCTCTTTGAAGCAAAGATGGCACTTCTATGTTGCTAAATACCGTATTCCAGTTGCCTTCACCATGCCTCAGTTTCCTTAAATTATCCTGTCTGGAGCCCAAAAGGGAGTCTCTCTGCATGATAAGCTTGACTATCTCGCTGGAACATCTCGAGGCTGTTTACAGAATCTGGTCTTTTCATCCTGCCCCAAATAAACACCAGGTAGCTGCTAAGGACCACCTTTTCACACTGCCCTAAGCAAACATCCTACAGCTGCTATGGCCAATGAAAAGGCTTCCTTATTCTAAGCATATAAATACCCCTGTGTGAAAAATAAAAATTTGCAACTTGATCAGAATCCCTGTCTTGTCCCTTCATTCCTTCTTGCTTAGGTTCATTGCCCTAGTTGAAGTCCTGTGGGTCTCGCTTAGGTTCATTGCCCTCGTTGAAGTCCTGCGGGTAGGGACATAATCCTAATTCAGAATTCCCTGAGGTGCTTAATAGATTAGGTAATATTGTAGAAACATATTATGGAATATTATTTAGTCATAAGGAAAATGAAATTTATGGAGTTTGTAATACTGTACCTTAAATCAGATATAAATCCAGCCATAACAAAATAGAGAGGTCAAGTTTTGGAGTCTTTATTGGAGCTCTAGAGGTCTGCAGGTGGCCAATTGTTACAAAGACCTGTTACCCAGAACAGAACTTGCACCAAGCTCTGTTACAGTGGAGACAAGGCCTTAGCAAAGCATTATACATAAACACAGCACAAGGAAAAGGGCTCCCCTGGGACTAAATAACACAGTGTATCTCCACATTCCCCAAAGCAAGGCCCTGCTAGTTCTATCCATTTAGCCAGACATCTGCAATTCACACTAGCCAGCCGTGAGAAGTGCCAACACGGCCTGGTGCCAGCCAGAACAACAAATAAACCTACCCCTTACCTGAATACGACATGTGTGGTGTTGTTCTTACTCAGAATCCTCTTTAAAAACCTACCACCTACCACCATTTTTTTCTTGTCTTCCTCTCCTCTATCCACATTTCTTATCTTTCTGATAAATGTCGATAGGGCTGAGTTTTATTATTTCTGTATCTTCCTCACACACATAGATACACATACTACACACACACACAACACACACACACATACACACACACACACACACACACAAACACACACACACACACACAGGCAGGAGGTTGAGATCTGTAAGACTAGTTGAGGCCAGGTGCTGGTGGCTTGCACCTGTAATTCTAGCTACTCACCAGGCTGAGATCTGAGCATGACAATTTGAAGCCAGCCAAGGAAGGGCAGGAAATTCCATGAGACTCTTACCTCCAATTAATTACAGAAAAAGCCAAAAGTGGCGCTATGGCTCAAAGGGTAGAGCACTAGTCTTGAGCAAAAAGAGCCAAAAAAAAGCACTCAGCCCCAGAGTCTAAGGCCAAGACTGGCAAAAACAAACAAACAACAATAACAACAACAAAAATAACCTGTACTTTGAAACTAGCAAAGGCAGAAAAGCCCATGAAACTGGGTCACAGTGTCTCACACCAGTAATCTTAGTGTAATAAATATGCTCTCTAAGAACCACAGTGGTCACAACGATAAGAACAAAAATAAAGAACTGCTCCACATAGTGAAATTTACTTCTGTGTAGAAGGGTGAGCCATTGGCCAAAATCAGGCAAGCAAGCACACAGAGCAGGCAGGCTGCTCTGATGTTTACTCCTAATGCAGAGATCCTGCTTCTCTGGTCAGAATAGCTGAGTTCAGGAACATAATTTGCTCCCTGCTGGCTAGTTTGATAGTGTGCAATGTATTTATATAAGGTGACTCAAAAATAAGATTAACAGTACACAAGTAATCATAAAGTATGCCCACACCCTCTGCTATATCTTGAATAGTGTAGAGTGTGGCATAATTCCATCTTGAAAAAAAAAGAACTGTTTAAAGACAGAACCTTCCATTTCAATAGTCCTTTCTCATCCCAGATCAGTTCTTCTTTTCCTTAACAGGAGTCAAGCCACCACACCAAGGCAGGAATTTATAAGCAATACACTCCAATAGAAAAGAGAGTTTTTTCTCACATCACCTACTGATGATGCTCAAATCTGAGGATCATGGCTTGAAACCAGCACAGGCAGAAATTTCTGTGAGAGTCTTACTCAAAAACACACTTGCAAGTGCAGCCATGGTACAAGCATTAGAGGATCAGCCTTGAGGCAGATAGCTAAAGGAAAGCTTACTGGCCCAGGACCCTAGCCCCAGCACTGGAGTATGTGTGACCATGTGGGCAAACACACACACATATGTACACACACACACACACACACACATATGTGTACACACACACACACACACACACACACACACACACACACACACACACACACACACACACACACACACACACACACCAGGGAGGTAATTTTAACCCTTTCTCTACAATTTTGCCTAGAGTCCTATGCTAGGTTCCATTGAAACTTTTTTTTTTTTTTCCATTGACACTTTCATGAAACTAAAATTCTTAATTCTGGATTCATCTAGTTTCTGTACACTAACTACTGTCCTCATCTGATTTGTTTCAGATTTTTAAAGATGCAGGGCAATGTAGGATGTCTCCAAACCACCATCTCCCCCCACCCTTTGTGTTTATTTCTATTCTACTTTTCTTTTGGTGATATTAGAGTTTGAACTGTCAGGTGTTGTACTGCTTGAGCCTCATCTCCAGACATTTTGCCTTCATAAATTTGTCTAATGGGGCCTCCTGTGGACCATGATGCTCACATATGTGTTCCCACCTAGCTGGGAGGATAGGCACACATCGCCACACTCAACTCTTACTAGTCATGGTGAGACCTCATGAGCTTTGCCTAGGCTAGTCTTGAACCATCATCCTCTCCATCTCCCCATCCTGAGTAGTTAGAATTATGGGTGTGAGACACCACACTAGAATATTTTTATGTTTTTAAACTCACCTCTTAGATTTACTTAATTATATTTATTTATGTTATTTGATGACTGGACATTTTATCACATACATTCGTAGGTGATGAGTTTAAGCCCCATGTCCCATAAAAAAAGGGAAGAAGACAGAGGAAAATGAAGAGGAAGAGGAGGAGGAGGAAAAAGAGGAGGAGGAAGAAGAAAAAAGGGGGAGGAAAAGTAGGAGGATGAAGAAAAAAAGAGGAGGAGGCGGAGGAGGAACAGGAGGAGGAAAAGCAGGAGGAGGAAGAAGACGAAGAGGAAGAAGAGGAAGAGGAGCAAGAGGAGGAGAAACAGAAAGGAGGGAAGAGGAGGAGGAGGAGGGGGAGAAGTGGTGTCAAGCATCACTGGCTCATGCTTGTAATCCTAGCTGATCAGGAGATGTTATCTGATTTCACTGCCAGCTCCATCAGGAATATCTATGGTCTTTTTTTTTTTTTTTTTTGGTCGTGGGGTCTGAACTCTGGGCCTGGGCACTCACCCTCAGCTCTTAGCTCAAGGTGAGCACTCTACCACTTGAGCCACAGTACCACTTATGGCCTTTTCTGCTTATGTGGTGCTGAAGAATCAAACCCAGGGCCTCATGCATGCAAGGCAAGCACTCTACCACTGAGCCACTTTCCCAGCCCAATCTGTGGCATTCTTACCTGCAACTAACCATTGAAATGCAAGAAATGGAGCTGTGGCCCAAGTGGTAGAATGCTGGCCTTGAACAAAAGAAGCTCAAGGAGAGCTCTCAGGCCTTGAGTTCAAGCAACAGGAACAACATACACACAAATACATTATTTTCTTCCTCCTTTTCTCTATTCTTTTTTCCCTATTTCAAATGTTATAAAAGCACCATGACTACAATAATTTAAACACTAACCAAAAGTCAGCATTAATATTCACTATTCCACTTTGCTTTACATCTAACTAACCCCATCTTTCATTAACTTGAGGGAAAATTCTACTCTGCTCTGGTTTTTTGCACAGAAATATAATAAACCAGTTAATTTCTGGGTGTCCAATGTCCCTCTTCTGAAGAAGGGGAAAAAAAAAGAAAATAACATTTTACACATGCCTTTAGATTATAAAATCACTCAGCTCCTCAAGAAGTGCAAAGATCACAGTCATTCCTGGAAACCAACAACAAAAAGTCTCTTCTAGTAACTATTAAAGCCATCTATCTGCCAAAACCCACAGGACCAGGAAATTCCTTCCCCAGGCATAGAGTGGTGAGACAGGGCCCAATGAGAAGACAGTCAGTTGGGACAAGTGCAGCACTGCTGGGCTAGTGGAGGGAAACGTGTTCCCCTCTCAATATATCTCATAGCAGCACTCACATTCCCCATGGGGGAGACTTCCTGTTCAGTCCCAATGGGTTTTGAGGTCCTACTGGAGCATGTTGGAGTCCTAGGAAGATTCCAGATCCTTCAGCTACTTTTCTTTTACATCACTGGCTTTATAGCATATACTCATATTCTATTAGAGAACTTCACAGCGGCCGTGCCTGAGCACCGCTGCTGGGTGCGCATCCTCGACAATGGCACGCTCTCTGACAATGGCACTGGGCTCCTCAGCCAGGAGGACCTCCTGAGAATCTCCATCCCACTCGACTCCAACCTCAGGCCAGAGAAGTGCCGGCGCTTTGTCCATCCCCAATGGCAGCTCCTCCACCTGAACAGCACCTTATGGAACCTGAGTGAGGCAGAAACAGAGCCCTGTGTGGACGGCTGGGTGTATGACAAAAGCTACTTCCACTCCACTATTGTCACTGAGGTAAGAGGCCCCATTTAAATCTTCTGGGTGTCTGATCAAAGGTTTTTGCAGTAATACAAAGCACAGACTTGCTTTATATATTCAATCCCCTTCTCTTCCCAGAGTATATGAGTCAGCAATTTGTATTTCCTATTCCTTCAGCAAGTACCAACTGCTCATCTATACTACCACGATGGTGAGTTACTAGTACTGAGGTCATGAATGAAACAATTTAAACAGACAACTGCTATTAAATAATTTGATCTAATGAGAAAGACAGTTGTAATTTTAAAGAACAATGGAAATACAATGAAGAAAAATATTGTGCTAGGTCAGTGGCTCTCAATACTCATTATGAATTATTACCGAGATCAAGTTAGTCAGAACCTTTGGGGCATAAATCTAGTCCCCAGCATATGTATACTTTTTAACTGAATGGATGGGTATATCCAAAGATGAGAGTTAGTTTGTCAGTTGAATTATTCAGAAGTAAAAGAAATCAAATAGACTTTGTATTAGTCCAGTATAAAGGAAATGTTTCTTCCTAGGGAAAAGAGAGTGCTGTTTTTTTTTTCATTGTGAGATACCATACAGAGGAGTTACAATTACATGGGCAAGATAACGAGTACATCTCCTATCAAGCATTATTGCCTCCTCTTTGTTTCCCCTTCCCATCCCTTCCCATACTGCCCCTACCTCACCCCACCAAAGTTTAAAAGTTCGTTTTTCTACATAACAACTTGAAATCTCATTGTTGCAATGGGTCCACCTGTATCCCTAGTTATGCAATTTGTTTTGGCCCTTCCCCTCCACAAATTGTACCAATATCAAATACAGTGAAAGCATGGGTTATACTGTGGGGGAGAAAAAGAAGAGTTTTTGTCATGTACTCTCCATTATGGTAACTCAATTGTCTTTAAAATATTCCTTTCTATGCTATAAATTATAGTAACTAAAGAATATGTGTGCTGGTGGCTCAGCACTGTAATCCTAGCTACTCAGGAGGCTGAGATCTGAGGATCATGGTTCATCAGGAAAGTCTGTGAGACTCTTATCCTCATTTAACCACTAGAAGACCAGAAGTGGTGTTGTGACTCAAAGCTGTAGAGTGCTACCCTTGAGCAAAAGAGGTCAGGGAGAGTGCCCCGGCCCCCCAAGAACAACAAGATAAATACATACATACATACATACATACATACATACATACATACATACATACATCATGCATGCATGCATACATAAATGCTGAGGAAATAAAATTTTGACAAAGGAATGCATAGAACCAGGTGGTGGTAGCTTATACCTATAATCCTGTCTACGCAGGATTCTAAGATCTGTGCATCCTGGTTCAAAGCCATCCAGGCCAGGAAATTCAAAAAGAAAACCTGAAAAGCATGTGGTTCAAGTGAAAACAGTAGACTTGAGAAAAAGAGAACCAAAAAACTCAGGGACAGCGCCCAGATCCCACCCTGACTTCAAGTTCCAGGATGGACATACACACACACACACACACACACACACACACACACACACACACACACACACACTCACACACACACACACACACACACACACACACACAGAATGTGTGTAGAAGCTAATGCATGGAACAGATGGAGTTGGTCATCTGAGGAGAATAGAGATATAAGGCCATGGAAACTTTTTTTGTTTTTCTTCATGTAAGGGGTATTAGGTTTATTCATGGTTCTGCCATCAGGCCATCTTGGCTGTCCATGTGGTTGGGAAAAGCCTGGGAAAGACCTGGGGAAGAGCTGGGAAAATAGAGATTGGAAAGAGAAAGAGGTAGAAAAGAGAGAAAAGAGCTAGAAAAAAGAGAAAAGAGCTAGCAAAGAGAGTGTCTGGGAAAGGTGGGAAAGAGAGAGCTAGGAAAGAGAAGGCAGCTGGGAAAGAGAAGAGAAGGAAAGAGCTTCAAGCTAGAAAAGAGCAGAGAGAGGGCATCTGGGCCTGGGCTAGGCCTTATCTAGGGTATAGGTGGAAAAGGTGTGGCCACATCATATTCAGATGTGACCTCAGCAGATGCAGATGTGACCTCTTCCAGGTGTCCCAGTTGCCTAGGTAATGCAGGTACTGGGTGGAGACTTTGCTGTGAGGAGGGTGGAGTCTGCTAGCCATCCAGGAGCCGACCTTACATTCCAGCCTTTTAATAATCTTGAAATACAGTGAGTTACAATAGCACTTCCAGTGTTTGGCTGGTTAGAGATAAGAGTCTTGAGCCATGCTTCCAGCCTGGCTCTCTGCAGGTTAGTTGGGAGATGGAGTCTTAGGGATTTTTCAGTGTGGGTAGGCTTTGAACTGAAATCTTTGCCACAAATGCCCTTTATTATTTCCAATTAAAGCAACAAGGAGATCAAATAGAATAAGTAGAGCTTACCTGGTCCTTATTAAGAATTGCCAACAAATATTCTGAAATGACAAAACTCATGAGATGTGATGAGAATTTTAGCACAGATATGCCCAGTGTTTTAGAACCATGTAGTCAGTAGAATACACAATACAAAACAAAAAAGGCAAAACTCAAAACCTAAAATTTTGACAACAATGTTTAGACATCTTTGCTAACAAAGCACATCAAATGGTTGGGCCTCACTTACCAGGGCCTGTGAAAAGAGCAACTTGTTAGCAAGGCACCTCAGAATAGCTGGATGGAGTAGTAAGCTTGATGGAAGGTTAAGGGCCAGATGGGGCCAAACCCTTAACCCACCATGTGGCCAAGATGGGGAACTCAAGATGGCGAATTTCTGAAAAAATGCAAAGAAACCCTGAACAAATAGATCAAGCCTACATTGGCTAGCCTTAGAGAGGGATCCAAAAGGGGGGGTTGCGGGGACCCAGCCTGCGTCGCACTCTTCAGGGCACAAGCCAAAATGTAGAAAAGAGAAAGGGAGAGATAGGAAAAGTTGGAAATGAATGGCAGAGAGAGAGCAAAGAGAGCCTGAAAGTAAACAGACTCCTGACCATTTACCACTGCAGTGGCAGAAATTGTCTACATCTGAGAATTGAATAAAAATGAGGCGCTCTGGCCTTCCAGAGAGCGCAGGAGGCATTTCAAAGGGGTTCCACGGCTCAGGCGTGATTCGCAGCACCCCATTAAATGTGTAGGAGAGTCAGTCTGGTGAGTGAAGGAGAGCTGACAAGGCAGAAGCAGCATCCTGACTTCCCCAGAGCCCTCTAGAGAGAAATGGCCAAGCCCCCAAAGCCAAGCGTCTTCGGCTTCAGAGGTGACAGGCCTTTCAGCTAAAGGCTGTAGGAGCTCTCTGGCGTGGCGCCACGTCTGGACAGAGACTGAGTGACAGAGAGCCACAGAGAGGATAGAAGTGGTGTGGACGTGGATGTGAAGGCCAGCAATGGTATCGATGCGCTGTGTCCGCAGCACACAGGCCAGTTCGCAAAAAGGCCATTAGAAATGTGGGTATTCCTCAGAGCAAAAAGGGAAGAACAAAAAAAAAAAAAAAGTAAAACAAGAAAAAAAAACAAAACCGAGAGGAATCAGATCTATCCTGGTGGTGCCGTGTGAACCCGGCACCATATATGTTAGGATTACTTTTTTATTTTTTGGGTCCGGTCATGGGGCCTGAACTCTGGGCCTGGGCTCTGTTCCTCAGGTCGTCAGCTCAAGGCCAGTGCTCTACCACTTGAGCCACAATGCCACTACTGGCTTTTTTCTTTTTGCTTATGTGGTGCTGAGGAATCAAACCCAGGGCCTCAGGCATGCAAGGCAAGCGCTCTACCACTGAGCCACCTTCCTAGCCCCTTATGTTAGATTTTTAAAAAGAGGTAGCCAAGTAAGAACAGCACCACACACGTGGTATTCACGTAAGGGATAGGTTTATTCATCGTTCTGGCTCTCACCAGGCCATCTTGGTCCTCCCTGCAGTTGGGAAAGGCCTGGGAAAGACCTAGGAAATAGATGGGAAAAGAGAGAGGTGGAAAAGAGAAAGAGCTGGGAAAGAGACAGACCTGGAAAAGAGCAAGAGCTAGAAAAGAGAGAAAAGAGCTAGAAATGAGGAGAGAGAACTAGAAGAGAGAGCATCTGGGAAAGGTGGAAAGAGAGAACTAGGAAAGAGAGCTGGGAAAGAGAAGAGAAGGAAAGAGCTGAGAAAGAGCTAGAAAAGAGGAGAGAGCCATGGAAACTTTGAAGACAGAGACAGAACCTGAAGAGTTGAAAGGAGCTGAGTATTTGAAGGTGTGTGGCCTGGCAGAGGAGAGTGGCTGCAGAGGAAATGGACAGGAAGCAGGATCCACATACCACAGCACATTTTCCCTCACGGGAAGGCGCTTACAGTCTGTTTCCACTGAAGGCTTCAACTCTCCTGACACCGCTCTCTCTTCCTTTCTCTTCCAGTGGGACCTAGTATGTGAGTACCAGTCATCCAAATCGATAGTTCAAGTAGTATTTATGATTGGGTCACTGCTGGGAGGTCTGATATTTGGCCATCTTTCAGACAGGTAGGTGTCATTGCACTTTCTCTGTGGATGTTGATCAGATGGTATAGTCTTTTCTGTAGTCAAGAAATCTCAGCTGAGCTCTAACTTTGTGCTCTAAATAGTAGTCCAGCACTCAGCAGAAAAGTATCTTTTAGAAGACATTTAGAAGGGGGGGAACCAAGATGGCGACGGGGCAGTAGGGAAATGCCACAGCTCTCCCCAACCAAAAGAGAGTGCGAGTTCCAATGCTTAATCTCCCCAAGAGACCAACAACAAGAAGAAGACGAACACCTAGAGAAAAACAGGAGGTGGAAAATAACAAAAAAGAGAGAAAAAGTAGAATTTGAGAACAGAGAAGAGTGAAGACCCTTCTCCAATTTTTGCTGGCCGCGTGACAGCGCACCAAGCCATGGACAGCCGGCCCGGCGGGCGCTACTGGAGTCCCAGAGACACAGGGGGCTGCTTGCAGATCACCCGCGCAGAAGCCGCCTGAGGTACGGGTCTGCAAAGTTGCTGATTGCCACAAACAGAGCATCCTACCAGCTGGGAGTCTGCACAAAGATCCCACCCCCACCCCTCACTCTCCATCTGAGCAGAGAGGATCCATCCCGCCAAAGCCGCTTAACCCCAGGGCGGGAACCCCAGAGCAACACCCCCAATCTTTACTGGCCCCGTAGCAGCATGCCAAGCCGCGGCCAGCCGGCCTGGTGGGGGATGCCGGAGTTCCAGAAACACAGGGGGCTGTCTGCAGATAACCTGCACAGAAGCCGCCTGAGGTACCAGTGTCAGACCTGCCGATTGCAATGAGAAACCCCCGAGCCCGGAACTTGGCCCCAAGACGGGAGCCCCAGAGCTACACAGGACGCCCACAGAACACCAGAGCAGAAGACCTGCAAGGAACTGGTGCTGATCTGGAGAGTGTAAACAGAGACAAACCCCAGTGCTCAGAACCTGTACGGAGGCCCCACCCAGACGCCTTGGGCAGAGGCCAGAGGCCCATCCCGCATTGTGGATTCGACAGCTTCCACATCAATGGAGGCAGAGACAGAAGAGAATCACATGGAGCCACCACCACCCACCCCAACCCCCAACCACCCCAACTGAACTCTGATTGCAATGGCAACTGATGACCTACATCACACAGAAACAACTAGCTCCAGGATAGGTACCCCACAGGGAACAGTGTATCCCTCAAGGGCAACCAGAGCTGGAGGGAATCCTCAGATTCTAACACAGACTCCCTACCCCAACACCTGGACCACAGGACCCACTAAAACTGGGAACTGTTCAAGAGCTCCACCAGCCCACGGAGCACACTTCACTGGCCAGGCTAGAGCAAGAGCACCCCTGGAAGGGAGCTTAAATGCCCAAGCCAGGAACAGTGCCCCTGGGTCAAGACACCCAACACTATAAGAAATGTGAACTCTGTATCCCAGGCTGCATAACCAGGTGGTATAGACAGCAGCACAGGCACAACTGGTGTGACCCAGGCAGGGGGGCGGGACCAAGCCTGGGGATCCGGTGCCTGAGCAACACAACCAACTCCTTTCAATTGAAGTCAAAAGCTCAGCATATGCCTCAGCTGAGAGGAGCAAAACAGGGAACTGCACCCCCTGTGAAGCACATCTGTGACAACAAAAGACCTGGGGGCTCAGGACAAGAGAAGCCCAAACCCCACCAGAATCCGACCCATATTATCTAGGCTGGTAATTGGACAACACTGGCCGCCAACACCTGATGATAGGCAGGAGTTCAGGCTAGTAAGATGGCTCAGCAGTAGAGTGATACTCTTGGGTGCATGAGGCCCTGGATCTGATTCCTCAGCACCACATAAGCAGAAAGGGCCAGAAGTGGTGCTGTGGCTCAAATGGTAGGGTGCCAGTCTTGAGCTGAAGAGCTGAGGGACAGCACCCAAGCTCAGAGTTCAAGCCCACAACCCAACAACAACGAAAAAAGACCATTAGGAGCCCATAGCAGACTCCAGCATCTGGGAGAGTGCATCCAGAACATCCGATCTTGCCAAGAGCACGCGTAGGAACAAACACGAGCAGTCTAGGCTGCTCAACCCTTCCAAAGGCAGGAATTGCCAGAGATCTACAGCAGAGAGCCGAAAATCCTATGTAGGTCAAACCAGCAGCTGGAGGTAGGCCCCCAACAGAACCCAGATCAGGTACAGACTCTCTCTACCAATACAGAAACAGAAACCAAGCAAAGACAGACACACCAAAACAAAATTTCAGATTAGTCTCCAATAATCCCTGAACCCCCATGTGAAAATCACAGAGAAAAATTACAAGGTTTATCAACACCCAGGATAGCAAGCTATCCCCAAGAGCCAACAGCCACCCAGGGAAGAGCCACAGTGGGAGCAAAGCAGGAATGGAAGACAAAACCTACATCCAAGCGATGCTAGAGGCAATGACTCAAGAAATAAAGCAAGAAATAGACCAGAAATTGAAAGAGCACAGGGATGAACTATCAAAAGAGATGCAGGATATCAAACAGGAGATGCATGCAAATAAAGAGGCTACACACACTTCACTAAGAAGTGAGATAGGTGCCAAAATAGAGGCAGTACATACCTCATTAAGAGGTGAGATCAGTACTTTGAGAACCAACATCGAATCCATAAAGGAGTCCATTTCCTCCATGCAAACCATAATGGAAGCCACAGTTAAAAGAGTGAATGAAATGGAATGTAGAGTATCAGATACAGAAGACAGAATACACCCACTGGACCAAAAAATGATAGATATGGAAAATTCACTCAAATTATGCCAAAGGGAAATTCAAGAGCAAGCAGATAGTGCCAAGAAATAGAGTGGATGAAGAAGGTGAGGAATATCATAGCAAGGGAATACAACACCTATTCAACAAGATAATCGGTGAAAATTTCCCCATCTCAAAAAAGAACATCTTACCTACATAACAGAAGCATATACAACACCTTACAAGCAAGATCCCAGGAGAAACTCTTCTTGACACAATATAGTAAAAATGATAGATCTGAATAATAAGGGAACAATCTTGCATGCAGCAAAAATGAAGAAGGAGCTATACTACAATGGGAAAAAAATTAGAATCACTACAGATCTCTCCACACAAATACTGAATGAAAGAAAGGCCTGGGAAAGTACCACACGAGCCCTGAGAGCCAATAACTGCCATCCCAGACTGATATACCCGGCAAAGCTAGCATTCACATTCCATGGAGAGCTGAAAATTTTAATAGCAAAGAAAAACTAAATGAATACATAAACCTTAAGCCAGCATTACAAAGCATACTAAGAGGAGGAACACAACCTGAAGAAAGCAACGAGGAACTGGGACCTGCACCCAGACAGGCATTAATCAAAGTCTAACTGAGCAAGCACAGGAGGAAAGGAAAGAAGAAAAACGGAGGAAAACAGGGAATGACAGGGACCACAATGCATCTCATCTCTCTATACTATCTCTTAATATTAATGGGCTTAATTCGCCAATCAAAAGAAAAAGAACTGCAGACTGGATCAGAAAACATGACCCATCCATCTGTTGCCTACAGGAGACCCACCTCTCAGCCAAACATACAAACACACTCAGAGTAAAGGGTTGGAAAAGGATCTACCAATCAAATGCCCCCAGTAAGAAAGCAGGTGTAGCTATCCTGATATCTGACAAAATAAACTTTTCATTAAAATCAGTACAGAAAGACAAGGACAGACACTACATATTAATACAGGGAACAATCCAAGAGGAGGATATTACCATCATCAACTTATATTCCCCAAACATTGGTGCACCCAGATATGTTAAGAAAATACTCTCAAACTTACAAAATAAAATAGATCCCAATACGATAATACTAGGAGACATTAACACCCCATTCTAAACAAAGGACAGGTCTACCAACCAGAGGATTGGCAAAGAAGCTACCGAATTTAGTGAGGCCATACTTAAGCGCAATTAACTGACATCTACCAAGTATTTCACCCAAAAACAACACAGTACACATTCTTCTCAGCAGCTCATGGAACTTTCTCCAAAATAGACCATATCATAGTTCATGCAAGGAACTTAGGCAGATACAAAGGGATCGACATAATCCTCTGTATCCTATCTGAACACAGTGAAATCAAGCTAGTTCTCAATAACGAAGCATATCACAGAAATGTCTCTAATACATAGAAATTGAACAACACACTCCTTAGCAATGCCTGGGTAATGGAAGAGATCAAAGAAGAAATAAAAAATTTCCTACAACTCAATGAAAATGAAAACTTGTGGGACACAGCAAAGGCAATCCTGAGGCGGAAATTTAATGCGCTCAGTGCCCACATTAAGAAAATAGAGACAGAGCAAGCAAATAATCTCATGTTGCAATTAAAACAGCTAGAAAAAACATGAAAAAATGGAACCTAAAGTTACTAGATGGAGCCAGATAACCAAATTAAGAGCAGAGATTAATCAATTAGAAAATCAGAAAACTATAGCCAAAATTAAACAAACAAAAACCTGGTTCTTTGAAAAAATAAATAAAATTGATGGACAGTTGACAAGATTAATTAAAAAAAGAACATAGGAAACCCATATTAACAGGATTAGGGATGCCACGGGAAAAATCACAACATGTACCCAAGATATCCAAACAATCTTAACAGACTACTTTCAAAAGTTATACTCTCTAAAAGAAGAAAACCTGGCAGAAATGGATGCATTTTTAGAGAAATACAGGTTGCCCAAACTGAGCAAAGAAGAAGTAATTCAATTAAACAAGGCAACATCCTACAAGGAGATACAGGAACCTATCAAAAGTCTTCCAACAAACAAAAGCCCAGCAACAGATGGATTCACAGCAGAATTCTATAAGACCTTTAAAGAAAAACTAATACCCATACTCCTCAAGCTCTTCAGAGAAACAGAGAAGAAGGGAGCTATCCCAAACTCATTCTACAAAGCCAATATCACACTCATCCCCAAACCAGGCAAAGACCCAACCAAAAAAGAGAATTACAGGCCAATTTCCTTGATGAACACAGATGCAAAAATCCTTATCAAGATTCTAGCTAACAGAATCCAGAAACACATAAAAAAAATCATACACTATGACCAGGTAGGCTTCATCCCAGAGATGCAGGGATGGTTTAACATGCTTAAGTCAATAAATGTAATCAAACACATCAACAGAGCCCAGGTCAAGAATCACATGATTATCACCACAGATGCAGAAAAGGTCTTTGACAACATTCAACACTCATTCATGCTAAAAGCTCTGGAGAAAATAGGAATAGAAGGAACATTTCTTAAAACAATAAAAGCCATTTATGACAGACCAATAGCCAATATTATACTTAATGGGGAAAAGCTACAACCAATTCTCCTAAAATCAGGAACAAGGCAAGGATGCCCACTTTCTCCACTCCTCTTCAATATAGTCCCCCAAACCTTAGCCAGGGCAATAAGGCAAGAAAAAGACATTAAAGGGATCCACATAGGGAAAGAAGAAGTTAAACCATCCGTTTTTGCAGATGACATGATACTATACCTTCACCATCCCAAAAACTCCATCCCCAAACTCTTAGAAATCATAAATCAATTCAGCAAAGTAGCAGGATACAAAATCAAACCACAAAATTCAGTTGCCTTCCTGTACACTGACAAGAAGAGAGGGAAATAAAGGGAGCAACCCCATTCACAATAACCTCCCAAAAAATAAAATATTTAGGAATTAACCTAACCAAAGATGTAAAAGAACTATTTAATGAAAACTATAAAAAGGTAAAGAAAGAAATTGCAGAAGACACTAGGAAATGGAAAGACCGCCCATGCTCTTGGATAGGCAGACTTAATATAGTGAAAATGGTAATAGTGACAAAATTAATATACAAATTCAATGCAATTCTTATGAAAATCCCAATGACGTACATCACTGAAATACAGAAAACAGTCCAAAAATTCATATGGAACAACAAAAGACCTAGAATAAACAAAAAAATTTTAGGGAATAAAGACAACATGGGAGGGATATCCATGCCGAACTTCAAACTCTACTATAGAGCTATAATAACAAAGACAGCATGGTACTGACACAAAAACAGAAGTGAAGATCAATGGAACAGAATAGAAGATCCAGAAATAAATCCACAGGCTTACAGTCAGCTGATATTTGACAAAGGAGCCAAACACATACACTGGAAGAAACACAGCCTCTTCAACCACTGGTGCTGGGAAAACTGGGCGGCCACATGCAGAAAACTAAAAGTGCACCCCAGCCTATCACCATGCATCAAAATCAACTCAAAATGGAGTAAAGACCTTAACATTAAACCTGAATCTCTGAAACTATTGCAGGACACAGTAGGAGACACACTTGAACTTATAGGCACAGGAAGGAACTTCCTGAACAGAGTCCTAGGATCATAACAAATTGGAGAGAGGCTCGACAAATGGGAGTACCTTAAAATAAAAAGCTTCTGCACAGCTAAATCTATTGCAACCAAGCTAGAAAGACAACCAACTAATTGGGAAATAATGTTTACCAGCAATATATCAGACAAGAGGTTAACATCCAGTACATACAGGGAACTCAAGAAACTAATCCCTCCCAAACCTAACAAACCAATTACTAAATGGACAAGGGAACTATAGAGGTACTTCTCAGATAAAGAAATAAAAATGGCAAAGAAACACATGAGGAAATGTTCACCATCCCTGATTGTGAAGGAAATGCAAATAAAGACAACCCTGAGATACCACCTTACCCCAATCAGAATGTCCCACATCCACAAGTCAGCCAACGACAAATGAAGGAGGGGATGTGGAGAAAGAGGAACCCTAATACAGTGCTGGTAGGAATGTACACTTATACAACCACTTTGGAAAGCAGTCTGGAGGGTCCTCAGAAAGCTAAAGATTGACCTCCCTTATGACCCACTCATACCCCTTCTAAAGGCATCTACCCTGAACAACAGGAACCAATATACAAGGACACGTGCACCTCCATGTTTATTGCAGCACTGTTCACAATAGCTAGGATATGGAAACAACCCAGATGCCCCACCACAGATGAATGGATCCCAAAATTGTGGTATCTATACACAATGGAATATTATGCAGCCTTAGAAATGACAAAATAATGGCATTTGCAGGGAAATGGATGGAGCTAGAAGAAATCATGTTGAGCGAGGTAAGTCAAAAGCAATGAGACAAACGGTACATGGTCTCCCTGATAACTGGATGTTAAATCCAAAATGTTAGGTGATACACCAAAATTAACAGGACTTAAGAAACAAAGAACTTCCAGTCATCTGGTCAAACCACTACTAAATAACCCCATGCTGCTGATCACATGTATGGTGTATATGTGTACACCGTTATATGTTATAGACCATGATAGACAATTTGCTCCAGGAAAGTTAGAATGAGTTTGTGCCTTTAAATGAGCATCATTATCCCACAATACTGTGAAATTTGGGAAATTATGTAAGGACTTAATTACAATTTTTAAAAAAACACCAGAAAACTAGAAGTAGTCCTCAAGTGGTAGAGCATGAGCCTTGAGCTGATTTGTTCAGGGACAGCTTCAGGTCTAGAACTCAAGCCCCACCACTGACCGAAAAAAAAAAAAAGAGAGAGAGATAGAGAGATCTTTCATGCAATTGTTTCTAACATATTTATAAGATTATGTCTTTGTTGCCTTGTATGTCCCTCACCCATGGTATAACCCCTGCTTTCACTATCTATGATGTTGGTATATGTGGAGGGGAAGGGAAAAAACAGGGATACAGGAGGACCCATTGCAACTATGAGATGTACAAGTCATTATGTAGCAAAACCAACTTTACAACTTTGGTGGGGGGAACGGGGAGGGGGAAGGGAGGATAAGAAGGGATGGGAAGGGGAAACAAAGGAGGAGGCTACAATGCTTGATAAGAAATGTGCTCATTATCTTGCCCATGTAATTGTAACCCCTCTGTACAGTACTTTCACAATTAAACACAAAAAAGAAGACATTTAGAGAACTTTTAATTTGTATTATATAAACTTAGACAATAGTGGGATCTGATGAACTGATGTATTCACAATCAACAAAATAAAAAACGAGTATCTTTTCTATATAACAACAATAAACCCTCTACGAAAAAAGCCAGAAGAACAATTTCATTCTCAATGGCTTTCAAAACTAAAATATTTAGGATTAAACTTGACCAAAGAAGTTAAAGACCTCTACAATGAAAGCTATAAAACCCAAAAGAAAGACACTAAAAGCCAGGTATGGTGACACACTCCTAGCTACTCAAGAGACTGAGATCTGAGGATCAAAGCTGTACCCCAGCCTGGGAAGGAAAGTCCATAGACACTTACCTCCAATGAACTTGTAAAAAGCTGGTGTGAAGCTGTGGCTCAAATGATAGGGTGCTAGCTTTGAGCAAAAAGCTAAGGGAGATTAATCAGTCTCTGAGTTCAAGCCCAATGCTGGCAAGAAAGGAAAGGAAGGGAAGGGTGTGAAAAGAAGGGAAGACAGAGGGAGGAGGAAAGGAGGGAGGGAAGGAAGGAGAACCAAGCATGTGATATTTGTCTTTCTGAGACTGGTTTTTATTTTTCTGTTTGGGGTGGTAGGGGTGGGGGAGTGCATGCATGTGTGTGTGCCAGTCCTGGGACTTGAAAAAGTTCAAGGGAAGGGCACCGTCCCTTCTCTTAGTTTTTTTTCTCTCAAGGTAGGCATTCTACTACTTGAGTCACACTTCCACTCCCAACATTGGAGATGAGAATCTCATAGACTTTCATAGTGGCCGTGCTGGCGTAGTCTCCTGAGCTTCTAGGAATACAGGCCTGAACCCCCGCCACAGGGCTCTTGGATACCTTTAAGTCAGGTTTTCTCTCCCCCACTACCCCACCTCAATTTCACAGGCTTAAGATTCCATAGTATTTATTTCTACTGGACTATGCGTGGTATCCCTACTTCAGCTTGCTTTTCCTACTTGAGCTCTGGGCCTTCTGTCAGTGAGGAGAGACACTGACTTTCCTCTCAGTAATCTGCCATCTTGCCTCTATCTCCTTATTTATGCATTCTTACATCTCCTAGTAGCCTCTTAGTAACATCTCTTACTTGTACAAGATTTCATTTTGACATGTCCATTTATGCATATGATGTATCGTGATTAGAGTAACTCCATGTATCACTCTCCATCCCTCCCTCTCTCCCTTTCTAAAGCACTTGCAACAACCTATATTGATAGTTCCATTCCACCTCTGTATAGAAAGTATTTTGATCCTATTCACCATCCTTTAACCTCTGTTCAGTTTCTTCCTAAGAGTGCCCTCACCCCAGACAGTCATGCTCCATCTTCTAATACTCACTTTTATTGAAATGCTTTTTAATTGTTAAAGGGGCTTCACCATGGGATTTTATATATCCATCACCACAGTTTAATGATTTCATATATACATGATAAAATGCTATGTTGTATGTATGATTATATATATAATCATAATATGTATAATTATATATTGTAGTACTGTAGTATATAATATACATTAGTATAATACTGTAATATATAATAGTACAATCTTATATAATTTCGATAAATATAATTGTATATACAACATGTGTATATGATATGTGTTTATATATGCTTATTTTAGGTCTAGCATGTACATATGAGAGAAAACGTGAACTTTGTACTCTTAAATCTGGCTTACTTCATTTCATATGATGATCTTCAGTTCCATTAATTTCTCTGAAATGATGTAATTTCATTCTTTTTCTTAGCTTAATAACACTCATGATACATACATTTTCTGGATCCCTTCATGGCCTGTGACCCTTGTGAATAGTGCTTCCATGAATATGAGCATATAGGGGCCTCCATAATAATCTGATATACATCATTCTGAATAAATGTCCAAGAGTGGTAGCACTAGATTGCATGGTAGTTTTTTTTTATTGCAGTTTGTTAAAGAACATCTATACTGGTTTATCCAGTGCTCACATTTGTTTATGGTCCAAAAGTAGTGTATTAATAAAGTGTGATTTACCCCCAAAAATCCTTGCCTCCATTACTTGCTTACGTTTTTGATGATGACTATTTTGCCTGGAGTGAGGTGAATTCAAGTATTGTTTCAATGACCATTTCCTTGTCACCAGAGTTAGTGTTTCTTTATGTATTGATTGGCCATTTGTAGTTCTTCTGTTTTGGGGGGGAGGGGTTGTCAATCATGGACTTTGAACCTAGGGCGTTAGTGCTGTCTCTGAGTTCTTCTGCTCATGGGTAGCACTCTACCACTTTAAGCCACAAATCTATTTCCTGGGTTTTTTGGGGGGGTGGTGGAACAGATGGTGAATTGGATCTCACAGCCTACCAATCTTTTCTGCCCATGATCCTCATATATCAGCCTCCTGAGTAGGTAGGACTACAGCCACCAGCACCTGGCTAATTTGTACTCCTTTTGTGAAGTCTCTGTTCAGTTCTTTTGCCCATTTATTAATTCATTGTTGATTCTTGGAAGTTTGGGTTCTATTTTTTTGAGGTTCCTCCTCTATTGAAATGATCATGTGATTCCTGACCTTACTCTTATTGATGTGATGATTATAACAATTGACTTGGAAATATTGAACCAGCTTTGCATCCCTGGAGTAAATACTGTCTGCTCATTGTGTATGTTTTTTGATGAGTTGTTGAAGTGATTGGCCAGAATTTTTTTGAAAAGTTCTGCATCGATGTTCATCAAAAATAGATTTATAGTTCTCTCTCTCTCTCTGTTTTTCTGATAAGTCCTTGTTTGGTTTTGGGATTGAGGGTTATGCTGGCTTCATAGAATGAGTTTAGGAGTGAACATTTGCTTTGAATTTCATAGAAAAGTTTGAGGAATACTGGTGTCAGTTCTGCTTTGAAGGCCTTATAGAATTCGACTGTGAATCCATCTGGTTATGGGATTTTCTTGTATGGGAGATCTCTTATTGTTTCATTCCTTGATATGGGTCTATTTAGATGGTTTAAATCTTCTTTGAGCCTTATTCTCTCTTCTGTGAACTTTCTATCCACTCCTGAAGGGAGAGGAGGTTTCTGAGTTGTCTATTGTTCATGATGAAACAGACTTTCCAAGGCACAAGAAGCCAGACACAGCTGAGAGAGGGTGTTAGCTATCTATCTGAAACTTTGATGGATTGTCTTCCCATTCTGTCTGTCAAACAAGTTGGACTTCCACCTTGACAGTGCACAGACACTAATAAAGATAGCAGAACTTTCTTGATTTCACTCCTCAGGACTCTAAGCATACATAACACACAAACCTGTCATCCCAAATATGTGTCTACTAATGAACACTTCTGACAAAGTCTCATATGTTATCCTCTTCTTTTATATGGCTTGACATGGCACCAGAATTCTTATGGTGACTTTGCGTGTCCTCACTGAGAGACTGTGGACATTAAATTCATTGGCAAATTTCTCAGCTTCTTCCATTTCAGCTGTTGGCTAATATAGAAATTGCAACAAATCTCAAGTATAATGTAGAAATAATATTTAGCATTAATTTTTAATATTTAATTTAAAGAATAGCATATTTCAAATCGATGATACCTAATCTTTATAGGAAGATTCAGTATCTACCTTAAATTTCATGATGTGATATCTTTGGCTGTTTTTAGTGTTATTGTTTTTGGTCTTGAATAATCTCACATAGTCCAATATTTCTTAGGTTTGGGCGGAAAACCATCTTCAGGTGGTGTTTATTCCAAATGGCCATCGGTGACATCTGTGCAGCCTTTGCTCCCACCTTCCTTGTTTACTGTTCCCTGCGATTCTTAGCTGGGTTATCTGTCCCCCCTGTTGTAGCAAACGCTTTTGTTCTCAGTAAGTAAGTCATTTGATTCTTTAATATCCTTCTTGACTAGAAATGTCTTGAAAACATGATTTGGAAAAAATAATTATAACCATATAACTATGATTACAAGTGTGTTTTCTTCCAGTTATAGAGTGGACAAGACCTCAATCCCCAGCTGTGTTAGCAATGTTGACTTCCTACAGTACTGGGCAGATGCTGCTGGGAGGACTGGCTTTTCTCTTTCGCAGCTGGATCACCCTGCAGCTGATATTATCCATACCTCTGTTGGTCTGCTGCGTGTTATCAAGGTATGGACAATATGTGTGGCCTTTAACTCTAATGAAAGGGGAAATAGAGGCTTAGAGGGAGGACCTGACACTTGGGATCTGTGTATTCTCTGAATGATCCTGTCACCTCACCCACAGTCACCACTGTGCTACTGAGATACAAAGGAGAACAGAATGTACTCTGCGAGGAGGCTGCAGCTGTGGAGTTAGCGCTTTTCTATCTTAACCACAGAATTATTATGGAATCTTTTTTTTCTCTCCTTTTTAAGCATATATTGCTTAGAATAAGAGGGGTCTGAGGGAGCTATTTCGACACATGTAAATAATGTACTTTCACCATATTCACACCTTCAATTCGCATGTAAAGAATGTACTTTGACTATATTCACATCTTCTATTCCCTTTTCTTATGCCATCTTCCCTCCTTTTTAAAAACTAATTTTAATTGGTTTAACAGGCTTAACTCTGCTGTTTTTTACAGAATGAAGTTATATTTGCACTCCACCCCCATCAACTACTGACTTCAATCTCCCTGTGTTCCTATGGCTCCCCAGCATTGGGCCCCTGTTATACTCATAACATACAAGTGCCATATCATATAAAATATATTTAAGTCCAGATTTGCAGACAAGAGTATATGATATGTGTCTTTCAGACTCTGTTTTTTTTTCACTTAACTTGACCTCCAGTTCCATCCATTTTGCTATAAACAACATAAATTTGTTTATCTTTTTGAGTAATAATATGCCACTCTGTGATATTATTTCTAGGACTTATATTCTATTCCATTGGAATACGTATCTTTTTTTCCTACCATTACCATGATGATTCATTACTCTGGCTTTGTAGCACAATTTGAAGCCGAATATTGTGATACCTCCAGCATTGCTTTTTTTGTCCAGGAATGCTTTGACTCGGCAGAGTCTGTTGCACTTCCCTATCAGTTTTAAGATTGCCTTTTCTATTTACACAAGGCATGTCACTAGAATTCTGAGGGGGACTGCATTGAATCAGTAGAAAGTTTCAGTAGTATATAAACATGAGAGGTCTTTCCTTCTTTTGCTATCTTCTTTAATACTTAATGCTTTGTACTTTTTACGTTTTCATCAAAGTGATAAAATGAGCAAACTCTAAGACTTGAGCCAACAATTTTCCTTCTGGTTTTTGATCATACTGAGGAATAAAATTTTCATGGACTTTGTTGCCCAGACTGGCTTGAAAGTGTGATCCCCAGATCTCAGCCTCCTGAGCAGCTATCATTAGAAGTCTGAGCACCAGTTCCCAGTGTGAAGAATTTTATTGTGTATAAAATCTCTGAAAAAAATCCAATACAGAGATTAATTATATGGCATATAGATCATATAGGTATATTAACACTGGAATGTCAATGGATACTCAGACCATTTGTTCATTCCTCCTTGTTGTCTATAATTACTTTCAACAAACAAACACTTAGATACCCTTCCTGTAAGTCCACCAGAGAAGGCAGATTTAATCAGAAATGACTCTACAATGATGTAAAAAGTCTATATGAAATGGAGAGGAAAAGATATTTCAGATTGAAGTTATGTGTAAAATAAGAGGTTAGATGTTTACTGTAGCTGTGTTGTCTTCTTTTTCAGGATGCTGGTAGAGTCTGCTCGGTGGCTGGTTTTTAGCAATCAGCTAGAAAAGGGCTTAGAGGAACTTAGAAGAGTTGCACGTATAAATGGAAAGAAGAATGCTGGGGAGACCCTGAGCATTGAGGTGATCTGAGAAGGGGGCTGATTACTGGGAATGGATGATTTGAACTCACAATCCTACTATTCTGGGTCCTTTAGGCATATCCCAAATTAGAATTTTCTAAGTGAGAAGTTTCTTTGTTTTTGTATTTTGTTTTTTTCGGTCATGGGGCTTGAAGTCACCGCCTGGATACTGACCCTGAGCTTTTTCGACCAAGGCAACCACTCTATCACTTTGAGCCACCATGCTACATCCGGTTTTCTGTTGATTGATTAGAGATATGAGTCTTGGGAACTTTCCTGCCAAGGCTGGCATTGAACTGGGATCTTCTGTTCTCAGCCTCCTGAGCACGCTGCTTCTAAGTGACACTTGCACATCACCGTCTTAGTTCCCCCACAGTCTTATTATTGTGTAGGGAAACAGGAACCAAATAAAAAATGTGTCTATCTTTTGTCAGAAATCACATCATTGTTTGAATAAAAGAGCAATTTCCAACACACGACACACATATGGGCAAGGAAGCAGTAACCCTTTCTCACTAGTTCAATAAATCATGGTTCACTTTAGGGAAAGGATTGAATATCATTTTAACTTCCATGCATTTCTTTCAAAGATTAAATGCTTAGTAGGCAACAAATAGGAACTCTTCTCTAATCCAAGTGCTTTGGCAGTAATTATATAAAAGTCCTTCTTTCTCTGACATTTACACTGTCATTATCAGAGAGTACTTAGATGTTGCCTATGTAGAAAAGCTGTTTGAAAATCTTTTTTTTTTGCATTTCTTTTCTTGGTTTGGGGTTTGCTGATGCTTCTCTTATTTGTTTTTCTCCATATTTCTAGAACCTAGGTCCTAATATGGCTGGCTCACTCATAGATACATTTTACTCACTCATTTTAAAATCTTTGTAGCTGGGCCCTAGTGACTCATGCCTATAATCCTACCTACTCAGGAGGCTGAGCTCTGAGGATCGAGCCTCAAAGCTAGCCCAGGAAGGAACGTTTGTGAGGCCCATATCTCCAATTAACCACCCAAAAGCTGGAAGTGGTGTTATGACTCAAGTGGCACAGTGGCAGCCATGAACACAAAAGCTCAAGGGCAATGCCTAGCCCCTGAGTTCAAGTCCCAGGAGCAGCTTAACTAAAGAAAGACTTAAATAAATACCTTTGAATACATAAAGTGTGTCAGCACAATGTTGGATATAACTGACGGAATTAACTTCATAGCATCTGTCTGCAAGAAACATTTTAAACTAGGGCTGAAAAATTGAGAGACAGTCTAATACAAAATCAGAGCTAATCCAGTCCATGTGCCAGGCATTGGTGAGAAAACCAAAAAGTGTTCAGCCAGCATTAATGTTCTAGAAAGGACTGAGGTGATAAGAGCTGGAGGAGGCCTTTGACACATCACCAAACTGGGCGGCAGTGGCACTGCGGACAAACGTGCCCACAGGCTGCTCTGAAAGCCAGCAAATGCCACGTAAGAAAATGCTAACCAAGGAAGACACAAAGGTTGTATGTTCCCCATCAAAGTAATGTCATCCCTCTGCTATATGAAATAGCAGTGTCTCCAAAAGTTTCCTTTCATTACAACCAACATATGCTCAAAGTTCAGAATCTATTTTTCCTACTGCTGGTACTAAATTAAGGGCCTCTTACATGCTACGAAAATGATCTCCACCTCTAGCCCACAGAATCTTAACATTTTAATGAGGTGTAAATGTGGATGGGACTACTTAAGCATTGTTCTCTGATTATAGAATCTTTGTATATAAATCTGTGAAGCTACAGAGTAAAAAAAAAAGTCCACCATCCCAAACTCATCCAAAATGCAATGATTATATGAGCACTGTGGAAATACTGTATTGTTTTTGTTCAAAAGGGAGAGGTAACATACAAAGAAATCCAGAGCCTAGCCGAATCCATCTAGGCAAATGTTAGAAATTCCTATTGTAGTTTTGAAGGCATAGAAAATTCTTGCAGACTGATCCTCAGCAACAAACTCTTGCCTTTCAATCGGAGCTCTGAATTCTTCACATCTGTCATTAATGATAGATAACATTTGAAATAAACAGTATTACTAAATAGTGTCCCAAGGAACATTTCAGCGACACTTCCTCATTTTGTATTTTGTGTCTTTACTTGGAAAATCTAAAATACTAACTCACTCATAGAACAGTCTGTCATATCCAGTATTAACTCTCCACAGTCCTAATATAGAAAATGAATAAACTGTTATAAAAATAATAAACACAAGCCAGGCACATCTGCCTTACCCCTGTAATCCTAGCTACTCAGGAAGCTGAGAACAGGGGATCAAGACTCCAAGCCAGCCTGAGGCTCTTATCTCCAAAAGATTATACAGAAGAAGGCAAAGAGGACTGGGAAGGTAGATCAGTGGTAGAGCCTTTGCCTTGCATGCATGAAGCCCTGGGTTGGATTCCTCAGCACCACATAAGAAAAAAGAAAAAAAGCCGGAAGAGGTGCTATGGCTCATGTGGTAGAGCTCTAACCTTGAGCTGAAGAGCTGAGAGACAGTTCCCAGGCCCAGAGTTCAGGCCCCAAAACCGGATTCAAAAAAAAAAAAATTTAAAAAGAAAAAAAACAGAGGAAGGCAAAAGAGTTGCTATGATCAAGTGGTAGAGTGCTAGCCTTAAGGAAAAGCAGCTCAGGGACAGCACCCAGGCCCTTACTTCTGGCCATAGGACCAACACACACACACACACACACACACACACACACACACACACACACACACACACACACACACACAAACACACACACACACACAAACACACACACACACAAACACACACACATACCTTCTTAAATGTCAAGGTACTTTACTTGTCCTTGCCTCAGTATTTAAACAGGCTTTAATCTTATCTAATTCCCCTCTTCCTGTATCTTTCCTGGTTCTACCCAACTGGGAAGAACCCAGACTGGTTTCTGCCCAAGTCCCTACTCTGTAGTTTTCCTTGATGATACAACATACCATATGTGTTTCATCTTCTAGTATTTAGCAATATAATTGGCACATGATTGACATCTCATGAATGCTTTTGACTTTTGTCGTCCAAGGTTGTGAAATCCAACCTGCAGGAAGATTTTGAGGACAACGCCAAGGCAAAAATATCCATTTTTCAGTTGTTCCATGCACCCAGGCTGTGTATGAGAAGCTGCTGCCTGAGTTTTATCAGGTATGTTCCTTTAAATAAACTTATCAATATGTTTTACCTCCAATATCTTATTAGAGAGGACCTACATTTATTCTTTCAAAAACAATAGCAACAGCAGGCCAGGGACTGGTATAATGCTTGAGTTCAGGACCCCCATAAAGACTACCAGAGACCAAGATCGATGTAATCAGCAGCGAGGTATTTGTTGCAAGCTAGCTCGGTCTTCTGCACACACAACAAACAACTGGTGACGCTGAGAGGCCCGAGCCTGGGGTTTGCAGCCGTTTTATACACTCTTTAGGGAAGGCTGGGGCTTTGCACTCATCATATCATTCCTTGACAACTCAACACACACCCTGGGAAAATCATAAAACATCTCTAATACATGGTTCGTGGGTCCAATGGCGGGAAGGAATTTAGAAAGGGTTATTGGTCGGATAGAGATGTTGATGCGCTTTAAAATTATTTCCTAAAAGACTGGTAAGGTGGCTCAGTGGTATAGCACTTGCCTTGCATGTATGAGGCCCTGGGTTCAATTCCTCAGCACCACATAAGGAAAAAGAAAAAAGCCGGAGGTGGCGCTGTGGCTCAAGTGGTAGAGTGCTAGCCTTGAAATGAAGAGCTGAGGGACAGCATCCAGGCCCAGAGTTCAGGCCTCACAACTGGACCAAAAAAAAAAAGTTAATGGTTAAAGTCACAAGGGTGGTACAGGGAGTACATGCAGAACTGCAGGACTTTCTGGTTAGATATTGGTCACTATTTCTAGGTGGGGTGCTGTCTAGAATCTCAGGCAATTTGGCTTATCTTAGGTAAGCATCATCTGCAGTTTTCCAAGGACTGTTTCTACTTAGCTTTCTGTGGGATTTTCTGGCTTTAGGACTACAGTAGGTCAGAGGCTAAATTCCAGAATAAAATGAGGTCTCAGGTAAATTATTGGTCAGGTATTTCACTGGTGGCTCACGACTATAATCCTAGCTACTCAAAAGGCTGAGATGTAAGGATCACAGTTCAAAGCCAGCTCAGGGTGGGAAAAGTCCAGGAGACCCTTATCTCCATTAAAGGACTAAGAAAATACCAGATAGTGGAGCTGTGGCTCCAGTAGTACAGTGCTAGCCTTGAGCACCAAGACCCTCACGGACTACATGCAGGCCCTGAGTTCAGGGACCAGGACGCTCAAAAACAAAACAAAACAAAACAAAACAGTGGCAGCATTATATACAACAGCTCAATACATAAGATAAGAAAAATGATGTTAAAGGGTTTATGTTTAATTACCACCTTTAAGGTTAACTTATGAGATCTCTCAGTGAGACTGAACTACAGAAATATGGAAATCACATTCCAGAACAAAGTTCAGCACTGCATATTAGCATATGGAGTAGTCTACTGTGAAACATACTTGAACTTTTTATCTTTTTAGTTTTTATTGAAATAAAACTTACATAAAGAAAATTGCAGCCAGGCTCAGAGGCTCACAACATGATTCTAAGTGTTCTAAGTGCTGATGTTGGGAGGATCACAGTTCAAGGCCAGCTCAGCCAAAAAGTTCACAAGACCTCATCTCAACCAATCAGAAGAAAGGGGTGGTGTCATCACAGCTATGCAGGGGCATAAACAGCCAGGTTTGGGTCCTGGCTGGCTCTGGCAAAAAGCAAGACTCTCTTTGAAAAATAACAAAAAGGAAAAGGAGCTGGGGTTGTGGCTCAAGTAACAGAATTGAAGTTCTCATACCTGACAAAACACCATTACTTACAAAAACGAAAAAGGCACAAATTCTGTGTTCATCAAGATCTATGTTATAAATCCACAGACCCATAAATTAGCCAACCAAATGAGCACATTTTCATTCCTTGAATCATTTCTCTTCTACCTTAATCCCATTAAGAAAAATGATAACCATACTTTTCCGTCTCTTTCTGAGATTAATTTGCTTCTTTATTAAAAAAAAAAAAAAAAGCTTTTGTTAGCCCTTGAGTTCCGTTATGGGGAAAAGCGTCCACTACTCAGAGATAGCCTCAAGTAAAAAGATGACTTTACTGTGGAAGAGGAAAGCTAACCGGCCAGGGATGCAGCACACATGAAAACTCTGACCCTGAATGGCCCACAAGCTAGGGTTTTTAAAGGCAAAATCCATGTGGTCAAGCCTGGCCACAGGCAGGTGGCCAAACGGTTTACAACACCCACATAAAGAGTGCATATTTATGTCAGTGGCCAGTGGAGTTAGAGTCCATCTTATCGTATCTGTTCTAACTAACCTATCATTCTGGTTTGATTAGGTGAGTGAAATTGGGGGGCCCACACAAAGCAAGCAGGTATTCTTTCTCCTGGGGGCAGGATAGGGATGGATGTCAGGGCTGATCTACTATTGTTAACCAAACAGGGCTGATCTTATCTGGGTTACTGATAAGCAAACAGGGCTGCAGATCTCACAACCTTACCACAACAATCAGCAGGGCTTTCCACATTTCCTGGGGTCTCAATAAACACCATATTTCCTGACCCTGGGGGCTACTGAGAAACCAGTATTTTGATTTTCAGGAGTGGGGGAACTCCTGGTATATTAAAAAAAGGAGTTAGTTTTGGCTTCCCCCAACAAATTCCAAGTTAATAAAAAAAAAATGCCCTATGTGTATGTTGGGTGTGTTTGCTGATCCTGGGGCTGGAACTTGGGACCTTGGCATTGTCCCTTACCTTGTTTGCTCAAGGCCAACATTTTTCCAGTTGAGGCCCTGCACTCGGCCTGAGTCCCACATATTTTCTGCACAGGCTAGCTTTGAAACTTAAACCTCAGATCTCAGCCACCCCCCTCTCTATTTCTCTCTTTCTCTCTTTTTCTTTTTTTCAGTCATGGGGCCTATCTCTGGGTCTGGGCACTTTAGCTCTTTAGCTCAAGGCTAGCACTCTACCACTAGAGCCACAAAGCCACTTCCAGCTTTTTCTGCTTATGTGATGTTGAAGAATCTAGTCAGTAGTGATGAAGAAACAGAGTATTTTGAAGTTCATGAAGAATTTTTACCAAAATAGGTCCTAGGCAGGAAAGTATGAGTCACAATGATTTGGACCTAAATCTAATGTCTACTGATACATTTGTGTGCTCCTGCAGGGAAACTTGTACTATTTCCCCAGGGAAAGCAAGGAATTCAGTGCTCTTTTATTTTTTTTTTTGGGGGGGGGGACGGGCTTGTGGCTTAAACTCTGGACCTGGATGCTGTCTCTGAGCTCTTCAGCTCAAGGTGAACACTCTACAGCTTGAGCCACAGCGCCACTTCCGGTTTTCATAAGAGTCTCACGGACTTGAACCAGGATCCTCACAGCTCAGCCTCCTGAGTAGCTAGGATTACAGGCCTGAGCCACTGGCACCCGGCTTCACTGATCTTCTTTTCCTTTGTATCTTAAATTAATTTGCTCTATCATCTTAAATGTGTTTTTATTCTTTTAACTTCAGAATGGCACATTCCATACCCTTCTACGGCCTGGTATTCAACCTGCAGCACCTGGGGAGCAATATCTTTCTGTTCCAGATTCTCTTTGGCCTTGTCACACTCATCAGCAGATTCGTTCCCTTCTTGGTATTGAATTATCTGGGCCGAAAACAAAGTCAGATACTATTCATGTTCCTCACAGGACTTTCGATTCTGGTCAGCACCTTTTTGTCCCCAGGTGAGAAATGAGTTGGGGAAAAAAGTAAGTAATGACTCCTATCTTCCAGAAATTTCTTTGGTTTACTCATCTGGGCCAAAAGAATGGCATCACCATGGATAACCGGAGGATCCCATGAAGTTAGTGTGAAGGCTTAGAAGCTGTCCCTACAGCAGTTGTTTGCAAAACTTAGGCTCTTACTGAGCCAAAGTTCTTAAGGAGACAATGTTCTTCAGGACCCGAGGCTGTCCTTATCAAATATACAATAAATCTGAACATCAGTGCCACTGATACCTAACAATTTCTTTAGAACTAATTGCATGCATGGTGTTATCAAAGATCTTGCAATTGTAAACCCAGGAAGACACACAATCCTCTCCCTGGAATTATTTTTTCCAATTTATCAAGTCTTTCTATCTTGGTTATTCTATCCTTTGTTACACTCTAAATGCAACAGTTAAAAAAAGAGGCTCATTGATTTGAATGAAGGGTTTTGTTGTTGTTGATTTGGCAGGTTGAGGGCAGGGGTTCAGTCATGGAGCTTGAACTCAGGGGCTGGTTGCTGTCTCTAAACTCTTTGGCTTGACTACCACTCTACCACTTTGAGCCATAGCATCACTTACAGTGTTGTGGTGGTTAATCAGTAATAAGGGTCTAATGAATTTTCCTGCCCAGGCTGGCTTTGAACTGCCATCCTCAGATCTCAGCCTTCTAAATAGCTAGAATTTCAGGCATGTACCAGGAACACCAGGCCACTGGAATAAGATTTAGGAAAACAAAAAATAAACAACGACAACAAAATCCCTTGCCTTCAGGTAGAGAGAAAGAATAGGAAAAAGACAAGACACTAACCTAAGTATGGTATTTAATTTTTTTTCTTATAACAGAGATATAAGAGGGGTTATGATTGTGTACGTCAGGTAAGTAAGAGTACATTTGTTTTTGTCACCCCTTTAGTAGGTATAATCCAGTTTTTGTTTTATAATATATTCCTAAATAACAAATAGATGAAGAAACTCACCCAGCACAATTTACTATATTAATTGCATGGCGTTAAGTGATGATTGTGGGGACTACATTGGTCCCCTCCATCATGTTCTCACGGCAGGAATGTATTTGAAGAAGCTAGAACTGTATACTCCCTTCTATCTCCTGCTGCCAGCCGGCTCTCCTCTGAAAGTACCTTCGTTTTTAATCATATCTTTGACTACTTTTATTAGGCTTCAAAACTTTTTTCATTTTCTGTGTCAGTGATTCCCAACACAGCACTAGCTTTCTCATAGGAGTCCTAATGCTAAAATTTTAAAATCCTGGCTTGTTATCTAGATCCTGCTTTCTTCACAAAGTTCACTCCCAACGGAATCCATTTCTCTTGTTAGTACATCTGCTGGAATACCTGTCCTATGTCAAGAAATAATCTCCTGTTGTTAGTTCTAAACTGTTGAAGGCATGAGTCATTAATGCCTCGGATTTTTATCCATGTATTCCTACCACATCCTGAACAACAACAACAACAACAAAAAGAGCATTTCCTGACTTTCCCTGCCTCTGCCATGGCTGATAAAACTCAAATGGGCAGGGATAGTTGCAACAAGTGTTTTCCATTCCTTCAATCAGTGCTTAAGCCCAAACTTACTAGAGTCTGCTTTCACTAGCTCATCTGTTACATAGTTTCTCCTAGGTTCTGTTTGTTTATCACATGTTTCTTGCTAGCAAATCCCTCCAATAGAACTTCTCATAATTGTTTGGGGTAGACAGATTTCTCCAGTCAAGTATGCCTGCCTCTGATGTGTCTTCCTCTCTACAGAAACTCAGCAGACCCTGCGCATGGTTTTAGCAATTCTGGGAATTGGTGCTGATACCTCTGGCTTCACAGCCTATTCAATTCACCATATGGAGCTCATCCCAACTGTAGTGAGGTACTGTCTCTCAAGTTTAAGATATCCTGGGCTACATAACACTTAAAAATTACAAAACAAACCTGATCTGTTTCCAGAGAAGATTTTCTGATCTAATGACATTTATTGTGGGGACAAAATTAAAACTTCTCAACTTTCAAAAAATAATAAAACATTTAAATATTTAGAAGGTCCATATCTCTACATAATAAAGGCTATATATTTAAACTGATAGGCAACACTGTACTAAGAAGGAAAAAATAAAGTTATTTCCTGTAAAGTCAAGGATCAGAAGTGGAACTGTGCCTTAAAGTAGTAGACTTGAGGAACAGAGGCCTTGAGCTCAAGCCCCCAAACCACCAACAACAACAAAACAACAACAACAACAACCAGGAAAGAGGAAAAATCAGTTGTTTTTCTATTTACCAATAATAATGAGGTCAGAAAGAAAAGAGTTGCACTTGCAATAGCCTCACAAATTAAATTAAACACCTGCAAGTAAAGCCAACGCAGGAGATGAAAGGCTTCTACAATAAAAATGATACATTTTAAGAAAGAAGCCGTGATTTTTTTCACAGATGACCCATATCACTTTTCTTTATGGTGCTGGTCCTAGGATTTGATCTCAGGGCCTAACTACTGTCTGTGGCTGCTTCTGCTTGGGTGGTACTAATTTTTTTTTTTTAAAGAAGCCAATAAAGTTAAAAAGAAAATGGATCTCCCATGTTCATGAATCAGGAGAATAAATAAGGTGGTGAACTACTGAAGGGAATCTAGTTTCAATACAAGCTGTTCCAAAATTCCAATATCATTTTATACAAATAGAAAAAAATCAATCCTGAGGTTCATGAGATTACACAAGATTACACAAGATTTTAACTAGCCAAAGCAATCCGGAACTAACAGGACACTGCTACAGATGTCATACTTCCCAACATCAAAACACACTATTGAGACACAGTAAAAAAAAACACATACCAACACAAAAAGTAGACACCTAGATGATAGAAGAGAAGAGAAGACACAGGAAAAAAACACACAACTTCTGGCCATCTGATCTTAAACAAAGGGGAAAAACTTACATTCAAAAAAGATAGCCTCTTTAACAAATAGTTGGAGAAACACAATATATAAATAAATATAAGCAATTCAAAGTACATTACTATCTCACACTCCATACAAAAATCAATTTAATACAAAATGGATCAAGATAGTAATTATGGCCTGACACTGTGAAACTGATTGAGGAAAGCACAGGCAAAGAACCAAAGATGTTTTCATAGGTGATAGCTTTCTGAATAACACTCTAATTGATCAGCAAGTAGAATCAAGAATTGAGACAAGGGGCTAGGAAGGTGGCTCAGTGGTAGAACACTTGCCTTACATGCATGAGGCCCTGGTTCGATTCCTCAGCACCACATAAGCAAAAAGAAAAAAGCCGGAAGTGGCGCTGTGGCTCAAGTGGCAGAGCACTAAACTTGAGCGGAAGAGCTGAGTGACAGTGCCTAGACCCAGAGTTCAGGCCCAAGACAGGAACCCCTCCCCCAAAAAAAAAGAATTGAGACAAAACTTCTGAATTGTGAAAGAAATGATTACCAGGTGACCAGAGAGACAACAGAATGGAAAAAAAATGCATTTAAACTGTTAATCAGATAAAGGATTAATATACAGTGCATAAGAAGATCTCAAAGAATTAAACAGCAAAAAACAATCCAGTTAATCATTCACTCATTAAAAATCATTAATTAACCAGCAAACATTGGAAGCGTTAATGAGAAGTAGATGGGGTGATTATGGCTGAAATACTTTGTGTGTATAATGAAAAAAAATGGTGAAACGTGTTAAAATTGTTTCAAAAGGGAGAGAGGGAAGTTAAGAAAGAATAAAACAGGGTAAATGAGATTAAGGTACATTTTGGATGAATCACATAATATAAGAATTATCACAATACTAATTCCTTTTTACAAAAAACATGAATAAAAAAGGGAAGACTATGATTTCATTAAAGGACATGGCACGTTGCTAGACATAAAAATTAGCTGAGGCACTGGGAGGGTTGCTCAGTGGTAGAGCACTTGCCTTGCATGCATGGAGGCGGCCCTGGGTTCGATTTCTCAGCACCACATAAGCAAAAAGAAAAAAGCCGGAAGTGGCCCTGTGGCTCAAATTGTAGAGCACTAGCCTTGAGCTGAAGAGCTGAGAGACAGCAAGCGGGCCCAGAATTCAGGGCCCACGACCGGACCCAAAAAAAAAAAAAAAAAGAAAATGAATAAAAAATAATTGAAAGCTGACTCTCAAGTGCTCATGCCTGTAATCCTAGCTGCTTAGGAGGCTGAAATCTGAAGATCACAGTTTGAAACCAGCTCAGGCAAGAGTTCATAAGAGCCTAATCTCCAATTAACCAAAGAAAGACAGTACTGGAGCTCAAGTAGTAGAGGACTGGCCTTCAGAGAAAAGCTCAGGGACAGTACCCACACCCTGAGTTCAAGCCCTAGGACTAGAAGAAAAAGTTAAACTGTGGGTTGTAAGTTGAGTATATATCCTGTATTATATTGAGAGAGATGCTCCATCTAAATCATTCATTTAGTGTTGTAGGTATCCCTATTTGAAGAATAATGAAACTAAGGGTTCTAAATCATTAGCAGTAAGTGTGACAATTGACAACTGGCTGCCAGAGCCTATGTGTTTAATAACTTTATTGTGTTGCTTCCAAAATGAAATGAAGACAATAAATAAAATTTACTTGATGCAGGCATGATGTCAGATACCTGAAATCCAAGAAGTTGTGAGAGCAAGTCAGGACAGTCTCCTCCTTGTCTACATAGGAAGATCAAGGCTTTAAAAAAAGAAAAGGAGGAAGTGGCACTGTGGCTCAAGTGGTAGAGTGCTAGCCTTGAGCTGAAGAGCTGAGGGACAGCGCCCAGGCCCAGAGTTCAAGACCCATATCCCCCCCCCCAAAAAAAAAGAAAGAAAGAAAAAATGTGAAAAAGAAAAAGAAAATATACAAGTTCTTAAATACTTTCCTTATTATTTTCTTTGCAATCTAAGGTCAACCATTTCAGGAATCATTGAACTTTTCGGCAGAGTAGGGGCAGTGATGGCGCCTCTCTTTATGACCTTAGCAGTGTATTCTCCCCACCTGCCCTGGATTCTCTATGGAGCCTTCCCCATCCTTTCTGTCCTTGCAGTCCTCTGCCTTCCAGAAACAAAAAATCGACCTCTCCCTAACACTATCCAGGATGTGGAAAATGAGTAAGTAAACACTCCAGTGAGCACCTGACTAGGCAGGGACTGTGTCCTGTATCTGTGACCAGGGATATTCTGTGTGTATACAAGTCACTTATTCATTATCAACCTCATCCCTATCCACAAAACTGTTTGTTATTGTTATTGTTCTTACTCTTATTAAGTAGTTCTACAAAGGAGTTGCCATTTATCAAGGTATTTTGTGATATGTTGAACCTTCATCAATGTTATCCCTTTCAGCATTCTCACCAACCCCTCCCCTCACTCTTCTTAATTTTGTAGGGTGGCATTGCATTCTTGAGTTTGAACACTCCTCTGAGGCTCTCTAGATCACACAGGCTGCCTGTTGGTTTTTGATTTTTTATTAACATCGATTTGTTATACAATGATGCATAGTGATCAGAGTCACCTTCCTCCACTCTTCCTCCTCCTCTTTTCTCTTCCCAAATCAATCTCATCAGGTTGACACAGGCTGTCTTACACCAGTAAGTTTAGTGGTAGAAAGGTCCAATTTAGTCAAACTTATACATGTCATATAGTCTGGGCTTTTACGAGAAATACACATTTGCCAGGTAGCAATTCAGGAGGCTGAGATCTGAGGATCTGAGGATCTGAGTATCGCAGTTCAAAGCCAGCCCAAGCAGAAATGTCCCCAGAATAAGGCTCTTGTCTCTAATTAACCACTCAAACACAGGAAGTGGAGCTGTGACTCAAGATGGTAGAGGGCTAGCCTTGAGCAAAAGAGATCAGGACAGTGGCTGGGAAGGTAGCTCATTGGTAGAGCACTTGTCTTGCATGCCTTAGGCCCTGGGTTCGATTCCTCAGCACCACATAAGCAAAAAGAAAAAAACCGGAAGTGGTGCTGTGGCTCAAGTGGTAGAACACTAGCTTTGAGCTAAAGAGCTGAGGGACAGTGCCCAGGCCCAGAGTTCACGACCAGAACATAATTCCCAACCCCCCCCCAACCAAAAAAGAAAAAGAGAGATCAGGACAGAACCCAGGCTCTGAGTTCAAGCCCCACAACTGACCCAAGAATATTTAAAAAAGAAAGAAATATACATTCCTTATATTTTCTCAGAAATGAAATGAAAATTAAATGTCTTCTTCTCAGATCCCTGGTTTTATTACCCATCAGCACAATGAGTGCTCAATATATTATGGGCAAAGGTGTGAGTTTATCACATAGACACAATCCTGGGTATTTCTTCAGGTAAAGGAGAATTGTGGAATTAAAACCAGGCAAAAAACAAACAAATCCTCTTCTTGCATAGTTGAACAAGTTCCTCAATAATTGGATCGTATAAGATTTAACCAAAGTTTCTGCCAAAGGCAATGGAAATTTTGAGGAAGAAGAATTTAAGAAATATGAAACTAACATATAAGGTGCACACCTATGGCTCACACCTATAGTCCTAGTCACTCAGGAGGCTGAAATCTGAGGATCATCATGGTTGGAAGCCAGCCTGGGCAGGAAAATCCAAGAGACCTATTCTCTCCACTTAACCACCACAAATCAAAACGGATATGTGGCCCAAGTGGTAGAGCAGTAGCTTTCAGCACAGCAGCTCAGGTACAGTACCAAGCCCTGAGTTCAAGCCCCAGGATACAAACACACACACACACACACACACACACACACACACACACACACACACACACAATTTAAAATGAGGAAAAATTTATGATTCCTTAAATTTTGTGTTCTCCCTTTGATTTTTTCCAAACACCAATGTCTAAATGACAGTTTTATAAGAAGAAACAGTCAGTACCATCTACCCCAGCATATGCTGGTGTCAAGGCCAGTGTGAAGCCCTCTGATATTGGGGCACAAAGGTGCCAGGCAGAGACTGTCCTCAGGCATGCAGGAATTATGTGCTTAATCTACATCTTCTTTGTCTTCTGATTTTGTTTTTGTTTCGATTTTTTTACTTCACAGCAAAACTGCTTCAAGAAAAGTAAAGAAGGAAGATATTGCCGTGAAAATCACACAATTTTAAGGAATTCCGGAGAGTTGATCCAAACAAGCCCAAAATAGGGCTCACTCCAGTAGGGATGAAATCATCCAGAAGACAAGCAACCAATGCTGATGAGGATGGGGAGGGAGAGGAACTCTCCTGTACTATTAGTGGGACTGTAGACTAGTGCACTCACTATGGAAATCAGTGCAGACATTGAGGTCAGCCCAAGCAAAAGTGTGTAAAGACCTCATCATAACTACCAAAAGATAGGCATAGTTGTGCATGCTGTCATATGCTGTCATCCAGGAAGAAGGGAAGTATTAAAACGACTGGGGTTTAAGCTAGCTGGGGCATAAATATGAGACCTTATTTAGAAAATAAAGAAAGAAAATTATCTAGGAGTGTACTTCATGTGGTAGAGAGCTTGCATGGCAATATGAGGTCATGATTTCAAAAGGCACTACAATAAAAGCCCAACAAGGAAGTGGCGCTGTGGCTCAAGTGGTAGAGTGCTCGCCTTGAGCTGAAGAGCGCAGGGAAAGTGCCCAAGCCCAGAGTTCAAGCACCACGAAAGACTAAAAATACATAAATAAAATTAAACAGTATCTTTTTTTTAACAAAAGCCCACCAAAAACCAAAGCATCAAACACCTTGCACATTGTGTTTACAACACACAAGAGACAACTGACAGAATGGGAGAAAGTCTTGACCAGCTATGCAATAGATAAAGGTACCATATCCAGATTATACAAATGAAGCAGAATTGACTCAGGAAAAATGATTATCAGCTAACAGCAAATACAGGAGATATTCCTTCATGTAATTCCCTTAAAATTAAGGGAATAAAGCCATTTAGGGGAAAATGAGACAGGATAACTTAAGGAAACTGAGTCCTGGTGAAGGCAACTGAGAAATATGGAATTTTAAAACACAGAAGTACCATCTTTGCATTTGAGGGAAATACCTTCCCCTTCCTTGAGGGATGCATTCTTTACCCCAAGAAAGAAGACTTGTCTGACAGGATGTATGCCTTCCTGAGAAAAGTGCTTCTCCAAATGTAAGCCACCCCCTGCCTCAAAATGCAGATAGCAAGGACCTCCTTAACTCGAGATGCAGAACTACCTGCAAACTCAGAAAGTAAAACCGTAACTTTGAAGCCAGACTCTGCCTTTACCGTATAAATGGCCCAACAGCCCAAGGAGCTGTGTGTCTCTCTCTACGTGGGTGTGTCTCTGTGTGTCTCTCTGTGTGTCCTTGTCTCTCTGTGTCTGTCTCTGGCTCTTTCTCTCCATGTTTGTCTCATTCTCTCTCTGTGAGAGCATGTACAGTCTAACAGAATGTGCCCTTGCCTTTCTGTTTGTCTGTCTGTCTGCTTTTTGTCTGTTTGTCTGCTTGCCTGCTTCCATAATTACTCAGAAAAGCTGTGCCAAGTTTTCTTGGTGACTTGTCCAGAAATTTTTATTCTGCAATCGAGGTCAAAGGTCCTAAGTGAAGCATTCCTACATTGAAAGGGAAACTTCACTAATCCTGACCTCCCTCTGGTGACACAAAGAACTCAAAAATATATAAAGTAAAGAAACAAATAATGTAATTTATAAATGAACAAGTAAACTGAACAAATAATTTTCAGAATAATGTACATTTCAAAGTCCTCAGTCAGAAAAGAAATGCAATTCAAAAATTACACCAAGATTCAGTGTCACTCCAGTGGGGTTGAAATCATCAAGAAGACAGACAACCATTGCCGATGAGGATGGGGAGGAGGGCAAACTCGCCTATGCTGTTAGTGGGACTTTAAACAAGTGTGATCGCTATGGAAATCAGTGCAGAGATTCCCCAACAAACTATAAATGGATCATATGAACATGCTAACTATTCTAGGGCATATATACAAAGACCTGCAAATCAATATACAAGAGATACCTGTGTATATATATCCATGTTTATTGTAGCTGTTAGTATTATCCCCAACTCCGGTCCTCAGCTCTAACCAGACTTGAACTCCTCCCTGCCCTAGAGGTCCTGCCAGAGAGCTGGCCACTCCCTTTCTCCACCCAGACCCACCTGCGCACGTGCTTACACACACACACACACACACACACACACACACACACACACACACACACACACACACACACACACACACACACACACACACACACACACACACACACACACACACACGCCTCCCCATCACTTTCCACTTGCATAGGGCCTATGTCCTCTGTTTCCTCTTCTGGGAAATATGGTCCCTCTAATAAACCTTATAACCATCTTTCTACTGTGCCTGCTTGAGTCCTCATGGTCCTCAGGGGGGCTTGTGAAGGATTATTATGCTCACAAAGCCAAACTGGAATTCTCAGTAGTCGGAGACGAGGTTTGGTGAAGCTTCCCTTTTAATGTACGAACTCTTCACTTAGGGTCCTTGACTTTGATCGCAGAATTAGAATTTCTGGACAAGTCAGAATGGTAAGTGAAAGTTTAACTGAAAGGTTATTAGACTTTGTCAGAGAACCATACACAAATAAAGGTACAGAGAATAAAGAAAGGTTCATTGCCAGGAAAGGGGACTATCAAGACTCCTTCTCACAGAGAGAAGTGAGAAGAAGCACTGGCTATTGTCTGAGGTGACCTATATAACCTAAGAGGTTTAGGAGCAACTAGAAGGGGCTAGGAGGCAGAGACCCTGGTGTGGATGTGAGGGCCAGGGGCTTCATCATGGCAGATTAGGATTTATGGCTGCTGTCCAAATATTAGGTGAAGGGTCCTGCAGCTGCCCTCACCTGAAGTCACTCTAAGGGGCTCTTGTTGCCTTCAATGGTGGTAGATGCCCCCAAAGAACTGCCATCCCAAGGTAAAGGGGGTTGGAAGTTGATTATTTCCTGCCTTTACTATATGGGCCTAGTGTTGCCTGGGAAGGGAGCATGCTAAGCTGTGAGAATCCAAGGAGTGGACTAAGCTGTGGGAAGGAAGCTCATTTCACTAACAGTTAGAAAACTTGGCACAATTTTATTGAATAAATAAACAAACAGGCATACAGACTGACAGACAAAAAACAAACAGAAGGGCAAGAGCACACTCTAGCAGAGTATGCTTCTTTTTACAGTGTTATAGAGACACACACATAGATAAACCTGTAGAGAGACACAGACCAGAGGGAGAGCACACACATACAGAAGGAGACACACAGAGAAATACCCAGCTCCTTGGGCTGTTGGGGGTATTTATAGGGTAAAGGCAGGGGATCTGGCTTCAAAGTTATGTAAAGATAGTGATTTGTCTGTGCTCTAATCACACCTGTTGTTACTTTCTGAGTTTCCAGGTAAAATGCAACCTGCCATAATACAGGTCTCTATCCTTGGCACAAGGAGGTGCCCCACTATCAGCATTTGGGAGCAGGAAGGGGCTTACGTTTGGGGAAGCAGTTTTTCTCAGGAAGGAATAGTCCAGTCAGACAAGAGTTCATTCTTGGGGTGAGGAATGCATCCTTCAAGGAAGGAATAACATCCCATTGTCCCTCTTTGAAACAAAGATGGCACTTCTATGTTTCTAAATACCACATCTCAGTTGACTTCACCATGCCTCAGTTTCCTTAAATTATCCTAATTCCCAATCCGCTGAGGTACTTAATAGATTAAGTAATATAAATTGTAGAAACATATTATGGAATATTACTTAGTCACAAGGAAATTGAAATTTATGGAGTTTGTAATATTTTACCTTAAATCAGATATAAATCCAGTCATAACAAAATAGAGAGGTTAAGTTTTGGAGTCTTTATTGGAGCTCTAGAAGTCTGCAGGTGGCCAATTGTTACAAAGACCTGTTACCCAGTACAGAACTTGCACCAAACTCTGTTACAGTGGAGACAAGGCCTTAGCAAAGCATTATACATAAACACAGCACAAGGAAAAGGGCTCCCCTGGGGCTAAACAACACTGTATCTACACATTCCCCAAGCAAGGCCCTGCTAGTTCTATCCATTTAGCCAGACATCTGCAATTCACACTAGCCAGCCGTGAGAAGTGCCAACACGGCCTGGTGCCAGCTAGAACAATGAATAAACCTACCCCTTACCTGAATAGGACATGCGTGGTGTTGTTCTTACTCAGAATCCTCTTTAAAAACCTAACACCTACCACCATTTTTTTCTTGTCTTCCTCTCCTCTATCCACATTTCTTATCTTTCTGATAAATGTCCATATGGGTTTTGTTATTTCTGTATCTTTCTCTCATACACATATAGATACACATAGTACACACACACACACACACACACACACACACACACACACACACACACACACACACGAGTCAGGAGGTTGAGATCTGTAAGACTAGTTCAGGCCAGGTGCTGGGGGGCGTGTGCCTGTAATGCTAGCTACTCACCAGGCTGAGATCTGAGCATGACAGTTTGAAGCCAGCCAAGGAAGGGCAGGAAAGTCCATGAGACTCTTACCTCCAATTAATTACAGAAAAAGCCAAAAGTGGCACTATGGCTCAAAGGGTAGAGCGCTAGTCTTGAGCAAAAAGAGCCTAAAGACACTACTCAGTCCCAGCGTTTAAGACCAAGACTGGCAAAAACAAACAAACAACAACAATAACAACAACAAAAATAACCTGTACTTTGAAACTAGCAAAGGCAGAAAAGCCCATGAAACTGGGTCCCAGTGTCTCACACCTGCAATCTTAGTGTAATAAATATGCTAAGAACCACAGGGGTCACAACGATAAGCACAAAAATAAAGAACTGCTCCTCATGGCGAAATTTACTTCTGTGTGGAAGGGTGAGCCACTGTCCAAAATCAGGCAAGCAAGCACACAGAGCAGGCAGGCTGCTCTGATGTTTACTTCTAATGCAGAGATACTGCTTCTCTGGTCAGAATAGCTGAGTTTAGGAACATAATCTGCTCCCTACTGGCTAGTTTGATAGTGTACAGTGTATTTATATAAGGTGACTTAGAAATAAGAATAACAGTACAGAAGTAATCATACAAGATGTCCACACCCTCTGCTATATCTTGAATAGTCTGGAGTATGGCATAATTCCATCTTGAAAAGAAAAAAGAACACTTTAAAGACAGAACCTTACATTTCAACAGTCCTTTCTCATCCCAGATCACTTCTTTTCCTTAACAGGAGTCAAGCCACCACACCAAGGCAGAAATTTATAAGCAATACACTTCTATAGAAAAGAGAGTTTTTCTCTCATCAGCTAGTCAGGATGCTCAAGTCTGAGGATCATGGCTTGAAACCAGCACAGGCAGAAAATTCTGTGAGAGTCTTACTCAAAAACACACTTGCAAGTGCACCCATGGTTCAAGCAGGAGAGGATCAGCCTTGAAGCAGATAGCTGAAGGAAAGCTTACTGGCCCAGGACCCTAGCCACAGCACTGGAGTATGTGTGACCATGTGGGCAAACACACACACATATGTAAACACACACACACACACACACACACACACACACACACACACACACACACACACACACACACACACACACACACACACACACACACACACACACACACACACACACACACACACACACACACACACACACACACACACACACCCCAGGGAGGTACTTTTACCCCTTTCTCTACAATTTTGCCTAGAGTCCTATGTTAGGTTCCATTGACACTTTCATGAAACTAAAATTCTTAATTCTGGATTCATCTAGTTTCTGTACACTAACTACTGTCCTCATCTGATTTGTTTCAGATTTTTAAAGATGCAGGGCAATGTAGGATGTCTCCAAACCACCATCTCCCCCCACCCTTTGTGTTTATTTCTATTCTGCTTTTCTTTTGGTGATATTAGAGTTTGAACTGTCAGGTGTTGTACTGCTTGAGCCTCATCTCCAGACATTTTGCCTTCAAAAATTTGTCTAATGGGGCCTCCTGTTGGACCATGATGCTCACATATGTGTTCCCACCTAGCTGGGAGGATAGGCACACACCGCCCAACCAACTCTTACTACTCATGGTGAGATCTCATGAGCTTTGCCTAGGCTAGCCTTGAACCATCATCCTCTCCATCTCCCCATCCTGAGTAGTTAGAATTATGGGTGCGAGACACCACACTAGAATATTTTTATTTTTTTAAACTCACCTCTTAGATTTACTTATTTATATTTATTTATATTATTTGATGACTGGACATTTTATCACATACATTCGTAGGTGATGAGTTCAAGCCCCATGACTCATAAAAAAAAGGGAAGAAGACAGAGGAAAAGGAAGAGGAAGAGAAGGAGGAGGAAAAAGAGGAGGCAGAAGAAAAAAAGGAGGAGGAGAAAAAGTAGGAGGATGAAGGAAAAAAAGAGGAGCAGGAGGAGGAGGAGGAACAGGAGGAGGAAGTATAGGAGGAGGAAGAAGAGGAAGAGGAAGAAGAGGAGGAGAACCAGAAGGGAGGGCAGAGGAAGAGGAGAAGTGGTGTCAAGCATCACTGGCTCATGCTTGTAATCCTACCTGGTCAGGGGATGTAATCTCACTTCACTGACAGCTCCATCAGGAATATATGCTGTATTCTTTTTTTTTTTTTTTTTTTTTTTTGGTCATGAGGCCTGAACTCTGTGCCTGAACTCACCTGAGCTCTTAGCTCAAGGTGAACACTCTACCACTTGAGGCACAGTACCACTTCTGGCCTTTTCTGCATATGTGGTGCTGAAGAATCAAACCCAGGGCCTCATGAATGCAAGGCAAGCACTCTACCACTGAGCCACTTTCCCAGGCCAATCTGTGGCACTCTTCCCTGCAATTAACCATTGAAACAAAAGCAATGGAGCTGTAGCCCAAGTGGTAGAATGCTGGCCTTGAACAAAAGAAGCTCAAGGAGAGCTCTCAGGTCTTGAGTTCAAGCCCCATGACCAGCATACACACAAATACATTAATTGCTTCCTCCCTTTCTCTATTCTTTTTTCCCTATTTCAAATGTTATAAAAGCACCATGGCTAGAAGAATTTAAACACTAACCAAAAGTCAGCATTAATATTCACTATTCCACTTTGCTTTACATCTAATTAACCACATCTTTCATTACCTTGAGTGAAAATTCTACTCTGCTCCAGTTTTTTGCACAGAAATATAATAAACCAGTTAATTTCTGGGTGTCCAATGTCCCTCTTCTGAAGAAGGGGGAAAAAAAAGAAAATAACATTTTACACATGCATTTAGATTATAAAATCACTCAGCTTCTCAAGAAGTACAAAGATCACAGTCATTCCTGGAAACCAACAACAAAAAGTCTCTTCTAGTAACTATTAAAACCATCTAGCTGCCAAAACCCACAGGACCAGGAAATTCCTTCCCCAGGCATAGAGTGGTGAGACAGGGCCCAATGAGAAGACAGTCAGTTGGGACAAGTGCAGCACTGCTGGGCTAGTGGAGGGAAACGTGTTCCCCTCTCAATATATCTCATAGCAGCACTCACATTCCCGTTGGGGGAGACTTCCTGTTCAGTCCCAATGGGTTTCGAGGTCCTACTGGAGCATGTTGGAGTCCTAGGAAGATTCCAGATCCTTCAGCTACTTTGCTTTTTTATCATAATTCTTATAGCATATCCTCATATTCTATTAGAGAACTTCACGGCTGCCGTGCCTGAGCACCGCTGCTGGGTGCGCATCCTCGACAATGGCACGCTCTCTGACAATGGCACTGGGCTCCTCAGCCAGGAGGACCTCCTGAGAATCTCCATCCCACTCGACTCCAACCTCAGGCCAGAGAAGTGCCGGCGCTTTGTCCATCCCCAATGGCAGCTCCTCCACCTGAACAGCACCTTCTGGAACCTGAGTGAGGCAAAAACAGAGCCCTGTGTGGACGGCTGGGTGTATGACAAAAGCTACTTCCACTCCACTATTGTCACTGAGGTAAGAGGCCCCATTTAAACCTTCTGTGTGTCTGCTCAAAGGTTTTTGCAGTAATACAAAGCACAGACTTGCTTTATATATTCAATCCCCTTCTCTCCCCATAGTATATTAGTCAGCAATTTGTATTTTCTATTCCTTCAGCAATTAGCAACTGCTCATCTATACTACCAAGATGATGAGTTACTAGTACTGAGGTCATGAATGAAACAATCTACATGATTGAGTTACTAGTACTGAGGTCATGAATGAAACAATCTACACAGACAACTGTTATTAAATAATTTGATCTAATGAGAAAGACAGTTGTAATTTTAAAGAGCAATGGACATACCATGAAGGAAAATATTATGCTAGTTCTGTGGCTCTCAATACTTATTATGAATTATTATCCAGAGCAAGTTAGTCAGAACCTTTGGGGCATAAATCCAGTCCCCAGCATTTGTATACTTTTTAACTGAATGGATGGGTATATCCAAAGATGAGAGTTATTCTGTCAGTTGAATTATTGAGTGGTAAAAGAAATTTAACAGACTTTGTATTAGTTCAAGTATAAAGAAACCTTTCTTCCTAGGGAAAAAAAGAACTTTTTTTTCATTGTGAGAATACTATACAGAGGCGTTACAATTATATTGGCAAGATAACGAGTACAACTCCTATCAAGCATTGTTGCCTCCTCTTTGTTTCCCCTTCCCATCCCTTCCCATACTGCTCCTACCATCTCCCACCTGATCCCCCCCCACCAAAGCTGTAAAGTTCGTTTTTCGATATAATGACTTGTACATCTCATTGTTGCAATGGGTCCACCTGTATCCCTATTTATACGATTTGCTTTTGCCCTTCCTCTCCACATACTGTACCAAGATCAAATACAGTGAAAGCAGGGGTTATATCATGGGGCAGACAAAGAAGAGTTTTTGTCATGTACTCTCCATTATGGTAACTCAATTGTCTTTAAAATATTCTTTTCTATGCTATAAATTATGGTAACTAAAGAATATGTGTGCTGGTGGCTCAGCACTGTAATCCTAGCTACTCAGGAGGCTGAGATCTGAGGATCATGGTTCATCAGGAAATTTATCCTCATTTAACCACTAGAAGGCCAGAAGTGGTGTTGTGACTGAAGGCTGTAGAGTGCTATCCTTGAGCAAAATAGGGCAGGGAGAGTGCCCCGGTCCCCCAGAACAACAAGATAGACAGATACATACATACATACATACATACATACATACATACATACATACATACATACATACATGCATACATAAATGCTGAGGAAATAAAATTTTGAAAAAGGAATGTGTAGAACCAGGTGTTGTTAGCTTATGCCTATAATCCTGTCTTCATAGGATTCTAAGATCTATGCATCCTGGTTCATAGACATCCAAGCCAGGAAATTCCATAAGAAAACCTGAAAAGCATGTGGTTCAAGTGAAAAGCAGTCGACTGGACAAAAAGAGAACCAAAAAACTCAGGAACAACACCCAGGCCCCACCCTGACTTCAAGTTCCAGGATGGACACACACACACAGACACACACACACACAGAGAATGTGTGTAGAAGCTAATGCATGCAACAGATGGAGTTGGTCATCTGAGGAGAATAGAGAGATAAGGCCATGGAAACCCTTTTTTTTTTTTTTTTCAGGTAAGGGGTAGTCCGTTTATTCATCATTCTGGCTGATACCAGGCCATCTTGGCCCTCCATGTGGTTGGGAAAGGCCTGGGAAAGACCTGGGAAAGAGCTGGGAAAAGAGAGGTGGGAAAGAAAAAGAGCTGGGAAAGGGAGAGAGCAGGGAAAGAGAGAGAGCTGAGAAAGAGCAAGAGCGAGAAAAGAGAGAAAAGAGCTAGAAAAGAGAGTGTCTGGGAAAGGTAGGAAAGAGAGAGCTAAGAGAAGGGAGCTGGGAAAGAGAAGAGAAGGAAAGAGCTGAGAAAGCTAGAAAAGAGCAGAGAGAGGGCATCTGGTCCTGGGCTGGCCTTATCTAGGGTATGGGTGGAAAAGGTGTGGCCACATCAAATTCAGATGTGACCTCAGCAGATGCAGATGTGACCCCTTCCAGGTGTCCCAGTTGCCTAGGTAACGCAGGTACTGGGTGGAGACTTTGCTGCGAGGAGGGTGGAGTCTGCTAGCCATCCAGGAGCAGACCTTACATTCCAGCCTGTTAATAATCTTGAAATACAGTGAAGATTCTCTCTGGATACTTCCTGCTGACAAGTGGCATAAACAATAGGGGTAAAAGGCTGGAATTTGGTCTCCTCCCACAGAAGGCAGTGAGTAGCAGCTGTCCCTTGGTGGCATGAGTCCTTAGATGAAGTCTGGAGAAGTCTCATGAGCATTGAGGGGCTGGAAAAAAATATACTAGAGAGCAAATAAATGGCAAGAGGAAGGTCTTGGGGCTGAAAATGTTGATAGAAGTGTCCCTAGCTACTTCTGACATCTGGCGACTAGGTAGAGAAGTCAGGTGACAAAGGCAAGAATATAAATTCCTGTTCAGTTAATAGGTAGACAGGTATAGACATTGAATGGGCAGGCTTCTTACTTCTACTGACCTCCCGGCTCAGGTTAATTTTGAAAGGGCAAGCACCAAGTAGCTAATGTGACATCATCTCCTCTTACTCCTCTCCATGTTCTCTTGTTCCCCAGACTGGCTGAGTCTAGGTGCTCATTGCTGGGATGGCTTATCCCAGTTGGTATTCAAGGAGGATTGAACTCAAGGCCTTGGCATTGTCCCTGAGCTCTTCTGCTCAAGGCTAGTGCTCTACCACGTTGAGTTACAATAGCACTTCCAGTGTTTGGCTGGTTAGAGATAAGAGTCTTGAGCCATGCTTCCAGCCTGGCTCTTTGCAGGTTAGTTGGGAGATGGAGTCTTAGGGATTTTTCAGCCCAGGTTGGCTTTGAACTGAAATCTTTGCCACAAATGCCCTTTATTATTTCCAATTAAAGCAACAAGGAGATCAAATAGAATATGTAGAGCTTACCTGGTCCTTATTAAGAATTGCCAACAAATATTCTGAAATGACAAAACTCATGAGATGTGATGAGAATTTTAGCACAGATATGCCCAGTATTTTAGAACCATGTAGTCAGTAGAACACACAACACAAAACAAAAAAGGCAAAACTCAAAACCTAAAATTTTGACAACAATGTTTAGACATCTTTGCTAACAAAGCACATCAAATGGTTGGGCCTCAGTTACCAGGACCTGTGAAAAGAGCAACTTGTTAGCAAGGCACCTTAGAATAGCTGGATGGATTAGTAAGCTTGGTGGAAGGTTAAGGGCCAGATGGGGCCAAACCCTTAACCCACCATGTGGCCAAGATGGCGAACTCAAGATGGCGAATTTCTGAAAAAATGCAAAGAAACCCTGAACAAATAGATCAAGCCTACATTGGCTAGCCTTAGAGAGGGATCCAAAAGGGGGGGTTGCGGGGACCCAGCCTGCGTCGCACTCTTCAGGGCACAAGCCAAAATGTAGAAAAGAGAAAGGGAGAGATAGGGAAAGTTGGAAATGAATGGCAGAGAGAGAGCAAAGAGAGCCTGAAAGTAAACAGACTTCTGACCATTTACCATGGCAGAAACTGTCTACATCTGAGAATTGCATAAAAATGAGGCGCTCTGGCCTTCCAGAGAGCGCAGGAGGCATTTCAAAGGGGTTCCACAGCTCAGGCGTGATTCGCAGCACCCCATTAAACGTGTAGGAGAGTCAATCTGGTGAGTAAAGGAGAGCTGACGAGGCAGAAGCAGCGCCCCGACTTCCCCAGAGCCCTCTAGAGAGAAATGGCCAAGCCCCCAAAGCAAAGCATCCTCGGCTTCAGAGGTGACAGGCCTTTCAGCTACTGGCTGGAGGATCTCACTGGCGTGGCGCCACGTCTGGAAAGAGACTGAGTGACAGAGAGCCATTAGAGAGTAGTTTCACTCACCAGAGTATAGAAGTGATGTGGATGTGGACGTGAAGGCCAGCAATGGTATCGATGCGCTATGTCCGCAGCACACAGACCATTTCCGAAAAAAAGGCCATTAGAACTGTGGGTATTACTCAGGGCAAAAAGGGAAGAAAAAAAAAAAAGAAAAAAAGGAAAAAAAAAAAAAACGGAGAAGAATCCTACCTATCCTGGTGGGATTATGTTAGATTTTTATCTTGTTACTCTTTTTTATTTTTTGGGTCCGGTCATGGGGCCTGAACTTTGGGCCTGGGCTCTGTTCCTCAGCTCTTCAGCTCAAGGCTAGTGGTCTACCACTTGAGCCACAGTGCCACTTCCGGCTTTTTTCTTTTTTCTTATGTGGTGCTGAGGAATCGAACCCAGGGACTCAGGCATGCAAGGCAAGAGCTCTACCACTGAGCCACCTAACCCTTATGTTAGGTTTTTAAAAAGACATACCCGAGTAATAACAGCACCACACACATGGTATTCAGATAAGGGGTAGGTTTATTCATCGTTCTGGCTGGCACCAGGCCATCTTGGTCCTCCATGCGGTTGGGAAAGGCCTGGGAAAGACCTAGGAAATTGATGGGAAAAGAGAGAGATGGAAAAGAGAAAGAGCTGGGAAAGAGACAGACCTGGGAAAGAGCAAGAGCTAGAAAAGAGAGAAAAGAGCTAGAAATGAGGAGAGAGAACTAGAAGAGAGAGCATCTGGGAAAGGTGGAAAGAGAGAACTAGGAAAGAGAGCTGGGAAAGAGAAGAGAAGGAAAGAGCTGAGAAAGAGCTAGAAAAGAGCAGAGAGCCATGGAAACTTTGAAGACAGAGACAGAACCTGAAGAGTTGAAAGGAGCTGAGTATTTGAAGGTGTGTGGCCTGGCAGAGGAGAGTGGCTGCAGAGGAAATGGACAGGAAGCAGGATCCACATACCACAGCACATTTTCCCTCTGTTTCCACTGAAGGCTTCAACTCTCCTGACACCGTTCTCTCTTCCTTTCTCTTCCAGTGGGACCTAGTATGTGAGTACCAGTCATCCAAATCGATAGTTCAAGTAGTATTTATGATTGGGTCACTGCTGGGAGGTCTGATATTTGGCCATCTTTCAGACAGGTAGGTGTCATTGCACTTTCTCTGTGGATGTTGATCAGATGGTATAGTCTTTTCTGTAGTCAAAAAATCTCAGCTGAGCTCTAACTTTGTGCTCTAAATAGTAGTCCAGCACTCAGCAGAAAAGTATCTTTTAGAAGACATTTAGAAGGGGGGGAACCAAGATGGCGACGGGGCAGTAGGGAAATTCCACAGCTCTCCCCAACCAAAAGAGAGTTCGAATTCCAACGCTTAATTCCCCAAGAGACCGACAACAAGGAGATGAACACCCAGTGAAAAACAGGAGGTGGAAAATAACAAAAGAGAAAGAGAGAGAAAGAATTTGAGAACAGAGAAGAGCGAAGACCCCTTCCCCAATTTTTGCTGGCCGCGTGACGGCGCATCAAGCCGTGGCCAGCTGGCCCGGCCGTAGCTGCTGGAGTCCCAGACAAACAGAGGCCTGCCTGCAGATCACCCGCGCAGAAGCCGCCTGAGGTAAGGGTCTGCAGACCCACTGATCGCCACAAAAAGAGCAACCTACCAGCTGGGAGTCTGCACAAAGCTCCCACCCCCACCCCTCACTCTCCAACGGAGCAGAGAGGCTCCATCCCGCCAAAGCCGGTCAACCCCAGGGTGGGAAACCCAGAGCTACACCCCCAATTTTTACTTGCCCTGCAGCAGTGTGCCAAGCTGCGGCCAGCCGGCCTGGTGGGGGATGCCGGAGTTCCAGAGACACAGGGGGCTGTCTGGAGATAACCCGCGCAGAAGCTGCCTGAGATACCAATGTCAGACCCGCTGATTGCGACCAGTAACCCCTGAGCCCGGAACTCTGCCCCACGACGGCAGCCCCAGAGCTACAGGGGACACCCACAGAACACCAGAGCAGGAGACCTGCAAGGAACTGGTGCTGATCCGGAGAGTGCAAACAGAGACAAACCTCAGCGTTCAGAACGAGTACGGAGGCCCCACCCCCACACCTCGGCCAGAGGCCAGAGGCCCATCCCGAGGCGTGGACCTGACAGCATCAACATCGATGGAGGCAGAGAAAGGAGAGAATCACACAGAGCCACCACCACCCAGGCCAGCCCCCAACCACCCCAACTGAACTCTGATTGCAATGGCAACTGATGACCTACATCACACAGAAACAACTAGCTCCAGGGTGAGTACCCCACAGGGAACAGTGTATCCCTCAAGGGCAACCAGTCTGGGAATCCCCAGACCCTGACCCAGACTCCCTACCCCAACACCTGGACCACAGGACCCATTAAAACTGGTAACTGTTTGAGAACTCTACCAGCCCAAGGAGCACACTCCACTGGCCAGGCTAGAGCAAGAACGCCCCTGGAAGGGAGTTTAAATGCCCAAGCCAGGAACAGCGCCCCTGGGCCAAGACACACAACAGTATAAGAAATTTGAACTGTGTACCTCAGGCTGCATAATGTAGGTGCTAGACACAGCAGCAGAGGCCCAACCAGTGAGCCTCAGGCAATGGGGCCGGACCAAGCCTGGGGATCCAGTGCCTGAACAATACAACCAACTCCTCCCAACTGAAGTCAAAAGCTGAGCATAGGCCTCAGCAGAGGGGAGAAAAACAGGGAACTGTACCCCCTGTGAAGCACGCCTGTGACAACAAAAGACCTGGGGGCTCCGGACAAGAGAAGCCCAAAACCCACCAGAACCCGATCCATATTTTCTAGGCTGGGAATTGGACAACACTGGCCGCCAGCACCTGATAATAGGCAGGAGCTCAGGCTGGTAAGATGGCTTAGCAGTAGAGTGCAAGTCTTGGGTGCATGAGGCCCTGGATCTGATTCCTCAGCACCACATAAGCAGAAAGGGCCAGAAGTGGTGCTGTGGCTCAAATGGTAGGGTGCCAGCCCTGAGCTGAAGAGCTGAGGGACAGCACCCAAGCTCAGAGTTCAAGCCCACAACCCGCCAAAAAAAAAAACCATTAGGAGCCCATAGCAGACTCCAGCATCTGGGAGAGTGCATCCAGAACATCCGATCTTGCCAAGAGCACGCGTAGGAGCAAACACAAGCAGTCTAGGCTGCTCAACCCTTCCAAAGGTAGGAATTGCCAGTGATCTACAGCAGAGAGCCGAGAATCCTATGTAGGTCAAACCAGCAGCTGGAGGTAGGCCCCCAACAGAACCCAGATCAGGTACAGACTCTCTACCAGTACAGAAACAGCAACCAAGCAAAGACAGACACACCAAAACAAAATTTCAGATTAGTCTCCAATAATCCCTGAACCCCCATGTGAAAATCACAGAGAAAAATTACAAGGTTTATCAACACCCAGGATAGCAAGCTATCCCCAAGAGCCAACAGCCACGCAGGGAAAGCCACAGTGGGAGCAAAGCAGGAATGGAAGACAAAACCTACATCCAAGCGATGCTAGAGGCAATGACTCAAGAAATAAAGCAAGAAATAGACCAGAAATTGAAAGAGCACAGGGATGAACTATCAAAAGAGATGCAGGATATCAAACAGGAGATGCATGCAAATAAAGAGGCTACACACACTTCACTAAGAAGTGAGATAGGTGCCAAAATAGAGGCAGTACATACCTCATTAAGAGGTGAGATCAGTACTTTGAGAACCAACATCGAATCCATAAAGGAGTCCATTTCCTCCATGCAAACCATAATGGAAGCCACAGTTAAAAGAGTGAATGAAATGGAATGTAGAGTATCAGATACAGAAGACAGAATACACCCACTGAACCAAAAAATGATAGATATGGAAAATTCACTCAAATTATGCCAAAGGGAAATTCAAGAGCAAGCAGATAGTGCCAAGAAATAGAGTGGATGAAGAAGGTGAGGAATATCATAGCAAGGGAATACAACACCTATTCAACAAGATAATCGGTGAAAATTTCCCCATCTCAAAAAAGAACATCTTACCTACATAACAGAAGCATATAGAACACCTTACAAGCAAGATCCCAGGAGAAACTCTTCTTGACACATTATAGTAAAAAATGATAGATCTGAATAATAAGGGAACAATCTTGCATGCAGCAAAAATGGAGAAGGAGCTATACTACAATGGGGAAAAAATCAGAATCACTGCAGATCTCTCCACACAAACACTGAATGAAATAAAGGCCTGGGAAAGTACCACTCGAGCCCTGAGAGCCAATAACTGCCACCCCAGACTGATATACCCGGCAAAGCTAGCATTCACATTCCATGGAGAACTGAAAACTTTTAATAGCAAAGAAAAACTAAATGAATACATAAAAATTAAGCCATCATGACAAAGAACACTAAGAGGAGGGACACAACCTGAAGAAAGCAACCAGGAACTGGGACCTGCACCCAGACAGGCATTAATCAAAGTCTAACTGAGCAAGCACAGGAGGAAAGGAAAGAAGAAAAACGGAGGAAAACAGGGAATGACAGGGACCACAATGCATCTCATCTCTCTATACTATCTCTTAATATTAATGGGCTTAATTCGCCAATCAAAAGAAAAAGAACTGCAGACTGGAACAGAAAACATGACCCATCCATCTGTTGCCTACAGGAGACCCACCTCTCAGCCAAACATACAAACACACTCAGAGTAAAGGGTTGGAAAAGGATCTACCAATCAAATGCTCCCAGTAAGAAAGCAGGTGTAGCTATCCTGATATCTGACAAAATAAACTTTTCATTAAAATCAGTACAGAAAGACAAGGACAGACACTACATATTAATACAGGGAACAATCCAAGAGGAGGATATTACCATCATCAACTTATATTCCCCAAACATTGGTGCACCCAGATATGTTAAGAAAATACTCTCAAACTTACAAAATAAAATAGATCCCAATACGATAATACTAGGAGACTTTAACACCCCACTCTAAACAAAGGACAGGTCTTACCAACCAGAGGATTGGCAAAGAAGCTCCCGAATAAAGTGAGGCCATACTTCAAGCATAATTAACTGACATCTACTAAGTATTTCACCCAAAAACAACACAGTACACATTCTTCTCAGCAGCTCATGGAACTTTCTCCAAAATAGACCATATCATAGTTCATGCAAGGAACTTAAGCAGATACAAAGGGATCGACATAATCCCCTGTGTCCTATCTGACCACAATGAAACCAAGCTAGTTCTCAATAACGAAGCATATCACAGAAATGTCTCTAATACATGGAAATTGAACAACACACTCCTTAGCAATGCCTGGGTAATGGAAGAGATCAAAGAAGAAATAAAAAATTTCCTACAACTCAATGAAAATGAAAACTTGTGGGACACAGCAAAGGCAGTCCAGAGGGAGAAATTTAATGCCCTCGGTGCCCACATCAAGAAAATAGAGACAGACCAAGCAAATAATCTCATGTTGCAATTAAAACAGCTAGAAAAAACATGAAAAAATGGAACCTAAACTTACTAGATGGAGCCAGATAACCAAATTAAGAGCAGAGATTAATCAATTAGAAAATCAGAAAACTACAGCCAATTTTAAACAAACAAAAACCTGGTTCTTTGAAAAACTAAATAAAATTGATGGACCGTTGGCAAGATTAATTAAAAAATGAAGAGAGGAAACCCATCTTAACAGGATTAGGGATGCCACAGGAAAAATCACAACATGTACCCAAGATATCCAAACAATCTTAACAGACTACTTTCAAAAGTTATACTCTCTAAAAGAAGAAAACCTGGCAGAAATGGATGCATTTTTAGAGAAATACAAGTTGCCCAAACTGAGCAAAGAAGAAGTAAATCAATTAAACAAGCCAATATCCTAAAACGAGATACAGGAAGCTATCAAAAGTCTTCCAACAAACAAAAGCCCAGCACCAGATGGATTCACAGCAGAATTCTGTAAGCCCTTTAAAGAAAAATTAATACCCATACTCCTCAAGCTCTTCAGAGAAACAGAGATGGAAGAAGCTATCCCAAACTCATTCTACAAAGCCAATATCACACTCATCCCCAAACCAGGCAAAGACCCAACCAAAAAAGAGAATTACAGGCCAATTTCCTTGATGAACACAGATGCAAAGACCCTTAACAAGATTCTAGCTAACAGAATCCAGAAACACATTAAAAAAGAACCATACACTATGACCAGGTAGGCTTCATCCCAGAGATGCAGGGATGGTTTAACATGCTTAAGTCAATAAATGTAATCCAACACATCAACAGAGCTGAGGTCAAGAATCACATGATTATCACCACAGATGCAGAAAAGGTCTTTGACAACATTCAACACTCATTCATGCTAAAAGCTCTGGAGAAAATAGGAATAGAAGGAACATTTCTTAAAACAATAAAAGCCATTTATGACAGACCAATAGCCAATATTATACTTAATGGGGAAAAGCTACAACCAATTCTCCTAAAATCAGGAACCAGGCAAGGATGCCCACTTTCTCCACTCCTCTTCAATATAGTCCCCCAAACCTTAGCCAGGGCAATAAGGCAAGAAAAAGACATTAAAGGGATCCACATAGGGAAAGAAGAAGTTAAACCATCCGTTTTTGCAGATGACATGATACTATACCTTCACCATCCCAAAAACTCCATCCCCAAATTCTTAGAAATCATAAATCAATTCAGCAAAGTAGCAGGATACAAAATCAAACCACAAAAATCAGTTGCCTTCCTGTACACTGACAATGTACAAGAAGAGAGGGAAATAAAGGGAGCAACCCCATTCACAATAACCTCCCAAAAAATAAAATATTTAGGAATTAACCTAACCAAAGATGTAAAAGAACTATTTAATGAAAACTATAAAAAGGTAAAGAAAGAAATTGCAGAAGACACTAGGAAATGGAAAGACCGCCCATGCTCTTGGATAGGCAGACTTAATATAGTGAAAATGGTAATACTGCTAAAATTAATATATAAATTCAATGCAATTCCTATTAAAATCTCAATGACGTACATCACTGAAATACAGAAAACAGTCCAAAAATTCATATGAAACAACAAAAGACCTAGAATAGCCAAAACAATTTTAGGGAATAAAGACAACAAGGGAGGGATATCCATGCCGAACTTCAAACTCTATTATAGAGCTATAATAACAAAGACAACATGGTACTGGCATAAAAACAGAACTGAAGACCAATGGAATAGAAAAGAAGATCCAGGGCTGGGAAGGTGGCTCAGTGGTAGAGTGTTTGCCTTGCATGCATGAGGCCCTGGGTTCGATTCCCCGGCACCACATAAGCAAAAAGGAAAAAAGCTGGAAGTTGCTCTGTGCCTCAAGTGGTAGAGCGCTACCCTTGAGCTGAAGAGCTGAGAGACAGCGCCCAGGCCCATAGTTCAGGCCCGCAACTGGACCCCAAAAAAATTAAAAACTTAAAAAAAAAAGAAGATCCAGAAATATATCCACAGGCTTACAGTCAGCTGATATTTGACAAAGGAGCCAAAGACATACAATGGAAGAAACACGGCCTCTTCAACTACTGGTGCTGGGAAAACTGGGCGTGCACATGCAGAAAAGAAAAGTGTGGGCTGGGAAGGTGTGTCAGTGGTAGAGTGCTTGCCTTGCATGCCTGAGGCCCTGGGTTCGATTACTCAGCACCACATAAGCAAAAAGAAAAAAGCCGGAAGTGGTGCTGTGGCTCAAGTAGTAGAATGCTAACCTTGAGCTGAAGAGCTGAGGGACAGTGCCCAGGCCCAGAGTTCAGGCTCCAGGACCAGATCCCCCCCCCCCCCCAAAAAAAAAGAAAGAAAAAAGAAAACTAAAAGTGGATCCCAGCCTATCACCATGCACCAAAATCAACTCAAAATAAAGATCTTAACATTAAACATAAATCTCTGAAACTACTGCAGGACACAGTAGGAGACACACTTTAACTTACAGGCACAGGAAGGAACTTCCAGAACAGAGTCCCAGGGTCAGAACAAATTGGAGAGAGACTCAACAAATGGGACTACCTTAATATAAAAAGCTTCTGCAAAGCTAAATCTATTGCAACCAAGCTAGAAAGACAACCAACTAATTGGGAAAAAATGTTTACCAGCAATATATCAGACAAGGGGTTAACATCCGGTATATACATGGAACTCAAGAAACTAATCCCTCCCAAACCTAACAAACCAATTACAAAATGGGCAACGGAACTAAAGAGGGACTTCTCAGATAAAGAAATAAAAATGGCAAAGAAACACATGAGGAAATGTTCACCATCCCTGGCTGTGAAGGAAATGCAAATAAAGACAACCCTGAGATACCACCTTACCCCAATCAGAATGTCCCACATCCACAAGTCAGCCAACGACAAATGCAGGAGGGGATGCGGAGAAAGACGAACCCTATTACACTGCTGGTGGGAATGTACACTTATACAACCACTTTGGAAAGCAGTCTGGAGGGTCCTCAGAAAGCTAAAGATTGACTTCCCTTATTAGCCAGTAATACCACTTCTAGGCATCTATCCTGAACAACAGGAACCAACATACAAGGACACATGCACCTCCATGTTTATTGCAGCACTGTTCACAATAGCTAGGATATGGAAACAACCCAGATGCCCCACCACAGATGAATGCATCCAAAAATTGTGGTATCTATACACAATGGAATATTATGCAGCCATTAGAAATGACAAAATAATGGCATTTGCAGGGAAATGGATGGAGCTAGAAGAAATCATGTTGAGCGAGGTAAGTCAAAAGCAATGAGACAAACGGTACATGGTCTCCCTGATAACTGGATGTTAAATCCAAAATGTTAGGTGATACACCAAAATTAACAGGACTTAAGAAACAAAGAACTTCCACACATCTGGTCAAACCACTACTAAATAACCCCATGCTGCTGATCACATGTATGGTGTATATGTGTACACCATTATATGTTATAGACCATGATAGACAATTTGCTCCAAGAAAGTTAGAATGAGTTTGTGCCTTTAAATGAGCATCATTATCCCACAATACTGTGAAATTTGGGAAATTATGTAATCACTTAATTACAGTTTTAAAAAAACACCAGAAAACTAGAAGTGGTGCTATGGCTCAAGTGGTAGAGCATGAGCCTTGAGCTGAATTGTTCAGGGACAGCTCCCAGGTCCAGAGCTCAAGCCTCACCAATGACCAAAAAAAAAAAGAGAGAGAGAGAGAGAGAGAGAGAGAGAGAGAGAGAGAGAGAGAGAGATCTTTCATGCAGTTGTTTCTAACATATTTATAAGATTATATCTTTGTTGCCTTGTATGTCCCTCACCCATGCTATAACCCCCGCTTTTACTATATATGATGTTGGTATATGTGGAGGGGAAGGGAAAAAACAAAATTTTCAAACAATGATACAGGAGGACCCATTGCAACTATGAGATGTACAAGTCGTTATGTAGCAAAACCAACTTTACAACTTTGGTGGGGGGAACAGGGAGGGGGAAGGGAGGATACGAAGAGATGGGAAGGGGAAACAAAGGAGGAGGCTACAATGCTTGATAAGAAATGTGCTCATTATCTTGCCCATGTAATTGTAACCCCTCTGTACAGTACTTTCACAATTAAAAAGAAACACAAAAAAAGAAGACATTTAGAGAAATTTTAATTTGTATTGTACAAACTTAGACAATAGTGGGATCTGATGAACTGATGTATTCACAATTACAAAATAAAAAACGAGTATCTTTTCTATGTAACAACAATAAGCCATCTACGAAAAAAGCCAAAAGACCAATTTCATTCTCAATGGCTTTCTCAAACTAAAATATTTAGGATTAAACTTGACCAAAGAAGTTAAAGACCTCTACAATGAAAGCTATAAAACCTAAAAGAAAGACATTGAAAGCCAGGTATGGTGACTCATACTCCTAGCTACTCAAGAGACTGAGATCTGAGGATCAAAGCTGTACCCCAGCCTGGGAAGGAAAGTCCATAGACACTTACCTCCAATGAACCTGTAAAAAGCTGGTGTGAAGCTGTGGCTCAAATGATAGGGTGCTAGCTTTGAGCAAAAAGCTAAGGGAGATTAATCAGTCTCTGAGTTCAAGCCCAATGCTGGCAAGAAAGGAAAGGAAGGGAAGGGTGTGAAAAGAAGGGAAGACAGAGGGAGGAGGAAAGGAGGGAGGGAAGGAAGGAGAACCAAGCATGTGATATTTGTCTTTCTGAGACTGGTTTTTATTTTTCTGTTTGGGGTGGTAGGGGTGGGGGAGTGCATGCATGTGTGTGTGCCAGTCCTGGGACTTGAAAAAGTTCAAGGGAAGGGCACCGTCCCTTCTCTTAGTTTTTTTTCTCTCAAGGTAGGCATTCTACTACTTGAGTCACACTTCCACTCCCAACATTGGAGATGAGAATCTCATAGACTTTCATAGTGGCCGTGCTGGCGTAGTCTCCTGAGCTTCTAGGAATACAGGCCTGAACCCCCGCCACAGGGCTCTTGGATTCCTTTAAGTCAGGTTTTCTCTCCCCCACTACCCCACCTCAATTTCACAGGCTTAAGATTCCATAGTATTTATTTCTACTGGACTATGCGTGGTGTCCCTACTTCAGCTTGCTTTTCCTACTTGAGCTCTGGACCTTCTGTCAGTGAGGAGAGACACTGACTTTCCTCTCAGCAATCTGCCATCTTGCCTCTATCTCCTTATTTATGCATTCTTACATCTCCTAGTAGCCTCTTAGTAACATCTCTTACTCGTACTAGATTTCATTTTGACATGTCCATTTATGCATATGATGTATCTTGATTAGAATAACTCCATGTATCACTCTTCATCCCTCCCTCTCTCCCTCTCTAAAGCACTTGCAACAACCGATATTGATAGTTCCATTCCACCTCTGTATAGAAAGTATTTTGATCCTATTCACCATCCTTTAACCTCTGTTCAGTTTCTTCCTACGAGTGCCCACACCCCAGACAGTCATGTTCCATCTTCTAATACTCACTTTTATTGAAATGCTTTTTAATTGTTAAAGGGACTTCACCATGGGATTTTATATATCCATCACCACAGTTTAATGATTTTATATATACACGATAAAATGTTATATTGTATGTATGATTATATTATTAGATAACATTATATATTATAGTACTGCAGTATATAATGTACATTAGTATTATAATACTGTTATATATAATAATACAATCTTATATAATTTCGATGAATAGAATTACTATATATAACATGTGTATCTTATATGTGTTTATATATGCTTATTTTAGGTCTAGCATGTACATATGAGAGAAAACATGTGAACTTTGTACTCTTAAACCTGGCTTATTTCATTTCATATGATGATCTCCAGTTCCATCAACCTCTCTGAAATGATGTAATTTCATTCTTTTTCTTAGCTTAATAATATTCATGATACATACATTTTCTTGATTCATTCATGGCCTGTGAGTAGTATTGATAGCTTGACCCTTGTGAATAGTGCTTCCATGAATATGAGCATATAGGCGTCCCCACAATAGTCTGATACACATCCTTTAGAACAAATGTCCAAGAGTGGTAGCACTAGATTGCATGGTAGTTTGTTTTTTTTTTGTTTTTTTTTTTTTGTTTTTTTTTTTTTGCAGTTTGTTAAAGAACATCTATACTGGTTTATTCAGTGCTCACATTTGTTTATGGTCCAAAAGTAGTGTATAAAAAATTGTGCTTTACCCCAAAAAATCCTTGCCTCCATTACTTGCTTACGTTTTTGAAGATGACTATTCTTCCTAGAGTGAGGTGAATTCAAGTATTGTTTCAATGACCATTTCTTTGTCACCAGAGTTAGTATTTCTTTATGTATTGATTGGCCATTTGTAGTTCTTCTGTTTTGGGGGGAGGGGTTGTCAATCATGGACTGTGAACCTAGGGCCTTAGTGCTGTCTCTGAGTTCTTCTGCTCATGGGTAGCACTATACCACTTTGAGCCACAAATCTACTTCCTGGGTTTTTTGGGGAGTGGGTTTAATAGGGGAGAGGATGGTTAATTGGATCTCAGAGTCTAACGATCTTTTCTGCCCATGATCCTCATATATCAGCCTCCTGAATAGGTAGGACTACAGCCACCAGCACATGGCTATTTTGTACTCCTTTTGGGAAGTGTCTGTTCAGTTCTTTTGCCCATTTATTAATTCATCGTTGATTTTTGGAAGTTTGGGGTTTCTTTTATGAGGTTCCTGCATCTATTGAAATGATCATGTGGTTCCTGACCTTACTCCTATTGATGTGATGATTATAACAATTGACTTGGAAATATTGAACCAGCTTTGCATCCCTGGAGTAAATACTGTTTCCTAATTATGTATGTATTTTGATGAGTTGTTGAAGTGATTGGCCAGAATTTTGGTGAGAAGTTCTGCATCAATGTTCATCAAAAACAGATTTATAGTTCTTTCTCTCTCTCTATCTTTTTCTGATAAGTCCTTGTTTGCTTTTGAGATTGAGGGTTATGCTGGCTTCATACAATGAGTTTAGGAGTGAACATTTGCTTTCAATTTCATAGAAAAGTTTGAGGAATACTGGTGTCAGTTCTGCTTTGAAGACCTTATAGAATTCGACTGTGAATCCATCTGGTCATGAGCTTTTCATGTATGGGAGATCTCTTATTGTTTCATTGCTTGATATGGGTCTATTTAGATGGTTTAAATCTTCTTTGAGCCTTATTCTCTCTTCTGTGAACTTTCTATCCACTCCTGAAGGGAGAGGAGGTTTCTGAGTTGTCTACTGTTCATGCTGAAACAGACTTTGCAAGACACAGCTGAGAATGGTTGTTAAGCTATCTATATAAAACTTTGATGGATTGTCTTCCCATTCTGTCTGTCAAACAAGTTGGACTTCCACTTTGACAGTGCACAGACACTAATAAAGATAGCAGAACTTTCTTGATTTCACTCCTCAGGACTCTAAGCATAACACACAAACCTGTCATCCCAAATATGTGTCTACTAATGAACACTTCTGACAAAATCTCAGATGTTATCTTCTTTTTTTATATGGCTTGACATGGCACCAGAGTTCTTATGGTGACTTTGCGTGTCCTCACTGAGAGACTTTGGATATCACATTCATTGGCAAATTGCTCAGCTTCTTCCATTTCAGCTGTTGGCTAATATAGAAATTGCAACAAATCTCAAGTATAATGTAGAAATAATATTTAGCATTGATTAATATTTAATATTTAATTTAAAGAATAGCACATTTCAAATCGATGATACCTAAAATCTTTGTAGAAAGATTCAAGATCTACCTTAAATTTCATGATGTGATATCTTTGGCTGTTTTTAGTGTTATTGTTTTTGGTCTTGAATTATCTCACATAGTCCAATATTTCTTAGGTTTGGGCGGAAAACCATCTTCAGGTGGTGTTTGTTCCAAATGGCCATCGGTGACACCTGTGCAGCCTTTGCTCCCACCTTCATTGTTTACTGTTCCCTGCGATTCTTAGCTGGGTTATCTGTCATGCCTATTTTAGCAAACTCTTCTGTTCTCAGTAAGTAAGTCATTTGATCCTTTCATTTCCTTCTTGACTAGAAATGTCTTGAAGACATGACTTGGAAAAAATGATTATAACCACACAACTATGATTACAAGTGTGTTTTCTTCCAGTTATAGAGTGGACAAGACCTCAATCCCAAGCTTTGTTAGCAATGTTTACTTCCTACAGTACTGGGCAGATGCTGCTGGGAGGACTGGCTTTTTTCTTTCGAAGTTGGACCACACTGCAGCTGATATTATCCATACCTCTGTTGGTCTGCTGCGTGTTATCAAGGTATGGACAATATGTGTGGCCTTTAACTCTAATGAAAGGGGAAATAGAGGCTTAGAGGGAGGACCTGACACTTGGGATCTGTGTATTCTTTGAATGATCCTGTCACCTCACCCACAGTCACCACTGTGCTACTGAGATACAAAGGAGAACAGAATGTACTCTGCGAGGAGGCTGCAGCTGTGGAGTGAGCGCTTTTCTATCTTAACCACAGAATTATTATGGAATCTTTTTTTAATCTCGTTTTAAAGCATATATTCCTTGGAATAAGAGGGGTCTGAGGGAGCTATTTCCACACATGTAAATAATGTACTTTGACAATATTCACACCTTCTATTAGCATGTAAATAATGTACTTTGACCATATTCACACTGGACTTTGACCATATTCACACCTTCTAATCGCTTTTCCAATGCCATCTCCCCCTCCTTTTCAAAATATACTTTTAACTCGTTTAACAGGCTTAACTCTGCTGTTTTTTACAGAATGAAGTTATATTTGCACTCCACCCCCATCAACTACTGACTTAAATCTCCCTGTATTTCTGTGGCTCCCCAGCATTAGAGCCCCTTTTACACTCATAACATACAAGTGCCATATAATATAGAATATATTTAAGTACAGATTTGCAGAGAAGAGTACATGATATGTGTCTTTCAGAGTCTGGTTTTTTTCACTTAACTTGATCTCCAGTTCCATCCATTTTCTATAAAAAACATAAATTTGTTTATCTTTTTGAGTAATAATATGCCACTCTGTGATATTATTTCTAGGACTTATATTCTATTCCATTGGAATACGTATCTTTTTTTCCTACCATTACCATGATGATTCATTACTCTGGCTTTGTAGCACAATTTGAAGCCGAATATTGTGATACCTCCAGCATTGCTTTTTTTGTCCAGGAATGCTTTGACTCGGCAGAGTCTGTTGCACTTCTCTATCAGTTTTAAGATTGCCTTTTCT